>NC_088395.1:10930000-13430000 GCF_037993035.2 Macaca fascicularis
TTCCCTCTTCCTAGCCCCAGATAATTACTAGTGTGACTTTTGCAATGATGACTTATCAGATTTTATTCATAGTTTTACCATCTATTCATGCATTTATAAAGAATATGATTTTGTTTTTCCTGTTTTGGGATGCAAACAGATGGAATCACATTATGGATACTGTTTCTTGCCTTGTTTATTTTGTTCACCAACACTTAATGAGATTCATCCTGTTGAGGCAGGTAGCTGTAGATCATTCCTCTTGATTGCTATATAGTAGGGGTTTTTGGTATGAATATACCACAGTTCATTTCCTCATTGAACTGTTGATGGCATTTGAGTTGTTTCTAACTTGGGGTTATTAGGAACAATGTTTTTGAAAAATTTTGCTCATGTCTTACAAGCATGTACGTATACAAGTCTCCCTGAGACAGTGGTTCTTAAAGTGTAGTTCTGGGACCAGCAGCATCAGTATCACCTGGGAACCTGCTAGAGGTACAAACTGTCTATGGTCCCACTCCAGATATGCTAAATCTGGAACTCTGGGGTGTCACTCAGCAATGTGTGTTTGAACACACCTTCTAAGGGATTATGGTGCACATTAAAGTCTGGTTCACATTAAAGTCTGGAACCACCACTCCAGGGTATATGTAAAAGTTGCATTGCTGGATCTATGTATATGCAATTTCAGACTTTATTTGGTAAAATCAAACTTTTCAAAATAGTTTTGCTCATTTATATTCCCACAAATATGAGAGTTTACATAATCCCACAAGGATAATATATACCTTAAACTCCAAAACTCCAGACAACACCTTGAAGTCCCCTTATAGGCAAAGTATGATCTTTGAGAATGCTGGCCTATTAAAAAATACTTAATTACTTACAACAAAAATTTTTCACTTAATTAGATAGAGGTGAATGTTATGAATAGGTAACTATACAAAATGATGGATGACATGCAATAATGTGAAATGAAGCATTGCGTTAGCACACCATTTTCTCTTTTAAAATCCTCAGCAAAATGACCAGAGATGCACGGTGAAACTGCTTATTCCTCTTCTCCTTTGTGATTAATCTGTGGTTTGCCTTGGAGTCCCCCATTTTTGAAGAATAAAATGTCTCATCTTTTGTTCTCATAAAGCACAGAAAACTTTGTGAGAAAGCTCAAGAGGCTTATGTGCTTGCAATCATACAGAACAGTTTATGTTCCACCAGCTCCTTGGATGGCAATAACTGTGATTAAATGCCATTCTGTCTTTTAAAGAAATGCAAGCTCCACAACTACCAATACTGCACATAAGTGTTTTCATGGTGCATATGGTGATGACTGCGTGCTTGCTAACTGCTCCCAGTGTGTGCACTGTCTTACAGACAAGTGACCTGCAGGAAGAACTTGGGTAGCATGCCCTGATAAAATACATCTTGGAACAAGCACATAGGGATTGGCCACCTTTTGCCCTCTTTTCACTAGGAATTGTGGAAGTCCTCATTAATGTGTCCAGAGGAAACCATGTCCTACCTGAGAGACCTCACAGACACCTGTGACACAATAGCAGATGGCAAGGCAGCAAGCTTTCCCCGTCCTAGTGACCCCAAAGCAAAGGACCCAACTGTGTGGAAGGTGGTTAATCTGGGCATCCTCTTGGGAAATACCAATACCAAACAGTGTCTTCAGGAGGGTCGAAAACAAGAAAACATGAGATTGCTCCCTGAGACATGCTTTTTATGGATTCATTTGCTGTTAGGGATGGTGTTCCATTTTAAGGCTTCTTTCTCTAGTTAGACTAGCTCTCTGAGGGTGAAACTAGGCTTCCTAGGCTTTTGTCTCCTTCCAAGTGAATAGCCCAGTGCAGGGCATGCCCTGAGGACATGTCAGCACTGTCCAAAGCCAGGAAGTCAGATGGAGCTTTTGGGTTGGGTCTAAGCAATGAAGTACATATCTCCTAATTTTAAAGTGATCATATTCAGAGAATGAGGCTTATAAACTGGTATTTTCCATATTACAATTAATTCTAGAGATAATAATAAAAATATTGTCCAAGGAAAGATTTGTTTAGGTGACAGAAGGAAGAGTAAGGGTTACCTTTGGGGAATAAATATTACCTGAAAGAGGGTATAAGGGAATCTTCCGGGGTGCTGAGCATGTTCTATATCTTGATCTGGTTGGTAGTAACATGTCATTCACATATTAAAAACCTATCGAGCTGTGCACACTCATATTTATGTACATTACTATATATGTTATTCCTCAATAAAAACAATAACAAAAGACCTCATCATTTTTGCAGAAGTGCACTAATATGAGAGTTAGTTACATTCATGGAATGGGCCTGAAAACTCAGCAACAAAGTCCTTTGGAAGAAAGTTCTTAAGTGTTTAACTTTTCTAAATATCTGAATGCCAATGATCTCATCTGACCACCACAACTTCCCTGTGATACAGCACACAGTAGTAATAAATAGTCAGTGTTTATTGAGTAAGTACTATAAGCTAAGTGCTTAGTATCCAAAATCTTATTACATCCTCATAGCAATTCTATGAAGCCAATATTATTCTTTCCATTTTACAGATAAGGAGACAGATTAGGACAGAGTAAGTAACTCGTACATGGGCAGGAGGTGTGAGATGATAAATTCAGAACTTGCTCACAGGACTATGCAGTATCAAAGCAGGTCCTCTGTATTACTCTGTCCTCATGCTGCTATAAGAACATACCAGAGACTCGGTAATTTATAAAAGAAAGAAGTTCAAATGACTCACAGTTCCACATGGCTGGGGAGGCCTCAGGAAACTTATAATCATGGCGGAAGGGGAAGCAAACGCTACCTTCTTCACATGGCAGCAGCAAGGAGAAGTGCAGAGTGAAGTGGGGGAAAAGCCCCTTATAAAACCATCAGATCTTGTGAGAACTCACTATCACGAGAATAGCAGCTTGGAGGTAACTGCCCCCATAATTCAATTAACTCCCACTGGGTCCCCCTCACCACACATGGGAATTATGGGAGCTACAATACAAGATGAGATTTGGGTGGGGATATAGCTGAACCATATCAGGTGGTTTCAACTTGCATGCTTATTTTTATGACCCTCCACTACTGTACCACTGTGCAAACTGGATGTGTGTGTGTGTGTGTGTGTGTGTGTGTGTGTGTGTGTGTAGCCTGGTCCACAGGAAATACTCAGCAAGTATTGGCTGGTATTCTTAGCTATTATGGGTAAAGTTGTTTAGAGGTCAGTTAGCAGAGAAGTTGACCAAGTTTCTGGTCATCTGGGAGGAGTTGGCAGTCTTTCTGGAGTTGTAGCAGCATTTAACACCTGAGAATTTCTGTTCACTTGAAACTCCTTCATTTGAAGGAACTTTAGCACACAAATCAGGGACCCTCTGCCTAAGCATGTCCAACCATCTTTAAAAAGGCTTCAGAGGTGGCTCATTGAAGGCTCTCAAAATCTATAACCGGTGATGAGGTACTGTTCCCATAACCCTAAATCTATCTATAGGACCCTGGTGTGATAAATTAAATTCCTGGATGCATTTCCCTCCATCTACAGTCCCTGTCAGAGGATGGATAGTTACCTTTACAGCACTAAAGAATACAGGTGCTTAAACAAATATGATATTTGAAAGCTTATAAGAAGAATTGGCTGGGCATGCACGCCTGTAATCCCACACTTTGGGAGGCCCAGGTGGGCAGGTCATTTGAGGTCAGGAGTTTGAGACCAGCCTGGCCTACGCGGTGAAACCCTGTCTTTACTAAAAATACAAAAATTTGCTGGGTGTGATGGTGGGCGCCTTTAATTCCAGCTACTCAGGAGGCTGAGGCAGGAGAATCACAGGAAGCGGAGGTTGCAGTGAGCCAAGATTGTTCCACTGCACTCCAGCCTGGGTGACAGAGCAAGACTCTGTATCAAAAAAAAAAAAAAAAAAAAAAAAAAAAAAAAAAAAAAAAAAAAAAAGACTTGACTGAGTGAATGTGTGAACATATTATGATATGTAAACTTTCTCAATATAGAGTAAAAGTGGGAGGTCAGACTCTGGAAACAGACAGCCTTTTTCCAAATCTACTCCCTGACCCAAACCAAGATCAACCCTGCTATCTCACTATGCCTCCATTGCCCTCTCTGTAAAATGGAGGATAATAACAGTAGCTACCTATAGGCTTGTGATGAGGATTTAATGAATTCATTCATAAAGCACTTGGAACAGGTCTTGTCATGTGGCTAGCAATCAGTACATTTTTACTCAATAAATAGAAAGCAAAACTTTGGGCTCCTGTTGATTTCCTCACTCTGGATACTTCCCCCAGGATATACCAAATTGCTATTCTAGGTGTAAACATTTCCAGAAACATTTCTGATGCCGTTTCTAAATTAGGAATTTCCACTTCAATGGCTTTCAGAGCTCATCCACATAACCCTGGGTTTACACAAGGATATTGCAAGGATTTTACAGGGTTGAATTGTTTGAAAGAAATCAATTTCCAGAGCACCATTTTCCTAACAAACTCAAACTGCTCTTTTCAGAGGAACTCTTACTGTGATTCAGTCACGCCTCAATAATCAATGCCAGCACAGAGGAAATTCAGCTCATCACATTCTCCAGCTACTTCTAATTCACCAGTCTGGGATTGCTTGAAGCTTAGATGCAGCCTGTTGTCCTCTATAATGACATTAACAGCACCTCTTCACTCTCAAGGAGAGCCTGTTAAATTTTAAGCTTAGGAGATTTTAGCAAGAACTCCCTAAGATCATACCCAGTTTTCAGAATGGTTACGTTGTTTTTCTGGGGCGACATCTAAAACTTTCACGAGGTTCTCAAGAGAGTCTACAGGCCCAACAAGATTGAAGACCACTATTTTAGAGGAACAGTGGACCCTTCTCCACTCCAAGGCCAACTCCTTCATTCTCTCATTTAGACCCTCACTCCTACATACTCAAACTTTGGTGTTTCCACTCAAGTCCTTCAGCCTACATCTACGCTCAAGTCTGAATCTTCATCTGTAAAATATCTTCCCTTTAGCAACCACCCTACCTTCCTTCTGTTCTTCCTGGCTCTACTTCTTCAAACTCTAAGTACTTTTCATCAAATTATTGTCTGTTTTTTGCTCCTTGCACTACAGCAAGTCCCTGATGATGTCTAATGCAGTGTACACATTCTAACTCTGATATAAACTCTGTGTGTGTGTGCAAGACTTGATATCATTTGGATAGCAATTTATGGCAGAAACATCCTCTGGTCTGACTCTGAGTCTTTTTACAATTGATAACTGAAACTATTACTTGAAGTTCTTCCTTCCTTTGGACTTGATGACATCATTCTTCACTTTTTCTTTTCCTGTCTCAGGGTCTTCTTTCTCAACCTGTTCTGTGGCTTCTTCTCTCCATGCAGCAATTCACATTATAAATAATATTGAAAGAATGAATGGATGGGGATCGGTTTTGATGAGACACTGCTCCAAGCTTGGCTCTGCCTCTGACTGGCTGCCTGACTTTGAGCGCCTTTCTGGGCCTGTCTGCATTCAGTCTCCTTGCAATATCATGGAGAGACTGAGATGATAACATATTGACTGTCCAGCACAGAATAGATGCTCAATAAATTAGTTGATCTTTCTCCCTGCAGGCAAATATTGTTTCTCTTAATGACACCCAGTGTTTTCATGACCATCGTGATGTTGCAAACTCTTAAACACATCTCTGTTTGAGGTCTCTTTACAACTGGAGACTTATTTTTCCCTTTGCTTACCAGGCATCTACATCTGAACCTCCCATGGGCACCTCAAAGGTCACAACTGTGGGTAGCCCTATACCTGCCCTCTGAGACTTCCTTTTACAGTCTCTCCAGCTACCCACTCTTCCGAACCAGCCACCTCGAAGTCATTCTGTAAACCTTCCATTTGGTGGCTAAACCCTTCTCACATGTAATTGGTAAAGAACTCCTTTTGATTTGACCTTCCTCTTTGCTCTGACATCTCCATCTCCATGGACACTGCTACAGTCCAGACCTCCACTGTTTCCATGTGAGAGTAAACACTGATCTATATGGTCTTCCAGCCTCTAGTCTCATCCTGTTTCATCTGATAGTCCCCATTGCTGCAGAAAGTAGCAGTTGCCAACATCATGGGGAGATTAGTATAACACATTGACTGTCCAGCACAAAGTAGATGCTAAAGAAGTTAGTTGATCTTTCTCCTTGCAGGCGAATATTGTTTCCCTTATTGACACCCAGCATTTTGATGACCATTGTGATGTGGCAAACCTCCTAGAAAGTGTTGCATCACTTTCCTAGAAAGTACCTCTTTACTTCTCTCCCATATGTAAAATCTTTCAGTTACTCTCCATTATCTAGAGCAAAGTTGTTCACTCTAGCACTGTCAACATTTGGGGCAGAGTCTTTGCCATCGGGACTGTCCTATACAGTGTAGGATGCTTAGTGGATCCCTGGTCTCCATCCACCAGATGCCAGTAGCCTTCCCCCCTCCCCAGTTGTAACAGAAAAATATAGACCTTGCCAAGTATCCCAGGGAGGGAGCACAAAGTTGCCCCCGATTGAGAACCACTGACCTGCAAAAATAAAACCTATATTCTCTCTTGGCTTATAATATACCTCAAGATATTGTACCCAAATATCTTCGACTTTATCTCCTGAAACTATAACTCACACAGACCCTGAAATCTCTTATAGTTCTACAAAAAGTTTATTCTTTCCAAGTATACCCCACCTTTTATGACTCCCAGACTAAAATGCCCCATTTTTCTATTTTTTGTCCCAATTTTCTACTGGAGTACCTTTTTGTTCTTATCCTTCCAAACTAATCTCAGATAACTTCTCCTGTTGTAAAGTCTTCCCTATCTATACTATAAATAATTTGTCCTTCTTCCTTATGGATCCTCCATCACTTGCCATCTATTATAGGACTTGTCACTATAATTTCTTCCTTTCACAAGTGTATTTTACCCTGACCACTACTACCACCTACTTACAACTTTTTGAGTTTAGAAAAGAGATTCTATATACTTAGCATGTAGTACAATGCCCAACACATACTAGGAGTCTTGACAGCTATTAGATAGATGAATAAGGGAATGACTGAATGAGTGAATGAATGACGTCACATCCTTCTCTCCCTGGCATGGAAATATGTTGCATGTTCTGCAGGCAGAGTGAGTTGCTGGCCTCATGTCAAGGGGGAATCCCCCTTTAAGAATCGGATCTGAGCTGCTGTTCTCCATGTTACCTGAAATCCCACCTGTTCCTGAAACTTGCTCTATTGAGACTTGAGTTTCAACTTGATGCTAGAGAAAGTTGTTTAAATTTATTTTAATTTTTATTCATTAATGATTGTATCTGTAATGTCCCAGTCATAAAAATAATCTTATATTCAGTAAATCCCACTCAGAAATATTCTGCATGGGGCTCTGCTGAGCATATTGATGTGGAATTTATACCCAAGTCTATTTTGGAAAACATCAAATTAAACTTGTAACTATAAAGGAAATAAGAGTGTCCTTGACCTCCCAAGACTTAGATGATCAGCAGTTTTTAAATTACATTCCTTAAAAGCAAACTTTGATTTTTAAAGCACTAGGCATGAAGCTGTAATCAAAGGCACTGATGATATTTAGATGATTTAAAAGAGCAAAAGCTGATCTGCCAACATTCAGCTTGCAGGATACATTTATCTTCCATAAGTAGTATGAAACACCTTTGTTTTTATATAGATTATATTACTTTAGAAAATTATAGATTTTGCCTTGTTATATTACTTACAGTCAAAATAAATGATTATGGATATTTATAATTACAAGAAGCAGCTCATTAAAAGGGGCTGGTTTTATTGAGGCTTTGCTTTATTTCTATTGGAATAATTTTATGCACACAGCAGCATTACAAATAGAATGTACCAGAGGATGATTTTAGGAACTTAGTTCAAAAGCCCTCTCAGGATTTTGCATACATTTTAAATAATATTCAGCTAAACACGTAATCACATGTTGTTCATATATTTCCAAAAATCCCATATGGTTAGAAATGCCTGCCAGATTTCTCTGTTTTGATAAACAGAATGACATTTAATTAAAGAGTCCTGAAAAATACCTTCTTTCTTGACTTTATACTCAGGCGAGTTAATAAAGTTCCCATTTCAGATGATGAAATGACACATTTCCTGCCCCTATTCTGGTTTTCTGCCTCAAACGTCTTCCCGGAGAGACTCCATGTATGTCAGCCTTCTCAAGGATTTAAGAGTATTAAACCAAGGGTAGATGGTAGCTAGTGTTCTTTGATCTTACTGCACTCGTTGTTATTCATTTTATTCTTCTTTCTTTCTTTCTTTTTTCTTTTTTTTTTTTTTTAGATATGGGGGTCTCACGATGTTAGCCAGGTTGGTCTTGAACTCCTGGCCTCAAGTAATCCTCCCACCTCAGCCTCCAAAGTGTTAGGATTAGAGGTGTGAGTCACCACACCTGGCCTGGTTGTTGTTGATTTTTAAAAAGTGATTTCTTACTTGTTGTCCATGAAGCTTGGTGTGCTCTAAATAGGTTGTTTGTTTCACTATATGACATTCCGTATATTTACCATTAATTCCAATTAATAGGAATTCCAATAGAATGGCTGAAACAAATTGAGTAGAACAATTACTAACCCCTTTAGACATTATTATGTTAGGTTGAAATATTTTCTACACTGGCTCTATCTATGGGTCATTGCATCTGGCTATTTAGATCACAAGGAAATGTAATTGAACTAAAAATCCTAGTCACTGAGAAACGGGCTGTTTTTGTTTTGCTTGGCTTTTTACCTCTTGGCTGGTTCCTCATCTTTGAGGTTTGCTCTGACAGCTCTGAAGCTTGGGCAATATACAACAATATAGGCAAAGTAAGGAAACAATTAGGTTGTATGATATTAATACATTCCCATCCTGAAAACCACAGTTTTAAAATATTCCTATTGTTTCCCCTGTCCTCTGCTCATTTGACAGTTACCACGAGCTTTGGGCAGGGGGGAGAGAAGTGCATATGTTGTCACCTGCCGCTCTGCTGCTTCCATAGCCCATGTTAGGAATGAGCATGGTGTAGATTAAGTACAACTACACAATAGTCATCAATTGCCAATGTTATCAATACATTAGAAAAGGGCTTTGATTTCCAATTAAGTACTGAATAATTGAAAGAAAAATGTGTTGTTGCAGGTTGTTGAGAAACACCTCTACCTCCATTTACTCTTTCATTAAGAAACAGGGATAAAAAATATTGCAATATCAGGATATCTAGAATTTGGAAGATGTGGAATAATTCGTTGAGTCCAAGGGCAATCCAGAAAATAAGCTGTGATTCAGACTCTGATGTGCTCCGTGGATGCCATGGGTCATCCAGGAGTCTTGTTACCTAGATGGGGAGGAGGAACCACCTGGGAGGAATTTATTCTAAGGAAAAAAGTCATCCTGGCATAGTGACTTTGACCCAGATCAAAAGCCTGGGTTGTTGAAGAGGAGCCAAATTCTAGGAGTGGTGTGTTTACAATGAGTGCTGTGTTTCCCAGATTTTCCCATCCATCCATAAGGATCTCCACATTTTAGGAAGAGAGAGAGAGAGAATTCAGAAAAAGAACTGAATGAGAGTGCAGTAGTAGGTTAGCTCAGCAGATCTGTGTTGTCCAAACCCTGTACTTTCCAAAGAAATGTCCGCTCTTTGACAACCTTCCAGGAGATAACCTCTAAGCCCTTGGAATATCCCGCCTGATAATAATGTATTTGTTTACCTGAAGCTTTGAGTTATGCTAGATAGTTAATGCTAACAATGTGACGTATAGTAGGAGCTTTGGGCCACCTGTATCAGTCTTGACCTCTGGAGGGGCTGGCAACTAAGTTCAGTCATGCAGACAGTCTGCCATGTCTACATGCCCCAAAACCACACTGGATGCCAGGGTTGGGGGAGCTCCCTGGGCAGCAATGCTCTGTGCATGCTTCCTCACCTCACTGCTGGGAGAATTAAATATCATTTGGTTCAATTTCCCAGCTGCTGAAAAACTAATTCTGTTGGGGAGAAATTAATAATGTAACTTAAAAGGAAGAATGTTGATTGTGTAGATTTCGTAGAATTTTTTTTTTTAAATGTTAAGGGAAGAAGGGAAGACCAACTATGTAGAAAAGGGAGCCTTTATTATGAACACACAACTCTTTAAAAGAAGTAATACCCATGTAGAATAAAAGTAAAGAAAAAAGAAATAACTCAGATAATCACATAAGATTATGTTTAATCTTACATGTTATACTTACATATTTTATTTGAGACAGAGTCTCACTCTGTTGCCCAGGCTGAAGTGCAGTGGCATGATCTTGGCTTACTGCAACCTCTGCCTCCTGGGTTCAAGTGATTCTTGTGCCTCAGCCACCCGAGTAGCTGGGATCACAGGTGTGTGCCACCATTCCTGGCTAATTTTTTCTGCGTTTTTGGGAGAGATGGGGTTTCGCCATGTTGGCCAGGCTGGTTTCAAACTCCTGGCCTCAAATGATCTGCCTGTCTCAGCCTCTCAAAGGGCTGGGATTACAGGTGTGAGCCACTGTGCCCGGCCACTTACATGAAACATCTGATCACATTTCTGAATTCAAAATATATGAATATGTTATGCGGAAAAATGTTTTGAAAGTCCAATGAAAATTAATAACCAAATAGAATGTTTTACTTAGTCATTTTTGACTTATCTTTATAATAATTTTGTTTTATAATGTGAAAAATAGATCTATTGCTCATCTTGTCAAAAATATTTATGTACAGAACTGTATTTTAAAACAAGCAAGTACAAAAGAAAAATACAGTGTATGAATATTTTATTACCTCTCAAAATAGCCTTACTTGAAAAGACCATCACTCCATGGCCAATGGATCTACTTGATCCTGAAATAACTGTGGGTGGGGTATCTGTTACTATCAGCAGGCCAACCTTACAGCAACAAGAAGAAAGGCCTTTGACAACCTGAGGGTCATCACTGGGATTTCTATGGCCAACTTAAGTGGAAAGAATGAGCAGGAAACCAGTTGACTTTTTTTGAAGAAAAAACGACAAGAATCTCTCACTTAGTACCTTTTAGTCATCATTTCTTGGAAACAACTATACATCATACAGTTGCATGCAGGGAAATAAATTGAATATGTACTTTGTAAGAGAGCTTGGCAATAAGTAAGTGGCAATGACCATCCCTCAAAGTTATAAAGGAAGGGCAGTCCAATAGTATAGCTTTGTATTTGGGGCAGTATTTTGATAGAGGCATTTGAGCAACATACATTAAGCAGAGGCAGGCAGATGAATGGGTGGCTCTATTCTCTGCAAATCCATCACCACTTTCGTGATACTCCTAACACTCTTCACTGCCTGCCAGTTTACTGGAGTCCTTGCATCACTGTAGTACATCCATCAGTACAGACTGTTATTCCTGCTGAGTAAAGGTAGTACAGAACAACAGTACAGCCTTTTATTACTGATGAAAGTTGTCAGTATTGAGGTCCAAAGAGGAGTCTGACATTTTTTCTAAGTTAAAAATAGTGAGCATGGTACATAAATTAATGCAATTGTTTTGCATGTGAACTTCTGCTATAATAGTCCCTCAAAAAGCAAGAACATGAAAAGAATGATAATTCAGCCTTTTTGTAGCTGAAAGGATTTGAATGGTATTTCTTGACATTTTGTTGGCTTATAAGTGAACCATGCCACAGAATGCAATGGACACAGGGACATTTCTTTTGTCATAGCATCTTTCACAAGTGAAATTCCCTAGTTAGACTATAAATAAAAACAGCTGTGCAATTTTAGACAAGTTCCACAAACCGAAGATGGGTCAAATTTAAAAATGAAACAGTTATTGTGGAGTTTATGTTCCTCCAGCTTTTAAATATCATTACAAACAATGTAATAATGCATTTTAGACTAGTAGTGGTTTTTCAAAAGTGAAACCAGGTGATTCCAACATTAATCTAGAAAATTGATTTTGGTGTGTATCTTTTGCTACTATTTTTATGAAAAACAAAACATATATAAAGAAAAAGTATATTTCCATCAATAGAACTATTAAGTTACACATTTGATTAAACGTATTTTGAAGACTCACAAATGGAATGAGATTGAGAGCCTCGATATCTACTGAAAAGCCAAGTTTGAAAATGTTAAAAGTCTATTATTTGAATAGATGTCATTTATTATTCAGAGCTCTATCATTTATAAATGATACAAGCAGCCTCATCTTATGAGAGTTCAGCAATGCTCTTTAAAAAATCTGGATGAATTAAGTGTCATTCACTCAAATACAAAACAGAAATAGAGAGAAATTATGAGAACAGCTTTTTTTTTTTTTTTTTTTTTTTTTTTTTTTTTTTTTTTTTTTTGAGATGGAGTTTCCTCTGTCACCCAGGCTGGAGTGCAGTGGTACGATCTCGGCTCACTGCAAGCTCTGCCTCCCGAGTTCATGCCATTCTCCTACCCCAGCCTCCCGAGTAGCTGGGACTACAGGTGCCTGCCACCACACCTGGCTAACTTTTTGTATTTTTAGTAGAGACAGGGTTTCACCGTGTTAGCCAGGATGGTCTCAATCTCCTGACCTTGTGATCCACCCTCCCCGGCCTCCCAAAGTGCTGGGATTACAGGCATGAGCCACTGCGCCTGGCCTATGAGAACAGTTTTGTTGTTGCTGTTGTTTTGAGACAGAGTCTCACTCTGTTGCCCAGGCTGGAGTGCAGTGGTGCAATCTTGGCTCACTGCAACCTCCGCCTCCTGGGTTCAAGCTATTCTTCTGCTCCAGCCTCATGAGTAGCTGGGACTACACGCGCCCACCACCACATCCGGCTAATTTTTGTATTTTTATTGGAGATCAGGTTTCACCATATTGGCCAGGCTGATCTCGAACTCCTGGACCCATGCACCCACCTTGGCCTCCCAAAGTGCTGGGATTATAGGTGTGAGTCACCTCGCCCGGCTGAGAACAGTTTTTAAAAATTGTGTATGGTAGAGGAAGGAAAACACCTTTAACTTAGTAAAGGAGTCTTATAAATATAAGAAACAGCTCCCTAATAAAGATAAGAAGATAGTCCATGACCTCATGGCGCTTTCAAGATCAAATTAATCAACTCAGTGCCCCTGCCAACCTCAATTTAGCAGAAATTCCAGGTAGTTAATTACCTTGCCCAAACTTGCAGAGGCAGTTGGCATCTGACCCAGAATGTGTCTCCTAATTTGTTCTAAACCTCATCAGTTTTACTATATTATTAGAATCCATAATATATATGTATTATATATTAATCTACCCAAAAATGTTATAGTTGGATTCCTGAAGTTGCCTTTTGAGGGTAACGTTCTTTGGTTTCTTTCTAGACATGTTTTCTTTAATTAGCCCTTTACTCTGAGTAGTCCCAGGTCATATGGCACTGGTAAGTAGGGGTAATAATTTTGTATGTTTCTAATTGGGGAGAAGTTTCAGGAACTCTGGAGCCTATACAGAGAAAGGAGTTCCTTCTCAATTGCCCCCAAAACTGCAGCTCCTGATGCCATCACTGTAACTCCTAGAGCACTGCTTTCAGAGATTTTGTGAGGCAATGGATAGCTATGTTATTCAGAAGTCCTTTTCTTCTCTCCTATTGACACTGAAGATCATAAACTCAGATCTCAGTCTCCCCGTGTGTCTCACACATCACTAGAGACCCTGAAAATATCACACTGACCCAGTCTAATTGAGTCCCATGTGTGTCTGCATCGTTTCCCAACTAGGAGAGAACTGACTGATAATGAACTAAATTCATGACTCACCTAGACAAGATTTCAAAGGTTAGGTCATGCTAATAAAGTGTCCCTGCATTACAATTGTCTATAGATTTCTATGCACAAAGGTAAAATTAAATTCAGCCACAAAATTACATACTTTGAGAAAAAAAATCTATATAATAAAAATTTAAAAATATATATAGGACCTGTAGATGCCAACACCACGAGGCTCCTCTGAGGGCCTGAGTCCTGGGTTCTTGCAAGATCAGCCAGCCCGCCTGCCCGTGCTCCTCGCTGATTGGTCGGCTCAGTGCACATGCAGGTGGTGGGGCTGTGTGGGGTCACGCCCCCTGCAGGTATGCCCTACCTCTAAGGGACCACTCAAGGAATCTGTGGACCCAGGGAGCAAGGGTGGCTCTTTGAGGCCTCTGTCCCCATGATACTCCAGCTCCTCATCCTGGCAAAGGAAGCAAGGAACTGGGAATGGGGAATGCTGGGAATCCTGTCCTGAGGAATGAGGCCAAGTGGATGGGGCCTAGGACCTCAACCCTGGGCTCATTCCAGCCACCCCTGCCCCTTTGGGTGCAATGGCCATCACCCTGTGGGTGGGGCCCAGGCTCCCTCCCATTCCCTCTGTGCTCCCAACACACCCAGCTGCATCCTTTTTATCAATGGATTGTGCTTTTATGTTTTATCTAAGAAAATTGTTGACTCTCTGCTATAGACTAAATGTTTTTCCCCAGCATATGTCACTCTGTTCAACCCACCAATCCCACCACTGGGTATCTACCCAAAGGAAAAGACATCATTACATCAAAAAGACACCAGAACTCATATGTTTATCACAGCAATAGCAAAGATATGGAATCAACACTCAGGTGCCCAACAACGGATAATTGGATAAAGAAAATGTGGTTTATATGTGAAATGGAATAGTATTCAGCTATGAAAAAGAATGAAATCGTGTCTTTTGCAGCACCACGAATGGAACTATAGACCATTATTTTAAGTGAAACAAGTAAAACACAGACAAATATTGCATGTTCTTACTTATAAGAGAACGGAGCAATGTGTTATACAGGAACATAGAGAGTGGAAAGATAGACACTGGAAACTCAGAAGGGTGGGAGAGTGTTGAGAAATTACTTAAAGGATACAATGTACATTATTCAGGTGATGGGAACACTAAAAGCCCAGACTTCACCACTACACAATAGATCCATGTACCAAAATTGCCCTCGGCACCCTTAAACTTATATAAATAAATAAATGTTTGATTTTGCTGGGTCAAAATTAAAGGGTTTTTGAAAGCTTTTGGTTAAAATCATTCCTGGTGATAAAAATGAAACTGATAAACATTTCTATAATACTTGACAACAGAATTATAAAGAGAAATGATGCATGAATACATCTTAATTCTTGCCTTAGGAATATTCTCTAACTAAAGTAACCAAAGGCTTAAATATGCCCATTTTATGCCAGAGTAGAATTACCTCTGCAATTTAATCTATAAATATAAAAGGAAAACCTTTGCTTAAGTACACACACACACACACACGTGTGTGTGCATATACATATATATTTTTTTCCCCTCCAAAGGCAACTTCAATTTTCTTAGATAAAACATAAAAGCACAATTCAATGATAAAAAGGATGCAGCTGGGCATGTTGGAAGCACACAGGGCATGGGAGGGAGCCTGGGCCCAACCGGCAGGGTGATGGCCATTGCACCCAAAGGGGCAGGGGTGGCTGGAACGAGCCTGGGGGCAAGGTCCTAGGCCCTGTTCACTTGGCCTCCATTCCTTAGGGCAGGGTCCCCTGGCACTCCCCAGGATGAGGAGCTGGAATATCATGGGGACAGGGTCCTCAGCGCCACCCTCTCCCTGAGTCCACAGCTACCATGGGCTGTCCCTTAGCGGGAGGGCATGCCTGCAGGGGGCGTGGCCCCAACGGCCCACCACCCACAAGTGCACTGAGTCGAACAATCAGCGAGGAGTGCGGGCAGGCAGGCTGGGTGCTCTCAAGAGAACCGAGGACCCAGGCCCTCAGAGGAGCCTTGTGGTGCCAGCGTCTGCAGGTCCTCTGAGCAAGCAACGTGGGGGGTCCCTCAGGTGTTGAGCCCACGGTGGGGAGGCGGAGAAGGCGGGCATGAGGCCCTTTAGGGATGAACGTGTGAAGCACGTGAGGAAATGGCCCTAGCGTCGTTGTCTGGGGCCTGAGTCAGGGCGAGGCCCTGAGGGCAGGCTGGGGTGGGCCAGGGCCGACAGCTGGAGTTGCCCAGGTGGTTCCCAGGGCCAGGGAGCAGCCCTGGGGCCTGTGCATATGTGCAGGGGTTGGGGAGTCGGTGTGGGTCCCTCCTGCCTGGCTGCCCAGCAGGACACTTGGGGGTCACCAGAGGTCCCTTGGGCGTCCAGGCAGACGGGTAGCAGTGCCCTCCCTTGATTGTCCGAAACAGGTGCACAACCGGTTACTCCCATTGAGATGGCTGGGGAGTTCCTCTGTTACCCCACAGCCCTTCCAGCCACACGGGGTTGCTGGGGGACCCAGGGGCAGGGCTGAGCTCTGTCCCAATGGCTCCACGAGGATCCCCCAGAGGCCGTGGAGTTCAGGTGTGCGCTGTAGCTGCGAGCTCTGCAGCCAGCCCCGATGACGGGCTGTACGGGCCAGAACAGGAGAGGATGCTGGCATCTTCTCTGTGATCCCTTCTGCTCCCACAGGAGACTCAGGGCAGGCCAGCCCCACCCGTTTTTTGTTTTGTTTTGTTTTCTGTCGCCCAGGCTGGAGTGCAGAGGCCGGATTTCAGCTCACTGCAAGCTCCCCCTCCCAGGTTTACGCCATTCTCCTGCCTCAGCCTCCCGAGTAGCTGGGACTACAGGCGCTCACCACCTCGCCTGGCTAGTTTTTTTTGTATTTTTTAGTAGAGACGGGGTTTCACCGTGTTAGCCAGGATGGTCTCAATATCCTGACCTCGTGATCCGCCCGTCTAGGCCTCCCAAAGTGCTGGGATTACAGGCTTGAGCCACCACGCCCGGCCCCCCACCCTTCTTGAACCCGCGATCCCGATGGCTCTCCTTTTACACACCCCGTTTCCTTACGTATCTTTGCACTCACAAGATTCAGGAGTCACCTCTAACATCTGAGGACAGCCAGCCATGGAGCCCGTGGGCAGGAAGCTCATCAAGAGGCCTGCAAAGGCCTCACCCAGTGGAGGCTCAGGTTACGGCCACCCAGGAAATGGAGCATGGAGGTAAAAACAGTCCAGGGGACCAGGAAGAAGGTGCACGCTCAACGGGACGGTCTGTCTGCTCTCTGCATGGGGGGCACACAGGCAGCTCGAGACCCCCGGCCCCTTTGTTGCTTTGGAGTTCACCTTGCACGCGCTAAGATGCCCAAGCTTTTCAAAGCAGGCTCAAACCTTAGGTTTCCCATGGGAGGTTCTTCCTTATACCAGGGTTTACAGATACTCTTAGAGCAGCTCTTCTCCATGGGTGCGGTCCTGACGTCCAAGGGATCTGACATATAGTGCCTTGTTTACCGGGACTTGAACCCCAAAGGCCTTGCAAAAATGCCTCTGTAAAATGGTCAGGGTCCCAATGATCCCATGTATAGCGCCGCTTTAAAGCTTTAATGGGCAGAGAGCCAAAAGAGTCCCCAAATAGTACATTTCTCCACAAAAAAAAATCCACAACCGCGTCTTCCTCAAAAAAAAAAAAAAAAAAAAAGTGTGTCTTTTTTGTTTTAATGCAGGAAAGACTTCAGCAATTGATGAGCAGCAGGAAAGAGACCATTTTGCTGAAATTGATGCGGAAGAGAAGGCGTAAAGTCAGTTTTGCCTGTCAGATAATGTCTTCTAAGAAAAATCAGCTTTGGAGCCAAGCATGGTGGCTCACGCCTGTAATCCTAGCACTTTGGGAGGCCGAGGTGGGTGAATCACTTGAGGTCAGGAGTTCGAGACCAGCCTGGAGAATATGGTGAAACCCCGTCTCACCAAAAATACAAATGTTAGCCAGGCGTGGCGGCATTTGCCTGCAATCCCAACTATTCAGGAGGCTGAGGCATGAGAATTGCTTGAATCTGGGAGACAGAGAAGTCAGCTTTGGATCATATAATCACTGTTCTATGCAGAACATTTAACATAAGACATTTCTTCTTAAACATGGCATTTTGTGTAGCATTATGTTAAAATTCTGATGTAACATTTTTCTTCTTTTTTATTATAGGGATACATGTGCAGAACGTGCAGGTTTGTTACATAGGTATACACGTGTCATGGTGGTTTCCTGCACCCATCAACCCATCATCTACATTAGGTATTTCTCCTAATGCTATCCCTCTTCTAGCTCTCCACCCCCGACAGACCCCAGTGTGTGATGTTCCCCCTCCCTGTGTCCATGTGTTCTCGTTGTTCAACTCCTACTTATGAGTGAGAACATGCAGTGTTTGTGTTTTCTGTTCCTGTATGAGTTTGCTGAGAATGATGGTTTCCAGCTGCATCCATGTCACTGCAAAGGACATGAACTCATCCTTTTTTATGGCTGCAACAGTATTCCATGATGTATATGTGCCACATTTTCTTTATCCAGTCTATCATTGATGAGCATTTGGGTTGGTTCCAAGTCTTTGCTATTGTGAATAGTGCTGCAATAAACATATGTATGCATGTGTTTTTATAGTAGAATGATTTACAATCCTCTGGGTATATATCCAGTAATGAGACTGCTGGGTCAAATGGTATTTTTGATTCTAGATCCTTGCAGAATCACCACACTGTCTTCCACATTGGTTGAACTAATTTACACTTCCACCAACAGTGTAAAAGCATTCCTATTTCTCAACATCCTCCCCAGCATCTGTTGTTTCCTGACTTTTTAATGATCAGTGTTCTAACTGGCATGAAATGGTATCTCATTGTGGTTTTGATTTGCATTTCTCTAATGACCAGTGATGACAAGCTTTTTTTCATATGTTCGCTGGCTGCATAAATTTCTTCTTTTGAGAAGTGTCTGTTCATATCCTTCACCCACTTTTTGATGGGGTTATTATTTTTCATGTAAATTTGTTTAAGTTCCTTGTAGATTCTAGATATTAGCCCTTTGTCAGATGGATAGATTGCAAAAATTTTCTCCCATTCTGTGGGTTGCCTGTTCACTCTGATGATAGTTTCTTTTGCTGTGCAGAAGCTCTTTAGTTTAATTAGATCCCATTTGTCTATTTTGGCTTTTGTTGCCATTGCTTTCAGTGTTTTAGTCATGAAGTCTTTGCCCATGCCAATGTCCTGAATGGTATTGTCTAGGTTTTCTTCTAGGGTTTTTATGGTTTTAGGCCTTACATTTAAGTGTTTCATTAATCTTGAGTTAATTTTTGTGTAAGGTGTAAGGAAGGGATCCAGTTTCAGTTTTTGGCATATGGCTAGCCAGTTTTCCCAATACCATTTATTAAATAGGGAATCCTTTCCCCATTGCTTGTTTTTATCAGGTTTGTCAAAGATCAGATGGTTGTACATGTGTGGCAGTATTTCTGAGGCCTCTGTTCTGTTCTATTGGTCTATATATCTATTTTGGTACTAGTACCATGCTGTTTTGGTTACTGTAGCCTTGTAATATAGTTTGAAGTCACGTAGCGTGATGCCTCCAGCTTTTTTCTTTTTGCTTAGGATTGTCTTGGCTATACAGGCTCTTTTTTTGTTCCATATGAAATTCAAAGTAGTTTTTTCTAATTCTGTGAAGAAAGTTAATGGTAGCTTGATGGGGATAGCATTGAATCTATAAATTACTTTGGGCAGTATGGCCATTTTCACGATATTGATTCTTCCTAACCATGAGCATGGAATGTTTTTCCATTTGTTTGTGTCCTCTCTTCCTTCTTTGACCAGTGGTTTGTAGTTCTCCTTGAAGAGGTCCTTTGCACCCCTTGTAAGTTGTATTCCTTGGTAT
The DNA here is from genome assembly GCF_037993035.2 of Macaca fascicularis. NCBI lineage: Eukaryota > Metazoa > Chordata > Mammalia > Primates > Cercopithecidae > Macaca > Macaca fascicularis. The sequence continues at coordinate 10,949,657 of NC_088395.1, forward strand.
TTTATTCCCTTTGTAGCAATTGTGAATGGGAGTTTACTCATGATTTGGCTGTCTATTACTGGTGTATAAGAATGCTTGCAATTTCTGCACATTTATTTTGTATCCTGAGACTTTGCTGAAGTTGCTTATCAGCTTAAGGATATTTTGGGCTGAGATGATGGGGTTTTCTAAATATTCAATCATGTCATCTGCAAACAGAGACAATTTGACTTCCTCTCTTCCTATTTGAATACTCTTTATTTCTTTCTCTTGCCTGATTGCCCTGGCCAGAACTTCCAATACTATGTTGAATAGGAGTAGTAAGAGAGGGCATCCTTGTCTTGTGCTGGTTTTCAAAGGGAATGCTTCCAGCTTTTGCCCATTCAGGATGATATTGGCTGTGGGTTTCTCATAAATAGCTCTTATTATTTTGAGATATGTTCCATCAATATCTAGTTTATTTAGAGTTTTTAGCATGAAGGGATGTTGAATTTTATCAAAGGCCTTTTTCTGCATCTATTGAGATAATCATGTGATTTTTGTCATTGGTTCTGTTTATGTGATGGATTACATTTATTGATTTGTATATGTTGAACCAGCCTTGCATCCCAGGGATGAAGCCGACTTGATAGTGGTGGATAAGCTTTTTGATATGCTACTGGATTAGGTTTGCCAGTATTTTACTGATGATTTTCACATTAATGTTCATCAGGGATATTTGCCTGAAATTTTCTTTTTTTCTTGTGTCTCTGCCAGGTTTTGGTATCAGGATCATGCTGGATTCATAAAATGAGTTAGGGAGGAGTCCCTCTTTTTCTGTTTGGAATAGTTTCAGAAGGAATGGTACCAGCTCCTCTTTGTACCTCTGGTAGAATTCAGCTGTGAATCCGTCTGATCCTGGGATTTTTTTGGTTGGTAGGCTATTACTGCCTCAATTTCAGAACTTATTATTTGTCTATTCAGGAATTCAACTTCTTCCTAGTTTAGTCTTGGGAGGGTGTATGTGTCCAGGAATTTATCAATTTCTTCCAGATTTTCTAGTTTATTTGCATGGAGGTGTTTATAGTATTCTGATAGTAGTTTGTATTTCTGTGAGATCAGTGGTGATATCCCCTTTATCATTTTTTATTGTGTCTATTTGATTCTTGTCTCTTTTCTTCTTTAATAGTCTGGCTAGCAGTCTATCTATTTTGTTAATCTTTTCAAAAAAACAACTCCTGGATTCATTGATTTTTTGAAGAGTTTTTCATGTCTCTATCAACTTCAGTTCTGCTCTGATCTTAGTTATTTCTTGTTTTCTGCTAGCTTTTGAATTTGTTTGCTCTTGCTTCTCTAGTTCTTTTCATTGTGATGTTAGAGTATTGATTTTAGATCTTTCCCGCTTTCTCCTGTGTGCATTTAGTGCTATAAATTTCCCTGATGTAACTTTTTTTTTTTTTTTTTTTTTTTTTTTTTTTTTTTTTTACAGGGTTGAAATCCAGAAGCTAGAAGATATTGCAGGTATGTTTTAGGAGCTATTTGTAGTTTATGAAAATTGTTTTCAATCATACAACTGTTACAGTAGGCTGTACGAAGTAGTGGACAAGACTGTCTTAAATGCCTTCTTCTCATATATAGCATTTAACATAATCTGTTTGATAAATTTTTCTTACTTACCTTTTCGATGTTGATGTGGAATGTGAGAATTCTTCTAATGGGAAGCGAGAGGGATGGCTTTTCTTTCATACACGTGGAAATTTAATTGTTTGGGGGGATATTAGAGGACACTGGAGGAGAAACAGCTCTATTCGTTCCTTTTAGTGTACACACATTAAGTCATATATCAGTTTTTTTAGCTTTTATTTTAGGTTTGGGGGTACATGTGCAGGTTTATTATAAAGATAAATTGCATGTCACGGGGGTTTGGTATACAGATTATTTTGTTACTTAGGTTATAGCATAATACCAGATGAGTGGTTTTCGATCCTTACCCTCCTCCTACCCTCCACCCTGAAGTAGGCCCAGTTGTCTGTTGTTCCCTTCTTCCTGTCCGTATGTACTCAGAGTTTTTAATATGAGTTTTTCATGTTTCTAATTTAGCTATTCTATTGTCACAGCTTTCTGATTTTGTTTTCTTTAAAGTACCAGAAAAAAAATTGAATTCTCTAAAATGATTATTTTCTATTATTATTCCAGTAATAAACTGTGTAGTAGAAAAGAAAAGACAACTTTCCTACCCAGTGAGAAACATCTAATTAATTGGATCCAAAACCCCATAAATTTTATACTGCCATGTGAAATATTAGTTGTACTGTTATAGGACCATTTTTTCAAAAAAGTTTGAGAAAATTTCTGTAGAGACCATGAAGACAATACTCATTTTTAAAAAGCTCAATTCAGTTTTCAGCTCTTCTATAGCGATGATTCATACAAGCAGTATATTTGGAAAGCTTTGCTCTGCTTGGTGGTGACAAAGTGCTTGTTTTGTGAGCTGCCTGATACATCGACCACTATAGATGGATACTGTGTGTAAGAAATATTTGAATTATGGTGCAGATCTTTTATGACTGCTGAAAACTATTCTTAGCAATTGATGGTAGATCTCTGATGTGAAACTATGTTTAGGAAAGCATTCCTTGCAGTATGACAGTCTTCTGAAACACAGCACTATGGATAAAAATGTCATATAAAAAGCTCCCAGAAAATACTTCAAACGTGTTTTTAAATGTATTTCTTTATCTACTTAAACCTAAATTTTTATACCCATGGACATTGCTTCTTTTATTAAAATACAGTTAATAGCGTCAATCACTAGATTGCTTAAAAATACTTTCCTTATTGTGTATTAAGCTATGTCTACCCTTTTGATGGTCTTATTTTTATGTGCTTTACTTAATGAGTTGTGACAGTATTTCATGGAAACATGTCCTTTGAATTGTAGGACATTTTATAAATGTAGAAATTAAAGTCTGTTTGTTACCCTTTCTGCACATTTAAAAAATATAAACTGTTTTAACTATTTGCTTTTTTTCATCATCTGTCAATTAAGTGATTTGCTGTTACGCCAATTGGAATTGGAAAACTATTATTAATACCTGAAAGGTTTTACAGAAAATAAGTGAGTAAATCTTACTTTTTTGAAATGATCTTTCCATTTTACATTTTAAATATCCTTCTGATATTGCTGAACCATCATGTCCCATATTGTTTTCAATATATGCAAATAAACTACTTTTCAACATTAACTTTTAATGTATTTTCATTTACTATCTAGCTGAAATTAAAAAGGGTCTTGCTGCAAAGAGAAAAAGGATTGAAAGGGTTGCAAAAGCTTGCAACGAAACAAAGAACAAAATTAAACACATTTTGAGAACAATACAACTAAAAATGTATGATTGTTGGCTTTTTTGAATAATGATATTTCTATCATTTCTTTGTATTCGTTAGTGCAGAATTTCAAAAACTATCCTGTACATATTGGCGTCTGCAGTGAACAACATGTTTTACTTGACTGTTCCCTAAGCAGGTAAGTTTCTTTTGTTTTATAACCTAAGTTTAACAGAATTGAGGTATATTACCTAGAAAGTCAATGAAGATGACCTCTTTTTGCCTTCCAGATAAAAATAGTCTTCCTGTAAAATTAATTTTTATCAATTTCTAGAAATACGGCAGCTGCATATAAGATAAATGTCTTCAACTTTTAGTCTGTAGATCCTTAAAAATATTAAGTTATGTAGAAAGGGACAACCTTATGTTGTAAATAAGTTATCTATTTTAATTAAATTGTTTTCACTATCCCTTTTAGAAAATCATCATTGTGCCAAAGTGGAGAAATAGTTAAGTGAAGTATTTCTTTTGGGAAATCTTACGGTATGAATGGCTATGATATTCTTGAACCTACTTATGAGAACCCATATGTTATTTAGTTTGAGGAAATGAAAAGTAAACTGCTGTTAGAGAAAATGATTGTTTCTGGGAAATTTATAGTGCTGTAAACCCTCCTTTGTCTTCAGCATGTAAAGAATGTAAGAGAGCTGCTCTACTAGTCAGTTAGGAAGGAACCCTTTCAGAATGAGAGTAACTCATTTCACCTTTTCCCAAAAAGAAGATTTCAGCTGCTATTATTCCATTGCTACTTTATAGTATAAATTATGTCTAGTCAGTTTTGGTTTGAATAGGGTTAATTTTTCATCTCTCTATGACATATGACCGTGTTACGTATTATGTGTTACAGGCAGAAACATAGTTATGGATGTTCTCTGAAGTTGCTGAATGTCCTTGAAGAATACATCACAGGTGAGCAGAAAGATGAAGAAGAAAGGAAGAGAAGAACTAATTGTTGGTATCCAGCTTAGCTTTATGATTAACCTATTGTAACAATGTCTCAGGTAGTAATAGTTCATGCAGAAATCCAGCAAAGGAGGAGGACAGCATGAGCCCAGAGAGGGGGGCCTGTTAGTGGACTCATGGACTAGGGGAATATAATTGCCATGCAGCATTAGGGGTCCAACTGAGGTCAGCGTCATAGGGATTAAGAAGTTAAAGTCAGCCCAGATGGCATATTTGTGCAAGAGCAACTTTAGTGCTGGAATTTCCTGGGTTGGGGTGTAGCCGAGCACATTGATAGAGGGAGAGTTGGTTGGGCAGGGCATATACATATGAGGGCGGGGGTTATGATGACTGGCTGTGGAATTTCAGCTGGGACTGAGTTACCTGAGCACATGGGGGTGGGGTATTGGGCAGTGAAAAGTGCTCCATACATTGGGTGTTGGGTCCCTACAGATTCCTGAGCTGTAGTACTGAAGTGAGTGACCTACAGTGACAGGGAGGTAGTGGCTGTGTATGTTGGGAAGATGGAGAAATAGCTGAGTGGAGTGATCAGGGCCTGGGACTCTGCAGCCACACTGCTTGGGATCCAACTCCAGTTTGACCATCGCTAGCTCAGAAACATGGGCAAATTATTTATCTCTGTGCCTCAGTTGCCTTATCTACGAAAGGAGACATGGTAAGAGTACCTACCTCAGAGTTGTTTGAAGGACGAAAGGGTTCTTATGTAATGGGTTTATTTAAATTTTTTAGGATGCGATCTCACCCATGGTTGCTCTTTATCGTTGCTATTATTGCTATTATTAATATTACGGGAGATGTTGCAGTCACTGGGAATGACAAAATCTAGGGGATGACTGTGTGTGCCACGTAGAGAGGAGAACACTGTTGTTGGAGATTAGGTCAAGGTGCAGAAAGGCCATCATTATTGGAAGGTTCATCTATGTGCATACTGAAATGTCCAAGTGTTTAAAATCTTAGTAACAAAAGAATATTTCTTAGTGAATTCCTCTATAGATCTTACCTATCTGTGGTCAACAAATTATAAGAAGGGTCAACAAACACTCTTCATTTGAAATCAAGAATTAGGACATACATGTTGAATATGTATAAGAAGGAATATTCTTTACCCCATGACTGATGAAAAAGATTATGTTGTTTTAGCATATGAGTGTTGAACACAATTGTTTAAAATTGGTCATAAATGTTGTCTAAAAGAAAGTGTTCAGAAGTATTGATTTAAAGAGTATCTATTTAAAGCTAATACAGAATTATGTTTTTTAAGTATTAAAATTTACCCAATTTTAATCACTTTTTAGTTTTGTGCTTCTGGAGAATATTTCAAGAGCAACAAAAGAGGTGACAACAAGATGGGAAAGGAACTGAAAGAGATTGAGCTGCCATGTGAGCAATTCACAAAGGTCTGTTCTATTTGGTATCACAATACATTCTTTTTTTTTTTTTTTTTTTTTTTATACTTTAAGTTCTAGGGTACATGTGCATAACGTGCAGGTTTGTTACATATGTATACTTGTGCCATGTTGGTGTGCTGCACCCATCAACTCGTCATTTACATCAGGTATAACTCCCAATGCAATCCCTCCCCCCTCCCCCCTCCCCATGATAGGCCCCGGTGTGTGATGTTCCCCTTCCCGAGTCCAAGTGATCTCATTGTTCAGTTCCCACCTATGAGTGAGAACATGCAGTGTTTGGTTTTCTGTTCTTGTGATAGTTTGCTAAGAATGATGGTTTCCAGCTGCATCCATGTCCCTACAAAGGACACAAACTCATCCTTTTTGATGGCTGCATAGTATTCCATGGTGTATATGTGCCACATTTTCTTAATCCAATCTGTCACTGATGGACATTTGGGTTGATTCCAAGTCTTTGCTATTGTGAATAGTGCTGCAATAAACATACGTGTGCATGTGTCTTTATAGCAGCATAATTTATAATCCTTTGGGTATATACCCAGTAATGGGATGGCTGGGTCATATGGTACATCTAGTTCTAGATCCTTGAGGAATCGCCATACTGTTTTCCATAATGGTTGAACTAGTTTACAATCCCACCAACAGTGTAAAAGCGTTCCTATTTCTCCACATCCTCTCCAGCACCTGTTGTTTCCTGACTTTTTAATGATTGCCATTCTAACTGGTGTGAGATGGTATCTCATTGTGGTTTTGATTTGCATTTCTCTGATGGCCAGTGATGATGAGCATTTTTTCATGTGTCTGTTGGCTGTATGAATGTCTTCTTTTGAGAAATGTCTGTTCATATCCTTTGCCCACTTTTTGATGGGGTTGTTTGTTTTTTTCTTGTAAATTTGTTTGAGTTCTTTGTAGGTTCTGGATATTAGCCCTTTGTCAGATGAGTAGATTGCAAAAATTTTCTCCCATTCTGTAGGTTGCCTGTACACTCTGATGGTAGTTTCTTTTGCTGTGCAGAAGCTCTTTAGTTTAATGAGATCCCATTTGTCAATTTTGGCTTTTGCTGCCGTTGCTTTTGGTGTTTTAGACATGAAGTCTTTGCCCATGCCTATGTCCTGAATGGTACTACCTAGGTTTTCCTCTAGGATTTTTATGGTATTAGGTCTAACATTTAAGTCTCTAATCCATCTTGAATTAATTTTCGTATAAGGAGTAAGGAAAGGATCCAGTTTCAGCTTTCTACTTATGGCTAGCCAATTTTCCCAGCACCATTTATTAAATAGGGAATCCTTTCCCCATTTCTTGTTTTTGTCAGATTTGTCAAAGATCAGATGGCTGTAGATGTGTGGTATTATTTCTGAGGCCTCTGTTCTGTTCCTTTGGTCTATATCTCTGTTTTGGTACCAGTACCATGCTGTTTTGGTTACTGTAGCCTTGTAGTATAGTTTGAAGTCAGGTAGCGTGATGCCTCCAGCTTTGTTCTTTTGACTTAGGATTGTCGTGGAGATGCGGGCTCTTTTTTGGTTCCATATGAACTTTAAAGCAGTTTTTTCCAATTCTGTGAAGAAACTCATTGGTAGCTTGATGGGGATGGCATTGAATCTATAAATTACCTTGGGCAGTATGGCCATTTTCACGATATTGATTCTTCCTATCCATGAGCATGGTATGTTCTTCCATTTGTCTGTGTCCTCTTTGATTTCACTGAGCAGTGGTTTGTAGTTCTCCTTGAAGAGGTCCTTTACATCCCTTGTAAGTTGGATTCCTAGGTATTTTATTCTCTTTGAAGCAATTGTGAATGGAAGTTCATTCCTGATTTGGCTCTCTGTTTGTCTGTTACTGGTGTATAAGAATGCTTGTGATTTTTGCACATTAATTTTGTATCCTGAGACTTTGCTGAAGTTGCTTATCAGCTTAAGGAGATTTTGGGCTGAGACAATGGGGTTTTCTAAATATACAATCATGTCATCTGCAAAGAGGGACAATTTGACTTCTTCTTTTCCTAACTGAATACCCTTGATTTCTTTCTCTTGCCTAATTGCCCTAGCCAGAACTTCCACCACTATGTTGAATAGGAGTGGTGAGAGAGGGCATCCCTGTCTTGTGCCAGTTTTCAAAGGGAATTTTTCCAGTTTTTGCCCATTCAGTATGATATTGGCTGTGGGTCTGTCATAAGTAGCTCTTATTATTTTGACGTACGTTCCATCAATACCAAATTTATTGAGCGTTTTTAGCATGAAGGGCTGTTGAATTTTGTCAAAAGCCTTTTCTGCATCTATTGAGATAATCATGTGGTTCTTGTCTTTGGTTCTGTTTATATGCTGGATTATGTTTATTGATTTGCGAATGTTGAACCAGCCTTGCATCCCAGGGATGAAGCCCACTTGATCATGGTGGATAAGCTTTTTGATGTGTTGCTGAATCCGGTTTGCCAGTATTTTATTGAGGATTTTTGCATCGATGTTCATCAGGTATATTGGTCTAAAATTCTCGTTTTTTGTTGTGTCTCTGCCAGGCTTTGGTATCAGGATGATGTTGGCCTCATAAAATGAGTTAGGGAGGATTCCCTCTTTTTCTATTGATTGGAATAGTTTCAGAAGGAATGGTACCAACTCCTCCTTGTACCTCTGGTAGAATTCAGCTGTGAATCCATCTGGTCCTGGACTTTTTTTGGTTGGTAGGCTATTAATTATTGCCTCAATTTCAGAGCCTGCTATTGGTCTATTCAGGGATTCAACTTCTTCCTGGTTTAGTCTTGGAAGAGTGTAAGTGTCCAGGAAATTATCCATTTCTTCTAGATTTTCCAGTTGATTTGCGTAGAGGTGTTTATAGTATTCTCTGATGGTAGTTTGTATTTCTGTGGGGTCGGTGGTGATATCCCCTTTATCATTTTTAATTGCGTTGATTTGATTCTTCTCTCTTTTCTTCTTTATTAGTCTTGCTAGTGGTCTGTCAATTTTGTTGATCTTTTCAAAAAACCAACTCCTGGATTCATTGATGTTTTGGAGGGTTTTTTGTGTCTCTATCTCCTTCAGTTCTGCTCTGATCTTAGTTATTTCTTGCCTTCTGCTAGCTTTCGAATGTGTTTGCTCTTGCTTCTCTAGTTCTTTTAATTGCGATGTTAGAGTGTCAATTTTAGATCTTTCCTGCTTTCTCTTGTGGGCATTTAGTGCTATAAATTTGCCTCTACACACTGCTTTAAATGTGTCCCAGAGATTCTGGTATGTTGTATCTTTGTTGTCATTGGTTTCAAAGAACATCTTTATTTCTGCCTTCATTTCGTTATGTACCCAGTAGTCATTCAGGAGCAGGTTGTTCAGTTTCCATGTAGTTGAGCGGTTTTGATTGAGTTTCTTAGTCCTGAGTTCTAGTTTGATTGCACTGTGGTCTGAGAGACAGTTTGTTATAATTTCTGTTGTTGTACATTTGCTGAGGAGTGCTTTACTTCCAATTACGTGGTCAATTTTGGAGTAAGTACGATGTGGTGCTGAGAAGAATGTATATTCTGTTGATTTGGGGTGGAGAGTTCTATAGATGTCTATTAGGTCTGCTTGCTGCAGAGATGAGTTCAATTCCTGGATATCCTTGTTAACTTTCTGTCTCGTTGATCTGTCTAATGTTGACAGTGGAGTGTTGAAGTCTCCCATTATTATTGTATGGGAGTCTAAGTCTCTTTGTAAGTCTCTAAGGACTTGCTTGATGAATCTTGGTGCTCCTGTATTGGGTGCATATATATTTAGGATAGTTAGCTCTTCCTGTTGAATTGATCCCTTTACCATTATGTAATGGCCTTCTTTGTCTCTTTTGATCTTTGATGGTTTAAAGTCTGTTTTATCAGAGACTAGTATTACAACCCCTGCTTTTTTTTGTTCTCCATTTGCTTGGTAGATCTTCCTCCATCCCTTTATTTTGAGCCTATGTATGTCTCTGCGTGTGAGATGGGTCTCCTGAATACAGCAGACTGATGGGTCTTGACTCTTTATCCAGTTTGCCAGTCTACGTCTTTTAATTGGAGCATTTAGTCCATTTACATTTAAGGTTAATATTGTTATTTGTGAACTTGATCCTGCCATTATGATATTAACTGGTTATTTTGCTCGTTAGTTGATGCAGTTTCTTCCTAGCCTCGATGGTCTTTACATTTTGGCATGTTTTTGCAATGGCTGGTACCGGTTGTTCCTTTCCATGTTGAGTGCTTCCTTCAGGGTCTCTTGTAAGGCAGGCCTAGTGGTGACAAAATCTCTAAGCATTTGCTTATCTGTAAAGGATTTTATTTCTCCTTCACTTATGAAACTTAGTTTGGCTGGATATGAAATTCTGGGTTTAAAATTCTTTTCTTTAAGAATGTTGAATATTGGCCCCCACTCTCTTCTGGCTTGGAGAGTTTCTGCCGAGAGATCTGCTGTTAGTCTGATGGGCTTCCCTTTGTGGGTAACCCAACCTTTCTCTCTGGCTGCCCTTAAGATTTTTTCCTTCATTTCAACTTTGGTGAATCTGGCAATTATGTGTCTTGGAGTTGCTCTTCTCGAGGAGTATCTTTGTGGCGTTCTCTGTATTTCCTGGATTTGAATGTTGGCCTGCCCTACTAGGTTGGGGAAGTTCTCCTGGATGATATCCTGAAGAGTGTTTTCCAACTTGGTTTCATCTTCCCCCTCACTTTCAGGCACCCCAATCAGACGTAGATTTGGTCTTTTTACATAATCCCATACATCTTGCAGGCTTTGTTCATTTCTTTTTCTTCTTTTTTCTTTTGGTTTCTCTTCTCGCTTCATTTCATTCATTTGATCCTCAATCGCTGATACTCTTTCTTCCAGTTGATCGAGTCGGTTACTGAAGCTTGTGCATTTGTCACGTATTTCTCGTGTCATGGTTTTCATCTCTTTCATTTCGTTTATGACCTTCTCTGCATTAATTACTCTAGCCATCAATTCTTCCATTTTTTTTTCAAGATTTTTAGTTTCTTTGTGCTGGGTACGTAATTCCTCCTTTAGCTCTGAGAAATTTGATGGACTGAAGCCTTCTTCTCTCATCTCGTCAAAGTCATTCTGCGTCCAGCTTTGATCTGTTGCTGGCAATGAGCTGCGCTCCTTTGCTGGGGGAGATGCGCTCTTATTTTTTGAATTTCCAGCTTTTCTGCCCTGCTTTTTCCCCATCTTTGTGGTTTTATCTGCCTCTGGTCTTTGATGATGGTGATGTACTGATGGGGTTTTGGTGTAGGTGTCCTTCCTGTTTGATAGTTTTCCTTCTAACAGTCAGGACCCTCAGCTGTAGGTCTGTTGGAGATTGCTTGAGGTCCACTCCAGACCCTGTTTGCCTGGGTATCAGCAGCAGAGGCTGCAGAAGATAGAATATTTCTGAACAGCGAGTGTACCTGTCTGATTCTTGCTTTGGAAGCTTCCTCTCAGGGGTGTACTCCACCCTGTGAGGTGTGGGGTGTCAGACTGCCCCTAGTGGGGGATGTCTCCCAGTTAGGCTACTCAGGGGTCAGGGACCCACTTGAGCAGGGAGTCTGTCCCTTCTCAGATCTCAACCTCCGTGTTGGGAGATCCACTGCTCTCTTCAAAGCTGTCAGACAGAGTCGTTTGCGTCTGCAGAGGTTTCTGCTGTTTTTGTTATTTTTACTGTGCCCTGTCCCCAGAGGTGGAGTCTACAGAGACAGGCAGTTTTCCTTGAGCTACTGTGAGCTCCACCCAGTTCGAGCTTCCCAGCAGCTTTGTTTACCTACTTAAGCCTCAGCAATGGCGGGCGCCCCTCCCCCAGCCTCGTTGCTGCCTTGCCGTGATATCGCAGACTGCTGTGCTAGCAATGAGGGAGGCTGCGTGGGCGTGGGACCCTCCCGGCCAGGTGTGGGATATGATCTCCTGGTGTGCCTGTTTGCTTAAAGCGCAGTATTGGGGTGGGAGTTACCCGATTTTCCAGGTGTTGTGTGTCTCAGTTCCCCTGGCTAGGAAAAGGGATTCCCTTCCCCCTTGCGCTTCCCAGGTGAGGCGATGCCTGGCCCTGCTTCAGCTCTCGCTGGTCGGGCTGCAGCAGCTGACCAGCACTGATCGTCCAGCACTCCCCAGTGAGATGAACCCAGTACCTCAGTTGAAAATGCAGAAATCACCGGTCTTCTGTGTCGCTCGCGCTGGGAGTTGGAGACTGGAGCTGTTCCTATTCGGCCATCTTGCTCCCCAATACATTCTTATAAAATACAACTCGTGAACAAAATAGAAGACAGTCTGCTTGTTTCTGAATGCATGGAAAGACCTTTTGGTTATACATTTTAAATTACCTACCATTTTCACTTTGAATATATTGTTCCAGATTTTACATAATTGGTAAATGTATTTTTAGGATTCATGAATAGTTTTTTGGGAGTTATTTAGAACAGAAAAAGGCAAATTGGAAATTTTACCTAGAAATATAAATCTTGTGTATAAAATTGATACTTTATGAACACATTAATGAAGATTTCATATTCAGTTTTTAGGAGATCAGCAACAGATCTTTAGTGGAAGGCAGGAAATCCATAAATCCTTTCTGGATGTCTTTTTCACTTGTCTTGTTTAAACAGTTTTAGTTAAATAGGAAGTAGGCAAGTGTTAACTACTGAGTATCTCTTTTATTTCCTGCTGGAATGTAGGAGTGTTTTATGGCATATTCACTTTCAAAATTATTAGTGACTAGTAATGGTTTTACATGAAATTTGTAACCATAAGAGATGGTTCAGATCTATAACAGAATGGGAAAGCCAGCAGATTATTAACACATTGTGAACTGTGAATTATCTGCTGTCATATAGCACATTAGCTAATCGTTATTGGACAATGACCTCTTCTTAATGTAGTTGTATATTATTTAGGAAACAATGTAATTTTCTTGTGGGAGGTATTCTTTTTAATAACCTTGTGAAGAGACATATTCATATGTCACTCCTTTACACTAACTGAGATGCGTTAAATATACTGGGAAAAGAGTTTGAAAATAAAATTTTCAAGCAACTTGATGATCTGTACACAAACAGTTATTTATATAGAAGTCACGAGAAGAGAACATGTTGCTATAATGTTCCTCAGAAACCATTTATTAATTGGTATGAACATTAAACTAGAAAAGTTATCCTGTCAATGTTAATGCTACATGATACTTTGGTATCATCTTGGACTCTTCTGAGTCCATTATCCTATCCATGCAGTTATTGCGAGGCAAGTTTTACCTCTGTAATGGTCCTTTAATTTCTTTAAATTCTCACTGAGGCTGCCCTAGTTCAAGACCTCATTCTTCCTTGCTTGTACTATTAAACCCTTTTCTGAGTTCTCTCTTCCCTTCTGAGCCATCCTTCATTGATTAGCAATACTATCTTCCTAAAACCCTCCCCAGCCCTTCCCTCTTCCCAGCCTGTCAGTGGTGCCCATGTCTCAGTTCTTAGATATTCAGAGACTCTCCCCTTTACATGACCCCCTGTTAGGCTTGTTTTGCCACCCTCTGTCTTTCCTCCCAACTCTCCAGATTGACAGCCTTCCCTGAAGGAACTCACCGTCACTCCCATGCTTTGCTCACGCTCTTCCTTCCAAATGCTTTTAAAATCTCTTTTTTTTTTTTTGACCGATTGAAATCTTGTGCCAACTAAGTCAACATCAGTCTCCATATTTAGCTACATGTCCGAGTGAGTTGCTCTTCCATAGCAGTAACACAAGTTTTGTATTACTTTGTTTTTTTATTCGTGCATTTGCTCATGTCACAGGAATATGGAAGAGATTGCGTGTTCATTTTTTACATCTTCCTCAGCATTAACATACAACATTTTAGGGAATAGGAACTGCCGAACTATTTGTTGAGGGAATAGTATATGTTTCAAACGTAGTTATGTTTTCTTTAACTTGATGAGGTCATATCACAGACCATTTTGTCCCTTCCATGAAATCCATGTTATGTGGACCATTAGTGATAACAAATGGTCACTACCCGGTGAAAAAATACAGTATTTCATGATATAAGACTGACAGTCTTTTTCTGTCTTTGGTCCATCTTGTCTGTAACATGTTCATCAAACCATTTTCTTCAAGCAAACTACATGACTGTTGGACCTGCTATAATAATATTTCACTGAAATCTGGAATTAAAATTTTAAGTGAGTATTTGGAGCTCCATGTATTGATTAGAGTTTTAAAATTTGAAATAAATAACCAGCATCCTTTGAATATTAAAAGCTGTTTCCTTTTGATATTTAATTTACCCAGATGTAAAGTGATGGTTTGTCAGTGAACTAGACTTTTTGTTTTAGAGTATTGAGGACTTACAGTATAATGAAAGCCCTCTTTTTGGTGAAGAAAGTCAACTTAAAAAATACATCACCATGTTCCAAAATAAAATTGTGTCAGAGACTGTAAGTAGTGGATATTTAATCTTAAAAACTCAGAATTGATATAAGCATGGGAATATTTTATTTGTAGAAATGTGTATTGCAATTACTTAAATTTCTTTTTTTGAGACAACTGCAGCAAGAGTTGGCACTTATTCAGAGGTCTCTTTAACCTCTGTTATTCTGATGGCTGACTAAAGAACTTGAACCTATGTTATATTATACAAGCATAACTTGAGCTACACTAAACCACATGACAGTATTTAGTTAATTAATTATTGTATAAATTAGTATATCTCCTCTATCATTAGTCTGTTTATTAAATGCCAGGCCTTGTTACTATGATCTGTTGAATGAACCCTAGACAGTTCTGTGAGAAAGCAGCAATTGCACAGTTATATACATGGTCAATTAAATTTTAACATTAAAGATAATTTAGTTTTAGGTTTGGCCTCTGTGGATCTGTATCAGTTCCAAAAATGTAGAAAGCATGGGCATGGAAAAGTACATTTTTCTCTAACAAAAGAAGACAAAACTTATTTTATTTTACTCATTAGGTTAAAGAGACAATTCCAATGAAAGTATGACTTCAAAAAATATATATACTCTATGGCCTTTCAAAATTATTAAAAGTACCTTAACATCTGTGTTCTTGAAAAAAAATTAAACTTCTATAAATGATTAAGACAACTGAGCAAGATATATTAATAGCATTGCCGAGCCACTGGTTTGTGGGTATGCCATATTTCCAAAGACATCAAAATGCCATGTAGTTTGTTTTGGTCCACCATTCAATGATACCTCCCCTTGGCATTGATTCAAAGTATTATATTAAAATTTATGCATGCTTACAATTATTTCACATCTATGGCAAGGTAAATTATGTAGAGTGCTTTGGTTTTCAAGTTTAGTATTTGTGGAGTATGTGGAAGTTTAAGTATATATATGCATCTAAAAACTTAAGTGATGAATTCTCCTACCTTTCCTTTTGTAATGTGCAGTTTTTGTACATAACATACAAAATGTTCATTTGGAAACACTTTAGTAAATATGAAATTCAGAATATATTTGGAGTAAGCCAGTTAAATGTATTCTTTTGCTGAGTTTCTGAAATTCCATTCATGAATTGTTCAAAAACACAATACCCTCATTGAGAGGAGAGGAGCGACTTACTCTCATTTTCCCTGGTTCTTTTCATTTTAATTGGCCCCTATATACCACTCTTATTTTTTCAAGGTTTTCCAAGTTAAAGGAAAAAAAAGTTCATTCAGATTCTGCCTGCAGTCACTTATACAAGAATAAGTGAATCCTTATGGGGAGCATTTAATTTCTAAAGCTTGCATTTTCATAAAGGATTTTCCTTTTACCCAAAGCATGTGTTGATGTGTAAGTCTAAGTACTACTTCAAGTTTCTAAGAAGATCCTTATTTGAGATTTCTTTCAGTAGTTACAGAGGCAAGATAAGCACTGCAGAGGTCCATGTGAGAGTTCCGTTATACATACTGGGCTATCTGACTATTTATTCTATAGTGGAAGGATATGAAAGACACCACAATGTACTTAGTGATGGAACAGCTGATTTATTTATTTTTATTTTTATTTTTTTGAGATGGAGTCTCACTCTGTCACCAGGCTGGAGTGCAGTGGCATGATCTCGGCTCACTGCAACCTCCGTCTCCCGGGTTCAAGCGATTGTCCTGCCTCAGCCTCCCGAGCTGGGACTACAGGCACATGCCACCACACCCAGCTAATTTTTGTATTTTTAGTAGAGATGGGGTTTCAGCATGTTGGCCAGGATGGTCTCAATCTCTTGACCTCGTGATCTGCCTGCCTCGGCCTCCCAAAGTGCTGGGATTACAGGCGTGAGCCACCGCACCCAGCCAACAGTTGCTATTTATGTCACCCCTTATTACCTCAAATGAGTAACTGTGTACTTGAAGTCACTCTGGCAGCTATTCTGAAGGGAAGAAAGTTTTTGCCCTTAAAAGTTATTAGGGGTGTGTGTGTGTGTACATAAATGTGTGTATATATGTGTATATATGTGTGTGTGTATGTATGTATATGCATATACATGTATGTATATAGCTAATATGCATATATATGCATATATGTATATGTGAATATATGCGCGCACACACATATATATTACTTTGTTTTTTAGAATTGTTTTTAGTTCACAACAAATTGATCTGAAGGTCTAGAGATTTCTCATTTACCACCTGTTCTCCCACCATAGCACTCCCCACTATCCATATCCCCCACCAGAATGGTGCCTTTCTTATAACCCATGAACTTACATTGATACATCATTATCACCCCAAGTTACTTCAGGGTTCACTCTTGGTTCCTTTTGTGTGTGTGTGATTATTTTCCTCACGTCACCTGTGCTATAGCCCCTGTTTTATTTTTCATTAAGATAACATTTAATTTATACTTTTTTGTGACCATGAAATTTTAGGTTAGGATATCAGAAACAAGTAGCACTAAAACAAATGTAAAGATTCACTTTTCTCCTGAAAATGGTAAGACAGGTAACTTTTATTTACATACATATGCTTGAAAAATTGCAGTTAGTGCTTTTAAATTCTAGACTGAAGCACATATTTTATTTTATTCCATAATAAACACCCACTTTGAAGAATGGCTGGTATCAAGAGCATCATATCTCCTAATATTGTCTCACTCACCAGCTGAATGTTGAAATGTCCAGTCACAAAGCACTAAATATATCCTTAGAGCAATGATGTACTGAACAAAATTCAGAGGTCATACACAAAGACAGCACCCAAGAAAGTTTGCCCACAGACCAGTGGCAAGTCCTTTATTTCAGCAACTAAAACCAAGGAGAAACAGAGTCTCTTGCCTCTCTGCCTCTTGGAGAGGAGTTCTCCTGATACTGGAGGGAAAGGACCATCTCATTTCCCTGATGTTAAAATTTCATCTTGGAGTGATAGGCTTATATCTTTGTGAAGATATCTAAATTAAGGTGATCCAGTCAAATCACAAAATACTTGACTCACTCCTTAGGAGGAGCTTAACTCTGCCCTGATTTCTGTGCACACACCTGATTTATTGCACTCACAGTACAAAAGCTCTGAGATGTAAAATTGAGCCAGGCAGCACCTCGCATTCTTATCCAGGTGAATTAGGGCTCTCTCAGTGCTACTCACCCAAAGCACATTGAAATAATTCTTCTTATTTATTTGTAAAACAGTGATGATGGTATCTGTGTCAGAGGGTTACTGTGAGTGTCAGAGGAAACAATGATAGTGAGAAGGTTAGACATATGGTACATGTTGAATAAATGTTAGCTACCAATGTTAGTTATCAATATCTTCATGACTTTTATTGATATATAATAGTTGTAAATATGTATGGGGTAAATGTGATATTTTGATACATGAATATATAAAGATCAAATCAGGGTAGTTGGGATATTCATTACCTCAAGCTTTTATCAATTTTTTCTGTTGAGGACATTGCAAATCTCGTCTAGGTATTTTGAAATACATGATAACTATAGTTATTCTAGTGTGCTATTGAACCCTAGAACTTATTTCTTCTCTCTAACTGTATGTTTGTACCTATTGTCCAGCATTTCTTTTTCCCTGTCAACCCTGCTACTGTTTCCACCCTCCGGTAACCACCATTCTACTCACTACCTCCCTGAGATGAATTTTGTCCAGGAATGAAAAGCAAGTAAGTGGTAAAGATGGACCGGGTATGGTGGCTCACACCTGTAATCCCAACACTGTGGGAGACTGAGGCCGGCAGATCCCCTGAGTCCAAGAGTTCAAGACCAGCCTGGCCAACATGGTGAAACCTCGTCTCTACTAAAAATACAAAAAAAAAAAAAAAAAAAAAATTAGCTGGGCATGGTGGCATGCGCCTGTAGTCCCAGCTACTCAGGGAAGCTGAGGCAGGAGAATCGCTTGAACCTAGGAGGTGGAGGTTGCAGTGAGCCAAATCATGCCACTGCACTCCAGCCTGGGCGACAGAGGGAGACTCCATCTCAAAAAGGGAAAAAATAAAAAAAAAAAAGAGGGACTAGTTGATAGTTAATAATCATGACTGTCTATTTATCTGCTACACTTTCTTTCATCTATGTGTGGCAAGTACCTACTTACTCTTTTAAGACTTGTGTCAAAGGACACCTTATTCTTCACCTTTTCTGGAATCTGTTAGTTCTCAAACAAAATTGCACCCCCTTTCCTCTCTTTTAGTGGTTCTGTACCCCTCAAACCCCATATTGTGGCTGTTATTTACTTAACTGATACCCTTGAGAGTAAAAACTTTATCATAATCCTAATTTTATGTTTGGAAACTGGGTATGTTCCCAGCCATACAGGAGGTGCACAATACACACGTACTCAATAAATTAATGGTCATTTGAAAGAGTAAATGCTGAATACACAGCAATTCTCCAATCTATGTGTTTATGCAAACACAAGAATTAACTTTATTGGCCTAATTCAAACATTATCTTGAAATTTATTCAAACTTCCCATTTTCCATGAATAACCATTTTTTGTTACTAGATTTTCACTAATTAACCAGTTAAATGTCTTTTGTCTTATATCATTTTAAAAGAGCATGTGGAACAAATTCAAACAGCTTAGGTAGTTCACATCTCTTGAGCTCACTATTTTAAGGAGTGAAGTTCACCCTGCCATTTGCCTACTTGCCTCAGTGCTCACACAACAATTGCATCGATGTCCTGCTAATGCACATTAAATCAAATATCCATACCTGGCTTTGAAGTGTGCCCTAGTCAACAAACAGGTCACTTGGTTATCATTGTCTTCCATCCAATATAAAGATAAAATATGTGCCAGAGAAAGATGTCTTATAGAGATTTTTCTGATGTACTAGTTACACAGAAACAAATTAATTTCTGGGGCAGACATTCCTACCTTTTAGAAAGAGAAGACTTATTAATAGGAGTTGAGAGTGAAGAAAATTAATTCTTGTTGAACTGATAAATGTCCCTTCTAGATAGTTTACATTGCCATTAAAGCATAAGGTTGCCATTTTTTCTTTATCTGTCAGCTACTTATTTCTTGCATGAGCTATTCTGGCTTTTAAAATCTTATTTTTTAGTCATTTGCCAAGCGCTTGGCTGTTGGGTACACATGGAATAAATTATCCAGTAAAAAGCATCTCAGATCTTTCCAGCTATTTTTGATTAGGTACACCTATAAATCTTAAAAAGCCTATAAAGAAATACCTAACTAGTGCATTGGATACAAGACACACAAATCTCACATAGGACAATGGTAACTGAAGTTCTGAATGGTGACTCAACTTAGGAAATTGCAATCCTTAGGGGGAAAATATCCTTAAACAAAGGCTTAAAATCCTCCTAAGTGGTAACCACCATTTATACACACATCCCTCTTTGTATTTGGGAAATTGATGGTCATGTTTCCTTTTCAGGGTAGAAGAAGGAATTCTCCGTTAAGACAAGGGGAGGAAAATATAGGAAAAAGAACCACTCTTTGAAGGCATCTATTGTCCAAATCATGAGGAAGAGCTTGTAGTTCTGAGTTTCAAAAATGTGCTTTAGTTTTTTTTCTGTAGGATCCTGGGTGGGGTCCCCTGTTTCACAACAGCTGTGTCCTCAGACCCAGTGTAGGAGAAGGGCAAAATATGTTGATTGGATAAATGTGTTACTTCACTAGTTCATACCTTTCTGAGCCTCTCTCGAAGCGGCTACAGGGAAAATTTCTCCATGTTTGTTATGTCACTTGCATATTTGGAGCTTTTCCTACTCCCCTTGTTATGCTGCTTTGCTTTGTTTTAAAGCATGCATTTTTCCCATTACATATGTTTTTTGTATTTCCAGGATCTAGCACATAACTGTACTCAATATCAAGTGAATGAATGAATGAATGTATAAATGAATGAACATGACTTTCAGGTGTCCTTTACAGCTTTTCTCATTGAAGTATATGCTTGTTCTTTGCCTCTTCAAAAGAGGTGCAACTCATTGAGAATAGGGTTGCCAAATGCTGCAAAAATAAACATAGTCTTACAAAACTAAACGCAGACGTGCCATACAATCTAACAATTGCACTCCTTGGTAACTACCCAAATGAATTGAAAACTTATGTCCACACAAAAACTTGTATGCCAATGTTTAACCAGCTTTATCTATCAATGGCAAAATTTGGATGCAACTAACATATCCTTCAATGGGTGAGTGCATAAATAAATTATGGTACAATGGAATACTATTCAGAAATTATAATAATCTAGCAAGCCACAAAATGATCAAGAGGAACCTGAAATGCATATTGCTAAGTGAAAGAAGCCAATCTGAAGAGGCTGTAGCCTGTATGATTCCTGCTATATAGATGACATCTGGGGTCTGGAGGACTGTGACCCTCTTCTCACAGCTCCTCTAGGCAGTGCCCCGGTGGGGACTCTCTGTGGGGACTTCAACCCCACATTTCCCTTCCACACTGCCCTAGCAGAGGTTTCCATGAGGGCTCTGCCCCCGCAGCAGACTTCTGGCCTGGACATTCAGGTATTTCCATACATTCTCTGAAATCTAGATGGGAGTTCCCAAACTACAACTTTCGACTTCTGTGTACCCACAGGACCAACACCACATGTAAGCTGCCAAGGCTTGGGGCTTGCACCAAGCAACAGCCTGAGCTATACCTTGGCCCCTTTTAGCCACAGCTGGAGCTGAATCAGCTGGAACTCAGGGTACCATGTCCTGAGGCCGCATAGAGCAGGGGGGCCCTGTGCCAGGCCCAGGAAACCATTTTTCCCTCCTAGGCCTTTGGGCCTGTGATGGAAGGGGCTGCTGTGAAGGTCTCTGACATGCCCTGGAGACATTTTCCCCATTGTCTTGGTGGTTAGCATTTGGCTCCTTGTTACTGATGCAAACTTCTGCAGCCAGCTTGAATTTCTCCCCAGAAAATGGGTTTTTCTTTTCTATTGCATCATCAAGCTGCAAATTTTCCGAACTTTTATGCTTTGCTTCCTTTTGAAGGCTTTGCTGCTTAGAAACTTCTTCCCCAGATACCCTAAATCATCTTTCTCAAGTTCAAAGTCCTACAGATCTCTAGGGCAGGGGCAAAATGCTACCAGTCTGTTTGCTAAAGCACAGCAAGGGTCAACTTTATTTCAGTTCCCAACAAATTCTTCATCTCCATCTAAGGCCACCTTAGCCTGGACTTCATTGTCCATATCATTATCAGTATTTTGGTCAAAGCCATTCAACAAGTCTCTAGGAAGTTTCAAACTTATCCACATCATCCTGTCTTCTGAGCCCTCTGTCTCTAGGAAGTTCCAAACTTTCCCACATTTTCCTGTCTTCTGCTGAGCCCTCCAAATGGTTCCAACCTTTGCCTATTACCCAGCTCCAAAGTTGCTTCCACATTTTCGGGTATCCTTATAGCAGCGCCCAACTCTACTGCTACCAATTTACTGTATTAGTCCATTCTTACCCTGCTATAAGGACATAACTGAGACTGGGTAATTTATAAATGAAAGAGGTTTAATTGACTCACAGCTTCGCAGGGCTGGGGAGGCCTCAGGAAACTTACAATCATGGTGGAAAGGGAAGCAAACATGTCATTCATCACATGGCAGCAGCAAGGAGAAGTGCAGAGTGAAGTGGGGGAAGCCCATTATAAGACCATTAGCTCGTGTGAGAACTCACTGTTATGAAAACGGCATGGGGGTAACTGTCTCCATGATTCAATTACCTCCCACTGGGTCCCTCCCACTGGTTCCCTCCCACCACACATGGGGATTATGTTCCCATAACTACAATTCAAGATGAGATTTGGGTAGGGACACAGCCAAACCATATCATGCTCTAATCTCTACCCATGCTGTAGTGGAGGAAATGTGGTGCCTGTTTCAGGGATGTGACAGTAAGAGCCAGATACATGGACTGGCATGCCCAAGGTAACATAGAGTTAGAGAGGGAGGGGAATGAGAAACTAACAATTTCCAAGCTCTAAATATGTACCAGGACTGGAAGAAGTACTTTTTTAATGATATGAAATATTTATATCATATACTTAATATATGTCAACACACAATCCATTGGGATTTTGATTTATTTGTTTTACAAGTGAGAGAATTGAAAATCTGAGAATTAACGCAAATTCTCTCAAAATCACAGAACTGGTAGGTGGCAGGGCTGACGTTCAATGCCAAATTCAAGTTCTTTCCAATAAGCACAGTTCTGTCTTGAGAGGTGTGGCTAAGAGCAGAACCCAGATACCTATGAGGAGAAGCTGGAAGTCCTTCTTTAAGGTCACTTTGCCTCTGCAACATGAAAGATGGTTCAGGGCTCTCCTATCCAGGAGGTTTTGTAAAACAATGGACATCCATTTGTGCAATGCATTTAGACTCTGCCCTCTCAGAAGTCTGGGTGATGGGCAAGAAGCACTAAGGCTTGTTTCTTATCCAGGCAATCATGGGGAATGAGTGTAAACAGCCTCAATTCACAGGTGCACCTGAACATGGGATATGGCATCAACATTTAAGCCCTTTTAAATTTCTTCACTTGCAGAGCCCAATAAAGATTACATTACTGGAAAGGAAAGGAAATCACATGCACTGAAATATGAAATGATGGTGGAAAAGAATCTCTAAATGTCTGCTGGAGACAAAGCCCTCTTCTGGTGTTGCTACACACACAGGCAAATTTCTAGCCTCATGGGTGCAAAATGGCCATATCCAGTCCCCTACTATTCAGGTGGTATTTAGCCCACGCAAAGTTTTATAAAAAGTTGAATCCTAATGCAAAATCTTGGAAAGTTCACATACATATCTAGAGTTCCAGCCTCTTGAGGAAGGTGGAAGAGCTGGCAGCACTGGGTCCCACATTCCTCACATGTGCCCCAAGGCAGCATAGGCACCTAACCCTGGACCACTGTACCCACTTACATTACCTGGCATGCCTCAGAATTTGTGACCCCACCTTAGCCTAAAAGGAAGGTCCTAGTTTATCCAAAGCTTTGAAAAAAATCCTGCTGAGAAAAGACTGAAGGAATACTTTTTGGCACCATCTCCTGTTTCATTAGCCATAGCTGCCTTACTATGTACTTTGACCAGAAAAATAATAGACTCTTGGAGAAAGCAAACCAATGAAATTCACAGGCAATGAGGAGAGCTCAATGAAAAAGTAAGGGGAAAATGATTTAAAAAGATATACTTGGGGCCCGGCGCAGTGGCTCACACCTGTAATCCCAGCACTTTGGCAGGCTGAGGCGGGCAGATCACGAGGGCAGGAGATCGAGACCATCCTGACTAACACAGCGAAACCCCGTCTCTACTAAAAATACAAAAAATTAGCTGGGCATGGTGGCAGGTGCCTGTAGTCCCAGCTACTTGGGAGGCTGAGGCAGGAGAATGGTGTGAATCTGGGAGGCGGAGCTTGCAGTGAGTCAAGATCATGCCACTGCACTCCAGCCTCGGCGACAGAGCAAGACTCTGTCTCAAAAAAAAAAAAAAAAAAAAAAAAAAAAAAAAGATACACTAGGGTGGCAGGGTGGGAAGTGGTCCTTTAGAAACCGCATATAATCTGTGCCAGGATTTCTCAGCCTTAGCACTACTGACATTTGGGGGCAGATAACTTTTCAGTAGAGAATAGTCCTGTACTTCGTAAGATGTTTAGCAGCATTCCCTGGCCTTTATCTACTAGATGCCAGAGCACCCCACCCCTGTTGTGACCACAAATGATGTCTCTGGACACCACCAAATGTCCTCCAGGGACTAAACTTACTCCAGTTGAGAACCACTGGTCTATGTATAACTCAACTTAGAGAGCAGCTATGAACCCAAACCATGTAAATGTGAACAAAACATGCACATATCCCACTTGTCACAATGCTCAATTTATACTTTATCTCAGTTTCTGTTTTAAACAGAGCAATGTAAGAGTGTTTACAAATTATGAAGCCTTTATGTATCACATTGACTTTGGGGCACAATAACAATTTTCTTTAATTTACAAAGAAATGGGAGTCTGCATATAATTACCTTTCTACCAAATTTCTAAGACTACAGATGGGGGAATAAGCCAAGTTTCTTAAGGAAATAACCTTGTATTTCTTTGTATGAACTGTTTTTTTTCTCCTTGGGTGGGGCAGGATCAGGTATGGAACAGCCTCTGATGGTCAACGGTTATATGAAGGGATGTTCAGCATTCAGGAAAGACTCAGGAGACACTGTGGTTCTTTCCTTTTATTTAGAGGATTAAACATGGTGGATGAAGAGACTTACTGACCAGCCCTCCATGGGCCTGAATGAAAATTCAGGAAGATATCCTAGGAAGACAGTCTAGCCAGCAAATGGAACCAGTGGAATGAGCTGCTTCAAAAAAAAAAAAAAAAAAGCATCATTCACTGTGGCTTCCATTTGGTTGTATTCTGTCTTGCATCTCTCCACTTTGTGAGAAACCAGGTCAGGAGCAGCCCTATGCAAAAGGCTAAGGGGTAAGTCTCTAGCCAAAAGCTATACTAGTGAGCCTGGGAACTGCTCCTCCAGCCCCAGTCAAGCCCTAAGATGACTGCAGCCCCATTTGTGCTTGGCTGCAACTTCACAGGAGCCCCTGAACCAGAACACCCAAGCTAAGCTATTCACAGAAGCTGTTTTACAGGATAAATGTTTGTTATTTGAAAAAGAAAAAGAAAAGAAAAGATGCTCAGTTAAATGCAATGTGGTATCCTGAATAGGATTCTGGAAGAGGCAAATAACATTAGTGGGGAAACTGGTGAAATCTGAGTGAAGTCTATAGTTTTGTTGATAGCAATGCACCAATGCTGGTTTCTTAGCTGTGATAAATGTACCAGGGTAATACATTTATGTTATTAATATTACCATAATAGCACTGATGTTATGTTATTATGTTAACAGGGCAAATTGGGTAAGGGGCATAAGGGAATTCTATACTATCTTCATAACTGTCTGTAATTCTAAAATTATTCCAAAATTTAAAAAAAGTCCTTTCTCCCAGGCACCAGATGTATTCAAGCAAAGGCTGGAAACTCATTTATCAAGCCTGTAAGAAAATGGAGGCCTGCACTGCTCACTGAAGTGCTCCACAGAATTGAAAGCTCAATTTAGTGACAAGAAGGGAGGTGACTCACAAGCCAGGCTGAAACTAGTGAAATAATCTCCTATTTGCATCTCCTGGATCTGAAAGAAAACATGTGCCTAAGCTGACATGAAACATCTATTATGTTTGCCATTCTGGTGGAGCATGTTTGCTAGAAAGGGAGTGGGCAGCTAAGATGGACCAGATTTGTTTTTATGGGGCTGGTAATTTTTTTTTATAGGTGGCTTATTAGGTTGTTGTAAGATTCTAAATCTTAGGTTCTCTAAATCCTTTTTCTGCTTAAGTTATCCAGACAGTATTTTTCATTTGCATTCATGAACACTGATTATTTGATTAGTACAGAAATCTTTTTATTTTTAAGCTCCAATGCCTATTCTGTAAAACAAAATATTGTTTTTAAAATAAAACATCTCTTTACATATATATATACATATGAATGTGAATTAAGTGAGTTATATAATCTGTGGACATCTTGTAAAAAGGTTTACTAATACCATATTTTATCCTTTATTAAAACTAAAATTCATTATTTCATCTCATTATTTCTCACTTTGAAGGCTTTTTTTGTGGCTTTCAAGCCACAGACCTCCCAAAAAATCAAGAGAAAGACTGAACCAGATATTTTATTTCCAGTTTGGAACAGGAGGTTTGTTAAAGAAGTAACAATATTATTAATGACTCCTGGGCACTTGGGAGCCATTCATTGTGCCTGTATTCCATGTTTGGTGCTTTCTAATGATTAATCCCAGCAATGTAAGTTAAATTGGCCCAGTAAGTTTACATAGGAAGACAGGTGTTATCTGAGGACAACTCAGGCTGGACATAGGATCCACTTACTGCCACTGCCACCCCGAGTGGAATAAATTAAAAATTGCTCCTTCTACTTTGAGTTGCCTGCTTTATATTCAAAGTCTATCCCAAGAAAATGAAGGGACAGCAGCTCTGATAGGAAAGGGGAATAGTAATCTAGGAAAAGGAAACCAGTGGGACCAGGAAAGGGAAAACAGTGGGACCAATGCAATGCTCTGGTTTAAGAGTTAACCTGGGATGAATCCCAGAGATTTAGGAAGGGAGCCAAAACAGGGATCTCTTCTCTATTCTTAAGCAAGTATTCTCTGCCCAGGGATGTTGTACCATAGAACATGATGACTATTCTTGGCTTGAGAATATTATTTACAATATAATAGTTCCCTGTTTAAATGTCATCTTCCATATGCTGATCTATCCATCCATCCATCTACCCACTGATTGATCAATAGGTGAGATCCTGAGCTAGGTGCTATGAACCCAGATGAATGAATGCTATCTCTGCCTTTGAAAAATTCAAAACTCAGTGCTAGAAATAGACATGTGGAAACCTAATTAAAGCAAAATGAGGCCAGGCATGGTGGCTCATATCTGTAATCCCAGCAGTTTGGGACACCAAGGCAGGTGGATCCCTTGAGCTAAGAAGTTTGAGACCATCCTGGATAACATGGTGAAATCCTGTCTCTACTAAAAATACAAAAATTTGCTGGGCATGGTGGCATGTGCCTGTAGTCCCAGCTACTGGGTGGGGTGGAATGGGGGGCTGAGGCAGGAGGATCACCTGAGCCTTGGGAGGTTGAGGCTGCAGTGAGCTGTGATCGTGTCACTGCACTCCAGCCTGAGCGACAGAGTAAGTGTCACTGCACTCCAGCCTGGGTAACAACAACAACAAAAAAGCGATATGAAGAAATGCTTCAGTGAGGAGAAGACATTTACTAGGTGCTAGGACAGAAGAGAGAAGACTGCTTCCAGTTCTGCTTGCAAAGGCTAATATTTGAGTTCAATCTTAAAGGATGAAGTTATCCCTCTCTGGGGTCTTTGAATTTTGGTGGGGGTTTCCACCAGCTTAGTTTAGGACATCCTTCCTTCCTGATTACCCTATCCCTTTTAATGTTTGGTTCCTTATAATCCAACCCTTTAACAAGTAAGCATTCTATTGGTGAAAAAGATGAGAAAATTGCAAATTCAGGAGTGGATTGCTAGTTCTTTAAGTGGGAACCAAGGTTCAAGAGAGGGGAAAATAATAATTGTAGAAGAAAACAATCTATATGGAAAATAATAGAAAACGTATTCATGCCCAAATTGGTCCCATCATTCAGGCAACGTTGGATACGTGTGTGTGTGTGTGTGTGTGTGTGTGTGTGTGTGTGTGTGTGTCATCTTCAAGAAATCTTTCATACCCTAGAATGTTGGCTATTTAACCAAACTCATGTTATCAAAGTTTTTGCTTATTAACTTATACTTAACAGTTCTTCCATTAACTTGAATTGAAATAGACGAAGGCAGGTAGGAACAGGGTGATTGGGTCACTTTTTTTGGTATAAGTCCCAGTGAATTAAACACGTTCTTTTTCCTGCTAGTACTTTGTGGGCTAGGATTTCCAAAATCTCTTTCCAAAGTGTCTATGTTTCCCTGGGGAAGAAAATGTTTTATGGTATTCTTAAGCAATAGAGATGCCTCTCCTTAGGGCAGAGGCTCCCCAAAGTACTTGTGAAATGTACTAATCCCCACAGTTTACATGTTGAAGTGGTGGTGAAATTATCAAAGCTGTGGTCAGAAAATAAGAACATTCTGTGAGTCTCACTGCTGTAAAGAAAGTCAGCTCTTGGAGGTCACCATGCTTTCAGTTAAACACTAAGAAGAAACCTGTTCTGTTTTGTGTAAATTATTCTGGCAGGGTGATTAGTTCTAAAATTTTTCTATATCATCTTCAAGAGGAGAAAAAAAAATCCTTGAACCTCAGAGCAAGTGGTTTTCTATTACAGAAAAATCTTTAAGATATTTGATTTGTTGAACATGTCTCCTTGTTCTATAAAAACGTGAGGTAGGGAAGCTGATCTCATGCTTTAGATGCCATAGCTTTAAAGGCTCAACTATGGTTTTTCCTTAACTAGGTGTTCTTTGTAATCACTGCTTGCCGTAATAACTGCTAATGATCAAATTATGCCCTAGAAGGATCTTTTACTTGCTGTTATTTTTCCACAGTTATATGATTTTTAAAAAAATATTTTTTTCAAAGCTATATGCACATGTCCCAAAGGGGCAGCTCTGCTGCTGACTTTTCATAATCTAGGAGCCAGTATGTCCTTCCAGGCTCCTGAATTTGTATCTCTCATTGAACAGTGCTTAAATGGAAAACAATACTTTTAGCTTAGTCTAGGTAGGCACTGTCTTTGTAGAGACAGAAGTTTCCAAATATCAGGGCAGGGAAAATGGCTTTTGCCAAGTCATTTCTTTAAGCTACATTTCATTCCTGGAGTGTAAAGGAAAGGAAGTAGGTAGGAGAACAAAAATACAAAAATCATTTATCCCAAATAAATACCCTAGGTGGTTAACTCAAGAAAATTAAAACCCAAATTTTGGGAGTCTTATCATTACTTGTTAAAGTCTTGGAAATGCCTAAAATTTCCTGCCAGTTGCTCCCATGAAAACAGCTGTCTCTGATTCAGTAGCTGAAAAGATGATGCAATTAAATAAAACTATTATACTACCTATCCTTTTCTTTTCCATTCCATGCTTTTGATTATCCTTTGAGCCATTCAAAACAATTCTATATGGAAACACTATATAAATAAATGTGCTATGATTGAATTTTTAATGTGTCTCATTTAATTTCTCAAATATTTATTGTGCTGTAGGCATGTATAAGGCATTGTGCTAGACACCAAAGCATCACTTGTTTGCAATGGCAGAAGATGACAATG
The DNA here is from genome assembly GCF_037993035.2 of Macaca fascicularis. NCBI lineage: Eukaryota > Metazoa > Chordata > Mammalia > Primates > Cercopithecidae > Macaca > Macaca fascicularis. Next base: position 10,978,535 of record NC_088395.1, read on the forward strand.
TTCTTCCGTATATCAGTGGTTTTTAATCTAAATCCATCTCTATCCTGCTCCCTTCCACCTACCTGCTGCAATTCTTTCTTGCTCCATTTTGTCAGTTGCTCAACCTCCATGCAACTCATCCTGGGATGAGTTATCACCCCAACCTCGGGAAACGAACCTTAGTTCAAGCCAATCCCAGTGATTTATTTCTACTTCCCAGTATTGATTTGGGCACTGGCAAGTGTTGCAATTCTAGGACATGAGAAAGGAATATTGGTAACTTCTCAGTCATCAAACAAGAGAGTAATAGTAAAAGTAATAAATTGTACTGAAGATTGACTTATTAAAGTCACCCATTTAAAAATGCATAACTTAAGTGCCTATAGACTGCATGGTGGCATCAGTTGTTTAAACCAGTCATAAAAATATTGACTTTTATTTTTTGCTTAGTGCCACCAAAGGAACTCATCTCACCTTGAAAAAATATTTGGTCACATATGCAGTCATGCGCCACATAACAATGCTTTGGTCAACAGGCCATATATGAGACAGTGGTCCAACAAGATTATAATGGAAGTGCTTCATACAGCTATACTATTTTTTATCTTTTATGCAATATTTCTACTATGCCTTTTCTATGTTTAGATATACAGATACCTACCATTGCATTCCAATTGCCTACAGTATTCAGTACAGGAACATGCTGCACAGGTTTATAGCCTAGGAGCAGTAGGCTCTACCATATCGCCTAGGTGTGTAGTAGGCTATGCCATCTAGGTTTGTGTGTTTTGCACAATATTGAAATCATCTAATGATGCATTTCTCAGTATGAATCTGTCATTAAGCAATGCATGACTGTAATATAACCACAAAAACATCTAAGAATAACAAAGGTCTGATCATTAAAAAGCACATAATTACTACCTCATGAAATTAAAATAATGAAGAAATTGAAATGAACAGGAATAGTATAGTTGATCAACTGCATAAATAATAACAACGAATTACTATAATATTAATCTCAAATTAGAGGTTGGCAAGCTTTTTTCTGTAAAGATCCAGAGAATAAATACTTTTGATCCTGTGGGCCATAAAGTCTCTGTCAAAACTACTCAACTCTGCCACTGTAGCACTAAAGCAGTCACAGGCAATACAGAAAGAAATGGACATGGCTGGGTTTTAATAAAAATATAAAAACAGGCAATGGACTGGCTTTGGCCCATGGGCTTAGTTTGCCCACATCTATCTTAAGTGAAAACCTGTTAAACTACTCTTCCAGAGCTTTCCATATGTAAAGCTCTAGTAACACCCATTAGTTGAATTTTTAAATAATCTTGAGGGCTTGATTCCAAATAACCTAAAAAGGCTGATTGGTTAAAAAATACACTCAGTATTTAATTTCAATGTATACATATTTGCTTTTATTTTGCCCACGGGGAAACCAAGAAAAAAGGCAAAAATTGTTCATATTTGAAGGATGGGACATTCTTCATAATTATCAAGTTTACTTTGGGCCATGATCCCAACAGAGAATATAGCACAGTCTTGAAATCTTTGAAAGGTGCCAGAATATTTCAGAAACTGCAATGACAGAAGTTTTGGTCAAGATGCCAAAGTCTTGTGCAATAGTAGTTGCTGCTCCAACAAGACATATAAATATATGTAAATGTGACCAGTTGAGACAAGACCTTGGATAGAAAATGATATTGTCTGAGAACATAAAGGAAGTCATTTGTGAATACCATGGTACAAAGCACATGGCTTAAAGAATCCCACACCTGCTTGGCACCAACACAGGACCATATAGTGGCAGCAGACACTTGAGAACTTTACATGGTAAAAACCCTGGGGTGCTAAGAAGAGCATCCAAGAAGAAAATTACAAAATAACCTGTAAGAAAATGTCTTTGTCATTCTTGTTTTTTACCCGAGTGGGTGGATGAGGTAGCTTCTATCTATAAGGATCACCAAAGTCACCTTGGACAGATCATATCCACTGTTCTATCTTTTAATATAATTGATGTATTTGTGTTTACTCTGTCTATTGACTAGGAACTACTTGATGATAGGAACTCCTTTTGACATAGTGTTGAATCCTCTATCACAGCTAGAACTTAAAACCTCACATATATATCTCCTTCAGGTTGTATATCCCTTGGTATTATGAGGAAAGAGCTGTGAGGCAGTGTAGGAAGCCCTCAGGGTGTCACTCCCTCAGTTTGGCTCTAGAGAGAGAAGGCATAAGATACTCAGGTATGGCTCTAGCCTTAGGTTCATCACCATGGCCCTATGGAAAAAGAAGTTCCCATCCACCTTATCAAGGCCCTGAGAGCCACAGCAAAGAACAACTAATTTTTCCATACTGATATTTCTGTTGTTTCCTTTGTGATTCCCTGTTCTCTATTCCATGTACCTTCCAAGATGTGTTACTGAATAGTGGGTTATAACCTATCAATAGATCAAGAAAATTTAGTGGATCATGAAAACATATCTTGAAAATGAAAGAGAATCAGACAGAAGAGGACAGGAGAGAATATTATAAAGAATACCCAAATGTATCTCTGATAAAGATACACTGTTTGGCTTCATGCATTTCCTGGGCTGAGATGTAAAATGTACTTCTCACTGCAGATAGGTTGTGGACAAAAAATCTGCAACCTGCTGTTCTAAGACAAATAAACAAATAAAAGTCTGTGGTGCATCCTGAGAACAGGCTGCAAACTAAATGGATTTCTTCCTTTTATGAAATAGTATCTCATATAAAATGGCTTTGATAGTGAGATCAGTAGACAATAGGGAGACTTGGACTTTTGTTTGTTTTTTGTTTTTCCAACAAAGGAGTAGCCACTGTGGTTGAAGATTCACTCTGGGGATTTTATGTGTGGTAGACAGAATAGAGGAGAAGTCCTGAATTGAGGAAAGTAGGTAGGAGGTCTATGACTATAATTAAAATCAAGCATAATGATGTAGTGACATAGGGTTGAGGGGAGATACAGGACAAAGTGATATGGTGATGGCAAAAATGACAACGATGATGATGATAATGGTGATGCATAAGTTTTATGGAGAGTATATAGGATGTCAGGAAGTGATTTAAGCTCATTATGGTTATTATTTCATTTAAATCTCACATCAACCCTATGAGACCATCAATGAAAGCTGGAAACTGAGCATGAAGTGAAGCAGTAAGGAAGTGTTGAGGTTGTTTTAAAATCATTACTGGAGACATTGGGGACAGTGGGAGAAAGGTGATTGATGCTCTTTAGAGATATAGGGAAGAGTGAGAGAAGGAGCTTAATTTAAAAGCTTATTAATAGATAATATGCCTGCATGCATCCATTCACATCTCAAAGATTTGCTGAGGGCCACTGGTGTATTAGGCAGTACAGCTGGTGTTCCAGATCAAAGACCAATAAGATGTAGCCCTACCCCAATCACCATCCTTTGTGTGAAGATCACAGAAAAAGTGATTGTGGACACACAGAAGGTACAATCAGCTCCACAGTTCACACAATAGAGACCTTTATTGAGGGCCTCTAAGCACAGCGGTTTCATTATTCCGTGATCATCCCTATTTGGTGGTGTTTGCTTCCCATTGGCATTTCTACCTACAGTGGATTTTGTGGCTTCTGCACCAGGTTTCAACCTTATTTTCACTTACACAAAAGGCTTTGGCAGACAGTTCTAGCACATCACCTCTTCAACTGGGCATTGCCGAAAAGAATAACAGAAATAGGACAGTTACATTTTTCTGTTGAGGGTTGTTATATAAACACTCAATCTCAATTTCCTTGCCCACCAGGTTACTTTTATTTTCTAAATCAACACTTAAATCACAAACTGAAGACAGCTGCAGTGTTGGTCGAGCATGAATATAATTTTCCTTATTTCATTGATTTGTGTACTTGGATTTGACATTCCCTAAAGGATAATGGTGAGGGATCACTTTATAAGAAAGTCATATAATTGAGCAATTTTGAGGCATTGGGGCACTCTTTTATGATACTATTGTCCATATTTTCTTAAACCATCAGCTATTCCTCATTCCATGATACTATTTTCAAAATGCATAAACAAAGCCTTTCTCAATTGTGATACCAGAAATGAACTGATACAAGAAAAAAAAAAAGCCAACTCTAAATAAAACACAAATATGCATTTCTCTCTTATAGAACCATTCAACTGTAAATATTTGTTTACAATATAATAAGGTTAAGCCATATTGCCTAACGTGCTATAGTGATTGTGGCAGGAATAAGTTACTACTTTCTTTCATTTTACCATAGATCAGGCATCAGCAAATTTTTTCTGTAAAGGGACAGAGAGTAAACTTCTGAGACAATGTCACAACTACTCAACTCTGACATTGAGTGAAAACAGGCATAGATGATATGTAAATGAACGAGCGTGGTTGTGTTTCAGTAAGACTTTATTTACAAAAACAGATGGTAAGCTGGGTTTGGCTGTGGTTCAGTTGCTAATCCCTGATTTTGACCATCTGTATTAAAATGTTACCAAAATAATATTAATTGGACCTAATATACTACTTGGTATATAAAAAGTGCTTTTCTGATGTGTTTTGAATAAGTGAGAAGTTTGTGTAGACCACTAGGTTTTGCTTAATTTCTTGACTATTTTTTACATTTGTTTCCTGGCTCTATGTCTAAGAGTTGGCCATTTACAAACTAGATAGTCTGATCCAAGAGCCTATGCCAAGAGCAGTCATTTGAATAATCAGATAGTCCGTGCTTGCCTCCATGGAGTAATCTTGGGCTTGCAGGGAAAATCATTGGTTCCTGATTTCAACCACTAAAGATTTCTCCAGATTCTCAAAAGCATTTTCAAAAGTCTCTTTTTGAACCATGTTAAGTTTAGAAGGGGTAACAAATTAAGCTCATTAGCTATTTTATCTTATTAGTTATTCAGTGTGTACATCTCCAGGCTAAATGGATATAGAGAAGGGAGGAGCCACAAGATGCAAGAAGCCTGGGTCCCTGAATAACAGCCTGGAAGAGAGTTTGCCCTTCTCACCCCATTGCCAACCTGCATTAGATAGTGCTTCAGTAAGAAAAATACTTTTACAGTGTTAAGGCACTGAGTGGTTAGCCTAACCCAATAAATACAAGTATGTATCTGTGAGATGCCTTCTTAGAATTATTGGGTCATTTAACATTTAGAAAAATGCAAGAACCCAAAAGCAAATGCAATAAAAACAAAGATAAATACCTGGGACTTAATTAAACCAAAGAGCTTTTGCACAGCAAAAGGAAAAGTCAGTAGAATAAACAGACAACCCACAGAGTGGAAGAAAATCTTCACAATCTATACATTTGACAAAGTACTAATATCCAGAATCTACAACAAACTCAAATGAATTAGCAAGAAAAAAACCAAACAATCCCATCAAAAAGTGGGCTAAGGACATGAATAGACAATTCTCAAAAGAAGATATACAAATGGACAACAAACATATAAAAAATGCTCAACATCACTAATGATCAGGGAAATGCAAATCAAAACAACAATGTGATACCACCTTACTCCTGCAAGAATGACCATAATCAAAAAATCAAAAAATAATAGCTGTTGGTGTGGATGTGGTGAACAGGGAACACTTCTACACTGCTGGTGGGAATGTAAACTAGTAAAGCTGCTAAGGAAAACAGTGTGGAGAGTCCTTAAAGAACTAAAAGTAGAACTTCCATTTGACCCAGCGATCTCACTACTGGGCATCTACCTAGAGGAAAAGAAGTCATTGTATGGAAAAGATACTTGCACATACGTTTATAGTCGCACAATTTGCAATTGCAAAAATGTGGAACCAACCCAAATGCCCATCAATCAATGAGTGGATAAAGAAACTCTCTCTCTCTCTCTCTCTCTCTCTCTCTCTCTCTATATATATATATATATATATAAAATGGAATACTACTCAGCCATAAAAAGGAATGAATTAATGGCATTAACAACGACCTGGATGGGATTGGACACTACTACTCTAAGTGAAGTAACTCAGGAATGGAATGGAAAACCACACCATTTTTTTTTTTTTTTTTTTTTTGAGACGGAGTCTCGCTCAGTCCCCCAGGCTGGAGTGCAGTGGCGCGATCTCGGCTCACTGCAAGCTCCGCCTCCCGGGTTCACGCCATTCTCCTGCCTCAGCCTCCCGAGTAGCTGGGACTACAGGCGCCCGCCGCCACCGCCACACCCGGCTAACTTTTTGCATTTTTAGTAGAGACGGGGTTTCACCGTGTTAGCCAGGATGGTCTCGATCTCCTGACCTCGTGATCCACCCGCCTCGTCTCCCAAAGTGCTGGGATTACAGGCGTGAGCCACCGCGCCCGGCCGAAAACCACACATTTTATGTTCTCACTAGTAGGTGGGAGCTAAACTATGAGGATGCAAAGGCATAAGAATGACGCAATAAACTTCGGGGACTCAGGGGGAAAGGGTGGGAAGGGGGTGAGGGATAAAAAACTATAAATTGTGTTCAGTGTATACTGCTTGGGTGATGGATGCACCAAAATCTCACAAATCACCACTAAAGAACTTACTCGTGTAACCAAATACCACCTTTTCCTAAAAAAACCATGGAAATAATAAATACATAAATACAATTTAGATAAATGTTGCCAAATTGCCTTGCACCTTGTTGCAACAATTTATACCTCTACCAACAGTGTATGAGAGTGTTTGTTTCCCCATAAAGTGTATCATCCAACTTTTGGAGCCATGCCATTCTGAGAGAAAAAAAATCTCCTTGGTTTTTAGCTTGCATTTATTTAATGAATGTGAGGGTGAGCATCTTTTCAAATCTATTTATACCACTTGTATTTTTCTGTGAGCCACCTGTAATTTGTCTATATTTTAGATTTTCTTTTTATATTAATTTGTAATTAAGTTTTATGTAGTAGAGAAGTAAGCCTTTAGTTTGTCAAATGTGCTATAAAGTTTATTTATTTGCTTATCTGTCAGAGATGATTCTGTTTTTTCAAATGTAGTGAAACTTGTTCCTCTCTTTATGTTTTCTGGGTAGGCCTTCCCTAGTGTAAAAAAATATATATCCACCTATGTTTTCTTCTGGTGCATCATTTATAGTTTCATTTTTTAATCTTCAAATCTTTCTTCCATATCAATTTATTATTTTCTTAATGATGATTGTCTCACTATCTCAAATACAATAATAACCTATCTTTTTCCCTTTACAAAAAATACCTTATTTATCATGTAATAAATTTTCATATATATTTTGGTTCATTTTTAATTCTTCAGTTTTGTGACACATTTGAATAAATGGACAGGGTTAATCTCCATTTTATGTCTTTATCAGATTTCCCCTGACTACCTTCACTTAATTATTTTACCAGATGTTTAGATTAATTTAGTAAAATTATCAAAAAGAAAAATTCTGTTGGTACTTTATTTTGTAATCACATTCAGCTTATAGATAATTAATGACATAATTGACATCTTTATATTATCGTATTTCTTCCTAATTTCCTTTGTTATCCAATTTAGGCTCTGTGTTGTGGGATTAGAATCATTCCCTTGGATACTGTATTAGCATCCTAGTGCTGTTATAACTAATGACCAGAGACTTAGTGTCTTAAACAACTCAAATTTATCATCTTATAGTTCTGGAGGCCAGAAGTCTGAAATGGGTCTTGCTGGGCTAAGATTAAGGTGTCAGCAGAGCTTTGTTCCTTTCTGGAGGCCCCTTGGGAAGAATTTGTCCCTTTGACTTTTCTAGCTTTTAGAGGCCATCTGCATTCCTTGGCTTATGGCCCCTTTCTCCATCTTTGAAGCTGGCAACATTGCATCTCTCTGACCATACTTCCATAGTCACATCTCTCCCTGATTACAGTTGGGAGAGTTTCTGCACTTTAAAGTACCCATGTGATTAGTTTGAGCCCGCCTAGACAATCCAGGATAATCTCCTTATCTCAAGGACCTTAACTCATCACATTGGCAAAGTTTCTTTTGGCCTGTGAGGTGTCATCTTCACAAGTTCCAGGGATGAGGATGTGGCCATCTTTGGGGGTCCATTATTTTGCCTACTACAGATATATTCTCAACTGCCATGTCTCTCTTCACCTTCATTGAATTGAACTAGAAAAATCCTAACTCAAAAGAGGATATTTGGATTAACTAAGGCTGGGGAATTAAAAGTCCAAAATGATGTATTTAGCTTAACAGTGTTTAGCTACCAGGATGTTTATTTTTCATTTAAAATTCCCAGTTACTAACCTCAAATGGACCTTTTGGCCTGTCCTGCAATCCTGTGATATTGCTGGCTCGTTAGCTGCCCTGTCTTCCACTCCTCTCCTCTTTCCTCAAACCTCCAGGACCTCTTCTCCATCCTCACTCCTAGTGGATTAAATTGCTTCCTATTTTGTTGGATGCTGAGAAGCAATCTGGAGTAAAATCCCACGTGCACTCCCACCATCTTCTAACTCACTTGCATCAGTGTCCATATAACTAATGTCCATCTATCATTATAGTGTAAAAGAAGGTCAAACCCTCCACTTGTACTCTGGATCCCACCCCTGTGCTCCACTCTAGGAAATCACCCAGTAATTTCCCAACTTCCCCATCCTCATTTCTTTCCTCTCTATGGTAAATTCTGGCAGCTGATGATTATGTTATAATAGCATTCATTTGAACCCTGGAAGCACCAGACTCACAGGAGAGGGTTCTGCAAATAGATAACCAGAAATAAATCCCTGTGATCATCCTAATGTGACAGAGAACAGAAATGTGAGCTTGACTATGTGTCCATTTTCATTGTATCATGATTTTCATTATATCCTATTAGGCTTGACATCATTTCTTTAGGCGTTAGGTCCTGGCTACAGTATTTATCTTCCTGTGAAAGTTATTCACACAGTGAATCTGATCCTGTTTAGAACCTCCATTAGAAGATTTGCATGGGGACCAAGTGGCCAAATTTAGACCAAAGCTACTGTCATAGAGCTTGCCACCAGCCACATATTCCAAGGATCTCAGTAAATATTTGATGTCTATATTCATATACCTAATTCAGTAGCTTCAGAAACCCTCAGGTGATGTCTGTTTCTTTCACCAGCCACACAATTTCCTTCTCATCTATAAGTGAGAAAATTATTTGTAAATCATTAGTTCCTATTTTGATAGAAAATATGAAAATGACTGCTGTGGCCTAGGAATATCTTCAAACATTTCGATAGCACAAATCTTTCCCTGGATGTGCGGATAACCACACAGCCTCAGAAATAATCAATGGAGACAAAGCTTCTAGTAGACAAGTTTTATAAAACTGTTTTTGGTAAAGGTTATTTGTTTAGTGGACTCTCTAAAAAGCAGGAACAAAGAGAAAAATCAACTGGATTTAAAAACAAAGCCACAGAGAACATCTGTTCCCTGATATCTTATCTGATGCGCATTCAATCCAAGTTTCAAAAAATTTTCAAAGTCATCATTCCCTTCACTACAAATTAAGTTTGCTAACAATATTGCCATTTTTTTTCCCCTGAGGAATGAAAAGAATGTCTGTGCTCATTAAAGGGAGACAAAACTCTTGGCCCAGGCCCCGCATGGGTCACTTTGTGAGTTAAGTTGGAGGGAGAACAGGCCTCATCTCCACCCTACAACCAAACCAATACCAGGTAAGGCAGGAGGGCCTTTCTTAAGGAGAAGAGCGACATGGCCTGACAGTCACTAGTATTCATTTTTCACAATTGCCTAAGTGATTTTCTTCTTATTTGAGCTGAGGGTCTCTATGTGTGAGATTAGCATGAAAAAATAAAACAGGGTGGGGATTTCTTCTTGGAAAGAACATGCTGTGGTTGTGCTAGTGAACAAAGTGTGACAAGAAAGCCAAAGGTGCAAGGCATATGCCAGTAAAATATGCATGTCTTGTCAGCCCATTGGCCTTGCCTATCTCTCTCTCCTGAACTCTGTCATGACCTCCAATGGAGTCTCAGGTTCCTGCTTCAAGAAAAAACATGGCCCTAAGACTCACTATCCAAAGAAAAACTCTGTCAGCATTTTTGTGCTACTCTTTCTGGTCAAAGAACTGAGCCTCCTACTACAGAGGCAAGTTGCCCAAGTTCACATATGTGAGGAGTGACAGGATGAGTTCACAAGTCCTAGTCTTTATACCTCCAAGCCAGCGTTCTTTCTGTTAGCCACAGCTAAGCCAAGAGACCTCCACCACTAGCACTGTGGGTGACAGAATGTGAACATATGTGTGTACAGCAAGGTAGGTCAACTTCAGCACATGGGGCCTGATAATTTTTGTTGCAGGGGGCTGTCCTATTTATTATAGGGTGTTGGGCAGCATCCTCAGGCTTTTCCCACTAGATGCTAGGAGCATCCATCCCCTAAGCTGCGACAACCAAAAATAAATCCAGACATTGCCAGATGTCCCCAGGGCATGGGGGGCAAAATCAATCCTGCTTGAGAACCACATATTTGTGTGTATATGTGTATACGTATATATGCACATATGTTGTGTGTGTATATACATATATATGAACTATTTATGAATAAATGTTCATGAAGCATCCCCTCAACCTCCTCCAAAAGAAAACAAAGTATAAGAGAAGTTTTGCAGATACCAAAATCCTCTGTGGAAATATTCTAGCTTCTAGAAGCTTCCTATCCCTCTTCTGCTGTCCTTTAAGTTTCGGGCACACTGCCCAATGTTGTTCTTCATAGCAGATTTACTCTATGTGTATAATATCATAGTTTTTCATTCTGTCTCAAAGTAGCTGTCTGCTACAAACTAATACAAATTAAAAAGGGCCTTTATAGGCCAGGCGCAGTGGCTCATGCCTGTAATCCCAACACAGCACTTTGGGAGGCTGAGGCAGGTGGATCACAAGGTCAATGGATTGAGACTATCCTGGCCAACATGAGTGAAAGCCCATCTCTACTAAAAATACAAAAATTAGCTGGGCGTGGTGGTGTGCACCCCTGTAATTCCAGCTACTCGGGAGGCTGAGGTAGGAGAATCACTTGAACCCAGGAGGTGGAGGTTGCAGTGAGCCGAGGTCGTGCCACTGCACTCCAGCCTGGCAATAGAGTGAGACTCCATCCCCCCCCCAAAAAAAAGTGCCTTTATAGACAATAGTAAACATACAGAGACAAAGTTTTATGGATTCAAGGAATTCAAGTACATGTGTCTCATCTTTAGTGGAATCAGGATCTGTTTAAAAAACAAACATCAGCCAATCAGGTGTGCACTGGCTCCAGTGCAACATAGAACACACCAGCTGAAAAACTGGCTAAAAAGGAGTTAACTTCGGTAAAATCCCTGATTCCAAGTTGGCATAGGGTCAAATGACAAGTTTAACCGAGTGTTATGGCATTCTTTTCAAATGAGTTATTTTAAAACCAGACTGAGGTATTCACAGCTTTTCTTCTGACCCTTTAAGATGACCTTTCTGAAAATTATTTTTAATTGGTTGTTCTGAATCCATATAGACTGTTGATATACATACAGCTTTCCTTTGTAATGCTCCAAGTTGACCTTCCCTTTAAATAAACATATTAGCTGACATGCAAATTGTCCCTCTTGAACATGTCCTTCAAATGGACACTAATGCCAGCCAACAACCAAGAAGCTGTAGTTTCCTTCCTGTGTGAATATTAGGTGTGAGAAGAGTTCACAGCTCATGGCTTTGGCAGAGCCAATATTTGACTTGCAGTGTTCCCTGGCAGAAAGGCAGACGAGGCCTTACCTTTGGGAATGGTGATCTGGCAGCTCAGGTCACAGTCCTGTTGCAACTGATAAAAAGCCACTTCCTGCAGCCGGGCCCTCTCCAGCTCTGAGAGACTCTGGATGGGGACTGACCTCAGCCGTACACTGCGGCCTGACATGCTGTTCCAGGTGAAATCACCCTGTAGGCCAAAGAAAAAAAAAATCAAGAGTTACAGAGTTCACCTACCTCTCACAAATCTCATCCTCTCTTAGTAATAAAGTCAAGCAAACCACCTTTGTGTTCCAAAATTGGGTCTCAATTCCCAAAGTCAAATCCTCTTTTATTTCACTGTGGATTTTCTCAGTTAATTGCAAATGTCAAAATCTCAAGTATCTGCTGGGTCACATGATCTCATCTTATTATGCATATAGGCCTAAGGAAAATATGTAGAAAGATACTGTGAGGGTCCTACTTCTTCCTTTTTATGGGAACACACGGGAACTTTTAACTTTTGTGAAATACTGTGCTGCTGCTAATTGCCATCATGCACATCAGATATAGGGGGATGAGTGTGTATTGAGAGCCTGCTGTGTGCCAGTGACTGCACCACGGGCATTTTTAAAAATTGGCAAATAAAAATGGTACATATTCATGTGGCACATGGTGATATTTCTATACATATGGTTATTAGATATGTATTTCTAATAATTAGTAACTAATCTCAAACATTTATTATTTCTTTGGTTGCTAACATTCAATATCCTCCTTCTAGCTATTTGAGATTATGTATTGCTGTTAACTATTGTCAAGGGCTTTTTAGTTAATCCCTCCAACAACCTTATGAAGTGGTTAACATTTTTTTACCTATCTCATATAAAATTTAATAATATAATCTAGTATATGACAATATATTATAATAGATAGTAAAGTTTATACTTATGGTATATTACATGAATAGTATAGTGACATATAGTATCTATACATATAGTAATATAATATAGATGATGAAACTGAGGCTTGAGGAGGTTAAGTAATTCTCCCCAAATCATAAAACTTACAAGATTTGGAATGAGGACTCAAGCTAAGAATGTAGGGCTTTAAACTCTATGCTAATATTGTAACCATTGAGGTTCTATTTATATACTCTCATGAGTTATTTTGAACACAATAAGCTTAGAGATATGATCAATAGGAAGATGTTTAGTATTTATAGAGACATTTGATGCTAAAATACTCCACATCAAAGAGTCAAAGATTCCCACAATCTTAAAAGTGTACTCATGTGTACACATGCACACCCTTGCAGCCTACTGAGGGTGAATGGCTCCACCCTCAGTGCAGACAGTGGGAAAGTCATGCCCAAAGAAAAAGTACTTTACAATCCTCTGAAGCCCAGTGTCTCCTTACTAAAGAAGACTTCCTGTGAATCTCATATATAAGTCATGCTGCAACAGATTTGAAGAGGCAGCTGCTGTTGCTCAATGATCAAGAAAAGAAAAGTTCTATTGGGGAAGGAGAGGTGCTGGCACACGCAGGGACTCATTGCAATAAATGGAACACTTACAGAATCCCATAAGACTTCACCATCTTAAAGAAGTCACTCGCCTGGGCGCGGTGGCTCATGCCTGTAATCCCAGCACTTTGGGAGGCTGAGGTGGGTGGATCACTTGAGGTCAGGAGTTTGAGACCAGCCTGGCCAACATGGCAAAACCCAGTCTCTACTAAAAATACAAAATTAACCGGGCATGGTGGTGCATGCCTGTAGTCCCAGCTACTTGGGAGGCCGAGGCAGGAGAATTGCTTCAACCTGGGAGGCAGAGGTTGCAGTGAGCCAAGACTGCACCACTGCATTCCAGCCTGGGCAACAAGAGCAAAACTCTGTCTTAAAAAAAAAAAAAAAAAAAAAGAAGTCACTCACCTTAAAGAAGGGAGACAGAAAGACTGGTCCCAGCAACAAAGTGCCATAGCACTTTGTTTCACACTGGTAGCAAATTCCTGCCTAGTGTATTCATTCCAAAAGTCAATGGCACTATGTTAATTCCTTGATATTTTCCATTTATCTGGGATTTCATTCATTCATTTAATATATGAGTACATTATACTCTGGTAGGGGCAGCAAATGAACGGGGTAAGTAAAAAGAATGGTGTGTTAAATAATGATAACTGTTAGGGAGAAGAAAAAGGCAAAGGGGAAGTAAAAGAAAGGAATTTGCAGTTTTAGAGACAGCAGTCAGGAAAGACATCACTGAGAAGGTAAAATTTGAGCAAGTGCTAAAAGAAGTTATGGCTTTTAGTTTCTTTGCCTTGACATGTATGAATTACATCCAGTGGATAATGATGAAGACTAGCAGGAACCCAGGAGGAGCTCAGGGAGGGTGATGCAGGAGGGCATGTGGGGAGAGGAGTGAGTGTGCAAATCTAGTCAAAGTGAGGAGGCTGCAGTCACATTCAGTGAACAGAAGAAAATTCTTCTGGGGCTAGTGTATTTTGAATTTTTTCTTTCTTTTTTCTTTTTTTTTCTTTTGGTATAACCAGTCTAAGAATAAATAGGACATGTAGATATTACGGTTGGGGACTCAGGCCTTGGGTGTAACCCTCACTCACACTCTAAGCTTAGAGCACAAGGAACACTATTGGGGAATTTTTTTTATTATTATTTTCTCCCAGATAGAAAGTCCCCAGATGAGTTTATAAATTTTAGATACGAAGCTTAGGTACCTAAGGGAGCTGATTGCTATTTGAAGTGTCAAAGCAGAATTACATACCAATTCTTTAAAAGCGTTTAAAGATGTGACCTCCAATGGGCTTAATTATCTGTAGTAGGGGTTTGACAATCTTTTTCTGTAAAGATCACATAGAAAATATATCAGGCTTTGTGAGCCATGTGATCTCTGTTACAACTACTCAACTCTCGCTTGGTGGCATGAAAGCAGCCACATATAATTTATAAATTAGTGAGTGTGGCCATATTCCAATAAAACTTTATTTACAAAAACAGCAGGCTGGTTTTGGCTGGCGGGCTAGAGTTTCCCAGCCTGTGAACTATAGCTTATGACTGAAATCAACTAATTCCTAGAAGGGACATTTTGTTCTTATTTACTAAGTCCTCCTGGTTAATTAATTCAAACAATATTTAATAAGCACAGATGAGATGCTAAGCTCTGTGGTAGGCTTGGGACTATTAAGATGACAACACAATCCTTGTCCTCAGAGTTAACCTTCAGGTAGGAAGAACACAAGCAATCCATAAAACACAGAGATTGTGATACTAGAAATAAGTACTAAATGCAATGAATGCCTAGGAGAGAAGGCTTTGTTATCTATCTGGAGGATCAAGGAAAGCTTTATAGAGAAGGTAGTGTTTCAACGGAGGCTTGAAAGTTGAGTAAGAGGGAGCAGGGTTCGCCCAGTAGCAATGCAACTTTAGCAGCAGGAGCCAAGGCAAATGAGTTTGAGAAAACAGGCTTGTTCAGGGAATTACAAGGCCGGAAGGAGGAAAATGGCAAGAGGTGAAGCCAAGCAGAAGTCAGGGCCAGATTCTGTAGGGCTGTCTCTGTTGGCAATGCAAACTAGATTAGATTTTCCTCCATAGGTGATGGCTAGTCATTCAAGAACTTTGAGCTAGAGAGGAACATGAGAAGGTTTGAATTATAGGGAAGATGACTGGAAACAAGTTTCCTAAGGAATTAAAGGGGAGAGCAAGTCAAAGATGTGGGGATGAGAAAAGACTCTGTGCTAAGTAGGATGCTGATTCCAATTTGAACAGACATGGGAGACACTTAGAACCACATAGATGCTGGAGAATAAACTGGATGCAGTGAGGGGAAGAGAAGGAGTAATCTAGCATGACTCTTGAGTTTCTAGTTTCAGCAACTGGGCAGATAGTAACACTAATCACCAAGATGGGGAATGGCAGAGGGAATTAGGTTTGCAGGGGGAGAAGGAAGATCACCCAGTTTTGGACATGGTGAAAATGGTATTTTCTTTTGAAAAAATAGAATTAAAACATTACTAAGTCTGGCAAAACAGAACTTGGCCAATTTATATCTTTCTTGAGCCTTGATTTTCTTCTCTCAATTAAAACGGTTCCAACACAATCAAATAATATATGTTTTTTTCGACGGCGGAGCAAGATGGCCGAATAGGAACAGCTCCAGTCTCCAACTCCCAGCGCGAGCGACACAGAAGACCGGTGATTTCTGCATTTTCAACTGAGGTACTGGGTTCATCTCACTGGGGAGTGCTGGACGATCGGTGCTGGTCAGCTGCTGCAGCCCGACCAGCGAGAGCTGAAGCAGGGCGAGGCATCGCCTCACCTGGGAAGCGCAAGGGGGAAGGGAATCCCTTTTCCTAGCCAGGGGAACTGAGACACACAACACCTGGAAAATCAGGTAACTCCCACCCCAATACTGCGCTTTAAGCAAACAGGCACACCAGGAGATCATATCCCACACCTGGCCGGGAGGGTCCCACACCCACGGAGCCTCCCTCATTGCTAGCACAGCAGTCTGTGATCTACCGGCAAGGCAGCAGCGAGGCTGGGGGAGGGGCGCCCGCCATTGCTGAGGCTTAAGTAGGTAAACAAAGCTGCTGGGAAGCTCGAACTGGGTGGAGCTCACAGCAGCTCAAGGAAACCTGCCTGTCTCTGTAGACTCCACCTCTGGGGACAGGGCAATAACAAACGCAGCCCAAACCTCTGCAGACGCAAATGACTCTGTCTGACAGCTTTGAAGAGAGCAGTGGATCTCCCAACACGGAGGTTGAGATCTGAGAAGGGACAGACTCCCTGCTCAAGTGGGTCCCTGACCCCTGAGTAGCCTAACTGGGAGACATCCCCCACTAGGGGCAGTCTGACACCCCACACCTCACAGGGAGGAGTACACCCCTGAGAGGAAGCTTCCAAAGCAAGAATCAGACAGGGACACTCGCTGTTCAGAAATATTCTATCTTCTGCAGCCTCTGCTGCTGATACCCAGGCAAACAGGGTCTGGAGTGGACCTCAAGCAATCTCCAACAGACCTACAGCTGAGGGTCCTGACTGTTAGAAGGAAAACTATCAAACAGGAAGGACACCTACACCAAAACCCCATCAGTATATCACCATCATCAAAGACCAGAGGCAGATAAAACCACAAAGATAGGGAAAAAGCAGGGCAGAAAAGCTGGAAATTCAAAAAATAAGAGCGCATCTGCCCTGGCAAAGGAGCGCAGCTCATCACCAGCAACGGATCAAAGCTGGACGGAGAATGACTTTGACGAGATGAGAGAAGAAGGCTTCAGTCCATCAAATTTCTCAGAGCTAAAGGAGGAATTACGTACCCAGCGCAAAGAAACTAAAAATCTTGAAAATAAAGTGGAAGAATTGATGGCTAGAGTAATTAATGCAGAGAAGGTCCTAAACGAAATGAAAGAGATGAAAACCATGACACGAGAAATACGTGACAAATGCACAAGCTTCAGTAACCGAAAGATCAACTGGAAGAAAGAGTATCTGCGATTGAGGATCAAATGAATGAAATGAAGCGAGAAGAGAAACCAAAAGAAAAAAGAAGAAAAAGAAATGAACAAAGCCTGCAAGAAGTATGGGATTATGTAAAAAGACCAAATCTACATCTGATTGGGGTGCTGAAAGTGAGGGGGAAAATGGAACCAAGCTGGAAAACACTCTTCAGGATATCATCCAGGAGAACTTCCCCAACCTAGTAGGGCAGGCCAACATTCAAACCCAGGAAATACAGAGAACGCCACAAAGATACTCCTCGAGAAGAGCAACTCCAAGACACATAATTGCCAGATTCACCAAAGTTGAAATGAAGGAAAAAATCTTAAGGGCAGCCAGAGAGAAAGGTTGGGTTACCCACAAAGGGAAGCCCATCAGACTAACAGCAGATCTCTCAGCAGAAACTCTCCAAGCCAGAAGAGAGTGGGGGCCAATATTCAACATTCTTAAAGAAAAGAATTTTAAACCCAGAATTTCATATCCAGCCAAACTAAGTTTCATAAGTGAAGGAGAAATAAAATCCTTTACAGATAAGCAAATGCTTAGAGATTTTGTCACCACTAGGCCTGCCTTACAAGAGACCCTGAAGGAAGCACTCAACATGGAAAGGAACAACCGGTACCAGCCATTGCAAAAACATGCCAAAATGTAAAGACCATCGAGGCTAGGAAGAAACTGCATCAACTAACGAGCAAAATAACCAGTTAATATCATAATGGCAGGATCAAGTTCACACATAACAATCTTAACCTTAAATGTAAATGGACTAAATGCTCCCATTAAAAGACACAGACTGGCAAACTGGATAAAGAGTCAAGACCCATCAGTCTGCTGTATTCAGGAGACCCATCTCACACGCAGAGACATACATAGGCTCAAAATAAAGGGATGGAGGAAGATTTACCAAGCAAATGGAGAACAAAAAAAGGCGGGGGTTGCAATACTAGTCTCTGATAAAACAGACTTTAAACCATCAAAGATCAAAAGAGACAAAGAAGGCCATTACATAATGGTAAAGGGATCAATTCAACAGGAAGAGCTAACTATCCTAAATATATATGCACCCAATACAGGAGCACCCAGATTCATGAAGCAAGTCCTTAGAGACTTACAAAGAGACTTAGACTCCCATACAATAATAATGGGAGACTTCAACACTCCACTGTCAACATTAGACAGATCAACGAGACAGAAAGTTAACAAGGATATCCAGGAATTGAACTCATCTCTGCAGCAAGCAGACCTAATAGACATCTATAGAACTCTCCACCCCAAATCAACAGAATATACATTCTTCTCAGCACCACATCGTACTTACTCCAAAATTGACCACGTAATTGGAAGTAAAGCACTCCTCAGCAAATGTACAAGAACAGAAATTATAACAAACTGTCTCTCAGACCACAGTGCAATCAAACTAGAACTCAGGTCTAAGAAACTCAATCAAAACCGCTCAACTACATGGAAACTGAACAACCTGCTCTTGAATGACTACTGGGTACATAACGAAATGAAGGCAGAAATAAAGATGTTCTTTGAAACCAATGAGAACAAAGATACAACATACCAGAATCTCTGGGACACATTTAAAGCAGTGTGTAGAGGGAAATTTATAGCACTAAATGCCCACAAGAGAAAGCAGGAAAGATCTAAAATTGACACTCTAACATCGCAATTAAAAGAACTAGAGAAGCAAGAGCAAACACATTCGAAAGCTAGCAGAAGGCAACAAATAACTAAGATCAGAGCAGAACTGAAGGAGATAGAGACACAAAAAACCCTCCAAAACATCAATGAATCCAGGAGTTGGTTTTTTGAAAAGATCAACAAAATTGACAGACCACTAGCAAGACTAATAAAGAAGAAAAGAGAGAAGAATCAAATCGACGCAATTAAAAATGATAAAGGAGATATCACCACCGACCCCACAGAAATACAAACTACCATCAGAGAATACTATAAACACCTCTACGCAAATCAACTGGAAAATCTAGAAGAAATGGATAATTTCCTGGACACTTACACTCTTCCAAGACTAAACCAGGAAGAAGTTGAATCCCCGAATAGACCAATAGCAGGCTCTGAAATTGAGGCAATAATTAAGAGCCTACCAACCAAAAAAAGTCCAGGACCAGATGGATTCACAGCTGAATTCTACCAGAGGTACAAGGAGGAGTTGGTACCATTCCTTCTGAAACTATTCCAATCAATAGAAAAAGAGGGAATCCTCCCTAACTCATTTTATGAGGCCAACATCATCCTGATACCAAAGCCTGGCAGAGACACAACAAAAAAAGAGAATTTTAGACCAATATCTCTGATGAACATCAATGCAAAAATCCTCAATAAAATACTGGCAAACCGGATTCAGCAACACATCAAAAAGCTTATCCACCATGATCAAGTGGGCTTCATCCCTGGGATGCAAGGCTGGTTCAACATTCGCAAATCAATAAACATAATCCAGCATATAAACAGAACCAAAGACAAGAACCACATGATTATCTCAATAGATGAAGAAAAGGCTTTTGACAAAATTCAACAGCCCTTCATGCTAAAAACGCTCAATAAATTCGGCATTGATGGAACGTACCTCAAAATAATAAGAGCTATTTATGACAAACCCACAGCCAATATCATACTGAATGGGCAAAAACTGGAAAAATTCCCTTTGAAAACTGGCACAAGACAGGGATGCCCTCTCTCACCACTCCTATTCAACATAGTGTTGGAAGTTCTGGCTAGGGCAATTAGGCAAGAGAAAGAAATCAAGGGTATTCAGTTAGGAAAAGAAGAAGTCAAATTGTCCCTCTTTGCAGATGACATGATTGTATATTTAGAAAACCCCATTGTCTCAGCCCAAAATCTCCTTAAGCTGATAAGCAACTTCAGCAAAGTCTCAGGATACAAAATTAATGTGCAAAAATCACAAGCATTCTTATACACCAGTAACAGACAAACAGAGAGCCAAATCAGGAATGAACTTCCATTCACAATTGCTTCAAAGAGAATAAAATACCGAGGAATCCAACTTACAAGGGATGTAAAGGACCTCTTCAAGGAGAACTACAAACCACTGCTCAGTGAAATCAAAGAGGACACAAACAAATGGAAGAACATACCATGCTCATGGATAGGAAGAATCAATATCGTGAAAATGGCCATACTGCCCAAGGTAATTTATAGATTCAATGCCATCCCCATCAAGCTACCAATGAGTTTCTTCACAGAATTGGAAAAAGCTGCTTTAAAGTTCATATGGAACCAAAAAAGAGCCCGCATCTCCAAGGCAATCCTAAGTCAAAAGAACAAAGCTGGAGGCATCACGCTACCTGACTTCAAACTATACTACAAGGCTACAGTAACCAAAACAGCATGGTACTGGTACCAAAACAGAGATATAGACCAATGGAACAGAACAGAGTCCTCAGAATAAATACCACACATCTACAGCCATCTGATCTTTGACAAACCTGAGAGAAACAAGAAATGGGGAAAGGATTCCCTATTTAATAAATGGTGCTGGGAAAATTGGCTAGCCATAAGTAGAAAGCTGAAACTGGATCCTTTCCTTACTCCTTATACGAAAATTAATTCAAGATGGATTAGAGACTTAAATGTTAGACCTAATACCATAAAAATCCTAGAGGAAAACCTAGGTAGTACCATTCAGGACATAGGCATGGGCAAAGACTTCATGTCTAAAACACCAAAAGCAACGGCAGCAAAAGCCAAAATTGACAAATGGGATCTGATTAAACTAAAGAGCTTCTGCACAGCAAAAGAAACTACCATCAGAGTGAACAGGCAACCTACAGAATGGGAGAACATTTTTGCAATCTACTCATCTGACAAAGGGCTAATATCCAGAACCTACAAAGAACTCAAACAAATTTACAAGAAAAAAACAAACAACCCCATCAAAAAGTGGGCAAAGGATATG
The DNA here is from genome assembly GCF_037993035.2 of Macaca fascicularis. NCBI lineage: Eukaryota > Metazoa > Chordata > Mammalia > Primates > Cercopithecidae > Macaca > Macaca fascicularis. The sequence continues at coordinate 10,999,640 of NC_088395.1, forward strand.
AACAGACATATCTCAAAAGAAGACATTCATACAGCCAACAGACACATGAAAAAACGCTCATCATCACTGGCCATCAGAGAAATGCAAATCAAAACCACAATGAGATACCATCTCACACCAGTTAGAATGGCGATCATTCAAAAGTCAGGAAACAACAGGTGCTGGAGAGGATGTGGAGAAATAGGAACACTTTTACACTGTTGGTGGGATTGTAAACTAGTTCAACCATTATGGAAAACAGTATGGCAATTCCTCAAGTATCTAGAACTAGATGTACCATATGACCCAGCCATCCCATTACTGGGTATATACCCAAAGGATTATAAATTATGCTGCTATAAAGACACATGCACACGTATGTTTATTGCAGCACTATTCACAATAGCAAAGACTTGGAATCAACCCAAATGTCCATCAGTGACAGATTGGATTAAGAAAATGTGGCACATATACACCATGGAATACTATGCAGCCATAAAAAAGGATGAGTTTGTGTCCTTTGTAGGGACATGGATGCAGCTGGAAACCATCATTCTTAGCAAACTATCACAAGAACAGAAAACCAAACACCGCATGTTCTCACTCATAGGTGGGAACTGAACAATGAGATCACTCGGACTCAGGAAGGGGAACATCACACACCGGGGCCTATCATGGGGAGGGGGGAGGGGGGAGGGATTGCATTGGGAGTTATACCTGATGTAAATGACGAGTTGATGGGTGCAGCACACCAACATGGCACAAGTATACATATGTAACAAACCTGCACGTTATGCACATGTACCCTACAACTTAAAGTATAATAATAATAAATAAATTAAAAATATATATATATATATGTTTTTTTCAAACTGTTTACAAATGACTACACTTAGCATAATAAAAAGTGAAGTGCGATGCTTCACGTTTACTTTAGTTCATTATATATTGCAGCCCATGGTTCTTAATTTCTTGGATTTTTAAACTTCTTTGGTATATTTGGAATTGTTAACCAAAAGAGAGATCTGAGGTTATTTTATAATGGCAGACCCAGTTGACCAAGACAATCTCTGTATTTTTTGTTTCCTTATTTTTACTTTTTAAATTTCTGTGGTTCATAGTAGGTTTATATATTTATGGGGTACATGATTTCAAATTTGTTTAGATTTTATAAATGTAGATGAAATTGAAATTCACCCAATGTCTCTGGATAGACTAAAGACCTTGGCAGTTGTAAAAATATCTTTCTATTCTAGGGTACTATGTGACAGCATTAATAAAGGGCAGCAATATGACAAAACGATATAGGATAATGGTCCTTGGTGGGGTAATGTTGCCCCCAGTGAGCATTTAGCAATGTCTGGAGACATTTTTGGTTGTTATAACTGGGGCAGCGTTTGATAGTGGCAGCTAGAAGACAGAGGCTAGGGATGCTGCTAAGCACCTTGTAATGCACAGGACTACTGCCCAAAATCAAGAACTATCTGGATCAAAATGTCTATAGTGCAGAGGTTGAGAAACCTTGGTTTAGCATAAATAAGTCTGCTGTTAAGCCCAAATTACATAGCATCTCCATAAAATGATGGTGCTGGGAAATATTAACAATTATTTATATATTTTATCATAAAAATATGCACTATATATTCATATATATATCATGCATTACTATGTGTATTTTATATGTATTTTTCTACATATTGTACACATAAACAAAATCATAGGGCTTATTTTAAGCTAGTTTTAAGAGGCACAAATGCTACAAACCTAATTAAAAGAAGCAAACCAAAAAAAGTTTGAAAACAATAGAGTCTTGATGAACTGGAGAACAACCCACCAAAAGTGTTAACTAAAGAGATTTCCTTCCCAGCAGAAGTATATGTCTCTATGTTTAGAAAAAAAGAAGCAAAAGACAAACTAAAACCCAAGCAATACAATATCTATGCTTTATTCAGAAAGTCATTCTTTTGAGCTAAGTTGCATTTTTACAAACAGACTTGATTTTCCCATGAAATAAAATTGATTGAAATAATTTTGGTTTTGTTCTACACCACATTGTTTTCTTACATCCTTGGGGCTAGTCTCTAATTGCAGCAACTCTTTAATCTCATCCAACTGTAAACTCCCCAAGGCCAAACAAGGGGTGAGGCAGGGCTGTTCAAAATGTCGTTTGTGGACCCAAGGCATCAGAAACACCTGGGCAGATGATCATTGTTAAACATGTAGGCTCCTTGGGCTGTAAGGTAGATTTAGAGAATTAGAGTCACAAGGAATAGGTCCCAAGCACCTCCATTATAAAGCAGCATCCCCAGATGAGTCTTACTTTTTGCATAATAAAGGTTGAGTCTCACTGGTATGGTGGTGAAGACTTGGATTCAAATAGAAGGCAGCTCTTTGGTAAGATTCAGAAAATCTCTGATCATCGGTTTTCTCATTAATAAGATGGAGAAAAAACAAGACAACACTCAGTTTGTAGGGATAATATCAGACAATACAAATGAATTTCTTGTGGAAGGCTTATAATCTCCCACAAGACCTGAATAAATGGAAATTTAAGTTATAATTAATATTAATCATCACCACTCTAAATTTGCATCCCCATCTGATGTGGTTAGGATGTTTGTCCCCTCCAAATCTCATGTTGAAATATAATCACTAATGTTGGAGGTGGGGCCTGGTGGGAGGTGTTTGGGTCATGAGGGTGGATCCCTCATGAATGTCTTGGTGCTGTCCTTGCAATAGTGAATTCTTGCTCCGAGTTCATGTGAGATATGGTTGTTTAAAAGAGCATGGCACTTCTTCCCTCTCTCTCTTGCTTCTGCTCTTACCATGTGACAGGCTGCCTCCCTGTTGCCTTCCATCCTGAGTAAAAGTTACCTGAGGCCATTACTAGAAGCTGAGCAGATGACACCACCATGCTTCCTGTACAACCTGCAGAACTGTGAACCAATTAAACCTCTTTTCCTTTCTTTATAAATTACCCAGTCTCAGGTATTTTTATGGTGATACAAGAAGGACCTAGCACAGCATCTTAACTTGGAAGTTTTAGAGACACCAAAAACTCTTAAGAAATGTGTGCTGAATTACACAGCAAGTTTTACAAGGTGATAAGAGGTAGAGAAGGAGGTAGCGCAGGGTGAGGGGAATAGGAGTGCTGCATGAGCTACCAGGAAAGCCTTACAGAGAACATGATTTTTGCACCAACCCTTAAGGAGGTGAGGGAGTGAGCCAGGCGGGTTTCGGAAGCCCAGTAGCCCAGGCAGAGACTGGTTGACATAGGTATAGCATAGCATGGTGGCTAAAAGCAAGGGGTGGCAAGCTGGGCTGCCTGAGTTTGAGTCCCAGTTTTACCACTTACTAGCCAGCCATGTGGCTTTTTAGCAAGCTACTTACACTCCCCATGCCCCAATTTCCTCATCTATGAAACGGGGCTGATGATAGGGATTTTGCTGATACAAGCTGACTAGCCCAGGAGCCAAGGACTGCCTACTTATTGTTTTCATAAATCAAGTTTTATTGATTTATGAAAACTACAGCCACACTCATTCATTGTTATTGTCTATGGCAGCCTACAGGCCACAATTGCAGAGTTGAGTTGTTGCAACAGAGAATGCACAGTCCACGAAGCTGCCCTTCCGCAAAGGGCCATTAACCATCTGGCCCTTTATGGAAAAAGCTTGCTGACCCCTGGACTGGACTAAAAGTAAAGGCACATCTATGATTAGGATCTGCCTTTTGCCATCACCATTTTCCTCCTCTCCTAAGATTTTGTCTCTGAGAAACATCCCAGAGAGCCTGTAAAAAAAAAAAAAAAAAAAAAATCACACAACATAACAATGATTTAGCATATTTAAAAATATGCAAATGCTAGCATGAAATAGAAGTGGTTATCTGCAAATGACCTGTTCACCTGGGTTACTGGTAAACTAAAGAAGTAGAAATGAACATTGTCAAACCCAGGGCTGGGCTAACACCATCTAAAAAAACAAATGTCACTTACATCTTGTTTCCAGTGGAAAGAACCTTTCCAATGGTTAGCATAGAGGGGACATACTGGAAATCCTCAAGGGCAAAAACGTCAGAGCAAAAGGTCAATTTCATTTCTGTGTAGTCCCAGTTGAATTGTGGACTTTTCTAATTGGCCATCAATTTAATTCTTAGTTCTAAGCTCTCTTGAGTCTTGGATGGGAGGAAGGTAAGACAGCCTGCACAAATCTCAGGGTTGCAGAAAGTGGAAACACTGGCATGAATTAGAAACTTCTCAATGACAGGGCCAGCAGCTAATGGTTCTACTTGTCTTTCTCTAATTAAATTTAGTTCACTGAAATTAGAACGACCTCCAGAGATAGCTTAGACCTTGAAGATGCTGCTCACATTTATAGATGGTCCACTCTCTGCTAGTTACTGTTCTAGGCCTTTTATTTATATTATCTCATTTAATTCTTACAACAACCTAAGGACTATGTTACCATCATTATTCCCATATTTCAGATGAAGAAACTGAGGCACAGAACTTAAGCAACTTGCCAAGAGCACACACCAATTAAGTGGCAGAGTTAGGATTTGAAGCCAGGCTTTAGGTTCTGGAATTTAGACTCATAACCACTATATGTATTTCATAACATTTCATGATAAATCAATTCAAACCTCTAACTTTACAAATGAGCAAAGCAGCTGCAGTGGCATAATGGGATCTGGGACATCAGGGTCATGTTCCCCTCTTTCCACCACCAAGCCCTTTCATTATGAGACATACCCTTATAATAATGAAAGCCAGACAGTGTTTAAAAATTCAGAGGCTTAAAGTTTCCTCTTTTGTAAAAGACAGTACAAGCACATCAGATTTATTATTAGCCTTATATAATATCCAAACTGTTCCCCCAAACCCATATTTATCACAGCCACAGCAACTAAAATGTTGCACCCATATTCAAGAAGCTAAGAGGGAAAGAAAACCACCCTTTCAGACTTCAAAATAGCCTGTGCCAGAATCTTTTACAGAAATCAGCCCAATTATGCTGTTCTGTTAATCACAACACAATCCTTTCTGCTTGAGTTTGCTCATTTCAAGCTGCCACAACATCATTAATCTAAAAATAAGGTTCTCATAAATCCATATCGACACAGACAGTTTTTAGCTGTCACACATCTCAGACACTGATCAATCCAGTTTTCTTCCTAAATCACAAGATGGATGTGAAAGAATCACAAAATTTTATTACAATTGTTTTCTGAAAAAGAAGTGTAAATGTAGATATTTATATTGCTTACCCATAAATTATAATCAGCTGCGTCTTTGCTGTCCTCCCTAATCTAACTGAACTAAGCTTGGAGTAGGAAGTTGAGTCTGTTTTTAAAAAAATTTTTTGGTAAAAAATGCATCCTGAAATGGCAGATCATATCGAATGTCTGAGAAATGGCCTAGCTGGCATAGCTGTGACTCCCACGATACCTTTTGTTGCCAAAGACCTCCGCTACTGTGAATCTTGGGACCAAAAATATGCAGTCTTTTCATCGGATCATTGAGAAGTTCCTGTCCTTTCAGAACGAAGACAGGCTGTGTCCCTGAGTAAGTGCACAAATGAGTGAGTGTGTTTGTGTGTGTGTGTGTGTGTGTGTGTGTGTGTGTGAGAGAGAGAGAGAGAGAGAGAGTTGGGGAGGAGGAAAGAGGGGAGGGAAGGGACAAAAAGAATGAGAAATTGAAACTGGATTTCCTGTTTCTTATTTTAATAAGACCATTTTGAAGAAATATACTCGAGTTAGAAAAGGATTGCTCTAAAAAAATCCTCTTTTCCACAGGGATCTACAAATGGTAATTGAATTGTAACTGTGCAAACTGTCCTTATTAGGAATCAACCAAAGAATGTTGGAAGCCACTAGTGAAACCCCTGAGAGCAAGATAAAGCACATAGGATGCATTCTTTGTTTAGGACAAATTCTCAGTTCTTAAATTATGTTTTAAAACTACTGACTCCATTTTTCTAACACTAGCCACACACATTAAAAAGAAAAAGTTTTCATTCTCTTTTACACCGAAGCATAACACATGCTCTGTATTTTATCCTCTTTGTGGGACAGCAGTCCTTGAGAAGTTATTCATTTCCTGAACCGAGGGTGTGGAGGTCAGAGTGAATATGCCCACATGGCCATATCTAAGAGGGTTCAGCTTAGGGTGGGGGTTGGGGGTGGCATCCATGAAGAGCACAGGGAAAAGGGAAGATTAATTCCAATCGTGAATTACCTTGATCTCCATGTATTCCACATGGCACTGAACCAAATACAACTCGAAAAGACATATTTGTTTCCCAGTCAATAGGAAGTTATAGTTCTCTCATGGGTCTCAAGTGAATTCCAACAAAAGAATCATTGTGATTATAATTGACAAACCAGGAAATGATTTCATGGAAGATCTTACTGATTCAAAATTAAGGACTTGGTATGCTTTTACCAGGATTCTGTGAAGCTAATCATGTAAGCCACACATAGCCTCTGCTGCTGCTGCTGCTGTGGAAGGAATTTTAAAGCAGTAAAATATTCCAGGTGGTTTTATTTACTAGAATGATTAAACTTAAACAGAGATTCAGAGTAAAATCTACCTGTTACTGCACATACCTCCACCACCACTACCCCAAAAACTCTGAGGTTGAAAATACACATTATTCCAGTAGACAGTCAATATGGCTCATACTGGATACTCATCAATGGAAGTTACATCCTCATTTAAAGATATCTAACATCTTAATATATTATTTCACATGAAATTAATATATAATTCATTTTTTATTATTAGGCAAATGAGCCTTTAGTTTATGAATAGATGACAGCAACATGTAGTTCTGACTGAGCACTTACTAAGTGTCAGGCATTGTTTTAGGCATTTTATGGGTACTGACTTATCTAACCCTCAAAATAATTCTTAGCAGTAGGCTACATTATTATGCTCATATTACAGATGAGGAAACAGAAGTTCAGAGGAGTTAAGTAACTTGCCCAAAGATTCACAGCTCATAAGTAATGCGGTTGTCATCCCAACCACTATGAGCTTACAAATTAACTGGAAGACAAAGCCACAGTTCAGAGTCAGTACTAATAGGAGCCATGTTATAAGTATCTAATAAGGAAGGGACAGTGATGAAATAAGAATAATTATCTAAGACTAGAGTGGTCTGTTAAATCAATTATTTGATGGAGACATACACTGTCAGGTCAATAAATGTTTCATAAGAAGGTGACTATTTAAGTGAATAATCTCAAATAATCTCGAGAGACAACATCTTGTGAAATTCCTAGTCTGTTTTAAGAGTGGAAGCAAGGTAGGCCTTGAGAGGAAATGCAGAAATAATGGAGAAGGTGTGTATATTTGTTATTCTTTGGAAAATGCATTCAAATCAGGAAAACAAAACATAAAGATAAGGAATCCTTTTTAAGATTTAAATAAAAACTCTTTAAGTAAAACCAGTAAGAGACCAAATAGCCACCGAAAGAGCCTTGGAAATAAATATCAGGAAGCAATTAAAAGGTTCAAGCTGTGGAAGAGTTTTGCTAATCACAAAAATAGCTGAGACACAATAGTCATTTTTTCCCATTTAACCCTCCATAGCTAAGCATACCAAGAAACAATTTACAGCCTCAGAATCTATGCCATTAAGCATTAATTCTACCTTCTTCTTGGCTCTTATTCTGGATTATTTCTGTTTATATCACTGGTGATATTTTGCACATTTAAGGCAAAAATATCATAGAATCACTGTCAAACTTTTTGAGTGAACACATTTCTGATTATAGCACTCTTTTGCCTAAAACCCTTTGATGTATCCTCATTAGCTCCAGGACAAAGTCCAAATTCCTTAGCCTGGTATTCATTGCCGTGTGCATTTACTTAGATGGAATAAAATCAAATAGCCACTACATAATAGTGAATAATAACAGTAGAAGTTTACCGAGCATGTATTAGGTGCTAAGCACTTTATGTGTGCCATGCATTCACTGCCTCTAACAATTTCATTTTATAGAGGAAGTGATGGAGGCACAGAAATGGATGGCACACAGAGAGGAAAACACTGACTGTTCATGAAGGCCATAGCCCCCTTTTCATGGACATTCAGCTAGTGTACATTTCCCAGCCTCTCTTGCAGTTAATAGTGGTCATATGACTGGAGTCTAGCTAATGGAATGTCAGAGGAAGTGACAAGCTTCATTTCTAGCCCCAGTCCATACAAACCTGGAGACAGCATCCAGGCAACCTGCATAGCCATGTGTGGCAGTCCCAGGAGTGGATCACATTTTTCAGTGTTCTTTGCCTAGTGTAGTCCCCTGCCCTTCAAGCCTGCCTGGCTCTATGATTTACTTTAACCAACTGGATGTGGCAGAAGGGGATGCCAAGCCCATTCTGGGCCTGAGACATAAGAAGGCATGGAAACTTCTGCTTTTGCATTCATAGGACCCTTGAGCCCCCACGTCATAGGTGTAGCCACTATGTTGAAAAGACCATGTGGAGAGGTGACATAGCTAGTGTGAAAGGTTTAGTTGCCCCAATGTCTCAACCTAAATCCAGCCCACCCTACCTCCAGCTGAATGAAAGGAAGCAGCAGCCCAGGTTCAGAATCATTGCTTGGAGCACAGCTGTCCCACCAATTGTGGCCAATCTAACAGTATGAATGACAAATAGACTTATGTTGTGAGATTTGGGGATGTATCTGATGTAGCAGCTGACCTCACTTTCCTGAATTTCCCATATGAATACAGATAATAAATCTAAGCAGCCTGATCTGGAGCCCTTGCGCTTGAAACTCCTCCTATACTTCCCACTGAATGACATCACGACTCATTTCTTCCCTTCCTACATTCTCACTTGGAAAGAGAGTAGTTGATCAACTGGATGGTAAAGTAAAAATTGCTCTTTATACATTGTTTTGCTGAGCATGTAGAAAGTCTTTAATGTAAGACAAATATATTTCTAATGACATCCTTCAGATTTTCAATAATATATAGCCAATGGTTAGAAATAATCATTTATCTGTCAGAATCATGACTGAATCTAATGGCACAGTGAAATTTCATTTAGATTACATTCATTACTGATAAACCTTCCATTGGTCCTGGTAACCTTTTTTGAGTGTGTAGCATAGAGTTCACATGTAAGGTCTTAATATTTTTTTAAGACTGTATATAAAAATGCAAATTGTGAGGGACATTTTAGTTCATCTGCTGCCTTACAGTGCTCAGTGAAAAATGTGGTGCCATCAGTTTAACCATCAGACTCTATACTTGTATTGCTCAGAACTTCCAGGGGCTAGGTGATAAGCCAAAGTATATTCTCTCATTGCTGCCATTTGCGCTTCCTTAACTGTGGCTGTCCATCCTTTTCCCATTCCTAGCACCCTCACCTTCATCTAATTGCTAGCGTCCTTCTGATGCTACTGTGACCTATTTGCATAGAGAGAATGTTTTGGATCCTTCAGATCTAAACTCTACCATCAAAGCAAATCTAGCAACTGGTAAGCTATTTAAGACCATGAATCTGAAACAGTCAAAACCACAATAAAGAATAACTAAAATTTACTGAGTGCTTATTGTCTCCATGAATACTCACTATCCTCTAGGAAGCAGGTACTAGAATTATCCCCATTTTGCAGACAAGAAAATTGAAACAAAGGGAGCGTAAAGAGCTTGCTAGAAGTCACACAACTGGGAAGTAAGGAGTTGGCACTCAAACCCAGGCAGTCTGTTTTCAAATGCAATAATTTTAACTTGTAGGCAATATCACAGCATGCCAGCAACGTTTTCTTTATTCACTCCCTTGGAAGACCTACATACAAAGTAAGTATGACACAGAGCATCCAACAGAGACTGGAAGGCCTCTCTGCAACTGGGAGAATTCTGGTAAAAACATGGAGGACAGCTCAGGGCTCAAAGCCCTGTGGAATTGAGACACAGAAATATGCAGAAATAGACACAGGGCACCAGGATGAAACAGAGAAAAGAAAGCCAACAGATGGGGCAATGACCTCCAGGAGTAAGGAGAGGGACAGGTATTTCATTTAAAGAAAAAGGAACAGCCATGTTAGAAAACCTCCTGGATGCCACATCCTTTACAAGTAGAACTAGCCACTCTCAGTTTTGGGTAGGGGTGTAACACCATGAAAGAGGTGTTTTAGGAAAGATGAATGAGGCCGAATGGTGCAGAACTGATAGGAAGGGGATAAAGAGAGGAAGCAAACATTGAGTCTACAATGTAACTGGTAAAGGGAGGCCCCACGTGTGGAATGAACTGGTAAGAAGTGAGTCTAGGCAGCAATAAAACAAGATGACGCTAGGAATTCTTTCTTTATCAGATTTCCTCTCTTTTTCCAATAAATATGAATCCCCAGAAAATTAAGCCCAAGATTATAGCTGGAGAAATACCTTTGAGTACAGAGTATGAAATTTGCATCTCATTTTAGGTGCCCAGGAGGGTTGACCTAGAGAAAAGCATTTTATCTTGATTCTCATGGAGAAATCTGGATATCGCTTGTTCTAGCACACTGCAGAGAATGGTACGTATTTTGTAGCTGCTCTTTCTACTCATGTAGTGAGGAACACTGAGTTACAAGGTTGGATGCTTCAGATTTCTTGCAATAAGAAGGAAACTCAGATAAGAGGGCACTCATTATAGGTGAGATGTCATGTGAACTCTTTGTAGGGCAGGTTATTTATTCTGTTATGGGTATATTCACTGCTCATTAAACATGGAATGGATTTCAGAGCAAGATTACCTAAAAGATACAGGGATGCTGAAGTACTGTCACCTCAAACTGAAGAACCCAATCCCAAGTCAGATATTTACAAATCAGCAGGATATAAAACAAGCCTTAAGGATAGATGAATATCATATTTAGGAGTTTGAAAACTCTTAGGTCAAACAAGCTAGGCAAAATAAAAAATGCCAAAGTGAATTCCTTTCCACTTTCTCATTTCAATGCTATATTTGGTGACATTGTGTTTCATCAATTGCACTTTGGCACTTTGCAAAAGTCTCTTCTCAGTGGGGTTCTTCTCTAATGAGAAAGGAAAATAATTTCCTCAAAATTGCATGAGACTTCATAAACATATTAAGTTAATAAATTAATTTTGGATATCATCAAATATATAGAATCAGTTGCTCCTAATCTGTTGCCTAAAATGTGAGCTGTGGACAATGAGCCTCTCAGTTTTCCTATAAGATAATTTATCTTATTAAAATCTTTTAATAAGTAATTCAAAATCAGCACGAACTGTTGTACCACTTCATTCTAAGTGGGGCAAAGCAAGTTATGCATTTTTAGTTGCAGTCTGGTAGTTAACTCATCTAAACCTTGTAGAGTAAATGAGCAAGCAAGCTGCTTTAAATAAAAATACATGCAGCTACATTTCTAGGCTGCAGAAAAAGTCTAGCATTAATGATATTTTCAGAATCATCTTCCAAAGCAAAATTACCTCAGACATAAGTGGTGGTACATTTTAGAATAAATGTATTCTCTAAGGATCAACAGTTCTCTAAGCTCATTGCACATTAGAATTACTTGCTGTAGTTTTCAAAAATTTGTATGACCATGTCCCTCTCCCCAAGAACAGCACAGTCCAATAGCATTTTCTATAATAATGGACATTTTTGTTAACAGTACTAACTGCTAAGGTGGCCACTAGCCACCCGTGGCTAATGAGCACTAGAGATACGGCCAGAGAAACTGAATATTGAATTGGTGATTGTATTTAATGTTAATTGATTCAAATTTAAATTACCACAGGTGGATAGTGGCTACTGTATTGGACAGCACAGGTATAGATCAAGTTAATTAGACTGTCTGGGGTTGGGGCTCAGGCAATGATATATTTATAAAGCTTTCCCCAAAATTCTAAGGTGCAGTCCAGGTTGAGAACCATTGCAATGACCAGGGCTTAATGAAACTATCAGGGAAGACAAATTCCTTGAACTTTTTCTAGGATCCATAACTTTTCTACAAATTCCACTAAGAATTTGTCATGTACCTTTGCTTCCCTCCCTCCTGCCTCCACTCCTCACTTCTTGTACCCTTCCACATACTCATGTGATGACTGAACTCTCCATATGTTCCTTCATTGACTGATTTTGCCAGATTTCTCCCACACCAAGAGCATAATGTGCCCTCATCTCAAAGCTCAGATTCTCTTTTTTCCTTTCTCTTCCACTAGCAGTGGAAAGAAAACTTAACAATGCTACCAATTAAGAAATTAAGTCTCCAAGCACATACATCCATAATTTAAAATTGTTTTTCACGTGCACAGGCTTGATTCAGATGTCACTTTCCACAAGCTCTGCCATAGATGTGATGGGGAATATTTTAAACAGTAGCACAGTTAAGCAGCTTTCATCTTAGCTGTTCATTTTGCCACTGTTTTGTTCAAATGGGATGCAGTGTTATAGCACAGTGGTTACAGGGAGGACTCTCCTTCAGGCTGCCTGTGTTTGAATTCAAGTTCAGCATATAACTAGCCATGTGAGTATCCAACCCTTTCAAGCCTCAATTACCTGCTCTGTAAAGTGAGATAAAATAGTCCTGTAGGGAGGAGACAGCTATGCATCTAACACTTAAGATAAATGAACGTGTCACATGCACTCCTAGACCCAGGTTTTGACTGCTTTCCCCCTACACCCCTCCCCACACCTCACCATGTTTTTGGTAAATAAAGCAAATAGCAGGGCCAACTTTTGAAGGAGAAAGTCATGAAATCCCTAAAATCACATTCCAAGTATTTGATAAATTAATATAGCAATATAAAGACCATTTTGAAAACAGTTACCAAAAAATCAATTACATGGTAATCTGATTTTTAAAAAATATTGAACATTTTTATTTTAGTGAGTCTTCATTTTTCTTTACTTCCATGCCACCAGTTAATATTAATAGGATGGACAAGAAAAGGCATGCTATAAACATAGCTACATTTTATTTCATTTGTTAAAAAAAAAAAAGGCAGGCTCAGAATTCCAGAATTCAGTGATATGAACATAAAGAACATGATGTCCAATGTTAAAGTACATAATCGCTTTGTTGACCTTTTGGTAATTTTAACTGTTGTACCCTAACAACATGCTCCCATGTCATTTTCACTCATGGGCATTACTGGTTCGTGCATGTTCACATTTTCTACACTGAGTTTTGCTGCTTCTTTCTTGTTAAGTATCCATTTATGGGTAGATTTTTTTTTAATGTAAGAAACTACAAAATTACAACCCATTAGCAACACAAAAATTTGTAGTCACCACAACTATTAATTAGTGGTGCACAGTAAGGATTATTCATCAGTGACTCACAGCACAGATAAAATAAGCTGAGAGCTATGTCCTGGATCTAAATCCAGAAGATTTAGATATGTGGGGAATGACTAACATCTCTTGTGCATATAATGTGTACCCATTATTATTCCAGTCCCTTATTGTGTACTCATGGTTTTAATCATTAAACAATCTGAAAATGTGAAGTTTATTAATATGCCCATTTTATAGATGAAGAAATCAAAGCACAGGGCAGTGAAGTAACTTGTCCAAGGAAACATATTAAAAGTGGCATGGCTGAAATTCAAACTCAGGGACCTTAGTCCTGAGTTTGTGGTCTTAACCACTATCCTATGCTACTTTTCTGCACCTTGCTCTCCTACTCAAGAAAATTCATCAAAATAACTGTATGAGGTGGTTCTAGGCTCACCTCTAATTCTCTCTCATATAGTTTTCTTATAAAGATTCTAAAGTTTGTAACTTAATTATTATAGGTAATAAATTACTTCTAACACATTGACTGAGGCATGCATGCCTTGATCTTGAGGTGGCAACTGTTGACTTAAAGCAGGGTCAGCAAAGGACAGCCTGAGGCCTATTGTTGTAATCAAATTTCATTGGAAAACAACCACACCCACTCATTTACCTATTGTCTGTGGCTGCTTTTCCGATACAACAGCAAAGTTGAGTAGTTGCAACAGAGACAGTATGATCCACAACACCTAAAATGTTTCCTATCTAATTCTTTACAGAAAAAGTTTGCTGACCCCAGATCTGGACCCACTGAAAACAAATCACCAGACATATGACATAGGGGACAACAATGTTCACAGTTCATGGTGGAGCATTTCACTATTTCAAACAGCAAAGGAACTACATGTTTTTTTCTGTTTCTTTTTTAAATTAATTTTAAGTTCCAGGGTACATATGCAGGATGTGCAGGTTTGTTACATAGGTAAACATGTGCCATGGTGGTTTGCTGCACCTATCAACCCATCACCTAGGTATTAAGTCCAGCATGTATTAGCTATTTATCCTGATGCTCTCCCTCCCTCAACCCCACCACCTGATAGGCCCCAGTGTGTGTTGCTCCCCTTCCTGTGTCCAGGAACCACATGTTTTTAAAACTATCATTGTGACATCTCTGTATGTATGAGCAGATGGGTCCACAGAGATCACTCAATATCTTATTTTCTTTTATGCACATAATGAGAAAAAGCTCAGGGAAAAAAAGTGAAATCAATACCATGGATTTTAGTATTTGGTATGAGCTACTTCTTAGGTATCAGCATTTCTTCCAAGTATTCTTGAAAGAAAAGATATTCACACTAGAGTGATGCCTATCAAATCCACTACGGCCAGCCTGAGAAACTTGTAATTAAAAACTACAAACGTTATACATTTATCTCCATATTAAATAGATTTAACTATCTCTACATCTATTATATTTAATGTATTTAAAGTAATATATGTATCTCTTGACTATTATATATTTATTATATGATGAATTATATATGTAACATATTTACATCTTATATAGACAAATATTTATAATAGGTATGTGATAATACACAGTGGGTAAAGGGTATATATGCAAATGCATCTTGCTTTAAGTAAACCAATTATATGAAAATAGACACAATAAAATTAAGGGCAATGATTCTGTGGTTCAAATACATCAGTATGGGTTCCCTGCAATGACCCAGGAAAACTGAAGCAAAATCATTTTTAACATTACTTCCTATGTCTCTCCTACTGACACTCAGAAAGTCACCAGTTTCTGTGGATCCCACCTCATTAAAAACTGTCCTTTCCTTTAACACTTCCTCTCTGAGGAATGTCCACCAGCACTTCCACACTCTCGTAGGCTCTTTCTCCCTACAAAGCAAAACTCATCTTGTCCCTTCCCTTCTGAAAACCATCACCGAGGCTCCTAGCTTTCCAGATGAAATTCTCAACTCTGAGGTGAAAACACAAGATCGCTCAAGATCTGGTCACTGCTTAGCTCTTGGGCTTCACCAAGCCTCACTTACTTCACATCCCTTAATTTCAGCCACATGGAAGAGTCCAAAGGACTTCATGGTGAGGGTGAGGGGTGCTCTCAGCCCAAATGCTTTCTCCATGCCTTCCTACTCACCCTGTAATGCTTACTGAGCATCACCTCCTCTGAGAAGCCCTGTTGTCCCCCTACAGGGACATTACAAATTAACCATCACATTAACAAGAAAAGCATACCATCTAAAACACAAACAAGTTTACTATGGACCTATAAGGAACACTGAAACATGACCTAAGGAAATTCACCTTGTGTTTGTAAAAGAAGGCAAATCTGCTTCTTTCAAGTTTCCAAATGACCTAGACACTTGAGATGTCTAGACAATCACTTGTGATGTCTCATTGAGGGAGGAAAGAGGAGGGGTGGGAATGTTTAAATGTCAGCTATTTTTCCAGAAAACTCTAACGTCGCAGATACGTCCCTCCTACGTAATCATCACACTCATCTCCCTGCTACCCTGCCCCATCTCAGCTATTTTCTTGACTCTTATTTAAACATTGGAAAGCTATTTGATTATCTATATTTGTGCCTTTTCTCCCTGGCTAGACTGTACGTTCTGGAAGAATAGAAACAGCACTAACCTTTTGTGCTTTTGTATATTTGCTGGTTGAAAGAAAATTTGAGGGAGAGTAGCAATTCTGTCTATACAGAAAATCATTTCTGTCTATTAGCATGGAAACAAGACCAGCAGGGAATATTTATATTTAGGACATTTATTTTAAAGTAGCTAAAATCACTTCCAGTAAAAATGCAAAAAAAAAAAAAAAATCTTGCCTCCTGATTTTTAGTATTAAGAGACAAACATGTAAAAGGGAAAATTGAAAAGGGAGAAACCAACATGAAGAATGACACCAAATGCAGGTATGAGGCGAAAACAAGCCATCTGCACTTACTGGTTCACATCTGATTTTCTAGTTGCCACTTTTCAGATTTATTTTTCAAAAATGTTTTCTCCTCAATATACGGCTTTTAAAATGATAAATTACACAGTGTTTCACAGACCTGGGTAAATACTTTTGCTCTGATGTATAGAAAATCATGCTTCCTCTGAGCAATGAAACATATTGAAACTTATGTTTCCAAAAATAAATTATGGTAAAATAATAGAAGAGCTTGGACATAAAAGTCACATACCATAAAAGTTACCATTTTAAAGTGTGCAATTCTGTGTTTCTATTTAGTATATTCGTAGATATGTATAACCATCATCACTGATTCCAAAACATTTTTATCACCCCAAAAGGAAAGCCCATACCCAGTCACTCCCCATTCCCCTCTCACCCCAGCCCCTGGGAACCACTAATCTACTTTCTGTCTCTATGGTTTTACATGTTTTTGATATTTAATATAAAAGTAGAATCATATAATATGTGGGCTTTTTGTGTCTGGTTTCTTTCACTTAGCATGTTTTTGGAGTTCATCCATGTTGTAGCATGTGTCATTACTTCATTTTTATGGCAGGATAATATTCACTGTATAGATATACTAAATTTTTCATGTCCATTCTTCAGTTGATGGGCATTTGGGTTGTTTCCACATTTTGACTGCTATGAATAAAGCTGCTGTGAATATTCGTACACACTTTGTGTGAACATAGGTTTTCACTGATCTTGGGTATATACCTAGAAGTAGAATTGCTGGATCATATGGTAACTATGTAGCCAAAAACAAAAACAGAAAACGTAGACAAATAGCAAGATTCAAACATTTATTTTAGTGCAAAACCTGTTTTCCACTTCATTCCATTCACATGAGATATCAACAATTACAAGAAAACTCATGCAATGTTTCCACTTCATACAGATCAGCCATCAGAGCTTTTGCCAAGCTGTGATAAGGAACATAATCCTTCAGTTTCTTTTGCTTTTTACAGTCTGATGAATATGAGTGGCTTGAAAAATTTAGAGGTTTCTAGTGTTCTTTTTTTTTTTTTAAATGAGCCCTGTAATGGCTATACCACAAAGAGTAGCTTAACCAATTTAATCATTTATGTTTATATTTTAACTCTAAAGACTAATTGTTGATATCCAGCATGACAATTTTACATGTTAAAGTACAGCTCAGACTCTAGTTCCTTTCAGGGAGATATTCTTGCCTATATCAGAAGAGAAGCTAAAAAGAAAATGCTACACAAAATAATTCAATAGGCTTGCTTTAATTACTCTTGTCCTCTCTGATTTTATTGCTTACTGGGTGAGGAAAAGCCAGAAGAACTTAATACGTCTTACAGGATAGTCATTGCACATTTCATGAGTTGCTAGGGTCAAAAGCAGATGAACAAATGCTGAACTTCTTCCTGGCTCTACAGAACACGACCCCACACCCTCCAGGGTTGAGAAATGGAAGAAGCTACTAGGATAGGTAGTGCAGAATAATGTCCCTCACCCCTCAGGTTTCCACACCCCGATTTCTGGAACCTGGAAATGTGTTACCTTACATGGCAAAAGGGACTTTGCCCATGTGATTAAGTTAATAACCTTGAGAGGGGGACAGAAGTCTAGATTACCCAGGTGAGCCCAATGTAACCACACAGGCCCTTAAATTAGGACAACCCTTTTCAGCAGAATTCAGAATTTGAGGGAGATGTGACTATAGAGGAATGATCTAAGAGATGTAACATTGCTGGCCTTGAAGCTGGAGGAAGGGGAGCATGAGCTAAGGAGTGTGGGTAGTTTTAGAGTCTCCAGAAGAAATGCAGCTCTGTCAACACCTTGATTTTCGTCCAGTGCAACCTGTGTCAGATTTCTAACCTACAGCACTTTAAGATAATAAATGTGTATTGTTTTACGGCACTAAATTTATGGTAATTTGTCACAGCCATGATAACAGACTAATTCAAAAGAAATCAGAATATTTTTATGCCTGCAAGGGACACATAAATTATTTAATGCAGGATTTGCCAGGCTGTTCCATAATCAAATATATTTGAAAAAGTTGTGCATGGTAGCGTCACCTTAAGTAGTCACAATAAACAATAACTAAGAATAATAGAGAAGTCCTGCAGAGGGGAAATTATAACTCAGAGTACCTCCTAAATACACTTGCTATAATCTCACCTCCTTTTATTTTTTATTTTTTAAATTTTCAGAACATCTCTCCATATCACTCGAATTTCCCAGAATATAGTTGGGACATCTAAGCAGATGGTTCTAATTCCATCTGCTTAGAACCTGAGGCACAATGGGAAGAAGTGACAAGCCAAGGTGCAGCTTGGCAACACAAAGACATAACCCTGGCCTCATACTCTCCATCTGGAGTCCCATCCAGGATGCCACTCTGTCTTGCTTTATCTGCATCACAGATAATGGCAATAACAAAGGGATGCAGCCACAGTGTGTTTCTTAAGGTCCAGACCTAGCTTAATATGATGACTTGTTTTTCTATTGCCAGAATTTATGAAAGTTAGATCTTTGGTGGGAGAAGAGGGTATCAGGTAAAAATCAACCCAACAAAGCTCCTAACAGACAAATTTTTCTACTCAATAATATAAAAAATAATACAGCTGCTTTAGCATTGAATATATTTTATTATTTAAAATACAAGCATTCAATACACTATTGAAAGTTTACTAACTTCATATTAACAAGAGTAATACAATAAAATATTTCCCCACAGTGATTTATCCTGTTTCTAAAAATGCCTAATTGTGCTGCCAAAGTCTATTTTCCACAAATTCTAGTTTCCAAATGTTAATTTGAGAAGGAACAGAAAGAGACAACTAAATGCCATTTTCTTCCTTCATAGCACTTAATGTTTTCTCCACATTTCCATTTCCCACTGCCTGTTCCAAGAGCTATGAGCCCCTTGTCCTTTGATGTTTTTCAGATATGCATTATCCTCATCCTTTTTCCAGGATACACAACAGAACCCTTTTTTCCACCCCTCAATTTTTTATAATAATAATAAAGATTATGACTAATAAACCTAACAACTTTGAACACTTATTTTTTGCTAAAGACTATGCCAAGTGCATCACATTAAGAATCTCATTTAATCTCAACAACAACCAATTCAGGTAAATATTACTATTAATATCTGTATTTTACAGATGAGCCAAATGAGGCAGAGAACTTAGGTACTTTGTCCTAGGTCACATAAAAAGTGGCTGAGCCAGCATCTGAACATAATATGATTTAGAGCTGGGGTCTTCTATAAGCACTAGCTCAATAGTCCTCTACTGGGGTGATTCTGCCCCTCAAGGGACATTTGGCATTGCCTGGAGACATTTTTGGTTGTCACAACTGAGGAGGAAAGTGCTGGTTGTGATGGGTGGAGTCCAGGGATGCTTCTCAACATCCTACAGTGCACAGAACGGCCCCCACAGCAAAGAATGATCCCACCCTAAATGTCAATAGTTCCAAGGTTAGGAAACACTGCTCTAATCTAATGTCTCCTAATGTCAGGGCATTCTGAATAGGACATTTTTTGGTAAGACATGCAAGTGACTCTCACCGCCAGGTTAGAATCTTCTTTCTCTACCTGGGAAAGGAGGTTATCTCAATCTGGAGTGGATGGTACTTAGAGCCACAGAGTCCATTTGCTGTATATTATCATAGCATCAATTTACTCAAAAGTTTAAGCTGGCATCCTGGGACACTAGGTCATTTTATCTTTTTGTCCCTCAGTGGATACATGAAAGAGGCACTAGCTCACCAGAGCGTGACTGAAAAGAGCCAGAAGATTCTGGTTTTTGTTAGTCTTGCCTTGTAGTCAAGAAGACACAATAACAGTGTCTGTGTCACAGATAATGGTACTAGCAAAGGGATGTATCCACAATAGGTTACTTGAGGTCCAGACCTAGCCTAAAAGTCAAAATATTTAGGCCAGGCATGGTGGCTCACATCTGGAATCCCAGCACTTTGGGAGCTGAGATGGGAGGATCGCTTGAACCCAGGATTTCGAGGCTGCAGTCAGACATGATTGTACCACTGCACTCCAGTCTGGGTGACAGAGCAAGACCCTGTCTCAAAAAAAAAAAAAAAAAAAAGTCAATTTTTTTTTTTCATAGCAGTTCTGCCATACCTACTCAAAATGTAATTGTGAATACCATTTGACCCAGCAATTCTAATATCTACTTTATAGAAATACTTGCAAAATGTGCAAGATACATTCGCAAAGACATTCACTTCAGCATAATTTCTGATAGCAAAAAAAAACCCAGTCACCAATAAAAATAATGGAAATGTGAGCATATGTTCACCAAAATATGTGTGTTGGAATGTTCATAGCAGCATTATTCAAAACAGCCCCAAACTGTAAATTATCCAAATGTTCATGAAAGTAGACTGAATAAATTGTGGTATATCACATAATGGAAAACTATGCAGTAACGGGAATGATAAAACAAACTCCAAACACCTACAACAATACAGATGAATCCCAGAGACATCATGTTGAGCGAAAGAAGTCTGACACAAAAACTAACATGCTGTAGGATACCACTAATGTAATCTATAAAACTAGATAAAAACCAGTATGTGCTACAAAAATACAGAATAGGGGTTACCTCTGGGGAGAAGTGACTGGAAGGGAGTCCAGAGGATCCCTCTGAGGTGGTGGACAGGGATGGGTCTTCATCTGGCACAGGTGTGTTCACTTTGCAGAAATTCATTAAGTTGTAAACTTATGTGCACTTCTCTACATGTGTATTATAATCTACCAAAAATATATAAATACTTATATATAATTAATTTTATATTAGTTATATACATATATACTTAAACATAAAAAACCTAAGTGTCCATCAGCGGGCAACTGGCTAAACTATGGGATACCTATTCAATGGAATTCTGGGCAGTCATGAAGAAAACGTGGAGTAGCTCTCTCTGAATAAATTTGGAAAAATATCCACTATATGTAAAGTTAAACAAAGAAGTTGCAGAACATAAATTACGGACATAAATCTTTATTATAATTTAACAGGGAGATCCGAGGTTAAATGGCTATTAGTGGCTATCACTTGAGGATGGGATTTGTAGGACTTTGACACTCTGCCTAATGAATTTTTATAGTGTTGGAATTTATTTACAAATACGTATTATGTTTGTACTGAGGGAAAAAAGGACATTTAGAAAATTAAGATGAACAAAATATATCTTAAGTTTGAGATTGTTATTATTTCATCATCCATGAAGATTAGGGTTTTTGATAGATGAAGGAAAGAATAATAGAATAAACGCAGTGTCTTGCCTTCAGGGTTGCTATCTGAACCCATTGATGGAGGTCACTTTGGTTTGTTGCTGGCAATCTTAACAATGGTTTCAAATTAGCACTTCTTTGCTGGGTTGCTCTACATTCAAATCTAGTTGTGGTGTGGCCACCACAAACAAGATTCTTGGCCACACAAAGAATGCGTCTACAAAATGGTAAAACAACTGAATTTGTTTGATTAAATTAACAAAACCATATACTCAGTGGAAGGAAAAATCAAAACAGCTACACCCAAAGTAATCCACTCAGATGGGTGGTTCATGAAATGCACCCATTCATTAAATCAACATGTTAGCAGCCTCAAGTGGACTCTGTGAGAGATTCAATTGCAATGCAATACTCCTAAATAAATCAAGAGACCATAAAAGACACTTTCTTTGGCCCATCATTAGCAAACATTTTCTGAGTGCTCACTGTGGTTCTGCCATCCTGCTAAAACTCTGGGGATGTGATACCACCTATATAATTGCAAATGTCATTGTGTTGAGTGTTCTTAATTCCACCCATGACACTGAATGGAAATTAGAAAAAAATCCACTGATTCAGGCAAAGTTGATAAAACTACAACTTCTCATATACAATAAAGGTCTGACAGATGTAACAATTCATAAGGTAGAATAAGTTGTGTTCAATGGATCTCAACCATGGCTACATGTTATATTTGATCGAAACAGAATTTCTGGAGGTGGCAACTGGCCATCAATATTTATAAAAGCTCCCTCAGGTGATTCAAAAACATAGTAAGAGTTGGAGCCATTGCTTAGACCAAGTAAATCAGAAACTAGGTAGAATGGAACCCAGGCAAAAATATTATTTAAAAGCTACATGAATGGTTCAGAAACATAGTCTATGTTGAGAAACACTACTTCTAAATTTATATTATAAATGAAGCCAGAGGTGACACTTCAAGAAGCATTTTGTAAAGAGACTCAATACCACCTCTCCTTATCTTGTGCAGTTTTATTAGTAAATGATCACAAGGTAGTATTCTACTGTGTTATGGTTTCAGATGTTTCATGTAAATTATATCTATTATCTCCATGTTCTCTATTTACAACATTTCATTTGATTTCAATGACAATCCTATACAGAATGTAATATCCCCATTTTACATAGGAGGCTAACAAGGCTTGACAGAGATTCAGCATCAATCCCTCAGTTTCACAAAGTCAAGATTCCACAGTCTATATAGTCATATTATGCTCTATATGCCTGAAAGCAGTGTACCAAACAAATAATGTTTTCTAAGTATCTATTATGAGCTAAATTCTCTTCTAGGCACTGAGGAGATGGAGAATAACTATAAGATAGGGTCTTCTTTAGCATACAGCTCACAGTCTAGCTGAGAAGCTAGTATCAGATAGCCATGTTTGGAGGATTTTGCAGGAAGATTTCTGAATTGGTAGGAGATTGGTCCTGACTGTATTCCTTCCAAGATTTTTCTCTATGACACAAATTTTGCTGGAGAATAAAAGTAAAATTATTTGTGTAGGAGGCAGAATAATGCCCCCAAAAATATGTCCACATCCAAATCTCAAGAATATGTGAATATGTTATGCTACCTGGCAAAGAGGAATTAAAGTTGCAGATGGGATTAATGTTGCTAATCATATGCTGTTAAAATAAAGAGATTGTCCTGAATTATGTATATGGGACTAATATAATCATAGGAGCAACTTAAATGTGGAACAGGGAGGCAGAAGGGTCAGTGTCAGAGTGATGTGATGTGAGAAAGACTCACCAGGCCATTTCTGACTTTGAAGATGGAGGAAGGAACCATGAGCCAAGAAATGTGAGTGGCTTCTAGAAAATGGAAAAGTCAAGAAAAATGATTCTCCCCTACAGTCACCAGGTACCATGATTTGAACCCAGTGAGACCCATTTCAGACTTCTGACCTCTGGAACTGTAAGATAATAAATTTGTGTTGTTTTAAGCTACTAAGTTTGTGGTTATTTATTATAGAAGCAACAGGAAACCAACACAATGTCTTCCCAATTTTTGAAGAGGGAAATAGAAGGCTCAAAAAGGAGAAATTTTGTAGCTTTTACCCAAGCTATCATATCTGTAGTCCCAAATCTTGATCCCTTTCTCAGGCCTATTAAATGAGAATCTGCCTTTCAACAAGGTCCTGGCCTAGTCATGTGATTTCTAGCAAGCTCCCAGGTGCTGGTGGTCCCCAAAGGTTCTCCGATTTAAGCATTAAAGTTCATCAGAATCATGGGGAAGCTTGTTAAAATAACACAGACTGCTGGGCCCTACCCCAAGAGTTTTGGATTCAGTAGGTGTGGGAGGGGGCTCACAACGTGCATTTCTAATAAGTTCCCAGGTGATACCAATGCTGCTGGTCCACTCACCACATTTTGAGAGCCACTGCATTAGATGACACTAATAAACATGTAAGAGGAAAGAAGTGGCACTTATTATTCAACTAAAATCCATGATGGACCTCATTATTAACTGACATTTTATAGCAAGTGAGTGATCTGTTTAACAGTCTGTACTTTATATACTTGCTCTGTGAAAAAGGCACCACATAGCCCTGGGGTTTCGGGCAACGCTTGTGGGCAAAAATAGCCACATCTTTGGAACACCAAAGCATCAGATCTATAGATGTATTTCCCCAAAACCCAAAAACACATTTTCATGTGTATCCGTATTTTCTCCTTGCAGCATTCTATATGGCACAACTGGCAACTGTGGGTATTGACATGCTCCACATCTTATAAGACAACCTGAGGCACTGGAAATTTGCTTGAGCAAGATTTCCCAACTTCAATGCTACTGACATTTGGGGTTGGATAATTCTTTATTTGGGGGGCTTTCCCGTGCATTGTAGAATACTTAACAGCATCTCTGGCCTCTACCCACTAGATGCCAGGAACATCCGTATCCTCCAATTGTGACAACCAAAAATGCTTCCAAATATTATAAAACGTACCCTGAAGGGCACAATCATTCCTGGTTGAGGCCCACTAGTTTATCTGATTCTCATGAATGTTTTTACGAAGATATAATAGATCTGGAAAGAGATCATTGAGTTCCACAGCACACCTTGGACAGGACATAAGATTCCTGAGTTGCTGTTTGGTCAGATAATGAATTCAAGCTGATCCATATCATGTTGGGCCTTCTGTAAGCTACTGAGTGGGGAACATATCTTTCCAGATGAACAACGACACAGATTGTTTTTTTTCCAAACATTTTGCTCTTACTCAATTTTACAGCCGATCTGTGAGACCCAAACTCCCTCAGATGTTCTGTCTATTCCCCATCCTAAATACCAGGGTGGGAGAACAGGTAAAGGGGAGACTCTTAAAAATATGCACATTTAAATTTTGAAAACATCTTTGAAACATGTATTTTAAAATAAATGTAAGTCAGCTTGAGTTTAAGGGCCTCAGTAATATCCCTGATAAAAACAAGAGCTACATTCTGTAATTGGTACAGTCCACGATAAATAAAAAGGAAATATACATTTTGTACTTACAGAGAAGCCACTATATAATGGCAACCTACTTGTAAACACAATCTGGCTTTACTAATTTGCATGTGATAGCAATGCCATACACAGGGCATCAAGTCCTAGAGGGTCAAGGCTGCACAGTCTAAGGTAGTTTGAGAGAATGCTTCCTTTAAACTGAGAAAAACAAAGATACCAGTTACTACCGCAATCACTTTGTGATTCCCACTCTGAGCAGGACAGATCCTAAGAACTAGAAAGGATCATAGTCATGATTTCTTTAGCCCATTTATTTACAAATGGATTTACCAGGGAGGATGAGAGCTTCCTTTACTTACACAATTCTGAAAAGAAAAGAGGTCACACTTATACTTTCTGAAATTTACATATTTCTAAAGTCCACGTGCGGCCTCTTTTTCCTCCATTCCTGAGACTAAGTTAGATTAGTAGGGTATGATCATACTGTGATTGTCCACTTGTTTTTGTTACCTACGGTATAAATCAAATTTCATGCTTCCTTTTGCTGTTCAAGGGGTGTTTATAGTCTGCAGAGTAATGTTAAAGCTGACTTAAGTAAGACTCTTTGAGAACCATTAATTCTTACTGTTGTAACATAAAACAGCCCAAATTCAAATTTAGACACTTTTTGAATTATTGACACCATTATTCCAGTCCTTTATAAGGAAGATAAAGACCACTGGCATATACTATTTAATTTTAAAAAATAATTTCTATCTTTTAAAATTTCTTTTTATTTCCATAGGTTTTTGGGGAACAGGTGATATTTGGTTACATGAGTAAGTTCTTTAGTGGTGATTTGTGAGATTTTGGTGCACCCATCATCACCCTCTTTTTTTAGTGACCGAAAAAATAAGTGTTTTTCCCCACCAGCTATTGTTTGAACAATAACTTCATCTAAGTAACAGTTGTGCCTCTTGCCCCTAGTCATCTCTTTCCTATTTTCTAAAATGAATCACAGAGTTTTGGAACTCAGGGTACAAAGTTTGAACCTTCACAGACCCTGAAATAGTTGTCTTTCCACAACAGCACCCTGGGTCCAGGCACCCACCTCACTTTATACAATCCTACACCTGGCTCAGTTCTTAGGTAACTGCCAATCTGTGGGTTTCAACTGGGGGCGAATTTGCCCCCTCATTCCCCACCAAACATATGTGATGTCTGGAGACACTTTTGGTTAGTCACAACTTAAGAGGGAGGGTGGCTGCTGCTAACACCTAGAAGGTGGAGGCCAGGGATGCTGCTAAACATCCCGCAGCAAAGAATTATCTGGCCCCAAATGCCAAGAGTGCTAACACTGAGAAACCTTTATGTAGAGGTTCTCAGAGACCCATTTTCCAACCATATGTTGTATGACTCTATTTCTATGAAATGTCCCAAACAAGCAAATCCATAGAGACAGGAAATAGATTGGTAGTTGTCTAGGGCTAAGGGGAGGGGAATGGGAATTGACTGTTACTGGGTATGGGATTTCTTTTCAAGTGATGAAAATGCTCTAGAACTAGACTATGGTGATGGTGGCAAACTTGGACGAGTTGATGGGTGCTGACGAGTTGATGGGTGCAGCACACCAACATGGCTCAAGTATACACATGTAACAAACCTGCACGTTGTGCACATGTACCCTAGAACTTAAAGTATAATAAAAATATATATATACTAAAACCCACTCAAGTGTACCCTTTCAACACGTGAACTTTATAGTATGTGAATTATGTATTAATAAAGTTATTAAATCATTTTTTATAGACCTTTCATTAACTAGCTTTTATTTCTTACTAAACAAAAGCTTATATTGTAGAGCAGTTTTGAATAGCTGTAGGTTTCTCTGGAGAATATTCTCTGGTAACAGTTTTTGAATGCAACCTTATATTTCACAGAAAAAACATTATGGTCTTTATTTTTACGAACTTATCTATTTCCAGTTGTTCTCATAATGTTATCGTTTTATCTGGGGCCCTGAGATATGCCTCATTCATCTGTGAGCAAGTGGGTGAATAGTGTCTGAGCCAGGGCCAAAGCCCAGGGGTCTTGCATCTGCTCTGGCTTTCAATGTGATGTGAAGACAGCCAAGTCATCCGATTGCTTTGTGTTTCTACTTTCTCATTCTTGACACAAGTCTGAGCTTCCAGATGAACTTTCTTGTAGAAACCCTAGCAAGCAAGGACAGTGGATACAAATGCTCAGTGCTTTGCCACTGCAGAGGGGACACAAGTGGATTTCCCTGTCCAACATTCAGGGTCTCTCTGTTCCCAACAGCCATCTGCCATTGCCATTTTTCTACCTAAAACCTCTGCTGCCTCCTAGCTGGTCTTTTTCTGCACACCAAGCATGCTCTGCCCATTCCCATTTCTCTTACTTCCAATGACTCAACCCTATGAGGAAATGGCCTCTGTGTCTATCCAAATCCTTCACATCTCCAAACCCTGAAGCCCCTGGCACACAATGAACAATAGAATTATTTTAGGCAAGGAATTCTACATTTAATTGCTAAGATCATGGAAGCATAAGAAGATGTCACCTTTTGGCCTTCAGCTCCTCTTATGCCCTCCACCTTGCACCACACCAGCAGTACTGGGTTCCTGCCAGCTAGCTAACACACTGGGACATTTCCATGCTGGTGCCTTTGTGCTGATCCCAGAGATGCTCAGGTGAACACCTCATCTTCTTCAAGAAATTGTTTAAAACTGACCACCCTATTGAAATGTGCAACTCAGTACTTCTAATCCTTCTTAGCTGCTCTACTTACTCCTTTTCCATAGGCTTTCTCTTCTTCTGCTGTACTTATTATATCCGTTGTTCATAGTTGCTTTCTGTGAGACTGCGAGTAGGAGTCTTTGTGTGTTTTAATCACTGATGTAAAACATAAACCTAGAATATACCCGGCATGCGGGAGGTGACCAATAAACATTTAAACATGTAAAATGCTTAGAACCATGGCTGGCAATAAAGGTTAGTTTCATCTTCATCATAGTTGTCATCATCAACTTTATCATCATGGGGCAACCCTTACACTACTGTTCTGTACCATTACACTATGTTTAGCCTTTTATGTATCTATATTTTACATAATGTATAAAGGCTGTAAATGTTTTGAGGGCTGATACCATACCATATATATTTGTTAATATGTGTCTTTTAAAAAATTAAGATATAGTTCACATACCATAAGAGTCACCACTTTAAAGTGTACAATTGAGTGACTTTTAGTACATTGACAAGATTGTGCAATCACCACCACTATCTAACTCCAGAACATTTCTATCATCACAAAAAGAAACCTGGTGCTCATTAGCAGTAACTCCCCATTTCCCGCTTCCCTCAACCCCTGGCAACCATGAATCTACTTTCTGTTTCTATGGATTTTGCCTATTCTTGGCATTTCCTATAGAATCATACAGTATATGGTATTTTATGACTGGCTTCCTTCACTGAATGTAATGTTTTCAAGGTTCATCCATGTTGTTGTATGGATCAGTGCTTCATTCCATTTTATGATTGAACAATATTTTTAAAAACTACTAATCTGTGTATGTCTCCACTGAACCTCAGCAGGAAAGTTGAATTTACTTTGGTGTATTTTACCCAATAAACAGGAATAAAAATGCTTGTTTTTACATTACTGTCCTACCTCTTTTAACACAGATGTACCATTTTCACTCCTGACAGTTACCAGTTAATTATAATCCAAACAACACACTTTTCAACTGCATATAATTTCCCTTGTTGAAAATTGTTCCACCTGATATTTAGCAAATACCTATGGAATTTTCAAATTACAAGTTGTATGAACTCTTACTGTGAATGTTTATATTATTAAAATATTTCCTACTCATGATTTAAAAGGGCTCTCTCACTTTAAAAAATCATGTGTTTTTTTTTTTTTTTTTTTGTCTTGGATTTTACGTTCAACCTTTTTTCCCCCTAAGAATGAACATTGGATATACCCAGAGCCTATGCAAGTAGCACTATCACTTACTCATCTCTCTTGCTGAACACGAATGAGAAATATCATACTCCAACTTCTTATATTTCCCCTGCATTTGTTGCATTCACAGATTATTTAAAAGAAATAAATTTAAACCTTGGCTACCCAGAGATTTTCAAGGAGTCCCTAGATAACTACTGTTAGTCTTTTGATGAATAGCTCCCCAAATGGAGAAAAGGGAGAGCAGGGAGGGAGGGAGAAAAAAATTAGAGAAGGGGACTTTAAAAAACCTATTTTTCCACTTAACAATGTGTCACCAACATCTTTTTATGTTGACAAATACAGAGTGTCATCCTCATCTTGAATGCTATTTGTGCCATAATCAATTTGAACCAGCCCCACTATTGGTAGACATTTTGTTTTAAATGTTACTTCATAGGCCAAGCGCAGTGGCTCATGCCTGTAATCCCAGCACTTTGGGAGGCCGAGGCAGGCAGATCATGAGGTCAGGAGATCGAGACCATCCTGGCCAACATGGTGAAACCCTGTCTCTACTAAAAATATAAATATAAAAAGTAGCTGGGCATGGTGGCATGTGCCTGTAATGCCAGCTACTCAGGAGGCTGAGGCAGGAGAATCACTTGAACCCAGGAGGCAGAGATTGCAGTGAGCTGAGATGTGAAGGATTTGGATAGACACAAAAAGAAAGAAAAGAAAAGAAAAAAGAAAAAAACCCCACAAATTTATCTATCATAGTGTATTTGATTGGAGTATATTATAATTTGAACTAAGAGCGTCAGAGCCAAATGTAATGAGAATGTTAGGATGATAGATCCTAGCACTTTTACAGCGTCTCCCTTTTCAGGTACTTATCAGAGGTCATTTGCACAAAAATCCACAGGAGCAGTTGACAGCGATGCTGAATTATCCATCTTAGCTATTAAAAAGATCCATCTAAATCACTGTAGGATTTCTTTCAGAATCCACATTTTCTATATTTACAATGTCATGGAACACTTTTCTACATTTTCATTAATTAATCAACACATTTATCTAGCACCTACTTTGTATAAGAGCTTTTTCTAGGTACCAAGGAGTACCCAAGAAAGTATAAGACACAATACGTGATTTCTAAGGGTTGCAATGGAGTCAAAGTTACAATGTATATTGGGATTCATCAGTGGTTTTTTTGCCTAAGATCTGAAGATCATACAACTCCAACTCTACCCCAGCAAAAAAAAAACAAATATCCTAGAGAATGATGTTTTCTTATAAGTAAACATCTACAGAGAAAATATTTAAAAGCCAACTTTGGCTCCAGCTACTTAAGAAGACTCACTGTTGAAATTATTCTAGAATATTGGACAACCCTGGGGATTCTTTAAAAGAAGACTCAAGAGTTGAACTCTTATAGATGATAGGAAAGGCTTTTCAAACTCATAATACCTGACTTATCCAAAGACCACCCTCATACCCCAAGTGCTGTTGAAACCCAGGCAGTAAGCCAGTGGAGAAGAACTCCAAAACAAAACAAACACCCTCCCAGCAGTCAAAAATAAGTGTCACAAAACCGAAATTCATTTGGTTTTCTCACAGGTGAGGCCCTCCCAGGCCAGCCCCACTTAAGAGTGTTCCTTTACTTTCAGTTCATCCATACTTTAACAAGCTTGGGCATATGACTTTCTAGCATACTATAAATTAGAAGCAGCAAATTAGAAGTGGGGAAGTTGCTAGCATAAGCATTGTGAGAACAGCAAAATGTACTGGGCTGCGAGTCAAGAAAAAGAATACCTACTACAAAAAAATGAGCAAAAGAACTATTTTATGCAGTCAATTTATTCATAAATAAAATAATTACTTATAGGAAAAATATTTCAATTGAAATTTCATTTTCCTCAAAAACATTCAGCAATTTTTAAGCTGTGTAAGTGGGGCCTAAATTAGTAGAAGAGATTTCAAACACAGATCCATTATTTTACTGTCCTATGACTCAGGATATGCAGTAGGGGAAAATCAATTATTTCTATGG
This sequence comes from Macaca fascicularis, assembly GCF_037993035.2. Lineage (NCBI taxonomy): Eukaryota > Metazoa > Chordata > Mammalia > Primates > Cercopithecidae > Macaca > Macaca fascicularis. Next base: position 11,030,591 of record NC_088395.1, read on the forward strand.
AATCGGCCATCAAAGCTTGTTCAACTGTCCATGGGGAATTAGCGGTAACTCACTATTCAGTGGTCCAGAGGAATTAACGCCACATTAAGGAAGCATCCTGTTGATCATTATGGCCAAATATATCATCCTTTCATTCTTAAAAGGTGAGAAAAAGTGTTAAGATCAATCTTTCTAAAACTACAAGGCCACTAGTAATTCATCATTGCCTTCATTAGTAGAGATTACCCACAACTTTGTAGAAAAAAAATATCCTGAGTCCTTTCAGGCACTCCAGTATATGTAATTATATAAAATGGGGGAAAAAGATTGAAAGTGAACATAATGTGACCCACATTTTCCTTCCTCTCCCTTACCACCTTGCTGTACACCCCTGCCAATCCTCCTAAGGTCCATTTTCTGACTTCTTTCAAAGGGAATCCTTCTTGTCTCTGATAAAAAATTCACCAATAAATATATTCATAAATAAATGCAAATCCTGAGGACATGTGGCTTTTAGAATCATATTCTATGTTTCTTTTCATGTATACATTTTACCTGTTACAATCTTCCACTTCCTTCTTTGCAATCTCTCTCTCCCTGATTGGAAGGTCTTACCTTTCTTTGCAATGTTCATCCCTACTGATTTATCCCCAAAGATCATCTTGGAATCTTGTTTATTAGCATTCTTTTAACATTTACTGTATGCCAGCTGACAGGGTTGGGGAGAGTAATAAATAGTCTTCCATTTCCCCAGAGATGTCGGTCATCTACTTTTCACACTAATTCCCTGAGCTAGGTTCTGTTATTATTCCCATTCTACATATCAGGAAATTGAGGCTCAGACAGGCTAAGTAATTTGTATATATACATATAAACATATATGTATATGTACAAACTTTATAAATATTACTTGAGTATTCAAAGAGATCCAGGTATAGCATCAACTGTATCTGGGTAGATATTCAGTACCTCCTTTGTTGATCTAATATTGATGGACGACTCGTCAGTTAGCTCCTGTCACTAATTACAAATTTGCTCAATTAGATCAATCTAATCAAATTCCAGAATAAAAGAAAAAAACCCATGTGTTATACCAAGGTAGAGGGGTAAACCACACATGAATTTAATAGGTATATGATCAGAGTTTCTTTTAGAAAGTGAATAGCTTTGGTTATTGCTTAGGGAAAGGAGAGGCTGCTGAGAACATGGAAACAAAGTAGCTAGCCAGACAGTTAAGAGGCTCTGGAAAATAGAGAGGAATTTGGATTTGCCTGTATGAGAAAGTGGGATTGGGCCAGAAGGATGTGAGCAAAGAAGGGAGGCCATACTGAGAGGCCAAGTTGCTCCGTGAGATGGGAGGGAAAGGACAACATCCCCTGTGACATGAGTTTGTTTGTAAAAAACAAAATTTATTTTTAAATGTGCTGTCTGGTGTGCACTCCTTGCCTTGTAGTATAGATCATCAGTAAAAGTTTTGCTACTGCAAGAACCTTAAGTTCCTGATTGTTTTTATGGTAGATCGGTTTCAGGATGGGGACGAGAAGGGGCTTTGTCCCCTGTTTTGGTGGACACCAGAGTGGTGATAAAGGAGCAGCCACAGGGAACAGAGAAAAATACCTTCAATGGAAGCAGAAAGTAGAGCAGTGGTGATCCCAAAATTGTAATTCCTCAGAGAGATACTAGAGAGAGCTTTGGGTTTTTACCCAAATGGGAATTTGAATCAATTTCTCCTGATCCGAAAGGGCTGCAAAAATCCTGGAGGATATCCAGATTACACTAGAGAATCTCAACCACCTAGCTTGATTTTTGTAAAGAACAATGTTGTTTGCTAGAACCGAGGAAAAGACGACGGCAGAGGAGCTTCTTAAAAATAAATCTGAATATATCAACATGTGCAGTCAACTAATTTGCTGACTTCAAAATAGCCTGATGAAACTCTTTGCCTGTTAAACCTATTATTGCCCGTAATGAAAGATTCCATATGCACTAATCACAACATACAGCCTTATGTCTGATCATAGCTTCTAAAAAATCATGATACAGGGATTTTTAGTTATACTCAACACATTTTTCCTTTAGAAACCGGATTGGTTGTTATAGATGCCATGAATGATATAAATTGAGCTCATAGTTGGAAGAAATCTAAAGGATCAAGCATCCCTGAGTTTCAAACAGAAACTTGCACTGAATACATTCAAAGGTATGTGGATTTTATTTATAATTTGATATCCTTTTTATTGTGCTTATTTCTTTCTCTGAATTTCTTTTAAAAGATACAAATGTATTCTACATTTCTAATACTATATGCCATCAATAGTTACTTTTTAGTTGGCCCATAATTAAATTAGACTCTGATTACCGAAATGATTTTTTTTTTTTTTTTTTTTTTTTACTTTATAATGCAACAAAGTGCTTGTTTAATTCCAAAGCTCTTTCTTGGGCCACATTTCACAGTAAAATATTTATTTTAGTTAATTATCACTTAAAGTAAAAATAATACTTTCACAGGCTGTGATCTACTACTTTGAAAAGCTTTTTATTTAATTACATAAAATAGAACCATCAATGAAGTGATTTTTCTCATTAACCCAGACAAAGAAAAAACAACAACAAATTTAGGAGTTAGAAAATCAGTGTACTTTTCATAGGCAGCATAATTACATGTAATATTCACTTCCTATACAAAATTTAAGGTCTTTCTTCTGACAGTTTTCCAAGTTAGCCAATAATTTGTGCCACAAATCAATGTGCACATTTTAGAATGACCTGTTTTGATTAATGTCCCAAGGGTCTTATTTATAGAATAATTACAGAGAAACATCAAACAAAACGAAGATTCCATTGAAAGAAAATGAAACCTCTGAGGCAGAAAGTATTCAAAATTCATTGAAAAATCACATAAAATTAGTACTATCCTTTCCTGTTAGTTCAGCCACATCTTTTGCTCCACAATCTGGAGCTCAGAGATGTTACTGGAGGGTCTTGCCTGAAGTTCTATAGATAGGAACTTCTGGAACTAAAATCTACTATCTTGGAAAATTAACATATTTTCTCAAATGATTAGTCCTTGCTTTTAACAGTAGCAGTACCCAGGTAGACTGTGCAGGAGACATTTCTGTGCCTCCTTGTTCTAAAATTATAAAATACTGTGCACTTTGATGATCTTCCCAACCTTTAGAGCCAACTTTATTCTGTTAATCATTAATTATAAATATCATTTAGCTTCTATGACTATGGGCTGTATGGGCATAGGAAAATGGCATGCAAAGTCATATGAGGATAGATCATTCATGTCCCTGTAACTTGTTCAGCCCTCAACCTAAATTAAATGCATCTTTGTCACTATTGTGACTCTACAAACAATGAAACAGGCTGAGAGCTGGAAATCACATATGACTGAAGTAAATTCACAAAGAATGGCTCCATCCTTCTTACTAGCAATAGACTAATGTAGATTATGTGTGTTTTATGGAGCATTCATTACATCCATGTTTCAGAAGAGATAAGAAAAGTGGATGTTGATTTACATTTCAGAACCATCAAGAAATGGGGACCTGGATTTTATTTGCCTGCCTCCTGGGAGCAGCTTTTGCCATGCCTGTGAGTAAAACACCCCTTGCATAAGTCTGTCCAATTTCACAAGCTTGAAAATCAAAATCTGCCCACAGTTGGTGAAATTAGGGTTTAAAACAGTATGAGATCAGATGTCTTCATACGTCTCCGGGTTGAAGAAACACTTCAGGAGCTTGGTTTAAAAAGACAGATTCTCAAATGCCTCTACCAAAAATTCTGATATGGTACAGCTGGGCTGGGGCCCAGGACTCCGCATTTTTATAAGCACCCCAGGAGATTCTGTTGGAACTGTTAGCTTGTAAATATCACCACCCATCTAGATGGAGGAAGCTTTTGGAAGAGACCCTTGAAAGGTCTCCACAGAAAGTGCTTAACCAGCTTTGGACAAATATTACAGAGATGCCAGTTTTGTCTAAAACCCAATTCCTCTCAGGTTTCCAAATCTCTTCCTGCCCTCCATATATTGCTGCTGTTACCCCTCAAGGGGTAAGACTTTTGTGCTAGGAATCCACTTTTTGAGCCATCTTCCTGTTCTCAGAGGCCCCACCTCTTTGGGTACATCTGATAAGTACATGGCTTTTTTTGTGGTTGCCTGGGATCCTGCCTACACCCAATACATAGTGATATATTTTATATTCAAATGTATTAAAGATCAGGACATTAGACCCACTCTGTCTGGACACAGGTGCATAAGGACAGAGAACTTAGATCACATGCATGCCAAGCAGGCTGCATCTGCTTTTTGGTGGAATAAAGAGCAGTTGATACAACCAGAAGCCAGCAAGCTTGCACGCCTGCCTCCTCTCTTCCTCTCTCACCCAGAAAACCAAGATTCTGTGCTCTGACTTCCTGAAATCCTGAATTGTAGCGATTCCTAGTTTCTTCAGGGGTCCCTGCCTTACAAATTCAGCCCTTTTCCCACTCTCTAAGCTGGTATTGATCAAGAGGGCATACAACCTGACTAAAACCATTCACATCCAGATGAGAGTGAATAAACCTTCCTATGAAATGTGAGCATTTTTAAAGAATATAATAGAGCCAATCCTAAATGAGGCCAATGTCTGAGGGAGATTTTCTGCATGACTGTCTCTCCTCCCTGGACCCCAGGAACAACCAGAGTTCCACAATACAGGCACCAGACACTTGGCCCCCAGTTTTGAGAGGATAGACAGTCCTGATTCAGATCATCATTCAGGTGGCCTTTTATTTTTAACTTTAAAATTTTTCTGCCATAAAACCATTGGCAGAATAATAAAAAAAGATTGGCTTAAACATCATAAATGAACTCTTTCATTTTCCATGCGATTTATAATGTTTCCACTTTGCTCCACCCATCTTGTTCTGGCATTTATCAATAATTCCCACCTTGTGGTTTCTTTTGTGGCTTCTTTTGTTGTATGGATGTGTTGTTTACTTTGCATATCAATTATGAGAAATCCCTTTGAACGTAAAGTACTTGACCAACTCCTGATCTACAAGGGAACATTTGTGAGACAATTCTCTCCTTGTTGATATTTCTTTATTGTGTAAAAGAAGCACACTTCTCTCCCCAATATGGGATGAGTTTTATCAGCAAGTAAACTGTTGGGCAGGATAGGGTAGGATTCATCGAAAACACTGGGCGTGGGGGTGGGATGTTGTCCAAAGATCACTGGAGAATAAATGTGTGCTGGTTTCTGCTTCCAGGTCTCCAACCATAAGACTATAACCCCAGGAACAGTCATATAGCTGTTTTGGACCTCTTTAAAATAAGAGGTCTCCTCTTCTACACAGCACATTTGTTCAAACTAAAAACAGACCTCAAGTATATTCTGTACTATATAGATTTTTAAAAGTAGCTTCAGTCTCCTTTAATGTGAACAATTGCATACTGACTTAATCTCTTCCTCTCTCTTCTCTTCCTTCACTCTCTCCTTTCCTCTCTCTTTCTATTCTCCTCCTCTCCTCCCTATAAAAGCTACCACCTCATCCTGGGCACCCTGGTTATATCAACTTCAGCTATGAGGTAATTTTTCTCTTTACTAATTTTGACCATTGTTTGCGTTAACAATGCCCTGGGCTCTGTAAAGAATAGTGTGTTGATTCTTTATCCCAGATGTTTCTCAAGTGGTCCTGATTTTACAGTTCCTACCACCAGCTTCCCAGTTTAAGCTCTGATGGTTGGCCTCAAGCCTGTGTCGTCCCAGCAGCCTCCTGCCTGGCCACTCTGACTCAGTCTCTCCTCCTAAATATGGCCGTAAGCTTACCCATCATGAACCACCACTCAGGGAGGCTCCATGATAGGGCAAAAAGTCAACTCTGACCAGCTTGGTTGTATCCCAGCTAGTAAAATGTAAGGATTAGGTAAGATGTTATTTAAGACTCTTTCCAGCTCAAAAACTCCTGATTCTAAGATAGTCACACTCTATGTGTGTCTCTCATTTGGCTCTGCTGAAATATTAGTGACTAAGTGGTATAGGAGAGACTCTGCAGAACAATGGAATGCATGAGTTTTGGACATTGGGTTTGAGGTTCTCCTCAACCTCTTACTAACTGTGTGACTTTGGGCAAATCATTTCCTCTTTCTGGAACCCTGGTTTCCTCATGTGGAGAAAGGAAATAATTATAATAACCATATATCAAAATATTGTTTGGAGAATAATATACTTAATGAATATGAAAAGTACTTTGTCAAGTATAATATGAGCAAGTTTACTAATTTTTTTGTATCAATTAAATGTCATATTACTGTATGAAGAATCCTCAAACCTAAGTCTAACCAAGTATATATACTGTTCAGAAAGGAATAAAATTCTTACTTTTCTCACAGGTTCAGGTAACAATCTGTGAGTTTATTTACTTATAAAAGCTGAAGACAAATGTTAATAAGAATTTGAGGCAAGATTTTCTGTTAAGCCTAAAAGATTGACACATCTGATGAGTAAATCTGTGTTTCCAGGATGAGGGACAGTGTTTGCACCTCTCTTTTTCCCATTGTGACATCAAAGAAAAAAATGAAATTAACATCATGTCATATTATTATGTCATAATTTTGTGTTTGTTTTGCTCTTACAATGAAAAGCAGGAATTACGGAATTAAACAGATTTACTCCTTTTGTCACCTCAGTCAAGTTAATGAACCTCTTTAATTCCCCATGATCTTATCTAAAAAGTGAGAGTAATAATACTTGCCTCCTAGCATATGAGAAAAGATGAAGAATGTGTGTGATGGATGTAAACACAGTGCCTGACACACAGGAAGCACCAGAAAAATGTTTACCTTCTTCTTTCTTTTGTAGAACTCACATTCTCAGGCTATCAATGTTGACAGGACTGCATTAGTGAGTCTATATTTCATACTGCATCAGTGAGTTTCTATATTGGATGAAAGTAAATTAAATCAAATGGGTTCTAATATCTTTTTCTCTTAAGGTGCTTACCCCTTTGAAGTGGTACCAGAGCATAAGGCCACCGGTATGTAGATATTTTGTTCTTTATTCCCTGAAAATATTAGGCATGCATTAAAATTCCCATATTAAGTGAAATATCATGTCTACTCCACATACAGACATTAATGGGAAATTTAGTTTGTAAAAAATCATATCTGTGTACACAGTTACAAATTTTTGCAAAGGAAAAATGAATAAAATACTCCTATAGCCATAATGGCAAAGAAAACACTGCTGCTTCTCTGGTTGGAGTCACCTGAGCCAATGGTAAACCTGCCTCTCTGTTTCTCACCAGTACCCTTCCTATGGTTACGAGCCCATGGGTGGATGGCTGCACCACCAAATCATCCCCGTGCTGTCCCAACAGCACCCCCCGACTCACACCCTGCAGCCTCATCACCACATCCCAGTGGTGCCAGCTCAGCAGCCCGTGCTCCCCCAGCAACCAATGATGCCCGTTCCTGGCCAACACTCCATGACTCCAACCCAACACCACCAGCCAAACCTCCCTCCGCCCGCCCAGCAGCCCTACCAGCCCCAGCCTGTTCAGCCACAGCCTCACCAGCCCATGCAGCCCCAGCCACCTGTGCACCCCATGCAGCCCCTGCCGCCACAGCCACCTCTGCCTCCGATGTTCCCCATGCAGCCCCTGCCTCCCATGCTTCCTGATCTGACTCTGGAAGCTTGGCCATCAACGGACAAGACCAAGCGGGAGGAAGTGGTGAGTATATTTTGAAGCCACTACAATGCAAATCCTGTTAAAATGGTGCAGCAAAATAGGTCCCAGAGTTCTAAGGTCTCTGACAACCAAGGGTCTAGAGTTGTAGTAGTTACAAGTCTATAATTCTATTAGTCCAAGCAATATGCCATACCTTTATATTAAAAACAAATTCATCTAAATGGCTTGGTAATTAAGACCACAGTTTTTATGGTAGGTTTCAATTTTACTATTACTGAATTTCTACCAGAATATATATTACCAAAACCCATTAATAGAAATATATATTACTAAACCCCATGAATGTTAAAGGCAACAGTATAAGGGAATATCAGTTTTCCTTATATTTCAAGGTTTGACTAGCAAGAATAGGCTACAGTTGCACTGAAGGCTTAAGAAAAGAGGGAGCAGGTAATTTTGAGAGTGCAAATATCTGAACAGGTTACAAAAGGTAGACAGGAAATCTCTTCAAAAACCTACAGGAAGATTCCCCATTTCCAGTAGTTTTCAATCTAACTTGGAGGAGGCTAAACTAAACATACTGTTAGATTCCTCTTCTGTACTGGGATTCTACAGATGATTAAGCTTTTAGCAAGAAGTTACTGCAATTTAGCACGAAATCTTCCATTACAGGTAGCTCTTACAAATGAATGGGAATAGTCAACAAAACAACCTTAATCTACCTCCATAAAGTCTTACTTCTATGTGTACGAGATTATGTGATCCTATCATGTATATGTATCCAACTGTAATTCCAATTTATACATGTTATTGATGATTTGCCACTGAGAAGAAGAGAGAAGTGAGGTGGAAATGACCAGGATAAGAAGCTAGGACACATAGGTTCCAGTTGTGGCTTTGCCCTCAAAGAGAAGGCAGTATTGTGAAAGTCACTTCAAATGTATGGGTGTTTTATTTTCTTTTAAATGGGGGAAAATGACAAAATCAGATTATTTTCAAGCCTCTATCCAATTATAAATATCGTAGTTTCTGAATTAAAAAAATCATAATATGTCATAAATGGCTTCATAATTGTGAGCATGTTTATGGAAAATATGGGGCAGAATTTTTTGAAAATTGATTGAATCCCAAGTAATCTGGCGCCTATCATTGACTATTTTAGTCTAAGGCACATGTTTTCTCTGTACATAGAAAATGCATTTATTTATCTCTTTATTAATAATTAACACCATGAAGTTTATAATGTGCTCACATCTTGACAAAGCTATTTATGGAAAGGTGACTTTGGGAAGACAGTTTGAACTCTTTAAAACTCAGTTTCTTTTTGTGTAAAATTTGAGTATAAACATTGATAGCTTCTTAGAGTTAATTTTATGGAAAACAAAATAGCATGATAAGCTTGGAGCCTGGCATGCAAGAAGTACTCCCCGAAAAGGTAGCAATTGTTATTTTATTATAAAATAATAGGCTTTAAGTGTCCTGAAGGTGGAAGCAGTCCTCATGGACACCTAATATCTAATGACAATGAAATAACAAAGAAACTTTGGAAATTATAGAGTTCAGCTTAAATGGTTGTACATTGTTTTGACAAAACTGAAGCCAGACATGTTATAGTAAATGGTACTCACTAGGAACATTTGTAAATTATTTTAACTGTTCTTTTGCTATTTTTTTCAGGATTAAAAGATCAGAATATGAGAGGGGAATGAATACTTCAGTTGCTTTCAGGAATGACACAAGAACACAATGATTTTTGCTTATAATCACTTTACTTAGCAAATTCTGTAACTAAAAAAGTACCATTAGCAGACAATAAAATGCATTAAAAATCATTCATGTCTTTGTGTTGAATGAAACTTAAATTTTCCTATCATTTGAGACGGTATATTATGAATGAGTATTCTTGAATAAGGTAGGAACTGCTCATTTAGTCATACAAATTCACCATTTGGCAAGCAAATAAGGAATATATTTATTTTTAGAGAAAATTTAAATTATACTATCTCAAATCTTTTTTAAAAAATGAAGTTTAAACATCAGTTAAAACAGTTGATAAAATGAAAATTTATGAACATGTACAATAACTAAAACCTGAACCAAATGAAGGGAAGTTTATATGAAAAATTCTTTACATTAAAAAATATAAACTTTTGAAGAATGTTTATATTATGAAACAAATTAGGACATGGAACACTGGCTTTATACTTCACACCACATTGGCAATCGAAATCTGGTCTTTTGATCTCACTCTATGGAAAAAGATTTTTAAATGAAATTATGTGATATGCATAATAATGTACTGAATTTAAAGTTATTCAAGTAATTTGTTTTCCCCAAAAAATGTTATCAATGGAGCTTCAAATAGAGAATTGCAGTGATTTTAAATACAAGTAATTTCTTTCACCTCATAACTTTAAGATGATAAATTGTACTGCATAGTCTTCAAAATGTTAACAAATGCATAAAAAGGACTCAAAACAAGTTTTCTTTCCCACTCATATTTATATTTGAATCCTTTTTTCTTCTTACACCCACACAGAATTGTAAACAGTCTTTGCAGGGTTTATATTACACAAACCCATGGTAACTTTATTCCAGTACCTTTATGATTAAGGCCACTTAATCATTTTCTGGAATGAATAAACATAACTTTACTGGGAGGGTGTCAATATTCAAACAAATAACTTGATTTTAAAGAATTTAGATTCAATTTTTTAAAGGTAGAAAAGCTTAATCAATTGGCATGGACCACTTCTAATCAATTGAGTCAATATTTATTAAGCACACTCTAGGGCAAGGCACTATTCCATGTGCTGGTGAAAATAGTAAGGCCCCATCCTTAAGGAATCTAGAATCTACCAAACGGATAAAATAAGCCCACAAATAACGATTAAAAAGTCCAAATGGTATTAATACTATGACAGAAGTACAGTCAAAATACTCTGGCAAACATGGCAAATATCCTTGGCTAGCTGTCCAATAGCTTTCCTCACCACTCCTTTCCTGTTGGCAGAGCTGGAATCTATCCCAGCATTCAGCCACAGTTTCCAAATCAAAATTCAGATATGCAGTGTGATAATACAGTGGAATGTTTCAAACCAGAGACATGCATTAACTGGTAATTATATTCTATACTTGCACTGTCAAATATGGTAGCCCTGTCCTATGTGGCTATTTAAATGTAAATAAATTAAAATTAAATAAAACTTAAAATTCAATTCCTTAGTCATAGTAGACACATTTTAAGTGCTAAGTAGTCACATGAGGCTAATGGCTACCATACTGGACAACAGAGATACAGAATATTTCCATCACCACTCAGTTTTATCAGACAGCATTGCTCTATGTACTACTTCTTGAAGTTGAAAAATAATTCTTATTAATTCAAATATTTTAAACAAAAGATGAAACAAAACAGATTTGCTGGTTGAAACTGAAAATCTCAACTACCCACAGCAAGTTGTTCCCCAAGCATGCCAGTAATCCTGATCTTGTATGAGAATTTTCTAAGAACTGTAGATGTGCCATTCTTTTCCTCAGGCCAAACTTCACATACTAAAATGGTTTCCCCTCTAGTTTTCATTTAGAACAGATAAATCCAGAGTTCAGGTGTATCCAGACTTCAGAAGATATTTACATTCTTTTCTATTTTGTGGTTCAAACTAATAGTGCAACATAACATAGAGGCAGGCACACATTCATGTTACACACACTCACATACCCATAATCACGCATGCCTTCTGGGTTTACCTGTAGTAAAAAGACACATGTGGAGACATGTGCCATTTGAGTAACTTGAAATTTTAAATAAAACTTCTTTCCATTACAATCATTTAGAGAATGATTATGTGGTTGTGGTATTCATTATCACCACCAAGACATACTACAGTTCTTCCAAAACAAAAATTATATCAAGAAAAAAATGATCAAGCTGTGCATTTCATTTGCAAGCAATGTCAAGTTTACCACCTCCTTTCTCAATTCCACACAAAATAAAAATACAGACTTTTCTCTAAATCTGAAGTTCTTCCTTTGGTAGTAAACAATAGCTGAAACTACCAAAATTGAGTTTAAGGCCAAGACTTTTAAAAAGAAAATAAATTAGTAGACAACTGTATTAATTGAGAAAAAATAACCCAAGAGATCCTGCTATGAACAGCTTAACATGAGACTAACAAGAGAAAAATGACTTCAACCAATTTCCTACATTTCCAGAACACAGTAGCATTTAGTAGTACTCCACATTGCTTTAATAAAATAGTCATCAGCTTATGTCTGTTGTGAAATTCTTGTTAGCTGGAGTTTTTACTTATTTTTGTGATTTGGCTTTCAATTCCTTTTGCCCCTATTTGATCTGGAGCCTTATCAGCAAGGGCCATAGGCTGACATTTAGATATTAAAAAATACATCCCTGTTGGGAAAAGTCCATGCTGGCCTCATTTGAAACACCTGACTCTTCCAGATGATAAATAATTATGGAGGAATAAGATTGGGCTGGGAGTCGTGAGGAGTTGAAGAGAGAAGAAAGGAGCGATCATTTGGGTTCAAAACATTTACCTCAATAAATCACACTTGAATCCTCTATCACAAAATCTAAATCAATAAATCCCATTTGCAAATATCATTGTCCTATGGTCAACAAAAAACACCATAGCACCCAGAATTCACTTTACTTTTAATTTAAAAAATGAACAATACTAAAATCTCTATTCCTTCGAACAGCCAAATTTTGTTTGCCTCTCCAAATAATTTTCCATGCTTCATATTTGGCCATGGAACATGCAGGCTCTGGGGGTGTCAGTTTAGTGTCTACAGAAGCACAAAGATGGCTTTCCAGTGTGGTGGTAGGGGGTGCAGCCTCCATAACCAAACCATTTGATTCACAGTCATGACCACTGCCTATCTGCTGTGGAAACTTGGACAATTTTTTTGGCCTCTCTATGGCTCAGTACACCCGTCTATAAAATGTACTAATATCATGCTCTGAGTCTTTTCATGTTAATGAGTCCTAAGCTCAATAAATGTTGGCTACAATTCTTATGATGAGAAAGAGAACTTTGTCCTGCCTCTGTAGACTCCCAAAGAGAACACTACCCAGTTGGAAGCAGGAGTGATACAAAATTTAGATATGACATAGAAGTTTTTGATGCCACAGGCACTGAAGTACATCATGTTTGTCTTTTTTTTTTTTTTTTTTTTTTGAGACAGAGTCTAGCTCTGTCACCCAGGCTGGAGAGCAGTGGTATGATCTTGGCTCACTGCAACTTCCACCTCCTGGGTTCAAGCGATCCTCTAGCCTCAGCCTCCCAAGTAACTGGGATTACAAGAGTGAGCAACCACACCCAGCTAATTTTTGTATTTTTAGTAGAAACGGGTTTTCACCATGTTGGCCAGATTGGTCTTGAACTCCTGACCTCAAGTGATCTGCCCACCTCAGCCTCCCAAAGTGCTAGGATTACAGGTGTGAGCCACCGTGCCCGGCCCATGTCTGTCATTTATCAGTGCATCACTCTGACAATGTAGCCACCCGATCTGATTGCGACCCGACCCTTCAATGATCTTTGCCTTCTCCTACCTGATATCCCCAGACACTGTTCTTTGCTGCCTCCAAGACAAGCCTTCATCCTCAATTCACCACTCTGAGGGTAACAGGAGAGCAACACCAGGCAAGTGTCATAGGGGCACTCCGCTAGATGGAGGCTAGAACTTGAGACCACCTCTCTCTGCATGTCTTCCTTTTACCTTCTTTCTAGGGCTGAGCCTTTGTGTACAGTGACTCCCAACTCAGACCCTTCCCTTGTCACTCTGGCATTGGCACAGTTCAGCTAATTCCATTTTATAAGGATTTTTCTTTCTTTCTTTCTTTCTTTTTTTTTTTTTTTGAGACAGAGTCTCGCTCTGTCGCCAGGCTGGAGTGCAGTGGCGCAATCTCGGCTCACTGCAATCACTGCCTCCCGGGTTCAAGCGATTCCCCTGCCTCAGCCTCCTGAGTAGCTGGGACTACAGCCGGGCACCAGCATGCCCGGCTGATTTTTTGTATTTTAGTAGAGACAGGGTTTCACCATGTTGGCCAGGATTGTCTTGATCTCCTGACCTCGTGATCCGCCCGCCTCAGCCACCCAAAGTGCTGGGATCACAGGCGTGAGTCACTGCACCCGGCCTTTACCAAACCGCTTTCCTCTAGATGAGTGGTTCTTAACCAGGTATAGTTGTGTCTCCTAGGGGACCTTTGGCAATGTCTGGAGTCACAACAGGGAGCTAAACAAATCAAAACAGCTCGGGGAGTGGTAGGGGTGTTAAGGAGAATTTGCAAAATAAAGAAAGTGTTGTCCGGTGATTAAGTCAGCTAATGTCTCTAAATCAAAACTATCCTGTTAAAAGTCCAGATTTCACCACTATACAATATATCCACGTAAGAAAGTATGTCTACCCTCTATATCTATAAAATAAAAAGTAAATTAAAACATATTTTTTAAAAACCATCCGACAGACGTTAGAATAGTTATTTGCTTCTTCAGAACTTACTTAGAAGTGAGTTTGTTATTTGTTTCTTGGGAGGTTACAAAGAAGCTTGTCTCCTGTGAGTTAATTTTTCCTGCTTATTTGACCTTCCAAAGATGTGCTAAGGAGTTAATTGTAAATCAGTCTGAAGAACCTCTAAAAGTGATTGTGTCTGAGTGATAAAGAGGAGAAAAATAATCAATTTAGCCATGAGTATAACTACTGAATTCAAGGTTATTCAATTAGTCTGAGACAAATTCTGTTCTGAGATTTGCTTGGATCTGGCAGAATAATGAGAAATTAGTGGTTCCATCTATAAAGTGGGCAGTAATTTAAGATGCCTTAATTCTCATGATTTTCAGAACCACCACTTTCCAAAAGAATGATTCGATTAAGAAGTTTTTGCTACAAAATTGTTATGGAATAAAACCCCTACAGCCATGGAGATTATAAAGCAGTGTATTGTAAAGAGAGGAGATAATTAAGCACCGACCTTGGGCAGCTGAGAATATCTGACAGACCCAGGCCATCGAACACCCTATCTGTCCAAATAACCAACTCAAGGCACTTCTGAAGTGAGGATCTCCCTGCCTCCTTGCTGCTGTATCCCAAACATCCGGGAGCAGCCATCAGTGACCGTCACCTCAATGCCACCTCTTACAGAAATCTTCTCTCACTGCTCTACCTTGGCTGGCACTCCTGGAAGTGAGGTTCCCCTGTCTCCTTGCTCCCATATCCACACATCTGGGAGCAGCCATCAATGACCATCATCTCAATGCCACCTCTTCTAGAAACCTCTCTTGCTGGTCCACAGGGCTGGAGTGCACAGGCTCAGAGGTTTCCCAGGATATGTTGACCATGCCTCTCTTTCAAACAACTGCTTCTTTCTACTTTTTGTCTCCCCACTAGCTGGCGAGCTCCTTGAGGCAGATTTAGAAAAATACTTGGAAATCGGTTAGTATGTTTAATATCTGCTCAATGAGCCATCATTAGCATTAAACACCCAGGATGCTGTAATATAAAAGTAATGATAATAATAATACTGAACATTTACTGGGCTCATTATATTTCAGGCACTATTCTAAGCACATGACATGTATTAGCTCATTTAATTATCACAACATTATAGAATTGTCTCTATCACCAATTTACAAATAAGGGGTTGTTTGAACTTTAAATTTTAACAAGAAATTAGGCTCTTTTAAACACACACACACACATACACACACACACACACACACACACACACACTGCCCCATCTTTTATGAGTACCATTTGAAAGATAAACTAATTCGTTATCTGCCTCTAGGATTCTAATTAAATAACCTATAGCTATTTTTAATGGCAAATGTAAATTCAACTCCATTAGAGTGATGAAGCTTGTCTCCTTCTGTGACTTAATTTTTCCTGCCCATTTGTCCTCCCAAAAATATACTAGAGAGCAAACTGTAACTCAAAATGAAGAATCCCTAACTCAATAAATGCTTTGTAGTTGCATGAGGGGGTTGCCTCTTGTGCTAAACTGCCAAAGATAGAGAGGAGACAGCAACAAACATGGGCAAGTATCCCCTATACTAGGACAACATTGCCATAGCAACCAGGGTAAGACCATCTATCCCAGCTTTGAGTGTGAACCTGCTCATGGATAGTCCTCATGCCTTCTCTAGTTCCAAAGGATGGAATGAAAACAAATAAATGCAAGTACAGTGCTTGTAGAAACCAGAAGGCTTTGTCTTTCTCTCACTGATTAGGTCAATAAAATAATCATGTGTTTTAGGAGACCCAGGCCTTAGCCCTCCTCTATCTTCCTTCTCAGACATCCCACTGAACACACGCTCAACACATACAGAAAGCCCATTTTAAGCAGCATTCTGAAATTCACTGAGAATGACCAGAATAATAAAGCTACTGATATATCCCTACCACGACATTGAAATAGAAGTAATTGACTTGCATACTCTACCTGGCATCTAATG
The DNA here is from genome assembly GCF_037993035.2 of Macaca fascicularis. Taxonomy (NCBI): domain Eukaryota; kingdom Metazoa; phylum Chordata; class Mammalia; order Primates; family Cercopithecidae; genus Macaca; species Macaca fascicularis. Next base: position 11,046,727 of record NC_088395.1, read on the forward strand.
CCCAGATTAAAATAGATGACAAAGTTCAAATATCCCAGTAGCTTCCTGCATTGCAGCCTCTACAAATGTTAGCTATCAAGGCAGTAGTCCAAACTGGCTCCTTCCATAGGGTCCTGACTAGGGAAGGAAATGTTTGCAAATTTGCACAGCTGCATGCAATAACAAATTCAGGCTCTGCAGGTTTACAAAATCCCATCTTCTCCCCGTGACTAGGAACTTAGGATCAACTTGGTTTCCACAAATGATTTTTCTTAATCTGGAAATAGGTACAATGGAGCAACTTCAAAATCTGTTTAAGACAGTTGTCAATTTTTAAAGTGCTTATTAAACATTGCTAAAATGTGCAGTTTTTATCAGCAGGATTTACAATGACACTTGGAAAGCAATGGGATTTACTGCTTTTGTGGCTTTTTTCGCCCATTCTGGTAGTGAAAAAAATGTTCCCAATAAATAGTAATAGATATCCAAAAATCTGTAATCACCACATTAGTTTATTTGATAATTGCTATTACTATAAATAATCAGAATCACAATAAAAAGTCTATGCCTACAAAACGAAATCACTCAACAAACTGTAAATAATCATAATCTAAGAGCAGCAAATTTTCTTCAAAAGCAACTTGGATTTAACAAACTAAATAATTCATATATATTTAAATTAGTTTATACCTATGGTGGCATGTGCACATGATAGAGAGAGGAAGAAATCTGCAAGTGAATTGATGTGGTCTGACCACATTGTTTAAGGTAATAGATCACCATTCTGCAGAAAAGCCAACGATCTTACTTTCTTGATGTTAAAACACAATTCACCAAATAAACCAATATGCGTTTAGGAAGGATTCAAAGCAGCTTTTACTTGTAGCTATATGAAACCACCGAGTATTTAATTAGACTCTGTGAACACTTTGGTAACATTCTAAATTAATATTCTGAAAAGATAAGTTTTAAGGTTCTTTCTATTAAATCATTAAAAACAAGACACTGGAATCATTAAAAAAAATAAAACTTGCACCAGATGCTACCTTTGTTGTATGCAAACAACAAAACCAGTTTTCTGAACCAGCCATCTGTTTTTGCTGTATGGAGCGGCCACAGGACAGAGTTGAACCACATTTTGTGGTTCCATATTAATACCCTAATCACTTATCAATGTTATAGAATCCTGATCCTTCATCATACTAAGGAAAAGGGCAACCTATGCCCTTGTCCCCAATCATCAGTCATTATATAGTACCCAACGATTGAGACCCAAAGAGAGGCTCCATAGCAATGATGTTTTGGCTCGGTTCTGTCCTGGATTAGTCTGGTGACCCTGGCAATGCCTGATTCACTCTGAACTTCAGTTTCCTTACCTCTAGCACAAAAACACTGGACTGGAAGATCACTAAGACCTATGCAACAGTAACATTATAAGCCAATGTGCATGTTAAAGTCAAATTCCATTGGTTTTCAAATACTGAGAAAATAGCCAAAAGGAATGGTGCAGAAAAAATGGTGGGTCCCTACTACGATTTGCTCTGAACTTTCAATAAAAATGTAAATGTCTTGGCAAGGGTATGTAATATTCCAATAAGCCTGGTTTGAAGACTCTGAATTTACTCTTAAGGCAACAGGCAGAGATAGTCTGACTCTCATTTGAACCACCTGAGCTTTGATGTTAAAAGAGACTCAAGTGCCAGGACACACTGAGCAAATCCCTTCAATGCTATTGCTTCTCTCCTTTCCTGCCTATGTTCACCTTTTCCAGATGCTGCTCTGGGATTATTACTCCATGGAATCTTTCATTTCTTCCTGGCTTGGGTCCTATCTTGCTTCTAGCAGTAGGCATGAAACACGGAGCCTGAAATACACACACCCTATCTTCTTACCTCTCCAGGGTTCTTACACCTCAGCAATAGCAGCAGCTCTAGGCAGTAGTGAGCCCCCATGCTCCCAACGCAGAGCCCCTGTGCAGTGTGGGAACAGAGAAGGAGACAGGAGGCAGGGAGGGACACTGCTCAAAGCGCTAGAGGAGCTGGCTGGGCAGCCTTCCTGTCTGGAATGCACAACTAGAGGCTCTCGGAGGGAGAGAGCCTTGGGTCACTGTGATCCTCTAAGTCAGACACCCTGGGGAGCTCTTAGTTCTGAAAGTCCTCCCTAGGCACAGAAGGCTGAGAGCCCCCAAGCATCCACTAGGAAGAAAAGTGTAAAAGTTAAAACGTTGAGATAAATGAGATAGACATATGCCAGCTTACAGTAGATTGTAGAAATGCAGTATGAATGCTGGAGGAACAAATCATTTGAATAAAATACTCACTCACATATCTGATGAGAGACTTGTATCCAGAATCTGAAGAACTCTTACAATTCAATAATAAAAAGACAACCTAATTGAGAATAAGAAAAAAAATCTGAATAAATACTTCTCGGAAGAAGATATACAAATGGCTGATAAGCATATGAAAAGATGCTTGATATCATTAGCCATCGGGGAAATGCAAATCAAAATCACAGTGAGGCTCATGCCGGTAATCCCAGCATTTTGAGAGGCCAAGACGGGCAGATCACTTGAGCTCAGGAGTTCAAGATCAACCTGTGCAACATGGCAAAACCTTGTCTGTACACAAAATACAAAAAAAGAAAAAAATAGCCTGGTGTGGTGGTGCATGCCCGTAGTTCCTGCTACTTGGGAGGCTGAAGTGGGAAGATCACCTGAGCCCAGGAAGGTCGAGGCTGAAATGAGCTGTGATTGTGCCGCTGCATTCCAACCTAAGTGACAGAGTGAGACCCTATCTCAAAACAAACAAACAAACAAACAAACCCCAAAAAACCCAAAAAAACAAAACAAAACAAAACAAAAAAATCACAGTGAGCTATCACATCATGCCCACTAGGATAGCTTTAAAAAAAAGTGTTGGTAAAGATGTGGAGCCCTTATATACTGCTGGTGAGAATGTTTCTCCAAATGTTAAACATACATTTGCCATTATACTCAGCAATTCAACTTTTAGTTATATACTCAAGAAATACGGACATGAAAAACATGTAAGTCTACACAAAAACTTGCATATGAATGTTCATAACAGCATTATTCATAATAGTCAAACAGTCAAAACAACCCAAATAATCCATCAACAGATGAAGGAATAAACAAAACGTGTCATATCCCTACAATAGAATATTATTCAGCCACAAAAAAGAATGAAGTACTGATAAATACTACAACATGGATGAACCTGGGGGACATTATACTGAGTGAAAAATGCCAGACACAAAAGACCAAATGAAATACTGGCTCTTATTCCCTTGCAACAATCATTCCCCAATTACACCAGGCTCTTCGGAGGTCACCATTACTCCTGCAAATTTACCTGTGTGGTTTGGCAGAAGCTACAGTGAGAGGAGGCTTTCATCTCAGTGTGGAGCTACAACCACTGGTCCTCAGCACATTCAGACCCTTCTTCTCAGCTTTGCTTCTAGGCCACTGACAAAAATTCTGTTCTGGCTTCATGGTTCAGCCCCACTCCTCCTCGACTCCTTCATTTCTGAGTAGTGGCTCCCTTCTCTCCATGTCTATGGTTCCTATCTGTGAGAGTTTTTTTGGAACTTACAGTTGCTCTTATGTATCAGGTAGTTGGCATCTCCAAAGAGATTAAAAGCAACTGAAGCACAATGGACTCTCACACTTCAGTGGGTTTTTCATAACTGAAATTCAATAATAAATTGTGACCCTCTGCCTTTTTTGCAGGGAAAGGATATACTTTTTTGAGCACTTAAACAAAAAAATTAGGGTATTGCCTCTAGGGGCCATTGTGCATTTTCACTATTATAAGTAAAAATGAAATTAGAAGGTGATGTCAATGAAGGAAGCAGTCCAATGAAGAGACTGCCACTGTGGTCATTGGGTTAAAGAAAAGGTTGACATTCTTATGTAATTTTATCATCCACTAAGAGAAATACATTAGAGTTACTGACATTTTAATTATTAATTTTATTTCTTCTTCTTTTTTGCTTGTTTCCATATCCTTCATCTTTCCAAACTATTCCTGGGTACAATGGACAAATGCCCTTGAACGTTATTTTCTTAATAATAACTAGTTCTATCCTGTGTCATGCTCAAGGTTTAGTTCGATCAGTGCATTCTGCTAACAGGACAAAAGTCTCAAAAGAAAGATTTGCTACAACACACAGTTTCTGGAGTCACATTTTTGGCCAATATGTAACTTTTGCTTATTCTGGGTTTGTCTTAAAAATCTGAACCTTTAAACCCTTTAAAGTATCCATTTTTAAAGGTTGATGCCATTGCCTTCTGAAAAATGTCGATGGAAGTGTGGAGGAGAAGGCTTCCTGTCTAAGGATAACAAAGCTGCAAATGAATGTTCCCCAAAGGGCCAGCTGTGTTCATTTTGTACTGAAATGTCCATACAGGCTGATTCTGAAACACACTCGAGTGTTGTGGGTAATAGATGTCAAAAAATAAAACTCAGGCACATGCCATGCTATGTTACTTTTTAAGGGAAAAAAGTGGGGGGAAATCAAAGGGTTTAACAATTTTATTCATTGGCTTACATTCAGCGACTCCGAAAATTTGGCCACTACTCAGGTTTGCAAATTTCTATGGAAAATGAACTGTGTTTGGCAAGCTCAACGAAATATGAGGCTGATAAAAAAATGTTTCATGCTTTCTCAAGACCTTATGCCACTAACTGTGTGGGATTGGAAAAACTGTTTAAATGTCAATTTAAATACTGTAAATAAATGATTTTCTATATCCATATGAATTAATATAATTCTGTTGATTTCAGGCCATAACTTGAACTAAAGTTTCTTTGAATTTTGATGAGGAAATGTTTCACACACAACACAACACAAACTTCAGATTAAGTAGTTTAGTTCGGTAGAGTTGTTTCAAGAGTCAGAAATGTTAATGCAATACTTTATTTTACACTACGGAGAACTGACTGAAAATTCAATTAACACTAAGGTTTTTACAAAGCAGGTCTTGAACTAAAAAGAATTAGACCCAAAAAGATAAAAACATTATTGTAACAGCCCAAGCCATTATACAAAAAAGACATGGTGGTAAATCCCATTGCAACGTTCAGAACTCTCAAATATTATCTCCAAATCAATCATCTTTGTGTTTTATGGACCCAATTATCCAGCTGCCTTCTTGACCCTTCTACCTGGTGTCTCAGGGTCATCTCAAACTTCCCTTATCCACTAATGAACTCTTGACTTTCTCTTCTGGTAAATGTTTTGGTATCCTACCCTCCCACATCTTTAGAGGTGTTTACAAAGCATTTATCACAAAGCCTGCCTGGTATGCAGCACTCGCTTAATCAACGTTATTGTGGATGATGATGATGATGATGATGATGATGATGATTATGATTATTATTATTATTTTTATCCACCCAATTAGTTGAGCTAGGAACTAAGTCATTTTCTTTATTCTTCTCTTCACCGCATGTTCTACTTTTAATCTATTACCAACTTCTGTCAACTCTGCATCCAAAATAAATCAGGAATCTGACCCTTCCTCTCCATCTTCACTTTCATCACTCCAATTCCAGCCCCCATCATATTTCTCCCAAACAAATTTAGCAGCCTTCTAGACAACCTAGCCATCTGCTCTTGTCCTTACTCAATTTGTTCATGGGGGAAATAACAGTAATCTTCTTAAAGACAATTATTCATTTTGAGACATATATAGAGCATATCACATATTTATTAAATCTGCTAAACAACCTTATGAGGTAGGTACTGTTATTACTTCCATTTTACAATGAAGAACTGAGTAAAGAGACATTGGAACATGCTGAACTTTACTCTGCCTCTAAGAGGCAAAGCCAGAATTCCTGCCTGGGCAGTCTGGCTCCAGAGTTATGTGTTCAACTGCTACACAAAGTACCACACCATATCCAACCTTTAAAAAATAACAAACAGGCAAGCAAAGATCATCAATGGGCTTCCATTGCACTTAGAATAAAATCCATCCACATAGAACCTGCTTATGTCAAAGGATCTGGACCAACTTCCTTAGCCTCACCTTTCATGCCTCCTCTCTTTCCTCCTGTTCTTCAAACACTCATGGACAAGGAAAGCTGGGTCCTGATTAGGGGTTTCTGCCTGTGCTGTTTCCTGTGCTTGAACTGCTTTCCTAAGGCGTCAGTCACAGGGTTGGCTCCTCCTTTTTCGGGTTTCTGCTTAAATATCATCTGCTCAAAAAGTCTTCCTTGACTTCCCCAATCTGATGTTAATGTTTCCTGGCTTCTTGATCTCAACACACTGTTGATTTTCTTCTTAGCACTTATCTCAACCTATAATTGATTTTACTTGTTTGTGCATTTGTCTATTGGCTGCCTCTCTTACTGGGCTAGAGGCTTCACAATTAGAAAGATTGTTTATCACTGTATTTTTATAATATAGCATCATGCTAAGATGCTAGATTTAGGTGCTGAGAATTTTGATAAATGACTGAAGGAAGACAAGTATGCTTTGGTGATATGAAGCATCCCCACATAGACCTTAGATTCTCCAAGTGTGGGCAAAAGATCAAATATAGAGTCACCTGGGGTTGCTTTTTGTCAAAAGTAGAGTTCCGGGAACTCTGAGCTATTTTAAGCACTTACTTTTGAGGTTCATCTCCTTATATTATCAAGAATTTTTACAATTTTGATTTTGACATGATTTGGCAATAAGTAATTCATTGGATTCTCATTTGGCTGTGATTTTTAAAGTAATTATTGTGCGTGTTCAGGAATACTTATTAAGAGAACAAAATGTACATTACAAATTGTTTTTGCATGTGATGAGATTGTTAAAAAATACTAATTGACAATGAAATTGGTAGTTGCTATGTTTTTATATATATAGGTAAGTATTTACATCATTACTTTGGAAGTCAATAATTTCCTTTTCAGCTTGCAGAAATCTGTATGAGCTCCTGAATGGCTTGTGGATCCTCTGCCCTATAATCAGATAATGGTGTGGGATGGATGAAATGGACCAGCTGGAGTCCAGTCCCAAATTGATCACAACAGAACTTCTGAGGTCAAGAAATCTGCATTTTAAGAAACTTTCCAAGAAACTCTTATGCAAAATAAAATTTGAAAACTATTTTTCTCATAGCTAGGTGTATGTTATTTTAGAAAAATTTACAATAGATATCCAGTGTTCACTCTTTAAACTTCTGGTTGAATTCTGAGAAATTCAAGATAATGTCCCACAAAAAGGGAAAACATTTTGCTAAGGATAATGGCCTCCACCTCCATCCATGTCCCCACAAAATAGATGATCTCATTCTTTTTTATGGCTGCATGGTATTCCATGATATATATCCTTAGCAAACTAACACAGGAACAGAAAAAACTAAATACTGAGTGTTCTCACTTATAAGTGGGAGCTAAATGATGAGAAAACATGGACACATGGAGGGGAACAACACACACTGGGGACCTCTCAGAAGGTAGAGGGTGGGAGGAGGGACAGGATCAGGAAAAATAACTAATGGGTACTAGGATTAATACCCGGGTAAGGAAATAATCTGTAGAACAAAACCGCATGATACAGGTTTACCTATGTAACAAACCTTCACTTGTACCCCTGAACTTAAAAGTTAAAAAACAGAAAACATAAAAATATTGATAAGATCACCAAGTGTCCATAAATGCAAATTATCAATAATCGTTCTGGTGAAATAAATCATCTCTGAAAAATATATTTTGTTAGCCTGCATGTACAGATTGAGAGAAGGGACAGGCATTTCTCACCCTGGAGGGGCAGGATGAACCATTTGCCCAGATGGAAAAAAAAGCAAGGTAAGTTCCTTAGCCCATAGCTTGGCTATGTTTCAGATTAGCTGAGGCCAGGCGTGGTGGCTCAAGCCTGTAATCCCAGCACTTTGGGAGGCCGAGACGCGCGGATCACGAGGACAGGAGATCGAGACCATCCTGGCTAACACAGTGAAACCCCGTCTCTACTAAAAAATACAAAAAACTAGCCGGGCGAGGTGGTGGGCACCTGTTGTCCCAGCTACTAGGGAGGCTGAGGCAGGAGAATCACTTGAACCCAGGAGGCGGAGCTTGCAGTGAGCTGAGATCCAGCCACTGCACTCCAGCCTGGGTGACAGAGTGAGACTCCGTCTCAAAAAAAAAAAAAAAAAAAAAAAAAAAAAAAAAATTTAAAAATTAAAAAAAAAAAAATTAAAAAATTAGATTAGCTGACCCCAACCTTTTTTGGCACCAGGGACCGGTTTTGTGGAAGACAATTTTTCCACAGACAGTGCAGCAGGGATGGTTTCCGCATGAAACTGTTCCACTTCAGATAATCAGGCATTAGTTATATTCTCATAAAGAGCTTGCAACCTAGATCCCTCACCTGCACAGTTCACAATAGGGTTCGTGCGCTTATGAGACTCTAATGAATGCCACCACTGATCTGGCGGGCGGCGGAGCACCGGCAGTAATGCTCACTCACTCGCTGCTCACCTCCTGCTATGCGGTCCCATTTTTAATAGGCCATGGACTGGTACTGGTCTGCGGCCTGGGAGTCGGGAACCCCTGTTTTAGATGACAAGTGGATAATGTTAAGAAAATTAATAATTGACGGCAGGAAGAGGCTTCCTGGCTTACTCAAAAGACAAAGAAGGCTGTTTTTTTCTCTTTTAGGGAAAGAAACCCAAGTTCCAGAATTTGAAAGAGTTTAAGTTAAAAACAAAAACAAAACAACCAGCCATGTTTTTGACGTCAATTAACAAATGTGACACTAAGCTTTGTGGATGCCACACTCTCTTGAGTGTCTATCACCTCTCTGAATGTAACATAATGTTGGAATTCACCATGGCTCTGTTCTTGGATCTCCTTTATTTTTCATCTGCAATTCCTCTTTGGTGATTTTAACAACCTTATATCTTTGAATGACATCTATGCACTGATAGTTACCTACTTTACATCTCCAACTAGGACATTTTTTTCTTGAATTCCCTGAGTTCTTCAACTTCTCAATATTCTTCTCTATAGTATTCCCCATTTAAGTCAATAGCAACTCAATTTTTCCAGTAGATCAGGCCAAAACTTCTACTCTGTATCACCAATGGGTCCATTTCATAATCCATAGTCAATCTGTTAGTAATTCTTGTTGGCTATGCCTTCAAAATATGTCAGAATCTGACCTCTCTTCTCATAATTTCAATGGTTCCATCTTGGTCCAAGCTAACATCATCTCTCACTTGGATTGCGAATGACTCAGTAAAGACACAGGTTCTGTAAAGCCCTTCTTTAAAGTAGTCATCTCTCCTGGTTGAAGGTAATTTCTCTTGGGAAAATCCAGATTGTCAATAAGCCACTTCCAGTCATACCCTTTTCTAGAAAGATATTAATGCAGATAACCCAGAAAAAAATACAGGTGAAGAAACACTTCCCCAAATCCCACAGAAAGGATTTAAATTGCTATGGAGAGTATGTTTATTCTTCAGCAGGTCACAGGATTTTTAAAAAATTAACAAACAGAAATTGTACATATTTATTGTGTACAAGATGATGTCCTGACATACATATCCAATTGTGAAATGGCGTCATTGAACTAATTAACATATGCATTACCTACATAGCTATCACTTTTTGTGGTGAGAATACTTAAAATCTACTGTTAGTGATTTTCAAAATAAAATACATTGCTATTAATTATAGTAACCCTGTTGTACAATAGATCTCTTGAACTTATTTCTTTTGTCTAAGTAAAATTTTGTATCCTTTGACCAACATCTCTCCAACCCCCAGCCCCACCCCCACGTTCTGGAAAGCACCATTTTAGTCTCTGCACCTATGAGTTCAACTTTTTTAGATTCCACATGTAAGTGAGAAAGTGCAGTATTTGTCTTTGCTTTCTGTGCCTGGCTTATTTCATTTAACACAATGTCCTCCAGATTCATCCATGTTGTTGCAAATAACAGGAATTCCTTCTTTTTTTAGGGCTGAATAGTAATGATGCCTGAATTCCCCTCTCTTGCTAATAACAAAATAGTACTATTATATGATGGGCATTTATTGTTCTGGTAGATAGTGTATAGCATGGACATTCCACGTGCATTTGGGGGCTCAGTGAGCTGATCTTGGTAACACTGTTCCCTGCCCATGATTGATCTCAGAACCCAGGCCTAAAGCCTTCTATACTGTAGGCAGCAGCATGTGAGGGAAATGTGGCTGGAAGCCTTTGGAAATGTTTCCTAGAATGTAAGTGAGAGTTATAGGCAAAGGAAACCTTTCTTCTTCTATGCCAGAGTTACCCAGCACTATTGACATTTTGGGTTGGATCATTCTCTCTTGTGGAGCTGTCCTGCAAACTGAGGATGTTTAGAAGGATCCCTGGCTTTTACTCACTTGATGCCGGTAGCACCTCTCCACTTGTGGCAACCAAAAATGTTTCCAGACTTTGCCAGATGTCCCCTGGGGTGGTCACCCATAGTTGAGAAACACTAGCTTAGACATTGTCATATTTTTCCCCAAACTGCCATAGGTTCTCTTGCTATCAGCCTAGAGGTGACACTTAGAGAGACATAAAATGAAGAGCACTGCAGGAAAAAGATCATGTCACTGGATGAAACCCAACATACTTATTGATTTTGGTGACATAAGCCTCTAAAATTCCTATTTAAGCTAGTTTAAATGGATTTTGCTTTTATTACAAGCCAAGGGCATCAAAGTGATCCAAGGTCTAGCATCACAGGCCACTGTACATTGCTTTCTTCCAGGGCATCATACTGCTTGGAGAAATGACCCCAGCCCCACCTTAGATCAGGATTCCATAGTGCAGCTTTACATGAAGGATGGCAAGTAGAATGGCTCATTTTCCTATTTTATAATTATTGCTTATACACTCTTGTTATGGAATTACAGAATTTTAGAGCAGGAAGTAATTTTAGGGAAGAAGAATTAAGCTAAAACCAATGTCTATGTTTATCTTCAAAGGAAGGCCTTCAAAAGAGGATCAAGTCCTCTGCCTCCAAATATTAGGGAAAGTGCCATTATCTACTTCAATACAAATCCTGAGCATGACAAGTCATATTACATCTTGTGTTAAAAGCAAAAGGAAGTATTTTCTTATAGTCACATACCCTTAAATATTCCCTTCTCCATAAATGGAAATTCTATTTGGTTTTAACATCTACATCAATTATCTATTTACAGCAGACTTCCTGTCATTTCCAAAAGCAGAGTTGTCATTTAATTCTACTATCCAGCAATATTGCTTTTAATGTGAAAAATGATGAAAAGATATAGCTGGCATAATTGTTGGCCTTTAAATTCATGGTATAGTGGGGAAAGGAAGAAGATAAAAAATACAATCAATTTATTTTACTTTTATATATATAAATCTGCATTATCTTTGCTTATAACAGCAATTTGAGCTTATAACTAATATAATCAGAAATATAAAAATAAGCAAAATGAATAAAATTAAAACAACCATAATCCCACAATCATTGGGGATAATATTCATTAAGAATATTATCTTAATGGATATTATCTTAATGAATATTATCCCACATTTTTTTGCATATTGAAATTTTCTTCTCAAAAAGTATGATATTATTTTGCAATCTACTATATTTAAAACATCCCATTTTATCAGATATTTAGCTGTTACTTTTTCATCCCCATTGCAAACAGTGCTGCATATGAATAATTGGCTGAAATTATTAGGTTGGTGCAAAAGTAATTATGGTTTTTGTCTTTACATGGCAAAACCACAATTACTTCTGCACCAATCTAAATAAATTATATATGCTTAGAAACAAAAATGGAAGGATAAAACACAAATGAAGAAATTCTGAAAAATGGACCAAGATGTAGGAAATTGTTGGCCTTAAAATCCTGTGAGGATTCAACTGTTGATCCAATCACCAAAGCAATCAGATCTACCAATGGATAGAACCAGGGCAGACAGCAGCCACTAAGAAGACAGAGGGGAGGGAAGAGCAAACCAGTTTTGCAGTGAAGGAAACCATCCAGGTGGCAGACTTGATGGAGCAAACACTTTAAGTGAACCTAATGGAAAATGGTTCAACAAATGGACCACAAGTAGATTTTCTCAGTTTATAAGTGATAGAGCCATTGCCTAGAGAAAAGAATAGCTTTTATTCAATCATATAATAAGTAAAAGGAAATAATTTGCTCCTCTACAAAAGTCCTGTGATGGTAACTGCACATTTCTATATCTACCTATATCCATCTATCTATCTATATCTCAAAATATCTATATTCATATCTGTATTTGTATTCATATCTGTATTTTTACCCATATCTATACTTGTATTTATGTATGTATGTGTCATTGTACCCACATATCTTGCCAGCCATCCAACCATCCATCCATCTACATAGAAGTGGTTCTTAAACTGGAGTACGCATCAGAATCCCTTAGAGGGCTTGTTAAAACACAAGGGCTTGTTACTAGGCCCCATCCCCAGAGTTTCTGATTCAGTAGGTCTTCAACAGGGCCTGATAATTTGCATTTCTAATGTTTCAGGGTGATGCAGCTGCTGCTGGTTCCAGGATTACACTTTGAGAACTGCTGCTTACACCTATATCCCTCTCATTCTCTCTTTCTATCTCATTACCAAACTCTAATTTAGTGAACATACAGTTACCCTCACATACTTTGATTCATTATCAATTGTCAATATACATCATAGTATTAAATACTACGCAAAATAGACATTATGCTGATTTCAAATTTCTCTCCCCTTAATAATAAAAGATACAAAAATTATTACCATGTATATTTTTCCTCCCAGGGGAATAGTTAAATTGTGGTACATTTCTTGCTTTTACTTGGTTTTCCCTGTCTTTGGATTTAACTTGATGTATTTACATCTTAATGATTCAGATTTATTTTCCAAACAGTGAGATGAAACAGGGACAACTCAAAGGCAGCTTCATTTTGAAATTGGCCAGGCTTTTGTAAACAAACACTTGACAGAGCAATTTATAATTCTCTAAACAGCTGGGGGGAAAATATCACACAGAAAAGCAGATGTTATTCTCGTAACTTCTTTTTTTCAGGTCTACAATCACCATCTACAGCACCGGATCCATCATATCACTTCAAGTAAATTTTGACTTTGCTAGGTTTCAACCACATTACTCATATTGGAGATGTGAGTCAAAGAATAAAGCTTCTCAGAGACAACTCTGTGGATGCCTCTTCATGTTAGGTTGACAGCTTTTGATTTAAGGGTTTTGTTACCTCATGACTGCAGCATGAAATAGGAACACAGTTCCTCAGATGCCAACCCTAACCTAAACAAAAGCTAGACCTGCATCTCCTCAGGGTCAAGTTAAAGAATATGGGCTATGCTTTCTCAGACCTCAGCGGTTACCAATTACTGGGAGACAAGACATGTATAAAAGGAAATTTAATTGGTAATTTTAATGGATAAACAGCTGCAGGGTTGAGAGAAAGAGAGGTCACTTGTGCTGGTGGAGTTGGGGAAAGCTTCATATTCCATGCATTCAGATCTTGAGAAACAAAGGTTATATCTCCAGAAAGCAAAAGGCAGATATTGAAAAGGGAAGCAAATCTTTACAGATGAGGTCACAGCAAAGACAATCTGGAGCCGGGAATTAACATGAGACAAGAGAGGGAATAATCCCAGGGATGATGAATTTCACTACTGAAATGATTATAAATTACAGCCACCTAAAACCTATTGTGAATGGCTTTTATGGTATCAGAACAGAATAGTTAAAGGAATAGGAAAAAAACTTGTGCCCTAACAAAGAAAAGGAAGATGTGTGTTTTGCTCAGTTCAAAGAAAATATCTCTTTATACACACACACACACACACACAGGTGTATAATATACACACATATATATCTATATAAATGCACACACATATATGTATATATACACACATACACCTATATATACATATATGCATACACATGCTCAGACTTTATGGAATAATTCCAATTATATATAAGGTCTCCTTGTTCCCATTAAACATTCAAAATGCCCCTAGTTGCAAATACTTCAGCAAATAGTCACTGAATAGAAGATATGGTCAGCCAACATTGAAATAAAGCTGTTACTACAAAGAAAAATATTTTGCAAGAGACAACTCATAGACTACTACAATACAAAAGTCTGCATTTTAAGATCCATAACTGTATATGCATGTAGGTGGTGTTTTTAATGTTAAATACATGCTCAATATTTATTACTTTTTGTAAATTGTGCCATGAAGGAAATTTACTGGAAGAAAAAAAATAGGAGAAATGTTGACCATTTCTAAGTGTTTTCTTTTTTTTTTTTTTTTTTGAGACGGAGTCTTGCTCTGTCGCCCAGGCTGGAGTGCAGTGGCCGGATCTCGGCTCACTGCAAGCTCCGCCTCCCGGGTTCACGCCATTCTCCTGCCTCAGCCTCCCTAGTAGCTGGGACTACAGGCGCCCGCCACCTCGCCCGGCTAGTTTTTTTTTTTTTTTTTTGTATTTTTTAGTAGAGACGGGGTTTCACCGTGTTAGCCAGGATGGTCTCGATCTCCTGACCTCATGATCTGCCCGTCTCGGCCTCCCAAAGTGCTGGGATTACAAGCTTGAGCCACCGCGCCCGGCCCTAAGTGTTTTCTAATGTAACAATTTGGCCTTCAGTTCTAATTTGTTTAAAAATTTGTTCAGTTGGGCACAAATTTATTTGCAAAATGGTATTTTGATGTAAAAGTTAGTATAAAAAGCAGGAAAAGTGAACATTTTTCAAAATAAGTATCTTTTCTAAAAACAGTAATATTTTGGATATAAAAATAGTGCAATAAATGCTACTCACAAGTAACTTCTCAATAAAATGAACGATTGAATAAAATTATACATCTAAATTTGCAGGCTCTCAGATCTTAGCTCCCAGAATTTCAATAGCCACACATATATACATACACATTTTCAAATTCAATGTTATCCTATTAAAAATAAGCCTGTTTTAAAAGAAGTTGTAAATGTCCATCACATCAAAAATGCATAGGTTAGCCACAGCCATTATAGCAATTTTCATATTATTCAAAAAGAAAAGATTCTAAAAAGTACAAATAAAGCACAAAGCAGATATTCAAAACAAGTCTGCATCAAAAATTCAAAAACATTTTCCACAGGAATGGCGCACTCTCAGCATTAATATACACCTACTATGTACCCACAAACATGAAAAATTAAAAATTAAAACAAATTAAAAATAAAAAATAAACTGACCATAAATATTTGAGCTGCCAGTTTCCTGGTGAGAAATCTTTGTGAAGAAATTGCAGTTAAAGTGATGCTCTGAAAAATGAGATAAAGTGCCAATTAAGAGATTATCTTTTCTTTCTGCCATGACGTGACATATGTAAGACTGCTGGCATACCCACAGAAATAGTGATGCAAGTTAACACTTGCAAAATGTCCCAGATCTGAAGAACATCCCAAGAAAATCACTGGAGAATAAGGAAAACATTTTATTGATCATCTCTACAGTACAGAGTTTCTCAATCTCGGCATTCTTGCTATTTGGGCTAAGATCATTCGTTTTTGTGATGGGTGTTGCTGTCCTCTATACTGTGGGATGTTTAGCAGCATCCTTGCCAGTAGTAAATCACCCCTCTCAAATATAACCACAAAAGTCTCTGGACACTGGCAAATGTGCCCTGGGGGGAGGTGCAAAATTCCCCCAGTGAAAAAAAAACACTGATAGCATAGTTTTCTTTTCTTTTCTTTTCTTTTTTTTTTTTTTTTTGAGACAGAGTTTCACTCTTGTTGTCCAGGCTGGAGTACAATGGCATGATCTCAGCTCACTGCACCCTCCGCCTCCCAGGTTCAACCAATTCTCCTGCCTCAGCCTCCTAAGTAGCTGGGATTACAGGCATGCACCAGCACGCCTGGCTAATTTTTTGTATTTTTAGTAGAGACGGGGTTTCACCATGTTGGCCAGGCTATTTTTGAATTTCTGACCTCAGGTGATCCACCAGCCTTGGCCTCCCAAGATAGCATACATTCACATAAACTTATTTGATCAATTGATGTGGTAAATAGGATAAAACTGTCCACAATGTTATATTCATACAGAACTCATTCTGTGAATTTTGCCTGAGTGTTGTATGTATACATTTTTTTTTTCGTATTTAAGCACAATAGATTGACAAATCTGGAGTGACCGTTTCTTAGGTATAAATTTTTAAAACTCTACTAGAATGCTTCTGCTAATTATATTAAAATTTCAAGGATTCTCACCCAGAAGTTGTGATTTGGGGCTTAACCCAAAATGTTATCACTGCTTCACATGATGTAACTTATATTTTGGATAAAGGAAAACAATCTGTTTCTGCTGTTTGAAGAGAAGCTCCAAGTAATATTGCTAAGCATAGTATACCCTGAAATTCTGAAGGTTTTGATATTAGTTATCAGAAATACCTTAGATGAATATGAATCATTTGTAACAATTATTCAGGAATGAGCTGGAAAAACTTATCCCTGGAGAGAACTGGCAATAATACGGAATATTACAGAAATACTTAATTATAAAAACCATATAAGTCATACTTTTGACCTTAAAACTTATCTTAGTCAAACATGCTAGTAAAATTAACAAAGAGAAAGTATGAGGGGACTTCAAAAAGTTCATAGAAAATACGCATTATGAAAGAACTATGCAAAAATTTCAAACGTATATTGCACCAAAATAAATTCTTACTAACTTGTTATAACCTGTCTGAACAGGATCTAATTTGAGGCACTAAGAAAGATAAGACATCATTTTGTAAAGAGCCCCTGTCAGGGAAACATGAATTCTGCTAAAACTGAAGCAAGAACAAACATCAAATTTATGGTGAAGATTGGGTGGAAGAATGGTGAAATCACTGATGCTTTATTAAAAGTTTATGAGGACAGTGCCCCAAAGATATCAACAGTTTGCAAATGAAAAACTCATTTTAAGAAGGGATGAGGGCTAGGTGTGGTGGCTCATGCCTGTAATCCCAGCACTTTGGGATGCTGAGGTGGGCACATCACCTGAGGTCAAAGGTCTGAGACCAGCCTGGCCAACATGGTGAAACCCTATCTCTATGGAAAATACAAAAATTAGCTGCGCTTGGTGGTGGGCACCTGTAATCCCAGCTACTCAGGAGGCTGAGGCGGGAGAATTGCTTGAACCCGGGAGGTGGAGGTTGCGATAAGTCGAGATCGCACCACTGCCCTCCAGTCTGGTGACAAGAGTGAAAAACTCCATTTCAAAAAAAAAGAAAAAAAAAAGGAAGAAGAAGGGATGAGATGATGTTGAAGATGAAACCCACAGCAGTAGGCCATCCATATCAATTTGTGAGGAAAAAAAATTCATCTTGTTCATGCCCTGATTGAAGAGGACCAATGATTAACAGCGGAAACAATAGCCAACACCATAGACATCTCAAGTGGTTCAGCTTCCACAATTCTGACTGAAAAATTAAAGTCGAGCAAACTTTCCACCCTAAAGTTACCAAAACCATTGTACTTAGATCAGCTGCAGACAAGAGTAGAGCTTCTGAAGGAAATTTTTCACAAGTAGGACCAAGATCCTGAAGCATTTCTTCAAAGAATTGTAACAGGAGATGAAACATGGCTTTCCCAGTACTATCCTGAAGACAAAGCACAATCAAAGCAGTGGCTACCAAGAGGTGGAAGTAGTCCAGTCAAAGTAAAAGCAGACTGGTCAAGAGCGGAGGTCATGGCAACAGTGTTTTAGGATGCTCAAGGCATTTTGTTTGTTGACTTTTTAGAGAGCCAAAACTCAATTAATATCTGTTTACTAAAAGAGTATTTTGAGAAAGTTAGCCAAAGCTTTAGCAGAAAAATGACTACAATAATGCTCCTGGCTCATTCCTCTTATCAAACAAGGACAATTTTGTGAGAATCTCTATGGGAAATTATTAAGCATTCACCTTCCAGTGCTGATTTAGCTCCTTCTGACTTCTTTTTGCTTCCTAATCTTAAAAAAAAAAAAAAAAAATCTAAAGGGCACCCATTTGTCTTCAGTTAATAAAGTAAAAAAGACTGCAATGACATGGTAAAATTCCCAGGACCCTTAGTTCTTTAGAGATGGACTAAAATAGCTGGTATCATTGCTTACAAAAGTGTCTTGAGCTTGATGCTGAGAAATAAAGTTTCTATTTATTATTTTTTATCTTTTAATTTCATTTTTTCCATGAACATTTTGAAGTGCTCTCATATATGCAGCACAAAGTAGTGGTTGGTTTCACTTTAAATGCTTTAGTCTGATAAAAGTTCCAAATAAGAAGAATAAAAAAATTTTTCTACTAAGTCTGTTTAAAGTGTGTGACTGCATTGTTTAATGATAATAAATCTAGAGATCAAAATGCTTTTCAATCACTAATAAAATTATAATGTCTTCACTGACAATACAGGAATCACTCAAATTTACCAAGAAATGTGGGAAACTTTTAAGAATAACTAATAAGCATATCAAGTGGGTACAATGTGCTTACTTCAATAATACAGGACAAAATATGAAAACTATTATTTTTTCTGAATTGTTCATTTCTTTGTATAATTTTCTAATGAAGATTATTCATTTATTGCTAAATATAATCATATCATTGTATCATAATTAAATGCACAAATGAGAAAAAACAGCTTTGTTAGTCTCTACATACAAATTATTCTTTCAGAAAATGTTGTCACTGTTATTCACATTCCTACACAGGTAACATCTGAAACCTGTATTTTGGCTTCTGTAATTATTATTTGTTATTGAAGTGATAATAATCTAAAATATACCTCATTTGAAAGAGAAAAACATCCTAGACCAAACTTATTTTAAAAAATAGTTACACTATTTTGTTAGAAATATGCTAATTTGTTAGATTAGTAGCTCTCAACTGAGGATGACTTCACACCCAATAGGGCATTTAGGGATGTCTGGAGACATTTTTCATTGTCTCAACTGAGGGGAAGGTGCTACTGACATCTAGTAGCTAGAAACCAGGCATCCTGCTCAACATCCTGCAATGCACAGGACAGCCCCTCACAAAAAAGAATGATCTGCCCCCAAATGTCAATAGAGCTGAGGTTTAGAAACCCTGCTACAGATAAAATTGTTTCCCAGTTTAATCTGTGCAATAAGGCAAGAAGCACACAATTCAAAATGGTGTGAAGAGAATCCCTGTTTAGAGAGTATATAATGGTTTACCAAAGGGATTTTTCTTTTTCTTTTTCTTTTTCTTTTTTTTTTTGAGATAGAGTTTCGCTTTTGTTGCCCAGGCTGGAGTGCAATGGCATGATCTCGGCTCACCCTCCACCTCCTGGGTTCAACCGATTCTCCTGCCTCAGCCTCACGAGTAGCTGGGATTACAGGCATGTACCACCACGCCCAGCTAATTTTGTAGAGACAGGGTTTCTCCATGTTGATCAGGCTGGTCTTGAACTCCTGATCTCAGGTGATCCGCCCGCCTCGGCCTCCCAAAGTGCTGGGATTACAGGCATGAGCCACTGCACCCAGCTGGGATTTTTTTTTTTCTATGGAAAGTGGAATTTAAATTACCCCTTCTTGCTATTGTTGGCACCTCACAAGGCAGGAAACACAATAGAAGGTTGAGAGGAACATGCACTTTGATATTGACTCAAAGTAATGCCTTCACTATAAAACAGGAATTACTTGACATGCTAAGAAAAACCCATCACAGAAATCAATACAGCTAAAGCTTGAGTGAATCTGAGTAACTCTTTTTCCCTCCATGTGAAAAGTAAGTGGTAGCCTGTATTGCTTAGGAAGCACTATTAAAAACCAAACTTTTAACAGTCTTAAGTAAACGTTTTCATTTTCCATAAAACTAAATGATGGCGCAGTAATATGATTGTTTACAGCTGCAAATGCCTCATCATGAACTAACTTGTTAAACTTTGAGTAAAATTTTTCTTCAATGGCTTACAGTAAAATAAACGCATTTTTAAAATTATTTCATTAAATAATGCCATGGTAGATCACTTAGTTAAATCATGTCATAGACTTGACCCAATCATCCACTGATTACATGATAAGTACACATTAATTCTAAAAAAAAAAAAAAAAAAAAAAAAAAAAAAAAAACCTACATCCCCAAATACAAACTACTTTATAATTTTACATTAGGGAGTAGCACTGTATAAGTTACTAATGTTTTGCCCCACCCAAAGGAAAGAAAAATAGAAAACTTCATGCTAGGAAGGAAAAAAAAGTTTCTTGTGTGTTTAATTTTCCTAAGTGCCCAAGATATTCTTTACATTACATGTCATCAACACTTCAGGAGAAAGGTGTCAAGTTTCTGAATGGGGTAGTAAAGAGGAGCTGAGGTAAGAAAAGGACATATGACATTCATTCCTGCTAAGAAAGAAAAGAAAATCTTGCTCATACATTTCATTTTAAAGACTTGTAAGGGGGAAAAAAGTTTCTCTAAAATTTCAAATAATACAAAACAAAACATATTAGTCATTCACTTTTTAGTATGCATTACTTTAATCAGATTGTTTTGTTCTAAGGCCAAACTAAATTTAGCCCTTTAAAGATTGGAAAATATTTGATGTTGCTGGATGTTTTGCAAACTATCAAATAATTTTGGAATGTTGAACACCTATGGGAAGGGCATACTAAGTGAGTACCATAATCCAGAGGGATGTTGTCAAAGATAGGTGAGTAAAGAGGTATTTGAATACCAGCAATAAGCCAAAAAACATCACTCCTCTTAAACACAGATATTGTGGGTTCATTTAGTGACTATTACCATGCCCTCTATTGGTGCCAGGGATGTAGGGGCTCAGGTGAAAGGATATGAAAGTCAGGTCTGACTCTGGCTTCACAATGGTACCTGGGAATTTGGGGGCAAACATAACCTGCTTTTGAGTGTAATCGTGTGCTACAGAGGAATGTAGATTGGGTTTATCAAAACAAAAGGCCTGGTTATTCATTTACAACAGGCTTGGTGACCACAGAAGTTATCCCAAGTCTTTGATTATTCTACTCCATTACAAGATACTTTACAGGGTTTTAAAGGTACGTTACAGGTATTTTACAGGCCAAAGCATTAACACAGACATTGCTGATTTAGTGAGCATCTGGCCTGCTTCTCTGACATGCATTTATATGGAACCCTTTCAAACAATATTCAGTGATAGTTCATATTGAATCCTTCATGTCACAAGAAAATCACTTTTTTGGTAAATTATTTTGTTTTGGTATTAGATTGGTGTTAATTTTTCTCATTTCATTGTGAAGGAAGATAAAATGTTGTCTAAAGTCATTTCTGAACTTTGTACATTCATCTCCAAACATCTGAGCATTATTATTCTGTGTGGGAGATACAGTTATGGTATAGGAAGGTATACCAGTGACAAGTGGACCAGTGTAGGGCTGGAGAGGGTGGGGAGCACTAATGGAGTCATGTTGAAGACCAGATGGGAAAGCCAGCCTCAGATAGATTCTAATTCAGATGCAGCATTTATTGAGTAATTTGGGAGCAAGTTACCTATATGGCTTACTTTTAAAATGGGGATAAAAATCTCACTCTACTACGATTTTTGTGAAGTTGACAAAGATTCTATGTGAATGCATGATGAGTTCTTAGAAACCAGTAGCAGTTAACTGAATTCAGTGCCTGACCACCACCACTCTCTTCTGCCACGTCTCAGGGTACTCTGCCACACTGGCTAAAATCCAAAGGATTCCTACTAATTCTGTCAAGGATTAATGATGTACAAGTGTCTTCCCTTGCAGAACTTCTAGTCTATCCTCATAGTTGTTGAGAATTTCTGGGAAAATCTTTGTTTCTGCAGCTTGTTTGAGGTATTTTATTTTTTCACCACCAAAAACTTTTCAGTAAAACTTATTTCTAAGTGTAGAGATATCTTCATGTCCCAAAGTTGCTAAAGGGCACCTGAAGCCTTGCTGTACAAAAATTCTAATTTCAACTTAATTTTCAATACATTCAATCCAAAGACTATTAACTTATGTGGCTATATCACTCTTCAGACAAAATAACTGGATGTTATAATCAAAACCTTCCAGAGTTACAAAAAAATCTAATTCTGCAAAAGACAATCAATGTAATAATTACAGAGGTATTATGGTGACTCATTAGAAGAGGCAAGTGTTATAAAGGAGCTTTTTCTCTAAATAGCAGCCCTATCATCTCTGCAATTCGACTAATCCCATTACACCTACACAAGAACAAATCTTAAATTTTAATAATAAATTTCATGAAGGCTACTGAACCTGGGCAATGTTGGCACCAGCATTATGAGATCATTATAGGAAGTTCCTGAATCTGGTGCTAGAGAGGTGATTCATCAGCTCTCTCTAAGATGGTAAAGATTTTATGGATCAACATGGGAGTAGGCATTTTTCAATGTTTCAAAAGCCTGGCTTGGGTATTCAACAGTTTGACATACTTAGCTGCAGCAGCAGCCACAGTTTGTTTAGCCAGGGGCAACACGTAAGAGTGATAAATCAGAAAATGTCAAGCCATTCTTTCCCTCACCTGCCTGACTTTAAGTAATTAATGACCGCTGTTTAAATGAATTGATTAGTTTAATAATTGAAAAATTCAAGACGCTACCCTTATTTCTGTTATTTCTCCCATCTCCTTCTAACAAGTTGTTCAAGAATTGTATCTCTGTTAAAGTACAATCACGTGTCACTTAATGATGAGGATATATCCTGAGAAAAGTGTCATTAGGTGATTTCATTGTGAACATCACAGAGTGTATTTATGCAAACACCTAAGCATTATCATTCAGTGTGGCAGATATACAAAAAGTTATACACAAAAAGGTACAGAAAGGCTTACCAGTGACCTAGTGGACCATGAAGTGAACATCACAGCATGTACTTACACAAACCTACTACACACCTAGGCTAGATGGTACAGCCTATTGCTCCTGTAATACAGACCTGTACGGCATGTTACTATACTAAATACTGTAGGTAAGTGTAACACACTAGTATTCATGTATCTAAACACATCTAAACATAGAAAGGTACAGTAACAATACGGTATTATAATCTTATGAGACCACTGTTGTCTATGAGGTCCATTATTGACAGGAACATCCTTATTTGAAACCTGACTGCATATTAACAAGCAGATTCCAGCCACCATTTTACAATAACAACAACAACCACATGCACAACAGCAAAAGCTAACAATTTTTTAGCACTGACTACATGCCAGTTACTGTTATAAGCACATCTCAAGGTGCTACACCAAGCTGGTGAGGCTGGGGGATGTCAGCAATGGGGTCAAAGGATGCAAAGCCTCAGAAAGGAGGAAAACATTTGATTTTTTTTGAGATCTACTGCACAGCATGTCGAATATAGCTAATAACTGAGTACCATACATTTCATAATTACAGAGAGTAAATTTCAAATGTTCTAATCACAAAAAAGATTAAATATTTGGGATGGATATGTTAATCAGCCCGATTTAATCATTCCACATTGTATTCAAAATTTATAACATCACTTTTTACCAAATAAATACAATTATAATTTATTAATATATAATTTTAAAAATTCTGAGAGCCCGTTAGATTTCTCAAGGGTTAACGAGATGCATGTGGGTCTCACAACTCCAGAAAGCATAGCAACTATCTCCTTGGCATCTCTAAAGAAGATGGTCTTGAAAACCAGATAAACACAATCTTTTACACATCCCACAAATATTAACTGAGGGCTTCCTTTGTGCCAGGCATAGAGCTCTATGCTCTAGATGTGCTTACTCATCTAATCATCACGACACCACCATTGCTCCCATTTCACAGATATTTAATAGAAGGGTGGAGAAACTTGCTCATAGACCCCCAGTAAGAAGGTGGCAGAGTCAAAATGAAGAGAATAGATTTGGCAAATCACTTGGAGTCACTCAGTGAATGGTGTCATCATCTCGGCACCCAACTAGAAAGCTGCAGGATGCCTCTCTTCCTTTCCTCTCTATTCCCATGGCTGTTAGAATAGTGCCTGGCACATGTTCAGCACGTTAAAATAATTTTGTTGGGGCTCAGAAAACAGTATCTCAAAAGGAAGACTGCTGCTGAGCATCTTCAGAAGCAAAAGTTTCTCTCTGACCTTCTCCCGTCCTCCTGTCTCTCAGTCCCATTTTGCCCTGATGCTAGCCATAGAAACTAGAATCCCTTTCCCCCAAGATAGGTCATAAAAATCAGAACCCCTTTTCCCAAAAGTCAGTCATAAAACCTAAAAAGTTCTATGTAAAAACTGGCCATGAAGAAATGATATGACCTACCTTGTTTGACTGTAGATCCTAAGACTCCTGTTCTAGACAGGGTCCTCCCTCACACCAAGAATGAAGAAATGCTTCTCAGAGAGGCCAAGAAGAATCTAGACAGACAGGTCTTGCTGGGTTTCCCCCACTCAGTCCATTAGCATTTAAATCAGACCCTTTCTGTCCAATCACATTTCTACATGGCTGTCCACATGTTGTTGAACCTAAGCATAAAAATGGACAATTGTCCATTTTTCCCTGTATGTTAGGTATTCATTCCAAAGCTCCCTGTGTATACAAGTTAAATAAATGTGTATGCCTTTTCTTCTATTAATCAATCTGCCTCATGCTAGTGTATTTTCAGTGACCCTTTAGGGCGCAAATGGGAAGTTTCTTCTTGACTCCCTTACAGTTAGTAAATGAAATAGGTAAAACACATGAGCCAACTGCTCGCACTAAATGAGTAAAACCATGCTTAAGATAGGCAGAATAAACACAAGGCTCTGTGAGCTGCAAAGTGAAGGCATTTAATCAGGCCCACTAACCAAATTCTCTGTGTGAATTCAAATGCTATAGATCTGTTGCTGATTTACTGTGTGTTCTTCTTCTTTATTGGTTTTGGAGGTCTGAGACTATCACAAAGAGGTTCTTGTGGTCTATTCTTGGCATCTCACAACATCTCACAATGTTGTCATGGGTAAGATAACTGATAACTGTTTGTTGATTAGACTTTCCTGGGCAAATATAACTGATTACAGAGAAATCATAGCCATAACTGGCCATGTTTACTTTAAAACTGTGAAGCTATATATAAACAACTAACAAAATGGGGCATATTGCTAAATCAATGAGAGCAAAGTACCCAAGTCCAAGACTATTTTCAAATGATATGTTTACCTTCTCACACTAATCTATTCATTTTCCTTCTTTGATTAGATTTTAAAGGTTTAGATCAAGTGTGGTTCTCACAAAAACTAGACATATTACTTCCACCTAGTGACCCTCTTGCCGCTATATTTTTCCCACCATTTTCATGAACAAGCTCCTTTTAGATCCATCCCCCAGAAATATACTTTCTCTGAATAATCAAATTATTCAATCCCTTTTTGTGCATTCTGCTCAGGGCTTCCCTATGATGTCTGACTCGCTCTGGTATTTTGGGTGCTGATGAATCTTAGAGATGTACACATATATTCTGACTCATTTGCAACTTTTTTCTTGATGCAAACAAACACAAAGCAAACGAAAATGTTCTAGAGGGCACATACATTCCCTTATTCACACTGCAGGGCCACAGTGTACAGACAGCAGAAAGTCATGTGGTTTGGCTTGCTGGTAATACCAGAGATCTTCATCCCTATGCTTTGTGAAGTGGATACATCAAAGTGCCTCTCTTTCAAGATGGTTTGACTCAAGTTCATGTTGAGAAATGCATTTTAGACTAAACTTTTTTTTTTTTTTTTTTTTTTTTTGAGATGGAGTCTGGCTCTGTCGCCTGGGCTGGAGTGCAGTGGCCGGATCTCAGCTCATTGCAAGCTCCGCCTCCCAGGTTTACGCCATTCTCCTGCCTCAGCCTCCCGTGTAGCTGGGACTACAGGCACCTGCCACCTCACCCAGCTAGTTTTTTGTATTTTTTAGTAGAGACGGGGTTTCACCGTGTTAGCCAGGATGATCTCGATCTCCTGACCTCGTGATCTGCCCGTCTCGGCCTCCCAAAGTGCTGGGATTACAGGCTTGAGCCACCGCGCCCGGCTAGACTAAACTTTTTTATTTTGAGATAATTGTAGATTCACATTCATCTGTAAGAAATAATATAGAGCCATCTCCTATACTCTTCTCCCAGCTTTCCCCAGTTGTAACATCTTTCATGACTATAGTACAATGTCACAGCCAGGAAACTGACATTGATTCAACTATCTTATTTAGAATTCACAAGTTTTACATGTTCTCATTTATGTGTGAATGTGTGTATGTGTGTGTATTTAGTTATATGCAATTTTATCACATATGTATCTTTGTGTGACAACCACAATAGTCAGGACACAGAACAGTTTCATTGCCACAAGGATTCCTCATGGTACCCCTTTACAGCTATTTGCACCTTCCTCTCAACTCATCGTCTTCTTAAATCTAGCAACCACTAATCTGCTTTCCATATTCAATGAAAAGAGGATGTCCAACTGGGCAGAGGCAACATCCAGCAGGAGACAATTACACATTCATTGAAGAGGATGCTCAGATAAAGTACAGTTACCTTCTCCATTGACAAAAGTAAGGCTATGGCATCAGTAGAAAATTATGTTCTTTATTCTTAAATAAATCCACGTAGGATGGGGCTTGATATACTTTGGCTGTGTTCCCACCCAAATCTCAGCTTGAATTGTAGTTCCCATAATCCCCACATGTCATGGAAGGGACCCAGTGGGAGGTAATTGAGTCACAGGGATGGTTACCCTCATGCTGTTCTCGTGACAGTGAGTTCTCACGAGATTTGATGGTTTTATAAGGGACTTTTGTCCCTTTTGCTCAGCAATTCTCCTTGCTGCTGCCATGTGAAGAAGGACTTGTTTACTTCCCCTTCCATCACGATTGTAAGTTTCCCGAGGCCTCCACCACCATGCTGAACTGTGAGTCAATTAAACCTCTTTCCTTTATAAATTACCCAGTCTCCAGTACATCTTTATTAGCAGCATGAAAATGGACTAATACAGGGTAGATGGTCAATCCAGCAGTAGAATGGGACGAAAATCTAGGTTAGTTAAAAATCTTTGTGCATAAGGAAAAGAACAGCATGAAAAAGTAGAAGAGATAGCCTTCTCTTTTTCTTAAATAAGACGGGAAAAAGCACCTTTTATTGTCCTTCCTGTAGTGGCAGCAGACTCATTAGTTTTCATAAAACACAATTTCTGCAATATGGTCTGTTGATAAGGTTGCTCCATCATGGGAGGACAAACTTGAGGCTGACTGTTAATGACAGAACTAGGTCTTCTCTCAAAGCCTCTAATGTGTGCTATTTCTCATGAAGAACCCCTGACACCATAAGATGCTTCAGTTAAAGCTTCTGAAATATTGCAGTGGCATAATTGACAGGTTTGTTGGTGCTATGAGTTTCTCACACATGTAAACCCTTTTGGAAAAGTTGGAGATAAAAAGATAGGGGAGAGTTTGGTTTAGAGTCACAAAGTTCCAGATACCAGCCACAGATGCCTCTGCCCAGTGTCGCTACATGTTCTTTTCTAAGAAATGCATTCAGTCACTCAGTATTATGCACTGTGATTGAAAAAAAAAAAAAGATCTACTCACCACCATCTACCCTCCCTTACTTATCCTCCATGTGAAGCTCATGGTAGCAGCAGCTGAAGACAGAAAAGTTGTATCTGTTTTCTCACACCAGAGACATTACTTGGTGACCTGGTGAATGGCATAGGCAAGATTATCCATGTTACTGGAGGTGC
Source organism: Macaca fascicularis (assembly GCF_037993035.2). Taxonomy (NCBI): domain Eukaryota; kingdom Metazoa; phylum Chordata; class Mammalia; order Primates; family Cercopithecidae; genus Macaca; species Macaca fascicularis. The sequence goes on from NC_088395.1 coordinate 11,074,429, forward strand.
TCCCTGCCACAGGGATGCAGCCATCCTTTGTCATATAGATGGAAAACTCCTTGGTTAGCTTTTCCACCTGTTCAGGCTTTAGCCTTGTGAAACAAAGCATGCCAATTTAGTCAGTCATGTGTTGTCAGATGTGCGAGGAACTCTCCTTACTGCAGTTGGAGATCAGCTGAGTCTGCATGCTAACAATGCAGTTGGCCATGATTTTCACTTCTTGCAACCATTGTTTTCACAAACCCAGGCTGTTCAGAATGGTAGAGGCAATACAGGCCCCATTGAGAGAAGGGTTGGAATACATGGGACGGATCAGGATCTTCAACTGACTCCACTCTTTTGGTTTCATTCACTGTCTTTGCAGATCACAGTGAAGGCTCCCATATGCTGACCATATAAAGCCCATGTTCTTGGCATATGATTGACAGAGACAAACATTAATGCTCCGTTCAATGAAGTTGCACAGAGCCCAGGTATCCTTGTTACCATCACCACTGGCAAAACCTTGGTAGACCATATCAAAGAATGCACAGATTCTTTTCCTTTGCCACTATTATTATTTCCTTCCGCTGCTTTGCATGAGGGTCCCAGGCATGCAGGAGAAGAGCACTTTGCTCTGGTATTTTTGAAATGTCCTCCATAGCTCCCGTGAAGTCAAAACTGCAAGTCTTGGGGTCATAGTATTAATAATCTTGTAGTTGCATGCCAGCTGCCCTGAAGATTGGTGTGTGATTTCCCCAGGGTGGTTTGGGCAGAAAGACATCTCTGTCTTCAAAAATTTTTAAAATCTTTGCATAAAACTGGCTCCACCCCTTAAGGCCCTAGTTCCAGAAATGATTCGCACAGTGACAGACTGGCCACTTTTCAACACTTTGCTCTTCTCACCCAAGGCTAGTTCTGTAGATGCCTTGCAAAATTCAGCTTGTCCCCCAATGGGCAGGTATTCCTTGTCTAAATATTTTTAATTATATTTTGAGTTCTGGGGTACACGTGCAGAATGTGCAGTTTTGTTACATAGGTATACACATGCCATGGTGGTTTGCCATACCCATCAACCCATCACCTACATTAGGTATTTCTTCTAATGTTATCGCTCCCCTAGCCCCTTGCCCCCCAACAGGCCCTGGTGTGTGATGTTCCCCTCCCTATGTCCATGTGTTCTCATTTTTCAACTCCCACATATGAGTGAGAACATGCGATGCTTGGTTTTCTGTTCTTGTGATGGTTTGCTGAGAATGATGGTTTCCAGCTTCATCCATGTCCCTGCAAAGGACATGAACTCACCCTTTTTTATGGCTGCATAGTATTCCATGGTGTATATGTGCCACATTTTCTTTATCCAGTCTATTATTGATGGGCATCTGGGTTGGTTCCAAGTCTTTGCTATTGTCTAAATTTTTTACTGTAATCTAACTGGGTCTCTTATCATCCCGGTAGGCACCAACTCCCAGATTCATCTTTTTGCTATTGATGTCCCTCTTAAAGGCTTTGGTGACTCCCAGGATGGGACCTGGAGGTCTCATTTCCACATGGGCCCACAAGGAGCTGGCTCTGGCAGAGGTCATGGTGGGGAGGCCTAGGTAAAAGGTGGCAGCGACCCCCTAGAGGACACGGCTGGAGTGGAGCAGGGTAGGGCCATGGTGGACCTTGAGAGTGCAGTGGGTAGACACAGGACAAAGTAGAGGGCAAGAGGGCGCAGACCCAGGGGGCATGGGCTCCTGCTGAAGGTTTTGTTCTTGTTTTGTATTATAAGACCTCCACAGTGGAGTGTAAAATGAAGTCAATTCTCTGCATATTTTGAATTAAAGCTTGTACAGGTGTTTCAGCCTGCTAAACAGTTCAGCCTGGAGTATTTCAGCTTTGAATTATTCAAATAATTATTTTAAAATATTTTAATATAATTTAGCACACAGAGAATGCCTCTGTGTAAAGTGGTGGTAATTTAAAATAACTAATGATCATAATTATTGGAATCTAGTCTCCTGGGCATTTTCTACTTCATAATTTACAGGGAGCCTATGAGAGTTCAAACACACTGTATTTTTGCCAAAGGAGCCTCATGCTTTGTCTGCATTTTATGGCTTCCTTTGCACCTGGAGCAGCTATTTTAGGACTGTCTAGACAATCACCCCAGCTTTAAAGGTCTTTTCCTTTCTTTTCACATAGTCACTGAGCATGAAGGGTAACAAATAGATGATGCTGGCACTCTCTCACCAAAGATACTATTCAAATAGAGACAGGAACAAGAATGCCTTTGCTCTGGCTCACAAAATCAAGGTGCCTTAATATACAGCCCCAGACGTCTACCAATTGGCCAGGCTTTAAACCAACAAGAAGGCCTTCCAATGTCCACATCTGTGTAGTAGCTGGATCATACTTTTTGGTTGAGCTGCGTGAAATGGTTACTATTTGACCATCTTGGACATATAAAAATGGCAATTTAAGATGTTTCAATCCAAGAGATTTGGGAAAGAATTTGGGAGTGCTCTGTTTCCTTTTTCCCTCTCCAATTCCCAAGCAACATTCATCTGGGTTCTAGCAAGGACCCAGGATGTACAACTTCTGCAGGTCACTTTTGCCAGTACAGGGAAATAATGTAGCCAAGCATGATTCTGGAACATTTCATACATACGTGTCCTTGGTAATACCTAAAAGTCAGTAAGTAATATCCCAGGGAGATGTACACCGAGTCAGTTTACTTCACCCCTCACAGTCCTTTCTTTCAAGAGGTAAGAGACAGCTTTTAAGCTCTCCACAGGACTCCTACAGTCCACCTGTCCCCAGGCTCTTTAATGGGTTCTGAGACTGCATCCCAATCTCAGACCCTCCTGGGAATATTTCTACTTGGTACTCTCTGATGGCAAAATTATTTCATTTTGGAGGAAAATAATACACAAAAGTAGATATCTACAGATATATAGATGTACATTGTATATAACATACAATATTCAATTATATTATATACAACATACACTATATATGCATTTTTACATTATATACTATATATATAATATGTCACCTAGCAATGATCAGTTTTATTTGCTTCCTTATAATGTTAGATATTTATTTCTCAGCACAAGATGTGCACATATTAATTTTCTGCTATCATACCATTTCTACTGTATTGTTCAAGAGCTATCTCTACCCTTTACTCTGTCCCACTTTCTCCACTGATGATATGTGTACATGAATTAGTTTGGGGGTCTGAAGTCCAAAGCATTTCTCCTGAATATAAACTGGAGCTTCAAAAACAAGAGCAGCCCAAGAAGGTTGGGCCAAGGGCTGAGAAATTTCATATCGGTGCCACTCACAACTGAAAACTTTGTGCCAGGCACTGGGCTAAATGCAATGGTAGTATGGGGATACAAAGTAGATGAACACTCAGTCTCCATTTAAACAGATACAATTCTTATAGGGGAATAAAATTACAACACCAAGTGGAGCAAACACAGCACAGAACCAAGTCAACAGATGTTGTCTTAGTCCATTTTGTGTTGCTATAAATGCTGGGTAGTTAATAAACAACAGAGGTTTATTTTGGTTCAAAGTTCTGCTGGCTTTACAAGATAGATGGCACTGGCATCTGCTTGGATTTCCTCAAGGGCTTTTGTACTCCATTAAAATATGTTTGAGAAGGTCAAAGAGGAAGGAGACACGTGCAAAGAGGTGTCCTGGCTTTCTAGCAACCCACTCTTGCAGGAACTAATCAATTCCCCTGAGAACCAATCTAGTCTCATGAGAATGGCACCAAGCTATTTATGAGGGAATCCATACCTATACCCCAGACATCTCGTACTAGGCCCCACCTCCAATATCACCATGCTAACCATCAAATGTCAACATGAGATTTGATGGGGACAAACAAACCATGTCCAAACCACAGCAAATATGGATTCAAATTATCCGAGGGCCATGGCTTATGAGCAGCGTTATTAGGGCAATTTGCTTAACTTACCCTATTTCCTCCCTTGAGTATCAGTTAATGATAATTCCAATTTTACTTGGCATTTAATAAGATAATTACTGAAAATTTTATGTCAGGTAGAGTGAGACTGGCAAACTTAAAACACTATAAATGCAAGCCCTTATTTTTAGTGAGCATCCACTGCATGCATATACTACCCCATTTCATCCTCAGCAATCTCAATCTTTTAATGTATTACTACTTTCTTCCTTTTAGATAGACAAGTTGGGCAAAAATAAGTTAAATAATTTTACCACTAACAGAAGACTCTTTGCTGCAGGACAATAATGAAGTCCCGAACTGAAGGCAAATTTCTCCAAAGTCACCAGCAATTTTTCACTTCTCAATTGCCAATATCTTCTCACTTTGTCAGTTTTCACTTCCCAGACACTCCTTAAAGCAATTCAATCTGTTTTCTACTTCCACTATTCAGATAAAACTGGTTCGGTAAAAGTTCTCAATGCTGCCATGTTGTAAAGCTGAAGGGGGACTGTTCTGTTTTTATTCTACCTGACCCCTCAGCACCACTAAACCTAGCTGGCCATTCATTAGCTTTGCCATCTGGAATCAGTTTTCTCCCCTAGCTTTTGCTATAAGCACCCCTTTTCTCTCTTTTTCCTTCACTAGCCACTTGCTCTAGGTTCTTTGCTGCTGCTTCTGCTCCTTTAGAGCTCTAAATGCTGGCACTCTTCATGGCTCTGTTCCAGGCCAACATCTCTTAGTCAATCCTTCTGAAGATGTGCCTGGAATTTGTGAACCTCCTGAATCAGCCCCACCAGAAAGAAACAAGCTTCACGAGGGAAAGAACCTTTGTACATTAATTACTGAATTCCCAACACCTGAAAGAATCTCAGGCACACACCAGATGCTCAACGAATATTTGCTGAAGGAATGTGAATTGCCTGAAGTGCTTGAGATGCTCCTGGGATGCCCTTCTGGACTTCTAAATTGGAATCACAGTGCATCTGAGAACCAAAATCTCTGGTCTTCTACCACACCAACTTTTATCCATGTTCTTTCCTTAATCTGATATCCTCTCCCACTTCCTCTTTAACGTGCAGGGAAGCCTTTCCTGACCCTCACCTCCACCCAGATTTAGTCGAATCTTCCTCTCGTGCCCTTTCGTGGAACCCTCTCCTTTGTGGTACTGAGGTCCCTTAAATTTTACACATATCTATGTGACTACTGCCAGCCTGCCTCAGATCATATAGGCTTGCACTCACCATCATACCTCCATTCCCTCAGTAAGTCTCCCTCACAGTGGGCCCTCAATAAATATCAGTGAATAAACTGTTAATAATACAGATTTTATATTAATGTTAATATGTAAAAATGTATTAACAATAAATATATTTAAATTATATATTTATGATATAGTGAATAATTAAAAGTTAAATGATGACACAAATTTCTCTCTCCAGCTACGAGTTTTCCTCTGAATTCTACACGCCCATCTACGGGCGTCACATTTCCAAATGGATGTCTGATGGGTTTCTCTATTTCAGCCTGTCCAAAACCCCAGCTTTTAAATTTTCCAATACAAACTTATTTCTCTCTCAATATTTTACTCATGTTAGTAAATAGCATCGCCCACCCAGTTGCTCAAGCACGATCTTGAGAGTCACATTTGATTTCCCCTTTTCCTTCACCAGCCCCTTACCCGTATCTAATTAAACACTTAGTCCTGTTGCTTATACTTCTAAAATATATTTCAAATCCATCCCTTCTCCATCTCCACAGCTGCTGCCAAGCCCAATCTTCCATTAACACTCAACTGTTGGCTTGCAAATCAAGTGGTCCTCTGTATCCATTCTTACTCGTCTACCACAGATTTTCTACACAGAGCTCAAAACATCAACCAAACCATTCCCATTAAAGCCCCATCCTAATTAAATGGCTTCTCACTGCAATGCAATGAAGTACACACACCTTAGTGAGGCTCTGCCTATCTATCCACAGCACCTCATGCCATTGCTCCCTTCACTCACTAGACTCCCAACTGTCTTTTGTACATACTGTGCCCTCCGCCTGGAATGATTACCCCATGTGTCCCCACCCCTCACCCACCTCACACAGCTGTTCCAGTCCTCAAATTACATGCTGCCTTCTCAGAGCAACCTTCTTAACGGTATCTAAAATAGATTTCAGCCGGGCGCGGTGGCTCATGCCTGTAATCCCAGCACTTTGGGAGGCCGAGGCAAATGGATCAGGAGGTCAGGAGATCGAGACCATCCTGACTAATGCGGTAAAACCTTGTCTCTACTGAAAATACAAAAAAAATTAGCTGGGCATGGTGGTGGGCGCCTGTAGTCCCAGCTACTCAGGAGGCTGCGGCAGGAGAATGGCGTGAAGCCAGGAGGTGGAGCTTGCAGTGAGCCGAGATCGCGCCACTGCACTCCAGCCTGGGGGACAGAGCCAGACTCCATCTCAATAAATAAATAAACAAATATAAAATAAAATAAAAAAGATTTCGCTGGCTGGGCGTGGTAGCTCACACCTGTAATCCCACCACTTTGGGAGGCCGAGGCAGGTGGATCACAAGGTCAGGAGATTGAGACCATCCTGGCTAACACGGTGAAACCCTGTCTCTACTAAAAATACAAAATATTAGCCGGGCGCGGTGGCGGGCGCCTGTAGACCCAGCTACTTGGGAGGCTGAGGCAGGAGAATGGTGTGAACTCGGGAGGCGGAGCTTGCAGTGAGCCGAGATCGCGTCACTGCACTCCAGCCTGGGCGACAGAGCAAGACTCTGTCTCAAAAAAAAAAAAAAAAAAAAAAAAAAAAAAAAAAGATTTCGCCTTCGGATATCTGTTATCACAGAAATATTTCTGTTCTTTACACAGCATTTGCCACAACTTGGAATTACTGATTTACTACTGTTTATTATCTTGTTTCTAGATGGAAACTTCTATGTCAGTCTTGTTCATCATTTCATCCCTAGCACCTAAAATGGAGCTCAGCATAGATTATCAACAAATGGTTGTTGCATGAATGGATACAGTGGAGAAAAACAGATTAATACAGTTCCAACAGGTCAGTGGTTACCAGAGCCTGAGGGTGAAAAGAGGGGTTGACTATAAAAAGGCAGAATGAGATTTGGTGGTGGCGGGGGTGGTATATATAGAATTCTTCTGTATCACAATTGTGGTGTTGGCTACACAATTTTATGTATTTGTCAAAACTGATAGAACCATACCCTGCAGAAGGTCAGTTTTACTCTATGTAAATTAAAAAATAAACTAATAAAATTATGATTCCAAAACCCACGTCAACCCAGAACAAATCTAAGATTCCAAGATTCACAGGTTTGGAGTGGTTTTTTTTTCTTTCTTTTTTTTTTTTTTGGTGGTGGTGGTGGGTTCAGTTAACTTCCTGTGTTCATGGTCAAAGTACTGACTCAAACCATACTTCCCTATTTTTCATTTATCAATTTAAAGAAAGGAAACCGGAAACAAAATAAAGGTGTGAAAGATAAACAATACAAGAAAAAACACAGTAGTAAAATAATATTTAAACTAATCATGTAATAAAATGTCAGCATTTATTCATGACATTTGGCTCTGTTTGTATTGGATCACCCCAGCAGGTCAGTGGCTGTGGGTTGATTTCATAATAGTGCCTCCCACATGTACGCCCACAGCTGACCTCTGCTTTGTGCAGTTGATAATGACTAAACTTCACATATTATGCTGGCAAAATCTACTCCTTGCCTGGAGGGCTGTTACACACAGGGAATTACAGTTTCACAGCTGAACAATGTTTCTCAAATTCTAGGATGATCTACTTTCATTAGAACAAAGTTATATGGGCTGATAAATTGCTGTCTTTTGTCAAAGTGTTACTCATCATTGTATATTCGCCCAACAGATGCCACTGAGAAACCCCATCCTATCAGGGGGAAAGAAGGATGCAGAAATATGTATAGATTGTTTAGACACAAGTTGCATTCTCTAAAGTAAGCACATGACATATGAATTTCATCTTACAACCTTCCCCCACCCCCACCCCCACTACTGACTTTCATCCGTTAGAACGTGTTGATGGATATACCGTTTCAAAACGAAATATTTGGATATCTGACTCTGATTTGGGGAAAGGGAAATGGTGAGCTAATTTCCTCTTTTATCAAGCTGAATCACTAAGTTCACTCTGTTGCCATGCACGCATAAGTAATGCCATAGCAACCTCTCAGTTTGCTCTTAAACACACAACCGCAGAACTATGCGAATAGGTACATTTTGTAATCCTTAGATTTTCTTAGCAGCTTAAATTTTATAAGACATTTTATGGTACGGGATTATTTAGTTTACCTTTGGTAGTCTTATTGCTGACTGACACATATATCATCAATACCAACACAACAGAAAGGCTTAGTTCTTGGAAAATTTTCCAGTAACTTTCCTTTATTCTCAATCTCTAGCTCACAATTAAAAATTTGTACATTGGACACTATAGTCTGGATCCTCTTCAGGATTTTCTTTATAAGGATCCTAACTTTAAATGGGACTGAAACATATAATTTGAAATTCATGAAATATAGAAATACACGGACCTCTCATATAGCTATTTAAGTAAATTCAATGAAAGTGTAAGTATCACTTGGTATGTACTAGGAATTATGTCAGGTTCTAGAAAGAAAGAAAATCTTTACTATCAAGGGATTCAGATGAACTCCTGTAGAAAATAAGGGATGGGTACTCTTGAATTCTGCCACTTTGGGGTTTAGATTTTTATGCCTACAAAATATACTGTAACATCTAACTTTAGACTAGTTTAAGAATATGAACAGACACTTCTCAAAAGAAGACATTCATATAGCCAACAGACACATGAAAAAATGCTCATCATCACTCACCATCAGAGAAATGCAAATCAAAACCACAATGAGATAACATCTGATACCAGTTAGAATGGCAATCATTAAAAAGTCAGGAAACAACAGGTGCTGGAGAGGATGTGAGAAATAGAACACTTTTACACTGTTGGTGGGACTGTAAACTAGTTCAACCATTGTGGAAAACAATGTGGCGATTCCTCAAGGATCTAGAACTAGAAATACCATTTGACCCAGCCATCCCATTACTGGGTATATACCCAAAGGATTATAAATCATGCTGCTATAAAGACACATGCACACGTATGTTTATTGCGGCACTATTCACAATAGCAAAGACTTGGAATCAACCCAAATGCCCATCAGTGACAGACTGGATTAAGAAAATGTGGCACATATACACCATGGAATACTATGCAGCCATAAAAAAGGATGAGTTCATGTCCTTTGTAGGGACATGGATGCAGCTGGAAACCATCATTCTCAGCAAACTATTGCAAGAACAGAAAACCAAACACCACATGTTCTCACTCATAGGTGGGAATTGAACAATGAGGTTACTTGGACACAGGAAGGGGAACATCACACACCGGGTCCTATTGTGGGAAGTGGGTAGGGAGGAGGGATAGCATTAGGAGATATAACTAATGTAAATGACGAGTTAATGGGTGCAGCACATCAACATGGCACATGTATACCTAGGTAACCTGCACGTTGTGCACATGTACCCTGGAACTTAAAGTATAATAATAATAAAAAAGTCCACCTAAATTGAGAAAATGTGGATTTGTAAACATTTTTATTACCCTCATGCATTTCTTCACAAATGTATACACTTCTTTCTACTGAATGACAACAAAATGAGAGCACTAGTACTATGGAAATGCCTTTTACAAAATGCCATGTCACTGCTGTCTGTCAAGTGTCTTTGGCTGATAGACTGGATGAATCATTGACTTGTTCTTGAAATACCTGAAATGGGTTTCAGATTCCATACTTGAATCTAACATTATTTAGCCACCTCTGCCAAATATTTTAATTACTTAAGGAATTAAGGTTTTATTATTTTATAGACAGGCAATACACTTCAATAAAATTTTAGATATCCCATCCACCCTTCCATGAGCATACGTTAATGTATCCAAAGCTAAGGAAATTTGGATCAAGTCATTTTTTTCACTTAAGCACTTACGTATAATTTGAAGGATACACATCAGGAAACAGAAAATACCAACTTTCTCACTGACCAGATGTGTTCAAAAATACTCAGCAAACTGGCATCCCTTCATTTCCGATCAGGTAGAGAGCTGTGCATTCTTAAGACTACTAGGCTTGTTCTTAAGCAAAGCTTGCTGTTGCTCGCTCTTGCTGCTCTTAGAACTGGGAGCAAAAGGTTTGATTCTATAGGGTTGTCTTGATTGTAACTGTAGAACTAGGAAGCCCTCTGTACTTCTTGATGAATCATATTTTAAGTTATTTGTATGCTATGATAAAATGATTTTTTAATTTTTTAGGAGTATTAACTTGAGGCTTTAATAGATGGTCCCCAGGGTTAATATTCATTTGAAATGCTAATATAGAGAAATTATTTACATTATTGATTGTCAAAGTATAGTCCCTAGGCGAGAAATGTCAATCTTAGCTGGAAACTTATTCGAAATGCAACTGTTTGAACCCCACTCCGGACCTACTGACCAAGAACTGTGGAGATAAGGCCAGCAATTAGTATTTTAACAAGCCCTCTAGGTGACTTCAATGTACTCTCAAGTTTGAAATCCACTGCTTTATACAATACACATTGCTCATTTGGGATAATACATACAGAACAATTTATGTTGAGAAATAGCTCTTTTCTTCTTTTTGATGGTGTGTTGTTTTTGTGTTTGCTTGCTTGTTTTGTATTCTGATAAAAGTAATTGAAAATGTTTAATATAAGGATTTTTGCTTATCCCAGTATGGTTATGACACAAGATCACTTGGTTCCTGATAAACTAAAAAGTCATTGTAAACATTGTGGTTTTGAAGAACAACCTACTTAAAATATATTTTATTAGCAGCAATAATAACAAGATGACTAATTTGAATAATCTAGCAACTTGAGACTGAGGAAACAATATGGCTTAGAGTCAGAGGGACTTTAGTCTAGCTTAAATCAGGGTTACTCAACATAAGCATTATTGACCTTTGAGGCCAGATAATTCTATGTTGGAGGGGTGCTATAGGATATTTGGCAGCATTCCTGGTCTCTACCCACTAGATGCCAGGGGATGCCCCTTCTCATTTGTGATAATAAAAAAGTCTCATTGTCAGATATCCCCTTGCAGGGGCAAACAGTCCCTAGTTGAGAACCACTGGTCCACTGGGGTTCTCAACCTCAGCAGTACAGTAGAATCAATTAAGAATACTGATGCCCAGCCAGGCGCGGTGGCTCACGCCTGTAATCACAACACTTTGGGAGGCCGAGGTGGGTAGATCACCTCAGGTCAGGAGTTCAAGACCAGCCTGACCAACATGGTGAAACGCCATCTCTACTAGGAAAATACAAAAATTAGCCAGGCATGGTGGTGGCAGGTGCCTGTAATCCCAGCTTCTCGGGAGGCTGATGCAGGAGAACCACTTGAACCCAGAAGGCGGTGATTGCAGTGAGCCGAAATTGCACCACTGGGCAACAAGAGGGAAACTCTATCTCAAAAAAAAAAAAAAAAAAAAAAAAAAGAATACTGATGCTCAGACTGGTTGGATTGAACCAGTACATTTTCAAAGCTCAGTAGGTGGTACAAAGGTCCAGCCAAGACTGCCAAACACTGTACAGACATCCCAGTGCATCCATACCCTTACCTGGGAGAGAGCTGTAATACCATCTATTCTAACTATCACACAAGATCAGGCGAGAGAGCATTTATGAAAGCATTTACACCACAAGGCAATAAGTATGTTAAAGGCAGCAGAGAAAAATAATGTACTTTTCAAAGTTGTCATTGAAATTGAAAAATGTATCCAGCTCTCTATTATGAATTAGGATAGTTTATATTTACTGTCTCTTAGATTCATACCCCATTCCCAATAGGAAAGAGATGTGATGCATTCTCTAAGTCTCTCTTGGGAGTAGATTCATGATATTATTCAGTCTTCGATGGGCAGAAAACCATACAAATTGGATAAAATCATTCGTACTATGCACCAGTGATGCTCTGAATATATACTATAAAATCAATATTCTTTCTATTCTTTTGTGTCTCAATAACCAATTTTGATAAGTGGAAAAGAATTCAGATTCCTCTGACAATATCTTCTTTAGAAAGAATGGGGAAAAATCTTGGGTTACAATTGTGTCAATCAAAGGGATTCTTTATTTTAAAAAAGATAAAAATATCCAAAGCAAATAATAATAAGTGTTAACAGTTACTAAATCTGAGTAACAAATACATAGATATTTGTTTTTGTTTTTCTGTATTTTTCTTCCAAGTATCTGACTAAAACTTGAAGAGGATGTTAAAATCAGTTTGAACAAAGCACCAGTGAATACTTCAAAGGAAAATAAAGAAAAAAGCACGTTTTTGTTGATGCCAGGTGACTATGGAGACCCCATGGGGATGGGGAGGCCAGCTGGGGGCCAAGAGGTTACATCTGACAGTGTCTACCTCAGTTTATATTGCCAGCTTATGCAGGGAGGGCACATTAGCCTTTGATATTCAAGAGCAGTTCTAACTGAGCAGTTCAGCTAGGGTGTAAGGAAATCTTAGTAGTTGATTTTTTTTCATATGTTCTAACAGCTTTTAAAACAAGGAAATTATTATCAATATCTGCTTCTACCCTCCTTAATGAGTTGCAAAAGTGTGTAACCCCTGCCTTTCTCGCTAATAGAACCAATATGGTAGCAATGGGGACATTTTACACAAAAGGCAGAGTGAAAAGATGGCCTTTTAGGCACATTTTTTTTTTTTTAAAGAGATGAGGGTTTTTCTATGCTGCCCAGGATGGATGCAAACTCCTGGGGCACAAGTGATCCTTCCACCTCAGCCTCTCAAGTAGCTGGGATTATAGGCGTGCACCATCATGCTCAGTTTAGGCATATATTATAAAAGAAACAATTTGCCTGAAGCACTACACTCCCCTGTAGACTGTGGACAGATAAGTAAGCAAAACAATTTTTCTCCTAGAGTAGGAGTTGGCAAACTACAGCCCCTGGGACAAATCCAGTCCACTGTCTGTTTCTGTAAATGCTGTATTAATTTAACACAGCCCAGTCCATTCGTTTGCATATTATCTATGACTTCTTTCAGCTACAACATCAGAGTTGAGTAGTTGTGACAAAATCTGTATAGCCTCAAAAGCCTGAAATACTTACCATCTGTCTTATTACAGAAAAGTTCCCTAACTCCCATCCTAGAGTATTAACATAAATTTGTTCCATAGAGCCACTGTAATCCCAGCACTTTGGGAGGCCAAGAGGGGAGGATGGCTGGAGCCCAGGAGTTCGAGACCAGCCTGGGCAACACAGCAAAACCCTGTCTCTACAAAAATTACCCAGGCACGGTGGTGGGTGCCCATAGTGTAAGCTATTGGGGAGGCTGAGATGGGAGGATCACTTGAACCCAGGAGGTGGAGGTTGCAGTGAGCTGAGATCATGCCACTGCACTGTAGCTTGGGTGACACAGTGAGACCCTGTCTCAGAAAGAAAGAGAGAAAGAGAGAGAGAGGGGGAGAGAGAGAGAGAGAGAGAGAGAGAGAGAGAGAAACAGAGAGAGACAGAGAGAGACAGAGACTTAATAACAAGTGAGTGGACAAAATAAAATATAATATTTCTCAATGACTTTTATAGTCATGCAGTAGTATACATTTATACTACATTTTTGCTTTAATACAGAAAAAATAATTATAAAGACCCAAATATTGTCACCTTTTCTCTTAAAAAAAAAAAAAACTAGTGTGGTCTACAAAGGAAACCTAAAAGAGGATGTGTTGGTAATTAATAAATTAACACATTGTTAAAATATTACTGTTTGATAGTTTCTCAACCTAGCCATTTCCTAGAGTAAGACTATTTTATTTATATACCTACTTGCAGTTGAATAACTGTAATACAGGTAAAAATACTAATGAAAATTCATAGGCAAAAATATTTCCCTTTTTATAGAAAAATAGAAGTCATAGTTCTATGCTAGAGAGAAATAGAAAAACAATCTTTTCTTTCAGTCTTTAAAAAATAATTACCTCTATAGGGAGTAAAGATGATATTTGTGTTTTGACATAAGTAAAAGCTTATTTTTAGTTCATTTCATATGCCTGGACTTTCCAATGTTTGGGGGAAATTTAAGAAATGGAGACGTTTTTGTAGCTTCATAAGACTCTATCATTTCCAGAAGCCTCATAAATTGAAAATGAGACTTTACTGACATTCTTTCTTTTGTTTCTCCTCAAAAGAATTCCCAAATAGGAAAAGAGTATGTAATAAAACAGAGAGTGCAGAGCTATGGTTGTCAAGGCAACTGTAATCATCTTGCCCTTGAACTATGACAGAGCATCCACTGCAGTTCAATCTAACCTCATGTTTCCTCAGAATGCTTATATATGTTCGAAGTCCTTATTATATAGCAATATCATTCCAATCAATCAGGTGATGATAGGAATGTAGAACAGGAACCAAAATGTCCATGGCATTCCCATTATGGAAGGCAGATGGGAAAACGACACTTGCTAGCATACAGAACAGCTAAGAGAACATGTCCTTCCACTCCACGCCATTCAACATGCATTTGGGACACTGTGCTGGCTACTACCATTAATAGAAACATGAGTCCAGCCCATAGATAAAGTAGTAAATACAGATTAAATGAGCTGCAATCCCGTGATAGATCCCCATACCCCTAGAGAACTATGACAAACTACAGAATGGCTGGTATACACACTCACAAATTGCCACTTTGTGGAAAAAATAGTGACTATTTGTGACCATCAGTTTGTCTTCATAGTGAAGAGAAGAAAACTTTCCCCACACAATTTGGAAAACACTGTTACTACTTATTTGTATCTCATCTGATGCTCCCTTCAGGGCTACAGAGGATTGTGTTTTCTCTAGGAGATAGTCAATGTCTTAGAGGCTGGGCAGCCAGAGTTTGCCTCACTGAACGCTAAATGATCTTTGCTTATATTTTCCAACACAGACACTTCTCAATTCTGAAAGTCTATTAAGATAGCTGGATATTTCAAAGTCCACGTGCATTTTCCCATAGAAATAATGATACAGTGGTTTTGGTTCATAGGTCAGCTCAAGTAGTCTCATTTAACCTATGACATACTTGAAGTACAGAGCAGGAAGTACAAATGTAACTGAGAACCCCATTCTCACCCTTCTGAGACTCTGGAAAACAGAAAAGAGTCCCCATTATGGGATAGGGGAAGGAGCACTGGGTTGCGATCAGAAGTCTTTGTCTGTATCAGTTCCTTCTCTGTGCCTCCAGGCCAGAGACCATCTCCTCTGAAGTCAGTGCTGAGGCCCCTGGATCCAGCTCAATCACATGGCTCACCATGGGAACTCAGCACATCATTTACTGGAAATAAAATAATAATCACCTTGCCATATGATCTGAGGTCATCATTTAGTCATTCGAACATTTATTTTTCTGTTTTGTTTTGTTTTGTTTGAGACACGGTCTCGCTCTGTTACCCAGGCTGGAGTGCAGCAATGTGATCTTGGTTCACTGCAGCCTCGACCTCCTGGGCTTAAGCGATTCTCCTGCCTCAGCCTCCCAAATTGCTAGGACTACAGGTGGGCACCACACCCCGCTAATTTAAAAAAGTTTTTTTTTTTTTAAGAGATAGGGTCTCACTATGTTGCCCAGGCTGGTCTCGAACTCCTGGGCTCAAGCAACTGTCCTGCCCCAGCCTCCCAAAATTTCACTATTTCTGAAATTCAGGATCCTCCCGTATAAATTAGATGTTTGGGAAAAATTGGCCAGGCACTAAGCTTCTCTTACTCTCAAATTGTATTGTCCTTAGATCTGTAGAGAGCTTCTGTTATTCCTGTTTTTTTTTGTTTTTTTTTGTTTTTTTTTTTTTTTTTGTATAATAGTGATAACAATGGGTTCTATAAAGGGTGGATGGGAGGATATCATAAGGATAGAGACAGAGTTAGGATAAGCATTTTACTATTGGTGGGGAATTGAAGACTTACATTTTTGGAAAGGAATTTGCTGAAAAAATAGACACTGGCAATTTTTGCTACATTGACAATGTGATAAGAAGCACTCCCCAATTTCCCCTCTCAGTGAAGTTTATTTTTAAGTAACTCCTATCCCATCTTCCTGGTGTCTCATTCCACTCATTAAACAAACTTCTCTGTTTTTTGTT
The DNA here is from genome assembly GCF_037993035.2 of Macaca fascicularis. NCBI lineage: Eukaryota > Metazoa > Chordata > Mammalia > Primates > Cercopithecidae > Macaca > Macaca fascicularis. Next base: position 11,090,568 of record NC_088395.1, read on the forward strand.
TCTAGTGTATCTATCACCATCTCACTTACCTTATTGTTTGCTGTGTATGTATTGGCCATCCTTTGGCCCTCTAGAAAGAAAGTACCATCAGGGCAGGGGTTTGTGTCTATTTTGTCCAGAACTGTATCTCCAAAGCCTAGAATAGCATCTGCACATAGTAGGCATTCAAAACATACTTAGTGAATAGATACATGAATGAATCACCGAATGACAGCAAAAAAAAAAGTATACTCTTCTTCAGATCTAAATAAAATAGACATTTCAAAGGATATGTTGAGGTATCCACTGAAGACAAATTTTGGAGTATTATGAAATCCAGTAGGAGGGAGATTACTTTTTGTCAGAAAAACTAAGGTAAGGAGACCCAATACCCCAGACTACTATCCAAAAGATTGAGTATCAGGGTGATTGCTTAGATAGAGATGTTCTTGATATATTAGAAGTAAACATGTATAAAGAAGGAATGCTTCTTGTATTTCTACTTAGACCTGGGAAATGTCTGGTATAATGGAAAACACCCTGAGGCAGAAGCCATCAGGCATCCACAATCAGTGGATTCTTGCTCTGCCTCTTAGTACCTGTTGACTTTGAACAGCTAGAGGACTTCCCAAACTTCAGATTTCTCACTTGTAAAACTGGAATATGGCCCCCTGCTTTACAAGGTGGTTGTGAGGGTAAAATAAAATGTAAGGAAATCCAGAAAAAGAAGACCTTCAGTAAATGATGGCCTCTCCTACTATTGCCATTACCAACAGTAGCCTTGCTCAAGTCACTGAATCCCTCTGGGCTCCAGTTCCCTTTTCTACAAAACGAACACATTGGATGAGAAGGATTTCAAATGGACCTGCCACTCCAAAAATCCTGTATGCTCAGTTTCACTCCCTCAAATATGTAACTATGGGGCTGGGTGAAAAAAAAAAAAGATCTTTCAAAGAGAACCTAGACTTAGCTATAGAGGTTTATTAAATATGGTAAATTATCTGTGTTATCATTCTACATTCATAACCCTAAAATATAATTTTCCCTTAAAAATATTCTGGAAAAAAAGTTTCCCATGTCTTGGCAAACCAAACTCGAGAGTTTTCCAGTGTTTAGAAGGGCGGAAGGGCCCCAATATTTTAAAGATGAATATAATTTGGTGCTGAAATCTTCCTTTTGTGTTTATGACTATGTCCCAAAATAGAATCCTAGAAGAGAGAAGTGTGACTTAGAAATATCAAGAGACTGCCTAAGAATCCAGCAGGGCTTCATATACATTTTAGTTGATTTACACTTTAAAAATGTTATTCATTTACATGTTTCCATATTTCTACTGTCCCAAATAGGATGAATTTGACAATTTGTGAATCATGAAAAAAGAAAGAAAATCAACTTAATAAACAAGTTATTTTCCCTTTGGGTCATATGTACCCCATAAGATAACTTTAAAGCAGTATTTATATTACAGAGACATTTGCTTGGGATTAGCAGAAAATAATTTTCAGGTTGTCGGTCAGTCTTTAAAAATCTTTTTAAAGAAATTATGCATTCAAAGAGCTCCTAGGGGGAAAAAGTCTGTTAATTATAATACTTCTGGCCAACAAAAAACACTAAATGGTCTGCAATACTTCTAAGTTATTAGTGAAAAAGACCTCCCTTTAGTACAACACAATTTTTAATTCCTTGAAGTATGTCTTGGTGCAACAAACACCCCCCTCCTTTAGGTCATATTCAAATTACACACACACACACACACACACACACACAATGCACCACCCACTTCTCCCATTTCCTCCTATAACCACAAAATGGAATGTTTTACTACAATCATGCACACTCATTTTATTTGCATAAAAATGATGGCTTTAAACTGGTAAAGAAGCAGGAGATCATAATCAGAACTGAAATTAGTCAAAATGAAGTAAAATCTTTTAAAAATAAAAATGAACCTTACATTCTAATATATTTGTGCCTGGATCCAGAGCTACTACATTAAAATAAACATTCATATCATATAACTAAATACAGGTGCCCTAGAAACAACCAACTTACAAAGATCCTGAACATGAGAACAGTCGACCTAAGTGAGCCAGGCCAGGAACAGGGTAGGCTCTCCCCAGACTTGAAGGCTAGAGAAGGATTCCTCTAGGATTCCCCTTGGTCTCGTCCTGCTGGATAGTGGCGCTGGAAGTGATTAGAGTAGAAAGGGGAAGTGAGAAGCCATGGGCCTTGTGCCGCCACAGTACTGTCTTTCCACCATTCTCAACGAGGACTCCATTTCCCATAAATGTTACAAAGAGTGCCTTGGTTCCCAGGCCGGTCCATCAGAAGTCTGCTGGACCCACAGTGCAGCTGGAACTGTGCTATTAATACTAGGCTGACTTCCCACTTGGAAGTCAACTCCAGCCCTGACAGTGCTGTCAGCTCTGTTATGGTTAAATGGATTTGTGGGCGGTCCTGGGAGCCTGCCAGTGAGAACATCCTTTCTGTGGGAAAATTCCTACCGAGGCCCAAACAGCTCACTGTCAAACAGGGTTGTAGACCACAAGTTGTGAGAGCCTTAGGCATTGACCAATCACTTCTCACCTTTCCCTTCTGGAAATACTTGAGTGATCATTAGAGTCAACTCTTGCACAGAGAAACATAAGGCAAGTCCAACACTCAGCACGTGATCTGTTCCATGGCAAGTAATGGGTATATTTTACAGTTGTCATTAATAAAATGACTATAAAATAAATCATACCTCTGTAACATTATGTTCTAATCAACTGAGAGACATTATCACATAATAGTCCTCTTGAATAAGTGGAACTTATGTGTAGAAAGGATACTGTTCTCATCAATAGCAAAGAGTTAGTTTGGTACAAATTGATGAAATACAAGATCAAATAGTTTACACACACAACACACACACAAGGACAGCTAACAATGCAACAGAGATGGGGAGCTATTATAGTAGCAGATTGTAATCTGCTAGGAGATGAAGGATATTCACTGCCTGGGAGCCTTAAGTACACACTCTTAACGGTCCAAATAAGGCAATGGTCATGTTGAAGCAGGTACCTTTGGTATATCTGTAGTTTATTTATCAGTAAGAAGTAGGGTCTCCCTTATCTACTTGACAGCACAGAAACCCCTGGAGACCAAATTAGGGCATGAAAAAGCAAAGGGTCTCCCAAATCTGAGGCCTTAAGTCAGTTGATCAAAGTTCTTAACCAAAGGACAAGGGAACAGACAAGGGCCAACTTCAGTGTAGTGACTTGTCCTCCATGTAGGGCGTCAGAAGAGAGATTTTGGCACATCTGAATAATTCTCAATTCTCCAGTACTGAGTCACTAGTGATAAGTCAGCTTTGGTGTTATATCTTTCTTACTTAATCATCCCCAAGGATAAAATATTCCAGTACCCATGGGGAATCTGAAATGAGGTAAGAGCAGATTTAGGTAGGTTTCTTAAATGCCTGATAATGATATTTTAGTTGGCATATAATATATGGATGCATACACATATGTAGACTATATATTATACCTATATACTATGTTCACCCAGATTGATGTATATATACTATGTATAGGTATATATACTACATATATATATGCATATGCACATATATATAATCTTTCATTTTTTATACAATAGATGCCAACTGACCTGTGGAAATGCCTTCAAATTATATTATTCAGTTCAAGCATACTTAGTACCATATCCATCTGTGGGTAGCCAATTAGAAATCCATGCCTCATTAACATGTTTCCAGACTGAAGGTAAACTGTAAGCATGCACGTCTGTGTTGGTTGTGAAAAACATCATCCTTTGCACTATTGAAGAAATCTTAACGCCAATCTACCCTCCAGAGAAGCCTCAGATCCTTGGAAAATTTTCAGTTTGATCAACACACAGAGGTAAGCCCCAGCAAAAGTTCTTTAACGGGTATTTGGAAAAAAGGCAACACAGAATTTCCCTCTCTAAGTTAGGCTGACTAGTGTGGTGCTGTGGAGACAGAAGGGGATATTAATTCCACATAGTGCTCTCTCCAAGACAAAAGCATTTAAAAATAAAAACAGCAAAAAAAAAAAAAAGAGTTCTAATTTCAAGTCACCCTGAGAACTAAACTTCTTCCTTTTAGGAAATTTACTGAACTTGGCCAGTACTTAGAAGTCTTTAGTGTTGAGATATTTGCTAGGGTGTCCTTATTTAATCAGAAACAACCTGTCTCAAGCAACAGTATTGCTTACACTATGTGTGTGTGTGGGTGTGTGTGTGTGTATGCATGGTAGTATGTCAATCTGAGCCAACTTGTCCCAAGGGCCACACCTATTTCTTGATAGTTAAACAAACCCGGTTTAGGATAAGGAGTTTGAAATTGGAAATGTGGCAAGTAGCCCAAATGAATTTTTGTCTGATCTCTCACTTTTATTTTAGTTCTCTCCTCCCTAATTGTTCTGCCTCCTCTCTGTACTTTCTGAACGTTTTCCTTGACCTCATCATTGGAAAGGGTGTACCCACAGAGTGGGTGAAGCCATATTCTAGAAAAGTCACTGCCTAGGATTTTTAATGAGCCAACAATCATTTGTGACTGCATCAGGCAAATTTTTCATGCAAAGAAATGCTTAGAAAGCCTGAAAAGACAGATAAATTGATTATCTCCAAGCTACCAAAACAGGCTGGATTTTTGGTGCCTGCTGGCTATTAAATGGTTATCTACGTAGAAGAATTTGCTCTTTCATACAATCTGGTAGTGACGTGGTAGTACGGCAGTTAACTTTTACCACTTGTCACTTCTTCAGTGTTTCCATTATCTACCAAAGAGAACCTAACAGTTGTGAACATCTAAACTGGTTAGGGTCAGTGAGCAACACCTAGCCTACAAGTTTGTTGCAATGATTACATGAGATAAAAAGTATAAAGCACTTCTGTAGTACCTGGCACATGGAAAGATATATATATATATATATATATATATATATATATATATATATATATATATATATGTTCATCACCATCATTATAACCATGATCACCACCACCACTATCATCACCACCATCATTGTCATCATTTATTGTAAAATGAGGACTACTAATTATAAAATTTTAGTTAGGACAGGAGTGCCATCTGTGATAGAATAAACTGAAAGGTAAACACAATAATACATAGTTCTTCTATGTAGAAGGATCCCCTGAGAGTTCATCAGTCTCCACATATTTTCCCCACAAACCATATATCCACTTTTCTTCCATTACCATGGAACCTGACTCCAAAAGATTTAGATAAATTACTGATTTCAGCAGCGTGCTGGACAAACTTTTCTGGAAACTTTGTGGATCAGACAGTAAAATGTAGCAAATATAGCTGTACATACAGATGGACTGAAGAACTATGCATATCAGGTACTAATTAATAAAGTAGGCAAATCTACCATTGCAGGTACCTGGTCCCATCTTGTTTAACATCTTCATCAGCAACTTACATAAAAGCATGGACTATGATTTTCAAATTTTTACTAGACAACTAAGCTAGGAAGAATGCATAAAATAAGAGAAGAGAGGGCAAAGTGGCAGGCGCCTGTAGTCCCAGCTACTCGGGAGGCTGAGGCAGGAGAATGGCGTGAACCCAGGAGGCGGAGCTTGCAGTGAGCTGAGATCCGGCCACTGCATTCCAGCCTGGGTGACAGAGCAGACTCCGTCTCAAAAAAAAAAAAAAAAAAAGAGAGAAGAGAGAATTGGGGTTTTAAAATACAATTGTAATTTATATATAATTTTATTAGATCAAAAGGTTAGGATGATACTTTAAAAATTCAAGAAATTAGAAATTTGCATTTAAATTTTAACAATTAATTAGAAAGAGAGAAGCAACTTGAGTTTAATTCTGTGAAAAACAAGAGGTAGGATTTTTAATGAGCCAACAATTATCCAATAAGCTCAAATGAACTGCAAGTCTGACAAAAGCATTACACCAGGCAATGGAAACTTGGGCTGCATGAAAAAAACTCTGGAATCCAACTCAAGAAAAGAGAAAAGTGACCACACAATGGATTCCACCCAAGCCAGAGCACACGTGGAGCACTAAACTCTGGTCTGGAGGTCACACCTTTGAAAGACATTGAGGCATCCAACAAGTTCTGAAGAGGGTAGTGAGGCTAGGGAGGGGAAGATGGTGAAAACTTGGTCATTTCACAAACCTTCGAAATCCATGAAAGAAACTGATATTTAGTCTGAAGTTGCAAAGGCTGTGCGGTAATAGAAACGCTGACCTAAAATATTTGAATGCTGAAGTAGTAGATCTGGCCTATCTTTCAAGAGAGCAGATTTCAAATGACAGAATGAGAATTTCAGGAAGTAGGCCTGGGCCTCCTTCAAGGAGACTCTATCTAAAGAAAACATTAACCCAAGGATAAGTGACTTTAAGGGGAAGGGGATTCTTAATACTTAAAGGTTCATGCAGATAACCATCTGATTATCCATTCTGAATGTGGTGAAAAGGAATCCTGTTTTGGGTGAGTGGCCAAACATATGACCGTTAGGGTACCACAACTGTAATTCAGTTCTCCTGTGTAAAGTGTCAATGAGCGATATAAGGAAGAGGGAGGGCTTCATTAGAGGAGAAGGGGATGGCTGGAAATGGGGAAAGAGCAGTTTACGGCTGGTTTTGGGTGGCTGAAGAGTGTAGCAGGTAGCATAGTTCCCATGATAAATGAATTAATACTAATTAACTAATAAAGGTTCAAACCAAACTTTAGAATTTTATTCAATGCTAGTCCTATTCTAATGACAACTGAGTAAAAGACAGCTGTCCCAGTGCCCTATGGCCTAGTCCATTCCCTCCCAATGCTGGAATGATGTTTTATTCTTTCTCACAGTCCTCATGACACCTTAGGCACTAGGCAGTAGCTTGATTAACTTTCTACTTTTGCTCCAGGGAGTTCAGGTTAAAGAATGAGGAATGAGTAGTCAACAATAGAAACTAGTTTGGCATACCACACATTCTCACTCCTAAGTGGGAGTTGAACAACGAGAACACATGGACACAGGGAGGAGAACATCACGCACTGGGGCCTGTTTGGGGGTGGGGGGCAAGGGAAGGGAGAGCATTAGAACAAATACCTAATGCACTTGGGGCTTAAAACCTAGATGACAGGTTGGTAGATGCAGCAAACCACCATGGCACATGTATACCTATGTAATAAACCTGCACGTTCTGCACTTGTATCCCAGAACTTAAAGTAAAATAACAAACACACAAACAAAACAAAAACAAAAAGAAACTAGTTTGGCAAGGTGACTATTTGATTGACTACTTTCACTAGGATATATGACCCCAACCTAAGTGGAAGTATTTTGACATCAAGGTGATATAAACATTTTTGCTGCTTTTTTGAGAAAAATATCACAGTAATATGTTACTGTGGGTTTTTTCTTAAATCTCTTGATCACTGTTAGTTTTTAAAATTTGTCTTTTTAAAATATACTTTTTAATGTCTGATGGGACATTAATGAATATTGTTAGATTGTGCTTTGACACTATAGTGATGTAATATATTTTGATATGATATAAAATATATAGCATACATTATGTTTTGATATATGTACCTTAATATCTAACAAAACTTTCTAGAAGAATTACATCCATTTATGTATTAAATTATACTAAAGCAAATTGAGAATTTATTTCATAATTAACACAAAATATCCATATTGCCTGGACCCGGAAATAAAGAAAATGATGCTACAGTGTTAAAGTAAGATTAGAATATTATTGTAGAGCATAATTGATGGAGGGAGTGCATTTTCAAATATCCTCTTTACCTCCTTGTTGCTATGTTGGCTACCCACATAATACTACCTGAGCCTGTATCTCTCATTAATCCATTGTAACCTTTTCTTGCTGAGGAATTTCATAACCGCTGTATTACCTGCCAGTAAGTGATAGTTCAGATCAATTTAAAATGCTATGGCTTTTGATCCTGTTGTCTGTATTTTAGATATTAATTACAATAGTATTGTCCTTATGGACCAACCCCAAACTGCATTGAATTGGGAAGTCATTTTCCTTTATTTACCTTTTATAATATAATTTCAAAATGACAGGCTTATACGCAAAGCATAATTCTTTATAGACACTGGCTCATCATTGGACTTTATCACTTCCAAAGCAATAAGGATGGAAGAAATCCACGGGGTCCTGATCCATGGAGATTCCTGGCTTTTTTCCCACTCAGTTGATGGAAAATGTTTTCTCTTTCTAAGTTAGATGAGGGATGGGGTTAGGGAAACTCACATCTTACACTCTTATGATTTGGCTCATGTCTTTATTGTTTTCCAAATTTTATGTGTTTGGGTCAGTTAATCAGACTCCTAATTCTATCCATTGTATTCAAACAGATATAGTACTTTTTTCTCCTTTCTTCCCCCAAAGCTGCATTACTTTTTGGATATGGGGTCTCTCTGGCCAGCTGCAAAGATTCTGCCTGTGTGACAGATGACATCTCCCTCGTGCTAATAAGTCTTTTAAAACCCTTTTAAAACCCAGAAATTATCTTGGGTATCCCACAAGTCATGAACAGCAGTACACTAGGGATATAGCGATTTACTTAATAAATAACTGTTCTGTGGATAGAAAAGCTAGAAATAGTAGCCAGGTCTGCTTTTTCTCGAATTTGAGTCTAAATTGTATCTTTCTTTAAAATTGAGATATAATTCACATACTATAAAATTTACCACTTTAAAGTGTACAGTACAGTGAGTTTTAGTACATTCAGAGTCATGCAACCATTATCACAATCAACTTTGGAGCATTTCCGTCACCCTAAAAAGAAATCCATACCCATTAACAGTTACTCCTCACATCCCTCTCCCTCAGCCCCTAGCAACCATGAATCCACTTTCTGCCTCTATGGATTTGCCTGTTCTGGACATTTCATATATATCCAATCATACAATATGTAGCCTTTTGGGTCTGGATTCTTTACTTAGCATAACATTTTCAACGTTTGCATGTGTTGTCACAGGAATTATCCCTTTTGTGGCTAAATATATTATTTTATATTGATATATCACATATGTTTATTTGTTCATGAACATTTGGATTGTTTTCACTTCTCAGCTATTATAAATAACACTGCTCTGAACATTCATGTACATATTTCCATGTAGACATATATGTTCATTTCTCTTAGGTAGATAACCAAGAGTGGAGTTTCTGGGTCATAGGGTCACATGGTAGTTCTATGTTTTAACTATATATATATATTTTTTGAGACAGAGTTTTGCTCTTGTTGCCCAGGCTGGAGTGCAATGGCATGATCTCAGCTCACCGTTACCTCCACCTCCTGGGTTCAAGTGATTCTCCTGCCTCAGCCTCTCAAGTAGCTGGGATTACAGGCATGCGCCACCACACCTGGCTAATTTTTTTTTTTTTTAGTAGAGATGGGGTTTCTCCATGTTGGTCAGGCTGGTCTCGAACTCCCGACCTCAGGTAATCCGTCCGTCTCAGCCTCCCAAAATGCTGGGATTACAGGTGTGAGCCACTGCACCCAGCCTTAACTATATCTTAATTGTTTTCCTCAGGTAGCTATGAGTGGTCTCAATTCTTCTGTAAATTCTTTTATGATTTGGTGGTTTCCTGCCTTTTTATAACAGAAAATTTGTTTTGTTATATTTTGTTCCATTTTATCATCATAAAGGTCCTCCATCCATGTCTAGAAACATTTTAATGCAAAGTCCCAAAGAAAGTTAAATCCTAAGCACTTATCTCCTTAAAAATAAATTCAGCTTGATTTAGAAGAATTTAGAAAATGGGTAAATTCCCCATTCATTAATAACACTTTGTTATATTATTATCTGTTATGGCATCTCCTTATAAAGCAAACATCTCAGGTACTAGGTATTACAAATCATTTCTTCCTTGTATGAATGCCAAGTCCTCTGAGAGCTGATGGTATCAATCTATACAGAAGCATTTTCTGCTCACTGTAAATTCTGGTAATGCCAAACCCATCTTACATGAGACAAAGGGACCAATCTAAATTAGTGACACCAAAAACAAACAAGTTTTTTCATGTAAATATTTTTATATATAGGAACACATAATTATTCAGATTTTCAGGATAAGAAACTTTGTTAGATAATAAGAGGACACTATGTTTAATAAACAAATTAATTCTGTAAATGGCACTTAAAGGAAGATTAAAGGTAACCAAACAGTCTTGCTCATATGTATTGCCAATACAACTTCTAAATCTTATTTAGCCTATTAAAAAAAGGCTTGCTAAAAATGTGTATCAGTACCAAACCTCCTATCACCATATTCCAATGTATTCAAAATTCCTAATCATTTTTGCACAAGCATTATTAAACACTGTAATTCTATATTGTGATTTGCTTCCCATTTGAAAAAAGGTTATTTCCTCCCTTGTCTTCTAAGAAGATACTCCTTCAGGGATTTTATAGAGTTCAGATTTGCTGTCGTTCTCCTGCCTCCTTCAGCACCAGTCAAATCATTTTGTAAAATTCACTGGGATTAACAGCCATTAGTAATTTGTTTACCAGTCACATAGATAAAATTTGCCTTTGAATTTTACATGAATACTGTCCACAAACACAGAATGTTTTTTCTATCTTTTCAGTTGACTAAGAAAAAAACTACACACATGCGTATATAAAAAGCACTGTTTCCTTCTGATACTTCAATTTGAAAGCCCCTCAAAAGCTGAAGAAAGAAAATAAAACCATATGAATTAAAGTTGAGGTAGAGGATTTTCCAACAGCATCATTTCTGCTGGTTACTAAGTTCCACAAATAGCTAATGTGGCCAACCACCTTTGAAATCAAAGTGCTGTGCCCCATCTCCTAATGGAGCCATAGTATGCTAAGGGAAGTGAAACTTTTAGAGTCAGCACCCAGATGGTGTTGACAAAGAAACCCACGTGCATGGTGCAATGCAGACTGTATTTTAAATTGGCCTCAAACTCTAAAAAGCACACAAACACACATTTGGATCACCTTTGTTCCACCACACAAAACAATCCCAGTTTGCCTGTCTCCCCACTGCCTGGTTCACATACTGAATAACGGGATGCTATTTCAATATTTAGCTCAGGCCAACAACATTATTAGCAAAGCAGATTTTTCCCACCTTATTACCCATGGCCAAATATATAACTTCGAGGTGGTCTGTGCTGTCTGCTTCTTTCCATATGAGTATAACATTGACCTGTATGCATATGATTCTCACCAATGTAGAGGTAACTGCTCACATCTATATCTTAGTAAGAGGCAATTGATGAAGTAATAAATGTTTAACAGCTAGGTGTCATCTCCCAGCTGTGTATGAATTTATGTTATAATATCGATGACAAATCATTGACTAAGCTTAGCTTATAAAAAGAAGTCCACTGAACTTGTTTTTAGACAACCTAAGTCGAAATTACTTTTCTGAATGTAAATTAGTTCAGCCACTGTAAAAAGCAGATTGGCAATTTCTCAAAGCATTTAAAACAGAACTACCATTCAGCCCAACAATCCCATTATTGGGTATATACTCAAAGGAATATAAATTGTTCTATCATAAAGACACATGCACATGTATGTTTATCGTAGCACTATCCATAATATTCCAAAGACATGGAATCAACCTACATGCACATCAACGGTAGACTGGATAAAGAAAATGTGGTACATATATTCCATGGAATACTATGCAGCCATAAAAAGGAACAAGATCACATTTTTTGCAGCAACATGGATGGAACTAGAGGCCATTATCATGAGTGAAGTAACGTAGGAACAGAAAACCATATACTGCACGTTCTCACTTATAAGTGGGGGTTAAACATTTAGTACACATGGATACAAAGAAGGGAACAACAGATACCAGTGCCTACTTGAGGGTGGAGGGTGGGAGGAGAGTGAGGATCGAAAAACTACCTATTGAGTACTATGTTTACTACATGGTTGATGAAATAATCACTACACCACACCCCCACAACGTGCAATTTACCTATATAACAAACCTGCATGTGTACCTTTGAAACTAAAAATGTTTTTTTTTAAAAAAAGAAATTACTTTTCCACCAATAATTTGCTATGTGACCTTGGAAAAGTTAATTAACTTGATTAGCAGCCTCAGTTAGTTGCCTACCCAACAGTGATTTCCCCTTCCCTCCCCCTTCCAAAGAGAGGTCTAATGTTATTTGGCTATTCAACCTTCCCCTACGTGACCAAGGGTAGATGACCCATCCAGACTGCAAAGATAGATCCTCATTATTTTTAGTCCATTGTGGTTATACTATTCCATTTGCCGGGAATATTTTAAGAAGGGAAATGCATATCAGATTAAGTTTGGTTGCATAACCACAAAAAAGAGCAAGAAATAAAAATAACAGTAGTTTTAAATAAGATGCAAATATAATTCCCTGGGGAATTATATTTATCTATTGGGGAAAAGAAGACAGGTGTTAGGCAACAGGGGGCACCCTGTTCAGGAGTAGATAGATGCATCCGGGATGAGGCTCCCAACTAGCTTACTTTTCTGCCATTTTGCTGTGCTATCTCAGGTCCAGCACTGCTGCTAGGAGCTCTGGACAACTTCAGCCAACAGGAAGCCCTTACTGCGGGGGACTCAGTCACATGATGACAGTTAGCTATACAGGAGGTAGTGAAAGGAAGGCGGGGGAAATGCAAGGAGAAGGGGAGGCAACTAGTAGTCATTTTCACAGCATGTGGCCCAATTCCCGCCTATGAAATATGAAGCTTCTGGGAAAGTCTCCTGCCATGAAATAGAAACAGAAAGAGATAAACTGTACTTCTCCCTCTGATCGATGTCACATCTCAATGTGATGTCTGAAACTGATGCAGCCATCTTGGTACCAGCCTGAGAGCAAAGCCAACAATACACAGAGCAGGACAGAGCCTGCGGAGAGAAGGACCCAACATCCTGACATTCTGTACAGTACCCAGATCCTAGGCCATGCTGGACTTCTTGTCATCTTAGATGGCAATTTCATTACTGTTTATTTCCAATGGAGGGGGAGTCTTCTGTTACTTACAGCCAAACGTCTCAAATTCATTCGCCCTATCCAATAGGCCTTACAAATTTAAAGACAGTCATTTCTCCCTCTTGGTTTGTATTTTCACAAGCTAAAAAATTCTAGAGACATAGAAGATCAATCAATTCTCGTTTTAATCACTATTATCAAAATATATCTTGATTAATGCCTTAGCAATATTAAGTAATGTATATGCCTACAATGATTGTGTTATAGTCATATAGACCAAAACAGAAAAGCAGAACAAAAAGATAAAATTCATTAAATATGTCATATTCACATTCATTAAAAAATAATTGTTCATTTATCTTTTGGCTTATTGTTTTTTAAAATGAATGCAGAAAACCATAAAATATTTCCGGTATTGGGGTTCCAATTCCTGGCCTTACCACTTGCATTGTGATCTAAGACAAATAATTTAATCTGTGAGAGCCATAGTTTTTTATATATTAAAAATGGGAGAGGAATACCACTGGTTTTAGTCAGCCTTGGCTGCCAAAACAAAATATCATAGACTGGCTGGTGTAAACTACAGACATTTACTTTTCACAGTTCTGGAGGCTGGACATCTGAGATCATGGTGCCAGCAAAGTTCAGTTCTGACGAGGGATCTCTTCTTAGCTTGCAGACAGCCACCTTCTCACTGTGTTCTCACATGGCAGGGAAAGAGCAAGGTCTGGTCCCTTCCTCTTCTTGGAATAATTGCACTAATCCCATCATGGGAGCCCCACTCTCATGAACTCAGCTAAACCTAGTCACTCCCCAAAGGCCCTACCTGCAAATAGCATCACACTGGCTATAGGGCTAGCCTTCAACATAGGAATTTTGGTGGGACACAAACATTCAGTCCATAAAACCATCTCTTCTTAAGAATGTGGGAAGGTTGAAAAAATATGTAAGTGGCATAATGGCAGTTATATAGTAGTTACTCAATAACTGGCAACTATGACATCATGGGCAGCCAGTGAGGATACAAAGTTAATAGATCTGATTCAATATTTCATTCATTCGTTTATACATACATACATTTATATTCCACCTAGTTCCAGAAGGCATTGAAAGCAGAAGGAAAGCAAATATAAAAATTATTGCAATGTTTTAAGTTATAGAATAAATTGTATCTATCAAGAAATTATGGGTACATAAAGAGACAGCAGAAACTAAGAGACATCAGATGACACAAAGGAGCAGAAACCATGAGGGAAAGAGAAGAAAAGTCAAGGAAAGGTATTTGAGAGTAGACTAGAGCGATGTGGGTAAATGAGGGAGGTGGGGAGAAAGAAAGAAAGCTAGTTAGCTAGGTAGAGAAGTCAAGTCTACAGCCTGGTAAACGTCAAACGTTACTAGAGTCATACTTTGCACAGGGATGAGTTTCCTTTGAGTCTTGCATGGGGTGGTGTTCAGTTTTCACAAGGGCTAAGATGTTTTTCTCCTTTTAAGTTCTTTCCTGTGTAACTTTACAATGGATTTCTGCTACCTGAAATAACCAAGTGTGTCTTTGTTCCTTGCAACATGGAAGAACATAAGACAAAGTGGTAGCCTAAGCCACAGAATTGATAAAAGGGTGGAAGAAATGTGTCTACAGTGAGAGAAGAAGAGGCCTAAGATGGAAGTATGTTTAAGCAGCAGATGAGGGATAACATGCCTTCAAAGGAGAGCAAGACATATTACTTCCAGAAGTAGAAGGAGAAATAACAGAGTTATGGAAAAGGGAAGAAAAGAGGTGGTCAGGAAAAAAAAAAAAGCTGGATTCAGAGGTTCCAGAGGTAGCATGCAATAAGGACTCACTCTCCTGAATTCACAGTAAAGTTGCCTATAACCCTGAAAACAGAAGACTCAAAGGAGTGATGGGATAGAAGCCAGATAACAGAGAGTTCAGGAGTAGATAGATGAGCATGTGAACTAGCTTTGAGTGTAAACTATTCTTATGAGAGATTTAGTTGCAAAAGAGAGATGGCTTTCAGAAGAGGTTTGCTCAAGGAAGGGTTTTGACAAGACAAGATGACTGAGTGTGTAGAAGTTGAGGCTGGGGGAGAGTTAAGATGATGCTATCTGGAGTGACCCTGATGAAGCAGAACTGCATGGGATTTGGACAGGATGGCAGATGCCTTTGCCTCTGAGATGGGAGGAAATGGGGTCTGTGCTGCCCATTTTATGATGAATCTTTGACTACAAGGACAAATTGACCCAGTACTTTCATGTAGAACTAGCTATAACAAAGGAATATTTAAAGTTTTAAGTGAGGTTGTTTTAACCTCACCAAGTATTATGTATAAATAGTATGGTCATTTAAAATTTCCCAATTATTGCTATTTGTTCTGGATCTTATGCTCATATCACAAGAACACTGATGGGGCTGAGTTTCTGGAAGTGACAGATCTTGTACTTGTGGCTGGCTAATGAATCACCCAGGAAGTTTGAGAGACCAGGATGTTACCTCCAGATTGTGGGGTTTCCAGGCTTCCGCCCTATCAGGCAGGCACATCTGCTTCTCCAGATGAAGGAAGCAAAACCAGAATAGAAGAGTCAGTTGGCAAAGTAACAAGGTCAATTCTTGCCCTCTCCTTCCTGGTTTCCTGCACTGACCTGGGACTATCTACGTGAACTGCCTTCAACCAATTCTGCACTCTGCAAAAAGAATTAAAGCAGGAAGGACTACACTGTTCTCCTCTTTCAGCATCCCTGAAATGGCATCTGACTCATTTACTAAACCCACAAGTTTTGACTGATCTATGCTGTGCACTAGACTCTGTCCTAGGCACTGGAGAAAGCATGGTGATAGTAAAATAGTTTTCCTATGTAGCATAGATTGCCATGGGTCTTGCATGAGGACTAATTGTTAATAAGGATTCTTGTTGCTTATCTAAACGGATGCATCTGTAAATCTTGCTTGAGCATATTGCATTACTGTTTACAAAAGGGTAAGGTTGCTGTTTATTTTTCAGCATGGAAGATGCACACATTGTACTTTTCATTTACAAGATACAGCTCAGGGTGAACAAAGCCTTAGGATAAATACTCTTTTCTAAAACACACAAAAGATGATAAACTCCAAAGCTTACATGTGTTCTAATTTTCATCATGGCCCATTTGGCCCAGGGTTCCGTATCTGTCAGAAGATCCAGGTGACATATTAGGGAGGGTAAGGTTTTAGCTATCATCTAAAATAGGATTCTTATCCCTCCTCCAATTCTAACTTCCCAACCTGCCTTAATTATCACATTTGGATTCATCTTTCATGAATTAAAATATTAGACTATATCACTTCTTAAAATACAGGATAGAAATAGAACCAGGATGCTTGCAATTTATGACTTCCATGAAGTTAACTCTAATTTTATGTTTCCTAATATTGCTGTTGTCAAGCTTAAAGGGTATTACCTAGTCCTGTTAAGTTCTGTTGTGTCTTGTCCATCTCATATCTCTGTAGCTTATAAAGTACCTGACAAAGAAGGAAAGAGCTTGATAAATATTTGTGGAATAAAATAATTTAATCAATAACTAATTGTCACCCATTTAAATTCATAGACTTTAAATTTCCTGTCTCTCTAGTTTCATGTTTTACAGTTTAAAGAATCCTGATATTTTGGTAGATTCTCACCAAATAAGACTTAGGTGCCCATATGACCCAGTTTGCTTAGTGCAGTTCTAGTGCATGCCTAATGTGCCAGGGTAATTATTCCTAGTGATCTTTTCCCTTTCAAAAGTATCCCAATTTGAATGACCTTCTAACCACTATTCTCCTGGGTCCCTTGAGCCCCTCTGTAAAATTCCACATGTGCATTTCAGAAGCTGGAGAAAGCTTTCTTTTTACAGGACATTGTGGTAGTTTCTGTTTGTTTTTTTGCCTACTCCCCTTCCTGATGATGAAGTGTCTCTATGAACCTTCAGACTACTGGGCAGGGGTTGTCTAGGAAAAGTCTAGGGCCATGCTTTTCAAATTTTAGTGTGCTTTAATGTATCACTGGGGGCTTCTGTGAAAATGTAGATCCTATTCAGCAGGTCTGGAATGGGGCTACTGATACTGTTGGGCTGAAGACAGCACTTTGAGTAACAAGAGTCTCCAAGTTTTCCTAGTTAGCCATGACTTAGAGCCCAGCTATTATGACATAACATTGCTTACTGCTCAACAACATCCTCGTTAGAAGCCACAGAACTGAGGTCAAACCTTGCCCTCATTACTTATACCTTTGTGACCTTACACAAAGTATTGATCTCTCTAAAGCTCAGTTTTCTCACATATGAGATACAAACAATAACAATTATCTCAGAGGAATGATGTGAAGATTAAATGAAATAATAAATATAAAACAGTACTATTTTCCCTCACTGTAAATGTTCAAAAATGGTGGTAGCTGAAATTGTCATCATCATAGTCAGAGTGTAGTTTGAATTCCTCCCCCGTTCTCTCTGTCCAGTTCTTCCCTGCGATTTCCCCCATTTTACTCAAAGCTTAACATCAGAAGGTACTTGTTTAGATAAATATCAGAGGGTAATGAGCAGAGCTAGACAGTGCCTTAAAAATGGACACCAGGATATGCTAAATTATCAAGTTGTCAGTACATGCAGGAATTACAATCAAGGTTTGGACAGATCCACAGGAAAGGCCAAAAGTTGGTAATTAATGCCAATTCATAGATACTTAATTATCACTTGACTGGATTAAATTCCCTGGGCTGAGGCTGCCTCCTTTAGTTAGCATGCGTCAATAGCAGCAGTCAGAAGCAATTCAATTGCATATACTCTTCTAAAACCCAGAATTACCAGCAGAAGAAAGAATGAATATTAGAAAAATAGAAAAGTTGAACAGATCAACTTATCAACCTAGATCTTGTTTTAAACTTTGTCTCCTCCTTTTCCTAATTGGGTATCAGGTAGCAGAATTCCAAGTATTCCAGTTTCACTTACTTTATTTTAGCCTTTCAAAAGTTACATAATCTAAACCTTCGTTTTAACTCATGGAAAGTGATAGGAGTGAAATAGCATTTTGTAAATAACAACTTACTATTTAAACCTATAGCATCAACATCATTGTTGCAGTCATCAAAATTGTTATTCTCTTCCTCATCTTTAAGTTCCTTTCTGGTTATAAACATTTCTCTTTCCTCTGATGTCAGTCCTAATGTAGGACCCACGTTCTTTCTCGCTGGGTAGAGTCACCAATGAAAGAAGAAAAGTGATATCAGAAACTTGGATAATTTTCTTACTAGAAAATCTCTACTTAGTCATTGTAAAACTGGATGTTGAGTTTGAAATGACAATGTGCTATAGGTTCACCTCCTACAATTCAAAGCTCACTATAGACTATACTTTTCCATTGATTAATTCATTGACTTATTCATTGTACACATGCTTAGACCATAGTACCTATGTCATGAAGAACATAATCAAATGTCTCTCCCTAATGAGAACTCACAGAACTACCAGAGCATGCTTCCTGAGGCCCATCACACTCTACAGGTCAATCATGATTCCATCTTGTGTTAACTATTCTTGATGCTTACATGGCAGGCCATTTTCAAAGTATGCCTACCAAAACAAAACAAAACAAAACAAAAAATATGTTCTTAACAAAGATTGGCCCAACTATCACAATGACTGGAAGGCCTACTTATAGAGATAGTAGAAATAACTAATTTATATTTTCCACCAGTGTTGCACTGAGCACTGACAGATCTTACTTATCTTACTTGATGGATAAGTCTCAAAATCCCTTAAGAAGATTTCTATGTAGAAAGGAAGAGAAATCACCAGCATATTTTCATTATCGGACTGGAGGGATGGCTGTTTCCTAGAGAACAGCAGCCAGGATATGTACAACATTAAAATTAACATGGTCCCTTAAGTGTTTCTCTCACCAGATTTGTTCTACAAGCACACAGCTATTTATCCTCTAAGCAAGGGTCAGCCAACTATAATCCATGGACCAAATCCAGCCCATCACCTGTTATTGTAAATAAAGTTTTATTGGAACCAGTCATGCACATTCATTTGTGTATTGTCTATGACTGTTTTGTACTCAAATGGCAGAGTTGTGACAGAGATCTTATGGTCAGCAAAGACTAAAATATTTACTATCTGGTCTTACTAAAAGACCATGCTACTTTACCAAAAACAACAACAACAAAACCATTAAGCTTGCATTGACATTTCAGTGATTTAGTTTGAAGAATTCATAGATATCTTTAATAATTTTAAATTACTATAATCCTTAATATAGTTAATTAAAAGCTACCATGAAGAGGTCTGGAATAAAAATTTCTATGCAAATATCCCTTTGGTATATGGTTAATCACTAACAAAATAATCAAATATTATTTATGAGAAAGATAATGCCTAGTTTTATATATTGGAATCTTAATGAAAAAGATAAGAAGTAAACATATTCAATAGCTCTGATTTCTGCCAGTATATCATAAAGTAAATACTAGTACTTGAGCTCATGCTCATATCCTAAGTATCTACATAATAATTTGGAATAGATGAGTTGATCCAAGACTCTGCTGTAAGTACTACAGGAAATGTCTCTGTAAAAGTATATTATCATTTTAATCTAGATTTAATGTATCTCATTATATGCTTTTAACAATGTATATGTGTAATCATTTGAGAATCTAGAGCCCAAATGAAAAAATATATATTTAAATGGAGAAGAGGGTTATTTCTGTATCCTGCATTAGTTAATTTTAAGACATAAATATCTAAAGTTGATAAAACAAAAGGGGAAACAAGCCCATCTGCAGAAATAATTTTGCAACTTATATCCAAGCTACTTTTGAAATATAGAACCTCCTTTCTCCTTTCAAAGACCCTCAAGTATTTGCTATAGCTTTATTATTAAAATATCTAGATGTGTCATTATAATCAGATGGAAAATTCAGCAAAATTATGTTTCCTTAGTAAATAAAGTATATACTGACTATATGTTTATATATTAACTTTTTCCCATGTGAAACCAGTATTTAAAACTAAACATTTTTCTCACTACAGATACTTTTTGACTAATGAGTCAGTGATTATATACCAAGTGAATATTAATAAAGAATAGATTTTTTAAAAATCACGTTCACTTTATGATATTGATCTCATATTCCTCATTCTACGTACATTGTACAGAATAGTTAAGAAAGTATTGTTGGCCGGGCGCGGTGGCTCATGCCTGTAATCCCAGCACTTTGGGAGGCCGAGGAGGGAGGATCACAAGGTCAGTAGAAGGAGACCATGGCTAACATGGTGAAACACCGCCTCTACTTAAAATACAAAAAAATTAGCCGGGCATGGTGGCACGTGCCTGTAGTCCCAGCTACTCAGAAGGCTGAGGCAGGAGAATGACCTGAACCCATGAGGCAAAGCTTGCAGTGAGCCGAAATCATGCCACTGCACTCCAGCCTGGGTGATAGAGTGAGACTCCATCTCAAAAAAAAAAAAAAAAAAAGAAAAAAAAAAAGAAAAAAAAGAAAGAAAGAAACTATTGTTATTGTTAACTTCATTGGGACAATGATTTACAATTCTACTTATGCTGAAAGGTTAAGGAAAGACTTTGGAAATTCAAAAGCCAACCACAATTAATATTGCTTTATTCTTTTCTTTCTTATCAGGTACAAAAAATTTGAAATGCTTATAGAATGCTTGTCATATGTAAATATTGAAATAAAAATTATTCATACAAATCCCTAAACATGAAACTAAAGATTCTAATAATTCTGAATTTTTAAATATGAATATTTTCTAATTTTTTCTCACACACACACACACACACACACATAAATATATATATGTACACTTTTAAAATTAGGATGCTAAATCTCTGCCCATCTGTGTCAGCCTTTTAAAGAGCTTGTGATTCCCAATCTGCAATCCCAGGATACACAGATGTTAGTAGGTGAGACAACAGACCAACAAATTCCTGCTTGGCAAGTAAAATAAAAAGTAAAACGTAAAACAGGAGATCTTGTTTTCTCTACTTTGGGGAAAATAAATCAAAACAAAACAAAATCATCACCAGCCCTCTCAAGTTCATAATAAAGACACTGTTTAAAACAAAGAGAGAGACAGAAAAAAGCAAATGATAGCAATATTTATCCCTGAAGCATGGTGGCTAAAAAATGT
Source organism: Macaca fascicularis (assembly GCF_037993035.2). Taxonomy (NCBI): domain Eukaryota; kingdom Metazoa; phylum Chordata; class Mammalia; order Primates; family Cercopithecidae; genus Macaca; species Macaca fascicularis. The sequence continues at coordinate 11,111,699 of NC_088395.1, forward strand.
GACCGAAGTACTTCCTAACTATTGAAAATTAAATTACTGGTTTTGTGGATTTGAAAAATAGAAGGTTTGCATTTCAAGCATATAAATAACATGAAATAATTCTGTCTTCACTTTGAAAGGGCTATTTAGCAAAAGAATGTGACATTCTGAAGGACACACTTTGGGGATGAAATTTAAGCAAAGGTCACATCTCAAATTCAACCAGCCTTTTTCACTTGGGCTGCAGTGGAATGGAATGATTGAACAAGTGTGAACTCCTAGGCAGGGTGGGCATAGGTGGAGTTAGTGGGTAAATTTGATTTGTTTGGTAAGGTTAGTGAGATAAATTTATTTCCTTTGGAGTGGGATTCTAGGTGCTGAAAAATAAAACACGGTGTTTGTAGCCACATTTCTTTACTGCATTTTCAAAATTTATCCAAATGAGATTAAGTTGATTGGTACTCTACAGAGGTAACAGCCACCTACCATTCTGATTAATATTTCAATGAGGAAGCAATGTCTTATTATTAATTGAGACCAAGCAATTATCAGCCTTTTGACTCTATAACATAAAATAAAATAATCAAGACCAATCTCCCATGGAAATTATCTGAAGATACAACCACAAGCCTGTTGAGGTAAAGGACTGGAGTTTGAAGGGGCTCTCCCTCCTTCACAGAAGCACTATGGCCTAGCTACCCTCTCCGTAGTAGTAATATGGAGTGGGCCTAAGAGAGAACAGCTTTAAAATTCAAAACAAGATCCTGGAGGACTGTAGTTGACTTGGCCAGGTACTTAGGAGCCACAATTTTGCTCTTAAAGAGGCTTTGAGTAGTCACTCCCTCTCAGGTAGGCTCTAGGGTGGAGATTCAGTGTTTGTCATCCTTGGGACATCTCAAACAAGAGACGTGGAGGCTATAAAGAAAACCTCTGAGGAAGACTATTCATTGGGACAGGGCAGATATTAAATATTTCCAGCATCACGAAATTTCCTATTGGACAATGCTGTATATCTAGGTGCTATAAAATTTAAAGTGTTAGCCTTTTAAAATTTATCTGCAACCATTTCTTCTCTTAATTCCCCAGAAGTAGGCAATCTAATACCACCTCTGGAGCCACTATTTCAATGAATAATCATATGTTTGCTTAGTCAAATTGGAAAATCAAATAAATCTGAAAGAGTATGTTGTCCCTGGAATGTGCTAATTTCTTGTTACTCACTGCTATGCATAAGGAATTAAACTAAAACCTGTCCTTCACATCAACAGACAAAAAGGGCTTTCTTTGTCTGACTATCTAAATTGACTTCCCACACAGGAACCTAAGTGATAGCAAGCTGTTAACAATGGTTGACTCATCCTTTAAACATCAGGTCTCCTTTATGTCATATCTCTGATTGTCACCTTTTGAGAAAGCTTCCCTAACCATACTACTGACTCCCCTCCATCATTCTATCCCCTTATCTTCTGTATCACCACCTGGCATATTATATACTTATTGGCTTGTCAGTCTCCCTATTCTACAGCATCTCTTCAAAAGAAAGTATTATATTTTATTCACTGATGTATTCCTAATGCCTAGAACAGCATCTCAGTTTTGTTTACTTTATATATGCTTAGTAAATACTTTAGAATGAATTTATGAGTGAAACCTCCAGAAAGCAGATGCAAAATTTTGTTTGTATACATTCCTCTAGAGAGCAAATGTGTAACTCAGATCTTATTCTGAACAGATTTGTTCTGGGGTTTAAAAAGACTAAGAACCTGAGTTATACACATATTATGCCATTTCATTATCAGCAACATCATTCTCTGCAATGTCCATACAGGAAAGTTCTGCAACTGATCAAATGCTCACTTTATTAGAATCATACAAAATAAATATAAGTTGAAAAAGCAATGACATGAAACGTTTATATTTGAAAGGCTTGTTGTTGTTGTTGCTGTAATTGTAAAAAAAATTACACCAAAAAGAACTTCATCTATCCTAGGTAATTTAGATCACTCCAAATTCTATTCTGACCTTTCTTATTAAACATACCTATATATTTACACATGTGTAATCAGTAATGATGTACCTTTTGTCTTTGATATTTCCTTAGAGATTTTAGCAGGAGCTCCAAAAGGCTCAAGTTTGGCTGCAGAACATGGGGCATTTTTATGTAGATCTGGGTTGTGATTCTCAGTACCAATGGCTTCTCCCTGCTATGTCTGCTTTCCCGCCTCCCATTTGTCAAGATATAAACCGCACAGTCACAGCTGAAGAAGCCACAAAAGTTAAACAATGTGTGTACATGAAGATAAGAATTCTGCATGAGAGCAAGCGTTAGAAGAGGAAGCTAAGAAGGACAGAAAAAGAAATTGAGTCAATGTGGTGTAAAAATAGAGACCAAGAGGGCTCAAAGGAAAGTGATAAGAAAATTAAATTAGAGAGAAAAAGCCAGGAAGATAAAGCAAGTTCAAATAATCCATAAATAGCCAAATGAATAAGAAATACAAAGAAAATACTAAGAAGGAGTAAAGGATAGTAACAATAAGGGAAAAAAGAAATGTGTAGCAAGGGAAAAAGAGATGGTAAAAAAGGATAAACAGTGATATAGCATGAAAAGAGAAAACCAAAGAAGGCTGTAAATACAGAAGAGAGAAAATAACAAGATGATCATGTGCAAATACAAACATAGTGAGATGCGACAAGGAGAGAAATAACAGAAACTCGTCTATTGGCAGAAAGATGGTCTCCCAAAGATGTCCACACACCAATCCCTGGAACCTGTGAATATTTTGACTGACATGGTAATAGGAGCATTGCAGATATGATTAAGTGTACAGACCTTGAGAAGGAGAAATTATCCTGGATTATCCAGGTAAAACCAATCTAATCCCATGAGTCTTTAAAAGTGAGACTCTCCCAAATTGGAGTCTGTCAAAGGGAAATGGAAGAAAAGCACAAAGGCACAGGGAGATGCAACATTGTTGACTTTCAAGATGGAAGAAGGGCCCAAAAGCCAATGAATGAGGGCAGCTTCTATTAACAGAGGCTGAAAAGGTGAGGATCTGCCCCTGGAGCCTCCCGAAGGAACCCTGCTGACACCCTGATTTTAGTCTAGTGAGATCTCTGTCAGAATTCTAATCTACATAACTAGAAGACAAATACATTTGTAGTATTTTAAGACACTAAATTTGTGGTAATTTATTATTGCATCAATAGAAGACTAATACATATGAGATCACAAATTATTACAGCAGAATGCTTATTTTGTGCAGCACAATTGATAAAATCATGCTTGGGTGTCATTTTACAGCATACAAAGCCCTTTCCCATACATTGTCTGGTCTGATCCTTCTAAGACCTGTGGAATATAAGCAAAGACCATCAATTCTACCCCTGCTGATGAGACAAGGGGGGCCCAGAGAGGTACCATGTCCAAGGTCTTGGTACTAAATGTTAGAATTAAGGACAGAATGAGCTCTCCAAGACCTCAGTTTGCTTCCATAGTAAAACCATGATTGCCAGCAAGACATTCACATCTAATAAACTCAAGAGCACAATTAAAATAATTTGCCTGGTTCAATACTCTGGCACTTTGATGGCCTGAAGAGCAAAATTCTTCCAGTGTGAGTCCCATACCTCATGCTTCAACTTGCACACTCCAAATGATCTATCCCTCTGTTAAATGGAATGGGATTCATTGTTTCCTTGTTGTTCCACTTTCCCAGAAAGGTAAGCTCTTTTTCCAACTAGTGCCCAGCATAGTGCTTGGCACAAAATGGATCCCAAAGTTTTGTGTTAATTTAATTGAATCAAGAACACAGAAACGTGATGCTAAACGAAAGAAGCCAGTCACAAAGGACCACATCTTGTATGATTTCATTCCTATGAAATGCCTAGAATAGGCAAATCTATAGAGGCAGAAAGCAGATTAGTGTTTGCAAGGGCTGATGGGTGATGGGGAAAATAGGGTGTGACTGCTAATGGGTATGGAGTTTCCTTTGGAGTGATGAAATGTTTTAAAATTGATTGTGGTAATGGATGCACAACTAGAGGAATGTACTAAAAGCCATTGAATTGCACACTTTAAATCAGTTAATTGTATGGTATGTGAATCAGAGCTCAATAATGTTATTAAATTTTTAAAAAGATTATATCAATTTCCTCATTTGCCCCATATTCTGCTTAAAATCCAGAAGACTTATTTCAATGTCACCTTTGATTAGTCCCCCTTGTGAGGTTTTTAGTAGTAGCATTTGCTACCATTCATTTGTTGCCAAAATTCAATTGAGGCTGAGGGCTTATAACAGTGAGACAGATAGGTCCAAGACAGAAAAAGTAAGAAGGATGGCAACTGGAAGGGAGCATTGAGAAGAGGAGCCAAGGAACTGATCCATGGGTCCAAATGCAGGACATACATATCAGATCTAGGAAAAGAGCGTTTCTGGTCAAGATGAAAGGGACTGTTTTCATGATGGATACAAGCAGCACGTCATTGTTACCTGCTGACAGTCTGGGCCAGGATGGGGAAGAAGGGCTCTTCCCGGCATCTACATGGAGTACCACTGGCATGGACACAGTAATGGCTCTAGACTGTGTGGCACATGTGGGCACCCCAATGGTTTGCTGCGTATAGTGTCATCTGAGAAAGAAGAGGAGGATGCTACCTGTACTTGACAGGATGAGTTTGGGTATTCAAATGAAAACAGCCCCCTCCAGGGACTATGGAACATGACTGGTGGGAATTTTCATTGTTTCTTTGTTTAACAGCTTTATTGATATATATTTTACATATCATAAAATTCAACAATTTCAAGCATGCAATTCAATGACTTTTAGAAAACTTACCAAGTGGTGCTACCATCACCATAAACCAGTTTTAGAACACTTTCTTCATCCCAATAAGATCCTTCATGGACATGGTTACTTTTAATAAAAACTCACTCATTAAATATCAGGTGTGACCAGGAGAGAAACATGGGTTTCATCTATAGACAACCAGAATATTTTTTCTTTCTCCAAAATTCTTCCATAACTACCCTTTCCATTCCCCAAGACCATCCTCTGCTTCAGAGCTTCATGATCCCAGTTCCATAACACTACAAAAGTCTCACAGGTAATATGTCTAGGGACAGCCAAACCATTCCTTCTAACTCATGGTTGTATTTACCTTCTTAAAATCCCTGTTCCATCATTCCATTATCTCTTCCTATTGCATCAGCTACAAACACTTAAGGCTTGGGTACCATTATTGTTTGGCCATGAACTCACTTTGTCTCAGTTGAAGACCTGGCACCAGATTATTTCTATGGCACTTTCACATAATACTATGATTCTTTTGGCTGGCTTTTAAACTCCTCTATAATTTGAGTCAGCACTTTCTATCCAGTTTTATTTTTGATTCTTTCTCAATAAGCATGATCTACTTTACTCAAGCCAACTTTCTCATCATCCAACATGTTGATAGACCCTTCTCTTCACGGTTTCATCAATACTATTACCTTTACTTGGAAAATTCTTTTCTTCTCTACTCATGTGTATCAGTCAGCTACTGCTGTGTAATAACCTACTCGGAAACTGGAGAGTGGTTGATCCTGAATGGACTAGCTCATGCATCTGCAGGGGCTGTGCTCTAGGCTTGGCTTGGGTGGAGTTGCTTAGTTATGCAGCTCTACTCCACGTGTCTCTCATTCCTCTCCACCAATCCAGCTCAGACATGTCTTTCTCATGGCCATGGCAGAAGCACAAGTGGGCAAGTGTGAACAAGCAAGGCCTCTTGAGGTCTAGGATCACAACAGGTATGCCATCACTTCTCCATGTCCCTATTGGCCAAAGTCAGTCAAAAGGCTGACTCCAGAGTCAGAGGGCACTGCCATGTTACCTAAAGAGCATGTATACAGGGATGAGTGGAACACTGGGTCCATACATGCTACCACACAATCCAAATCCTTCAGATGGATTTCTTGGTCACTGTTGTATTTGGCATAAGAAAGTATTCCAGAAACTGAAGTCTACTGGAACCTTTCAAATATGACAATGAGGGATCTACAAACAAATTAGGTTTTGAAGAGCTGGAATACTATGAGCTCATATTTTAAAAAAAGTATCATCAGGTTTAACAAACAAAATCCTTTAGCAATAAATAGCAATATTTGTATCTTCAGTCCCTGAAAATGTATGATAGAAATGGCTCCACTTATTCATGTGTCTGTTGTTTAGGGCTTGAACTATCCAGAACATAATCTTTAACCTGGAAGTAACCCCAAAGCTTTCTCATGAACTTTCTTCTTGAGATAGGGGAGCTCTGAGATCACCCTTTGGCTAGAGTTGATTAAGGTAGTTAATGAACTTGGTTATCTGGTTTCCTGTGTCAGCCTTAAATTCTACTCTTAGTTATAGGCAAGCAGTAGGAATCTGTGAGATGGGATGGAGGACAGTGAAGTACAAACTACCTAAACACAGATGTTTTGTCTGACATTTTTATCCTTTATAATGCATCCTTGCCTAGAACGTATGCCCCACAAAAATCACCTAAAATACCAAGTGATGAGCAATTATTGAAGAGAAACCCATATAAAAATAATATTTCACTGGTTCTCAGTAGACAATTTGTGATTAGAAAAATGCACAAATAGAGAAGATTACTTATTTGGGCCAGTAAATATGAAACTCAATGTAATTTGCAATTTAGAATTCTGTGGCTCTCCAAAGTGGGTTTTATCTAATTCAGTTTAAGGTTTAATTTTAGATAATCAAACCCCAAATCAAACCTGTGCATATGTTGACATATTTTGAACCTAGACTAAGTCTCTGAGACTTCCCTTCTTAAGTAGAGAAAATAAGAGAAAAAGAACCTTCCTAGATTTTCAGTTGGGTGTGGTTCCTGGATTTGTAACTGCACTGATTTCCCCATGAGTCACATTTGTTCCTAGCGTATGCCAGACTTTCCCCTTTTAGATGCCTGAGGAGATACTTCTATGCGACAACGAAACACTGAAAGTGGTGAGGAAACCATACGATTGTGTCCAGCTCAATAGACACAGAATGATCTGGTGTTTTACAGCAGAGCTTCTCTCCCTTGAGTGTGCAAGAAGAACCTGGGGGCTTGTAGAAGCACACATTCCTGAGCTCCAACCATGGAGTTTCCAGTTCACTGGGTCTGGGACAGGGCTCGTGATTCTGCGTTTCTAACAAGCTCCCACTTGTTGCAGATGCTGCTGTTCTGTGGAATACATTTTGAGTAGCACTGGTTTGGAGTACAGTTTCTCAGCCTTGGCCCTATTGGCATCTGGACCAAGTAATTCTCTGTTGTGGGGGCTGCACTGTGCATTACAGGATGTTGAGGGGCATCCTTGGCCTCTACTGACTAGTAGCATCTCTCCAGGTATGACAACCAAAAATATGACAACCAGAGACATTGCCAAGTGTCCTCTGGGAGTCAAATCACCCCCATTGAGAACTACTGGCTTAAATGATGGGTTCTGAATAAAAGAGACCTGAGCTGAAATCTGCCCTAATCATTTGACTACCCATGTGGTTCAGGGGAGCAGTGTCCACATGGCTAAAGCATCGGTATGAGTATGCCTCCCTCATAGAGTTGTTGTAGGGACAGGTTAAGTAAGGATGTATTTAATTGAGTGGCACGGGGCCTGACCCCAAAGCAGCAGTCCATAGGGGTTCCTGAGTATTGTATCAAAAAATCTTTCTATGAGGCAATATCATCCAAACTCTATTTGGAAGGTAAGTAGGGTTACCTACCTAGAAGGGTAAGTTTCCATCTACTAAGTTCAAGTGTGTGCATTATATTTAGAATTCCACTCTTTTCTCAGTTCAGAGGCAATAACAATAAAATAAACCCAACATCTATCTCTATGATCATGAAGCTTAAAATCTAGTTTCATGGCTAATACACTAAGCATATTTTTATGACCCTGAAATAATCTTGATTTGAAACATAGATTTGTTTTTCAAGTTGTTTCCGAAGCAAAATGCTTTGTCAGTTTGTCAAATCCCTTTCATCCGAACGACCATAGAAGATAAAAACCAGTTGTTGTCCAAAGAACAAAAGTAACCAAGGGGGCTGAGATAAAAATCTCAGGCAAAACTGGTGAAAAGGGTAAAGCTGTATTTACATATCTCATATCCTATCAATACCCTCCCATAAGGAGCACTAGTGTTAGTTTTTCCTTTCGCCACCAGGGGGAGAACCAAACTTTCTCACACAGTCACACATTTGTCAGATGTGCGTTACAGAGGCTGGCAGACCAGGGTTGAACAAAGCTTTTAGTTACTTCCTACCAGGATAAAAATATCTGCTGGCATGAATTCACGAGAGAAGGCTGTACGAACCACTTTTGTATACAAGGTCTTTTAAGCTTTTTTATTCCAAACACTGCAGCAACAACTATTTTTGATCCTGGGAGTCAAGAGACGACAAAGTTAACTATCTCTGGGTCTTCTTGCTTTCTTTACATTTAAGATGAGGCATTAGGAATAAGACAAGTAAAATTAATGTTACATAAGACATAAATGTACATTTGGCTCCCTTTAGCTTCCTCAAGATGATGACAATTAAAAGATGATGACAATTGTGATGACAGTGGTGGTGACTGACTGTAATGTTCGTTGTGGTAGTGATGGCAGTAATGATGATTAAGATGATAATGGTGATGGAAATTTTAGCTAAATATAATGAACACCTACCACCATAAGATAGATCCTTGGCTAAGCAACTTATATTAGTAGCTAATTAAAACCTTACCCTAACTTTAAGAGGAAAACATGGAGCTTTCTTCATTTACTTATTAAAATTTTAAAGTTAGAGGAAGTTTGGGCATCCTGATCACTGCCAGAAACCTTTGAACCCCCCACCACAGGAAAAAATAAATAAGTAAATAGATAGATATAAAAGTGATTGGTAATTAAATGTTATATTAATAATAATTAAATAAAGAGTGTTTTTATGCTCAGATACGATTCTACAGAGCTGTATTTGTGAAGGCTAGCTCTTCATATGATAAACTATTGGCCTATTTTCATTGATGTCCCAAGAAAATAAGGCAAGAATACACATATGGATCCTGCTATGTACTCAGAAATTTTTCTTATTACAATCCACTCTTTATAATTTTGTCTATCTTTGCAACTTATTTAGAGTGCATGTTATATATAAAATAATAATGCATATTTCCATGTAACTTCCTGTGAATCTGTAAATATTTCATAATTTAAAACCTTTTTAAAAAGTGAAAAAAAATACAGTGAAAAGTTTCACTATAGTGAAAAAAAGTGAAAAGTTTCAGATTTCATGAATTTAACAAAAGAAAAATGGTTTACAATAGTTTCACTGCCTATTGTAGCAAAAAAACTATTTTTGCTATCTAGATTTATATATTTAGTAGAAAGAATGACACTTTACACATATACTCTCACACTCACAAAAACACTGTATCAAATCACAGAATATACAGGGAAAAATGCAGGATGTAGAGAAGAGGTGGAGTTTGTTATTCCAAGAAACATTTGTTTCTGGTTGTTACTTTCTAAGTAAGGCCTGTCGGATACTATAAGCATTTTGCAAGTAGGCAAGGTATAGTATAACAAATAAGTAAATTATTTTTTCGACATATTGTTTACAAATCTAAATTAAAACAAACAAACAAACCGGAAAACTCAAGCTTGTAATAATGGGGAATTGTGATACAGTCTAAGTGAATGTAGGCCTTCATTTCAACTCCCGTCTAGAAAATCACCAGAGTTTAGAAGCATTTTCATAGTTAGAGAATTTTTGTTGTTGTTGTTGAGATGGAGTCTCGCTCTGCTGCCCAGGCTGGAGTGCAGTGGTGCAATCTCGGCTCACTGCAAGCTCCATCCGCTGGGTTCACGCCATTCTCCTGCCTCAGCCTCCTGAGTAGCTGGGACTACAGGCACCCGCCACCATGCCCGGCTAATTTTTTTGTGTTTTTAGGAGAGACAGGGTTTCACTGTGTTAGCCAGGATGGTCTGGATTTCCTGACCTCGTGGTCCACCCACCTTGGCCTCCCAAAATGCTGGGATTACAGGCGTGAGCCACCACACCTGGCCAAGAATATTTTTATGATTTAAAATGAAGTAATGATGTCATTTTTTAGACTCAATTGTTTTCATGGATCTTGGTGAGTTCTTGCAAAGTGGCAATTGTGTTCATATTTCTGCCTAAAACCATGGGCCCTAAGTTAGCAGTGTGACTTCTTGAAAGCCCTGCATTAATTATACTTCTAATAAAATTCCTTCTATCGTTGAGCCAGTTGCAACAGCAAGTTTTATTTTTGTCAAGAACAAAAACACTTTATTAGCTCCAGTGATTATAGCCTTCCTATCTGAAGCTCAAATTAATTTAAAGAAATAACAAAAAATGCCTTCTTAACATATGAACAATTTTGATTGACAATAAAAGCTGGCATTTAATAATAATAATAATAATAATAATAATAATAATAATAATGCAGCTTTGTCATCTTGGAATAAACAAAAGGTGTAGCTCCCCCAAAAATACCCAGAATAAACATCACTTGCATGTCTGAGTCTGAAACATGGGTACATGTATTGATTAAACTGTCTCCTAAATGACTACAGATTCACTGAGTTTTTGCCCAAACAAATCAAAGAAATGAGGAAACCAAAGACAATGACAAAATTACAAATGAAAATTCACCTGTAATGAAAGTCAGAAACAATCAGGTCAAAGCAGCTTATACTGACATCAAGTTTCACTTGGCTTTGTCTGTTAGAAATTTACCTCAATGGAAAAGTGGATGTGGCATCTCTAGTCATATTTTTAGTGATGATAATTATGATTTGGTGGGTGAATATACAAACTCCACATTATTTATTAGATACATTATTTCCTCTTGGCTAAAATCACTTTGGAGCTTAAGCCAAAGCCTTCCCTACATAAATGACATCAATGAGATTGGCATTTACCAGAACATTCCAAAATCAATAAGGCGTGTATTTTTAAGAGCCTTTTTTTGCTATCTTTAGATCAGCAAATGAAGGAGTCCTGAAGAACCAGGACTGGGAGTTCCACAAATAAACAGCATGCTTCATGGTTCCTTGTGGAGAAAAATCTGGAAACTCTCAAGGGGATTTTATTGCTGATCTGAAGTAACTTGACGAAACTCAGGATCCCAAATGAGGGAAATCCTTTGATAGTAAGAGTTTGCCTAATATCTTCTAAGAGTGAATTCTAAAATTAAGAGTTAGGTCTAAGATCAAGTCAAAAAACACTGCAAAAGGGATGCCTCTTAAGATATGTCCCCTTCTCTCTCCCATCACTTTTCCTACAAAACAACCCAGGATGAGGGCAAAACTCACTAAAATAACATTTATGTGAGTTTTATTCTTGAGCCTTGGCCTGTGGTCTCTGCCATTGGTGGCTGTACTGTCCTGATTCAATTTCTACCCCATACCCTAAATCTGTAGTCTCAGATACAAATTATTAACCCATATGAGGACTGAGAGGGTGGTCTGCTCATACATTTCTACCTCTTTTTAAAAGGAACAAAATAGCTACTTCCTGTCATTTCAGAGGAAAACCCACTTTCCACTTTATGTATAAAACTCAGTTGGCTATAACTTATGAAGAAATAAGCTAAGGAGTGATGACTCTTCAGAAAATATGAGTACTGGAGAACTAAGAAATTATCAAACTATAAAAGGAAATAGAGTTTGCATCTGGAAAAGACAACAGGGTGTTTCCCCTTGCCTCTCAGAATAAACTAGAAAAGAAATGAAGTCCATACACACAGTTTTCCTCTTTCTCAGTTGAAATTTGAAAGGAGAGTAAATAAAAGAGTGACAGAATTTTAATGCTTGAAAAAACCACAAAGAACACCATATTGGTTTATAGAAAAAAAGAATAAGGATAAAAAAGTATCTATACGATGGATAATGGGGATGCATAAAAACCATGTGAGAGAATTAAGAATTTCAATTTCAGATAAGATCATGGATCCAAGATCTACCTACTACCAATGCTCTTGTAAAACAACATGATGTGCCCCCAGGTAGCCAAGATTTTGGTCTCTAAAACTTTCACCTAAAAAGTGAAAGACACAGGGATCCTTGAAAAGTAGTTGATTCCATGTCTTGTGGCAGGAAAAACCAGGATGAGTCTGGAACACTTTGCTGTTACCAAGAAGCCTGAATACTTTCAAGGGTGGTGCTAACTGGACAAATGGACCGGCTTAATGCAGTTGTCACTAATGAAAGTATAACAATTTAATCAACAACAAAAAACCCTGTGAAAAGTCATGAGAACACATATACTCAAAAACAACAAATAACATAATCTGCTCAAGAAAGATGTGCATGACTTCCCCCAGGAATATTTACTGGAAATACTTCACATTGATGAACCCAAACACATGCTTGTCAAATTCAAGTTTTGCTAAGTTCCAGGAGGTCAAAGTAGACAATAAAATGTTGCATAGGGTGTTTCAAATTGGGTAGAGAATGCAGAATGATGGTTCTCAACTTTGTCTACACATGAAAATCACTTGAGAAAATTTAAAAAATAACAATGACTGGGCACTATCCCCAGACAAATTAAATCAGAATCTCTGGAGGTGGGGTTTGGGTCCTGGTATGTTTGAAAAGTTCCCCAGACCATTCTAGTAGCAGTGGAGAACCACTGGCCTAGAATCTAGGATAACCAGTCATCCTGGACACTTTCCTGGTTTTAGCACTGAAAAGTCCCATGTCCCAGCAAACCCTTCAGTCCTGGACAAACAAGGATGACTGGTCACCCTCTCCAATCTAGCAATAAAAAGTTGTCACAGAAATTTTCAATAAAAAAATACATAAGAAAACACTGTAAGAAAATTAAGTATAAATGACCATGATTCACCAGACTGCAAGAAAAGGTTGAAGCTTAGAAATTCTTACTACTATATAAATGACTATAGCACAATAAAGGCCCAGTGAGGTTGAGGAATCAGAATGGCAAACCCTAGTTCTTAGTGTCTTGGTCTAAAATCTCTGACTGAAAATCCTGAATTTACAAATTTGAAGTCACATTCTCAACCAATAACTGTATCCATCATTTCTGTTTTCCTTATTTGGGTCAGTAACCTTGCAACTCTGAGAACTATACTAATAGTAATATAATGCTAAGACCAAGGTTAATTCTTTGCTAATAGTGTTGGTGCTGGTACTAATAATGATGATAGTTCTACCATTAACACTATTATGAATACTAATGATAATGCTTCTACTAGTATTAATAGTAATCAGGTACTAGTAGTAATATTGATAAAATACATGGGGCAAATGAAGAAATTAATCAAACTTTGGTATGAATACAATTGAGTTGAGTATAAAAATAACTTCTGGAATCAACATGTTAGGATATGCAAGTTCTATTTGTTCTTTGAAGTATTCGAATTGTTTTGGAGAATCTGACACATTGAACTTACGATTTTAACTAAAATACTTGGGATTTAATGATTTAAGTTTGTAATCTCTGTTTAAGTATTTGAGGAAATCTAGAAGGTTAAATTTTGTAAGGAATATTTAGATGCTCAGTAAAAATTTAAGTGTCAGATTTGAAAGTCTCACTAGCTAGTATTTAAGGGATCAAAAGAAAGGTATTTTGTTTTGTTTTTAAACATTAATGCAAAAATGATAAATTTAAAAAATGAGATGTATAAATTGGGCTTAAAGGCTTAGAAAAGGTGTTTTTAAAAGACTAACTTGATATACTAGTATTACACAAAGTGAGAGTCAATGTTAATATTCTTGTACAAGTGAACCCACAAGCAAAAGCTAAGGCTTTAAAAAACACAAGTGGTGTGATGTTTCTGGAACAGCTGTGGAAGTATGGTCTCAGAGAATACCAGAAGACAGCAAAGACAATTCCTGGAAAATTAGAACAAGAGAAAGGACAGAGCAGACACAGCAAATCTAGCCTTAAGTCTCAACGAAAAGGCCCAAAAGGACCCAACGCTTTGCTGAGTTGTGGGAAGCTCCCCTGCCAAATCTCTGGAATGAACCTGAGATGCCTTTTTGCAGTGACTCAGATATTAGAATTGAAAGAATGTGACATAAGTTTTAGCAATGGGGCAATTTATGATTTATTTTGGAAGAACTATCTGAGGAAATAAGATGAAAGTTGCTGGTGGGGCTTAGCAGAAATGCTCTCAAGCAAGCCAAGGATAAAGATATTTGCAATATTACTTAGAAGACCAAAGGTTGCTAGAAACCACGGAGATCAGGGAGAGGCCAGCAACTACAGGGCTGGAAGGCAGGTGAGCCTATCTTGTGGGAAGGGGAGAGGTGAATCTAGACGTGACGAGATGCCTGAGGCCTAGGATGGTTTGCTTGGCCCAGATCCACCAGCCATAATAGGAACCTGGGAGCCCAGCAGACATGAGGTGTCACATTTAAACGCTTAGGTGGGGCAAACAGGGCCATAAGAACATACATTTTTAAATAAGACACAAACCAAATACACAGGTCTAAAGTTATAAAGTATAGAAAACTTACTTTCCCAGCATCTTGAAACACACTTAATTTACAAAATGTGAGCATGTCATCTAAGGATGGAAACATGAATAAAAAAGAGCACAAAGAAAAGAAAGAAAATTAAACTATAAATAGCAGTAAGGAAAAAGAAATAGAGGGAAATGGTGGTGGTAAACATAGACAGGAACTGCGTATAATGATTTGCTGGCAAAGGAAGAAATACCCACTTAAAAACAATATATTTTTTTAAGGTGGAATGAGGTTAACAGTTGAAATAAAGGCAGCAGTTGAAAGGAAGGCAGCAGTTGAAAGAAGGTCATGGATTAAGAAGGTTGATCCAGCAGTTTCCATGCAAGTCCAGGTCTGCACAAAGGAAAAACACTTGGAAAAAATCATTTGGTTAAAAATAATAACAAGGGATAGGCAGAAGAGTTTGACCAGGATGTTGCAGACAGGAAGAAAGCAGGCTACAGAGAAATGTGGGAAAGTGATCAGTGAAGGAGAAAGGCAGCAAAGCCCCATCTACCTACATCAGTGGGTGTCAACCCTGACTGCACTCTAGAATTACCTGGGGAGCTCTACAAAATACCTATGCACCACCCTCGACCATTGAGCTGGAATCGCTGGGGCTTGGGGATTGGGTATGAAGTGTCTAAAGCTCCCAGGTGATCTCAATTTGCAGCTAGGGCTAAGACCCACTGCTTTGCGTACAGAGACAATAAATGTGAGGTCCCGTATCTCCAAATTATCAGGCCCAAACAGCCACTTGCACCTGAAGCACTCCAATAATTGCAGCCAAAGTCATTTCCTTATTTGAACTTGGCAGGTAAATGACTAGATTTTTCACTTGACTTAAGGAGCTTTAAAATTCAGAAGGAAGAAAGGAAGAAAATTTTCTCAACTAAACTCAGAAAAGGAAGTGAGGAAATACGTTTGGGTGGCTTGTAAGCTATCAATTATTTTACATATTTGGAACCATCTTTAAATAGAAATCCAATGTACCATTGGTCTTCACACTGATAACAATTCACTCAGCCACAAAATAAAAGCTAGCAACACGGAGATAAGAATGTCTTATTTAGGTCACAAAATATCTACAAATTCTTTTTCTGTTTTCATCTCTATTGATCAGTGGTTCTCAACTGGGGGCAGTTTTTTCCCCTCAGGGGATATTTGGCAATATTTCAGACATTTTTTATTGTCATGATTGGCAGCTTGTTATTGGAATCTACTGGGGATCAACCAGGGACACTGCTAAACAACCTACAATGCACGAGAAATCCCTTAAAGAATTATCCAGTCCAAAATATCAATGTGCTGAGGCAGAGAGATCCTGCTCTAGATAGTAAGGTTAACATTTCTGCAAATAATAACTAATACTCTCTATAATAACTATATATTGATACTCTCTACTAATAACTGCCTTTCAACCAAAACACAAATAAAATAAGTTTCAACATGCACCAATTATATGCTGAGGTAAAGAAAAACAAAAAAGTCTCTTACAGAAAATCAAAGCACTAATAAAATTATCTTGTGGGTTTACCACGATGATAGATCAACGACTGGAGAATTAAAGCATTGGCCAACCAAGTGAAGTTGCCAAAGCAAAAACCAAATTTCAAAGCATTTTGATTGTTGGAGTTGAGTTTACACTCAGACAAACTGAGAGTCCTCTAAATAAAGACTTCTGAGCATGCGTTATCATCAATATGTAATAAATTATGCTTAAAATATCTGTGTTTACTACATTTTATATGTCCTAAATAATACATTTGTAGGGGGAAAAAAGGCTTTTCAAGCTATACAATTATACTAATTTCTTCCAAACCACTTGGTAAATTTACTCACTTCATGGAAATCAAAACAAAGGTGGGATAGGAAGATGTTCTTCAGAATTGCAATGCAAATACAGTGAGAAATAACATCACCCCCAAATATGAGAAAGTCAGTGTGGTTAGAGCTGGAGGAAGAGTCTTACCTGGTTTAGAAAGACAAGGAAAACTTATCTTGCATCCCAGTCTCTGATCTGTGATAACAGTAATGTTAACCACTAGTCTAGTTCTAATGGGAACTAGAAGTCTACTCTAGAGAAAGAAATTATTAAGATTATTCATTAAAAGGCAGAAAACATTAAAACGTGACTGGTACTCTCAAGCAAGCAATTTAAATAATTGATGAATCCCATTTCCACGTGCTTGATAGTCATCAGTGATTGAGGGCCTGTGAGTGAGAACAATCAAGTCAGTGGTCTTCAAGTTTGGCTGTATGTTCTCATCAGTTGGAGATTACAAGCTTTTTCTTTTTTAAAATGATGCCAAGGCAGGCTTCTTCCCAGACCTAATAAATCAGAAGCTCTAGGAGTGAAGCTTGATCCTTGGCACAGTATTGTACAGCACATCTCAAACTTTAACATTCATGTAGATTGCCTAGGGATCTTTGTAAAATGCAGATTCTAATTGAGTGGGTCTGAGGTGTGTCTGAGATTCTGCATTTTGCAATGTCAACAGTGCTGTTCCAAGGAACACACTTGGAACAGTGAGGTGTCAAAAGCTTCCTGTTTGATTCTAATGTGCAGCCAGCATTGAGAACCGTCTATGACTAAGCTCCTAGTTTTAAGTTGGGTGCTATGTGGGCACAGAAGTAAAACAGAAAAAGAAGCATTCCTCAAATAAGGAATTGCTCCATCCTAAATCACTGTCATGCAGTTCACATATCTTTGGCTTACCTTTTGCAAGAAAAAAGGGTCGGATTTTCTAATGAGAAGAAATTCCAATGTAGACCAAAACAAGCTCTGTTACTCCTCTGGAAGTACAGCCCATTTGATGTTATCTTATATTAATACAGGTAACTTGCCCCAGCCTTAGCTTTTGCTGTTCCCTTTTCTGGACGGCTCTTTCAGCAGAGTTCTGCATGGCTGTTTCCTATTGATCATTCCGGCCTCCTCCTAGGTACCACTCCCAACCCCACCCCATCACTCTCATTTTCTTATCCTGGGTTTTTCACCAGCTGTTTATCACGAGTTAATTAATCAATAACAATAAATGACCAGTGAGCTGAAAGAAACCCACAACCATTCCCATGTCCTATTGAAACATGAATGAAGCCTGAATATTGGTCAGTACTATTGGTCTTGGGAGAGAGAAATCCTAAAAGGAAGAAAAATAATGAATGATCTTATTAAAAACTCACACTGGCTAGCATTTTGGAGGAGTCTTTACATTTATAGGTTAATCTCATATGGATTCATTTGATGCCTATGAAAAACTCATAGGGTGGGGATTTTCCCCACTCTCAAGGTAGGAAAACTAACTTTTTGAGATGCCAAAGAGCACAAAATCACAGAAGGAAGAATCGAAGGCAGGCATCTGAATTTAAAGTCTAAGGACTTTCAACTTCTCCTAGCTGACTTCTTTATTTTTCAACACACTCTTAAGAACCAACGACCACTGAGGTACACCCCCATACTGAATGGGCAAAAACTGGAAAAATTCCCTTTGAAAACTGGCACAAGACAGGGATGCCCTCTCTCACCACTCCTATTCAACATAGTGGTGGAAGTTCTGGCTAGGGCAATCAGGCAAGAGAAAGAAATCAAGGGTATTCAGTTAGGAAAAGAAGAAGTCAAATTGTCCCTCTTTGCAGATGACATGATTGTATATTTAGAAAACCCCATTGTCTCAGCCCAAAATCTTCTTAAGCTGATAAGCAACTTCAGCAAAGTCTCAGGATACAAAATTAATGTGCAAAAATCACAAGCATTCTTATACACCAGTAACAGACAAACAGAAAGCCAAATCAGGAATAAACTTCCATTCACAATTGCTTCAAAGAGAATAAAATACCTAGGAATCCAACTTACAAGGGATGTAAAGGACCTCTTCAAGGAGAACTACAAACCACTGCTCAGTGAAATCAAAGAGGACACAAACAAATGGAAGAACATACCATGCTCATGGATAGGAAGAATCAATATCGTGAAAATGGCCATACTGCCCAAGGTAATTTATAGATTCAATGCCATCCCCATTAAGCTACCAATGACTTTCTTCACAGAATTGGAAAAAACTGCTTTAAAGTTCATATGGAACCAAAAAAGAGCCCACATCTCCAAGACAATCCTAAGTCAAAAGAACAAAGCTGGAGGCATCACGCTACCTGACTTCAAACTATACTACAAGGCTACAGTAACCAAAACAGCATGGTACTGGTACCAAAACAGAGATATAGACCAATGGAACAGAACAGAGGCCTCAGAAATAATACCACACATCTACAGCCATCTGATCTTTGACAAACCTGAGAGAAACAAGAAATGGGGAAAGGATTCCCTATTTAATAAATGGTGCTGGGAAAATTGGCTAGCCATAAGTAGAAAGCTGAAACTGGATCCTTTCCTTACTCCTTATACGAAAATTAATTCAAGATGGATTAGAGACTTAAATGTTACACCTAATACCATAAAAACCCTAGAGGAAAACCTAGGTAGTACCATTCAGGACATAGGCATGGGCAAAGACTTCATGTCTAAAACACCAAAAGCAACGGCAGCAAAAGCCAAAATTGACAAATGGGATCTCATTAAACTAAAGAGCTTCTGCACAGCAAAAGAAACTACCATCAGAGTGAACAGGCAACCTATAGAATGGGAGAAAATTTTTGCAATCTACTCATCTGACAAAGGGCTAATATCCAGAACCTACAAAGAACTCAAACAAATTTACAAGAAAAAAGCAAACAACCCCATCAAAAAGTGGGCAAAGGATATGAACAGACATTTCTCAAAAGAAGACATTCATACAGCCAACAGACACATGAAAAAATGCTCATCATCACTGGCCATCAGAGAAATGCAAATCAAAACCACAATGAGATACCATCTCACACCAGTTAGAATGGCAATCATTAAAAAGTCAGGAAACAACAGGTGCTGGAGAGGATGTGGAGAAATAGGAACACTTTTACACTGTTGGTGGGATTGTAAACTAGTTAAACCATTATGGAAAACAGTATGGCGATTCCTCAAGGATCTAGAACTAGAAGTACCATATGACCCAGCCATCCCATTACTGGGTATATACCCAAAGGATTATAAATCATGCTGCTATAAAGACACATGCACACGTATGTTTATTGCGGCACTATTCACCATAGCAAAGACTTGGAATCAACCCAAATGCCCATCAGTGACAGACTGGATTAAGAAAATGTGGCACATATACACCATGGAATACTATGCAGCCATAAAAAAGGATGAGTTTGTGTCCTTTGTAGGGACACGGATGCAGTTGGAAACCATCATTCTCAGCAAACTATCACAAGAACAGAAAACCAAATACTACATGTTCTCACTCATAGATGGGAACTGAACAATGAGATCACTTGTACTTGGGAAGGGGAACATCACACACCGGGTCCTATTGTGGGGAGGGGTGGGGGAGGATAGCATTAGGAGATATACCTAATGTAAATGACGAGTTAATGGGTGCAGCACACCAACACGGCACATGTACACATATGTAACAAATCTGCACGTTGTGCACATGTGCCCTAGAACTTAAAGTATAATAATAATAATAAAAAAGTATACCTCAATAAGAGAACCAGAAATTACTCACTTGCAAGTGAAGGATTGAAATCAATCTTATACATTCAAAATAAATGAGTAACATTATAATGTATCATTTTCCTTCGTAGGACACCCATTTAGATAAATCACAATATAATGAATGAAAATAAACATCATTTTTTGTTACTGCTTATTTAGTATTCACAGTGATCTGACCAAGGATCCATCTGTGGTTAATATAGAAACAGCCCACTGATCTACACACCAGACTTCTAAGAAATTCAGCTTTCTAAAATCAGAAGCAAAAAAGGCATCTGAACAGCTATCAGGATTGGCTACATAATTTATGGGGCCCTGATCAAAATGAAAATGCAGGATCTCTTGCTCAGAAGATTCATAATTTTAAAATGATGACAACAGAGCATTAGTCATGTTGTCCTTTTGAGCATGGGCCCTGTGTGACCACACAGGTAGGATACTCATAAAGCTGGCCTTGACAATCAAACTAGTTGCCACAAAAATTCTGGACTAAGGCCATGCATTTTATTCAAGAACTTTATTCTGTAACAAAAGTCCTCTAACTCTCATTTTATTCTATATGCACATTTATGGACTTGGTTATCTCATTTGATGGATTAAGGACAATCAAAATCAACATGTAAGAACTGAGTGGAAGATTTCAGAAGTAAGAAGCCTCTTCTGAAGGGAAAAGTGAAGAAACACTAAGAAGCTAACCCAGCAATATGAATTATAATAATGGGACCAGGAAATAGTAACTTTTTCTATTACACCCTGTTTGCAAAGATAGCAACATCTAATACATTTTAGAAAATATTCATCAAAAAAATAAAAGGAAGGATTCAATGGGGTAGGAGTGTGCTGATAAAACATTTAACAACTGGTTCTCTGGGGGAAAGCTCTGATTTGCAGCATTTGTCGACTTCCATAATATAAATACTCATTGTGGCAGATTCCAGGGTACCAAGGTGAGGACACAGGACATACAGTTAGGAAGAGATGCACACAATTGGTTCTCCAGCCAATGCAAACCAGCTCCAGCATACTGCTGAAATGAGGAAAACATTAGGTGCTACCAGCAGTGAAAATATAAGACAGGCCCGGGGCAAAGGAGAAGTAAAATTCAGTTCTGTTCCCTTATAAAACATTTTGTTCCAAGGGTCAGCAAAGAGAGAAGGTGACTGTCGCTATTTGCTAAAATAAGATACTAATTCCAATGGCAAAATAATCTTGGATAATCAAAAATTGACTACATAACTATTTCCCTTATCATTTTCCTTCCAAAAATAATTATCTCTGAATAATTTCACAGTTAAAGATTGTATGCCTAAAGAGCAACCAATTGTAAAAACAACTGAAAACTATGCCAGTGATATGGCTTTTAAAAAAATAGTAATATTTGTTTTTAAAAAAGAGAGTATGGCCAAGTAAAAATATTTTCTTTTCTGTTCCAATGGTTTAACCTATGAATCACTCTCTAAGAGTACTATCATACCGCAGATATGCAACTCTTACTCTTTACAGCAAAAGCGTAAGTCTTCACTATCAGTTTTAGTTGCTTCCAATAGAAAGGAGAGTAAGTGTGATATTAAAATTAAAGATTTCAAATTGCCATAGGCTATCTTGAGATTCCCTAATTCAAAAGACCTCTCTCAACCTCAGGAACACTTTAAAATTTCTTCAGAGTCAAGAATTCAACCACATTCTGGCTCAGGGCATGATATCACAGAAGACAACTTCTCTGATGGTCTCTTAGGTGGCAGCCATATTACTCACCCAGCATGCCTGGCGTTTCCTAAATCCCTTTTCAATTGCCCTTCTTACACCCAGAAGCATCAAAGAGAGGTCTGGGGATGACTGCCCCCTCTTACTGTAGCCACTCTCTCCTCCAGAGGGCAGGGGTTAAAGTTATCTTTCTAAAAATTATCTAATAAAACCATAGTTGATCAATATATTTTTTCCAAAAGTATTTACAGAGTGTTTATTACATCCAAGCACTGTTCTAGGACTCATAATTTTGATATTTTTGTTAGGTACCAGTCCATTTCTGACAGTACTTGGAAGGCAAGTACTTTGCACTTTGCACATACAAGTCTGTTTAAAAAAAGTTCTGGAATGAATGCCAAGATGAGAGACACTGACTTACATTAGGGAAGCCTATACAACGATTATCTTCATTACCTCTTTTTAACATAAGCTCGGACTTTTTTAAAAAAAAAAAACTCAGAACCTATATGGACATTATCAGTTTTAATCTAGTGTCTTTTTTGCCTTTATAATTTTCTAGTATGAATGCTTAGAATGTCCTACTTAATTAGAGATCCTCTAGGCATGGTCGCCTAGAGATTTGGTAACACTCATTATTTTGGTTCATTAAAACATACACACACACGTGCACACACACCCTAAATGGGATCCATCTTTGGGAAGCCAAGTAGATGAGTATAGGTTTCTCATTCTTGGGAGTAGATAGTATCATTACTAGCAACTGCTGTGAGATGCCCCTGCCTATAAGAACTGCGACAAGAAACTCCTTTTGATGGAAGTTACCCCCAAAGCAGAAAGGTCAGAATCAGGCCGCAAAGCTGTGGACATGTCAGAGTCTTCGAATCTCTATTCTACAAGGCATCCTCACTATCTGGAGATAGATGGAAATTATTGATCTTTCAATATCCTCTTCACCAAGAAGAAAGAATAATAACCTCCAAGAATATTAGTAGCGCTGTACTTCCTGAAAGTCTAAGAAGAATTATTACCCAAGCCATGGAAGCACATGGGAAAGGGTAGCCTGCAAGGGGCTACACACATACATTTATATGTGTATATAATATATGCATATATAAAATGTGGATGTATAGCAAAGACAGTATGACTACACGTAATATGAAAATGTAATATCATATATATGATCTATAATGTATAATATATGGCATAGATAATCCATTATATAGACCATCAAACAGGTAGGTGACAATGTATATTTTATCTCTCACAATTAATTTCATTGCTCTCCTAAGCTGTATGAAAAAATCCTGCAAGCTGAACTGGTGACTCACGCCTGTTTTCCTAGAACTTTGGGAGGCTGACGTGGGTGGACCAAGCCAGGCAACATAGCGAGACCCCATCTCTACAAAAAATACAAACAAAAAAAAATTAGCTGGGTGTAGTGGCACACAAATGTAGTTCTAGGCACTTAGGAGGCTGAGGTGGGAGGATCAACTGAGCCCAGGGAGCTCGAAGCTGCAGTGAGCCAAGGTCACACCACTGCACTCCAGCCTGGGCAACAGAGCGAGACCCTGTCTCAAAGCAAAAATAAAAACAAAAACAAAACCTGCATCCAAGTTGCCTCTGAAACCTGGCATGATGTCAGACAAACAGATTCCCCACATTGCTATTAACTAATTAAATCACCACTTTCTTTGAGATAAAGACTAGAACAGGCACTCTTTACTCTGGGGCAGGCCTACTCTACTTTGGAACAGGTGTCAAATCTCATGGGCTTACACTACTTGGCGACCTTACACAAGTTACTGAAACTCTCAGGTTCCTTATCTGTAAAACGGGGATAATAACTGTATATATTTCCTAGGGTTGTTATCAAGATTCAAGAAGTATTTGTAAAGATTCTAAACGAGTGCCTGTTAAATAGTAAGGACTGTGTAACTGCTTTAAAAAAAAAATGAAACCGTAGGAGTATCTTATTGTTTTCTAATGTTTGCAGAGGCAGTAAGAATTTTACTCATCTGTATATAATATGAGCACAAAACTCATTCTCAGTTTGATTTTTCTTTAACATAAACAAGCCTCTTTTCAGAGTTTAAACAAATCACAAAAGAATTTTTAAGTCATTGTTAAAATTGACATGACTTATAAACTGGAATGAAAGTACCATTCTCATCCCTTAAATGCATCAGGTGATCAATACGTTTTTTCCTAGATAGAAATTCCTTTAGGTACCTGCTTTGGCATGGCTGGCATAGACATATTTATATTAGGTAATTAAGAACTCAGATGAAAACAATTTGATACTATTGTTAAGCACAATATATTTTAATTATAGTCTTATATAATTATACCTTTATATATAGTATAACAATGCATTCTTTTCTACAGTTTGCAGTTTGATTCCTTTTATCCTTGATGTCATTTAGGAATTCTAAATGTGCTAATTCCCCCAAAACATTGACTGAGAGTTGCAGAAAGACAAACATAAAACCAGATTAACTGTAGGTGAAAACAGCATATGAATAATTTTTTCTGAATCCAGAGGAATTACATTTTTGAAGGTGCTTTGTCTCTCCTTAGCCTAGAGTATCAAGCAGCTTTTATACATACAAGTCAACAGATTAACATTAGTGATGATTCACTGTTTCAAAATAACTTACATGGTACATCCAAAGTTACTGCTAGAAATATTGCTGGCATTGAATTCTTTAAGCACATTTAAACATTAAAGCCCAACAGAAAAATCAGAGCTTCTACATTTGGACTAAAAAGAGGACACAGAGATCTGTTCTTTCTCTAATAGAATGTATTAAATAGCAGACTTGAGTGGTGTTTGTAAGTATGACATTGTGGGAGGGAAACTATATGAAGCAAAGGCTATACCTTGAATAGGCTGTTATTACTGCACCCATCACCCCAAAACAGGCCAATGTGATTGTATGTGCCTCCCCCACAAAATAGAGCTCCTTAATCAAAGCCTTAGCACTTACTAGTTCCTGCCACACAAGCAATCAAAAAAACACTGGCTTAAATAAAAGCCAAATAAATGGATCATTGTCCTAAGTAGCTTACAGTCTAATTTGGGAGGTGAGACTAATTTGGGATGTGGGATAATCAATCCTGAGGACAAATAGTGACATCAACAGACTTGTGCAGAGTAAAATGCCAAAGAGGATATGGAGAACTCTGAATCCCTGTATTAAGGTTGGTGCAAAAGTAATTGCAGTTTTTCCCATTGCTTTTAATCATCACTGTTACATCACTGGTGGGAATGTAAAATGGAGCAGTCACTTTGGAAAACTGCCTGGCAGTTCTTCAAAAGTTTAAACATAGAGTTACTATGTGACCCAGCAATTCCACTCCTAGCTATATTTCATTTCAAGAGAAACAAAAACACATGTACACACAAAAACTTGCACATGAATGTTCATAGCATTATTCATAATAGCTAAAGTGGAAATAACCCAAATGTCCATCAGCTGATGAATGAATAAACAAAATGTGGTATATCCATACAATGAAAGATTATTCAGCCACAAAATGAAGTCCTGATACATGAACAACATAGATGAGCCTTGAAAACATTATGCTAAGTGAAAGGAGACAGTTACAAAAGAGCATATATTTTATGATTCTATTTTTATGAAATATCCAGAAAAGGCAAATCTATGGGGACAGAAAGTAATTAGTAGTTGCCAGAGGTGTTAAAGGGAAATGGAGGGGTGGTTGGCTGCTAGTGGATGCAGCAATTCTTTATGAGGTGATCTGAATGTTCCAGAACATGTGGTGATAAATGCACAATTCTGTGAATATGCTAAAAACTACTAAATTGTACACTTTAAAAAAGGGGAATTTTATGGCACGTGAACTAGACCTCAATTTCTTAAAGCATGCAAAAGACGCACCACTGCAGGAGTTCAGTGGAGAAATAATAACAAAATTTAGAGGACCTTAGAGACTTCCAGGAAGAGGGGATAATTGAGCTAGGTCTTCAGGGATGCATTGGATTTAGGTTTAAGGAGGGAAGGCTTTTCATAGGAGAGAAAGAAGGTGACAAAGTGAAGCTGGTCATTGTTCCAGTCATGAAAAAAAGAACCAACATACCTTGTAATAATATTGTCAATGAACGTGCCCCCCGCCCGCCACCCGCTAAAAGCACTGTCGTTTACTTCTGCTTCAGGTGGAATTTACAGTTCAAGGCAGCCAATATGCAAACCACCTAAGCCTCCATTTTCACAGCTGTGGCTTACCAATTTCTCTTTAAAATACCAACTTTTAGATTTCTGTCCCACTCAATTACATTGAAAGAAATCCGAGATATCCTATCTTTCATCCAGAAATATTTCAGCATTATATTCCTAATGTTTGACATTAACCTAGCATGAACCATCACTGTATGGTACTCATCCTGTGACTGTGCCGTATTGTATTTGACTTTCCCAATATTTGAGGGTCTGAGTTTCAAGAAGGACATGAATGTTAACGTCTACTCATGTAAATAGAATTGAAAACTCCTAGTGCTGTTTACCTTGATAAGGTTTCTATAGTTTACTATTAAATATTAGAGGTCAAGCCTCCACTTGGAATCAGATCCATTCAGGAGACTGTATCATGGTGTTGCATAGCAGAATTGCTATTTAAGAATAACATTCTCAGTACATCCATCCACATTCCAAAAATACTCTGCTTGGCCCTGATGGCAGGATCTGAGAAGAAGCTGATCATGGTGAACACAAAGCTTGGGAGAGATTCTTGCTGAAATATAGCTCTGTGGTACAAAAGAGGAAAAGCACGGGATTCTCGGGATTGGAAGAGCACCCAAAAGCAGCTAATCCAGCCTCCCGCCCAATGAACAAATTCCCTCTGACAATGCTATTAGGTAAGTATCACCTTGACTTCAAATAGTCACAGCTTTATGTCCAACCAACTCACGACTGGACAATTTTTATTTAGATGTCCTCATAGTGTGGCCAAAGCCACAAATGATGAAAGACATAATGAACTCTAGAAAAATACATAATATCAAGAGCATGTTTCTTAACCTAGGCCCTATAGACATTTGGGACTGGATAATTCTTTGTTGCAGGGGCTGTTCTGTGCCTTGTAGGATATTGAGCAGCATTTGTGACCTCTACTTGCTTATATGCCAGTAGCACCCCTCCCCAAGATGTGGCAAGCAAGTATGTAAAAATGTCTCCAGACATTGCTAAATGTCCCTTGGTGGGGGAGCTGGGGTTGGGGAGGGCAAAATTGTCCCCAACTGAGAGTCACAGGGCTAGAGGCATTACATGTGAAGAGCTACAGGAGGGAAGCTGCGACCTAACAGCCATTCATATGTACAGGATATTAGGATACTTACAACTTGAACAAAAATATACCCTTCATCACCCAACAGTAAGTTATTTGACATTACTGAACCTCAGCAAATGTTTGTTGACTTAAATAAAACCATATGATTGTATATATTTCCTGCTTAAGAATAATTCAGTAAAAAGACTAGTGCATTATATGTTTTCATTACATACATATATACATATACATAATTGAAAGAGATCTGATAACATGTTAAAATTTAAAATTCAGTGGTGTTATTATTTAGTCAGGCTTTGTCCCATCACAGTCCAACAACTTTATGTATATCATTCTGCTTAATTCTGACTCCATCTCTGAAAGATAGGTCTGCTGACTTAATTATGATATGATAATACTAAGGCTCACAAAGAACTTGCTGGAAGGCATCCAATTAGTAGATATGAGAGTTGGGATTTGAAACCACGCCTGATTCCAAACATAAACCCAAAGTACGACATTGTGTTGAGATTTAGGATCTGATTCCCAAGCTCTTAGCCACAAAAGTATGCTGTAAGTAAGTGTCTTAAGTTTGTCTGTCTCGTTTTAAAGAATTACAAATATGAACAAATGAGCGCAATTCAAATATGTGTCAAGTTTTTTCACCCATTTTGGTTCCATCTTCTTTGAACATTTTCAAAACATAAAAGACTGTGAGTCAGACTTTGAGCCCATGCCTAATTTAAACAAGACTTTATATAGCAGATTAATTAACAAAATAGAAGATTGTTCTGCTCTATTTCACATTGCAACAACCCAGGTTTTATTGTACAGGGGTCACCTCCCTTCTAGAATGGCTTTATCCACAACTATGCTTATGCAGAGAAGTCTACAAGTCACTGGCTCTCTGTGAGTATCAGCTACAAGACACTGCTCTGGCAACACCAAGGCATGTTTGCAATTTAACAAACCCACTAAGTGGAAGGAAAAAAGAGCCTTCCACCTAAATGACAAGTCTAAAGGTTTCACATAGGAGTGATGTTTGAAATATCTATTTCATTTTTGCCTGCCACTCCCCTATTCTCTCAGAGCTCTGTTACATAAAGCATTAGGTGTTCTGGGGAATAATTGAGCATCAGTTGTGGCAGCGCGTAGGAGGATGCCTAGGTTACCTCCATTATCACACACTCTATTTAGGAGGTGGGCAAATCCTATTTATGTAACTCCAGATGAAGATACACCCTAGCAATTGGGAGGGTGATCACCAAAATAAATAGGTAATTTCACTTGAACACCTTGTACTAAGCACAAATCTGCTTACTGCCTTCATCTTCTTAGAAAGGAACAGGTGTCATGGAAAACAATAGTTTGTATTGACTGCTCCGTATGGGAAAGCCAAGGGGTTGAAATTCAAAGCTGAGAAGAACACAGGCAGAGAACAGCAGCTGAATTTTACTACAAAATGTGAAAACATGGCTCTGTATCCTCCCCACCTGTGAAGATAAGACATCCTGACTATTTCAGTGTGAGAAAAGTTCAGCAATCTTGGGGTGCTCAGGGCTGGGTGTAGGTATGGGGGAGAGTTAGAGACAGTTGATGTGAAAACTTCCCCAGTAGGAAACTGAGTCAAATCAGTCATCTTTTGGTTGCTCATTCAGTTCTCTAAAGTCCTGGTGTCAAATACGACAGCCACTAGCCCCAAGTGACCAATGAGTACTGGAAATGTGGCTAGTCAGAATTAAAATGTGCTGTAAGTATGAAATAAACATAGTATTTCAAAGACTTGGCATAAAAAATGTATATATCTCATTAGTAACTTTTCTATTGTTTCCATATTAAAATAATATTTCAGATGTATTAGGTTAAATAAAACATATTACTGTTTCTTTTTAAACTTATCTAAATGTGGCTATTATAAAATTTAAAATTGCACATGTGACTTGGATTTCACTTCTATTGCACAGCACAAATCAGGCTGAAAGTTACTTTAAGGCATGATTTATGTTGAGCTCAAAGGAAGGCACTTCCATAGGAAAGTGTTGCTTGACTGAGCTTGACTCTCTATCTCAAAATGTTAACTTCAAATATACTTCAAAATTGAAATTTCATTCACTGCCGTCTTGGCAAAATCTGTTAGATAAACAAATCTTTTACTCTTTGAGACATGAAAAAGGATGGTTAACAATGTAACTAAACTTTCTTCCTTTGCAGACATACTTAAACCATGTTAAAGCAGAGATAAAACAGGCTCTAACATTGAAACGGGCTCATAATTAGGTGCTAATGTTGAATATCCTGTAATGTTTCAAAAAGACATATAGATGGAGAAAGGCCAGGTCTGCACAAGGCAAGAGAGAAAACGTTGCATTTATGAATGCAAATATGTTACAGATATCCAAGTTCACCAGTCTATGCCTTACTGATACTTCTTGCTTTTTGGCATCTCCTCTTCATTTTAACTTCCACCACTTAACTGATTCACACCTGGGTCAGAGGCAAAGCTGTCTTCCTCATCTCTCTGATGAGCCTCTCCACTCTTTGCATCTCCCATTGCTAATCTGTCTTGTCCTCCTACCATTGCAAATCATCTCAACTTTTGGCTTAAGAACTTATCCGAGTAGCAAGCAGCCCAGGATCAAGGTCTTCCTTGCATCAAAGCCTTAAAATCCAATTCTACATAACCCAGCCAAGCAAGAGATTCCAAAGGCAAGCACAAGAATCATTAATAATGAAGTAGTCTTCCAATCTATGCAAGTCAATCCTCAGTCTTTTTAATGCAACATTTAAGTTAAAACTATGGTACATTTACCCACAAACGTCCATGTAAAAAGCATCCTAGTATCCTGTGGTTGGCAGTCGTGGTTGCTCCCAGCATGTTGGCCCTGATTAATGTGTGTGGGATGTGTGAGTAGGGGATATTGAAATATACTGTATCCCAGTGTCCAGTGAAAGGCCAGACTGTGTTCACATAAACAGTCCTGGCATATTCTGTTTCAGTTTCCCACGACATAAAATAAACTGTCACCTACAAACTGCAAGTAAACTGAGAAGACCGTTAAGTGCATATATAACAAAGAAACATCTAAAAAGATAACTGGGGAGTTTTTTTAAATAAGTAAATGTGCCTAGATAGACTATTACCTTACAGTGGAATAGACCATGCATGTCTAGCATTGCTTGGCTTTCTTGGTTCATTTTTTATAACTACATTATTGAGATATAATTCACACACTTTACAACTCACACATTTAAAGTGTTTGATTCAATGGTTTTCAGTATACTCACAGAGTTGTGCAACCATCACTACAACCAATTTTAGAATATTTTTATCACCTCAAAAAGAAACCCCATACCCATTATCAGTCACTCTACATTTTATCCCTTCCCCAGCCCTAGGGAACCACCAATATACATTCCATCTCCATGGATTTGCCTATTCTGGATATTTCATGTAAGTGGAATCACAGAATATGTGATCTCTTGTGTCCAGCTCAAGAGAGACTTAGCACCATGTTTTCAAGGTTCATCCGTGTGTCAGTACTTCATTCTTTTTCTTATTGAATAATATTCTCTTGTATGGTTGACCATATTATCTGTTAATCAGTTAGGATGGATTCTTGGGTTCTTTCCACTTTTTTGCTCTTATGAATAATGCATGTGCATTCATGTATAAGTTTTTTGTGTACACACATTTCATTTCTCTTGGGTAGGTAACTAGGAGTGGAATTGCTGAGTCATATGGTAACTCTATGCTTAACTTTTTGAGGAACTGACAGACTGTTTTTCAAAGTGGCTGCAGCATTTTACATTCCCACCAGTAGTTTATGAGGGTTCTAATTTCTCTACGTCCTCACCAACACTTATTCTTTGTATTTTTTTTAATCATTACTATCCTGGTGTAAAGTAGTATTCCTTGTGGTTTTGATTTCCATATCCCTGAATGCTAAAGATTTTGAGCATGTTTTCATGTTCTTATTGGATAACTGTATGTATGTTTCATGTGTTCATTGGTCACTCGGAGTTGAATGGGGAGGAGGTGTGGGATGGTATTCAATGGCATAGTGTAGGAATCAGATACAGGAATGATATCCTATAGACCAGTATTTTTTTCTTTCTGCTGGCACAATGAATGCTCTAAGGAATTTATGAGTAGCTTTTTAATCTTGAGCCTGGAATTTGTGAGCTAACTATAAATCACTTAACCAAAGCATGATGAAACGCTATTCAACAAAATGCTGAAGGAAGCAGCAAAATTAATAATTAAAGACAACAAATGACTTCAACACCATAACTTTAAAAAACCCCAAACAAAAATAGAACTATAAGTCTTCTGTCCATTGGTCAAAGGTGTTATCACTGGCTCCTGGGTCACAGATTGAGACCTTAGACTGGTTAGTCTGTCAAGCAGAGTTCACTGAAGTGAACATGTGTATAGGGGTGGGGGCGGTGGGGGGGAAGCGGAATGGAACAGTTTATAACAAAAATCGCAACCAGATTCTCAATACATACAGTGTGGTAAGCATTGTATAAGCTTCACGAGCGAACTACAATATTGGTTATCCTTGCCACAAGTCTGCCAGGGTTTCTTAAAAAGTTGTTGCTCTCAGTGGTGGTTTGCTGGTCTGTAACCGAGAAGGGCAACAAAGTTCCTTCCATGTCCACAGTTTCCTCTTGCTCTGGTTAGTAGCCACAAGCAGCTTATAAGCATAAAACTCTATCCAGGTACAACAGAAGCACCCTTAGCCATAGCTATAATAGGCCCAGGGAGAGGAGGTGACTGATGCAGCAGTTACCCAATCAATAGGGGTCTATGAGGAGGCATGATGGAGGAGTTTTCCCAGTATGGACACTGCTGCCCAAAGTGAGAGTTGTAGAAATTGCTGTTCAGTGGGTGCTTGGAACAGACAGAAGCAGATTTAAAGGTAGTAGGACCACAAAGTAGTCATCCATGAATTCTTCCTACCAGAGTTCACAAGATCTCTGAGGGTGGCAATGCTATGGGTATCCTGGCAATAAAGGATCTCCTATTCTGAGTGTCCAAAAGGCTATAACACAATTTTATCATGTATTTTTTTTTTCTAATTGAGGAAATTGATCATCACACACACACACACACACACACACACACACACACACACACACCCTCCAACCCTCACACTGCTTAACTGTTTCTATAACTTCCCCTTGCTCCAATATCCTTACTCTGTGGCCTGTGAGTCCCTGCCATTTTTCTTGACCACCCCATCCATCTCTCTAAAGCTCCGTTCTGCTACTGTTCCCCTTACTCCTTCACTCAGTCTGCTACCTTCTTCACTCATTTGCTTGAACTTGCTATGCCACTTTGTTCCTCAGCATCTTTGCTGAGGAATAAGTTTGCACAAACGATTCCTTCTTTTCTAGAGTGTTTTCCCTATGTTAATCCACCTAATAATCATCAGCCTGTAGGTCTTGGCCTAGTCTTCACTTTTAAAGCATAATAGATATAATAACTAGGGCCACAGACAGGTAGATCCACAGCCTGCAGGGAGGGGAGTAGGGGGTTGTCTCTGGCTTGTACCCCATGATTCACTGTATATCTATGTCAAGTGTTCACTCAGGAGCACAAGCAAGGGCCTGTGGCCACATGCCCTCTGGCCTCTCCAAGTCTTGCTGCCAAGTGCCAGGGCTGGAAAATGGTTGAAGTGGATGACCCCCTGCCACTTCCTCCAAGGTGACACTGTGAAGGTAGAGCAGGACATCCATACTCGGAAGACACAGATTCTCAAGCAAGGAGAGGTGGAAAGAGCCTTTTGTGTACACTTTACTTTTATAACGGATACTGCTGGAATATGGGCAGACTGCAGTGGACTATTTTTAAAGAAAAGGATCTGGTTTTAAATTCATACGTGGTTTTGTGATTTTAAAAGGAAGACTACAAAAAATAGTGTTGTGAAGCAAATAATCACCATCTAATGTGCCTCTTGTTTGTTATACAAATAAAAATTATAACTAAAATAAAACACTTCACACTGACTAGGATGGCTATTATCAAATAGACAAAGCTGGATGTGGTGGCACATGCCCATACTCCCAAGCTGCTCAAAAGATTGAGGTTAGAGGATTCCACAAGCCCAGGAGTACAAGACCAGTCTGGGCAACATAGCAAGATGCTGTCTCTAAATATTACTACTACTAATAATAACAACAAGTACTGGCAAGGATGTGGAGAAACTGGAACCCTCAAATATCATTGTGGGAATGTAAAATGATGCAATCACTTTGGAAAACACTCTGGCAGCTCCTCAAATAGTTAAACATAGAGTTCCCATAATGACCCAGCAATTCTACTCCTACCCACGAGAAGTGAAAGCATACATCCACACAAAACATATACACAAAAGTCCATAGCAGCACTATTCATAAAAGCAGAAAAACTGAAAACACCACAAATGTCCATCACTTGATGAATGAATAAGCAAAGTATGATGTTTCCATACAATGAAATATTATATGGTGATGGAATGAAGTATTAATACATGCTACAACATGGGTGAACCTCGACAATATGCTCAGTGAAAGGAGACAGTCACAAAGGACCGCATATTGTATGATTCCATTTATGTAAAATCTCAAGAACAGGCAAATCCAGAGACAAAAAGCAAATTAATGGTAGTCAGGGGCTCAGAGCAGCATTGGTGGAGGAGATAAAAAGAGAGCGACTGCTAGTGGCATGGAGTTTCTTTTGGGGAAACAAAAATATTCTAAAATTAGCTAGTGGTGATGGTTGTACAACTCTTGAATATACTAAAACCCACTGAATTGTACACTTTAAATGGGTGAATTGTATCATATGTGAATTATATCTCAATAGAGGCTTTAAACAAATGATGCTATACCTTGAGTTTACAGAGCAAGATGTCCCTACATAACTTTGTGTGACCATGTTTGACCACTTAGCAGGAAGGCCTCTCAAGTTAATGAACACATTTCTGGCTCTCACAAGACAGTCTTACTGATTGCTATGAGACTAAAAATCCACAGGAACAGAACCACAGGAACAGAACCATCTGGATGACCCTGATGAGCAAGAGAATGATAAATACAAGTCAGAAAATTTTCAAAAAAGAAGGAAGGAAAAGAAGTTAAAGTGGGAATAGGGTGTTACCACTGTGTTAGAAAAAAAAAAAGAGAGAGAGAGAGAGAAACAAACAAAAAAATGGGTGAAAAGTTGTTTTTAGTAGAGCCTCTTTAAACAAAGGGAATGCTTTCAACAGTCCCAAGCAAATTTCAGTGTCACATGGTTAAGGCCAAAATATCCCAAAATAAGATGAGGAAGATAAGATTATGGCCCTGTTGCTGTGACTTCATTATGTGGAATATAGATATTGGGCCTGTGTCACCGGTAGACATTATTTAAATATATATATATATATATATATATATATATATATATATATATACACACACATATATATATATATCTCACACATACAAATATATATGAAATAAACATATGTTTATATGTTTACGTGTTATATATATTTATATATGCATATATAATAAACATAAATATATAAACAAATGAATATATATTTATAGGAAGATAACTTTATTTTAGTATAATTGATACAGAATAAAATTTACCAATTTTATGTGTACAATTCAATGATATTTTAGTAAATGTACCAAATTGTGTAACCATAACTATTAATTCAGTTTTGCAACATTTTTATCAAATTATATGGACAGTCCTGGTGGCTGCTCAGATGTGTTTTTGCTTTTGAATTTAGAAAGTCGAGTTTCTTATAAGTCTGGTGTCTAGTTCAGTGGGATGTTTATGTCTTAACTACAAATGGGTGCTTGGTCAGATCGCTGAATCCTGAACAACTAGCAAAAAATAAAAAGGTGTTTCTCCTCATTTATTACATTTTGAGCTTTCTAACAGGTGGCCTAGAAAGGAAAAAACATATACCATTACTAACATATTTCAAGTTTGATTGTATAATATTGATTTTAATCCTTCATTTGTAAATAAGTACTTTTTAATTATCTTATTAACTCATACTCTAAAACAACTTCATTGAGATGTAATTTACATTCTATAAACTTCACCTGTAAATTTACTGAGTTGGATAATCATCTCCACAATCCAATTTTAGAACATTTTTGTCACTTCAATAACATCCCTGGGGCTCACTGACAGTCACTCTCCTTTCCCAACCACAGCCCCAGGAAACCACTAATCTATTTTCTGTTTCTATGGATTTCTGGAAGGCATTATACTTTCACACACAGATAGAAAAGATATAGCAAAAATATATCTCTCCTTTAAGAAAATCCTATCTCTACACCAGAATTTCAGTGTTTGTGATGCTTATAATTTTTAAGTAATAAATAAAAGTTGCCACAAGCGCTATGAAAAATAGTCCCCCAAATGAGAAGTTTCTCTACCATAATATACTATTTTAAAATTTATAATAACCAATTAATAGACAGCACTTTAACACCATGCGATATTTTTCTGATTAAAGCCAAAAGCTACCAATTCTACCCTGCTCCACGACTAACCAGCCTCCCACCAAAAACAAAAATCCAAAACACTTTAGAGCACATATTGTTCATTTTATTTACAGATAAAACTCCTGGTCTTCTTCAAATTTGGATCATAAGCTGAATTAAGCAAGGGAAACTTCCCAAAATGACATCCTATTCTGCAGCTTTTTAGAGCTACGGAAACTTTTCTAGACATTAAATTCTCTTTAAAGATAATCCAGAATTATGTTAGACTAGTTTAAAAACCGCCACTTTTCATAGCAACATGATAATATTGTGGGCATTTCCAAGTTAATTATAGATCTGTCATTTTAAGGAATAATCATTGAGATCTTTTCATTTAATTAATGAAGGGATATTATACAGCTGCAACAAAATAACCTTTTTCTCCTTAACCACTAACGGAGAGAATTCTTACCATGGTAACTTACAAGTTACCACCATTATGTATACGTATATCATAGTTCTCAAGAAAATATTGTTCCCAAATTGTCTTTTTCTACTAAAGAAATAACCATTGGTCAATATGACAAATATATGACATTGAGTCATTTCCACATAACTCTCCAGCATAACACATCTGTGAAGCTAGACAAATCCTGTTTCAATTTGGGTTTGCCATAAAACACAACACTCTTTTCAGGCCAGTCCATGGACTTCTGATAGCAGCCTTCACAGGCCACAGGTTGTCAGTTTCCAAGTCTAGGATGCTGTGGCTCTCACAAGGGTGCTGACCCAGCTTCTATTTTCAACTGGAATTTCCTCCTCTGGGGTCATTTGATCTCCACCCTCAGCGACATTTTCCTGGTTCTCTGTTCTGTGCCCCAACCTACCCCTTGTTTCAAAACCAAAAAGAATTCCAGGTTCATCCTCCTGCACAGTCCAGTGAGACAAAGACTCATAGACATTATGCTTTCAATCTGGTGGGAGCCATGGATTTTTGAGCTTTGGTGAGACTCTCTTAGAAGACACCAAGGTGACATTTACTCAGGAAGCTGCTGGGCTCTAAGACAAGACCTGCAGGAAATGATAGCGGGAGGCCATGGTATAGAGCTAAAGCTGTTAAGACGTCTTCATTCAAAGGGTCACAAGAATGTGGAAGAGTCAGCCAAAAGAAACATCACAAAGTGTAAGACAGGGTTACATCCGTTGGCACAACACTGGCTGCATTGGCAGGACCCAGAGATGGCTCACCCCCAGCTCTCGTGGCTGAGTACTCAGCAAGCTACACAGAGTTTAAAGAACCGGAGACTGGTGTTTTTAGAGTCAGCTCCTGGAGACCCTTTATATTCTTGCTTCTGAGGGAGTTCTGGATATAGCAATGTAAAAATCTCAGATACATCCACAAGAAGAACTAGCATTTTAAACCCATGAGTAAATGATACTTTTCTGAGTTTAAGTCTCCCTTTTGCACTGGTAAGAATGGCAATGTTTATGAAAATTATTTTGCCTAGAATAATTGCAAAATAAACCATGAAACATACTATTTTTAACATAAAATTTTTAAAACATTTTCCAGTGATGTAGAGATTGGACAAGGCAAATAGTTTTCAAACAGTATACTTGCAGATGCATCTTCTTATTCAAGAGGAAGCCTTAGAGTAAAAATTGGAGACAATCCTTTTAAAAAAATGTTTCCCTTAGTGCTACACACATACCCAGTTCTGCATATATACTGGTGAATCAATGAATGTTCACTGATATTTTACCCTTATCTGAAGTATGCCCACCATTCCCCTCCATACCAACAATGTATGTCCCTTTCTTTTGCTTTCATACTGATGTAACAGTAGACCTATCTACAGTGTCTGTGGTAATTTGAGACACAGCATTAGCCTAGAGACAGGCAAACTTTTTCTGTAAAGGACCAGACAGTAAACATTTTAGGCTTTACAAGCCGTGCATTTCATTGTAACCAACCACTGAACTCTGCTATTGTAGTGTGAAAGCAGCCAAAGACAATATGTCAACAAATGTACATGGCTGTGTTCCAATAAAACTTTATTTATGAACACTAAAATCTGTATTTCATAAAATGTTCACAGAGCATAAAATATTGTTCTTTTGGTATTTTTTTCAACCATCTAAAAATGTAAAACTGATTCTTAGTTAATAGGAGATGCAAACGCAGGCAGTGATCTGGATTTGGCCTGTGGGCCATAGTTTGTTGACCAGATTTAAGAACTGAGCTACCGTAATATGGCAGACAGTCTACTAGATATGATCATGTACAGAGAAAACTGGAAATATCAAAACAAAACAGGACTTGGCAACTGTTCAATCAAGTTGATATAATAGGGGAAGATATGGTGAAGGTGTTCAAACTTCAAAGAGACAAGATTTTGTGTGTGTACATTAAGTGCATTGCTTTTAATGTAGTTTATCCATTTACATGTCAAAATTGATCAAATTAACAATCTAATTGCCAAACGTTGTCTCTGGTGTGTTTGGCCTAAAGGATTAATATATTTTTCTTTTTTCTTTTTTTTTTTTTTTTGAGACGGGGTCTCGCTCTGTCACCCAGGCTGGAGTGCAGTGGCCAGATCTCAGCTCACTGCAAGCTCCGCCTCCCGGGTTCACGCCATTCTCCTGCCTCAGCCTCCCGAGTAGCTGGGACTACAGGCGCCCGCCACCTCGCCCGGCTAGTTTTTTGTATTTTTTAGTAGAGACGGGGTTTCACCGGGTTAGCCAGGATGGTCTCGATCTCCTGACCTTGTGATCCACCCGTCTCGGCCTCCCAAAGTGCTGGGATTACAGGCTTGAGCCACCGCGCCCGGCCGGATTAATATATTTTTCTTTCATTCGTAAATCACCTCATCCTTAATTTCTTCTAGGCTTTGAAATAGTAGCTAAATTCAGAAATCATTTTAAAGTGACACTAGTAAAAAGAAGCATATTAAAAATCTCCATGGAGATGTTGGTCAAGGATACAAAATTTTAGACAGGAGGAGTAAGTTAATATTCCTTGTTCAACATGGTGACTATAGTTAATAACAACGTATTATATACTTCAAAACTGCTAAGACAATAGATTTTAAGTGTTCTCACCACAAAAAATAAGTATGTGAAGTAATGCATACGTTGATTATCTCAATTTAGCCATTCCACAATGCATACATATTTCAAAACATCATATTGTACATCATAAATATATTTAATTTTTAATTGTCAATTTAAAAATAAATTTTTAAAAGTCTCCAGGGAGGTGATTCTGAATGGTTTCTTTTTGATAGTTTGAGGAACCAGAGCTGCTACACACAAGGAAACAGGGACGACTGTCACAATTGTGTTTAAGTTACTATCATTCAGTCTATTTCTATATTCCCTTAATATCTACTCAGTCTATATCCAATCACTGTGGATTTATGGGAACTGATATCAGTGACAGAACCTCAAAATCCTGCTTTTGTCATTTAATTGGGTCATGATGACATAGATATTGACATCCATGACAGAAAGAACTCACTGACGAAATAGAAAAAGAAAATCAGGATAGATTTGTACCTTCTTAAAAATATTGGTATTCTCAGGAGAAACTGATTAAACACCAAGGTAAAGTGAATCAATTCCCCCATCTCTTCATCCCTCATTGCTTCACATCCTTACCACAGCCCCATCATGGAAGGAGTGCATTTCCACACACACTGAAGTTAGGCTTTGACATGTGACTTGCTGTGGCCAATGGCAGGTGGGTGGAGAAAACAGTGTGTCAAATTCCTGCCTATGTCTCAAGAGTCTTCAGTTGATCCCACTTGCTATCTTGTGCCTTTGTCGTTGCTGAACTTCTTTGGGTAGATGCTGCCAGCCTGGGTCCCAGAATAGATACACATGGGACAGAATTGACAGAAGAGCCATGACACTTTGACCTGTGGTTAAACAGCTGCGCTCTGTCTATGTAAGCCAACCCTAGCTGACCCACAGATCCACTAGGATCCGTGATGGTTTTTTTATGCCACTGAATGTCAGAGTAGTTTGTTACACAGCATTAGTGTGGTGATAGCTAACTGATACAAACACACTTCTACATTTTAGACAACACAGCTATAAGATAAAGCACGATTTTGTATGTCTATGTGCATATATGTATGCATGCTAGGAGTTCTATATTTCATTCCTTTCTAATGATACCTTAAATAAAAACGTGCCCTCCCCAACCTGCAGCAGCACAGAAATATCACGGAAGGCCCCATTCTCAAACCAAGGTTCCTCTTAGACCCACTATATGAGCCTTTGATCCTTTACAGATATTTATGCTTGTTCATAAATACTTTTGGAAAATCCTGGCAAGGGCAGAGTGCCAGCTCTCATGTACCTTTTCCAGGCTGCTGCAAGTTCAATCACATGGTTGTTGGTCCAGAAATGGATGTGCCATTAGAACAGCCATGCAAAGAGGGAGTGTGCCACATTTACACAGGAGATAAACTCTGCCATGTTTCAATCAAAAGCAGTTTGCTAGTGAAAACACAGGAGTTGGAATTATAAAATTACCACAACCCTCAACTAAAAATAACAAACAGGATGTTCTTTATATGGGGATATATATATATATATATATATATATATATATATATATATATATATATTGCTGACAACAAGGACACACCAAAATCCTCTCTGATCTCACTATCAATTCACCTTACTTTCTTCTGTTACGTTTATGGACGCTTTGGGTGTAAATAATCCATGGAGACAGGAATGTTTCTACTATGCGGGAAGAACAGGAGGAAGAATTTAAAATGTGTCATCTTATGGAGACAGTTCAGTGGTAGCCCAGATTCAGGATGAGGGCAGGAGTAGGGTGGGTGTGAATACAAAGGGGTAGCATGGGGGAGTGCTTTTGTGGTGATGGACCAGCTGTGTATCTTGAATGTGGTGGTGGATATGCCAGTCCGTACAGGTAATAAAATTGCACAGAACCACATGCATACTTACATACATAAAAGAACTCATGTAAAAACCTGGTGAAATGTGAATGGGGTCTGTAGTCTAGTTAATAGGATTGTCCCAATGTCAGCTTCCTGGTTTTGATATTGCACTATATTTATTTATATAAGATGTTACCATTGAGGGAAGCTGGATAAGGGTATATGGGACCTCTCAGTACTATTTTTGCAAGTTCTTAGAAGTCTTAAATTATTACAAAATGAAAGGCTTTAAAAAGTATTACCTCAAAGGTATCATCTTAAGCCAATGGCATGTCAACAATCACCCATTGCACAGTGGTTCAAGCATGAGACTTGGCAGTCAAATTAAGAGACAAGGATTTAAATCCCAGCCCCACTACATACTAGCTGTGTGGGCCTGAAACAGACATAAGGTCAATGCTTTGGTTTCCTCATCTTTTAAATGAGGATAATAGGACCTATCTCACAGGGTTATTTTAAGGATTAAGTGAGATAGTATATGTAGAATAAGCAGGACTCATAGAAAGTATTCAATAAATATTGGCTATTATTATTATTATTCTAAGTCAGACTAAATATTTCTGAGAGCTTTAAATCACTGATTAATTTCATTGACACTCAAGTACATACTAAACATCAGGCACATGCTATAAATGGCCAAGCATTGAGTCACACACAATATAGTCCCTGGTTCTGGTCTCTGCCCCTTTGGATTTTCTGGTTCTGTTGTGAATATGGTCTCCAAACAAGTAGGATGGATATTTATGAAAGTGGGTACACAGAAGACTCAAGGAGGTCTTCTGAGTCCTTAAGAATAAGAGGTACTTTCTTAATAAGAGGTACTTAAGAATAAGAGGTACTTTCTGCAGTCAAGGTTGAAATGAGAGTTTTCTCTCTGCTAAAATTTACTGGGGTACAGGGTGGTTAAACTGCA
This sequence comes from Macaca fascicularis, assembly GCF_037993035.2. Classification (NCBI taxonomy): domain Eukaryota; kingdom Metazoa; phylum Chordata; class Mammalia; order Primates; family Cercopithecidae; genus Macaca; species Macaca fascicularis. Next base: position 11,153,142 of record NC_088395.1, read on the forward strand.
ATGCTTAGCTGCAACAATTCCTTGACCAGCAGAGATAAATGAAAATTGCCTTTCAGTCAAGCACAGGTTAGACCCTTTGAGTTGATGTGCAACTTTAAGGGTTAAAACCCTTTACCCATCAACCAGAAAAAGAGCCAAACCAAATCTTCCTTTTTCTTTGTTTGGCAAGTAAATTACATTAGACTATCCTAATGGGCTTAGAGGGAAAAAAAATCTAATTGTAGTCTATATTAATACATTTACATATTTTGAATTATATTAATAAATACTAATACATTTAGACCAGGGCACTTTAATGAACTTTCCAATATTAGATTAATGACAAAATATATGTAGAATATATCACACTCTACTAAATGCCTCAATAGGTTTGTGATATAAAAATCCTTAAAAGCAAGCACACCACGTATGGATAGAGCTGGCATGGCACCTGAGTACCTTAAATGTGGTAGTTAAAATAATCTACAGTGTGGAAGAAAGAGACATTTGAAGCAATTTGGGAGTCTTCTATTATACTCAGGAATTTAAGATCTTTCATAAATGTAAGCAAACCCCAAACAAGACTGAAAATGCTTGCAATGATATTTTGTGTTTGTCAACACCGATCCCCCCAGCCCTCAACAAAAACAGGAAATAAAATGTTCTGCCCTTCTCTGTGCTGGTCTTACTGGGTTGGCTGGGTTTGGGCCCAGAAGGAGATGGAGAATAGGGAGACCAAGAAGTCAGAGTATTTACTGTTTCAGTCTATCCCTGCTTCTCCATATTTTGCCCTTGCTGGAGTCTTCTCTGGGCACATTGCCAGCGTCCCTTCCAGCCAAGGCTGCAAGTCAGTGGGCTCTGGTAACACTGGTCCCTCCCTGGTAACAGCTTCTCAGTGTTGCTAATTGCTGGGCGCTCCACCACTCACCGTTGGTTCCCTTAAACCTGTCAACACACTGGCATAGTTCATTCCTCAAATTAAGCCTTTTGAGTGATTTATCTGTTTCTTGTTTGGATCCTGATCAACACAAAGCCCTTGACTGTGAATCAGTAGCTAATGTGGGAGGATGCCTTAACTTTTGAGATAAAAGTTAAGACCATGCTTTACATTTTGCTCAGACCATCAAAATGGCATCTTAACATGAATGGAACTGTTGAAAGTCATGTGCATAGATACCCACAGAAATAATACTATGTGTTATGTTACCATTTTCAAATTATTCTAGCAAACTCAATGTTCCATACCCTTGCTAAACTATTATGCCTCTGTGCGTCTAATTAATATGGCATCATCAAGCTAGGAACCTAGAGCAATGTCCAGGGATTTGTGCCTATGTGGAGAGGCACACACCTGGCACAGAGATGCTTGGCAAATATGGAGCCCACGTGCTCCACAAGCTGGTGAGATGCTTTTAGCCTCTGTATTGCACTTGGACTGGCTTATACATTTCTTTGCCAGATATTTTGGTCAACTGTAGAAAGGGGTCATTCAAAAATATGTTAAAAGTTTATTCATCTAAACTACTTCTGTTGCTGTTGCCATGGCAACTTTTCCCTAAAGCCACAACTCCAAATTCTTCTAAAATTGTTATTTCAGAAATCTAATTTAGCTGACATCCCAAACACTCAAATTTTACTATAAGATTTTTCATGTTAGAAAAGTTCTAAGAAAATGACAAGTATCCAAAAAGAAGAGGAGAAAAAGCCTGACAGGTTTTCATTTGAATGGGTCATGGCATCTTTCAAGGAAATTGGAAGTGGAAGAGTCCTCAGTAACTGTATTTGAATGAAAAAAAAATTTGGCTTATATTTTGTATATGTTTCTTGTATTGAAAAGTATCCCATATTCACATCCAAGTAGTCACCACAAAGATAGTGAAAGCCGTACCACATAATGACTGGTGGGAGTCCTTGTTGCATCACTGGCTCTACCTTTAAGTTTTTAAGTATTCAGGGTATATTTAAGAATAAAATAAATCAGAAAAATTGGTCTTTTGAAAATAAGGTTAGAATGAGAAAACTTGAGAACAGAATGTACATTAAAAGATATTAGATTAATTAACTGTGTTTGTAAACAGTGGTCTCAGTCCAAAATTTGGCAAGCACCCAAGACCTTTAAATCTATCCCCACCCTCCCCATCAACTCGTAACTCACAATCTAAAACAGACCATGCTAATGGACATTCAGTGACATGGGCAGGAGTTAAGAAAGGGCTCTGCAATTCAATTGAAGGAGAATAGGTAGGCCACAAACCCACCTGCCACCCTGGGCTGCTCCGGAGATTTTGAACCCTGATGGGATTGAGAGAAAAACACTGGAAGTCGCAGTTTCCCTCCCTCTTTCCTTTGGCTTTTCTTTCAGCACCTCTTCCCTTTCCCCCAGAGCAGGCCAGTCCACCTCATTATCCTCAAGGAGTAGGGACAGAAGCAGGCACTCTAGTTTCTCACTTTCATACAGATGCAGATCCCACATCCACACACTAAGGCTGCTGAGCACTCCACACATCCCCATTTGGAGATTATAACTTCTAATTTTAGGCCCACGACTAACACATTTGTTAAACGGGTATTCTGGCTAAATCAGAATAGAGGTGGCAAATTAGGCAAGACTGTTAGAAGGTCATAAAGGAAGAAGTTAGCTAATGTCTGACATGAGAGAGAAGACAGTAAACATTTTTTAACCCAAGATTAGGAAGGGCATCGGCATCGAGGAGTGAAGAAACAAAAAGCCCAAGATGCTGAGGCTTCTGGAAGGACCACCAACACCCTCTCCAGAGTAATCCCCACACAGTATGAAACACACTGTTCATAACCGTGACTCACAGCCAGAGAAGCTCACTCACATTTTCTCACCTCTATCTCTCAAAACCCAAGAAACTACGAATAATGTATTTTAGAAAGTGCCATACAAAATTGTTCTCAAAAACATTTAAGATTTTGATGTCTACTGAGATGCAATTAAGTCAGGGTTTCTCTATCTCAGCACTATTGACATTTGAGGCTGGACAACTCCTTGTTGGGTTGTATTGTGCTTTGTAGGATGTTCAGGAACATGTCGGGTCTCTACTTAATATATGCCAGTGGCAATCCCTGCCAGTTATGATAACCAAAAATGCCTCCAGACATTGCCCAAGGTCCCTCTGGTTCAGAACCACTGGTCGATTTTACCTAGAATATGGATACTGAGGGACATATTGCCAGACGACATTACATAGAGGAAGTATTTCTATACCTTTTGTATCATTAGAGAGTTTGGCTGAAATGAACACTAGGTGGTAAAACAAAGGACCTCTCTGAAAACTTGTACTAGATTATCTCAGAGTCAGCTGAGGTAAAGTATTGTATTGCACTTTCTGAATCTACTTTGCTGCTGATCCTACATTTTATAGGGGCTGCTTGACTACTTGAGTAGTAAGTGGTTCACCGTGTAAATTAATCAGTGTTTGCCAAACACACCTGATATTGGAACCACCTCCAAAGCTTTTTCAAAGGATTGATTCCAAGTCTGGTCCTTAGAGATTCTCATTTAGTAAGAATTCAGTGAAACCCTAAAGCTAATTTTTAGTCTTGTCTCTCCCTCAGACCTCAGACATCAACTAATAAAGGGTTAAGTTTGGAAACTCCTAGCGTAACCTACGGAAAAATACACAGACAGCCAGATTCATGTTCTCATAAATATTTATTGTGTGCCTACCCTGTGCCAGGACCTGCTCTAGGCAGTGGAAAGACAGTGGGAAAGGATCATTGGGTCTTTGCCCTGAATAAACTTACACACTAGTCAGAGGAGACAGACAAACAATGAATATATAACATAATACCAAGTGGTGATGTGAACAATGAGGGAGGTGGCTAGTGTGATCCAGGGTAACTGAGTGGGCTCAGAAAACACTTCAGAGAAAGCAGTCAGGAAAGGTGACATTTTCCTGCAATTTGAAGGATGTAAAAAATAGTCTACCACACAGAGGACATTCCAGGCAGAAGGGACAGCAAGTACAAAGGCTTGGGGCAGAAAAGAATTGGTCACATCTGAGGAACAGAAAGGGCACAGATGTAGCCAGGCAATGATAAGCTTGTGGAGTGGGGTGTGGTATGAGGCAGGGAAGATCATGTAAGGAGCACTTGGAAGGTCAAGGTCATGGATGAAGCTGTTATTCTAAGTGGAATAGAAACCAACCAAAGAGCTTAAGCACTGAAATGTCACTATTTCACTACTTTTAAAAAGATTGCACTGGCCATAGGGATAGCCAACCATTCACTGAGATGGGAAAGTCTGAGAATGAAACAGGTGACAGGGAAGTGAGGAATCAAGAACCCAGTGAAGACTTTGTATGACTGGACAATAACTTCACAACCAAGTTGAGAGTCAAGTGTGTGTGGTCCAGGGTTATCACAGTGTGGGAACAGGAAAAGTAAATAATAAAAGTTCATCACCAGAAAGGACCAGGCAAAGAGTGGTAATTGTTTTCAAATGATTGGCAGATATGTCTGCTGTGCAACATCCAACAGGAATATGATTCTTTATCAATTAGTAGTGGTACTTCATGAGTGGTTTGAAGGAGGGGAGATGTAGCTTCCTAAGATGATGTGGCTTCTACACCAAAGAGGCCTCATCCAGGAAAATGTCTGCATGCAGTAGAAAAGTAAGCATGCTGGGTTGGGGGTGGGAGTAGAAAAGGTATCTACGATTAGTAGAGGTGTTAATTCAGAGGATTAAATAATCTCTCACTTATTTGTAAGTTGAAAAAATTTTGCTTTTATGAGGAGACAAATGACAAGCAGAGTGATATAAAAATGGTTTTATAAAAGTAAGTTCTGGGCCATGCCACAGGTCAGTATAAGTTCTGCTGAGTTTCCTAAGATGTCTACACTGTTAGCACTGATGGATGATAACTGATTCATATCAGCACAGGCCTGCAACGGCGCCCAGTTCTGGGCATCTTCAGAATTACTACAGTATTCAATACCACTCAATTATTAAGCAAACTTAATGACTTCAAAGTCTTCGAAAATTGAATGTTCACAGAAAACAAACTTGGAAACTTTCATAATAAGACCTTAACCATTCTATGTGAAAACAGGTTCTCTGTCAGGGTAAGCAGCTTGGCACTTCTGGTGAGTTCCTTAGGAAGGGGTTAACTGGAGCAAGGGCACAGTCAGCATCTGATTACAAGGCTGCGGTCAAAAGCACAGATGGTGTGGTGACCCGCACCAAACAGGAAGTGACATCAGCAGCAGAGGAGCTCAGACTAGACCAGTACAAGGGAGGAGAATGAGCAGCTTAGGACCTCAAAAACTAGCTCTCAACTACTAGATTCATGAAGTCATTCAACACATATCTACTGAGCACCTACTGTGCTTTCAGCACTCTGCTAGGTGCCCAGGTGACAGCAGGGACAAGACACACATAGTACTACTCCCAGCAAGTTTTCAACCTGCCAGTGAGAGAGAAGTGAATGATGTCAGTCCAGGGATTCCTGATGGTGACTGTATAATGGACATTGATTTGCTTCTCTCTGCCCCACTTGAGGGTTAAGACAGGTTGGGGCACCAGGAGAGAAAAGCTTGAGCCTTCTAAGGTCCCCAGTAAGTCACCAGGCCAAGCTTTTAATCCAGATTTTTTAAAATGTCTTTCAGAAAGACATAAAGATATGGCATTGAACTTAATGGATACTTAAATTTTTAGTTTTTGTCTACACTAGTCAAATTAAAGAGCTATTTGGCCATGGCAATTTGACAATATAGATAGTCACATGAAGTCACTGAAGGTCCAACATTTGGTTGTTGGTTTATTACTGTGGCAAAGTGGATTGCAGAGGGATGATTAGGTTTGACTATCCTGATTGTCTAAATGACTCAGAAAAGCACTACAGGATCAGGGCACCTGGTTAAAGCTTTCAGTTCTGTCAGCAGCGACACATGTGCTGCCTTGAATTCTACTGCTCTGAGCTTAGATTTCTTCAATCAGGAAATAGAAAACATGCATAAGGCAGCAATTGGATTCGAGACTGAAATTGACCTAGACTGTGTTCAGATATTTTGCAATCTGTATAAGACAATAACGAGGGAAATATTATTATGATTATTTGATTATTATATAAACTTCTAGAGCTTCTCTAGAAGTGCTGCCAGAAAGTCATTGATTCATTCATGTCATCCTCATCCTTCATACTCTATCACTTCTTTATCCCATCCAAACTAAGTCTGATGGGTTCTATGTTCTAAGCATCTCTCCAATACACCAACTGCTCTCAACCTCCTGCCCAACTGCCACCCTAGCATCAGTCATCTTCTCGAATCTCTCCCAGGCCCAAATACCAGGATGCACTCTAGCTCCTCCTCATCCTGACTCCATGCTGGGATCATGGCAGGCTTCTGAAAATGTAAATCTGATTCAGTCACCAAAAGGCATCAAGGACAACACCCAGCTGAAGGACGGAGTCACCATAACCTGAATGTGGGAAAACTGTGGGAGGAAATTTTTTGAGGACAACATTAGCTGCTAACACACATTTTTTTCTGTGTGTGATGATAAAGCAAGAAGACAGCTGTACTATACTTTGAAAATGTCTGATTATATAAATGGAGGATGTTCTTGTCTAGTTAATTGCATTTTGCTTTCTGTGACCATTATGACCATTTAAAAAGATGAGTGAGATATCCGTAGCAACTCCTAACATTTTCACTATCTAATTGTCTCTTTGGAAAATTGACCAAATACCTGGAATACGATAGGCATTCAACAAATGTTTATTGAATGAATCAAATGTGAGCCACTGACCTCTTATATGCAGTCTCACCTTGGACAAATTAAAAAGCACTGAAGGGACCATTAGATACTTATCCCTGAATTATATTTCAGAGGAGGCAGGAGGTATTAGGGACACATGGAGGGTCATTCATGTCAAGGAAGACAGACCCCAAAAAACCCAAGATCACAGGAAAATGCACAGTGGGACAAAACCATGTTGAGCAAAGTAAGTGGAATATTTGTGCTAAAAGGCAAAACAAGCTCTGGAATTATCAAAACCCAAATGAGGGAAGTAAACAAAAGTGCAGCGTTAGAATAGATATTATACCACCAAGGGTTATACTAATATGAAAAACAATGGGTCACACTTAATAAAGAACATTCTCTGGACACGTGACTGATTCAGAGCTGCTGCTTTATCATCCTAAAGTATGCATAGGAAACTTCAGAGAGCCCGGGTGACTTATTCCAACCTGGAATCCCAATAAATTCCCTTTGGAATCTTCCTTTTTATAGTCTTAAATCAGAATATACATACATGATAATCTGCACTGGAATAAAGGGCTAATTCATCAGCAGTCTTCAGAGCCCCAAAGGGGACATTAGCATCGGCGTGACTCTTCAGTTTATGATTTTAGAAAAATGAGACAGCTGAATTAAAATCATAATTTTAAAATATTTTTGTAATACATTTACATAATTGAGGCAATAACCATTCATTGAATGAATAGATTGTTTTAAATTTAAGGAGCCCATTCTCACCTTTCCTCCCCCACCCCTACTCTTGTAAATGGAAAAGACCTCAGATCATGAATCAAAGGGTACCAACACACAGTTCAAAATCTGGAAAAGGTAGTGGGGTGGAGATGTTGAATGGGCACAATGAGCACAGACTCTACCTCTTTCAGTGCAAAGCAACCTCTGTTGAAAAGTGGTTATCCTTTAAACCACTTTAAAAGGCAAATCATCACTGAGCCACTAGTGTCTCCAAGACATAAGAACGAGCATTAGTAACTTACAAGTATCTCATTTGGTGTTTCAAGGCAAGTAACTATAGAAAAACCAAAGAAAGAGCTATCACAGGTTCCTGGAACGTTTGCCTGGGAAGGTATCTTAACAATTTCCTAATTCAGGCCTTCATTTTTCCAGTGGAGGAAAGTGAAGTGTACGAGGTATGCAATTTGCCCAATGACCCTGCAATTAATCCAGGAGCCCCCAGGTGACACCAGGAACCAACTGGAGCAGCTCCAGGATGCCCAAGTCCACCACCCCTGTCCACCTTGACTCCTTTTTTCAAAAAAAAAAAAAAAAAAAAATTCTTTTTTTTTTATGTTGGGGACTGGATTTTGGAAGACACAAATTCCAGACAGTTAACTGTCTTTGCCTTATTATAAATATTAATGATTCTTGTCAACTTTCTGCCTGCTTCTCTCCAATTTTTAAAGTTGGCAGTCAGAACGTCCAGTCTCAACAGTGCAAATCAATTCAAGGAAAACTCAGTAAATTAGCAGATGACAGAACAACTGCAGTGTCTCATCTCAAAACGACACATCTCACAAGTGGAAAATCAATGTCTGAAGACTGGAGTAAGGTAAACCTTCTCTCTGCCCCCTTCCTGGAGGGGGCATTTCAAATTTTTAGAAGTAGTAGTCATTCCTCGGAAACAACTTTCCTTTTTGCCTTCTTTCCTTTCTTTTCTCTCTCTCAAAAATATACTCAATCTAGTATCTGGATTTGTCGGTCGTTAACCTTGAAATCTTGACTCCTTCAAAGAAGGCAAATCCCATGAGTTTTCTCTCTGTTGTATTTCCTGCAGTACCTGCAGCACCTAGCGCAGTCCCTGGCACACAGTAGGTCCCCAGTAAATCTTTGTATCAACAGGGAGAACAGAAGACACCATAAGGGAGGGAGAAGGTATGACAGAACAGCCCCTGGTATTTTCTTGTATTAGCGTGCAACATTAATGATAATGTGCAACATTCTGTCCCGTCACAAAATAAGAGGGAAATGCACTCCCTTTCCAAGGAGTGAAACGGCTGCACCCCAATGCTCCCGGCAGCATTTCTTTTGCAAGTCCACTCGCCACACACTGAGATCATGAAGCAGCCCTGCCTCCTGTCCAGTCTTATTCTCGTCCTTTCAACATATCTGACTGAAGGCTGAATGAGCGACCTAGGCCTAACCCCAGGAACCCCATTTGTCAGCCTTTGTCAGCGGGGCGGTGGCAGAGTCCAGCCCCGGTCCCGGATGCAGTGACCACAGCGTTGGGGCAAAGAAACACTGAATCCAGGGTTGGGGCTCCCCGTACCTTCTAAAAGATTTCAGGAAGCGCCACTGAGTGAGCAGGTGGCACTTCGGGGTGACGTACCCGACCACCCGCCACCCCCTCAGCTGTGGACCTGCGTGGACCTGCGGGGAGCCCCGACTACCATCGCCCCTCGCAGTCCCCACCTGGGGCGGCCCAGTGGCGCCCCCTGTGTCTTCTGCATGCGTCAGGACACTCACCGCGTAGTGCAGCTGGGGCTTCTCGCCGCGGTACACCGGGTGCCCCATGTTGCCTCCGGGAGGAGTGGCACGCCTCGGGCTCAGCCTGGGGTCACGGTGTCTCTCTGAGTTCCCCGTACTTCACTGCCATCCCGGGGCAGCCCCGGGGCGAGAGCCCTGCTCCGTGCGTGCCGAGTGCTATGCAAAGCGCCCCTGACACAGCGTCCCGCCGCAGAGCCGGTGGGGACCTGGAGAAGGCGGCGCAAAGTGGGAGGGGGAAGAGGAGGAGGAGGAGGGAGCGGCCGAGTCTGATGCGATGGGCGGGCGTTTAATTCCTTCCGCTCCTGGCTGGTCCCTGCGGCAGCCACCGCTGACAGCTGTTGGGGGGTTGCGGAGGCCGAACGCGCCCACGACAGGTGTCAGGCCGGCCGGCACGCCTGCCTCCTGCTACCCTACCCTCCCCGGACCCGTGGGACCCCGGCTGCTGAGGCGGGGACTGCCAAACCCTTCAATGCCAGTGAGAGGGAGAACTTGGGTTTCCAAGAAAGAGAGACTTTCACTAACTTTGAAGGAGGTGTGGGCCTGACAGTGGAAGGAGATTCAGAGCCTTCTCCTGGGAGGGCAGAGTTTCCCTTTCTAGAAAGCCTTCTTCTGTTACAGTCTCAAATGCGGGGACCCTTGGAGAGGGCAGGACTGACAGGAACCAAGTCATGCTACCCAGGGGAACTGCTGAGGGGACAAGGCTGTGAGGGATGCTGGTCACCTAGGGCTAGCCGAGTTCCAGGAGGGGCTTGCAGGACACATCCTGTAGGTTCATAATAACCCTTAAAACTGGTCTCTGCTCTGAAATTGCCTCATGGAAACCTGTACTTTAAAACACCTTGGAGATCACAGAGTTCCCTCCACAGCCTTGTCATTCTGTAATTTACGTCCAGCCTCCCACAAGTTGAACCCAGACAAAAGCCAGGCCTGGGGCCAGAGTAGAGACTCCAGATTCATGAAATCAATCAATGCAAGCCCCAGAGGGGTGGCTACGAAGTGGAAGATGTGTTTGGGGGTAGCTTGTGCCAATTTGTCAGGGTCCCACTGTACTGAACCAGCTGAATGACTCTCCACTTGCTCTGTGTAAGAGGAGGAGGGAGGAAAGTTGGATGTGGCCCCTGAATTTCAGCCCTTACAATTTAGTTGAATGAACCATGTAACATTTTAAAACAATTGGCAGCATAATTGTAATTAGCAGTGGGAATGTGAAGCCAGAGGTGCAAGTGACCTGAGGAATCTACCATTAGATAGTCCCATGATGGTTTATCCACTTGGAAAACTGTATGGTTATATCTGCTAAACTCAATCATAGGCCTATCCTCTGATCCAGCAAATTCCACCCCTAGATATATAGAGTACAATAATCTCATCATATACAAGAATGTTCATACTGTCTTGAGGCATAATTGCCCCAAATAAAAGCGATCCAAATGTACACCAACTGGTGCATGACAAACCAACTATAGTCTGTGCACATGATGGAATACTACTCAGCAATAAAAAGGAAAATGATACTGATGCACAGAACAAATGAATTAATCTCACAAACATTATGTTGGGAAAAAGAAACGAGACACAAGTGTACATACTGTAAGATTTCACTTATTTATTCTGCAACTGAAATTCAAATGTTTAAGTACAATAGGCAAATGGAATCCATGGTGATAGGTGTCATAATAGTGGTTACCAAAGGGGGAAGGTGGTATTGACTAGGAAGGTGGTACAAGGGAACCTTCTAGGGTGCTGGAAGTGATCTATATCTTGATCTGTATGGCAGCTACTGGAGTACACCCATATGTAAACTTTCACTGAGCAGTACAGTTCAGACCAGTATAATTTACACCCTTCACTATGTGTATTTTATACTGCAAACATAAAAAATAAAAATAAATTTAAAATCAATCCCTTGCCAAACCCAGGAACTTCCAGTGTTGCCTGTCTTATGAGAAAGTCAATTGAACTATTTGCCCAAGTCTCTCGTTCTCCCGCACTATTTGCCCAAGTCTCTCGTTCTCCCGCGGTCTGACCTACCCAAGTCTCCTTTCTTCTGCTTTGTGAGAGAAATGAGCATGCCCATTCATCTTGGAGGCCTTCCCTGCTCTGCGACATGTCCAGGCAGAGCTGGAAAAATGACACACTGAAGTTCCCTCTACTTTCACTCTGTTCTGCTGCTAAAAGCAACCTTTAGAGGAAAGTCATCAAAGACCCTTAGAATAAGACAGAGAACCAGCTTGAGCTTCACCATCTGGCATCTTTCAGAGAACTGCAGCCAGGGCAGCCTGATGGGGGCATGTGTATACAGATGTAATTCAATGGCCTAGACAAGCCCCAGTTTAGGGACTTTCACTTCACTGTGGTCTATTCAGAAAGATGAACACTCCAGCCTTAGAACTTTTTCTTCTGTCACACTTGCCTTTAAGCCCCTGAAGCTAAAAATCCCTTTCCCTACAAACACTATTTAATTATTAATCTATTTAAACAACACAAGGTGAATCCCTGGGTCTTTAAAACCTTAACCATAGCCTTTTGATCATTACCCCTGAGTAAGTCACCTCTTAAAACTGGGTCATCCTAGATTTGGTTTGTATTCTTTCTTTGAAAAATGTAGTAAGTCACTAAATGACATTCTTGTAAGCCAAAAATACTCCATCATCCCCACACTGTGTACTTACATTTTAGGAATGACTTCTGCCTTCTAGCATTATTTATTGCTAAAGTGTCATAGCTAAGTTGGAGTAAAATGTTCAAGTGCAATAGGGTTGTTTTTTCTCTGTGTTTGAAGAGTTTTGTGAGATTGGGCAAAGCACTTAAAGAAATGATCAGTTCATGCTGCAAGACTCTTAAATCACCTTGGAATGAATCATCCACCTCCTTCAATTCTTAGTCCAATTGTTTAAGGCTCAAAGCTCCAGAAGGGATGTAGAAGATCATGCAGAACTCTAAGAAGTCTGTTCAATCTTAAACAATTTGAATTTCACACATTATTATTTCATTTAAATATATTTCAGGGTATATTTAAAACACTACTCTAATCAAAATTTTTATTTGCATACCTGTACTTCCAAGTATCCTTCCCATGTTATTTGTTCACTTGGTCATGATTCAACAAATAATATTTTACATTTAACATTTTTATTTGTATAAATGTATGGGGTAGCAGTATAATTTCATTACATGGATAGATTGTGTAGTAATGAAGTCAGAGCTTTTAGGGTATCCATCACCAGAAGAATGTACATTTTGCCCATTAAGTAATTTACCATCATCTACCCCCACTGTCCTTCTGAGTATCCATTGTCTATCATTCCACACTTTATAAATATTTCTAAGTGTATACTATGCACAGGTATTGTTCTAAGTCAACTAAACTGTATATTGACATGGCATGTGGTTTCAGAATGCATGTTTGATCCTTTGGGGGTAATGGAGAGAGAGAAAAAGGAGCAAGAAGCACATAAAACCTCACTTCAGAGGAGGCTGAAGTTCATCCAATTTGTTGGTTAAGAGCCTGCTAGGCTAATGTTATTCTTTGTTTAGTTTTTTTTTCTTTTTTTAAAAAATAAATTTATCAGATATTTATAATTCACCCCAGAGAGGACTTAAAAATAATCTGTATGAGTTACTCTACTAGCATCACCTTTAAGAGAAAATGTGCCCTGCTAACTGTGGAATTTCCACGTCTTCCTGTCCCTAAACGTTACAGCATTTCCAGAACTGAATGCTGCCCTTTCTGCCAGAGCATTTAAATTAAAATCCTTGTTTGCATTTATTCTGCCTGCCTATAGGCTGAGTTAAAATTTTCCACAGTTAATGCCAATGCAAGGGGATTACTTTTTTCAGAAAAACTTTACCCAAATCTGTGAAAGCAAATTCAACTTCATAGTGTAGGAAGAGCTGAGGGCCCATCTGAGTATTAAAAATCACTTCAGATGGCAGGACAGGCCCTTCTTGGAGGCCCAGCCCCACCATTATTAACAGAGTTACTATGAGATCCTCTTAGATGGGTAACCCCTCCCCCAAACCCAGTGCCCACACTATGCCATCCTATTGCCCTGCTAATCTAGCCTCTAGAGCCCTAGAGTATTTTTAACATTTTGAAATGGAAAAATCATAGCATATAATGTGCAGCTTAATGAATTGTTACAAAACATTCACCTGTCTAACCTTCACTGAGGTCAAAAATTAGAATATTGCTAGTACCCTAGACCCCCATGTCCCTTGGCTGTACTTCCCTCCCCTATCCCAGTGGTAGACACTGTCATGACTTCACTTCTTCACTTCCTTTTTCCAGCAGGGTTTCTCAACTCCAACACTCTTGACATTTGGGAACCAATCATTCTTTGTGGTAGAGCCTGACATTGCAGAATGTTTCGCATCACCCCCAGCCTCTACCCACTATATGCCAGTATTATTCCCCCTACACCAATTGTGGTAACCAAAGATGACTCTAGACATTGCAGATGTCCCCCAGGGAGTGGGGAAAGGCATAATCACTCCTGGTTGAAATCCACTGCTTTTTAGGAAGTCAGGCATCCATAAATATTAGAGCTTAGTGTTGCCTGTTTCCTAACTTTATATAAACAGATTCGTAAGTATGCTTTTATTGTAGCTGACTTCTTTTGCTCAACATTCTGTTTCTAAGGCTCATTCATGTTGCTGTATGTAGCTGTTTTTTGTTCATTCCCATTGCTGTCTAGTACTCATTATATGTGTTTATTACTATTTATCTTTGTAACTGTTGATGGACATTTATGTCCCTTTCAATCTTGGACTACTGAAAACCACACTGCTTAAACATCATTATACATATCTCCTTGTGCATATGTGCATGCATTTTTATAGGGTACAAACCCAGGAATATAACTGCTGGGTCATAGGCATGCATATCTTCAACTTTACTAGACAATGCCTAACAGTTTTCCAAACTGTATTAATTAGAATCTTTATTTACACTATTGTATAAACAGACTGAACACAGTTTATATGAAGACTGAACACAGTTTAGAGTTGTCTCTTTTTAAAGTTTTTTCATAGAGCTACAGAGATGAAATTAAGGAAATCAAAGTCCAGGATCAGAAAGGAGAGTTGGAGTAGCAGCTTAAGGCCCTCCTCATCTGAAATCATGTGTCTCCTGTAAGTGAAGAACCTACCAGCCCTGCTAGGGCCCTGGCATTGGCAATGACAAGGCTGACTTCACCCATACTCACAGACAGGAGCAATGAATACACCGAATGTGCTTTTGAGGGAGGATATCTCATTAGGCAGAATTTCAGCAAACTGGGGGTAAAATCTCAGCCTGACAACTGTAAACATATATGCCATTTCAGGAATTATCATTTTGCTCTACAGCCATAATTTCTTCCCACCCTGTTAACCCTTCCAGGGATGTAGAGATAGAAGAAATTATAAGGAAGAATGAAGGTCCTCATTCTTTTTTCCAGGTAAGTTTAGGGAGACAACCCCCAGCCTGAAGACAGCTGGGCTGAAGAGCAGTGAAGGAAGAATTCCTGGTATTTCCAAAAATGGTGCCTGGAGCTGTGGTCACATAGGAGAGATGGAGAAGAGAGAGGAGAACATCCTGGCACAGCATAGTACCATTGTCTTTGGCTTCAAACCCTAGTACGAAGAATATCATAAATACATGCATCAACTGGAGTCAAGAATATGATAATCTGAGAATTCAGGGAAAGAAAACAAGCAAGGAAGGGTGAGGAAAAAAGAATGACCATTACAGTAGATTCTATTTGGTATTATTGGCTTATCTTGTTTTTGCCATTTTGATATTTTCACTGAAGAATTTCTACTCTATGCCACACAACCAGAGAGGGTATCCTTAAAAAGTACCTAAAAAGAGACATTTCTTATATGTTCAATTAAAGGGTCATTAGGCAAAAAGGAGAGGCCGCAATTTCTCCAGCTATGACTTTCCAAATAACCGTCTGGGAATTAAGAAATGATTTTTCATTTATATCCATAATCAAATGTTAGTCTATTGCCTTCATTCCTCTGATCATAATCTCCTTTCTTCTGCACAGTTGCACAGTGTTTCAGTTGTCTAAACCCTGCAGAATTCCCATGACAACGCCAACACTGCAGGTGCTAGAATTGTTGTTTGAAATGGTAACAATTCCACTATTCATTAAGCACCTACGTCACAGGCTCAACTAGATGCTTTGCAAACATCTGGATCCGCAAAACAACCCGGAAGGAAAGTATGATTATCTTAATTTTATTTATGAGGGTAATTAACTTGTTTTGCACATCTAATAAATGGTGGAGTTGCGATGTAAATGGTAGTTGACCCCAATCTCTTTGCAGGCCATTCCAGTATGTTTCAAGGTAGAGATTCTTTTTGACAAGTCAGACCCATTCATTAGATTGCTGGTGTCACATCCACACCTCCTAGGCCAGTGATTCTCAACAGGGGAAATTTTGCCACTGAGAAGAAACTTGGCAATATCTGAAGCTATCTTTGGCTGCCACAACTGCAGGGGAAGGGTGTCACTTGCATCCAGTGGGTGGAGACCAGAGATGCTGCTAAACATCCTGCGCTGCACAGGACAGCCTTCACAACAAAGAATGTTCTGGTCCCAAATGTCTAGAGTGCCAAGGTGGAGAAACCTTTCACAGACATAAGGAATTCATCCTTCAATAATTTCCACTTAGCAGTGCCTCTCACACTAACAACACATTTTCTTTCAGTGAAGTAGGTCTTGCACCACCCAAGAAAACAAAGAGAAAGTTCTCCAGAGCAGAAGAGTAGAACTGAGCCCTGGGTCTCCACCCATCGTTGAAGACTCATACACAAGTGGGTCTCCACGCAACATGGTGTGCTGTTAAAAGGCTAACAGACTGGGTAAAAATTGGCCATTTGTGTGATCAAAACTGACCACTCTGGAGTTCTTTGGAGTACTTGACTAGTCACCCCCCAAAAAACCACTTTTATAACCTCAAGAAACTCCTGGCTTCAGAGGCTCAGGAGTAGGATGAATGATGACACCTGGCATTACTCTAGTGTCTGCAGGTTTCAAAGCAATTTCACATATATTGGTTTCCCTACCCCCCTCACCTACTAATCTATCTTGTGATAATGATAGGGAGCAGAACATATAAGGCAAATGTTAAGAATTTGTTGTCAGGAGTGTAATAAAATGAGGAGAATAAAACAGAATGTCCTTTTCCTGCCAAGTCACTTAAACTGTCTGTATCTCATTAATCCAGCAAATAGAGAGGATGAGCCAGGGAGTTCCAGATCCCCCAGGAATGCTTGGTACATAAAGGTCAAGCACCAACAGTTTAGCAGGGCCTTCTTTGCCTTGCTGTGCAATAAGAACCAACCGAAGAAAACTGCTCCAAGCCTAATTTCTTGATTCTTTTCTTTGGGGACCATGCCTTATGAAGGTGGTTCTCAGCCAGGGGCAAATTTGCCCCTTAGGGCACATTTGACAATATCTGGAGGCATATCTGGTTGCTGTAACTTGGAGGGAGGGGGAGCTGCTACTGGTATCTAGTAGGTGGAGGCCAGATATGCTGCTCAACTTCCTACAATGCACAGGATAGCCTCCCACACACAAGGCAAAGAATGATCTGTTCCCAAATGTCAATAGTTCCAAGGTTAAGAAACCCTATTTTTGGTTAAAATTGTTACAGTCAAAATAATTCTAATAAATCATAATCTAAGCATCAGACTGGGACTTTTTTCATTATTTCAACTTTAGTTGTCTTCCTTTGTGTCCTTGCACACAGCACAGATGAAAAGATATTACCTGGAAAGATAATAATATTTCTTCTCCCTTTCGGTGGAATACAGAACACGAGGAAGAGGGACCAGAAGGAAATGGCTAGTCAGTGTTTTTGAAGGTATGGTCTTCAGGAAAATGGGCATCAGCATCACTTGGGTGGGTACTGGGTATATACCCAAAGGATTATAAATCATGCTGCTATGAAGACACATGCACACGTATGTTCATTGTGGCACTATTCACAATAGCAAAGACTTGGAATCAACCCAAATGTCCATCAGTGACAGACTGGATTAAGAAAATGTGGCACATATACACCATGGAATACTATGCAGCCATCAAAAAGGATGAGTTTGTGTCCTTTGTAGGGACATGGATGCAGCTGGAAACCATCATTCTTAGCAAATGATTGCAAGAACAGAAAACCAAACACCGCATGTTCTCACTCATAGGTGGGAACTGAACAATGAGATCACTTGGACTCGGGAAGGGGAACATCACACACCGGGGCCTATTATGGGGAGGGGGTAGGGGGAGGGATGGCATTGGGAGTTATACCTGATGTAAATGACGAGTTGATGGGTGCTGATGAGTTGATGGGTGCAGCACACCAACATGGCACAAGTATACATATGTAACAAGGCTGCACGTTGTGCACATGTACCCTAGAACTTAAAGTATAATAATTAAAAAAGATATTCTAAATAATAAAATTTAGCCTTGAAATTAAAAAAAAAAATAGATTGTGAGGACCTCTCCAGAGCCTACTTGCATAATCCCTTGTAGCACCACACCATTGACATTTTTAGTAAGATTCTTTGGTTGTTATCCCGTGCAACACAGTTTGAAAGCCACTGATGCAGTGATAGTACGATGCAGAAACTGAAACTCAGAAAGACCAGGTGACTTGTCCAACGTCATGCTGATAGCATGAGACAATGTCAGAAGCCATCCTGAGCTCTGGATTTAATGTTAAAAGAAGGTGGAAAATATTCCTAAGTATATGACTAACAAGCAAGGATCAGACCCATTCACAGCTACAGAAGAAGAAATGACCATAACATTTGGCCCAGTTCAGCACAACCCAGAGCCTGCTAAGTAACTTGCTACATTTTCCTGTGGTTTTGTCAAGTTTTCTCCCCATTGTCTTCATGACTAAGAATAAAAAGAATGCTACACGTGACTTCTTTTAAAGCTCTTAAGATAACTGATTTCCATCAAATTTTATTTTTCAGAAGCACAGAATTTTTTCTCACATTAACATGTCAAGAAATTACAAATGTATATATAAACTACACAAATCATTAGTCCTCTTGATTTCCAAAGGGAAAATTCATGCAGAGTCTATCAAAAAGCCTTCTTACCCAGAAAATAATTTGTTTTCTCTTATCTTGGCAAAATAACTTAGCCACTTGTTCCCTGTTGTTGATGGGAAAGTCTGAGATTTGGAACAAAAGAAAGCTGTTTTTTACATTATAACAGATAATGTAACAACCTCAAAGCTATCAGTTTGCATTTCTGTAAGTCCCATTTTTGCAGTGGAATGATTGAAAGAACAGAAGATACTCAGTCTTTGAAAGTTGAAGGAGTACATAAAGATGATGAATAATTTGAGGGGATGTCATGCATAAGAAAATCTTGTCCATATTTCTTCAGAAAGCTGGATAAGTACCAAGTGTGGAAGTTAAGGAGACTCAGAGTTTGTCTGAATATAGAAAGAACTTTCTGTATCTGACCTAGCAATTCTACTTCTAGTATATAGCCAAGAGAAATGAAAACATAGGTCCACAAAAACTTGTACACACATGTTCATGGTAGAATTATTCATAACGGCCAAAAGGTAGAAACAAACCAAATTCCCACCAACTGATGAATGAATAAACAAAATATGATCGATCCATACAATGAAAGATTACTTGGCCATTAAAAGGAATGAAATACTGATACAACATGGATGAACTTCGAAAATTGTAAGCTAATTGAAAGAAGCCAGTCACAAAGGACCAAATATTATATTATTTCATTTATACAAAATGTCAAGAATAAGCAAATCCACAGAGTAGATGTGGGATTGCCTAGGACTGCAGAGCTTGGGGGTTGAGGAGTTGAGGGGGTGATACCTAAAGGGTACAGTTTTTCTTTACAGGGTGATGAAAATGTTCTGAAATTGATGTTAATAGTGGTTGCCCAACTTTGAATATATTAAAGACCAAGGAATTGTTCACTTTAAATGAATGAATTGTATGGCATGTGAATTTTATCTCCATAAAGTAGAAGGAAGGAAATAAGGAATGAAGAAAGGGAGGGAAGGAGGAAGGAAGGCAACTGTCCCAGGAGGTGGTAGTATCTTCTTCCCTGACCATATATAAGCTGAACCTACATTACCATCAGCCAGAGAGGCTGCACTATGTGGGCAGTCTCACTATACGACCTTCAAACTCTAAAATGTAATAGTCATTATTTCAATGTTTTATCATTTTCCTGTTTCCCTAACTACAACATGAGTAGTGCAAAGCTTCTATCAATTCATTCAGTCCATTATTTCATCCAATATTTCATTGCTAATTAAGGTAAAGCCTTGCAATGTTTCTCTGTCTTAATAATATATGTGCTTCTTGCTTTAGGTAGAGTTCCCCAGAAGCAGATACTAAGATAAGGACTGATGTGCAATTGATTTATTAAGAACCTGTTCCCAGGAGAAACGGGTAAGGGGTGAACATAACAGGGTAGGGAAGGGAATAAAACCAAGTAAGCGTGTGATTTCTAGCAAAGTCCTAGTTGTCTCAGTCTGGTCCTGAGGGAAGGTCTGGGGTATTAATTACATCTAAACTTTGTCCCGCCTTCGCCAAAGAATTTGGACTTCAATATTTTCACACACATCAGTCAGTCATGGGCTGTGGGACACCCCCAGGGTGATGTAAACTCCCAGGCACATCCTGCTCTTTGTGAATATAGGGCAACTGCTCCAGAACCCCACAGAGTGTTCACAGATGTTGGTCATTAGAAGCAAAACTACACAGAAGCTGGTGAATGGGACAGGCACACAGAACTGGTAAAAGATCTGAGATATTCCGGGCAGAGCACAGACAGAGTCCACTATGCTTTTTGGTTGAATACATGTTAAGCTCTAAAGGCTATTTATGACTTTGTTCCTATGTCCAGAGGTCTTGAACAGGGTAGAAGCTTGCAACCTCAAGATTTCAACCTGGGTGAGGTATGAGTCGATCTTTTCATTCTCCTCCTTACTGATAAATGCGTTGGCTGACATCTTTGCCTACATTCGACCTGTTTCATTTCATACACTGAAAATCTTCGGAAATGGGTAATCTGCCCACAAGCAACACAGGGAATTCCTCAACAGCTTTAGCATCCATAATATCACCCCAAAATAGCATTGCTGTTCTGCCTCTTACTTTAAGGTTGGGCAGATGCCAAAAGCTGCAAACCCATGGAACCATCCATGACTGGGTACACTTTATTTCCTTCTCTTAAATTAACACAAATAGGACTATGATGCTAATTCCAGAGCCACATTCAAGTTTCACTGTTTCATCAGTCATTTCTCAAGCTCATTAGCTGATTAACACTTTTTTTTGTGGTGATTAAATTAGTGAAAAAGGACACTCATATGATCGTGTAATCGCTTAAAACACAGCCAGGCACATAGAAGCTCTGTATCAATGTTTGCTATTATTACACAAGTACAGAGCTTCTCTCAGGTTGTATGATGGGATCTTTGTCCTCAAAATCATTCTTCCTGCCAAAGGGCTTACAACAGTTTTTCTGACCTATTTCAATTAAAAAAAAAAAAAAACTGTTTCTATCTTGCCTTTACTTCTACTACTTCTTACCAGCACTTTCTTCTTTCAAGTCCTCTGAGGTTATCACATACGATGGGGTTCCTGGCAAAATTCCTCAACACCTAGCAGAAAGACAGCAAATATTCCATAGACTGAAAAATGAGAAATTCTTTTTAAAAAGGGCAGAAACTAAAAGCTCCCAGAACCTCTTGACGCATATTTTGGTGGTGAAGAGAGAGCCAGAGGGCTTTGCTCCAGGGTATGCTTTTGTTTGTATCTCTGAAAGTGCACGAGTTGAAATTCCATAAATAGAGGAGCTTCTGTACCACTTTCTATTGCTAATATTTTCTTTTCCTCTGACGTCTGTCCCCAGCATTTCAGTTCATGGTGAGTGCTTAATAAATGCATGATGACAACAGATGTTAGAAAGTGTTACGAGAGCACAGAGCATTCTAGAAAAAAGTAGGAAAACACCAGTGGGGGAAAACATCATCATTCAACAAATTTATGAAAACTTTAAAGGGAAAGCATGTTGCTTTTCAACCAAGAAGTTTCTAACAGAACAAACTTGTGGGGAGATAACTGTCTCAGATCTAGCACAGGGTGGGTAAAATTTTTTTTACATTTTTGAATGGTTGGAAAAATTAAAATAACATTTTATGATATGAAAAATACATGAAATACAAATTTCATTATCCACAAATAAAGTCTTCTTGGAACATAGTTACACCCATTCGTTTACTTGTCTATGACTGCTTTCTCACTACACCAGCAAAGGTGAGCAGTTGCCAGAGACCAACCGCATATTCACTAAACCTAAAATATCCGGCCTTTTACAGAAAATGTTCACCGACCCCTGATTTAGAAAACTAAAATTGCAATTTGTTTCCTTTGAATTTTTTTCTACTTTTGGCTTTCATCTTTTCCCTCCTGGAGTTTTATAAGCCCAAAAGAAAAAATCATCTTCCATATATTCATCTCTACTAACATAGCAATTATTTTGTTTCATTTATAGTACGGAAACAGGCAACTTACCAAAGAGAAATCAGACTCCCTAGGTCAAGAGGACTTCCAAATTGGATTCTACTGCTTCATGTATCTGAGTTTTTTTTTTTTTTTTTTTTTTGGGCTTATACACTTTATTTATTTATTTATTTTTTAATTTATTTATTATTATTATACTTTAAGTTGTAGGGTACATGTGCATAATGTACAGGTTTGTTACATATGTATACTTGTGCCATATTGGTGTGCTGCACCCATCAACTTGTCATTTACATCAGGTATAACTCCCAATGCAATCCCTCCCACCTCCCCCCGCTCCCCCCATGACAGGCCCCTGTGTGTGATGTTCCCCTTCCTGAGTCCAAGTGATCTCATTGTTCAGTTCCCACCTATGAGTGAGAACATGCGGTGTTTGGTTTTCTGTTCTTGTGATAGATTGCTGAGAATGATGGTTTCCAGCTGCATCCATGTCCCTACAAAGGACACAAACTCATCCTTTTTGATGGCTGCATAGTATTCCATGGTGTATATGTGCCACATTTTCTTAATCCAATCTGTCACTGATGGACATTTGGGTTGATTCCAAGTCTTTGCTATGGTGAATAGTGCTGCAATAAACATACGAGTGCATGTGTCTTTATAGCAGCATAATTTATAATCCTTTGGGTATATACCCAGTAATGGGATGGCTGGGTCATATGGTACTTCTAGTTCTAGATCCTTGAGGAATCGCCATACTGTTTTCCATAATGGTTGAACTAGTTTACAATCCCACCAACAGTGTAAAAGTGTTCCTATTTCTCCACATCCTCTCCAGCACCTGTTGTTTCCTGACTTTTTAATGATCGCCATTCTAACTGGTGTGAGATGGTATCTCATTGTGGTTTTGATTTGCATTTCTCTGATGGCCAGTGATGATGAGCATTTTTTCATGTGTCTGTTGGCTGTATGAATGTCTTCTTTTGAGAAATGTCTGTTCATATCCTTTGCCCACTTTTTGATGGGGTTGTTTGTTTTTTTTCTTGTAAATTTGTTTGAGTTCTTTGTAGGTTCTGGATATTAGCCCTTTGTCAGATGAGTAGATTGCAAAAATTTTCTCCCATTCTGTAGGTTGCCTGTTCACTCTGATGGTAGTTTCTTTTGCTGTGCAGAAGCTCTTTAGTTTAATCAGATCCCATTTGTCAATTTTGGCTTTTGCTGCCGTTGCTTTTGGTGTTTTAGACATGAAGTCTTTGCCCATGCCTATGTCCTGAATGGTACTACCTAGGTTTTCCTCTAGGATTTTTATGGTATTAGGTCTAACATTTAAGTCTCTAATCCATCTTGAATTAATTTTCGTATAAGGAGTAAGGAAAGGATCCAGTTTCAGCTTTCTACTTATGGCTAGCCAATTTTCCCAGCACCATTTATTAAATAGGGAATCCTTTCCCCATTTCTTGTTTCTCTCAGGTTTGTCAAAGATCAGATGGCTGTAGATGTGTGGTATTATTTCTGAGGCCTCTGTTCTGTTCCATTGGTCTATATCTCTGTTTTGGTACCAGTACCATGCTGTTTTGGTTACTGTAGCCTTGTAGTATAGTTTGAAGTCAGGTAGCGTGATGCCTCCAGCTTTGTTCTTTTGACTTAGGATTGTCTTGGAGATGTGGGCTCTTTTTTGGTGCCATATGAACTTTAAAGCAGTTTTTTCCAATTCTGTGAAGAAACTCATTGGTAGCTTGATGGGGATGGCATTGAATCTATAAATTACCTTGGGCAGTATGGCCATTTTCACGATATTGATTCTTCCTATCCATGAGCATGGTATGTTCTTCCATTTGTTTGTGTCCTCTTTGATTTCACTGAGCAGTGGTTTGTAGTTCTCCTTGAAGAGGTCCTTTACATCCCTTGTAAGTTGGATTCCTAGGTATTTTATTCTCTTTGAAGCAATTGTGAATGGAAGTTCATTCCTGATTTGGCTCTCTGTTTGTCTGTTACTGGTGTATAAGAATGCTTGTGATTTTTGCACATTAATTTTGTATCCTGAGACTTTGCTGAAGTTGCTTATGAGCTTAAGGAGATTTTGGGCTGAGACAATGGGGTTTTCTAAATATACAATCATGTCATCTGCAAACAGGGACAGTTTGACTTCTTCTTTTCCTAACTGAATACCCTTGATTTCTTTCTCTTGCCTAATTGCCCTAGCCAGAACTTCCAACACTATGTTGAATAGGAGTGGTGAGAGAGGGCATCCCTGTCTTGTGCCAGTTTTCAAAGGGAATGCTTCCAGTTTTTGCCCATTCAGTCTGATATTGGCTGTGGGTTTGTCATAAATAGCTCTTATTATTTTGAGGTACGTTCCATCAATACTGAATTTATTGAGCGTTTTTAGCATGAAGGGCTGTTGAATTTTGTCAAAAGCCTTTTCTGCATCTATTGAGATAATCATGTGGTTCTTGTCTTTGGTTCTGTTTATATGCTGGATTATGTTTATTGATTTGCGAATGTTGAACCAGCCTTGCATCCCAGGGATGAAGCCCACTTGATCATGGTGGATAAGCTTTTTGATGTGTTGCTGAATCCGGTTTGCCAGTATTTTATTGAGGATTTTTGCATCGATGTTCATCAGGGATATTGGTCTAAAATTCTCTTTTTTTGTTGTGTCTCTGCCAGGCTTTGGTATCAGGATGATGTTGGCCTCATAAAATGAGTTAGGGAGGATTCCCTCTTTTTCTATTGATTGGAATAGTTTCAGAAGGAATGGTACCAACTCCTCCTTGTACCTCTGGTAGAATTCAGCTGTGAATCCATCTGGTCCTGGAGTTTTTTGGTTGGTAGGCTATTAATTGTTGCCTCAATTTCAGAGCCTGCTATTGGTCTATTCAGGGATTCAACTTCTTCCTGGTTTAGTCTTGGAAGAGTGTAAGTGTCCAGGAAATTATCCATTTCTTCTAGATTTTCCAGTTTATTTGCATAGAGGTGTTTATAGTATTCTCTGATGGTAGTTTGTATTTCTGTGGGGTCGGTGGTGATATCCCCTTTATCATTTTTAATTGCGTCGATTTGATTCTTCTCTCTTTTCTTCTTTATTAGTCTTGCTAGTGGTCTGTCAATTTTGTTGATCTTTTCAAAAAACCAACTCCTGGATTCATTGATTTTTTTGGAGAGTTTTTTGTGTCTCTATCTCCTTCAGTTCTGCTCTGATCTTAGTTATTTCTTGCCTTCTGCTAGCTTTCGAATGTGTTTGCTCTTGCTTCTCTAGTTCTTTTAATTGCGATGTTAGAGTGTCAATTTTAGATCTTTCCTGCTTTCTCTTGTGGGCATTTAGTGCTATAAATTTCCCTCTACACACTGCTTTAAATGTGTCCCAGAGATTCTGGTATGTTGTATCTTTGTTCTCATTGGTTTCAAAGAACATCTTTATTTCTGCCTTCATTTTGTTATGTACCCAGTAGTCATTCAGGAGCAGGTTGTTCAGTTTCCATGTAGTTGAGCGGTTTTGATTGAGTTTCTTAGTCCTGAGTTCTAGTTTGATTGCACTGTGGTCTGAGAGACAGTTTGTTATAATTTCTGTTCTTGTACATTTGCTGAGGAGTGCTTTACTTCCAATTTCATGGTCGATTTTGGAGTAAGTACGATGTGGTGCTGAGAAGAATGTATATTCTGTTGATTTGGGGTGGAGAGTTCTATAGATGTCTATTAGGTCTGCTTGCTGCAGAGATGAGTTCAATTCCTGGATATCCTTGTTAACTTTCTGTCTCGTTGATCTGTCTAATGTTGACAGTGGAGTGTTGAAGTCTCCCATTATTATTGTATGGGAGTCTAAGTCTCTTTGTAAGTCTCTAAGGACTTGCTTTATGAATCTGGGTGCTCCTGTATTGGGTGCATATATATTTAGGATAGTTAGCTCTTCCTGTTGAATTGATCCCTTTACCATTATGTAATGGCCTTCTTTGTCTCTTTTGATCTTTGATGGTTTAAAGTCTGTTTTATCAGAGACTAGTATTGCAACCCCCGCTTTTTTTTGTTCTCCATTGGCTTGGTAAATCTTCCTCCATCCCTTTATTTTGAGCCTATGTATGTCTCTGCGTGTGAGATGGGTCTCCTGAATACAGCAGACTGATGGGTCTTGACTCTTTATCCAGTTTGCCAGTCTGTGTCTTTTAATTGGAGCATTTAGTCCATTTACATTTAAGGTTAAGATTGTTATGTGTGAACTTGATCCTGCCATTATGATATTATCTGGTTATTTTGCTCGTTAGTTGATGCAGTTTCTTCCTAGCCTCGATGGTCTTTACATTTTGGCATGTTTTTGCAATGGCTGGTACCGGTTGTTCCTTTCCATGTTTAGTGCTTCCTTCAGGGTCTCTTGTAAGGCAGGCCTAGTGGTGACAAAATCTCTAAGCATTTGCTTAT
Source organism: Macaca fascicularis (assembly GCF_037993035.2). Taxonomy (NCBI): domain Eukaryota; kingdom Metazoa; phylum Chordata; class Mammalia; order Primates; family Cercopithecidae; genus Macaca; species Macaca fascicularis. The sequence continues at coordinate 11,179,334 of NC_088395.1, forward strand.
CTGTAAAGGATTTTATTTCTCCTTCACTTATGAAACTTAGTTTGGCTGGATATGAAATTCTGGGTTTAAAATTCTTTTCTTTAAGAATGTTGAATATTGGCCCCCACTCTCTTCTGGCTTGGAGAGTTTCTGCCGAGAGATCTGCTGTTAGTCTGATGGGCTTCCCTTTGTGGGTAACCCGACCTTTCTCTCTGGCTGCCCTTAAGATTTTTTCCTTCATTTCAACTTTGGTGAATCTGGCAATTATGTGTCTTGGAGTTGCTCTTCTCGAGGAGTATCTTTGTGGCGTTCTCTGTATTTCCTGGATTTGAATGTTGGCCTGCCCTACTAGGTTGGGGAAGTTCTCCTGGATGATATCCTGAAGAGTGTTTTCCAACTTGGTTCCATTTTCCCCCTCACTTTCAGGCACCCCAATCAGACGTAGATTTGGTCTTTTTACATAATCCCATACTTCTTGCAGGCTTTGTTCATTTCTTTTTCTTCTTTTTTCTTTTGGTTTCTCTTCTCGCTTCATTTCATTCATTTGATCCTCAATCGCTGATACTCTTTCTTCCAGTTGATCGAGTCGGTTACTGAAGCTTGTGCATTTGTCACGTATTTCTCGTGTCATGGTTTTCATCTCTTTCATTTCGTTTAGGACCTTCTCTGCATTAATTACTCTAGCCATCAATTCTTCCACTTTATTTTCAAGATTTTTAGTTTCTTTGCGCTGGGTACGTAATTCCTCCTTTAGCTCTGAGAAATTTGATGGACTGAAGCCTTCTTCTCTCATCTCGTCAAAGTCATTCTCCGTCCAGCTTTGATCCGTTGCTGGCGATGAGCTGCGCTCCTTTGCCGGGGGAGATGCGCTGTTATTTTTTGAATTTCCAGCTTTTCTGCCCTGCTTTTTCCCCATCTTTGTGGTTTTATCTGCCTCTGGTCTTTGATGATGGTGATATACTGATGGGGTTTTGGTGTAGGTGTCCTTCCTGTTTGATAGTTTTCCTTCTAATAGTCAGGACCCTCAGCTGTAGGTCTGTTGGAGATTGCTTGAGGTCCACTCCAGACCCTGTTTGCCTGGGTATCAGCAGCAGAGGCTGCAGAAGATAGAATATTTCTGAACAGCGAGTGTCCCTGTCTGATTCTTGCTTTGGAAGCTTCCTCTCAGGGGTGTACTCCTCCCTGTGAGGTGTGGGGTGTCAGACTGCCCCTAGTGGGGGATGTCTCCCAGTTAGGCTACTCAGGGGTCAGGGACCCACTTGAGCAGGGAGTCTGTCCCTTCTCAGATCTCAACCTCCGTGTTGGGAGATCCACTGCTCTCTTCAAAGCTGTCAGACAGAGTCGTTTGCGTCTGCAGAGGTTTGGGCTGCGTTTGTTATTGCCCTGTCCCCAGAGGTGGAGTCTACAGAGACAGGCAGGTTTCCTTGAGCTGCTGTGAGCTCCACCCAGTTCGAGCTTCCCAGCAGTTTTGTTTACCTACTTAAGCCTCAGCAATGGCGGGCGCCCCTCCCCCAGCCTCGCTGCTGCCTTGCCGGTAGATCACAGACTGCTGTGCTAGCAATGAGGGAGGCTCCGTGGGTGTGGGACCCTCCCGGCCAGGTGTGGGATATGATCTCCTGGTGTGCCTGTTTGCTTAAAGCGCAGTTTTGGGGTGGGAGTTACCCGATTTTCCAGGTGTTGTGTGTCTCAGTTCCCCTGGCTAGGAAAAGGGATTCCCTTCCCCCTTGCGCTTCCCAGGTGAGGCAATGCCTCGCCCTGCTTCAGCTCTCGCTGGTCGGGCTGCAGCAGCTGACCAGCATTGATCGTCCGGCACTCCCCAGTGAGATGAACCCAGTACCTCAGTTGAAAATGCAGAAATCACCGGTCTTCTGTGTTGCTCGCCCTGGGAGTTGGAGACTGGAGTTGTTCCTATTCGGCCATCTTGCTCCTCTATCGTATCTGAGTTTTTAAAGACACATTTGTATTATTTCTAGAAACCTTAGGTAAATGTATTTAGGATTCATTTTGTCTGAGGAAAGCACCTGCAGCCCCATTTCTTATAGAACAATATAAATTGTAACTAAAAACAATGTTTCCTTGTTGCATTTGTCTTTACTATTCTCAAACCATTTGATGAAGTATTTCCCTCTCACTAATTAGTGTTTTCTAAGTGTTATTGGAAGCAACTCGCTTGCCTTGCAAGTTTAATCCCATATTTGGACACATGCTTGTTAACTGGTTTCCCCTCAAAATTGAATGGGGCTTGCACCCATCTGCCCTGGATTCAGTTATACCAAATGCCATGTGCTCTGAGAACAGAAAAGCAAAGGATTCTAAAACATCCATGTCTGTATTTGGCCCTTGACATCTTATTATTCTGTCTTGTCTTAAAAACCCTAGGCCACTCACAGGAAGTGAACTCAAATTGCTATTTATTTTTATGGCATAAACTTTTCAACAGTCTGTGACTTCTATGTCACGTCACACTATATAGATAAATATGTGTGTACCTGAAATTTTTAAAAATCCGACCCATTGTTTTGCACTTACTACAGTGCACATAGCATCCTCTCCACACTTTGAAAATTCCAAAATGCAGCCATCCTTCTACTCAACTTCTTGCCAGAGGAGATGCCCAGTGAAATTCTAGGTCATACATGGAATGTGATTCCTTTGTTTTCAAGGAGAAATTTCCCTCCACCTATAATGCTCTTCTTCCTCTGTCACCTCCCTTCCATTTCTCCTTTGCCTGTGTAACTCCCATTAGCCTCTCTGAATTTCCTGGAGGGACATTCCCTGATTCACCTCACCACCCTCCAATAGGAGCTCTGCTAGCTTCCTGTTCATACCTCTGTTATGATGCTCATCTTGTCTGTTTCGTCCTGAAACACTTGTCTCCTCAAAGACAAGGCTGTCATACTCATTTTTTACCCCCAGAGCCTGGTCCCATATACAATAACCACTTGAGTAATATTTGTTGAATGCTGTTACTAAATACAATTTCAGGAGGTGAGAACAATCAGCATCAGTGGTTACAGCACCAGCAAATCAAGAAACAGTCTCATCAGGAATCAATTACAATGGCAATGACTGCTGCCTGGAGGAACCTGGTGAGTTATATAACATAATCATTCATTGGGCCCAGACTTGACTGCCATACCCAAGTGTTGAATGTTGCAGATGGCTCACCGTTCTCATTAGGACACTGTGATGTAGTATTTCAAAAGCAAAACTTTTCAGAATCATAATTCTGATGCTTAGGAAAGAATAAACCGTATCTCCAGAAAAGGACAGTCCACAGGAAATCAAAGGGATGCTGTCCAATCTCAGGGCTGCCATTTTTGGTTATAGAATAAATATATCAAAGGCCCTCCTATGAAGGAATTCAGTATGACCAAGAGGTAAATGCAGCTCCCAGAGCAGGGGTGCTTCCCAACAACACATTAGTCCATGTAGAGTTTAGGAGGCAGAACTCTCTAATTTGGTTTCTCACCAAAACAAGTGCAATCTATTCAAAACCCTTTGAAATGGCTGTGCTTTGATAATTGGGTCTTGTCTTTGCATACTCTCCCCTGATCAACTCTGTTATCAGTGAGACTAGCTCCTTGATGTTTCCAAACTGAAGCGCCATCACGGGGCAGAATAATTTGCTTTTCCTAAGACAAGACTCTCTAAATGTTTTGGTTCACAAAGTGAGAAGTCCAATTAGCAGCGAACCACAGGAGCTTAGCAAGGACACCCTTGTTCCAAAGCCCCTAGTCCCCCAACTCAACTGTCCTCCCGGGACTGCCAAGTAAAAAAGAGAAGGAACAGGGAAGTTATCTCCCTAAGGAGCCCCTTGGGAAGCAGCAGTAACCCAAGCACAGGGGCCATGCCACTTTGCCTTCTACTGTCAGATTTTAATTTTCACAAAAATGAGAGTCATGAAATTTTCTGTGTTTTCTCCTAAACTAATATTTGGATTTCTTTTTTAAAAATGATCTTTTTAGGTGCTACACCAGACCTGGGAGGCTGCATCAAGATCACCTAACTCTTCTAAGATTCTTATACACAGCTCCAATTCCTTCTCATCATTTGCCAGGTTTTTTTGTTTGTTTTTTGTTTTTTCCCTTTGGAGGATGGTAACTTAAAAAGAAAACTCATGAATTTCTACACATATGTATTTGAAATATACATACACACATATATGTAACATATACACATAGTCTAAGAAACAAAATGATATTTTTAAATGAAAGATTTTGGATAATTATGAAACAATAACTAGTACATCTTATGTATATACTATAACTATTGGATTGAATATCTAGCTTTAGTTACAGTTATTTAAATTTCATTTATAGCAGTGTCTTTAAAAAATTGCCATCAATTACCCTAATTCTTGGATTATTACATCCCTTCTATTCATTTTTAGTATTTGATATTTTTCTGTCCTTTATAACTCCCCACCGGCATCAATGAGAGGGGACAAATTTAACTGAATATGTCAGCCAAAAATTTGGGTGATTTTTTTTAAAAGACTTGGCTGTTTCTTCTGACCCTCTTCTAAAAATAAAAACAACAACAACTGCCTCAATTCTTCCCTTGGGAGTAATAATATTTGACTCCTTTTGTAAAATCTAAAATTGATTTTTTTTTAGAAGTATACACATTTTATTTAGCTTCCCACATAACACTGGGCAGCCAGTCAGAACTCAGGAGCACAACTGAGGCAGACAACACTTTGCATACCAACAGCTCCCCCAGTCTCCAACACCCCTTTACAATTTCACCACGTTAAGACTAAACATAAATGGGGGAAAAAATCCTTCCAAATTGCCTTCTTAGGGTCCATAAATTCCACATTCAGCTTCCTTGCAGTCTTTGCTCTCTCTTTTGGCAAGAAAGCACAGGGGCATGCGGTCTGCTCAGTGGGTTAATCCACTGCAGTTTAGATACAACCTTTTTATTCTTGCCGTGGGGTATGTGGAGCTGAGACCACCTAGTCAGTCACACTGTCAGGGTAGATGCAGTCAAATGCAAAAATCTGAAGACAGAAAATTTATTCCATTTGTGAATAAGACTAGAATCCAAAGGGCCAGGGCTATTATGTAGGTTCATGTGGTTGTTTCATGAGGGACATGTTATAGGCATCATTTTCAATAGAAAACTGGCTGAGAGCAAGGCTGATACATTTCTATCATTAAAGAGATGTGTATTCTTTTATTTTTTGTTTTTGAAACTTTATTGAAATACAATATATAAGCAGAAAAATTCTGAACTCATAAGTGCACAACTCAATGCATTTTGCCAAAGCGAACCCCCTGTATAATGACCACCTAAATCACAACGATTCCTCTCCCGATCTCTATCCCTAAAAGGAACCGTATATTCTGACTTCAAACACCATTGATCTGTTTGCCTGTTTCTGAACTTTAAGGCAACAGAGTCAGTCTTGTCTGGCTTCTTTTGTCAATATTATATGTTGTAGCAGGTAGTGAGGCTCCTTTTCATCACTGAAAAGTATTCCATTGTATGAATAAAACACATTTTTCCCTTTTCTATTGTTGATAGACATTTGGGTTGTTACCAACTTTGGATTATTAATAAATAGTGCCAACGTAAACATTCTGGTCCATCCCTTTTGGTGAATATACGTAGGCATTTCTGTTGGGCATATACCTGAGAGTGGAACTGCTCCATCCCAGAGGGGGACATTTGTTTTACTTTAGTAGACACTGCCCAATAGCTTCTCAAAGTCTTTATACCAACCTACAGTGCCACCAGCAATGTATGAGAGTTCCAATTGTCCCATATTAATGCAACACTTGATACTGCCAGTTCTTTCTTTCTTTCTTGATTATAGTCATTCTGAAGGGAAAGCAGTGCCATCCCACTGTGGTTTAAATTAACATTTCCTGCTGGGCGCGGTGACTCATGCCTGTAATCCCAGCACTTTGGGAGGCTGAGGTGGGTGGATCACGAGGTCAGGAGATGGAGACCATCCTGGCTAACATGGTGAAACCCCGTCTCTGCTAAAAATACAAAAAATTAGCCAGGCATGGTGGCAGGCACCTGTAGTCCCAGCTACTCGGGAGGCTGAGGTAGGAGAATGGCATGAACCTGGGAGGTGGAGCTTACAGTGAGCCGAGATTGTGGCACTGCACTCCAGCCTGGGTGACAGAGTGAGACTCCGTCTCGGAAAAAAAAAATTCCTGGTGACTAATGAGTTGGAACATCTGTTCATGTGCATATTGGTCTTTGGATATCCTCTTTGTAAAGTGTCTGTTCATGTATTCTGCCCATTTTTTCATTGAGTTATCTGTTTAGAATAGGAGTTGGCAACATTTTCCTGTAAAGGGCCAGAGAGACCACATTTTAGACTTTGGAGGCCATATATATAGTCTGTGTCACAACTACTCTGTTTGACAGCACAAAAGCAGTCACAGACCATATGTAAATGAAGGGGTGTGGTTGTGTCCCAATAAAACTTTATTTACCAAAACAGTCAGTGGGCTCAATTTAGTCCACAGACAGTGAATGTTGACCACTGGTTTAGAAGATCTGTGTGGTTTTGACTTTTAAACACTAGCAAAAGTTGGGCTATATACCAGAGCTTGCTAATTGTCTACCCAATATCCATTCTCCTGCCATTTATTGGTAAGATAATACTGAAGGAGGTGATAAAAACACCTGGCTGAAAAACTATCGATTTTGGAGAATAAGTGTTAGGTGGAGGGCTTCAGTAATTTTGGGAAGCTGTCCCAGCAAGGATGTCCTTTTGAGCTCCCCTCTTCCTTATTCTTTCTGTCCGATACATGGGCATGATGGCTGGAAATACAGCATTCATCTTGTGAGCATGAGACAACCTTTTGAATGGTGTGGTCCCACATGATTATCTTACCTTCATTACTAGCCAAACATTGTGTCTTCACATTTCCAGGTGAGAGACCGATTCTGATTACAGGGTCGAGGGCATATTACTACCTGGAGACATTTGCATACTTATTTTAGCAAAGGTACACACCAGAGAACCATACAATGCAAATGTCCACTCGAGGCTTTAACAAGCACTCTCGTCTACATGTGACAGGATTTAATAAGGGGGAACAATCTTTTTTCCCCTATCTTTAACACCAAAGGAATGACATCTTTCAAACCACCTCTGGTTTCTTCAACTCTCTTGTCTCATAGCCAAGCCTGTTCTAAAATCGTTCTCTTCTGTCTGAAGCATTGCAAAGCACTTTTCCAAGCAGGAAGCCTGAGCCCAGCAATACTGTGATTGTAAAAGCAAATATGAAATCCATTATAAACTCAGCAGTAACTCCCTACTTAGAACTTCAGAATTTATTTTTATTGAGAAGAACATTCTTTTAAAAGCACTGTTCTCTTCCTTGTTGTCTGAGCTCTCTTTGCCTACTTGGACAAAAACTGAAGCTGTTAAGAGTTAAGGTTGAAGACTTGAGTATGTGGTCCATATGGGCATGAAATAGTTGAATTTCCAGGCTCTTAAAATAGTACAGGAAGGCATCAAAAACTGCTGCAGAGTAAAAGTTTTCTGACACTATAAGAACTCTTAAAACTGTTCCCCATTTTCCAAAACCACATGGGGGCCAGATAATTTTCACTCTTACTGTGTCACTTTTCAAAGTGGTGCCACTTAATAATTACATCCAGATGACAGATAAAAACTGGATTATCCTAGGCAAACCTAGATGTGTGGACATCCTACACACATTGCCCCTTCCCTCCAAGACTCAATGCAAAGTTGAGATCAAATATTCAGAGAGAAGCCTAGGGCAGCAGCATGCAGATGTAGCCAATGCTTTTTAGAATATCAGTTAAATGATATCAAACCTGGAAATTTGCAGTATCTTATTAGGGCAGTGGTTTCAACCAGGGTGATTCTGTCTCCCAGAGGACATTGGGCAATGTGTGGGGACATTTTGGTTGTCCTGACGAGGGTCAGGGGCTGGGCACTACTGGCATCTAGTGGGTAGATGCCAAGGATGCAGTTAAACATCCTACAGTGCACAGGATGGCCTCCCACATGTGGCCCAAATATCAACAGTGTTGAGGTTGAGAAACTCTGAATTAAAGCCAGCAGAGCCTAGAGCAATAGATAGGATGGGCCTTGTGCATTCCAAAGCACATCAGAATGAGCCTTATGCCCTGTGGATGGTTCAGAAGAAAGATCCAGTCTCACAGGTTGAGTAAAGTTAACTTCCCATCATAACACAGTCAGGGTTCATCAGTTGCTTCAAGCAGAGGGTACAGAAGTTAGTGTCAGACTGTTGTTATTATATATGTTCAAATTACATCTCTCAATAAACTAACTTATTTAAAAGTAATTTATTACATCTGAGAGGTTAATTATTGTTAATGATTTGTTTGGGCTTTTGTTCTACAACCTGAATTAAAGGATCCCTTCAGGTATTATTCCTTGAAATCACCTCAGCTGACCACTGTGATGAGAATTTCCATGTCCAGAGTGAGAAAAGCAGATCATGACTTCTGGTATCTTTTTTTCAGAATGGAGCCTGAATAAGTTCCATCTTATCTGGGCATGTTCCAAGTGAAAAATTCAATAATTAGGCTTTAGCAAGAAAAGAAATTGAAAACCAGCCATAATACTCAGCATTCATTTTCCAATACGGACCAACATGGATGTAAGGAGCTGTGTTTTTTCTCCTTAATTGCTTTTCACTCCTTCTTTTGATGCCCTACTCAGATAAATTCTCCATGTGACTCACACTGAAAAGAAAAAAAAATGAGAAATTCTCTTGCAGCCAGAAGAGTTGTTGGCAGAAAACTGACATTCCGTTCCTTTTCTGTCCTACCAACGTACACACATTTAATTCCAAAGAATGACTGATGAAAAAAAAATTTAAAAACCTCTGGACCCTGACTGAAACATCAAACCACCTCAGAGGGTGGCAACCTTAATAGTACGTATTTAATAGGCCTTAGTTGTAAATATCTAAATACTTTACAAAGACAATGAAACCACATAACTCTGATTGACGTTTTAAGGAATATCTATTTTATTTGTAGGGAAGTATATCTCACTTCAGTCTATCTTCTAAATCATAAGAACAACATTGAGTCTCACATCTTGTCAGATATTTTTTTTTTTTGGCCAGGCCATATTTTACTATAAAAAAAGGTGCTTATTAATGAGGAGTCTCTAAATGCTAGGAACAGATTTGCAATCTAATGTGAGTTTTCCCAGAAGACACTGAATTTCCATAAGGAAATAGTTTAAAATACCATCATTGGTCTAGTCAACATTGAATTACACTGTTTCACATGTGCCTATGGATTACAAGGTTGAAGGAAATGACACTGTAGTGTCAGACACGCACTTTCTTACTTGAGTCTTCAAGGGAGTAAATTAAGATGACAAGCCTGATGACTGTCTACATCAGAATATCATGACCTATTAGTTTTCCACAAACCCATCTGTACTTAGAACCTTCCATGTGTCATCATTTACAAGTTACTTCATTTCTATAGCACTGTAACAAACTATGATTTAAATGGGTTTTTTTAAAGCCAAAATTGAAAAGTCAAATAAATTAAAATATGAACTTGGAAACCTTCCCACAAAATTACATAATCCACTAGAGTCTTTTATTATCTTAGATCAGGGGTCAACAAACTACAGCTCTCAGACCAAATCCGACCCACTGCCTATTTTTGTAAATAAAGTTTTATTGGAACACAGCCACAACTCATTCATGTATTGTCTGTTTGCTTTAAGATTACAAAAGCAGAGTTGAGTAGTTGTGGCAGAGATTGTCTAGCCTGCAAAGCTGAAAATATTTACTCTCTGGCTTTTTACAGAAACAGTTTGCTGGCCCCTGCCTTAGATTCCTGGGTCTCTTCCAAGTGAATACTTTTACACAGGGGTACTTGTATACATAATTAATAATCTTCAAGAAAGAATGTTATCTACAGACTTAGCAATAAAACATGCAAACAGTCACAAAGCAAGAACACATGGTTCTAGCAAGAAAGGTGTTTCTAAGGGATGCTGATTCCACAAAATTTTCACTTAAGGCATTGCAATTTTCATAAATAATTGTCAATTAATATAAAGAATTTGGCTGACATGTATATTTATTGATGCAAGGGTGGGTTTTTAAAAATAACAGATATAATAATAACCCACTCTATAGAAGACAGCTGTGCTAAAACATACAGTCACCATTGGACAGCCTTTGTTAAGGAAATTGGGAATAACCAAGGCAGACTTCTAGAACAAAGGAGTACAAGAAGACTAAACAAATATTTCTCCACACTTATGCTTCCACCTCAATTGGAACAGCTTTCACTTCCAAGCATATTCAGCCACTCTCTGTCATGCATCCACTATAATTGTACCACTTGGAAATCTTAACCTCAAATATTCCAGTCTTTGAGCACAGCCTCCAATCCTTCCTCCTTGATTTTCTTCTGGATCATCAGCCCCTCTTGACTTTTGTGCCTTCCTTATCCAGCCTGGATTCCAAAGGCAGCTGCAGAAACCCTTCTTGCCCTTCCATTGTCTCAGACCATACCACCATATCTCCCTTCCTCAAGTTGGATGGTAAATACACTGGGGCCAAAAGTTGCACAAATATGCACACTGGACACAGATCCACAATTCTTATCCCAGATGGGGTTCAGAGCACTGGTTGGCCACCAGTCCATTGCATTCCTTCCTCTTCCAGGACTTGCAGCTTTTAGCCTGTACTCACTCCACTTCTTTTCTCAAGTCCCTGCATGAACTGGCACCACTTAAAGTTACCTTTTCTCTTGCAGAGAACCAGCATGATTTCTCAGAACTATTCCTCCATCCCTTAAAATATGCTGCTGTAGAGTTCTGATATAATTGTTCTGGGGGTGGGCCTGGACATCGGGATTCTAAAAGGTCCCACAGATGATGCACTCAGGGCTGGGAACCACTGGCCTAGACTTTGATTCCTCCCAAATGAGTGTGTTCATCTTAGCTCTTTCTCTGAGTTCCTACCAAAAAGCTCCCTGGACATTCCCTGCATGTACATTCCACAGGCATCTCAAATTTATCATATGAAATACCAAACATTATCCACACTTCTGTCCTACCATAAAGTATGTTTCATTGAAATGCCTCACCTTCATCCAATTTTCTAAGCCAGGGGCCAGTGATGCCTCCAGGGTTTTATATGCAGCAATATACTTTGGTGCGGGAGACTGGGACTAAGTTTTGTTGACCTGGTTTCTATACTTATCTGGGGCAGCTGGGAACAAGATGTTGTGAAAGCTATGAGAAGCATATTCTTCACTAGCCTTCCTTTGTCACTGCCAGCTGAGACACCCACCTTTGGCCGCTAACCCAACAAGCCACCAAGGCCAGTGGGCCCCATGTCAGAATTCTCTCTTGAATCTATACTTTTCATTTCCTTTGTGTCCTCACCACCAATGGTTTATTCACTGGTCTCCCTGGCTTTGGCCTACCATCCCCACCTTCCCAAACCCCAATCCATGTATCTTACTCTCCACTGCCAAAACCGTCTTTCTAGTGCCAGTTCAATCAATTACATCTGATTAGCAACAGAAGTCTGACATCCAGGCAGCCATTGTGTGTTGTTTGGGAGTCCCTGGAAGACCTCATGTTTATTTGTGCTCCCAGGCATGCATCCCAGATTTTCTCTCCTGCCTGGGCACATTCTCACTAGGCTTCTAGGTCTGAGCTCTAAAGTCACACCTCCACTAGTGGAGCCTCCTCTGACACCCACAGGCCAATACACCCCTACCTCTTTGGGCTACCCTGCCCCTGTACATGCCTCCTCTTGGATTAAAAGTCATCATTTATTTTCTACCTGTGCCTCCTTTCCCTTACCAAGTTCCCCTGAAAGCATGAGCCACAACTTGATTTTTAGATCTGCATCCTTCAGCACAGGGGCGGGCACACTGTTGGAGATATGCTAACAAAGCCTTACTAGATGGATGTGTCAAGGTCCAGGGATTTGGGAGGATTCCTGGATGATTTGTACCTGACTGGCATCAGCAATCATAGGTGCCTTAGGCAAAACTGGGAGTAAACACACGTGGACTGACATGTCAGAAATATCTTGGCTAGGAAGAAAAATGTCAGGTTGTGAAGCTCCACAGTGCTGCTGGGGAACACTCTAAGACACTTACACAGGTGTGATATCATTTCCCTGTGACAGGTGAGGTATTCACCCTGACAGAAATGGCTGATGAGTGGGCACATTCCACAGCTATGTACACTCACAGTTGTCACCAGAACAGCTCCTAGATACCAACGACAAGGCAGTTTGTTCTTGCTCCTTTAAGGGAGAGCTTTCCAGAAAAATAAGCTGACAGGTAGTTGATATTTGCATAGAGCATAAGTGATGTATGCTTGAAATCCCCTTTGTAGAATAAGAGTGCGCGTGTGTGTGTGTGTGTGTGTGTGTGTGTGTTCTTTTGCTATCTATTGTGTGTTTGATCCCAGGTTGATGAAAGGGTGATAGCTGAAATCCTGTAAGAAAACAGCTTGTTGGGCTTGCAGCCCTGTCAACATATGGTGTTCAAACTAAATACAACAAACGTGTCATTTCAACGTGCTCAGCTACCTACGTGAAATTCTAAACAAGTAATACAGTATGAGGAGAAGAGAAATGTTTTTCTGGAACTGAGCACCTGAGCCTGCCGGGCTTCTGAGTCACGCTAGTGTGAGATGAGCCCTTCATTGCAAGGGTCTGGTGAGCCTGCCCTTTGTAATGCATGTTCTTCCAACGCCAAACATCTCTGACATCCTCTAAGAAGTCACAGAAAACTCACCCTGAAGAAATCTATTTTACAGCATCAGATTCATACACTGGTTCTGTTAGTATTTCCTGAATGCCAGCCATTCCAAAAGATGAAAATCATGGTCCAAAGCAGGGTTTCTAATCTTCAGCACTATGAACAGTTGTGGGCAGATAACTTCATGTGGTGCTAGCTGTCTTGTGCATTGAAGGACATTTAGCAGTACCCTGGGCCTCCATCCACTAAATGTCATTTGCACACCTCCCTCCACTGTTGTGACAACCAAAATGTCTCCAGGCATCATCAAATGTCCCCTGGATGGCAAAATCCTCCCCCATTTCCCCACCGATCTCCGTTGCAAACCACTGGCCTAAAGGATGGCATCTTGCTGGAGAATTACCAAGAGGGCTGTTAATATGAGTGCAGGTGAGAGACCCCAACATTCCCACTCATGGATGTGGCTGTGCAGCATAGTTTGCCCAGGGATGCTTAGCCTCCCTGTAACCTGCACACATTGAAAGTGTTCGTAAAGCCAATGTCATATTGGTCCTCAGGGAAGAGTTATCGCAATAGCTGCCCCTTACAAGAGTTCATTCCAATACCCTTAACAGTTGCAGGAATGAAATGCAGCTGTTAGATGCAGGGGCAAACACCAAGATGTGGCTTTTATTTCTTTCTTTATTTTTCATAATTACCCAAAGAGAAAATGTTATCACCGTGGCCTATAATGGAACTAAAAAGCAGGAGAACCACTTGTTACCACAGCAACAAAGCCAGAGTACATTTTCTGTACCCCTTGAGTTCACAGTACAGCTTTCTGGTGCCATCTGACTTGATTTTCTAATTGCTTTCACAGAACAATTAGTCCACTCAAGCATTACAGTTCAAGAAATAAAACCTCAGTTACAACTGATAATAAATATTCAAACGTGGTTCCTCAAGCTGAAAGAGGGTTTTATATGAAGGCAAATCTAGCAATACAAGTAAAAGTTCTGAAGAACAACATTCTGGAGACTCACAACCCCACTCATCTATACTTTCAGCTTTGCTTTTGCTGCTCACTCTGTCTATAGTACTTTCTGCACTCTGCACAGGTGTCACTCCCCTGCTCCCCAGGCTAAGACCATGCCCTTTCTCCATGATGCATAGCACCTTGGTAACAATCTGCCCCACTGTAGTGCCACTCCTTTACATGTTTGAAATTACTGCTAGACTGGAAACTCCTTGAAGGTAGAGATGATGTCTTCCCTGGTATTTAATAAGGGTTTAATAAATATCTGTTGAATTGAAATGACTCTTTATGTTTGACACTTAAGGTGAAAATCAACAGATAACAAAAGAAACTCATGCAAAAATTAGGAAAACAAGAAAAACCACAATTATGTATCAACCCCTGACCCCAGACTTCCGGCAGGAGATATAAGATTAGTATGGATGCAATCTGAAATCTTAAATATTCCATCAATGGGTTCAGAGTAACCACATTGTTCATTCATTCATTCATTCATTCATTCATTCATTCAAGGAATATCTATTAGATGTCTGTTATGGACTAGGTACATGACAAATTAAAATAATAATTTTTTTTTATTTTTTTGAGACTGAGTCTCGCTCTGTCACCCAGGCTGGAGTGCAGTGGCACAATCTCGGCTCACCACAAGCTCTGCCTCCCAGGTTCAAGCAATTCTCCTGCCTCAGTCTCCTGAGTAGCTGAAAATTACAGGCATGCGCCATCACGCCCAGCTACTTTTTGTATTTTTAGTAGAGATGGGGTTTCACCATGTTGGCCAGACTGGTCTCAAACTCCTGACCTCAGGTGATCCGCCTGCCTCAGCCTCCCAAAGTGCTAGGATTACAGGCATGAGCCACCATACCAGACTATGTTTTATATTTCTATAATGTTTTACAGTCCATATAACAGTTTTATCCACAGAACCTAATCAGAGGAATATCCAGAAACACACTGAGTGGTTGCATTTCCTAAGATCATACAAAAGTGAGAAATCTGGTTCTTCTGACTGATGCTATGCTTAGGGTTCTTTTTACAAAAACTTCCATTCAGAATGATACCTCTGAAGAATTGCATGCTTCTCAACAAGCAAATAATTGAATTTTTCAACCTTCAAAACTTCAATATTCTGCTCACATACCATGACAGCTAATGAATTTTACTCTACGGAGATTTTTTCATAGAGGCAGGCATTTGCACATAAGAATCTCTCTCTGTGACTGGTCCCCTGGGCTTTGTCCAAGGGCAGAAAGCTCACTTAGTTATTAAGATGAATAATAAAGGGAAGCCAAACAGAAGCTAAATGAATTCTACAATTTTTCTCAGCCTTGCAAAGTTGTGGAAAGTCAAGTTTTCCAAATCTACTCCTCACTAGTATATGCTGAAAGATTGACTTAGAGGCATCCTTACATGGGCATTTATTAAAAGCCCCTATTCAAAATAAGGAAACACTAGTGTGGATTTGGAAAACCCAGAAATAATTAGCTACACTTTGTCAACTCAGGAGTTAGAAGTGGTCAAGCTAAAATTTCATTTGGAATTTATTACATTTATTTTCTACAGTTTTATGTGGAATTGGTGATATATATATATATATATATTTAATTATTAAGAATGTTCCTAGATACTCCCTTCTCCAGAAAGTTAAAGATCTTCTGGCTTGTCCAGCTTCAGTATGTACCCGCCCTGGCCTCCAAGGGGGACCCTCACAAAACTTGTTCTTGAGATTTTTGAGCACTTGAAAGAGGTACAAATCTGGTTATAGTGTTTAAGGATGGTGGATGGGAGAGGAAAAAAGACACTATAAGCAGTATTTCTGGCTACTAAATATTTAGTTGTTTCCAAGAAGTTCAAGTAAATGACTTGTTTTAAAATTACTTCTGGTTGTACCAATAGTATTCTCTTGACTCTTCTAAAACTAAGCCACACATGAGTTACATGATATATCCCCAGCCCTCTGAAGGTATACTGTCGCTCAGCAAGGCTCATAAAAAAGCCTATCCACTTGCTTTTGTTTTGTTTTGTTTATTATTTCCAAAAGAGGAGTAAGCAAAGTAGCGTGCAGAGCATACATGTCAACTCTCGGTCTTGGTAATGATTACATTTTAAGATGCATTAATAATGTCTCTTCCTGAGAAATCTCTTGTGGTTTTGCACTTCAGCTGTTTTCTCATCTTCTTTCCTTGCCTTTGTCTCATGCTGTCCCAGAAACCAAAAAAAGCTGGGTTTTTTGTTTTGTTTTTTTTTTTTTTTGAGATGGAGTCTCACTCTGTTGCCCAGGCTGGAGTGCAGTGGTGTGATCTTGGCTCACTGCAAGCTCCACCTCCCAGGTTCATGCCATTCTCCTGCCTGAGCTTCCCAAGTAGCTGGGACTACAGGCGCCTGCCACCATGCCCGGCTAATTTTTTTTGTTGTTGTTGTATTTTTAGTAGAGACGGGGTTTCACCATGTTAGCAGAGATGGTTTCAATCTCCTGACCTCGTGATCTGCCCGCCTCGGCCTCCCGAAGTGCTGGGATTACAGGTGTGAGCCACAGCGCCCGGCCAAAAGCTGTTTCTTAAAGGATCATTGCAAACATTAGTGGGTTTGCATGGAACCTTAAATGATGAAGCTCCTTTTCTATAAAATCACACTCTAAAATATAAGCTCTAAAATACTTTCCTTGAAGCATTCAGAGTAAAGAAAAAGAGAAAGGACACCTAATTTTAAGCCCCTTAAATAAAACGGAGGGTATCTTTGTTAAAGAAAATAATTACCTGAATAAAAGAGATTTCTTTTTTCTTAAGGAAGGTTTCCAACAATCTGGCACTTGAATTCATTGGAGTATTTTGTATAGTAAGTTTCCATATGGGGTTGTACTGGCAAGAATCAAGGAGTATGGTTTTCAGGTCTTGGAGTTGATTCGGTTTATATCATTTCATTTACTGATTGGACAACCAGTCTAGCTCTGCCTCATGTGAGTGACAACCAGAAGTCCTGCTTGAAAATCTATAATTTCCACTTCCATATGAAACAAATGGTTCAACAAGGGAACTTAAGAGGTTCTTGGTGTGTACTGGGTATTTCAGATAGCATTTGGGATGAGACGGATCTCATGTGACAGGACATGTATGGCGTAAAATATTTGTTATTCAGTATATACACCTCAGTCCAGTTTGGTTTCATAATTGGAATCACTGCAGACTATGAACCAATATTGAACTACCTGGGAATAGGAGCTGTTTGGCTTTACAACAAAACATATTTTTTTCAAGCACAACTTGGGGAGATGCCAGATTTTTATTATAAACATGGAAACCAACACTTAATCGCTCAGGAGTTTTCCTGGACTCTATTTCCTTATTATCCAATGGGTAGATTCCAATATATCTACTTGACATTGGAGAGAAAACATAATCTCCAAGGCAGTGGAAGAAATTCCTATATTTACTAAATGGAAATTCCTCTATTTGCTTTCCAGGCCTCTTTTGAAAATAACCACAGGAAGAAATGGGATATACTCTTACTGAATCCAAACTCTAAAGCACTTTTGCAGATTTTACAGAGTGAAGACAAAAGAAGAAATTGTGATCTTCTATTTGCAATAATGGTTAGGATGACATAAACATGGCTAGACTCTTTGGTGACATCTTTGTCATTCTACAAAGCATTATGAGAGACAGAATAGTTACTGATACTAGTTCCTACCACTTATGAGGCAACCATTAAAACTGCGGTAGCTGGATCTTGCCACAGTTGTATAACTGCAGCCAAGGACTTCATTACTTCAGTAGCATTGGGACAAAACTGAAATATTTACTTTTATAGATATACCAATAATACTAAACCTTGCAAATGGGAAAAAATAAAAAGGAGTCTGTAAGTCCCTATGGTCAATAAGTCAAGACTTAGCCAATTTATGATATTTTGATGTTCATATGGTAACTGAAATTATTTTCCTCTTTTCCATCTACCCCCACTATCTGTGGCTTCTCTCCAATTGCAGTTTTCATCTCCTTTTCAAGGTGAGTGATTTTAGGAGGCACAGTGTTGGACTGAAATAAGAGGACAAGAGACTAGATTCTTCTACTTCAGTCACTTGGTACCTGGTACCTATGGCAGGTCACTTAAAATCTTTTGATCTATTTTCTCACTTCTAAAAATGGAGATAATACTTGCTCTGGGAAAATCAGATGTCATAATATATGTGAAAATGTTTGAAAATTTCTATCCTGTTGTTATAATCTGCAGATGACATAACTTCCTGCATGGATAACTCAAGAGACTCCACAGATAAATTATGAGAATTAACAAGAGAGTTCAGTAAGGTGACTGCAATAATTTCAATATACAAAAGCAAAGTGCATTTCTATAAACTTTCAGCCAGCAGTTGTAAACTGTAATATTAAAAACTGTGCCATGTATAATTGCAAATATATAATATACAATAATCAAAATATGCAATATTTTATGTAGAAAATTACACATTTTAACTATTGTAAGCCATTAAGGTAAATCGAGAGAAATAATGTGTTCATGAATATGAAGACAAAATATCAATAATGATGTTAATTCTTCCCAATTTTTAACAGATTTTTTACAATTTCAATCAAAATCCAAACTAATTATTTTCCATTGAAGTTGCTAAGGAAAGTGTCAAAGTATCCCAGACTTTCTTCGAGGAAAACAAAAAACAGGTAGAGAGACCTGCCCTGCTCAATGTCATTAAGAGAATGTGACAAGGGTGGAAGAACAGACAAAGAAAACTTTGAAATGGAACAGAATTTAGCTACAGATCCAGATTATATTGGTAAAATTTTGATATATGACAGACCTGGCCTCATAGAATAAAGAACTTCAATTACCCAACTTAACCAGTGGCAAGGGGTGGGGGTGGGGGTGGGGCAAGCCCACTGATGCCTCCTTGGGCCCAGCAGAAGACAACTCTTCTCTGTATATCACAGTACATGACAGAACTCCTTGAAAATGGAAACAACATAAAACCTCCATTACAAAAGACAATCCTAGCAATTTTCCAATGTTTTCAACATAATTAATTCAAAAAAGAATAATTACAATGTTCACTAATCAGTGAATCTATTCTATTCCAAATATTACAAAATAGAAAATGTGTCTTGCCTTGAAAAAATGAAATATACAGTGAGAATTCAATAGGCAATATATTTTTACACACTCATAGGTTTTGCCCCTAATATTTTTATCCTTAAAAGGGGTTTGGTCTACTCAGATGAACACAATGCTTAGGTCTGAGGCTCAATCAAACATGCTGGACATAATAGAGATTTTGTACTACCCTGTTAATACTGCTATCAATAGAGAGAAGCATAGCATTTGGTAGTCACAGCTGGAACCCTGTCCATATCCCCTAGATCCACCATGGAGGTCCCCAAAAACTGTGATAGGTCTGAAATTTTACTCTACTTTCAAGTGAATGAGTCATTCTGCCAGTTTCATGGATGCTGTTAGAAGACATGAGACACCTGAGTCCAGGACCAAGGACAATATATTATTCACAGCAATAGTAATAGCCAGAGCATCACCATTTGCTCCAGTCCCTCCAAGCCCCAGTCCCTACAAGGTGACTTAAGGGAGTCAGGTGACACCTGCTCACATTATAGACTGCATTACAAGACATCATCCCTGAGCTTAGAGAACCTAAATCTTTTGTGATGGGTGGTAAGTTTGCCTAACCTTTGTCCCTAAGGAAGACATTCTCTTCCTTAGGGACAGAAAACAAACCTGCCCTTCTCTCTAGAGGGAGACATGACCTCTATCTCTCTTGAGACTGTTCACTAAACAAATATTTTTGAAAAGATATTCCAAAAGTGTGAGTTCCTCTGTTCACAAGATGGTAGAAATGCCAGCGACACATGGAGAACTGTCTTTCAACAGAGATCAGCTGCAGACAGCACCCCTAAATTCAAACTTCTTCAGGGCAATCTCTGGCAATGGGAGTATACTAGGTCACCTGCACTGGGCAGGCTGGAAGTGCAGGGGTGGTAAGGGCCCAGAAAAGGTTACAGATGATGGCATATATACCCTTGCATCATCACCTATCACTGGGACATTTCTAAATTGTGATCTACACAGGCCCTCAGCCGCATTGAGCCCCACTTTCCCACAGTAGTAACCAACTCCTTAACATAGCTTCTACTAGCTTTCCTCCTTTCCATGTCTTACCTCCTTACTTTCTCACTGTGTTCCTGCAATTACCTCCTGAATAAACTACCTGAACTCAATTCCTGGTCCCAGGGTCTAGTTTTGAAAAATCCATAACAAGACAGATAGAGCAAAGAAATAAACCCATATCAGTTAGTGTCCATAACTGACATCTTTACTTTGTGATGTGTAGACATGGCCTAAAAAATGGAAGGAAGTCATACTTTAAAGATCTTTCCTGTATTAAGATGATCCCTGATTCAGAGTTACATGATGGTCCAAATCTTCATTATTCTGTAGTCTTAGCTGTATTAAAGCAAGATAATCCTAAACTTGATGCAGCTGAACCTCCTGCAATAGATTCAATAGATTTACTGAAGCCTTTAGTAAGGCTGTGGGCCAGGGAATGAGCTCATTCTTCAAAAATATGCCTCAGCCTCTTGCCACTCCAGTACTTTGAAAAGCAGCAGGGCAGGAATAAGGAATTGGCTTGGCATAAGCCAGTGGATCTAAAATCCACTGCATATAAACATACAAATTGCTTGTGGGTTACTAGAGCTGGGCAACAATGCCTGACTCATCACATCCACCCTAGGGTTCCTCCAAGCTTCTGCATATGGTATACTACAGCCAAAAAGAGTATGTGTTGGAGTAGCACCAACTAAACTGTGTATCTTCTGACAAGCTACTACATCTCTCTAAGATTTATTTTCTTCATTTATCCAAAGGTAGTGATAATATCTACATCTCATGGTTCTGTTGTAAGAGTTATATGTGATAATATAAATAAAGCTTATGCCACAGGTTCCAATTTCTTCCATTTAGCATGTATTTCCTGAGTGCTGCTCATGTGCTAGGCATTGTTCTAAGATCCCGGGGTACATCAGCAAACAAAACAGGCAGAGATTTCTGTCCTCATGGAGCTTACATTCTAACAAGGAGAGATACACAATAAAAAGTAAATATAATATACAAGTAAATTATTTAGGATGTTAATGGTGATAAATTCTAAGGAGAAGTAAAAAGTACAGCAGGGTAGGGAAACATCAGGAAAGAGGGAGTGGGATGGGGTGAGGTGAGGAAGCTTGCAGTATTAGATGATGTGGTCAGGGTAGGCTTCAATCAGAGTTTGAGATTAGAGAAAATATTCAAAGAAGAGGAGGGAGTTGGAGTACTTACATCTGGGGGAAGAGTGCTCCAGGAAAAGACACAAATATATTTTAATGAACATTAACTTCTACTAGCCATCTTTATAGTAGCTTTTTAATTGAACTGAACAATATTGACAATAACAATAAAAAACATGGTAAAAGTTTATTTAGTGCTCATGATGTGCCAAGAACTACTTAGATTTCTCATCTATCAACTAAATCAATTCTCATAGGAATTCCTTGAGATATGACTATCTTTGAGAGAAGCACTATCCCACTTTTGAGATAAAACTGAAGCAGACAGAAATTAGTAAATTGCTTAAGGTCACACAGCAAGAAAGTAGGGAAGGGAAGAAGATCCAAACAGCACATTCTGACTCAAGTATTGAGTGCCAAAACACTATACCATAATGACTTTATTTAATTAAAAGGACAGTTAAAGGAGTGCTGGAAAGGCTACCTGGTGGGAGTTGGGGTTGCAGAGAAGTGTCTGGACTATGAAGGGGCATCAGATATATTTTTGGGGTGATGGAAATGTTTTGCTATTGTTTTGTGGTGGTCATTTCACAACAATTATCAAAATTCATCCATTTGTACACTCGAAATGGATGCAGTTTATTAAACATAAACTATTGCTCAATAAAATGAACTTTGAAAAGGGGTTCCGGAAAGATTAGCTTGCATATACTGAAATCACCAGTTTCATTCACCCTAATTACCCTACAGAACATCTGTCTTTAATTACTCAAGATTCTAATTAGTGGGCCAAGTGTGATTTTGTCTTAACTCCCTTATTTTTCCTTGAGGTGTGACTTATATGGTCTATTTAATATGTGACCATTCACAGACTTCAGCACTAGGTTGTACATTTAATAGTGAGTAGCCAACAAATTCGTGTTAAAAAAAAGTGTTACAGTTTATCCTTGTTCACTGTTTTTGACAGGCAGAATTCCAAGATGGCCTGCAAGATTCCCATCCCCTGGTATATATTCCTGGTATAATCCCTTCCCATGTGAGTGTAGGAAGGACCTGGGAATATAATGGAACAGTCTGCCCCTTGATTAGGTTACCTTATATGGCAAAGGTGATGGGATGTTGCTCCTATGATTATATTACATTATGTAAGACTCCATAGTAGCCTACAGGAGAGAGATGCTCCTGCTGGCCTTTGAGAAGTAAGTTGCCAGGTTGTGAGAGGGCTTGTGAGATGGTCACATGGCAAGGAACTTCAAGGGGCCTCTAAGAGCACAGTGCAACCCCTGGCTGACAGCTGGCAAGAAGAAGGTATCTTATTTCTGCAATGGCAAGGAGCTAGATTTTGCCATCAATATGAGCTTGGAAGAGGATCCTGAGCTGAAGACGAGACAGCAGCTCTGGCTGATACCTCCACTTAGGGTCATATGACCCTGTATGATCCTGAGTGCAGGATCCAGTTAGGTGTTCCTGGCCTCCTGACCCACAGAAATTGTGAGATAATGGATGTGTGCTATTTTAAGCCACTAGGTGGTACTTTGTTATGCAGCCACAAAAATTGAATATACTGCTCCTTAAAAAGATCCACTCATTCATTTAACATTTATTGAGATCCTGCTGTGTGTACCACTCCAGAGTAGCTTCCCCAGGCTGGAATTTTCCACCATACTTCCCTTGGTTGGACCTAATTATATCTAAGTGCCACCTCCCGCATTGTTGTGCAGTTTACCACAGTCCTAGGAGCTAGACTATCTGGGTTCAAATCCCAGTTCTACTGTTTACTAGCTGTGTGACTATGGGTAGATTATTACTTCTGTGTGTCATTTCCTCATTTGTAAAATGAGAATAATAATGGTTTCTACTCCACTCAAATGAGCTTATTTATTAGTCAGGTAAGGTTATGCTGGGGTAACAAATTAACCACGGAGCCTCACTGGCTTAATGCAATGGAAACATATTTTTCAGTGATGCTGTGGGTTTTAGGGGGCTCTACTTCTTGTAGTTACTAATGGACTCCAGCTGAGTGAGGGTCCTCCAAACTGAGATGCCACTATCTTAACAGATTGCTTAGACAGAGCTGGAGGGTCATTTACTTTCTTGGCCAGAAAGTAATACGTGCTACTTCCATTCACAGTCCATGCTGCAAAACCAGTCAAGTGATCTCACCTAACTCAAGCTGGTTGGGAAGAGACAAACAAAAAGAAGGAGCCCACCCTGTGGAAATCTTTTAATATACAGAGAAGAGCCAGTATAAAGGCTGTGGGGAAGGAATGACTGACATGTTCATGAAAGAGTAAGAAGCTCAGTGTGACAGCTGTATGATAACTAAGGACAAGAGTTATAGAAGAAATCGTTGGAGAAATAGGGAGGGGCAAGATCACACAGAGTGAGCAAAAGCAAAAGAGTGAGAGAGACAGAAAGTGCTGTCTGGGTCACCTCTTAGACTCATAGCCACACAAAAGTGGGAGTTATCTGTGTTTGTCACTTCTATCCCCCCTATCCCCCAAGTGCCTAACACACTTGCTGGACACTCAGTAGAACCGCAGACACTTTGTTTACTGAATGAATACATGAATGAGGTGGTGGGGTTGACATACTTGTCTCTCTGAATTTCATTCCCCAGGCCTCTCCAAGGTACAGACTGCTTCTTAACCATCACAACGAAGCTTTGGAAACATAGTTCAGGGATGATGAAGCAAACAAATTATCTTGTGTACAAGACAGTTCAGCAGAACATTATCAAGGAAACCACATTCCTATCTTGTAGGCTAAGGATGGTGCTGAAAGATGTGACTGGACTTTAGACTTCCTGCAGGCAGCAAATCTTCCCCACTGCAGCCTCCGCTGGCTGAGAAACAGGAGCCTCTCCCAAGAAGACACATATCAGATCTGACCAGTGACTGGCCAGAAAGAACACCCTGCAGACTGCCTGCAGCCCAGGGCTAGGAGGGAGGCTTGAGGAGGGACAATAGCATCTCTGGAAGTCAAAATATTTTCTTTTACCCAGCTGCCAACTTGCAAAGAAGAAATTAAAGCAAGGCTGCTTTCCTAATTTAGAGTGATATTTTCCATATTTTTGTAGAAATATTTTATTTATGAGACACAAAAGGAACCAGGGGATACAGATACTAAGAGTGTCTACTGGCCTTTTAATGCGTGGTAGGCTGCACATTTCCTTCTTGTGCTTTAGAAATAGGTTCAATAAATGAAAATCCAACTTGTAAAATCATACACATCTAATTCTCTTTGAGATTTAAGGCCACAAGTTGTGACCTGAACTGAGTCACAGCTGGGTCAAAGGGAACTGCCTCATCTCTCCTCCACCCACAACAATGCCCTCTCCATCAAAAATATCTAACTGTGTTTGTCCCAGATTAACAGCAAGCCTTGGGATGATGTGGGAAAGCGACCTTTGCATTGTTTGTACAGTGTAGTAATGGCATCCTTGTGTTTCCTCCATCCCAACTGAAAACACTTTCCAAATTTATTTCAGCTGTGGTTAAGGAATAACAGAATAGAAACATAGCAGCGATTTTGTAGTTTAATGACTCAATCAAGAAAGAAAACATTACCATCGTGCTGTGTTTGACAATTCATTCCAAATCGATTAATTTGATTTTTATAATGAGATTTGGGATGACATTCTGATTCCCTAAATCTTAGAAAGCAGCCATTTCATCCCTCAAATCTAATATAAAGGCTTTACCTGCATGGGATTCAAATTTATAATGTTGTGTGGTAAGGACTGTACGATGCATTTGCTCCCAACTTTTAAACTCAAATACCTATGGTGACACCACGAAAGCTAAAAAGACACTGTGTCAGCAAAAACGGGACCTCTGCCAGCGCTTTGCTAGACTGTCACAGGCGTTTCTACTAACTGCATGGCTGATTGAAACAGCTTTTATTTATTTATTTATTTTTATTTTTTTTATTTTTTTAAATTTATTTATTATTATTATACTTTAAGTTGTAGGGTACATGTGCATAACGTGCAGGTTTGTTACATATGTATACTTGTGCCATGTTGGTGTGCTGCACCCATCAACTCGTCATTTACATCAGGTATAACTCCCAGTGCAATCCCTACCCCCGCCCCCCTCCC
Source organism: Macaca fascicularis (assembly GCF_037993035.2). Taxonomy (NCBI): domain Eukaryota; kingdom Metazoa; phylum Chordata; class Mammalia; order Primates; family Cercopithecidae; genus Macaca; species Macaca fascicularis. Next base: position 11,204,448 of record NC_088395.1, read on the forward strand.
CATGATAGGCCCCGGTGTGTGATGTTCCCCTTTCTGAGTCCAAGTGATCTCATTGTTCAGTTCCCACCTATGAGTGAGAACATGTGGTGTTTGGTTTTCTGTTCTTGTGATAGTTTGCTAAGAATGATGGTTTCCAGCTGCATCCATGTCTCTACAAAGGACACAAACTCATCCTTTTTTATGGCTGCATAGTATTCCATGGTGTATATGTGCCACATTTTCTTAATCCAATCTGTCACTGATGGACATTTGGGTTGATTCCAAGTCTTTGCTATTGTGAATAGTGCTGCAAAGAGTCAAGACCCATCAGTCTGCTGTATTCAGGAGACCCATCTCACACGCAGAGACATACATAGGCTCAAAATAAAGGGATGGAGGAAGATTTACCAAGCCAATGGAGAACAAAAAAAAGCGGGGGTTGCAATACTAGTCTCTGATAAAACAGACTTTAAACCATCAAAGATCAAAAGAGACAAAGAAGGCCATTACATAATGGTAAAGGGATCAATTCAACAGGAAGAGCTAACTATCCTAAATATATATGCACCCAATACAGGAGCACCCAGATTCATAAAGCAAGTCCTTAGAGACTTACAAAGAGACTTAGACTCCCATACAATAATAATGGGAGACTTCAACACTCCACTGTCAACATTAGACAGATCAACGAGACAGAAAGTTAACAAGGATATCCAGGAATTGAACTCATCTCTGCAGCAAGCAGACCTAATAGACATCTATAGAACTCTCCACCCCAAATCAACAGAATATACATTCTTCTCAGCACCACATCGTACTTACTCCAAAATCGACCACGTAATTGGAAGTAAAGCACTCCTCAGCAAATGTACAAGAACAGAAATTATAACAAACTGTCTCTCAGACCACAGTGCAATCAAACTAGAACTCAGGACTAAGAAACTCAATCAAAACCGCTCAACTACATGGAAACTGAACAACCTGCTCCTGAATGACTATTGGGTACATAACGAAATGAAGGCAGAAATAAATATGTTCTTTGAAACCAATGAGAACAAAGATACAACATACCAGAATCTCTGGGACACATTTAAAGCAGTGTGTAGAGGGAAATTTATAGCACTAAATGCCCACAAGAGAAAGCAGGAAAGATCTAAAATTGACACTCTAACATCGCAATTAAAAGAACTAGAGAAGCAAGAGCAAACACATTCGAAAGCTAGCAGAAGGCAAGAAATAACTAAGATCAGAGCAGAACTGAAGGAGATAGAGACACAAAAAACCCTCCAAAAAATCAATGAATCCAGGAGTTGGTTTTTTGAAAAGATCAACAAAATTGACAGACCACTAGCAAGACTAATAAAGAAGAAAAGAGAGAAGAATCAAATCGACGCAATTAAAAATGATAAAGGGGATATCACCACCGACCCCACAGAAATACGAACTACCATCAGAGAATACTATAAACACCTCTACGCAAATAAACTGGAAAATCTAGAAGAAATGGATAATTTCCTGGACGCTTACACTCTTCCAAGACTTCCTAAACCAGGAAGAAGTTGAATCCCTGAATAGACCAATAGCAGGCTCTGAAATTGAGGCAATAATTAATAGCCTACCAACCAAAAAAAGTCCAGGACCAGATGGATTTACAGCTGAATTCTACCAGAGGTACAAGGAGGAGTTGGTACCATTCCTTCTGAAACTATTCCAATCAATAGAAAAAGAGGGAATCCTCCCTAACTCATTTTATGAGGCCAACGTCATCCTGATACCAAAGCCTGGCAGAGACACAACAAAAAAAGAGAATTTTAGACCAATATCCCTGATGAACATCGATGCAAAAATCCTCAATAAAATACTGGCAAACCTGATTCAGCAACACATCAAAAAGCTTATCCACCATGATCAAGTGGGCTTCATCCCTGGGATGCAAGGCTGGTTCAACATTCGCAAATCAATAAACATAATCCAGCATATAAACAGAACCAAAGACAAGAACCACATGATTATCTCAATAGATGCAGAAAAGGCTTTTGACAAAATTCAACAGCCCTTCATGCTAAAAACGCTCAATAAATTCGGTATTGATGGAACGTACCTCAAAATAATAAGAGCTATTTATGACAAACCCACAGCCAATATCATACTGAATGGGCAAAAACTGGAAAAATTCCCTTTGAAAACTGGCACACGACAGGGATGCCCTCTCTCACCACTCCTATTCAACATAGTGTTGGAAGTTCTGGCTAGGGCAATTAGGCAAGAGAAAGAAATCAAGGGTATTCAGTTAGGAAAAGAAGAAGTCAAATTGTCCCTGTTTGCAGATGACATGATTGTATATTTAGAAAACCCCATTGTCTCAGCCCAAAATCTCCTTAAGCTGATAAGCAACTTCAGCAAAGTCTCAGGATACAAAATTAATGTGCAAAAATCACAAGCATTCTTATACACCAGTAACAGACAAACAGAGAGCCAAATCAGGAATGAACTTCCATTCACAATTGCTTCAAAGAGAATAAAATACCTAGGAATCCAACTTACAAGGGATGTAAAGGACCTCTTCAAGGAGAACTACAAACCACTGCTCAGTGAAATCAAAGAGGACACAAACAAATGGAAGAACATACCATGCTCATGGATAGGAAGAATCAATATCGTGAAAATGGCCATCCTGCCCAAGGTAATTTATAGATTCAATGCCATCCCCATTAAGCTACCAATGAGTTTCTTCACAGAATTGGAAAAAACTGCTTTAAAGTTCATATGGAACCAAAAAAGAGCCCGCATCTCCAAGACAATCCTAAGTCAAAAGAACAAAGCTGGAGGCATCACGCTACCTGACTTCAAACTATACTACAAGGCTACAGTAACCAAAACAGCATGGTACTGGTACCAAAACAGAGATATAGACCAATGGAACAGAACAGAGTCCTCAGAAATAATACCACACATCTACAGCCATCTGATCTTTGACAAACCTGAGAGAAACAAGAAATGGGGAAAGGATTCCCTATTTAATAAATGGTGCTGGGAAAATTGGCTAGCCATAAGTAGAAAGCTGAAACTGGATCCTTTCCTTACTCCTTATACGAAAATTAATTCAAGATGGATTAGAGACTTAAATGTTACACCTAATACCATAAAAATCCTAGAGGAAAACCTAGGTAGTACCATTCAGGACATAGGCATGGGCAAAGACTTCATGTCTAAAACACCAAAAGCAACGGCAGCAAAAGCCAAAATTGACAAATGGGATCTCATTAAACTAAAGAGCTTCTGCACAGCAAAAGAAACTACCATCAGAGTGAACAGGCAACCTACAGAATGGGAGAAAATTTTTGCAATATACTCATCTGACAAAGGGCTAATATCCAGAACCTACAAAGAACTCAAACAAATTTACAAGAAAAAAACAAACAACCCCATCAAAAAGTGGGCAAAGGATATGAACAGACATTTCTCAAAAGAAGACATTCATACAGCCAACAGACACATGAAAAAATGCTCATCATCACTGGCCATCAGAGAAATGCAAATCAAAACCACAATGAGATACCATCTCACACCAGTTAGAATGGCGATCATTAAAAAGTCAGGAAACAACAGGTGCTGGAGAGGATGTGGAGAAATAGGAACACTTTTACACTGTTGGTGGGATTGTAAACTAGTTCAACCATTATGGAAAACAGTATGGCGATTCCTCAAGGATCTAGAACTAGATGTACCATATGACCCAGCCATCCCATTACTGGGTATATACCCAAAGGATTATAAATTATGCTGCTATAAAGACACATGCACACGTATGTTTATTGAAACAGCTTTTAAACGGTAGTGGCGAGACCCTGAAAGTACTTGAGAGTATTCTTGTATCTCTCCTCTTGCAGTCTGCCCCATGGCTAAGAAATGCAGTCTGTCCCAGCCAGAAATCTAGGTGTCCATCTTTTTACTTTATGATTCCTTTTACGTGTCTCCCATTAGCATTGGTGGATTTCTCTCTTTCTGCGTCCAGTACAGAACTGCAGGATCCACAGATCGCCTGAGCAGAGTGGAAGGTGGTGTTGGAGGAGTAGGGAGACCTCACTATACAGTGAAGTTACATAACATGCAAATATACCTACCTTGAATTCAACTATGGGTGTTTTGGAAAAGGCATGGGTGGGGCGTGTGGAGAAGGAGGATGGAGGGAAAAATGGGAGAATGCCTGTGAAAAAAACATAATTCAACTACTGTGTTGCTGTTGTTACTGTTGTTCTTTTGTTTGTTTGTTGATACAGGGTCTAACTCTGTCGCCAAGGCTGGAGTGCAGTGGCACGATCATGGCTCACTGTAGCCTCAAACTCCTGGGCTCAAGTGATCCTCCTGCCTCAGCCTTCCAAGTAGCTGGGGCTACAGACACTAACCACTATACCTGGCTTACTTTTTGATTTTTTGTAGAGATGGGGTCTCATTATCTTACCCAGGCTGGTGTCATGAACTCCTGGACTCAAGCAGTCCCCTTGCATTGGCCTCTCAAAGTGCTGGAATTACAGGTGTGAGCCACTGAACCCAGCCCGTAATTCAAATATTTGATTACATGCTACATTCCACTCATGAGTATGTCCCCCTGGGTATGCACATAACTTAGAAAATATGATTCCTTTAAAGTCATCACAACTGACTGTTCAGTCGGTGTCTGTCTTTGCATGCTTCCCACAGACAGCACCTGACTAAGCTAAACTATGAACTGCATTTAGTATTCGAAGTCATACATTCTTTAAATACAACATGGCCTTCAATTATAAGTCAACTGCTTCATAGTTGGCTGCCATAGCAACAGCCATCTTAAATCATGAAATGCCCTTCAGAAGAAAGACATGTGCTAGGAAGATGGAGGAGGGAGCTTGAAGAAACCTGGGTCCCAAGTAAATGTGAAGTCACTATTCTAGTCTCATGAAAATCAGAAAATAATAACTTCCTATCTTTTTCAGCTATGGTTATTTTGAGTTTTTGGATAGATGCAGCTAAACCTCATCCTCATCTACACATTGTTTAAATGCAAAATGAATTCCACCTTGAGATATAATACAAGAAGCATGACCTCTTTGTGGCTGAATATAAACCACAGTGGAAGTTTCTCCAAAAGAGGAATCTATACAGAGCTATTGCCTTACCTCCAGGTAAGCAGAAATTATTTACTATTTTATTTTAAAAGAAATCACTGCATTCAATACAATGTATCTTGCTGAGCTTTTCTTGATCAGCATTTTAAGCTCATGTGATTAATTCTTCTGACTTTCTGAAGCACATAGACATGAAAACTGAAACTAAGTCACAGATAAACAAGGAGTACACACAAGGATGTATCAAAAGGCAAAGAAAAAAGTATTCTAGCACTCAAACAAATATTCATAAACTGTAATTAGAGGGGAAAAGGCACAGGATGTTCCTGCCTGTTTATAAAGATTAACAAACCTTGGCCAAAACCTTCTTCTTTTCCTTATCTCCAGTAATTGCCAAGCAAGTTCAACTGCAAAGCTAAAGAATATGCCAATCTCTCTTCTTTCAAGACTTTATTCCTCTTTGTTTTCATTGCTCATTTTCTTCAATACATCATCACAAGTTCCTTAGACCTACCTTTAGATAAAATGCTTCTGTTTCTTTAACTATAATGAGCTTCATGTATGGAGAAACGCCAATATTTATGAAAAATTTGTCTTCCATTTCTTCCATCATGTTAAATACCTGGCCCTAAAGTAATCTGGGTGGCCATCTGGTCTGGCCATGTCATCCTTCAAATGCTACAAAGAGACAGAGTAAGTGAGCTAGCTTCCCCATCTATCTACAGCAAAGTCAGAACTGGCTTCCAAGTGTAGAACAATCTTCTGACCGCACCACCTTCATCCCTCACGGCTCACCTGTTATCTTTCAGCTTTCTTAATCTTGTTTGCCAAGTCGCCAGGCATCACTCATTACTCATTGATCATCAGGTCTGTGATCCTTATAACTGCCCATGCCATTACATACTTTATAAATCAGATATTTTCACTGTCCCTTCCCTTTTCTACAGAACTTGTCTACCTTTTTATCCCTTTAAATAAAAGAATAATGATACCCAATTATTGACCCAGTTGTTACTGTGTTAACATGGGCTTTGCGTGCAACTCTAAATTTTGCCCTCTCAATACTTGTATGAAGCAAAAACCATAGGAGATAAGGAAACAGGCTCAGAGAAGATAAGTAATGTGCTAAAGTTCCCAAGACACTCTCATTTTATGCTTCAACTTTCTCTGTAGAGTAGCATTGTCCAATAGAAATGGCATGCAAGACATACATGCAGTTTAAAATGTTTCAGTAGTCAGATAAAAAATGTAAAAATAAGTAGGTGAAACTGATTTTTAACTACATATCTCATTTAACCCAAATATCCCAAATAGTATTTCAACATGGAATTGATGTAAATAAATAATTATTAATAGGATATTTTACATTGTTACAGCACATCTCAATGTGGACAGTGGATTTTCATTAGAAATACTTGATCTGGAATTAGACTTCATAAAATATATGATAGAAAGAATAGATTCACATACCCAAGTTATTCCAAATGTACTTAAAACTTTTCCAAAAACTGAACACAGCATCACTTTTTAAAAAGTTTAAATTTCACTTCGTTGCAATTATATTAAATTAAAATGAATTCATCAGTCACATGACCCATATGTCAGGTGCTCAAGAGCCACATGGTAGTCAGTGGCTACCATGTTGGATAGCACAGTTCTAAATCTATGAATGCGTCCTTCCAGACAAACTCAACTATATTTTCCTACCTGAACTCATGCGACGAGTATGTCTCCTCCTCCTCCGCCTCCTCCTCCTCCGCCTCCTCCTCCTCCTCCACGAGAATAGTTAACCCTGCCCATCTTCCAAGGCCCAGTTCAGATGTCTCTTCCTACACAGAGACTTTCCTGATCCACTCAAAAGGAAGTAAGCTTCTCCCTTGAACTTCCAGAGCACTTTTTCTGGGCCTCTTGAACGTCAATGATCATATTTCTCTTTGTATAGTACACATTTCCTTTCACTCCTGGCTCCTGTACTATCATCTCTGGAAACCCATAAAGGCTTACCGCAAAACAATGTAAAAAGGAGCTCCTAAAAAATATTTTGTGCATGAATCACTCAAAATGATTTGTGAGGGAAATATTAAAATGACACAAGTCTAAGTCTTTGAAATAAACTATTTACTCTCCACCAACAAAACCAGAAGATGAAAACTTCAGTAAAAAATTATAACCTCTTTGGTATCCTTATATAGATTGAGAAAGAATATGAAAAAAACAATTATCATACTTCACTTGTTTTAAATTTTATAATAGACACATTGGTTTCACAAATTCAGGGACCTTTTTGTTTCTCTCTATAGAGACAAAGTCTTGTTCTGTCATCCAGGCTGGAGTGCAGTGGCACAATTATAGCTCATTGTAACCTCAAACTCCTGGACTCAAGCTGTCCTCCCACCTCAGCCTCCTGAGTAGCTGGGACTATGGGCACATACCACTACGCCAGGCTAATTTTTTGTTTCTTGTAGAGATGAGGTCTCTCTATGTTGCCCACACTGATCTTGAACCCCTGGCCTCAAGCGATCCTCCTGCCACAACCTCCCGCAGTTCTGATATTACAGGCATGAGCCACCACACCCAAACACAAGGGGCATTTTAAAAGTACATGTCTATATATGTTTCTTGCAGTAAGGTAGAATGAATACCCACACTAGCCTTCCACAGAAAACAACTAGGGATGTTGGATAACGTATTTTAAAGCTCTATTTAAAATATGCATGAGTGGACAAAAAAGTAAGAAAGAGTTATGTCTCAAAATAATCAGAAAGAACGTTGCAGCCCTACAGCCAGTGTTTGTCTTGAAATCATTTGTTGAACCTGGTGAATCTGAATTTTGTTTTCCTGACCTAACAAGATTCAGGGGACAAAATGCAAATTCTAGGTTTGCCCATGGTAACATGCTGAATGGGACAGTCCTTCCCATAAAGCTGGGACTCTGCCAGGCATGGTGGCTCATGTGTCTAACCCCAACACTTTGGGAAGCCTAGGCAGCAGGATTGCTTGAGCCCAGGAGTTCGAGACCAGCCTGGGCAACATAGTGAGACCCCATTTCTACAAAATATTTAAAAATTAGCTGGATGTGGTGGTACTCACCACAATCATGGCTCACTGCACTCCAGCGTGGGCAACAGAGCAAGACCCTGTCTCAAAACAAAAACAAAACAAAAAAACACTTTGGGTCTCTAAAAAGGATGTATCTCAATGATAAGGGAGAACAGTCCTCTCTCCAATCAAAGGCAGGAAAATTTCCTACCTCAAACTTTGCAGGTGAAAACAACTCAACACAAATCACAGTACAATGGATATACTGTGGTATATACACAGAATGAAATGCCACAAAGCAACAAGGAGCAATGGACTACAGATGAATGCAACACTGAGATTGAAACTCACAAATATAACGATAAGCAAAGAATCAGACATAAAAGGGTACACTGTAGATTTCCATTTATATAAAATACAAAAATGGCCAAAACTGGTGAGACACAGTGGCTCATGCCTGTAATCCAAGCAATTTGGGAGGCCAAGATGGGTGAATCACTTGAACCCAGGAATTTGAGACCAGCTTGGCCAACATGGCAAAACCCCATCTCTATTAAAAATACAAAAATTAGCCAGGCTTGGTGGCATGCACCTGTAGTCCCAGCTACTCGGGAGGCTGAGGCAGGAGAATCGCTTGAGCCCGAGAGGCAGAGGTTGCAGTATGCTGAGATTGTGCCACTGCACTCCAGCCTGGGCAACAGAGCAAGACTCTATCTCAAATAAAAAAATAAATAAATAGACAGACAGACAGACAGACAGATAGATAGCCAAAGCTAATTGATGGTGGTAGAGGTCAGAATATTAGTAACCTTCGGAGATGGTGGGTTGAAGATCATGATTGGGCACAAGGGAGGTTTGTAGGATTCCAATGATGTTCTATTTCTTGATCAGGGTGCTAGTTATATGACTGTTATTACTTGGTGCAAATTCATGAAGCTGTACATTTATAATTTGTATACTTTTGTGTATATATGTTTCAGTATAATAATAAATGGAAACAAAGATGAAACTCAATGAACAGTTTCAAAGGTAGATTAAGCATAGCTGAATCAGTAACCTGGAGGATACATTTGAAGAAATTATGTATAATAATAAATGGAAACAAAGATGAAACTCAATGAACAATTTCAAAGGTAGATTAAGCATAGCTGAATCAGTAACCTGGAGGATACATTTGAAGAAATTATGTATAATAATAAATAGAAACAAAAATGAAACTCAGTGAACAGTTTCAAAGGTAGATTAAGCATAGCTGAATCAGTAATCTTAAGGACACATTTGAAGAAATTATGCTGAATGCAGCTCAGCCCCTGCCCCTTCATTTCGCAGTAATCTTTCTAAAGTCTTCTGCCTTCTCTCTTTCATTGGCTTTTTCTCTTCCACCTCTGTACCTCAAATCCTGCTACCTTCTAGTGTTCTAGCCATCACTTCCTTCTTTTCTTAACCACAAATTTTATTTTGAATCTTCTCAATAGTTAATGAAAAGAAATATTTTTAAAATGTAAAGAACATTTATCTGAGATGGACATTGTTGGCAAAAATATTAGTCAAGTGGTATCTATTTAGTAGTAGAAGTACTTAAAATATCTGAAATGACTTCTAGAAAACATTTTCTAATCTGTTTTTTGCTTTGCAGTTTGAGAAAATTTCTCCCAATAAAATCCCAAACATAGAATTGATTCTAAGTGGTAATTTCTAAATGACAAAAAGGGAAAGCCACAAAAATATAGTTATATCAAGGTACTACGCAATGAAAGTTTGTATCCCTTCAAAGTGGATATATTGAAGGCCTAATATGTAATGTGACAATATTTGAAGGTGGAACCTTTGGGAGGTAATAAGGTATGAGGGTGAAGCCTTCATTGAAGGAATTCGTGTCTTATAAAGACACTAATGTAGAAGAAACATGAGAGAGATGATCATGATGACATGAGTGAAAGCAGGCATCTGCAAATCAGGAAGAAGGTCCTCACTAGACACGGAATCTGCCAGCACCCTGATCTTGGATTTCCCAGCCTCCAGAACTGTGAGAAATAGATGTTTACTGTTCAAACCACCCAGTCTATGGTATTTGTTAGAGCAGCCTGACCTGGCTAAGACACAATGAAAATTACGTCTTTTAGAATATGATAATGATTTTTAAGAAACTATGTCAGCATTCTAGGAAGATAATCTTCACATAAATTAGGCCTTTCTTAGAAAACAAATGTGATGATGTTATTAAAAGTAAATGATTCAAAGCAATCTTTAAGGCAATTCTATTTCTAATTCTAGAAACTTAATTAGTTGCTTTTCTATTTTGCTCTTTGAACTGACTTATTCTGTACTGTTTTAAACAAATTTGATTTTTTAAAAATAAAAGTACCATACTATACTCAAATGTATGCATACCTACATAGATGTGTGCATGCATATATGCCCACAGAATGCTGACATAGTCTCCTGAGGATTCTTTTACTTGAAATCTCTTGGAGACTTCTAACAACTCTAATCCACTAAAGTACAGCCCAAAATTATAAGTGACAATTACCTCGTTGCACCCCAGGAACTAAGGTCCAAGGTCCAAGGGTGGGAGGATGTAAAGTATTAGATTTTCATACCAATTGCACACAATGCCTACATACAAAGAAGGGAATAATAGCAGAAGAAAAGCCTATGCCAATGTCATTCTCATAGGTCACCTGTCCATTTGCTCTCAGTGGGAGTTAATTCCCAGAAATTAGAGGGGCACACTTGTGAGTCAAAAGAGGCAGGAGAGACAGGTGGGTACATCTGTTCTATCTAACGGGATTCGGTTCCATAGTGGAGTCAGTGCTATGTTGTATAAACAGGAGGAAGCAGCCTCAGATCCAGGATACCTTTTTTACACCATGATGAATAGAACATGGGTGCAGAAGGGACACAGAAGGGAAGATGGGCCTAACTGGAATTATGTAGCACATGTGGTGTATATGTTGTAAGTTGTAACTATGTTGCTATCTGGCTAGCACAGTTAACCAAATACTGTAAGTGGACATTGTACCCTCAGATTTCAAGATATAATGCTGTTGAACATTGATAAATAAATGATGAAGCTAAACTAATTTCCAGCAATGTATTTCCCAGATACTTTCAAAATCTCAGTTTACCAAGACCTCTCATGTTTCATTTCCTCACAGGTCCTTTTGGTATTTCATCAGAAATGACTGACTGATGGGTTCCCTTGTGAAAGTGCCCCATTTGGACAAGTTAAATGAGTAAACCTGGTTAAAAAAATATGTTCACCAAGAGCCTCTGGGCATAGGTACAGTTTCCAAGAGCACAAGCATTCTTGGCTACTTGTAAGTATTATTGGAAGGCACTCAAAACAAACACTCCATTTGCCTGATCTTCAGCAAAGAAAATATCAGCCTGTGTGAGCTAATGTGGATGTTATTTTAGAATTAGCTTCACTGCCATTTCAGGATAGCTAACACTATTGTCCTCAACTCAAAGCCTTTTGAACTTAGATTTAGAAGGCAGGCGAGCTGCAAATCTTGTGACTTTGAGTGTTCTAGAAAAACTCAAATATGAGTAGATTTAGCTTGGTCGTGCAGGACACTTTCCCTTAACTTACTGAGGTATTTGTATCATGGAAGACGCTGAAATATTTATTTCAACTGTAGGAACAGCAAGGGTAGCTTCACAGGCATGAAACCAGGCAGTGGCTCAGGGCTTCACAGTACAAAGGACTCTGTGCTGAGTTAAATGCTCTGCTGCTGCCATCTTGACATTCTTAATAATTCTTGAACAAGGGGCTCTGCATTCTCATTTTGCGCTGGGCCTTGCAATCCTGGAAACAGCAATGTGGCTTTACTTCTACCTCCTTCCTAGACAACTTTCCTTCTTGTTTGCATATATAGGTTTCTCTATTCATATTAAATTTAAAATATCTCTCTTAGTAGCTTAGTCTCTGAAAGGTTTGGCCCACCACAAGCATAAAAAAGAGGATGAGAGAACAGTAAAGTAAAATGATAACATTAGAAGTAATGGAAACTGGATACAGGGTATACAGGGATTATCTGACAATCTTTGCAACTTTTCTGTAAATCTAAAATTATTCTAAAATATAAAGACCAACTCATCTTCAATTTAAAAAGAAGGTAGTAATTATAAAGGGACAATTGTAAAATAATCAAACAACAATAACAAAAGCCTCTCACACTTGAAAGTTAAAAATAAAAAAGAAACAACAACATTCTTCTTAAAAAATCACTTGATCAAAGAAAATTAAAAATGGAAATTGTAAACTTGGGAATATATTACTATTATTTTTATAACCATTAAAGGATTTAATTAGAATTGTTTAAATATAGCAAAAATATGTTTAAAACTCAATAGTCTACTTTTGGACCACAACAATAGGAAAAATGAAAATCCCTTTATTCAGAAATGTGCATTAACTATACGTGTATGTGTTTGTGTGTGAATAAATTATAAAATTTGCTAAATGTTACTAAAGAAGACCCAAGTAAATGAATCATATCCTATTGCTGGATGGAAATAATTAATTTCATAAAAATATCAGACTTGTCTAAAGTAATACATTTTTAAAATTCTTTCTGTAATCTGAAAAAGATAATAAAAAAATCTCTGTACCCCTGGGGGATGCAGGGAATCATCCTGGGGGGAAGGACAATATAATAGTCTAATCCTGAGACCCAGGGATACAGGGCCTACCTCAAACTGAGGCTGAACCAGGTCAACAATGGCTTAATTCATTTAAAAACATGTCCCCAGGCTCAAAAAGCTAGGAAAGGACAGATTCAGGACTTGAGTCCATTCATTCAGTCATTAACTCATTCATTCATCCATCAATTATTTTTTGATCACCAACTCTGACCAGGGCATTGTTCTGGGGGAGAGAATGAGCAACAAACAAGACACATACCAGTTTGCTTCCCTGCTTTCTTGGGATATACATTCAAAAAGGATTAAGCACAGATTAGAGAATACAAAAGGAACAAATAAATAGGTTTCTCCACCTTGGCACTATGGACACTGGGGGAAGAATGATTCCCTGTTGTGAGGGTGGTTCTGTGCACTGTAGGATGTTAGCAGCATCCCTGGTCTCCCTCCACCCACTAGATGCCAGTAGCACCCTCCACCCCAGTTGTAAGAACAAAAAAATCTCATGTGTCTGTTGGCTGTATGAATGTCTTCTTTTGAGAAATGTCTGTTCATATCCTTTGCCCACTTTTTGATGGGGTGGTTTGTTTTTTTCTTGTAAATTTGTTTGAGTTCTTTGTAGGTTCTGGATATTAGCCCTTTGTCAGATGAGTATATTGCAAAAATTTTCTCCCATTCTGTAGGTTGCCTGTTCACTCTGATGGTAGTTTCTTTTGCTGTACAGAAGCTTTTTAGTTTAATTAGATCCCATTTGTCAATTTTGGCTTTTGCTGCCATTGCTTTTGGTGTTTTAGACATGAAGTCTCATCATCACTGGCCATCAGAGAAATGCAAATCAAAACCACAATGAGATACCATCTCACACCAGTTAGAATGGCGATCATTAAAAAGTCAGGAAACAACAGGTGCTGGAGAGGATGTGGAGAAACAGGAACACTTTTACACTGTTGGTGGGATTGTAAACTAGTTCAACCATTATGGAAAACAGTATGGCGATTCCTCAAGGATCTAGAACTAGAAGTACCATATGACCCAGCCATCCCATTACTGGGTATATACCCAAAGGATTATAAATCATGCTGCTATAAAGACACATGCACACGTATGTTTATTGCGGCACTATTCACAATAGCAAAGACTTGGAATCAACCCAAATGTCCATCAGTGACAGACTGGATTAAGAAAATGTGGCACATATACACCATGGAATACTATGCAGCCATAAAAAAGGATGAGTTCGTGTCCTTTGTAGGGACATGGATGCAGCTGGAAACCATCATTCTTAGCAAACTATCACAAGAACAGAAAACCAAACACCGCATGTTCTCACTCATAGGTGGGAACTGAACAATGAGATCACTTGGACTCAGGAAGGGGGACATCACACACCGGGGCCTATCATGGGGAGGGGGGATGGCGGAGGGATAGCATTGGGAGTTATACCTGATGTAAATGACGAGTTGATGGGTGCCGACGAGTTGATGGGTGCAGCACACCAACATGGCACAAGTATACATATGTAACAAACCTGCACGTTATGCACATGTGCCCTAGAACTTAAAGTATAATAATAATAATAAATTAATTTTAAAAAAAATCTCCAGATTGCCAAATTTGCCCCGGGGAGACAAAATCACTCCATGTTAAGAACCACTGAAATAAATGAATTCAATAATTTCACATAGTGGTAAGTAATATGAAGAAAATAAAATTGGATGATGGATAGAGATGGAGAGGCACCACTTTAGAGTAGAAGGTCACAGAAGGTTGTTTCAAGGGGAGAAGGCCAAAAATCAGGCATTTATATATGAGGGCAGAGAGTTCTAGGCAGTGGGAACAGTGAGTGAAAAGTTCCTGAGGTGGTAAGGATCTTGGTGGGTAAAAGGAACATAAAAAAAACAGAGTGACTGAGGTGTGATGACACAAAATGAGTGAGCAGGGGCCAGATCATACAGCAACTTAGCGTTTACGCTTGAAAAGACGATTCAGTTGCTCTTTGGAGAACAATTTGAGGTAGCCAGAATAGAAGGGGAAATTGGTAGTCTAGGAGAAAGATGGTGGGAGCAGAAATAGGGTTTCAGTGAAGGAAATGGGAGTCACTGAACAGATCTGTCATATGGTGATGTGGAGCTAAGAGGCCTTGCTAATAGACTGGACATGGACAACAAGTTCCCCTTCCCCTTTAGGTGTCTGCCAAGATGGGTCCCATTGTCTATATTCTGCTGGAAATCCACCCCTGCCTCCAACTAGGCTAGAGTTGCTGTATACCTGTTTGGCCTCAATCTCTAATTCTTGGCCCCATTCTGTACCCTCATCTTCTAATAGGTTACCCCTGACCACTGCCCTAGTCAGCTCCATGGCCAGAAACCTCATCTTCCCTTAGCCTCCCTACCATTTTCTCACATCCGGTTTCCCTCCAAACATTGCCAGCACTTCAAGTCTCTTGGGAGCTAAAGCTGAACATTCTGTTTCTATGAATATAGAAACCCAAGAATGATCTTCATCATGAATTCCAGAGAAGAGCCTAGGTGTTTTCTCAGAGTCATATTATGAATAAAAGACATGGTACATACAGGGGTCAAAAATGCAAGAAAGAGGAATGTACAGTACAACATGGTAACCCCAAAAGGGATAAACAGTCATTGAAACCATGGGTTGAATTCTGTCCCCCAAAAAGATATGGTCAAGTCCTAACCCCCTGTTACCTGTGCATGTGACCTTATTTAGAAATGGGATATTTGCAGATGTGATTAGTTAAGATGGTCACATTGGATTCTGGTGGGCCCTAAATTTCTAAAGATGTCCTTACAAAAAGAGGAGGGGACACATACAGACACAAGCACACACAGGAAAGAAGTCCATGTGACAGTAGAGGCAGAGACTGGAGTCATGTAACTGCATGCTAAGGAGCATCAAGGACTGCCAGGAGCCACTGGAAACTAGGAAGAGGCAAGGAAGGAATCTCCCCTAGCACCTTCAGAGGGAGCATGGCCCTGCTGACACTTTGATTTTGGACTTCTGGCCTCCAGAACTGACAGAGAATACATTTCCCTTGTTTTAAACCACCCAGTTTGTAGTCATTTGTTTTGGCAGCCCTAGGAAACTAACACAATGCACATTTAGACAGTTAGGGCCAAAAAAAAGTACATTTTAAGTACATGTGAATTTCCTGTTGAAAAGCTGTAGCACAGAATATTTGAATGATGAAGGTTAATCAGATGAAGAACTCCAGCAGCTTGACCTTCTGAATTCAGTTGATATTGTACACATATGCCCTGTGAAAGCTGCTTTCTCAACACTCCTTTTGGCTGCTCAACTGTTCCACTAGACCCAAGCTCCTGGGGTCCAGGCTCTAATACTGGATTCTTTGCAAAGTGAAATTCAATATGCATCCTCTGGGCTCTGAAGCGTGAGTTCCATGGCTGAGGAAGCCTCAGTAAAGGTTGATTGAGCCTTTGCATGTTCTGATTACCCTTTCCCACAAGCTGTTAACTTGACAAGCACACACTACTCCAAAGAGACCTGGACAGTCTTCTAAAGGTGTCACCCTCACACCACACCACACCTGAGTCAACAACATTCCAGGGAGTACACAACAGTTTCATCCCCAAGTCTGTCTATAGACTTGTCTATTGGTGCTCCTTTGGGTCCACATACCACCTTTTCTAGATCTAATCAATGCTTCTTGTTTATATCCACCTCTATATCCAGCTAATGAAAATTTAAATGGATGTATAAATCTCACCAAATTATAAGTGGACCAAGGCATTGTAACTCAGAAGATAGAATGCTAGACAGCAAGAGAAATGTTTTGGATGGTGGCACTTCTCTGGCATGCTTTCAACTCTTGGGCAGGGGACAAGAAGCTTTTTTTCTTAGTCATACAGAAGAATAAAAATACGCAATCAAGCAAGATAGCCGAATAGGAGCAGCTCCAGTCTCCAACTCCCAGCGCGAGCGACACAGAAGACCGGTGATTTCTGCATTTTCAACTGAGGTACTGGGTTCATCTCACTGGGGAGTGCCGGACGATCAATGCTGGTCAGCTGCTGCAGCCCGACTAGCGAGAGCTGAAGCAGGGCGAGGCATTGCCTCACCTGGGAAGCGCAAGGGGGAAGGGAGTCCCTTTTCCTAGCCAGGGGAACTGAGACACACAACACCTGGAAAATCAGGTAACTCCCACCCCAATACTGCGCTTTAAGCAAACAGGCACACCAGGAGATCATATCCCACACCTGGCCGGGAGGGTCCCACACCCACGGAGCCTCCCTCATTGCTAGCACAGCAGTCTGTGATCTACCGGCAAGGCAGCAAGGAGGCTGGGGGAGGGGCGCCCGCCATTGCTGAGGCTTAAGTAGGTAAACAAAGCTGCTGGGAAGCTCGAACTGGGTGGAGCTCACAGCAGCTCAAAGAAACCTGCCTGTCTCTGTAGACTCCACCTCTGGGGACAGGGCACAGTAAACTAAACAAACGCAGCAGACACCTCTGCAGATGCAAACGACTCTGTCTGACAGCTTTGAAGAGAGCAGTGGATCTCCCAACACGGAGGTTGAGATCTGAGAAGGGACAGACTCCCTGCTCAAGTGGGTCCCTGACCCCTGAGTAGCCTAACTGGGAGACATCCCCCACTAGGGGCAGTCTGACACCCCACACCTCACAGGGAGGAGTACACCCCTGAGAGGAAGCTTCCAAAGCAAGAATCAGACAGGGACACTCGCTGTTCAGAAATATTCTATCTTCTGCAGCCTCTGCTGCTGATACCCAGGCAAACAGGGTCTGGAGTGGACCTCAAGCAATCTCCAACAGACCTACAGCTGAGGGTCCTGACTGTTAGAAGGAAAACTATCAAACAGGAAGGACACCTACACCAAAACCCCATCAGTATATCACCATCATCAAAGACCAGAGGCAGATAAAACCACAAAGATGGGGAAAAAGCAGGGCAGAAAAGCTGGAAATTCAAAAAATAAGAGCGCATCTCCCCCGGCAAAGGAGCGCAGCTCATTGCCAGCAACGGATCAAAGCTGGACGGAGAATGACTTTGATGAGATGAGAGAAGAAGGCTTCAGTCCATCAAATTTCTCAGAGCTAAAGGAGGAATTACGTACCCAGCGCAAAGAAACTAAAAATCTTGAAAATAAAGTGGAAGAATTGATGGCTAGAGTAATTAATGCAGAGAAGGTCCTAAACGAAATGAAAGAGATGAAAACCATGACATGAGAAATACGTGACAAATGCACAAGCTTCAGTAACCGACTCGATCAACTGGAAGAAAGAGTATCAGCGATTGAGGATCAAATGAATGAAATGAAGCGAGAAGAGAAACCAAAAGAAAAAAGAAGAAAAAGAAATGAACAAAGCCTGCAAGAAGTATGGGATTATGTAAAAAGACCAAATCTACGTCTGATTGGGGTGCCTGAAAGTGAGGGGGAAAATGGAACCAAGTTGGAAAACACTCTTCAGGATATCATCCAGGAGAACTTCCCCAACCTAGTAGGGCAGGCCAACATTCAAATCCAGGAAATACAGAGAACGCCACAAAGATACTCCTCGAGAAGAGCAACTCCAAGACACATAATTGCCAGATTCACCAAAGTTGAAATGAAGGAAAAAATCTTAAGGGCAGCCAGAGAGAAAGGTCGGGTTACCCACAAAGGGAAGCCCATCAGACTAACAGCAGATCTCTCGGCAGAAACTCTCCAAGCCAGAAGAGAGTGGGGGCCAATATTCAACATTCTTAAAGAAAAGAATTTTAAACCCAGAATTTCATATCCAGCCAAACTAAGTTTCATAAGTGAAGGAGAAATAAAATCCTTTACAGATAAGCAAATGCTTAGAGATTTTGTCACCACTAGGCCTGCCTTACAAGAGACCCTGAAGGAAGCACTCAACATGGAAAGGAACAACCGGTACCAGCCATTGCAAAAACATGCCAAAATGTAAAGACCATCGAGGCTAGGAAGAAACTGCATCAACTAACGAGCAAAATAACCAGTTAATATCATAATGGCAGGATCAAGTTCACACATAACAATCTTAACCTTAAATGTAAATGGACTAAATGCTCCAATTAAAAGACACAGACTGGCAAACTGGATAAAGAGTCAAGACCCATCAGTCTGCTGTATTCAGAAGACCCATCTCACACGCAGAGACATACATAGGCTCAAAATAAAGGGATGGAGGAGGATTTACCAAGCAAATGCAGAACAAAAAAAAGCGGGGGTTGCAATACTAGTCTCTGATAAAACAGACTTGAAACCATCAAAGATCAAAAGAGACAAAGAAGGCCATTACATAATGGTAAAGGGATCAATTCAACAGGAAGAGCTAACTATCCTAAATATATATGCACCCAATACAGGAGCACCCAGATTCATAAAGCAAGTCCTTAGAGACTTACAAAGAGACTTAGACTCCCATACAATAATAATGGGAGACTTCAACACTCCACTGTCAACATTAGACAGATCAACGAGACAGAAAGTTAACAAGGATATCCAGGAATTGAACTCATCTCTGCAGCAAGCAGACCTAATAGACATCTATAGAACTCTCCACCCCAAATCAACAGAATATACATTCTTCTCAGCACCACATCATACTTACTCCAAAATTGACCACGTAATTGGAAGTAAAGCACTCCTCAGCAAATGTACAAGAACAGAAATTATAACAAACTGTCTCTCAGACCACAGTGCAATCAAACTAGAACTCAGGACTAAGAAACTCAATCAAAACCGCTCAACTACATGGAAACTGAACAACCTGCTCCTGAATGACTCCTGGGTACATAACGAAATGAAGGCAGAAATAAAGATGTTCTTTGAAACCAATGACAACAAAGATACAACATACCAGAATCTCTGGGACACATTTAAAGCAGTGTGTAGAGGGAAATTTATAGCACTAAATGCCCACAAGAGAAAGCAGGAAAGATCTAAAATTGACACTCTAACATCGCAATTAAAAGAACTAGAGAAGCAAGAGCAAACACATTCGAAAGCTAGCAGAAGGCAAGAAATAACTAAGATCAGAGCAGAACTGAAGGAGATAGAGACACAAAAAACCCTCCAAAACATCAATGAATCCAGGAGTTGGTTTTTTGAAAAGATCAACAAAATTGACAGACCACTAGCAAGACTAATAAAGAAGAAAAGAGAGAAGAATCAAATCGACGCAATTAAAAATGATAAAGGGGATATCACCACCGACCCCACAGAAATACAAACTACCATCAGAGAATACTATAAACACCTCTACGCAAATAAACTGGAAAATCTAGAAGAAATGGATAATTTCCTGGACGCTTACACTCTTCCAAGACTAAACCAGGAAGAAGTTGAATCCCTGAATAGACCAATAGCAGGCTCTGAAATTGAGGCAATAATTAATAGCCTACCAACCAAAAAAAGTCCAGGACCAGATGGATTTACAGCTGAATTCTACCAGAGGTACAAGGAGGAGTTGGTACCATTCCTTCTGAAACTATTCCAATCAATAGAAAAAGAGGGAATCTGGCCGGGCGCGGTGGCTCAAGCCTGTAATCCCAGCACTTTGGGAGGCCGAGACGGGCGGATCACGAGGCCAGGAGATCGAGAGACGATCCCGGCTAACACGGTGAAACCCCGTCTCTACTAAAAAATACAAAAAAATAGCCGGGCGAGGTGGCGGGCGCCTGTAGTCCCAGCTACTCGGGAGGCTGAGGCAGGAGAACAGTGTAAACCCGGGAGGCGGAGCTTGCAGTGAGCTGAGATCCGGTCACTGCACTCCAGCCTGGGTGACAGAGCAAGACTCCGTCTAAAAAAATAAATAAATAAAAATAAATAAAAAAAGAAAAAGAGGGAATCCTCCCTAACTCATTTTATGAGGCCAACATCATCCTGATACTAAAGCCTGGCAGAGACACAACAAAAAAAGAGAATTTTAGACAAATATCCCTGATGAACATCGATGCAAAAATCTTCAATAAAATACTGGCAAACCGGATGCAGCAACACATCAAAAAGCTTATCCACCATGATCAAGTGGGCTTCATCCCTGGGATGCAAGGCTGGTTCAACATTCGCAAATCAATAAACATAATCCAGCATATAAACAGAACCAAAGACAAGAACCACATGATTATCTCAATAGATGCAGAAAAGGCTTTTGACAAAATTCAACAGCCCTTCATGCTAAAAACGCTCAATAAATTCGGTATTGATGGAACGTACCTCAAAATAATAAGAGCTATTTATGACAAACCCACAGCCAATATCATACTGAATGGGCAAAAACTGGAAAAATTCCCTTTGAAAACTGGCACACGACAGGGATGCCCTCTCTCACCACTCCTATTCAACATAGTGTTGGAAGTTCTGGCTAGGGCAATTAGGCAAGAGAAAGAAATCAAGGGTATTCAGTTAGGAAAAGAAGAAGTCAAACTGTCCCTGTTTGCAGATGACATGATTGTATATTTAGAAAACCCCATTGTCTCAGCCCAAAATCTTCTTAAGCTGATAAGCAACTTCAGCAAAGTCTCAGGATACAAAATTAATGTGCAAAAATCACAAGCATTCTTATACACCAGTAACAGACAAACAGAGAGCCAAATCAGGAATGAACTTCCATTCACAATTGCTTCAAAGAGAATAAAATACCTAGGAATCCAACTTACAAGGGATGTAAAGGACCTCTTCAAGGAGAACTACAAACCACTGCTCAGTGAAATCAAAGAGGACACAAACAAATGGAAGAACATACCATGCTCATGGATAGGAAGAATCAATATCGTGAAAATGGCCATCCTGCCCAAGGTAATTTATAGATTCAATGCCATCCCCATCAAGCTACCAATGAGTTTCTTCACAGAATTGGAAAAAACTGCTTTAAAGTTCATATGGAACCAAAAAAGAGCCCGCATCTCCAAGACAATCCTAAGTCAAAAGAACAAAGCTGGAGGCATCACGCTACCTGACTTCAAACTATACTACAAGGCTACAGTAACCAAAACAGCATGGTACTGGTACCAAAACAGAGATATAGACCAATGGAACAGAACAGAGTCCTCAGAAATAATACCACACATCTACAGCCATCTGATCTTTGACAAACCTGAGAGAAACAAGAAATGGGGAAAGGATTCCCTATTTAATAAATGGTGCTGGGAAAATTGGCTAGCCATAAGTAGAAAGCTGAAACTGGATCCTTTCCTTACTCCTTATACGAAAATTAATTCAAGATGGATTAGAGACTTAAATGTTACACCTAATACCATAAAAATCCTAGAGGAAAACCTAGGTAGTACCATTCAGGACATAGGCATGGGCAAAGACTTCATGTCTAAAACACCAAAAGCAACGGCAGCAAAAGCCAAAATTGACAAATGGGATCTCATTAAACTAAAGAGCTTCTGCACAGCAAAAGAAACTACCATCAGAGTGAACAGGCAACCTACAGAATGGGAGAAAATTTTTGCAATCTACTCATCTGACAAAGGGCTAATATCCAGAACCTACAAAGAACTCAAACAAATTTACAAGAAAAAAACAAACAACCCCATCAAAAAGTGGGCAAAGGATATGAACAGACATTTCTCAAAAGAAGACATTCATACAGCCAACAGACACATGAAAAAATGCTCATCATCACTGGCCATCAGAGAAATGCAAATCAAAACCACAATGAGATACCATCTCACACCAGTTAGAATGGCGATCATTAAAAAGTCAGGAAACAACAGGTGCTGGAGAGGATGTGGAGAAATAGGAACACTTTTACACTGTTGGTGGGACTGTAAACTAGTTCAACCATTATGGAAAACAGTATGGCGATTCCTCAAGGATCTAGAACTAGAAATACCATATGACCCAGCCATCCCATTACTGGGTACATACCCAAAGGATTATAAATTATGCTGCTATAAAGACACATGCACTCGTATGTTTATTGCAGCACTATTCACAATATCAAAGACTTGGAATCAACCCAAATGTCCATCAGTGACAGACTGGATTAAGAAAATGTGGCACATATACACCATGGAATACTATGCAGCCATAAAAAAGGATGAGTTTGAGTCCTTTGTAGGGACTTGGATGCAGCTGGAATCCATCATTCTTAGCAAACTATCACAAGAACAGAAAACCAAACACCGCATGTTCTCACTCATAGGTGGGAACTGAACAATGAGATCACTTGGACTCAGGAAGGGGAACATCACACACCGGGGCCTATCATGGGGAGGGGGCAGGGGGGAGGGGGGAGGGATTGCATTGGGAGTTATACCTGATGTAAATGACGAGTTGATGGGTGCAGCACAGCAACATGGCACAAGTATACATATGTAACAAACCTGCACGTTATGCACATGTACCCTACAACTTAAAGTATAATAATAATAAATAAATTTTAAAAAAATACGCAATCAAAGGGCAAATTAAAAGCATAAAGCAGTGAACAAATGGCAATAATAATTTGCCTTCCATTTTAAAGTGTGGCATTCTATGGCATTGCTATGGTTTGGATACAGTTTGTTTGCCCTCACTAAATCTCATGTTGATATCTGATCCCCATTGTGGTGGTGTTGGGAGGTGGGGCTTAGTGGGAGATGTTTGAGTCATAGGGGCAGATCCCTCATGAATGACTTGGTGCCATTTTTGTAGTAGTGAGTTCTAGCTCTTGTGAAATGGAATTAGTTCTCAAGGGAATGAATTATGTCTCCCAAAAATGAGTTGTTATAAATCCAGGATACCCCCGGGTTTGGTCCCTCTTTGCATGTGCCCATTTCCTTTTTGACCTTCTCTGCCATGTTTTGACACAGCACAGAAGCCCTTACCAGAAGTCAAGCAGATGCTGGTACCATAGTACTTTTATAGCCTGAAGAACCATGTACTAAATAAACCTCTTTTCTTTGTAAATTACATAGCATCATATATTCCTTTATCACAACACAAAACAGACAAAGACAGGCATTGAATATTCTACAGTATTATCTTCAGTGGTTTAACAGCATTCCATAATAGTGCTATATGATCATTTAGTCAATCCACTATTATAGACTGTTTCCATTCTTCCTTTGCCCTATTTTTAAAAAATACTGTGATAACACATCATTGAAACTAAATTTTAGCACACACCCAGGATTATTTCTGTAGGATAAATGTTTTGATGTGAACCTACAGACTTTCAGGAATTAACATCTTAAAGGCTTTTGGTTCCTACAGCTTTTGATTCTTATTACTGAATTTTTCCCTACCCATGCCAAAAAAAGTTGTATGCATTTGTACCTCCAGCAGCATAGCTTGAGTATTTCTTTCTCAATCCAATTACCAGCATTATATATTATATAATTTTCTCTTTGCCAAAGTTACCCATTAAAATGGTAAAAAGCATTTGAGTGTAATATTAAAGAAACCACACACACACACACACACACACACACACACACACACACACGGAGCTTTCAAGAAAATAATCATTGATCTAAAAACTTAAAAGCTTGAGCTTCTGCACAGCAAAAGAAACTACCATCAGAGTGAACAGGCAACCTACAGAATTGGAGAACATTTTTGCAACCTACTCATCTGAAAAGTGCTAATATCCAGAATCTTCAAAGAATTAAACAAATTTACAAGAAAAAAACAACCCCATCAAAAAGTGGACAAAGGATATGAACAGACACTTCTCAAAAGAAGACATTCATACAGCCAACAGACACATGAAAAAATGCTCATCATCACTGGCCATCAGAGAAATGCAAATCAAAACCACAATGTGATACCATCTCACACCAGTTAGAATGACAATCATTAAAAAGTCAGGAAACAACAGGTGCTGGAGAGGATGTGGAGAAATAGGAACAGTTTTACACTGTTGGTGGGACTGTAAACTAGTTCAACCACTGTGGAAAACAGTGTGGCGATTCCTGAAGGATCTAGAACTAGAAATACCATTTGACCCAGCCATCCCATTACTGGGGAGATACCCAAAGGATTATAAATTATGCTGCTCTAAAGACACATGCACACATATGTTTATTGCAGCACTATTCACAATAGCAAAGACTTGGAATCAACCCAAATGTCCATCAGTGACAGACTGGATTAAGAAAATGTGGCACATATACACCAGGGAATACTATGCAGCCACAAAAAAGGATGAGTTCGTGTCCTTTGTAGGGACATGGATGCAGCTGGAAACCATCATTCTCAGCAAACTATCACAAGAACAGAAAACCAAACACCGCATGTTCTTACTAATAGGTGGGAATTGAACAATGAGAACACTTGGACACATGAAGTGGAACATCACACACTGGGGCCTGACATGGGGTGGGGGGAGCGGGGAGGGATAGCATTAGGAGATATACCTAATGTAAATGACGAGTTAATGGGTGCAGCACACCAACATGGTACATGTATACATATGTAACAAACCTGCACGTTGTGCACATGTACCCTAGAATTTAAAGTATAATAATAAAAATATACACATGTGCACACACACACACAAAATATTTTAGATAACAAAAAAAACCACAGGAGAATATCTTTTCGACTTTGAGGTAGGAAAACATTTCCTAGAATATAAAATTTGATACACTTCATCAAATTAAAAAAAAAAACAATAAGTCTTGCTCATGAAAATACACCATTGCTGAAGTAAAAAAAAAAAAAAAAAAAAAAAGCACCACAGACTAGGAGAAAATTTTAAAAACACATGTCTAACAAAGGACTTAAGTATTGAAATTTTTTAAATTCCTACAAATAAATAATGCAAATAAACAAAACAATAGGAATGGGAAAAAAGACATGAATGGGAAATTCTCAAAATACTCAAATGTTCAATAAATATGAAAAGGTGCTCAGAAAGGAGATGCATATTCAAGCCAAAGAGAGACTGAATAAGATATCTGAGACAGTGTTACAAGGCAATCAAAAGATATGAAGGACATACACATTGAAAACAAAGGAGAAACACTAAGTTTTTTTCCCCAGAAAAGACAATCATGTATTAATTATGTAAGAAGAAAATCCATAAATCTACTTTAAAAAGCCACTAGAGCTATAAGTAGATTGAGCATGGCCTCAGGATGCAAAGTTAATATCCAAAACCAACTGAATTTCTATTTGTAATCAATGAAGGATTGGAAGATGAAACCAGAAAAACAATACAACTTATAATTTAATCAAAGCACGCAAACCACTCAGGAATAAATTTAGCCAAATATATACAACAATGTAAGAACTGAAAATTTTAAAATATTACTGAGAAAAGAAAAAAGACAAATAAATCAAACTATAATTTCAGTGTAATCTCAATCAAAATCCCATCATCAGTTCTTGCAGAAATTGAAAAACATTATAAATTGTATTGAAATACAAAGAACCCAGATTAGCCAACACATTTTGAATAAGAAGAACCAAATTATAGGACTTATAGTATCTGGTTTCAAGATTTACTATAAAGCTACAAAAATCAAGACATTGTGTACAGTGAAAGACAGGGTGATATTTGCATAAAGACATACAGAACAATGGGACAGAACAGAGAATCCACAACACAGACTCATAATACAGTCACTGATTTCAACAAAGGTGTCAAAAGTAATTTAATGGGGAAAGGAGAGAGTTTCAAAAAATGATGGCGTAGCAATGTTTTCTTAAAAAATTAAATTGTCCCTCTACCTCACACCATACATAAAAATGAATTCAAAATGAATCATAGATCTAAATGTAATTACTAAAACTATAAAATGTTTTCAAGATAATATAGAAGAAAACCTCTGCAATCTTGTGGTATACAAAGATTTCTTAAGATACAAGAAAAACCCAACAAGAACAGATGAAAATATTAAAAATTGGACTCCATCAAAATTTAAAATTCATGCTCTTTGAAAGATATCATTAAAAAATGAAAAGGCAAGACATAGACTAGGAAAAAATATCCACGATACTTGTATCAGATAAATGATTTGTTTCCAGAGTATATAGAGATCTTACAACTCAAAAATTGACAATTTTTCAGTTATGAGAACTTTAAATATGATAAAAAAAGATATGATTTTTCAAGCTGGTAAAAGATTTGGAAACTTAACAAAATAAGATAATAAATGGCTGATAAGCACATAAGATATCATATTTATCAGCACTATTCGTCAAGAAAATGTGATTTAAAACATGAGATACCACTAAACATGCTAGAATTTAAAAATATACTGTATGATTACCATATGAATGACAAATATTGGCAAGAATATGGAACAATTGGAACTCTTATGCCTTGCTGATGGAAGCATAAAATGTGACAACCCTTTAGAGAACTATAGGGTAGTTTCTTATAAAGTTAAACATACGCTTACCATATATCCTGGCCATTTTACTTCTAGGTATTTACTCAAGAGAAAGGAAAATATATGTCCCCAAAAGAACTGTCCACAGATGCTTATTGCAGCTGTTTTCATAATAGCACAAAACAGAAAACAACTCAAATATTCATCCACAGATGAACAAGTAAACATATTGTGATATGTCTGTACAATGGAATATGAGTCAACAATAAAAAGAAATAAACTACTGAAATACACAAGGACATGTATGAATCTCAAAAATATGTTGAGATAAAGAAGCTAGACTAGAAAATACACATACAATATAATTCCAATGCTAAGAAATTCTAGACAAACAAAACCAATCTGTAGGGTCAGAAAATAGATCAGTGGTTGCCTGGTACCAGGCACTGACTGGGAAGGAGCATGAAGAGGTTCTTTTATGGTGATGGAAATATTTGATATCTTGATGTGGTGGTTGCATGGATATATATACCTGCCAAACTTAATCAACCTACACACTTAAGATGGCATATTTTATTGTATGCTAATCATACTTCAATAAAAGTGATTTTTTTTAAAAAAAAGATATAATTGCATACCCTTCAGTATGACTAAAATTATAAACACTGCAAGACCAAGTGTTGGCAAAGATATGAAATAATTAGAATTCCTGTACATTATGGAAAACTTCTTTG
Organism: Macaca fascicularis; assembly: GCF_037993035.2. Taxonomy (NCBI): domain Eukaryota; kingdom Metazoa; phylum Chordata; class Mammalia; order Primates; family Cercopithecidae; genus Macaca; species Macaca fascicularis. Next base: position 11,232,227 of record NC_088395.1, read on the forward strand.
GCAGTTAAGGTTAAATAAACAGCTTCTCGATGACCCAGCAATTCCACTCCTAGCTTTATATCCAAGAGAAATGAGTATGTATGTCCCCAAAAAGGCTTGCAAAATAATGTTCACAGAAGCTTTATTTGTAGTAGCCAAAGGCTGAAACTCCCCAAATATCTATCAACAGGAGAGTAAACAAATTGTGGTGTGTTCATACAATGGAAAACTACCTGGCAATAAAGGAACAAACTAATGATGCCCACAACAACTTAGTCTCAAAAGCATTGTGTACAGTGAAAGACACATTAACTCATACAGTATTATTTCATTCATACGGATTTCAAAAACAGGCAGCACTAATCTATGTGGATAGAAATTCGGATGCCTCTGAGCAGGGAAAGTAACTGGAAGAGGCATAAGGAAACTTCCTGGGGTGATGGAGATGTTTTATGTCTTAATCTGGGTAATAGCCATGTGCATTTCTCAAATTTCTTCAAGATGTATACTTTAATATTGCTGCATTTTACTATATATAAATTGTACCTTACAAAACATGAAAAAAAACATAAAAATAAAATTTGAAGCCAGAAAGATTGGGGGGTTGAGAATTCATAAGAGCCTGTGTTCATTTGTACTTAATTTCTCATTTTCATAGAGATTTCACAGATGCTAACTATCAAGAATATTCTTCACCAACAATAAAATTCTTCCTAGAGCAAAGTGACACAGAGCTCTAGTTTCATGAGAGCACAAAGAAACAAACCCAGGAGACTGCTGAGCAGTGTAAGCCCAAACTCTTTGAACTCACAGAAGGAATTCTAAATTGAGAATCCAAACATTTTCTGTTTCCTAGCAGAAATACTCATGCATGCAAAACCTCCAGGCAGGCAATGGGGCTATTGAAATGGCAATCTGGCCATGACAGATGTCCTAAAATGCATTTGAATCCACTCGGTCCCCACTTTAACGAAAGGCAACTTTCTCCCAGAGTTACTCATAACAACTCATGTAGTCTGTGGTCACAGTTAATCTGACTTACAGGGTCCTGAGTTTGAAGGGCTGTGTCTTGGAAGGTTTCTCACAGGTCATAAGACAAACAGTGCCTGCTGCACAAGAAGCAACACATCTTTCATGGTGTTTTATTGTTGCTATCATGAAATGTGAAGCGGTATGACTGTACAACCAGCAATGGCAACATCCTGGTTCAGCTCATCAGAACATAGCTCCAAAGAGATTTAATGTTGGAGGCACCTGGTAACATACTCATTTCTGGAGGGTAGCATCCCTCTGATCAATAGGTCATGGTGTACATTCAGCTGCTTAGGAAATATCTGCAAATGTGACATTCTGATTATAGGCTAGTACTCTACGGCAGATAGAATCTAGATATTTTCAAACTTAGAACTCTTCTCAGGGCTGGCTTCATGGGTTCACAACCTGTGCACACAGCCCCATACTCAGAAGGGCTCTGCACTTGGTTTAAGGCTCATCTCTTACCATCTTGAAATTCTAATAATTTTTTTCAAAAGGAGCCTCATGTTTTATTTTGTACTGGGTCCTGCCAATGATGTTGCCAGTCCCAGATGATGCTACAAAAGCTCATCTCTCGTGGACCTTGAGACTAAAAGTGAACCTTGGTCCCGCTGCTCTTAATCAAGAACCAATCTATATATTTTATTTGGTTCTTAAATTCACTGGGGGTCGGGGGTATACCGTGGAGGGAGAATCTATATACCACTGTGCCTTCAGATTGTGCCAAATCTGACCAGGTGATTCCCCTTCAATTTGACTCCACAAAAAGTCTTACCTTGAAATACGCTACGGTGGGAGCAGAATACTGTGAAAACGAAAGGAAGGCTGGGCAAGGATTAAGTCAGGGTAATAATGAAGGAAAGGAAAGGGAAACATACTACAGCTGAGCTCTTAACTGTTCTCACTTGGATTTCTGCAGTTTGTTCTTTCTCTAGTTTGTTTCCCTGCCCGTCCTTGCCTATCCACACAAAAACTTGTGTGTGAATGTTCATAGCAGCAGTATTCATAATAGCCCAAAACTGAAAACACAAATGACTTTCAATTGATGAATGTAAAATGTTGTATATACAATGATATGTTATTCGGCAACAAAAACAATAAAGTGTAGATATATGCTACAACATGGATGAGCCTTAAAAACATTATGCTAAATGAAAAAAGCCGGAAATCAAAAAATATCACATACTGTATAATTCCATTTATATGATATACGCAGAATAGGCAAATCCACAGAGACATCAAGTAGATTAGTGGTTGCCAGGGGCTGAGGATGAGTGGGTATGGAGTGGGAGAAATAGGGAGTGATGGCTGGCTAATGGGTGTGGAGTTTCTTTGTGATGTGATAAAAATGCTCTAATTGATTGTGGTTATGGTGGTACACCTCTGTAAATATACTAAAAGCCATTTAATTGTGCGGTTCAAATGCGTCAATTGTATAAGTGAATTATATTTCAGTAAAGCCATTTTTCTAAAATGAAAAGTAATCATTAGAGTTTTAGCATATTAGCTGCTTTTTCTCCCCCAATATTTTTTAGTTGAAATAACCAATACACACAAAAAGAACTCAACAATACACACAGTATAACTCAAGCCAAATTTCCCCTGGGTCACTAAATAAACAGTCACCAGAGTTATCGAGTCTCTCACATGAATTCTGGTTCCCATGATGCTGCATCCTGCACCTCTGCTGTAGTTCTCTTATCTAGCAAGAGCTCATCACTGCCCTCTCTGCCACAATGAATGTAAGGAAGATGACAAGCAACATTTATTTCCCTTATTTTTTACTTTGTTTTATTCAAATAACTCACGAATCAGCTGATCTTTTAGGCAATGATAGCATTAATAATAAAAGTCTTTTAGAAAAAATCATCCTAAAATATGTACAATATATGAAAGGTTAACTGCAGCTTGTCTTAAAAATGCAAACTACTAGGATCTCCCCTGGAGTGCTATTATTTACAGAGGATGTTTTTTCCTCTCCCTCTAATATTTTCATGGTGATACTAACTGGAGGCTTTCAGAATAGGGGCTACTGTGGAATGCTGGAGAATTCCTTCCCCAGGATCCTCTGTGGTTGTATTACTCAATGATTCGAATCCCATGAGCTTCTCTTAGGGAAGCTAAGAGTAATTTTTTTTTTCACATGCAGGCACACCCACACATAATTGCTGCAGGCCTTAATCCAACTCCATATAATGAATTTGCAGAAAGACACAAAGGTTGAAAGAAGGGACAGGGCATTATGGAAAGTAGCAACAATGCTGAAAGTGCTGAGATCAAAACAGCCCAAGTTGTGGTGCCACGGTGAGTGAAGTACAAGCTAATCAACAGGCAGAGTGGTGACTCCGTGATCGAAGGATATGATGAGTGCACCAGAATACAGTAATGGCAGGCATTTCCTAGTGGAGTCCTTAGAGAAAGAATGCATGCCAAGTACAGTAGCCAAATAAACTACAAGACACCCAGTTAAACCTGGTTTTGGATAAAGAACACATACTTTTGTAGTATAAGTATATTCCAAATATTGCACAGGATATACTTATACTAAAATGCGATTTGTTTTCTGAGATTCCAATTTAACTGGATGCCCTGTATTTTTATTGGCTTAATCTGGCAATCCTAATTCTAAGGAAAGAAAGTCTCAGCTCACTAATGGCAGGTAAATGCGAGAAGGGAGAGGAAATTCTGGATACAGGTCCAGTATCCTTTACCCCCTTAGCACAGAGGAAACAAGAGACAAGTGACAAATTAACTCACTAAGCATAAGTCACACTAACTCTGACAAACTCCCATGAAGTTCATAGAGTTCCACAGCTTAGAGGGCATTTTCCCCAATTTAGCAGGTGAAACCTGGAAGCCACAGTTGCAGGAGCCCAGTGTTCTAAGCCAGTGGTTCTCCACCAGGAGTGGTTTTAACAAGGTCTGGAGGATATCTGTCACAACTGTGGTGGGGGAATGCTGGTGGAATTGGCTTCAAGTAGAGAGGGGCCAGAGATGCTACTAAATATTCTACAGTGCACAGGACAGTCCCCCACAATGAGGAATAATCCAGCCTCAAATGTCAATAGTACTTGGGGTGGAGAAACTCTACTCTCAGCTAAAAAGTAAGAGGAGCCTAAATGAGGGAAAAGAGGAATGGCACTAGAAGTCATTACTGACAGCTGGTATACTCCCAGCAGCTGAAGATAAAGAGAATCCAGCAGATTCCACACAGTACCTGGGCAGCCAACATTCCCGTTCTCATGTAAGACCTCTCCTGGAGGCACTCTAATGAGTTTGGGGAATGTGCAGAGGGCAGATGAGTGGGTGTCCTGAGATGCTGACCTCTCAGCATTTTTCTTTCCATAGGGGGCCACCTTCCTTGTGCTCATATTGTCCTGGTTCACTTGGCAACCATCAAGCAATGCCCACCGACACTGTAGCTCTGGGGTGCAGAGTTGATGCGGGTCTTGACTCTCATGGACCCTGTGGCAAATGTCCTTGGGGCTCAGCTCATATCCCCTCCATGTCCCCAGTGTTATGCTTAGTGGCTCTAATGGGCTCTTACTCCAAACAGCCAGCCGTGTGTCTCCTGGTTAGAGAACCACACACAGACTTCCAGGATCTCCTTTGCCTGCACATGTGAAGAACCAGGAGTGCCCGGAAATTTATATCCCCTCCCCACAGTGTTGGTGGGGTAATCCTGATGGGGAACACAGCACTGAGTGGGGTCTACACTGTCCCCAGTACTTCTCTGTGGAGTTGCACTTAAGTTATCCTCTGGGGGGGGGGGTGAATTTTATGAGACCTTGAACCCTGTGGAGCCTCCCTCCCTTCTTCATCCCGCTTCCTCTACCATTTTTTCCCAAGAGTATTTCCTCACCAATCCTTTTGCTGTTAGTCCTAGTCTTAGAGACTGCACCAGGGGAACACAGTCGAAGGCAGAACTCATCATGCTGTCCTCAGCAGATCTGAAGGATAGACATGTGATAGACATATGACCCAAAATGGGCTACAGCAGATATTGACCACTGCCTTACCAACAACCATCTGTACACACACCCTCTCCTGCCATGCACACAGAACCTGCAATGTGTTCAAGAGGCAGGAACCTTTGATTTCAGGAAAAACTGTCCCTTCACTTAGCCTCAGAGGCCAAGCCATGATTTCTCTAAACCACTCATGTTAACCCCATCGTTTCTTGCCAATAATTGGTCTTGGAGTGGACATGTGCCCCACTTTTGGCCAATGGGATATAAAGAGAAGTCCACTGGGGATTTTAGAGATCTTCTACCCCTCAAAATAAGAGTGTTATCAGAGGAATGACCTCTTTTCTATCCTTTCTTCCTCCCTATGGTGCTGAGGTGAAGAAGTGATGCTTGCAGCTGCAACAAGCATCTGCAACCATGAGCATGAACTCAAGAGGGTCACAAGACACTGCTCAGCTCCCGCTATCACTGAGTCACTGACTCAACCCACGAGCCCCCTACCTCCAAACCTCTAGCTCTGTGAGATAATCAAATGTTTTTTTCTTTTCTTTTCTTTTCTCTTAAGCCACTGCTAATTACTCTTCTGCTTACCAATGAAAATATCCTGAGATGAAGGGCAATCATAGCCCTCCCATGAAACTGGTTAATAAATTGGATGCTGTAATAGAAATAGTCTCACTTCCTTTGGGATCATGAGCTGTAGGGATGGATGTCTCTGTTGGATTGTGATTATCTTTTATGACTATAGGGAGAAAGACATATGTAGTAGAAGAAATTAAAGCCAGCAGGGAGGGAAACAGAGCCGAGAGACTGTTCCTATAATATTGTTAATTCTTATAGTGACACCGTCTTCAACTCTCTTATCTGTAAAGTGGGAATAATAATTCCTGTTATGCAGGGCTGCTATGAGAATAATTTGATATAACATTTCAAATTGTAAAGTGCCTGGTTCCACTTCTCTTAAATTTTAAAACCTAGAGAATAAGGTATTCCAGGCTTATCTGCAAAGAAGCTTAATGTTTTGTTATTCAATAGTATTTGGGTTGTATCCTAAAAGTCAGTGTACCCGAGCTTGAAAACTGGCTTCCCTTGAAAAGACTTTGGCATCTGATGCAGCTTTGCCCTGGTATGTGCAGCAGCTGTGCTCAGAGATGTCCAAAAAAGAGAGGAGGGCAGGGGAGGGGAAAGGGGAAAAGGAGAGAGAGAAGAATTTTAGAGAAGAAGAAGTAGAAGGAGAAGGAGGAAAAAAGGAGGAGGAGGAGGAAGAAGAGGAAGGAGAATAGGAGGAGGAAGAAGAAAAAGAGAAGGAAGATGAGCATGAAGAAGAGGAAGAAAAAGAAGAGGAAGAGGAGGATGAGGAGGAAGATGAAGAGGAAGAAAAATAAGAGCAGAGGGGAAGGAAGAGAAAAAAGGGAAAAAAAGAAGAAAAAAGAAGAAGGAGGCAGAGGAGGAGGAGGAAGAAGAGAAGAAGAAGAAAAGGAAAAGAAGAGGAAGAAAATAAAACAGAAATTAGATCCCATTTGTCAATTTTTGCTTTTGTTGCAATTGCTTCTGGAGTCTTTGTCATGAAATCTTTGCCAAGGCCCGCTTCTACACAGCAAAAGAAACTCAACAGAGTAAACAACCCACAGAATGGAAAAAATGTTTGCAAGCTATGCATCCAACAAAGGTCTAATATTCAGAATATATAAAGAACTTCAGCAAATTAACAAGCAAAAAACAAGCAACCCCATTAAAAAGTAGACAAAGGACATGAAGAGATACTTCTCAAAAGAAGACATACAATTGTCCAGCAAGCATATGAAGGGATGCTCAACATCATTAATTATTGGAGAAATGCCAATCAAAACTGCAGTGTGATACCATCTCACACCAGTCAGAATGGCAATTATTAAAAAATGAAAAAATTGAACATGTCTTGAAGCAAAAAAAATGTCAAAATATAACTGATACTGGTGAGATTGCAGAGAGAGGGAAGCAGTTGTGCACTGCTGATGGGAATGTGAATTGGTTCAGTCACTATGGAGAGCAGTTTGGAGATTTCTTGAAGAACTTAAAACAGAAGTTTTAATTATTTGACCCAGCAATCCCATTACTGAGTATATACCCAAAGGAATATAAATCATTCTACCATAAGGTAGAATGTTCATTGCCACACTGTTCATAATGGCAAAGACATGGAATCAACCTAGGTGCCTATCAACAGTGAACTGGATGGGAAAAGTGTGGTACATGTATACCATGGAGTACTGCACAGCCATAGAGAAGAATGAAATCATGTTCTTTGCTGCAACATGGATGCAGCTGGAGGCCATATTGCTAAGCAAATTAATGCAAGAACAGAAAAATATAGCATGTTCTCTCTTTAAGTGAGAGCTAAACATTGAGTACCCATGAACACAAAGAAGGGAACAATAGACACCAGGGACTACTTGAGGGTAGAGGGTGGAGGGTGGGAGGAGGGTGAGGGTCAAAAAACTACCTATTGGATACTATGCTCACTACTTGGATGATGAAATAATCTGTATACAAAACACCTGTGACACACAATTTTCCCAGGTAACAAACCTGCACGTGTACCTCCTGAACCTAAAATAAAAGTTGGAAAAGAAAAAAATAAATAAATAAATAAAAATAAAAATAAAACAGAAAAATGAAAGAAATAAAACTAATTGTATATATAATTGGGATTCCAAAAAGCTTCATGGATGTATCATTCATCAAGTATCTGTTGCGCCCCACTCCATTAAAAAATTAAAAAGCTAAAATTTACTGGCTGCTTCCTGTCATAGAAATCACGTTTAGCATTTAGTTTGCAATATTACATTTAACACTCAAAAATAAAAAAGAAAAACTATTAAATGGGGGCTTTTATTTTTCTTACTTTATATTTGAGAAAACAGAAGCTCAAAAAGTTATATAAGTTGCCCCAAGTCACACAGTTAAGTGGGTGAGCAGGGATTCAGACCAGGTGTGCCTAAGTCCTTAGCCCCACTCTTAGCCACTCTTGTGCTAAATGCCACTGAAGACATTCACTGAGAATGGAAAAAAACAAAACATAACATAACACATCACTCAGGTGTCATGAGCTAGCCAGTGTAATTACCCACTTATGTATATTTGAGATCCTTAACATAAGTAAAAGAAAACAAAATGAAATGTAACATTCCCCTGTCTAGAAGTTTACAGCCAATGGTGGAGACAAAGTGTAAATACGTAGTTTTAATGCATGACCACTGTTCTAATGAACTCACTTGAGAGCCACTGCAAGTTTCATAGAGAAAATATTTTTAATGCCTAGTCTTCCAGGATGAATGAGGATTTATCAAGGAAAGAGTATTAGAAGAGAAGAGGGAGGGGGAAGTAAGCTTCCAAAAGGTATGCAAGGCACAAGGTGTTTTCAGAGAGTTGATCAGCATTGGAAGTAAAATTGTAGGAAATGCCATTTAACTTCCAAAAATATTCTGAGCTTACATAATGTTAGTCTCCCTTCTCAGTCCCCAAGTTCTTAGTCATGCAATAAACATTATTTTTAAAGTTCCCATCTACTTTTGTCTCTCTTCCACACACATAAGTAAAATAAACTTTGAAACTGTTCAGCAATTTATAATAGTTTCATGTGATTTTTTGAATCAGCTCTAATAAATGCTAAATGAAAATATAATTGTATATGCCATACCCATTCATACACACACTGCTCATTCTCCCTGTGATGACTTGGGGCAGGATGGGAGTGGGTGGGATCAGTGAGCCCAGTTGCTACATCTCTTCAATTTGCAGGTTCGTGAGGAAGGGATTTTTCCCACAAGAATTTAGCTAGCTGGTGAGAGGAGGAAAACACCGACCATTGCTTCCTGACCTCTGGGGACCTATGGGTGGGTGCCTTACTGCCTTTTCTCTCCAACTCATTCATAACAATTGAAGAGCTGGTCCCCGATTCTTTCTTTTATATGTAGAAGCAGTTTTACTGAGCAGATATTTTATTTGATAGCATAAGAAACAGAAGCTGATTTTGATCTCAGTATACAGAAATCACCGGTAGGCATATGATTAAGTCTGCACAGGGGATGAGAGCAGGAGAAGCCTGGGAGGCATGAAATGTGAGCCCAGCACAAACACACAAGCCACCTCCTAATAAGGAAAAATGATGTTTTGACCATACTCTTGCAAGAAAAGTCTGGGTTATAGTGACCTGAAAATAAACTTGCCCAGATGTCATGCTAGGTCAGGTAGGAAACCCCAAACAATCATTGGGTTACCATGGGTGAATCCTACATCAGATGTTAAGTAAGTTCACGGGCCAAGAGAAAAGAAATTTTTAGGAGAATTAAAACTTATTTTTTGGATGTGTAGAAACTTTAGCTCTCTACATATTCATTTGTTCATTAATTAACTCACTTTTTCATTCAATGGGTAATCTTTGAGTGCTTATGATAAAGTAAGCATTGTTCTGGTAATAAGGTAATCTGCCAGTGAATGAGCCAGGTTGAGGGAAAAACAGAGAATGAAAACATAAATCAATTATAAAAAATAATAAATAAGTTATACTGTTACATGGCGAGAAATATCTTCCTCCTTTCCCTCCTTCCTTTCCTGAACAATTAATCCAAGACCCATGATGTCAGGCCTTGCAGGACAGGTATCTGCATCAGGTGGGGCAGGAGTGGTGACCCAGCACAATGTATCAAGTATGATGAGGAGGGCATTCGCTCAAGGTGGTCTGTTGCTGGGGATCAAGCCCAAGTGGCATGAGGAGGGCATCCACATAGGGGAATGATGATGCTGCCCTGGCATGGGATGGTGAAACCTGAATCACGTGAATAAGGTGCCCATGTGTCACGTTGGGGGAAGTGGTACTGGCAGTGGCTTGGCATGGGATTTTGGAGACTGAGGCAGTGAGAGGAAGCACAGGGTGTGGTGTCAGAGCCCAAGAAAGGTGAGCAAAGCATCCGTGTGGGGGTGTGGAGGCTGGTGGTGGCAATGGGAGATTGGGTACACATGGGGGTAATTGATCAATTATAGTTGTATGGAGCGTGGGAGGACCAAATTTCTCACTGTTAAAGAAGTAGAAAAGGAAAATGAGCAATGTTCATGTGGTACTAGATTGGAAATAGAAGCATTGGTGTGAAGTCATGATTTTTCAATACATAGTGATATGGAAGTAAATGCATATGTAGATATATGTAAATATATGTATATGTGTAAATAGATGAATACATACATTGCCCTGGATCTCTCCACTGAGAATGTCTTAAGAGTTGTGACATTCTATAGTAATGAGTATACTCTGTGTACAGATCTTGGTTTCTAAATACCATTTTAGAATAAACAGACCCAGGTTTCTTTGGGGAAGTGGCTTACTTGAGAGCTGGAGCAAGAAAGGTACCAGGTGAGGCTACAGCATTTTGTTGGGCCAGAAATCAAAGAAGTATTCAAAGAATGATGGGGACATATCGAAAGAACACAGAATGAAGGGCCTCCCACTGCAGGGCTTTAGATTCAGCAAATAAAAATAGAAGATGCCCACTTAAACTTGAATTTCAGTTAAACAACCAATAATTTAAGTATGTCCATGCAATATTAAACATGTATATGCAATATTTTGGACATATTTTACTAAAACAATTATTGTTTATCTGAGATGCATATTTAACTGGGTGTTCTACATCTTATCAGGCAACCTTACCCCACTGCTAAATGTGGGACCCTTTGAGCATCAAAATAAATGAAAGTAATGGATTATAATCCACCGAATAGCATAGGAATCAATGAATCTATGGTGATATAAATGAACAAATAGGAAGAGAAGAATTATTTTCCCTGTAATGGAATGCCAAATAATAATTATAGGAGTGATGGAAATCGAAAATCATCAAATGTCAACTATCACAGTAAAAATTAATTTAGCCAAGAAACACCACTAAAACTAGTAAGTGAAAGTTTGATGATGAATAGGATATTTATACCTCCTCAAATGTGATATTCATATCAAAAACATATAACTTGAAGTTAATTATAATGAATCATCAAATACAATTTTACGTTCTATAAAGCAGCTCTCCAGTACTCTTCAAAAAGCCAAGGTCATGCAAGTCAAAAAATGCTGAAGAACTGTTCTAAATATAAAGAGAGTAAAGAGATATGACAACCAAGTACAACTCATGATCCTGGACTAGATCTTTTTGATACAAAGGAGATTACTTAGACAATTAGTTAAACTTGTTAGAGCATGGGGACTAAATGGCTATCAGGTACCATGCTCATTTACTGATTTTGATGGTAGTATTTTGGTTATTTTTTGTAGGAATTACAAAATAAATTATTAGGAGGGATAGGGCATCATGTTGGAAACTTACTCTCAAATGATTTAGAGAAAAAGTTCCTTATACCATTACTTCAACCTTTTTGTAAGTTTAAATTTATTTAAAGTATCTTTAATCACTGCCATTAAAAATGACATAAAATGAAACAAAGCTCTATTTCATTTTTAAATAGTAAAGCAGCTTGTCACAGAGACCTATCAACAGTCTATATCAAGGGTACCCAACCCCTGGCTGTGGACCAGTACCAGTCCATGGCCTGGTACTGTTACGGTTAGGAACCGGGCCACACAGCAGGAGGTGAGCAGCAGACCCATGAGCATCACCAACTGAGCTCTACGTCCTGTCAGATCAGCGGCTGCATGATATTCTCAAAGGAGTGCAAACCCTATTGTTAACTGTGTATGCGAGGGATCTAGGCTGCACACTCCTTATGAGAATCTAACCAGTGCCTGATGATCTGAGGTGGAACAGTTCCATCCTGAAACCATCCCCCCCACAACCCTGGTCTGTGGGAAAATTGTCTTTCACAAAACAGGTTCCTGGTGCCAAAAAGGTTGGGGACCGCTGGTCTACACCTTCTATACCTGTCTGTCAAGCTCAACCCAACGTTAAGCATTTTATCAGATGTAACATGTATGACATAATTCTTGTGTGCAATGATTTTATAATAATCTATAGGGGATCTAGGGCTTATGTAGGGTAAGACATAACTATTAAATCCAGATAGTTTATGAGAAGTTCCTAATGAATCATACATGCAAAACTGGGTAAAGTCTTTGAGCCAGTGTTTGCTCTCAGCCCACCCAGGGAAGGTGAGTTTCTGTTAAAAGCATAGAAAAATAAAGAGAAATAATTTAGAACTAGACAAGGAAGATCTTCAGATGCTCAAACAACAGCAATGAACCAAGGGCTTCAAAGAACAGAAGCTCTGAATAGCTGCTGAGGTCCAATTAGGAGATGGCTGAGTCAATTCAGGTGTATGATAACAAAAGCGCTAACCAAGGTGAATGATGGCAGAAGGAAGAGAAGGTAAGGAAAGAACACTATTGGAATTTTAAATGCAAAAGAAACAATCTTTGTCTTCTTTAGTTTAGAGCACAGGTTGGCAAATGCTTTCTGCAAAAAGCCAGATATTAAATATTTTCAGCTTTTAGGCCAGTTTCTGTAGCAACAACTCAACTCTGCCATTGTAGTGCAAGAGCAGGCATAAACCATACTTAAACATATAGGTATGGCTTTGCACCAATAAAACTTTATTTACAATAACAGGCATGTGGATCAAATTTGGCTCACAGGTCATAATTTGCCAACCCCTGGTTTAGAGAAGTCCAAGATATGAATAACTGTATGGTTTTGACTTAGGGTGACTTGAAGAATGATCACACCACTGAGATGAGTACAAAAGCCAGGAGGAGGAGGAGGTATTCAACATAACAGCATCAGTTTCATTTACCCATCCTGCGCTTGAACACTAAAATGAGAGGGCTAGCAGAGCCAAGGAATTGGTACTCGACCATAGAGAAAAGGCGGCCATAGAGACAGGTAGCAGGATGCATTCTGTGAAGGTGTTGGAAATGTAAGGTAAAAGGTAATCAGGAAGTATGTGAGAGCCATGAGAATGTGAGGACCAGACAGGTAGGAATTTGAAACCAGGCACCAGACAGGCATCAGAAGGGCACTGAAGGTGAAATGGAAACAAGGTAGTGAGTTAAACCAGAAATACGCATGGCAGACATATCCTAGGGTGACCCCCCTCCAGTGAATCACACCCTTGTACAATCCCTTCCCCTTGAGTGTGGGCAGAACCTGTGACTTACTTTGTACCAACTGAATATAGCAAAAGTGATATGATACCACTCCCATAATTATATTCCATTATATAAGACTCCATCTTAGCAAGCTGGGCTAAGAGACTCTCCCTTGCTGACTTTGAGGAAGTGAGCTGCCATGTTGAGAGGTCTGGGAAAGGGACATGAGGCAAGGAATGAGGGTGGACTTCAAAAGCTGAGAGTAGCCCCCAGCCAACAGTCAGCAAGAAAACAGGGACCTTGATCTTACAACCACAAAGAAATGAATTCTGCTAACAACCACATGAGTTGGAAGTTGAACTGAAGCCCCAGAGAGAAATGCAGCTCAGGTGACACATTGATTGCAGCCTTGTGGGACCCTGAGCAGAGGACCCAGTTAAGCTGTGCCTGGACTCCTGACCTACGGAAACTGCGAGATAATAAATGTGTATGGGAAGCCTCTAAGTTTGTGGCAATTTGTTATGCAGCAATAGAAAACTAACACAATTAGGAAAATGGTGTCCCAGATGGTGCTGTGATTTCAGAATGCAACTGGTTTCCAGGTCTCCTTCTATTTACCAGTTTATGGCTATTCACAGTCTTTGGAAGGCCCAAGCCTAGAAATGCCTCAATTATTACCAGTTTTATACATTTTCTTGTCACTTTTCAAATAATGGGTGGGAGGTGGAAGGAAACCATGCTAGAATCATTTTACTTAAACACGAATTTGACTTCACTGTGGACAATAAGACCCAATCATAGTATACCACCATTGAAACATCAGATAAAAACCATTTTTCAAAAAGAATATGTAATGTTGGAATTGTAATGCCTAATGCGAATAGTGAGGGGTGAGAATGAAGCAGTCAAGAGGTTGGAATTGAAATGGGCATACATAATTCTTTGCCTATTCTTGCCTCTTCTGAGGAATGTCAACAGTGTAAAAGCAAGCCAGAACAGACTTTGGGGGAATTCAAGTTTGTCTCTAGACTTGGAAAACAGAATGCAATTTGCAGTGTATCATTTTAATGTCCCTTGTTATTTAACAGTGCAATAATAAACAGAACAAATCAACAATTCTTTAATATATGGTTTTAAATAATTAGAAACCAAACATTCTATATCAGAATGCAAATTTCTATACTAGAAAAGAATGGCTTAAAAAGAAAACCCTAGTGAACCATTCAAAAAGCACTGCTATCTACTGACCAAGTCGTATATATACTGAGCATTTAATGAAGAGCTAAACAGACAGAGGCACTCAAAAGACCAACTTGATAAACCTGATGGGGGAGCCTCATAAGAGTCAAGAATAATATAGTTAATATAGTTGTGGAAAAAGGAATATTTATATGTCCTAACATGGACAATGTTGAAGGTAAGGAAATGTGATTGTATACTGTAGTCCTATTTATGTTAAGAGAGAAAGTATGAAGTAGATGATTAGGTTGCTATCCACCAAAATTTGTTCTTTATTTCTTGTATATAATAGAATTGTAGTTTGGCATATTGTAATTTGGCCTATCTACATGGAGAGAGACATCTCTGAGCCAGGGAAGAGAGATGAACTGTATCTAGGTAATTGTAGTCACTGAGTCCCTGAGCTAATCCTGGAACCATGCTCCAAGTTTATGTCTGTGGCATGCTGACTCTAAGGGTGGTCCTAAGGATTCCCCTCTTTCCCTTCCTGGTATTTATTCCCTTACCCAATCTCTTCCCTTTGAGTGTGAGCTGGTCTACCCAAATATCGCAAAGGTACTGTAACAAATAGACTCCACAGCACCTTCTAACAAATAGAATATGGCAAGGGTGATGGGACGTCACTGCCAGAATTGTAACTTTTGTCTTGATAGCTGATTCTGCTGTTGCCTTCTTGACTTGCATGCATTCATAAAGTAAGCTGCCATGTTTGAGAGACCCATGAGGCAAGGAGTGGAGGAGGGTGGCCTCCAATCAACTGCCAATGAGAAGGTGAGGCCATTGGTCAAACAACCTTCAAGGAGATTCTGCAAACAACCAGAGTGAGCAGGTAAATAGGGCCTTCCTTCACCAGTTGAGCCTTCAGATAAGACCCCAGCTCAGGCTGCCACCTTAACTGCAGCCTCATATAACTCCTGAAGCAAAGAAATCAGCTAAACTGACCCACAGAAACTGTGAGATAATAAATATGCATTATCTTAAGCCACTAAGTTAGTGATAATTTGTTACACAGTAATAACTAATGCAATGGTTATGTGAGATAAAAGTTCTTACTATTTAAGCAACTTTCAATCATGTACTCTGTTAGTGCAGCCAAAAGTAGCCTAGCTGATACACAGGGAGATTTCTTGTGTCTATCCTATCTTTTTGTGCTTGTAATATTTTATTAGCACAAAAATGAGCTACTGCTTATTACCAAATTTATTATCTTATATATCTGCTATTATAAGATTCTTTAAAAAGCTATGTGTTATCTTTATATTCAAATAAATGAGGGGTATTCACAAAATTATCAAGTGTTCCTCATTACAGTTGACATTTGAGAGTGATATATTTCAGTTAAATGTATTCTGATTATTTTTAACTACAAAAAAAAGAATTATTGTGCTTATTTGTAATATTTTAAAGCATTCTTATGCAAACAGACATTTTCTACATTTGTGTTATTGAAATAAAAGCATAGAGTTGGACCCAAGTATTCATTTTTTTTAACCATACATCCATTGCTGGATTTTAACAAAGCCAAATCATCTGTCAAATTAAATTAATATTGCTACTGTGAAACTTACTGATTGTTACATATAAAATATTTGTTTTGATTAATAGATTAGCAGTAGGTGGTTTCAATGCAGTAGAGGAACATCCCAGAAAATCATTATCCATAAAATATATAAATCCTCCTGCCTCTTATTTTGTAGCACCAAAGAGCTGCTTAGTAGGAAGCTGTATCACACATCAGCCCTGCAAGTTGTGGTGACTATTTTGGTGACTTTCTTTTGGGGCCCATATTTGAAATTCTGTTTATTTTCTCTGCTATGGATACATCTTTTATTGGTTTAGTGATCACCAGATCTTCTTTCTTCTGCTTTGGCTTCAACTGCTCTGGAGGAGGAGGACTTAATTTTGTGGTTTCCTGAGGGCCATCAAAGTGAATTTACTGAATGCTACAAAGCCTGTATTTTAAGTAAGATCGTCAGAAACATAAATTTCTAATGTAATACATCCAGCCATGTTTGTGTGATACTAATAACTTAGTTGGATTATATAGATAAGATTTCTGAACATAAGAAGTTTATTCATAGTCTTACATAAATAACTATAGCTCTATATCAGTAAAATTAGAGTAAGTCAACACTGGGAATCAGTTATGGACTGCATACATCACCCAAAAATTCGTATGTTGAAGCCCTAACCCCCAATGTGATGGGATGTGAAGGCAAGGTCTTTGGAAGGTAATTAGGTCCAGATGAGGTCGTGAAGGTGGGACCCCATGATGGGATTAGTACACTTATAAGAAGAGAAAGATAGACCAGAGTGTGCCAGCCCTCCCCACCCCTCTTTCTCTGTCTCTCTCTCTGCCATGTGAGGACACAATGAGAAAGTGACCATTTGCAATCCAGGTAAAGGGGCCTCACCAGGAACTGAATCTGTCAGCACCTTGATCTTTAATTTCCCAGTCTCCAGAACTGTGAGAAATAAATTCCCATTGTTTAAGCCACCCAGTCTGTGGTATTTTGTTATAGCAGCCTGAGCTAAGACAGAGTTCATGAAAATTTTTCTTCCTAATTGATCACTACTTGAACAACAAAACTCTAGAGTAATGGTTCTCAACCTTCTTTTTTGTTTTCACTTTAACACACAAAACAATGATGCTCACATGCATGACATTCTTCCATGAGGGAATTATCCCCAAAGTTGTGCACAATTGGCTGCAACCTCTTTATCTTGCAATCAGAAAAGGATACTAGAATATAAGACAGCATATCATTATTGTTGCTGTAACCTTGAATTTGACTGAATTTCAATATATAAATTATATTTTGTCAAAATTTGAGATTTATCCATGTTGACAGATATTGGCCCATTTCACTTACTTTTACTGAACTATTATCCCATAATTAATTTATCTATTCTCATAAGGGTATGTTCTTTCCGATTTTTTCCCATCACAAATAATGTTGCAATGAACAGTCTCATGCATGTATATAAGAATTTCCCTAGAGTATGTATTTGGAAGTGAAGCTGATGATTCAAGAGCCTGGAATCTTCCACTTTAATAGACACCACTATATTGCTCTCCATAGAGGTGGTACAATTTATAGGCTTTCATGTTTACATGCAATGAATGAGAACTTCAGACACATCCTCATTTTCTTTCACTTTCGTTAACTCCAAAAATTTATCTATGCCTGTTGCCAGACGACTAAAGAAGGAGGAGTATCTATATCACAAACTCAGCTCCACCTCATTCCACTCTCACTATCTGTACATTGAATCAGTCACTCCTTCAAAAGACATTGATAAAGGACCCACTATGTGCTCAGTCCAGTGGGGGTGTCAGCGTAGGAAAACCTGTCTGTGCACTCCCTACCATAAGATTTTAGGCTACTTATTTCAGCTCCCTGAACTTTGGTCTCATTTTAATCAAAGTGGGGTAACATTTACCTCACGGAGTAAATAGTAAAAAGTAAACCAAAGTTTGATTATATCGAAGCATCTGTGGGCTAGGGGAAATTTTTAAAAAGACAAAATAATGTCCCAATTCTCAAATACTTTTTTGTTGTTGTTGAAATAAAATTAGAAAATGTGGCACATATACACCATGGAATACTATGCAGCCATCAAAAAGGATGAGTTTGTGTCCTTTGTAGGGACATGGATGCAGCTGGAAACCATCATTCTTAGCAAATGATTGCAAGAACAGAAAACCAAACACCGCATGTTCTCACTCATAGGTGGGAACTGAACAATGAGATCACTTGGACTCGGGAAGGGGGACATCACACACCGGGGCCTATCATGGGGAAGGAGGAGGGGGGAGGGATTGCATTGGGAGTTATACCTGATGTAAATGATGAGTTGTTGGGTGCTGACGAGTTGATGGGTACAGCACAGCAACATGGCACAAGTATACATATGTAACAAACCTGCACGTTATGCACATGTACCCTAGAACTTAAAGTATAATAATAATAATAATAATAATAAAGAAATAAAACAATTATACATAGGTAGAAGAGGTGACCTCAATAATCCTGTCCAGGTTTTGAAACCATTTGGTAAAAGAGCAGTATCTGGAAGCATTTTATTTCATTTTTTTCTTTTGCTTATTTGACATATAATAATTGTACATATTTATGAGGAGGCATTTTGGCATGAACATGCTATGCTGTATTTGGTCAGGGTCTCTGGTAACTTCCATTACAGATTTTAAGAACCAGGGTACCTATCAACTAAGTTATATCTAGAAAAGCACTTCTCCCCTTCCCTGTCCCAGTAACTAAAATAACATCCTGGAATGAGATATTTCTGTTGTAATATTTTCTGGCTATGTCTAAGAATGCCAAAACAAGTGAAAACTAAAACACGCAGGCAAATCAGGTACTTGGCACTGTAAGAACTGGTTGTTTCATTGACTTGACCTTTTCTCCTTCTAATACATTCAGTCAAGCTGACTTTTGTGTGTAGATGCACTCTAATGTTTATTGCGGAATTGGGAGTCATTCATCTTTAGTCAGTCATATGCTTGATGTGAAGATATTTGTGAAGTTTACATTTATGAAAATGTTTTCTCGACTTCAGGCAAGCAGTTTTCTCTCCCTTTCTAAACACACCATAGGACTTTTTTTCTATTAATTTGTTTATCTTCAAAATAGTAGTCTCCACTCCTTTGCTTTCTTAAACAAAATGGTGTCTCCTCATTCTCCCTCTCCATGCCCCTCTGGGGCCTCCAAGACTTAAAGATCCTCTGAATAGTTTTCTTGCAGTAATTCCTCTCCAAAGAGCAAAGGTTTCTCCGACTTTTAGGTGTTTATATAATGACTGTTTTCTCACATCTTTTTGCTATCTTGGGCTCTAGGTTCCCTGACCTCTGATTCCCAGTGTTAATGTTCTCATTTTTCATCTATTTCATCCTTACTGCCTGAAGGGACTCTGATCCTGCCTCTCCCAGGCACTGCTGGATGCAAATGGGAAGAGGAAGAAGTGGCATGGAGGTCTGCCCCTGGACAAGGGCCATCTTTACATTCTGAGGCATCCAGATTTGCCAAGTGTGACTTCAGCTGGAAACAATCTTGAGGCAGAAAGACCTACTGAGCCATATTCTGCAGTTTAATGAGTGTGCACATCAGCTTTCTTCTCAAAGACTGATTCAGATACCTAGGTCTTATGGGTTTTTTAAAATATTTGCTTAATTTTCTTACTGAAAGAGTAATACTATTTTCTAACAGAGTCTTTAGAATAGGAGGATATCTGAAGAAGGGAGAAAATTGTTTAGTCACATGTAGAAACTTTTCTGTGATTTTATAAAATGAAAGCACTTGAAAGGGCATTGAGCCACCTGAACCACTTTTTCTTGATTTTATTCTATCAATAAATATTCATGGACCCTTCCTTTCTTTGGAAGGTACTTCCCAAGTCACTTGGTCATCTACCTGCTTCATCCATGGGGGTTCCCTCTCCTTACTGACTTGCCTACTATGCTGTACTCCACTGAGAATAAAATACCCTTTTCCAAAGTACATTTTAATAACTTTTCATTAAGTCCCACAACTTAAGTTTCAGAAGCAAAGAGAAGGCCGGGCATGGTGGCTCATGCCTGTAATCCCAGCATTTTGTGAGGCCGAGGTGGGAGGATCACTTGAGGTCAGGAGTTCAAGACCAGTCTGGCCAACATGGTGAAACCCTGTCTCCACTAAAAATACAAAAATTACCGAGGCATGGTGATGCATGCCTGTAATCCCAGCTACTCAGAAGGCTGAGGCAGGAGAATTGCTTGAACCTGGGAGGTGAATGTTGCAGTGAGCCAAGATGGCACCACTGCACTCCACCCCAGGCAACAGAGCCAGACACTGTGGAAAAAAAAAAAAAAAAAAAAAAAAAAAGCAAAGAGAAACCTTTTTTTTTCAAAATGAAATTACTAGTATACCATTTAGAAAAATCATACAAAATAAATCAAGTCTTTTGGGAGGGAAGGTTATAGAATCTCAAGTTGAGCTCAGCATTTAACCATAATGACAACTCTTTCTTATAAGCTCTATTTATAATGTATATGAAGATTTCAATAAGATCATGGACATTAATGCCATAACATGATTCATGAAACACCCACCAGAACACAAACTAGAAGAGCTGGCATGAAACAGTCAACAGCGTGGTTGTTGGCAAGGTTTTGAAACCCTCAGAACTCTAATATAGAGGTTGGCAAATTGGTTCTGTAAAGGGTCAGACAGTAAATATGTTTGGCTTTGTGGGCCACACAGTTGCTTTCACAACTACTCAACTCTGCCCTTGCCACAGGAAAACTGACATAGACAATACATTAAAAAAAAAAAAACTGAGATTGTGTTCCAATAAAATTTTGCTTACAAGCTGGCACAGTGACTCACGCCTGTAATCCCAGCACTCTGGGAAGCTGAGAACGGAGGATTGCTTCAGTCCAGGAAATTGAGACCACCCTTCTCTCATAGCAGGATCCCGACTCTACAAAAAGTTACAGAATTACCTGGGTGTGATAGTGCACACCAGTAGTCCTAGCCACTTGGGAGGCTGAGGTGGGAGGATCACTTGAGCCCAGGAGTTTGAGGCTACAGTGAGCTGTGATCTTACAAAACAAAACAGGTCTTCTAGCCATAGTTTGCCAGTTACTGCTCTAATACATTGTTGGTTAGAATGTAAATTTGTACAAGCAGGTTGGAAAACTAAAACTAAATTACAATTGACATTTGAACAACATGAGAGGAGTAGGGGTGTCAAACTCCCATGCAGTCCAAAATCTGTGTATAACTTTTGGACTCCCCCAAAACTTTACTTTTAATGGCCTGCTGTTGACCAGAAGCCTTATCAATAGCATAAACAGTTGATTAACACTTATTTTGTATATCATGTATTATATACTGTATTCTTACAATAAAGTAGGCTAGAAAAAAGTAATATTGTTAAGAAAATCATAAGGAAGAGAAAATATATTTACTATTCATTAAGTAGGAGTGGCTAGTCATAAAGTTCTTCATCCTCATCATCTTCATGTTGAGTAGGTAGAGAAGGAGCAGGAAGAGGAGGGAAGGGTTTTGCTGTCTCTAGGGTGGCAGAGGCAGAAGAAAATCTACATATAAGTGGACCCACACAGTTCAAACTTGTGTTGTTGAAAGATCAACTGTGTATGTGTGCACATGTGTGTGTGCTTATATACAAATGAAGCCTCAGCAATTTCATTTACGGGTATAGACACATGCAATACACAAGTGTGTTTATTTAAAAACGTGTACAACAATGCATGACTTGCAACAGCCAAAACCTGGAAATAACTCATATGTTCATCAACAGAATAAATTGTTGTATATTTATACAATGCAATACTACATGGCAATGAAAAGTACATTAATTACAACTACATGTGACAACCTAGATAAACGTCACAAAAATGTTAAAGCCAGACACAAAATAATATATAACATGTGATTACATTTGTATAAAATACAAAACTAACCTATGGAGTTACAAGTTGGGATAATGGTTACCTTTGGCAGACAGGGGCAGATCATGCCTGGAAAAGGAGGCCTGAGAAGTTTCTGGAGTTCTATTTCTCATGATGCTCTATTTCTTGATCTGATGGTAGTCACATGGGTGAGTCCACTTTGTGAAAACAAAGTGAGGTGTGTATTATGATTTGCATACTTTTCTGCATCCATTTCATACATCAATAAATAAAATACACTTGACTCTAACAACGTGCATTTGAAATATGCAAGTCAATTTATATGCTGATTTTCTCCTGCCTCTGCCACCTCTGAGACAGCAAGACCAAGCCCTCCTTGACCTCCTTTTCCTCAGCCCACTCAACAGGAAGACATGAGGATGATAACCTTTATGATGATCTGCTTCTACTTAATGAATACTAAATGTATTTTGTCTTATAATTTTCTTAATAACATTTTCTTTTCTCTAGCTTACTTTATTGGAAGAATACAGGGTATAATTCATATAATATACAAAATTCATGTTAATCAACTGTTTATGTTATCTGTAAGGCCTCTGGTCAACAGTAGGCTACTAGTAGTTAAGTTTTTGGGGAGTCAGAAGTTATATGCAGGTTTTCTTTTCTTTTCAGATGGAGTCTTGCTCTGTCACCCAGGCTGGAGTGCAGTGATGCAATCTTGACTCACTGCAAACTCCACCTCCCGGTTGCAAGCAATTCTCTTGCCTCAGCCTCCCAAGTAGCTGGGATTACAGACATGCACCACCAAGTCTGGCTAATTTTTGTATTTTTAGTAGAGACAGTGTTTCACCATATTGGCCAGGCTGGTCTTGAACTCCTGACCTCAAGCGATCCACCCACCTCGGCCTCCCAAAGTGCTGGGATTACAGGTGTGAGCAACTGCTCCCAGCCATATGCAGATTTTCTATTGCACAGAGGGTAGGAACCCCTAACCCCTCATTGTTCAAGGATCAGTCATATTTACAAATAAAACTTGTGAAGACTTCAACAGCTCACACAGTTCAAATCCTGTTTCCTCAGTGAAATTTCGCTTCCTCCATTGGGTTCCCATGGCACACTGCACATTCCTCTACTGTGTGTATTAATTCATGATTATTTATATATGTTCTTGCCAGGGTTAGACTCCTGCTACCTGAAAACAGGGACTACATTTTAATAATCTTTTTGTCCCCAAAGCCTAACAAATAGACTGATCCAAAGCAGACTAAGAAAAAACACTATCAAATGATTTCAAGCACTTTGGATGATCACTGGAAAATGCTACTGTGAACTGATTACTCTTTAGCCCTTGCCAAAGACTCATTGCAGTCATTTGATAATCCAGGGAGAGATTCCCAAAGTTCGATGGAAATGTTCTTTCTCTCTCTCTTGGATCTTCAGAGACATGACTCCTTATTCATTTGATCACAAGCAAAGACAATACCCAGAATGTATTAGTTCTGCAACTCAAAGAAATGCATTTCATCTCACAAAACCTAATGTTATACCCTCTGCTACTGTTTTAGTAGAGACTTTAGACCAGAAATATCCATTTGCACACACACACACACACACATACAGACACACACACACAAACACACGCACACACGCATCTGTGTCTTTTGCAAAGCCATGGTTAAAAAATTGTCTATTTCCTTAATATCCCACATATAATGCCCTACAAGATACATTTCTCTTTAAAATCAATGGCAGGAAAAAAAGTGGTCTTGGATGATGAATTTATGTATCAATTTTTTTGGGGGGGGCGACCCAAAAACTGTTTCTTTTTTACTCATTTGTTAGGAAATACAGAACTCAATCAAATGTTCAACCCTAATGATTAAGTCATTTCAGTACTCCAGTGAAATCCTTGCTTCTGCTCCTTCTATTCTGTTTCAGTTCTATTTTTATTTGTAATTACTTTTTGTTATAATGTTTAATTTGTTAAGCTTCCTTGGAAAGCAGGTAGAGTACATATCTTAAATTAAAGTTTTTCTACCTCTGTACTATTGACATTCTAGACTAGACAATTTTTTGTTGTCAGACTGTGCTGCACATTGTAACATGTTTAGCAATATCCCTGACCTCCTCCCACCAGGTGCCAGCAGTGTCACCACCACCACTCCCCAGTTGTGACAGTCAAAAATGTCTTCAGATCTTGCCAAATGTCCTCTGGTGGATAAAATTACCCCTCGTTAAGAATCAGTGTCTTAACTATAAAAATAAATATTGTAGAACCCTTTTAAGCCCTCATATCTAAACTTGCTCACCAAGAAGCTATTAAAGAGGATGCGATGAAAATTATTGATTAAAACCCCAACTATCTCTTTACCCACATTAAGTGCAAATAAGCAGGTCTTTAGCTGAATGAGGAAAACACGTACACACCCACTGGCTTACTGAGCCAGAAGACTGAGACTGAAGAGACACACAGTTAAAGTCAGGGAATGGACAATGGTGGTTTCATGCCTTTCCTGGAGGTAAACACATGGGGATAAAATGAAAAAAAATGGTTAACAGCCACCAACAATGCTAGACAGACATTTCAATGCCACATTGGAGAAGTTTTAATGGGAAGAGTAAACCCAAAAGTTAGCATGTGTTCCTTTTTGTACTTCTCCTCCCTAGCCCTGGTAAATGATAACATCTGGAAGAAGATTGGATTTGTTTTTTTCAAAGTAAAAAAATGACTGAGAAGTCTGGGTGGCTTTTCTTGAACAAACTTGGGAGCTTCCCTGAAATTTTCCCTGTAAAGACCAACATAATGAGGGAAGGAGCAACAGACTCCAAACTAGGCAGGTGACAAGCCAGTAAATAAGACCCACCTCCCACCAGTGTAGTGCATTATCCTTTCACCTATGAGCTCCCGTTTGGCTCTCTGTGGCAGCCTAGGCAGGTTGTGCTCCCCTTGTTTTATACTTGGGTTAGTCAAACATATAAATGGCACATATTTGTGAACTTGAGGTTTCATACTATTATTGAGTGTTACAACACAGAAGAGCTTCAATATCACTGATCATTAGAGAATTGCAAATCAAAACCACAATGAGATACGATCTCACATCAGTCAGAATGGCTACTATTAAAAAGTCAAAAAATAACAAGATGCTGGTGAGGTTGTGGAGAAAAAGGAATGCTTATACACTATTGGCAGGAGTGCAAATTAGTTCAACCATTGTGGACAGCAGTGTGGCAATTCCTCCAAGAGCTAAAAACACAACCAACATTCAACCCAGCAATCCCATTACTGGGTATATACCCAGAGGAATATAAATCATTCTACCATAAAGACACATGCACGTGAATGTTCACTGCAGCACTAGTCACAACAATAAAGACATGGAATCAACCTAAATGCCCATCCATGACATACTGGATAAAGAAAGTGTGGTACATATACACCATGGAATACTATGCAGACACAAAAAGAACAAGGTCATGTCCTTTGCCGGGACATGGATGAAGCTGGAGGCCATTTTCCTTAGCAAACTAATGCAGGAACAGAAAACCAAATACCACATGTTTTCACTTATAAGTGACAGCCAAATGATGAGAACTCATGGAGACAAAGAAGAGAACAGACATTGGGGCCTACTTGAGGATGGAGGGTACAGGAGCAGAAAAAAATAACTAGCAGGTATTATGCTTATTACCTGGGTGATGGAATAATCTGTATAACAAACTGCTATGACACAAGTTTACCTATATAGCAAACCTGCACATGTACCCTGAACCTAAAATAAAGGTTAAAAAAAAGAACACAGAAGAGCTTGAACAGGGATTATATCAATTCTATGCAACCTACAAGACCCTCCTCTCTGAAGTCTCCCATGATTCTCCCCAACATTCAGTCAGAAGCATTTGCTTCTTCTCTTCAGCCTTTCCTTGCTCTTTGATTAGCATTATCTGAGTAGGGGCTTTTTCCTCCTAATCTAGTACATATTGTCCTTTTTTATATATACTTTAAGTTCTAGGGTACATGTGCACAACATGCAGTTTTGTTACATAGGTATACATGTACCACGGTGGTTTGCTGCACCCAACAACCCATCACCTATATTAGGTATTTCACCTAATGTTATGCCTCCCCTAGCCTCCCACCCCCTGAGAGGCCCTGGTATGTGATGTTCCCCTCCCTATGTTCATGTGTTCTCACTGTTCAACTCCCACTCATGAGTGAGAACATGTGGTGTTTGGTTTTCTGTTCTTGCCATAGTTTGCTGAGAATGATGGATTCCAGCTTCATCCATGTCCCTGCAAAGGACATGAACTCATCCTTTTTCATGGCTGCATAGTATTCCATGGTGTATATGTGCCACATTTCCTTTATTCAGTCTATCATTGATGGGCATTTGGGTTGGTTCCAAGTCTTTGCTATTGTGAATAGTGCCGCAATAAACATACGTGTGCATGTGTCTTTATAGCAGAATGATTTATAATCCTTTGGGTATATACCCAGTAATAGGATTGCTGGGTCAAATAGTATTTCTAGTTCTAGATCCTTGAGGAATCGCCACACTGTCTTCCACAATAGTTGAACTAATTTATGCTCCCACCAACAGTGTAAAAGTGTCCCTATTTCTCCACATCCTCTCCAGCATCTGTTGTTTCCTGAGTTTTTAATGATCGCCCTTCTAACTGGCGTGAGATGGTATCTCATTGTGATTTTGATTTGCATTTCTCTAATGACCAGTGATGGTGAGCATTTTTTCATAGTTCACAGTGTCTTAATCATCTTTGTTTTTGCTACTGTTTTCCCTAAGCACAGAGCCTTGTAGAACTCCAAAAATGTTTGTTTAATTGAGCCTGATCTATTAATATACTCTTGAATCCCTACTGATTATTCAGTAGAGAAAGTTGAGTCATAAAAGCCTCATTCTAAAGGGGAGAGTAATTCCTAATATCTAGAGGTTTGTGACTCTGTGACCCTTCAGAAATAAGGGCAGTTATCAGCTCTTTGCAGGGAGACTCCTTTCCCTACAATCTCCAGGATGTGACCTTCCAGTGGCACTTGGGATGGACATGGCAGCACAGCTTTTAAACAGTGACTGAGGGTGTGCTTGAATAAGAAAGATTCCACATCTCAGTCTCCACGTCTTTAAAACAAGGGATATTTGCTCAGGTGACAGGGAAATTTATCTCAGGGGTCTCTACTGTTTCTGTGGAATAAAATGTACATTTGTATCTTTTTAAAAAAAAACACCATAATTTTTCCAATACACACTTTCACGTCATGAGTTCTCAATCCCTATGAGTACCCATGAGTCAGGAGATCCACTTCTATTTTGTAGAGAGAAACTAAGGCTTACAAAGGTTAAGGGACCTTCCTAAAGCCATTGTACCAATTAACGACAGGGCAAGTCATCTGATTTTCCATCTAGGGCCATGGGTTTCAACAGAGGCAATCGTGCTCCCAGGCAGACACCTGTATTTAAATATGAGAATGATAAAGTTAGGGGACTGTCATTCCTGTCTGGGCCACTTTGCCCCCAGCTCCTTGCAGCTGCCTCTACTGAAAAAATCCTAAAGCCCTTATTATAGAGTAGAACTTTGACCAGCAGCCTCAGAGAGACTTCTAGTAGTACTTGTAAAGTAGTCCCACTGCTAATAAAGTAGTATGCACTCATTTAACACATTTCTTGAGCCCCACCTATGTTTTTGCACAAAATTTGTTGAAAGTCAAAACACCCTCATGGAGCTTGGTTCCTCAAGAGGGAGACAATTGTTAAATGAAGAAATCACCCAAATAATGGAAAGGTACAAGGAGAGAAAAGTACGGGGTGTTCACCTAGCATGGATGTGGGTAGGTATGGTTGCCAGATTTAGTAAATAAGGTACAGGACATCCAGCTAAATTAGAATTTTACATAAAAAACAAGTATTTTTTTAAGAGTCGGATTCTTGCTCTGTTGCTATGATACAGTGGTGCGATCATAGCTCACTGCAGCCTTGAACTCCTGGGCTCAAGTGATCCTCCCACCTCAGCCTCCCAAGTAGCTGGGATTATAGGAGTGAGCCACATCACCTGGCTAAGTTTTAACGTAAGTATGTCCCATGCTACACTTGGGACAGATTCATATTGGCAATATTATTCATTATTTATCTGAAATTCAAATTCAGCTGAGCATCCTGTATTTTACCTGGCAACCCTAGGGAGAAAAGAAATGGCTGTAGCTTCAGAGATGCAGGCTTTCCCTGACCCCGACTGTAACCCCAACTCCTAACTCCATGCCACTAAGTCCGTCTCTCCATTTCCTTCTAAGCCGCATGCCGGTCAACTTGGCTGGGGTATTCCTAGCCTGACAATTTCATTGCTCCCAAGGACTGACTCCAGCTGCCTTTGAACCTACCCAGGGACTGGAGTCCTTCTGCAATATGCTCACCTCTCCAGTCTTCCACTGTATGCCTCCTATGCTTGGCATAGTCTCTGGAGTCTAAGATATCTCTTCGACCATCATTTCCTCAGCCCTGACCCCTTTAGAATCTCAGCTTCCTTGCCTCTTCACTACTTCAAATGCTGATGAAATCCCAAAATGTGCCTCATGCCTTAGCCAACTCATATTATTACACACACACACACACACACACACACACACACACACACACACACACACCACACATCACACATGCAATCTATACGGTATTGGCATTTTATCATTTAGGTTTCTTTATTTACCATCCCTCATCAACATAGTCACAACCTTGATATTGGAATCATTAAGGAAAACTTCAAGTTACACCCATCTGAGTTTGGGTGCTAAGTTATGCTATTGATTCTAAACCTCTGCAAACAAGTGATTGATCTACTTACAGTGTTGATCATAATCCCATGGGAAGATCTTTTGATCAAAATATCTCATCCCTACAATGACAGTTAACAGAGTTCATCATACTGGGGAAAGTCCCCCAAATTGTTTATTTGCCATTCATCATATATTTAAGAGCATCTCCACGACTAATATTATTCAGCTAAATGAAATAAAATTTGAGATTTCTGTACCTAGGTCCAGGAAAGGATGGAAGTAGAAAAGAAGGGGGATAGCTAGGGAGATGAAAAATAATGTTTTGGTCCCAATATACAGCCTATATACAGAGGATAGAGATGTCTTCTTTAAGTTGTATCTCAAATTCTATACAGAATTCTGATGATATGCATTTTATGGAACTTCAGAATCAAATTATATCCAAGTTGGGAGTGACTTTTCTTTTCACATGCAAACACTGAGGCTCTGCCAAACTAAGTGACCCTCCTAGCCTATCAGGTGGACCTTCACATTCTCAGTCCTCCCTGATATTTTGCTACATTCTGTTCACTAATTTATTACTTTTTAAATTCAGGGTACATATTTTTAAAAAGTGGTTTTTGTTTTGAGAAATGTTCTATTCAGGAATTTGAAATCATAAGTCTAAAATCCAGAAGGTTATCAGAAAAAGAAAATCCAGAAAGTGAAGGTTAGAAAAACATAAGATGCTTTGTCCTGTGTTAAAAGTTGCATCAACAAATGGTGAGGGGAAGGAATGTGGCTACTAAAGGCAAGAAAAGCTACGTTAAACAGTCCTCGCTCAGTAATGTGGGTATAGCCATTGTCAGGAAAAGGTCCAGTGGTTTCATAGGCTCCACTTCCAGGAATAACTCCTCTCACCTCCCTGTGTTCAGAATGAGAGGACCTCTAGGGTAACAGGGATACCTTTAGATGCCAAAGAATATTCACAGATAGCAGTTGGTGGTTCAAAATTCTCTCAAGGAAAACACTCAGTTGACCTTTGGTGTATCAGATCAAGCTGTGGAATATCCAAAGATACGTAATGGGTACTTTCCTGTATGACAGATATCAGATCAGGGCAAAATTATAAACAGCATTTTCCTGCAGATGACTAAGAGAGGTACTCATAGGAAGTTATTCCCTCCAGAAAGAATCTAAAATAGATTACATATGCCCTTCTTTTCTGTCTAGAAGAAAGTTGGAGGAAAAATAAGGAGATCATTATATTTTTCAATAAAGAAAGGGGAAGGTGAGTGTGATAGGCGGCTCTAGTGGCCCCAATTCTTCATGGCTCCCTGAATTCATACCCTATGTAGTTGCTATCACTAAAGAGGATATTTCCCTGCCTGCTGATTTTGGATTTGGCCATGCAATAGTATGGAATGGCCAATGACATGGTAGCCAGCTTGAGGCCACAGATGTACTTGGATGGTTGAGCTTGTACTCTTTTCCATGTCATAGCCATGAAAAAAGCTGCTGCCACCCAGCCTGGGTCCCAGAATGAATACACAAGGATAAAAGTTATTCCCATTTCAGTAAGAATCCAAGGTCACGTGGATCTAGAACCTGAATCAGAGTCACACGGCCCAAGCTTGCATTGTATACTCCCAACCAATCTGAAGACTACTCAGTGATAATGATGGCCGGTTTAAGCCAGGAGATGGAAAATTAAGGCCTTCGAGCCAAATCAAGCTTCTATCAGCAAACCATTCGTGGATCTTACATTTTTAAAGGGTAGAAAACACACCAGAAGATGATTTTGTGGCATCTAAAAAATTTTATGAAATTCAAATCACAGTATCTATACATAAAGTTTTATTAAAACACAGCCATTCTTATTTATGTATTGCTTATGGCTGCTTTAGCCCTACAATAGTAGAGTTGAGTAGTCAGGACAAAGAACATATGACCTGCAAACCTGAAAATATTTACTATCTAGTTCTTTCCAGAAAGAGCTTTTTGATTCTCCTTGAAGCCACCAAGTTTTGAAGTGGTTTACTATGCAGCAATATGTAAGTGATTTTCCCCTACAATAGAGCGGTAAATAATTATTAGTAATTGTATTACAGGAAATGAGCATAATTAAAATAACACAAATGTAGAAGAATCAGAGAATCTACTGGTTCCTGAATAGGTTATACAAACCTCCTATTGTATCATATTGCGAGGGATTCTTGAGTAAATTGATTATATTTCCCATGCTATGATGGATTATTTTGCATCCAAATACAGTGATTAAAATAGAGGAAGGAGACATTTTTGCAATGCTGGCAACTCCAGAAGAAATGCTTACCTTGCATTAGACTTGATACTGATTGATACTGCACCCAGAGAGGAAATCAAAATGGGTGTACAAGAGTTTCTTTCCGAACCCCTGGGAGGACAGTGGCCATGCCTTGTACAGTGTATACATTCCCCTCAGGTGTCTTGCACATTTCAAGGCTAACAGAAGATAACTGAGAAACATGTGCTGATTAAAGACGTATCTCTGAAGACAACATATTTCCATAAAGGCATGGGACTGAAGGTCTAGAGACCTGGCTTCTTTGCCTGATCCTGCAACTAAGTCATAGGATTTCCTGGACCCATTGATATCTTGGTCCATGCAGAACATCCTACCTTGCTTACTCGGCTGGTGGGTTACAGGTGTGTGGAGGTGGTAATCAACTTATCCCTTGAACCAGCCAGGTGAACCAGACCTGGGGAAGCCAGAACCCCTAAGACTACCTGCCCCACCCCTCGCCCCCGCCAATCACAAGCAGCCTTGTCCTTTTACTCTAGTGTGCCACAAAAATCAAAAAATTATGAAAATTTTTTTTTTTTTTTTTTTTTTGAGATGGAGTCGTGCTCTGTCACCCAGGCTGGAGTGCAGTAGCTGGATCTTGGCTCACTGCAAGCTCCGCCTCCCAGGTTCACACCATTCTCCTGCCTCAGCCTCCAGAGTAGCTGGGACTACAGGTACCCGCCATCACGCCCGGCTAATGTTTTTGTATTTTTAGTAGAGACGGGGTTTCACTGTGTTAGCCAGGATGGTCTTGATCTCCTGACCTCGTGATCCATCCGCCTCGGCCTCCCAAAGTGCTGAGATTATAGGCGTGAGTCACCACGTGTTTTCTTTATGTGCCATGACATGAAAATGGGTAGGATACATTTGGGGCAAGTTGAGTCAGGATTTAACCTATAAGGAAATTAGTTTTGTGTGATGGCTATTTACTTTTAAAATGCAGGGTAAACCTTAGGCCTTTCAAATTCTTCACTGATCAAGAGTAATAAAAACACAACCTGGAAATTATTCTAGAAATCTCATTAATTACCATGGAGATCAGGATGCTCAGAAGTGAATAAATCAAGCTTAGTGTTCTCTCTTTCCATACTATGTAGCAACCTCCTCCCAGACTGTGGTGAGTTTATCTTACTGACGGAGCCTATTAATAGTGTCTCCATATATACCACCTTTGAAATATGACTTTGCACCTACTCTCATCAAGAGTTGGGTCTATTTCTACACCTATGAATCTGAGCAGGCCTCGTGTGTTGCTTTAGTTAACAGATGGTGGCATAAGAGATGGTACCTCAGTTTTGAGCCTAGACCTTAAGAGATCTTGAGTGTTTCCACTTTCTCTCACAGATCCTTGCCACACCATAAGAAAAACCAGGAGAATCTGATGGAAGATTAGAAACGATATGGAAAAGAACCCAGTTTTCTCAGGCATGACCACCCTAGACCTGCTGACTTCCAAACATATGAAAGAGGTACCCAAGATCAGCAGAGCCTTCTCCATGACCTACAGCTGATTACACATGCATAAGAAAGCCCAGCCAAGACCAGAAAGATCATCTGGCTGATTCATAAATACATGGCAAATAATCAATGTCTATTGTTTGAAGCCTCTGAGGTTTGGGAGGGTTTGTTACACATCAATAGCTAACTGAAACAAAGATATATAAGCATCAGGTTTATTTTCATTTTAATGAAAGGGAAAAGTATCCTTTTCCTTATATATGTTAGTCAAATACCTGTTGATCTATGGATTTAACAAAATGTTATTAACTATATATCCTGTGTCAGGCTCTGAAATGGACTCCGGGGATATAGCAGTGAAATCCACTCAACTGATGATTGCCTCCAAAACTACATCTGCAATGCTGCCGTCTTATCTAATGGCTTAGGGCCCAGCTCTTAGAATAGTCTACCATTACTGAAAACTCATCATGTTCAAAATCTTAAGTAATCATTCTCTCCTCCAGGAACCCCCAGCAAAAACAAACCACCACCAACAAAAAAACCCACAAGATTTTGTTATTTCCTACTTTTTTTCTATATATCCATACTTTCTTGCATGGACTGTGGGCCATAAACCTGTGCCCAAGCAAGTTGAGACTTCAAAGAGCAGTAAGACTCAAAACCACGTTTACAGAGATTATAGTTTAGTGAGAAGACATAACATCCCAGACTTGCCATTGTTGACTTACTTTGGACACTTGCACTGTTTTACCGGTTAAATGGAGTCTCTTGCTAAGCCCTCTGTCCTCATGCCACCACTTGCCCAGGTGCTTACAACTTGGCACTGAATCTGTAATGGTTTTCTAGCTGAGTTCTTTGTCCAGTCTCTCTCAGTGTGGGAGAAACTGAAACGTATGAGACCCAGTTCTTTTTCTCCTTGGGCACAGAAATAAACCACATTTCCTAGGTACCTTGCATCTAGGTGGAACCATGTGACAAATTCTTTCCAAAGGAATGTGAGTGGATTGATAGGTCACTTCTGGTCCAAGGCAGGTAAGAGCAAGGATGACTTCTCTAGGAACACACTCTCCTTCCCCTTCCATGTCTACCTTGGTACTACATATTAAAGACAGTGGCTTAGGCCGGGCATCATGGCTTATGCCCATAATCCCAGCATTTTGGGAGGCCAAGAAGGGCGGATCACTTGAGCTCAGGAGTTCAAGACCAGCCTGGGCAACATGGCAAAACCCCATCTCTACTAAAAATACAAAAATTAGCCAGGCGTGGTGGCACATGCCTATAGTCCCAGCTGCTCGGGAGGCTGAAGCAGGAGAATCGCTTGAGCCCAGGAAGTGGAGGTTGCAGTGAGCTAAGATTGTGCCATTGTACTCTAGCCTGGGTGACGGGAGTGAAACCCTGTCTCAAAAAAAAAAAAAAAAAAAGAAAGAAAAGAAAAAGAAAAAAGAAAAAAAATAGTGGTTTTACATAATGGAAAGTGCCTGAATTCCTGAATGACTTCTTGAAGGAGAACTCCCAGAATTTCTACCTCACCTAAAATACTTGCTTTGGTCTTTTCGTGAGCAAGACGGATTTTGTTGCATTAAATCACTGAGATTTGGGGTTACAGATTACAGCAATTAGCCTATAGCAGAATTGCTCAATTTAGCACTAATGATATTTTGGCCTGGATAATTCATTGTCGTGGGGGAATATCCTATCAGGATATCCTATCCTGAACATAGGATGTTCAGCAGTATTCCTGGCCATGGCATCAGTAGAACCGCATGCCACGAGCCCCCCCGGCCCCCGACCCTGCCAGCTATGACAACCAAAATCTCTTCAGATGTTGCCAAATGTCCCCTGGGAAGACAAATTGCCTCCACTTGAGACCCAATGGCCTCTTATGCCTACTATATCCCATTTCCCATCTATTTGGTATGCACAGGTTTCACTCGTCTAGTTATCAAACAATTCTCTATTTCTATAATTGGAAATCTAAAGTCCTCTATGTGATTTTCAATATCTTCTTGATTTGACCCACTTTTACTTTCCAAAGTTCTTGATAATTACTGTACAACAAATCAACTGAATCTCCCTAATATTGCCCTCTTCACCTTTGTCTATACATTGCACACACACACACACTCATCCACACATTTCTACTTCTGTGTGTTTGATCCTACTATCCATTCCCATGAGGCTTTCAATTCCATCCTCACTGGTTTCTCCTATCCGTAAATTCTCATAGCCATATTGTCTAATACGGGATGAACAATGGGTTCCATCTCACAGAAAAACCATAACTGACAATGGCTGCTTGGAGCACAACATTGAAAAAGTGAGGGTGTATACAGGCTCAGCAACAGTATGTTGCGATCAATTAGTAATGTCTGTCATGGACGTGAAGTAGAATGTTGGTAGCCATGCCATCCAAGATAGATTGTCTTACATTGCTCTCTGTTGACTTTTCCCAGTCCTAGTATAATTTCCTTAAAAACAGGATATGTGTTTCATGCAGAAGGAAGAACTTTCTTGGAAAGTAAAATGTCAGTATGTAAGTCACTAAGGTACACATAAGTTTGTGAAATCATTCCTAAACATTTTCCTAATACATTTATCAAGAAGGAAAAGTTGCATCCTGATGGAATCATTCCCTAGGCTCTGTGTCAATCACAGTGTCACGTTAGGGAACATTATTTTGGTTTCATCAAAATTATCAGTTTGAGTAGCAGCTATACATTATATACTTACTGGAGCACATAACTACCTCCCCGTTTTTTAACAACCAAATCTTTCCCTCAAAAATCTTGGACAAATTTCTGCACTTGCCATGGAAATTCATACCATTTAAAATATGTTTTTGGACATCTGCCTCCTTAATGTTTCACTTTTATTTATTTTTCTTCTAAAACATATTTTTTATTAAAAGAACTAGATGTGTCATTGTCGTGGGCACAAAATCATCTTGTTTATTACAAAATGATTCATACAAATTAGTAATGAAAGAAATCTGTCCTTTTCAGAAGCAGAAAACAATTTGCACAAAACATTCTCTAAAATTTAGTTGAGCTTTATCTCAAAACCTCACATGATTTATGAAATGTTATTGGTATTTCTAAAACAAAAAATGAAGACTAAATTACTGAAATGGAGTCAAAAGCCCCCATGAACCTTTGCATTGCCAGACCACCCCCGAGGGGTGTTTCACCCCCAAACGTGAAATCTCCAATGAAAATCAACAATTTTCCTATTAAAGTTAATTGTCTATGAGTAGACATAGGCCATCAAGGTCTCCTATCAATCTAACATGACTATTCCTAACCTTGTTTCTGGGGGAACTCTCTCTGCAACCATGTTTTTATTTACAAAAACCGCTATTGAGCACTTACTATATCTCTGATCTAATACTTGTCAGTCAAAAAGTTAGTCTACTAAGTATTTTTGTCAAGTTATATTTTGTAAGTTTCCTTTCATTCAAATGTTTTCTTTCTCTTTTATTTATTTTCTTGTGGTAACATATACATAATATAAAATTTGCCATTTTAAGCATTTTTAAGTGTACAGTTCAGTAGCATTAAGTACTTTCACATTGTTGTGCAACCATCATCATCGTCTATCTCCAGAACTTTTTCATCTTCCTAAACTGAAACTCTATTCCCATTAAACAACAACTCCCAATTCCTCCCTCTCCCCAGCCTTTGGTTTCATTTTATTTTTCTGAGATGCATCCTTTTTCTCCTAAAAAGATATTTTCAATATCTCGCCAAGTATGTATGCAATATTTTAGCTATAATAACTATTGAGTTTCTTAGAAAATAGCTAACATTTACTGAGCATTCTATTAGATTTAACACATACCCTGATAAGTTTACTTATTCGTTGTAGCAACACTCAACATAGTTCCTCATTCCTCCATTTTGCAGACGAAAAAACTGAGGCCTTGGGAGTTTAATGTTTCACTTTTATTGATTTTTCTCTTGAAACATATTTTGTGTGTTTTTAAAACGTATTTTGCTCAAGGTCACATTGCTAGTAAATGGTAAATATATGATTGTGCAGAGATTTTCCAAGTCCCAAGGCTATGCTATCCTTGTCTTCTCCTTCTAGACTCCAGCCTCTTTCTCTGTCATCTTCTTCACACTTCCTCCAGAACTGTAAATGTAGGCATTCTCAGGTTGTATTCTCCATCAAGGCCCCTATTTGCTTTCACAGCTTCCGCTACCATTTCTTGGAAAATAATCTTCTACGTCTATCTGCAGGCCTCTCTCCAGAACTCAAAATCCATGTTGCATAACAATAATAATCACAAAAATAATGAAATCTCAGAGGCCCATAACAATAAGACAAGAGGCATTGATGTAGCTCATGAGTGTCTAGGTAGGCTGAGGTTGGCTAATGTCGGCTGGGCTCTGCTTCACATGTCATTCATCCTTTACCTAAGACAAGCTGGTTAGCCCAGGCATGTCCTTATTGGCATAGGCTCACGATAACAAACAGACAGATGCAAAACATCTTAAGCTTAGGCTAGGAACTGACAAACTGTCACTACTGCCTTATCTATTGGCCAAAGCAAGTCAAAGAACTAAACATCAGGGGGCAGGGTATTATATACTCTCCCCCTTTTGTGCATAGAACTTCAAATTCTACAAGGGTATGGATGCAATGGTAGGTGAGGAATCAGGGCCAATAAAACAATTGGCATTACCAATTTCTGCTTTTAATCTTATCTTTTCATGCACACTGTTCTCTATCATGAATCCTTTCCACTTCCATAGGTTCAACTGTCATGTCTATCAAGATAATGTTAAAATGGTTATCTCTAGCTCTCATCTCTCTCCTGTACTTTAATCCTATGAGTTTGGTTTAAAATCTTCAAGCAGTATGATATTGGCTGTAGGTTTGTGATAAATGGATCATGTCCTTTGCAGGGACATGGATGGAACTGGAGCTGGAAGTCATTATCCTCAGCAAACTAACGCAGAAACAGAAAACCAAATACTGTATGTTCTCACTTATAAGTAGGAGCTGAACAATGAGAACACACGGACACAGGGAGGGGAACAACACACACTAGGGCCTGTCAGGGGTGGGGTTGGGGGAGACGGAGCCTCAGGATAAATAATTAATGCATCCTGGGCTTCATATCTAGATGATGGGTTGATAGGTGCAGCAAACCACCATGGCACACATTTACCTATGTAACAAACCTGCACATACTGCACATGTACCCCGGAACTTAAAATAAAAATTTTTAAAAATTATAAACAAAATAAAATAATCATGCAAATATCCCAGCCCCAAATGCCTTAACCTAACATTTTAAAACCTGAAATTATCAGTATCTTCCTTACCCACTCACTTATCCACAAACAAAATCAGTTTGTCCTCCTGTCTTCAATTTTCTTTTCTTTTCCTTGACAGGGTCTTGGTCTATCACCCAGGCTGGAGTGCAGTGGTATGATTATAGCTCACTGCAGCCTTGAATTCCTGGGCTTACATGATCTTCCTGCCTCAACCTCCCGAGTAGCTGTGACTACAAGTGCACACCACCACACTTGGCTATTATTTTCAATTGTTTTTCATGGAGATGGGGTCTTGCTATGTTGCCCAGGCTGGTCTCAAGCTCCTGGCTTCAAGCAATTTTCCTGGCTTGGCCTCCCAAAGTGCTAGAATTACAGACACGAGCGATTGTGCCTGACCCAATTTTCTTTAACAGTTAGAGAATCAATTTTCTTTGTTAGAGAATTCCAGTTACCTTAGAAAAAAATTCTAGGCCATTGAAATCTCCTATGGAGTCTGCATCTCTTACACCTGTCTGTTTCTTTCCAGCCATGTCCATTACCTTGATTTCCACCCATGCCTCTAGTTGTCTATATTGAAAAGTCTAAGTAAGATTGTCCTGTTTCTCCCCAGTAACAAAAGTAGAACCAGCAAGTGTGGGGGGGAGGGTGTGGAAAGGCAGATCTGGGTTCAATAGAAGAAATAACAACCACGGTACTCAAGGAGAAAACAGGAATGGTGGGTAGAACTTAGGTTTTAGCATCAGACAGTCTGGGTTTATAAGCAGGCTCTGACACTTATTGTGTATTTTAGAAAAATTATTTAACCATTCATGCCTTGGTTTCCTAAAATGTAAAATGGAGCTAACAACAGAATGTAGCCTATTAGGCTACTGGGAAAATTAAGTGAGTTAACATGTGCAAAATATATACAAATTCATAAAATACAGGTAATCAAAAACTGAAGTTACTATCGTTCTTATTATTATAATAAAAAAGTGATGTAATTGCACATTAGGGCAGAGATTGCTAACTAGTTGACAAAATATTCTTTCCTCCTCTTTCTGAGTAATGGATTAGTCCATACTGTATTTCCTAGCCTGCCTTGCATTGACTGATTTCTAGTCAATGGAACATGAGAGGAAGACGTGCGTGTTATTGCCAGATTTTACCCATATAAACCTCCTATACATGTTCCTCCACACCATTTCCCTATTTCAACTGACTGAAATGAAGGGAACCTGGTGTAGCTGTGGAAACAATATACTGACAGTGACAATCATGCCATCAGTTGATACCTTCTCATAGAGCAGAGCTGGGTCTACCTGCCTACTCCCCTGCCCACCCCCACAACCCCACCCTGGTCTAGCTTGAACTACCCTAGATTGTTATGGATGCAAAAATTAAATTTCTATTGCTTTCAACCATCGGATGTTTTGGTCTATTTGTTGCCTTATCCTAACCTTAGCACCAATGACATTTGGGACTGGATAATTCTTGGTCGTTGGGGGACCGTCCTGTGCACTATAGCAGTGGTCCCCAACCTTCTTGGCACCAGGGACCTGTTTCATAGAAGACAATTTTTTCCAAGGACTGGAGGGGAGGGGGATGGTTTCTGGATGATTCAAGTGCATTACATTTATTGTGTACCTTATTTCTATTATTCCATTGCAATATATAATAAAATAATTATACGACTCACCATAATGCAGAATCAGTAGGAGCCCTGACCTTGTAGATGGTCCCATCTGGGGATGATGGGAGACAGTGACAGATCATCAGGTATGAGAGCCTCATAAGGCATGTGCCACCTAGCTCCCTTGCATGCACAGTTCACAATAGGATTCATACTCCTATGAGAATCTAATGCTGCTGCTGATTTGACAAGAGGCAGAACTCAGGCGGTAATGCAAGTGACGGGGAGCTGCTGTAAATACAGATGAAGTTTCACTAACATGTCCACCGCTCATTTCCTGCTGTACAGCCTGATTCCTAAACAGGCCATGTACCAGTACTGGTCCATGACCAGAGGATTGGGGACCCGTGCATTGTAAGATGTTTAGAGGCATCCCTACCTACTAATGCCACTAGCATCTTTCCTGACTCTGGTTGTTGGCAACAAAAAATGTCTCCAGACATTGTCAAGTGTCCCCTGAAGAGCCTATCTAACCATATACTCATCTTACTCATCTTCAGAGGTATTCACAATACTGCATGCATGATCTCTTTCCAGGGGTGGTTGAGCAGGAAATCTTGAGATGTTGAAGTCTGCCCATAATCTACAATCCTTTTCAACTCTGCAGTTGACACTGGGACTTTTACTGGTGCAAAAGATCACAGACACTTGTTGGTGAATGGATTGTTAGAGCTCATTCAATTCATAAGGAAAATAAGACCCAGAGGTGTTACACGCCATACAGAAATGAGGCTCCCAACTCCCATTTAAATTCTGCTTTTACTACCTCATACTGCCTTGCATAAGACTGATTGAATACATTGTTCTGCTTTATCATTGTACAACTTTCTCATTCAATAAAATGATCTAATTTATATTTTATAGTTCAGTTCAAAGAAAATGCCCAAATAAAGATGCTAGGAGGGAAGCACTGAAGGACAGCAGTTATTCAGCATGTACTGTATACAAAAACCTATCAATTCTTTATTTATAGTGACCAAAATTTACAGAGCAAAAAAATCTACGTAAGCATAATTAATTTACGTCAGGCTCTATTTACTCATGTTGTTAGTAACTACATGGGCTCCTCTGTTGAGAACTGATATTAACCAGGCTCACCAACCTGCTTATTTTCAAAAGGCTGGACTAATTCTCAAGGCACTGAGGATCAGAAAAGTAACTGAGATATAATCTTTTCTGGTATTGATACCAATGTCAGGGTTCAAAAATATAAAATTCCTTAATCCATTTCTTAACATTGAGCTCTCCCAGAAGCAGAGGGTGAGATGAGAATTTGCATGCAAGCAGTTTAATTGGGAAGAGATCCCAGGAAGCTCTGGAAAACGATGAAAGTGAAACAAGGAAGGGAAGGTGACCAATTCAAATGCATTAATGAGCTGGTGACTACCGTGGGCACCTGGGACTTAGTCCTTCTGGGGGCCTCTGGGAGACTGGGTAAAGTTTCACTCTGAGTCATCCCACTCAAAAGGCAAGGAAGTTGGTTAAGAGTTGCTTTCTAGGTGTAACCACTTCCAGACTTCCCTGCTCTCCTACTGTCAGCTGAACATGAGTAGGGAGAGGTGGCAGAGAAAGTCATCAAGTCAAAAGTTGCCAATGTTTGTAGTATAAAGCCTTCAGGTTGAAGCGGGCAGGGCACCAGAATCATCTACTGTGGTTGAGAATTAAATCACTGACCCACCACTCCCCTGCACCTTGCATTTCTCCCCAGCTTCAGTAGTCTGTTTTCCTTTGGGTTTATTTCTACCTTCAGGGAAAGGAAGCTCATTCATCTTGGGTCTATCTCTAAGATTTAATTTCTCTAATATATAGATTCCCAACTTGTGGGACATGACTGCTTTGAGGTGGGAGTGGGAGAGCCTCAAGTTATATAAGGGAATCCTCCAATCTATTTGCACACTCAATATCATTTCTAGAATAAGAATAAATAATTTATCTGAAGATATCTTTTACTGTCTTTCATATGCTGTTAGATGCTAGTTGTATTGTGAAAATTACATATGAATACATTTTGATGGACAAATTAATTTGCTAATTTCTGTCATTATATTTTATTAGACAACTAAAATTACCATGCTTAGTAATTCTAACCATGAGAGGTTAAAATGGAGGAGAGGTGTCCATAATTTAAAAGTCTGAAAACCTTGATAAAATGGTTGGAAAACACTAAAGGAGAATTAGTCCTAATGATGCTTTGCTAATATGAGGTGTGTGTGTGTGTGTGTGTGTGTGTGTGTCTTTTAGTCCATCTGCTTCCAAAGTATTAATAAATGTCACTTAAGACTACACTGACGTGTTTAAGAGTCTAGGCTCCAAAGTTAAACTTGATCTTGAATCTTACCTCTTTGACTCAAGTAGCTGTTTGACCCTAGACATATGACTTAACTTCTCCAAGCCTGAGTTTCCACATCTGTAAAACAAGCTTTTTAATATGTCCTTCTTCTATGAGTGTTGTAAAATTTAAGTGAGATATATATAAGTATAAAGATTTCAACTATGAATTAACCAATTGTTGCCAGGCATGGTGGCTCACACTTGTAATCCCAACACTTTGGGAGCCTGAGGTGGGTGGATCACTTGAGGTCAGGAGTTGGAAACCAGCCTGGGCAACATGGCGAAACCTTGTCTCTACTAAAAATACAAAAATTAGCCAGGCATGGTGGCACATGCTTATAGTACCAGCAACTCGGAAGGCTGAGGCAGCAGAATCACTTGAACCCAGGAGGCGGAGGTTGCAGTGAGCCAAGATCATGCCACTGCACGCCAGCCTGGGCAACAGAGTGAGATTCCATCTCAAAAAATAAAAAGAAAAGAAAAGAAAAAATGATTAACTAATTGTCTGCTGCATCTTTTTTATCTGTTCCCACATCTTGACACTGTTCCCACATCAATGACACTAGATTAGGATTGCCAGACAGAACACAGGTCACTCAGTTAAATTTGATTTTCAGATAATAAATGAATATTTTTAGTATAAACATGTCCCAAATATTGCATGGTTCTAGATGGGTTGGGGAAAATATGATTTTAGAAACCTTGGAATTTTCAACCTTATTGTGCATTGTGGTCTTTTCAAAGCATTGCACAGGATCTACTTATAAATACCAAATATCACATGGAATGTACTTTAAAAATATTTGTTTTTCTGAAATTCAAATGTAACTGAGTGATTTGCTAAATCTGACAATGAGTTACATTAGCTGAATATGCCTAACCACAGAGGTGGTCAAAAGGCTTAAGGACTTGTGAATACAAATTTCAGTTCAGTTTTTATAAATTCCATTAATTTCAATAAGTATGGCTGGATTCCTTTTAGGAAACCTAGTCTAAAGATTCAAATTCCTTTATGAGCAATCGCTACAGAACAAGGGCCCCAAATTCTGTGTGTTTCTTTTAGTCCATCTGCTTCCAAAGTCTTACTAAATTCAACTTAAACTACACTGAGCTATTGATTGAACTATTTATTCTACCAATAGACAGTACCTATGGTGCCTTTCTGTGGCACGTTTAGATAAAATATTTGCTATCCTTTCAGCACAGAGGGAGATGAAGCCCTGCTAGTGAAGTCCAGCTTATCAAGGGCATATATTATATATTCCCCTGTTATTCTGGCACACTTCTGATTTAGCCCAGATGCTCTGTAGATTCTACCGATTCTTGCATTTCACTGCCTGCCTTTCACCAAAAGGTTGCCTAGCAGGGTCCACAGGGTTTCCAAATGCAGGAAACTATAGCAAAGGTTGCCTGTCCTTTTAATCCATAGACTGTTATCAACGCAGATTCTTCGAATGCTTTGAAAAGACCGCAATGGACAATGAGGCTGTGAATTTCAAGGCTTCTAAAAAACATATTTCCCCAGCTCTCCTAGAATTGAACCCGTTACAACAAGATCTTTATGCAACAGGGCCCAGATTCTGGACACTAACAGCTTTGCCCCTGGTTCAAGTAGGCCAGGTTTCCTTAAGCAAAGGCCGCTATTAAGCTTTTGGGTTCTCTACCAGATCTCCAAGGCATCCATGCATGCATAAACAAACAACCTGAAACTCAGCCTTTCCTATACCCATGTGTAAGCTTAATGGTTTATATTACCAAAACATTACTAAAACCAACCCAGAAATAAAAGAAAATCAATGTTCAAATCAGTGTAACTATCAGTGGAGTGGTTGTCATTCTAGACTTTCTATCCCTGAAAGAAGTTGGATAGAGCCAGAAACATCTGTGTGTGCTTCTGATGTCACACACACAATCTCCCTCTCCCCCTATCTACTTTTACTTTTCTCAGTCCCTTGTTGCAAGGGAAATCTCTCGAGTCTTTAGCGTAATGTCTGGAACATAGTAAGTGCTTGATAAATGCCAGTTATCAGCACTATTAACAGGCACTGTAACCTGGTTTGAGGTCAGTTCGATTCCAAGGTAAATTCTCAGTGTTCCCTATAGTTCAGGCTTTGTGGAACTAAAGGCAATGCACAAATCATGCTCTAGAGCAGTGTTTCTCAAATGACCTGTATTGAAAGACAAGGTTTGCTTGCTTCCAATCCATTGCAGAATGATACTTTTGTAAAATGTAATAAAAATGAAATAAATCACTAAAAAGGGGTGGAGGGAAGCACACGAAACACAAACCCAATTTTAAAAATTAGATTCAATAGATATAAAATTACTCTCGCTTGATTTGCTTATATCCTTATAGACCTGCAAGGACTAAGAATTGGCACTGGTCCGGGGACCATACTTTGAGTAGCATGGATCTAATGATCATTAAACATGCATTTCACTATCGAAAATATAGGCTCTTGAAATGGAATATGATTATTTTAATCAGTGAGTAAATTGATATCTTGTTCTTTTATTAATAAGAATAACTCTGATAAGTCAAAGTAATATATGGAGTATGAAAATGTAATAATATTTTCCCCAGTAGATTGAACTTCTAATTATGTGGTATTTAGGCTAATGTTAAAATCTGTATTTTCCTTAGTACACAGGCCATCAACAAGTGGAGGTGTCTGCTCAGGAATACAACTTATTTCTGTCAAAAATGTATTGTGGATAATACAATGTATATGCAGTATATAATACTCTCCAAAGAAGGATAAAAATCAGAAAAGCTACAATAGGTATGGATTTGCCACTTCAGAAAGCCACTGCCTTACCTGGATATGGCACTCTCAAGTTTACAAGACCGTGGCATTAAACCATACTGTGTCTGAATACCTTTCCCATCCCCATCTACCAAGGAAAATTCTGCTGATCTTACAAGACCCAGATCAAGAGTTACCTCGAGTGCATTCTCAACATTCATTCATTCATTCATCATTCACACACTCATCCATCCAACAAAAGCATATTGCCTACCCTATAATATGCCAAGCTGGAAATGGCACATGGTAGGGTAGGTGCTTGAGATACAACATTGAACAAACCGTGGTTCCTACCTTCTAGAATTTGTGTTCTAATGGAGAGAAAGGAGAGAAAAACAAATTAAATATATTCATAATATTGCGTTTGGTAA
Organism: Macaca fascicularis; assembly: GCF_037993035.2. Taxonomy (NCBI): domain Eukaryota; kingdom Metazoa; phylum Chordata; class Mammalia; order Primates; family Cercopithecidae; genus Macaca; species Macaca fascicularis. The sequence goes on from NC_088395.1 coordinate 11,276,964, forward strand.
GTGAAAATTGTTATGAAGCAAAGTAAAACATGGACTCAACTTGTTATCTTCATCTAAACCACAGAACACCAAAAGTGCTTTGACAGACTACATTCTCAATTTTCCCAAGGATGATGCACAGCTATTACCATTCTTGATACATACGAGAGAGAAGTTAATTCATTGCATACAATGGATGCCTTAGGGAATGACGTCTTAATTTTCAGATTGAGAGAGGGTGAAATAGAGAGTAACTGAGGTGCTATTTTAGATAATGTACGCTGAGTGGCCTCTGTAAGAATTATACAAGGGAGCAGAGATCTTTTTTAAAAAATCCTTGAGCATGAGCCATGTGGATAACTAAGGGAAAAACACTTTAGGCAAGAAACTGAAATTCAAATTCCCCAAAACATAGAGAACTTGTTGAGTCTGAGGAACAGCTGGGGGAGGCCTGTGTAATTGGAATGGAATAAGTGAAGTGCCAAGTACTGGGAGAAAAGGACAGCAGGTCAGGGTTGTCAGTAGAGGGTGCTCATACCAAGCCTTATTAGACTGTCACTTTGCAGTTCAATTATAGCAGAATCATCCTATTTTTCTTCAGTTAGCAATGGGTTGTTTGAAGGCAGAATCTGTGTGATGGTCATTTTGTATTTCGACATCCAGCACGGCAACACATTAATGCTTAAATGTGTGACTGAACAAGTGAATGGCTAGATGAATTAATTAGTGTATTCATACAGGGCTTTCACAAAGGATGGCATTAATTATCTGCCATCCTTTCAGGAGGCAGATCTAGTCTTACTGCATCTAATTTACAGATAAAGAAATCTAGGATGTTCATCAACTTGCCTGCAGACACAGAATTGCTAAGATCTAGGAAAAAGGACCTTCCAAATTCAGATGTTCAACTCTTAGTTTAATGCCCTTCAAATACATTGAGCTTACAATTATGGTTAATAGAATGGACAGCAGAAGTAAGTTTTTTTAAAAAAATCACTGCATACCACAATACTTTCTGAAAATGGTAGATGCAAATATAAAAATTTACATTGTTTTTAGAGTGGGGACTGGCTGCCCTCTACTGGCAATATGAAAAAATCACATGAAGCAAACCCATTTCTCTAGTCAATCTAAGACATTCCTCCACCCACCCAACCACCTTACCCCTCTTCCCCATCTCTCTGTTTCCTTTCTTTCCTAGATACACTTTTCATTCATGTTTGTCAACCTAGATTAATGACAGGGGGTTCCTTTTTTTCTGTAAGATTTATTTTTAAAACCTGAACTGCATTAGATACATAATACCCATTTGTTTGCAAGTTGTTGCTTTAAAATTTATTATAATCCATAGCTATCCCAAGCTTTGAGCTTCAGTTCACATTCCTTTTATATCCTCATTTTCCCCAAAATCCACACAGCTGCCTGGGTTCCCAGGTATTACAGTCAAAACTATTGGTGATTACAGAGATGAAGAAACATGGTTTCTCTCATTAGCTCAGTACACTTACTCTTACAACTCAAAGTGTGTTCCACAGTCCAGCAACATCAGCATAATCAATATTAAAAATTCTGAAGCTCAGGCCCCATTGTGCTGGTAATATTTACCAGACAATGGCATGCACATTCTCATTTGAGGAGCTCTGCTCCAAAGATGCCATCAAGGCATTGGTGCTACACTCAGCCGGGGTTTGAAGGCTCCTTTGTTTTTAACCATGTGGGTGGAGGTTAGAGAAAGATTTGTTGAACACACAGCAGTGTAGCCACAATCTCTCATATAGTTCACGGTATTTCTTTAAAAATACAATTCCATTCATTCATTATTAATTGATGCCATTTCTTACATTCATCATAATCCCTTTATATGTATGTATTGAGTTTAAAGACAAGGTCTTAAAGTGGATATGTTCAGGAACATGTGTGTATAATGATAAATACCAAGGGAACTTGGCTAAGAAATGGCATCAACTGATAAAGAATAAATGAATGAATAACAAAATTATATTTTTAAAGTAACAGGGTGGACTGTGTTAGAGATTGTGGGTACACTGCTATGTATTCACCAAAACCTATTCCTTCTCCAGCCTGTCTGTGATCATGTGACTGAGTTCTGGCCAATGGGATGGTGCTTGACTGATTCCAGGCTGGCCTAGAAAAAAACTTCCCATGCAAGATCCTTTCTCCAGCCTCTGGCTGGAAGTAAGGATTCCGAAGCCTTAGGGCAAGTGTTAACAAACTGGTTTTGCACTGCCTGTGGGCTAATCATGTATTTTACATTTCTAAGGTTGAAGAAAAATATAAAAGAAGACTATTTCATGAAAAACATATGAAATTCCAATCTCAGCATCCAAAGATAAAGTTTTATTGGAATACAGCCACATTCGTTCATTTACATATTGTGTACAGCTGCTTTCATGCTACAAAGGCAAAGCTGAGTAGTTTTGACACAGACCAGAAAGTCCACAAAGCCTAAAATATTTGCCATCTGGCCATTAACAGAAACAGTTTGCTGATCCCTGCCCTAAAGTCTCACTGAACTACAAGATGGGAGGAGCATGGATCCCCAAATCACTACAAGGAAGGCTGTGCACCAAATATCCTCATTGGACTCTTACATAAGAGAGAAATAAACTTTCAGTTTTAAAATTTCACTCAGATTTGAGGATTTATCTGTTTCAACTAATACAAAAAATTTTTTATTAAAAATTTAGATGTCCAGAGGACAGTGCAACAGGTAAACTGAATAAAGAAGATGAGAATGCATGATTTTAAGGAGATACTATTTTTGTGCTTTGTATTCATAGCGTTTAAGTCATGCTGGGGCTACCACTGAGAAGGGGACAACTTTTCAGTAACATATTTTAAAATAAGTGTAATATATCCCCTCATTTCCACTAGGTGGCACTTAAGACCTTTTACATTTTCAAAATGGCTCTACTTTGTAGTATATTGTGTAATATAATCCTTTACTCCCACTAGGTGGCACTTAAGATCCTTTATACTTTCAAAATTAATACATTTTGTAATGCAATGTGTAATATGTCCCCTCATTGCCACTAGGTGGCACTTAAGATCCCTTATTCAAAATATACATTTCAGGATCATCACAAAGTTTGTAACTTAATTAAGGTGGAACTATCAAAACCTACTGTATACTCGTTATTGCTGGAGACACAGAAAAAGATACAAATCAGAATCTCTCCCTCCAAAGAATTGATTATTTGTAGATTTAAAGTAAAACAAACAACATGTATCTTCCTATCAAATTTCCAAATTAAAATCTTTTCATTTCAATACACTTAACTGTTTGTTTGATAATCATTTAAATTGCATAAACACGTTTTACCTAAATGGTCACGGGTCCCACATAAGCAAAATACTGCCCTAAAAGTCTTTGTTTACAGAGAGAAAGGTCACCAATCCTGTCTTCAAGATGCATTTCTATTAGTGACAGCCATTAACGTGCATCATCTTGCAGTCATTTTGTGATTCTTACCATATTTAGTCCAAAATACATTGTGCATCCTTGACAACAATGTGTTGAATCCAAATAATAGTTTCTAGACTGTGATAAAGAATGCAGGCTACATCCTGAGAGTAATTATAGAAATATCAAAAGGTTTTGGATTTTTGGAAAGAACACTGTGACGTGGAGAAAGAACTGGAGGACTGAAGTGGTCAAGACTAGAGACTAGTTAGGTGGCCTTATCTAGGGTAGCGGGTCCCTACAATGGGAAGAAATAAATGGACTCAAGAGACTTGAACTTGAAGCAGTTACAGTTCTTATCTCTGTGGATGATAAAGCCCATAAGCTGAAATCAGCTGACTTAGATTCAAAATGGACATGCTGCCCACCTCAATAGCGCTCTCATGGGAATTAAATAAAATAACATCAATATCAGGTGCTTGCTGTACTGCCTGTTGACATGCAGTTGAGCAGTGAAGGGTGTTATTATGGGTTCCACTGTCTACACTCTAGAGAAGATGCTTACACCCTCACACTTAGGTTGATACTGTACCTCCATATTGGGCTCTCAGTACCCTATATCTGTGGTGTAAAGTGGGGTTTCTCAGCCTTGGAAATATTGACATTTGGATAAAACTTTATGGCGGAGGCTTTCCTGCACATCACTGAATGTTTGACAGCATCCCTGGCCTCTACTAGAGGGCCTCTAGAAGGCTTCTAGAAGCATCCCTCCCCTCCAGCAGTGGCAACCAAAAATGCTTTCAGACACTATCAACTGTCTTCTCGGGGGCAAAAATCATCCCACTTTGAGAACCACTGGTACAGGACATGGTAGCAAACAGCCCTGTCCAACAGAAATATTATGTGAACCACAAATGAGAGCCACTATGTAATTTATAACTTTCTAGTAGCAACATTTAAAAAGGGAAAAGAAACGGGTGAAACTAATTTTAAACTATATTTATTTAACCCAGTATAGCCAAGGTATAATTTTAACATGTAACCTACATAAAAATTATCAATGATATAGTTTACATTTTTTCATATTAGTCTTTGAAATTCAGTGTGCATACCTAACCCTAACAGCACATCTCAATGTGGACTCAGCACTTTACAAGGGCTCAACAGCTCCATGGGGTTAAGGGCTACTATACTGAACAGTGCAGAGACAGTATCTCATAGCGTGCATTTTTATATACTGACATCATCTTATTTTCTTCCCCCCTATTTCACCGTCATCCTCCTTTATCTTATTAGTTTCATATTTTTAACCACATATGGTATTACATACTTCCTTTTTATTGCAATAAGGGCTGGTAGGAATAAATTATCAACAAGTGGCCCCTCTCTCCAGTTCCTCCACAATGGCCACTGCTACCTTTGTTGACTTAAAACACACTTGCATTTTGCCACCCTGCTTCCCATATATCTGTGATATGTCCACCCCCATTGCCCATAGAAGTCTCTATCTCTTCATCAAATCCTTCTCTTTGCTGACTAACATTTACCTTCTAGAATTATTCCCATTTATATGGAGATAGCCATATTGTCTCCTTGGGAAAATTGCTTGAATCTTGTACGGAATGAGTCAGAAAACTTTAATGTGATGTTCTGCAAGCCATATGGACTCAACCGACATCTGCTGAAGAGTGGTTGGTCCTTACATGAGGCTATTTGTTTTATTTATCCTCAAAATAATGAGCCTTCTTGCTGAAAGCAGCAGGTCCCAGTAGCCCACCTTAAGCTTTTTCTCCTCAATGATCAACAGCTTTGATGTTTGAGGAAGTTTTAAGGGCCTCTGCCCTTCTTTAAGTCACCATATTGTTTTCCCATATTCTACAACCACCCAGCATCTCTCATCCCCATGCCCATCTGGGTTGAAGCAAACACTGATTCTGGGGCTGCATTCCAGTCTCTCATTAACAGTGGTCTGGCTTACATCTGACAGTAAGTATGATCCAAAGATGGCCCTAATTAACATCCTAGAGAAGAGGAATCTGTGATATGTTCAAGGCAAACAACAGCAAAAAGTTCCATTTCCCATTGTTGCTCTGCAGATATCCTTCGGGTTGGAATTTAAAACTGTATTGCTATGGCTCCTGAAAACTAACTTCATATTTTTGTTAATGTTTATGTTTTCCTGACCATCAAGTTGATGAAGTTCATTCACCATTTATTCATCATGCAAGGATTTTTGTCAGCATCCTTTTGAGGTCCTGCTTCAACCCATTTTCCTTTGCCTATCTGACCTCAGTAAGCCCACAACATAACATAGAGCAAGGCTGGTGGGGCAGAGGCTGGTGAGTGAGCCAAGCCAACCAACCAGTGTAGAGGGTGGAATAGATGCTGTCGGTACCCTGTCATGTCCTCTCAGCACTTGCTGCTTCAGGACATTCCATGACATCCAGCTTCACACATAAGCAGCTCTCTGCCTATGAGCTTTCTCTTGATGAGGGAACAAAAGGAAAGCCAGAAGTGCCAGGGAGCTAATGCCCCTGGATGTAGCCCTGAGCCAACAGCATATGAGAGTTGGAGGATAAATACTTCAATGTCCTTGTCCATTGGGTGGGATAACTCTGAGTTATGTTCTATACTGGCTTATAGGGTTCCCTAATGGGATTTCAGCCCATCTCCTAAAGTGGAAATGTGCTCAATAGCACACCCGTTATTGGATTCCTTCCTTCTCTGTCTCAAATGTCCACTCCTCTACTTTTATTCCCCAAATAAACTCCTTGAATGTGAATCCTTGACTCAGGTGCTACTTCTAGGAGAACCTCACGCAAATCACACTTTGTTTAATAGATAAATATTTTGTTTCTTTGTGAATAATCACCATCAAGAGAGATAAAACCTTAATGAAAGTTGAAAAATAATTTAACTTGTGGTATGAAAATATGCACAAAAAACATATTTCTGGACAAAAACGTAACTAAAGAAAGCAAAGAGCCTGTACAATTATTTTTGTATTGTCTCTGATATTTGAATTTTTTACTGTGTAATATTTACCAAGGATAAAAAGTATGCTTGAACTCTCTCAAATAATAACATAATAGGAGTTTGAATAAAATGAAATTACCAATTAGAACTTTTTCACGGAAAGGCCTTCAATTTTTTATACCTAAATACTTCAGTAAAATCCAGTGACTTGTTTTCCTAGAGTTGATAGAATATGCTATCACCATCACAAATATTTCAAGCATAGATTCTCTTTCCACACACGATGAAAACTGGGAGCTGTCCCCCAATACTTGTTCTCTTCTTCTGTCACAGTAATACAACATCCAATTTTAGCTGGCATATACCCATCTACAACAAATATTAGATAACCCAGCCTGTTTACAATTAGGAATGGTTAAGTGAATAAATTCTAAACAATGAGAGGGAAGCAGAAACGTCCTGTTGCAATAACAGATAATTTGCCTTAAGAGATAGTGGTTCTCAACTGGGTGATTTGCCAGCCAGGGAAAATGTGGCAATGTCTTGAGACATTTTTAGTTGTCGCAACTGAGGTTCCTACTGTTATCAAGTGGGCAGAGACCAAGGTTTTTGCTAAACATTCTACAATGCACAGGACAGCTCCTTTCAACAAAGAATTACCCTGCCCAAAATGTCAGTGGTGCAGAGATTACAAAACTCCAAATTAGACACTGGATTTGAAACAAGAACTCAGAAACAATTGCTTCTAGTTCTTTTAAGCTCTGGCACAGAATCCAAGGGTTTTTTGCATCTCTGATATCTACAAAGCAATAAAAGATGATGCTGGCTTATGTTATTAGCCATGGTATTTGAAATATTCCAAGTCCTGAACTTTTGTTCAACTTGATTCATTTTCTCTGTCAATCACTAAAGCAGTAGTTCTCATAACTTTCTGGTCTCAGGACCCCATTATGCTTGTAAATTATTGGAAGCTCCAAAAGCTTGTGTTTATGTGAGTTTTATCTATTGCTATTTATTGAATTAGGAATTAAAACTGAGAAAGTTTTAAAACACAAGAACACATTCTATTAGCTATCAGCATGATATTCATCGCACATGATGTGGTCTCTGAAAAACTCTTACTGCACACTCTTGAGAGAATGAGAATTTAAAAACACAAATAATATCTTCATATTATTATTAAAATAGTTTTGACCTCAAGGAACTCCTGGGAATAAAAAAACCCAAATAGTTCCTCAGACCATACTTTGAAAACTGCAGGACTAAAGACATCACTTTAAAGGCCCAGAAATTGATAAACATTCTAGTATCCTTTGTGACATAAAAGGGCTTTTCACCTTGTAAATATATGCTCATTTCTAAAAGATACAGAGAGTTGTCTCTTATAGCTTTTCTATGGCCCAAAGTATACAAACAAGACAAAAATCAACTATATCATGATAACAGCAACTTTTGATCTTTTAAAATATTGAATATGTACATTGGACTGGCTCATTGATCTTAGAGATCATTTGAGAAAAACAATCAGCCATTTTCATCTTCTAATCTGAGACATCTGAAACTATCAGAAGATCATGGTCTCATGTTTCATGTGCCCACATCCAGTGAAATCTGGTAATAAAAAGGGACTTTAAGATCTTGAATTATATTTTCTTTGCTTTTCCTACCCGTTTATATCTGAGCACCTGTCAATAAAATGTATCTTTAGGAGAAGAGTAACTAACACAAGCTGTACCCCAAAAATTCAATTACCCACAGAGAAGACCCAGAATGGCTCTTTTCTTTATGCAGATTTCAGGAAGAACTCAATATTTTTATAATTTTTTCTCAATTTGATAAAGAATTAACTCCTAGAATGTGTACAATAATAACCAAATACTGAATATCTAAATGCTTCTAATTTTAAAAATATTAAGGTACTTCATTTTTAAATAATCATTTTCTCCATTTAATATTCTGAACACTTGTTTTTTCAGCAGATTAATTGAAACTAATCCAGATGTTAGATTAATAAAGATCAAGATTTCTCAGCCTTGGCACTATTGACATTTGGGGCCAGAAAACATTTTATTGTGGGGAGCACTGGGTGCTTTTTTTTTTTTTTTTTTTTTTGAGACAGTCTTGTTCTGTCACCCAGGCTGGAGTGCAGCTGCAGTGGCGTAATCTCAATTCACTGCAACCTCCGTCTCCTGGGTTCAAGGGATTTTCATGTCTCAGCCACCCAAGTAGGTGGGATCACAGGTGTCTGCCACCATGCGTGGCTAATTTTTTTTTTTGTATTTTTTAGTAGAGATAGAGTTTCTCCATATTGGCCAGGCTGGTCTGGAACTCCTGGCCTCAAGCAATCCACCCGCCTTGGCCTCCCAAAGTGATGTGATTACAGGCATGAGCCACTGCACCTGGCCCACTGTGTGCCTTTTAAAATGTTTAGCAGCATCCCTGGCCTCTACCCACTAGGTGCTAGTAACATTCCCCAAGTTGTGACAATAAAAAATATCTCCAGACAATGCAAAATCTTTCTTGGTTGAGAACCACTGCTACAGGTCTATCAATTTATCATTCAACTGTCTGAGAAATGAGCCACTGAGACAATTAACACATCACCCTTCGCATGCAAATTTAGAGGACTTCGGAATATGACTGAACTTTCTTGGCACCATCCCCATAACAGCTTTGTTTCATTACTATGATTTCAACTTAAAATTGTTCCATGAATTCCAAGAAAGGTAATTTCCATAGCATTCTGCAGAGTTGCCTACCCTGCTGAACAAATGACAGACCCCCTAACCATCCACGTGGGCATAAATTCAGACACTCGAGAGTAAACAGCTTTTTCTCACCCTTTCAGGAGATGTTTCAGAGACCCAGACCACAGCTCCCACTTCTGAACTAGCCTAAGCGATCCAACATCAGAAAATACCCACATTCAATAAATGTTAGTGGAGTGCCTAACCATGGCCTTCCACTGTTTTAGGAGGGGCTGGGGATAGAAAAAGGAATGTGACTTTATCCTCACTCTGGCAAAGAAATACAGACCTCCAAATCACCAGCCACTTAGCCTTTAGTTAAGTCTGTAAACAGCGCTTCTGAACCTGTTTAGAATGAGAATCAGTAAGCTTAATGGAGATAACTAGCCAGAGGAGATTAATAAGCCCTTAATCTCATTGGTTATCTAGAGACAAAAAATGAAAAAACAAAAACAAAAACCTCGGGCTGGGTACGGTGGCTCACGCCTGTAATCCCAGCACTTTGGGAGGCTGAGGTGGGTGCATCATGAGGTCAGGAGTTCAAGATCAGCCTGGCCAATATGGTAAAACCCCATCTCTACTAAAAATACAAAAATTAGCTGGGTGTGGTGGCAGGCACCTGTAATCCCAGCTACTCAGGAGTCTGAGGCAGGAGAATCGTTTGAACTCGGAAGGTGGAGGTTGCAGTGAGCCGAGATGGTGCCACTGCACTCTAGCCTGGATGACAGAGCAAAACTCTGTCTCAAAAAAACAAAAACAAAAACGAAAACAAAAAAAACCCACAACAACTCAACAAGTGCAAGTGCAATACTGAAAAGGTTTAAATATGAAAAGTTACCATGAGGAGTAATACTTCAACTTTACAGAGCAGCTAATAGGAGGAGGAAGGGGTCCTATAATATAAGAGACCTCAAATTTCATTTGTTCACCCAGTTCTAAAATCCTCTTTTCAATAATCATAGCACATGGTCACCTTTGGGGTAGAGAGCAGAGTTCCACAAGCAAAATTACCCATATGACAGATAACTGTATTTCCTTGGCCAAATAGCTAGTCATTTGGATGTCCCCCCAGCTTGAGAGAGTCTTAGATCCCTCTTTGGGATCTCCAAAAGTAACCAACTCCTACCCAGCAGCCACCAGTGGCTTTCATTGTTGAAGATGGCTTAGTGGCACCAAGAAGGCTTGAGAGAATACACAGAAAATTCTATAGAAGAACACAGTATACTTCCGTAAAGAAGAGCATGGTGAACCTTCAAATAAAGAAGGGACAAAGCAATCATAGGGTGCTGGAAGTAGTCCATAAGTGAGACTATTTAAACTAACTGATTTCTCTGGGCTGTAATTTAAGAACAGCGTGGAAGTCATCTGTTACACTTGCATAAACCAGGACAGTGGGGAGCCAAACAGCTGTTGTGCACCAACCACGGCAGAAGAATTGCATTTTGTGGCACAGCGCAGCACAGCTATGAGCAGCTTGAAAACAGCGTCCAGCTGTACTTGTCTCCTGAGTGCCTGCATGGGGCTCCACAGGCATGCAAATGTTTCTAAATGTAAGTTTTGTTATTATTCAGGTATAGTGAGGCTAACAGATCAGTAGACAATTGCCTTTGAAAAAACAGCTTGTTATTCACAGTTCCCAAGAGGAGAGGCATGTCACATCACATAGGGCCACATGGGGAAGCACCAGGGCTGGTCAGGAGAAAGAGGGAGCAAGGAGAAAACATGGGCAAGAGCCTTTATTGTGGTTTGTGTGGAAAGGAATGGGTGAGGCAGGGCTAGCAGGCTTAGGATTGGCTAGCTTGAATAATTTAACTGGACTCTGGGGTGTAGAGGCCATCTCTAGTGTGTGGTACCTGGCCTGGGGTGATTAGGGCAAGGAAATAGTGGCCCAGAGTTTCAGAGCCCTGTGAGAGCCCAATAAATGAGGTGGTTGGGGTATGGGCTCTGGATTGGTTGGTCCACATAGGAAAGGTATAATTCCAAGTGAGTTGTTTACTATCCCTAGGAATTAGCTAGCTCTCCCAGGGGAGGAGCAGTCCCTTCAGGATCAGCAAGGCTCCGGATATCAAATGATCAGAAATACAGAAATTAAAAAGGCTTAATTAATCCAGCAGTTAACGTAACACTCACCACTCCATCACAGGATTAACCATTCAGAGGTCTTCCCCACAAAACTGCTGGCTTTTTATTTGTCTTTGTTGCCCATGACTTAGCACATCTACTAATTGCTCAATAAATTTGAAATCCTAGAGCCACCACTACTAGCTGCATACCTTAGGCAACTTAACCTCTCTATGCCTCACTTTCTTTATCTGTGAAATGGGGATAATAATAATAATAGTAATAATACCAACTACATAGGATTGATATGAGGATAACATTGGTTAATATTTTTAAAATCACTGCAAACACTGTATAAGTGTTTGGTTTTCAAAATGTCAGTAGAACTGGACTGAAAGCATATGACATCACATACTGGAATACAAACGCAGAGCTTTTTGTGAATGATTTCTATCTTCTAAGGTTGTGTTTATGTTTTTCCTTGCTTAGATTTAGACTGTGCATTTGGTTTTCTAGAGCTGTAAATAATGGTTAGGCAAATCTGTACTTTTTTTTTTTTCTCACTCCCAAAGGGAGAAGACAACTCTGCTTAAATGAATCCTATTTCTCTCAGCTCATTCACTGGAAGACAATTAAATCTTAAGATTTCTGGCTGGGTGCAGTGGCTCACGCCTGTAATCCCAGCACTTTGGGAGGCCAGCTGAGGCAGGCGGATTACCTGAGGTCAGGAGTTCAAAAACAGCCTGGTCAACATGGCGAAACCCCATCTCTACTAAAAATACAAAACAATTAGCCAGGTGTGGTGGCAGGCACCTGTAATAACAGCTACTCAGGAGGCTGAGGCAGGAGAATCGCTTGAACTCAGGCGGCAGAGGTTGGCAGTGAGCCGAGATTGTGCCACTGCACTCCAGCCTGGGCGATAAAGCGAGACACCATCTCAATAAAAAGAAATAAAAAAGATTTTCTGTGCCGAGAAAATCAAAAGAGAGAATTGGTGGGGAGAAGGAGTGGTCAATAGAGTCAGAAGAGGGAGAATGCAAGGATGAAAGAAACCATCTATGGTTTATGGGTAGATCATGCCCATGCCCCTGCCCCGATCCCCTAATTCAAGCAGTCTGCTCAACTTCAAGTCTGAGTTTGGGGCAATGCCTTCAGAAAGGCATGATGGAAGGGCATAAGTGCTGACTGTACTTCCAAAAATGGGTTTATTTATTCCCCTTCCCTCTCACTTTCACCCCAAGAACATACAATCTGTCACATCTTGGATGTGAACTTAAGGCTAGTGTGAAAATATTTCTTTGAGGCTAGGAGTCTGTGAGTCCAAGTTGCAAAGTTAGAAAACCCTCCAAGCTTGACAAATAGGCCAGGAGAGCAAACCAAAAGATCAGCTAGCGCACATTAGTCTACATAGCAACCACCTTACTGACCATGAGTCAACACACAGATACTTTAGGATGCAGAGTGGGAAGGGTCTCCTTTGGGAAGGAAAAAAAATATCATATTTGAGAGTAATCAAAAACAATAGCTTTCACAAATGAGAGATGAAGCAATGATTTGAGAAATGGAGCCAGGGGATTTTAAAAATGTTGATTTACTGTAGATACTAATGGAACTTTAGGAGAGCAGGAAATATAGATGGGGGACCCTTGGGGTCTCCTTACAGCTTCTGTTCTATGTAACCTCTCAGTTCAAATGTCCTCAGTGGCTTGATTCAAGTTTCCTTCTCTTCTGAGTCTTAGAATGTCTAATGGTTATTTTGCTTTAGCAAAAGGAGGTTATTTTGTATAATTTTAGAACAGTAGTTCTCAACCAGGGGCAATTTTGCCCCACAGGGGACATTCGGCAATGTCGTGGGACATTTTTAGTTGTCACAATTCAGAGGTGAGGAGCATGCTACCGGCATCTAGCGGTTGGAGGCCATGGGTGCTGCTAAACATCTTCAATGCATGCAACAGCCACCACCACAAAGAATTATCCAGTTCCTAATATCAATAGTGCTGAAGTTCAGAGACCCCAGTTTAGACAATGCAAAGGTATTTTGCTGAAATTAGCTGAGACCATAAAAACTCCAAAAGGTAAGTATTATCCTCCCCTCTTGGTTGCTTTCATGAGGATGGGAACCTGCCAGTGGCAACAAGTGACACTGCCACTAGACAAAGCTGAGTTTGGACCTGAGACTGTCTGAATCTAAAGCCTATATTCCTAAACAGCAAGCTATGTGCATAGCCCAGAAACCTTGTAAACAATTGCAAATGTGTATGTATGTGTGTGTAGAAAGAGGGACAGAAGGAGTTTTATATTCTAGTGCTTATTTTGTTAATTTGCTCAATTTTTGAAATATTTTGTTAAAGTCAAGATTTTCTGAGGAACAGAGCAATGCATTAAGAACAGATACTTGTTATAGATTGATTACCCAATTTTGTAAGCACAAGTGCACAAGGAAATTGACTTAATGCTAAAGCCATATCAAGTGTAATTCAATTTTTGATTATTTACAAGGTACCTTCACTCTTAAGGCTCCCTACAGCCCCTTTCTTGTATCTAGAGCTGGTCAATTGTTTTAGGCACTTGGGATAATCATGACGCATGCAAAGCGAAACACAGAACATGTGAAAGGTGTGTTGTCCATGTAATGGATAATGCTGAGTAAGAGATGAAGAGAAACAATAAATGAAATGATAAAAAATAATGCATGGCTACAAGATCTACATTAACAGCAGATGCCTAGTGGCCCAATGTTTATTTAAAAGAATGCAATATGTTTGAAAGCTTGAGATCCACATATGGGTAAAGTTCCACAGGCCAGACTTTAGCCAAAAGCCACAGATTTATCATATGTAGGGCAGAGAGGCAAATGTTTAAACCATGCCAAAAATCGGAGTGACCTTAAGAACATAATCAAATTTCCAATAAACCCTAAAATTTGGGTTATGCTTGTCATTTTGAAATTGGCTTCACAACCACTTCAGTTCTGAGGTTGAAAAAACTGGCACCCAAAACAAGTCACTTTTTAGGTCTTCATTTATGTTTGTTAATGCCATGTTTGGAATGAGGTTCACTTCATGGTTCATCTTGTTTATTTGTTTCAAGCAAGGGTCAATCTCAGTATCATCAGTTCTCTGGTGGAATTTAATTTCACACTGATATCTTGGGTCACTTGAATCGTGTGATTTCTTTCTTGTGAATAAATTGATTCTCCATCAGCCTTTCAGAACCCAGCCTGTTTTGATGCAGTGGTAAGAAGATCAAACATTTTAGCAAATGAAGGATATGATGAATATTTTATGCTAGACTTACATAATGCAAGTCTTCCAATAGGGCCAATGCTATTTGGCAGAAATTAAAACATTATCTCAAACAAATAAAACCTTTGAAGAAATGATCTCATCACTCTGAAACTCCCTACAAAAAATATGTAGATAGTTCATAATTATGCTTAACATTCAGCTGGAGATCCACTGCAGAGTGGACTAGACAACCTCTCAGGTTTCACTCATTTCAGACACCAGCAAGTTGTGTGACCTGGGGCATATGCCTTTCCTTCTCTGATTTTTTCAGCTATACAATGATGGGGGGCAGGGAGTCAGGAGTGTTCTACATGGGACAAGAAGTGATTCTTGGCAAGTACAAAAGACCCACGATTCTATTACATAATTCTCCAGAATAAGAAAAAACCTATTTGGCAAACCAATGTTTAATTCACCAAGTAATAACGCCTTTCAAAAACCTTGACTTCAAGGAGATATTGTGCTTCTTATTTGCAAACATTAGATTGAAGTACATCTCTAGTACTTTCAATAACCTTGAAATCTAAAATACATTCAGGTAGCTGCATGGTTTATTCCCTTCAAAGTTTTGCATAGTAGGAGCTAATCATCTCAGATAAAGCTATCAGGTTTTCTTAAAAAAACTAATTTGTGCTTCAAAATAGCAGATAAACTACGACTCTCAGATCACAAAACAGACAGTGTGCAAGGCAACATTTAGAAGCTTAAGCATAGAAGTCAGGCAGACATCCTCGCTCTATCCTTTATTTATAGCCAAGATTTGGAGAAAAGTATACCCTAAACCTTAACCTCAACATCTCTACAATGACAATAAGAGAGTTAGTTCAGGGAGCTGCCCCAAAGACTGCATGAGCTGATGTGTTTAAGAGTGGCACAATGTGGGCTCAAGGTAACTCCCCAAAATGCAGGCTTGAAATGTTAATAATTTTATTATTCACAGAGTAAGTTCTTACTATCACATTAACAGCATGCTTTCTACCAGTTTAAAAAAGTGAACTGGAACAAAATAATTATGGATCACGTTTTTGTGAAAGGATGTAAAGACTTCCAACTTAGGAAGGTAAACGAGGGTGACGCCCATCTGGATATGCAAGAATGGAGCGCTGTGATTTGCCCTGCAATTGACCTTCTGTTTTTATTCCTTTTTGAAGTCCTGCCTTCAAAATAATAAAGAAAAACATGAAAAGTGAGCCTTCTCCTACTGGGAAAATTAAGAAATGAACTATGATTTAAGGATTATTTCATTGTTTTCTGTGAACTCCCGAAAAATATATATAAAACACACACACACACATATATATATAGAGAGAGAGAGAGAGAAATATATATAGATATATATACTTGGCACATAAATATATATTTACCTTTTATGCTGAGACATTATTTATATCTATAGCCCTAATGCCTGGCACTTATTGGCTTTGCAATAAATAACTGCTAGCTGTTACACAAGTGTCTTTCTTTTGATCATCATACTGGGCAGAATTTAATTATGGTAGTAAGAATCTTTAACATCTATATTATGAAATTCCTATAAAATATAATAATAAAGACTAGGAAAATATTAACTCTAAACTCACATATCTTCTTTCCCAAATTCTATCAGAGTGTTGTCTGGTTTTCAGAAGGTTGTAAAGCAAGGGGTAAAGATGCACATTTGGAAACTACTTTCAGCTAATTCTATTAGACTTAAGTAATTCCTGCCCATGTCATTTTTTTCTTTGAAGGACCATGTGTTGCTGTTTGGATTTTGCAATCACTCTTTCTATCTCAATAGACTATCTCAAGTGGCTGCTTTCTTATTTGTTAAACACTTGCTGGCAGGTTTCAAACTCCTCTAACAAAAATGAGGAAACTTGAACTTCCACCACACCTTCTCTTTTCCAGGTCTACATCCAACGTTCCTCCCCACTTCAAACTCCAAGAAAAATTTTAGATGGAGATGGTCATTCAATAAAATATTATGCATATTGAATCAATTTCTTGTTCTACTTCTCTGATAAATCAGTATCAGGAAACATGACTTGTCATTGGAAATAAAAAGGGAGAAAATAACCCAGCAAATGAGACACAGTAAATACAAAGGTTTCGTTTGTTAGTAAAACAGGGCTGAACTCAACATCAAACACCCAAGATATTTTTAGAAATGCAAGAGTTACAAGAAAATCTGAGACACATCAGCTTCACGTTCTTTGGAGTCATTTGGGCAGCAGAATCTTTGGCCTGTCCAGAAAACCTAAAAATAGTTTATGGCTCCATATGATGGCATGTAGGTAGTGGTTTTCCAATAGAATATGTCACAACACTTCCACTGCAGTATGGAAATAGGTGTTTGACTTTCCAAGGGAAGAATGTGCTTGATTCTTCATAGCTTCCTTTGTGGCAAGCTCATCTTCCATGACAGCAGAAGGAAAACAGAGGAATTGAAAAGTAGTTTGAGAAAAGAAATATTCTGCCTCTTACAGACCACCACTTCTTAAATTTGAATGTGCATAGCAATCACTTGGGCACATTGTTGATGTCACAGATCTGGTTGAGGCCTGAGATTCTGCATTTCTAATGATCTCCTAGATGGTGCTGATGTTGCTGGTCCGTGGCCCACATTTGAAATAAGATAGTAGAGTATTTCCAAATGAGGTCTATTCTCTAGTCCCTCCTCTGGGATTTGCCAGTTGGCCCACTGAGAAATCTGAGCTTACACGAGTAGAAATTGAGACACTAAAAAGTCCAGTTGAGCAGTTATGAGAGTGGATCTCTATCTATTTCTAATTCTGTTTCTAATAATATTTCTATTTCTGTGTTCCTCTTTTTATCAGGGAGAAAGTCACCCAGCATATTTTCTTTATGTCTTACTGAACAGAACAGGGTCACAATAATTGCTCCACCTCAATAAAAAAGACAAAGGCCCTGCAATTGCACTTTAAAGATGCACCCATTCATTTTCAGGAACTGCTGTGCAACAAAAGGTGAGGAACCACTGATCTAAGCAGTCCTCTTTAAATACCCACAAAGGAATACCTTAGCTGTGGTCCTGAGTTTCCTAAGTGAAGGGAATGGAGTAATAAATGAGCATCTGAGAACCCGAGCTGATTTGAAGGTTAGAGCAATGGCTGGCCACTTTCTGGGACTTTATGGACACTGGGCTAGCTTAGTGCTGGTTCCCACTCTGGGCTGCATGCTAGAGTCACCTGGGAAGCTGTAAAAAAAAAATATTGATGACTGGGGGCCACCCCCAGAGATTTTTAGTTTAATTCATTGGGACATATCTTGTGCAGCAGAATTATTTTTCCTTTTATGTTTAGTTGACATGTAATAATTCTACATATTTATGGGATACAGAATATTTTTATAATATATACAATGTATAATGATCAAATCAAGGTAATTAGCATATCTATTGCCTCAAACATTTATCATTTGTGTTGTGAGCATTCAAAATCCTCTCTCCTAGTTTTCTGATATATACAATAAGTTATAGTCAACCATATTCACCCTACAGTGCTACAGAACACCAGAACTAATTCCTCCTACCTAGATGTAAGTTTGTATTCATTAACCAATCTCTCCCCATCCTCCCCTCCCTTCTGACCTTCTCTACCTCTAATACCCACAATTCTACTCTTCACTTCCTTTGGCTCAAATTTTTTTTAGCTGCCACATCTGAGTGAGAACATCCAGTATTTACCTTGCTGTGCCTGACTTATCTTGCTTAACATAATGCCCACCAGGCTCATCCATATTGCCAAGAAAGACAGAATTTCACTTTCTTATGGCTGAAAAGTATTTCTTTTCTTTTTCTTTTTTTTCCTTTTTTCTTTTTTTTTTTTTTTTTTTGAGATAGAGTCTCACTCTAGGCTGTAGTGCAGTGACGTGATCTCGGCCCACTGCAACCTCTGCCTCCCAGATTCAAGTGATTCTCCTGTCTCAGCCTCCCAAGTAGCTGGGATTACAGGCATGCACCACCACACCCAGCTAGTTTTTATATTTTTAGTGAAGACGGGGTTTCACGATGTTAACCAGGCTGGTCTCAAACTTCTGACCTCAGGTGACCCACCCGCCTCGGCCTCCCAAAGTGCTAGGATTACAGACATGAGCCACCATGCCTGGCTGGCTGAAAAGTATTTTATTGTGTATATGTACTACATATGTAGAAGAATAAAACTAGACCCCTATTCATCACTATACACAAAAATAAACTCAAAATGCATTGAATAGTTAAACATAAGATCCAAAACCATAAAACTACTAGAAGAAAACACAGGGAAGGTCTTCAGGACATTAAGACAGTAGGCCTAACCTTATATATCTTCTTTCCCAAATTCCATCAGAGTATTGTCTGGTTTTCAGAAGGCTGCAAAGCAAGGGGTAGAGATGCACATTTGGAAACTACTTTCAGCTAATTCTATTAGACTTAAGTAATTCCATAAAATTTGTATGACTAAGACGTCAAAAACAGAGACAACAAAAACAAAAATAGGCTAAGGGAACTATATTAAACTAAAAAGCTTCTTCACAGCAAAGGA
Source organism: Macaca fascicularis (assembly GCF_037993035.2). NCBI lineage: Eukaryota > Metazoa > Chordata > Mammalia > Primates > Cercopithecidae > Macaca > Macaca fascicularis. The sequence goes on from NC_088395.1 coordinate 11,295,961, forward strand.
AACAATCAACAGAGTGAAAAGACACTATGTAGAATGGGATAAAATACTTGAAAACTATTCATCCAATGAAGGACTAACATCCAGGATATAAAAAGAACTCAACTCAATAGCAACAAAAACAAATAGGATCTGTATAGACAATTCTCAAAAGAAGGGAAGCAGAATTTTTAGAAGCCCCAGGGGTGAATCTAATATGCAGCCAAGGTTGAGAGCCACTGCCCTGGAGCTGTGCTTCTCAGTCTGTAATGCGCACACAAATCACATAGAAATGCAGATTCTGATTCAGTAGGCCTGTGATGAGCTCCAAGCTTCTGCATTTCTCAGAAGCTTTCAAGGATGCTGTGATGCTGCTAGTCTACAGACTCCACTTTGTCTGGAAAGGCCTTGAAACAGCAGTACTCAAAGTGTGGTCCATGAACCAATGTGATCTGAAAATTGCTTACTGCTATTTCACGAGGAGAGAATTTGAGAGCACTGTTTAGAAACATTTATAGCAACTTGACATTGCAGAGACACCCAAGTGTTGAACTTTGTATTTTATAAAGGTAAAGCATATTACAACAAAACACCTGGTTGTGTAGCACTGGTAATCTGTGAAGCACACACCTAGAGGATGTCCTGTTTGGGCATGCAAACTTGAGGCGGAAATTACATTTTATTATCTATAGAATACTTGGTAACAGGCCATAAAGGGCACTTAGAAAATGTTGGTTGAATGAATGAGTAAAAAACATTAGCCATCTGGTTGTGGCTAGGGATAGGCTTCAAAAAGAGATAAGCCTAAGCTTATATGGCCTTCAATATGCAGAAAAAAAGGTTAGAAAGTTGGGGAAAGGTTGTAATTTAATTTGATTTCAAACATTTGCTAAGAGCTTCTACACTATACTTTGGAGACAGAAAGATGAGAAAAATGTGGTCCTGGACCTGACAGACCTCCGTTCATCACCCTGTTATACAAAGTGTGGACCAAAAACATCACTGGTTATTAAAAATACAGAACCGTGGCTGGCCCCAGACCTGCTGAATGAGAATCTGTATTTCATCAAGACAATTACTGCACACATTAAGATTGGAGACATGTTGCTCTAAATAAGTAGTTCTCAACCCTGACTGAATATTGGAACTTTTAAAAATCCTGATGCATAGACCACACTCCAGACCAATTAAATCAGATTATCTTGGGTGTGGCCCATGCATCTTTAGTTTCTAAATCTCCTGAGATGATTCAATGTGCGACCAAGACTGAGAACTACTTGTTTGGAGCTCTAGTAGATAGGTATGTGAAGGTAAGATGTCAGTCTGAAGAATGCATTCATTGAATGGGCAATAGATGGAGGGGCCTAGGATTTTGAATGCAAATTGCTTTTCAGAATTACACATTAGGAAGATCATTGGAATAACTGCATGTTAATGTAATAAGATGAGGTAGAGACTAGCCACTTGGAAAGTCTCTTAAGAGGGCATCACACAATACATATCATGAGAGGACAGTATATTATCTTGTCAAATTCTCCACTTTGTGGAGAAACTAAGGGGGCCCAGTCTGTGCTGGTGAGTGGACTCATTGGCAGTGGTGACTGATGTCAAAAGGACTAGTTAGGATGGCCCATCCAACAATTTGATTTCAATCAGGGACAGCCAGTAGAGCATATCTAAGATAAATTCTTTAGGTGGCATTGAGCAAAAACAATTGAGAGAACAAATACAAATGTACAAAAGTAGGGGAGAGAAGCAAGATTTAGGAGCTAGAGGAGGGGTTAGAACAAGGAAGAAAGGACTGAGATAAAAGTCATAGACAACACAAGGATGACTTGGGACCAAGATAAATGTCATGGACAACATCACAGTGTCTTGACTTTGCCATAATGGGCAGGCAGGCTTATGAAATGAAATGAAGAGTCCAAAGTCAGGATGAATACTAAATAGAAGGATTTTTTTTTTTTTTGAGACGGAGTCTCGCTCTGTCGCCCAGGCTGAAGTGCAGTGGTCGGATCTCACTGCAAGCTCCGCCTCCCGGGTTCACGCCATTCTCCGGCCTCAGCCTCCCGAGTAGCTGGGATACAGGCACCCACCACCTTGCCCGGCTAGTTTTTTGTATTTCTTAGTAGAGACGGGGTTTCACCGTGTTAGCCAGGATGGTCTCGATCTCCTGACCTCGTGATCCACCCGTCTCGGCCTCCCAAAGTGCTGGGATTACAGGCTTGTGCCACCGTGCCTGGCAGAAGGATTGTTAATCATCAAAATTTCTATTACGTATATTCTACTGAAGGAACCAGAGCTGACATCTTGCATAGTCATCTACAGGCTAACTGCCAGCAAATTAGAAAATTCCATCTGTTAGAACCTCTCATCCTACTCAGTTAAAGTTTTACTATATCTAAAGAGTCAAAGTTAAACATTTGATAAACCAGAGAGTCCAATATTAACCCATGTTAATAATGCTGCAATGAATACTTTTGTTGGTTTCACTAACTCTGGAGTTTCACATTTCAGAAGATGAGTGTTATGGGATGAATTGTGTCTCCAAAGAAAGATATGTTGGAGTTTTTACTCCTACTACTTCAAAATGTGACCTTATGTGGAGATAGGGAATAAACAGAAGTAATCAAGTTAAAATGATGTCATTAGAGTGGGTCCTAATCCAATATGTCTGGTTGTCCTTGTGAAATAGGGAAGTTTGGACAGACAGAGAGATATGCACATAGAAAGAATGCCATGTGAAGATGAAGGTAGAGATTAGGGTGATGCATCTACAAGCTAAATGATGCCAAAGATTGCCGGCAAACCATTAAAACTAGGAGAGAGACTTAGAATAGATTCTCCCTCACAGCCTTCAGAAGGAACCAACCTTGCTGACACCTTGATGTAAGACTTCTAACCTCCAGAACTGTGGATCAATACATTTCTGTTGTTTAAGCCACTCCATTTGCGCCACTTCATTACAGCAGCCTTAGCAAACTAATACAATGAGCTGTAAGAGAAGATAGCATAGATGAAATTAAAACCTGAAAAAGGTATAAGCAACTAAAACAACTCAACAGTAAGAAAATAACCCATTTAAAACATGGGCAAAATACCTGAATTGGCATTTCTCAAAAGAAGACATCAAATGGCCAATATTTTTTCAATATATGAAAAATATATTCAATATAACTAATCATCAGAGAAATGCAAATCAAAACTACAATGAGATATCACCTCATACCTGTTAGAATGGTTATCAAAAATATGAAACATAAGAAGTGCTGGAGAGGATGTGGAGACAAAGGAACCCTTGTACATTGTTGGTGAGAATGTAACTTTGAACAGCCAATATGGAAAACAGTATGAGAGTTCCTCAATAAATTAGAAACAGAACTACCATATAATCCAGCAATCCCACTACTGAGTATATATCCAAAGGAAATGAAATCAGTATGTCAAAGAAATATCTGCACTCGTATGTTCACTGTGGTAGTATTCACAAGAGCTAAGATATGGAATCAACCTAAAGTTCCATCAGTGGATGAACTGATAAAAAAAAATATGCTATATATATACAATGGCACACTGTTCAGCCTTAAAAAAGAAAGAAATCCTACCATTTGCAACAATGCAGATGAACCTGGAATTCATTATGGTTAGTGAAACAAACCAGGCACAGAAAGAGAAATGCCACATGATATCAATTTATATGTGAAATCTAAAAAAGGCAAACTCATAGAAGCAGAGAGTAGAATGGTGGTTGATAGGGGCTGGGGATGGAGAGGGAGGATTGGAAGATGTTGGTCAAAGGATACAAAATTTCAGTTAGCAGGAGTAAGTTCAAGAGCTCTATGGTACAACATGGTGACCACAGTTAATAACAATGTATTGTATACTTGAAAATAGCTAAGAGAGTAGATATTAAGTGTTCTTACCACAAAGAAAGATAAGTATGTGAGGTAATGCATATGTTAATTAGCTTGATTTAGTCATTCCAAAATGTATACATATGTCAAGACATTAAAAATAAAACCGGGGAAGTTTATCTGTTATAAAATTAGGACAGTGCTACTAATGAAAACAACAATTAATTGAGAATATATTTTGTGAGAAAGTGCTTTATTTGTGATAAATCAGGCTTAAATAGGTAGAAAATTCAATCTTGAACAAATAAACAAAATCATTGTTTGGAACTTTTTTTTTTTTTTTTTTTTTTTTTTTTTTTTTTTTTTTTTTTTTTGAGACAGGGTGTCACTCTATCACCAGACTGGAATGCAGTGGTGCAATCATGTCTCACTGTAGCCTCAACCTCCTGGGCTCAAGCAATCCTCTTACCTCAGCCTCCTGAGCAGCCGGGACTGCAGGCATGCACTACCATGCCCAGCTAATTTTTGTATTTTTTGTAGAGAGGAGATCTCACCATGTTGCCCACGCTTGTCTCAAACTTCTGGACTCAAGCAATCTGCCTGCCTCGGCCTTCCAAAGTGCTGGGATTACAGGCATGAGTGCTTGCACCTGGCCAGAACTTTTTAAAGAAGAGCTATGACAGAATGAGATCCTCAAGAATACAGGAAATAGTCCTTTCTTTTTTTTTTCTTCTTTTTTTTCATATGTCAAAGATTTTATGTTTTATTTTTCTTACCTAAGAAATAACATATATTCAACCCATACGGATAAATATATATTTTTAGCCAAATGCACAGAGGCAGAGGGTCGCATAATCTTTTTTTTTTTTAATACTTTAAGTTCTATGGGACATGTGCACAACATGCAGTTTGTTACATATGTATACATGTGCCATGTTGGTGTGCTGCACCCATTAACTCATCATTTACATTAGGTATATCTCCTAATGCTATCCCTTCTCCCCCTACAACAGGACCCAGTGTGTGATGATCCCCTTCCTGTGTCCAAGTGATCTCATTGCTCAATTCCCACCTATGAGTGAGAACATGCGGTGTTTGGTTTTCTGCTCTTGCGATAGTTTGCTGAGAATGATGGTTTCCAGCTGCATCCATTTCCCTACAAAGGACACGAACTCATCCTTTTTTTATGGCTGCATAGTATTCCATGGTGTATATGTGCCACATTTTCTTAATCCAGTCTGTCACTGATGGACATTTGGGTTGATTCCAAGTCTTTGCTAATGTGAATAGTGCCACAATAAACATACGTGTGTGTTAAACTCTCCTACAAGGCTACAGTAACCAAAATAGCATGATACTGGTACCAAAACAGAGATATAGACCAATGGAACAGAACAGAGGCCTCAGAAATAATACCACACATCTACAGCCATCTGATCTTTGACAAACCTGACAAAAACAAGAAATGGGGAAAGGATTCCCTATTTAATAAATGGTGCTGGGAAAATTGGCTAGCCATAAGTAGAAAGCTGAAACTGGATCCTTTCCTTACTCCTTATGCGAAAATTAATTCAAGATGGATTAGAGACTTAAATGTTAGACCTAAAACCATAAAAACCCTAGAAGAAAACCTAGGTAATACCATTCAGGACATAGGCATGGACAAGGACTTCATGTCTAAAACACCAAAAGCAATAGCAACAAAAGCCAAAATGGACAAATGGGATCTAATTAAACTAAAGAGCTTCTGCACAGCAAAAGAAACTACCAGCTACCATCAGAGTGAACAGGCAACCTACAGAATGGGAGAACATTTTTGCAATCTACTCATCTGACAAAGGGCTAATATCCAGAACCTATAAAGAACTCAATCAAATTTACAAGAAAAAAGCAAACAACCCCATCAAAAAGTGGGCAAAGGATATAAACAGACACTTCTCAAAAGAAGACATTCATACAGTCAACAGACACATGAAAAAATGCTCATCATCACTCTCCATCAGAGAAATGCAAATCAAAACCACAATGAGATACCATCTCACACCAGTTAGAATGGCAATCATTAAAAAATCAGGAAACAACAGGTGCTGGAGAGGATGTGGAGAAATAGGAACACTTTTACACTGTTGGTGGGACTGTAAACTAGTTCAACCATTGTGGAAAACAGTGTGGCAATTCCTGAAGGATCTAGAACTAGAAATACCATTTGACCCAGCCATCCCACTACTGGGGATATACCCAAAGGAAATAGTCCTTTCTAATTTGAAAAGCAGAGCATTTTTACTCTTGAGGCAATTCACCATTAAGTTTACTAAAGCAGATAATGGCTTCCAAAAAGTCAACGGTGAGGGAACAGAGTCAGGGAAAGAAGAAAGGAGCCAAATGGATGAATAAGGAAAGGAAGAACAAAGAATATCAACATGTATTGTACAACTATTTCTTGAAAAATATGTCAGCTTATACCAAGCTGGTTTCAACTAGCAAGTAACTAGCCAAACTCCTTTGGGTAAGAGAGGCAGTGATACAGAGTCCAGTGTGAATACCAACTTAAATTTTAACTACTTCAGAAAGACATTTCAAGGGCATTGAGTAGGCAGCATGTACTATATTCAAAAGCTACTAAAATGCTAAAAGCCACGGCAAATGTTTAAATGTAATTGCCTAAATGTAATCAGCTAGAAGTTGCTTTTAAGAATCACCTTGTTCAATGAATGGATAGAGAAAATGTGCTGTATGTAATATACACAATGGAATACCATTCCACCATCAAAAAAAAAATGAAAATCCCATCATTTGCAGAAACATGGATAGAACTGGAGGTCACTGTGTTAAGTGAAATATGTCACACACAGAAAGAGAAATACCACATGTTCTCACTCACATGTGGGAGCTTAGAAAGTGTATTTTATGGAGGTAGAGAGTAGAATAATAGTAACCAGAGCCTAGGAAGGGTGGGGTGGGGGTGAGATGAAGAGAGGTTGATTAATGTGTGCAAACATACAGTTAGATAGAAAGAATAAGTTCTAAGGTTCGATAGCAGAGTACGGTGACCATAGTTAACCACAATGTATTGTATATTTCCAAATTGCTAGAAGATTTGAAATGTTCCCAACACAGAGAGATCATAAATGCTTGAGGTGATGGATACCCTAAATACCTTGACTAAATCATTGCTCACTCTATGCATGTAACAAAATATCACATATACCTCCTAAATATGAACAAATACTATGTGTCAATTAAAAAAAAAGAATCATCCTATTAAATCTTTTGAAGTTAGAAATTTGGTTTATCCTACAGAACCTGTATTTCATCAAGAATAGAAAACATATTCTCTGGCTTTTACAGCTTTCTTGGTAGTTGGTCTTTGGTGCAGTGGTATGAATATAAAATTAAACCTGAATCCACCACATGTATTTGAGAGTGGAAATATAAATACTTTTGTATAATCTCTCCCTCCCATAGATGTCTACAGTGAAAAAATACAGTTTGATAACGTGTCAAAACACAGGAAGGAAAACAAGGCGACTGAAAAATGTGGGGAAGCAGAGCAAAAAAGAAAAGCAATACTCCTAAGTGGGCACCTTTGAGACAATCTACCAATGAATAAGCATTTACTGAACAACTACTGTGTGAATGGGTTTGTGCTGGGCTCCATTTGGGACAACAAAACACATCTGATAGGATCTCTGTTCTGAAGGGGCTCATACAACCAAGAGGGTGATAAGAAAGACAAACCCTGGCTAACACGGTGAAACCCCGTCTCTACTAAAAAATACAAAAACCTAGGCGGGAGAGGTGGCGGGCGCCTGTAGTCCCAGCTACTCCGGAGGCTGAGGCAGGAGAATGGCGTAAATCCGGGAGGCGGAGCTTGCAGTGAGCTGAGATCCGGCCACTGCACTTCAGCCTGGGCAACAGAGCGAGACTCCGTCTCAAAAAAAAAAAAAAAAAAAAAAAAAAAAAGACAAACCTAGATACTTGAAATATATGCCAGTTCATGAAATGTGTCTTCTGGTGGTATAAGCAATTCATTAACTCATTTCAAATTAATTCAACAATATTTACAAAGGTATGCCTATATGCCATGCATTGTTCTAGGTTCTGGGGAAATGCCTATGACGAAAACAAAGGAGTTAGTCCTCATGTAGCTTAGGTTCAGTCGAGATGGAGTGAGCAGAGATAGGCCACAAATACACAAATAATATTTAATATGTAAATATTGCAAAGAAAAATAAAGCTGGATAAAGGGACATGGGAGGGAGAGAGGGGTGCACAGTGGTCAGGGGGAGACCTCTCTGAGAAGGGGACATTTAAGCAGAGAACTGAGAAAACTAAAAAGTGAGCCACATTGGGGCCAGGCATCATGGCTCACACCTGTAATCCCAGCACTTTGGGAGGCCAAGGTGGGAAGATCACTTAAATTCAGGAGTTTGAGACTAGCCGGCCAACATGGTGAAACCCCTATTCAACTAAAAATACAAAACAATTAGCCAGGATTGGTGGTGGGCCCCCAGTTACTGAGGAGGCTGAGGTGGGAGAATCACTTGAACCTGGGAGGCAGAGGTTGCAGTGAGCCAAGATCATGCCACTGCACTCCAGCCTGGGCAACAGAGCAAGACTCCGTCTCAAAAATGACAACAACAAAAAATGAGCCACATTGATATTTGGGGGAAAGCATTCCAGGCAGAGGGAAGAGTATATGCAGAGACCTCCAGATGGGAATGTGCATGTGTTTGAAGAAAAACAAAGAAACCAGTCTCTGGGGAGTGATAAGAAATGAGGCCAGAGTAACATCAGAGGAGAGCCAGAATACATAGGTCAACAAAAGAAATAATACAGGGTGATGCTGATGAAATGGAAGTCCACTGGAGGGTGCTGAATAAGTGGGATGGCATGCTCTGCATCAGGTTTTAAGTGGGAAACTCTAACTGCTCACTCCATCCACAACAAACTTTCTGAAATTCCTACTCTGCACCAAATACTAGGTATAAAAGAATAAGGTATAGTTCCTACGCTATTATTATCATCATATATCCTTATCATTAAGCACACCAGCACCAGCAGCACCATCAATGCCATTATCATCATCATCACCATCATCACTATCATTATCATCCTCCTCAAAATGCTGTTACTTAACTATACAACCGGTGGTCAATACACTTTCCTGAGTAGTGGGCCAAGATCCAACACCTTTTTCTTTCCAGGATAGATGAGTGCATTGGGTGAGAGTTAAGGATACATCTGACTTTTGTGAAGCTACCAGGGCTTGCAAAGTGATTTGAGTTACAAGGAAGACCCAAGAGGCCAGGCTATGTGCCAGTGTGAATTGGCCAACTTATGCCATACCACAGCAAGGCTGCTATCTGACTAGTTAACATCCAGTTGGACAACTTCCTGCAATGGACCCATTCTTTGTGGATTACAAAGTTTCTTTAAAAGACCAGTAGTCAAAACCAGACTTACAGTTTCTTGTTTTGGATCTCCCATGAAGGTGAGGCTCTTTGTGGACTAAAGAAAAGGAGTTCCTCAGGACAGGAAAGAGGTTACTATTAGCATAACTAACTGTAGCTAATTTTGTTATGGTATGGTTCTAGGGTGGCCCTTATTTTCAGGAATTTAATTTCAGAACCTCAACTACTTCTTTAAAAATAGAAATCACCTACTTTCAGAGCCTTTGATATTTCTAGAATATCCTGTTCATTCCTTCCTATGTTATATTAAAATTTTCTGTTTATGTAACTGTCTCCCTACTAGGTTCTGAAATTTCCAAGGACAGAGACTATGTCTTATCCATGTCTGTACCCCAATAACTTGCTCAGAGTCAGATAAACCTTCATTGAAATATGTAGTTTTTTCCTGCTTCTTCCCCTACAACAACAATCAAAATTCTACCCCTTGGACACTGCTATTGAAGAGTACAAAGATACTGTAATAAAAAGGAAACATAAAGTTACTAAAAATTGAGCTTCGATAATATATAAATGAAGAGGAAGAAGAGGAGAGGAAGAAGAAAAAGGAGATATTCAGGTGTGATGCTTTGCTCTTTCCAATAAGGTAATACCTATTATTCAGTTGAAAGTTTCCCCATAAATCCTATCACCCATGTAAAAGTCTTTTCTGGAAGCAGATCAAAGTTTTGAAAACACCCTGTCAGAGACAGTATGACAGCTATGAATAGAATGTGGCATGAATGCTAGATTACTCATGATGAGAAAGATAGCAACCGCAATGCTGCAACAGAAATAAAATACTAAGAGCTTGTACGGGTAAAAATGACACCAACAGGCTGCAAGTATTACCCTCAGAGCTACAACAATCCCTTGAATTTTAACCATTTGTTTCTGGGGTTTTTTTGTTTTGTTTTATTTTTGTTTTCTTAAAGGCAAAAAAAAAAAAAATTATGAAAAAAAGACCAAAAGAAAAAATTCCATGAAAAAAACGAATAGAGATATTACATGAGCCAAAACATGAACAAAATCATTTCAGGAATAATCCTCTAAAAATAAGAAAAGAAACTGCCTTTTGCAAAGATGGGCCTTGCAATTCATCCCAGTGTTAGTTATCAGGAAAAAACCCTGTAAGCACAAAGAACTTCATCCATAAACCATTCTTCCATTAGGTACCATCGAGTCATCCTAGCTAGGAAAATTTTATAAGTGCCACAATATAAAGTGGGAATTTGGGATCAGAACACAAGAAAGGAAGTTTCTAACTTACAACCTATTAATCAAACTCAGCCTCGGTTTTGAGCAAATCTTAATTCCAAAGTTATACTGCAGGCTAATGTGGCCTCCAATTATATGTATGTATGAGAAATAACTCAGCCCGGGAGTGGCCTCTGTGAATCATTCTAGACAGATAAGGTGAGTAGACCTACCACAATGCATGCTCAAATCTCTAAGTTAAAGCAAGCTGGAATGGGCCTATCATCTGGAATTATTGGGACAGAGCTACCATTTACAACCCCATATGCTCCGTGTTTTTTGCTGCCAAAATTAAAATCCAAGCAATCTGCTTGGGAAACGATGAAGCCTGACCATCGTGATACTTAGAGGAGAGCCGTAGTATGTCCTCAAGGCATTATTTATTATTGGTGTTTGCTTACTTTCCCCCCAAAGTCTGTGGCTTATCCATAACATCTGGGCTTCATCGTTGACTGGAAAACTTATGAGAGCCCTCGTGCTGAGTGAGGCAATGGAAACAGAAAATGATGTCGGAGGATTGTCAACAGGCATTTAGACATTGCCAAACGTCATGTTCTTTTCCAAGGAACATTTAGGATGCAAATAAAAATCAAGTAACACTTCTTCTTGGCAAAGGAATGGGCTTAATTTGCTTTTGTTTTCTTCTCTCTTGGTTTTAACTTGAACTAGGCTGCAGAGGATCATGACGACTTTATCAACTTTAGTTGCACTAAGATAAAGAGCTGTAGCTACAGTTTAAAAAGGAGAAATTTTGTCAGGTGCGGTGGCTCACCCCTGTAATCCCAGCACTTTGGTAGGCCCTGGTGGGTGGATCACGAGGTCAGGAGTTCGAGACCAGCCTGGCCAATATGGTGAAACCCCATCTCTACTAAAAATACAAAAATTAGCTGGGAGTGGTGGTGGGGCCTGTAATCCCAGCTACTTGAGAGGCTGAGGCAGGAGAATTGCTTGAACCTGGGAGGCAGAGGTTGCAGTGAGCCGAGATCATGCCATTGCACTCCAGCCTGGGCGACGAGAGCAAGATTCCGTCTTTAAAAAAAAAATAAAAAAACAAACAAGAGAAATTTTCCGCAGTGGCATAAAGCAGCTCCCCTTGTGGAGAATTCTATGGCTAAGTCACGTAAATTCCCTCTACTACAGTTAACTGCTTTGAGAATTTTTTGGGAACTTTTGTTCCGCTTCTGCTTGTGCACTTGTCTACCCTGTCCACAGCTACTTTTCAGCTATAGTGACAGATCTGCATTAGCCCTTCCTTTAAAGGGAACAGAGATGGCAACAGCTCCTCCAGAACATCAGAGTCCTTCATGTTCCAGCAATCGCTAGGTGATGGCCCCCTGGTGGCTGGTGGTGATATGGAAGGGAGAAGTAATGCTACTTTCACCTCTTACATCATCTATGCACTTGGGCTTTCATGATGAGGCCCGTTTCTTTTTCTGTCACTGCTTCTTCCACTACTTCAAGCTGTTTAAAGCTGTTTAAGATCCAGCATCTTTGTACATGCTTAGTGTACTTTCTGCCTGCCTGGAATGTGTTCTTCTTCCTTGTTTGTCCAATTCCTTGTTATCCTTCAAAATGTCACCTTTCTGCACTAGCAAGCCTTTGTTGTCCTCTGGGATAACATGGAGGGCTCCTCCTCCCATAACAGTTCCTTTACACCTCTGTTACCCTTACAATCACTGATTTATGTATCTATGTCAACTATTGGCCCCCAAGTTTTTTCCCAAACAGGAAATCAATATAATTTGCCTTTGTATTCCCAGGCGTGAACATAAGAGGTTTAATAACTATTTAAGAGACAGTTTAATAACTGTCTGCTCAACAAAGCAGGAGGGCCAGACGCAGTGGCTCACGCCTGTAATCCCAGCACTTTAGGAGGCCAAGGTGGGCAGATCACGAGGTCAGGAGATCAAGACCATTCTGGCTAACACGGTGAAACCCCATCTCTACTAAAAATACAAAAAATTAGCCAGGTGTGGTGGCAGGCGCCTGTAGTCCCAGCTACTCAGGAGGCTGAGGCAGGAGAATGGCGTGAACATGGGAGGCAGAGCTTGCAGTGAGCCAAGATCGTGCCACTGCACTCCAGCCTGAGCGACAGAACGAGACTCCATCTCAAAAAATAATAATAAAAAAGTAAGAATTCACTATATTAAAATGATAAATCAACCAAACAACCATGCCTGTTCTTTAAAAGACAAGAAACATGCTGATTGCAAGTTCTCCATCCTAAAAAAATAATAATAGATCCCCTACAACTTCAGAGAAAAGAGCACCCAATTCTCAAAGTTGGGGGAAAAATAGTGCAATCAAAAAGACAGGTTAGCAAGCTTTTTCTTCCATAAAGAGTCAGTAAATGTTCATTATCATGAGTTCTACATTCTCTATTTCAGTTACTCAAGTTGTCTGTTGTAACATGAAGGAAGCCATAGGTAATGTGTAAACAAATGCATATGACTGTGCTCCCATAAAACTTTATTTCCAAAAATAAGCAGCAGGTTGAATTTGCCCTGCAGGCCTTAGTTTACTCATTCTTAATATCGAACGTCAAAGAACTTAAAAGCATCAACTTTAGTGTTTAATGAAAAGGGAAGTACTTTCATGTGTTCTCTAGAATCCCAGAAGGAGGGAAAAGCCTATGTAGGACATTTGTATGTGGGTATCATAAGGATGACATGCATTTTCAAGAAAATCCACTCATCATGCAAAACCAAATGACTTTAATAACCATGAGCTATGTTACCATACCCTGTTTTGTGGGTGAATCTGAGTTTACTAGTCATACTGATGGCCCATGGGGCAGGAAGCAAAATTTCAAGGGGTAGTTGTGCTACAAAGAGGTAGATAATCCTTCCTCCATTATATCATTTTCTTATTCCTGTTTACTACACTTTGAAAAGAGGTCAAAACGTCATCTTAAACAATTTTTTGAAATGCAAGGAAGTCAAATGCTCTTAAAGTCATGCATTTTCTATTTTCCATACCTCTTTTTTGATACAAGTGTATTTTTCAAATCTTTTACTGTTTAGCATTCTCCTTATTCTAATGACAAATTTCCCGACAAATTACTCATCACTCAAATAACAGCTATTTGTTAAACACTTTCTGCAGGCCAGTCACAGTGCTAGGTGCTATGACAGTCTCTCAAAACTGAACATCTAGGGCGGGGGCCACACCTGGACTGCAGCCTGTTTTTATAAACAAAGTTTAATTGGAACTTAGCCACGTATAGTCTATGGCTGTTCTGGTAATACAGAGTGAAGCAGTTTCAACAGAGACCACATGGCCTGCAAAGTCTAAAATATTTACTATTTATCCTTTACAGATGTTTGCCAGCCCTTGATCCAAAGCAAAGATCCTAGGCAACAGAAATATCCATCAGTAGAGTACAGGTTAAACAAATTAAGGGATCACTATTTTATAATTAACCTCCATATAATGGAATACTATAAAACCCTTAAAAATAAAAGCTAAAACAAAGGAAGCATATGTACACCCAGAGATATAAAACTATCTCCAAGGTATGTTAAGTACAGGAAATTGTGTAAAAATTGTGTAGTATAATTTGTACAAAAGTGGTATACATAGAGATAGATTCAGAAATGTGCATGCTTATAAATGCATACAATAACACAGGAAGAATGGAAATGTATGCAAGACATTGGTATCACTTGTCTCTGGGTAAGTAAAATGGTAGACTCAGGACTAGAGATGAGAATGAGACCTTTAATAAAAGCGCATATTGTTTAAGACCATTCAAATTTTTTATCCATATGTATACACGAACTATTCAACATTAATAAGTATATAAAAATAACACGTTTTGAAAATTGATGCATTAAAGAAAATCAAGTTTGGCTATGAACCCAAAGGAAATAAAGTTATATCTGGAAAACCCAAATTTTCTACCAGCTCTGGACAAAAATGGACTAGTGATTTCAAGTTTCCCTATCCACCTCCTTTTTTCATGTCAAAGAAGGGAAGCTGCAGAAAGCCCTGGCTTCCTTGGTATCAGGAAGCATTGGTTGTTCCACATGAACACCAAGGATGCAACATCTGGATGTCCACACATGGCTAAGGCAGTGAAACAAATTCAGATGGAGGCTAGTGGCAACAATCACAAAATGGAAGCACTGTGGGCCTACCACTGAAGCTGCTGGGGCAGGTAATACAGCATGTCCTTTGGGAGGGGCCAGAGGCAGGGCTGACTCTATCTATAAGCAACAAGAAAAGTGCTGCCCCACCTAAGCACCAGAAAAGAGAGCAGGAGCTCATAGGAAGGGCAAGAAAGCAAAAGCAACAGGGGTAATACGTTATGAAGGGACTAGGCCAGACCTGAATACCAAGGATGACAACAAAATGAATAGCTGCCACACTGGGGGAACTACTTAAAAGGTGTGTGTGTTAATTCTTTTTAAGAACATGCCAGAAGTTATAAAAAATGAAAATTGTCTTTCAAAACAGTGGATCTACCATATTAATTTGGGGAACTGCCCTCAGATCCACATCAGTGGTCTGTGAAACTGCAATCTAGCAGCTTGTAATGGAAATGGCATGCTCATTCATTCAGACAATCTTAAAATGTTCCTGTATAGAATTTTTTAAAAGTCTATTAGCATGTAATTGGTATATTAAGGAAACACAACGCTTAGAGTCAACAATCTCACACAATGAGATTATTATTTGGATTTGTTTCTTTCAAAAATGAAAATAACTTTATTATTTGAATGTTAGGAAGACATAAACAACAGAGAAAACTATAAAACAAGGAGAAGTTTTAAAAACAACCTTAAGTTCCAAATTCAGGAATTATTTAACTTTCTGATTCCCACCAAAAAAAAAAAAAAAAATCATACCATCTAGCTAAAAATCTCAAAATAGAGTAGCAGGCATTACCCTAGATGATTTCAAAGTTAAATCTCCTCTTTGCCACTCCAGCACTAACAGTGACCTTCCCTCTGGCTCCCACCTTTGAAATGCAATGTCACTCAAGGTTCACTGGCTATTTTGAGAATAAGCAAATCAAATTACCCAAGATTTTTGCAAACTCACGCCTCCTAGAAAAAGTTAATAATGCCTTTATGTTAATTTGATTCACCTTCTAATTTTGGAACTTTATTACTCTGAACACATGTCAGCTGTTATATTTTTAGTTTAATTGCCTAATTGTGAAATTTCTATGCCATGTGTATTGGACTAACTTCTGCTTTGGGGAGAAAACCCACAATAAATACAAGTTATTTTTAAAAGAGACATAAGGGCTATTGAGCACCTGGAAAACTGCATAATTATAACCACATATTAATGTCATTTTTTAAAAAGACATTGAGTTAAAAAAAGAGAGGAAGAAAGGAAAAATATGTTTTTATTAGAAAATTCATAAGAAAATAAAAATGATATTAAGTGAATTCATTTGAAATAAGTAATTTATCAATATTAAAATCCTTGAAGAAATTATTTACCAACTGTAATTTTGTGAGCCAAGAGTTGGAATACCCACTTATTAAAAAATCATAAGATAATCCAATTTAATAACAATAAAGTAGTTCAAATATATAAGTAACAAAAGTAATGGAGCAGGCATTATGGAAATGTGTTATGAAGAAAACTCAGTATTATTGTTCTTTCTAGCTAATTTTCAACTGTATGAAATCTCACAAGATGTATATAATCAGAGGCACATTAACTGAGAAAAGTATTTCTCCCTCACATGTGTGCACATGCATATGAGTACATATCCACCTACTAATTAGAAAGATACTCCTGTGAGCCAGAATAGGACATCTCTGCAAAGATTGGAAACTTTGCAAACATTCATCATTCATAACAATTAAGAACTTTATTGCAGCTACAATCAAGTTCCTAATTTCACATCACAACCTAAGTCTAGAAGGAACTGGCAGAAATTCACACTTATGTTTATATTTAAAATCGAAGTGAAGTTAAATTCTGGAACAAATACTGGTATTCTTAGTTTCTCCTGCAATGTGAAACATAATACTCTTTGATAAGTTACTGTTGGTTAACTTAAAATAATTTCTTGCAGGCCTTATTTTCAGTAACATGTCTCCGAGTATTCTTAGTTTTGACTTGTTGCATTTTTGAGTCCAGAGCTCTAAAGCATCGCGTGTTAAAGGTCACAAAGAGAGGCAGCCTCTAAAACTACTCATTTATAAAACATTTTGTTGACTTGTTAGCTTATCATTGACAACAAAAAAATTCACATAAGCTCTAAAAAGTGCCTTTATTCCAATGAAAGACAATAAAATGATAGATAGCAAGAATAGATAAATCAGCATTCAGTGCAACTAGGGAGATTTCCAATATATACAGGTTAAATAATTCAACTTCCAATGAATTAACTGGAGGTTATTATGCCTTTCTCTTTGCATGTTAATCATTATAAAAGAAACAAAATTTCAATATTAGGTATAGTATCTGTGAAGTATTTTTCAACTAGAATTTTTTAAAACTTTCAGAACACTATTGATTACAACTTCCATACACATTTCCTTAAAAAATGATTGAAAGTATTAATAAAGTATTAAGGAAATTTGAAGTTAGTATCTCAGTTTGGTTAAATTAAGGGCCCATAAGTGCTCGGGTATAGTACTTTTTATTTGACTTATCCAAGAGAACATTTTTTTTTTTTACAGAGTTCTGGTTTTATAATATATTCTTGAGAGGAAAAAAAATATCATTATTTGATATTTAATACTAATTCACCTAAATACAGTAAAATTTCTTTATAAAACCTAATAATGAATATACAAAGACTATTTCACATCATGATGAAAAGAAAACTGACTGCTAGCATTCTATGAGGAATAAACCAGACTTTATGACTTCTAACATGTAGTAACATTTTTATACAGCATTAGGTCAATTTCATGGATTCCTCAGCCTTTAAGTCTTGTATCCAGGCCAAAAGCATGGGTTTCTGGAAGCAAATGTTATGAATCCGATGACAAGTAGAACATGCCACTAAAAACAACCCCAAAAGTTGTTCTACCACTCCTGGCCAGGTCTCATGTCCTACAGGACTGGTTGGATGGAGCACCTGTGCAAGGATAACCTCCTGGACAAATTTCATTGCCTCCTGGAGACTTTTTCCAAGGTTTGTCTCTGAAGGAGAAAACTTATCCAAAGACTCTGACCTTGGCATACAGGAGTAGAGAAGACACTCAGCCAGCTGATTAAAGTGCACAACATATTTTACCAGAAAGCAGGGAAATCTCAGAGTACTATTCTACTATGTAGAGTAAGGATATGGTTAGGGAGTTGCCCAATTTTCCTGGTAGCTCTGTGTGAAGCATAGGTACCAGTCTTTTCCTATTTCACATCAACAACTATCACTGAATCTTAATTTTGAGGGTCATCACATCTCCGGTTGCTATTTCTCCCTGATTCTATTACCCTGCCCCAGATCAGAAATGTTTTTCTCAGCACTTTCAGTTTTGGAGGAACAACATCCTCTTCTTTGGGCACCCCAGGCTCACAGATCAGTTTCAGAAAATCCCCAGAAACACAATATGGCCTGAACTATCAGTAGGCTACTCAGAACTATATTCTTTCCTTTATGTTATTCTCTGGATCCCAGCAGCTAGAAGCTTGGGAATTACATTTTCCAGACTCCTTGCCATACAGTTCAGGGTGAGGTCACACAAATGAGATACATTCACAGGCCTAAGAGAAGCCAAAGTTCAATATGGTGATGGCAGGCAGATGAATAGGCCTGGGCCAATGGCCAATGGGAGGTGTTGCTAGATGCTTCCAGGTACAGTATGTATCTGAGACCATCAATAGTGTTTGCCTGCTGTTATTATCGTCCTAATTTCTTGAATGCTAGTTGAAGTCCTTTTCAATTCTTTAGTAAGCCTCTCACTCCTGTAATAAATCTTTATTCTTGAAATATCTATAGGTTTTCTGTTTTCCCAACTGAATCCGTGCCAGCACAGAATGGCTCAGTCATAACTCAGGTGCACTGTTGGTGGAAGGGCCAAAGGGGGTTAACTGGCCTCCATAGAAGCAGCTCAGGTACCAACAGCAGATAACAAGCAAAGGTTCAAGAAATCAGACTGAGTCCAATATAAGGGATGGCAATTGTCAAGGGGGGACCTATTCAGAGCTGGCTATCAAAGGCAATATTCTAGCTCCTGGAAGAAACAGCATCTATTAGCTTTAGAGCTGACTTCAAAATTCAGTGTTCACATTTGAGATAGTGATGCACTTCCTCTTCATCCCAGATACGAATTTAGCGCAAGTATGATAAAGACTCTGTGTAAACCAACACATGGTACTCGTGGTGTCCTGGTTGGTGATGCAGAAAATATGGACTATAGTGTTCCTGGCGCTGATAATCCACCAGAGGCTGACAGCAATAGTGAAGGAGGTTTCCTGGAAGGTGAGAAAGCACTGGGAAAATGCTGCTTTCATGTCTGGTTCACTGGTGTTCATTTTGTAAAAGAATGTTAGCATATAGAGAATGTTTACTCTTTCCATTACATGAGAATGTGGCGAATTAACAAATCTAAAAGAAGACCAGACTTAGGACGATTGCTGAGGTCTGTATCCATTCATCCCCAAGTTCCCCTACCCTACATCCTTGCTAATACACACGCTGCTTCCCTTGGAGATTACATTCTCACTCTGTTGCCTTTGCAGAATTGCTGATCACATGAATAAAATGTTTATGTTAATTCATGACAAAACAAAAGTGCTGAACAGAAATTCACTTAAACTCTTCTGGAACTTGGTTTTCTTTATCATTAAATTGAGATTATAATCCTATTGTTTAGGGGGTTTGTGAGAATTAAATGAAATATACATATAAGAGCTTTAGAATGTGAAGTATTACCAGTAAAAAATTTATTGCAATCATATCCATACAAAAATGTCTATGAAATATCTCCATGAGTATTATGCAAAACCATGTACAAGACAAAGTAAGTTAAGGCCATGAGAGCAAAAAAGGATTGCAAAGCATAACAAAAGCCAAAAATGAAAACAAAACAAGACTTTTGTTTCTTTAAAAATAATATCACCAGCCAAACTGCTTAACTTTCAAAGTTATGGCTTAGAGCATGCTCAAACAATTTCTAAAATGTGAAAACATCTGTGGAACTTGTGGGAAAACATAATTTCCAAAAGCTCTACTCACAACAAACCCAATAAAAATAACAATGCCCACATCATTGCAGACATACACAACAGTGCACAGCAATCCCTGATGCAGTCTGGCCCACCCAGAATGTAGACCTTAGAACATTTGGTGACAACACTGATCAACAGCATTTCATGAACAAGCCTTTGTGAATTAGTTCAAGATTTCTCTAAACATGTTGAATCATCATGTTTATAACATGGATTCTTGGTTTGGGTTCTCCCACAAGTAGAGTCAGAAACAAGGATTTGACTGTAAGTAGTTTATTTGGAAGGTGAGACAGAGAAGGGAAAGAAACCAACAGAGGTGTGTTATCACACAAGTTACTTCTGTGAGCAATTTGATCAATCCTACTAGGTAATACTGAGAGACAGTATAGAATATGCCTCAGAGACCCCGTCTCTACTAAAAATACAAAAAAAAAAAAAAAAAAAAAAATTAGCCGGGCGTGGTGGCGGGCGCCTGTAGTCCCAGCTACTTGGGAGGCTGAGGCAGGAGAATGGTATGAACCTAGGAGGTGAAGCTTGCAGTGAGCCGAGATTGCGCCACTGCGCTCCAGCCTGGGAGACAGAGCAAGACTCTGCCTCAAAAAAAAAAAAAAAAAAAAAGAATATGCCTCACAGTTGTCCTAACTGGGAGACTAGGAAGCTGGGGCAGCTATTTGCCAAATCCCCATTCATCCAGCTGCTTGTTTTCTTTTCTTTCTCTTTTTTTGACAGGGTCTTGCTCTGTGGCCCAGGCTGGAGTCTGGAGTGCAGTGCTGCAATCATGACTCACTGTAGCCTTGAATTCCTGGACTCAAGTGATCCTCCCTTCTCAGCCTCCTGAGTAGCTAGGGCTACAGGCATATACCACCACACCCAGATTATTATTGTTGTTGTTGTTGTGTTGTTATTATTGTTATTGTAGAGAAAGGGTCTAGCCATGTTGCCCAGGCTGGTCTCAAGCTCCTGGGTCCAAGCAATTCTGCCTCAGCCTCCCAAAGTGCTGGGATTACAGGTGTCATGAGTCACCATGCTGGGAGAATTGCTTTCATGGCCATTAACACCCAGCCAATTCTCATTGTTAGGAAAAAAACACCCTCAGGTGGCAGAGTTTTAGGTGTTCCCAATAAGCAGCCTTCCATGCATAGAGTAAATGCTAAGGGGACATGAGAAAACACTGAGAGTATTACAAATTTAAGTCCCAGGGAGGACGTGGAAAAAAAAATTCTATCAACTGCACACAAAATAACTGCTGAATCTACAATTAAAAAATAGTGTGGCGTCAGCATATCCAGGTACATGCCATATAGCTGAAAGCTACAGTGGTCCAAAGTATGTTGGGAATATTCACTTTAAAAATGTATTCATCACCAAATGAGTATATTGGAAGTTCTCAGCAGAATAAAAGAAATCACAATTCTTTAATTCCTTATTTCAATAGAGATTCTAAAGATTCATTCTCTTCAATCCTGAAGCAATTCAGTAATGACAAAATTGCTAAATAAATAAAAATCAAGCAATGCAACTGGTAGTAATAGAAAATTGTAGTTCTGGCCAAGCGCAGTGGCTCATGCCTGTAATCCCAGCAGCGGGCAAATCACTTGAGGTCAGGAGTTCGAAACCAGCCTGGTCAACATGGCAAAACCCCGTCTGTAGTAAAAATACAAAAATTAGCCGGCTGTGATGGCGACTACCTGTATCCCAGCTACTCGGGAGGCCAAGACACGAGACTCTCTTGAACGCTAAGGGTAGAGGTTGCAGTGAGCTGAGATTGCGCCACTGCACTCCAGCCTAGGTGACAGAGTGAGACATTGTCTCAAAAAAAAAAAAAAAAAAATTGTAGTTCTGCTCACAAAATCAAAGTTTTACTGAGGCCATTTTATGCAGAATATGCTAGCAGGAACTTCAGAGATATGTTTTAAAATGAAGTCATTAACTTGTTCTTTTCTTTCATACAGGAGTAACAAAAACTGATTTATTACAAATGGAGGCTATGGCAAAAACATAATTGGTAAAATCTATGTCTAGGCCCAGCAGGACAGAAGGTACTTAGTGATGAAAAAGCTCAGAGCAAAGACTTGGAATCAACCCAAATGTCCATCAGTGACAGGCTGGATTAAGAAAATGTGGCACATATACACCATGGAATACTATGCAGCCATAAAAAGGATGAGTTTGTGTCCTTTGTAGGGACATGGATGCAGCTGGAAACCATCATTCTTAGCAAACTATCACAAGAACAGAAAACCAAACACCGCATGTTCTCACTCATAGGTGGGAATTGAACAATGAGATCACTTGGACTCAGGAAGGGGAACATCACACACCGGGGCCTATCATGGGGAGGGGGGAGGGGGGAGGGATTGCATTGGGAGTTATACCTGATGTAAATGATGAGTTGATGGGTGCTGACGAGTTGATGGGTGCAGCACAGCAACATGGCACAAGTATACATATGTAACAAACCTGCACGTTATGCACATGTACCCTAGAACTTAAAGTATAATAATAATAAAAAATAAAAAAAGAAAAAAAAGAAAAAGCTCAGAGCTAGGTGGGATTAATTAATGAATTGTTTTGTACAGGTGAGCTTTGAGCAGAGTTATAAAGGAAAACAAGGAAGGACAAGTAGAGCAGAAGAAAGAGGGGGTTCTACACTAGTCGTTCTTAAGTGCAGACAATCGTGACCCCTAGGAGGCATGTGGCAGTGTCTAGAGACATTTCTGGTTGTAGCAACTTGGGGAGGGGTTTCTGACATCTAGTGGGTAGAAGTCAGAGATGCCACTAAATATCCCACAATGCACAGGACAGCCCCCACCACAAAGAATTGTCTGGCCCCAAATGTCAATGGTGTCACAGTTGAGAAGCCCTGTTTTAAATAAGGAGAATCGTATGGATGCTAAAAGGTTAACATGTAAATCAAAGGAGGCACACTAATCTGTAGAGGATGTCATGGGTGGTTAGTGCAGGTGTTGGGGGAAGGTATCAGTGCTAGCAGGATTTCAGGTTTTGTTAATAAGAAATTCCTCTCCTCTAGCTTATGTCTTAATAATGTGTAAAATCCATGTAAGGTGATAAAAACCAAAGCTCTGACTCTAGCACCAATGGGAACATTATTGGACCACTGTGCATTTCCATCGCTGACTTCTATGGAAATTGGGATGGGTGGATGTCTACACCACAGTGGCCTCTCCTAACCACACCCCCCATCCTAACTGAGGTCTCAGTAGCCCTGCACCTTCTGTAGCATATACTGTTTATAAACACTCTTGAATATTCCTTTTGACACCTCTGTCCTTCACATTTCTTCGCTCAAATTTCTGCTTAAACCACCCAGGGGTCTAGGCTTCATTCCACAGAGGACTCAACAGGCATTTCTGTTGCTGCCACAGAGTCTTCCCTCCATGGCATTTATTTTTGTCATATTTAAAATGTTGGCTGAGCAGAAGCCTAGGAATGTTGTGAAAATGCAAAAAGAGAAAGGCTCTGAGTAAAATGCAGAGCAAAAAGATCTAAAAATAAATTTCTTGTTTACAGCAAGCTCAAGTCAGGAGCATAAGTAAAAAGAAACATGTTAGAAACCTTAGAATAATGGGTCTTGGATCAAGAGGCATAAGGAGAAGGGCAGGTTGAGAGGATGGTTTTGAAAGTGACACTAAGTCTCATGAGCTATGACATTAAATTTATATCTATTTAAGTCATTGACAGAATTAGAATCAAGTTTACAAACTCTAAATTACAGGAAAGGCAGAGAAAACATCAGATCAAAAAATTACTAAGTATTACACTTACTAATCTACAGCTGAGATTTCAGAAGCAAATGCAAGTTAAAAATGAGATCATGGGAGGATAGTTTTTCTGTTCATTTGAAGAATGAACATGATTTATTTTATATGCTATTGATACGAAATTATAAATATTTGATAATATGTTTAATAGGTATCAACCATCTAGGCTGAAGGTTGGTGATAACAATAATAAGATGATGATGATGATGATGATGATAATGATAGTAATGGTGGTGGTTAGAAATTATTGAGTGCTTACAGTGTCCTAAGAACTATGATAAGTGTTACAATTTCAATCTCTCAACACAACCAGAAGATACCATTATTATTATCCCCCACTTATGGTACAGAAGCTGAAGCATGGGGAATCAGGGCAAGTAAGTGGTGGTCCTTAGACTTTATCCAGATCTGTCTACATAGCCCACCATCATACTATCTCTTTGGTGGTGGCATTTTAAAAGATCCAGTATTACTTTGGTGCCTAATTTTTAAACACTAAATCTACAATTTTAAATGTAACTATTATTTGAATTATATATCTTACTAACATTTGAATATTTTTGTCCCCTCTAAAAATTATGATGAAAGTTAATCCCTATTGTGGTGGTATTGGGAGGTAGGGGCCTTTTGGAGAAATGGTTAAATCATGAGGGCTCAGCTCTAATTAAGTGTATTTGTGCCTTGTAAAAGGGCCAGAGGTAACCAGCTTAGGCCCCCTTTTGCCCTCCTGTCCCTTCCGCCATGTGAGGACATAGCATTCTTTCCCTCTGGAGGATGCAGACAGCATCATTTTTATGCAGACAGCAGCCCTCACCAGAAAATTACACGGCTGGGGTCTTGATCTTGGACTTCCCAGCCTCTAGAACAGTGAGAAATAAAATTCTGTTCTTTATAAATTACTCAGTCTGTGGTATTTTGCTATAGCAGCACAAATGAACTAAGACATTCCTCTAGGTTAAGAATTAGGGTTGGGCTTTCCTTCTAGAAAATTCTTTTGGGATTGTCCACCACTGATTTTCATAGAGGGGTCACCTGATAGGTAGAAAAGGCACAGACTCTGATGCCAGATAGGCTGGGGTTTAAATCCTTGCTTCACTCACTACTCTCTAGTCATATGAATTCAGGCAACTCACTTAACTATAGTAGGTAGAATTCTAAGGATAGCCTCCCAAGATTCCCATCCCATGGTTACTAAATTAAATACTAATCTAGGTACTGCTACAAAGGGATTTTGAAAATGTAACTAAGGTCCCAAATCACTTACCCTCACATGTGGAGATTATCTGGGTGGGCCTGCTCTAATCACGTTAGCCCTTTAAAAGGAAGAAGTCAAAGGCTGGGCATGGTGGCTTTTCAGGTGTAAACTTGTAACCTCAGCATTTTAGAAGGCCAACACAGGAGGATAGTTTGACCCCAGAGCTTAAGACCAGCTTGGGAAACTTAGGGAGACCTTGTATATTAAAAATAATAATAATAATAATAATAATTAGCTGAGTATAGTGCTGCGTGCCTGTGGTCCCAGCTACTCTGGAGGCTTAGATGGGAGGATCACTTCAGCCTCTGAGGTTGAGGCTGCAGTGAGCCATGATTGCATCACTGTACTCCAGCCTAGGAGACAGAGGCCCTGTCTCAAAAATAAAAAATTAAAAAGGAAGAAATCAAAGAGATTGGAAGCATAACAAGAATCTGACATACCACTGCTGGCTTTCAAGACTGAGGTACCATGAGACAAGAAATGCTGACAGCCTCTCAAAGCTGAGATAGACCTGCTGTCAACAGCCAGCAAGGAAACAGGCATTTTCCCAAAAACCAATGTTAACACCTGTTGATTAGGGCTCAAGTCCATTAAATTGATTAACCTATTAGGTGCTGAACTATTTGCACTATCAGGATAACCAAATCATAATGGGCAATGAGGTTTCTTTGAAAAAAACAATCCCTCTCATCCTCTCATCTGTACCATATGTTTTACTCTAAAAGGAACTCTCAGATCAATTTTGCATTTTTCACCCACATAGCAACATTTTGAAGTAAGCACAAGAGGACGGAGATGGCTTGCTGATGACTAAGGGATTGTGCTAAGCCAGTGTTCACATTTCCTCACCTCCCTTGTAGCTAGGATGGAGCCACGTGATCAAGTAATGGTCAATGGAATGACCAGAGTTCTGGTCAAAGGCAGGAGTGATGTCAGGCTCATGGGATCTGCCATTTTCTCATGCCATTCCATGGAGCACACAGATTGAACATGGGGGTGCCGCAAGACAGAAGAAGCCTTGAATGCCCACGTGGAAGCCTGCCCTCCAAATGCCTAATTCCAATGCAAACAAAAACTAAATTTGTGTAAAGTAGCAAAAATGTTCAGTTTGTTTTTTCCAGCAATTAGATTTTTGATGCAGCAACAGGACTACCCTACTTGAGATATTTGAACCTTAAAGTGAGGTACTGACATAACCAAGACCTAATAATGAATTTAGAACTGGCTTAGTCCTCAGGTACAGACAAAGAGGAACTAGATACCAGAGGTTAGAAAGACAGGTGACAGCAAAAAAAAAAAAAAAAAAAAAAAAACAACTTGCTACAACTTTTACCTGTGATAACCTGGAAGGGCGACCACATGCCTTCAAAGCCAGCACCTTTAGAATTAAAATGTTAGCATATGTTGGCTACTCTTGACTGTGTCTGACAAGGGATTAAAAGGAAAGTGGGTGGGGGAGAGATGGGAGAGAATTTGGCCATTTTGAAAGCAGAAATGAAAGCAACAAGGATTCCAGAATTTCAGGTTAAAGTGTTAAAAAAGCTTACTCTACTACATGCCCAACCATATAAAACAGAGAAAGACCTTGGGACATTAGCGTGTGCTGACCTCCACCCATAACTGTTGTTATTTAACAGATGCAGTTCAGAACAGTTAAATTACTGCCTGAGAGCTCATGATTTTGTGAAGTGACAGATCCAGGATTCGAACTCATATCTTGCAAATCTGACTTCAACTTTCTTTCCGTATATTTCACAGCTAAAATGCTGCAGTAAATTATCGTTGTTTAATATGCTGATGGTTCAGAAGCTAAACAACAGTGAATTTCCTTGGGAACAAAATAAACTTTCCATGCTTTTTATGGGAATCTAGAAGGTGAAATCAGTGTTTCAGTTTCCCTAAAATGGGATCCCTACATTGTTTACACTGAGAACTCCTTGTCCTTCTTCCTTTTCTTCTACTGACAAAATAAGATTGGCCTCTTTTATTGTCACTTTATTAAAAATTAGATTTGAGAATGTGTTTTCTTGTTGGCAGTGACTATATTATTTTATACACCAGTGTGTATGGCATATATTTATATACTTGATGCTTTGCTCAAGGTTCACATTAGATGCATTATAAATACTTACAGTTATTTGACTAGTAAAGAAAAAAGTGCTCAATAGTACAAGACACATGCTACATTTTTGTGGCATTTTCTATTTCCACTGTTAGAATGTAAGCTCCATGCAGGGAAGGCCTGAGTTAATTTCATCTTTGTGACTTGCATTACAGAAACATCAAGCATATAAAAGGGCACAATAACTAATTGTTATTGAACAACTGAAAAACACTGATATTTTAACTAAGGTAAAAATAAGCATACAATATCAGATTGGGAAGTGTCTTAATTTGGGTTCTCCCAGAAGCAGATGCTGAAGCAACAATTCCTGAACAAATCGTTTATTTAGGAGGGGTATTAATTTCGTGTCACTGCTGTAACAAATTACTGCAAATTTAGTGGTTTAAATGAACAAACATCTATTTTCTTTCAGTTCTGGAGGTCAGAAGTCCAAAATGGATCTCACTGGGCTCAAACCAAGATGTTGGCAGAGTGCATTCCTTCTGGAGACTCTTGGGGAGGATCCCTCCGCCCTCCTTTTTTTGTCATTGTCCAGCTTCTAGAAGCCACCTGCAATTCTGGGCTTGTGGCACCTTCCTCCTTCTTCAAAGCCAGCAGTGTACCATCTTCCAATTTCTCTCTAACTCTATGGTTGTCATCACACTTCCTTCTCTGAATCTGACTCCCTTGCCTCCCTCCTTCACCTATGAGAGCCCTTGTGATTACAGTGGGCACACCCAAATAACCTAGGGCAATCTCCCCATCTCAGGATCCTTAATTTAATCTGCATCTGCAAAGTCTCTTTGGCCATCTAAGAGAGCAGATTCACAAGTCCCAGGATTAGGATGTGAACATCTCTCAGGGTATTTATTCTGCTGACCACAGGAGGTAACACCAGGAAACAGTGGTAGGGGAGTGAGAGGAAGTGAGGTAGGAAAGGGAAAGAAGTCAATAAAACATGAGTTAACAATACAGTTATCATCGAGGGAAACTGGGACTCAGCCCTGCAGGGAGACTCTGCGAGACAGAGTGGATATGCTTCAGAGTTACCCTGAAAGAGTTAACCTAGAATAACCCACTAACTCCTCATCCATCACCAGTTGAGGGCTGCCCCTAGGATCATTAACTCTCGGTCACTTCTGAAACCTGTCCTGTCATGGCAGAGTATGTTCCCATGACCAGAAAGAGAGTACTAGAAAGAGAGCTGCAGGTGTTTTAACCAGGTACTTGCCATCGGGTGTATGTCTAGGAAATATATAGAGGGTACTAACAGCTTCTTGTGAAGGAAAAAACTTCTAGGTCATCTAATCCAATGACATCTTTTTTCAGAAGAGCAACTAGAGGCCCAGAATGGTGGTGGTGGTGGTGGGCGGGGGGGAGGAGGATTACCCAAGGTCTAATGACCAAAGAAGAGCACTGATGGTGGCTTCCCTTCAGTGTCTCAGGCTACTATGTGTTAGGCACTGTACCAGTAGCTGGACACATGCTCCCAGTTCTTAAAACTCAACACAGCCAAAATGAAACTCATAATCTTTCTGCCTATACCTATATTGCCTCCTTTCTGGTCCCCAGCCTATGACTGTCTCAGGGGCCACATCATAGTCATTGTTTTGAGGGACCACTTCTATCCTCATACCTAGCATACTCTCCAGTATGCATGAGTGTACTACTTAAATTTTGAAGGAAAAAAGGAAGGAAGAAAAGGAAGGAAGGGGGAAGAAAGGAAAGAAAAGAAGGTATTTTTATACTCTTTATGCAGTGGCTTAAAATGGAGGTCTAGAGTGGAAAAGATGTAAAGGCAGCACTGCTGCATTCAGAAGAGATGAGGTCCCAGGGCCCCTGCAGCCAGGCATAGGCATCCCCCACCCTCTATACTCTAAGTTCCATGTATAACAATGTGAAGATTCCCCCATCTAAATAATGGGATATTATCTCACCAATGAAGGGTTATCACTTCCACTCTGCACATGGAGGATCTCTTTTGCTGTCATGTTAAAAAAAAAAAAAAAGCCACTTTTTGGGCAAAGGATATGAACAGACACTTTTCAAAAGAAGACTTTTATTCAGCCAACAGACACATGAAAAAATGCTCATCATCACTCGCCATCAGGGAAATGCAAATCAAAACCACAATGAGATACCATCTCACACCAGTTAGAATGGCAATCATTAAAAAGTCAGGAAACAACAAGTGCTGGAGAGGATGTAGAGAAATAGGAACACTTTTACACTGTTGGTGGGAGTATAAACCAGTTCAACCATTGTGGAAGACAGTGTGGCAAGTCCTCAAGGATCTAGAACTAGAAATAGTATTTAATCCGGTGATCCCGTTACTGGGTATATACCCAAAGGATTATAAATCATGCTGCTATAAAGACATATGCACACTTATGTTTATTGCAGCACTATTCACAATAGGAAAGACTTGGAACCAACCCAAATGTCCATCAATGATAGACTGGATTGAGAAACTGTGGCACATATACACCATGGAACACTATGCAGCCATAAAAAAGGACGAGTTCATGTCCTTTGTAGGGACATGGATGAAGCTGGAAACCATAATTCTGAGCAAACTGTCACAAGGGCAGAAAACCAAACAATGCATGTTCTCACTCATAGATGGGAATTGAACAATAAGAACACTTGGACACAGGGCAGGAAACATCACAAACCAGGGCCTGTCGTGGGGTGGGGGGAAGGGGGAGGGATAGCATTAGGAAAAATACCTAATGCAAACGACAAATTAATGGGTGCAGCAAACCAACATGGCACATGCATACATATGTAACAAACCTGTACGTTGTGTACATGTACCCTAGAACTTAAAGTATAATAATAATAATTTTAAAAAGCCACTTTTATTCAAGGGGACTTTCTTTAGAGAAACATTTGGACAATCATGGGCCCAGTGAGGAAAAGAAAATGATTTTAACGACAGATTATGAAACATCTCTACTTGCCTTCTGAGCTAAGAAGTAAAGAGAAGATAACAAATCAGCCTCATAGTGTTATCTGCATGGTGATACTATAGTATTACTGTAGTATAATGTTACAAATTATAACTTTATTATTTAAGTTAAATTTTAAAAATTACAGTCCCATTATTTCAGAGTAGATATTTTCTAACTTTATCAATGTGTGTATAATAAATGTTAATTATTAAAATGTGCCAGAAATAACATCTTGATTAACTAACTCTATCAATAAACCGATTTCCCATAGTCCTTCTTACCTTCAGATATGGAAAATTCCCTAAGGGCCACTTATCTGGAGGCAGAGCTCTTTAGCCTGCCTAACTTACCGAAATCTATACTCCAGAAAATTTCTAGTGGTTCCAGTTGCCAAAAAGGTATCTCTAAATGAATTATTATGATTCTTTATAGCTTTTGGGTTTAGCCATATTTTTAGAGGGAAATTTCAAATTCCGAAGGAGATGACTTCATCTGGGCAAATATTTTACTGTAAAAGGTACGAGACTCAGTACTTGTTAAACTCTCATTCAAAACTGCGTCAGGAGACAAAATCTCCCCCAAGGAAGGGCAGAGGAGAAGATGTTGACAGGTCCATAATGAGCTATAACCATGTATGTGCATCCCTAGAGAAATCATTTTCTGGGCTCATATTTTCCATTTTAATGTCACAACAGAACAGGAAGCGCCTCCAAATTATACCACCAGCCCCTGCAACCAGTCTTAACTACTGCTATGACTCATTAAAGGCCAGAAAATCCCCTTGAAAGTGAAATCATATGTCCTATAGGGTAGGTGAGGTATCTATAAGGATAGCTACCAAAACTAAACAAACAAAAAACTAATTTGAACAAACTCTAGTGTTCACAATTGATTTCATTACATTGATTTTTTCATTTGCAGTTTCTTTTCCAAATTTGTGCTTTTCATTGCTCCTTCACATTGTGAGGGGAATTAAGTCCCTGGAAATAATATACCTTTATATTGGGATGCTGCCAAGACTGTAGGCACATAAATCTATGAGACACGTGTTGGCCACTAATTCTACAAATCTGGCTGGTTCAGCCAGGGTCACTCCCCTTTCTTCCTGTCCTACATCAATGCAAGTGCCTCCCAACGAAGCATGACCAAAGAGGATGATGAATAATCTTTCATTAGAAGGAGACTGTGCCTCAAACTGTTTTTTAAAGGCAAAAGATAATAAATAAGTACTAGAAAGTCCAAACTTACAGCTACATCTGTAGACAAAACTATTTTAAAAAAGGAAAGTAAATCTAGTCACTTGGCAAATACTGCTTCTAAATGCTTTAAATTATAATACAAGTATTCAAGAAAAAAGTTAAATTATTCTAACTATATCTTTATTTTCAGACACTAATATAATGTTAGCTCTCTTTAAAATAGAATATATTATATTTTACATTTCTCTAATACTTCCATTTGTGGAAGTGAATATAGGAAAGAATAAATAAAATGTAGGTTTTGTGTTTCTCTCTTCAAATGGCTTTTCTGAGTAATACATAAAAAGCCAATCATGAAGCATCTTAAAAAGGGACCTAAGTGAAGCAGAGTCTGCATTTTAACCAAGTCCCCAGGGATTTGTGTGCAAGGTCAAGTGTGAACAGCGATTAATAGCTCAATAAAAATTACCAGTGTTACAACTTAATAATTGAAAATACAACCCAATTAAAAAATGGGCAATAGATTTGAATAGATATTTTCCCAAAGAAGATGTACAAATGGCCAGTAAACACATAAAAAGATGGTCTACATCACTAGTTATCAGGGATATGCAAATTAAAATCACAATGAAATATCACTTCTAGCTACTAGGATGGCTATAAACAAAAGCATAATAAGAAGTATTGGTGAAAGTGTGGAGAAATTGGAACCTTCAAACATACACTGCTGGTGGGGATGTAAAATGGTGCAGCAGCTTTGGAAAACAATCTGATAGTTCCTCAAATGGAATATAACCTAACGATTCCACTTTTAGACATATACTTAAGAAAAATAAAAACATACATCCATACAAAAATGTGTACATGAGTGTTCACTGCAGCATTATTCCCTATAGCCAAAAGGTAGAAACAACTCAAATGTCCATCAATTAATACATGGATAAACAAAGTGTGGTCTATCCATACCCTGCCACGCAAAGAAATGAAGTACTGGTACTTGCTACAACATGGATAAACCTTGAAAACTTTAAGCTACATGAAAGAAGCCAGTCACAAAAGACTAAACATAGTACAATTTAATTTGTGTGAAACGTCCAGAATAGGCACATCTATAGAGACAGAAAGTAGATTAGTGGTTGCTTAGGGCCAGCTAGGTGGACAGGGAAAAAGGGAAATGAGAGTTATTGGGTATGAGATTCCTTTTGGGGGTCATCAGAATGTTCTAAAATTGACTGTGGTGATGGTTGCACATATCGGTGACTACACTAAAAACACTGAATTTTTTTTTTTAAATGAACCCCACTCTCCCAAACTTTCATGTATGGCATACTGCCTAGCCGGAGATATGATGACTTACACCTTAGAACAACAAAAATAAACTTCCAAATAACAAATGCTTTGTACTAAATGACACATTACTTACTGAGCACTTCGTATGTGCAGGGACCTATGTTGGTCCTACACAGGTGTTTTCTCTTGTAATTCTCCCCACAGTCCTGCGAGATAATTATTATTATTATCACCATTTTACAAACGAGGAAACTGGAGCACTAGAAACACACCCAAGGTCAACTGGCTGATGACCAGTAGCAAAGCTCAGATTTGACCCAGGGACTCTGGGAGCAGAAGCTGCACACAATCTCGCTGTCTTTGGAGTCCCCCTACAAGATACTTTTGCTAACTGTGAACTGGTCAACACAGAGGTGATAGAAGAGCCTCCTCTAGAGCAATGAGAGGTGTAAAACACCCTTCCATTGCTATTTACTATGGTTGGCCAATGTTTAATGATTTGCCCTTGTATCAGTAGACAGATTCTGATAATCAGCTTCAATTTCATCTATTTGAATTTTTCAAAATGTAAAATATTGTGAGAAAAACAGCCAGCCCTTTTTTTTTTATTGGAAAAACATTAGTCAAACAAATCTGCCTATTTTCAGAAATTCCTTGAATGAGTAAAGGACTAGTCAAATTCCACAAGGGGTATGTTTCCATGGGTTACATATAAGGAAAAAAAAGCAAATTTTTCATGTGTGATCATAGGACTCTCATTATCTGTAACAAAAACTCCTGGCAAATTGATCATTCTAATTTGATTATTTAAAGTCACAGCTTGTAGTTAATAATGTATTGTATACTTGAAAATTGCTAAGAGAATAATCTTAAATATTAATATTAAATATAACTGTGAAGTAATAGACATGATAATTAGTTTGATTGTAATAATCATTTCAGAGTGTATACATGTGTCAAAACATCACATTTTATATAATATATATACATATGCAATATTTGTGAATTATACCTCAATAAAGCTAGAAAAATTTTAAATTAAAAAAAGGAAAAAATTACATTGAAACAAAAAATAAACCATAGCTAGCACATATGTAACACTTACTATGCACCAAGTACATTTTAAGTCTTTATATTTACTCATTAAATATTCACAATAGCTCAAAGGTACCTTAAATAATCCCATTTTTAAAATAATAAAACTGAGGAATTTAAGGTTTTCACAGCCAGTTAATGGCAGAGCTGTGAAGTGAAACCAGCTAGTTCACACTCTCAACTGCTACACCTTACTAACTGCTCTCCAGGATGACTGGTGGAAGAACAAGCTATAGCCTCTGCAACTAGAAATTACTGGGCAAACATTAATGTAGTACATTGAAATCAAGTACATCCCACAGTTGTAGTAATTTCTGCAGGCTCAGAAAAGAGTTTTGACAATAAGTGATGCTTGTTGTCACTTAGGAGAACTGGACTAGATTGTTTAAACACACAAAATAAGCCATAAGGGCTGTTCGGTATTACACACTAGATATTTTATCAGGAAAAATATGGCCCACACTGCCAAGAAGTCATCTCTCTGTTACGATCAAATCCTATTGCTCATGTCAGCATGGAATGAAATTATTTTTAAAAGGGAACAGCATAGCCAACTAGTCTATTTGTATTCCTTGCTATAATTTCAAACTTCATGGTTCATTAGATATTTTGGTTTACTTAGCCAATAAGTGTTTCTTAATGGAGAATGATTACAAAGCTAAGCAAATAAAGAACTCCACAACAATAAATCATGATCAACCAGGCTTTATCCCAGGAATTCAAGAAGGTTCAACTTTAGGAAAACTATTAATGGAATTCTCTATGTATTTATATTAAAGATGGAGGAAAAAAACATGATCATCTCAAGTAATGCTAAGATATATTTTACAAAATTTCACAGGCTTTCCAGGTTGAAATAAAAATATAACTATCAATAAGTCAAAATGGAAAGAAACTGATTTATCTTGCTTAAGTTAAAAAGTGGTCTCATTAAACTCAGGAGCAAGGCAAAGATGCCTAAATTTGATATTGTACCAGAAGTCTTCAGCAATATGTAAGAAAAGAAGATTTTTTTTTTTTTTTTTTTTTGAGATGGGGTCTCGCTCTGTCACCCAGGGTCTCACTCTGTCACCCAGGCTGGAGTGCAGTGGCCGGATCTCAGCTCACTGCAAGCTCCGCCTCCCGGGTTCACGCCATTCTCCTGCCTCAGCCTCCCGAGTAGCTGGGACTACAGGCGCCCGCCACCTCGCCCAGCTAGTTTTTTGTATTTTTTAGTAGAGACGGGGTTTCACCGGGTTCGACAGGATGGTCTCGATCTCCTGACCTTGTGATCCGCCCGTCTCGGCCTCCCAAAGTGCTGGGATTACAGGCTTGAGCCACCGCGCCCGGCGAAAAGAAGATTTTTTAAGAGCCTTAAATATGGAAAAGGACTATGCCAAAGTGTTATTATTAACAAATAAATGACTTTCTGTCTACAAATCCAACTTGTCAATTTAAAGTTTATTGGAACTAATATGAAAGCAATAATGTCACTAGATACAAGACCAACTTACAAGTTAATCGATTTCCTATGAGTCATAAATAACCAAATTGAGAACATAGAGGAAAAATGTATTTCACCCAGATAAGCAAACACAACCAAGAAACAAACAAAAAATAAATCTGTAAACTACTAAAGAATAAAATTAACAAGAAATGTACCAGATCTATATAAGACAGTTACAGAAGTGAAAAAACTATTAGTTGTGAGGATTACTGTGATCCATAATTATCATCAGATGAAAACTAACATCAGCCACTAAAAGTCTATGGGGGAGAGATACTGAATTATTCTCTTTGATTACTCAGATCCAATTTGCCAAGTAAGTGATATTTTTCTGATGTGGCCAGCTTCAGAGCCCAAAGCACACCTAATCCCTTTGGTATTTATCCTCATGCTCTCAAGTGTTTATCAACCCCTTCAAGAGTAGAAGGCCCCAATGATATCTTCCTGGACAGCATTCTGTGATACCCCACACAGTACCTTGAACAGGAGGGTCTGCCCACAGGCAGTCATGTGTTGGAGTATTATGAATTGCCATACTATTTCAAAGAATATAAACAACCCATTTATTGAGCAAAATCCCACCTGAGTCTCTTATCTATTCAGATAATTTTGCTGTCAAAACTATTTGGCAGTGCTGATCGTTTGAGTCTGTGCAGCTCTAAAGTGTTATGACTATAATAACTGCAGATGTGTAACAGCATAAAACTCAACAAACATTTTCTTTTTTAATTTTTAAGTTAAGGATACATGTGCAAGTTCATTACATAGGGAAATTAGTGTTATGGAGGCTTGTTGTACAACAAGCCCCACCCTCCATGCTCCACCCTCCACCCTCAGAAAGGCTCCAGTGCCTGTTGTTCCCCTCTATGTGTCCATGTGTTCTCATCATTTAGCTTCCATTTGTAAGTGAGAACACATGGTATTTGGTTTTCTGCTCCTGCATTAGTTTGCTAAGGATAATGGCCTCCAGCTCCATCCACGTTCCTGCAAAGATCTCCTTCTCTTTTATGGCCACATAGTATTCCATGGTGTATATGTATCACATTTTCTTTATCCAGTCTATAATTTATGGTCATTTAGGTTGATTCCACGTCTTTGCTATTGTGCATAGTGCTGCAATGAACTTATGCTTGTATGTGTCTTTATAATAAAACGATTTATATTCCTTTGGGTATACATCCAGTACTGGGATTGCTACATCAAATGGTAGTTCTGTTTTTATGTCTTTGAGGAAGTGCCATGTTTTCTGCAGTGGTTGAACTAATGTACATTCCCACCAGCAGCGTATAAGTGTTTCTTTTTCTCTACAACCTTGACAGTGCTTGTTATTTTTTGACGTTTTAGTAATAGCCATTCTAACTGGTGTGAGATGTTATCTAATTGTGGTTTTGATTTGCATTTCTCTAAAGATCAGTGATGTTGAGCTTTTTCTTCATATGCTTGTTGACCACATGTATGTCTTCTTTTGAAAGGTTTCTGTTCATGCCCTTTGTCCACTTTTTAATGGTGTTTTGTTCTTTTTCTTGGAAATTTAAGTTCCTTATAGATGTTGGATATTAGACCTTTGTCAAATGTATAGTTTGCAAATATTTTTTCCCATTGTATTAGTCCATTCCCATATTTCTATAAAGAAATACCTGAGACTGGGTAATTTATGAAGAAAACAGGCTTAATTGGCTCACACTTCCACAGACTGTACAGGAAGCATGGCTGAGGAGGCCTCAGGGAACCTATAATCATGGCAGAAGATGAAGGGGAAAGCCTTCTGCCTATATTGTCAGAGCCTATATGTCCAGAGCAAGAGGAAGTGGGAAGAAGATACTACACACTTTTATACATCCAGATTGTGTGAGAA
Organism: Macaca fascicularis; assembly: GCF_037993035.2. Lineage (NCBI taxonomy): Eukaryota > Metazoa > Chordata > Mammalia > Primates > Cercopithecidae > Macaca > Macaca fascicularis. The sequence goes on from NC_088395.1 coordinate 11,332,665, forward strand.
CTCACTATTATGATGACAGCTCCAAGGGAGGTCATGGTAAACCATGAGAAACTGCCCCCATGATCCAATCACCTCCCAGCAGGCGCCACATCCAACACTGGGGATTAAAACTCAACATGAGATTTGGGCAGGGTCACAGATCCAAACCATGTCACCCATTCTGCAGGTTGTCTGTTTACTCTGTTGATAGCTTCTTTTGCCGTGCAGAAGCTCTTTAGTTTAATTAGATCCCATTTGTCAATTTTTGCTTTTGTTGTGATTGCTTTTGGTGTCTTTGTCATGAAATATTTGCCCATTCCTACGTCCAGAATGGTATTGCCTAGGTTGTCTTCCAGGACTTTTACAGTTTTAAGTTTTACATCTATGTCTTCCATTCATCTTGAGTTGATTTTTGTATATGGTGATAGGAAGGGGTACAGTTTCAATCTTCTGCATATGGCTAGCCAGTTATCCCACCACCATTTATTGAATAGGGAGTCCTTTCCCCATTGCTTGTTTTTGTCAGGTTTGTCAAAGATCAGATGGTTGTAGGTGTGCAGTCTTATTTCTGGGCTTTCTATTCTGTCCCATTGGTCTATGTGTCTGTTTTTGTACCAGTACCATGCTGTTTTAGTTACTGTAGCCCCATAGTATAGTTTGAAGTTGGTTAATGTGATGCCTCCAGTTTTGTTCTTTTTGCTTAGGATTTTCTTGGCTATTCAGGCTTTTTTTTTTTGGCTCCATATGAATGTTAAAACAGTTTTTTTCTGGTCTGTGAAGAATGTCATTGGTAGTTTGATAGGAATAGCACTGACTCTATAAATTGCTTGGGTAGTATGGCCATTTTCACGATATTGATTCTTCTTACTCATGAGCATAGAATGTTTTTACATTTGTTTGTATCATCTCTGATTTATTGGATCAATGGTTTACAGTTCTTCTTGCAGAGATCTTTCACCTCCCTAGTTCACTGTATTCCTATGTATTTTATTCTTTTTGTGGCAATTGTGAATGGGAGTTCGTTACTGACTTGGTTCTTGACTTGACTGTTGTTGGTGTATAGGAATGCTAGTGATTTTTATGTGTTGATTTTGTATCCTGAGACTTTGCTGACATTGTTTATCAGAGTAAGGAGCTTTGGGGCTGGGACTATGGGGTTTTCCAGATATAGGATCATGCTGTCTACAAACAGGGATAGTTGGACTTCCTCTCTCTATATTTGGATCCCCTTTATTTCTTTCTCTTGACTGATTGCTCTGGCTAGGACTTGCAATACTATGTTGAATAGGAGTGGTGAGAGAGGGCATCCTTGTCTTGTGCTGGTTTTCAAGAGGAATGCTTTCAACTTTTGCCCATTTAGTATGAAGTCAGCTGTGAGTTTGTCATAGATGGCTGTTACTATTTTTAGGTATCTATATAAATTTTAAAGCAATGTGTTTGGTAATACATATGAGGAATACATTGCATGCCAAGGAAGAAAAAGATTCTTTCTATATAAGAATTTGGGAGATAATCACAGACATAGAGAGCAATCTGAAAGAAGACCCTAAGTCAAGACTGATTAAAGAGTTCCAAGAACTACAGCCAGCAAGAAAGACTAGCGAGACTGGTATAGAAGGATGGAAGATGATCATGCAGTTAGTTATAAGGGTAACTGGTATAGTTCTGAGCCATCAGTTCCCAATAATTTAAAACAGGAAAAGAATCTGAGATGTTTTTCTCTCTTCACGAAAAGACTGAGCTATGCTGCTCCCATTGGGTCAGCCCTGGGAAGAAGTTTGCTAGGAATAACCACTGCAGGTCACATATGCTGTTCAGGGTCTGGAAAAGTGAGCCTTTCAGCAGAAATGGATTTCCTGAAAGGAATTAACTCCTTAATGTGCTGCAAGATGGAGAACACTGTAAAAATCTATGGGCCATAGGATTCTTCACCTTCACATAAAGAAAGCAAAGGGAGAAGAGTTAACTTTACAATAGAATAAATTCTTAGAGTATGATGGTTTCAGTGGCATGACGTTTTCTATATATTTAACCCCTCTGCTTTCTCCCTGAACACAGTGATATGTGTTCATTTTAATAAGAATTAACATTTTCTGTTAAAAAGAGAAATATGCTTTTTACAGATATGTTTGCCATTTATGGAATTGCCCTTGAGATGTTCAGATTGAGGCAGACACATCCATTACTCAGGTCCCAAGCTCCTGGCTTCCATCTCTGTCACTGGACATTCTTAAAGAAATCTGAGAGGGCTTCATTTCAGGGGTGATCCAACATTTTGAAAAGTAATATAGGTTTATATTATTGACTTTGGCAACTTTTTTAAGCTCTCTGGGCCACCACTTTCTGGTCTACAAATGTAGATAATCATCACCTCCCATGATTGCTGTCAGTTTAGGAGGGTGTGGCAGCTTTGCAAAATGGTTTGCCAATTCCTCCAAAGCTTAGAAACATAATATTACTGCATGATCCAGCAATTCCATTCCTAGATATATACCCAAGATAACTGAAAACATCTGCCTACCCAAAAACTTATACATAAATGTTCATAGCAGCATTATTCACAAAGGTAGAAACAACCCAACTATCGATCACCTGATAAATGAATAAACAAAATGTGATCTATCCATACAATAAATTATTCAGCAACAAAAGGAAATTAACTACTGATACATGCTACAACATGAATAAATCTTGAAAACACCATTTTAAATGAAAGAAGTCAGTCACAAAAGACCACATATTGTATGACTGCATTTCTATGAAATGTCCAGAACAGACCAATCCATAGAGATAAAAAGTAGATTTTTGGTTTCTTAGGGCTGAGGAGAATGGAATGAGGGGTGGCTGCTAAAGGACACAGGATTTCTTTTTGAGATAATGAAAATATTCTAAAATTAGATAATGATGATAGTTGTACAACCTCGTGAATATACTCAAATCCCCTGAATTGCATGCTTTAAAAGGGTGAATTTTATGCTATGTGGATTATATCTCCAAAAACGGTATTGTTAAAAAGTAATCCTGTATTCTGTTGTTTGTCTGTAATTCTATTGTCAGTATCTGTATGTGGGATAACAAGATACATTTGTCTCCTCCGCTGGAATTTTTTGTTTTTGTTTTTGAGATGAGTCTTGCTCTGTCACCCGGGCTGGAGTGCAGTGGTGTGATCTCGGCTCACTGCAACCTCTGCCTTCTGGGTTCAAGTGGTTCTCCTGCCTCAGCCTCCTGAGTAGCTGGGACTACAGGCGCATGCCACCACGCCCGGCTAATTTTTGTATTTTTAGTGGAGATGGGGTTTCACCATCTTGGCCAGGCTGGTCTGTAACTCCTGACCTCAAGTAATCCTCCCGCCTCGGCCTCCCAAAGTGCTGGGATTACAGGCATGAGCCACCGCACCAACCTGTGCTGGAATTTATACTGGCTTGTTCTACTACACTTTTAAATAATGAAGAACTTGTATAACTCAAATATAACCTTTTTTTTTTTTTTTTTTTTTTTTTTTTTTTTTTTTTTTTGCAGTTTCTCATGCATGGATATCAAGCAGAAGACTGCATGGAAAGAGACATACTATGCTTCTGGATGTTTGTAAGTAGATTAAACTATAAAAAGCCTGAGAAAAATATACTCGCTTGGAGAACTTGCCTCTGAGAAGGATTTCAGCAAACTCTTCTTGTTTTCTATAAAAACAGGGCACTTTTCTGAGTGAAGGAAAGAAGGTGTTTAGTTACTATCTGCTGAAATGCTGAGTCCAAACAAAATTATCTAATAGGGAGCCTGATAGGCTGGTTTGGAGGGAAAAGGCTGATACAGTAGAGTGACAAAATCCAGACCAGCCCACTCATGTGGTGATGTCTCATTACGAGCCTTGCAGAAGAAAATTTACCTCATTGCAAAAACTTCTACCCACACTTCCCCAGTCCCCCTTCATCTGTGTGAACTGTTACCTTATCGCTAGCTTATGAGAACCCTGAAGTTCAGCAATGAGACAAACTCATTCACGCTCCCATTGGAATCTACAAGGCAACTATACAGCCTTTGATGAGAAAGAAACAGTTAAGACTAATGAGGCATGCCTTTAAGTACCAGCCCTATAGTTGAAGAAACAGAAAACTTGAGACAGAAGTGATTATGAGAAGGGCAGGGTGAAGAGTGGGAGAATAAGGGAAAACACAGCTTATACTGACTCTCTGTGTTCTGAGATTTCTATGGTCCTGAATCGGAATCTGATATCTTAAAAATACACAGCAATGGCGTGTATGTGGAGATTTTTAAAATCCATTCAGATTTGAGAAAGATTTAGATCATAACTCTACAAAGGTAGTGTCCCAGAGGTTAATTACTATAATTCTTTATATCTCCCTTTTTAATCTAAATCATTTCTCGCCAATCTTGATTTCCAAAGCTCTGTTTTATCATCTCCAATAATACATATGCAGTTGTCAAATCATGCCTTGAAATTTGGTTTCAAAAACATAACCATGTATTTCCAGTATCAAACACAATGCCTGGCATAATACTTTTAAAAATTGTTGAATTATTAAACAAAAAAATAATAAATGAATGAATACAAATAACTTAAAGAAAATGGAATCAGCTGAGCGCAGTGGCTCACACCTGTAATCCCAGCACTTTGGAAGACCAAGGTGGCTGAATCACTTGAGGTTAGTATTCAAGACCAGCCTGGCGAACAAGGTGAAACCCCATCTCTACTAAAAACACAAAAATTAGCCAGGCATGGTGGCGCACGCCTGTAGTCCCAGCCACTTGGAAGACTGAGACATAAGAATCACTTGAACCCAGGAGGCAGAGGTTGCAGTGAGCTGAGATCGCACCAATGCACTCCAGCCTGGGTGACAGAGTGAGACTCCATCTCAAAAAAAAAAACAAAAAAAAAACAAAGGAAGGAAGGGAAGGAAAGAGGGAGGGAAGGAGGGAAGGAAGGAAGGAGGGAAGGAGGGAAGGAGGGAAGGAAGGAGGGAAGGAAGGAAGGAAGGAGAGAAAGGAGAGAAAAGAGAGAAAGGAGAGAAAGAAAGGAAAGGAAAGGAAAGAGAAGAAAAGAAAAGAAAAGAAAAGAAGAATCATTTGATTTAAAAGATTGAGGGGGCCAGGCTCAGTTGCTCACCCCTGTAATCCTAGCCAAGATGGTGAAACCTCGTCTTTACCAAAAATACAAAAATTAGCCAGGCGTGGTGGCATGCGTCTGTAGTCCCAGCTGCTCGGGAGGCTGAGGCAGGAGAATCACTTGAACCAGGAAGGTGGAGGTTGCAGTGAGCCGAGATTGCACCACTGCACTGCATTCTGGGTGACAGAGTGAGACTCGTCTCAAAAAAAAAAAAAATTCCAGCCCAGTAAATGTATATTGTTATCCCACATACAGATACTGATAATAGAATTACAGACAAACAATAGAATACAGGATTACTTTTTAACAACAGCCTTAAATGTAAAATATGTTTAAAAGCTTTTAATTTTTAATTATTTCATTAAATTATGTAATTATTTATTAATTATATAATTGTTAATTAAAAGCCTCTATTAATCAATTATTAATAATATTCCAAAAAGTAGAAACAACCCAAATGTACATCAAGGAATGAACAGACAAGCAAAAGGTGCTCAATCCATACAATGAAATACTAGCCATAAAAAGAAATGAAGAACTGATACATACTACAACACGGGTGCTAAATTAAGGCACATACAAAAGATCACATATTTTATGATACCATTTATACAAATTGACCATAATGGGCAAATCCATAGAGGCATAAAGTGTATTGGCAGTTGCCAGGGGCTAGGGTGGAGGAAAGTGAAGATTAATGTCATTTACATGGGCATGATGGGTCTTCTTGGGATGATGAAAATGAATCATTAGCAAATTTACTACATATATCATTGAAATGTATACTTGAAAGAATAAATTAAATAATATGCAAAGTATATCTCAATAAAGTTTCTAAAAATTCATAGAAAAAGACTGACAGCAGGTTTCTTGGAGGGTAGGGAAATAGTATGATTCATTTCCTGTTCTTTTTTTACACTTCACAATGATTTGCAACTTTTCTACCTCAACAAATTCTTACACTACGTTCCCCAAAAGTAGTCCTGAGATGAAGAACTGTGTAAAAGTGATTCATAAGAAGTAGTCCCAGGAAAAAACAGGAGCATGAGAAAGGGAGACTAAGTAGGTAAGAATGGTGAGTAAACATGTGACATCAGACAAAGAGCCTGAGAGGGTTAACTATGGCTCCATCCTGCAGAGGAGGAAGATGGGGGAAGGGGAAGTTGATGAGACAGTGTGGGTCCCACTCAAAGTCATCTGCTCAGGAAGCTGGAGTATTTATAATACCACCCATACAAACATAAAACACACAACACCAATCAGCCATTGGCTGACACCCCTACCTCCACCCCTGCCTGGAACGGTAAATTCACAGGAACTTGTGGTTCTTTGTGTGCCACAGCCTAAGGTTGATCCTCCAAGAAAGAGATACAAGTACTTGGCTATTGGGAGTGAAAGTACCCAGGAACTGATGTGCACGATAAATGGTACAAGGAGGCATGAGAATACAGATGAAGCTCTGGCAGCATCTTCAACAAGCATGTTTTCATTATATAAGCAGGAGAAGACAAAATAGGGATAAAAGTATATTCCTGGTATATAATATATACAAAAATATAGTACTATATCATTATATGGTATTATAGTATTAGTGGTTATATCTCTAATATATTTAGTATATACTAGTGATATAATCCACATGTACATAATAATAAAGGTTGAACACTACTTCTGAGACAGTATATAAAATTTTAGAAAAGCCCAAAAGAGAAGATGTGCTTGACCTTTTCTTTGAAGAAATGAGAATTAAAATCCAAAATGTCACAGAAGACAAGGAGTTGTTTGTTAGCTCAGAGGAAACTGTTGGTGGTGGGGGCTGCATTTGGGAAAAGCAAGGTCTGAAGAGCCTCTGGTGAATTTCTTGCCAGAAGATGACCCTCACTACCTGGCAGCATTCTATTAGAGCATATTTGCACCTTTAATTCTAGACAGACCCCAGAAGTAATGTCTCTGAGTACAAAATTTGGACATGCAAAATAACTTTAGTGTCTGGAATCAAAGAAAGGATATTGAATGTATCTCATCAGTTAGTTGTTTCCTAAACAGTTTATTTCTTTGGAATTTGCAACAAATGACCAGTCAGTTGAAAAGATCGGTCAACTCTGTATGTACTTTGAACTATTCTAGAAATACAAAAATCCTGAAGAATAACACTTCAGTGTTTATTTGTCCTCTAATCCTCTAAAGTCAATTGCTCCTGCAAAACCTCCTATTCTCGTGATTATTCCAGGAGAAGTGGAAATGTGACCTTTGGCTCTCATAGAGTGGCTGGCAGAATTATCTGAAACTAGCAGGGGAAAAAGCAGTGAAAAGAAGCCTATCCAAGTAGACTACATACCGTATGATTCCAGTTCTATAACATTCTGGAAAAGACCAAACCATAATGACAGTAAAAGATCATTGGTTGCCAGACTTTACGGAGGATGAGCAGGTGGAGTATAGAGGATTTTTAGGGTAATGAAACTATTCTGTATGATACTATAATGGTGGATACATGTGTTATACATTTCTCCAAATTCACAGAATGTATAACACCAAGAGTGAACCCTAACGTGAACTATAGACTTTGGGTGATAAAGATATGTCAATGTAGGTTTACCAATTGTAACAAAGGTATCACTTTGGTGCAAACCTCTGGATAGTGGGAAAAGCTGTTGCAGTGGGTGGACAGGGGATGTATGGGAACTCTGTACCTTCATCTCAATTTTTGCTGTGAACTGAAAACTGCTCTAAAAATAAGGTCGATTTAAAAGAAAAGAAAAAAAAAACAGTGAGGAGAAAAACATGGTCCTCTCAGAAGGTATTAATTCACTATACCCAATGACCTAGAGCCTTGGCCAGGGTCAGCTAGGTAACTGGCAGGGCCCAGCGCAAAATAAAAATGCAGAGCCACTTGGTCAAAAAATTTAAAATTCCAAAATGGTGGAAACAGCATTAAATCAAGCATGGGGCCTCTCTAAACAATGGGCGTTCATTCACATGCTGATGAAGTTGGCCCTGGCCTTGACATACGGTTCCCTGTTTAAAACCCTTCAAAGCCCCCTGTAAACAGTGAGGAAATTGGAAGTCCTTAACTAATTTGACATGCCCTTCATGATATCCCAGTCCCATTCCCCCTTCAGCTTTATTTCTCTCAGCCCCACCCTACTCTCTATGCTCTTAGTCACCCAGAGCTTCCTTTACTTTCTAAAATTTGGCATGCTCCCTTTGCCTCAAGGCCTTTGTATGTATTTCCCTTACCTGGAATACAATTCCTCCAATTTTTCATCACTCTGCTATTGATCCTACAGGTCTCAGTTCAGCAGAGAAGTCACAGCTAAGTAAATCAATGCTTACATTATATATTAAATACTATTTTAAATATATTTAACACGATTTTAAAATGCTATAGAATTTAGAAAAGAAAAATACCTTCCTCATGCAATAAATAACCTAATTCAGGGGTCGTCAACTCCCCCACCACAGACCGGTACTGGTACATGGCCTGTTAGGAACCAGGCCTCAACAGCAGGAGGTGAGCATTGCGTGAGTGAACATTACCACCTGAGCTCTGCCCTCTGTCAGATCAGTGGCATTAGATTCTCATAGGACCATGGACTCTATTCTGAACTGCATATTCAAGGGATCTAAGTTTCATACTCTTATGAGAATCTAATGCCTGATGATTTGAGGAACAGTTTCATCTTGAAATCACCCCACCACACACCACCTATGAAAAAATTGTCTTCCATGAAACCAATTCCTGGTGCCAAAAAGGTTGGGGATACTGTTCTAATTGCTTCATACATAAAAATCTGTATTTCGCAAAGCAGTTTTATATAAAATAAGGCACACTTGTAATTTTCAATATTGCTTGTCATGTTGCTAGTTGTTTAAGAAGCACAAGGTTCTGAACACTTGCTCTTGTTTACACAATAGAAAACAAAGCCTGAGATGATGCAGTCTTCTTGTTAAACACAACTTTCTGGAGATTTCTTCATTCTCTTAAAAATGAATGATCAGTTGGGCGCAGTGGCTCACGCCTGTAATCCCAACACTTTGGGAGGCCAAAGCGGGCAGATCACGAGGTCAGGAGTTTGAGACCAGCCTGGCCAACATGGTAAAACCCCATCTCTACTAAAGGTACAAAAAATTAGCCGGGCGTGGTGGCGTATGCCTGTAATCCCAGCTACTCGGGAGGCTGAGACAGGAGAATCACTTGAACACGAGAGGCAGAGGTTGCAGTGAGTCAAGATCGTGCCATTGCACTCCAGCCTGGGTGACAGGGTGAGACTCTGTCTCAAAAAAAAGAGAAGGATCAAAAAAAAAAAAAAAAAAAAAAAAGATTCCCTGTTTAATAAATGGTGTTGGGAAAACTGGCTAGCCATATGCCGAAAACTAAAACTGGACCCCTTCCTTACACCTTATACAAAAAACAACTCAAGATAGATCGAATACTTAAACGTAAGACCTAGGACCATAGAAATCCTAGAAGAAAACCTGGGCAATACCATCAGGACATAGGCATGGGCAAAGACTTCATGTCTAAAAACACGAAAAGCAATGGCAACAAAAGCCAAAATTGACAAATGGGATCTAATTAAACTAAAGAGCATCTGCATGGCAAAAGAAAATATCATCAGAGTGAACAGGCAACCTAGAGAATGGGAGAAAACTTTTCCAATCTATCCATCTGACAAAGGGCTAATATCCAGGATCTACAAAGAACTTAAACAATTTTATAAGGGAAAAACAAAACATCAAAAAGTGAGCAAAGGATATGAACAGACACTTCTCAAAAGAAGACATTTATGCAGCCAACAGACATGAAAAAATGCTCATCATCGATGGTCATTAGAGAAATGCAAATCAAAACCACAATGATATACCATCTCACACCAGTTAGAATGGCGATCATTAAAAAGTCAGGAAACAACAGATGCTGGAAAGGATGTGGAGGAATAGGGACACTTTTACACTGTTGGTGGGAATGTAAATTAGTTCAACCATTGTGGAAGACAGTGTGGCAATTCCTCAAGGATCTAGAACTAGAAATACCATTTGACCCAACAATCCCATTACAGGGTATGTACCCAAAGGATTATAAATCATTCTACTATAAAGACACATGCACACATATGTTTATTGTGGCACTATTCACAATAGCAAAGACTTGAAACCAACCCAAATGTCCATCAATAATAGACTGGATAAAGAAAATGTGGCACATATACCCCATGGAATACTATGCAGCCATAAAAAAGGATGAGCTCATGTCCTTTGCAGGGACATGGATGAAGCTGGAAATCGTCATTCTCAGCAAACTATCACAATAACAGAAAACCAAACATCGCATATTCTCACTCATAAGTGTGAGTTGAACAATGAGAACACATGGACATAGGGAGGGGAACATTACACACCAAGACCTGTCGGTGTATGGGGAAGTAGGGGAGGGATAACATTAGGAGAAATACCTAATGTAGGTGACGGGTTGATAGGTGCAGCAAACCACCATGGCACATGTATACCTATGTAACAAAACTGCACGTTCTGTACATGTACCCCAGAACTTAAAGTATGTTAAAAATAAAAAAGAACTTAGACTACTCCCCCATAAAAATTGCTTTTATAATATTGTAATTTTTGGTCCAACTTGCCCCAAATTCTCCAAAATTAGCACCCAAGTCCTTAGAGAACAAGGTTTGGCCCCCAGGCTTGGAATTTGAAAGGTGTTCAAATTTGGCCTCTTCTAAATTCTCTGGTCTCATGACTCACACTTATCTTTGATACTCAAAGGTTTCAAAGCACATTGTCTTTGATCATAGCTATTTTCCTGGCTTGTGAGTGTCTTGATATCTCTTCTTTGCCCACCTGATCCAAGCATGTAATAAATTATTTTTTGTTAAAACTAATGTGTGGCACTTTTCATAAAACAACTCATGCTATTATTTTGATATGTAGCTAGGGTGATCAACTCGTACCAGTTTTCTTGGGACCTTTTGTTTTTTCTCATTGAAAATTCAATTTCTCAGGACTCCTTCCCCCACTGAGTCCCAGGCAAACTGGGACGGTTGGTCACCCCATGCCCTTTGATTTAAATTATAAGCTTATCTGTGTTTTTCACAGGCTTAACACAGGGCTTTAAGCATAACATTTACTCAGAAATATTTGTGATTAATTTCAATTGCATGCATTTTTGTTGCTGCATTTTTAAGCATCCATTTCCAAAATAGTGGTTTTCTGTGAATTTATCATAAGGTCCAAGTACTGTTATAATTAGACAAAATGGTCTGCCAATTCCTGGCAACCTAAAGAGAAAAAGGAAAGTTCAAAGCCAAAAATGTTAATAGCTTTTAAAAAAAATACAGCACAGCTAGGAAAATCCTTGTTAACTAAGTCTACATCTTATCTGTGACCACTGAGAAATATTTCAGTAGGAGTGAAGTTTATGGCCAATTTAATATAGCTGATTAGCATCTGTTCTACCGCCATTTTTTGTTGGTAGTGATAGTCGAGTATTGAATCTGCCCTTTTTTCCTTGTCAAATATGTTGCATTAAAAATTACTTTGAATCCCCATGGGAGAAGCAAATATCATTCTGTAAGCTGTAAGGAATTATAGAGTTTATCACTGTTAACATAAAAAGCAAAGCCAAAATCAACATTTTTACTCAGAAACTGACAGCAGGTCAGGGCTTGAACTTGGCTTTTGAGAAACAAAAGCAATCAAGACTAAGCAATAATGTTCCAGGCAGAGAGAAGAGCGTGAGTAAGGACTTACAAGTGAGGGACCATGAGGCATATTCAAGAAGTGTGTTTTGTTTGCAAAAAAAAATTGAGGAGAGCATAGAGTTGGGGCTAAGGATGAAAAAGTAGAGAAGTGAATTCAGAGTTTAGACTTGATTCTAAGAGCAATGCGGAACCATCAAAACATTTTTGCAGGGAAGTAGATGTTAGATATTTATTTTCAAAAAATCACTCAAATAACAAAAGGAGAGAGTGCATTGTTGGTGGGTCAAATTGGAGGCAGAGAGTCCAGTCCTATGACTGTCACAGGTCGTGGTGTGATCTCACATGGCACACTGGAGAGAGGGAAACTGGAGAGATGTTTAGAAAATGGAAGACATACCACTTGATAACTGATTGGATGTAGGGTGGGGACACGGGACGACAGAAGGGTAGAAACTGACATTCAAGTACCTGGCTTCAGCAATCAGTGGACCTGGTGTCCTTCACAGGGATGGAAACTCTGGAAGAGGATGAGAGGGGATGGGGAGATGATAAATTCAGCTGTTTTATACACTGACCCTTAAGTTGACAAAAACCTACAAAGAACACCAGCTTACAGTGCCACTTTCTTTAAAACAGATACATACTTTTATTATTTTTTTTTAATTTCAACTTTTATTTTAGATATGGTGGTACATACAGCAGGCTTGCTATGTGGGCATATTGTGCCCAGGCAGTGAGCAAAGTACCCAACAGGTAGTTTTTCAATCCATACCCCCTCCTTTCCTCCCCACTCTAGTAGTCCACAGTGTCTATTCTTTCCACGTTTATATCCATATGTGCTCAATATTTAGCTTCAACTTCTAAGTGAAAACATGCAGTGTTTAGTTTTCTGTTCCTGTGTTAATTCACTTAGAATTATGGCCTCTAGCTCCATCCATGTTGCTGCAAAGGACATGACTTCATTCTTTTTATGGCTGCACAGTATTCCACGATGTATATGTACCACATTTTTATATTCTAAATCCATAGTTTCCATTTAAGAAACACAGCCATGGCCAGGCATGGTGGTTCACATCTGTAATCCCAGCACTCTGGGAGGCTGAGGTGGGAGGATTGCTTGAACACAGGAGTTTGAGACCAGTCTGGGTAACATGGTAAGACCCCCATCTCTACAAAAACATTTTTAAATTAGCCCAGCATAGTGGGGCATGGATGTGTTTCCAGATACTTGGGAGGCTGAGATGGGAGAACTGCTTGAGCCTGGGGGGTCAAGGTTGCAGTAAGTCGTGATCACGACACTGTACTCCAGCCTGGGCAACAGAGCGAGACCTTGTCTCAAAAAAAAAAAAAAAAAGAAAAGAAAAGAAAAGAAAAGAAAAAGAAAGCTATTTATTTTCAGGCTGAGTAATAAACCGTGTGTGTGTGTGTGTGTGTGTGTGTGTACCTCATCTTCTTGATCCCTTCATCTATCTGTGGGAATTAAGGTTGTTTCTATGTCTTGGCTATTGTGAATAATACTGCAAGGAACACGGGAGTGCAGGTATCTCTCTGAGATCCTGATTTTAATTCCTTTGGGTAAATATCTAGAAGTGGAATCTCTGGGTCACATGATAGTTCTATTTTTATTTTTTAAATTTGTAATTGCTCCATAATAATTGTACATATTTATGAGGCACAATGTGATATTTTAGTGCATGTATACATAGTATAATGATCAAATTGGGGTAGTTTTATATCCATCATTTTAAACACTTATAATTTCTTTACAGTAACAATACTCAAAAATCTATTTTCAAATCTTTGAAGAATCTCCATGTGTTTTTGGACATTATGGTAAATGAAATAAGACAAATACTACATAATATCACTTATATGTGGAATCTAAAATAGTTGAACTCATAGAGGCAGATAGTAGAATGGTAGTTTTCAGGGGCTGCGGTAACAGGGGAATGGAGAGATGTTGCTCAAGAAGTACAAGTTTCAGTTATGCCAGATTAATAAATTCTGGGGCTCTGGCGGATAGCATGGTGACTACAGGTAACAATAGTGTATACTTGAAATTTGCTAAGGGGATAGATCCTAAGTGTTCTTACCATACACACTCAAACCGGTAACTATGTGAGGTGCGGATATGATCATAAACTTGACTGTAGTGATTATTTCACAATGCATATGTATATCAAATCATAAAGTTGTATACCTTAAGAACATACACAAAAAGGAAACACAGCAGTACAATGAAATGTGTGGTTTCAAAACAAATGTTTCTACTTGTGCAAAATAAAGAATGCAGAGAGTAAACGGAACAGAGATGTCAATTTGTAATAAGTCTGGGCTTTCAGTGATATAATACCCTATGTTCTAGGGAAGCTCTTTTTTCTGGAAACTCTCATAGGTGGCTGGCTCTGCAGTGATAGCCAAGATACCATGCACCACTCTCAAAAGCCATTTGACCAGAATACAGGCGCAGCATGCTGCCCATACATGAATTCCTGGGAATCCAAAGTAAGCCAAAGTAAAACAGTATCCAGAAGTACAGTTGTAATTTTGACTATACAAGAATCCCAGAGTATATCTGGATGGTAACACACCAGATTAACCAGACTGTCAAGGACCAGATGCTTTCAGTGTTGAATGTGGGGGAAGAAACACTCTTGCGTTCTATTTCATAAGCTCCAAGCCCAGAAACAAATAGGGAAAATCTCAGCATTGCAGCAGAATAACAAAGTCTTTTATAAAATTTAAACTTGTGAAACAGATATTATTGATGCCCCACCCTTGACCTCTACCTCTGCTTGCTGAAGCCTGCCTACTGGGAACACCTGTAAATCTCTGCCTGAGGGCTTTTCTTCTGGCTGAAGGAGCAAGACCTCCTGTTCAGGGCTAAATGGAAATACCAGAAAGTTAATGTCCTTGGAAGAAGCCCTTACCAATGACAAATGAAGTGTTGGTGGGCAAATACATCAACCTCCCTGGTCCCCAGTTGGGATAACTCTGAGAGGTGTTCCATACTATCTCCCAAAGTGTTCTGGCAGGATTGAGTCCAGTGGGCAAGCATGTGAGTGTATGGAGTTTATTTTGCTGATGTTCCCAGGAAACACCAGTAGGGGAGTGTGAAGTGAGATTGGCAAGGGAAGAAAGCCAGTAGCACAGCTTCCCACTGTGGGCCACTGGGGTTCAGTTCTGCTGGGGACCTTTGCGAGCCTGGGTGGAACATGTCTCAGAGATTTTATAGCAAAGCTAAGGAAACACACTGGACATGTGCTAAGGGTTGATCCCGGCAGATGTGACTGCTTGGCACTTCCAGCCTGTGCCGTGCAGAGGCTAGAAAGGCTGCAGCATCCACAGAGGCATGTCCATAGAGTGGCATGGGCTGGTAGACGGAAGTTAACAGTCAGACCATACGGGAACAGTGAATGTTAAGCACAAAGAAGCACAAACCAGGAAAGAGGGTACCAGCAAGCAGTTCTAAGTGACTGATTGGGATAAGTCCTAAGGACTAGTAGGAGCTAGTAGGGCTTGGGAGAGGGGTGTGGGAGAGGGACAGCAGCAGTGTATGGGAAGGGAGCCATCATGAAGGGAGGCCGGTGAACTTATCCAAAAGAGCAGTGGCGCCTGCCTAGTGGCAGGGAGAGGAGGTAGAGCTGGAGAGAGGGGATGGAATCAAGAGGATGTGGTGAATGGTGGGAGGGTAAAGAATCACAGAAAGGAGGAGATTCTCAGATGTCTGCCTCCAGACACCAGATGGCTGCACCATTCATGGTACCAGGGACACAGAGGGACAGACCATTTATTTATGCCTCAGAGTGAGCATCACGAGTTAGTTTTTAACATGTTTAGTTTGAGGCCTATGGGGTATTGAAATAAAAGCATGCTATGGACATTACTGGTAAGGAACCTAGAAGCAGTCTGTGCTGAAGACAAATATTTCATAGCATCCAATATAAGATAAAACTGATTCAACAGAGATTTTTAAAAATATCTACTATGTGCCGGCCAATATGTCAATTTCTAGAGACATGAAGTGGTGAATATGAATTAAGAAGTCCTTTCCTTCTTGAAGCTTATAGCACAACCATGTTGGCAGTAACCACAGCGCCTGAGAAGATGCCCAGGGAGAGCATGGACATTAAGAACAGAACTCTGAGCGACTCCAACATCTGAAGGACGACCACGGCAAAGAAAACACTTAAAAGAAGCTAAGAATAAATGGCAAGTACAAAAAAAAGTGAGACAAAGCCTGAAAGAACCTAGAATTACAGTGCAGTTTTACTAGTCAGAGTGGTGCTGTGTGTATGGAGGTGAGAGGGGGTTGCTTAGCAAAAATGGAGTGAGTTCAAGAGTTAAGGATGAGAAAAGAACTAGGGATATTTATATTGTAACTGTAGACAGCACAAATATTCTCTACCACTAGATAGTAAAATGTAACTGATACTTTTTTAAGTCTTATTTTGATGCTTCATAAATATATATAATTTGTTCTTTAGATCATGACATATCTTAATAAAAAAAGCAACACCTCCCATCAGTAAAATGCTTTAAAGTTTATCAAACAAAACATTTGTCTGGGTATCTGCTAGGATTCTTGGTTGCAAGTAACAGAAATTTAAATCTAACTTAAAAAACAAAGGGTTACATTGCAATATATTGGAAGAATATTAGCATTTTCTCAAGATTCAGGCTTGGAAAATGCACAGGAATCTAGGGAGGCTACATAGGTGTCTCTAGTGGATACCTGACACTTTCTCAGTGCCTGTGCAGTGCCACTGTCATGGGACCCAGTGGCCACACTACCCTGCCACTTACCTCCAGGCTACAAGTTCAGGAACAAATAACTGATTGGTTGAGTCTATGTTATGAGCCCTTGCTCTGCCCACCGGGGCATGGGAGAGGGATTATTTTCCCCCCTCAACCTCTTGCAGAAGGAGGTAGGGATATGCTTCCCATCCCAATTCACACGGTGGGTATTGTCCAGTCGAGGAAAGGGGTGCTAATGTGGCACTGCCAACTGTCCACAACCTCTGGTGTGCTTATCTGCCAGACCCATGCTGAAGTTCTTTACTAAACCTCTATGTGGTCAATTACCATTATCCCTAATTGACACTGGAGGACACTGGAAATCAGGGCACTTACATGCAAGCATTAGCAGTAGGATCCCCACTGAGGAGGTGAGCTCAACTCATTTGAGTGCTTATGGACTCATGCTTTGCCCAAAACACCAGATGTGTCTGAGTGACAGGACAGTAGAAAATCCCGAAAGACTGAAAACCACTAAACTGGCCCACCTGACTTTATGATTATTCTTAAGTCACAGAGATTGTGATACACATTTTCATCAGCATGGCACTGATTGAGGTTATGTGCTCCAGAAAGGGCCATGAACACGATCTTCGCTCTGAAAAGCAGAGTGGAATTTCTGCCCTGGAAACTAGCACTAAGGTTGCTCATTCCATCCCACTGGTAGTGGCTCTCAAGCAGCATTTAAGCCCTGAGCAAAAATTGTGAAATTCCTAACTTGGTTTTCAGGCCACTTAATCCACTGAGAGTGTAATTTATATCCTGGGAAATAGCAAATGCTACCCTGATGAAGGGGATCTACAGATGTGAGCATTTCAGTCCTGTTTTTATAATTTTTTAAAAAATTAACAGAGCTTCAAAGTGAAAACTGTTTTGCTTTTCACATAAAACAAAGTGCAAAATAATGCTGTAGAAAGTGTTTTACCCTCAGTCAATTGCTGCTTTGACTTACAAATGCATGGGTAGGTATGTATGTGCAATGTTTACAGACCTCATTTGTGTATATGTATGTGTAGAGGGGGATGCTTTAAATACATCAGTTTTGAGACATCAAAGGGTCTGTGGTTTCTGTGACTCTGATATTAGATATTACTTGTGATTTACTAACAGGAAGCTTTTGCTTTATCCATATAGTGAGGAAAGAGGGATGAGATTATATGTTAGAATACAATTTATCAAGAAAAATAATGCAATTTATACTTAAAGAAGAAAACAGGATTGGGTATAGAGAAGACCTAGGTTTACATATAAAGAACACAATTTCTTAAAGGTGCACTTTTATGGTCTGTATGCATAATGTCTCTGATTTAACAAGATAAAAGAGTATAATACATCAAAATGGAAATGAAAAATTCACAATATCTTATGGGTGAAACTATCAAAAATGTTAAACCAAACTGATGAGTTACTGTTCTGTGTCCAGCAGTAACAAGTCTCATCCAATCCTATTCAGTGTCTCTGTTTCAGACTGCAGTCAGCTTCGTTTGGCTCAGGCTCATCTGTTTCATGAAGCCCAGGATGAAAGAGTAGTAAGTACCTGGAGCATGCTCTAATCACAGCAATACTGGGAGACCAGAGGACAAGCCTAACCAAGGAAGCATATGTAAAACCTCCACTTGCATCATAGCTACTAGCATTCCATTGGCTAAAGCAAGTCATATGGTCCCCAACACCAATTATTGGTGCAAAAATATACTCAACCCACTCTAGTGCACTGGAAAATCATACTGCCTTAGAGAGAATGAAGCACTAAAAACATAACCAAGTTATCACACTGTACAAGAATCCCATCATTATGACCCAAAAAGGGCCCAGATCAAGTGCCCTAAACACATTTTGATGAATAGTTTTGTGTAGAAGATAGACATAAGTGATTTAGTCACTGAGTTTATCAACAGTGGGAAACTGCCATATAAGTCACGAAGTGGCTCAAGTTTCATGAGTGAATTTGGAGGCTGAATTCTGCAGACATCTAGAAATTCTCAGTGTCCACATGAAATCTACATACTTCATGCATAAATAGCTGCTATTTATTGTGTAACTGGGCTCAAACCTAGCCTATCTGGGGCCTCTCCCAAGTCCCCACCCTCTCCAAATAAAAGTATTTGTGGGGTCTTAGATTAGGTTCTCTAGAAAAAGACTGAGCCAGGGAGTTGCATGCAGAAGGTTTATTAGAAAATCCTCTAAACTTATGAGGCAGTGAGCAAGGAAGAATCAGGCAGAAAGAAGAGTTGGCTTGCAATACAATTGCAGAGGAGGCCTCAGCTGACCCAACAAGGAGCTCTGGAGCTGTGGTGACCCTTCAGAGGCAAGGAAGCTAGACCTTCATATCCCTAAATCAGCCAGTCAATGGCAATGGATTGCCCTTTCAGAAGAAGAGTAATCTTTGGACAGCCAGTTCCCTGGGGCCAAGGACAACTCTGGTCAGGGGACAGCTGTGAGCCTTCAGTACACACCATTCCCAGAAGCCAGGATTGAATGAGCTGTCCCTGAAGAGAGGCCTGGATGGAGCCTCACAGCATCCACTACAGTTGGTATCTACTGATCTGTTTGGGAAGCCATGCTAGGTAACAGAGGGAGGAGATGAGAGTTGGTGGTTGTGCACAAGGGACAGGGGGAGAATGGACTCAATGTTCTCCATTTGGTCCCTAAGTTTGGGTTTGAGTTCTCTGGTTAAGGCTCTCAGATTTCCATGGGAGACTCAGTACCCAGCTTCAGGTCAAAATGACAAAGCCTAAGAGCTGGGGAGGTGTCCACTCTTCCTCACTTCTACATGGAAGCCAGCAGCAAGCTGGCATACAGAGGATTGGGAATTTTGGAGTGCCTGGTGATAGATACACTGGTATTCTGCTATAGGGCAGGTGTTTGGGTGAAGCTTCACCAAGTGGCTTCGGAGATGGGGCAGGAGAAGAACAGGGGGAGTGGCGGTGGGCATGGCAGCTAACTAGTCTGTGTTACTTATACAAGAGTTCTCCGGATAGTCCCCCAAATAATAAGGACACTGTTCAGACTCTACTGCCATGTGAGGAAGGCAAGTAGGCAGGTATTTGGGTGCCTGACACTTTCTTTTAAATGTCTCATTGTAATTTTGAATTTAAAGAGATTTTCCTCTAATCTAGATATCCCAGGAGGGCTGAGAAATATAAGACTATTTCTCCCAGAAATACTCCATGAAGCTGATGTGACAGAGGAAAATCCTAATAATGACAATTGAATATTCACAGCCTCCCATCAGCCCCCAAAAAAGATGGAGTCTTTTTTTTTTATTGAGAGTACAGGGTCTGGCCTTTATTTGTATGATCTGGGTAATGGGTAGAAACATGAACTGAAAAAAAGCCCAGAGAAGACAGTATGAGCTATATGAGAGCCAAGAGCAACCCCATATCAGGAAGAAAATAGATCCAGAAATTAAGTTGTGGGGCATGGAGTGCTGTGAGAGAGGAAGCTGAATGGGGAATGGAAAAGGAAGGGTGGGAAGAGGAGAGCAGGAAGGACAGAAATTATGCAAAGGCAGTTCTCTGTGATGAATAGGATTTGGATTTGGGAGTTTAGATTGTTGAAGATTTTCAGGATGATTTTCTCTGTGTTACGCAATTTAATTTCATCATAAAGAAGATAGCAACAAAGATTTAGTTTATTGAATTTGTGTTGATTTGAATGTGACACCCACTTGGACTGTATAGGAAGTGGCTTAGCTTTATCGAAGTTATACAAATGAACTGAGGGAATTAATAAACATTTGCCAGGATAGAGCTGCTACACTTAGAATTCTTTGTAATGGTTCTCCAAAGCTTGTCTTGCATTTTTATTAAACTCTTTGCTATGTTATTCACTTCTGAGAACCCCAAGAAGGCACTCTTGTTGTAGTTTCCACTTATTGATAGCATGTACATGCTTTATGATCTCTCTGAAGGCAAGGTTTGTCCATGCAGATCCAAGGGTCTTAGCAATCCTTGCAGCAAACAGGATCAATGAAGCCTGTGAGAGTGAATGAATAGATCCTGATGAGGTCACATCATTAGAGTGAAAATGAAATCAATGACCAGGATCTCCCTTAGACATAGTCCAGGGAACACATAGGGGAAAGTATAGTGGGAGCATCTTATTAGTGTGAGGATACCATTTCTCAAATTACTTTTATGTCTCTTGAGGCTCAGTTTTACTCTTTAAAATCTTAAAACTTCATCTGGACCCAATAGAAAGTTTAGTCATTGTTTAATTTAGGTACCACTTTCACTTTCGAATGAAACCTATATATGAGGAGTAATTTAACAGCTTAAATACATTAGGAAGACCACTTAGCAAAACATAAATGTTGCTCAAAATGTAGTGATTACAAATTCCACGTTGCAAAACCACTTCATTCAATACTTCATTCTCTCCAGTCTGTTTCTTATTTGTTTCATTCTTTGAATTTCTCATAAGAAGATGCTCAAATCCTTCTGCCTCAGTCAGTATTAATTTGATGAAGTAGGATTTTGTTCTTACAGTTGCCAACTCATGAACTAATTCATAGTTCCCATTAAAAAATATTGGAAACATCTTCATTGTAATCTTTGAATGCTTAGCTGTTACAGACAGTAAGTGTATATAATAATCTGTATGAACATATTCCTGGCAGACTATACTTTTTGCCCTTTGCATTATGACAACTTACAATTCTCACCTCTTCCTGCAGTCAATGCTGCCTTATAGAAAACCTTGTTTCTCTTATCATAGTCTGTCATCTCAAGCAATGATATCAACAGAGGTCCAAAGAGATGTTGAACAGTGACAATGTACAAATGATGGAGCTTCTCTAGAGGCAGGATTTTGTTTCTGAAGTACCCCGAAAAGGCCAGATCCAGAAATGAATGGATATAAAAGGACAGATCCCTGGTGATGATTACAGCACAATAGTTGATTCCATACTTCTTTCCCTAATAAAAAGCAAGCTGAGAAGGTATTTCCACCATTATTTAGTGTTCAGAGATGGGTTAGATGATGTTTGAGTTACTCAGAAGAAAAATTCATGAAGCTAACAGAATTATAGGCAAAGTAACTGAGAATCTGAGGTTATGTTCAGCGTCTAAAATCTCCATCTTCCTTTGTAAATATGTATTTTTAAAATAGCCATGAAGGAATGTAATCAATTTATTGTTGGCTTGGTTACTGTTAAGTTAGGCCATTTATAAAAGTATAGCTTGTAACAGTGACTTTACAGTCTACTTAAATTTATGTTTGATTGTAGCCAAAAAGCTGGGGCAACAAATAACTTATCATCCTCTGGCTTCTTTCAAGTTTTGAGTGAACCAGTGCAAAAGCCTAACAACACATCTGATACTATAGTCTTCAATGAAAAGTAAAGGGAAATAATCACATTTGGTTCTTCTTTGGGTATATTCTTCAAAAACACTGATTTAAGAATTAAGTCTGCAATCTGTATGCAATTATATCTTGTGGATACAGCAGATTATTATTTAAGAAGGTTTTGTCCTTACTTGACAAAAATAGATAAAGCCTGGTTTTCATTAATCTCCCATTTACCACCATTGCATAAATATATTTCAGTTTTACAAAGTGATAATTCACAGCTACAACTCTAGAGTAAGTAACCCTAAGGTAACCCGGCAAACATGGCAGGATTGTATGAGCACAGTGACTGAAATGATACTTTTCCTTCAAGTACAAATAAATTTAAGTAACAGAACAATAGTATCAGTGAGAAAATGGTGATTCTGGTACATTTTAGTGTTCAAAATATAAAAATTTTTTTTCTGCAAAATTGGATTATTAAATCTGAGGACATGGTTATGGTACACTGCACATTCCCAGGCTCAAAATTGGTGCCTAGTAAACTTTGACAACCAAATCTGTCACCATCATCAATGTTATCATCATAACCACCATGAAGCATGAGGCTTTTGGAGAAGAAACCCAGACTTTGAAGCTGGACAAGTCTGGCTATGAGACATCATGACTCTGTGTCCCTTCAGCTGTGTGGTCTCTGCCCATTGATATGGTTTGGCTCTGTGCCCCCACCCAAATCTCATCTTGAATTGTACTCCCATAATTCCCACGTGTTGTGGGAGGGAACCCATGGGAGATAATCTGAATCATGGAGGTGGTTTCCCCCATACTGTTCTCGTGGTAGCGAATAAGTCTCACGAGATCTGATGGTTTTATCAGGGGGTTCTGCTTTTGCATCTTCCTCATTTTCTCTTGCTGCTGCCGTGTAGGAAGTGCCTTTCATTTCCCGCCATGATTCTGAGGCCTCCCCAGCTATGTAGAAATGTAAGTCCAATTAAACCTATTTTTCTTCCCATTCTTGGATATGTCTTTATCAGCAGTGTGAAAACGGACTAATACACCCACCTAAGGCATGGCTAACCACCTATGGGGCACCAGGAATGGCAGATTCCATCATAATTAAAAAAGCAACTCCTGGCTTGCAATAGTAGTTACTGCAATGGCTGAACGACAGAATGCCCTGCGACTAGATAGATGTAGGTTGCAAACCTGACTCCATTGCTTAGGGGCAGTGGTCCTGGGACAAGTTCCCCAACTTCTCCCTAGCCTTAGTTTTTACATTTACAAACTCATTATCTTAAATTTGGGTTCCACCAAGAGAAGACCCTGGAGAAGTATGGGGATGCAGGGAGTTTATGTAGGAAGTGATCTCAAGAGGCCCAAGGGAGGAAGTGAAATGTGAAAAGAAGAAAAAAAGTTTAAAAGTACGTAGATGAGCAGGTTCCTGCTATGGACAGGTGGGGCTCAATCTTGTCAAGCACTCTCTGAGAAACCACAAGGAACACAGCTTAGAATCACTCACTAGATGGGAGGGGGCTATGGCATTTTTCTACTTACTTCTATCCACTATTACTTGACTGTTCTCTGAGGTGTCAACCCCCCTTGACACTTTCAGGTTGCCTCTATATACAATGAAGCAAGCTCCTGGGATGCCAGAGGAAGCCCTCAGGCAGACTTTAAGAAGGAAAAGAAGGAGGAGAGGCAGCTATGGCAAAGAAGACAATGGCAGGACCTTGCAGTGGCAACCTATCAGCATACCAAAAACTGCACACTGTAAAGCTGCAGGGAATATCAGGCAGAAGAAAAGTGGAAAGGGCATCAACAGCATCTGCTACATTCAGGACACTACTCACCTTTACAGGAGATTGTGAGGATCAGAGATGAGGAATATGAAGTGTCTGGTCCATAACAGGGATGCAACAAATGGGAGCAATGGTGGCAAAGATGCCCTAGAAGAGGAGGCTGGGCACTACTAAACGGAAGAAACTGCCAGTAACCCAGGCTGGCCAACCCAGTGTTCCTCCTCTCCTCTAGGTGTATGCCTCCAGGTGTGTGCAGGTGAGCTGCTCAACACAGACTGCTTGCACTGTTGCTAAATTGCTGGTATGATTTTTGCTTGCACTGTTGCTAAATTGTTGGTATGATTTTAGAGGAGGTTTTTGTTGAATTTGCAGAGCAATAAGATAAACCCAGCCTGTGTCATTGAGCTCCCACGTTCAACTGCCCATGATGCCTTCCATGGGCCTGAGGTACCTTTGTTTCATGGGTCTCTTCCTCCAGAAAAAAAAATTACAAAATATGTTATTTGACCACATTGGTGTAAAGACAAATAAATTAGTATTATACATTAAAACTTTTTATTGGACCTAAAAGGACATCTTTCTTTCTTCTGTGTTTCAAAGAAGTTAAAACATTCTCATGGGCCCCTGAAGTACTATAAGCCCCAGGTACTGTGCCTGCTGTGCCTAATGAGTGAGTCACCTCACCTCACATATACCATTTCATTTAATTCTTACAGGGACTGTGCAAAGGTGGCTTCTTATCCCCATTTTTCAGGTGAGGAACTGAGGTTGAGAAAGATGAAATGACCCATCCAAATTCACACAGCCAATGGCAGAGCCCTGGATTGTTATATGCACTCTAAATTCCTCCAGTGGTCATATGGAGGAAGTGCCCATGGTAATGATGCTCGCTGCAGTTGCCAAAATCTGAAGCATCATAAATATATGTAAATATATGCACACAGAAACAAACATACATACACACACAGAAATGTCTTTTATTTTGTAAACAGATTTATGAAGGTGTAATTTACATATGATATAATTCACATATGATACATATGATAAAATTCAGAGGTTTTTAGTATATTCACGGGGTTGTGCCACCATAGTCACACTTAATTTTAGAATATTTCTTCGCCACACAAAGAAATCCCATCTATGTTCATTAGCAGTCATGCCCCATCCCCTCCTCCAACCTCTCCCCAGGCCCTGACAACCAATAACCTACTTTCTATCTTTATGGATTTGCCTGTCCTAGACATTTCATATAAATGGGACCATAGAATATGTGGTCTTTTGTGTCTGGCTTCTTTCACTTAGTATAATGTTTTCAAAGTTCATCTATGTTGTAGTATATACCAGTACTTCATTTTTATTGCCATATTATATTGCATTTTATGGATGTACCATATTTTATTAATCCATTCACGAGTCAACAGACACTTGAGTTGTTTCTATTATTTGACTAGTATGGGTATTGCTACTATAAACATTTGTGTGCAACTTTTTGTGTTTTAATTCTAAATATGCATTAGTTTTAATCAGATTGTTTTCATATAATCCATCTTAGCATAAAGAGGAAAGAGCTCTACAGCTAGGGCTCTAAAAGATAACTTTTCTAACTATTGAAGGGAATAATTACTAAGAACCCATAATAAAAGACACTTTACAAGAAAATAGAAGACCTTGTAGGGAATGAAACACACCTTTAAGAAAACCCGCAAGAAGCTAGGGCATAATGTGCTTGTTAAAACGGAGTGTAACTACATTTCTGAACACAACAATGAGAAAAAGTTATCCAGCATTCTTTCCCCTTGACTTAGTGCATGACGAGGAACAAATAGGATTACTCCCATTAGGGCAAAAGATGTAGTTGCTAAAGCTTATCTTTCCAAGGAATGAATCACTAGTTGGGATCTAGTGAAGATTTAGTAATTTATATGTCCCTGTCTAATATTCACTCCGCAGCTGAGAAAAAATCCTCTTAAAAAACGTTCCAAAGGAGTGCACAATGAATTTTTTCAATTTAAACCAACAAGCAGTAAATCCCCTCTTTACAATAGCCCTTCTCGCTTCTTGCCCTTCCATTTCCACTTAGAAGTTTTTCATCCTTCAAGGCTACTCACTCCATCAAGTTTCCTTGGAGTTCCCCCAAGTTATAACCATTCTTTCTCTCACTTCATATCACTGAGTGCTCAGGGGCACCAGACGACACGCAGTGACAACTGAGTGACTATAATATGCCAAGCATAGTGGGTGGTACACCCTGTGGACAGAAAAGTACAAGAAAAAAATAAAGGCCTCAAAGAACTTACCCTCTTTTGAAAAACATGGAGACTAATCAACCAACCAAATAAATTATCAAAAACATTTCATATACAGGGATACACATACATTCTTGGTTGTAAGTAATAAAAATTCACCTCAAATTAGCTTAATCTTCCTAGTGTGACCACTGATAATGTGATCTCAATCTCACAGACCTGGAAGGGCCACATGTACAGTTGACTTCAGGAGGAAGTGAAAATCATCATAATTCCACGTGTCTGTTTGCCTGCACATAGCTGAATATAAAGCTGAAATGCATGTTTTATGTGAGCAACAACTTCTCTCTTGTTAAATACTGTACACCCAACTGCTAGCTTCTGGTACATTGTAGATGTCCAAACTGACTAAGGTCTTCCAATCTCAATTCTAAATTTCAGAAGAGAAAAACCAGGTTGTCATTTGGGTCAGGTATCCACTTCTGATCTAAACAGCTGTTACTTGGGATGGGAGATACTATAAATGGAATGTTTGTGTACCCCTTAAATTCACATGTTAAAACCCAGTCCCCGATGTGGTGCTATTTTGAGGTGGAGCCTTTGGAAGGCCCTAGATAGTTCATTTGCCCCTTCTGCCATGTGAAGGCACAGCAAGAAGACAGTTGTCCATCTATGAACCAGGAAGTAGACCCTCACCAGATCCTAACCATGCTGACACCCTGATCTTGGACTTCCAGCCTCCAGAACCATAATAAATAAATTTCTATTGTTTATAAGCCACCTAGTCAAAGACATTTGTTATATGGCAGCCTGAACTGGCTAAGATGGGAAGAAATAACACTTGTCATAGAGGAGAGGTCTACAATAACTCAGCATCCATAGTGATGCAACTCCAGTGTTCTTTCAGTGTTCTTCAGTGTTCTTTCAGTAAGTGGCACTATGATCCAGCTAGTCCTTCTACATTCTCTCTTATCACTCCTTGTTTACATACCAACCAACTGAGCCTACTAGCTGTAAACTTAGAAAAAGGAAAGAACATTGTTTAAACACTAAAGTTTCCATTCTCTAAAATGCCCATAATTTATTGAAATTGAATGGTTTATTCTGGCTGAAAAAATCAGTGATCACTGCCTGTAGCAGATAGCTTCAGAAGCCAACAATACAATATTATTTTCTCTGGGACCTTCCATCTACTAATCTACTCACTGCATCCCTATTCCAAAGGTTGGCCTACAGCAACCATATTTGTTCCATTATGTGTGACCAAACTCAAGCATTAACCTGACCCAAGCAGGGTTGATCATACTCTTGCATCTGGGAATTGAGACTGCAAGGCTGAAGAACTGTTAGCAGGCTCTGTGAGGAGCAGGGCTCATTTGGTATAACCTCTGAAGATAGGCTACCTTTTGGCCACCATGGAAACTGAGAATCTGAGGACAGTGAACAGAGAAAGATGAATAAAGCAAATACATAGCAATCAGAGATTCTGGAATAATGCATATATAATTCTAACTTTAGGTTTCAGCCTTTTCTGAGATCTGGCTCCATCCCTGCTTTTGAGACCCACAGACATTCCTACACACTTTCACAAAATGTCCTTTAGCTAGTTCAATCAGCTTAGATCACTATCGACCAGAGCCCTATCTAATATAGAAGGTTCTGGGAAGCTCTGACAGAGCTTTTTAAAGAGTAAATGATAAAGGACAAATGTGGAGGTTTCTCACAGCATTTCTTCCTTGGCATTCCCTGTCTATAATTCAAATATAACTCTTTTGAGCATCAATCCCATCATTCTTCTGGCAATGTAGTTAGTGACCAGGCTGTCATTCTTTGAAAAAGAGAAAATGGAATCACACTCTTAGGAAGAGTCAATGGTTGGTGCTGTTTGATAGCTTTGGGCTAAATCCTGACTGTATTTACCCTCTGTACCCTGTCCACAGGTTCCTGGAAGAGTTACATGTACCAAGAAAAACAGCAAAACAGAAAACAAGTTTCTACATTACTTTTAGCTGGGCCTTTGCCTAATAACCCCAGATGAGGCCAAGAACCCTTGGCAGGAACCAGGAAGGGTTTTGGTCTGCAGACCATCATGGCACCACATCCAGGGCTCCCAGACCACTGGCACATATGGTCCCTGTGCGGGCACCACCCACTTCTCTATATGGCAAATTCAGTAAATAGGACTTTTTCCATGGCCCACCTAGCCACCTCCACCCCAACTCTATCCTCAAGGGCCTTCTGGGCAGACATGTGGCACACAAGCAGGATCATACCCCCATACCTCTCAGAAACTCTTACTTCAGCTTTCTCCCCCAAATGTTGAGAAAGAGATTGTTTTAGTGTAGCCCCTTTGTATTAGTCCATTCTCACGTTGCTATAAAGAACTACCTGAGACTGGGTAATTTATAGAGAAAAGAGGTTTAATTAGCTCACAGTTCCACAGGCTGTACAGGAAGCAAGGCTGGGGAGGCCTCAGGAAACTTACAATCATGGAGGAAGGTGAACAGGAAGAGGCACGTCCTACATGGCTAGAGCAGGAGAAAGAGAACCAAGGGGGGAACTGCTACACATTTTCAAACAACCAGATCTCATGAGAACTCACTCACTATCACGAGAACAGCAAGGGGGAAATCCACCCCAACGATCCAATCGCTTTCCACCAGGCCCCTCCTCCAACATTGGAAATTAACAATTCAACATGAGATTTCAGTGTAGACACAGAGCTAAACCATATCACCCTGAAACACAGAATGATTATTAAAACCTTTTTGAGTCAAGGGAACCAAAGCCAAGAACACAACTCATGAGTGACAAGTGTAGCACATGTATTCTCAACTAGGCAATATCACCACCAAGGGGGTGAAAATCAATTATCGGGAGAGGTGAAAAAAGCATATTATTTTTATGTATAAAGCACAGAAATACATGACACAAGTAGATAAATAGGATATCTGTGCTATTTAAATTTCATGGGTGGGGGCTGGGAACATTGAGAAAAAATGTTTTAAAAAGCTTCCTTGGGGGGGCAATAATGAAAAAAAAAAAAAAAAGGTAGAGACACGTTAGAGCCTATAGTGGATGCTGTGGTGCTGCCACAGACTCTTACTGCTGGTGGACCCATTCCCAGTTGCTAAGAACTCCTAGCTTACTCCTTCTCCCAAGAATTGGCCTTTGCAAAAGGGGACCCACCTTTCTTAGGGAGGCTATGCTCCTATGTTCTCCTTTTCTCTCTCTTTCCTTCATGCTATGCTCCATTTCCCAAAATGTCAAACCAGTCCACGCACTTTTTCATTCTGTATCTTTCTCAGGCCTTTCTCTGACCTTCCCGTAAACATTGTTTTGCAACCTCCTCTTTGCATTCTCCTGACTCTTTTCCAAGTACCACTTCCATCCAAATACTTTCCATTAATGTCTATGCCTTTTCTCCTACTAGTCTTGCAAGCACTCTGAGGGATAGAACCTTGTCTCATTCTTTTTTCTACTCCCAGGACCCAGCACTATTCCTAACAGGAATGGGTGTTCAATAATTGTTGGGTCAAAGTAATTTACAGAATATCTCTGCAACTTCCTTAGGCAGGTGTACCCTGTGAGAGCTGAGAAGGCCACAGAACAACTCCCAGTTATTTCAAATTTGATCAACCCATTGAAAAGATCCATTTCTACTTATTTCTGTACTCCCATGAGCACCCGCAGACAGGAAAATAAAACATCTTGTCTACACTGTAGTCCAATTGTTATAAATAGGGCATTAAAAATAAGTTAAATATTATGAGAAAATACATCAGTACTGAAATAGCTGTATTTACATTCAAGTGCTGAACATAAATAAATAAAAACAATGCTGAGTTTATCTTACAGAGTATCTACAGTTTACAGAGCTGTTTTATCTACACTGTCTCTTTTGAGGCTCAAGCAGCCTAGATAATACTTTTCGCATTTTAAAGAGGACGAAACTATGTTAACAATTTAAAGTGGTTCCTCTTTCAAGGTCACAGTAATGTATGGAGAACAGAATTCAAACCCAACCCTTCTGCTATGGCTTGGATAGTTTATTCATCCCCGCCAAATCTCATGTTGAAATTTGGCCCACAGTGTAGCAGTGTTGGAGGCGAAGCCTAGGGAGAGGTACTTGGGACATGGGGGCAGATTCCTCATGAATGGCTTGGTGCTGTTTCACTCTAGTGACAGCAGATTAGTTTTCAAGGGAATGGATTAGTTCTGGCAAGAATGGGTTGTTATAACTAGTACACCCCGGGTTTGGTCCCCCTTCCCAAGTGACTGATTCCCCGTTTGACCCTCTCCAAAATGTTTTGGCACAGCACAAAAGCCCTTGCCAGTAACCAAGCAGATGCGAGTGCCATGCTTCTTGCACAGCCTGCAGAACCATGAGCCAAATAAACCTCTTTTCTTTTTCTTTTTTTCTTGAGATGGAGTCTTGTTCTGTTGCCCAGGCTGAAGTGCAATGGCATGATCTCAGTTCATTGCAACCTCTACCTCCCGGTTCAAGCAATTCTTCTGCCTCAGCCTCCCAAGTAGCTGGGATTGCAGGTACCTACCACCATGCCCAGCTAATTTTTTTGTATTTTTAGTACAGACGGGTTTTCGTCATGTTGGCCAGGCTAGTTTCGAACTCCTGACCTCAAGTGATCTGCCTACCTCAGCCTCGCAAAGTGCTAGGATTACAGGTGTGAGTCACTACGCCCAGCCAACCTCTTTTCTTAATAAACTACCAAGTCTCAGGCATTCCTTCATAGCAACACAAAACAGACTAACACACTTTCTATGTTTAGCCTAGTAGTTCTCAGCTAGGCACAATTTTGCCACCCAGGGGACATTTGGCAATATTTGGAGACTTTTTTGGTTGTCACAACTGGAGGTTTGCTCCTAGAATCTAGTGGTAGAGGCCAGAGATATTGCTAAACATCCCACAATACAAAGGACAGCTTCCCACAACCGAAAACTACCTGATCTAGAATGTCAGTACTGTCAGTGTTGAGAAACCCTGGTCTTATTCAATGTCTTAGCCATCATATCACATTTCTTTGAGTAGACAATATAACTCTTAAATGGGTGTGGAGCTATAAAAACCTTGGCTACAGAGTTGTGCTTCCCAAAGTAAGACCCATGAGCCACATGCAGCTATTGAGCACATGAAATGTGTCTAATCCATATGGAGATATGCTGTAGGTTTAAAATACATTCCAGGTTTTGAAGACATTATAAAATAAAGCATATCAATATCTCATTGATATTTTTATATTGACTACATGTTGATATAATATTCTGGATCTACTGAATAAAATATATAATTAACATGAATTTCACCTATGTTTTAAATATGGCTACTAGAAAATTTGAATTTCCAGATGTGGCTTGCATTTGTAGCTTACATTGACCATTGGTCCTATAGAGATTGCTGCTATAGAAAATACATAAATAATATGTGTCATATTCATCATGCAAAGTTGCACGAGTACAGGCTATTTCAAAATAGTCTCCCAATTTCATATACCTTTGTGATAGGCAAAATAACCTCCTGCCAAAGATTTCCACTGAACTTTTGATTGTGTTACTTTACATGGCAAAAGGGACTCTGAAAATGTGATTAAGTTAAGGACCTTGAGATGAGGGATAATCCTGGATTATCTAGGTAGGCTCAATATAATTGTCATGGTTAATGACTATCTGAAGCCAGTGCATGGGTGGTAAAGGAATTTACCAAGATAGTAATGAGTTTAGAAAGGCAGATTTATTTAGAGGAAAAGGGGAGATACATTGCAAGACAGCAGAAAGAAGACTGTCTGCTATCTGCAGTCAGGAGCTGGAAGGGGAGTTTTATAAGGTCATGCTGCTTGAGCTGAATGCTTGCAGACAGAATGCTTGAATGCAGGTGGGCCATGAGCTGAGTGCTTGTAACAGGATGCTATGGGTGCCAGTGAGCCTTCTGTGGTTGACTCCGTTTCTCAAAACATTTGCACCCCTTACCTGTTTCTGTTCCTGCCAGGTAAGCCCATTTTCCAATTTTCTTTTAACTCCTTAGGGCTTCACAATAATCACAAGAGTCTTTATAAGGGAAAGAGGAAGGCAGGAGAGCAAGAAGGAAATGTGGTAACAGAAGCATTGTCAGAGAGAAAATAGAAGAAGGTATACTGCTGGCTTTGAAAATGGAGGAAGGGGCCACAAACTAAGGAATGCAGGCAGATTTTAAAATAGAAGCTGGAATAGACAGTGGAACAACTTCTTCCCTAGACCCTCCAGAATAAACAAAGTACTGCAAACACCTTAGCTTTAGCCCAGTGAAATCCATTTCAGACATCTAACTTCCAGAACTGTAAGATAATAAATTTGTGCTTTTCTAAGCCACTAAGTTTGTAGTAATTTCTAACAGCAGCAACAGGAAATTAATACAGCTTTATACACATACACAGATAGATAACATCGCACATCAGCTTTCCTTCAAAGTGAAGGATCCTACCAAAATATATGACTCCATTTTAGTAAGCAGAAATCTATATGACTATGATTAAGGACATTCACTGATAGCTGATATATTCTAGGTGTCTATCCCATCTCCACATTTATAATACAATGCATTTCCTAAAACTACTTTACCCAGTGAATCATTGTAGATTGTACCGAGCTTATGCATGATTAATTAATCTGCACAATATGCATGGGGTCACAAAGAGAAATCACTAAAGAGAAAAATAAGATAAAATTTTGAAATAAAAATTCAGTTGTCCTATATAATTAACTTGCTTCATACACAGTACCATTTTCCTGTAGATAAACAAATGGGTAGTCATCACACAACCCATGCTGTTGCGATTCTGACATAAAATAAAATTACTGTGAGTAAACAACAATTACATATATCAAGGAAAAGACGTTCTACATAACCACCTAAGTGGAAGTAGGAGCATAGTCACTGTGTGTCCCTCTACCTGTCTATAATATTTAAATTCATGATTACCAGGAAAGAAAAGGTTTCTTTTTTAATGCAGACAATCCCTATTCACAATCCTCTGTGTTTGAGTGCATAACTGGAGAGTTAAATCTTTAGAAAATATCACTTTTCAAGGAAAGTGGGTTTTAGTAAAAGTTTTTTTAAAAAAATAGGAGGGATTAATAATACACTAATCTCCTTAGTAACTGAAGCTAATTTATGAGAACTATAAACTTTAATCTATTTCCAACGTTAAAAGCAGAGAATAAGTCAACCAGAAAAGTATTTATGGCTAGCTACCAAAATTAAAATTGATTATCTTTTGGGCAGAAGTAACAAGATCTTTGGATTAGAGGGAAGACAAGGGATCTAGTCCCTGCTCTGCAACCAAGATATTGTGCACCTTTAAGCAAGTCCTTAGGACTCTCAAATCTTGTTTTTCTCCAGACAATATTAAATGTTGGACCAGTTGTGTGTCTGTAAAGCTCTTAGCAGCTCAAAAGCAATCTATGCTTAACCATTAATGCGGGTTTGTTTTAATAATTTCATTTTTGTTAACGTATAAAAGCATAACTTCTAAAGACATTTAAATCTTAGGTTGTGTCCATGACGATGCATGCTGGATGACTCAATGAAAAAGGGAACCATGATTTATCATATGGTTAATTCAGTGTTTAGGTATTTGATTTCTTCACTTGGCATACAGTGAAAATGTTGACATGGATTACTGCCCTCTAATAAAAATAATTTTTTATCATATTTGGCCAGAAATCTGTGTGTGACAAAGAGTAGGATTCAAACAACAGATGAGCATATCAGTCTCAGCAGCTTTGCCTCCTCCCTTCCTCCTAACAGTCCTCCTCCCCACTTTCCTATCTCTCTCCAACATCATTAATCAAAACCAAGGCTTAACTATAAATAGGCACTGGAATTGATTTAACTAACTTTAACATGGAGGGAAAGGGCTGGGGTAGGTTCCAACTTGGCTACATTTCACTTCATTCCTGAGGATTTTCCAGCAAGGTCTAAGCCTCCTGCTGCCCTCCTCTCCCTCACAGTCTTCACTGTCCCTCTGTGTTATAACTAACTACAGTCTTCCTTTGCTCTGACTTTGTAGGACAACCTCTTAATTGTCTTACTTTCCCAAATGCAATGCCTGTGCTCAATTCTGATGAGGTCATACACAAAGTCATAGAGATGTCTGTAGAAATCATTCAAAAGTATCTAATTTTTATTAGTCTGATCAATACTCCAAATATAGAACTTGACTACAAATAAAGCAGGTTTATGGAGACTTTTGGTAATCACAAAGAAGCAGCAAAAGCATAATCAAGTCAGGGCAGTAAGGTAATAAGGCATCTAAAATGTTGAACTATCAAGAAGTGCAATTAAAAAAACACAAACATTTTTTGAAAAACTTTCTTCTATGACTTCTGGTTAAGAAAGAATTTTAAGTTCATGCTATATGGTGTCCCCACTGCCTGAAACATGCAGTTGTGATAAGTGAAATATAACAAAAGAATACTGAAAAGAAAATGCCAGAATATAAATTAAGATATACATCCTCAGGGACCAGTAATAGTGAGTGTGATTGAAGCCACAGCCTGATGAGTGCTGAGCCCCAAATCAGGCAGTGAGACAGAGAAATTTCTTTCCAATGGGAGATGAAAAGTCCTCTACTTACTATGAAAGGCTGAAGCCAGGCTTTAGGCTTAAAGCTGGACTGGATTTGGCACCCTTTCCTTGATAAAGGAAGATAAAATCAGACATTGCCAATTGACTCCAGGGTTTAGAGGTTTTACCATTGGTTATCAAGGGGGAGTCGGTGACTTTGTTCCCCAGAGGACATTTGGCCAATGTCTGGAGACATTTTTGGTTGTCATAACTGGAGGGAAGTTGGCACTACTTGCGTTTAGTGAGTAGAGGCTAGGGATGTTGCTAAACATTCTACAATGCAAAGGACAGCTCTACACAACAAAGAATCATCTGGTCCAAAATGTCAACAGTACCCTACTGAGAAAACCTGGTTTATATGAAGCTAAAAACCTACAGATTTAAGAGACATCAACACAGCCTCTGTCTAGACAAAGATCTGAAACAAGCTGCTACTGGCCTGGAGACTGGCTTTGCATTATTTTACTACAAGGCAGGAGCTCCAAACCATCACCTAAAATGTGGTTTTTTTCCTGGGAGCCCTGGTGGACATCAACTGAAAAATACCAGCCACAAAAAGAA
The DNA here is from genome assembly GCF_037993035.2 of Macaca fascicularis. Taxonomy (NCBI): domain Eukaryota; kingdom Metazoa; phylum Chordata; class Mammalia; order Primates; family Cercopithecidae; genus Macaca; species Macaca fascicularis. The sequence continues at coordinate 11,367,794 of NC_088395.1, forward strand.
GCTCATACAGAGAGAGAAACTGAGTGAGAGGGAATGAACATACATGAACAGAGAGCAAGAGACAGAAAAACACAAACAAAAAATTCACTCAAAATTAGCCTGTGAATTAAAATTCCAAAACATGTGAATAAATGTAACACTGAAGAAAACAGCCAACATATCAATATCCAGAATGAGTTTACTGTGGTGAAATTAATTTTATAAAATAGCTTGACAAAGACTTCAAAACAAAGATGTTTAAAATATTCAGGAAGATAGATGAAATCACATGTATAAAAATCAAACAAATTATGACACAAAATCAGGCAGAAAGGAGATAAGAACAGGTGAATATAAAAATAAACTAATATTTTTAAAAAATTAGTGTTTTAAAATGAAAAATTCAAAGGATAGGATAAGCTTTAGATTTGAGGCAGTTGGAAAGTGTTTTAGTGAATTAGATTTTGATACCAAAAAATTTACCCAGAAGCTAGCAAAAAGAGAAAAAGTAATCAAAACTAGTAAAGGAGCATTTAAGAATCAGGGCAGATGGTTTGAGAGCCTCTAGCTTCAAAGGCCTACTTAAAATTCAGAACCTATGCTTAGAGATTTTTTTAAATGAAGAATTGTATTTGAACATTAATATCCAAGAGTTTTCCAGAATCAGAAAAAAATGAGAATCCTCAGTTGAAAGTACTCTGAGTATTCAGAAACATAAATATAAGTAAGTCCTACACCTAGACACATTTTAGTCAAACTTCAAAATGTCAATCTTAAAATTTAGCAGAGACAAAAGATAGTTTGATCTGTAAAGAAGTTACTATCACATATACAGAAGATTTCTGATCATCACACCAAATGGTAGAAGAACCTGAAGCAATGCCTTTTAAAGTGATGAGGAAAAATAACTGCCAATATAAAATTTTACTCCCAGAGAAACCATCATGCAATGTTGAAGATAAAATGATGATATTACAAAATATAAAACATTAAGACTGTTTAACAACCACAGGCACTCATTAAAAGAACTATGAAAGGATTCATTTCAGCAAAAAGATAAGTGAATTCAAGGGAAAGGCATGGGACAAAGGAAACAATTTTGTGTTTCTCATCAATGAAAAACAAGTGACAATGCTGTGGTATTTAAGCTGCTTCACTCTCAGAAATGCCAAATGCCCTTGAGTTTGGTTGTTTTAATATTTTACCTCATACTTCCCACTTTAATATATTGCTTTTAATTTCACTATGAGAGAAAATTATACTTTCAAGTAACGAGATGAAAAATAAATTTGGGCAAGGAAAAGCATTTAGAAAATTTAATAGGAATTTTAAATGACCAGAATAAATCAATTATACATGGAAAAAAATGTACCAAAGAAACAGAAAGACTCTTCAGAGAAATAGTTATCAAACCAGAGGGTTGGGGGAAGATAGGTAGGAGAAGTGTCTAGAACCATAAAAAACAGAACTATTGTAACCTGGACGCTGCTGTGTCACAAAAATGACTGATTACTTCAACTGCTCAATATGAAAAATAAGGGATTGAGAGAAATCAAATTTCCTTGATCCTAGATCAAAGATGTTGGTTAATCTAAAAGGTTATCATTATGGTATCTTTAAGCTGTACTATTTAGCATAAATGATCTAGTAGTCACAAGTATAAAATATTTACCTGGAAATATGTATATGGATTAGAAATGTTGCTGTTTCCAAGAAAACATTTTGTATTTTTCCAATGGCTCTATGCCAAGTTTTTAGTAGTATATATTTAATAAAGACCATGGAACAAAAATGTAATTATCAACAACCTAAGTAAAATGTTAATATTTATAAGTCAAAGAACCATGTTCTATGTTACCTTTACCGTTTGCTGATAAAATTGCAAAAGATGAGATCTGGAAAAAGAAGGATGCCCACTTTCAGCACTTTTATTTGACATAGTGCTGGATGTCCTAGCCAGAGCAATGAGACGAGGAAAATAAATAAAGGACATCTGTATTGGAAAGGAATAAGTCCAATTGTCCTTGTTTGCAGACAATATAATCGTGTATTTAGAAAAACCTAAAGACTATTAAAAAAATCCTAAAGACTCTGCCAGGAAAATGTTAGCATTGATAAACAGATTCAGTAAAGTTGTAGTATACAAAATCCACATACAAAAATCAGTAGCATTTCTAGATGCCAACAGCAAACAATCTCAAAAAAGAAATCAAGAAAGCTATTTATAATAGCTATCCAAAAATACCTAGGAATAAACTTAACCAAGAAAGTAAAAGATCTGTGCAATAAAAACCATGAAACTCTGATCTTAAAAAATTGAAGAGGACATAAAATGTTGGAAAGATATCCTATGTTAATAAATTGCAATAATATTGTAAAAATGTCCATCTTACTCAAAGCAATTCACAGATTCAATGCAATCCCTGTCAAAATACCAATGACATTCTTCACAGAAATAGGAAATTCTAAAATTTGTATGCAATCACAAAAGAAAACAGAATAGCCAAAGCAATCCTGACCAAAAAGTATAAATCTAGAGGCATCACACTACTTGATGTCAAAATATACTGCAAAGCTATAGCAACCAAAAAGCATGGTACTGGCATAAAAATAGACATAGACCAATGGAACAAAATAGCCCTGAAACAAACCCACACTTTATAGCCTACTCACTTTACACAAAGGCACAAAAACATGCAATGGGGAAAGGACAGTCTTTTCAACAAATGGTGCTAGGAAAACTCAATATCCATATGCAGAAGAATGAAACTAGACCCCTATTTCTCATCATATGCAAAAATAAAATCAAAATGAATTAAAGACTTAAACCTATGACCCGAAAGTATGAAACTACTAGAAGAAAACATCAGGTCAAATGCTTCAGGACACTGGTCTGGGCGAAGATTTCTTGAGTAAGACCTCAAAAACACAGGCAACCAAAGCAAAAATTGACAAATCAGATTACATCAAGCTAAAAAGCTTCTGCAGTGGAAAGGAGACAATCAAGAAAGTAGAGAGAAAACATACAGAATGGAAGAAAATATTTGTCAACTATTTATCTGACAAGAAGTTAACAACCTGAATATATAAGGAACTCAAACAACTCAATAGCAAATATAATAATAATCCAATTTTTAAATGGGCAAAAGATCTGAATTTCTCAAAAGGATACATAAAATTGGCCAACAGGTATATGAAAAAATACTCAACATCACTAATCATTAGGGAAATGCAAATCAAAACCACAATATGATATCGTATCACCTGAATTAAAATGGCTTATATCCAAAAGACAGAAAATAACAAATGCTGGTAGGAATGTGGAGAAAGGGCAATGCTAGTATACTGGTTGGTGCTAATGTAAATTAGTATGGCCATTATGGAAAGCAATATGAAGGCTCCTCAAAAAAACTAAAAATAGAACTGTAACACCATATGATTCAGCAATTCTGTCAAAGAGATATCTGCATTCCCATGTTTTTTACAGCACTATTCACAGTAGTCATAATATCGCATCCATCAATGGATTGATGGATAAAGAAAATGTGGAGAGTGTGTGTGTGTGTGTGTCTGTGTATATGTATATATGTTTACGTGTGTGCGTGTGTAATGGAATATCATTCAGTCATAGAAATGATTGAAATCTTGTCATTTGAAGCAATACAGATATAACTGGAGGACATTATGTTAGTGAAGTAAGTCAAGTACAGAAAGACAAATACTTCACATTCTCACTCATATGTGGGAGCTAAAAAGTATCAGTATCTCATGGAGATAGTGAATAGAATGGTGGTTACTACAGGCTGGGAAGGGTAGTGGGGAGGAATGAACAGGGCTCGGCTAATAAGTACAAAAATAGATAGAAAGAATAAGATCAGGTATTCTGTAGTACAATAGGACAAATATAGTTAATAGTAATTTGTTATAAATTTCAAAATAGGTAAGAGAGAAGATTTGAAATGTTCCTAACACAAATAAATGATAATGTTTGAGGTGATGGATATCCCAATTACCCAAATTTGATCATTACACATTTTATGCTTGTAACAAAATATCACATGTACTCCATAAATATATACAACTGTGATGTATCCATGAAAATGAAAAATGAAAAAAATTACAAAAGAGTCATTAAGTTTCTAATAGCTACTGAAATTTTGTACTAAGCGTATGCCAAATCTCTAAACTGTGCCTGGTCTGTAATACATTCTCAACACATTTTCACAAATAAGTAAAATTAAATACCATGAAAAAACAGAATAAGAGAAAAGCAGAAATTGATGAAATACAAAACAATATGTAATAAAATATACGTAAAACCAAAAGCTAGTTTTTTACTGACAAACTAGTAAAATGGCAACCTATAGGTCAGATATGCCAAAATAAAATATACATATACACAATATTAAGAATTTAAAAAATAAAAATACAATAAAATCTTAAATCAGAATAATATGAATGTAATACAGTAAATTTTGAAACTTGGGTAAAATGGATAATTTTCAAGAAACATATAAATTATAAAAACTACTCAAGAGAAAACATAAAACCAGAACAAATAAATAACCATCAGAGAAATTCAATTGTCAATTTGAAGTCTGCTTGAAAATGATATCCAGGCTCAGAGGGTTTTATGATTTCTACAAACTATTTCAGAAAATGGGAAAAAAAATTACCCAATTCTCTGAAAGAAGCTAAAATGTTCTTCGTACTAATTTGATAAGGATTGTATAAAAAATTAAAATATGAGATCTACCTGACAATGAACATAGATGTTAAAGTCTGGAAGAAAATATAGCAGGTATTTCTTAATGCATCATATAATGTACATCAGGAATGCAAGGATGGTTCAATGGAAAAGAAAATCTAAAAATGAATACACCACATTAGTAACTTAAAGATGAAAACCTGTTATCTGCATCTCATTGTATTTACCAAAAAATCCATAAAATTCATTATTCATTATTATTAAAACTCTCAACAAAAATTAAAGAACTCCCAATTTTTAACTTGATAGACATTATTTTAAAAATCTAAGACAAGATGTTAGATCACCACTTTCCCTCCAAACTTTTCTGAAGGCCACAATCAATGTAAATAAAACAAAACAAAAATAAAGGAGTTAAGATGTCTAAGAACTAGAAAGAAAGAGATAAAACAGCCCATACTGGTAAAAATATGATATTCTAAAGAAAATCTCAGAAATTCATAGAAAAACTATTAGAACAAGTTAGAGAATTCAGCAAGATTGTTTAATCAAGATCAACACTCAATCAATACCCTTGTCACATAAGAGTAATAACAAATTAGAAAGTAAATACACCATACAAAAAAAAAAAATCAATGATAACCCTAAGGTTCCTAGGAATACATGCAAGAAAATTCGTACAGGGCATGTTGAAAAAGTTTTAAAATATTACTAATAACATACAATATTACTTTAGTAAATGCAGAGATATACCATTTCATGACAAGAAGGCTCAATATCATATATATGCCAATTTTGCTAAATTAATATACAAATGCAAAACAATTCCACAAAATATTCCAACATGATTAATCAGGAACTTGATAAGCATACAATAAAACTTATGTAAATGAAGAGGTGTTGAAGAATAGCCAAGAAAATTTTGAAGAATACTGTTCATCAATAGGAAAAGAGATAAAATAATTGATATTATACTCATACAATGGAATACTATATAACAAAATGGATAATTAGAACTATGCTGAGTAAAGAAAATATGTTGCAGAATAATACCTATCAAATAATAGCACTTACACAGATTTTTCTGAACATGCAAAAATGCTGTTAGTCATTAATACATAATACACAGGTCACAATAAATTGTCTTTATTATTATGCTTCTCCCAGTAATTAGGTCAAAGTGATTAGGAACACACATCTGGCTTCAAGTCTTGGCTTTGCCCTTATTGTGTGATTTTGAGCATCTTATCTAATCACTAGTCGTCAGTTTCCTCATCTGTAAAGTGGAGAATTAACATTATTTACATGAGATTAATGAGAGATAAAATGCAATTACTAATCTAACTCACTCAGTACCTGGTGTAATAAGTAGTAATTTCTCATTAAGTGATGATTGCTATTGTAGACATCATTTCCACTATGGAGTTCAGACACTGTGGTATATGCAACCTTCAAGCCTGCAGGTAGTGTACACTATTCAGAATAAAACTACTGTTTCCAAAAAATTAATATCCCTAATGGTTAGTTTTCCAGTCAATTCACTGCCTTTTGTCTCTATTTTTAGACCCACAGGTAAACTTTCATTAACAATGTAATATAAAAGTGTACTGAATGTCACTGGTAATTTGAGAAAAAGTTGAAACAAAGATGAGGCATTTTATTTGCAATAAAGCAATTCAATATCCAATTGTTTATTAGGCCACAGCTTTAAAAAGAGCTGACTTGGGTAGTATTTGAGATTTTAGAAGAAAACAAAATGTACTAGATAGATCTGTCTATCATCTAAAATGGTTGACATAGGGGAAAATATTTATGATTGTGCTGTCATGGCTTCTGAAATAAACATCACAAAGTGATTTCACAGACAATTATTTGAAAGCTACAGGGAAAATTCTATTATGGTTACATTTGAAAAGCAACTTTTCCCCCAACATCATCTTCTGATTCAGTAAAGGTATAAGTGAATCCGTAAAGAGGGAACTGTATTATTGTGTAATGTTGAGGATTTAAAGGATTTCTTAGAAAGCTTACTAGTTTCTTTTTACAAAGGTTTCTTTTAAAACAGCTATATTCTCTGTATATTTTGAATACATGCAAATGGTAGCAAAACAATGTTTCTTTCTGTGATACTCTACAGCTAGTTGGGTCACCAGAGCATGAAGAGATTCTAACCATTCACAATTTTAGGTACTGCTGTGAACTAGAATAATGATAGCCATTTCCTCCAGAGCTCACCATCTAAGTGTCGCTAAAAATCTGCTACATGAAAGCAAGTAAGCAATGAACAGATCAACTCCTCTTCCCTAGTATGGAGTCTTTTCCGCAAAATGGATATAATAAACGTTTGGCAAAACCAGAATTGTTTTCTCTCTGTTTAAATATTTCAGTTGGGTATAAATACTTCCTGTCTTGTTATTAGCAGAAAATAATTATGTGTACTAATCATTCCATAACATCCAAACCCACCTATTTTGGTCATCTGCTTACAGTAAGTGTTTAATTATTATTACTGTCACATGATCATCTCCAAGCTTCAGATACGTGTGTGTGTGTGTGTTTATGTGTGTGTGTATACACGAGCTAGAACTCAAGTCTTGCAGATCTTCTACCTTTATACATCTATACAAAAGTATTTAGTTCATTACAAGACACAGCTAGGAAAGGAGGGAACCTGCCAACTTTGCTCCATCTCCACCACCTTCTTCTGCCATTACCTTTAGTGGCTTCAACATCAGAGCATACTATTACCTCACAGTTCCACAGTTTTCTCAGGTCCAGAGAATTCTGTATTTATTCCAATGTTGCAATTCATGAGTGTGGTCACTCCATCTTAAATATCTGCCATCACTTGGAAGTGCTTGACCTACAAATGTTCTCTGACTACCAACTTCTATTCTTCAATTTAACATATGTCCTTAATCTTTCTACATGTGCTCTTTGTGGTCATTTTTCACTCACTCATTTATGCATTCATTCATTCAACAAATATTGATATTTATAATGTATGCCAAGCACTGTACTTGGAACATGGAATAAAATGATAAATTAAAAAAAATGATCCCTGATCTAAAAAAGCAATTATGAATATAATTGTATATATTCATATATATATTCTCAATAGGACATTGAATCCTTAATAAAAATTTACTACAAGTCACTCCTAAATCCCAAAGGAAGCATTCCATTATTAAAGCACATACTCCCACGAATTGTAAGACAAAGGCATTGCTTCTGTACTCAGGAATAAGCCGCTCCCCAAGGCACTGAGTGGCCACAAGATGGCTGGGCTGAGGCTCGCATTCACACACCCTTAAGAGTTCCCTGCCAAACCTGACCTCATGTTTCAACCACAAACACACAGCTAATAATAGCTTCTGCTCTTAACTTACAAAACACAATTCTTAAAGGCAATTTTTGAGAACCAGCCAGATTTCCAAAAGAAAAATTTCCAAAGCCTAACCAGCAACTATTACCAAAACAAAACTCCCAGCAGGCATATGGCACTTTCAAGTCTCACCAGCAAAGACCTTTGAAAAGAATCAAAGCTCCCCCAACTTGTGTGTGTGTGTGTGTGTGTGTGTGTGTGTGTGTTCACCCTACAGGTCAAGTCTATTAATTACCTCCTGCCAGTTTCTGTTCTCTCAGTGACAAGCAATGGGTGGAAAGCTTTTGGGATAGGATCAACAAAAATGTATTACCAAATATATATACATGATAGATAGATAGATACAGAGTTGTTAGTAGAATTTGGCATGTGGTATCTCTGAGGGAAATGTTTATGTAAAACATTATATTCACTTAAAAAGAAAAGATGCAATGTCATATATTTTTCACGCTTCAATTAAAAAATCTGATTATAACCTCTCCAATACACTATTTAGACTACTTGTAAAAGCAAGACATCCAAGAGTTCCAAGTCAAATGATATCCAAAAGGGCAGATTATGAAACATATAGACATCAAACTCCACTTATGATATAGATGCCTGGGCCCTACAAATCTGTGGACAAATAAAATCCATCCTCCGTGCAGCTCTGCCAAGTAAAAAAGACACTATGAGGGCAGGGACCATGTCTCTTCTGTTCACAAATGTATGTCTACTGCCTAGTGCAGTTAGCAAAATGGCTGGCATGTACTCAATAAACATTTCATGTTTGAGTTAATGACGAATGAAAGGATGGATGGATGCATGGACAGATAGAAAAGCAGATGAATGCATATAGTTACCTGGACAGGTGGAGAATGAGTTGGGGTAGAGAATAATCAATGATTTAGGAGAAGATTTCTGATCAATGTTAATGACATTCTTCCTTTGACTAGCAATAAGACAATACTCTGAGCAAAGCTTTGAAGTTAGATGAATCAAAGTGTGGATCCTGAAGCGACCTTTGATTAGGTATGCAATGTTGATGTGAATAGCATCACCTTTTTTGTCCCATTTCCTCATCTCTAAAATTGAAAAATAAAATTTATTTGTAGGGTTATTGAGAGGATGGAATGGAATAACAATGAAAGCGGCTGCTGGGCTGCCTAGCTAGGCACTGTTTTTTTAAAATGCTGGGACAAGGTAAATTCAAGAGAGTTGATGATTGTCTCTATGCCAAAGGACATGTCACTCATGTAAACAGAACAGAGATAATAGATCAGATAATTCAGGCCCCTGGAAATCTACAGTCACTTCAAATATGCATAGATAAAAGATATTGTGCAATGTCTGTGTTGTAGCCATATGTCTTTAAGTAAAATACTCATCAAGATAATCAACTCTTCCCTCAAAAAGGTAAAATGCGCTGGGTGCAGTGGCTCAAGCCTGTAATCCAAGCACTTTGGGAGGCCGAGGTGGGTGGATCACCTGAGGTCTGGAGTTCAAGACCAGCCTGCCCAACATGGTGAAACCTCATCTTTACTAAAAATACAAAAAATTAGCCAGGTGTGGTGGCAGGTGCCTGTAATTTCAGTTACTTGGGAGGCTGAGGCAGGAGAATCGCTTGAACCCGGGGAGCGGAGGTTACAGTGAGCCAAGATCATGCCATTGCACTCCAGCCTGAGCAACAAGAGCAAAACTCCATCTCAAAAAAAAAAAAAAAAAAAAAGTTAAATGAACTTCATTTCCAGTGTCTCCATAGCATGATTCTCCAAGTTCCAAGTGTTCTAATGTTATTTTAAGAGATCACAAACTATGGGCAAAGGGAGGCACAGAAGTCTAGGGCAGGGAGCAGCAAACATTTTCTGTAAAGGATCAAATAAAAATTATTTTAGGCTTTGAGAGCCACCCAGTCTCTGTCACACCTACTCAAATCTGCTATAAAAGCACCAAAGCGGCCACAGACAATATGTAAATAAATGGGTGTAGCTATGTTCCAATAAAGCTTTATTTGGACCTTGAAATTTGAATTTCATGTCATTTTCATGTCATAAAATATTGTTTTGATTTTTTCCACCGTTAAAAAACAAAAACCATTCTTTGCTCACAGGATGTACAAAAATGCATGTATGAAAGGCTGAATTGGGCCCATGGGCCATAGTTTACTGACCCTTGGTCTACAGCAGGTGGTTTTTAAATACCCGGCTAGAGTGCTTTGATGACTCAGGAATATTTGCCTTAAATATGACGTAAATGTTCTAATCTGACAGTAACAGTTAAGAAATACATTTTATATTTTACCTAGAAATGAAGAACTATTGTCAAGCTACTCTATTAGTGAAATTTGTGAATACTTAAAACATGCAGGTATTTGCTGCCAGACACAGATTAGCCAATATCTACATTTTCTAGCAAAGACATTAGATTAAGAAAACAAGGGGGGCGGAGCAAGATGGCCGAATAGGAGCAGCTCCAGTCTCCAACTCCCAGCGCGAGCGACACAGAAGACCGGTGATTTCTGCATTTTCAACTGAGGTACTGGGTTCATCTCACTGGGGAGTGCCGGACGATGGGTGCTGGTCAGCTGCTGCAGCCCGACCAGCGAGAGCTGAAGCAGGGCGAGGCATCGCCTCACCTGGGAAGCGCAAGGGGGAAGGGAATCCCTTTTCCTAGCCAGGGGAACTGAGACACACAACACCTGGAAAATCGGGTAACTCCCACCCCAATACTGCGCTTTAAGCAAACAGGCACACCAGGAGATCATATCCCACACCTGGCCGGGAGGGTCCCACACCCACGGAGCCTCCCTCATTGCTAGCACAGCAGTCTGTGATCTACCAGCAAGGCAGCAGCGAGGCTGGGGGAGGGGCGCCCGCCATTGCTGAGGCTTAAGTAGGTAAACAAAGCTGCTGGGAAGCTGGAACTGGGTGGAGCTCACAGCAGCTCAAGGAAACCTGCCTGTCTCTGTAGACTCCACCTCTGGGGACAGGGCACAGTAAACTAAACAAACGCAGCAGACACCTCTGCAGACGCAAACGACTCTGTCTGACAGCTTTGAAGAGAGCAGTGGATCTCCCAAGACGGAGGTTGAGATCTGAGAAGGGACAGACTCCCTGCTCAAGTGGGTCCCTGACCCCTGAGTAGCCTAACTGGGAGACATCCCCCACTAGGGGCAGTCTGACACCCCACACCTCACAGGGTGGAGTACACCCCTGAGAGGAAGCTTCCAAAGCAAGAATCAGACAGGGACACTCGCTGTTCAGAAATATTCTATCTTCTGCAGCCTCTGCTGCTGATACCCAGGCAAACAGGGTCTGGAGTGGACCTCAAGCAATCTCCAACAGACCTACAGCTGAGGGTCCTGACTGTTAGAAGGAAAACTATCAAACAGGAAGGACACCTACACCAAAACCCCATCAGTACATCACCATCATCAAAGACCAGAGGCAGATAAAACCACAAAGATGGGGAAAAAGCAGGGCAGAAAAGCTGGAAATTCAAAAAATAAGAGCGCATCTCCCCCGGCAAAGGAGCGCAGCTCATCGCCAGCAACGGATCAAAGCTGGACGGAGAATGACTTTGACGAGATGAGAGAAGAAGGCTTCAGTCCATCAAATTTCTCAGAGCTAAAGGAGGAATTACGTACCCAGCGCAAAGAAACTAAAAATCTTGAAAATAAAGTGGAAGAATTGATGGCTAGAGTAATTAATGCAGAGAAGGTCCTAAACGAAATGAAAGAGATGAAAACCATGACACGAGAAATACGTGACAAATGCACAAGCTTCAGTAACCGACTCATCAACTGGAAGAAAGAGTATCAGCGATTGAGGATCAAATGAATGAAATGAAGCTAGAAGAGAAACCAAAAGAAAAAAGAAGAAAAAGAAATGAACAAAGCCTGCAAGAAGTATGGGATTATGTAAAAAGACCAAATCTACGTCTGATTGGGATGCCTGAAAGTGAGGGGGAAAATGGAACCAAGTTGGAAAACACTCTTCAGGATATCATCCAGGAGAACTTCCCCAACCTAGTAGGGCAGGCCAACATTCAAATCCAGGAAATACAGAGAACGCCACAAAGATACTCCTCGAGAAGAGCAACTCCAAGACACATAATTGCCAGATTCACCAAAGTTGAAATGAAGGAAAAAATCTTAAGGGCAGCCAGAGAGAAAGGTCGGGTTACCCACAAAGGGAAGCCCATCAGACTAACAGCAGATCTCTCAGCAGAAACTCTCCAAGCCAGAAGAGAGTGGGGGCCAATATTCAACATTCTTAAAGAAAAGAATTTTAAACCCAGAATTTCATATCCAGCCAAACTAAGTTTCATAAGTGAAGGAGAAATAAAATCCTTTACAGATAAGCAAATGCTTAGAGATTTTGTCACCACTAGGCCTGCCTTACAAGAGACCCTGAAGGAAGCACTAAACATGGAAAGGAACAACCGGTACCAGCCATTGCAAAAACATGCCAAAATGTAAAGACCATCGAGGCTAGGAAGAAACTGCATCAACTAACGAGCAAAATAACCAGTTAATATCATAATGGCAGGATCAAGTTCACACATAACAATCTTAACCTTAAATGTAAATGGACTAAATGCTCCAATTAAAAGACACAGACTGGCAAACTGGATAAAGAGTCAAGACCCATCAGTCTGCTGTATTCAAGAGACCCATCTCACACGCAGAGACATACATAGGCTCAAAATAAAGGGATGGAGGAAGATTTACCAAGCAAATGGAGAAGAAAAAAAAGCAGGGGTTGCAATACTAGTCTCTGATAAAACAGACTTTAAACCATCAAAGATCAAAAGAGACAAAGAAGGCCATTACATAATGGTAAAGGGATCAATTCAACAGGAAGAGCTAACTATCCGAAATATATATGCACCCAATACAGGAGCACCCAGATTCATGAAGCAAGTCCTTAGAGACTTACAAAGAGACTTAGACTCCCATACAATAATAATGGGAGACTTCAACACTCCACTGTCAACATTAGACAGATCAACGAGACAGAAAGTTAACAAGGATATCCAGGAATTGAACTCATCTCTGCAGCAAGCAGACCTAATAGACATCTATAGAACTCTCCACCCCAAATCAACAGAATATACATTCTTCTCAGCACCACATCGTACTTACTCCAAAATCGACCACGTAATTGGAAGTAAAGCACTCCTCAGCAAATGTACAAGAACAGAAATTATAACAAACTGTCTCTCAGACCACAGTGCAATCAAACTAGAACTCAGGGCTAAGAAACTCAATCAAAACCGCTCAACTACATGGAAACTGAACAACCTGCTCCTGAATGACTACTGGGTACATAACGAAATGAAGGCAGAAATAAAGATGTTCTTTGAAACCAATGAGAACAAAGACACAACATACCAGAATCTCTGGGACACATTTAAAGCAGTGTGTAGAGGGAAATTTATAGCACTAAATGCCCACAAGAGAAAGCAGGAAAGATCTAAAATTGACACTCTAACATCGCAATTAAAAGAACTAGAGAAGCAAGAGCAAACACATTCGAAAGCTAGCAGAAGGCAAGAAATAACTAAGATCAGAGCAGAACTGAAGGAGATAGAGACACAAAAAACCCTCCAAAAAATCAATGAATCCAGGAGTTGGTTTTTTGAAAAGATCAACAAAATTGACAGACCACTAGCAAGACTAATAAAGAAGAAAAGAGAGAAGAATCAAATCGACGCAATTAAAAATGATAAAGGGGATATCACCACCGACCCCACAGAAATACAAACTACCATCAGAGAATACTATAAACACCTCTACGCAAATAAACTGAAAAATCTAGAAGAAATGAATAATTTCCTGGACACTTACACTCTTCCAAGACTAAACCAGGAAGAAGTTGAATCCCTGAATAGACCAATAGCAGGCTCTGAAATTGAGGCAACAATTAATAGCCTACCAACCAAAAAAAGTCCAGGACCAGATGGATTCACAGCTGAATTCTACCAGAGGTACAAGGAGGAGTTGGTACCATTCCTTCTGAAACTATTCCAATCAATAGATAAAGAGGGAATCTGGCCGGGCGCGGTGGCTCAAGCCTGTAATCCCAGCACTTTGGGAGGCCGAGACGGGCGGATCACGAGGCCAGGAGATCGAGAGACGATCCCAGCTAACACGGTGAAACCCCGTCTCTACTAAAAAATACAAAAAAACTAGCCGGGCGAGGTGGCGGGCACCTGTAGTCCCAGCTACTCGGGAGGCTGAGGCAGGAGAACGGCGTAAACCCGGGAGGCGGAGCTTGCAGTGAGCTGAGATCCGGCCACTGCACTCCAGCCTGGGTGACAGAGCAAGACTCCGTCTAAAAAAAAAAAAAAAAAAAAAGAAAAAGAAAAAGAGGGAATCCTCCCTAACTCATTTTATGAGGCCAACATCATCCTGATACCAAAGCCTGGCAGAGACACAACAAAAAAAGAGAATTTTAGACCAATATCCCTGATGAACATCAATGCAAAAATCCTCAATAAAATACTGGCAAACCGGATTCAGCAACACATCAAAAAGCTTATCCACCATGATCAAGTGGGCTTCATCCCTGGGATGCAAGGCTGGTTCAACATTCGCAAATCAATAAACATAATCCAGCATATAAACAGAACCAAAGACAAGAACCACATGATTATCTCAATAGATGCAGAAAAGGCTTTTGACAAAATTCAACAGCCCTTCATGCTAAAAACGCTCAATAAATTCAGTATTGATGGAACGTACCTCAAAATAATAAGAGCTATTTATGACAAACCCACAGCCAATATCAGACTGAATGGGCAAAAACTGGAAAAATTCCCTTTGAAAACTGGCACAAGACAGGGATGCCCTCTCTCACCACTCCTATTCAACATAGTGTTGGAAGTTCTGGGTAGGGCAATCAGGCAAGAGAAAGAAATCAAGGGTATTCAGTTAGGAAAAGAAGAAGTCAAATTGTCCCTGTTTGCAGATGACATGATTGTATATTTAGAAAACCCCATTGTCTCAGCCCAAAATCTCCTTAAGCTGATAAGCAACTTCAGCAAAGTCTCAGGATACAAAATTAATGTGCAAAAATCACAAGCATTCTTATACACCAGTAACAGACAAACAGAGAGCCAAATCAGGAATGAACTTCCATTCACAATTGCTTCAAAGAGAATAAAATACCTAGGAATCCAACTTACAAGGGATGTAAAGGACCTCTTCAAGGAGAACTACAAACCACTGCTCAGTGAAATAAAAGAGGACACAAACAAATGGAAGAACATACCATGCTCATGGATAGGAAGAATCAATATCGTGAAAATGGCCATACTGCCCAAGGTAATTTATAGATTCAATGCCATCCCCATTAAGCTACCAATGAGTTTCTTCACAGAATTGGAAAAAACTGCTTTAAAGTTCATATGGAACCAAAAAAGAGCCCGCATCTCCAAGACAATCCTAAGTCAAAAGAACAAAGCTGGAGGCATCACGCTACCTGACTTCAAACTATACTACAAGGCTACAGTAACCAAAACAGCATGGTACTGGTACCAAAACAGAGATATAGACCAATGGAACAGAACAGAGTCCTCAGAAATAATACCACACATCTACAGCCATCTGATCTTTGACAAACCTGAGAGAAACAAGAAATGGGGAAAGGATTCCCTATTTAATAAATGGTGCTGGGAAAATTGGCTAGCCATAAGTAGAAAGCTGAAACTGGATCCTTTCCTTACTCCTTATACGAAAATTAATTCAAGATGGATTAGAGACTTAAATGTTAGACCTAATACCATAAAAATCCTAGAGGAAAACCTAGGTAGTACCATTCAGGACATAGGTATGGGCAAAGACTTCATGTCTAAAACACCAAAAGCAACGGCAGCAAAAGCCAAAATTGACAAATGGGATCTCATTAAACTAAAGAGCTTCTGCACAGCAAAAGAAACTACCATCAGAGTGAACAGGCAACCTACAGAATGGGAGAAAATTTTTGCAATCTACTCATCTGACAAAGGGCTAACATCCAGAACCTACAAAGAACTCAAACAAATTTACAAGAAAAAAAACAAACAACCCCATCAAAAAGTGGGCAAAGGATATGAACAGACATTTCTCAAAAGAAGACATTCATACAGCCAACAGACACATGAAAAAATGCTCATCATCACTGGCCATCAGAGAAATGCAAATCAAAACCACAATGAGATACCATCTCACACCAGTTAGAATGGCGATCATTAAAAAGTCAGGAAACAACAGGTGCTGGAGAGGATGTGGAGAAATAGGAACACTTTTACACTGTTGGTGGGATTGTAAACTAGTTCAACCATTATGGAAAACAGTATGGCGATTCCTCAAGGATCTAGAACTAGAAGTACCATATGACCCAGCCATCCCATTACTGGGTATATACCCAAAGGATTATAAATTATGCTGCTATAAAGACACATGCACACGTATGTTTATTGCAGCACTATTCACAATAGCAAAGACTTGGAATCAACCCAAATGTCCATCAGTGACAGATTGCATTAAGAAAATGTGGCACATATACACCATGGAATACTATGCAGCCATAAAAAAGGATGAGTTTGAGTCCTTTGTAGGGACTTGGATGCAGCTGGAATCCATCATTCTTAGCAAACTATCACAAGAACAGAAAACCAAACACCGCATGTTCTCACTCATAGGTGGGAACTGAACAATGAGATCACTCGGACTCAGGAAGGGGAACATCACACACCGGGGCCTATCATGGGGAGGGGGGAGGGGGGAGGGATTGCATTGGGAGTTATACCTGATGTAAATGACGAGTTGATGGGTGCAGCACAGCAACATGGCACAAGTATACATATGTAACAAACCTGCACGTTATGCACATGTACCCTACAACTTAAAGTATAATAATAATAAATAAATTAAAAAAAAAAAAAGAAAACAAAAGTAAGGGGAAATAATTTTCTTCTGGTTTCAGCTTAATCAATTGTTGAAGTGTGTTTCAGAGTGATGACAATTGGAAAGGTATTAAATATACTTCATTTCCGAATAATACATAACGACTTGCCATCCTGCTGGTAGAAAGCCTTTGGGGTTGACATTTATGTGACTATTAAAACCTACCTTTATGGGTAGAGAATTGAAATACCCTAACCATAGCTTAACTATTAACATTTGCAAAGCTCCAATTTGATTTGAACACTAACCCTCTAAGTTAGAGACCTGGAATTATTTGTTCTATTCTTTATTTTCCTTTAGCAAATTGCAGTTTTAATTGACCTAACTCCCACAGATTCTGCATGAATGGTTACAGTGTAAAGAACTTAATATAATTTCTACTTCTGTCTGGTACATTAAGACCCAGCAGGAACTGAGGAAATTAGAACTGCCAAATTAGACATTTCCAGTTCTCACAAATACATGTATTTAAGTGGACGCACTGCCATATGTAGTTTAAAACATGCTGTAATGGGCACTGCTGGTAGCCACCACATCTTCTAAGATCTCTTTTACTAACTTTGTGTGCCCATCCCTTGGCTTTTGTGGGCTTTGCTGCTAGTGACTGGCACCTGTCCCCTTGGTGCTGAAGCCAGCTCACGCATGCCAGAAGTGCCTGAGACACTCAGCCATTGACTGGTGTGTGAGTATCAATGCCCAGAGCCTTTGACTCATGGTGGAACAAACTCTGAGGTATAATTTACCCTCCCAAGCACCCTGTGGGATCTAGGCTGACCCTGGGACTCCACCCAAAACTACACTCTTGCTTGGCTTCTTCCCCTTCCTATTCCACTACTATTGTGGCTTCTTTCTAAAGCTCTTCCCTATAAATCACTAGCACTCAAACCCTTGACTCTGTCTGCTTTGTGGAGAACACAACCTAAAACATATGCAATTGTCTAAATGCTGCTGGTGCCAGCTATGGCTACCTGGAAAAACATGCCTTGGTTTTTGTTTTATCTTTTCCCTTATAGTATTGGTTGTGTGGCAATACACCCTCCCTGTCCCAGTGCCATGAATGCCTTTGCAGAAACAGTCATAAACTTGCCTATGAGTAGCATCTCCTTAAACTTGCCTTTTGTTTTTCTCTACCTCCCCCATTACTTCTCTATACCTTCTTCGCAAGGGCTGAGCCACTGGGAGACCTCCTGTGACCTGCCATGATGGGTCATTCTTAGCATCACCCCACTATACCCACTGTTCCCAATTCACTGACATTCCATCACCCTCTCATATTGCATGTAGCCTGTTGGAGTTCAACCAACCTATATTTACTGAGCACCTGCTTTGTGTGCTTATTCCTCATAGGAAATGTGGAATTGGAAGGCGCTGGACAGACTAGCATTTGAGTTCTAAATCACAGTATTGACAAGCTGCACAACCTTGAACCATTCACTAGACAGGATGCATTTTCATTTTTCTGATCTATAATGAAGGAATTGATGCCTCCTTTGGAATTTAGTGAGTGGATGTGGCTTTTTGTTTGAAATGGGGGTGTCTATTACATATCAGTCAAGGGCATGCCTATCTCCAGCTTCCAGCCGTGTGCTAGCTGTGCTGCTCTCAGTAAGTTGCTTTTTGCCTATTTTCTGTAAAATAGCATTTATAGTGGTGCCTGACTCAGAGTTGTGAGGATCAAATAAGTTAATATTAGTAAAACAAATAAGGAGCACTTGATAAATGTTCACTGAAAAGCATTCTGCTATGTGTATATTTACTTATGGATCGAGTGGTTTAAGCTATGTGCTTGGCAATATTTTTTTTTTTTTATGTGAGACAGGGTCTCACTCTGTCTCCCAGGCTCCTAAAGGTTTGGGACTGCAGGTGTGCACCACCATGCCCAGCTGAATTTTTTATTTTTTGTAGCAATGGGGTCTCCCTATGTTGCCCAGGCCAGTAATTATTTTTATTTAAATGCTTAATAAGCTTTAACTAATGAACTCAAATGGGTCCATGTGAAAAGCTCAAAGATATTTTACTGGGCCTAAATAAAATTCTGTTCAGCTTCTTCCCAAACCTAATTGGATTTTTCACTAATTGATTTTATCCTGTACTCTGAATTTGTTAGCTGTAATGTTGATATCTTTTTGGCATTTTTAAGTCTTCTTAATTACCAGTAACTAGGTGACTTAAATTAAAATGATTCTTTTGAAATTCTCTGAAATTGGTTTTACAAATGCTCAGGTAATAAATAGTGATGAATTTCTCCTTATGGAGAAAGAAAAATGAGAAAGATGTTCAATAATACAAAACAGTTGTTTTTATCAAAACAATATGGTCAAAGCTGAAAGAATGACAATTTTTCAATGAAATCAAGAGAAATCTTATTTTTAATTCCCATGAGGAAGCAAACCAGAGGCTTAGGCAGATAGAGATAGCTAATAACACAAGCGTGGCATCCAGTGGTTGGACACCTTTTGAAAGCAAAATGTAAATAGGTATCACCATAAGAAACAAAAGTGGATAGAAAAGGTTGTTCTCAGGTATTTAGCATCTAGGAATATATACTCTAATGTAAAATAAATTCTAACATTTTCAGTTGGACTGAAGAAAATGACAAATTCAAAAAAGAATAAGAGTAACACTGAAAAATATACACAGAAGCAATGAAAATTCAGTGACCTGAGGTGAATTTGCCTGCCTTAAATTTTTGAAAGTTGTTTACAAGTCAGTACACATTAAAACCTGAAGCTTGAAATAGTGTTCAGGTTCTATGTGCAAATAACCAAACTTCAGGTATTTAGATGAGTTGTCCACATGATACACAACGAATTTGAACTGTTGAGATACTTTTAGTGATTACTGTCATCTAAAATTCATTCTATACCCCCTATTAAAATCTCTACTTGTTTTCAGTTGCAAAAATAATCCTAAGGAGTCAACAAGCATACAGAGAGAACAGGGCCAAATTATTACCACCCCTCAATATTAAACGCAAGTTTTAATCCCCAACCCAAAGGAAGAAGATAGTAATTTCTAGCAGATAAAAGAAAAATTATATATAGCCCAAGACTATTAAATACAAAGTCATGTCAAAACATCTTATGTACCCCACAAATATATATACCTACTATGTATCCACAAAAATTAAAAATAAAAAGGATTTTTAAATAAGTGTATTCACTACTAAAAGTGGTCAAACTACTAAATTTATAAATTAGAGTGAATAAGACCTAATGGATAATGAACACCATTTTTAGATAAACATTAGGCTGCGGAGGAACGCCACACTTGTAAATCAGAAAGTTTATAATTTAGCTAATCTGAAAATTGGAGACTACAGGAAGCATGGATTGACACTCTCATTTGAAGGGATTTCTGACTGCCAAAAATCAGGAATGGAAATCCAGAGTCTAAGGAATGTGAAAGGGTAAGAAAGTGACAAGACAGTAGGAATGGAAGGGAGAAAAAACATAAGTCTGAAACAAGGGAAAAAATAAGTCTGAAAAAAGGGACATTGGGGCAGATTATGAAAAGAGTATAAATTATTTTACAATTATGCCTTTTCTTTTTTTTATTGTACTTTAAGTTCTAGGGTACATGTGCACAATGTGCAGGTTTCTTACATAGGTCTACATGTGCCATGTTGGTGTGCTGCACCCATCAACTCATCATTTGCATTAGGTATTTCTCCTAATGCTATCCCCCTTCCCCAGCCTCCCACCCTCCAACAGGCCCCGATGTGTGATGTTCCCTGCCCTGTGTCCAAGTGATCTCATTGTTCAATTCCCACCTATGAGTGAGAACATGCAGTGTTTGGTTTTCTGTCCTTGTGATAGTTTGCTGAGAATGATGGTTTCCAGCTGCATCCATGTCCCTGCAAAGGACATGAACTCATCCTTGTTTATGGCTGCAGAGTATTCCATGGTGCATATGTG
Organism: Macaca fascicularis; assembly: GCF_037993035.2. Lineage (NCBI taxonomy): Eukaryota > Metazoa > Chordata > Mammalia > Primates > Cercopithecidae > Macaca > Macaca fascicularis. Next base: position 11,388,715 of record NC_088395.1, read on the forward strand.
CCACAAAAAAAAACATACCTTCTTGATTAGACAGCTGCACTGTGGTTTAGCAACAAATTATCATGGGACTTCATTTTTGTTATATAATTTAGAGTGTATATCTGTGAGAGAAAAAGAAAGAGATAAATTAAGAGAGAGATGGGGGATTGAGAGAGACTGAAAGAAAAAGAGAGATTGAAAGAGACAGAGACATGGAGAAAGAGAGAGGGAGAGAGAGAAAGATAATCACCAATCCCCTCCTGATCCCCCACTAACTTCTAACCCCCGTGCCCCTGGTCTTAACCATTGGATTTTTAAAAGTAGATCAGAACCATACTTAATATTTCAAAAGCCTCCTTTTAACTTTAAGCCATTTTTTATTAAAAATTTTAAGTGATCTTTAGTAAGCAAGAAGGTCATGCTACAGCTATGATTTTGTGCCAGAAAAAAAGTACATGTTTAGATGACTGCTGATGTTAATAGAGGAACGAATCCTCTCGCCACTCCTTTATTCACTGTGTTCTCTTATAGTAATTTTTTTTTATCAGCTTCTGATTCCTTAGTTTAAAATCTAATAAAATGTAAAGGAGATGTAAGAGCAGTGCCCTGGGAAAGCAGACATGAATATTCCACTCCCTACTTTACCCTCACTGCTGTCTCATCAGGCTATTTGTTGATTCCATGTCCATTGCTCAAGAACACATCAACTTGGCATCTGCATTGTTTTCTAGGTTTGTGTCTGCATTTTGCTTCCCATCCGAGCATTACAAAAACCCCAAAATACTCATTTGTTCAGTGAGTTGAAGAAAAATTCTACACTGGAGTTGGGTGTTCAGCCTAACTCTGTTTCTTTGCTTCCAAAAGTCATAGTGTTTTCAAAATTGAAAATATAAATGCAAGTCTGACGAAGAACAGTGCTGCCTCGCCTTAAATAACTTTCTATTGTAAATTATGTGATGGGGCAAGCACAGATAAGAAAATAAGAGGTTTGCTCAAATGTCTAAACACTTGCTTTCTGGTTTTGCTGCTTTATCCTATAACTGGGACTCCTGTCGTAATTTCACACTCACAGTGAATTTCACACCCATCTTCCTTGGAGTTGCTGTTTAGGCTGCTTCTCTCCTGGAGGCATTGTTTGTTTCTTCCCCAACCTCAAACACCCAGAAGGGTGTCCACTTCATATATTGACGTTCTGTTCTGTCTACCTCCAGAGGCAGCTCAAAGTACCCCCATCTGTGAGGTCTTCTTTGTTCACTCTCAATCATCCCAAATTCTCCCTTATCTAAATATATGTGGAATTGGCAGGCATCCTCATATAGTTTTATCCCAGTTTAATACTGATGTGTTATTCTGTAAATTTCCCTGTGTCCTACCTACCTAGAACGGTAAGCTGTATGAAGGTTAAGGCAGTTTTACACCACAAGCCTGTGTAAGTGACGGGGCATGGGTGTTTAACAAATACTTGCTGGCAGAGAGATTGATCAACCCATTTTTTTTCTGGACTAGTAAATGGGAAAAATATAGGGAGAAGACTTGTCTTTGGAACCAGTGGTCCTTAGTTATCTGGTTTCACAAAGGATCACAACATAAAAATTACATTCTGCCTCAGGAGAAACATGGGGCAAATATGGCCTCTTACTTTGACATTCACCACATCCTTCAAATTGGCAGTCCCCCTGAATTAACAGTAACAAGACTTGCCAAAATGATACAGGGAATGGAGAGAGTAAAAATCTATTCCCTTGCATAGAAGCGGAGCAATTTCTGGTTCCAAAAAGATGGCCCAAATGGGAGAAAATGTTTTCCAAAGACATTTATCTTGTCCTTCAGTATGAGCAGCAAGTAGCCTGGGACTTGGCATATTGACAACTGTGGCAACTATCTCAAAGTCTTAACATTTAAGGATAACCTTTTCCTTGTGATATGCTAAACCATCACTTTCAACCTGAGGAAGGTCACATCACACATTAACAGCTTGGTCAAGTTAGCAGATGATGCAATAAATTTGGTCATATAGATACTGCAAAATTTCAGAGAGGAATACAAATTTTAAAAGCATGTATTTAAATTATATGAAAAATTCTGGTACATGCATTATAAATATTTTCACAAGCTATTTTTGGAGCATTTCACCAAGGCATACATTCTACATGTTTGAATAGATGCAGTAGAAGGAAAAAAGGCAATATTCTCTTTGTTTAAATGCTCTTATGCTGAAGAGTTTTAACAGCCTCCCAGGAAGGAAGCATAGAAAGTACTAAAGCAAATTCTAAGCATGGCCACGTTGTTTCCGCTCAGCTGCATTTAATTATCAATCATCTCATCATTACTTGCTTTCTCTTCTTTTCTCATCATGTGTCTTCTCCCCGTGGAAAAAAAAATACCATTTTAAAAAATAACAAACATCCAGAGTTTTTCTACATTGCTTGACAGACCAATTTTACCCTTTCTTTTACTTTTTCGCAGTCCATAGGTACAGATCCATTTTCTCTTTTTCAATTCACCTTCGAATGCATGTTGATACCAAGTATATGTAATACATCATATATTTAATATTTACTATAAGATTTAATTTTTAATAGATGTAGTACAACTTGGAAACAAGCCACAGAATTTGCACAATCACTTCAAAAATACTTAGCTACAGATGCTGGGGACCTATTCCAACTTGGGTGCCATCACTTAAACGTATCTATAGATCTACTTTTGAGGAACTCTCCTAGAATGATTACTCATAACATGTCCTATATTCACACGGTGTTTAGGCCAAAAAAAAAACATTCCCAGCAAAATCAACTATCATATTTGCCAAACACACCTAAGCAATACATTTGTTTAAGCCTCACTGTACTCAGAAATTCCAATGCTACATATATACCCAAGAGAACTGAAAACATGTATCTACACAAAGAATTGCACAAGAATGTTCACGGCAGTATTATTCATAATAACCAAAAAGTGGAAAAAACCTAACTATCCATCAACTCATGAATGGATCAACAAGATGTGGTCTATCCACACAATGGAATATAATTCAGTCATACAAAGGAATAAAGTTCTGATACATACTATAACATGAACATGGGTGAATCTTGAAAACATCTTGCTAAGTAAAATAAATTAGGCACAAAAGGTCACATATTGTATAATTCCATTTATATGAAATATCCACAACTGGCAGATTCACAGAGATAGAAAGTAGATTAGACGGAAACTGGGGGCAAGAAACAGTGGAGAGTGACTGCTTAATGGGCACAAGGTTTCTTCCTGGGGGTGATAAAAATGTTCTAAAATTAAATGGGTGAACTATATGTTAGGTGAATTAAATCTCAATAAAGATGTTTTTTAAAAAAAAAATAAAGGAAATAATGTCTATAACTGAAATCTACTTAATATGGGTTCTCCTGTAGCATTTCCCTGCTTTTGTTTTTGTGAAGAACTCATTTGAGATTTGTCAGAAGGCACTGAGGAAGAAAAGCTGTTTTCTATAGCCATTGCCCCATCCATAGATCCACCACCAAGCTGTCTACTCAACATCAAACACACACAAAAGTCCATACTATAGAGCCCTTTCCCCTGCATGATTCCAGTCTTCCAAATTTAAGAGGATAACACCAGAGCCTTGTCTCTCCTTCTACAGTCATTCTTCTTAGCACACAGCTATTGTAAAAAATAAGTCTAAAACCTCCAAAGGTTTGGTAAAAGCCAGAGGTTCCCATCTACAAATAGTGTATTTAACATTTTATGCCAAAAAAAATTCTGGACAAGTTTACTCCCTGAAGGACTACTATTTACAATTCTTGCAATTTGGGAAGAAATGTTAACACCTTTCTCACAGACAGAATTAATCACTCCCTCCTTCTTTGTTTCCAACACACTTTATAAATTTTTTACAACTATTGTTTAACTTACACCAAGCAATATCTATTTATTGTAGAAAAACAAAGTACAAAAATGCAAAAGAGGATTTAAATTCATTCAGAGATATTATAATATTTTGATGTATTTTTCTGGGTTCTCTTTTTATACTACACTCATTTCAAAATTCCAAACCATTTATACATAAAGGAGATTGATTACAGAATCAACCCCTTACATTGTGAAAGAAATTTCCATTAATAGATGGAGTCTATGTCCCCATGCCTTGAATTTGGGCTGGCCTTGTAGCCTGACCAATAGAAGATAGCAGAAGTGATAGTTCATAGTTTTCAGCCTATGCCTCAAGAGGCTTGGAGCATCTTCTCCCTCTCTTACAACTCTGCTTCCACCATGAGTATAAATCTGAGCTAGCCTGCTGGAGAATGAGACCATAGGGATCAGCATGAATTATCCCCAACAACATGATAGCTGACCGCATATGCATGAGCAAACCCAATAGAGATCCACCACACTCTTTCCACATCAACCAGACTACACAAAACTACAGACCCATGTGCAAAATTAATTATTCATTGTTGCAGGAAACCAAGTGTTGTGGTTGTCTGTTATACAACTTTATCATGGCCATAGATAACTGGTGCAGTAGGTAATTCAATGTTGTACTTTAGGTTCTTAGAAGTTAACTCCACCTAATGAAAAATGGAGTTGTAAGGATATTGGGCAGCTAATGGGATCATGGAGGGGCCCAGGACCAAGCTTACCAGAAAAATTTTCAAAAACACATAATGGAGCTGACCTGGCAATTTAACTGAATTTGGCCCTCTTCAAGCTCCATATGCTATAATTTATGTTTCCTCCCAAACCTAAACTTTACTACAACCACACTTTCACCAGATGGATGCCACTCTCATCAGAAACTCAACTTTGCTGCCACTGCTGCCTGTAAAAGCTAGAAACTTCTGCTTCTAGCCACCCTTGCTAGAAAATGGATGCCTTCATTATGCTGTTACCTAGAAAAATCTAGGAAGAATTTTCTTACAAAAATTAAATCTACCTGATTTTTAAAAATGGGCAAAGGTCTTGAACAGACCCTTCACCAAAGAGGATATAAGGATGGCCTATCAGTACATTAAAATATGGTCAGCATCATCAACTGTTAGGGAAATCAAGCAGAACCATGACAAGATACCACTCATTAAAGATACCACCTATTAAAGTGAAAAAATAGAAACTACTAACAATACCAAGTGCTGGTAAGGATGCAGAACAACTGAAACTCTCATATATTGTTGATGGGAATGAAAATGGTACAACTACCCTGAAAAATAGTTTGATAGTTTCTCATAAAGTTAACCATACACTCACTATATGAAACAGCAATCCTACTTCTGGAATTTACTCTAGAGAAACTGAAACTCATATCTACATAAAAACTTGTAAATAAACATTTATAGCCATACTAATTGCCCTCAAACTGGAAACAAGCCAAATTTACTTTGACGGGTGAATGGAAAAACAAACTTGGACATCCATATCATGGAACTTACTACTCAGCAATAAAAAAGAATAAAAAAGAACAAACTATTGATAATGCAACAAGTTGGATGAATCACAAAGACATTATACTGAGCAAAAGAATCCAGTCTCAAAAGGTTAAATGCTGTACAATTCCATTTCTATGAAATTCTTAAACAGACAAGACTATAGTGATGGAGAACAGATCAGTGTTCGCCAGTAGGGGCATGTTAGAAATGATAAAGCAATCATTCAAGATAGCTTTTTGGGGACACTGAAACTGTTCTGTATTCTGATTGGGGCAGTGGCTACACAAATTTATGCATGTATTAAAATCCATAGAATTATACTCCAAAAGAAAAAAAAACATTTTTTTTTTTTGCTATCCCTTATATTAATATGGACTACTCAATACTCCAGACATCTCATCCACAGTAGTTTCTGGGGGAAATGTTACTTCATTTCTAAAAAAGAGAAACTATAATTCAACAATATGAAGTGGCTACAAAGGTTCTCAGCAATTCATGATTGCCCAACCCCGAAGATGCTATCATAGTTTACATGGAAAACTGTTTTAAGTCATTGTCTCAGAAATTAGACAAACACACTTATTTTATTTGTCTCTAAATTTTTCAAATAAAATACTTGGGTGCTCTCCCTCATTGGCTTTTAGAGCCAAAGAGATGACTGCGAAATTTGAATAAGGTTGTTGAAGAGTGCAAAGAAGCAGCTTGGAATTAGGAAAGAGGAGGAGAGGAGTAGGAATAAAGAAGACTTCTTTGTTCCAGTAGGTCTTCTACTGGAAAAGGATGGGCAAGGGGCTGATGACTGTAGGAAGGGTCTGTATGACAGATGATATTTTGTCTTGATTGTAACAGGGACTACATAACAGGAAATTAAATGATGATGTTAATTATTATTAAATTATATTATTAATGCATAAGGAAGAGGAAAGCATGGATTAAAACAAGGTTAACCCATCACCCAGGACAGTAGTTAGAAGGTTCAGTGTATTAGACCGTTTTCACACTGCTATAAAAAAATACCCGAGACTGGTTAATTTTTAAAGGAAAGAGGTTTGACTCACAGTTCCACATGGCTGGGGAGGCCTCAGGAAACTAACAATCATGGTGGAAGGCAAAGGGAAGCAAGGACCTTCTTCACATGGTGGCAGGAAAGAGAAAAGCGAAGGAGGAACTTCCACACACTTATAAAACCATCAGGTCTCTTGAAAACTCACTCATTAACATGACAGCAGCATGGGGGAAATCACCCCCATGATCCAATCACCTCTCTCCCTGGATACATGGGGATTACAGGTCTCTCCCTCCCTTGACACGTGGGGATTACAAATCAAGATGAGATGTAAATGGAGACACAGAGCCAAACCATATCACCCAGCATGAGAGACAAGGGCCGTGCCCGGCGAAACAGGGAGAAAAGGCTAAATAGGAACATTGCCTAGAAAAAGAGACAAGTCTTGGGGGGGGTCATTTGAATACAGAATATAAATGCTGAGGAACAATAAGAAATGTGTTCAAGATTCCAAGGTTACAAAAATGGTTATCACAGAAGAAAACAGGAAGGTTTAGAGAAAGAATTGGTTGTGGTTTGTATATTCATGTATTTACTTTTCCTTCGTTGGGGGAAAGGGTTGGTAATTATTTTAAACATTTAGAGTTTGAAGTGATGGTAGAGTCAACAAGTAGAAACATTTTGTTTGCAAATAGAAATATGGAACTAGGGTTCAACTGGGAAGAGAAATAACAATTTTTACCTCTAAAGGATAGAAATTATAGTTGAAATAAACTAAGACATGACATAAGCCAAACAAACAAAATTGCTGAGAAAACTCATTTCTTCCATTTGACTAAAACATTTTGACAAACATGAATATCTGATTTAATCTACAAATTCCTACCATGAAAGCACATTATGAACACGTTTTAGTGTCACTTCATTTTAAAAGAATCTTTGTTATATTTGTCTTCCAAAATAAATTTAATTAGTGAATATTGTACAAAATAATGGAATCAATTTTTGTCAATCAAGAGAAATATTTATTTTAAAATCAAACTCATAGGTAACAAGATCAGTACATTCAAGGAATGCAGTATAAACCAGACACATTCTGCTCCTCTTTGCAAAGCACCTTCCAATACCATACTTTGTTCTCTAGAGATGTTAACGTAATTGCTGAGGATGCTTGCCAGTGGTATTTTTTTCCAATGGTATTTATTATAAAACAACCCTGGCAAGTGAAGGAAAACAGCACACACTGCTAATATTTTGGTAGAATTGTGTGTTTATTCTAGCACTGTTAATAAGAGAGATGTAAGCAACCAATGAGCACAGAAGAATGCTGCTGATGTAAATGAATATGTACTCAAAGCTTACCTCTTCCTCCCCCTTCTGAGAGGGGAATGACAAGGAGTATTTTCATCTTGGATTTCTCCCAGCCTCCCACATTAACAAATGCAGCACCCAAAGACATGCTATTGATGCCCCAGGGCGGCAATAAGGACAGACAAAGCAATAGCCTGCCAGAGAGCTTCCCATGTAATGGAAAAAAAAGGGCAGGCAAATCCAAATTACAGAAAAAGAGAATCCAGCTGAAGGGCCAATGAAGTCAGTTAGTTGCTAATGAGGTCACTTGTTAAAAGGTGGCTTTCTTCAGTCCCTCAGCACAGCCTTCAGTATTGCATCTTATCAACAAGCATATGGCCATGCTACCAGGCAGACAGGACAGGAGAATGTGGGCTAATTGGGTGAAAAGCATCACCAATAATAGAAACATTGTATTTTACTAATATAGATAAACAGTGACACTTGGTGTTCAAATGATGTTTTGCGTATTCTTCCCAGTATCCCATTCTAATCATGCAAAATCAGACAAACTGAAATTGAGGGACATTCTACAAAATACCTGACCAATACTTTTCAAAACTAGCAAGCTCATGAAAAATAGATAAAGACAGATTTAAAAAATAAATAAATAAAGGAGAATAAGAACCCTTGCCAGCCTGATGTAATGTGAGATTCTGCATCAATCAGGTCCTGGAGCAGGAAAAGGACATTAGTGGAAAAACTGATAAAAATCCAAGTAAGTTCTATATTTCAGTTAAAAGTATTTCAAAAGTTACAGTTAGACAGGAAAAATAAGTTCTGATGTTCTATTGTACAGTAAGGTAACTATAGCTAATAACATTAACGTGTACACTTCAAGATAGCTAGAAGGTATAGAACGTTATCTCCACAAATAATAAATGTCTACAGTGGTAGACACAGTAATTACCCTGATTTGATCATTCTACAATGTACACATGCATTGAAATATCACACTGTACCCCATAAATATGCACAACTGTTATGTATCAATTATAAGTTTTTTTAAAGTATTAGTTAAAAATATTACCAAGATTACCCCAGTAATAAACCTGTTGCCAAAGTTTGTTTCTTAGTTTCCATGAATGTAGAGGATAAACTACACTGTATCATAATTCTTCAACTACTACGTATTTTCCCTACAGTTTAAAAAACCTAAAATTGCATCTTACAATTGCTGCTTACATTTACCGTAGTATTGTTGCCTTTCCTCTTCCCCCCCGAAGGACTGTAAAATTGATGTACACCTTCCTATGACAACATTTGAGAACGAATTAAAGTAATAAACAATAAACACTTCTACATGACCTCTTATAGCATGTGTACCCTCATCCAATTCATTTCACAATCTCCTACAAAGTACATACTGTTATATTCCCCTTAAATTAAACAATTGAGAAAACAAATTCACACCTAATAAATAGAGGTACTGAGATTTGATCCTAGGCTTAAGATCATATTGTCCTTCAGTTATGTTTTTGAGTAGCTAAGATTGTGGGTGACTGATTCTAAATGCTACTTCCCAGGAGCCTGTGCTAAAGTTTTTGAGTTCTGCTACAACTGTGCTGGGCAGTTCTGTGCAAGCTTGGACTGACGTTGTGTGCTGCTAGTGATTCATCTCTAGTGCACACCTCATCATATGTAAGAAGCACGAGGTAGTTAAAACCCCAGAAACAATCTTAAAAAATAGAAGACGGAAACCAACAGAGACATTCTCCAGCTTCCCATCCTTTAGCTCGTGGCAGATTAAAGAAGACAACAAATTCTTTGTCACTTCTTCCATCAAGGGGTAGACTCTTTTTCCCTTGCCCTAGAATCTGGGCTGGCCCTGTGACTCACTCTGATCAAATACCATGAGACCAACATGCAGTGAAGAAGCCCAAACTAGTCAGTTGGAGAGACAAGGACCACAGGGAGGATCACTGAGGCACCACACTTGTAAATGAAGATACCTTGAACTTTCCAGGCATCCCAGACACCAGCTGGAAGCAGCCAAGTGAGCGAGCCCAGCCAATGCCATGCAGAGCCAAAGAACTACCCAGCTGAGCTGTGATCTAATTTCTGATCCACAGAATCATGCCACTAAGTTTGGGGGTGGTTTGTTATGCAGCAATAGAGAACTAAAACATGGGTAGATCATCTCGAGAGACAGTCTACACACTTTCCAGCAGTCCTGGTGGAACTTGAATCATCCCTTTTTCCAGTTAAAACTTCCATGATACAACTTTACTTCCCCTCCTTCCTCATTTCATTATTCCCTTTTCTTCACTACTCCTTCCTGAGATTACCTCCCAAATAAACTGCTTTCACCCCGGTCCTGCCTTTGGGAAAACTCAGACTAAGAGCTTTTGCCACTCTTATCTTTTCTTCACAAAGTTTTTAAAACTTGTATTTTCATAAAAATAATGTATCCACATTGCTCCAATTATATATGGTAATAACCAACCTTTCATTTTTTATTATAAAGCAGTTAAAAGTTATATGTATGTACATATAGACAGAGAGAGAAATTATACCAATAGATTGTGATCTAAAACTCTGTAAGAAGTCTTTTTAAAAAGAAAAAATCAACTTTCTGCATTGTAAAAATAGTGCATAGAAACATTTAATTAATTGGAAGGAATCTTTGCAAATATATTGTTAATTTTCTTCTTGACCATTCAACTTTTTTTTTTTTTCTAAGACAGAGTCTCACTCTGTTGCCCAGGCTGGAGTGCAATGGCATGACATGGTTCACTGCAACCTTGAACTCCGGGGCCTAAGCAATCCTCTTGCCTCAGCCTCCCAAGTAGCTGGGACTATAAGCACCTAACACCAAACCTGGTTAATTTTTTAAATTCCTTCATAGATATGGAGTCTATCTATGTTGCCCAGGCTGGTCTCAAACTTCTAGCTTCAAGTGATCTTCCTGCCTCAGCCTGCTTTCGAGGGGATTATAGGTGTGAGTCACTGCACCTGGCCCAACCATTCAACTTTCTTATTCAATGAACTTTTTTTAAAAATTATTTTTAGATTGGGTAGATTCAGTCAATGAACGTTTATATAAGCAACATCTACCATATCTTTATATAAATTAGAAATGATAACCTCATAAGGAGAGTAAAACACACAGCAGGATTTTAAACATTTTCTGTAAAAAAGGCTATTTCTTGATGAGGAAAGGCAAACTAGACAATCAAGATCCACTGACTCTCCTGCATCTGGCTCTCCCCAGGGAGTACCAAAACAGAATATCTTAAAGAAAATGAACTATTTCACATTTTTTAAACTTGTAACTCTGAATAACTAATTTCAGCCAAAGAACCCTGAACAAAAACCTAAATATTTGATCACTTCCATAACACTATACCTATCTTTCACCATACACTTTCAGCTACATGAGAAAAAGTAATATATTTACAATTCAATCATAAATTAGAAGATTAAAATATTGCCATTGCAGCAGAACAACAATATATTTGCTGAGCTCATGCCTTGGAGTGTCTGGAGCTGGTGTGGGATTCATATCACACTTTGTGACCTTCAAGCCTGTGGATAATCTTCATATCACTTTTCATGTTTACTTTCTCAGTATTTTGATGCATTGACAATATAATTTATTGACAATATATTAAAATATTAGAAGCCAGATTCAACACCTCTCCTTGAGGACTTGCTGAAATACCTAGAGTAACACTCTGATATGATATAAAAGCTGTACTTGTCTTTGAGCTCTCTTATAAATCATGAAATGAAGAAACCTGACTCTTTGCATCAGCAGCAGGAATCTAGAGACCGTGAGTACTAATGCTAGGTTTCTTAACTTTTATTTTAGGTTTAGGGGTACATGTACAAGTTTGTTACATAGGTAAACTTGTATCATGGGGGTTTAGCTATACAGATTATTTAATCACCCAGGTATTAATCCTAGTACTCATTACTAGTTATTTTTCCCGATCCCCTCCCACCTCCCATCCGCTGACCTCTGGTAGGCCCCAGTGTTTGTTGTTCCCTTCTTTGTGTCCATGAGTTCCCATCATTTAGCTCCCACTTATGAGAACATGGTGGTATTTGGTTTTCTGTTCCTGCGTTAGTTTGCTAAGGATAATGGTCTCCAGCTCTATCCATGTTCCTGCAAAGGACATTATCTCATTCTCTTTTACGGCTGCATAGTATTCCATGGTGTATATGTACCAGATTTTCTTAATCCAGTCTATCATTGATAGTCGTTTAGGTTGATTGCATGTCTTTGCTATTGTGAATGGTGCTGCAATGAACAGGCATGTGCATGTATCTTTATAATAGAAAGACATATTCATTTGGGTATATACCCAGTAATGGGATTGCTGGGGTTGAGTGGTAGTTCTGTCTTTAGGTTTTTGAATCACCCCACTGTCTTCCACAGTGGTTAAACTAATTTTCACTCCCACCAGCAGTGTATAAGCATTCCTTTTTCTCCACAACCTCGCCAGCATCTGGTTTTGTTTTGTTTTTTTTTTTAATAGTAGCCATTCTGACTAGTATGAGATGGTATCTCATTGTGGTTTTGATTTGCGTTTCTCTAATCATCAGTGATGTTGAGCTTTGTTTCATAGGATTGTTGGCCGCATTTATGCCTTCTTTTGAAAAGTGTCTGTTCATATCCTTTGCCCACTTTTTAACAGCATTGGTTTTTTATCTTGTAAATGTGTTTAAGTTCCTTATAGATGCTGGATATTAGACCTTTGTCAGATGCATAGAAAGCAAAAATTTTCTCCTATTCTATAGGCTGTTTACTCTGTTGATAGTTTCTTTTGCTGTACAGAAGCTCATTAGCTTAATTAGATCCTATTTGTCAATTTTTGCTTTTGTTGCCATTGGTTTTGTATTTGTCATGAAATATTTGCCCATGCCTATGTCCTGAATGGTATTGCCTCAGTTGTCCTCCAAAGTTTTTATAGTTTTTGGTTTTACATTTAAGTCTTTAATCCATCTTGAGTTAATTTTTGTATATGGTGAAAGGAAAGGGTCCAGTTGCAATCTTCTGCATATGGCTAGCCAGTTATCCCAGCACTATTTACTGAATAGGGAATCCTTCAACCAACCCAACAAAAACAAGCAATGGGGAAAGGATTCCCTGCCTAAACCTAGTTTCTATAAGTGGTTTGCAAAATGTCTTTGGGGGCAATAGTTTAACTTTAGTTTAAAATATTTTCCAGTTGTAGTTGGATATATTCACAATTCTTATCTGCCAGAAAGAAAATATGACCCAAACTTTGTGTTGATTCTCAGAAAGAAAGTTAAGTCAACCCGTACTTCCTTAGCAACAATAATAATGCAGTATCGGTGATTTTCTGTAAAACCAGAGAGGCAGAATTTGTCTGTAACATGATGAAAGTTTCAGGGAGACTGGTTGTGAACACAGTTCCATGGAGAATTTCTATGTCCATTATAATCTAAAAGCAGAACCATGAAGGTCTCTGTTTGTGGGTGATAGCTAGGCATAACTAGGGGTGTCGTGGATGGGATTTAAGCATGACATGGATGTTTGGAATAGAAGACCTTCAAGGATTTTTTCTTCCTAATATTCTGTTTGCTCATAGAATGCTAAAATCAGTCTAGAAATGCTAATGGAGGTTACGTTTAGATTTTGAGCAAAAAGAGAATCTGATTGTAGATAGGATTGTCTTAACTTAGTGCTGCTGCCTTTTTACCCTGGAAATATGTTGATGAGATGGGCCTTGAAAAGCAGTCAACTTGGTCTCAGGTAATTACCGTAGTACGCGGAAACAAAAACACACCTGGCTTGAAATGAGAAGCACACTGCCATTTGGCAGTTAAAGAACAGGACTCGACTGGGAACTTTACCGTTTCTAACATTCTAAATATTCTACTAAAATAGTGTCTACATGCAATGAAGTTACCATGTACTTGAATGAAGGCAGCCCCTTGGCCTGTTGGCATGTCTTGGGTTACGCCAAATCCACAATACAAGTCTGACACATTCCTGTGTTCCAAGTCACTAGGCCAAAATGCCTGGGCTGTCATTCCAATGCCTACCATGAAAACTATACCTTATTTAACAGCTTGCAAAATAAAGTTCCACTTGCCTTCTGCTGTTGTCTGATGCAGCTGGGCTTACTCACTGAGTTGTTGATCACTTACGCCCTCTTTGGCTGCCATGGTGGAAAGACCAAAGTTTCTGGCACATAGTAGGTGCACAATAAGTATTTTCGACTAAATTAATTCTTTAGCTTAAGTCCTACCTCTGTTGCTTCCTAGTTGTGTGACCACATCTCTAATGTTATTTAGCCTTGCACTCCTATGCATCTTTTAGTACTTCCTATGTGCTGGGCACTTTCCAGGTAATTATGACATGAAATCCTCACGAAAACTCTTTGAGGTAGGCACTTTCATCATCCCCATTTAATAGATGAAGAAACCGAGGCACAAAAGGGGCTTAATAATTTGTTTAATGTCACAGAACAGAGCTGGGATTTAAACTTAGGCAGTGTGGTTCAGAGTCTAGCTGAACCGATTCACTTCGTTTTCTCTGCAGTTAAATCTGCCTACCTCTGAATCTGAGTCTCAGTGTCCTCATCCATAAAATGAAGGTTGATACTATCACCCCACAGAGTTGTTCTAAGAACACTAGGCCGGGCGCGGTGGCTCAAGCCTGTAATCCCAGCACTTTGGGAGGCCGAGACGGGCGGATCACGAGGTCGGGAGATCAAGACCATCCTGGCTAACACGGTGAAACCCCGTCTCTACTAAAAAAATACAAAAAAAAAAAAAAACTAGCCGGCCGCGGTGGCGGGCGCCTGTAGTCCCAGCTACTCGGGAGGCTGAGGCAGGAGAATGGCGTGAACCCGGGAGGCGGAGCTTGCAGTGAGCTGAGATCCGGCCACTGCACTCCAGCCTGGGCGGCAGAGCGAGACTCCGTCTCAAAAAAAAAAAAAAAAAGAACACTAAACTGGTGTGCATTCTACAAATACAAAATTATTTTGTCTATCATCATCATATCATCATCACCCATCAATAATTATTTGACTGAAATAAGTGAGCAAGAAATCACCTGGAGGTTCCAATTTGATCAGAATTATACTTTGCTCAGAAAGTCTGGTGGCCCAGTCAAGGATTTCCCTGGACAAAATTACTAGCTATAGCAAAGCCCTTGTTATATTAAATGCTGAGGCAGCATGGCTATTGTTGCCAAAGGCTTCTCTTTCCCCTACTCCATCTACATCTGGGCCTCAAAGTACCAGCTTCCCAATTGTTTCTCAAACCCCTGAGAGATGAAGTTATCAGTAATATAAGCTGAGAATTGATCCAATGCTTATTGACACCTCAGCTCCTATAGGTGGTATTAATTCACCTGTTTCCATGAGCTGTCCACTTCTACAGAAATGAAAACATGTTATTTTCTTGGTCCATCAAGCCACATAATTCAATTCACTTCCAATTTCTCCAAAGATGTGGACAGCATCTTAGGCTCAGCATTCTCCTCTTGGATCCATCAGCATATCATTCAACAGGTGGTTTCTAGAATTGCTGTTACTTCTAATGGCTCCTGAAAATCTTTGGCTTTTTAATAATTCAGGTGAAATAAGGTCAGGCAATTTTTCAAGATTGTAAGTAGTTTTTAAAATCTCTGCCTTTTATGAAAAAGCAATCTTTTAATAGCTTCTCTGTGCTTGCTTTCAAAGTGTAATAATCAGGACATAGAATTTCCACAGTAACCAATCTCAGAAAATCCCACGGCTGGCTGCTGACTCCTCCGTTGAATCTCCCAAAGTCGTTACTACCTCCCTCGTTTCATGTTGAATACATGAAGCTTCCACTGACTATATAACTGCTCTTCTACATTTATATTTATGTTTTATTGAAAAAAGATGTGGCAACAATATATTTTCTGAAAGTTATAAATATCATTTTTTAGGTAAAATTCACAGACCATATAATTCACCCTTTTAAAATATACAGTTCGGTGCTTTTTTAGTATATTCACAAGATTGTGCAACCATCACCTGTATCTAATTCCAGAACATTTTCATTACCCTAAGAAGCCTTTACCCATTAGGTGTCACTCCACATCCCTCCCTACCAGCCTCTGACAATGAGTAATCTTTTTGTCTCTATGGATTTGCCTACTCTAGACATTTCATATAAATAGAATTATACAATATGTGGACCTTTGTGACTAGCTTCTTTCATTTAGCATAATGTTTTCAAAATTCATCCAAGGCATAACATTCATCAGTACTTCATTCCTTTTTATTGTTGAGTAATTTTTCATTAATCACATTTTGTTTAACCATTTATCTACCCATTGATGAATATTTAATTGTTTCTACCATTTGGCTATTATGAATAATGCTGCTATAACATTCATATACATGTTTTGATGTGGACATACGTCTTCATTTCTCTTAGGTATATACCCAGAAGTAGAATTGTTGAGCTCTGGAGTAACTGTTTTACTTTTTGAGGAATTGCCAAACTGTTTTCCAAAGCTGCTGCGTCATGTTACATTCTCACCAGCAGTGTATGAGAGTTCCGATTTTTCCACATCTTGTCAACACTTGTTATTATCTATCTTTTATTATGGTCATCTTAGAGGGTATAAATGATATCTCATTGTGGTTTTGATTCACGTTTCCCTAATAGCTAATGAAAATATCGTTCTTTACCAGATAACACAACTAATTTCATTTTTTCACATTACATTCCAAGGGTTTTTCTGCCATGTCATAACATAGTTGCAATCACAGTCTCACTCTCTTTATCTAAGTAATAGCTCAGAGAGGATGCAGTAAATTTTAGAACAAGATGTCACGCCCCAAAGGCATACCTCTGGGAATCTGGGAGAACTGCTATCTGCATGCAGACTCACTCAGTCGTTGACTAGATTTTGATATGAAACACACTTTCTCTTATTCAAGCACCATATTGGAAGAATGTGAATCTCACTATGAAAACATGAGCTTCTGTTTCTGCAAATCTGGAACGTCATGACATGTACTAGAGTCAAGCTCATTTATTTGGAGGCACCTGACTGAGCCATAAAGTACAAATGGAGCCTTCTCAGGTAGATATGGGACCAAGTTATCAAAAGTAAAGTGAGAAGGAAGGAAACAAAATCTATGTGGGGAATCTTTACATTAAATGGTAAAATCTGTATCATTAAGGCCAAAGTCCAGCGAGACTTATTCTTCACCATCTTCCCCCTCCCATAATCCATTCTAGTTGGATTTCTCTAAATTCTTGAAGCATGCTACATTCCCTTTTCAGTACAGGCCATTCCTTCTCGCAGGAGCACTGTGCCCTTTCTTTTCGTTTGGCAAATGCCTCCTCATCCAGTGATTTCAGTTGAGACATCCCAGACCTGTTTAGTCCTTGTATCAGTTTCCTATCACTGCTCGAAATTACCACAAATTTTGTGGCATAAAACAACAGACATATTCTCTTACAGTCCTCAAGGTCAGAAGTCTCACTGAGCTAGGATCCAGATGCCAGTAGAGCTATTTTCTTCCTGAAGGTTCTAAGAATGCATTTCTTTGCCTTTTCCAGCTTCTGGGGGCTGCTACAGCCAAGGGCTGTGGCTGCTTCCTCCATCTTCAAAGCCAGAAGTGTAGCATCTTCAAAATCTCTCTCATCACCCTACCCCTCCCTCTCTTCCTCTCTCCCTCTTTCTCTCTCTCTGCCTACTTTCATCCTCACATCTCCTTATCTGACTCTGACCTTCCTCCCTCTTATAAGGATCCTTGTGATTACACTGGCCCCACCCAGACAATCCATGATAATCTCGAATCTGCAAAATCCTCTTTTGCCATGTAAAGTGGCATATTCACAGGTTCTAGAGATTAGGACATGAACATCTTTGGGGGACATTGTTCTGTCTACCACAGTCCTCTCATCAAAATGCCGTAACACTCTGAAAAACTGTAGAGAGTGATTTGAAGTTATTGCTTTCATAAACTGGGAGCACCTTGCAGAGTCATACCTATTTGCTCCACATACATTCCTAGTGTCCATTGCATAGCTGGCATGCTATAAATATTTGATGACTATCTGTGTGAGTGGCCAGCTTGGCTTTGCTGGACTAGAGTTCCTGGGAGAAGGCAGGCTGAGATGATGTTGTAAAAGGCATTGAAATGACTAGCTAAGTAGTTTGGATTTTATTCTGTACACTCTGAGACCCATCAAAGGTTTTCAATCAGGGGTTGACATGATTACAATTGTGTCTTTTGAGGATAAGGCCAATATGCCAACAGGGAGAAACTGAAGGCAGGGTGACCAAGAAGAGGGTCACAGCAAATGAGGACCCAAGCTAGGCAGTAACATTGTGAATGAACAGCTGGAGAGAGATGTAAGAACTCAGACACATTCCACTTCAAATCCCTTCTAGAATGGAGCAAATGGGAAGCACACACTACAGGATTTGAAAACTTATGGAAGTAAAGGAGGAAACAAAAAAAGGGAGAGGAGTAAAGGCATTCTGACCTGGTAAACCTAGGCAAGCGGAAGAACAGCGATACCAACCAAAATAAGGAATACATAAAATGAAACATGTTCAGAGGAAATGGGAGCTGACTTGTTCTGTTTCAGACATGTAGAATTTGAGTCCATTGGACATCCATGAGCAGATATCTAGGAAGAAATCAGAAAATATATATTGGGAGCTCAACTACAAGATTCCAGCTAGGCACCGAGTGAGGAGTCTCCCCCAGAGGGATGATGGTTGAGGTCACAAAAGTGAATGAGACAATCAAGGGACAATGACCTGAAGGAAAAACACAGAACTGTAGGGTTGATCAAAGACAATCCCAGAGACAGAGGAGTAGGAAGAAAGGTAAGGAGGAAACTAAGATTCTCTGTGTGTGATGGGGATAGGAGGAGCAGGGAGAGGAGATGGTGCTCTCAGTTTTGCCCAGAAGTCTAGCCAAAGGGGTCTAAGAAGATTCTTGGAACTTAGGGAACTTTGAGATAATGGTTTCAGTAAGTAATCTGGATAAAAAGTGATTGCCAATGTTTAAGGTGCTCAGAGAATAAAAGTAGTCGGGGTCGCTTACTTTTTCCAGAAGCTTGGCAGTTTATATAGAGAGTCAAGAAGGATTTCAGGGTGGTTCTACCCTTGGCTCTTTGCCTGAGTTTGAGTGGCTTAAGCTTTACAGTCCCTCTCTTCAACTGTAAAGTAAGCAGTTTGGAGCTAGATGCTACCCAAGGTTCTTTCTGAGTCTAAACTTTGCTCTTTCCAACCCTCAAATCTCAAAATGTTGGTGAAAACTCAATTCTAAGTCATCTGAGAAGCTATCTTCACAGTATTCTCCATTAAAATTAAAAATTGCCTTCAGAAGGAATTGTAGCAGAGAGATAGCCTGAGAGTGTGTATGTATAAAAGTTGAATAACTCTTTTTCCTAATTTAAAAAACCTTAAGGTATTATACTGATTTCAGACACAAATCCTTGTAAAACACTTTTTGTCAATTTCTTTTTGAAGCTGTCTTATTCTAATTACTTTCTCTTTGGTGACATGAGTGAGCCTCTACTTTTAAATACAATATTTCTCTCTGCTGCATTTTAAAATTTAATTCCAGTTTCCATCATTATATATTTACCATTCACTTCTTCCCTGTAGATATATTTAGACATCCCATATTTTTTTCATATGCTCAATACCTATTGAAAGTCATTTTTCTTGAATTTCAAAGCCTTGGTTGACATATACTAGGTAAGAAGAAGAAAATGACAAAGAGTAAAGCCACAAGCATGAGAGAAAATGGTACTGAAAAGCAAAACCTAGAATTCAGTTTCTTGTATACAGAGCGTCTCAACCTCAGCACTATTGACATTTTATGCATGATAAGTATTTGTGTGTGGGGGCTGTTGTGTGTGTTGTGGGATGTTTACCAGTACCCTTGGCCTATACCCACTAGATGCCAGTAGCACACTGCTGCCCCAGTTCTGGCAATAAAAAATGCTGCCAGGCATTGCCAAATTTACACTGTGGTGCAAACTTTCTCCTGGTTGAGAACCACTGGTCTTTATGATGATCTCTCTAAAACCCCCAGAGTACAGGGGCCAGATTTTAAGAATTCAAAGGTAAGTAAGAGTTCTGCTTTCAAGGAGTTCAACAGTGCAAGAAAAAATTTGCTAAAATGGAGAAGTGGGAAATATAAAAGTATTACGTTTATATGCCAGCTCCCAATTGTTTATAGGATGCTTGGCATGATTTCCCCATGCCCACCTCCTCTGAGGATCTGTCCTCCACTTGTTTCATGCTTCTAACCCATGCTCCCCCAGACACCAGTTTACCTCTAAAACACATCTGATCATGTTACGCCCTCATGCTTAAAAATCACCAATTTCTCCCACTCTCTACAGCAGGGTTTTTCAGTCTAGACACTCCTAACATTGACTGCCAGATGATTATTCCTTGTAGGGCTGTGCACTGTAGGGTATTTAAAAGCACCCCTGGCCTCCTACTAGATGCCAGTAGGAACTCCCCTGTGGAAGGCAGAATAATATACCACCAAAATGCCCACGCCCCAATCCCCAAAACATGTGAATACATCATAGCAAAGGGGAATTAAGGTTTCAGGTGGAATAAAGGTCACTAATCAGCTGACCTTAAAATAATGAGAGTAGCCTGGATTATCCAGGTGAGCCCAATGTAATCACAAGAGTCCTGAAAACAGTGAGCGAGAAATGACCACACAAGAAGAGTCGATGAGATGTGACTTGGCTAGCTTTGAAAATGAAGGAAGGGGGCCGCTGGAAAAGAAACCACAACAGATCCTAGAGCCTTCAGAAGGAATACAGTCAGGCCAACACCTTGAAGTTAGCCGAGTGAAACCTGTTGGGATTTCTGAGGTCCAGAACTGTAAGACAACAAACCTGTGTTGCTTTAAGCCACTAAGTTTGTGGTCATCACAGCAGTGATAGGCAATTAATACACCACCACTTCCAGCTGTGACATCCTAAAATGTCTTCAGACATTGCCAAATGTCCCCTGGGGACAAAGTCACCTCCAGGTTAAGAATCACTGCTCTACACAATATAGAGTTCAAACTCCTGAGATGAGCACAGTGAGACGCTTCGTAATTACCACTATCCTACCTGTTGAACACTATTATCCTGCACACAGCAAGATACATCCTCTGCTCCAGGCACACCAAACTTCACTTGGGCAACACTCGATATGCCTTCACTCTCTGCAGTTGTGATGCCCAGGGGCTCCTTGGAGAGTAATATGCTTTGACCAGTCTCTCATTTTTATCCATACCCATAATTATCCTCCCAATAGAGGCTGGGTATGGTGGCTCATGCCTATAATCCTAGCACTTTGGGAGGGTGAGGCGGGCAGATGGATGGAGGCCAGGAGTTCAAGACCAGCCTGGCCAACATAGTGAAACCAATTCTCTACTGGTACATGCCTGTAGTCCCAGCTCCTGGGGAGGCTGAGGCAGGAGAATCGCTTGAACATGGGAGGTTGCATTGAGCCGAGATTGTGCCACTGAACTCTAACCTGGGCGACAGGTCAAGACTATCTCAAAAAAGTATTTCAACAGGACTGATTTCTGACTTTGTTAGGTCAGGCTTTTATTACATGAAAAGCCATATGGTTGCTACATATATCAAACTGCAGATGCCCTAACCTGCTCCTCCAAACAAATTATTGCACTTAGGGCCCTCTAAGTCTTCTTTGTTGGGAGCTGTAGCATCACCAACACCTCTGTGCCTTTGCCTGTCCACTCTTTTCTGCCTCATCAAGGCATCACTTTCCTTCTTCTCCTTAGAAATGGCAGTCATCTTTGAAGATCAAGTTTAAATGTTCTCTGCAGAGTGAAGTCTTCCACGGCCCCCCAAAGCACACCCTCCCCTCTCTGTTCCCTCATTGTACTGATCTCTTGTACTGTACCTATCAGTTAACTCACCTATCCCCTCATTAGACTGTGAGCTCTTTAGCCTCTCTGCATTCCTAGTACCTACAGAAATGCTTATGCTCAAGAAATGCTTGCGCCATGAGTGAGGAAAAGTATGGATGCCAGTGACATATAGAAATCATTTTAATTATGGGTTGCAAAAGTTGGCAAAAGTTGGCAAACTATGGACATAATCCCAGCTCTGATCTGCAAGAATTAGGAGAAGCTCAGGATTGAAATGGGAGTTTATTGCTTTTCCTGTGATCAGAGTCGGGGCAGAGCTTGGCTGCTAAAAACACAAGTTGAGACACATGTTCCAACTGTGTTACCACGTACCATTTACCCTTTGTCTCTTCCATGTTTCTATTCAATAGATGATCTACCCAGCATGTCCAGGAATCGGATTTTGTTAAAGCAATCCTGAAACACATAGTGAGGAAATACTAACGAGATCGTAGCTGACTTTGCCTAACACTTCCCAGGTTTAGGCCATAAAATGGTCATTTGTAAGCTTTGAATGAGCACAAGTAACAAAGCTGCAGGCATTTGTGAGAGTCTTGGGAGCAGGGGCTGTTGTATGGACAATTTAGGTTAAAAGCAGACAATATCTTGAAAGAACAAAGTGGAAATGGATGAGATCCATCAATGGCTAAACCTGAAGGTGAATTCTTAGGATTTCATATGGATTCAATGGAAGAGAAATAGAAAATTTGAACAAACTGTAAGGGGTACATGACTCCAGAGGGATCCTCGTGGTTTTGGAATCAAACAAAGGCCCCAAGCAAACTTTAGGCCAGCTGTAAACACTTCTGTGGGCACGCTCTTGATGGCCAGCATGGGGTACTATGTTCAACCTCACTAATGCAGCAGTTCTCAACTAGGGTGATTTTGATCCCTAGATGATATTCAGCAGTGTCTAGAAACATTGTTGTCACACTGGTCTGGAGGAACGCTACTCATATCTAGTGAGAAGAGGACAGGGATGCTGCTAAATACCCTGCAATACCCAGGACAGCTCTGTAGCAAAGAATCATTCAGCTTCAAATGTCAATAGTGCCAAGGCTGAGAAACCCTGAGCCAGAGCAACCAGAAAAATTCAAGAACCAAATCTATATGAACCAGTTATTCCAGGGCCTCTAAGCAGCCTTGCAAGATGCTCATTGGCTGACGTTTTGATGTCATTAGTAAAGATTCTCCTTTAAGAACCAAAGACCCAGCCTGCCTGCAAGTGAAAAGGACAGGCAGTGCCCAATAGGATGTATTTTCTTGTTTTTTGAGAGGGTTCCAGGGCGTTAAACCTTTGAAAGGTAATCCATTAAATTAGAGATCCAGGGGTTATGTTAGGATATCTTGGCCTTTATTAAACAAAACCAGGGTTGGATCTACATGCTAGAGTTCTATCTAATCACTCCATGTCCGCCTCAAGCATAAAGGAATTTCCGAAACACACACACACACACATACACACATATATATTCTATGAGAAAATGTTGGCCTTTTGCTACATGGCTACATCCTTAGTTTTAATCACCACGAAAAGGTGAAAATCATGGTAGATGAGTTTTGTGCAGACTGCCCACTGTGTGGAATAGAAGCCACCCAGTATCGCTGCAGTTCAGATCCTTGTCCATTGATTATGAGATGCTAATACATAAGAAGATAATTTGCAACAAGTGAAATCATCTACAGCCAAATGCCTTTTGGTTATAACAGTAATGAGCAGCATCTGTATACTATATTCCAAGTATGTATATGGTTGCTAAGAAAAGCAGAAATGTTCTTAATGATGCAATTAGTTTTAAGCACGAATGTTAGTGGCTAGCTAATCCAAAAATGCTGGCTTGCTTTTGTTTTTCTCTTTCTCTCAACTCGTACAGATTAATCTGATAATGTGTGCTCCTGAAATACAATGAGAATCCAGCCCCTCTTAAAGACCAAGAGAAATTCAACGTTTCAAATTTTGATGCTTTCTAATCTTGAGTTCCCTAGTTTGGAGGTAACATCTTGCCCTCTGCCTCGACTTTCCTTTCTACTGCCTATCTTTCTCAAGAAAATGGGCAGAAGACTTAGCAATATTTGTTTTTTGAAATTTATACCCCCAACACCTAACAGCCTCAGTTACTTTGACACAACATTAATAATACGTGATGCTAATAATTCTGATAAATGATGCTTATTTTTCTAAGTCAGTCTATTAAAGCCAAAGTCTAACACTTATCTCACATTAACACAGCTGAGTATGATCTCAGATGCTATTTTCAAACAGTTTTTCTTGGTTGTGTATTTAGCCTACATCTCCAGCAATTACATGGTATTTCATTTCATTTCTGTAATGCTAACTGTACTTTAAAATATTAAATTATAACTGATGGAATCTCCCTTCCCTTATGGAAATAGATCCAAGGCAATCCTATAGAGTTTGTGGACTGAAGGGGATAGGGGCTGTTCATTTTTAAAACAATTACTATGTATTCTTTGAAAGTGTGTTATTTTCCAAGTGCCCATCAGTGACAGTTTCCCAATAGGTCAACTCACTATTCTTCTTAACTGGACAGCAAACATTTTAAGGGTATCAGATAGCTCCCTCTGAGTCCCCTATGTATTGTTGATTCTTCACTAAACTACTAATTGTTCTAAATGGAATTTAGGCATCAGCATATTTCCATGATCTCTCACACCCCTACACAGAGATTTTCTTCTTCTCCTAGGTTAAACTAATACTCAGTACCATAGATTTCTGAAATTGCCCCTTTAGGGAAAGAAAAGGTGAAAGCTAGATAATGCTTTTCCCCCTTGCCACCTAAACACACACACACTCATACAGTCAATGACGCCTTCCAAAATAATGTTTCTGAATTATCTATAGAACAAGATGGCAGACATATTTCAAAATATATTTCATCCAATTGTTACAAACAGCTTAGCAACAGATCATTTGAGTTGGGAAAAATATTAACATTGGGTGAAGGGATAAGGTGACCCTTTGAAATTGCCTGCAGCACAAACAGAAAACCAAAACACCATCTCTTTCTCCAGCTCCCATGACTGCTCCAAAGTAGAGCCAACAAGTCCTGCAAGACACACACGCGGGTGGCCACTATGGACGTCCCATTTCCAGGCACCATTTAGCAAGCAGAAGAGGAAAACCCACACCACGGAAACCCTTTAGTGAGTGCCTCGCTCTGTAAATGTAATGGAATTAAAGGCGGTCCCCTGGAACTGCCTGGGGGGGACTCCGCCTTGGGCCGTGGGACACGCAGCGCTGGTCCCTACCTCAGATTTCCACACGACGTAGGGGTGCCCGTGACTGTCGGGTGGGGACTGGAACTTCCTCTGCTGGAGCCACCTCCTAGGAGAAGTGAAGATGCCATTGGGGCCTCCCCCGGAGGAACAGAGGATACTCGAAGCGCTTCGGCTACTGGTTGGCCCGACCAGGACAGAAGGCAGGTCCCAGGCCATGCTCTTCTTGAGGCCGCCGCGACCCAGGGGAACCTCATAGTCAAAGTGAAAGCTGCCGGATGGTGACTTCTCCTGAGGGGTGCTGGGTGTGGAGAAGGATGAGCAAAGCGGTCCAGGAGGCGGTAGCCGGGTGGCCCTAGGGGGCGGACCCCGGGGAGAGGACGCCAAGCGAGGGCCGAGACCCTCGGATGGGAGTGATGGGGTGTAGAGGCGGCCCGCCGTGGCTCCCCGCGCACTGCCCTCCGCGCCCGCCTCGCCACTCCCGCAGCCGCCGATCAGGGCCGGGTCCAGGCTGCGGGTCTGGCGCAGTTTCCTCTTGGAGAAGCCCTTGGCCGAGGCCGCACTACTTGAAGCGGGCGAGGAACAAGAGAAGACGCTGTGGAGCAGGCTCTGCGCCGACATCTCGGCGGGGCTGCACCTGAGGACCACCTCCTCTTCCCTCCCTGGACGCTGGTGGCTTTGGGTCGGGAACGGAAAGGGACTCGGGCAAAGGTACCAGGCGGGGCTGGCCCGGGTTTGCCCAGGACGGTGGAGAGCAAAGCCCAGCTCACGCGCCGCCGGTGCGCTCCAAGTGCCCCGGCGGCGGCAGGAGCAGCAGATCCATCACCAGCCTTCTAGGAAAATGGGTCTGGGGACCTCCTGCAGCCGCTAGAACCTTCCTCCGGAGCCTAAGACGCGAAGAGGGTCAGGAAGAGGAGGAGGAAGGTCAGGCGCTCGCTGGGTTCCCAGTTCCAGCCTGCCAGCGCCACTCCCCCTTCCCAGCTGAGGCAGGAGACGCAGCGCTCCTGCTCGCTGTCTCTGGATGGCTTCTAAAACTCCAGCAAGCTCCTCCTTGCGGCCCGAGGACAGTCCTGAGGGCCAGGGAGGAGGCCGCCTAGGCGTGAGCCCAGGGCGCGTCCACCGCGCTCCCGGCGCCGCTAGAACTTCCTCCTGCTCCTGAGTCGGGCGCCTGAGCTGCGCCTCCTGCACTCTCTCCTGCTCCGGCGCCCGAGGTTGCGCGCCTGGCCTCAGCTGGGCAGCTGCTCCCACTCTTCCGACTGGAGAGGCTCAAGGGTGGTTTCAAAGCTCAAGGTTCTCGCGGGGTCTCGGTCTTGCTGCGGTGTGGGGACACCGAGCGTGCTGCGCCCGGGACCTCCAAAGGCTTCGTGCCCACGGTGGGAGATAATTCCCGGCTGCGCTCAGCGCTCTCCGTGGAGGAGGGAGCTCAGGAGAGAGCCCCAAAGCCGGGTGTGCGTGTTCCGCCGCAGGGGAACACGAAATTCGCAGCCCAGCCTTGGGCCCAGGGCAGACGCGGAGATGTCCCCGACGCTCGCTCTAGAGGCAGCGAGAAGGGGGAGGCCAGGACGAGTAGAGCTGGAGGAATGCCGGGGCTGGAGCTGAGGCGGAGCCAGGAGCAGGAGAAAGCGGAACGTGAAAAGAGTTTGCCAGGAGCCAAACCTGCAAGCGGCGAGGAGAGAAGGCAGCTCGCCACTAATACCGGGTCTCTTGGAGAGAAAGTCGTGAGGACGGAAGTGCGGACCTTCTCCCCCGTCTCCCCACCCCCAGATCAAGGGTCGCGCCAGCTCCACTCACGTTTCTGGAAAGGAAGGGAAGTGTCAGATTGCACCCCACCCACTGGTGTCAGATGGGCAGCCGGGGACGGTTGCTCTGAAGTTGGAGTTAAATCTTCTGCCTTTTCTCCCCGCCCCGCCCCCCACCCCCACCCCCACCCCCACCCCCACCCCCACCCCCACCCCCGGGTGTTTTTGTTTTTAAAAAGGAAGGATAGATAGGAGACTGTCTAAATGCAGTGGCTGCCAATGAATGAGCTGGAGATGAAGACCTACTAAGAAAGTGGAGGGGGAGGAGCTTTTGCCGTGGAAGGGCTCCTGAGCACGTGCGGAAACGTGCTCTAGAAGGAGGTGTGAGGGAGGCCGGGCAGGGGCCAGAGGCCGGGCGCAGCTTCAGCCTAGAGGGTGCAGAGATTGGCGCTCACAAAGCTATCTGTCTCCACGTCCCGCTCTGGGACGCCTCTGGGCTCAGCGCGCAGTGGCCACAGTCCTGGGAAGCTGGAGAACGCTGGTGAAATCAATCTTCCCGGCAAGGAAATGAGTCTGAGAGCAGCTTCTCCCGCTGTCGGACCCCTGGAATCTATAAAGCGCAAAGCCTCGCCCTCTTCTTGGAGGGCTTTTTGACCTAACAGTTAAGCTTTGCAATGCAACTTACAACCATCTCGGCAGGGAGCAGACAGAATGTTGGAAATGTCTACTTTGTGTTTGTGTCCTCTTTTATCACTTAGGGATCAAGAGAATTTTATACAAATGTAAAGGTGACTTTCCTTTACCATTTCTTTTATTTTGGAGAAAAAATACAATGAAGTTATAAATACAGATGTTGGACACGAACATTCGTCTTGCACATCTACCAGAATTGTCCAAGTTTGATTCTGGAAGACTTTCTTTATTCCCTATGACATTTTCAGGGTAAAAGTTAATTTACTTTGACTCTTTGAAGAGCGTGTTCAGTGTTCCTAGGTGTTCAGCTATTTTGGAGGAGGTACGTCATGAAATCTAACTAGGAGAATTTGATGCCTCCACAAAGGGCGTCGGACTCCCAGGTCTTGGCTGTACTCGTTTTTTGTAAAAGCAGCCGGACAGACTGCACCCGAAGAGTTTTTTTTCCGGTAGCTTTAATGAGCTATCTGCGGTCTGAAGACAGAGTGCGATTCTAGTTTCCCATCCCCCATCACTGTCCATCTCTTCTTACCCTGAGCCTCTTAAGTATTTTCAGTGGCTGTCAATCAGGTGTGCTGCTGAGAGGCACAGTGTTTGAAAAGAGCTCTTGCTCCCCTGCCTAACTACACACAGGCCAAGTTACATTTGGGGGCTTGTTGGCATTGGCTTTCTTCCCTCCTCATACAAGTCACATTAGAAGTAAAAGTGGGTGGGTCTTGTCTGCCCTTTCTTTAGTAACAAAACTGTGTAACTTATCACTGGGGAAACACTTAATGTCTCTACCACTGGGATACCATTGCATGGTTATGCCTCATTGCATGGTTATGCCTCATTGGAGTTTGGTATTCAGGGTAGATGGTTAACAGAGTCACTTCACAGAATCACTAGTA
Organism: Macaca fascicularis; assembly: GCF_037993035.2. Taxonomy (NCBI): domain Eukaryota; kingdom Metazoa; phylum Chordata; class Mammalia; order Primates; family Cercopithecidae; genus Macaca; species Macaca fascicularis. Next base: position 11,416,918 of record NC_088395.1, read on the forward strand.
ACTCAAGGGGGGTGAGCAACTTGATGATTGTATTTGATGATTTATATAAGTTATATTTCTCTAAGCCCATATGATAACCATGGGGTAGCAAATGCACCCCTGCCACGACTGTATAGGCTAGTATGAATGCCCTCCAGACACAAGGGCATACATTCTTGGTCATGGGTGTTGGAGAGCCGACCAGAGAGGGATTCTTCTATTAGCACTCCTAGGGCTTGGAGCAGACACATGTCAGTTAATTCATCATCTAGTTTCCAAGTGTTCCTGACCCTCCAGGAAACTGGAAACTTGTGTCACTGTTCGGAACAGTGAATAAATTGTTTTAAATATTAATCAAATTAGACTGGGACTCCTTTTAAAAACTCAGTGTAAGTATGTGTGCTTTTAATACATGGGATAGGGGATGTTGATGTTCTTCTGGAAAGAAAGACTTTGTAATAATTTTTTTGGATTTTTTTAAAAACTATTTTGATTTTCAACCTGACTGCTGTTAGGTTTACCTTGCAGTCATAGTGGCTTATGGTGGATTCATTCATTGCTATTTAAGGCATCCTATTTAACTCTTGTTTGTTATATATTCTGTTTGCTTATATACACTCAACTCACATTGGCCTTTCTGATCAACTGTCAGGTTATGCCAAATTCAATTAAGATCTATGGGTTTTGATTACCAATTTCAAAAAATGGTTGGTTTTGTTACATTGCTTCCCAGAATCCTTCTTACAATTCATCAGCTAACTTCAGAAGCAATATAATTGGTAGTCAAGAAATAAATAGTTTTAATGTATATACTTTCAAAAGCAGGTTTCTAAGACTTTGCTTCTCTATTAGGACATTTGATGTTGAAAATAGTGCCTATATTTGTTATTTTTTTCCTCAGAGACAAAGTTAATCAAGGACTTGGGATACCTTTTATTAAAGAGCAGAACATTCTGTTCACTATTCATTCCCCATGATAATTATTGTAGAAATCTAAGATTTAAAAAACGTCTTATGCTATCTATTCCATCTGGACATGGCACAAGAATATTCCAATGGAAGTTCTAGAATCCTTGGACTGACATCAAGCTATCCTGTTATCAGAGATCCTAGAAAATTCATCAGTATTCTTTCTATTCCCTTGAGAGACTGTTCTACAAACACACACATCTTATTATCAAAGGATATATTCTGATGCTTAACCTAAATTTCCCTTTCCTTAACTTTATCCCTTGAAGCTTTTCATATCTCCAGCCAAAATTCCTCTTTATCCTTGGTGTTTAGATCCCAAAGCTATTTGTAGATTTTTATCATGCCCTTTGGGTCTGACTCTGCGGTTTGGCTACACTATAAAGTTCGCATTTTGCTTTAAAAATATCACTGTAGATTATCTTTTCTGGACTCCCTCCAGTTGCTTTTTTTTTTTTTTTTTTTTCAGTCCTGAGGTCCAATATTCCAGGTCAGGGCATCCTATTTTGCTCTTGTTTGTTACATAATCCCATTGCTTAAACAGCCTCAAATCACATTGAACTTTCTGATTGAGTGTCATATAATATTTCAGACTTCTATCTGATTGGCTCCCAACTTTTAGCATTGTTGATTTTCGTTTCATCCTGCCCATGTCTCTCAAACTGATCATGATCCCCCCGATATCATTTCTATATTCTTAGTGGGTAAACAGTTCACAGCATCTCACTTGCTGGTAAAAGTCAGGGTTCTGTCTCCAAGCTCCTGGAACATGAAAAGGAAGCATCATTTAAATCTGTGTGACATGCATGGAATATATGAGAGATATGTGGAGAAATTTTACAAGACTTAAGAATGCAAATTGCATTAAATAGCCCAACTTCCCCATGCCTGAACTAAAAATGTTTCTTTAGATTCCTATGTCAGCTGCCAAAGCACTTAAATTACAATTGACAAATGTCAGTGGAATTAAACCTAGAGTCTTTGAGTACAGGAAATTTTTGTCTTCTATTACATTTATATACCAACAGGCAAGGTTTGTGGCTCAATATTTTGGTTCAATTTCACATAGCCCAGAATTGGAACCATGAACCCTCCAGGTACACACTTGAGGTTTTAATATTCATCTAGTTGATAACCAGATCTGTGACATTTTTTTCTGATGTTATATTCGGAAACCCAAATGACTATTCTTATTCCTCTTTCCCAGTTTTTCCCCATTCTGTGTGCCTAATTTTGCCATTTCTCACCAATTGTGACCTTAAAAAATTAAATTCAATAAAAGAAAACTACTGGCCGGGCGCGGTGGCTCAAGCCTGTAATCCCAGCACTTTGGGAGGCCGAGACGGGCGGATCACGAGGTCAGGAGATCGAGGCCATCCTGGCTAACACGGTGAAACCCCGTCTCTACTAAAAAAATACAAAAGAAAAAGAAAAAGAAAAAGAAAACTACTGTCTCTGTGTCCGCATCTGCATTGAACGCACAAACATCCACTTGCAACATTGTCCATTTTCTCATTTTCTGTGCAAATATTAGCAACATGTTCTATGTTTTCTAGTGTTTCATATTTATCTTCTAGACTTAAAAAAGCAGGAATTTGGCATAGGCACATTTTCTGCTTTTTTACTTACATGTTTATTTCTTGAGCAGGTATGAGTACACTATTTGTTTCCTTTTTTTTTTTCTTAAATACAGTTCACTCTGTTGCCCCGGCTGGAGTGCAGTGGCGCTTCGTCTCACTGCACCCTCCACCTCCCAGGTTCAAGCAATTCTCCTTCTTCAGCCTCCTCAGTAGCTGGGATCACAGGCACCTGCCACCATGCCTGGCTAAGTTTTGTATTTTTAGTAGAGACAGGGTTTCACCATCTTGGCCAGGCTGGTCTCAAAGTCCTGGTCTCAAGTAATCCTCATGCCTCAGCCTCCCAAAGTGCTGGGATTACAGGCATGAGCCACCGCGCCTGGTCGGGGTACACTATTTGTAAATGTCAACCATCCTGTTTTCATGGAACCCAAGTTAGCAAGGCAAGTGAAAAACAAGGCTGTATAAGAGTCGTAAACCAAGTTGCAGTGTAGATGTGCTCAGTAGGATCTCAGGGGCAACTCCTGAAACAAATAGTGGTTACTCTTTACCTGTGGCATGTGAAAGAATCTTCCAGTATCAAATCCTAAATGCATGACCATCATCCCTTTTGCTTTAGGCTTTGAATCTTGATCTCAGGAGACTTTTAGTAATATAAATTGGCTGAAAACCAAATTCAGTTTTGGTTGATAAACATTTTTGAACACACACTGTGCGCTAGTGGCATTTGTTGTTTTACTTTCTTCTATCTTTGTGGTGAAAGTGCACTTAGAATCTCAAAACAAGTTAAATTTATCTGAACCTGGTATATAATTCAGCTGTACTAGTTACTTAAACTAATTTTTGAAATCTTCTGTAGCATATGTCTCAGAACTACTTTTGAGGATGAAGAATTCTGTAATAATGTAAACAATTTTAATAGATACTTTGTTAATTACTTTAAATTGTTCATAATCTAAGCATTCATCAACATTTCCCATTTTAAAAAGCAACCAAATAACATGACGCTTCATTGCCTATGAAATGTTAATTTTCCTCCGAATCTTCACTTTTCTATATTGAATGGAAACAGGAGGACCTATTTTGCCTAACATGTTTCTCTGGTGACAAGGTAGGATGGGGTATGGAAGGGAAAGAAGAAAATAAAACAACTGGTACTATGCCTAGGGTACATATATACACATACGTATATATTAATATCAACTTTACTGAGAAATAATCTACATACAATAAGCTATATAGATGAATTTTGGCAGCTGCGTATACCAATGAAACCACTACCACAATCAATATACAGAACATTCCTATCACCTCCAGTGTATGCTTTTTATTAACGTTCAATGAACATTGACAACTTGAGTTTTGCTATATTCATGGTTGAGTCGTGCCTTCGGCCAATATAGAAAGGGAAGGAGGGAAGAGGAGAGCAAGGGAGGGAGGACAAAATAGAGAACAGAGCTTTTTTAGTTCTTGTGGTGGGTTGAAGTGTGTTCATCTAAAAGGTATATCCAAGTCCTAATCCCTAGTACATGTGAATGGGACCTTATTTGAAAACTGGGTTTTTGCACAAGTAATCAAGTTAAGATTAAGTCAGACTAAATTAGATGGGCCGTAAATCCCATGACTAGTGTCTTTGTGAGAGAAAAGAAAAGGCAATTGGAATACAGACACATGCATGTGCACGGAAGAAGGCCATGTGAAGACAGAAGCAGAAATTAGTGATACAGCTACAAGCCAAAAAAAAAAAAAAAAATGCCAAAGATTGCCAGCAACCACTAGAAGCTAGGAGAGAGGTGGAACAGATTTTTCCTTAGAGCCTCCAGAAGGAACCAACCCTGCTGACACCTTGATTTTTTATTTCTAGCCTCCAGAATTGTAAGTGAATAAACTGTTTTTTTTTTTTTAAGGCCACCCAGTGTGTGGTAGTTTGTCATGCCAGCTCTAGGAAAATTTTGTATTTCTTATTGCCACAGCTTGGTTCTCCTTCTTTCAAACAGTTTAATAAAACCCAAGGAATTCATTGAGCAAAAAGAAATCCCAAAGATTTTTGAAAGACAAGAGAATGGCTAATGAATGCTTATCAGTGTTTCATTTTCAAAGGAAAAATGATGGATTAGAAATCCTGTCTCCTGCTAAGCATGGTGTCATCATTATGTCAGCAGCCGAGCTGCAGTTAGGTCCCACGTGTGCACAGCTCCGTCTTCTTTCGGGATGGACTTCACTTTCCCCTTGGGGGACTTCTGCCCTTCTGTGCATTTGTTTCAACAAAAGGGGCTCAAACCAGAAAGAGACACTCAAATTCAGAGGGCTGAGATGCTTTGGTTTGCCTTTTTTGGTATTTAATTTGCTCTGCATTAAAGGGGCTGAGCACACACCTGAGACACAAATGAGCTCAAGTGTCAGAACAAACCAGAAAGAAATGTTTTTAAAAAGAGATGGAAGCTGCTGAAACTCTTCAACATGGAAACCAAAGCCTGGTAAGCCTTTCTCTAGGGAAAACTTCCGGGGATCCAGTTGAAAAAGCAGAGCTGCTTAAGCTAATAGCTGCATGCCCTTTATTTGCCTCCTGTATGATTTATTGGGAATTCCTTGGGTATTTTTCACAGTTCACTGCTTTGTAGCATGACACAGATTAGAGACATACCAAAGAACTCTCAGCCCCCTTTAAAGATATAGGAATGAAAGTAAGACATTCACAAGATTGTAATAAGCGGGTTGTGTGTCAGGGAGCTAAAAGTAAGGGGTTCCCCCCTTTTAATAGAAATGGCTTCGTGAACCAGTTTATAGAATTGGCAAAAGCAAAGTGATGGAAGTTGTTGGAGGTTTATGGAGCAGTAAGAAAAACTCAGTAATGAGAATCATAGATCTAACTCTTAGTAGAGGCTTGGCTACTAACTAGCTCAGTCATCTAACCTTGTGCAAAGGAACCCCCTACTCACAATTTAAGCCTACTTGGTTTAAACGTCTCTTGCCTGGCCTTAGGCTCCTACTCCAGCTAAGGTAGTTCTCATGGTATAACTCTCTTACTTTCAGACCTTCCCTTTATTATAGCACTTACCAAAGTTGTAAGCATATGGGATTCATTAGTGCAATTATGCATGTTCAATCTCTAACATCCCTAAGACCCTAAGTTTCATGAAGCAAGAGCCATCACTGATAGGTTTCCCTTGTAATCCTAGGGCTAGAATGGCTCATCTCACGTAAGAATAAAGGTTCGATCGATAACCATAATCTGCCTCTCAACCTCAGTCTCCTCATCTGGAACTTGGCTCTTCAGGTCTCTGCCAGCTGTTGCCTTCTGTGTCTCAGACACCTTGGACTTATCCACAGGCATCAGTGGGAAGTTCTATTAATTTGACTCGTCACAGAAGAACTAAAATGAGTGATAACTATATAGATGTCTACTAGTCAAAATTGTTAATATTTCCTTAAATGTATGGGCTTTGAGTCAGACATCTCCAAGTTAGAGTCCTAAGTGTGCGTGGGGTGCGTGTGTGTGTGTGTGTGTGTGTGTATGAGAGAGAGAGAGAGAGAGAGAGAGAGAGAGAGAGAGAGAGACCAACCAGTCTGCTTTGGGTAAAGTTATTTAATTCTTCAGAGGCTCAGTTCTTCCTCTGGTACACAGAGTTAATAGCTATACATTGTAAAGCATTTAGTATGTTTTGTGGCATAGAACAAACACAAAATAACTGTTGTCTGTTATTCATACATTTGTTATCATTAATTACAGAAATAAGACACATAGTATGGCTTATTCAGGTTTGCCTATCTGTACATATTATAAAATTGAATATCTAATAGTAACAGTAGTAATGAGTCAACCTTTAATACGTATCAGGTACTGTGACAAGTGTCTTACATGGGTTATTTTATTTAATCCTCACAATTCATTGAGGTAGTTCTTTATCATCTTCATTGTTCAAATGAGGAAACTGAGTCACTGAGAGGTTAAAAACTTGCTTAAGTGAGCTAGTAAATGGTGGAGCCATTGATCTGCCCAAGTTACCTAGGAAATAATGAAGCCAGCAAACTAATCCTCATACACTATACAACGTCACTTTTTAAAACATGTTTTCTATGGAAAATGTGTGACAAATAGAAGTCATGCTCATCTCTCCATTTACATGATCTAGACTACATAGATAGGACTGGGGGTGTCGGGGTATGGGGATCAGATATGGCGAAGGAGGGCTTAGCATTTCCCAAGCATCTATTCTGTGCTAAGAACTTTACATACATGATTTCTACACAACATTGCTGTGAGGTATTCTTTTTTTTTTTTTTTTTTTTTTTTTGAGATGGAGTCTCGCTCTGTCGCCCAGGCTGGAGTGCAGTGGCACAATCTCGGCTCACTGCAAGCTCCGCTCCGCCTCCCGGGTTCACGCCATTCTCCTGCCTCAGCTTCCCAAGTAGCTGGGACTACAGGCGCACGCCACCACGCCCGGCTAATTTTTTTGTAATTTTAGTAGAGACGGGGTTTCACCATGTTAGCCAGGATGGTCTCGAACTCCTGACCTCGTGATCCACCCGCCTCGGCCTCCCAAAGTGCTGGGATTACAGGCTTGAGCCACCGCGCCCAGCCTGCTGTGAGGTATTCTTATTCCCATTTCAGAAATCAATGATTCACACCAACGTCTGTCGTGTCACAACCCGTGTGTTCCCTATAATACTCCTTGAATGGTTAATCTGGCTAGCAAATCTAAATAATCACAGTCATCAGAAAACATGACCATGAACAGGAATGTCATATTCCTAACTCGTACTTGCCCTTTGTACTTTCTGAGAGCAGGTGGGAATTAGCCACAGCTCTGTGTTTCCTGTGGATATTTTCACTTATTAAGAGAATTCTAGCCTTCTTTCCTCCAAGCTAAATCTTTAATTATTTTCCTCTGGCATCTCTATTATGTGCTGTAAACATGTTCTTGTGGGCGTTTTTTAAGTGCTGCATTATTCCTTTTAAGTTGTGAAGCACCAAACTGGATACAGTGCTATCTAAAGTGACATATCCAAGCTGTGTTTAGTTTGATTTACCTGTGCTGATTAAGAAGTTGTGTAGAAGGCTTTTATTCACCCTTTGTGATTTTCCTGATGTCTTTAGGATGATGGTAAATAAATCTTGTACATCAAATTATTGTTATCTGTAAGGTGAAAGAAGGCCAATCCTGACAAATTGGTTTCCAAGATTATAAGAAGTTGCTCTTACTAAATTCCCTATTATTGTTCAGAACAGTTCCATTTGCCCAAATGAGTTCTCATCAATGGAAAGTCAGTGCACTTGAGCCAGATGATACTTGAAGCATTTCCAAATTGTATGCTTTACAGTGTCTTTACAAATGGTGATTGAGCAGATGAAGCAGAGAACCAAGAAAGTGAAACCCACCCAATAGTCCCATAGATAGTTTATTTTTATAAACATAGAAATTGACCCTTCTGGTCTTAAAGCTTGAAACTTACATTTATTTTGTCTGAGTTCCTTCCTCAGGAAACAAAAGTACTAAAGAACTGAAACTCACCAGATCACCACATCCAGATAATGAGATGCCAGACCCCCCATTCATCATGATTGCTTCCTTGCCCCTCCGTAGTTCCTGTTTTCTTACACATTATTTATTTCTTCCCTGCTATCTAAGCCCCTAGTTTTGGTACCTCAGGGAGATGGATTTGAAACTGAGCTCCCAGCTCCTTGGCTGCAGCACCCTATTAAATCCTTCTTCCCTAGCAATACTCATCATCTCAGTCATTGGCTTTCTGTGAAGTGAGCAGCAGAACCCAGACTGAACCCCTTGTTTCAGTAACAAAAGGATCTACTCAGCTCAAGCTTACGACACAACTTGGATCATTAAGATAACAACAACAAAAAATGTTTACTTGACACCCTGATTTGAAGAAATAATAATTAACTTTGATTTGGTTGCATAAACCTTTTATTGGAAAGTACGGAATTAAAAAAAGATCCTTTTTTGACACTACTTACATCACAGCAACCGATAAGGTAATCTTTTATGCATTTAATATTTCCTTAAACCTATACCTCTCACTTTGACCTAGGTGTTAGCATTTGTGTTCCATTCATTTTTTTTATACCCAGAATATTCTAAAATAAATGAATGAGTGAATGGAAATAAGAGATTTCTGGAACTAGAATTCTTGCTACCTGACACACCAAGGTCACTGTCCATATTATTTTGAATCATATCTGTGACATTAATTCACTGGGCGCCATTCATTGTTTTTAACATCTTTATTGACATATAATTCATATGCCATAAAATTCACTCATTTTCAGTTTAATTCAGTTTCACTCAAATTAGCTAAATAGGGATGTTACATATATTTATTTAAAGTCTGCTTAAAGATTTGTTAAGAAACAAGGTAAATGTGCACAGTTAAAACAAGTTTTGGAATCCATCTCTTGATTTACTTAACGCATCCCTTGAGACCACCAATTGAGAATTGAGTGTATTTTCCAAAATATATGTTGGCTATAACTAAAAGAGAGTTTTTAAGTACCTTTTTAACTTGGTAGTGAAATTATTATAATGACGAGGAGATTGTTTTTTTGAATCAGCATCTTGCTAATAAAGAAGAGCTTGCAAAGCAGAATCATGAGATTCTCAAATGATTGACCAGATCCAGAGGCTACAGACTTCTAAGGCGAAGCCAGATGGATTTATTATTACTGATTCCCAGCAAGATAAAACATTTATTTTCACAGATTGCTTCAGTGTCCTGGTTTGACATTTGCTGTTGTTTTAAAAGGCAAATTAAAAACACTAGAAATGAGAAGTCCAGATAAAACATAGTTCCAAACTACCCTGGAGGGATGGAGTAATTGATAATGGTGACCTCAAGCCCCCTTCTGCAGCCTGGGCAGACCAGAGTCCCAAGGACTATTTGGATGGTGCCTCTTTTTATTTGAAAATCTTTAGTTTATGGTCGACCAGTTCCTTTCTCTTCTAGGAGTTCAAGTTGTTAGTCTAATCCAGAACATCATCAGCTATTTAAAGAAAGCCATGAACACAATGGGACTTTCATTTGGTAAGATTGAAAATCAAAAGAAAGTAAACTACTGATGAGAAAGACATTTTCTGTTCCTTTTATTGAGCCAGAGTGTGGGGGTGGGGGAGAGTCACTTTTTATGTTCTATTGCTAAAGGAAATAAAACTTCTCCCAATATGTGCCCCCCTTTATGTGGTAACCACAAGACATCTTGGAAATACTGATTTTCACACATGACCTTTCTGGAGAAAGAGAAAATTTGGCATAGATCTGTTGATTAACCTGACCTTCAAATTAGACCGTTTTCAACAGGTGCCTTGGAGCCTTCAAATTCTATTCAAAGCATCTCTTGAAATATTTCATCCCCAAATGAGTGATCATGGCTTTACATAGTCATACAGCCACCAGATATTTATTAAGTAACCACTTATGTGCCAGGAATTCGCCTAAATACTGGAATACAGCAGTAAATAGGAAAGAAAATGTCCCTGCTTTCAGACAGCTTACCAAATTGTGAAGGGAGGCACATGATAAACACATAAGCAAGTTAATATATAATTTCAAGAACTGGTAAGTGCTATGAAGAGTCGAGAGCAGAGAGACTGGTGAGCTGCTTTAGCTACAATGGTGAGAAGAAAAGACCTTTCTGAAGAGGTGGTAGTTGATTTGGACTAAGACAATAACTCTAAAGGTCAATGATAGTAACCCTATATACACTGAGCAATCAAGGAAAACCTAAAGCCTGAGCCTTAATAATCCTGAAGTTTTCTCAAAGGTTTGCTTCACTGTTCTTATGAGAAAAGTAAAGTCTAGCTTCTCTCAAGAGACCTAGAAGAGGCTTTTTTTTTTTTCTTTTTTGATAGAGTCTTGCTCTGTCACCCAGGCTAGAGTGCTGTGGCACGATCTCGGCTCACTGCAACTTCTGCCTCCCAGGTTCAAGCGATTCTCCTGCCTCAGACTCCAAAGTAGCTGAGATTACAGGCACGCACCACCACGCTCAGCTAATTTTCGTATTTGTAGTAGAGACAGGTTTTTGCCACGTTGGCTAGGCTGGTCTCGAACTCCTGGCCTCAAGTGATACACCCGCGTTGGCCTCCCAAAGTGCTGGATTACAGGTGCCCATCCCTGGTAGAGAATTTAAGTTACCACCTGCCTTGAGTTAATCCAGTGATGCTCACCTTTAGGAGACCAGGTGTTCCAATTCAACCCATAGATCTACAATCATTTTGAAAAGATAGTACTTCTGTGACTTTAAAAAAAAACAAAAAACAAAACAAAAAACAAAACAAAACAAAAAAACAAAACAAAAACTTTTTGTAAAAACACTTCACTTACACTCGAAATATAGTTTTCAGAACTAAATTTAGTTTTGGCACATATGCCATTGGCCGACTTCCTGCATTGTATTTGCCTTTAAGGGCATGTGCACTTTCTAGTTCTCATGCATTCAGAGGCTGCCACCGGTTGAGTTCACAGCCCTGCGGGGGCAGTGTTTAAATGACCTCCCATGTTTTCATTAATTCTTAAAAAATCTTACACAAACATTTCTGGTCATATTAGGTTTTGCAAACCTTTGCCCTTATGCTTTTTTTCTTTCACAAAAACCTAAATTTGGTGTTCAGACTAATTTGACCTCATAATATATCATCTTTTAAAATAAATACAAGACTTGACAAGATCCAGAAACTGGTGCTGAAATGGAAGTCAGGATCCTCTCCAGTTTTCTGAGGCCAGGTCAACAGAGCTACAATCATCCCGATAACTCAAGGGGGAAATAAAACGTTCATTTTCGGGGGGGAAAATAAACATTCAAGGAGAGTATCTATTTTGGGAGGAATTGATGACAGAGCTCTCGATGAGTGTTACCTGAATTCATCATCTGCCCAAATATTTTGTGTTATTTTTCTGGAGCCTACTTCACCTTGGGTTGGTCCTGAGGTCATGATTTCTTGGTCATAAACATACAAGAGAACTCAAATGATCAGTAATAAATAAACTAATTGAACATGACTCCAAGATTCAAGGAACTACTCCTTACCCCAACTAACCATATTCCAATTTGGTTAAGTCTCTAAACAATTGCATCCCTTTAGCTTGCTAGTCTGATGGTGAGAATGGTGATAAAAGTCCACTAAAACATGTCAGGTATCTTTGTTCACTCACTCATCCACAGTGAGTCAGTACTATGTAAATATCAAATGCCCTAGTAGTATTTAACAGAATCAGTTCACTGTGGCTTTAAAAGAAGATAAATATGTGTCTTCTGAAGCCACGCTTACACATATCACTTTCATTACTTGTTAGGCTTTGAAGGATAATTTGTAGAACACAATTTCCAAGCCATTTTTTTACCTTATTATTTCCACAGAACCCACAAGAGGAATTAAACAGGATAGCTGGGTAGTTACATGACTAATTCTCATGGAAAAATAGCAGCTTTTGAAAGACTTTCCTGAGTATTGCAGCACTGTAGAGATGATAAAAGAATGCTTTTTAAAAGTGGGGCTGAACCAAGATTAATGAAGATACTGGTTCTTGGAACATATAAAATTTAGCATATCAGTGGATACATCCTAGGGCTAGGTTCTTCAGCTCAATCATCTATGAGACTCAGAGATAAATTCATAGCTTTCAGGAAGATAACGGTTTAGAATAAAGACTGAAAACTGAGAGGAGCAGGGAAAGACTCGAGTCCACCAACCCAGATTGTTTCCTCTTTATCCAACTGGGCTTTAACTAACAGAAACCAGGCAAGGGAGGGAAATAAAAAAGCGGTAAGGTCAGAAACTGAAGGCAGACAGGATGCAAAGGGGCTTGCAGCCTCTCAGGAAGTGGGGAGAGAGATGCAATGGGAGATGACAAATGACAAATAAGAAAGCTCTCTCAGGCCCCCTGTTACAAACTTTGCTGGCCATGGAATACTGCAGTGCCACACAGTTTGAATTGTTTTCTTTTCTTTCTTTCTCTCTTTCTTTCTTTCTCTTTCTTTCCCTTCCATCCCTCCCTCCCTCCTTCCTTCCTTCCTTCCTTCTTTCTTTCTTTTTTTTTTTGATGGAGTCTCGCTCTGTTGCCCAGGCTGGAGTGCAATGGCACAATCTCAGCTCACTGCAGCCTCTGCCTCCCAGGTTCAGGCGATTCTCCTGCCTCGGCCTCCCCAGTAGCTGGGACCATGCCCAGCTAATTTTTGTATTTTTAGTAGAGATGGGTTTTCCACATGTTGGCCAGGTTGGTATCAAACTCCTGACCTCAAGTGATCTGCCCGCCTCATCCTTCCAAAGTGCTGGTATTACAGGGATGAGCCACCGTGCCTACCCTGAATTGTTTTCTTTCTGCAAGGGTCATCATCCAGAAAATAATACAAACAGCGAAAGTATATCCAAGATGCAAAAGAGTAGGGGCCAGGAGCAGGGATGCTGGGATCAGAGCTGGGGTTGAATTCAGGCTCTGCTCCTTACCAGCTCTGTGCTTCTGTTTCTCCTGCTGTAAAATGGGACAGTAGAAGTCTTTGCTCCTGGGTTATGATGAGCATTCAATGAGTTAATATTTGTAAAATGCTTAGAACTGTGCCTGACACACAATGAACACTGTCTGAGTGTTTGTTAAATTGATAAGGACAGTGACACCAGCATTATTTAATCTATGTTTTGGTAGGTTTAGCAGTTGATAGAAAACAGCAAGCATTTTTGAGTGCTCATAATTTTATTTCTTTTATTCTTATTTTTATTTTATCTTTTTTGAGACAGAGTCTCATTCTGTCACCCAGGCTATAGTGCAGTGGTGCGATAATGGCTCACTGCAGCCTCGACCTCCTGAGCTCAAGTGATCCTCCCACCTCAGCCTGTAGCTGAGACTACAGGCTCATGCCACCACATCCAGCTAATTTTTGTATTGTTTTTGTAGAGATGGGATTTCACCCTGTTGCCCAGGCTGGCCTCGAACTCCTGCGCTCAAGCCATCCACCCACTTAGTCCTCCCAAAGCACTGTGATTACAGGTGTGATCTGCTGGGCCTGGCCAGTTTCACTTCTTTCTTTCCAACCATTTCTGTTTATGAAGAGTAACTGCTTATAATATTACATTTATTTTTATAATTTTTACAATTTCTGAGTAAATTATCTAAAAGAAATTTAATTAAAAATTTTTTTCTCTGAAATGAATTTGGTCTTCAGAAAGTTGATTCATTCCATCAAGGCCACCCAATATTTGCTTTCCTGCATAGCACGTTCACAACAATGCATTGTAGGTGCTGAGGATTTTTTTTCTCCACTATTAAACACAGGGCTTTCAAATAATCCATTTGTGATTTTATGGAAACTTTTCTAATGGATGGTGCTGCTTTTGAAGTTGCACACATTTATTCTGTGGAAAATATAAGTAACACTTGGCAGGAAAGAGCAGAAAAATTCTCAGAAGTAAGCCAAAATATTTATATATTTGTCCACAAAAGATATGCACCAATGATCCTAGGATATATAGGAAAACAAGCTTTGCCCTCAACACTTAGACCTAAACCCCTTTCAACAATGACATAAAAGATGCCACAGGCTTTCCCTTTGTTACAGGGTTGCCACAAGAATGTGAGTTGAGTGAACTACTTAGTGTCCTCAGCACTATCTTTAGCTTCGAGTCTGGTGGTCCTTCTTGGAGCCAGACTTCTCTTGTTAACTCAAAACTGTTTTTACAGAATGTAAAATAGCTGTCTTACTATTCTTCATATTTTGGAAAAGATCATTTCAAGTTAATGCTAGTCTTTGAGTTGATTCTGTTTCTTACGCTACTTTGCTTTTGTCTAGTTGCTCTGCGTTCTTACAACTTCAATTTGGATACTCTGTAAATGATTTACATTTGATTGATTTTATTTCCCCAACAGTATTTTAATGCCAATTGTTTTCCCCAAAGAAAATATATTGAATGGAATACAAAATAATTTTATCATTACAATGAATTTTTACACATTTAACTCTAGGCTGCTAGGTTATTTAAAAGGAAAAATCAGAATAGATTTATCTTCCAAATATGGTTGTCCCTCAGTATCAATGGGAATTGGTTCTAGGACCCCTATTGGATACCAAAATCCATGGATGCTTAAGTCCCTTATATGAAATGGTATCGTATTTGCATATAACCTAAGCACATCCTCCCATATACTTTATTTATTTATTTATTTATTTATAGACAGAGTCTCACTCCCTCATCCAGGCTGGAGTATAGTGGCATGATCTCGGCTCACTGCAACCTCTGTCTCCCAAGTTAAAGCGAGTCTCATACCTCAGCCTCCTGAGTAGCTGGAATTGCAGGCATGTACCACCACACCCAGCTAATTTTTGTATTTTTAGTAGAGATGGGGTTTCACCATATTGGTCCAGCTCGTCTCAAACTCCTAACCTCAAGTGATCCATCCACCTCAGCCTCCCAAATTGCTGGAATTACAGGCATGTCCTCCTATATAGTTTAAATCATCTCTAGATTACTTATGATACCAAATACAATGTAAATTATCAGTAAGTAGTTGTTACACTGTATTGTTTAGTAAATAATGACAAGAAAAAATGTCTGTACATGTTTGGTCAGATGAAACCATCCTTTTTAAAAATATATTTTTGATCTGTGGTTGATTGAATCCACAGATGCCAAACCTACAGATACAGAGGCTGACTGTTAATAATTCCTAATGTGTCCCAATTGTGTTTGTGAACATGCATATACATATATATACACACACATATACACATATACATGTATACATACATATATACATATACATATACATATATGTATATATGTATATACAGCATAGATGTTATAAATATGTCCACCTAGCTTTCTTCTGTATATATTTCTAATGATTTTCAATGTGTAATGACTTCTCTTCAGTGAATGATGCCAGGGGAATTAAACACAGGAACTTTAAAAATTCACCCTTGGCTCTCAACAGGAAGGATAAATATCAAGCGATCACGTCCAAAGGCCATAAGACATCAAAGCAGGTTTTGATGCTTTAGCATATTACTTTACAGAAAACATAGTCTGCTTGAAAAGCTGGTATAAACACTGCCGAAGAAAGCAAGCTAAGGTGTGTCCACTAGTCAAATGCCCTTCCTCCTAAGGAATGTATATTTTCCTACTGGGAGCTGGTGTATACCCATGTTTAAAGGTGTACTTTTCTCCAGGTAATTATATCCCTATCCTGTGCCGGTGGCCAAGAATCTGCTACATGAAACCTAAGAAGCAAGTCACACAGGCGCTTGACACCAAGTACCCTGGGAATGCTCTTCCAAGGACACGATGAACAGCCTTCCTTGGCTCCCAGGAGCGCACATGCATGCAGATCAATACTAACATATTCCTTATAAAGCTCAGCATTCTCTTTAATTTTTTCTTTGTAGAATTCATTCAAATATTCTAAGCTGCATGTTCAGGGTGCATGCGGATTGATTTGGACCCTCAGTTTTGACTGGACCCGTGGACCCTTCTAACAGTCATCAGTGCATATACCAATAGTCGCACTCAGGGAACATAACTACTAATAAGAATTATAGATGTTGAGTACACATGGACACAAAGAAGGGAACAATAAATACAAGGGCCTACTTGAGGGTGGGAAGAGGGTGAGGATCAAAAAATTACCCATTGGGTACTATGCTTATTACCTGGGTGACAAAATAATCTTTACACCAAACCCCTACAACACACAATTTACCCATGTCACAAACCTGCACATGTACCCCTGAACATAAAATAAAAACTAGGAAGGAAAAGAAGAAACAGAAAACAAATAGCAAGATGGTAGATTTTAACCTTGCCTCATTAAATGAAATAGTATAAACATCCCCAATAAAAACATATGGATTGTAAGACTGGGAAAAAAAGTTATAGATGTTAAATAGAACTGTTTTTCTTCCTACTACTGGGTTAAGAAAGGGATAAGCAAATACTTTCCCTCTGCAACTATTTGTTATCTAAATAATTCTAGAAAATAAAAAAAATAGTATACTGATCTCACTTCTGCTACAATGAGAAAAGACATGAACTCCATAATGTTACTATTACTCTGAGAGAAATCTCAAGTTCACAAGTGGGAAACAAAGCAGTAGCCCCAAAGGACTGGAGTGGAGTAAGGGCTCAACCTAGAGAAAGGTGCTCAGGAATTCCAGCCTAGTCCTGGAGGGTCACGGTTCATAAAATGGAATAGGGGAGGTAAGTCTGTTCTTCAATCCAGAATTTACAAAATTCTCATCAGCACAGGGATACCTGCCTTCACTGGCAAAAGGAGAACTAAATCTCCTCCAGCTATGAAGTGAATAATTTAAACCATTTTGAGGTTCAAACAAAACAAAACACAATATTTTCTTTTTTGTGGTTGCACAAAAACTTCAAACTGATTGGAGATTTGGGAGTGTTAATTAGGCACATTCCCCCATCTAAGTGACAAAAAAAAAGCCTCAAAGAGGGAATGAGAAGTAAAATACCAAGAATACCCATTTGACATTAGTTTACAATATGGTGGCCCCAAAACAATACTCTAAAGCCATTTGCAAGACTTTCCACATCAGTCAGCACATCAAGCAGCCAAACAACCAGGTTAGTTTAGAGTAACAGATTTTCAGAACCAGAAGTTATCTTGGACCTAGTATTACCCATCTCCTTCAGTTATTGAGGGAACTGGGGCCATGCAAAATATTACTTGGTGAAAGTTACCCCAAGCTGGGTTTAGTCTTTGCATCTTAGATTCGGGTATAAATAGTTTGGTTATTTTGTAACTGGAGTGCTTGAGTCTTCTGACCTGCTGGGTCCTTGAATATCCAAATAAACTAACTCAAGTCTAGTGTTTCTTTCACTTCACTATGCCCGGGCCTGCTCCAGTATTTTTAACGGGTTCTGGTTGCATCTGTATCCTAGTGGTGGATATCTATTGCTCCTCACCTGAACTACCCATCACCACCCATCCTCAGTTACTTATCCAGGCTTCTTGCTACCTATGTCATCAAACCACTTTGTCTAGGTTGGATGCACACAGTCTCCTCTCCTTCACTGTTAAGGTGCAACTAACAAAAGTGCCATACTATGCAACAAAGCCTATCAAAGGTTAAAAAAAGTCAAGAGTAAAATTGATATGTAGTTCCAGAAATCACTTAAAATTAGACATCAACATCCTCTGGGTTTCCTCAGCTATAGCTTCTGGAGGAATATAGCTTATGGAGGAATCTCTTTTTTTTTTTTTTTTTTTTTTTTTTGAGACAGAGTCTCTGCCGCCCGGTCTGCAGTGGCTGGATCTCAGCTCACTGCAAGCTCCGCCTCCCGGGTTCATGCCATTCTCCTGCCTCAGCCTCCCGAGTAGCTGGGACTACAGGGGCCCACCACCTTGCCCGGCTATTTTTTTGTATTTTTTAGTAGAGACGGGGTTTCACCGTGTTAGCCAGGATGGTCTCGATCTCCTGACCTCGTGATCCGCCCGTCTCGGCCTCCCAAAGTGCTGGGATTACAGGCTTGAGCCACCGCGCCCGGCCTGGAGGAATCTCTTACCAACTCTTTTCTCAGGCTTCAGCCTCTCAATGTATTGCCTCTCTCCTCTTCCCTCAGTTCTAAGACTTCAACTTCATCTCTCCCATGGTGCAAAGCAGGTAGCTCCATCTTCCTCAAACTCCTGATCTGCGACTAGGTCCAGAGATATGACCTTTGCAGAGCACAAAGCCTCATGAAGTGTTTTCCTAAACCAAAGAGAAGTTATTTTCCTCAATTCTATCTCCTAGCATACATACACAACTACACTTTTTAAACATAGCACTACTTTTTCTTGGGTCATGGCCATGTTAAACAAAATCGAAATAGAACATCAAAATCTCAATCCATCAAAATCTGCTCAACTTTTTGAGTCATTGGTGGTTTAGAAATTAACTGTACTCCCTAGATACCTCTCCAACCTCTTACTTCTTTTGCATCTTCATCACTATTGCCATGGACCAGGTACTCCCACCTCACCCTCTATTCTTGCCACAGCCTTCTAAATGTTTCTCCCTGATACCAGTCTCTTTCTCTTCCATTCACCTGGCCATTAAAGTTTTGCATCAAAAATTCAAACTTAATCATGACATACTCTCAGTTAAGTATCACAAGGACCCATCACCAGCTCTCAGAAGCATGTGTGGTCTTAACCAGTCACAATCTAGCCCCAACTTGGCATTTCATCCTCACATCCTTCCATCCTCCTAATGGCATCTTCTCTTTTCACACCTTGGTATCTTATCATTATTATTTTAGAGACAGGGTTTCATCATGTTGCCCAAGCCAGGCTCAGACTCCTGGGCTCAAACAATCAGCCTCAAGAATAGCTGGGACTACAGACATGTGCCACTGGCTACCTTGGTATCTTAAACAGGCCCTTTCCTCTTTTGGGGGTGTGACATATAACCTCCTTAAAAACCAAGGCCCAACTTAAACATCACTTCTATGAAATCTTCCCTCTTCTCATAACCTTCAGTGCATGCCATCATTTTTGCGGTTTCCACATTATGTTGTTAATGTGGATGTATCTCCCCAAGTAGACTGCAAAGTAAAAAAGAACACCAGCTTTAACTCATCTGGATTTCCTAGTATTCAGCATTCTACTTTGAATAGAGGCTTGATAAATATTTATTTAATTAAATTCTATAGACTTAGGACTGCTTAACTATATCAAGAAATAAAGCATGATGTTTAAGATCCTGTGTGAAGCATTTTAAGTTCATTTCAACTTAAATTTCTTCAAAATAATGGAGGAGAGAGTACCTTGACTTACTTCATTCAAAACTAATGCCAAAAATGTTTGCTAGATAATATTGGGGAAATTGGCTCCATTTATGAAGAAAAATACTTTGGATCACTATCCCAAATAATTGTGAAAAAGTAACCTCAAAATGAATTAAAAATCCTGAAATGAAAGTCATCCATCAAATTAATAAAATGTAGTAAAAGTGTAAGATGGAAAACAAAGAAGTAATCAGAAGTAATGCAATAAAGTACATAAAGTTAGACCTATCTTTAAAATAAGGAAAATAGTAAGAAACAGAATGAGATCTAGACTATAACAGTATTTATATAAATTAGAGATCAGAAATATAAAGATAAAAACAACAATGAATGCTTTTTCAGGCGACCTTCTTATCAAAGATATATATTAACTATGTTACAGTGTAAGCCTAAAGCAAGGTACAGAACGAGAGAGAAAATTAGTAAAGAAAAAAAAAGAAAAGAGATTACCCAAACAGATGGTAATATCAGACCTGGAATGAGGATTTTTCATGGGCACATTCAGATCTAAAGACATGTATTGAACCTGTCAAGGTGGTGTAGTATGAGAGGAAAATAAAAGAAAAAATAATGAAAATTTTAAATGGATATTGTAGGTGATAGTGTATTATGCCCTGAGGAATATAAGTAACTCAGTTGTGGATCTTAGTTTTAAATAACGCAATTAAAAGCCTAAACAAGGGGACACTCCAGATTGATTACCTAGAGCAATGGGGTCAGGATCTATAGAGCAACAGAGCATTTGTCTTCATGGTGTGATGTCTCTTCTGGCATCTGAGGATCCCTTGGGAAGGCAGTGATGGAGAACAGGCCAAGGGTCAGACAGAAAATCCTAATGCCTGCTCTGTCTGGGACTTGCTGTGGGGCCCAACAGGCCACTCCACTCCCCTGGGCCTGGTTTCCTTATCAGAAAGTCATAGATAACAATCCTGACATGTCACCAGGGAGGGCTGCAAGGGGAGCAAGCAGAAGGGCCTGCATCTCAGAAATGAACCCTTTCCTTCCAAATATGAAATCCATTAAACAAAGCAGGGACTCCAGCTCCCAGATGGACACTGATGCCTGTCCCCCATTGTTAGAAGCCTGCAGCCATTATGTGGGAATTAGGGAGGGAGAGAACAAAGGAAGAGAAATGGTCCACCCGTTCAACCCACATAGCTGTTGTGTGGCAGCTTTTGTCTTTGGATCTGTTGCAGCTCACTTATCCATGTGTGTTTGGGTGATCATCCAGATTCTAGGGATATATGGTCAACATAACCTAGACCTTCTGAATTACTGGACATTTCCTGACTCCCATTTCATCCCTAGAGAATGGGGTTGGAGGAGCGTCATGTGATAACAGCCTGAGGCCTACATTTCAAGGGCCTGAAGACAAGGTAGGCTCCATGCAGGAGAGTTGCCCTCAAAATTCCCTTTCTACTTTGATTAATGAAAAACTGTTTACTGCTTTTGTGGGACCAAATGGAAGGTTCACCTGTTTCAACCATCTGCCAACAAAAATAGGTAAAATCCTTATTATTTTATATGAAACAACGGATCTGGATTTATTAAATATTATTGCTATTTTGATACAATTTGTAGTCAGTATATCCTACAGTTTAGACTGAAGGCAAATATTTATAAAATGTGAGAAATTAATTTTTAAAAGAACTCTAAAATTACTTATATCCAAAGAGAACTGTAATTGTTTTAATTAGCCATTAATTGTTCAACCTACTGTGTTAAAACCATGAACTCTTCCAGAAGTATTTACTTACGCTGAAGTTTTATCTTGAGCTATTACTGATAATGTCTTATTCATTAGCTTTCTGCCTGGGAACTTTACACTATTTGCAAGCCATATCTTACTTAGCCATTATAACATGTGGCTATATGTTGGGGACATGTAAGTGACTAATTGAAAAAATCTCGAAGGGGAAAAGAATGTTGGCTGTTGAAATTACTCATGGGACATGATCAACATGAGTTGGGCCTAGAACCCAAGCCTCAGAGTTGATCTTAGAAACCTGAATTGATCTTGTTGCTTTATGATACCAATTAGCCTGTCTATGCAGGACCAACAACAACAACAAAAGGCATATTTTTCTTGATGCAAAAATTCCTGACTTTGAGCTAAACATTAAAAAAGTGGTGCTCTCTGAATTGGCAGTTGTAGGGACAAGTTGCAAATGGCTTTTTAATATTTTGTTGTAAAGTGGTATGTGTGTGTGTATATTATGATACAGCTCAACACTGTTCTCATGGAAAAAAAAAAAAAGCAAGCAAGGAGCAAGGGGGGCTAGTTAGAGAATTAGAGAAGAAAAGTAACTTTATCTTGGACCTATTCAGCGGCTTTTTGAAACTTGAGTCATTGGTTTGTGGTTGTCCCGTGGGAAAGGGCCAGGAAGTGATAAACACAATAAATGATGAAATTCAAATGGAAAAGCACTGTTCTTTGAGCTATTGGCTGCATAAAGAAGAAGAGAGGATACAAATGTTTATCCTACCAATGTGCATGCAATAGTTGTACAAATCAGTTTCTAGACTAAAAGCACAGTTATGTGGTATTCTGTTCATTCTTTCTGTGCACGGCCTTCTGATGCCACTTAATTTACACAGTCATGTTCTAACAGCAGAAAACATTTTTGTACTGTAAAGCATCAGGAAAGCAACAGTAGTGATATAAATTGAACTAGATAAATCTGATGGCTCTAGTACCATTGACGTCATTCCTTGCTTACTGTCAGCATAAGGAAATCTAAACCTCCAGTTTTCAGCCTACTCAGTTCAACCCATTGACAAGATGTTACCCTAATCTGGGAAGACAATCATAGAAAGAATTCAAAATAAAAATAGAAGGATTGATCATCTTATTGGACTATGGTAAATATTTTATGATTATTAGAGGTATGTGTAATTTCTTTAAATATCACTCAGATCCTAAATTTTAATTAATAAAATAAGGATAATAAACCTATTGTTATCTTTGTTTAATGGCTCAACAAAAATGTGCTTTTTAATCTCACACTGTATACAAAAATCAACTCAAAATGGATTTAAATGTGTCACCTGAAACTATAAAACTACAATAAGAAAACAGAGGAAATGCTCCACAGCATTAGTCTGGGCAAAGATTTCTTGAATATGACTCCAAAAACAGAGGCAACAAAAGCAAAAATAAACAAATGGGATTGTGGTTGCATCAAATAAAAAAGCTTCTGCATAACAAAGGAAACAATTAATAGAGTGAAGAGACAACCCACAGACTGGGAGAAAACATTTGCAAACTACATACCTGATAAGGGGTCAATATCCAAAATACCTAAGGAATTCAAAACAACTCAATAGCAAGAAAGCAAATGACCCAATCAAAAACTACACAAAGGATCTAAATAGACATGGCTCAAAAGAAGACATACAAATATATGGAAAATGTTCGACATCATTGATCATCAGGGAAATGCAAATTAAAACCACAATGATGTATCCTTACACTTGTTAGAATGACTATTTCCAAAATGTCGAAAGATAAGAGTTGACAAGGGTGTGGAGAAAAGAGAACCTTGTGCACTGCTGGTGGAAATGTAAATTAATACAGTCACTACAGAAAACTATATGAAAGTTCCTCAGAAAAGTAAAAGTAGAATGACCATGTGATCTAATAATCTCACTTCTGGGTATAC
This sequence comes from Macaca fascicularis, assembly GCF_037993035.2. Lineage (NCBI taxonomy): Eukaryota > Metazoa > Chordata > Mammalia > Primates > Cercopithecidae > Macaca > Macaca fascicularis. The sequence continues at coordinate 11,439,889 of NC_088395.1, forward strand.
ATCCAAAGTAATTGAAATCAATATGTCAAACAGGTATCTACAGTGCTGTTTGTTGCAGCACTATTCACAATAGCTATAATATGGAAGCAACCAAAGTGTACATCATCAGACGAATGGAAAAAGAAAATGTGGCATATATATGCAATAGAATACTATACAGCCTTTAAAAAATAGTTAAACCCTGTCATTCATGACAACATGAACCTGGAAGACATTATGCTAAGTAAAATAAGCCAGGTGCAGAAAAACAAATACTGCATGATCTCACTTATATGTGGAATTTAAAAACATCATAAAAGTAGAGATGGTTATAAGAGTCTGGGGGATGGAGGATAAACGGGGAAAGGGGAAATGTTGATTAAAGGGTACAAAGTTTCAGTTAGGAGGAATAAGCTTTAGTGATCTATTGCACATAATGGTGACTCTAATAAATAACGATGCATTGCATAGATCAAAATTGCTAAGAAAGTAGATTTTAAATATTTCCACCACCAAAAAAAAAAAAAGTATGTGACATGATGGATCTGTTAATTAGCCTAATTTAACCATTCCAATACTGTAGACATATATCAAAACATCACTTTCTACCCCATAAATACATAAAATTATTATATGTCAGTTAAAAATAAAATTTAAAACTAAAAAAATTGTTTTAACAGACGAGGTTGACGAGGCAAACTATGTTGCCCAGGCAAACTCCTGGGCTCAAGTGATCCTCCCACATCACCCTCCTGAATAGCTGGAACTACAGGCATGCACTACGAAAATTTAAAATTCTTGGCTCCAAAGTTTAAAATGCTTGGGTCCAAAATTTAAAACACTTTTCAAAAGAAATATGCTCTTCAAAATAAGAACCATACTTTTCTTTAATATGTGAGATATTATATGCAAGATAGTAAACATTGGTAAATAGCTAGCATTTATTGAGCATCTATGAAGTATTAAGTCAATGGTTTTATTCATCTGTTTCCTCAATCTAAGAGATATTAAATTAGCAAGGCAATTTGATTTTCTTTTAAAAATCTGCTAGCTGAGTGAGGACTCCAGCATAACTGCCTACAGAGGTGGTGCCCCTCTTAGCCTTATGCTTTCTTTGCTTAAAATACGTGAAAGCCCTTTAATCCAAATAATTTCCAATGCCAGTTGAGAAGGAAATAATGCTTGCTTCTTTATTTTAAAGCTACATATTGTTTTGGTTTAAAATATATGTTTTTCCCCTCTACTCATCTTCCTTATCAGGTTGACTCAAGTGGTTTTTATCTGAGTCAAAAAATTAAATATATTCTCAAAAGAATTATCACTGTGGTACTAAGCATAATTTTGGAAGAGGGGTTCTGTAAGTTTAATGCCCCCAAGTCTTTGTTGAAGGGAATACTTGACCTTCTTTTAGAGAAATAGGTTCTGGTGAGATTGCATAAAAAATATCAACCACGGTGCTTTACAGGACAGGTTTTTTAACTCCCTCCCTGCCCTCTTCACTCTCATTTGGGGTTTGTATTTGTCCATTCTCACAGTGCTATCAAGAACTACCTGAGACTGTTTGTTTATAAAGAAAAGAGGTTTAATTGACTCACAGTTACATATGCTGTACAGGAGGCATGGCTGGGAAGGCCTCAGAAATCTTACAATCACGGTAGAAGGCCAAAGGGAAGCAAGCACATCTTCACATGGTGGCAGGAGAGAGAGAGAGAGAAAGTGAAGGAGGAAGTGCTACACACATTTATTTATTTATTTATCATACTTTAAGTTCTAGGGTACATGTGCACAATGTGCAGGTTTGTTACATATGTATACATGTGCCATGTTGGTGTGCTGCACCCATTAGCTCGTCATTTACATTAGGTATATCTCCTAATGCCATCCTTCTCCACTCCCTGCACCTCACGACAGGCCCCAGTGTGTGATGTTCCCCATCCTGTGTTCAAGTGATCTCATTGTTCAGTTCCCACCTATGAGTGAGAACATGCGGTGTTTGTTTTTTTTGTCCTTGCAATAGTTTGCTGAGAATGATGGTTTTCAGCTTCATCCATGTCCCTACAAAGGACATGAACTTATCCTTTTCTATGGCTGCATAGTATTCCATGGTGTATATGTGCCACATTTTCTTAATCCAGCCTGTCACTGATGGACATTTGGGTTGGTTCCAAGTCTTTGCTATTGTGAATAGTGCTGCAATAAACATACGTGTGCATGTGTCTTTATAGCAGCATGATTTATAATCCTTTGGGTATATACCCAGTAATGGGATGGCTGGGTCAAATGGTATTTCTAGTTCTAGATCCTTGAGGAATCGCCACACTGTCTTTCACAATGGTTGAACTAGTTTACAGTCCCACCAACAGTGTAAAACTGTTCCTATTTCTCCATATCTTCTCTAGCACCTGTTGTTTCCTGACTTTTTAATGATCACCATTCTAACTGGTGTGAGATGGTATCTCATTGTGGTTTTGATTTGCATTTCTCTGATGGTCAGTGATGATCAGCATTGCACACTTTCAACAACCAGATCTCATGAGAACGCAACTCACTATCACCAGAACAGCAAGGGGGAAATTCACTGCCATGATTTAATCATCTTCCACTTGGCTCCTTCTTCAACACATGGGGATCACAATTTGACATGAGATTTGGGTGGTGGAGACACAGAGCCAAACCATATCAGGGTTCTTATTTTCCATTTCACTGAGAGCAACAGAAGACTTTGTCCTTATCATTTCAGCACTGTACCTGTGCTATACACTCTCCCTTCCAGTCTTTCTTTCTGGAAGAGCTAGTCACACTCCAATCCAGTGGTTCTCATTATCTTTTAAATCTCTGTGCATCCGTAGCTATCTGTCTTCATATTCCTAATAGTATTGATGTTTTCTTTTGTTTTGTTTTCTCCTCCTCTATTTTATGAGTTTTGTCAGTTGCTCGTCACACTGTTAGTCTTTTAAAGTAAATAACTTGACTTTTATTTTAATCTATTTTCTTATATCTTTTCATTTACGTTCTTAACTTTATTATTCTCATCCCTCTACATTGTTCAAGTGTATTCAGTGTTTCTTTTCTGATGTCTTAATGTGGAAGTTTAATTTATTTTTACCCTTCTTTTATAATAGAAGCATTTGAGTCTATAAACTTCCTGTCAAATACCACTGATATGGTTTGGCTGTGTCCCTACCCATATCTCATCTTGAATTGTAGCTCCTATAATCCCCACATGTCATGGGAGGGACCCAGTGGGAGATAATTGAATCATGGGGGCAGGTTTTCCCATGCTGTTCACATGAACATGAATAAGTCTCATGAGATTTGATGGTTTTATAAATGGGAGTTCACCTGTACATGTTCTCTCTCGCCTGCCACCATATAAGACACACCTTTGCTCCTGCTTCACCTTCTGCCATGATTGTGAGGCTTCCCCAGCCATGTGGAACTGTGAGTCCATTAAACCTCCTTTTCTTTATAAATTACCCAGTCTCGCATATGTCTCTATTAGCAGTGTAAGAACAGACTAATACAACCACTTTAGTTGCACCCCCAAAATTTGATTGTAGCATTTTTTTATTTTTAGAGACAGGGTCTCACTATGTTGTTGCCCAGGCTGGCATCAAACTCCTAGACTCAAGCGATCTTCCTGCCTCAGCCTCCCAAGTAGCTGGGACTACAGGTGCATGCCATCCTGCCCAGCATTATTTTTAATATTTTTAAATTATAAGTGTTTTCTAATTTCCAATGTTATCTGTTCTGTGAACTACATATTTTTTAATTTGCTTTTTTTCTTAATTTCCAAAAGTGTGAGGTATGTTTTGCTTTCCGTTGTTTTGTTTGTTCTTGTTTTCTAGTGTAGTTGTGATCAGAGGGGATGAACTGTATGCTAATGTTTTTTTCTTGACATTTTTGAGATTATTTTAAGTTCTGCTATATAGTCAGATTTTGTAAAGTTCTAGGTGTGTTTGAAAAACATATTATGTATTCTCCAGTTATTTGTTTTATATTTTATATAAAACTTTTAGTAATATATTTGTATATTACTCTTAGTGATATATTTTGCCTTAAAGTATGTTTTGTCTAATAGTACCACAAATATACCAACTTCCTTTTGATTAACATGTATCTGGTATGACTTTTCCAGTCATTTTACTTTCAACATTCCTGTGCTCCTTTGTTTCAGTTTTTTTCTCATAAACGATACAATTTACAAGAAGTTTTTGTTAAAAAACATTCAGGCTATGATCATCACTTTTGAACTAGAGAGTTTTGTTGCAATTGTTGTGATTACAAAACTGCTTGGTTTCATTTTTTCCATCTTATTTTATGTCTTGCCTTAGTTCCAGTTTTTGTTTTTCTTTTCCCTCTTCCCTCTTTATTCCTGCTGTCCTTTGGGTTGTTTAAGACTCCTCCCTATTTTATTTTTCTCCTCTCCTAGGGTCTGATGCCTGTTTCTGCCAGATTGGTGGGCACTGCCCTGGAGTGTGATGAGGCATTAGGGATCTACACATAGGCCACTGGTTCTCTTTCCTTGAGTTTTCCCCCAGCAGGTCTGGGGTATATCTGATTGAACAGTTGCTCTTATCTGCATGACAGTAATTCTAGGTAGATGGAGAAATATCTGACTTCAATTCATTTTCATTCAGATGGATAGGTAGTCCCAATCTAGTCTCTTTTTTTGAGGATGTTACATGAATGTTATCCACTAGTATATTCCCTAGACTTTTCAGCAGGCAAAGCCTATTTTATATTAGTAGTTTTGTTAAACGGATGAAGCAAAAGTATTTCCTAATTGTATAGACTCAGTAAATGTCGATTGCTTTCATGGGGTACAGAAGTGTAAGAAGTCTCTACTCCTGCTCTTAGCCAATGGAAACTCCATTTGAGAAGAAGAGCATTTCATGCCCAAAACAACAGCGAACAAGAGAAAGGTCAAGGATTAAGTATGATTAAGGGCTAAACTAGTGGTAGAAGACTGTACTGTAGATGTTCAGAAAAGGGTGAGACTTGAGATTTTGCATTTCTACAAGGTGATGCTGATGCTGGGGATGCCGGTTCAAAGACCACAGTCTAAGTGGCAAGGTAAACGATTATTAGTTCTCTGAGGCAGAGACTATGTTTCATTCACCTTTGCATTCCCAAAACCTAGAGCACTGCTTGGCACATAGTAGGCTCCATAAACACAAAATGAACTTACAAATGAATGAGGATTAAGGATAAAGAATATCATTCCAGGTGAAGGATATATTTAGAAGGACAATGGGAAAGGACAATGTTGATGTCTGAAGGACAGAGTATTAGTCTGGTAGGTGTAGAGAACTGGGTCGATTAGGAATAGATTATGATGCTCCATGAAAACCAAGCCTAGAATTTTATATTTCAAAAGTCTTAAAATATAGAATCAGTAGGGACTTTGGACAGAGGACAAGAGAGATGAGAGATGGATTTTAAAGAGACAGATTCTAAAGATAAATTTTTCATTAAAGCATAAAACTTAGAGATTTTTTTCTACAAATAACTGCAATAATTACATACCAAATACTGATCTTATTTGATTACAGGATTTCTATAGGATGAGTGCTCACTAACTCATACTTTTTAATATGTCTGCAGCGCTGGTCTAAACATACTGTAGCCCTATGCTCTCTTACTTTTAGAATCTCTCTTCCACATTATATAAAATATACTAGTCTGGACTCAGTAGCTCATGCCTGTAATCCCAGCACTTTGGGAGGCTGAGGTGGGTGGATCACCTGAGGTCAGGAGTTCAAGACCAGCCTGGCCAACATGTGAAACCCCATCTCTACTAAAAATACAAAAATTAGCCGGGTGTGGTGGCACATGCCTGTGGTCCCAACTACTAGGGAGGCTGAGGCAGGAGAATCACTTGAACCCAGGAGGCAGACAAGATCACACCACTGCACTCCAGCCTGGGCAACACAGTGAGACTCCATCTCAAAAAAATAAAAATAAAAAAAATAAATAAATAAAACATATTAAAACAAACCCCGATCCCACAGGAAGCATAACTCATTATTGTAAAAAAAAAAGTTCAGGATTTTATAATTGTGTTTTATGATATTTGGCTACAAGTAACTTTTGACTTATGAATTGGTTATAATTTCTCAGTAGTTACTATGCATACACACCAACTCTCACAAAGTGACAAAATATGACTTATATATGGTTTTAAATGTAGTGAAATGTTTATAGATACTAAATTTATTAATTAGGGAAGTTGATATAATGTTAGGCTTTGTATACATTTAATTAAACATTTATTTACATTTTACAGTTCTCACTTTGTATTTTTAAGCCCATAAATTTGATTTCAAGTCTTGAAGATTTTTAAGTCCCTGAAAAGCACCAAAGCCTTGATCACATGCTCACAGTGCTTAATGGGCATCTCCTACCTCCACTTCCTGCCTCCTCTGATCCTGCATCAGGAATATAACCAATTACTTTTATAACCTCAGGAACAATTAGCAAATATGATCACTATATTGTAGAAGAAGAGATCAGTCTAATGTGATATTGCTATAATAGTGAATGTGCCATTTTGGAACCAAAACATCAAGTAGGAAGTTGCTTCTCATTTCTGCAGTGTTGGTATACCCACTTTCATTGGAAATGATCTTTGCTGCCCAAGTTCTGTCTGCTGTAAGACTTCTTAAATTCAGACACTAATTGATGTGATTTTTTTTAAAAAAGTTACTTAAAGTATGAAGCAAAACAAGCTATTATTAAGCCTAATCTGGTCTATGGAATTCATCAGTTCTTAATAATCTGTACCACACAAAGTTTGCTAAAGGTTGAGACTTCCAAATGGTGAAACAGTGGAAAATTGTCAAATAATTTACATTTGCCTTTAGATGTTATTTTAGTCTTTATCTTAGATATCCTGAGGACTTAACAATCCTTTAAAGTAATGGAATCATCTTGTTAAGATATCGTGGTCTTCCCTAATATGCTTTCTCTCCAAGCACCTTTCTAATATGCTAATATCGGAAAACCAAGCAACAACAGAAAACAGAGTGTGAGCTCCCTAAATGGTACAGAACATGAAAGAAGGAAGTTTTCAAGAGCCTACTACATGCCTGACACCTTCCCTACATCCTCTCACTTAATCATCAGAGCAATTATACGTGGTCAACATTGCCATCAGGGCAAAGGAATAGTCTGAAGTCAAACAGCTGAAAAGGGCTTTAAAATCAAAGTCATGTCTTTGCACATCAACTCTGGAAATGTCTTTTTTGCGGGGTGGGGGATTCATACCATCCCTGGGGCACAAGAGTAATTATGTTGACTTAATATTTTTATTTATAGCCTCTAATAGACTAAAGTTCCCATGTATATTAACTGACTGATTCATAAAGTTGGTGGAAATGTCAATATAGTCTCAAATAATTGAAATCTGATTTTATTATTGACCTCTAATTTGACAGTATGAGGTATGAATTTTGTTTCTCTTCCCCATTTCCGTAGAGTGTTCAACTTTCTTACAAAGTAAATCTGCTTGTCTTTTTCGTGTTATGAATTATTATTTGCGTAATAATTTTATTTGACATCCACTAATTTATTTGCCATGAGTTAAATACATTATTGTAACATCCAAGATTTCTTAAAATAGGAGCTAGAGTTATTTTCACTGAAATAATTCCTCCTTAGAAGCATCATTTGCAAAAGTCTATTTTAGGCATGCTGTTTGAACTTAATTTTGATCTGTGTATCACTAGTCTTCTATTTATAGACAGGGGATTAACATTCCCATGTTCCCTTTGACCTATTATTCTTGACATCTAATTCCTTCACTGAGCGCTAATTTGAATATAAATTAAAGTATTTAATTTGAGCCCAAATTATTTAAGTGAGTGACGTGGTCTGTGTTCAGTAAGAATCTGAGCATTTTCTTAAGGAATTGAAAGCTGACTTTATTAACTCACAATTATACTTTGTGTATTAATAAATATCATATTAGACTTGTATGATATATAAGAGCTGAGAAAAGCAATTCCTCTACTGGGGCAGCTACGTAAACCTTCAAAGGGTTACCAAGTATCTTCTGAGTATGTATGAAAAGATCAGGTATCAGAGGAAAGTTACATAGAAGTTATTTAACAAAGGTAGGAGGAACCTAAATAGAGTAGTCTCTGCTAGTTGCCTATTCAGTACCCACTCTTTCTTCTCAGAAGGCTCACTTTCTCTGTCTTGGAGTGTGGATTGGCCATGTGACACTAAGATGATCATTATAACATAAGCCAAAGCTTTCAGGAGGTTCTGAAAAACTTTTGCTCTCCAGATAGAAGTGAACAGCTGGCATGGGATATGTCTCTTCTCACTACCTTGAAATGTGAACATGAAGTCTGAAACTGTAGCATCCAGTTTTATGGCCATTCACCAACAAGCCTGAGGGAAAAGCAAGAGTATCACAGTCATGCTAGGCTTGATATCATGGTGCCACACAAAACCAATGCTAGTAGCCATCTACCTCCTCTAGATTCTTAATGCATGAGAACAAATCCTGATAAGACACTGTTAGCTGGTGTTCTGTTACATGCAGCTGAATACATTCCTAACACCACATCTGTGAACTTTCCTTCTACGACATTGCCATTTAAAGCATGGTCCTTGAACCAGCAGCCTCAATGTCACCTGGAAGCTGTTAGAAATGCAGAATCTCAGGCCAAACTTAGACTTCCTGAATCAGAAAAACTGAGATCACCAAGTGATTTGCATGCATGTTAAAATTTGAAAATCATAGTTCTAAAACATTATGGAGACACAGAGAAAAATACACTCTATGTACACATCTATAGAATAACAGTAATTTTCCAAACATGCAATTACTGGAAAAAAGGGGGAAACAGGGGGCTCAATTTCAAACATTTGCTTGTATATCACCTTCTATATTGCAGGCACTTATACATATATGTATTAGCTATAGTTTATATTAATTATTTCCTTTAAACCTCAGATACGGTAAGCATTTACTTTGTCCGTCAAGCACACTGCATAGGTGAAGAAGTGGGGCTTTAAAACCTGAAGTGATTCCCAGAGCCATTCAGGCAGAGCTGCTTTTCAAACCCAGGTCTTGCTGACTTCAAAGCCCACCTCTTTCTGCTCTACTACATGGACTTTCTGGCTACATGTTGAAAGAAGGTGGAAAGTGAATAAGACTTTTGAAGGGAGGGAAGCTATGCTTTAATGGTGAAGGACCAAGAGAATGAACTGCTAAAGTCTGTATCTCTGGGAGGAATTTAGGAGATTAGGGAGATCAAAGTCGCGGTGGGGGCGGGAAGAGAACAAGATGGGAAAACATGGGGGAGAAGGGAGTTTACATTTTGAATGGCAAATTACAGGCACACACTTAATTCAGACGAAAAAATAAAGCTGTTAAGGATAAAGAAGCAACCAACAACATTATGAAATTGGCTTGCTTCAGAAATCCCCAGCCAGAACTCTAAACTCACACAGTTGTTTTCTGGCATGAAGTCTGGGAGATCACTTCTTATCTGAAACACTCATTTTTGTTCATATTCATAGGCAGTTCTGCTGACTGTTGTTGGCTTAGCATAGCACATCTGGTTAGGAGGCCTCAACTGGGCAAATCTGAACTGCCTAAAATGGTGGTGATTCATATAACCTGTGAAAACGTGGATTCAAATTAATAGATATTAGGGCATATTTATATTTTTCCTTTAAGAATGATAATGTTCAGTGGAAGTGATTGTGAGGGAACATCTGGATCCAGTTGTAGTGGACAGTCACTGACACTGTATGGATCAAGGGCAGACCCAACATTCCCTGCCTTTTTCTGAAAAACCTGGCTCCTTCAGCAACATCATCATTAGCAAAAGCCAAAAGAGAAACTTGCCGACCTACACTGGGTAGGTGCTAACTTGTCTCGGACTTCTCACTTTTCTATTTGGATCAAAAGTTTCTATTCTTAGAGATCCCCCTAATTAATTTAGAAAACTAAGTGAAAGAGTTGTCCCCAGAAAAGCACCACTCAATAAATGTTTCATAAAAGTAAGAAGAGAGGAAGCCAAAAGCCTGTTCTTTCCCTAGTGCATGAGTGTTTATTAAGCAAAAAGAAATGTAACTTTCTAAATCTTTGTTTTGATAGTGTTATTTCCTTGCTTTGAAAAAATGATCAGGCCAGGCACAGTGGCTCACGCCTGTAATCCCAGCACTTTGGGAGGCCAAGGCAGGCAGATCATTTGAGGCCAGGAGTTTGAGACCAGCCTGGCCAACATGGTGAAACCCCATCTCTACTAAAATTCCAAAAATTAGCTGAGTACAGTGGTGCATGCCTGTAGTCCTAGCTACTTGGGAGCCTGAGGCAGGAGAATCGCTTGAATCCCCAGGAGGCGGAAGTTGCAGTGAGCCAGATCACACCACTGCACTCCAGCCTGGGTGACAGAGCAAGACTCTGTCTCAAAAAATAAAAATAAAAATTAAAATTAAAAATAAAAATTTATCCCTAGCCCCAGTCATCCTCTTTCTCACGATCTTATTTCATTATTTTTACCACAATTGTTATTATCTTGATCTTATTTTTATTTATTTATTTATTTATTTATTTATTTGAGACAGAGACTTGCTCTGTTGCCCAGGCTGGAGTGTAGTGGCATGATCTCTGCTCACTGCAGCCTCTACCTCCTAGGCTCAAGGGATCCTCCTACCTCAACCTCCCAAGTAGCTGGGACTACAACTGTGTGCCACCACAGTGGGCTAGTTTTTGTTTTGTTTTGTTTTGTTTTTAATTTTTCATAGAGATGGGGTCTCTATGGGTAATTATGTTACCCAGGCTAGTCTCCAACTCCTGAACTCAAGCCATCCTCCTGCCTTGGCCTCCCAAAGTGCTTGGATTACAGGTGTGAGTCACCACACCCGGCCTGAATGATCTTGTTAATTTGTTTTCCGGTTGATTTTCTGTCTTCCTCCCTTCTACAATGAAGGTTCCAGAGCTGCAAGGAGTATCTTAATCATCACTGCATTATCAGTTCCTGGGACTGTTCCTGGTACTCCATAAACACTTGATGATGAATAAATCATCTAACAGAAAGAAGGTAAACTCCAAATTCTTCCTTATTCTCACATGCAAGACCTTCTATGGGCTGAATGCAACTTCAGTTTTCCAGGCTTGCTAGTCCTCTCCTTTAGTTTTTGATGCCAGCCACATTCACCTTGTCATTGATTCCTAAATAGGGGGACTTCTTTACCGCCAAGGTTTCTTAGTGAGTGCTGATCTTCTTCCCTCTGCCCACTCAAATGCTGTCCCATGTCCTGTTGAGGTCTTCCCCTCCTGTGAAGCCACACAAATTACTCCATCCATGTGCACTTTGTTGTCTGCACCCCTTTCGTGTCTGGAGACCCTATGTGCCCAGAAATCAACTATGATCTGCCTGCATTATCCTTCTCCTCTCATATTGCTGTATTTCATATTATAGATTTGTTATTTATATCTTTGTGTGTTTCTATTTTGTCATACTATATCCACTAAGTGACTTTTTTTTTGCCTTTGCTTCTCAAATAACAAGTTGCACAGGGATTTTCATATAATAGACTTTTAAAAGACATTAATGGAATAACAGATAAAACTCACTAATTAACACTTAGAAGTACAGTGATAAAAGCCTGAAGAGGAAGTTTCCTGTGAGCTGGAGAATGTTAAGAGAGCAATAAAAGAGGAATTGTCTTATGATTGGTGTTGCCCTATAGACCGGGGAAAGAAAATAAATTTACTTTCAAGGGGCAAGTTGAAGAATAAACACTTCTCAAAAACAACTCCCTGTGCCATGAATGGAAAAGTAGCAAAATTAATTTCCTTGAAAAATCATGCTTGATTTTTAAATGGGATGATTTTGATATTTTAAATTATCACCAGACATACTGAATTTTTGTGTATTTATTTTTTGAGACAGAGTCTCACTCTGTCACCTAGGCTGGAGTGCAGTGGCGCAATGTCAGCTCACTGCAACCTCTGCCTCCCAGGTTCAAGTAATTCTCCTTCCTCAGCCTCCTGAATAGCTGGGATTACAGGCATCCACCACTATGCCTGGCTAATTTTTGTATTTTCAGGAGAGATGGGGTTTCACCATGTGGGCCAGGCTGATCTCAAACTCCTGACCTCAGGTGATCTGCCCGCCTGAGCCTCCCAAAGTGCTGGAATTACAGGCATGTGCAACCATGCCTGGCCAGACATATTTTAAAAGTCATACATTCCATGTTTGGTCCTCAAGACCTCCCAGGGTATAATACATGCAAAACAATGAACAGACACAGGATTGGCAAAGATTCACCTATGATCATCTCCCTCACTGCCTCATTGGGAAATGTATTTTATTACAGATAACAGTCTCAGAAACCAGTTTTCGCTTGGACAAATAATTAATAGGTACCTAACAAATAATTGATTGTTCTTCCTGGCATATTGTCTAATTTAATACTTGCCCCCACATTTTGTCCTTTTCTGCACAGCAGGATACAATTTCTAAATGTGTAAATGATAACAAAGTCAGTACTTTAATAAGATGAATAGGAAGAGTCTCATATGCTGATTTATAATCTCTTGGCTCGTTTTCAAAGTTGACATGTATATCTCAACCTCACTGCAATGCACAAATGCATGCAAAACTGTTCCCCTTGTTTAAAAAATCCTGTATTTTAAAAAATCGCTTGTTATACTAACTGCTTAATTTACTGTGTCTGATCAATGACCCAGTTCAGACCCACCACTCCCACACTTATTGGGGACAGCTGAGGCACAACCAGCCGCACAATACTAAACTGAGCTGCTGCTGGGAGTCTAGGCTTAACCCTACAGCAAGCTTGCAAACTTCACGTGTAAGTATAGTCTGTATAGCAAGGAAACTCTGGCCAGAGACGACATTTGATCCCACAGTTCATCAAGTCTATGTACGACATTTCACATACCACCCAATAGATGTAATGACAAGATAATATTTACAGCAACCACTTTCCTGGATCAATCCCGTGCCACAGACACCACTCCAATACAACGGCCACACATTGCATTAATACCCCAAACCTATTCTCAATTTGTTAAATATGCTGTAAGCTCACAGTTAGGAGGATGCAAATCTAGTTGAGCCAAAGAGTCCCTGCAGCTCTGGGAGCCAAGGTGGAGGGCCACTTCAGGGCTTTCCAGTACCCGCAGCTGTGGCTCAGACAGCTGCAGCCAGGAGCTAGTGAGGTGGGATAGCCAATGCGGGAAGTAGAAGTCAGCTGGCCCAACTTGGGGAGGTATCTCTCTCAGCATCTCAGCTTTGGGACTCTGTCACCACCTCTTCCTAGCCCAAGCTGCTGCCTAAACCAGGCATGTTGAAGGGTGAACAGTGGCTGCCACAAGGCCAAGGCCAAGAGATTGCTGAGAGTCCCACTCCCCTACCTGAGCCCCTAGGCCTGTGACAAGCCACACTGTCCTCCAGAACCCATCTAGCTCTAGGCAAAATGGCTTAGGCTTCTGACTGAGGAGTCCACCAGGGTATAAGTAGCAAAAGCCAGGAGCTGGGCTTTCCAGAGGGCAGGGCCTCTTTCTTTCCAGTCCCCCAGCCTCTTCCTCTGCTTGAAAGTGACTGTTGCAAACAGACAGGTTGTTGTCCATAAGTTCTCAGCCAGTCTCTGGTAATTAGGTTTGAAAACATGAGGTAGAAGCTTCCCCTCGCATGGATGTTGTGCCTGGCTGGCTAGAGTCACCCTCCGGCAGGTGAACAGAAGCCAGCCCTTTTCCTGACTCCTGGCCAGTTGTGCCATACACCAAGACTCTTCAAAACCTACTCCCTCAAGCTCTGCTCCAGGAAGAGCAGGACCTGGAGAGGAAGTGGGGACCACCACTGTCGTTTCACACCCTTTGAGTGCCTTCTGGCCACCAGTCTTTCCTTTGTCCACACTTCCACTTGAAGGCCTCCTGCACCCAGCTGGACTACAGACTTCAGAGTTCACAGGCAGGTTCACCCTGGGATCCTGCCTAGCAAGTGTAATCTATTACACTAATCAGCGTGACCTGGAAGCTCCTGGGTGGATCTGAGTAACAGATTTCCTCCTGGCCCAAAGGCCAGGCTTTTTTTTTTTTTTTTTTTTTTTTTTTTTTTTTTGTCTTCTTCACAGCTTTCAGGTGAGTGCTGGATTTGCAGAGAGTAACCAGGCCCTCAAACCTATGGAGATACATTTTCCTGGTGGTGCATCCACTCGTCTCCTGGGGAGATAAAAGAGATGGCTTGTTCTGCTTCTTTTTTGTTTTTGTTTTGAGATGGAGTTTTGTTCTTGTTGCCCAGGCTGGAGTGCAATGGTGCGATCTCGGCTCACCGCAACCTCCGCCTCCTGGGTTCAAGCAATTGTCCTGCTTCAGCCTCCCGAGTAGCTGGGATTACAGGCATGCGTCACCACGCCCGGGTAATTTTTTGTATTTTTAGTAGAGATGGGGTTTCTCCATATTGGTCAGGGTGGTCTCGAACTCCTGAACTCAGGTGATCCACATGCCTTGGCCTCCCAAAGTGCTGGGATTACAGGTGTGAGCCACCGCACCCTGCCGGCTTGTTCTGCTTCTAAATGAGCTGCCAATCCACACGAAGCCCGAAAAATCCTGCTCACAGCAGGGATGGGGTACAGAAGAGCAATGCTGGCTGTGGAACACCCCCCTGCAGGGGGCTGGGCCAGGGCTAGTGGGGTGAGTCTTGGATCAGGCCGTACTGCATGCTCACAGTGTGGCCCAACTCCTCTAGCCCTACAGGCAGCGGGATGCCCAGCTCCACCAGGTACAGGGAGTCCTCCAGTTTTGAGACTGCCAGTCTGCTCTTGGGCTCCAGTCTGCAGCAGGTCATGGCCAGGGGGAAGAAGGTTGGAGGGCAGTCTGTGGGGACAAACTTCTCCCAGAAAAGCATCATGCTGAGGCCAAAGTCCAGTGTTTGGGGAAGGAAATCAGGATCTGCATACATCTGCTCAATGGTCTCGCAGAGAATGACCCCAAAAGACAAGACATCCACATTTCATCATAGCTTTTTCTATTCAGCATCTCAGGTGTCACCCAGTAGAGGTTTCCTACCACCGTGTAGCACTTCTTGAAGTTGTTCTTATGCAAATTACATTTCTTGCTGGTGGCCATTCTGGAGGCAATGCCTTTGGCCAAGCTGACTTCCTGCTGCCAGGGGAATGGGTTCACACTTTGCAGAAAGTCCTTCAGTGTGCCCCCCTCAATGTCCTCTCAGCAAGTTCAGCTTCTTGTCCTTTTACAGCACGCCAATGAACTTGAGCACATTGGGGTGGTCCAGGCTTCACGTCACTTTCACTTCAGTCAGAAAAGTCTTCTGGTTCTCCTCATCACATCTCATTAACTCCTTCATGACCACCACTTTGCCTGTGGCTTTGTGTGTCACTTTGATAGACTGCCCAAAGAAGCCCTTCCCCAGGACCTCCCCGTGGATCAGGTCACAAGACCGGAAGATCTGCTTTGAATAAGTGCTAGAACAACAAAGGGATTCCCAGTGGCTGACGTCACAGCTGAGCAGCAGGGGCTCCTTTGGGGAGCTAGGGCTAGGGGACTTGGAGATGCTGTTACTGAGTCTCAGGGAGCATCTTCTCAGCATCCCCTCTGGATTATCCTTGGTGTCCAGGGTGATGAGGGCGTGAGGGTGTCCAGCATTCTGCATGTGAGGAGAGAGCCAGGCATCCAGCCGCAGCTGGGCTGGGCACTGGGAGACGGGGTCATGTTCAATCAACAGCAGAAGTGTCTGGCTCATCTGGTTAATTGCATCCTCCAACTCCTCTACTTGGAGTGTGTGGATGGGGGTTCCACTGATCTCCAGGATGTGGTCCCTGGGGTGGATGGCATTGTGGCTGTTTGGACTGATATGCATCTGTTTGACCTCTTTTACTTGCATGGTGGTAATGTAGTTGGAGCAGGCATTCTCCACGGACACGGAGAAGCTCTGACTGCCCTCTGTGGTGGCCAGCATGGACATGAGCATGACAGAGTAGGGCAGCTGGTCCTGAATGGACTCTGTGGAGAGTCTCTCAAATATGGGTGCCAGCACCACCTCATTGTGGTACTTTCCACAGTATAGGGTGACACACAGCACCAGGGCATATGCATCCCCATCCTCAATGGTCACCTTATAGCTCATACAGGCAAAGCATTCTGGATGGTACTTGAACTCCCTATTCGCAGCAGCAAATCTGCATGGGTCTGCAGCAACCTCAATTCTTGCCTCCTCAGAAGAAATAATTTCACTGAGGGGCATAAGACAGTGAGAGACCAAGGCAAGTTTCAGAGCAGGAAAGAAAGTTTATTAAAAAGCTTTAGAGCAGGAATGAAAGGAAGTAAAGCACACTTGGAAGAGGGCCAAGCAGGAGACTTCAGAGATCAAGTGTGCAGTTTGACCTTTGACTTGGGGTTTTATATGTTAGCATTCTTCTGGGGTCTGCATCTTGTCTCCCCTGATTCTTCCCTTGGGGTGGGCTGTCTGCATGCGCAGTGGCCTGCTAGCACTTGGGAGGGGCTGCATGCGCAGTGTGTTTACTGAAGTTGTGCATATGCTCACTTGAGGTGTTTTCCCCTTACTAGTTGAGCATTCCTAGAGGAAGGTCATAGACCAGTTAAACTCCATCATTTTACCTCTTAGTGCACATGCTTGAGCCCACTCACCCTGCTCCTGAGATCTTATCAGGAAGCTGCTGATCACCAGTTTTAGGGTTTTTTTTTTTTTAAATGTTTTGGGAGACTGCCTTTCTCTGGTATGAGCCGCAACCAATTATTATTTTAGAGAGATGGTTAACAACTGCCTGACCATCACCTAATGGTCGCCTGACATTCCTGGTGTGGAGGAGCCCTCTCCTGCCCTGCTCATGTCTGATTAACCACCTACTGTAACATCTCCAGCCACTATAATAGGCCCTGTCATCAGCAGGGAGCACCCATGACAGAACTCCCCAAACATCTCCCAGTAGTCCTGTGACAGTAGAGCTTCCCATCCTTCTCGTAGAACCACCTGGTGAGGGAATCCTGGCATTCTGAACACCGGAAGCAACAGCTGTGCCAGGCTTCATTGACAGTCCTGTACCATCGTTGGCTTGGAGCAATGTGGTCCTCACAGCCCCGACACCTCCAAACATCTTCACCTTGGTTCTGGCATTACCACTAGTTGAGTGACCCTGGACAACTTCATTTTCTTCCCTAAGCCCCAGTTTCCTCATACATAAAATGAGGAGATTGTACATTATCTCAAAAGTCTCTCCAGGCTCTAGCACCTACCAGTGCAGACCTGGTCCCAGGAGCATAGAAATGGGGAGGAGGAAGCAGGGCTGCAGCAGCCCCACTAAGCTCCCACCTCTGCCTAGGCAAGGGAGGACCTCAGCCCCAGGCACGAATGGGCGGATTTTAAAATCTATGATTAATCTAGGATTCCTTTGAGTAAGACTTCAAAAAATAAATTTAATATCAGAAAAGGCTTTTGATTGTTTTCCTAATAAATGTGAAAGGAAAACATTAGATCATTTTTCGTGGTTTGAGTTTTAATCTGATATTTAATTATGTTTCTGCTTTGCTACAATCAATGAAGGTATGTTGCTTTTGTTTTTGAAATCTTAACATCAACCAAGGATAAATGAATAAAATTTCAAAAAATTAATTTGCTATCACAAAAGGCTTTAGTTATTTTACTTTTAAATGTAAAGTCACAGAATAGCCACCATTACATAATTTGAGCTTTAATAAACTTTAATAAGAAACATATCCTCGTTTAAAATATTAGAACATAATTGCTCTATGCACATTGATTTTTTCTTTTCTATAATTGCTATGCATTTTGGTTCAAAATTAGTTTTTATAGGATTTCTTTTATAAATTATTATTTTGGAGCCTATAAGTAACAAATTCCTTTTCTCTGATCATTCCATAAGCCAAAATATTTCAAACCAGATGTACATGTAAGTTGAGTGAGTATTCTTTATCCACTGACATTTCAAAATTCTATTTAATTATATCTTCATATTTTAAAAATCAGATGATTCAGGGGACTGATTCAATAAGTTGTCTTACTTCCACTAGTGGAATACCATGCAACTGCAAATCCAAGGACTAGGAAGTTCTCTAAGTTCCAATGTGGGAAGATGTCCAGGTCATATTGTTGAGTGAAAAATCTAAGGCACTGAACAATGTTTGCATATATAGAGAGAACACTACCTTTTGGAAAGAAAAGGTGGAAAATAAGAATAAATATTCATAGGAGTAAAACTTCTTGAGGAATAATGTTTCATGTATTTTGCCTTTTGAACCAAGTAAATCAAAGAATTATTCAAAAATAACAATAAAATAAAAAAAATCTACTAAAAATCAAGTGAAACAAGATTTTGATCTGGTTAATAGAACATAAAATGATAATTAAAACATTAGCTAAAAGTATGATTCATATTCAAATTCAGGGATTTTTATTATGCTCACAAAGTTGTACAACCATCACACAAATTCCAGAACTTTTTCATCACCTCCAAAAGAAGCCCTGTGCTCATTAGCAATCACTCTCCATTCCCCTTTCCCCCAATCCACTATTTAACTTTTTGAAAAACAAGTTATAAAACACCCAAGCACAACATAAATTCCAAGCAAAACTTAAAACTGGTTTCTAAACAGCACTCATTATAGTAGCACCTGTGACCAATATCCACAACATGATTTCTAGCAGGTTGATGTCTACTATTTAGTTCAGTATCTACTCCTTATTATTACTATTCTGAGGACAATTTGGGCCCCACAGAAGCACAATGCTGACATTCCCACTGTGTTGCCAACCTTCCCACGCCAAATTCAGTTATCACCACTAGGTTTTCACCTTGTTTGTTTTTTGTTTTGGTTTGGTTTTGGGTTTTTTTTTTTTTTTTTAAGACAGAGTTTCACTCTGTCGCCAACGCTGGAGTGCAGTGGCACTGTGTTGGCTCACTGCAACCTCCATCTCCTGGGTTCAAGCAATTCTCCTATCTCAGTCTCCGAAGTAGCTGGGATTACAGGCATCCACCACCACATCCGGATAGTTTTTATATTTTTAATAGAGATGGGGTTTCACCATATTGGCCAGGCTGGTCTTGAACTCCTGACCTCAGGTGATCCACCTGCCTCGGCCTCCCAAAGTCATCTTCTTTTCTACTGAAGGGAAACTTGGCAATTTGCACATTTATTATAATAAACACCTAACAACTCTGCTGTCTATTCAGTTTTTGGTTTTTACATTTTGATTAAAATATCAAAGTGAATTTCCAAAAAAACATTGGAAGAGAAGGGAAAGAAAAGAAAAAGAAGGCTTCCTCTTCCTGACATGTCAATATTTTAATGTGTCATGAATAATCCTTATCTACTACAGAAATTCAAATGCTACAAATAAAACTGAAGTTAAAACAATTTATCTGTAGAATAAGGGTGTGAGAATAGCATAAAAGGTTAGCTTAATTAATGAAATAATTCAGCAAATATTTGAGTGCCTCTAATGCGCAAAGCGTGGTGGAAAGTGATGAGAAGAGGGTCATTGGAGGAAAGAGAGAAGGTAAAACTGTCTTCACCCACTATTCTTATATTTATTATTTTGTCAAGGATCTTTCATTCAGTTGTTATTCCCCATTTCTCCCAGTTTCCATTTTCAACATTGTATTGTTTTGCTGGTCCACTTGAATCTCCTTTTCTCTGCCTCCACAGCTATCACTTTGGCTCATGGCTTTACCTTCTCCCACCTGGATAAAAAGATGTCTCCTCCCTTGGGTCTCTCAAATTCTCCTCTGCAATCTGTCCTTCTCATTGATACAGAGGCATTTTTCTAAAGCACAGAGCTGTTCATGTCAATTCCCTCATTAAAATCATCCAATAACTTCTCTTTGGCTGCAGAATAAATTCTGCTCCTAGCATAACATATAAGGTCTCCAGATCTAGCCATAGGCCACATTTCTAGCATAAACAATCACATATACCACCTCCTTCCAGGGCTGCCAATTCAACTAATTCCCCACAGAGCATTGCCCCAGACAGGTCAGACGTTTCCCCACATTCAACCATGAACCACAAGAACGTGAACTCTTGTTCATGCTGTTCCTATCTCAACAGTCCCTCCCTACCTCCACTGACCTAGAACACTTCCCCAAAATTCAATTCAAATGGTATCTTTGATGCCTTTTTTAGTTAAAATGCACTACCAATGCAGATATGATGAGTTGTTCATTCATTTATGCTTATTATCATCATGCAGTTATTGAGTGCTATGGTTTGAATGTGTCCTCTCCAATATTCAGTGTTGTCAATGTGATAGAATCAAGAGGTAGGGTCTTTAAGAGATGATTAGGCTATGAGGGCTCCTCCCTCATTAATGGGATTAAGGCGCTTATGAAAGAGGCTTCATGCAGGGTTTGACCAGCATGCCCTGTTACCTTCTGCCACGTGAGGATATAACAATAAGGTCATCACCAGATTAGATGCTAGCACCTTGATCTTAGATTTCTCAGCCCCCAGAAGAGTAAGGAAATAAATTTCTGTTGTTTTAAAATTATCCAGTTTCAGGTGTTTTGCTGTAGCAGCATAAAATGGACTAAGACATTGAATTATAGCTCAATCTTTTCCATGCATGTTATGAGGTCTTTGAGGGCAGGAACCCTATCTCCAAGAAGTTGGGTTAGGGAAAGAAAACTGTTAAGGGCAGTGTAGGTGTGACTGCAGGGGCCAACTTTTGAGCTTTCCCAGAAGACTCTGGAGCAGTGAACAGCTGTCCAAATGAATTTTCTGGGGCACTCCCTGGTTCTTGCATCATGTCTTTCTATCAAACCCTTCCCTTCTATGCCCTCCTCTCTTAGTTTACTCAATTCCATGTGGAGATTTATCTTTGTCCATCTTTCTTTCTATATGAGCCAGCCAGACATTAGGCTCCATATTACCCTCCAGTCACTCCAGCAAACCTTATAGCTACCAGAAAGTTTTCAGTAACTATCACAGCTTTTAAGAGGAGTCAGTGTTGGAAGTCACTTCAAGGTCATCTGGTCAGTTGGCTCATTTTTATAAATTTTATATATGTGGAAAGCAAAACACAGAGCATGGGCTCTACTTGGAGGCTCCATCAGTATTTACAACACAGTGCCATTGGTCCTGTTTTTAAAAGACTCAAGATTCAAACGGGCTTTCTTAAGTACCTCCTTCCAAAGTCCTGTTGTTCAGGAGTAAAGTTGGGCTATCCTCTGAGCATAGCAAGTTTTTATTTTGTGTCTGGTTGCTTTCAATAATAGGAAGAGTAGTTGAGCATCAGTGATGTAAGATACAATAATTATGGCTGCCAACTCTTTATGAACCTAAAAGAGTGCTTGGTAAGTTTGAAAGGGAACTAGAAAAAACTCACCAAAACCCTGACCAAGGAAGACTGTCCAAAGACTTTCAGTGGTGAAATGGAATGCAAGTTTCAATATGTGCTATTATTTTCAGTCATCCTGAAGATGTCAGGTATAAAATAGCAGACTACAAGCAACAATACCAGGGGCTGTGTCTGTTGTCTCATTGATTTTTCTGGTGGTTTTGTTGTGTAATAAATCAAGTCAAACAATTGAAAGTTATGTTTTTTATGCATCTTCATATTTCAGATCAGGATAAACAACTATACTGTGATAAACTTTTGTGCAAGGTTTAAATTTTCAATCAGGGTCCAGTCAGGAAAATGAAAATCAAATCAAGTATGTGAACAGAAAGAATTTAATCTAAGAAATTGGTTGAACGGGTATGGGAGTACTGAAGGGACATAAAGGGCCACTGAGATAAGGTAGAAATAGTAACTTCAAGAAGCAGCTACCACTCTTGGGCTGAGGGAACAAAGGGAAGAGTTTGGGCTTATCAGAGCCTAGGAGATCAGAGGAGAGGCCACATAGGAATAGACTCCAGACTTCTCAAGAGGGGACACTGCTTGGCTGATGCTAGTGTCTTTGAGGAGGTACAATGAAACTGGTTCTAGAGATATGAAAAACAAATCCTGGAAACGAATGAACTGCCACTGCCAGGCATAGAACCATCACTGGGATGACACGGACAGGAACAAGCAGGCGGTAAAGAGCAGGCCCCTTCTGCCTCCTCCAGCCTCAAAGTCTCTGTGTATCCCTGGGTTTGGTTGAACCAACCAGGGAGCCAACTGGCAAAAGACTCTCAGCTCCAACATCCAAGAGGAGTGTGGAAGACTGGGATTAAGCTGAGATACAATAGCTTTTTGGCATACTTCCTAATTTAATAATAATCTATTTAAGTCTTTGCTTCAGTATAAGAAAAATCCCCACATAGGAACAAATGTATGTGAATTTAAATAATAAAAACCTATCCACTTTTACAATGAGAAGTTACACAGTTTATGTCTGACTATCCTAGATTCATGATTTCAGGGCTTCTATCAATTAATTCTCAGTAACAGATGCCTCAAAAATTCTAAATTTGGGCTGGTGCAGTAGCTCACACCTGTAATCCCAGCACTTTGAAAGGCCTAGGTTGGTGGATTGCTTGAGGTCAGGAGATTGAAACCAGCCTGGCTAACATGGTGAAACCCTGTCTCTACTGAAAATGCAAAAATCAGCCAGGCATGGTGGCAGGCACCTGTAATCCCAGCTACTTGGGAGGCTGAGGCAGGAGAATCACTTGAACCCAGGAGGTGGAGGCTACAGTGAGCCGAGATCGCGCCACTGCACTCCAACCTGGGCAAGAGAGGGAGACTCTGTCTCAAAAAAAAGAAAAAATTATAAATCCACTTTGGGATTACAATCAACATCGATGAGATCTGTATTTACTGAATGCATACTTTAAAGTTGCGTTCTTGTTCCAAGAGATGCCAGTAGCACTCCCATCCCCCAGTTGTGACAACTGAAAAATATCTCCAGACATTGCCAAATGTAACCTGGGGGTTAAAAGTAACCCTGGCTGAGAAACACTGGCTACCAGCACTTGAGCACAAATGTTGAATCAATGTTTTTTTAATAATGATAAAGAATAATGAGAAATGGGTCTCTTATTCTTAGCGTCCCTAATTGGAATGGCCTCTCTGCAAACTCGATGTAAAATTTCTAACTAGTTTTCACAATTCTGTTGGCTTCATTTTGGAAAAGAAGATTTCTCATCTTTGGGGAGACCATTCCTATATTTGGACTGGAGTCTTTTAATCTGTGCTTGCAACTGAACAGAAAGGATTCCTGAATCTGAGTGTGTTGTGCTGCATTCCCAACATCAAAGCTCAGACTACCGAGTTTTTGTTTTGTTTTGTTTTTTGTTTCATACTATTTATCTTAGGCTTTTGTGGTCAAAAGCCAGAGTTCTAAGATGTCTGAATTGTGAAAGCCCTCAAATTGGAATTTAGAAAATGGTAGGGGAAAGAAAATTTTTCTTAACAGTCAGTTCTTACACTCAGTAAAGGAACTATTAAACACAAGTACTAAATAGGTAAGACATTTTTTTCCCACTTTTTTCCTCTATTTAGCCTATGAATATTTGAAATAGTTGATCTAATGTTTGAATGTTTCTTTCCCCCTTTTTTTCATATACTTTCCAGAGAAAACCCAACAAAAATAAATAAAGCATAATGAAAATGAATGCTTTCAAAGCACTAATTAGTCATGTTTGGCTAATATTTGCTTAAGAAAGTCATTTATTCCACCAGAGCTATTCCATACAATGCATGAATACAGCCAATATAAACAGTCATAAATAGTTCAATCAAGAGCATATCTTTTATCACTGATGTTGTCAAAATAGTTTCTGTCCAAGGAGATTTGGTCTCTCTCCCCTAGTTCCTTTATCTACCTCCCTTGTAGTGCATAATACATGCTCAATTTGGAAAATTTACACAATAATTGAAATAGCAAAGAAATAACAAATCTCATTACCTAGAGACAACATTTCAGTGTATTTCATTACAGTATATTTTCTCTCCAATATTTTTATCAATGTATTCATTCATCAAAAAAGCATAGCTGTGAATTGGGATCATACTTTTAAGTTTTGTAGCTGAATTTTTTACTTTTTTTTTTTTGAGATGGAGTCTCACTGTCACCCAGGCTGGAGTGCAGCGGTGCAATCTCTGCTCACTACAACCTCTGCCTCCTGGGTTCAAGCAATTCTCCTGCCTCAGCCTCCCAAGTAGCTAGGATTACAGGCACACACTACCATGCCCGGCTAATTTTTGTGTATTTAGTAGAGACAGGGTTTTACCATGCTGACCAAGCTGGTCTCGAACTCCTGGCCTCAAATGATCCACTTGCCTCAGCCTCCCAAAGTGCTGGGATTACAGGCATGAGCCTCTGTGCCCAGCTCAATATTTTTTACTGAACATTATGTTGTGTATGTTTTCTCACAGGGCTAAATATTCTTCAGAAATATATACTATTCTTAACTCATTTATGTTTGAGTAATATTTTGCTTGACTAAGTGTTTTTATGATAATTTTTCCTCTAAAAGTATTAGCATTCACAAAGTTGGGCTTCTTTGATGGTTTAATTCAGTGTTCCTGTGATTTTCAATTAAATCTACATTTACTCTAAAAAAAAGTCTCTAATTTTCTGTTTCCTAGATTCTTGTCTTTATTTTCTGCATTACAAGAAAAGCTGAGGGCCAGGCATGGTGGCTCACGCCTGTAATCCCAGCACTTTGGGAGGCTGCAGGGGGCAGATCACCTGAGGTCAGGAGTTTGAGACCAGTCTAGCCAACATGGCGAAACCTCGTCTCTACTAAAAATACAAAAATTAGCTGGGCATGGTGGCATGTGCCAGTAATCCCAGTTATTCAGGAGGTTCAGGCAGGAAAATTGCTTGAACGCAGGAGGTAGATGTTGCAGTGAGCTGAGATCTCACCACTGCACTCCAGCCTGGGTGACAGAGTGAGACTCCATAAAAAAAAAAAAAAAAAAAAAAAAAAAAAAAAAAAAAAAAAAAAGCAAAGCTGAGATTTATCAATTTGTAAAGCACTCCTTGCTGTGTAAAGCAGTTATCGCAGTGCTTGGGCACATAGATTTCAATGAAAGCTAGTCAATATCATTCTTAGGATTTTCACAATTATTCTGCTTGAAACTTCAGCTTTGAGAATAAAGCAAACTTCATCAAAGGAGTATGTAGACATAGTTAATTTTCACGTGTTACTCCCGGTCAGGGTTTCTCAACCTTTGCATGACTGAAATTTGGAACTGGACAATTCTTTATTGGGGGACTGACCTGTACATGATAGGATGTTGATCAATGTCACTGATCTCTACTCATTAGCGTCCAGTAGCAACCCCCGATCCCCAAAACAGTTGTCACAAAGAAACTTATCTCCGGACATTGCCAACTGATCCCCAGGGGGGCAGAATTGCTCCATGTGGAGAACCTCTGCAACAGGTAAATCTGTCAGAACCCATAGAATGTTCCTTTATAAAGACCACCTGCCATCTCTGAGCCTTCAGCATGAGTGTTTTATTATTAAATCTCCGTATGGCATGAAGTTGCCTTTTCTCCTGAGAAGTCTCTTAAGCTTCTTCCTGTTATTCTTGAGATACTAAAATGTGAATGGTGCCAGAACAAGTCACCAGAGATGTCTGAGCCAAAAGGATTTAACAAACAGACACACAAACAAGTATTTGCCTAAAAGTCTGTGCATTTGGAAATTAAAATATCCTTCTATTCTCATCCCCAAACTGGGTAGGACTACATGACATTGGAATGACAAATGAAAAAGTGACATGAGAAGAACACATTGCCTCCTCTATCACCCTTAGCTTCTCCTTATTTGTGTAGTATAAAGACCATGGGTTATGGCATTACTAATAGTAATAGAAAATTAAGAAAAAATTAGTTTTTAAAAACGAAGTTACTAATATAACTGATATATCTGTAATATGTAAGCACTTTTTACTTCGTAGGAAATTAGTATCTATCTATCCATATAACGTCCAAAGTTGTGATGATATAATATTTTTTTGCTTTCCTTCACGATTAGTTTAAAATCATATTGGAATTTAAAGGAGCATTTAGCAGAACATCAACTTCTGTGAGAAAATGATGAAAGGAAAAACAATTGGGTCTTTTGAATGCAACAGTTAGGTTGCTGCGGGTGGCTATAACAAGTAAACTGCTTAAGTTCAATGTCTAAATTAAACAGGACAGAAGCTTAGTTCTCACTTCCATAAAAAATCGATTTGAATATTTTCGGTCACTGAGCATGCAGTTGTCCTCCATGGAGTTCTGCTATCCCCTAATGCCTCAAGTCCTCTGCCTCAGGAAAAGAGAATAGAAAAGGTACCAGTGTCTTTGAAGACTTAAACTGAACTGACAAACCTCAACTCTATCCACACATCAGTGGTGAGAACTAGTCATGTGGTTACAACTAGAAGCAAAGGCAGCTGGAAAAGGCAATGCTGGGTGGGGCAGCTGCCTCACCATGACCACAGCACATGATGGAAGGGGCAGACAATTATCAGTGGACAGATGGCATCCTGCATCCTGCCATCATGAATGAACCTTTATAACTCAAAATAATTTGAAAGAAAGAAACTTAGCTATTGTTATGGATTGGATTTTGTCCCCCAACAAAATATACTGAATTGCTAAGCTGCAGTACCTCAGAATGTGACCTTATTTGGAAACAGGATGGTTGCAGGTGTCACTAGTTAAGATGAAGTCTACTGGAGTAGGGAGGGCTCTTAATCCAATATGACTGTTGTCCCTATAAAAAAGGGAGAGACACAGTGAGAAGATAGCCATGTGATGACAGAGGCAGAGATTGGAGTGATGCCCTACAAGCCAAGGAATGCCAAGAACTACCAGCAACACCAGAGGCTGAAAGAGCCAAGGAAGGGGTCTCCCCTAGGGGCTTCGGAAGGAGCATGGCCCTGCCAACACCTTCATCTCAAACTTCTGGCCTCTAAAACCGTGAGACAATAAATAAAATATCTGTTGCTTTACAGCCACCGAGTCTGTAGTGTCTTGTTACAGCTGCCCTTAGAAACCAATACAGCAATCCAGTACCAACATGGAGGACAAAACCGTCACACCAACGCTTCCCAGGCCCTGTGTCCTGCCTACCTTTGACTCCTACACATCTCTACTTTATATTTGCCAAAGGAAGCCTGGCTGATGGTGGGGCAATGGGGAGCAGGGCTGGTTGGATAAATACAGCCCTTTAGTCATGACTCCATCAGCCTCATTCAAACTCCCTCAGAGAGACAGTTACCTCTCAGTGTATATCTTTCTCCATCCTCTGTTCCTTGAACTTCTCAAAAATAGCCCTCTGGATTTAGCCTCTTCGGGTTCTAAGAAGGCCCCTAGGCCCCCAGGCTGCTTTCAGGACACTTCCCTCTCGTCTTCCGTGGCTCTTCTGACATCTCCCTCATGGACACCTCTGCTTCCTTCCTTGTGTTCCATGATTCTCCATCTTCTGACTGGCCAACGCACACTGTATTCTTCTGCCCAGATGCCACTGGGAGCTAGTCTCATCAGCCTTGTGAGTTTCCACGACCGCATTAGGCAAAATCTTTACACCAGGCCACCTCAGGAGTCTCCCCAAGCTATGGAAACTCCACTCTTTGTTCTTGGTCCACCCTACCCCCACCCAGGTGGCTACCCCATGCTAAGAACAGGCTATCACAGATTCTCCTTCAAGGCACTGTGGATGGGGTGTGGCCCGCTAGGAGGGAACTTTGCACTTTCCAGGTTAGTGTGTCTGACAAGTCCAGCACAGACCCAACATATGTTCTAGTAGTCTTTCCTCTATCTTAATTGCTTATTCTTGATATATGTCATTTTATCTTTTGAGGTGGCAAGGTTGCTCAACATAAGTATAGACACAAAGGCTGGGTGTGGTGGCTCACACCTGTAATCCCAGGGAGGATTTTGGGAGGCCGAGGAGGGTGGATCACCTGAGGTCAGGAGTTCCAGACCAGACTGGCTAACGTGGCAAAACCTCATCTCTACTAAAAATACAAAAATTAGCCGGGCATGGTGGCATATGCCTGTAGTCCCAGCTACTTGGAAGGCTGAGGCAGGAGAATTGATTGAAACTGGGAGGTGCAGTAAGCTGACACCATGCCACTGCACTCCAGCCTGGGCGATAGAGCGATACTCTGTTTCAAACAAACAAACAAAAAAGACACAAAAGCACAGCCTGGAGCATCCATGGGCTAGTTCAGAGGCTATGCCATGGGAATAATAATGGTTCGTACTAATAGCTAACTCTTGCAGATAACTTTTTAAGAGGCAGACAGGCAATCTTCTAGACGCTTCACATAAGTTAACTCATTTAATACTCACAACAGCCCTCTGGGGTGGACACCATTAATATGTCCCATTTTGTGGATAAAGAAACTGAGGCACAGAGAGTCCAAGGAACTTGCTACATGTGTGTATTCATAAATGAATAAGACGGTATAGGTTTAAAAAAAAATGAAATTCCTTGAAGAACAAAGACATTTGAACTGAATTTGGTGAGACAGAGAGACACTGAGATTTTTGAGCCCAGAATGATTCAGCAGGAGCGAGATGGATTAGGGGCCCCTGAAACTAGGGGTAGTGGCTGATTCAGAAAGCTCCTGCAGAGATCCACATTCAGGGGGAAGCTCTGAGCTGGAGTTGTGGCAAAGACAGTTGAAACAAGAAGCAGGTACTTTGGGAGGCTGAGGTGGGAGGATCACGAGGTCAGGAGATCGAGACGATCCTGGCTAACACGGTGAAACCCCGTCTCTACTAAAAATACAAAAAAAAAAATTATCTGGGCGTGGTGGCGGGTGCCTGTAGTCCCAGCTACTCGGGAGGCTGAGGCGGGAGAACGGCGGGAACCCAGGAGGTGGAGCTTGCAGTGAGCGGAGATCACGCCACTGCACTCCAGCCTGGGCAACAGAGGAAGACTCTGTCTCAAAAATAATAATAATTATTATTATTATTATAATAAATAAAAAGAAGCAGGTAGACAAAATTGCAACATCTTGTAGGACTTTGAGTAATGACAAGAGCTGTAACCATCAGGGTTCAATGAGAGAAAGAAAACTGCTAGGAGAGTGTGATGGATTGAATTGTTACCCCCAAAATTCATATGTTGAAGCCCCAACCCCCAATGTGGTGGTATTGGGTGGGGGGTCTTTGGGAGGCGAGTAGGTTTAGATGAGGTCATGAGGGTGTGCTCCTCAAGACAGGATGACTGCCCTTATAAGAAGGGGCACCAGAGAACTTGCACTCTCTGCTCTCTACCACGTGTGGACACAGTGAGAAGGTGGCTGTCTGAAAGCCAGGAAGAGGGCCCTCACCAGAATCTGACCCTGCTGGCACCCTGATCTTGGATTTCCAGCCTCCAGAACTGTGAGAAATAAATTTCTGTTGTTTAAGCTACCCAATTTGAGGTATCTTGCTATGGCAGCAGAAGTAGACTAAGAGAGAGGAATGGATAATGGATGCATTTATAGTGGATAAGGCTTATGCAATTGTGGGAGTTGGCGAAGCAATCTACAAAGATGAGCAATCTGAAAGGAAAGCTTGACACTGTTCATGAGACTGGTGCCCATTGCAACAGAGCCAGCTGTCTGCACACTTGGCCCAGGCCTTGAGGAAGCCGAGGGGGACATCAGAAGGAACTGGCGGAGCTGTGGTACAGGTGCTGGCCTCATGTCAGCAGATCTCATGTCAGCAGATCAGTGACAATGTGCAGAAGCCCTGCTCAAACCTTCAGAGTGTACAAGATGTGACTTCTGCTTCAATTCCAATTTCCAAGTTGCACACAAAATGTACTGGGTGGCCAATATTGCCTAGAATCAAATGGCAAAGGGGATGCTGTGAAACCTAGGCTTAGCTGAGCTAAGTTAATACAGCACAAAGCCAGCAAGATAGTGGATGAGAAAAAGCAGACAAGTTAAGATGACTCCAAGTTTTTGTGCATGCTTGACTAGAAAAATGGTGATGATTCTAGGAGATGTTGGAAGAAGATGGTGAGCTTAGTTTTGCTGTAGTCTTTGGCATGTATGTAGAAACATCTAGCAGGCAATTGAAGACTTAAAGAGAGGACAAGACTGGAAATAAAGACATAGGAGTTTTTAACCAAGTGAGGTTATGTACACTTCTCCATTCTCCATGCTCCTGAAGGAAATGATGCAGAAAGTGCATGGAGGCATTAAAAACTGGATTTTGTTCCTTTTAAGAGAAAACTTTATTCTTCATTTGATTCTTTCATTTAATGACCACTTATTGAGCACGTGTATAAGTTCATCATAGTGGTTATAAGATAGAAAATCTAGGGTCCTGTAAACAAAAATCACCTAAAAATGCCTCAGACCAGGCTGTTATAGGGTTTTCCTATGTTGTGGAAGCTGCTTTGAATATTACACTTGGAAAAGAAAGGAGAAGGCATTTAAAATAATCAGTATGTGTGAGATATAGAAGTTTTTGTACTTATCCTTCACTTTATAACGAGAGGTTAGTTTTCAGAATGGATGTATTGCTTTATTATTTACTTATTTATTTTTATTTTTGTAGATATGGAATTTCGCCATGTTGCCCAGCCTGGTCTTGAACCCCTAGGCACAAGCAATCTGCCCACCTCGGCCTCCCAAATCGCTGGGACTACAAGTGTGACTGCCAGATGATGTAATGCTTTAAATCAGTGAATTAAGACAAGGGGTCCACAAGAAGACCATAAAAGAAAAAAGACCACTAGGACATGTCTTCCCTGACTTCCTCTTCTTAAAGAGCTACAGAAACTTCAACATTCAGGCTGCCAGGTCAGCCTCGCCCACCTCACCTAAGCAGACCTAAGTCTGGCATCAAGTGGGTCTAGCTTGGCTCTTGCTGCCTCTACACTTAGACCTCTTCACATAGAGATCCTCAGTCCCTCCAGCATCTCCTCAAGTTATGTTCTAGTCATAGCACCCCATTAGGAGCTCTGCCTGAGAGCCATTCCATTTGAATGGGGCCTTGACAATCCTTTCTGACTTTCTCCCTGGGTGCTGAAATTGGAGAGAGAGCTTTCTCCACCCCTGACCACAAGTTTGAACCCCTGCCCATGAAGTGGTGCCAAATGCCCTTGCACTAATTGGACCTTGTAATTTGCACAATCAGCCACCTGTTTATTCAGGCCTACAGAGAAGAAATCTCCTGAAATCAGTACCTTTATATCTGTGGTCATTAGATCACCTACCTCAGAATCAAATGTAGGGTTGTTTTTTAAAAAATGCATTGTTCATTTTGCTGACTCAGACTCTCTAACAGTGTGGCTTGAGAGTCTGCCTTTTTAGCAAGTATTCTAGGTGATTCTTTGTACATTACAGTTTGAGACCACTGATAAGATCAAGCATAGACTAACTCCAGGGGTGCTCCCACCTCCCCAAAAGCTATTGGGCTCCAGACTGTTTCCTTACCAAGGCTATTGTTAGTTTGACGTGATTTAGTTGATCTCTGTATTCACACTGTTGGCAAAGTGTTGTTTTAAAATTATGCATAGGGTATCTTCGTAAATTTTGATGTACTATTAGGCCATTATTGTAGTCGCCATCTGGTGGCCACAGTAGAGAATGGCATGTTTTACTGAAGAAATCATGGGCAAGTGTAAAACTGGGGAAATTTTTTAAAAAGTTTCCTTGGTATCTTAAGGGACTGGCAATCACAGTCTTTCTTTTTTATTTTGTATGCTCTAAGTTTTTCTTTATATAGGCAGAACATTTTGACACACAGCTATGGACTGTGCTTTCACTTTCAAACAGAGATGATTTCAATTAGATGACCTAGCCCAGCAAGCACTTTCTGCAAAGGGCCAGATAGTAAATATTTTACACTTTGTGGGCCATATGGTCTCTGCTGCAGTTGCTCAACTCTGCTGTTGTAGGATCAGGGTAGCCACAGACAATATGTACACAAATGGGCATGGTGGGTCCCTATAAATATTTGTTTATTAACACTGAAATTCGAATTTCACATCTTTTTCACATGTCACAAAATATTATTCGTATTTTTCATTCATTTAAAAATTCAAAAACCATTCTCATCTTTGCAGGCCTTGCAAAAACAGGCAGCAGGTGGAAGGTGTTTCGCAGTCCATAGTGTGCAGACACCTGGCCTAGCCTATATAAACCGCTTTCCTTCAGGAATATTGTGAAGGATACACAGTGTGTATTTGTGCTGAGTATCTCTTTGTTTGCATTTCCATATACTCAAGAAGTGTGGGGCTGTGGGACTAGTGTACCTTCTGGTCTGGGAACTTTGAACCCTGTAGAGCCTTGGCAAACGACCATAAAAGCTAATAGGCTGAGTAAAGGAGCCCTATAGAATACATTTTGTTCTAAATATAGGGCTGCAGACAAAATTTACAAAGCATTTGAGGAAATCAAATGCCATGAGCAATAATAAGGAACTATGGATAATAGAGTCTGATTTGACGATTAAAAGGAAGGAGCCAATAAATGAATTAAACAGTATGGTAAACACAGCTCAGCAGAAAGCTATGAATTTAGAGAGGGCTCTAAAGAATAGGCCAAACTATAGTGCAGAAGGCAAAAGACATAGAAGTTGCTAAAGAGAAGTTAAAAAACAAGACAGATAAGCAGTAAGCTGCAACATACAATTAGTAGGAATTACAGCTAAAGGGATGGAGAGGGATAATAATCGAAAGGCTAATGCCTAAGATATGTCCAGGAAATTTTCTTCTAGGCATGTGTAAACTCGATTTTAGCATTAGTAGAGTGCATGAAAACGTGGACTTTGGCATCAAAGAGATTTTGGTTTTATCATGATTACGTCACTTGAAACATGGGACCCCAAGTAAATAACTGAAGAGTTGGTTTGCTCATCTGTCAACCAAACTTACACAAGGAGATTGTGACAACAAATGTAGGAAAGACTTAGCACAGGGGCTGACTCTTGTTAGCCACTACAATTACTGTAACTGAGAGGCACATAAGAGACCTGAGTGTGGCACTGATCTTGGAACTAAGGATGATACCTAAGAACTTCTCGCTTCAATTCTTAAAGTGTTCCTCTCACAAAATGTTCTTGAATAAATCATTTTTATTTGTCTTAACTCCTCTCTCTTTCTATCTTTTGGGTTTGATTTGTTTTCTTTGTATGTTCCCTGACATCTTGCACTGAGTTCCCATCATGACCAGTTTCCCTAGTGAGAAGTGTCACTGTATCAAGGAATATTTGAGGTATCCCATTGTAGTCATCAGGCTATATTTGGATCCTCCATTGCTACTTCGATATCTGGCTTTTCATATGTACATAGAGTTTTTTTTTATTTATCATCTTGTCTTGAAGTTAGAGTCCCCTGGGATCTTTAAGAAATGAAAACCCCATGTCACTTAGCCATTCCTGGGAGAGCAATTAAAAATAAAAATAAAGAGCAATAAAAACAAATTAAATTTCTTTGAACACCAAGTGGTTTCTCACTCTTAAGTGACTTTCTTATTTTTTGTTTTTATGGAGCCCAGGATAATGACACTCTGTCTTGTCCTTGAGGATTTCAGTAGGAAAAGCACTTGACTCACAGGGAGAAATTGGCTGCCCTCACTGCCGTTGTTCCTGGATTAGCATCTCTACTTTGATCCTGTCTTCCCTGACTGCCTACATCCCACCCACAGTCTTCTATAAATTGAGATCATTCCTTTGCAAAAATAATCAACTAAAGTGTTGTAGAATAAAAATTAGAAAAAACAAGTTCATGCCATAACATCTTAATATTAGCTGATAATGGGGACATGAGTTTGGGTAAAATTGAAACCAATAAAATCCTTTGTTTATCATTGAGAATCAAACTAGTAATTAATGGCTTTGGTAGCCCTGGGCTGCAATTCTCCTTGGCCTGGTCTTTTTTTAATAAAAAAAAAATTACAACTTTTATTTGAGAGACAGAGAGTACACGTGCAGGTTTATTACATGGGTATATTGGATGATGCTGAGGTTTAGGGTATGAATGATCCTGTCAACCAGGTACTGCACATAACACCCAATAGGTAGTTTTTCAACACCTGACACCCTCCCTCCATCCCCCCTCTAGTAGTTTCAGTGCCTATTGTTGCCATCTTTATGTCCATGAGTACCCAATGTTTAGCTTCCACTTATAAGTGAGAACATGCAGTATTTGGTTGTCCATTCCTGTGTTAATTCACTTAGGATGATGGCCTACAGGTGTATCCATGTTGCTGCAAAGGACATGATTTCATTCTTTTTTACGGCTATGTAGTATTCCATGGTGCATATGTACATTTTCTTTATCCAGTCCATTGTTGATGGGCATCTAGGTTGATTCCATGTGTTTGCTATTGTGAACAGTGCTCTGATGAATATGTGAGGGCATGTGTCTTTTAGTAGAACCATTTGTTTTTTGGGGGGTAGCTACCTAGTAATGGGATTGCTGTGTCAAATGGTAGTTCTGTTTTAAGTTCTTTGAGAAATCTCCTGACTGCTTTCCACAGTGGCTGAACTAATTTACATTCCTACGAACAGTGTATAAATGTTCTCTTTTCTCTACAATCTCACCAGCATCTGTTGTTTTTTGACTTTTTAATAATAGCCATTCTGACTGGTGTGAAGTGGTATCCCATTGTGGTTTTCATTTGCATTTTCCTGATGATTAGTGACGTTGAGCATTTTTTCATATGTTTATTGGCCACTTGCATATCTTCTTTTGAGAAGTGTCTGTTCACGTCTGTTGCCCACCTTTTGGAGGGATTATTTGTTTTCTGCCTATTGAATTATTTAAGTTCCTTATAGATTCTGAATATTAGATCTTTGTCGGATGCATAGTTAACAAATATTTTCTCCCATTCCGTAGGTTGTCTGGTTACCCTGTTGATAGTTTCTTTTCCTGTGCAGAAGCTCTTTACTTTAATTAGATTCCACTTGTTAATTTCTGTTTTTGTTGAAATTGCTTCTGAGGATTCAGTTACAAATTATTTCCCAAGGTGGATGTCCAGAACAGTATTTCCTAGGTTTTCTTCTAGGATTCTTATCGTTTGAGGTCTTACATTTAAGTCTTTAATCCATCTTGACTTAATTTTTGTATACGAAGAAAGGTATGGGTCCAGTTTTATTCTTCCACATATGGTTAGTTAGCTATCCCAGCACCATTTATTGAATATGGAGTCCTTGCCCCATTGCTTATTTTTGTCAAGTTTGCTGAAGATCAGATGGTTGTAGGTGTGTGACTTTATTTCTGGGTTCTCTATTCTGTTCCATTGGTCTATGTGTCTGTTTTTGTACCAGTACCAGGCTGTTTTGGTTACTGTAGCCTTGTAGTATGGCTTGAAGGTGGGTAATGTGATGCCTCCAGCTTTGTTCTTTTTGCTTAGGATTGTTTTGGCTATTCAGGCTCTTTTTTGGTTCCATATGAATTTTAGAATTTTTTTTTCCTAATTCTGTGAAAAATGACATTGGTAGTTTGATAGGGATAGCATTTAATATGTAGATTGCTTTGGGGAGTATTGGTCTGGTTTCTATTATACTTCACCCTATACAGGAGGGTGAGACCTGGAAAACGTACTGTCTTTGCTCTGTGCTTTGCAAATCAACCAGTATAGGCCCAGAGAGAGAAACTCTCTAGCACCTTCCATCTCCTCTCCTTTGCACTTCTGCTGCTTTTCCTCTCCTACCCTCATCTCCAAAGACAGTGTACTTAGCTGTTGCATGAGTCAAGTGTACAATTTGGGATGTTGGAATATCGATTTAGTCTCATGACTCCCCTTTGACATCTGTGGACTTTGGGGCCCACTGAAACGAAGTGGATTATAATAGCAAGTGTATTTGCTTCCTTTGGCAGCTGTAACAAATTACCACAAACTCAGTGGCTTAACGCAACACAAATTTATTATTTTAGTTTCAGAGGTCGGAAGTCCAAAATAGGTCAGCAGGACTTTGTTCCTTCTGGAAGCTCTAGAGGATAACTTATTTTCTTGTCCCTTCCAGATTCTAGAGACTGCCTGAGTTCCTTGGTTCATGGCCTTGCCTTCCTCTAATCTGCTTTCATCCTTACATCCCCTTTGCCTCAGACTGTGCTGCTTCCATTTTATTAAAACCTTTAAGATTACATTAGGCCTTGGTACCAAGATAATCCAGGATAACCCCCTCATTTCATGATCCTTAAATTAATCATGCTTGCGAACTCCCTTTTATATGCAGGGTAACATAATCAGAGTTTCTGGTGATTAGGATGTGGACATTTTGGGCCGCCATTATTCTGTCTAGCACAGAAGTATTGGCTGTACTTGTCACTGATGACATGCCTTCTATCGATGTCCTGGTATGTAAGTAGAACATTTTATTGCCACTTAACTTTTTCAAGTTTATGTCCTCTCCCCACCATTATCAATGCAGTTTCTTTGAGGGTAAAGACTATTCCTTAGAAGCCTTTTGTCCCCTCCAAGGTCAGAACTTCACACATGGTAGGTGCTTGGTAATTTGGACTCAATTTGATTTTCTCTAAGATCACATGACATAGAGGATTATCCAGGTGTAGACACCTGATATTTTTTCTTCATAGAACATGCATAGAAACTTCAAAAGAATGTATAAGGGATAGTGCCAACAGCATATTTTTAAAATGCCTATTGTGGACAAAGAACAATGTATAAGATAAATATTTAATATTTCTTATTAAGCTGCTTGAAATCAGTCATTCTCCTTTATTTTTATGTGTTTTCTCCATGTTATTCTCCATGTATTTTGGCCGGTTGATGCTAAGTCATGAGTCAGTCTCTTACATGTAGAAAGTTAACTTCTGTCTCCACATCCTAAAACTTAAATTATGTTTTATGATGATGATGAGGTATGGCTAAAATGTAATATGATAATCAACATATGCAAACTGAGTGGATTCAATTTGTGAAGTTTCCATGTCATCAATGCTACTCATTACCCCCTTAATCATTCTGAAGTAAATGGGGAAAAACTGAGTCTTAGAAGTGATTGAAAATGGCCCCAAAGTTTGTGCATATGCAAAATGAATTTCTGAGCAGACCACCAATATTTGGAGCACCAGTGAGGGACCATCTTTATACTTAAAGCACCACAATTACTCATTTCTATCATTTTGAATGAACTACATGAAATATTTGAAAAACAAATGAGCACCTAAATAGATTCTTAGCTGCTAAGTGGATGGCATAAACTTGTACTAAGCTTATATTTCCTTTGAGAACTATTTTTGCTATATTAAAGATATTTAAGACGCTCCTGTTTGTGTACAGAGATACTTTCACTGACCCCTTTCACCAAGGGGTCATTGGAGGATAAGTGGTGGTACTGATTCATCATTGTCTTCTTGCTCCTTCCTCCTTGTGACTAAATATATGATTTTTTCAATGATGAGCTAGGATCCATAGGTAAAGAATAAAGAGAAGTATACCTGGCCCTGACATGTCAAATACGGACCTTTA
This sequence comes from Macaca fascicularis, assembly GCF_037993035.2. Classification (NCBI taxonomy): domain Eukaryota; kingdom Metazoa; phylum Chordata; class Mammalia; order Primates; family Cercopithecidae; genus Macaca; species Macaca fascicularis. Next base: position 11,477,238 of record NC_088395.1, read on the forward strand.
AATTCACTAACACCATAACAAACTGTAAAATAAAATATGTACAAGGGAATGAAACAATGCTCAAATTCAGCTGTTAAGGTATGTCAGTGTGTATGCAGATGTGTATATTTATGTGTACATATACATATCATAAATCAAAGCAAAAAGCAAACTTTTCATCAAACTAAAAACTTCTCTACAACAAAGGAAACAATCAACAGAATGAAAAGACAATCTACAGATTGGGAGAAAATATGTGCAAACTATACATCTGATAAGGGGTTGATATTTAAAAAGGTAAGGAACTCAATACAACTCAACAGCAAGACAACAAATAACCTGATTAAAACATGGACAAAGTACGGAATAGACGTTTCTCAAAAGAAGACACACAAATGACCAACAGGTGTATGAAAAAATGCTCAACACCACTAATCATTGCATAAATTTAAACCACAATGGGACATCACTTCACATGTTAGAATGACTATTAACAACAACAACAAAAAATGATATCAAGTTGGAAAGGATATGGAGACTTTAAAGGAAACCCTTGCACACTTTTGGTGGTAATGTAATTGGCGTAGTTATTACAGAAAATAGTATGAAAGTTTCTTTAAAAATTAAAAATAGAACTACCACATGATCCAGCAATCCCACTTTGGGGTATACATCCAAAGGAAACAAAATTACTATGTCCAAGAGATATCTACACTCTCATATTTATTTCAGCATTATTCACAGTAGCTTATATGGAACTAACCTAAGTATCCATCAGTGGATGAACTGATAAAGAAAATATGGTCCAGCGGATTCACAGCTGAATTCTACCAGAGGTACAAGGAGGAGTCGGTACCATTCCTTCTGAAACTATTCCAATCAATAGAAAAAGAGGGAATCCTCCCTAACTCATTTTATGAGGCCAACATCATTCCGATACCAAAGCCTGACAGAGATACAACAAATAAAGAGAATTTTAGACCAATATCCCTGATGAACATCGATGCAAAAATCCTCCATAAAATACTGGCAAACTGAATCCAGCAGCACATCAAAAAGCTTAGCCACCATGATCAAGTGGGCTTCATCCCTGGGATGCAAGGCTGGTTCAACATATGCAAATCAATAAACGTAATCCAGCATATAAACAGAACCAAAGACAAAAACCACATGATTATCTCAATAGATGCAGAAAAGGCCTTTGACAAAATTCAACAGCCCTTCATGCTAAAAACTCTCAATAAATTCGGTATTGATGGAATGTATCTCAAAATAATAAGAGCTATTTATGACAAACCTACAGCCAATATCACACTGAATGGGCAAAAACTAGAAGCATTCCCTTTGAAAACTGGCACAAAACAGGTTTACCCTCTCTCACCACTCCTATTCAACATAGTGGTGGAAGTTCTGGCTAGGGCAATCAGGCAAGAGAAAGAAATCAATGGTATTCAGTTAGGAAAAGAAGAAGTTAAATTGTTCCTGTTTGCAGATAACATGATTATATATTTAGAAAACCCCATTGTCTCAGCCCCAAATCTCCTTAAGCTGATAAGCAACTTCAGCAGTCTCAGGATACAAAGTCAATGTGAAAAATCACAAACATTCTTATACACCAGTAACAGACAAACAGAGAGCCAAATCAGGAATGAAATCCCATTCACAATAGTTTCAAAGAGAATAAAACACCTAGGAATCCAACTTACAAGGGATGTAAAGGACCTCTTCAAGGAGAACTACAAACCACTGCTCAGTTACGTAAAAGAAGACACAAACAAATGGAAGAACATACCATGCTCATGGATAGGAAGAATCAATATTATGAAAATGGCCATACTGCCCAAGGTAACTTATAGATTCAATGCCATCCCCATTAAGCTACCAATGACTCTCTTCACAGAATTGGAAAAAACCGCTTTAAAGTTCATATGGAACCAAAAAAGACCCCGCATTGCCAAGAAAATCCTAAGCCAAAAGAACAAAGCTGGAGGCATCACACTACCTGACTTCAAACTATACTACAAGGCTACAGTAACCAAAACAGCATGGTACTGGTACCAAAACAGAGATATAGACCAATGGAACAGAACAGAGGCCTCAGAAATAATACCACACATCTACAGCCATCTGATCTTTGACAAACCTGACAAAAACAAGAAATGGGGAAAGGATTCCCTATTTAATAAATAGTGCTGGGAAAATTGGCTAGCCATAAGTAGAAAGCTGAAACTGGATCCTTTCCTTACTCCTTATACGAAAATTAATTCAAGATGGATTAGAGACTTAAATGTTAGACCTAAAACCATAAAAACCCTAGAAGAAAACCTAGGTAATACCATTCAGCACGTAGGCATGGACAAGGACTTCATGTCTAAAACACCAAAAGCAATAGCAACAAAAGCCAAAATTGACAAATGGGATGTAATTAAACTAAAGAGCTTCTGCACAGCAAAAGAAACTACCATCAGAGTGAACAGGCAACCTACAGAATGGGAGAACATTTTTGCAATCTACTCATCTGACAAAGGGCTAATATCCAGAACCTACAAAGAACTCAAACAAATTTACAAGAAAAAAACCAACAACCCCACCAAAAAGTGGGCAAAGGATATGAACAGACACTTCTCAAAAGAAGACATTCATACAGCCAACAGACACATGAAAAAATGCTCATCATCACTCGCCATCAGAGAAATGCAAATCAAAACCACAGTGAGATACCATCTCACACCAGTTAGAATGGCAATCATTAAAAAATCAGGAAACAACAGGTGCTGGAGAGGATGTGGAGAAATAGGAACACTTTTACACTGTTGGTGGGACTGTAAACTAGTTCAACCATTGTGGAAAACAGTGTGGCGATTCCTCAAGGATCTAGAATTAGAAATATCATTTGACCCAGCCATCCCATTACTGGGGATATACCCAAAGGATTATAAGTCATGCTGCTATAAAGACACATGCACACGTATGTTTATTGCGGCACTATTCACAATAGCAAAGACTTGGAATCAACCCAAATGTCCATCAGTGACAGGCTGGATTAAGAAAATGTGGCACATATACACCATGGAATACTATGCAGCCATAAAAAAGGATGAGTTCGTGTCTTTTGTAGGGACATGGATGCAGCTGGAAACCATCATTCTCAGCAAACTATCGCAAGAACAGAAAACCAAATACTGGATGTTCTCACTCATAGGTGGGAATTGAACAATGAGATCACTTGGACACAGGAAGGGGAACATCACACACCGGGTCGTATTGTGGGGAGGGGGTAAGGGGGAGGGATAGCATTAGGAGATATACCTAATGTAAATGACGAGTTAATGGGTGCAGCACACCAACATGACACATGTATATATATGTATGTAGCAAACCTGCATGTTGTGCACATGTACCCTAAAACTTAAAGTATAATAAATAAATAAATAAATAAATAAATAAAAAGAAAAAAGAAAATATGGTCCAGGCCAAGCATGGTGGCTCACACGTGTAATCCCAGTACTTTGGGACGCTGAAGCAGGTGGATCACTTGAGGTCAGCCTGGCCAACATGGTATAACCCCATCTCTACAAAAATACAAAAATTAGCCAGGCATGGTGGTGTGCACCTGTAGTCCCAGCTACTTGGGAGGCTGAGGCAGGAGGATTGCTTGAACCCAGGAGTCAGAGGTTGCAGTGAGTCGAGATTGCACCAGTGCACTCCAGCCTGGGTGACAGAGCAAGACTCTGTCTGAAAGAAAGAAAGAAAGAAAGAAAGAAAGAAAGAAAGAAAGAAAGAAAGAAAGAAAGAAAGAAAGAAAGACAAAAATGTGGTTCATGTGCAGGATGGAACACTACTTAGCCTTAAAAAAGAGAAATCCTGTTATTCAAAACAACATAGATGAATCTGGAGGACATTATGTTAAGTGAAATAAGCCAGGCACAGAAAAACCAACACTGTCTGGTCTCAATCATATGTGGAATCTAAAAGAGTTGAACTCATAAAAGTAGAGAGTAAAATGGTAGTTACCAGGGGCTGGGGAGATGGAGGGTTTGGGAAGTTGTTGGTCAAAGGATACAAAATTTCAGTTGGATAGGAAGAATAAGTTCAAGAGATCTATGGTACAGCATGGTGACTATGGTTAAAAAGAATATACTGTATTTTGAAAATCATTAGAAGAGTAGATTTCCAGTGTTCTCAGCACAACAGGTGATAAGTATGTGAGGCAATACATATGTGAATTAGTCCTATTGAGCCATTTCACAAAGTATACCTACTTCAAAACATCATGTGGTACACAAAAATATATACAATTTTTGTTAATTTTAAAAATTAAACTTAATTTAAAAAGAAAAAATCAATAAATCCATGGAGTTCTATCAATTAACGATGGTAAAGAATCCACCCAAAAATTATGCCAATGGTGTTGAAACTCAAGGCAATACCATCTGTGTATCTTTGTAGATAAATAGGCTTGATGGTAGAGTTATATTCCCGTTGCTTCAGTGGTCCTCAGCTCTGGCTGTTTTGCAGGGTGCTGATGTCCAATCATGTAATTATTTATAATTCAACTTTGTCCTGAGGAACCCTTTCATTTTAGGATACCAGGGTATGTTCCTGGGATGTATGTTACCATCTCCTAAATGGACTCAGCCAAAGGTCAATCAATGCCATTGATAGCCAGGAACATGTCACAGGTGTGTTTTATTTTCCATTGAATTAAATTAGAGGAAATTTTGAATGATTCAGGGCCCTGTCTTCCTACAAATAGTTTTGACTTTTGAAGAAAATGTAAATTAAGGAAGAATATTCAGAGAGATTACTTTGTTCCCACCTCTGAACCCCCTAGCTGTGTTCCATTCTGGTTCATTGTCCACATGAAGTAACTAAAAGAGTTAACTGAATAAGTTACTTGAGGAAACTTGCAGAGAATACTCATACCACAATAGAAGACAAAACTTCTGAAGGTAGTGACTGTAACTGTGACATCACAAGAGGTAGGGTTAGTAGCAGGGTGTGGGTTCCTCTGCAGGTCCACTGAAACCGTTTCATCCCCTCCATCAGGGCTGCATCTTCACCTAGGCCTAGAAAGCAGTTATGGAAATCTGGACTGTTTTAATTTTTAATGTACCAATTAGAAGAATTACCTTCTTCTATAATTTATGAGTCAGAAATCGAAGCAACTTCATATATTTTTTAAAGTTGTAAAATTCTTTTTTCTAACTACTTTCCATATTCTCTCACTAGACCTGCTTTTTTCTCTAAAACAGAATGATGTCTGGAAGACTAGCTGGCATGAGTAGAGTCAAACATCTGTGTGCCATCTGTAGCAAACTCCAGACCAATCATTTGAAGTGAATTGGGCAGAAGAGTCACAAAGAAAGTGGGTTGTGCAGGGCATGGAAATCTCCGCAGAGGTTAGATGTCTTTGTTTTCTGTTCTCTCCTGTTATCTCTTTTTCTCCACAGATTTCTCTATTCTCTTTGGCCCCTCCTCTTTGCTCCTGTTTCTAGTTTTAGAACATCATATTATAGTTCGGTGATAATGAATACTTTATTCCACAAATGGCGGTTATTTTTAAAATGTTTTTTGTACAAAATTCTTACCTTATGAATTTGCCTCTCCTGTGCACACATCAGGGTACAATAGTTTAGACTAGGGTTTCTTAATCTTGGCACTGGTGACATTTGGGGCTGGATAACTCTCGTGGGTGGAGGACTGTCCTGTGTACTGTAGAATGTTAAGCATTCCCTACTAGATGCCAGGAGCATCCCTAGCTCCATTGTGACAAACAAAAATGTCTCCAGATATTGCCAAATGTCCTGGGGGCAGGGGCACAAAACCACCGTCAGTTGAGAACCACTGATTTAGAAGAATGTAGGTCTCTTATTTCCCCAGGGTTACAATTAGTATAATTAATGAAAAATGTAAAATTTCTACTAAAAGTCTCATGCTATAGCTGGATATTTTGATTCTTAAGTGGGAACTATTTTCACATCATTTCAAGTGCCTTAACAGTCTTTCTAGCCTAATTAATATGTAGCCCTTATAATGTTAAGATATTGTCATATAAAGTGCATGTCACTGTCAAGCTTGATGCTCATGCATGGTTGAGCCACGGCTGTAATCGCTGTTTCTCTTGTTGCTCACCCTGTATACCAACCTATGTGACAGTCGCAATTGCAACATCCAGACTTCCTACCCTGCTCTTTGAATGTAACCTCATCTTCTATTTTCCATTCTGTTTCAGTCTCAACTTTTTGTTTTGTTCCCTAGCCAATTTCTCCTTTTTCCCAGAGTTCCATCAAGAATCCCTGCTGTCTTGGGTTTAAGCAGCCCATTGTATGGAAGAGTATCAAAGGCTTTCTGAAAATTGAGATTATCCATGTTGTATGAATTATCATTTTCCAATGCATCTGTAAGCAGCTCCAAAGTATACAAGGAAGCCAATGAAGTTAGATACAGGCATCTTTCTATATAAAGCCCCTCACTCTTTGTCTTCTTGAAGCCAAAACACCCGTCTGAAAGGGAGAAAGATGCTTGTTGAATATGTTTTGAATGCATTCCAAATATTTGTATGTTTGACTTCATGTTGACAGCCATTTGGAAGGCTGATGAAATTTTTCTTCTGGATTATTTGGGAGTGTGTAGCCAGAGCTTCTGTGTCTTCATTTAATACTATTGGCTGTGGCTTATTCAGAGTTAATTAATATTTATTGAGTCCTTTACAATATCTATCTGATCTTCATGACCATCACATAAGGTATATGTTTTTGTCCCCATTTTACAGATAAAATAAATGGGTCTTGAAGACTGCAGTCACAAGATAAGTGGCAGACTTCAATTTAAACGTCAGAGTTCTGTCTCCTACTCCAGTCTCCCTCCTCTACGACATAGGGAAAGAACCCAGGGTCCTGTGCCCAAGACATGAGTTTTAATCCACATTAAGTAACCACATCTTCACTACTCAAGATGTAATCTTTGGACCAGCAACTTCAACAACATCTATGTACTTGTTGGAATTGCAGAATCCTGATCCCCACCTAAGATCTACTATATCAGAATTGGCACTTCAACAAGAACCCCAGATGATTCCTATGTACTAAATTTTGAGAAGTACTGCTGTTCAATTCCATGAATATGGAAAGATAATGACCCAGTTGTGTCACAATGCTGTGTTCCTTTGTAACACTGGGTTCCCCAACAGCTTAGCCTCTTCATGATGCCCCTGACTGCCTTCCTCTACTATGGTATTCTTATATCCTCCTATGGTATTCTTCTAACATTCTACCTTACATTTTAGGTCAGAAAAGACCAATAGGTTTTTACCTCCTTTGCCGACACAAAGTTGAATTCACAATGGTTTCCTAAAGCATTGTGTTGAACAGGATTCTGAGGTTCTGTCTGGCAGAGGCTGGAAAAAGTATGATGTTTGCCATGGGTGTAGGAAGTGAACGAAAAAAGCATGTATGCCATGGATTTGCCATTCTTGTTCTGGACACTCCTTTTCTACTCACTATCAATGCTTATGTATTTATTACCTCACTGTCTCAATGCCATGCTAAGTAACTGCACAGAAAATGTGATGAGCCAATTCCAGCTAATGGTTGATCAGTGATTATTACTTATTTATAATTCTCAAGTAACTATGTGCATTTTGATAGGGCACTTTAATTCTTCGCAAAAGCAAAATTAATGGTAGAACTTTTACTCATTGGGTATTTTGTCTTTTTTCAATTCCATCCGTTTCAATAAACTTAGGATCACAATATGCTGGTTGGGACCTCAGTTCCCCTATCTTCTTGTATATTGGCAACATTGGTGAGGAAAGGCATCTTGTAAAAAATATACTGGACCAGTCTGTGTCCATTGACATCACCAAAGAGAAAGGAGCAAGACCTGCTTAAGGACACCAGAAATGGAGGATTTTGGGGAACAACTGAGCCAGTTACAGAGACTGGCCCTACCAGGAGCAGTTCAGCAACTCAGACCCAGCCACACAGGGCACTGACAAACCACAGGAGACTGAATGATTATAATTACTGACCACATTTGCTTAGAGTGTTACCACGTACAAGATGCTTTCTCATTTTTCTGTATTGATTGATCCTCTGAGTTATTTGGCCAAGCGTTACTTGTAATCAATGTTTTTTAGATTCCCTATATGCTTTCGCTGGGGTTGGGGGCAGGGTCACTGAATGTGATTCTTGGAAGGTGGGTTTTTATGAAAGAAACAAAAAGATTTATTGAGAATCCTGAGTCTGGTCTAGGAAGTGAATGGGTAAACTATGTCCAAATAGTAGTAGGCATACAGGGTTCACGATGACTATAAAAGGCCAAGTAGTGTTTACACAGCCCTTTCCATCAGGAATGTGTGAGAATGTAGCTAAACGTGGATGGGATTGTGCCATCTGCCCATTTGCCCATTTAGTCAGGCAGTCAACAGACACCTGGGGACATGTACTGCTACAAAGAAACAGCACTGCACTAGACCAGAGGAACATAGATGACTAACATAATTTCTTCCCTTAGAAATTCACCATATGCCTTTATTCAGCTCCAGATTGTCTTCTTTCGTTATCTGGGTAATGTCTTCTTTCATCTCTTTTCCTTGCTAATCCACATCCAGGCTGATTATGAAAGTCCATGTAAAGACATTTGCTTTATTTTGTTTGATTCATGAATGCTAGAGTTCTGTTTCTTGTCCTTTAGCTCATTAACATTCCGTTTCTAAAGTACAAGTGCTTTCTTTGCAAATTTAGTTTTAATTACATGATGACTGCATGAATGCATTCTCATTTGTAAGAGGGTCGCCCATACAGCTTCATTAATTCACCTTTGATATTCTCGCCTCCTAAACCCAGTCTGAGGCTTCTCCACATAGGTGATGACTATTCTCAGTTATCCTGAACTGTTCAGCATCCCTCTAACAATGTCTGTTCATATTTGCAACTCACCAAACACCTGGCTTGGCTAATTTTATCTATCCATCAATACCTTCTACAAAATGCTTTCCCTGACTGTGGTTAGAGAATGATAGTGCTCTCTGGCATGAAAGAGCAGAGAACTGGGGACAAGGGGCACTATCTCCAGTACTAAGCATTCCCTCAAAGATTCTCCTTTCCTGTAGCCTTTAGTGAGCCTATCATTTTCACCTCTGCAGATTCCCCTGAGCAACTATAGGCTGGAGTTATAAGCTTACCCTGGTTACAGAGTTCTGCCTTGCTGCAGTTGGGTTGTTTGACCATATTGTCAAAGCCACGCTATTTTAGGGTAGGCTTTAGAAGGATGACAGTCAGAGGACATGGAGCTAAGCTTTACTAGGTGCCCAATTTCAGGAGATGGTTGACTAAATTCAACCCTGCTTTGACTAGTGTTTCTCTCCCTTCTTAATCTCCCCACCCCCGCCCAAGTGAAACTCAGTTATGGTTCTCTAATGCCTTATGTTTCCTTACCCTCGGGCATGCCTAGCTGCCCCTTTTCCCTTTTGTCTTAGAATATTTCCTTTCTTTTTCTCCTTATTTGAGAACTAGGACACTTCTAGAACTTTTTCAGTGTTTGCAGAAAGGTGGTGTATGTCAAAAGATGCTGGATGTCTAAAAGATGAAGATGGTAAAATTGCTAGATGGGACCCAAGGGCCAATATGGCAGGCTTGTTCCTTCCACCTATTTCAATGATGTTCTGGTCACTTGCAATGAGATGCAGTTGTAAGGTAATAACAGTGGGCTTGTCTGCAAGTAGATTGTGTCTATTTGTTTACTTTATAAAACTTTATATAAACATATCCCATTGAGATGGGCTTGGATATTGTATTGTCTGGACTCATGATGCCAGCAGTTATAATGAGACCAGTAAATTTATTAAATTCCTGAGGTTAGACTCTTGCTGCCTTCTCTATGTTATATCATATATTGGTTTCTTATTTGCTATAACAAACTACCAAAAGTTTAGTGGCTTAAAATAATACATGTTTATTCTCTTGCAGTTGTGGAGCTCAAAAGTCTAAAATGAGTTTTAATGGGCTAAAATCAAGGCAGTTTTTGGCTCTGGTTCCTTCTTCCATCTTCAAAGTGCATCACTCCAATTTCTGCTGCTATCATCCCATCTCCTTTGTTTATTGACTTTCTTGCCTCACTTTCATAAAGGCCCTTGTGATTACATTGGACTCATCCACTTTGGTATGCCCAAGTCAGGAAGTCAAGAGAAGGCTCTGACTGGACATTTGGGAGTAATAAAGATACGGAAAACAACTGAAGTCATATTGGATGATGGGACACTACATAGAGCAATGTTTCTTAATCTTTGAGGACAACTGAATGAACCCTAATGATCTTTGCTTCAGAAAAATGCAAATTCAGACACAATTTCACATGCAATTTTAGGGGCTTAAGAACTCTCTAGGCATACATGAATGCAAGGTTAAGACCTCCTGATGTATAGCTATCTAGCATAACTATTCAGTTGGATCCTTACTTCATACCTGTCACCAAAATACATTCCAATGGCTCAAGGATTGGATCATTACCAAAGAAAACATAGAAGAGTTTAAAAAATATTGGGTATGACAGAGGCATTTCTAAGTATAAGACAAAAATCTCTAACACATGAAAGGAAAGATTAACAAATTCAACCACACAGGAATATGTGTGTGTGTGTGTATTCTGCATGGACATAAAATCATAAACAAAATCAGAAGGGAAATAACAAAACGAGAAACATTTTGCAACTCATACCACAGTCAAAGGGCTAATTTCTTAACAGTAAAAATTCTTAAATTGATAAGAAAAAGACCAAAAGACTAACTGAATAAATGCGAAGAGCAAGTTCACAGAAATTGATACAAAAACTTTTCTGAATCTTGAAAAGATGCTCAATTTCATAAAATGCCATTTCTTTTTCCTTTTTGAGACAGGGTCTTGCTGTGTCACCCAGGCTGAAGTGCAGTGGCACCATTATGACACGCTGCAACTTCTGCCTCCAGGATTCAAGATTCTTATGCCTTGGCCACCCTGGTAGCTGGGATTACAGGTGCACGCCAGCATGCCCAGCTAATTTTTTTTTTTTTTTTGTATTTTTAGTAGAGACAGGATTTTGCCATGTTGGCCATACTGGTATTGAACTCCTTGCCTCATGCAATCCATCCACCTCTGCCTCCCAAAATGCTGGGATTACAGGCGTGAGCCACCATTCCTGGCCAAGAGAAATGCCATTTTCAAATATTAATTTGAAAAATATGAAGACAACTGAGCACAGTCTTAGTGATAGTAGAGGAAGAATTCCATACAGATACTGCTATTGGGAAATGCAGTATGTACCACCTCTAGACCAGTGTTCATCAAACTGAAACATGCACACAGAATATCTGGGAATCTTGTTAAAAAGCAAATTCTGGTTCAGCTGGTCGGGGGAGGGGCCTGAGATTTTGCATTTGTTTTTGAGATAGAGTCTCACTGTGTTGTCCAGTTTGGAGTGCAGTAGCATGATCACAGTTCATTGCAGCCTTGACCTCCTGAGCTCAACTGATCCTCCCACCTCAGCCTCCCTAGTAGCTGGAACCACAGGTGCATGCCACCACACCAGGTTAAGTTTTATATTTCTTGTAGAGATGGGGTTTTGCCATGTTTCCCAAGCTGGTCTCAAACTCCTGGGCTCAAATGATCTGCCCACCTCAGCTTCCCAAAGTGCTGGGATAACAAGCACAAGTCACCATGCCTGTCCCGAGACTTTGCATTTCTAACAAACTCCCAGGTGAGGCCAGTACTGCTGGTCCACAGCCCAGACCACACTCTGTGTTATAAGCTCTGGTAATTTGTAAATGTTTAATAAAATTTTAAACAAAAGTCTCTCCTAAACCATCAATACCATTTCTTGGAATTTATCCTACTTTTATTCTCACATATGTGGGAAATGGTGTGTGTTCTAAAATATTCCTCATGAAATTGGGTGTAAAAACAAAAGATAGCAAGCTACGTGAATATCTGTCATCATAAGTGTGCTAGCATTTTCTTTCCCCCTGCTTTGTTCCTACTCTTTATCTACAAGGGTTTCGATATTTTAGAAGACTAAAAACTACATTTATCAGACTCATGCAGCTAGGATTTGTGACATGATTTAGATTTCATCGATGAACTGTATTTTCATGAAATGTAATGTAGTGATGAGACATTTTCCTGATGCTTTGAAGTCTGAAAAGGAAAATGAGGCAGACATGAGCATTTGCAACAGCTGGACTCCACATTCCAGCATGTACTTACTAGCTTCATGAGCATGAGATTCAGCTGTGGGAGTGTCGTGACAGCATCACAGTTCTCTGACTTTGTAATCACAGCAATTATGGTATGACTTTTGTCTTTTTAAAAATATACCACACAGCATGAGAATCGTGTGACTTTTAAACCATTAGTCCATTGGCAATCACCTGAATTGCTTCCAATGAGTTTCCAAGCACCTAATTTTCTGTGTTAAAACTCTTTCTACTTAAAATGCCTAGAGTGTTTACTGCACATAATCCTGAATAAAACAGTATTTGGCACCAAGATGGAAAACTAAAATTAGTTATCTAACCTGTTTGTGTTTGATGACAGTGATAACACCACCATACTAGTTTGTATTGTCCTACCATATAAATAACCCTATCCAGATGAAATACTATTCAAGGGCAAAGGGAAAACAGAATGCTAAATGAAGAAAGAAACTTCACCAAGAAAAACCTCATGAGTAGTTGTGAAATCAAGGAATATAGTAGCTACATACATTGTTTCCTTGCCATTTTGTGTATATACCTTTATATAGTAACCAAACTTCATTTCTCCATTTTCTCCTTCACTATTATTTTATATAAAGGTGTTAAAAGTATAATTTAGTTTATACTAAATTAGTATAGTGTTTAGTTATAATTTAGTGTTTAGTTATAATTTAGTCATTGTGTTACAAGACATAACATTTCAATGTGACTAATTTAAAATAGTAATTAAAATCACTCAGAGTTTGATTCTGCAACTAATAGAATTGGTTCTCCTTTATGGGGAGAGGGTGAATGTATTTTCACTGTAGAAGGTAGTATATAATATAAGGTGTGACCATATTGTTGCAATTTAAGGACAGGTGGAAGGATACGTATTTATGGTGAATAATTCAAAGGGGTAGACAGTGTCCTTCAATCAGCTTTTGGTATCCTTTTCCCCTCTTCTTTCTGTTTTATTTAGGTTATTCCATGAGTTTCTCTTATACAACAAGAAAGTGACTCCAAGCTGAAAAGCATTCAGACTAACAGTAAGACAAGGGCCACCTCTGTGATATTATGCAGGCTGCATACAAAGTCAGACAGGTATGAATGTATGTGGCTGTTGGTTTCCATCTTCCAGGGTCTACTCACCAGCTTCATGGTATGAGACAGCACCATTTATGGCCATGGTGATAGCAACTTCTGAATCTCTGGATGACAGCTATGGTTGTATAACTTTGAAACCAGCAATTCGGTGGCAACCCCATTATTTCCACTTTTCCTTCCCTTTCGATTACTTCATCTCACCTAATTCCTTTTATTTATATACCAGAAAGCAAGTGAATTTCTACTTCCTGCATTAAACTCTGACTAAGAGGGCTGGTTAAATAAATTATAATACATCCATATGTAGACACACTCTACATCTACATGCACATGAAAGATGTAGCTCTAGATATACATATATACAACAATCTGTGATACATTATTAAACAGTAAAAGCAAGACACAATATGTATATAGTATTATACAGTATCTTGTATGTGTCTATGTCTGTGTATACATAAAATATCTCTGCAAGGATACACAAGAAATCCATAACAGAGAGTCCCCTAAAAAGAGAAATGGGGTGTCTGAGAGTCAACAAAATACAAAGGAGACTCTTCACTTGACACCCTTTGTATCTTTGGAAGTTTCATCAACTGAGTATATTATACCAACAAAAAATGTTTATGAAACAAATTAAAAAGAACTTCTGATCCAGGGTGAGAGAAAAGAAGGCCTAGAAGAAAGCCCTAACTATTATCGGCAGATAAAGGAAGAGCATGTACAAAGGAAACAGAGAGTGGCTTAAGAGCTTGTAGTAACAATGGGAAAGATAGGGAAACAGAGGTAAAGGTAGTGGAGTGTTTCCAGAAGGGCAAGAGTTAGTGCCTGAGTAAGTGCTGCCAGAAAGCCAAGTAAAGCAAGATAGAAAACCCAATTGTTACTTGGGTTAGCACCATGGTCATCCAAAGTCTTGGTGAAAGGAGTTTTAAGGGAATGCATGCTTCACTCCTCTGAAGAATATGAGGAGGTTATTGGGTTGAAAAAGGAGAGACAGCATCCCTTTTTTTAAAAAGGTTGTATTGCTTGCTCAAAGGTGCAGTCAATTCAGATGGCCTTAAAGATTCAAATCAGTTTAGAGACCCCTACATTCTAGTGGGTTATCCTAATAAGCTGTTGTGATTTTTTTAAAAGTCTCTCTATTGCCTACCGAGTGAAATAAAGTACTAGGTGAAATTTAGAATATACCTACTAACATAACTTTCTGGGAAATAGTTTCATTATCCAGCAGGATCTGGGCTTTTGTCTCTAAATTATAAAAATAGTATGGAAGCAACAGGATGTAAAGTCCTTAAAAGACTGGTGAGTACTAGTAGTTTGGAGGGTGACATGCATGGCTGTCTTTAGTTTTCATATGGAAAAGGAGAGTCAAAGCAGTGAAGTGCTCTCAAGGCTGGAGGAAGGGTCATTAGGAGGACAAAGCCATGCCATGGGTTTTAGATTTATTTTATTTTAATTCTTATCCCTAAATCCATGAGAAATTCCACTATATTCATTTATCTTCTAGAACAATTTATTAAATAATTCAGTAACTTATTAGCCACATTTTCTGCCTCCTTGAACTTAAAATCTAGTATAAACAACATTGATATGTATATAAACTGAATGTAAACAGGATATAATTTAAATTAGTATACAAGTTGCAGATATATGTATTTTATTCTAAAAGCTTTATCATCTGCACTTATGAAAACATGAAAAACAGAATATACATTTTGCTGCTTTCATGCTCTTTTGGGGATGTCTTTTGGTCTCAAGTCTGTAGGAGACCTATTTGCAAAATAACCAGTACTCATTTAAAAATTGCCTGGAAAATGTTATTAAGCTAATAAAAGTGAATTAATATTTGGGTCTAGTTGAAATGATACAGTTTAAACAGTGAGAAAAGAATGCCTGGCTTGGCCCAAGCGCTATTTTACCACATCAGTTTATTATAATCCTTTAAAAGCTTTTTTATTTTTTTGAGGCAGAGTCTCACTCTGTCACCCAGGCTGGAGTGTAGTGTCTTGGGTCACTGCAAGCTCCGCCTCCTGGGTTCACACCATTCTCCTGCCTCAGCCTCCCCAGTAGCTGGGACTACAGGCGCCCACCACCACACCTGGCTAATTTTTCGTAATTTTAGTAGTGACGGGGTTTCACCATATTAGCCAGGATCGTCTTGATCTCCTGACCTTGTGATCCGCCTGCCTTGGCCTCCCAAAATGTTGGGATTATAGGCGTAAGCCACCACACCCGGCCTAAAATTGTTTTTTAAACAATATTGGATGAAAATTTCAAAAGTTTTTTTTTTTTTTAAAAAGTAAGTTTGATAGCACAGATCCATCTGGTCAGAGACATTGTCTTTATAGGGAATCTAGTAGCTTTCTGTTTATAAAATTAATCCAGTATTATTTGTATTTTTTCCTTTGGGATATAAACAAGGAAAAAAATGGCACGAGATTCAATACAGGGAACTATAAAGTTATCACACCTAATCTATTAATCTCAATGAGCAGGTCCAAAGGAGGTTAGGTATGTTTATAAGACAAGAGACTTAGGTTAGCCACGATCCAAGGATTTAGCAAACACAGTGAACTGATGTGAAATGTTTGACCATATTTTCTCATTGTCAGCTGTGGTCAAAAATGTCATGCTGGGCATTAAGCAACTTTTGAACTTCCCTTCCATGTCTAGACTAAGTAGGCTTTGTTTTCATCTTCTAAACCTTTGCACATGCTTTTTCCATTTGCTCCACAATCAACTGTTCCTCTCCAATCCCTTCTTATCTTTCAGCACAATTTCTCTGGAGGAGGAATATCTGTGCTCCAGATATTCCCTGACTTTCAGACATGAAGTTGCTCACCCCTGCTATGTCCTCCTATAGCACTCTGTACTTCCTTTCTCATTACATTTTTTTCTTCATTAAGTTTATAAATTCATCTGTCAATTCAACTAGTCTTGGCTTCATAGGGCTAGGGACTGTACTAACGTGCTGCCATCTCATATCTCCTCCAGTGTCTAGTGTCTAATAAATACCTTCTGGATAAATGAATACTCTAAATGACCATACTGCATAATTCTCATTCCTATTCTTGGTGTTGCTTAGTCACTGTGTTTCTCTTCCTGGTGCACATACATCTTTCAAAATGCAGAATTTACATTACAGATTAACTGCAACTTATATAAGTTTTATATAAACTTGTAATATTTTACATAAACTTTTGTAAACTTATCTCCTTGGTGTAAAAGTACTGCTGGATAGAAAAGGTGTAGGTCTCTTTAGGACTTTCAAGTTCTGAATTGCACCCACTGTTACTGAAGCACCAGGGGTTTGGACTAGGTCCTGCTGCCTGTCACACAGAAAGCCACAATGACTATTGCCAAGGAAGAAGGCTTTAATTGGGTGCTGCAGCCAAGGAGATGAAAACTCAGTCTCACATCTGTCTCCCTGAGTCTCAAATCCATCTCCCTGACCAGCTAAAACTAGGCGTTTATATAGCAGTGAAGAAATGTAACAATGTGTGGGAAAACAGGAATTTGGAGGGGCAAGAAAGCAATCATCATGAATGAGGGGTCCAACCTCTAATTGTATGGATGTACTTAGATCTTGTGAGTTTTAGTTCTGTCATACTTTTTTTTTTTTTTTTTTTTTTTTTTTTTTTTTTGAGAGGCCTGCAGGTCTTTGCTTCCTGAGGAAGGAGCTCCCATAACACAAATGTAAGTTTCAAGTTTTAAGACCAGAAGGGTCAATTTTTTTTTTCTTGAGAGAATGAGTCTCACCCTGTCACCCAGGCTGGAGTGCAGTGGTGCAATCTCAGCTCACTGAAGCCTCCGCCTTCCAAGTTCAAGCGATTCTCCTGCCTCAGCCACCCGAGTAGCTGGAATTATAGGCATGCCACCACACCCAGATAAATTTTGTATTTTTGGTAGAGACAGGGTTTCACCATGTTGGCCAGGCTGGTCTTGAACTCCTGGCCTCAAGTGATCCACCTGCCTCAGTCTCCCACAGTGCTGGGATTACAGGTGTAAGCCACCACACCTGGGTCCCAGAAGGGTCAATTTCTGTTTATCCAAAAAATTATCTCTGGGACTATTGGATCGGTTTTACTGCCACAAACTTTTATATGTTCATTTTAGTAATAGACTACAAAAGTTTACCTGTATCTTACTTTATGCATTTTCATTGGTCTGCCTGCCCAGACACTGCTGCAGAAAAGGAAAGTTCTGAAAGGAGTGTTCATTTCTACTTTTGGGGTTTACATTTGACCAAGTTCAGAAGGGACCTGAGGGGCAGAATAAAGTAGTGGTGGATGATGACAACAATGATGATAGGAAACAATTATACATACTGAGCACTGTGCTAAGTACCTTACAGTATATTATCATTTAATCTTTCCAACAATCCTGAGTTAGATATGGATACATTAATGAATTGACAGAAAAAAATCGAGATGTGCATTTTCACATGTATGAGCATGCATGCACACACACCCACCACACATTACGTGGAGTATGGAACCAAATGACCTGGGTTGGAATACAGGTTTCACCATGAGCTATTTCTGTGTGCCTCTTAGAACTGAACCTGCCATACAAGGGAGGCTTTCTAGGTGCTGACCATGCTGTTTCTTGACCTCAGTTGTGGTTACAGAAGTATTCATTTTACAATAATTTGTTAAGTCATGGGTTTACATTTTATACAATTTTTATATGAGTGTAATATTTTATAATAAAAAAAGGTTGGGGCTGTGCGTGGTGGCTCATGCCCATAATCCCGGCACTTTGGGAGGCCAAGGCAGGAGGATCACTTGAGCCCAGGAGTTTGAGACCAGCTTGGACAACATGGTGAAACCTTGTCTCTACGAAAAATACAAAAGTTAGCCAGGGGTAGAGGCATGTGCCTGCAGTCCTAGCTACTGGGGAGGCTGAGGTGGCAGGATCGTCTGAGCCCTAGAGGTGGAGGTTGCAGTGAGCCGAGATTGTACCACTGCACTCCAGCTTGGGTGGTAGAGTGAAACCCTGTCTTAACAAGAACAAGAACAACAACAACAAAAAGGTTGGAAGAGGAAAAAAAAGAAGGAGAATGGAGGAGAGGAGGAAGAGAAGAAGGGTGGAGGGAAGAGTGCGAGGGGAGAAAGGAAGGTGAGAAGAGAGGGAGAAGGAGAGGGGCAAGGCGGGGACAGGAAAGAAGAAGCCCAGCATAAATTTAGCATTTTATAACCATTAGCTATTATTAGCTAAAAACAATTTTCTAGGCTTTTAGGTACATTTTTGAATATAGAAACAAGGTATTGATCAGTAATATATATCCCAAGAAGTGTCATCTGCACATACATACACACAACTAGCTCTTTTACTGAGGGGATTACTTTTGTGGAAAACAGTCCAATGTTTTACCATTTATTCCTGTTAACATTTTTTATTATGAAATATTACAAACACACAGAAAATTAGAATAATATAACAGATACCTGTGTACTCACTATACAGCCTTGTCAAATCTTTATATTTTGTCCTATTTGTTTCAGTTAAGTAAAAATTAATTATGCAATTGGAACACTCCCTCCTCAATATGTACCCCTTCCCTCATCCTATTTCTCTCCTATCTTGGAGGCAACCACCATTCTGGATTTATTGCTTTTGTGCATTCTTATGCACACATTATACACTATCGTGTGTCTTTAAGAGTTTTTTACTAACTGCTACAGTTTTGATACAATGGCTCTATGTTATTTCTTTTATGTGCTGTTGTATTCTATTGTATGAATATTACACTTATCTATTTCTACTTATATTTAGATCATTTTCATAATCTTTGTAATAACAAGCAATACTAGAAAGAAAATTATGATACTCATCTCCTGTTACAAAGTATTTTTCCAGATACATATTTAAAAATGGAATTGGAGAATCAAAAGACAGGTGTGTCTCCAACTTTTTTACATGTGGCCAAATTGTTCTCCAAATCAGTTGTCCCCATTCACACTCCCGCTAGCAGCAGATGAGAATTCCCACCTCTTGGTATCTTTATATAGCTTCACATTTTTGCCAATTTGAAAATGTGAAACTTACATTGTTTTAGAGGAAACATTTCCCTAAACACTAACAGTTCATACCTATTTTGAAATGCTTCTGCCACCATAATTTTCTCCCATGTTACTTGCCTATATTTTTGCTTTGCCTATTTTTCTTTTAGGTCATTCATCTTTTCCTTATTGATTTCTAAGCATTCTCTAAAACCTTTTCTCAGACATCTTCCTCCATACTGCAAGCAGATTCTTTAAGTAAATTTTTAATTAACATATAACATACAGACAGAAAAGTACAAAGATTATAAGTGTATAGTTTGACAAGTTTTCACAAAGGTTACTAGTGGCCACATCACCAAATAGAAACCTACTAGCACCCAGAATATCCCCTTTTGTCCCTCCTCCAAAGGGTAACACAATACCAACTCCTAACACTATGCATCATTTTTGCCTATTTTTGAACTTTATATAAATAGAATTACCACACACTATGTACTGCTTAGTGTATGGCTTCTTCCATTCAACAATATTTCTGAAAGATTCACCTATGTTGTTTGCTCTTTCTGATACATTGTATTTCATTGTATAAATGTATTACAATTTATTTAGCGGAGCTACAGTCAGTAGATATGGATGACAGCTTCAGGGCTCTTCCAAAGAGTGCCACTATGAACATTCTTTTGTACATGTCTTTTGGAAATTCATATCTGCATTCCTGCAGGGCATATACCTAGGAATACAACAGTTGGGTGATAGGGTATTATATGTTCAGCTTTCATAAATACTTCCAAACAAGTTTCAAAGGCAGTTTTTTCAACTTATACTCCCATCTACAGTGTTTGGGGCTTGCAGCTGCTCATAGCCTCATCAAGACTTGGTATTATTTGTCTTGCTCATTTAAGACATTCTGGAGAAAATATAGTGAAATCTTGGTAATTTGCATTTTCTACTGAAGTTCATCACCTTTTCAAATATCCTCTCCCACACTGTGACTTGCTTCATTATTAATTTTATGGTGCTCTTTGATGAACACAAGTTATTAGTTTCATGCAGCCCCCTTTTTCTTTTTAATGAGTGCTTTTTGTGTTTAAAAATTTGCTATCTCAAAAGTCATGAAGACATTATTTTATGCTTTCATTTAGATGTTTTATTGTTTTAACCTTGCACACATAGATCTACAATCCATCTGAAATTGATTTTTACATATAGTTGAAGTAGGAGATCAAGATTCCTTTTTTTATATGGACATGCAATTGATCCAGCACCATTTATTAAAGAGATCATCCTTGCCTCACTGCACTGAAGCAATCCCCTTCTCAAAATTCAAGTGGCTTGTGTGGGTCTGTTACCGGACTCTATTCCAGTGGTCCCCAATCTTTTTGGTACCTGGGACTGGTTTCGTGGAAGTCAAGGGGGGCATGGTTTTGGAATGAAACAGTTCCACCTCACATCATCAGGCATTGGTTAGAGTCTCATAAGGGGTGCACAACCTAGATCCCTCGCATATGCAGTTCACAATATGGTTTGTGCTCCTATGAGAATCTAATGCCAATGCTGGTCTGACAGGAGGAGGGGCTCAGGTGGTAATGCTGGCTCGCCCGTGGCTCATCTCCTGCTGTAAAGACTGGTTGGGGCTTGGGGAGCCCTGCTCTGTTCTGTTCAGTTTGTCTATTTGTCTTTTCTTACATCCGTACTACAGCATCTGAAATACTGCAGTTTTATAAGAAGCCACAATATCTGATGATAAAAGCCCTCTAGGTTTGTTCTGCTTTTTCAAAATTTTGGTGGTTATTTACGGCCCTTTTCATTTCCATACAAATTTTAGAATCTGCTTTTCAATTTTCAAAAAACTTCTAGGATTGCATTGTATTTATGAATCTATAGATCAATTTAGAGAGAACTGGCATCTTTATAATATTAAGCTTCTCGATCTATAAACATGATGTATTCCTCCATTTACTTAGGTCTTTTTAATTTCTCTTAATAATTATGTGTTTTTCACTTCTTCTATTAGATTTATTCTAGGTATTTGACCTTTTTGATGCTGTTGTAAATGCTATTCTAAATTTCACTTTCTACTTGCTTATTGCTAGCATACAGAAATACAATTGACTTTGTATACAGCGACCTTACAAAGTATCTTTATAGCTTATCTACCGATAGAGTCTCAGGACTTTTTTGGGACATAGACAATTGTGTCATCTGAGAATAATGATAGCTTTATTTCTTTGTTTTCAATCTCTATGCCTTTAATTCCTTTTATTTGCTTTATTGTTTTGACTAAGACCTCAATATTGAATAGAATTGAGGTAAAATGAGCATCCTGTCTTAGTCCCCATCTCAGGGGAAAAACTTACCATAATTCACACTAAGTGCAATGTTCTGCAATGATTTTTTTTATCCCTAGATTTAAAATATTCATTACATGAGTAGTTTGCTTCATTTGAGAATCCATCTCTTTCTTATCGAAAAAGTAACCTTGAGTTCCTTTAAATTATTTAACAACATTCAGTAGTACTTGATAAATTTCTGACATATGATTTTCACCTTGAATATTAATGTAATGTATACCAGTATTTTTTAAGGAGTCTACCTCTGCTTTGCTGCTTGGATCTCACCTATTTGTGTGTGTGTGTGTGTGTGTGTGTGTGTGTGTGTGTGTGTGTGTCTTTAAATAAAAGGAAATAAGAATATATAGACTGGGGTTCATGCTAAAGCTATTCAGGTCGCTTATGCATTTATTTATTTATTTATTTATTTATTTATTTATTTATTTATTTATTTAGAGGCTCACTCTAGCACCCAGGCTGGAGTGCAGTGGTGTGACCTCGGCTCACTGCAACATCTGCCTCCCGAGTTCAAGCGATTCTTGTGCCTCAGCCTCCCGAGTAGCTGGGATTACAGGTGCGTGCCACCCAGGCCTGGCTAATTTTCATATTTTTTTTTAGTAGAGATGGGGTTTCACCATGTTGGCCAGGCTAGTCTTGAACTCCCAACCTCAGGTGATCCATCCGCCTTGGTCTCCCAAAGTGCTAGGATTACAGGCATGAACCATGGTGCCCAGCCCACATTTTTTTGTTTTTATTATACTTTAAGTTCTAGGGTACATGTGCACAACATGCAGGTTTGTTACATATGTATACATATGCCATGTTGGTGTGCTGCACCCATTAACTCATCATTTACATTAGGTATATCTACTAATGCTATCCCTCCCTGCTACCCCCTCCCCACAATAGGACCCGGTGTGTGATGTTCCCCTTCCTGTGTCCAAGTGATCTCATTGTTCAATTCCTACCTATGAGTGAGAACATGCAGTATTTGGTTTTCTGTTCTTGTGATAGTTTGCTGAGAATGATGGTTTCCAGCTGCATCCATGTCCCTACAAAGGACACAAACTCATCCTTTTTTATGGCTGCATAGTATTCCATGGTGTATATGTGCCACATTTTCTTAATCCAGCCTGTCACTGATGGACATTTGGGTTGATTCCAAGTCTTTGCTATTGTGAATAGCGCCGCAATAAACATACGTGTGCATGTGTCTTTATAGCAGCATGATTTATAATCCTTTGGGTATATCCCCAGTAATGGGATGGCTGGGTCAAACGGTATTTCTAATTCTAGATCCTTGAGGAATCACCACACTGTTTTCCACAATGGTTGAACTAGTTTACAGTCCCACCAACAGTGTAAAAGTGTTCCTATTTCTCCACATCCTCTCCAGCACCTGTTGTTTCCTGAGTTTTTTAATGATTGCCATTCTAACTGGTGTGAGGTGGTATCTCATTGTGGTTTTGATTTGCATTTCTCTGATGGTGAGTGAAGATGAGCATTTTTTTCATGTGTCTGTTGGCTGCATGAATGTCTTCTTTTGAGAAGTGTCTGTTCATATCCTTTGCCCACTTTTTGATGGGGTTGTTGGTTTTTTTCTTGTAAATTTGTTTGAGTTCTTTGTAGGTTCTGGATATTAGCCCTTTGTCAGATGAGTAGATTGCAAAAATGTTCTCCCATTCTGTAGGTTGCCTGTTCACTCTGATGGTAGTTTCTTTTGCTGTGCAGAAGCTCTTTAGTTTAATTAGATCCCATTTGTCAATTTTGGCTTTTGTTGCCATTGCTTTTGGTGTTTTAGACATGAAGTCCTTGCCCATGCCTATGTCCTGAATGGTATTACCTAGGTTTTCTTCTAGGGTTTTTATGGTTTTAGGTCTAACATTTAAGTCTCTAATCCATCTTGAATTAATTTTCGTATAAGGAGTAAGGAAATATTTTAAATTTAAACTAAAATGAGATTGGGATGATATTTGAAGCCTGAAGATCCACTGATTTATTTTTTTCATTCGACAAGCAATTTTGCAGCAATTAGGATGCACCAAGAACCAGTCTCTGGGGACTTTGAAGGCTGAGTATTTGCTAATTATTTTATTTAACAAGCTTTTTTTTTTCCCTCAAGAAATTATTATGTATCTTGAACTGTACAAGGTCCTGGAGATATGGAGGAGATCTCAAGGAGTTCCTATTGCACAGGGAGAAAATGAGACATAAACAGATATATCCCACAGTATGATAAACACAATAATAGAAGGATGCATGTGGAGATACACATAGGGGTCCCCAGTTCACTCTTGGCCAGGGGCAGTTGGCATCTGTGAAGAGTTTGTACAGGAGACGATGCCTGAGTTGAAGCATAAAAGATAAATATGAACTAACTGGGCAAAGAGGAATAGAGGTAGAAATATTGCATCAAAGCAAATGGCCAAAAGTAAACAAGCAAAACAGCATTTGTTCATTCAACAAATATTTCTTGAGTGGTTCCTATGTCACAGACATAGCATTTGGCATAAGTTTCTGATAAATAAAAATAGACATAGTCCCTGCTCTTCTGAGTAATTTTCAGAAGTAGGGTAAGAGATATTTATAAAATCCAATTTGAGACTTTTTGTCCAAGTATTCATTAACCTCCAAACATATTCTTATAGTCTGAATATTATTACATTACTAAAACAAAAATCAGTGTCTAATAAGTAGCTATAATTTCAGAGGCAGTTTTCCAATACTTTTAGTGGGAAGTCTCAGAAATTCATTTACAGTTTGATTTTTCCATCTTGGACTACAGTTTCTGTTTTTTTGAGACGAGGTCTCACTCTGTCGCCGAGGCTTAGGTGCAGTGGTATGATCATAGCTCACTGCAGCCTTGAACTCCTGGACTCAAGTGATCCTCCCACCTCAGCCTACAGAGTAGCTTGGACTAGAGGCATGTGCCACCACGCCTGGCTAATTTTTAAATTTTTTGTTGTTGTTGTTAGAGATGAAGGTCTCACTATGTTGCCTGGGCTGGTCCTGAACTCCTGGCCTCTCATGATCCTCAAACCTCTGTCACTCAAAGTTCTGGGATTACAGGCATGAACCACTGTGCCTGGCAACTTAGACTACAGTTTCTAAATGAAACTGTTTTATAAGTGATGGTTAGGTTTACCCTCCAGCACTCAAAGCCTATTTAACCCATAATATACATAAAGTATTAATAGTTCTATTTCAAATACACTGAATCACTTATTTTGCAATATCTATGAAAAAATGCTAGGCTTTAGGGATACATGTTTGTAAAAGATGACACAGCCCTCGGTCTCATAGAAGTTACAATTTAGTAGAAGAGACAAATAACTAAACAACCACACAAATGAATGTATGATGATCATCTGAGATGATGGCTATAAAATAAATGGACCAGTGGAGACATAATGAAACACCACAGCCTACACCTTGGGTCTGGAAAGACCAATGTGGCATCCAGGCAAAGGAGTAGAGGAAGAACATTCTGGAAAAGGTATTAAAGGAACTGGGACAAGGTCAGTGTGGGTGGTGTAGGGCAAGAGAGGAGGACAGTGGCATGAGAAAGGCCATGTCCAGACTATACTTTGCCTAGTGAGCCATACCATTTCTTTCTAATAGCAAAAAGAAGTCCCTGGGAGACTAAAAACAGTGCAGTTAGTATCATGATAGATTTACATATTAAAATAGTTCATCCTACCTACACTGTGAAAAAATATGCTACAGAATCCATGTGAAAAAAAAGATGCTACAGAGTCCAGTTGGATGCAAGGCATCCAGTTAGAAGGTTTCTGCACTGATGAAGGAGAGGTGACAGTGGCTCACACCAGAGTGGCAGTAGTAGAGATGTAATAAAAGATTAATGAGCTAGAAAGCTACTTATGTGATAGGACCTGGTTAGGGATTACTGAGAGGGTTGAGAGAAAGGGGTTGTCTAGAATGACTACACATTTTCAGGGCTACTTAGGAAGTAGAACTGATTGAATGTTGGGGGTGAAGGAGAAAAATGAATGGGCAGTATCCAGATAGATATACAGCTTGAACAATAGGATGTATGGTGATATAGCCACTAATATCAACTAAGACACAGCAGGAGGCTTAGGAATAAAGGTGATGAGTTCCGTTTTGGACTTGTTGCATTTAGATACATTGGGTATCGAGATATGAGGCTAGCATATGATTACAGGATAGCACTCTGATACTTGAAGACTGGAGAAGAGATGTATATATGGGGAATCATCATTTTGCAGGTTACACATGCCCCATCAGTGGGGTTGAGATGGGACTGTGAGGAAGCACAACTGTTAAGAAAATAGGGTTGCAGGTCTGATCACCTCTTGCATTAATTAATGCAGAGTCCAATTAATGAAAGTCCAAATTAACAAAAGAGTGCAACCTCTTTTCAGTAAAATGTTTATACAGCTCCCAATAATTTATACCTTGTCCATGCAATCTCCCTAGGTCTAACTGCTGGCTTGCCTCCAGGAAAGCAAAGTGACTGAGAATCAGATCCACTAGTCACCATTTTACTCTAATATAGTGAGATCGTGCATTGAGTGAAGAAAAGCAGAATTATTTTCAAATTTCAGCCTTTTTTGCAATCTTACTGTTCCTGTCTGAGAACTGGTCTTTCACCATTCTTTCTACTACTGCGACATACCAACGTTTATGGAACAGTACACCCAAGCCAGGCTCATTGTTTACCACTTTCAGGAAACTATTTGCAAACCCGAGATGGGATTAGAACACTCATTATAGCTAACATTTATTTTTTTCATTATTAAACTTTATTGGGTATCAACAAAATGAAAAATTAGATTTGGTACAAATCTTGAGAAATAAACTTTTATTTCAAGCCTTGTTAAAAACATGTCTAAAATAATTTGGTTCACTTTCCTGCTTTCCAGAAAACCACTACATAAAATATTGGCTACACCTCAAGGTATTCAGAAGGTTCTATTCAAGTTCAACAAGTGTGTTCCTAGTGGTCTTCGGTTGGAGGGCACTGACGGCAGTATTCTGGAACACTTTCTTCAAAATATAACCACAATCTAGGTAGCTTGATTTTTCCCTTGGAATTACATCCCTATAACTTCTGAAGAATTAGGGGTGGAAGCCAAGAAGCAATGAAAGTCAACTCCACTTGACCTGAGAAGCACCAACAGAGATTAAGGATTAAGAAGCATTGCAAGTTTTGTAAAAGGATCACTATAACTTTTATCAGAATATTCGTTAACCACAAGATACCTTTTTAGGATGTAGGTCTGCATATTACCTAAGACCAAAAGAAGAAAAAAAAAATCTAATTGTAAGGTCATCCAGTTCTAAGGTCAAAGTTGTAAGGTCATAGATTGTTCTTAACTCTATAAATGGGTTGTTCCAGAAATTCATTTAAAGTTTGTTTCTAAGCTAAAACAGACATTCTAGTTGAAACCATATCATAAATGGTAACTAGGTTTACCCTTCATTCCCAAAGCCTACTGAATACTGAATACCTGTGAAACGATATTTCAAATGCAACATCAATTACGTCTACATGTCCATGGCAAAATGCATTCTCACCATCAGAAGTCTATCTCATCAGTGTCACCAAAATTAGCAAAAAACATCATGCCAGATGCCAATAACCTAACTCTACAACTGCAGGAGGGGCGTGACCAGGATGCTTTTGCTGCATGGAGGTTTATTATGTTACAGAGCAAGAAGTTTGGCGTTAGGCAGCAGGATTAGTTAATTCAGTGCGTCAGGGGCTCAACAGCTCCCCAGTGACCGAGGTGAGGGAGTGCTAGCCTTGGGCTCTCATTTTCAGAGCCTCGGTGATGATGGCCAGCTCCGTGGTGCCAAGGTGGCTACAGCACTGACATCTTCCCTAACCCCGCATTCTGACGCAGACGATAAAACGCAGTGAGGAAAAGGAGACTTTATGCCAAATGTATTTCTTTTGGAGGGAGGCAGGTGGAAAATATTTTCCAGAAGTACTCACAGTTCCCCCTTTTAACTCGCTATGAGAATTTCTCATTGGCCAGGAGTGTATCACATGACCATACTTAAACCAATCACTGTAAGAGGAAGGGGATTGCCGGATTGGTTCAGATCAGTAGTTCTCAGCCCCGCCTGCACAGTGGAATCACCTGGGAACTTTGGAAACAAAATTCCAACTCCTGGCAACAGTATTTTTAAAAGTTTTCAAAGTTCCCCAGCTGTTCCAGATGTATACCCAGAAGTGAGTCCTACTGTATTAGCCCGATCAAGTTTCACTCCAGCCTGAGCCCTGGTGGAAGGTCTGCTCTGACAATGTGGGATGGCAAACACCTGAACAAAATTGGGCCGCTGCCAGCGGTGGGGGGTCGGGGGGTGGGACGCAACTAACTGGATCCGGCACTGCACTCACCTTGCTAAGAGAAGGAATTCCTGTAGGTCAGTGCCCCCTAGGTGACCTATAATGAGAAATCAAAAAGATTTGTTGTAAGATTTAATGGTTATCTTAATTCCAATAAAAACAAGACCACTCTAATCATGCCCGAATACAGACAAAACTACTGTCCAAACCTCAAAAACTGGAAAATGAGGAAAACACCTAAGCTGCAATTCAAGACTGCTTTCCTCTCTGAGGCTTTTCCAGACACTCTCCCTCCTCCTAGAGAGAAGTAAGCTCTTGTGTCTCCTCTATTCCACACCAGCTTTATTAGGGTATGCACATAAGGCCTGAACTTGATTGCTTGCTGCTCTGCCCTCCTGAAATGTGCCCTCTGGGAGGACGGGGATAATGTATGTATTCTACTTTGTGTGTCTAGCAACCAGCACACAGGAGGTCCAATAAATATTTGTTGAATGAATGAATGAATGAATGAATGAATGGGGGACACGGAGAAACAGATAAGAAATGCCTGATGTTAAGAGCAAATATTTACCCAGCACTTATATGTCAAGCACTACGCAAAGCCATGTACACTGAATTGACTCATTGACTCCTAAAAAAACCCTACGATGTAGAAGCTACTATTTCCTTCATTTTAAACATGAACAAAGTGCATTACAAAGAGACTAACCACTTGTCCATGGTCACAAGCTAGAAAGTGACAAGCATGGGACTGGGTCCTGGAGAGTGGTTTGCAGAGCCGGCCACGTTCTTAACCTTTACACCCGAGAGGAAAAATGATGCTCCTGCATTAAGGATGTAGCCCTCTCTAATGGATCCTAATCTGGAGGAGGGCTGTAAGGGGTGCTGCCGTTGGCAGGCTTTGTAACTTTTAGGTTCCTGAAGGCTTTTGCATTCTTGGACTTTTTAGAGGGACAGGGAAAGAGGAATTCCTCAATGACATAAGAAAGGGTGGAAATGGGGAGAAACAAAGGAAAGCATCTAAAATCCTAATCCTGAAAGGGTAAAGCCTGGAGCAGAACTCTCCAATCATGGGCAGGAAAAATAAAAAGGTGAATACTTCAGTTATGGTTTACACAGAACGTGCAATTACATGTGCTTCCAAGCTGCCCCTGCCATTTGTGGGGATCACCACCATCTACTGTTCTCATCTCTGATAAACCACAACCTGGAGAGGAATCATGGTTCCAGTTCTAGTTTCTGCACTGTATTACCCCAAAGGCCATTTGACCATCTTCCCCCAACCTTTAACTCCTCTGTATTGCCCTTATTCTGGCGGATGCAGCTATTACTCACCCAATTCCTTGGGCCAGAAAACCTGGAAGTCTCCCAAGATTCCTCCTTCCCTCTCCTTCCAATTGGCCTTCCTTCCTCTCCAACTGGCCACCGAGTTTTGTGGGTTCTATTTCCTAAATGAATCTGTTCATTCATTTCATATTGATTATGGGCCACGAATACGCCATGACTTGGATAAGACCCCTATCCCCAGCTTCAAAGAGCTTACCGTCTTAATAAGGGCATTTTGCAAATGAACAACCCATTCTACAGTACAGTGGTACACGCAAGAAAGGGGTAAGCAGAGTCCTGGGAGGGAACACCTCAGGGCTTTATGATTCATCTTGGGAAGCCTGAGGGCTTTTCTGCTGGCAATACCCATGCTGAAATGTGAAGGATGTATACCAGGAACCTGGTGAAGGAAGTGTGCGGAAGGGAAGCAAATGCAACTTTCTGGAGGCTAGAACAGAGTAGTGGAAGTTCACCAGGTCCGCAGAGATTAGCCTGGAAGCTGGTCTCCAGCCCGGTCCTAATCCAGTACCACTGCCCAAAGCTTTCCAAAACTCAAAAGAAAAAACCCAGCACCGTCCTTTTTGTCCCTGGAAGTTTGTCCTTCAAGTCTCCCATCACTTGTCATTCGTTCATCAAGTATTTACTTAACACCCACTCTGTACAGGTACCATATTGATAGCGGCCTCAAGGGCGCCTTCCATTTAGGGAATTTTTAGTCTATTGGAGCAGATAGACCGTGGGGGGCATTCCGGGGATGCTGGGGGCTGTGAGGTCACGCTAGAAGCTGACACTGAAGATGTCAACTACCCTTTAAGGACCCCTCTGCCTCACTGCCCACTGCTCACCCCCTCACTGGGGGCTCCAAGCCCGCCACCGGCTTGTCCTCTGAAGGGATAAGCAAGTGTTCTATTCACTGCCCGGAGTGCCCTTCTGCCCTCGCCCCAGGCCACTGCCCGCCTGGGGCCAGCTCCAGTGCTGCGTTCTCCTAGCGTGGCCACACTCATCGGCGCGCGGCTCTGCCAAGGGGGCTGACGCGGCGCGCACGGCCAGGGAGCTCTTGGGGGCAGACGCCTTCCAGCCTCCCGGCCGCCGGGTGCCTACTCCAGATCGGCTCTCTTCCTAGGCGCCTCCCACGCCCGGGCCGGAGAGCGGGCGCTCGGGGTGACGGACGACCCTGCGCGCACGTGGGCGCAGCCTGGAGGCCGCGGGGACCCTCTCCCATGGGGGCGACGGGAGACGTCCCGCCGGTAGACCTTGGCCAGGGGGTCGCGCTCCCCGCCCGCACCCCTCCCGAAGCCCCGGCGGGGACGTGCGGGGGCGCGCCCGGGCGGGAGCGCGCGCGCCAGGCGCCTCCGAGGTCCCCGCAGCGGCTCGGGGCGGGCGGAGGAGGGGCCGAGGGCGGGGCGGCCGCAGCCTCCGCCATTCCCGGCCCCCCCCTGCCGCGGCGCACCGCCTCCCCGCCCCCGCCCGCCCTCCCCCACAGCGCGCGCTCCGCCCGCCCCGGAGCCTCGCCCTCCGCCACGATGAGCAAATGAGCGCGAGCGAGGGCATGAAATTTAAATTCCACTCAGGGGAGAAAGTGCTGTGCTTCGAGCCTGACCCCACCAAGGCGCGAGTGCTGTACGATGCCAAGGTGCCGCCGCGGAGGGACAGGGAGGAGGCGCGGGCTGGGGGACCCGGGACCGAAGGCGGGGGCGGGGGCGGGGGCGGACGGCCTCGCGGAGCTGAGGGACCGGCCGGGCTCCTCGGCCTGCGAGGAGCGGTGCAGCCGGCAGGGGGCGCTCACAGGGCGCTGCGCCTGGGTGTCGGGGCGGGGTCTGGGATGCTTCCACTTCCTTCCGTCAGGCCGGGAGGCGCACGCGCGGTTGGGAGCCTCGCCCGTGCTTTGTCGCGTTACCGGGGCTACCGTTTGCGCCCCGGACTGCAACGGTGGCCGCTGAGGGAGGAGGCCTCTCGAATACGGTTTCTGTCTTCGCGTTAAATCTCTCCTCCTCTGCGGCCCAGTGCCGGGTGGGCTCCTGTGGGACGGCCCTGGCCGTCCGATCCAGGTTCTAATTCATAGTTCCACGGCGCTGGCCGCTGACTTGCGACGTTGTGTCCCTGGGACCCTAGTCCAGTTTAGGCCCCATCCTTCCTGTAGGCCGTGAACCCCACCCTGAGGGCAAGGTTGGCCCAGTGTTTTCGTACCGCAGGGCCTTGCAGCATTTACGTTTTCAAACTCTGAAGGATTTACGTGGGTCTGACCATAGTTGATGGGAATCGCGCCCTGGGCGGGTCCACCTAAGTCTCCGAGAGCTGAGCCACATCTTGCAGCTCCTCAGAATTGGGTGGCGGGCAGGAGTTGGCAGCAGGTCTCCCAGTTCCCCAAGGAAAGCACCCAGGTGCTTTCATTTAAGAGACTTGGCTTCCTAGGGCCTCCTGGGCGAAGCCTTAGGCGGCAGAGACAAGGGCAGTCCCACGTGTGTCTTTGGCGATGTCTGGACAGCTCTGTCAATTAGAGATGCTAAAGGACATCCCTAAAGGGATGAGCATATTCTGCCTTCAGTTCCCTCCCCTGCTGCTCCTGTCTTCTAACCTCGTCTACTGTCCCTCTTTCTCCTTGACCCCGAGGCTCCTCACGGGGCGACACGCCCCATCATTAGTCTTAGTTGTTCCCTCTAGGGACACAACAGGGAGGGATTCCAGAGTCTCCAGCCAGCCGTCCTGGCACTGGATATAGGGGAGCCCAGGAAACTACAACTCCCAGAGGTCTCAGGGCTGCAACTTTCATCTAGCCTGGACTCTTTCCTTAGTGACAAATCGGCCGGCCAATGGCTTCAGAAGCCTCACACTGTCTCACGCTCAGAGACCAATCACGGGGTGGTTGGACGGATGTTTCCTATTTTGAAGGCGTCCACTCGGGGGAAAAATGATAATTGAAAGGAAAAATATTTCAACCCAGCTCTCGGTCTAAAAGAGGAGAGAATGCTTTCTTTTCTTTAAAAAGGGGTCTATGAATTAGTTTTCCTGATGTAACTTCTAATTTTCTGTATGTCCTATCATTTGTGGGCAATATTTCTTGGTTTCAGATTGTTGATGTTATTGTTGGGAAAGACGAAAAAGGCAGAAAGATCCCAGAATATCTGATCCATTTTAATGGTTGGAACAGAAGGTGAGTGAACTTGTTAAACCAGACTGAAAATTGATTGTCTTTGCAGCACAGGAACATTGCAGACTTCTTTTTAAGTTTTAGAAACACTTGTAGAGAACTTTGTTTCATTTCCTGTTTTTACTTTGTAACACTGCAAACTTCTTTACGTTTTAGAAACACTTGTAGAGAAGTTTGATTCATTTCCTGTTTTTACTTTGTTACCAGAACTTGCCTATTCTGAGGAATAGTTACTTTTAAGTCGATTGTATTTGAATTCTGTCTGGGTGATTCTGGAAACCCCAGTTGTTTCTCTGTCTGAATGAGTTACTTTTTCAGTTTATTTGCCTCCTCTTTGTGATTTTAAAATATTTAAATCGTTTTCTAAAATGTAATTCTGGGGCATTTCTATTGCTTTGAGGTACTTTTAGCCTTTGTTTTATATCAAACTAAAGTACTGAATTTTCCTTTTTTGTTCAATTAGCTGGGATAGATGGGCAGCCGAAGATCATGTGCTTCGTGATACCGATGAAAATCGTAGATTACAGCGTAAATTGGCAAGAAAAGCTGTAGCTCGCCTGTAAGAATACACAAATCAAGATATAAATGTTATCCATTGTGTTTTCTCTTAGTGTTTTAGACTTTTATGATAGTAATAAAATGACAAATATTTATTAAGTAATTTTACATATTTAAAGTGTGTAAGAGGAAGAGTGTTCCTATGGTATTCTAAATAACCTTAGTGTTTTCAGATTGGTTATTGTATAATCTTCTGAAATGGAAATTACCATTTATGTTCTGAAGTTTAATGATTTTTCAAATGTATTTCATTGTTTATTATATCTTGTTTTGATCTCAGGACTCAAGAGTTCAATGTCAAAATTTATTTCAGTTGTTTGCTACTCTTTTTCAGGAGGAGCACAGGAAGAAAGAAGAAGCGCTGCAGGTTGCCTGGTGTTGACTCTGTCTTAAAAGGCCTCCCCACTGAAGAAAAAGATGAAAATGATGAAAACTGTGAGTAGCTTCACTTCATTTTCTTTGGCTGAAAGAACTTCCACCTAGACTGAGAGAAGGATTCATTGAAATTCCAGACAGGGAAACACTTCAAGCTCATTATGTATAATATTTGCTCCATTTATTTTTGACAATTAAAGTAGCAGTCAATATAAGTCGATAAGTCAGTAATAGCACCTTAGCAGAGTCATGCTTGTGACTGCTGCCCTCTCAGCCAGCATCTTTGTACAAACCCCTCATGGGTGTGTTCTCATGGGATCTGTTCTCTTTTTGGCACCTCCCAGACCTTAGTCTCATTTATGAATGCAACAGGAAACTGTAGGATCCTAACTGACAAAACACTTTCCGATCATTAGCTTGTGTGATTTTTGCATCTGTTGAAATTGGTTGTCAAAATAAATTTCTATTGTGAAAGATACAGCATTTGTGTTTGGCATTTAAAAATACATGGAATTGCAGTTTGTTATTTCCAATAGCACCCGCACTACAGGTGAAGATCTGTAGACATAAGGGTTGGTGAAGTATATAATGCAAGTTCACCAGATGCTTTTGTTTCACCTAGCATTAAGCAGTTCCTCTGACTGTAGTGAAGACAAGGATGAAGAAATAAGTGAAGAAAGTGATATTGAAGAAAAGACTGAGGTGGTATAAAGTTTTTATTGTAAAAACTTTCTCTTTGTTGTATATTTTAGTGGTAAAAGTTCACAGTGAAATACTCCAGTTGTGAATTGTTTTCTAAAGATACATCTTTTAAACCAATAATGTAAATTTTTATCTGACATTTAAAGAAAAACAACCCTTATAGTCACCGTATGAGTCTCTCAGTGGCTCTTTATGCCCCTAAAATGTTTCCACAAATTATAGTTATCTTTCTTTCCAGTCAAATAATTTGTTTTATAATGATAAATTTCTTTTAATGGAGTCTACAGACTGTGATGTCTTCTACCTGCCTCCAAAGTTAGTATAAATCTGACTGGTAAACTTAAATGGGAAAGAAATGAAATACATATTTGCATTGTGTTTAGTGCCGCCAAACAAGTTAACTTTTGGCCGTTAACATACTTTTAATTAGAACACCTGGCATACTATGATTGTTGAGGATTAGCTGGGTTTGTTTCATAGCAGGCCTTCCTTGGATATTGACTCTCCTACTGTTTTAAATAGTTAAAAATGGAATTTTGATATTGCAGAAAGAAGAACCAGAGCTTCAAACAAAAAGGGAAATGGAAGAAAGAACAATAACTATAGAAATCCCTGAAGTTCTGAAGAAGCAGCTGGAGGATGATTGTTACTACATTAACAGGAGGAAACGGGTATGTAGGGAGAATGCATAAAACATTGATTTGTTTGGCATTTTCATTTTGCCATATTTTGCAGTCATAGACGTAAGCAATAACGAATTTTGGAGGAATGAAATTTATATTTTTCAGCTTTGTCTGAGTCAGGTTTTAAAGTTCTCTGCCAGTGGTGCTGTGCAGCTGATTAAATTATAACTCACACAGCCCTGGCTGCCCATTAGGGTTGTGTTGGGAGCTTTCCAGAATCCTGCTGCTTGTGCTTCAGCCCAGAAGTTAAGAATTAATTGATCTGTGGTGGAGCCCAACTGCAGGTATACTTGAAGGAATCCCCCAGGTTGTTCTAACAGATCACTAAGCTTAAGAATCACTGCTTACATCTATTCAAAAAAGTAATATTGTAATCAACATAAGGTTATGATCAGTAGAGGAAAAAAGATCAAAGAGATTGCAAACATATTTAAGAAGTTCTATTCAAACAGAATTGGCTTTGCTTTATTTTTGAGTTAAAAAATGGTACAGACATGACCAGTGTTTCTTGGAATATGTGGTTTGTTACATTAGGATGCATACATCAGATGTCTATGTTTTTGTTAACAGTTAGTGAAACTTCCATGCCAGACCAACATCATAACGATTTTGGAATCCTATGTGAAGCATTTTGCTATCAATGCAGCCTTTTCAGCCAATGAGAGACCTCGTCACCATCACGTTATGCCACATGCCAACATGAACGTGCATTATATCCCAGCAGAAAAGAAGTGAGTACTGGCATGTTTGGTATTTTGTGGTTCTCT
Source organism: Macaca fascicularis (assembly GCF_037993035.2). NCBI lineage: Eukaryota > Metazoa > Chordata > Mammalia > Primates > Cercopithecidae > Macaca > Macaca fascicularis. The sequence goes on from NC_088395.1 coordinate 11,512,770, forward strand.
CTGTATTAGGTGGCTTCCATTTAGAATAGGTGACACTTGTCTCTACTCAGTTATTTTGAATTCATTTAATGTTTAATAATTGATAATTCATTGAATCATCTAATATTAAAACCTTGTCACTTTTGTGAAATCTTCAGTACTTCAATAACTATTTACACATCTGACATGGATGCATTGAAAGTGCACTGCCTCAGCACAGAGACAGTTTTTTCGGTGATACTGTTTAGGGCAAGAACTTTCCTTGAGAAGCACCAGAATGGGCAGTAAGGATTTCTCAAAGCTTGTTTACAAACAGATTTTCATTCCAGTCAGAGAAAGCTTCCTTGTATCCTGCCTGGCATGCATGACCCAGCTGGACAAGAGGCAGAAAGGTGGAGTGTTGGAGTTAAAGCAAGGGTTAGGGGTTCACTAGGGTCAAGCTGTTTCATTTTGCAGTGATAGGGGTGTGTCCACCTGTCCACTTTTGCAGCACAGGCTGCTGGACACCTCTGTGGCCTTGAACGTATTTATTTGTGTTTAGTGGGGTAAGGTAAAGTGACTGCTGTACTTTCTGCACTTATGTTTTCCTATGTAATCTTGACAGCTACAAATCCATTTCATTTTGTGTGTACGTAGGTGTAATATATAATGATTAGATTTCAAACTGCCCTATTAAAAATCGGCAACTTCATTGTGAAATTTTGGAAAGTACCTCTTACTTAATTGTGTCTGTAATCTCTTCTTTTTAATCCTGCCAGTGTTGACCTTTGTAAGGAGATGGTGGATGGATTAAGAATAACCTTTGATTACACTCTCCCGTTGGTTTTACTCTATCCATATGAGCAAGCTCAGTATAAAAAGGTGACTTCGTCTAAGTTTTTTCTTCCCATTAAGGAAAGTGCCACAAGCACTAACAGGTAAGTTATATAGCCTGCACTTTCACCCTCACATGTCAGCAGTACAATAATAAGATCCTTATATTGAAGAGTTCAATCTGATAGTGTGGACCAACATGTTTGGAGGAGGGAAGGAAATGAAAATGTGTGTCCTGGAGGTTTTCTTTTTTCGTGGGTAAGCTAAGTCATCATTTCACTTTCATATGGCTCTGGCAGATTTTACCAAGTGAAGACCCCAGCATAAAGAACTTAGGTGGGATGATGAGCAGCTACCCCATTTTTGGGGAAGATGGTAGGGGGTGGGGTGAAGAGAGGACAGGCTGAGGAGAGTGGAAGGGGCAAGTTTGAATTGAGCCCCCTCACTGGCTGTTTGTGTTAGTGGCAGAGGTTCCTTAGGAGCCTCCTTCTTTTGCAGGTGTGGGATGGACTGAAGGCAAGCCTAGCCAGTAATATTAAATGGGAATGTTCACACAGGGCCTGCAAACTTTGGCCTTCAATAAAAGTTACTTCTCTTCTTGCTCTGCGATATCACCACTTTTCCTCCCTCAGTTACCAAGCATGCTCTGTTCTTTTTTGAGGGGGCAGGGAGGGGGATCCTGCAACCTAAAGTCTTTCCCTTAATCTCTGTAAGGTATTGTGCTCGCTCCCTCTTGCCTCTCCCTGAGAGAGTGGTCTGTTCTCATGATTTCCATTCATCTGTCTCCTCTGTTAACCACTTATCGTCTGCCTTCATCTACTGCTGTTCTGCAAAACTGCCTGCAGGTGAACTGATAACCTCCCACTTGCAGCGTGCTGCCCTTTGCCTTGGCCACCTTGCCCTGCCCTCCCTTTCTCCCTCTGCTTCATGGCTATTGGCTCCCCAGCTTCTCTTTCCGCCTGGCCACCATCTCCTCTCAGCCATCCTTCCTTTGGTAGCGTCTCTCTCCTTTCCCTTTCCCCATGTCAGTTTCACTCCAGGTGAGAGGCCTGCAGGACTCACTGGGGGTGCCTTGCAGAGTTATGGAGAGGGTCCAAGTGACTTATGTACATATTTACAACCCTCCTGGAGTAGAGAGAGCATTTCGTGTCTTCAGAAGCACTCCATGTTCTGGAAAGGCCCTTTGAGCCAGCTGTGTGTGACATTCTCCATCTTCCCTAGGAGCCAGGAGGAACTCTCTCCCAGCCCGCCTTTGTTGAATCCATCCACGCCACAGTCCACAGAGAGTCAGCCGACCACTGGTGAACCAGCCACCCCTAAAAGGCGCAAAGCTGAGCCAGAAGCATTGCAGTCTCTGAGGCGGTCCACGCGCCACAGTGCCAACAGTGACAGGCTTTCCGAGAGCAGCGCTTCACCTCAGCCCAAGCGCCGGCAGCAGGACACGTCCGCCAGCATGCCCAAGCTCTTCCTGCACCTGGAAAAGAGTAGGTTCATTCTCGGGTGCTCCAGGCCGGGGAGAGCCAACGTGTACCTTTTGCCTAGTCAGTGCCAGGCATGGTGCTGAGGTTACGTGTTTATGTACAGTGCGTGTGATTCCCATGTCCAAAGTGCTGTTAATGCTGCCTGCTTCCTGGAGCTGTAGACAGTTGAAGCACCTGGCGCAGATTGCAGTGCAGCTGTGGTGGAGGCAGGACTGGGCTGTTTCCTCAGCCTTTTTTTGCCATCACTCTACCGATTGTGAGCAAATTGAGTTATCAGAATTCTATATATTGTGTAGCTGGGCCTAACGAAACATTCAAAATGAGCAATTCTAATGGGTTGTTTAGCTTTTTGTTTCCTTTGTACTCTATCTCTGTAGTCTCTCCATTCTAAAGTTAATTTGGAAAGGTCTGTCCTAAAATATCAAAGTAAGAATGCTCAGATTTCCATAATCTCTTCTTACCTCCTCTCAGCCCAACTCAAACTCCATCAGATCTGCTCACCTTGATTTTCAGCTGGAATGTTTCAATGGGCAAAATAAATTAGACAAGAGTTAACTTTCTTTTTTTCCAAAATACACACAGGTTGATTTGCTGTAGTATAAAACTTAGAAGTAAGCCACTGCTAATTAATCATTTTAAACTGTCAAAAACTGGGAAAACAGGTGTCATGAATCAGATACAATTACTGTGGAAACTAACATTAGCTATCATACACTAACCAGGCATTTTTTTCCCAAATTAATTAAAATCTGGTTGTTTAGCCTGTGCTAATGAAGCACTCTTACTAGGAGTATTCACTTTACATTGAAGATCTCATTCACAAATCAAATACAGGGTGCTCTGTGCTTATATGCTTCCACCCTTGACTGCCAACAACGTGTGAAATGGAAAGTTGATGGCAGCAGGGCCGACGATGCCACCTGGTGCCTAGCGGGCTCAGTGAGTTAGGAAGTCAGCAGTAGGGGAGGCAGCTTGCATGCCTGTCCACCGGTACACTGTGTGGAGGTGGAAACAGAGCTACACCAGCAGGTGCCAAGCACCCAACTGCAGAGATGGAAGCCTAGTTGCCTTCCTTTCACAGAGCTCAGCTGCTCGCAGGCTGTGAAATCTAAGACACCCCTCATAAATATCAAAAACACCTCCAAAGCTAAGGTCAGTGTAAAACTATTTGGAGTCGAATCCCCATGCCCCAGTAGGCATATCTTGTGTATGACCTGTGCCCTGTTCTTCCCTCAGCCCCTCCTGCTGTGCTGACTCCTTCAGGGGTCCTTCTAAGCATCATCCTGTTGGAACTCCCAAAACTGTCATCACAGTGCCATTCTGTGTTCAGGTGCCCGTTTCCTTGTGTACATCCTGTCCCTGCCGTATCATAAGGTCCTGAGAGAAGGGACTGACTTGTTGATTGTGTCAGCCCATCACAGCTCAGTTTTGGGGCATAGTTCCAGGTGCGTGAAAGTATTTGCTGATTCTTTGAAGATTGAGAAAGCTCAGAAAGGCAGAGTTGAAGAAGACATACCTTTAAGAGAAGCCCTTTGAATAATCAAGTGCTAAAACAAAGTTAGGTGCTTTTTAAAAACAGCTTGAAACATACCTTAAAATTCACACATTTAAAGTTTTTAGTGTCTCCAGACACAGTGGCTCATGCCTGTGAGACTGGGGCAGGAGGATCACTTGAGGCCAGGAGTTCAAGATCAGCCTGGGCAATATAGTGAAACCCCATCTCTTAAAGAAAAAAATAGCCAGGTGTGATGATGTGCACCTATAGTCCCAGCTACTTGGGAGGCTGCAGCTGTGGCTATGGCTGAGGCTGAAACTGGAGGATCGCTTGAGGCCCAGAGTCCAAGACTGCAGTGAGCTCTTATTGGGCCACTGCAGTCGAGCCTGGGCGACACAAAGAGACCACACTGTCTGATAGATAACTAACAAAATAATTTCAGTTGGGCAAAACTAAAGAGTTGGGCAACCATCACTGAAATCAGTTTCAGACATTTTCACCGCTCCAAAAAAGAAACCCCACATCGACTAGCAGTTACTCATTTGCCTCTCCCTATGTCCCCTGACAATCATTAATCTATTTGTCTCTATAGATTTGCCAGTTTGGGGCATTTCATATAAATGGAATCATCTGTATGTAAGTGGGTAATAAGGATTGGTTGATTGAAGATTGAAAAGGGTCAGCTGGGAAAATTTTTAAAAAGACAGTGTTTTTAAAAGTGCTACAAAATAAAGTGCTATCTTTTTCTGTTTCTCTTTGTATTTTTTATTTTTTTATTTGTATTTATTGATGTGAAATTCACATATAAAATTAACCATTATAAAGTGAATAATTCAGTGGCACTTAACAGCTTTATTGACACATCCACATATACAGTTCAATCCAATAGTTTTTAGTGTATTCACAGAGTTGTGTGATCATCTGCACAGTCAATTCCAGAACATTTTTAGCACCCCCAAAAAGAAACCCCATACCCAGTAGCAATCACTCCTCACTTCGCCTTCTGCAAGCTCCTGGCAACCACTAAGCTGCTTTCGGTCTCTCTGGATTTGCCTACCCTGGGTATTTCATATAAATGGAAACATAGTATGTGGCCCTTTGTGATTGGCTCCATTCACTAAGTCTAGTCTTTTAAGGTTCATCCACATTGTAGCATGTGTCAGTGCTTTATTCCTTATTTTTTTAACCAAACAAAATTCAGGTGCTGTTATAAAAGGAAAGTCTTATTGTTAAAGGTTGGTGCTTTCTGAGAACCAAGTTTAGATTTATGTTCTGCAGTTTTTAACAGTCTTGAGGCAGTCTTTAATTCAGTTGCTGTGTGAATAATTTCATGTTTTTCTTTGGAAGAAACACCTGTGCATAGCAGATCATCTTCACCTATTCCTCTGACTCCTAGCAAGGAAGGGAGTGCTGTGTTTGCTGGCTTTGAAGGGAGAAGAACTAATGAAATAAATGAGGTAAAGAATGTTTGATGTTTGTTCCCAATGGTTCCTTCATTTGTGATTACTTTGATTCTACAGGTGGAAGTCAAGGTTCTTGAAGCATCATGTTGCTATTACTGTAAACATTAACAAAATTGTACGTAAGATTATGCTTAACACTGTGGGTTTTGGTTTCTAAAGCGAGAAAATTGTTAGGATTTCAGCCCTACACTGACAATTATCTTTTAAATAAGTGCAATTATTGAAATGCCAGTATTTTTACTTTATAGAACAGATGTCAATACACCTTTTCCACAGAGGGCCAGAGGGTAAATACTTTAGGCTATTTGTGGGCCATATGGTGTCTGTCAAGGTTACTTAACTCCAGAAGTAGCCACAGATAGTATGTAAATAAAATGAGTGTGCTATATTCCAATAAAACTTGATTTATGGACACTGAAATTTGACTAGCATTTAATTTTCATGTGTTTGAAAATTTTGTTTGTTTTTCAATCATTTAAAAATATAACATCCACTCTTAGCTTGTGGGCAATATAGAAACAGGCAGTAGTTGGGCGGGCTGTGACCAGCAGGCTGTAGTTTTCTGACTCCAACTTTAAATACTTGATTCCCCTCCATCATTAACAGTAATACCAATAGCCGTCCCTTCAGGGATGTGCTCTAGGCCACCACTGTGCCAGACACTTGAACCCAATTACTTTGAATTCTCGAGATCAGTCTTGCCACCAGATTTCCACTTGATAGATGGGAAAACTTTTCATTTTAAAACTATTTTTAAGGCCCATTAGGTGATCTGTAGGTGGTGAGTTTGTCAGGGATTCTAAAGACGTCTCAGTCTATCAGCAAATTCTGTGAAAGTCTCCTAGGAGGTGAGATTTTTTTTTTTTTTTTTTTTTAAGTGAGTAGGAGTTGCACAGGGGAAAATGGCTTTGCTAGGCAAAGAACATTTTTTTTGACACAGGGTCTCACTCTCATGCTGTCACCCAGGCTGCAGTGCAGTGGCAGGATGTTAGCTCACTGTAGCCTCCACCTCCTGGGCTCAAGCGATCCTCCTGCCTCAGCCTCCCGAGTAGCTGGAACTACAGGCTCAAGACACTATGGCTTGGCTAATTTTTGCATTTTTTGTACAGACTAGGTTTTGCCATGTTGCCCAGGCTGGTCACCAACTCCTGAGCTCAAGTGATCCTCCCACGTCTGCCTCCCAGAGTGCTGGGATTACAGGCATGAGCCACTGTGCCCAACCTAGGCAAACAGCACTTGATGATGGGAAGAGAGGTCACAAAACTTTCTTCCAGATGATAACTATCTTCAGTAGTGTGTACCCTAAGGTCTCTCCAGAGACTGCTCAACTCTGCTGTTCCAGCAGCAAAGCCATAAACAAAGGGACGTGGCTCTGCCTTAAACAAAGGGGTATGGCTCTGTGTGCTGCCCCCTCAATTCATTCATGGACACTGAGAATTTAATGTCATATGATTTTCACATATCACAAAATATTATTATTTTTTTTCCCCAACCATTTTGAACATACAAGCATTGGGCTGGACTTGCCCAGGGGCTACAGTTGGCTGACCCCATAGAGAATCTAGAAAGCCTAATTTGTGTTATGATGATTGTTGAGGGTAGGTTAGGAAATCCCTAGTTCAAGCAGTCTCTGACACGCCCATTTTTCATATAAGAATGCACTGCGAATTTTATTATTGAAGGGAAATCGTGAATTTAAGGGGCATCTGAGTTGTCAAGGGCCGTTCCCACACTGGTCTGCAGTGTGAATGCGCCATCTAGTGGTTATAGGTACAGCTGCAACTTACAGTTTAAAAGTGCTTTCTGGGAAATGGTTGGGGTTCAGGCGACTCTCACAAGGACTCATGAGACCTTCGTGGATTCCCACCTTCTTACGTACCTCTACCACTGTATTTTTTGACCAGGGCTCTTTCTCTCAGTACTAGTCACTGCTCCACAGTACTAGGGGCTGGTCTGGGCCAGCGCATGCCAGTAAAGACCCATCGATGGTTCCCATACATACCCCATTGGGAATTCCCCCGACTAGAAACCTACTGTTTTCCCCCTGGAAAATGTGTCTTCATAAATAGAAGGTTATAAACTGCCTTGAAACACAGAATTGAGTGAGTGAGGTAGAGCCAGATGACCTGCTTTTGTACATGCCAAGTGCTGTTCATGCCTCTGAGATTGCAAAGTCCTGTATGTTTCCTTTGAGTCACTTTCAGAACAGTTCCAAAGCTTCAGCTGTGTGCACTGGGCAGGTGCTGGAGATGTTGTAGAGTTGCTGGAACGATCCCTTCCCTCAGTGCTCCACAGTGCAGAAGTGGGCGCTGCTGGTGGAGACCTAGGCGAGAATCTAGGCCTGACTAGGCAGGGGCTGAAGTGAAGCTAGGCCTTTGTCCTGGATCCTTCAGGGCCACCTTGGTGCTTATTAGCTTCTGGCAGTTTCATGTTGTTAAACTGACTATATCAGCATTTCTGAGTTTGTGGGGGCACCTTTCTGCTTTGTCTGCTGGAGGGCTTTCTGCAGTCTGACTGTTTTCATATTGAATATGACGTCCCAAAAGCCAAAGTAGCAGCTGAGTAGAGTAGGCTCTGGTTCTATAATTTACTGAACTACTTTTACGGAAATTCATCAGAGATTTTTGAAATGCAACTCTCCCTTTAACAAAAGCCCCAAGTCCACCCACAGTTCAGAAATTCAGAATGAAGACAAATCAATTATCAGGTTTGAAGTCTATTTCAGTTGATTCAAGGATTAAAAAATTCAAATTCATTTCCATAAGGAATCTAACAGCCAGAAATTAAGGAATCTTGAAACAACAGTAATACTATTCAGAACATCTATGGATTACTTTTTAATGCTTCATTCTGTCTCTAGTGCAACAGGATTTTCTTTTTTCTGGGTGGGGGGAGGGAAGGAGGGGCAGAGTTTCACTTGTCACCCAGGCTGGAGTGCAGTGGCACAACCTTGGCTCACTGTAACCTCTGCCTCCCCAGTTCCAATGATTCTCCTGCCTCAGCCTCCCAAGTAGCTGGGATTACAGGTGTCCACCACCACACCTGGCTAATTTTTTGTATTTTTAGTAGAGATGGGGTTTCAATGTATTGGCTAGGCTGGTCTCAAACTCCTGACCTCAGGTGATCCACCCATCTTGGCCTCCCAAAGTGCTGGGATTACAGGTGTGAGCCATCGCACCTGGCCATGCAGCAGGATTTTCAATAAAGGGGCTAAAGAACCCAAACAGAGTTATTTATAGGGAATAACTGTTGCGAGTTAAGAAATTAAAGACTTTTTAAATCTATTTTAAGTGTTTTTGCCTTTCATCTTTGTTTTTTGTAAGCTTGTGTTTATTTTGATACAACGGCTTATTTTTTCCCCTCTACGTACAATTTACTATCATAATTGTTAGGTGGTTGGAAGTGTCTCCATTAAGAGTGACAAAAACAATTCAATTCGTGCTTTTTCCAGGTCCTTTCCTGGAAACTTGTGCCTGACAATTACCCGCCAGGTGACCAGCCGCCTCCACCCTCTTACATTTATGGGGCACAACATTTGTTGCGATTGTTTGGTAAGAATCCTGATTCCTGCTTTCTTTCCATTTTTCATTTTGCATTCTCTTGTTAGCTTTCTATACACCTTGTGGTTTGGGCTATAATTGTCTAAGAAATTTGGGGATCTAAGAAAAATCAAAGGTAACCTATCAAAAGGCACTGAATGAATCTTAAATTTCATAAAAATTATGTTTGTAATATTTGTACTGCTACACTGTCTTTGTTCAGTAAGAGTTTGGGGTTTTGTTTGATAATGTGGATGTTAATTTCAGTTCCAATAGAGATAAGGAGGGGCCCAGACCTTCCCTGAGTGAATCCTATGCATTGTCAGATTCTAATTGTGAATGGTTTTACCTTTATTTTTAATGCAGTCAAACTTCCGGAAATCCTTGGAAAGATGTCCTTTTCTGAGAAGAATCTGAAGGCTTTATTGAAGCACTTTGATCTCTTTTTGAGGTATTTTTATTACTTTGTCAAAACTTACATCTGTTGCTGTATATGTGGCTTCTCTGAACTTCTCTTTAGCACATAGGGAAGTCAGCTCTGTGGTATTTTAAATAGTAGAAGTATTACCTAAGTATGGTTGGTTCTAACCGTAATGGGAATTAGGAGTGGGTTTTTTTGGTATTTCTTTTTTCCATAATTTCTCTGGTTTCTGAGTTAGGGGCATTCATTGTACAGAGGTGAAGCTTTTTGTCTCACTAGAAGAATTTAATTAAAAAACCTTATACATAGAAAATAAATTTTCTAAAGTAGAAGTGATTGAGATTGATGATAATTTAGTTTTACATTTTTTTATTCAACAGTACCTCAAGCATTGGACTTTCCTTTGTTGCATGTACATAAACTAACGTAAATAGTAGCATGTATAGGTTGGATTTTGGTGTTTAGAATTAAGAGAAAAGACCCCTCGTCTGTGTTGTCATGTATGAATTCAGACAAAGGTATTGTTTCCTGCAGCTGACAAAGCCAGTCATTTTTTTTATCTAATAGGATCATTTGACCTGAGGCTCTGCTGTGTCCTCTCCCTTCCAGATGATGCCTGTGGACCACTTCCTCTCCTTGGCCTTCAAGGCTAGTCATTCCCCTGCCTCACCCAGCTCATCCTGGCTACCTGACTTTGTTTCTTCCTTCTCTTTAAGGAGCATCTCTTCCTTGTATCCAGGCCCCACCCTGACTCATCAAAGTAGGATTTACCACAGAGTGGAGAGCATCCCAGCCAGGGAAATTGTCTTGTGGTTTTAAGAGATCCTTTCATGTAGGCATTTTGAATAAAATGTCCATGAGTGAAATTAGACTTTACAACATTCTCTTGGAAACAAGTTTCCAAAATACCCTCTTCCCTCCCAGCCTCTTCCTCAACAAAACCCACAACTCTGTTTGGCATAAAATTTTATAAACTGAAATCAAATAGTGCCAAGAAAATATGAAGAGTCAGCTGCAGGATAGCATAGGAAATCCTGCTTATTTTGATGCATACCTAATACAAAATAGAAATTAGAATTTTAGGAAGTAACTTAGGAGGATTTATTAATAAACCTAGTAAGAGGTTTTAAAAATGTATTCGAAGATAACAACCAGAATCAATGGACTCAATGATCATAGAGTACACTCATAGAAGAAAATGAGTTAGCTATCCAGTGAGTTTTGACTCAATTTATACTAAAGAAGGTTTGTACATTTTTAGGAATTTGGGCAGGTGGGAGTCAGTGGGAAGCAAGCATAAGGCTAATGTGCTTATTAGTGAATAATGCACATGTGAGAGTCTTAACCCTCCATGGCAAAATCAGTTGAATTTTGAGTCAAGATATCATCTGTGTATTGCAGACTCTTGAATGACCAGCACATTTTTTAACATCCGTCTTCATACATATGAGTCTTTTCTATGTCTTGGTACTGTCAGCTAGAACTGTAACATCTTTTGGCATGGCAAATTAGGACACCAAATGCCCTTACTAGTTGTTCTGTTCAATTTTCGTATGACTTTGCTCATATAAATGATGTACATTTCTCAAGTGAGATTTATTGTTTATAATCGTTTTTTATTTTTTATTTTATTTGCTTCTTTTTTTTTTTTTTTTGAGACAGAGTCTCACTCTGTCGCCCAGGCTGGAGTGCAGTGGCACGATCGTGGCTCACTGCAAGCTCCGACTCCCAGATTCACGCGATTCTCCTGCGTCAGCCTCCCAAGTAGCTGGGACTATAGGCACCCGCCACCACGCCTGGCTAATTTTTTTGTGTTTTTAGTAAAGATGGAGTTTCACTGTGTTAGCTAGCATGTTCTCGATCTCCTGACCTCGTGACTGCCTGCCTCGGCCTCCCAAAGTGCTGGGATTACAGGTGTGAGCCACCGTGCCCAGCCTATAATCTGTTGTTTTTAATAGTTTGTTTGAACAACAGAAAAATGTAGAAACATTCACGGGCTTCCCCCCGCCACAGAAGTGTTTATATAACCAGACTGCCACCTAGTGGAGTGTAGGTTCTGTTTCCATTTGTATACTTGATGATGGTGAAGGCATTCAGATAAGTAGTAATTCACATAGAAGCTGGATAAGTGCAGTGAAAATAATCAATATAGAGAGATCAAAATTATAGTCATTTTTTTTCTTCCTAATACCAAAAAAACAGTTGAAATGTTAGTAGGTTGAAAGTCAATATTTTGCTTGATGATATTTAGTCCTTAGTTAGTATGGTGCTCATTGGGGCTATTTTTTCTTTTCAGGTTTTTAGCAGAATACCATGATGACTTCTTCCCAGAGTCGGCTTACGTCGCTGCCTGTGAGGCACATTACAGCACCAAGAACCCCCGGGCAATTTATTAAAATGTTGATGGTTCTGTAAGAGCAACTGCTCTGTCTAGTTTGGCGCTCTGGATTCCAGGTGAACAACTTAACAAGGTGGTGGGTCTTTACCCACAGCACAAACACAGTGCCCACCTTGGGGCTCTGTTGTTTGAGTTGCCCACATACTGCAGTTATTCTGTTAGGAATGATTCCCTGGGTGCCTGAAAGTGTTCTGACACGACACTTGTTACTGTGCAGGCCATCTGTGATGGCAAGGCAAAAGCAACTATGTTCACAGTGAAAGGTTCGTGGAATAGGTTAGGCCATTTCAGTAGACATTGCAGTTAGTTAGCAAGAACCACGTTGTCTCTTTATGTTTTATTTTTTATTTTTTGCAAACTGGTTTTATTTTTTTGATGAAGCTGAGCAACTCTGTCCAACAAGGTTTAGTTTGTACTTGGAAACCACAAAGTAGTCTCAAAGTATTTTAGAGGGAATCGATATTGATGGCAAAAGAAAATTTGCAGCTATACATTTGCTTCTAACGGTTCCCTCTCTGTGAAACATTATTTTTGGTGATCTAAAGAAAGCATTGCCTTTCTTGTTTGAGATTTTAGGGCTATACTTTGTTGTGTAATGTTATGGTTCCCTTTCTGTAAAATGTTATTTTTGGTGATCTAAATAAAGCCTGTCTTGTTTGAAAGAACCAGGAGAGAGAGTTTTCACTCTGGCCTTGTCCTCTTTAATGCAGGATAACAGTGGGGTAACCTTTTGACTCATAACTTTAGGTTTCATTTTGTTTTTCCTTTGTGCCTTTTTTGTTAAATCCCCCTTTGGTTTTGCCTCACTTGGCAGCAGGACCAGACAGTGGTTCCTAGAAGTTTCTGCAGTTCTGTGCTGTCTTGTTGCTGCATTGTGGGCTCATCTGGGGCCAACCCCAGTTTATCCTCCTCCTCCCTCATTACCAACTGACAGTCTCTGCAGTCACTCCTCTAATCCTTATTTTAGTCTCACATGCCTCCCCCATCTTCAGATGTTTTAGAAAGTTCTAACTTCGTAGAAAGGGTATCAGTATCATACCAGCATTGAATATAGCACGTGCTTTGTGACTCAACTCAGTAGACCTTAACTTCCAAAGACCACTGGTTGTGAACAAGGGCCACAAGGATTTTTTAAAAAATCTGTAGATGGTTTCATCAAAGTGACTTATGCATACACTGACCAATGAGAATCAATACTGTGCACTTAATTGCTAAGTTAGACGTGGGTTTTGGTTTCTCATCCGGAGTAGTACTCAGGTTCGTGGTAGTTTTTATCTCCATTTGGTTTATGCAATGCTTGTTTAAATCTGGTGCACCTGCAGTGTGCTCTGAATTGCTTAAAAAGTTGAATCAGTAATTACTTATGGCCAGGAAAAGGAAAAAGATTTTCTTTTGTACGACTCAACTTGTTTAAATGTCTCCAATGAAGTGAGCCCAGACTTTGTTGGAACATTTGTATAGGCACATACCTTGAGTTTACAGTTAATTCATTTTCCAGTAAGGAACAATTTATTTTCTTCCCCTAAAGGCATTTTTTAAATGCAACTTCAAAAGTTGATGATGTTCAGCTTTGGTTGATTCAAGTACTAATTTTTCATCAAAACACCTATCCCTCTATTGTTTATTACTAATAATTCAAAATATTCCTCAGATAAAAATATTTAAATGTCTAAATAATCCTTATACAAATTACAAATTATCTTCCTTTTGTTAATTTTTAAACTGTTACTTTCTTAAACTGCCAAACCTTACAGTTGTTAAGTCTTGCATTCATTGTCAATGTTTTCCTTTTAGTAGTAATTTAAAAGCATGTTGAAAACGATATTTCAATAACTTCTGTATCAGATCCTTGTACTAGATCTTTGACAAAATCTTGTGAGAACAAAAAAACAATTTCTGAGCAGAAATAGAATATATAAATCATTCCAGGGTATGGTGTACACTAAAGAAACCAAAGAAAACTTATCAATTTATAAAAGTTGCCATCTCTCATTAGATATTGTCAACTCAAAAATTTGAGCAAGTATAATGACCCTGTTTTGCCATTAAAAAAAATAGTTCAATTGCCTTTGCTCTTTAAGATTTGGCTTGTCAAGAGTTAAGTTTTTCTCAACCGTTTTTGACTACTTATTCTGCTGCCAGAAACTAGTAGGTATGGGAAACAGGAAGAACAATAAGGCATGGTCCTTGTTGGAATACAGGTAAGATAATTTTTACAGGTACTGACCATCATTTTTACTAAATCAAGTTTGGTATTAAGGAAGTGTATTACTTTAATCAGTTCATAATATACAAAAGTGTAATGTAAAGGTCAGCATTTTCCAAAATTAACCCTTCCATTGTCCCAAAAAGAAAGTATGCTTCTACTTTTTTAACTGGTTTTCATTGAATGTTTTCATCAGTTATGAAATCTGGCCAAGATGGTGTTAAGGAACTTGATATCCACTTGGGTAAAGGGGTTTCAACAGATTAAGTTGAAAGCAATTACTTGGAAATCATGTTTATACTCCAAAGAGGCATGAAACTCCTCAATAAACTAGTTAAATCTTTTGAACTGGATGACTTTAGTGTATATTTGTTTTTATGTTATTCGATCAAAAGATCAACTGCTTCCCTCTTCTCTGGAATCCATCCTTTAAACTCAACATGAATTTATCAATGGCCATTTCTTGCCTTCAGCTTTCCCTCCAGTGTAAATTATGGAATATCTAACCAATGAGCAGAATAGAAGTCCCCAGCAAATTGTCTCAGGGCCTGGGATGTACCTAACCAGCACCACTCCCTTTGCATGGTGACAGGCACAGCAACTGGGAGGCTATCCCACATCATACCCAGAATGGACGTGTTGCCAACATGCATCATACGTGGAAAATACATGTGTTAGATCTTTCATCACACAGTGAGGAATGCAATTACTAGAAACTGTTGAATAACCAAGAGTTCACATGTAGTTGAACAGCTGGGTTGGTGGAAATCAGGAGACCTTTCCTACAGGATGATGCTACTCCTGCTTTGATGGGCAGTCTTACTAGAATGTGGGTTCTGAGTCAGCAGGCCTGAACTGCTAGTGAGCTCCCAGTCTGCACACTGAGCAGGCGGGTTCTGAGATATTGTTTGAGGGGATAGGATGTAGGAAATCAGGTAGGAAGCAGGATTCAGATGTAGTCCTTTATGCCATACTTTATGTTCTTCCTTTTGTTCTCAAGATAGCTGCATAAGGAAGGTATTATGTCTTACATAAATCAAGGAATTAGAATTCAGATTAGTTAGAAGACAGGAGAGAATTCAAACAGATCTGTTTTGATTCTAAAGCTATTTCACCCCAACTTTTTCCAAGTCGAGGCAAGACAATAGGCAAGCTTTATGGGTCAGAGGGTAGAGGAAAGAAGTAGGGAAACATTTGGAATCATTTTTCTGCAGTCTTTCCACTTTCTCCATCTTCCTCACCCTTCCCACATGTTCCCAGGATTCTTACTGTTTTAAACTGCCATCTGCTTGGCCATTTGCTTGATTCTGGTATTAAAGGAAGAGGCAGTTCTTAGTTTAAGGCTTTATGGTTTATGTAGCTAGATCTAAACTGGATTTATTTTTTGTAATTCTGAAATGTGAGGGCTGATTGCAAAAGAAGAAATATATTAAGTTCATCCAAGATTCAATGACAACACCTTTCACCGACCACACTTTCAAGAGTTTTAGAGATGTTTGGCTTCCTAGAGGATTTAACAATATCTTAGTTTTGGCATCCAAATCCGTTGTTGCATGGGGGTGTAATGAGAACTGTAAAATAGAATATGTGCTAAATGGACACAGTGATCATAGCTACATTCAGAGAATACTGGGAAATAGATCTCTAGCCTAGCAGAAGTAACTCAAGGCACTACCAGGCAGTAATTTCAAGGTACTAGTGTGCTCATAGTGACTGATTTCTATGGACTAACACAATCTAAATGGACACAATAGTGGAATCTTGTATTTTTATCATTAAGCTATTTCACTTTTTATTAGTGTCACTGATGTTAACAGTTATCTATTCCGAATGCCACTGAATTTATTAATTAACCTGATTTCCAAGGTAAAAGTTAATTAGTACTTAGGTAAAGTGATTATAGTTCTAGGGAGATGCCTCACTCACTGATAAGGTGACATCTGAGCAAAAACCTGAGTTTAAGGGAGTGTGACATACAGATAGCTGGAGGAGGAGCATTCAGGCAGAGGGAACAGTCAGGGCCAAGACACTGAGGCAGGAGTGTTCTTGGCATAGCTGGAGGAAGAGCAAGGAGGCCGGTGTGGCTGGAGCAGAGTGAGGAGGTCAGAGAAGTAAAGGGTCAGGGGCTTAGGGACAGATCATATGGGGCCATATAGACTGTGTTAAGGGTCTGCATGTAATCCTGGAGGCAATGATTTCCAATGGCGATGGTTGGCATCATTAAGTTTGTATTTTCTGAATCTCACTCAGCTGCAGTGTGGAGGATGGATTAGAAAGAGGTGAGAGGAAGGCTGGGCTAGGTGGTTCATGAGCCTGTAATCCCAGCATTTTGGGAGGCCAAAGTGGGAGGATCACTTGACCTCAGGAGTTCGAGACCAGCCTGGGCAACATAGCAAGCCCTCATCTCCACACACACACACAAACAAAATAATAATAATTAGCCTGGTATAGGGGTGCATACCTGTAGTCCCAGCTCCTCAGGAGGCTGAGGTGGGAGGATCGCTTGAGCTGGGGAGATGAAGGTTACAGTGAACTACAATCATGCCACTGCCCTTCAGCCTGGGTGATTGAGTAAGACCCTATCTCAAAAGAAAAAACAAAAAAGAGGTGAGAGGAAAGTAGGCCAGCTGGGAAATTGTGGCCTCCACAAAATTATTGAAATGGGTATGAGGAGAGGAGGCAGAATGTTTTGAGACTTATATGAGATGAAAGTTGTACCTCAGGAGGAAGAACTGGGAAGGAAATACAGTCTGTGAAGTCACCAGAACATAGGTGGTAAATTCTGAGATTGACTAAGGTCACCAGGGAAGAGAGTATGGACTGAGTAGAACATGGGATTCCTTCCTTCCTTCCTTCCTTCCTTCCTTCCTTCCTTCCTTCCTTCCTTCCTTCCTTCCTTCCTTCCTTCCTTCCTTCCTTCCTTCCTTCCTTCCTTCCTTCCTTCTTTCTTTTTTCTGTCTCTCTCTGTCTCTCTGTCTCTCTCTCTCTCTCTCTCTCTCTCTCTGTCTGTCTGTCTTTTGACAGTCTTGCTCTCTCACCCAGGCTGGAGCGCAGTGGCGTGACACTGCGGCCTTCATCTCCCCAGCCCAAGCAATCCTCCCACCTCAGCCTCCTGAGTAGCTGGGACTACACGTGTGCCACCACACCAATCTAATTTTTTTTTTTTTTTTAGTTTTTTGTGGAGATGAGGGCTTGCTATTTTGCCCTGGCTGGTCTTGAAGTGGGTTCAAGTGATTTTCCTGCCTCAGCCTCCTGAGTAGCTGATATTACAGGCCTGCCACCATGCCTGGCTAATTTTTGTATTTTAGTAGAGATGGGGTTTCACCATGTTGGCCAGGCTGGTTTCAAACTCCTGACCTCAAGTGATCCGCCTGCCTTGGCCTCCCAATGTGCTGAGATTACAGGCGTGAGCCACCGTGCTAGGCCAGAACATGGGATTTCTCATCAGCAACCCCAAATGCAAAAGACAGGGCTGACAAGTATCTTTAAAGTGCTGATTACAAACAATTTTGGACACAGACTTTATTACCCAAAAAACCAAGTCAAGAGCCAGAGTCTCTTCCAGCACTTTGGGCTCTCAGGGACCCTTCAGTGTGTTCCTGGCCACCTTTCCAAGCACTGATTTCAAAACATGCCAGTCACAACAGCCTTGAAACTCTGGTGGCCTCTCAGTGTGGTGTATTCAACACCATGGACCCCAGTGTGACAGGAGAAAGCACACCCAGGTGCAGGTGACCCTCAACACTAGGTCCTGAGGGCTGAGTTTCTATATCATGTCTGGGCTTGCTGCTGTATAGTTCTCTGTGGCAAATTCTCTACTCAGCTTGCGGCAAGGAGACCTGTCCACAGCAAAAAGCATGAAAAAGACAAAAAAGCTATGTACTCATATGGGAGTCTAAATGTGGCAGGGAGTAAGAATTAATTCTCTCTGCTGTCCCCTGCTCCAGTTTCCAAAGCCTTTTGGTTGACCAAGGGGGGCCCAAAGGCTGCTGGCCTCGACAGCCACCTCATGGGCGTGCTCAGGTGTTGAAATGCAGAAGAGTATTTCCAGCTGGTTTCTGGGAGGAGGGGCTTTTGGGGAGGCCAGTGCAGAAGAGAGGGAGGCAGAGGATGGAGAGGAGGAGCTGTCTGCTGCCATGAAGGGCTCAAGTCCCTAGCAGGAGAGGCCTGAGGACCTAAAACCAAGCAATGTATTTCCTAAGGGACTTTCTGTACCTCTGGGCAAAGGCAGAAGGCCAGAAGCTGGGGAGACATCACAAGAGCACTTGTAGACTCGAGCAGAGCTGTTTGGGGGCCCAGATGACAGAGGTGACACAAGCTTCACACTTCTCTGACTCCATGGCAACTAAAGCTTGGGGCCATCTGGAGGTAGCCCACAGTGCATGCAGCACTGATACTCTCGCCATGGCCCTATCATCGCATGGAGGGAGGCAAGTCTCTTTCAGGCAGCTTCTAAATCAGCTCTGCACAATCCTCCTCCTTATTCCCTTTCTCCTCCCCCTCCTCCTCCTCCTCTTCCAAGTTTCTCCTAAAGTAGTTAGAGAGGAAGAACTTGGCAGACTGCTTGGTGACCACAGCTAGCCAACTGGTTTGTGATGACTCCCAGATAAACAGAGGGACCTGTTTTAAGGGTTTGGTTCCTTCTAGGGCAGGTTTGTAGGAAGATAAGCATCTTTTTCACTTATGCTCAGATTATAACACTTTCAACATTTTGGAGTCCATACTAATTTTCTACTGCTGCTGTAATAGATAATCACAAATTTAGTGACTTGAGACAACACACATGTATTAGCATACAGTTCTGGGCCTCAGAAATCTAATACAGGTCTCATTAGGTGAAGATCAAAGTGTCAGAGGGCTGTGTTTCTTCTGGAGGCCCTAGGTGAGAATATGTTTCCTTGCCATTTCAAGCTTCTTGAGGCTTCCTGCATTCCTTGGCTAGTAGCCTCTTTCTCCATCTTCAAAGCTAGCAAGTTTGGGCTGAGTCCTTCTCACGCTGCCATGTCTCTGATTTTCTGACCACAGCCAGGAAAGCGTCTCCGCTGATGAAGACTCCTATGATTAGATTGGGCCCATGTAGATAATGTCCTCATCTCTAGGTCCTTAGTCTTAATCACATCTGCAAAGTTCTTTTTGCCATGTGAGGTAATATACTCACAGATTCTGGGGATTAGGATGTGGATGTTTTGGTGACTGTTGTTCTGCCTATCACAGAGTCCTGGCCTCTGAGGCCAGGAAACATTTGCATTACTCAGATGTTCCAACAATCCATGGTGTTGACTTTGGAGCAGAGGTAGAATGACCATGGAGCTGGTGAAGCTGAAACTTCAAGGCTCCTCATTTGCTTGTGTGCACCTATTCCAAGCCCTCAGTTTTGTAGTAATAATTGTGTGCTCTATTTCTTTTTTATTTATTTATTTATTTATTTATTTATTTATTATTATACTTTAAGTTGTAGGGTACATGTGCATAACGTGCAGGTTTGTTACATATGTATACTTGTGCCATGTTGGTGTGCTGCACCCATCAACTCGTCATTTACATCAGGTATAACTCCCAATGCAATCCCTCCCCCCGCCCCCCTCCCCATGATAGGCCCCGGTGTGTGATGTTCCCCTTCCTGAGTCCAAGTGATCTCATTGTTCAGTTCCAAACTATGAGTGAGAACATGTGGTGTTTGGTTTTCTGTTCTTGTGATAGTTTGCTAAGAATGATGGTTTCCAGCTGCATCCATGTCCCTACAAAGGACACAAACTCATCCTTTTTTATGGCTGCATAGTATTCCATGGTGTATATGTGCCACATTTTCTTAATCCAATCTGTCACTGATGGACATTTGGGTTGATTCCAAGTCTTTGCTATTGTGAATAGTGCTGCAATAAACATACGTGTGCATGTGTCTTTATAGCAGCATAATTTATAATCCTTTGGGTATATACCCAGTAATGGGATGGCTGGGTCATATGGTACATCTAGTTCTAGATCCTTGAGGAATCGCCATACTGTTTTCCATAATGGTTGAACTAGTTTACAATCCCACCAACAGTGTAAAAGTGTTCCTATTTCTCCACATCCTCTCCAGCACCTGTTGTTTCCTGACTTTTTAATGATCGCCATTCTAACTGGTGTGAGATGGTATCTCATTGTGGTTTTGATTTGCATTTCTCTGATGGCCAGTGATGATGAGCATTTTTTCATGTGTCTGTTGGCTGTATGAATGTCTTCTTTTGAGAAATGTCTGTTCATATCCTTTGCCCACTTTTTGATGGGGTTGTTTGTTTTTTTCTTGTAAATTTGTTTGAGTTCTTTGTAGGTTCTGGATATTAGCCCTTTGTCAGATGAGTAGATTGCAAAAATTTTCTCCCATTCTGTAGGTTGCCTGTTCACTCTGATGGTAGTTTCTTTTGCTGTGCAGAAGCTCTTTAGTTTAATGAGATCCCATTTGTCAATTTTGGCTTTTGCTGCCGTTGCTTTTGGTGTTTTAGACATGAAGTCTTTGCCCATGCCTATGTCCTGAATGGTACTACCTAGGTTTTCCTCTAGGATTTTTATGGTATTAGGTCTAACATTTAAGTCTCTAATCCATCTTGAATTAATTTTCGTATAAGGAGTAAGGAAAGGATCCAGTTTCAGCTTTCTACTTATGGCTAGCCAATTTTCCCAGCACCATTTATTAAATAGGGAATCCTTTCCCCATTTCTTGTTTCTCTCAGGTTTGTCAAAGATCAGATGGCTGTAGATGTGTGGTATTATTTCTAAGGACTCTGTTCTGTTCCATTGGTCTATATCTCTGTTTTGGTACCAGTACCATGCTGTTTTGGTTACTGTAGCCTTGTAGTATAGTTTGAAGTCAGGTAGTGTGATGCCTCCAGCTTTGTTCTTTTGACTTAGGATTGCCTTGGAGATGTGGGCTCTTTTTTGGTTCCATATGAACTTTAAAGCAGTTTTTTCCAATTCTGTGAAGAAACTCATTGGTAGCTTGATGGGGATGGCATTGAATCTATAAATTACCTTGGGCAGGATGGCCATTTTCACTATATTGATTCTTCCAATCCATGAGCATGGTATGTTCTTCCATTTGTTTGTGTCCTCTTTTATTTCACTGAGCAGTGGTTTGTAGTTCTCCTTGAAGAGGTCCTTTACATCCCTTGTAAGTTGGATTCCTAGGTATTTTATTCTCTTTGAAGCAATTGTGAATGGAAGTTCATTCCTGATTTGGCTCTCTGTTTGTCTGTTACTGGTGTATAAGAATGCTTGTGATTTTTGCACATTAATTTTGTATCCTGAGACTTTGCTGAAGTTGCTTATCAGCTTAAGGAGATTTTGGGCTGAGACAATGGGGTTTTCTAAATATACAATCATGTCATCTGCAAACAGGGACAATTTGACTTCTTCTTTTCCTAACTGAATACCCTTGATTTCTTTCTCCTGCCTAATTGCCATAGCCAGAACTTCCAACACTATGTTGAATAGGAGTGGTGAGAGAGGGCATCCCTGTCTTGTGCCAGTTTTCAAAGGGAATTTTTCCAGTTTTTGCCCATTCAGTATGATATTGGCTGTGGGTTTGTCATAAATAGCTCTTATTGTTTTGAGGTACGTTCCATCAATACCGAATTTATTGAGCGTTTTTAGCATGAAGGGCTGTTGAATTTTGTCAAAAGCCTTTTCTGCATCTATTGAGATAATCATGTGGTTCTTGTCTTTGGTTCTGTTTATATGCTGGATTATGTTTATTGATTTGCGAATGTTGAACCAGCCTTGCATCCCAGGGATGAAGCCCACTTGATCATGGTGGATAAGCTTTTTGATGTGTTGCTGAATCCGGTTTGCCAGTATTTTATTGAGGATTTTTGCATCGATGTTCATCAGGGATATTGGTCTAAAATTCTCTTTTTTTGTTGTGTCTCTGCCAGGCTTTGGTATCAGGATGATGTTGGCCTCATAAAATGAGTTAGGGAGGATTCCCTCTTTTTCTATTGATTGGAATAGTTTCAGAAGGAATGGTACCAACTCCTCCTTGTACCTCTGGTAGAATTCAGCTGTGAATCCATCTGGTCCTGGACTTTTTTTGGTTGGTAGGCTATTAATTATTGCCTCAATTTCAGAGCCTGCTATTGGTCTATTCAGGGATTCAACTTCTTCCTGGTTTAGTCTTGGAAGAGTGTAAGTGTCCAGGAAATTATCCATTTCTTCTAGATTTTCCAGTTTATTTGCGTAGAGGTGTTTGTAGTATTCTCTGATGGTAGTTTGTATTTCTGTGGGGTCAGTGGTGATATCCCCTTTATCATTTTTAATTGCGTCGATTTGATTCTTCTCTCTTTTCCTCTTTATTAGTCTTGCTAGTGGTCTGTCAATTTTGTTGATCTTTTCAAAAAACCAACTCCTGGATTCATTGATTTTTTGGAGAGTTTTTTGTGTCTCTATCTCCTTCAGTTCTGCTCTGATCTTAGTTATTTCTTGCCTTCTGCTAGCTTTCGAATGTGTTTGCTCTTGCTTCTCTAGTTCTTTTAATTGCAATGTTAGAGTGTCAATTTTAGATCTTTCCTGCTTTCTCTTGTGGGCATTTAGTGCTATAAATTTCCCTCTACACACTGCTTTAAATGTGTCCCAGAGATTCTGGTATGTTGTATCTTTGTTGTCATTGGTTTCAAAGAACATCTTTATTTCTGCCTTCATTTCGTTATGTACCCAGTAGTCATTCAGGAGCAGGTTGTTCAGTTTCCATGTAGTTGAGCGGTTTTGATTGAGTTTCTTAGTCCTGAGTTCTAGTTTGATTGCACTGTGGTCTGAGAGACAGTTTGTTATAATTTCTGTTGTTGTACATTTGCTGAGGAGTGCTTTACTTCCAATTACGTGGTCGATTTTGGAGTAAGTACGATGTGGTGCTGAGAAGAATGTATATTCTGTTGATTTGGGGTGGAGAGTTCTATAGATGTCTATTAGGTCTGCTTGCTGCAGAGATGAGTTCAATTCCTGGATATCCTTGTTAACTTTCTGTCTCGTTGATCTGTCTAATGTTGACAGTGGAGTGTTGAAGTCTCCCATTATTATTGTATGGGAGTCTAAGTCTCTTTGTAAGTCTCTAAGGACTTGCTTGATGAATCTGGGTGCTCCTGTATTGGGTGCATATATATTTAGGATAGTTAGCTCTTCCTGTTGAATTGATCCCTTTACCATTATGTAATGGCCTTCTTTGTCTCTTTTGATCTTTGATGGTTTAAAGTCTGTTTTATCAGAGACTAGTATTGCAACCCCCGCTTTTTTTTTGTTCTCCATTTGCTTGGTAAATCTTCCTCCATCCCTTTATTTTGAGCCTATGTATGTCTCTCTGTGTGAGATGGGTCTCCTGAATACAGCAGACTGATGGGTCTTGACTCTTTATCCAGTTTGCCAGTCTGTGTCTTTTAATTGGAGCATTTAGTCCATTTACATTTAAGGTTAAGATTGTTATGTGTGAACTTGATCCTGCCATTATGATATTAACTGGTTATTTTGCTCGTTAGTTGATGCAGTTTCTTCCTAGCCTCGATGGTCTTTACATTTTGGCATGTTTTTGCAATGGCTGGTACCGGTTGTTCCTTTCCATGTTGAGTGCTTCCTTCAGGGTCTCTTGTAAGGCAGGCCTAGTGGTGACAAAATCTCTAAGCATTTGCTTATCTGTAAAGGATTTTATTTCTCCTTCACTTATGAAACTTAGTTTGGCTGGATATGAAATTCTGGGTTTAAAATTCTTTTCTTTAAGAATGTTGAATATTGGCCCCCACTCTCTTCTGGCTTGGAGAGTTTCTGCCGAGAGATCTGCTGTTAGTCTGATGGGCTTCCCTTTGTGGGTAACCCGACCTTTCTCTCTGGCTGCCCTTAAGATTTTTTCCTTCATTTCAACTTTGGTGAATCTGGCAATTATGTGTCTTGGAGTTGCTCTTCTCGAGGAGTATCTTTGTGGCGTTCTCTGTATTTCCTGGATTTGAATGTTGGCCTGCCCTACTAGGTTGGGGAAGTTCTCCTGGATGATATCCTGAAGAGTGTTTTCCAACTTGGTTCCATTTTCCCCCTCACTTTCAGGCACCCCAATCAGACGTAGATTTGGTCTTTTTACATAATCCCATACTTCTTGCAGGCTTTGTTCATTTCTTTTTCTTCTTTTTTCTTTTGGTTTCTCTTCTCGCTTCATTTCATTCATTTGATCCTCAATCGCTGATACTCTTTCTTCCAGTTGATCGAGTCGGTTACTGAAGCTTGTGCATTTGTCACGTATTTCTCGTGTCATGGTTTTCATCTCTTTCATTTCGTTTATGAGCTTCTCTGCATTAATTACTCTAGCCATCAATTCTTCCACTTTATTTTCAAGATTTTTAGTTTCTTTGCGCTGGGTACGTAATTCCTCCTTTAGCTCTGAGAAATTTGATGGACTGAAGCCTTCTTCTCTCATCTCGTCAAAGTCATTCTCCGTCCAGCTTTGATCCGTTGCTGGCGATGAGCTGCGCTCCTTTGCCGGGGGAGATGCACTCTTATTTTTTGAATTTCCAGCTTTTCTGCCCTGCTTTTTCCCCATCTTTGTGGTTTTATCTGCCTCTGGTCTTTGATGATGGTGATGTACTGATGGGGTTTTGGTGTAGGTGTCCTTCCTGTTTGATAGTTTTCCTTCTAACAGTCAGGACCCTCAGCTGTAGGTCTGCTGGAGATTGCTTGAGGTCCACTCCAGACCCTGTTTGCCTGGGTATCAGCAGCAGAGGCTGCAGAAGATAGAATATTTCTGAACAGCGAGTGTCCCTGTCTGATTCTTGCTTTGGAAGCTTCCTCTCAGGGGTGTACTCCACCCTGTGAGGTGTGGGGTGTCAGACTGCCCCCAGTGGGGGATGTCTCCCAGTTAGGCTACTCAGGGGTCAGGGACCCACTTGAGCAGGGAGTCTGTCCCTTCTCAGATCTCAACCTCCGTCTTGGGAGATCCACTGCTCTCTTCAAAGCTGTCAGA
Organism: Macaca fascicularis; assembly: GCF_037993035.2. Classification (NCBI taxonomy): domain Eukaryota; kingdom Metazoa; phylum Chordata; class Mammalia; order Primates; family Cercopithecidae; genus Macaca; species Macaca fascicularis. The sequence goes on from NC_088395.1 coordinate 11,537,537, forward strand.
CAGAGTCGTTTGCGTCTGCAGAGGTTTCTGCCAAGTTTGTTATTGTTTACTGTGCCCTGTCCCCAGAGGTGGAGTCTACAGAGACAGGCAGGTTTCCTTGAGCTGCTGTGAGCTCCACCCAGTTCGAGCTTCCCAGCAGCTTTGTTTACCTACTTAAGCCTCAGCAATGGCGGGCGCCCCTCCCCCAGCCTCGCTGCTGCCTTGCTGGTAGATCACAGACTGCTGTGCTAGCAATGAGGGAGGCTCCGTGGGCATGGGACCCTCCCGGCCAGGTGTGGGATATGATCTCCTGGTGTGCCTGTTTGCTTAAAGCGCAGTATTGGGGTGGGAGTTACCCGATTTTCCAGGTGTTGTGTGTCTCAGTTCCCCTGGCTAGGAAAAGGGATTCCCTTCCCCCTTGCGCTTCCCAGGTGAGGCAATGCCTCGCCCTGCTTCAGCTCTCGCTGGTCGGGCTGCAGCAGCTGGCCAGCACCGATCGTCTGGCACTCCCCAGTGAGATGAACCCAGTACCTCAGTTGAAAATGCAGAAATCACCGGTCTTCTGTGTCGCTCGCGCTGGGAGTTGGAGACTGGAGCTGTTCCTATTCGGCCATCTTGCTCCGCCCTTCTGTGTGCTCTATTTCTTAAAGAGGGCCTCCACGATTACAGAAACTTGAGGCCCCACAAAACCTGAAGGGGGTCCTGTTCTCGAATATGTGTTTGATGAGACAAATGGAGTGCCCCCAGGAGGCCTTTGAGGGGCAAGGTGTGGTGTGGTCTGGTCCACAACGAGCATGTGCTTTTGACTGTTAAGTGAGATACCCAAAGGAAGAGTTTGGAGAAGCATCTGGGGAGGAGGTTAAGCTGTGGCTCAAGGGGGTGGCAGAGATTTCTGAAGAGGAAAGGAAAAGAAAAGTGAAGAACGATCTGTTTCAGAAAAAAGAGAAGGATTGAAAGCAGGGCAGGGGCATTTTTGCTGGGTGATGTGCTTTGTGAGCCTCCCCTTCATCGCTGCTCAAATGTCAGACATTCGCTTAATGCTTGAGGAGCTGGATTTGTGCTTTTGAGCTTTTGTGGAAATGGGCTGCCAGGCTGAAACAGGCCTCCAGGCAGGCAGAGAAAGAGCAAGGACACTCCGAGAGTCAGGAACATCAGGTTCATGCGCTCTTTCATTCATCAAAAAGGATCTTGGAGAAGCCAGAAACAAAGGCCACATATTGTATGATTCCACTTACATGAAATGTTCAGAATAGGCAAATCCATGGCGCTAGAAAGTACATTAGTGGTTGTCAGAGGATAGGGAGAGGAGGGAATTGAGACCAACTGCTAATAGATATGAGCTTTTTTGGGGGGGTGATGGAAATTTTTGGAATTAGTAGTGATCATTATACCACTCTGAATATACTAAAAACCACTAAATTGTCAGCATTTAAAGGGTGAATTTTATGGTATGTGAATGATATGGTTTGGATTTGTGTCCTTGCACAATCTCATGTTGAACTGTAATCCCCAATGTTGGAGGCGGGGCCTGGTAGGAGGTAATTGGATCATGGGGGTTGTCCTTCATGAATGATTTAGAACCATTCTCTTGGTGCTGATCTTGTGATAGTGAGTGAGTTATCACAAGATCTGGTTGTTTAAAACTGTGTAGCACCTCCCACCTCTCTGTCTTGCTCCTGCTTCTACCATGTAAGAAGCTTGCTCCCCCTTTGCCTTCTGCCATGATTGAAAGCTTCTGAGGCCTCCCCAGAAACAGAAGGTGTTATGCTTCCTGTACAGACTACAGAACCATGAGCCAATTAAACCTCTTTCCTTTATAAATTACAGTTTCAGTTATTTCTTTATAGCAACGTGAGAATGGACTAAAACAGGGAATTATATCTCACTTTTTAGAAAGGGGTCTCTAAGAATTGGCTGTGCCTAAAACTCAAGGAAAATACACTATGAAAACTCATTTTTGAGAGCTGAAAGGCTACTTCTTTCAATACTCCAGTGAGGCTTCTTTCACGCATCACTGCTTAAAACAGGCCAAGGTTCCTCTTGTCATTCCTCTGAGTTCATACCTCCTCTGAAGGTCAGAAAACCTGTGCCTTTATACAGCTTCCGTTGTAAGCAAATATGGGGTTGAGAGATCTTCAAACTGCTTTGGCTTTCTGATTCTCCAGCTTAGCAAGATAGGGCATAAGGAATAAGTATATACTGATACTGTGATATAAGCAAAAAAGTTAATGCACAGAGGTTAGTGACAGCAAGAATAAAATGAATTGTTAAGACTAATGCAAACCAGAGCCAGTTAATCTTTACAAGTCTTCCATGTTTTGGAATTTCTTTGCAACATCAATCTTCATCCTTCCAGAGGATCATGAAAATCATAGGTAGTAAAGTGCTTGACTATGTTTTTCTATTGATTTGTACTTTTCCCACTTAGATTTACAACTCTCAGTGGGATGATTTAATAAGCCATTTTGGAGATATGGCTTGGCACAAGGTAAATTACACCAGCCTGCAGGCTCTATTTACTGCTCAATCTTCACTATTGTAAAGGTGACTTCTGAGACAATTTCAGGTCACCAGCCTCTATTAGTCATCCATTAGTATCCAGAAAATAATTTTGGTTGAGATGATTTTGAGCTGCATAGAAACACACCTATTAGTGTCAGAGGATAAAGACTGTTTAAGTGTGCTTGGACAGTATATAAAACAAAGTCTGAAAACTGAAAACACTCTATTGGAGGGAAAACCTAGTAAGATTTTCTTTTGATATATGATATTTCATCTTGTATATTCTGTAGCATGTAAAGCATAACCAATCAGGGACTCTTAGTTAATTTGGTGGTCCACAAGAAGCCATAGTGTGATAGATGGATTTAAAAATGTTCTAAATCGTTACACACCTAACACCACCACCACCACTACTCCCTTTCCTAACCTGTGAAATGTGAGTTTGAAGTTCCTCTAATAAAGAAGTGGGGTCTATTTTCTTTGCTGTTGAAAAGGGCAAAGAAAAGTCTGGACTTATAACTTGCTTTAGCCAAGGCAATATGGCAGAAGTCACTCCCTTCCATTCTCTCCCTTGGTAACTTGCTGAGATGTGAACAAATCCCAGTTAACCTGCTGGATGATAAGAGCCATATGGCCAGTTGTTCTTATTACCACTGCTAACAATCAGCCGAATAGCCAACATGTGAAAGAAAAACCATCTTAGACTGGCCAGCTGCTAGCCTACCTGCCAGCCCTCAACAGATGCATATACAAGCCAGTCAAGATCAGCTAAGTCTAGCCCAGGTTAGCAAACCCATCCAGGTGACCCATGTACTGTTGATCAGTAATAAATGCTTATTGTTTTAAGCCACTGAATTTTGGGATGCTTTGCTATACAGCAATAGCTAATGTTACAACCTGCCTTTTGTGGTGCGTATGTTTTACTCCCTGTCTGTGGAACAGTTTAAACTTCATTGCCTTGGCTGAAATCACTGAAACCCTGGCATGTTCAGAAGCCATCAGATGCTCAAGGGAATATATACCTGCCCTTGCTACTGCTCAAGTAACAAGGAAGAAAGTAGGTGGAGACAGCAACACATCTTTGGGATCCTGTAGCTAGCATGAGGTCTGGTGGGGGAGGTGGGGGGCAGTTGGTAAGAAATTTAGAATTTGCAGAAAACTAGAAAGGAGGATATAAAATACATTTTCACTATAAAGTTTAAAAACTATCATTATTTTGTAATATTTGTTTCAACCACTATTTGTAAAACAAAAAAAAATTTATATTTGGCTAAAATTCCCTTTAACCATTACCTGGGTCTCAATCCCCTGCCCTTCTTCCACAGGCAAAAATAGCCTGAATGTGGTATAGTGTGGACTCAAATTGTACAATGAAACTTTTTGCTATTTTACTCATCATAGTTTTGACATACATATGTATATGACATACATCCATATGTATATATACATATATGTATGACATATGCATAAATATGTAAATACGTGTTTTACTTATAGACACGTTTAGTTTAATACTTTTAACTGCTGTACGATAGTCTATCACATGGATGTAATATCCTGTATTAATTCCTTCACCATTGTTGAATATTCAGATGGCTTCCAAATTCCGCCTTTACTCACACATAGGGCTGAAATAAATAACACTTGTATATAATTCCTTGTATTCAAATGCCAGTCTTCCTCTAGGTCACACAGCCAGAATTCTGGATGCTGGGACACATACTTTTTTGCATTTTCTAGAGTCTAAATTTATCCCACCAGACAGGAACCTGGCTTTATAAGATTTCCTTGATGTTAAGTTTCAGAGTGGTTGTCTTGTGGGACAAATTTATAACACAAGAAGCTAAAATAAAAGAAAAGCTAGATGGAAACTTGAAATCTCTTTGAAATGTTCTCCAAATGGGACAAACACATCACATTAGATCATTTCTGAGAAGTCTCAGATTCATTATTCAATAAGGCAAACCAGTTCTTTTGCTTTTTTTTTGGTTTTCTCAATGGAGAAGTCAAGTTTAAAATTCTGTATTTTACCGTGCCAAGGCATGGTATGGTAAACATACCATGTATGATTATGGTCAAGTTCAAACAACTTTCCCTCTGTAAACAGAACATTACTTTGTTGCTTAAGTAGTAAGTAGCTAAGTGCTCTTAGATTTTGACACATCCTCGTCAAAAGGGAATTAGCACACAAGAAGCCTGCCATCATAATAAATGTTCTCAACAAATTGTGTGTACCCTTTGTCTTTTGGGCTCAGTGCAGACCAGCTGATCATAATAGGATGATGTCAACATCACCCCATTGCTTTCGATTTGTAACCATATCTGAGAGCTGCCTGAGGTTTTCTTGGTTTATGTCAGGTTACATTATAGATATTCTATAATGGAGATGCTCTTAGTTTTACATTTTTACAACTGGTGATAAGAATTGCTGTTTTGTAGAAGTAATACTCTATCATGCACTTCGTATAGAAAATGAGGAGAAATAAACTATGGGAAAGCGAAATCTTTGTCCTCAAAACTCCCAAGCCAGCCTGATGACAAAATGTTGATTAACACAAGTAATAAAATAACTATATTAATGAAGTGAAATCCTGCTGGCTTCCAGAAATCACTCTGAAAGGAACATCTGACGCTAGTTTTTTAGTTTTTTCCTTTAAGATTTGGGCAATCAAGGCTCTGGTTTTTGAAATATCCTGCATGTTTTGTACACGTGAGGGGAATTTTATAAAGAGATTTCAGGTGTTGTCAGATTTTCGGCGATTGTCAGGCAGCTCCAAATACATCGCTTTCTGTTATGCTGAAAACTCCTTTGCTCTCTTGCTTCCTGTTGTGTTTTGCCAGCAGGGGGCACTGGAGAGGGACAACTGAACGGGAAAAGGGGCTTCATCCCGATTGGCTTACTTCTTCGTCAGGATGCAGGGGCGCTTCATTCTCTGGCTGCAGCGGCTGGTGGCAGCCTCCGCCTTCTTTCCGCACTTCCAGAAGCATTCTCCCGGAGCCGGTCGGTTAGCCTGGCGTCTCCTCTAAACCCCTGCTCCCAGCAGCAGCCGGGTAGCCCTCCCTCCTCCGCAGGTATCAACATCTATAAACATTTTTAAAGTCCTTGATACATTTGCCAAATTGCTTTCCAGACGAATTATCGTGATTTACACTCTCACTGGTTGTGTGTGAAAATGCTTCCAGAAACCCCCTCCCATACGATTATTGTTGCTAATTAACTAATCATTGTCGTTGGTTGACTTTTATATTTAACTCTTGAATTCAGCGGTTCTCAAATGCTAGCTCCAAGACATGCTGCATCAGAATCATGGGGGAATATAGAGTCCCAGATCTTACCTCTGGAGATTCTGATTCTGTTGAAGCTTTCTGAAATTAATTGCATAACTTTTCATGTTTTTATATTCAAACTTCTGAATTTTTGACTTGGAATTATCCAGGCCCTGAAAGCTGAACCAAATCTACTTCAAAATCATCAGGGCCCACAGTTCTTTTTGAAGTTTCATTGCTTGCCCAGTTTCTTCATCTGAAAACTCCATGAACTCCCTTATGGGAGTTTTCAGATTGTTTACTTCTTGCTGACTTTTTTTTTTTTTTTTTTTTAATAAAAAAAGGGACTTAAAGGAGAATGTTGAACCTGAATCCCAATTGGAGTAACTGCACTGGATCACTATAGCAAAGGGAAGACCTGGTTTCTGTATTTGTGGTCCCTCTCACCTCTGGCTAGTGCGTCTTACTCTAATTAATACTTTCTCCAATACCTAGAGCCTTGGTTCCTATGTTCAAAAGCTTTTAAGATGACATATTCTATAATTTTCCTTACGTCGAGGAGTGGGCCTGAGATATTTCCTGAAAAAAGAGTCTTTATGTGTACTGATAGACCATGATGGAAGTTTTACTTTGCCTCTGTTTGCCCTCTAAGGTTTATGACACTTTGGTTTTTTAATATAAAATGTGGAAGCGGGATGCCTATGGATTCTGAGTATCCAGAATCAGTGTTTGTTTAGTGGTATCTAATTAGGAATGCTATCCATGAGGATGTCAGTGGCCCAGGAGAAAAAGATACAGTAGCTCCAGCTCTTTATTACCTTGGTGAAGGTTGTCACAGTGATGTGGGAAGGCCAAATTTTACGGGAAAAAGAACATGAAGGAAAAGTGACCCCAGCCTCTATCACTTAATAATTACAACCTGTGGGCCAAATCAGGCCTCCTGCCTGCTTTTCTAAAGTTTTATGGAAACACAGCCACACTCTTTCATTTAAATATTGTCTGTAATTGCTTTCAAGTTATAATGGCAGAAGTTGAGTGGTTGCTACAGAGACTGCATGGCCTACAAAGCTAAAAATATTCATTATTTGGTCCTTTACAGATAATGTTTGCCAAGCCTGATCTAGATTTTCAAATATATTACAGCTGTGCCTGCTTAGTTATTTCTTGCAGTTTCAAAGGATTTTTTTCAGCAGCTGTTGTCTATTTTAACATTCATAATTCATTTAATGGACATTTTTCTCATTCCTTTCTATTGATTATGTTTGGCAAAGGTATTCTCTCTCTCTCTCTCTCTCTCTATATATATATATATATATATTTTCCCCCAAGAAACTTGCACTCTTGGGCTTGTAAATAATGCTATGATTTTCTATTTTCTAATACATTTGTTTTGATGCTTTATTTCCTTCATCCTACTTATAGACTTAAAAAATCCTTATCTAAATGGTAATTATTATTATTTTTGACCCAACTAACTCCCATTTCTCTTAAAATTATAGGAAACTAATGTTTTCAAAATATAAAAACTAAAAACAAAAAGACACAGACACATCAAAGCACAGATAAAAGGGGGAAAAAAATCGTCCAACATCATGATGCCGTAGCTAGTCACCAGAACTATTTTGGAGTTTTTCCTTCTAGACTCTTTTTAAAAAAATTTTTTTAAAGTTTTTTAATAGTAAAGAAACATAATAACATAAAACTAACCATTGCAATCATTTTTTAAGTGTACAGTTCAATAGTGTTAAGTACATTCACATTGTTGTGCAACAGATCTCTAGAACTTTTTCATCTGCCGAAACTGAAACTCTGAACCTATTAAACAAGTCCTTACTTCCCCTTTCCCCCAGCCTCTGGCAACCACCATTCTATTTTCATCTCTATGAATTTGATGACTCCAGGTACCTCATATAAGGGGAATCATACAGTATTTTTCTTTTTGTGACTGGCTTATTTCACTTAGCATAATGTCCTGAAGGTTTATGTTGTTGTAGCATGTGTCAGAATTTCTTTTTATTAAAGCTGAATAATAATCCATTATATGGATAGACCACATTTTGTTTATCAGTTTATCTGTTGGTAGACACTAGAGTTGCATCCACCTCTAGGCTATTGTGAATTATGCTGCTGTGAACATGGCTATGCAAATATCTCCTTGAGATCTTGCTTTCAATTCTTTTGGATATAGAAGTAAAAGTGGGATTGCTGGGTCAAATGGTAATTCTGTTTTCATTTTTTGAGAAACCTCCATGCCGTTTCCAGTAGGCACTGTACTAATTTGTCTCCTTTATGAGGCACATGTGTTTTCAGTGGTTAGTTCAAGTCATCATTTTCTTTAAATAAAATTTAAATAAATGTTGCCTAACTGAATCTCCTTTTCTATACCCTACAGAAAATACAGTCCCCTGCTCCAGATGTCTCTGTCTTGAAGACTTTTATTGTCATGTTTGCATCAATTTCTTCTCTCATTGTTTTCCTCTATTTTCTCTTTTTTCTGGGAGTATTTATCAATTTTTGTTCTTATATTACTAGTCAATTGTAAGTTGCCTGCCACCAGCAAACTTAAATTTAACCGTGTTTATTTCCTTGAAGTCTTTCTCCTGACCTGCTTGCTTTTTAGTAAGACAAATAGATTGAGAAAAGAAATGCTTTCTTAAAAAATGAGATTCTGACCCTGACCACTTAGGTCATGATAAAACCTTAGGAAATGATAAAAACCCTGACCACTTAGTTCGTGGATTAAAAAAAATCTTCTTCTCAGCATTTAGATGAGATTTTGTATCTTTTTGCTGTTGCCAGATAACTTTGCTTTTTCTTTGATGAGTCTTCATGTCTTACATGCAGTTTATGAGAGACATTTTTCATCCAATCTGCTCACACTGCCATCTGAACAGAATGATGTTTCTTGCTTTTAAGATATAAAAGAAGATGATAGAGTTGTCTTGTTTTAGAACTATTTTAAAATATCCTAAAGAAAGTTTGAAATACTAAATGGAACATCAAAACTTTGAGTTCATTTATTGCTGCATAATGACAGTTTGGTGGTTTAAAACGATGATTTATTCTCCTCACCCTGTTGGTTGCCTAGGCTGAGCTAGGCAGTTCTTCTCCACACAGTGTTGGTTGTGGCCACTCCTGGGGTTGTATTCAGCTGGGAGCTTATCCGCGGCCAGGATCTCCAAGATGGCTTCACTCAAAGACTGGTGCCACAGCTGGTGTGTCTGAGACTGGCTGAGCCTCTTTCCAGCAGAGGAGGCAAACTCTCCACATGGTGACTCAGGGCTCCAAGAGGGAAAGCAGAAGCTGACAGGCCTCTTCTACCATATTGTGCTGCCAAAGCACGTCACAAGACCACCTCATATTCAAGGGAAGAGAAAATCAACTCCAGGTCTTGATGGCAAGTGCGGACTATTTGGCAGCTGTATTTGCGGGGGATATACCAAAACTTAATATAAATTCCTTTAATTTTCTTCAGGAAAATAAATCAGATATTGAACTTTTACATATCTGTTATTTATTGTGCCATAGTGATAGTGAGGGTAACTAATGAAATGTCTAGTGTATTAGTCAGCAGATATTTTCTGTCAAGGGCCAGGTAGTAAATATTTTAGGCTTTGTGGGCCATACAGTTTCTGTTGCAACCACTCAACCTTTGCTGTTATAGTGTAATAGCAACCAGAGGTAATACATAAATGAATGGGCATGGCTATGTTCTAATGTAACTTTATTTACAAAAATTAAAAAAACGACAAAAACAGGTGGCGGGCAGGATTTGTCCTGTGGATTATATTTTTCTGACCTCTGGTCTAGAGAAATAGTGTTTTCCCTGCATTCTAAATAGATTTAAAATGAATTATGAGGCCAGGAGCAGTGGCTCATACCTGTAATCCCAACACTTTGGGAGGCCAAGGTAGGTGGATTGCTTGAGCCCAGGAGTGCGAGACTAGCCTGGGCAACATGGTGAGACCCTGTCTCTACAAAAAAATACAAAAATTAGCCAAGTATGATGATGCACGCCTGTGGTCCCAGCTGCTTGGAAGACTGAGGTGGAAGGATTGCTTGAGCCTGGGAGGCAGAGGTTGCAGTGAGCTGAGATTGCGCCACTGTACTCCAGCCTGGGTGACAGAGTGAGACCGTGTCCCAAAAAATAAAAATAAAAAATAAAATGAATTATGTAGGAGTGAAACCTCAGATTCTAATAATGCCCACATAAGGTATCTGAAATGAACTGAAGTTAATACAAAAATGATCACATAGTGAGCTTGTATTTGTTATTTTCCTATCATCTGCATCATCCCCTATTAATAGCATCAAGCACCATGTATTGAATCTGTTTATTACTTGAGGCTACACATAGAGGCACAACATTTTTCCTTACTTAATTACCATTGCTTTTTAGATTCCATAAAATCATTTAATGTCCTGGGAAAAAGGATATTCGATAATGTGAAATGCTATTTGGTAAGCAAAAGACAAACAGTGGGATAGTTGTTATTTGCAAAACACATTTACTAGCTTTATGTTCCCATGACACCAAATATTTGAGTTCTTGGGTTCTGAATAATGAATCAAAAGGAAAGTTATGATTTCAAAACCCTCTTGACCACTTTTTAGTAGTTAGTACTTTTTTTAACTTCTGCACTTTTCAGCAAACTCTTAACACCTCTTATTTCATTCGTAATACTTTGCTATTTTATGAGGTCACATTTTGTTTTTTCCTTGCAAATGAGACACCAGCATAGAAATAATTCTCATTTTGCTGCCCTCTGGGCTTTGTTTTTCTCAGGTGTTGAATGACAGGTACTAACAGTCTGTAAGAGCTAATGTGAAAATGCTGCCTTTTGTGGTTGTGTCGTCATATTTTCCAGCCTGCCACCCGGGACAGGCTGTCACCACGCACCTGCAGAGTGAAGGAGTTTCAGGCACAGTTCCAGGCCTCTGCTTCCTGAGATGGTGCAGCAGAGGTTTGGAGGGAGGTGCGTGGCCCAGTGTGCTCCCCGGGGGAAATTGTGAGAAAACCCACGCCTCTCTGGAGAGTTGCTTTTACAAAGTACCTATTTGGTAAGTGTGAAGGGACTTGATTTACTTCTCTTGTGTATCCTTATCCATATAGCTCATGTGTTAAAATAGCACTGGGCATTCAGTGTTCATTGCTTCACAGACAACATGTGAACTGCTTTAGACTGAAAATTTATACATCACTAGAATAGCAGTTGTTGCCTGAGCTCCTCCTACTCCTGCCATAGAAGTTCTCTCAGCTCCTCTGCCTGCCATGAGTCTGTTGAGGCTCAGAGCAATACCCCAAGACTGGTACTTTGACATGCAGAGAGGCCTCAGAATCAAGGTCCCTCTTACTTTGTCTTGTCTCCCCCTGCCTCCCTCTTGTCCCCCAAGCTCTGGGAGGGACTGTCTCTGGAATCTTCTTATCTCACTAAGAAAGCATCTTCCCAAAAGAAATGTAATTGTCTTAAACCGCCTGCCTAGGGATCTCATCAAATATCTAGGAAAGATCAAACACCTATGAAGAGAAAAAACTGGGAGTCAGCACCAGACTCAGAATTTTCATCTATTCTTCTGAGGGCAGCTCAGAAAGATGACCTGGAAGACTCCATCTGCATAATAAGACAACCTTTTTTCCTGTGCACCTCCACCTCTCACCTTTCTGTAATGTCTCTTACCTCCACAGTCCATTTTTCTCCCTAATGGTTTACTGCCCCTGAAAATAATTGTCTACATTCCCCAATGATATATAATAATGTTTCGTGATCCTAAATGTCTCAAAATGGTGTCACTTATGACAAATGACTCAGCCTACAGTGAAATTGCTGACCCCTCAGTGATAAGCACATGTATGGAAGACATCACCTGCTGTGGCCAGGCACTGCTGAGACCTGACAAGAGAGTGAAGCCAAAAGGTGACTGAGATCATGGCCATGGAGGGCCATAAAAACCACAAAGAAACTGACCACGGTCAAGATGCCAGCAGAAGCTCTGCACGTGGCAACTCTGAGGCCTCTGTTCCATCGGCAGGGGCTGTAGGAAGGTCTGCTGGGAGAAGAGCAGTGACAGTGACCCCCACTCCAACCCCAACCCAGGAAAAAATAACAGGACCTGCCGGATTGTCTGTCAGCGTGCTGGCCTCCTAAGCTAATGAAGCTACTCGCTGTGTTTCCACCCTCCTCTCTCTCTTACTAGTGCCCTTGTGTGTTGAATATATTTGCATGATTGCTGGTTTGTGAAAGCCTCACAATAAACCGTGGATTCATCAGCATTTAATTGGCCACCGACTCAATGTGAAACCTCCTGGCCTCAGTTAGCACAACGAGGCTGATTAGAACCTGACAGGAGAGCCATCTCTCCGTCCCCTGTGAAAAAGGGCATATGGGCTTCTGCACTGCTGTTGGTCAGAGGGTAATCATTCTCCTGTGGTTCCCCCATGCTATGCACATTAAATAAACTATTGCATGCCTTTTCCTTTACTAATTTGCCTTTTGTCAGCTGATTTTCAGCAAACCTTTAGAGGGCGAAGGGGAAGTTTTCTCTGTACCCCTATAAGTTTCTCCAGGAAATGACTCAAAAATAAAATAAAAAGAAATAGAATCTATTCCTAACCCTTCTAAATGGATGTTTCCTTTGTATTAACCTTTCATTTTGTGATGTGTTCCTCCACTCCTGAGCACTCAGCCTGAGCACTGGCTCCTCCCCTCTGATTTGATGGGATCAGGCTTCTAGAACCCAGCCTGGAGCCTAGGTCTCTGAGAGGGGCAATTTTCCTTTTATGCTTCTCTTAAGGAAAATCAATCCAAAGCGATGCACACAGACCTTATTCTGTTTCATCAACCAGCTAGCTGATTGGCACTGTTTTGTACATATGAAGTTACCAGGCATTGGGTTTGTTTCTCTAAGCTTCCTTTTGGAATTGTCTCCTTTGGTTCTTGTCCTAGTTTCTTTTCCACCATCTGTTGAAATATCTTCTTTACAGATACCGAAATTGAGACACTAAATATGCTTGTCTGGCTCATGGCTAATGTTGGTGATTCAGGCTTGAGAGGGCAGGCAAGGATCAACTGTGAAACAGAACACCCCTTTTCCTATATTTTCTAAAAGGCATAGCGTAGTTTGAAAAATACCAATGATAGTTTGTTGAAGACTTAGAAATGACAGTTATTTTATTTCGATTTCCTAGATTACTGTGTAAATTATCAGCTAGTAAGGATCCACACCTTGACAGGTGGAAAATGAGCTGTTTAGGACATGCCATTCACTTTTCAACCTACTTGCCTTCGTAGAAGCATCTATATGCTTTCCATGGACACTTCGCAGTATGTATTTTTGAAAAGTTATTCTTCTAAGAGACTGTTCATACTTTTTATTTTTTATTATTATTTATTATTATTATTTTTGAGACAGAGTCTCACTCTGTTGCCCAGGCTAGAGTGCAGTGGCATGATCTCGGCTCACTACAACCTCTGCTGCCTGGGTTCAAACAATTCTCTGCCTCGGCCTTCTGAGTAGCTGGGATTCCAGGCACCTGCCACCATGCCCGGCTAATTTTTGTATTTTTAGTAGAGACGGGGTTTCACCATCTTGGCCAGGCTGGTCTTGAACTCCTGACCTTGTGATCCATCCACCTTGGCCTCCCAAAGTGCTGGAATTACAGGTGTGAGCGACCGCGCCCGGCAACTCGAAATGAATTATTTTATCTTTAATGTCTCATTGTAAGTGATCATCTTAAGGATACTTTTTTCCTGAGAATGTTTTCCTGTTTCCCAGATTTTCTACACCTAAGTAAACCAAATCTACCACCTATTCCTGTGATGTACTGCAAAATTGGCTTGCTATCAGTATATGCAGATAGAATGGTTTTGCAAACAACATTTTCAGTGTTGATGACTGAGTTGTGTATTTGATCAAGTCAAGCAAAGAGCATCTGAGCATATTGTAGTCAACTTAAAATATGAAATTATTTAAGACAGCATTACACAAATAATACCTGGGAATTAGTGACAATCACACTGTTTTTGCTGGAGACTTGCTAGAATCGTGACTTGGCCTTCAGTCAACTTGAGTACGTGTTTTTCAGATCCCGTTGTTCCTAATGGGCTTCATCATGGTCAGTTTGATAAATAATGCATGCCTGGGTCGCTCTAACTGAAGTACTGTTACTCATAGTTAGCTGTTCTGCAGTCAATTTGTTAGGATGGAGTCTGCTGTAAGTTGCATTAAATTAAGTGACTTAACTTGGGCATTTCTACGTGACTCTGTAATATTCATTTTGTGTTGGGAGAACAAGGAGATCCTCTACATATTGATTCCAAATCCACAATGTAAAGCAAACACAAATTATATATTCAACCACTTCTGGAACAAAGAAAGAAGAGAAAATTCATCTGAGCAATGAAATATACTTTATGTTTAATAACAGAAAAAGATGGTGTAATGATTTTCAGCTGAAATGAAAAATATAAATTCAGTATTTTAAAAAACTGGCTTAAATCTATTAAAATATTTATTTCAGAACTATATTATGAGAAATGTTGAACATATACAAAACTTGACCCAGTAGAGAATATTGAACCCTTAGGTATAATCACCAGCTTCAAGAATTATTGACTCATGGCCAATCTTATTTCATCTTTCTTTTTCTATACTGACTTCTCCTCCTCTTCTCATATTATTTTGAAGTAAATTCCAGATATCATTGCATATAAAATTGCCTTTAAAAATAGAAGCATTTTTAAAAACTTGGATAAAATAAAGTATAAATAAAATATAAGGTAACAGCAGCTATGATGTCAACATAATTAAAGAAAATGGAGGGAAGTCTGGCATTTAAAATGTCAACCTTATGACAAACCCCCAAACTATTACAAAATAATGAACTAGGTGTAAATTAAGAACCAGTCAGATTAAAATGTTTTAATTGTTCAATAAATATTTATTTTGTAAATAAATAAGGTATATATTATTAGTCCATTCTCATACTGTTATAAAGATACTACCTGAGATTGGTTAATTTATATAGAGAGGAGATTTAATTGACTCATGGTTCCACATGACTGGGGAGGCCTCAGGAAACTTACAATCATGGTGAAAGGTGAAGGGGAAACAGGCACCCTCTTCACAAGGCAGCGGGAGGGAGGGAGAAGCATCACACTTTAAAACCATCAGCTCTTGTGAGAGCTCATTCAGTATCATGAGAACAGCATGGGGGAAACAGTTCCCATGATCCAGTCACCTCCTACCGGCTCCCTCCCTTGACATGTGGGGATTACAATTCGAGATGATATTTGGGTGGGGAAACAGAGCCAAACCGTATCGACAAGTGTGGGGCAGGTCCTCAAAAAGTTCATCTAGCGTTATATGACCTGACAATTCCACTCCTATGAAGATACATGTCCACATAAAAACTTATGCACAAATGTTGACAGCAGCATTTTTTATAATAGCCAAGTAGTGGAAATGACATGAACCCATAAGCTGATGAATGGATGAACATATGTGGTCAGTCCATACAATGGAATAGCATTTGGTCATAAAAAGGAAGTACTGACACATGCTACAACATGGATAAACCATGAACACACTGTGCTATGTGAAAGGAGCCAGTTCCAAAAGACTATAAATATTATCTGATACCATTTATATGAAATATCCAGAATAATCAAATACATAGAGGCAGTAGGTAGATTACTGGTTGCCTAGGATTGGTGGGTGGAGGGGCAGCCAGAGGGTAATTGAGGTCTGAGGAGGGACTGCTAATGGGTACAGAGTTTCTTTTTGGGGAGGATGAAATTGCTTGAGAATTTGATAGTGGTGATAGTTGCACAACTTTGTGAATACCCTAAAAACTGCTGGCCGGGCACAGTGGCTCATGCCTGTAATCCCAGCCCTTTGGGAGGCTGAGGCAGGTGGATCACCTGAGGTCAGGAGCTCAAGACCAGTCTGGCCAACATGGTGAAACCCTGTCTCAACTAAAAATACAAAAAGTTAGCCAGGCATGGTGGTAGGCACCTGTAATTCCAGCTACTCCAGAAGCTGAGACAGGAGAATTGCTTGAACCCGTGAGGCGGAGTTTGCAGTGAGCTGAGATCATGCCATTGCATTCCAGCCTGGGCAACAAGAGCAAAACTCTGTCTCAATAAATCAATAAAAATAAAAACTGCCCAACTGTATACTTTCAAGGAGAGAATTCTGTAATATTTCAATCATATCTCAAATTTTAAAAATGCTATGGAAATATGAGTATCTAATCACACCAAAGAAAAATAGATAGATCTACTTTGCCACTAAAAGCTTGTGGGGTTAGGGCAAGCATGTTCATCATTAATGAAAAATAGTGAAGTGTTTTTAAAATGTCAGTTATAAAATTAACACAAGGGAGGTACGACTTTTTTTTTTTTTTTTTTTTTTTTTTTTTTTTATAAACAGTCTCTCCCTGTCACCCAGGCGGAGTACAGTGGTGCAATCTTGGCTCACTGCAACCTCTGCCTCTCAGGTTCAAGTGATTCTCCTGCCTCAGCCTGCTGAGTAGCTGAGATTACAGGCACACATCATGACGCCTGGTTAAGTTTTGTATTTTTAGTAGGGATGTGGTTTTGCCATGTTGGCCAGGCTGGTCTTCAACTCTTGGCCTCAAGCAATCTGCCTGCCTCGGCCCCAAAGTGCTGGGATTACAGGCATGAGCCACTGTGCCTGGCCTTGAAAATTTATTTGATGTCTTCTGCCCAAGTCACCTTTCAGGATACTGAGGCTCAATCATTTTTTAATATCAACTTTCAAAAATGCAGCTTGTACTTAGCTGCCTTCTTGAACACTGGGTATCAAGTATTACATAACCTTTTCTATATTTGCCAGGATACTTACTACATGCCTTAGTCACACTGGGTACTCAGTAAGCATTTATTAACTGCATGGATAAATGAAAGAGGAAACACAGAAACATTCTTTCTATAATATTTTCTTAAAATATTATATGTGTAGAATTATTCTTCCCCTTACAATGAATGATTACAGAATGTTGTATTTTGTTTTTGTATGCTTTAAAGTTTCTCACTTACTTCTATTCATATGCTTAGTCATGTTTTTCAAAATTTAGTTGTTTGAATTAGGATTTAAATAATGTTTAAAAGTTGCAATTATCGAAATGTCCTTTAGTCTCTTTCAATTTGTAGGTTTTCTTCTCTCTCTCTCTTATTTATCCCCTTGCATTTTTTTAATCAATAAATTAGTTCTTTGTCTTATAAAACTGCTCACAGTCTGGACTTGCATTTACGTGGTATTGCACTCACATGGAAGCTGCATTTACATGGTATTGGTTGACATGTTCCTTTGTCCCCTCTAGTTCTTATACATTAGTATATAGAACCAGAGACTTAATCAGATTCAAGTTTAATTTTTTTCACTGGACTACTTCGTAGTTGTTGTTGTTACTTCCATCAGTGGGACTTCATGCCTGGTTGTCTCTCTTGTTGTGATGTCAATGGCCATTGATGATTATAGTGTAGATCAATTAATTCATTGAGGGTTGAGAAATGGTGTTTGCAGTAGCCTGCCTTGAAGAGGCCCCCAGTGCTCCCTGGCTCCTGTGATTCACAGCTTCATGTATTGTCCTCCTGTGCTATTTCAGGGTTGGTCTGCATGACCAATAGAACATAAGAGAAATGCTGTTATGTCACTTGTGAGGGTAGGTCATAAAAGGCAGCGTAGCTTCTGCTCCTCTCTCTCTTGGGCCACTTGCTCTGGGCAAAGCCAGCAGCCAAGCCATGAGGACTACGTGGAGAAGAACTGAGGCCTCCTGCCAGTAGCTGTATGAGTGAGGTTGGAAGTCAAGCCTTCAGGTAGCTGCAGCCCCAGCTGGCATCTTGATTGCAGCTCCTGAACCATCCTGAGCCGAAACTCCTAGCTTGGCCACTGCTGAATTCTTGACCCATGGAAAGTTTATTTTATTTTTATTTATTTATTTATTTATTTATTGAGATGGAGTCTTTCTCTGTCACCCAAGCTGGAGTGCGGTGGCGCAATCTCGTCTCACTGCAAGCTCCGCCTCCCAAGTTCATGCCATTCTTCTGCCTCAGCCTCCGTAGTAGCTGGGACTACAGGCGCCCACCACCACACCCGACTAATTTTTTGTATTGTTAGTAGAGACGGGGTTTCACCGTGTTAGCCAGGATGGTCTCGAACTCCTGACCTCGTGATCCACCTGCCTTGGCGTCCCCGAGTGCCGGGATTACAGGCGTGAGCCACTGCGCCTGGCCGGAAAGTGTGTTGTTTTAAGCGTCTGTGTTTGAGGGTAATTTGTGACTCAACAATGATAATTAATTTAGTGTTATTCTATTTCATTCATTCAATCTTCATTTACCAGCTAGAATACTTCTATAAAGAGAAACTTTCTTTTAACAATTATTTGATTACCCTGTAGTACAGTTAGTATAGGAAAGATGCTTACTCTTTCAATGGTTATAATCATACTATACATGCTTTTGTACACACATGTATACAGACATAATAGATAGAAAAATTTAAACATTTTAAAACATTAAAATATTTTTATAGGTTATCCTGAATATATATTATCTGTTATATAATATTCCACTAAGCTTATTTAACTATTCTTCTTTGTTGGAAATTTGACTTGTTTCCAATGTTATTGCTAATAGCCAATCAATTGAAAATATTTTTACATAAGGCTTTTTTTTTTTTTTTACTTTAAGATTGTTTCCTTAGATCAGATTCCTAAGATTTACTGAATCCAAAGCTATAGACATTTTTCTAAATTACATTCCAAAAAGAAAAACTCAATTTCTACTGGCACCAGCCATGCCTGTGTGGCCATTTCACTTTATCCCTTGTTAGGGCTGTGTGATATTTATGCTTTACAAACATCTGTAAAGTGCCAACTGTGTGTCAGGCACTGCTCATAAAACACAACCAGAAAATTCAACTTTCTTTTTTAGTCTGATCTGATAGTACCCCACAAATTTTGTTTGTTTATATCTACTTTTTAAGTATCTCTTGAGACATCATCAAGAGTATTACCCTCTGAATCAGGCAGGAATTTTTTTCTGCTCACCGCTGCCAGCCTTGCAGTTCACTTCTTCAAACCATCTCTTTCCATCCCTTTCCTGTTTCACATCTTTTATTTCTCATAGGCTGGAAACCCAGATAACCACCCTTGTTAGGACCATGAATTAAATGAGGCGACTTGATCCATCTACTGCTACTACCCATTCTCGTAAATGGAAGTGTAAATCTTTTTCTAGGCCATATTTTATTTAGCTTGATTTATTATTTCTCACAAGAATAGCTTTCCCTGAAAGTCCTGGAGGGAAAGGAACCTTGTAAAGAAGCAACAAGATGTTTTCCAAGAAATTATCTTTTGTAGCGGAGACTGTCATTCTCTAAACTAAAGAGACATGGAATAGTTTCTCTTTTAGCAACTTTTAGGGTGATAAATTGAGAACAGAGATTAGATTTCCTTTACAATCAGTGTCTTGTAGATTACATCTCTAAAGGAACCAGTGGTTAGTTCCGGACCAAATCACCAAGTAGATTAGTTTCTTTTAAAGGGCTCCTTTTTGGGCGGTCTCAAGTTCATTTTAGATAATAACTATCCCCCCTCCCAGCTCCTGCATTCTAAGGGTAAGATAGAAAATTTGGAAAATCAGAAGAGTAGGAAGGAAAAATTAGCCATTGCCTATAGACCCACCACCCAGCAATGATCACAACCAATATACAGCTTACAGCTGTCACACGGGTGGTTCCTTAGTCTCTGGGTCACCCATTAGGATTTTGGATAAATTATATGTTGCAGAGTATATGGAAAGAGTAATAGGGAAAGGGTAGTATGAGTTCAGGATCGACTTGAGATGAGAAGCACAGGCACCTCTTCATTCCAGGGTTCCACAGAAAGGAGTGCTAAAGTCAGGGCTTTTGGCTATGTGTTGGAGCCCCTGCCCTTTATGAGCTTTCATTTTATGATATAGCATAACAGAAGCCAAGTCAAGGGTGAGGTCATTGGAAGGGTGGCACTGGAAGCCTAAGTTTGTGTGCCAGCTGTTTGCAGGACTTGCCCAGAAAGGTCAGCTACCCAAGACCCAAGATTACATACATGTATATATTATATACATTATCGTTCTATTCTTTATTCTGATTTTTTCTATATTGTATACATACATAATATATAAAAACATCTTTCTGTCTATGCACACAAATATGCACACACATTCCCCATAGTTTCTCAAGTGTATTCTAGTTCACTTTCAGACACAGAGTTCTTTATATTACGTTCATACCTGTAAAGCATCATGTCAGTTCTGTTTTATTTTTAGTATGCTCTTAACATGGAGTGGTTTTGCTAATGTTATATTCTTTTTTATTAAAACAGCACATAATCATATTTTATTTTAATGGATAAATACTAATTATGTGTATATCTATAGGGTACAATGTGATGTTATGTATATGTATATATTGTGAAATGATTAAATCCAGCTAACATATCCATCACCTCACATACTTATTTCATGGTGAGAACTTTAAAAATCTACTCTTTTAGCAATTTTGAAATATATAATATGTTATTATTAACTAAAGTCACCATGCCGTACAGTAGATTACTAAAACCTATTCCTCCTGTCTAACTGAAATTATGTATCCTTTCACCAACCTCTCCCCATTTCCTTGCCTACTCGCCCCCGTCTCAGCCCCTGGAAATTTCCATTCTACTCTCTACTTTTATGAGCTTGACTTATCTAGATTCCATAATAAGGGAAATCTTGTGGTATGTGCCTTTCTGTGTCTGGCTTATTTCACATAGTATAATGTCTTCCAGGTTCATCCATGTTGTTGCAAATGGCAGAATATCCTTTTTTTTTTTTTTTTTTTTTTTTTTTTTTTTTTTTTTTTTTTTTGCGTTATGGAAAACAAAATGGAGGTTCTTCAAAAAACTAAAAATAGAACTACCATATGATCCAGTAATCCCACTTTTGGGTATATATCCAAAGGTAATGAAATTCATATGTCAAAGAGATATCTGTACATTGGACCACTGTTCACAATAGCCAAGATATGGAAGCAACCTAAGTGTCCAAATAATCATATTTAAGTGTAAAAGTTTGTGTGTGTTTTTAAAAGATAAACACCATCCAATTTACAAAAACTAGATTTATTTCCGTCTTTCTTGGGACAGATCTTTTAAGTCAACCAAGCCATATGTTCTGTCAATGCTATTTCTATCATCAGGTCTTGCTACTTCTCAGTTCTTGGGGATACAGATGACAAAGGATGAGGCCCGGGCTGTGGCTGTTTCATTTACCTCAGTTTATTTCAGTCAAAATTGGGATTTTTCTGTACAGAAGCAGGAGGTAATTATACGACCATTACGTGAGTTCTGTTTAATTCCTAGTATGGAGAGAACAAAGCAGAGCTGAATGACTTGGCAGGAAGTTTTAGAAGTTTCAAGTCCAAGCCAGGGATCAAATGTTGGCTAAGTGCCCCCTAAAATGTTTGTCCATGTCACCTGGCTGGGGGTTTGTGTGAAAAGGATGGGAGAGGAGAGACCTCTATTAGTTTAGCACCTTCTGGGCCAGAATATCATGTGCATGCTCACTTAAGCCTCCCAGCAAGTCCTGGAGGAATCTGTGACCCTGTTCAGTAGACCAGGAGACAGAGACACAGAGATAAATCACATGCAGCTATGTTAAAAGCAGGAATCTGAACCCAGATCTGTGCTGTCTCCAAACACCACATATTTCCTGCTATTAGAACCAATGATGCCTTCATGGGCTGAAAGTACTTTTGCCTCGATGGGTCCATCCTTCACCAAAAAATACTAATAGCTATATTTTATGGCTGTCATGGCATAAAAACAAATGTAAGCAGAGCTGGATTCATTATTATATACACATTGTTATCCTTTTCTTCTGATTGGAAAAGATTAAAATTTTAAGAGAGTAAATTTTCATGGGTAAACACATTCTGGGCTCTGGCCCTGGGCTGATTATCCAGGCCTGATGGAGAAGTTGGCCCTGTCCACTGTAACATTCTTTTTCTTTCAATTTATTGGTTTTCTAGGAGAAGAGAAAGTTAAGGGAAGCCAGAGCTTTGGGGTTGAGAGAAATGGCATGAGTCATAGAAGTAAAGTATATCTAGCACTAAGCAGAGTTTTAAAGTCATTGTGATAAGTCATTTAAAAAACCTTTCTTTTGTGTTATAACTCATTGTAAAAAGATGAATTCTTATATGCAATGCCAAGATATAAAATTGGTCAAAGTGGTCAAATTGGGCAGGTACTGCAACTCCCGTTCCTAACATCTCAACTCCCATCCTGAGTGACCCTTGAAGGACCTTCACTGACCCTTAAGTCTCATTGAAACAATTTGAAACTTCACCTCTTTCCCAGGGGAATTCAGTAAGACCCAGAGAAGCTGAGCTGCTCCCAGTTACACAGTGGATCAATGATCATGCTGAGACCCAGGCCCAGGTATCTGGATTTCTGGGTTAGGGATGTTTCCACTAGCATCCTCCCTGGCTTACGCCTCCTTGGGTTCAAAATAACACAGCCAAATCCACTTTTGAAACCTCTGAACATGATTCAACTTTAAAACGTGAAAATACGATAGGTTAACAATCTTCCCTTCATCTGCAGAGGACTTTTTAACCTTTGGTTCCCTTAGCATGTTAGTTTGGGACCAAATAGCTGTGTTCAGTCAAGTGTAGGGACCTCAGGCACCATAATGTCCCTGTTCTTTGGAGGGTGCTGCTAGGGTTTCCTAGTGACCTATGCATCACGATCCTAGGTGTAAGAGATCTCTAATACATTCCTGTGCAGTGAGGTCTCATGGACATAATGGAGAAGTTGGCCCCACATCTGCTGCCAACTCTTCTGGCCTATAAGGGCTATGGCCATCTCACTGGTTTCCCTAAGGATTATGTGTGTGATGGCTCGGATAGCCATCGAAGCAAGGGCACTAGCTAGTTGTAATATGGAGCCACAGATAGGAGCACAATCCCTCGAATGATAGGTTTTGCTTGATAAGCATGCTACACATAGTAGCCAATCAATTAATAGTGAAAATGAATGAAATAATGAACGGTGAAGATACTTACACGCCTGGAGAAGTTTTCAGTTTCTCTGTGAGGTCTCCTTTGGGCCTGTAGCTCAGGCCATCAGGTCCTCCTCATCCTCAGTCTGATGGGTCCAATTGTCCCTGTAATATTTGGTCCCAGAGATCCTGGGGTGTAATAAAATGCCGGAGAGGAAAATACCTCATCTGGGGAAGGGCAGATGGCTCTACAATGTGAACACAGCCTCACACAAATCCCTCCGTGTCTCCCTGCTGTCAGTGCCAGTTCTGCTCTGGGCTTCACTCTCTTTTGCATCTGGAGGTGTCTAAGGAGAACGTGAGATGTGAGCTTCAGAAAATCAGACAGTCAATCCCCATTCTGCTATGTGGCCTTGGGTAACCTATGTAATCTTGCTAAGCTTTAGCTTCCCCATCATTGGGAAACAATGATGCCTATATCACATCACTGCTTGAAGGTCAATTGTGATAATATCTGAGAAAGCACTGAAAACTCTCTTCTGGATATATGTCTCTGGGAAGTTCTCACACAGACACATAAGGAATATTTTTGATGCGGTTTTTCATGGCATTTTTAGGAGTAGAGTGTTGGAAACACTACCACTTGTAACGATGGGGAGGGGGGTGGTGTATTAGTAAACTGCTGTGTCTTTTAGCAATTAGAAGGTGCATACTAGATTTGCACACAGCAATGAAGCAATTATTTTACTTCAAAACAATGCTGAGTGAAAAAAGTCAAAATGGTGTGAGTCTAGAGCCCAATACCATGTGTGTAACACATGTACACATGCATGTACACAAACACACCCCCAAATGCTACTCAAAGACACATACAAATAAAAGGATATACGTCAAATACGTTAGAATGGTGGAATGGGGAAAGGAAATAGAAAAGTAATAAGTAGAACAAAATAAGGCCCCGGGGAGTCCAATGATGAAAACGTGCCATAAACTGGGGAGTTTGAATAATCAAATACAAATAAATCTATTTGTATCTTAGATCCAAAAATACAATGGCTCAGCAGTGAGTCAATCACACAGTAGACCTAGTCCTACCTAACTCTAGAGCAGAGTTTCTTGATCTCAGCACTATTGATACTTTGAACTGGATCGTTCTTTGTCCTGGGGGCTGGCCTGTGCATTGTATGATATTTAGCAGAATCCCTGGCCTCTAGATGCCAACAGCATCACTTCCTCAGCTGTGTCAATCCAAGACATCTCCAGACATTGCCAAATGTCCCTGAGGGTACAGACTAACTCATGATCAAGAACCACTGACTTAGTGGCATTAACAAAACTGAGGATGGGTTACCAAAAGAATCATCTTTCTGCTGTGTAGTTGGCGAAGGGTTATAGGTCAAAAACATGTATTTACTATGACAAAGGTATGTTCACATAGAGAAACAAGAAAAGAAATAGGAATGACAAAGTACTGACAACAATCAGACCTCTATACCACTAGCAAACCAGAGTTCCTCATCGAGGGCACTTGCCATTGGAAGACACAGCATATTTCATTTGTAAAGAAGTTGAGGCCGGGTGCAGTGGCTCACACCTGTAATCCCAGCATTTTGGGAGGCCGAGGCAGGTGGATTGCTTGAGGCCAGGAGTTTGAGACCAGCCTGGCCAACAGGGAGAAACACTGTCTCTACTAAAAATACAAAAATTAGCTGGGTGTGGTGTTGCGTGCTTATAGTCCTACCTACTTGGGAGGCTGAGGCAGAACAATCACTTGAACCCGGGAGGCAGAGGTTGCAGTAAGCCGAGATTGCGCCACTGCACTCCAGCCTCAGTGACAGAGCGAGTGAGACTCCGTCTCAAAAAGAAAAAAAGAAGTTGAGAAAAAACACTTCATTATTATTAAGATGTATGTGTGTATGTACATATGCATATATGTGTGTGTATATATATATTCTATCATTTGTTCATTCATTATTCTGAATATTTTTGTTTCCTCCCCTGTTGATTCTAGGTAGGGTGAAGTATTATACTTTTCTTTCTGAGTCATTTTCTAAGCAGATAGTAGTACGTAATTCGACAGAGTGAAAGAATATTCTTTGGAAGAAATTTGGGAGTTTTCATATAGTGAGTGTTTAATAAATATGGACTAGGTGATATCTTCCTCAATTTTGTCTGCTCTGTGGCATATATTTTAATGCATTCTTGTGTACTTTGTATTCTGTCACTTATAATTTATGTTCCTTTGAAAAGGTAGGTCTTGTGTTTAAATATATTATTAGCATCCCGTGAACACATCTGTTTTGTAAACATTCCATCAATTCTGTTTCCATGGCATGTTTATAGTCAAATTGGACAACCTCAGAAGAGGTAAGAGTAAGGAGAATAAGGATGTTACCGGTTTCTAAAACTCTGGTTGGTGTTAATTGAAAATGAACTTTCATTCCCCTTGTCATTTTGATGTATCTCTGAATTTTTGTAAACGGATTTTCTTTTAAGCTTCAGAGATTACAAGCTATGCAATATTCCACCTCAGCTGCTGTAATTGATTAGACAGATTTTCCATTTTAACAGTGCACTGGCTAGGGTGAAAAATAATAGATTATAGTTCCAGGCTTCTAAATCGAACTTCAGTCTGCTGCATTTCAGCTTGGGACAAAAGAGTTTCTTCAGAGTGTCTAAGTTTATCTTCAAGATCATTGTTTTCAAGTGTGGTGCATACTTAATTTTGCAGAAATTATTTTTTAAAATAAATTTAAGTCTATAAAGATGTGCTACTTGGGTTTGACTATAAGCCAAGGTTGGTTCCTACACTTAGATGGATAGAAGACCAAAACAAGGCCATTTTATTTTTAGATAGTAAGTTAGCTCAGGGTCAGGAAATGTATCTGAAAGAAAATGCTTTTCTCAGATAATAGAAAAGATTGTCATCTTCCTAATTCAGCCCTTTATTTATGAAAATCTATTACTATCTCCTAAGTTTGAGTGTATCTATGTTGAACTGTAGCATTTCAAAGAAACTTTTCATTCATATATATACCTGAAAACAGCAAGCTGAGGAAAAATGATTTCAGTGCATCAAAATTACAGTGTGACCTGCCTTCCCAAAGTTTTATGTGAGGTAGGATTTTTTCAACTACATTTACAAATATGAAGGACTGATTTATAAATTTGACATAATATAAACTTGCTAATCTTTTAGTTTTTTAAACTATTCTCAAATGTCTAGCTTTCTCATCAACATGTTACTACTTACTAAACATGATTTCTCTACCTCTGTTGGGGGCAAGTGCATTCATAGTAAGATGCACTTGATAATTTGGCCCTGGTGCAGTGGCTGTCACCTGTAATGAGGTGGGCTGATTGCTTGAGGCCAGGAGTTTGAGACCAGCCTGGACAACATGGCAAGATCCCAGCTCTACAAAATTTTTAAAAATTAGCAGGGCATGGTGGCATGTGCTGGTAGTCCTAGCTACTTGGGAGACTGAGGTAGGAGGATCACCTGAGGGTAGGAGTTCAGGGCTGCAGTGAGCTATGATCGCACCACTGCAACCTAGCTTGAGTGACAGAGTGAGACCCCATCTCAGAAAAATGCAAGAAAGAAAGGACAGTGAGAAGAAGAAAGAGCTTGCCTGTTTGGGTGATGAGCTGGTACGTGGATCCAGGGCTGGAATCTGTAGGGTGGAACAAGGAGTGCTGAGTTAGGTGGTCTATTACATCCAAGCTGCGGAGGAAGCAGCTGAACTTCACACAGCAAGGCCAAAGGATCGAAGGTGGACAAGGCAGAGCTTCAAGACTTCACAGTTCAGAGCCTAGTAATAATCAGATTGGAGGTTTGGGACAAGGCAGAATGGAGGAACCACTGTAAGAATGGCTCCTTCCATATTCTCAAATTATTCTCCAATTCCAGTTCACAGACATATGCCACAGTTCTAGGGAGAGGAGACTGAACATGTGATACTGAGAGCCCCCGTGTGCTGTGGAAAGACTGGTTAGGATTGCCTGACCCCACAGGCAATCACTGCAGATGCTAGGGGGCAGCAGAACCAATCTCATTTTCAGAGGGGTACCCGGCCACCTGGACACAGAGCCCCACAGCTGACTACGGAGAGCTGCACTGCTGTGGCGACAGAACACAGGTGTGAGATGTCATGGGGGACAGTGAAATTACCTGGATGAGTATAAGGCTCCTGAAAGGGGTAGCAGAGCAGTAAGGAATGCTATTAGCTCTTCCACACGTGACCTTGAACCTCTGTACTCTCTGTGCTAGTGGAACCCAAAGAAACAGCATGAACTATTAACTTATCATTATTATTACATCCTTTTTAAATAGAAAGTATTAGTAAAACAGTGTTAGAACAGTTGCACTAATTTCTTAAGGTATTGCTTTATTTGGAGCTTTTGAAAAAAAAATACATTTTAAAATCTTGACTGATGGGTAAAATGTGGAAGCAACAGTGTATGTACCCATGGCCTCAATCAAGATATAGATCATTTCTGTCTTCCCAGAAAGTTCCCTCTTGTCCCTTTCCCATCAAATTTTACACTGACTCCTCCATCACCAACTCCAGCTACCACCAGTTTGATATTGTCACTATAGAAGCTTTGTTTGTTCTAGAAATGTGTATAAATAAAGCCATGCAATATGTGCTATTTCACGCCTGCCTTTGTTCCCTGAACATGCTGATTTTGAGATTCATTCATGTTGTTGCAGCTATCGGTGGTTTGTTTCTATTTGTTGCTGAGTAATGTAACATTGTAGGAATATACTACAATTTGGTTATCCACTCCCTTGCTGATGGAAGTTTGGGTGTTTCCTGTTTTTGGCTACCATGAATGAAGTTCTTATCAACATTTGCATACAAGTCTTTGTGTACACATATGTTTTTGTTTCCACTGGGAATGAAATATCTAGGAGTGGAAACACTTAAGAGTAAGAATATGGAAACTTTATAAGAAAGCATCAAACTCTTTTCCAAATATATTTCACCATTTTACACCCCTCCACACACCAGCAATATATGAGAATTCCAGTTGCTCCATACCCTAGCTAACATTTGTTAATGCTAATCTTTTTTTCTTAACTATTTTATTGGGTTTATAATAGTATCTTGTGGTTTTAATTTGCATTTTCTGATGACTAATGCTGCTGAGTGTCTTTTCATGTTCTTATTGACCATCTATAATCCTTTGTGAAGTGTATTTTCAAGTCTCATTTAAAAAATTAAGTAATTTGTCTCTCTATTATTGATTTGTAGTCATTCTCATCTGGATTCATGTACTTTGTCGTGGATTATGTATTGTAAATATTATCAGAGTCTGTGGCTTGCCTTTTCATTTTCTTAATGGTATGTTTTGGTGAGCAGAAGTCTTTAATTTTGATTAGAGTTCAATTTATCATTTTCTATTTTATGGTTAATGCTTTTGGGGTTGTGTCTTAAAGAATCTTTCCCTACTCCAGGATCAAGATTATATTTTTCTATGATTTCCTCAATAAATTTTATCATTTTTGCTTTTATGTTTATGCCTCTGATCCAGTGAAGGCATTTGTTATTTACTACTTATATCCAAATCTGTCAAGGACAAGAAAAACACTTTATGTAATAAAACAACTCTTTGTGAAAATAATGGCATGCAAAACATATGTCATAAAAATAAGATATTTATAGTGTCCTGTTAAATTGCAATCATGTATTAGTAGGCAAGTGATTTAGAAAATCAGCAGCCTTTCATTCATTCTGTTGGAAGAGCTTGCTAATTAATGTAAAACTTGCTTTGTAATAATATGAGAAAGATAATCTAGCTGAATTCAGTTTTGCTAACAAAATAATGTGCAGGTTTTCACATGCATTTCTTTTGCACAGATGCATTTCACAATTTGAAATAATTTCTTATCAATGGCATATTGTCTCTAGAAATAGTTATGACTTTGGAAATCTCTTTCCTCAGATTCTATACAGAACAACTCAACCACCCTTTTCTTGAATGAGTGGCACATGGCAAACCCTCCAAGAGGTTCTGAGACTGGTCTTCATCAGTAGCAAGGCCAGCTGTTACAGATGATCTCTCTCTCTCTCTCTCTCTCTATATATATATATCCAAGCAGTAACTCCAGAAAAGTTCAGTTCACAAATGGAAATTTATGAAGCACCTCTGATGTACCAAGAGGTAGTATATATAATCATGGGAGGCCACAGATACTTCTTGATCATTAAATGTAATTTTCCTATTAATTTTTACCTACATGAAATATGTGCATAACAGGGTTCTCCAGAGAAACAGAATCAATAGGATATATACGTATGTATTTATCTGTATATCTAAATATGTGTGTGTACAGAGACGGATAGATTTATTTTAAGGAATTGGCTCATGTGATTGTGGGGCCTGACAAGTTTAAAATCTGTAAGGCAAGCTGGCAAGCTGGCAACTCAGGCAGGATTTTTATATTACAGCCTTGAGAAAGAATTGCTTCTTCTCCAGGAAACCTCAGTTTTTGCTCTTAAGACCTTCAATGGATTGGATGAGGCCCACCCACATTATGGAGAGTGATCTTTACTTAAAGACAACTGATGGTAGATGTTAATCACATCTACAAAATACCTTCACAGCAATACTTAGACTCGAGTTTGACCAAGCTACCAACCATAGCCTAGACAACTTGAATCACTATAACATATCGGGGATACTTGACTATTAGGTCAATTGGAACTAAAATCTTTTATAATAAAGTCCAATTTTTTCAAAAGCAAGCCAAATGATCACAAATTTTGTGATAGGGAACTGTGTGCATTCACAATTTTGTAAATGAAAATATTTATTCTTGCTTACTTGAAGGTAAACGATGCCTACCATAGGCATAAAGTTGTTGCTTAGTGTCTATAGAAATGATAAAGGGGGAGTGGGATCTTTTCTCTCAGATCCTGGCAGCAAATATGCCCAGTAGTGGATAATCCAAGTCTTATCTTTCCTCCTGGAAACAAACGTGAAGTATCTGATGAAGGAGCCAACTTCTCTATCATGTGAGCTAGTCCTCTAGCCCCGCAGGCTCAAATTTGTAATACGGTATTGCTATTTGGTTGTCTAAAGGATATCTTGACATTAGCATGCCTAAAAGAGAATTATTGAAGTTTCTCTTTAAGCTCCTTCCACTCAAGTTTTTCTTAACTTGGTAACAGGACTACCAACCACCTGGTTGCTCAGGCAAATATCCAGGCATTATCCCCAATTGCTTTCTTCCCTTCCAGTAGCTACTATCCATCACTAAGTCCTGTTAATGTTACCTCTAGAACATATTTTCATCAATCCACTTCATCTCCATTAATACCACCCTGGTCTCGGCCACTGTCACATGTCACCTGAACCACTGAAATACTTTCCTAATTCTTTCTCCTGCTTCTGTTTTTACTTCCACAATCCTTTCTCCAGTTGTCTGTTATTTTAATATATAGAGAGCTGTGACTTTCCTATATAGGAAGGCTAAGAAAAGACTACAGGGACCACTCAAGTCTCTAGAGCTAGAGGAGAATGTGATGAGTATCTTTAGAACCCACTAAATTCAAAACGTGTTCCCTTCACTGTTGTATATAAGAATCTCTTAGGGGTTGAGGCACGGGCCTGTTTTCTAGAAGACAAGCCCAAATATCACCTGTGGATGTAACCCAACATTCCTGGAGGATGCCATACTGGTTGATTTGAAAACATCAAGATGCTCAGTACTTAAATCAACAGTTATGTTTCCTTTTAATCTAAAGAAAAATTGTAATTTAGAAAAAAATTAAGAGAATCAAAACTATAGCATTAATACTTTGTGTTTAAGAATACTATATATATATTTGGTATTTTAGATGTTTACTATGTTTAAGAGAATTTGGCTTATTAAGATAACTTTATCAGCTTTGTGATACCATTCAAAATGTATATTTTACTTATTGATTTAAACTTGTGATTTTAGCTTGAAATCTTATGAAGTTTATCAGCAATATTAGAAAATTCAGGAAACTTGTTTACCAATATATTTACAAATTTAATCTATTAGATTTATAAATAGTATATGAGTACTTGTGAAGGTTTGTTACTCACACAACTGAAGCCCGTAAAAAAGGAATAGAATAAATAGAATATATTAAAATTTTAAATATTGCTTAACATACCAGAGAGAGTCTAATCAACTACGTTGGCAATGGGAACAAACATTAATTAAAGATCCCCCAAGAGTGGTTATTAAAACTTGGTAGATTTATACATACAATAATATGATTAGTGAGTTGAATTTAAAAGCTTGAGAAGGACTAGTTTCTGAGTTGGAAATTTTAATAAATTAGTTTTTTAACATCAAAGGTAATTTTAAATATTTTTGTGTGCAAAAACTGACATATGAGAAAAAGAAAATCTACTCATCAATATTTAATGTTGAAACTTCCTATTTTTGAGTAGTCAGAAGCCACCCAAAGATTATGATTCAGCTCTTGGCATAAGTATGTGAACAAGAAGGCTCACTAAAATGCCCCATGACACATCAGAGTCAGTTGGAAGGATAAATACCTATGGCAATTGAGGAAGTAGATTTCTAGAAGTTTAGTTACTTCTTCTAATCAGCAAATGCTAAGAAATATTAAGCTTGAATCTTGGGGTATTTTGCCAGCTATCACAAGTTTTTTTTTTTTTTTTAAAAATGAGAAAATAATAACTTGTTTAGTCTACCTAGTAACCTATGAAGTAGCCACTATTATTCTCCCTGTTATCTAGATGAGGAAGGAAAGGTACAGGGTGCTTACAGGACTTGCTATAGTACACAACAAGCAAAGAGTCCTACTGAGATTCACCCCCAGAGGTCCATATATAAGATCTTAACTGTCTGGGTGAAGATTTTTCAGTGTATAGAATATGAAGCAAAAATACCGAGGTAGCCGATTAATAACCTTAACACTTGGAAACCTCTCCTGGGGCTTTGGGTCTTTGAAGTCCAGTCCTCCTAGTTCTTAGCCTAACCTTTCTGTTCTCTTTCTTCTAATTATCTTCCATTCTGCCATTCTCCCTCTACATGAGAAGTTTATGTCTTTGATCTGAGTCTCTCCACCCATTGGCTGGTAAACTCTTCCATTTTCAGCTGTATCAGTGTTTATTTCATTTACCATTTTCATTTGTTGTCTCATCTCTAGTTGTGGCATTTGCCTCTATATAAAAATAATTCCAGCATTCAGGAAGACCTTTGTGAAGCAAAAGTATTCCTAAAATCAAAGATAACCCCTTGTTTCCTTCCAGAAGTTATTCTAGCTAGTTTTAAAGGCCTATTCCTGGACCTTTTGGCAGTTGTCAAAAAGGGAAGGGCTTGTGCTTTTTAGATGGAGTTTGCATTAGGTTTACTAGCAAGCACACTTGTCTTTGCCTGTTCTCTCCTGCCTTATGTCATGGTTTAGAATATGTCCACAGATTCTTTGACATGTTATTTAAAAAGTGGGGTGTAATTCCTCTCCCCTTGACTGTGGTCCTTACTTAGTGATTTGCTTCTAATAAAGAAAATAAGGTATAAATGATAATATGTGACTTCTGAGATTATATCATAAAAGCTGCCTTGTTGCTCGCTCTTGGATTCACTCTGGAGGAAACCAGCCACCATGTCCTAAGGACAGTCTATGAAGAGGTCCATGTGGCAAGGAACTGAGGTCTCCTGTCAAGAGCCAGCATCAACTTGTCTACCACATGGTCCATCTTGGAAACAGATCCTTCACCCCAGTCAAACCTCCAGATGACTGTAGCCACAAAAATATTGTGACTGAAATCTCATGAGACCCTGAGCCAGAACTCAGCTAAGTTGTTCCTAAGTTCTTTACCTACAGAAACTGTGAGATAATACATGCTTACTGGTTTAAGCTGCTAAATTTCAAGGTAGTTTGTTATATAGCAATAGAAAACCTAGTACACCTTCATTGGTTGAATCCCAATCTAGGCATCTCCACATCCTCACTTACCCCTAAATAACTCCTCCTCACACCAATTCACTCAGGGCACCTAAGAGCATATCTTGGTTTTCCTATTATTTTTAAACATTTCATATTTAAGGTAATGTTTATACCACAAATTTTTTAATGTAGTGCTGTGGATTTATTATGTCATTAATGTTAAATTTCTTTCTGACATTAAAGCTTTAAACAATGATACATGTTATTGGAAACACTTTTCATTCTTCAGAGAGAAATTCCTGTAATTTTGGGATAATTTTAATGTATTGTATACATTCCACATTCTCATTGACATTAAGAGCTTATTGACATGACTTCCTTCTGATAAAGCTCCTTGGATATGAAGGAGACACATCCACTTACTTTGTGGTCTTTGGTTAAAAAAAATGAGCAGATAGATTATTGGTTAAGAAAAATGAGCAGATAGGTTATAGAACTACTGATCTTCCAAATTTTAGAAGACCTTCTAAAATTAATTTTTTTTTTTGACAGAGTCTCACTATGTCACCCAGGCTGGAGTGCCGTAGCATGATGTTGGTTCACTGCAAACTTCACCTCCAGGTTCCAGTGATTCTTCTGCTTCAGGCTCCCAAGTAGCTGGGATTACAGGCATGCACCATTATGCCTGGCTAACTGTTGTATTTTTAATACAGACAGGGTTTCACCATGTTGGCCAGGCTGGTCTAGAACTCCTGGCCTCAAGCA
Source organism: Macaca fascicularis (assembly GCF_037993035.2). NCBI lineage: Eukaryota > Metazoa > Chordata > Mammalia > Primates > Cercopithecidae > Macaca > Macaca fascicularis. The sequence continues at coordinate 11,570,994 of NC_088395.1, forward strand.
GTCTGCCCACCTCAGCCTCCCAAAGTGCTGGATTGCAGGCATGAGCCACTGTGCATGGCCCATGATCTTCTAAAATTTAGATCAGTAGTTTTCAACCCTGACTATACATTAAAATCACCTGAGGAGCTTCACCAAACAAAACAAAACAAAAAAACCCAGAATCTCTGTTGGGGTAGAGGTAAGAATCCATATACTGTGTTTTCAAAGGCTTCCACGTACCTTCATTAGACACCAAGGTTGGGACCACTGTTTTGGATCAACCTAGAATAGAATTCATTCCTTCAGTACCAGCTCCAAAGTAAGCACAGCGCTGGTGGTTCTGCAACTATTTAGCTATTTCATCTTAGTAAAGTCACTTCATCTGCTTGGACATTCAGTTTTTAGGCTAGAGCAGTGGTTCTAAACCTTGGCTATGGTACTAGGGAGCTTTAAAAACAATGATTCCTGAATCCCAGTCCCAGTGGTTATTATGAAACTGTTTGGGGGCATTCCTGGGCATCAAGATTTTAAAAGCTGCCCCCACCACTACCGTGATGATTCTAAAATGCAGTCAAGATTGAGAACTAAAAAATGAATTATTGCTAGGATCCTTTCCAGCTCTGTTTATATTTTGAATAACTGTGATTAGAGTTGATACAATCTGTGATACTAAAACATTTTACAGTCATGGGGAGAAAGAATGATCAAACTACACAGCTTGACTCTGGACATAGATGTAGCATTATTTGCAAGTTATGTGAAGCTATTCAATAAATAGAAGGGTTGGAACTAGAGAGGGTTAATCCTGGAGCACTTTTAAGTTTTTAGTCAAGTTGGCAAGTCAGAGGAGACTGCAGAACAACTGAGAAGAGTAACTCTTCTGACACGAGATTTCATGGATTGTGCATTGTATTAGTCTGTTCTCACACTGCTAATAAAGACATACCCGGGACTGAGTAATTTATAAAGGAAAGAGATTTCATGGACTCATAGTTACACATGGCTGGGGAGGCCTCGCAATTATGGTAGAAAGCAAACAAGGAGCAAAGTCACATCTTACATGGATGGTGGCAATAGAGAGCTTGTACAGGGGAACTCCCCTTTATAAAACCATCAGATCTCATAAGACTTATTCACTATCACGAGAACAGCACGGAAAAGACCTGCCCCCATGATTCAGTTACCTCTTACTGAGTCCCTCCTGTGACATGTGGGAATTGTGGGAGCTGCAACTCAAGATGAGATTTGGGTGGAGACACAGCCAAACCATATCATGCATGAATGTGGACTGAAGGCTATTTTCTGAAACTAGATGATATTGACTTTAGTTTTTTCCATGGCTACCCCCATCCTGACCTTGTTGTCTTGATGTTGTACCATGGCAACAGATAGAATGCACATCATCTTTTATTTTCTTCCTTAAATGGTGTGATGGAAGAATAGTCGTGCTTTCATTTCTAGAATTAGGAATGGAAACAATTCTATGGTTGCTTCACAAAATTTCTATTGCAAGCTGGTTTGAAATCAGTGATTTCAATAAGAAGTGCTTGTGGTGGGTGGTTTATGAGACCTCCCAGTTTGGAGAGATTAATGTAGTGACTATAAAGTCCCTTCTGTGTGGGCACAAGTATTTCATAGGGTCTGAGGCCTGGGCCTCTTTCCATAGAATTCTGAGACAAGCCCAACCACCTTGGGGAAATGACCCAACATTCTTGAGGATACCATAACTGCTGGAATAAAAACATTAAAATGCACAATGCTTAAGGAAACAGTTACATTTTCTGAGAAAATAAACAAAGACCAGCCAAATGAGAAAGGCAAAAGCTATTAATTCAGAGCTTGCTATAGCAAGACAGCCATCATCACTGCATTTGGCAACTATTCCTGACCACCCTGATGGGTCAGGACTGCACCAAGGAATTAATGACTGAGAAAAATCTAAAAATGTTCAGAAAAGAAAGGAAGGATGGAAAAATGCAACAGATGTTAATGTGCTAGCGCAACATTTATTATGCTGAGATTTAGCATACTTTTCTCATATTTGCCTCCCTCAACCACCACTCTTATGTTTGCAAAAAATTATAGAATAATATGTAATATAAAACATTTGGAAAATAGACAATATTTACTCACTATCCCATTAATATATAGTCACATCTTACTACATTTTCTTCATCTGTTTGAAAACTATGTTCAATAGGTTTAGAATAGATAGATAGAATAGATAGACTAGAATAATGGCCCCTCAAAGATACCCATGTCCTAATCCCTGGAACCTGGAAATATGTTTGGTGACATGATAAATTCAGAATTAAGGTTGCAGATGCCATGAAGGTTGCTTATCAGCTGACCTCAAATAGATAAATTATCCTGGATTATCTAGGTGGGCCCAATGTAATCATAAACATCCTTAAAAGTGGAAGAGGGAGGCAGAACAAGACTCAGAGGGACATGTGACTAAGGAAGGAGGTCAGAGTGATGCAATGTAAGGACTCTACTGGCTTTTGGGGCTTTGAAGATGGAGGAAAAGGTCACCAGTCAAGAAATGCTGGTGTCCTGTAGAGGTTGAACAAGTTAAGGACCTAGATCCTTCCCTAGAGCCTCCAGAAAGGAATGCAGCCCTGCTGACACCTTTATTTTAGCCCAGTGAGATATGTTGGACTTCTAACTGCCAGAATTGTAAGATAATAAATTTGTGTTGCTTTAAGCAGATAAGTCTGAGGTAATTTGTTAAGAGCAGCAATAGAACACTAATACACCTTTTTTATATAGTTCCATCATTCTTAAACATTTTTTTATCTTGCTATAGTTTTTGTAATTATTTGAAGGGCCATATATTATCCTATGGAGCTGAAGTGCTGGTATTTCCTTAATCACAGCCTGTAAACGAACATTAGATGTGTGAATATCTTTCTGCATTTTTTTTCCACAAGTCTGATTATTTCCTAAGGATATTCTGCCAGAAATTCAATTTGGACTTTGAGTTCCTTCCATTTTTTCTATATTTAACTTAAAAAAAATCTCTTAAGTCCACTTGGGCTGGGCGTGGTGACTCACGCCTGTAATCTCAGCACTTTGGGAGGCTGAGGCAGGCGGATCACGAGGTCAGGAGTTTAAGACCAGCCTGGCCAACATGGTGAAACCCCATGTCTACTAAAAATACAAAAATTAGCTGGGTGTGGTGGCACGTGCCTGTAGTCATAGCTACTCAGGAGGCTGAGGCAGGAGAATTGCTTGAACCCAGGAGGTGGAGGTTGCAGATCATGCCACTGCACTCCAGCCTGGGCGACAGAGCAAGACTCTGTCTCAAAAAAAAAAAAAAAAAAGTCCACTTGGAATTTACCTTGATATATGACATAGGGGAAACACTTTTTTCTTAATCTGTTTCTTCAACTGCATATGCTAAATGATTTTTTTCTTTTCTGTTGTTTGATGAATGCTTTCTTTATTAAATATTCAGTTTTATACAAAGGAAACTCATTTTCTGGGCTACTGATTCTTTTATTTTAACTGATTTCTGTCTGTTCTTAAGCCAGTATTGTACTGTTTGAGATCTTGTTGCCTATAATACATATAAATTCCTGTAAGGACTAGTCTTCTTCCTCTGTCTTATTCCCTTTTCTGTTGCCATAACAGAGTACAAAAGACTGGGTAATTTATAAAGGATAGTAATTTATTTATTACAGTTCTGGAGGCTGGGATTCCCGAGGTTGAGGGGGTGAATCTGGTGAGGGCCTTCTTATTGGTGGGGACTCTTTGTAGAGTCTGGAGGTGGTACAGGGCATCATATAGCAAAGGGGCTCGTGAGAGATGGCCAAACTCGTTTTTGTCACACCTCCTCTTGTGATAACTAACCCTCATGTCCCAAAGTTCCTACCTCTCAACACTGTTGCATTAGGGATGAAGTTTTCAACACATTAACTTTTGGGGGACAAATTCAAACCTTAGCACCCTCATTTGTTTAATTTCTTAAAATTTTTATATGAATTTTAAATAATTATTTCCAGCTTCTAGAAAAATCCCATTGAGAGTGAGTCCCTGGTGTCCACTGCCTTGACAAACACCTTCAAAACCTTAGCCTGACTGTAAAAGGCCTCAGTCATGTGACTGTACTTTTCCTATTCCCATTTTTCAAAGACTTCAATTATATGTAGGGCATTTCTTTGCTACCTTCCCTGTAGATCATTTTCCTTTTTATGAGTCTTTTCTTATTTCTTTCCCAGCCCAGATTGCACTCATCACAGTGATTTGTCTCACAGGCTTTTCATCAGCAGCTTGGCATATGTAGAGTGTGAGTGTTGGAATCAGACAGTACTGGGTTGGAATCCCAGCTCTGTTTCTTACTAGCTGTGTGGCCTTGAATGAGTCACTCATCCTCTTTGAGGGTCAGTTTCCTCCTTAAAATTAGGTCAACAGCATCTTCCTTGCAGGGTTGTCAACTGAATTATAGCTAATATAGGCAAAGAATCAAGCAATTGGACAGTTGTTTTGTGTCTTTTGAATCTAATAATAAAAAAGCTTGTATTTCATACATATGCTTTTAAAATTTCATTTTCTAGAGATTTATCTTTGTTGTATTTGTAAAAGTCTTGTTTTACAGTGGATTGCACATTCTTTAAAAATTGGTTCTTCACCACAGGAGTTGGAAAACCATTATTCTACAGCAAGGGGTTGACAACCTGTAGCCTTTGCACCGGCTACCTATTTTTGTAAATGTTTAATTGGAACACAGCTACATCCATTCATTTATGTATTATGGTTATCCCTCCATATATTTGGGTTCTGCATCCATGGATTCAACTTCAGAAAATATGTGAAAAAAGAAAATAATAAAAAATAACAGCATAATAAAAATATAACAGTAAAAAAATTACAAGTAAAATACAGTGTAACACCTATTTATATAGCATTTGCATTGTATTAGGTGTTATAAGTAATCTAGAGATGATTTAAAGTATACAAGAGGACATAAGTTATATGCAAATATTATGCTATTTTATATTAGGGACTTGAGCATCCATGGATTTGGGTATCCATGGGGGTTTTGGAACAAATCCCCCAAGGGTATTTGAGGGATGAATGTATCTATGGTTGCTTTTTTTTACAAGGACAGAACTGAGTCATTGTGACAGAGACTGCATGGCCCGCAAAACCTAAAATATTTGCTATGTGACCCTTTACAAAAAAAGTTTGCCAATCACTGCTCTATTCTGTGTTTCATAGTTCCCCAGCTGAATTGATGTCTAGTTGTCCTCAATACTGACTTCCTTGATAACATACCTTCTCTTGCCTTCTTTCCTTTCCCTGTCAAGTTTTCTCATCTGCCATTTCTTAGATCTTTTCCCACAGAAACTACCTTTACTTACATTATTGACCCATGGTTGACTTCTAGGGGTATCCAACTGCTGTGGTCTGAATGTGTCCCCTAAAGTTTGTATGATAGAAACTTGATTCCCAATGCAGAGGGGTTAGGTAAGGCCTATTGGGAGTTGTTCGGGTCATGGGGCACCACCCTCAGGAATGCATTAATGCCATTATTGTGGTAGTTGGCTTATTAACATAGTAGAGGGACTCCTTATTGTGGTAGAGGGCTCCTTACAAACAGATGACTTTGGCCCCTTCTTTCTCTCTTACCCTTTCTTTGTTTATCTGCCATGTGATTATGCAGCATGAAGGCCCTTGTCAAATGCTGGTCCCTTCATCTTGGACTTTGCAGCCTTCAGAACTGTGAGAATAAATTTGTTTATTATAAATTACCCAGTCTCAGGTATTCTGTTGTAACAGCACAAAAGGGACTAAGATGTAAACCTACACATGCATCATATCTTTGTCTGTCCTGCTCTTGCCCCTACCACTCACCAGATTGACCCTAGAACATGTCAGCTTCAGAACATCAGTTAAGCTACCAGCCCATATCCCCCACCCCATCTTTACTGTAGCACCATATGAAAATTCAACTTTGTGGGCATGAATTTTTCTAATTTGTTTCATCTATCTTACCAAACACCACCTCAGCACCAGGGGTGGTAGAGGGGAGAATGAAGGTGGGACAGAGGAAAGAAAATCCATCTTGCCCTACATTTGACGCTCGTTTCTTAATACAGCTTGTAAAGCTTATAGCCGATCCCAGGGTGTCAATGTATCTGAGTCATGGTTGATTGTTTTTCACTGGCCTCTGGACCTTTTCAACCTCATAGGACATGACCAAGTCATTGCCCACCCCAACCTTATTGCTGCTGCTTTCATTTGTTTCTGTCTACCACTTCTAATTACTTAGGTCACTTCAGGCTTTAAATCTGTCTTCTAAAGTGTAACGCAGCCATAATTAGGCCATATGTTAATTAGCAGGATGACACCCTGTGCCTTGTCACTCGTGAGGGATGTGGATCATCCCAGAAAGCACCATAGAAAGGGGAATTCAGTGAGAAGAGGAAGTCTAAGAAGGCTGGAAGTGACTCTTTACTCAGCAAAATCTGCCTTAGAGAGCAGGAGAAAATGGCAGTGTGCAAGATGGGGAAAGGATGGGGTCACACAAAGAAAAAGAGCTAGAGTTGACCTCTTTTCCACTCCGGGAATGAGATGTAAGCCAGGAGGCAAGCCTGAGACTGAGACTCCACCAGGGATGGCAGAATCTCCTGAAGGATTGGAGGTGGTGGTCAGGGCAGAAGCCAAGGTCTTGACGGAGGCCACTGATGAGGTGAGTATCAGGCATGCCCCTATCTCTATTGCCTGGAAGTTTGTGGGGAGGCCAATCAAAAATCAAGACCAGTCTCTGCTTCTATGGCTACTGTCAGTGCCTTTTAGGAAGTCTAAAAGAGTTGGGTCTGATTGGTTGGGACTGTTTCTATGTGCCATTTCCTAATTTATTTCTGGTTCTTCTTGTTTTCTATTAACTAAACTTGTTTTCTGATGTTCTTGACATAGGAAAGTTGAAAAGGAGACTGGATAGGTTCCGACTATTTTGTATTTCAGATATTGTCACCTTCATCACTCAGGAGACAATTTCCAGGAAACTAATTACTGAGGGAATTCATGACTGGATGGGATGACATGTGAATTATAAAGATATTAACTTCACTCCAGTTTGCTGTCAACCCGTGATGTGATAGAAACCTGTTCTGTTGTCACCTAATGGATGCAAGGGACTAAAGGCATTCATTTTAAGTTACATATTTGCTTGGATTTTAGAAAAAGGCATTTGTCACAAGAACTCTGAAAGAATGCCAAAGGGGACATTTTGAGGGCTAAGTTTATGCTAATAATAATTAGTATTACTATTTATTGCTAGTATTTGTTGAGTTCCTACTATATTCCAAATCTTTACAGGCATTACTTCTAACACTCCTGACAATTCAAGGAAAGTATCATTATCCCATTTAACCTGAGGCTCACAGACATTGGATCATACTCAAAGATCACACTGCTAGCTGAGACAAAACTGAAATCTGTATTTCTTTTCTTTTCCTATTTAAATTCTAAAATTTGAGCTCATATCACTTTACTGGGGTCAGCAAACCTTTTCTGTAAAAGACCAAATAGTAGATATTTTCAACTTTGCCAGCCATACGGTGTATGTTGCAGCTACTCTACTCTGCTCTTGTAGCATGAAGGCAGCCATAGACAATTCGTAAATGAATGAATGTGGCTATATTCCAATAAAGCTTTGTTTGCAGGCACTAAAATCAGAATTGAATATGCTTTGCACATATCATGAATTATTACTGTTCCTTGGGTTTCTTTTCAATCACATAAGAATGGTAAAATCATTCTGTTCACAAGCCATATAAAAACAGGTGGCAACCCAGGTTTGACCCACAGGTAATAGTTTGATCATCCTTGCACTGTACAAAACTGCCTTTCTAACAACTTGTGAAAATAATGAAGTAAAAGCAACTGAGCTACATATTTTACCTAAGGAGCCAAGCCAAATATGGGGAAGCTTAAGGGGCCATAGTTCTTATTCTGGCTTTACCATCAAATTAAATTTTAATCATAGTATGCCTGTACCAAATGATTTCCATAAAATCACAATTTGAATATAAGGTGACAATTTTGGTGGCACCATCAGCAATATGGGGAAGACTGGGGAAAGAGTAGGAATGTGGGTAACATCAAGAGTTTAGTTGTGAACAAGTTAAGTTTGGGGCACATAATAGATATAAGTGGGGACAGCTGGACATAGAAATCAGGAATTCAGAGAGATGGCAGGACTAGATATTGAAATTTGGGGGCCATTAGCATGTAGACTGAATCTGAGTACATCATGGTATCTTTTAGGGCAGGATTTCATAACCTTGGCCATTGACCTTTAGGGTGGGGTAATTCTTCATTGTAGGGATTGTCCTGTACATTGTAGGATGTTGAGCAGCATCCCTAGTCTCTACCCAGTAAATGTAAATAGCATACTACCCTCAGTTGTGACAACCCAAAATATCTCCACACATTGCCAGACATCCCCTAGGGTGAAAGTCATCCTTGGCTGACCATCACTATTTTAGGCTGAGAATGGTCCTTCATGACTCCAACTTTGGAAATCAGAAAGAGAAGGAGAAAATGGGAAAAGAGACAAAGAAGGAGTAGTCAGGAAGTAGAAAAATTCATTTACTGGGTCCCAACGGTTTAGACTAGACTTGGTTTAACATTTGTTGAAAGCCAGAGGTGGAGTGTGGACAAGAGGTAAAGATCCAGAGATCAGGGCTGAGCCATAGTGAGCTCCACAATATTTTGTTGATAGGATTTCCAGTGGTGGTTAAAGGGATGGGGTAAACCAGGCTCTAAATGCATGGAGCCTGAGGGTGATGCAATGGATGGAGTGTTTTCTAGTAGTGAATGGTAAAAATTAAAAAGTGGTTAAAAATAGCATTGGGAAACCAAAGATAGAGACCTTTACATGTTTCTTCTTCTTTCTCATTTTATTTTTAGAAATAACTCTCAAAGGATAAAACTGTTATGGTCTGGGTGCAGGAAAAAAACAAGAACAGAAATAGAGTTTCTATGGTTTTGAGGAAAAGCAAAAGTACTTGAGAGATGCAGTTTTTAGCATCCTGAGCTGCAGGATGTGTCTTCTTTGTGTGTGTGGTCTCTTCACTCATCTCATGCCTAATTGTAGTAAAAAAAAATAGTGAAAGGATTGTGTGAACTCTCTTTATACATTTAAAAATTGAAGAGCTGTGGCTTGATAAAGGCTCAATATAAAGGTTAAAAAATTGAATCACTCATATTGAAATTAATGTCATTAAACAAATGTGCCTCTCAGTCACATGATAATAAAATACCAAAAGAAAGGGAAATGTCTGCTTTTTTTCCTTTTAAGTCTTCTCACTTCAAAATGAGGATAATAAACTTATCTTATGAGGTTACGTAGAAGTGCTTATCAGTGTTTAATACTTAGTTGGACTTCTGTAAATGCTTAAAAACAATAACAATATGTATCCTGATAGTAGTGGTGGTTACACAAATTTGAACATGTAATGAAATTTCATAGAACTACATACACTGCACCCCCCCCCCACCAAAAGAGCACATAAAAGGAGTGAAATCCAAATAAGATTATTAGTTGAGTTAATACTATTGCACCAATGTCAATTTCCTTGTTTTGACAATGTGCTATAGTTATGTAAGATGTTCTCATTTAGGAAAGCTGGGTGAAGGGTACACAGAACTCTGTATTATTTTTGCAACTTCTTGCGAATCTTAAACTATTTCAAATAAAAGCTAAGACTATTGTGTAGCTCAGAATCATTTTGTTTTATTGTCACCTTTACCTCATGGATTCATTTTTGTTTTTTAATAGAGACTTATAAGTAAGTCAAATTATTAGGTTCTATTTATGAAAGACAAAATAGAATCTGATCAATATATGTTTAAGCTAATGCAATAGATTATAATCCAGATCATGAACTTAAATTACTCTTAATAAGCATGGTCACAAAGTTCAATTATAGGTGAAAATCTGAAATTAAACAGGACTGCCATTTAGTTTTTAGTTTTAGCATATTTTATTTTTGGATAGTCCAGGACTCATCTAAGTTTGCCAAAGATTGAAATATTCACACAACACATTCTTAAAGTCCCTGAGAAGTAGAAAGTAGAGGTGGCTTGCCTACTTTTTAAGGTGGGAATTTCTATTTCAGCAGACTTTGGGGAGGGCAAGCGTCTTCTGTCTTGCTGATATGCCTAGGATGTGATCTATTTATATTACAAACCATATGCAGAGCCTGGCAAGCTTCTCTGCAAATGAGCTCATCCACTCTGCCCTAAAGGAGGAGGATAGGAGGGGGCGAAAAGACATTAGGGACCTTTAACAATCATTACACCTCTTGATGCTAATTGAACAGGAAGGATAAACAAAATCTATGATTTCTGACAGGAAGGATAAATAATAAATACCTGTCAAGGGGAACTACATATTCTCTTTAGTCATCTTTGTAGGTCATCAAAGTCAAGTTCCTAAAGACTGGAGTACTTCTTAATAGGTTTCTCTTTTTGGCATGTTGTACAAATTACAAGTACAGATAATTTCAGATTTATCTTACCAATGGGCCTCCTTTAAAGTGTGATAAATTCTATCTAGAGCTTCACTCAAATCAACTAGTATTAATAGAACATTTATCCAGTGTTAAATAATTAGATCTGTCTGTAAGGAAATAAAGAAGAGCAGTTGCTGACCTTAAAAGGTTCTCAAAGAGGAAAGAGGCTAGAAAACAAAGTGTATTACAAAATGCAAGCACAGTGAGAGAGGTACATACAAGGCTCAGAGAAAAATAGGAGGAAGAAGTGTCATGAACTGTTTTGGACAATGTGTGGCAAACTGGGCCTGCAAGAAGGATGAATTCCTGGGGCATGCCGAGTTTGCCACAAGAATTTAAAATTTTTGTGTTTTATTTTGATGTAAATTTTATATATATGTATATAACATATATAAAATATGTATATAACATATATAAAAGGTGTATTTGTATATATATGTAAATTATATATATAATATACCTTTTATAAATTATACCTTTTATACCTAAATGATACCATATATAAATTACATATATCATATCATATATATGGTATAATTCTTTTTTCCCCAGTCATCTGGATGAGTGTGAGTGTGTATCTTATTGAATACTCATGGCCATGTGATCTTCATGCATCTGTACACTGTTCAAATGAGTGATTTAGTTTAGTTTAGTTCAAATGAGTAATTTGCTTTAGTTTGAATGGGTGGAAGTAGATAAGAAAACCGAGTCATTTCATAGCAAAGGGTAGTTGGGGACATGGGACTGGAAGAACCTGGACTTGAACATCACTGGCATTTTCTGAGTTCCAGTGGTTGTTTTGCATAGATGCCATCTTTATTTGTACCAAGTAGCAAGACTTCTAAGAAGATATGTAGTAGTCCATATTTAATGAAGAATTTGTCTGTTTGTACTTCCAATCACAACCGGATAAGGCAGCCATTTAGTGCCTGAATAATGTCCTGGTGCTTACTCTGTGTTTAAGGGAATCGAGAAGCTGTGCCTGTGACAGATCATTACCCTTTCTCCATATTCTTGCCATGAGCAAGGTAGTAGAAATTTTAAAACTTTAATGAAAAGGCCAAAAGAGCTACAGATGCATGGACAGTGTGTCAACAGTGTATCAATCAAATTTATACTTAGTTGCTAGTAATAAAAAATTATAAGAGAGTGGCTTAATTTATAGCTTTATTAAGTCCAGAGTGGGTAGTCCAGGGTTGTTTTGATGGCAACATCATATAAACAGAGACCAATGATCCTTTGGCTTTCTGCATTGTCATCTTTTGGGTGTGACCCTAAGCTTCCTGTTCTCAATATGGCTGTCTGTACTCAAGCCATCATATTTTTATTTTCAGACATGAAGAAAGGATAAAGCACAGTAAAGAAGACATATGCCAACTGTGTTATCCCCATTAAAATTGCCTTCCTGGAAGTCACCATTTGTGATTGTTATAACCTAAAATTGTCCAGGAGTATTTAAAATATTCCTAGTTGTAAGGAAGGCTAAAAACCTTGCTTGTGGCTTGTTACATTGTCCCTTCAAATAATCTCAGGTTTCAACTAGTACAAAAAAGAGAAAATTGACTTTTGGTAGATAGCTAGTAGCCTCTGCAACATTGTGTCATATATCATTGATCCAACTTCAGCAACTGCCCACACCAGACTTCTTGATATATGAGAAAAGGAAACCTTTATTTGTTGAAGGTCCTGCTATTTAGGTATCTGTTATTTGCAGCTAAACATATTCCTAATTGAAACAATATGTAAACACTGTTAATTGGTGTTTAACTTTTAGAATGGGCTCATTGACCAGGAATCACAAATTCAAATATACCAGAACCATACAGGCACTGTGAGTGAGTGAGAGAGTGGTTTGGGAGGGGGTGGGCTTGTCAAACTGGCAAGTGTGTGCCCCATCGAAAGTGGGCAAATGCTGCCGCTGCTGCTGAACTGAGAGGGGTGCCTTCCTACAGAATTTCTAGCCCACTGTTCTGAGACAGCAAATTTCAAGAGAACCAGAAAGCTGGATCTTTATGCATGTTGCAAGGTCGCAATTTTTTTTCACACCACAGAATGGATATGAAGAAAAGAATCCCATTACTTTATTTAGTCTGTAATTATGGCCTTCTCCCAATCTCTTCTGCTGCTGGTTTGAAGAAAAACACAACAAAACACCAGCAACGCCTAAAAGTCAATCTTGTTTAACTGTTAGTCCACTGACAGTTTTGGAAATGTTGATGGTGCAGGTCTAATCTGAAAGTGACCAGGCTCAAGCCCCATGAAGAAGCCTTCTGAAGGCAGGAAAGAGCCAATGTCCCAACTTGAAGGCAGCCAGAGGTTCAGCCTTTTTGTTCTACTCAGGCTCTCAATTGATAGGCTGAGGCTCACCCACATTATGTGGGACAATCTGCTTTATTCAGTCTACCAATTTACATGTTAATCTCATCCAGAAATACCCTCCCACAAATACCCAAAATAATGTTTGACCAAACATTTAGGTACCCCATGGCCCAGTCAAGTTGATACATAAAATTAACCAGCACAGGAGGCCTTCAACTATCATACTATTTATGATATAGTGGCAGAGATAAACTGATTGATTACCTATTGTCAGGCTATTATAGAAATCTATGAGGCTGGATCCTTGAAGCTTGGCCTTTGGCAAGCTTAACAGAAATATAAAGTAAACTAGAAATATCTTTTCTCAAGAAAATAGATAGTTTAACTAACTGTTGGGTAGTATGCTCACTATCTGGCTGACAGGATCATTTATATCTCAAACGTCACTGTCACCATATATACCCATGTAACAAACCTGCACATGTACCCCCTGAATCTAAAAGAAAAGTTGAAATTATTTTTTAAAAAAGAATAACCACTAGTTTTGGAGGATTAGTGTCCTGCTTCATAAGTCTATTTTTGAAGATCAGAAGATGAATATTTCCTTAGGTTCTGTCTTTGAATTTCCTCTGTAATAAATTCTGGTCTCTCTCCAGACAGTTGGATGACTGAGAATTCTAGGGTGAAGTTCATGTCATTGAGAAAGCAAAAGAATAAAGCACAATAGAAATATTAAGAAAATAGGGACCTTTGTTACACATGAAATCTCCGTTTAAAATACAGGGAAACTCGTTCAAATTATAAATTTCTGTTTAAATCAAGCAAAACTATATCGTCTTTCACTTAGGGACCAACAGTTTGTGACCCTTGTTGGACAAATCACAGACAAGTTTTGTTACAGAATCAGATTGGTGAGGACTGGGAAAAAGAGTTGGAGGAGAAGGGGAGAACATTACTGCTTTCCCTTATAAAGTGGAGAACAAAGAGACATTGCCTATGGTGCACAGAACATAAAATAGGAAAATAGATGCTTATTTTAGAATGCTTAAGAATGCTGTCAGCAACAGCACTGACTAATGGAGGTCTTGATCTGGAGATATAACTATAATACATGTATAAATATAAGTGGACCCTGAATATGAGTCAAACCATCATTTTCCTAAATGAGAAGGTTGGAAACAACTTTTCTTTTTTCAACTTAAATATACAACATTTAAAGAAAGAGTTGAAATAGCCAATGTCTACCTATGATATTTTAAATTTTAGTTATATATGTATATTTTAAACCACATGTTATGTAAACTACACTGTTATACAAAATTGCTCTTTTTCACTCTCATATTTCATGTTTTTTTCAAATGCCACACATGCACGTTGGCATTCATTTCTCCTTCATCTGGAGCCACTTGAAAACAGTGCCATATTCGCTTCCACTAAGTTGTTTGACTACAGCACTTTTTGAATCTGAATTTGATGTTGCCATTAGAAATTTTATCCTAATTCACATCTACTCATTAATTCATAGTGAGCTCCACAACATAAGCATTTAATGTATTATAATAAAGTAATTTTTAACAAAAGGCTTGTATGCAATGGCATCCAGAACTGCTATTTGAAACCATTTCTCCAGAAATAATGACTCAATCTGTGTTAAATTTATTTACCATCCCCCGTCATGTCAGATACCCTTTATAAACATCCAAATCTAGCTTTAATTGAGGTCATTTCAGGTTACTGTGTCTTCCCCAAATAGTAATTTGTTGTTTGAAGTTAAGTAATTAAGAGACTGCTTATAATATGAAAATCTTAATAAGGACTTTATTTTTTATGGGATAATTTTGAGCAAAAGTCTTGCCTTATATTTGGCTACATACAGGCTTTTGGGAAGGGCTACTGGAAACCTGAGGGTAAAGGAAGTAGGTTAATTCTTCATCTCTAGTACCAGAAAAGTAAAAGAAATATCTTATTTTGATAAACCAAGAAATTGTCACATAAACCACATACTATCTAGAGATATTGAGACAATTACTAGATGATCAAAAACCTGTGGTAGTTTCAGTTAGTGGCTTGTGGGGAGCTAGATTGGGACAGGGTAAGACTGAGTCAAAAAATTGTTGTTCATTTAAAAAGCACCTGAACTATGATATATTATAATGAGAAAATTTAAAACTTAAAGCAGAATATTATAGTCCAAATGAGAAATGAATGACTGTGTCATTGGTAACAAGAATGGAAGGCAGAGGTTGATTTTAGAGCTGCCTGGGGGTAGAGTTGATGGGATTTCATGCCTGGATTATGGGGGTTCATGGAGAGGTAAGAATGCAGGATGACTTCTGTCTAGTCTCCCAGCTTTGGAGACTGCATAAATATGATGCTGAGTTGGAAATGCATGAACAGGGGAGTGAACAACAATTAAATCCATTGTGAGCATGTAAACTCTTAGTATATCTGACCTAGTTGAGTAAAGATGACTCTGGGGCTCTTAGGAGAGATACACACTTAGAATTCATCAGTATACGAGTATAGATACAGCCATGGGACTGGATAAATTACCCAGCAAAGGTGTTTCATGTAAGATAACAAAGGTAGGGATTGGGCTTTGGGAAAACCATCATTATTATTGTTTTTTGATGAATACTTTGAATTTGTTTATTTATTTATTTATTTTTATTTTTTATTATACTTTAAGTTCTAGGCTACACGTGTACAATGTGCAGGTTTGCTACATATGTATACAGGTGCCATGTTGGTGTGCTGCACCCCTTAGCTCATCATTTACATTAGTTATATCTCCTAATGCTATCCCTCCCCCCTCCCTCAACCCCACGACAGGCCCCAGTGTGTGATGTTCCCCTTCCTGTGTCCAAGTGTTCTCATTGTTCAATTCCCACCTATGAGTGAGAACATGCGGTGTTTGGTTTTCTGTTCTTGCGATAGTTTGCTGAGAATGATGGTTTCTAGCTTCATCCATGTCCGTACAAAGGACATGAACTCATCCTTTTTTATGGCCACATGGTATTCCATGGTGTATATGTGCCACATTTTTTTTAATCCAGTCTGTCACTGATGGACATTTGGGTTGATTCCAAGTTTTTGCTATTGTGAATAGTGCCGCAGTAAACATACATGTGCATGTGTCTTTGTAGCAGCATGATTTATAATCCTTTGGGTATATCCCCAGTAATGGGATGGCTGGGTCAAATGGTATTTCTAGTTCTAGATCCTTGAGGAATCGCCACACTGTCTTCCACAATGGTTGAACTTGTTTACAGTCCCACCAACAGTGTAAAAGTGTTCCTATTTCTCCATATCCTCTCCAGCACCTGTTGTTTCCTGACTTTTTAATGATCGCCATTCTAAGTGGTGTGAGATGGTATCTCACTGTGGTTTTGATTTGCATTTCTCTGATGGCAAGTGATGATGAACATTTTTTCATGTGTCTGTTGGCTGCATAAATGTCTTATTTTGAGAAGTGTCTGTTCATATAATTTGCCCACTTTTTGATGGGGTTGTTTGTTTTTTCTTGTAAATTTGTTTGAGTCCTTTGTAGATTCTGGATATAAGCCCTTTGTTAGATGAGTACAGGCAATCCCATTCTGTACGTTGCGTGTTCACTCTGATGGTAGTTTCTTTTGCTGTGCAGAAGCTCTTTAGTTTAATTACATCCCATTTGTCCATTTTGGCTTTTGTTGCCATTGCTTTTGGTGTTTTAGACATGAAGTCCTTGCCCATGCCTATGTCCTGAATGATATTGCCTAGGTTTTCTTCTAGGGTTTCTATAGTTTTAGGTCTAATATTTAAGTCTTTAATCCATCTTGAATTAATTTTTGTATAAGGTGTAAGGAAGGGATCCAGTTTCAGCTTTCTACTTATGGCTAGCTAGTTTTCCCAGCACCATTTATTAAATAGGGAATCCTTTCCCCATTTCTTGTTTTTGTCAGGTTTGTCAAAATCAGATGGTTGTAGATGTGTGGTATTATTTCTGAGGGCTCTGTTCTGTTCCATTGGTCTATATCTCTGTTTTGGTACCAGTACCATGCTGTTTTGGTTACTGTAGCCTTGTAGTATAGTTTGAAGTCAGGTAGCATGATGCCTCCAGCTTTGTTCTTTTGGCTTAGGATTGTCTTGGCAATGCGGGCTCTTTTTTGGTTCCATATGAACTTTAAAGGAGATTTTTCCAATTCTGTGAAGGAAGTCATTGGTAGCTTAATGGGGATGGCATTGAATCTATAAATTACCTTGGGCAGTATGACCATTCTCACGATATTGATTCTTCCTATCCATGAGCATGGAATGTTCTTCCACTTGTTTGTGTCCTCTTTTGTTTCATTGAGCAGTGGTTTGTAGTTCTCCTTGAAGAGGTCCTTCACATCCCTTGTAAGTTGGATTCCTAGGTATTTTATTCTCTTTGAAGCAGTTGTGAATGGGAGTTCACTCATGATTTGGCTCTCTGTTTGTCTGTTACTGGTGTATAAGAATGCTTGTGATTTTTGCACATTGATTTTGTATCCTGAGACTTTGCTGAAGTTGCTTATCAGCTTAAGGAGATTTTGGGCTTAGACGATGGGGTTTTCTAAATATACAATCATGTCATCTGCAAACAGGGACAGTTTGACTTCTTCTTTTCCTAATTGAATACCCTTTCTTTCTTTCTCCTGCCTGATTGCCCTGGTCAAAACTTCCAACACTATGTTGAATAGGAGTGGTGAGAGAGGGCATCCCTGTCTTGTGCCAGTTTTCAAAGGGAGTTCTTCCAGTTTTTGCCCATTCAGTATGATATTGGCTGTGAGTTTGTCATAAATAGCTCTTAATATTTTGAGATATGTTCCATCAATACCAAATTTATTGAGAGTTTTTTAGCATGAAGGCCTGTTGAATTTTGTCAAAGGCCTTTTCTGCATCTATTGAGATAATCATGTGGTTTTTGTCTTTGTTTCTGTTTATATGCTGGATTACGTTTATTGATTTGCATATGTTGAACCAGCCTTGCATCCCAGGGATGAAGCCCGCTTGATCATGGTGGATAGCTTTTTAATGTGCCGCTGGATTCAGTTTGCCGGTATTTTATTGAGGATTTTTGCATTGATGTTCATCAGGGATATTGGTCTAAAATTCTCTTTTTTTGTTGTGTCTCTGCCAGGCTTTGGTATCAGAATGATGTAGGCCGCATAAAATGAGTTAGGGAGGATTCCCTCTTTTTCTATTGATTGGAGTAGTTTCAGAAGGAATGGTACCAACTCCTCCTTGTACCTCTGGTAGAATTCGGTTGTGAATCCGTCTGGCCCTTGACTTTTTTTGTTTGGTAGGCTATTAATTATTGCCTCAATTTCAGAGCCTGTTATTGGTCTATTCAGGGATTCAACTTCTTCCTGGTTTAGTCTTGGGAGAGTGTATGTGTCCAGGAATTTATCCATTTCTTCTAGATTTTCTAGTTTATATGCATAGAGGTGTTTATAGTATTCTCTGATGGTAATTTGTATTTCTGTGGGGTCGGTGGTGATATCCCCTTTATCATTTTTTATTGTGTCTATTTGATTCTTCTCTCTTTTCTTCTTTATTAGTCTCGCTAGTGGTCTATCAATTTTGTTGATCTTTTCAGAAGACCAGCTCCTGGATTCATTGATTTTTTGGAGGGTTTTTTGTGTCTCTATCTCCTTCAGTTCTGCTCTGATCTTAGTTATTTCTTGCCTTCTGCTAGCTTTTGAATGTGTTTGCTCTTGCTTCTCTAGTTCTTTTGATTGTGATATTAGTGTGTCAACTTTAGATCTTTCCTGCTTTCTCTTGTGGGCATTTAGTGCTATAAATTTGCCTCTACACACTGCTTTAAATGTGTCCCGGAGATTCTGATATGTTGTGTCTTTGTTCTCATCGGTTTCAAAGAACATCTTTATTTCTGCCTTCATTTTGTTATGTACCCAGTAGTCATTCAGGAGCAGATTGTTCAGTTTCCATGTAGTTGAGCAGAAAACCATCCATTGAGAGAAAATGGGCCGGAGATAAATGAGGTCAGTACCATGAAGGGGAAAGTATCAAGGAAAAGAGTATTAGCTGTTTTAGATATTGAAGGAATACCAAGTGAAATAAGGATGGAGAAGTATCCAGTTGATTTGGTAAAATATTTTTATATTTTCTAAACAAGGCCATGAACTCCTTAAAAGATAGATCTTTCTGTCTGTAAACAGTTTAGAAGAACCTCTTGAGAAAATTCTGACTTATGAGTGTTTAGTTGAAATAAACTGAATATCCTTCAAGAGGAAAATGACCTTGGCACAAACTAATGAATGTGCTTTTTGGCCCTACTCGCCCATAGCCTTGCACAGTGGTAGCCTTACCAACAACTAAACTGAGCCCCTGTTTTTGTTCTCCAGGAACTCAAGGTCACTCTGAGCCCTGCTTGCTTTCCTCTCTGGTTCTGTTACGTTATTGCTGATCCCTACCTCATTTTCTTCTAGTGCCCATTTGTCTTGCAAAAGCTTCACATTTACTGGTGGTATACTCTGTTTAACAGATACTGGATTTGCCTCCAGACACTACTCTTTCTGATTCCCATGGATATATCTAATGGGCAATAACTATGGGGAGACAGACATCTCAATGCAAGAAAGACTCTCAGACAAAGTGATTCAAGGAGGTATTGAAAGAGTTAATCAAAGAGACACCAAATTTCCATTCTCTGAGCATCATCCAGCACAGACTAGATGACCTTTCAGCAGTTGTGCTTCAGAGGAAATAATTCATCTATCAGAATTCATCCATTGGATGACCTTTAAAATCCCTTTCTGTCCTAAGAGTAAGTGGTCTCTCGGTATCAAACAGAGCACAGAAATCAGGGAACCTCAGGGTTGGAAGGGGCTTGAAGAGGTCATTTGATTCACTTTCTACCAAATAAATATGTCCCTTCTACTACCTTATTAAAGAGGAGCATCCCCAACTCCTTTTTTAAACTAATAAACTTTAGTTTTTAGAACCATTTTAGGTTCACAGCAAAATTGTGTGGAAAGTACAGAGTTCTCAAATATCCCTTGTCCCACTGCACACAGAGACTCCTTCATTATTAGCATCCATCACCAGAGTGGTACATTTGTTACAATCTACCTACATGGACACATCATCACCCAGAATCCATAGCTTGCATTAGAGTTCACTCTTGGTGTTGTACACTCCATGAGTTTTGATAAATATATAATGACATATATCCACTATTGTAGTATCATACAGAATAGGTTCACAGCCCTAAAAATCTTCTGTGTTCTGCCTATTCATCCTTTCTCCCTACTAACCCATGACAACCCCTAATACTTTTACTGTGTCCATAGCTTTGCCTTTACCAGAATGTCATATAGTTAGAATAATACGGTATGTAGACTTTTCAGATTGGCTTCTTTCACTGAGTAACATGCATTTAAATTTCCTCCTTGTCTTTTCATGGCTTGGTAGCTCATTACTTTTTAGTGCTGAGTAATATTTCACTGTCTAGATGTACTGGAGTTTCTTTATCCATTCATCTACTGAAGGACATCTTGGTTGCTTTCGAGTTTTGACAATTATGAATAAAGCGGCCATAAACTATAAAGTATAAACATCTGTGTGCAGGTTTTATGTGGATATAAGTTTTCAGTTCATCTAGATAAATACCAAAGAGCATGATTTCTGGATCATATGATAAGAGTATGTTTAGTTTTGTAAGAAATTACCAAACTGTCTGCCACAATGGCTGTACCATTTTTCATTCCCACCAGTAAGGAATGAGAGTTCCTATTGCTCCCCATCCTGTCTGCCACAATGGCTGTACCATTTTTCATTCCCACTGGTAAGGAATGAGAGTTCCTGTTGCTCCCAATCCTCACTAGTATTTGATTTTGGATATTGGCCATTCTTGGCTTCTTTTTGAATGCCCCCCAAAATGATAATTCACCATGTCAGAAATTCAGGATACTTTTAGTGGCTGGGAAAAGTAGAGCTTTACAGGAGAGTAAGCTGAAATAAAGAATGTTTGCAGCTTCTCCACCTGAACACAGAGAGGGTTCGGTCTGGGTTTTGGGCAGTGCACCCTCCTGCAGCAGAGAATTCACTGAATATCTATTTCCTTTCCCCCATTTTGCAGCCTCTCTTATAGTTGGGTTGGAGCATGTGATTGAGCTCTGGCCAATGGGAATATGAGCAGAAGTGACACCTCACTGCAGGTCAGGCTCACTTAAGAGTATGGGCTTCTTCCTTTTTCTGTTTCTTATGTTCAGAGACCTTGGAGTACTCTGTGATCCAGATGAAACAGCTGTGACAGATCCTATGAGCTTGAGCCCCAGAAAGACTGTGTGGAACAAAGATCCCTCTGAACTGGGACATGCATCTTGAGTAAGAAATAAACTTTGGTATGTTAAGTCACTGAAATTCTAGGGTTGTTACCTTGACATAGCCTAACCTTACCTGCTAGTACACCTCTTTCCTGACCCTTAAGTTCTCTCTTGGCTCTTAGTCCTTTTTTCTACGTCCAGTTGTAACTCCCTTGTGTGTCTGTGCTATACTTTAACTTCAGACCACTTAAGTTATATTTGGCAACCTGACCCATCTCAACAAGCAATCTATCCATGTCAATAAAGTTTTCCAAGGACCCAGTTCATTTCTGGGGGCTGATCTTTGTCTTTGGACTCTGTGGGAATTTATATGTTCACTTGTCTGTCCAGCCTTTCCATTGGTTCTCCAATTATTTCTCAGTCTCACTGATATGCGGGTTCCAGTCTTGATCTCCCTTGATGACAATACCCCTCACGTGACAATTACCACATAAGACCACACCATCTGTTTTTAGAAGAGTCTAAATGATATCTTGGTTTTCTCTTTAAGTGAGCTTAATGTGCCCTGTGAAAATTGTCTTGTGTTTATTTGGTCAACATCCATTCTCTGGAGTTGTGAAAATATCTTCTTCCATGTGATAGACTTGCAGGTAGCTGAAGATGGAAAGCTGTCATATTCCTTCAAATTTATTATCTAGGGTGTCTGTTTTTATCCAGATGAATATATATATAACAAAAGTGAATCCTTCTTAATAATAAGAAAATAGAATGATAAAAGTATAGATATTTTAGTACATCAATATAGTTATAACTAATATTATACATTTAACACAAGAGGAATGAACTTATTTAAAAAACCATAACACATCCATAGGCTGAATGATTATACCTATTATCCATCTGCTTTTTATACTTTTAGTTTTTTTGGGAAGATTTCACTTGGGGTTGAAACTTGGCAAAGCCTTAGTCTGACAGCAATTTATAAAATGTAAAATGTGAGAAAAGGAGAAAAGGATCTGTCATATTTTTTTAATTATAAAAGCTCAAGGCGAGGAATAGCTCCTTTATCTTCTTTTCCCTTTTATGAATTTGGGAAGTCACAAAAAAGGAAGGGTTGGGAGAATATAACCCTAGCACCTATCAGCTTTTTGAAAAACTTGCTCTATGAATTAAAATGAGAGAAGTAACCACTGACCACTGACTTCTTTACAGAATTCAAAGAGGCCACTGTAATTTTAAAAGTACACTCAGAAGAGCCCATTCTGCCATGATATTTTCCCAGTGCCTCTTGTCTTCTAAAGCCAGAAAGACTACATATTTCTTTATAAGTTCAGAGGGGCTCTGGGAGCCTGTTGTTGTCATATTGTTCCATTTAGCTCAAATGCCTTTTTCTACCTAATCTTATCACTATTGGGCTTTCTCTCCCTCCTCCATCTCCTTCTTTCTTATCAAAGCATCTAGATAGCACCAAGGCAGCAGGACTAAGGGAACAGGTGTGTACATAAATAGAGAGGATGAGAAATAAGCATGTGCAACGTGGCATCATAGGAAGAGGAATGGGAGGTAGGGCATTGGGATGAGCAACATTAAGCAGGGGTACTATATGGTCAAGTGGCCGGAGTAAGAAAGAAGCCAGTTTGGCTTAGCCAGGTGACTGCTTTCTCTCCTTCCTGACTTCCCTCTTCTTTTTCCCTGATTTCTTTCCTTACCCCCTGCCTAGTTACTTCATTTCCTCTCTTTCCTTTCAACCATTTCGTCCTTTGACTGGTTTCCCCAGTTTTTATTAGTCTTCTTTCTGGTAACTCCTGCCCTCATCCAAGTGTTATCACTTGACATGCTGTGCAGGAAAAAGTTAACAGAGTAGGCCTGACAGTGCTATTTTTAAAAGGCCCTCTTTCTTTTTAAATTTTTTTTATTATACTTTAAGTTCTAGGGTACATCTGCACAACGTGCAGGTTTGTTACATATGTATACATGTGCCATGTTGGTGTGCTGCACCCATTAATTCGTCATTTACATTAGGTGTATGTCCTAATACTGTCCCTTCCCCCTCCCCCTACCCCATGACAGGTCCCGGTGTGTGATGTTCCGCTACCTGTGTCCAAGTGTTCTCATTGTTCAATTCCCACCTATGGGTGAGAACATGCAGTGTTTGGTTTTTTATCTTTGTGATAGTTTGCTGAGAATGATGGTTTCCAGCTGCATCCATGTCCGTACAAAGGACAGGAGCTCATCCTTTTTTATGGCTGCATAGTATTCCATGGTGTATAAGTGCCACATTTTCTTAATCCAGTCTGTCATTGGTGGACATTTGGGTTGGTTCCAAGTCTTTGCTATTGTGAATAGTGCTGCAGTAAACATACATGTGCATATGTCTTTGTAGCAGCATGATTTATAATCCTTTGGGTATATCCCCAGTAATGGGATGACTGGGTCAAATGGTATTTCTAGTTCTGGATCCCTGAGGAATCGCCACACTGTCTTCCACAATGGTTGAACTTGTTTACAGTCCCACCAACAGTGTAAAAGTGTTCCTATTTCTCCATATCCTCTCCAGCACCTATTGTTTCCCTACTTTTTAATGATTGCCATTCTAACTGGTGTGAGATGGTATCTCACTGTGGTTTTGATTTGCATTTCTCTGATGGCAAATGATGATGAACATTTCTTCATGTGTCTGTTGGCTGCATAAATGTCTTATTTTGAGAAGTGTCTGTTCATATCGTTTGCCCACTTTTTGATGGGATTGTTTGGGTTTTTTTCTTGTAAATTTATTTGAGTTATTTGTAGATTCTGGATATTAGCCCTTTGCCAGATGAGTACAGGCAATCCCATTCTGTACGTTGCCTGTTCACTCTGATGGTAGTTTCTTTTGCTGTGCAGAAGCTCTTTAGTTTAATTACATCCCATTTGTCCATTTTGGCTTTTGTTGCCATTGCTTTTGGTGTTTTAGACATGAAGTCCTTGCCCATGCCTATGTCCTGAATGATATTGCCTAGGTTTTCTTCTAGGGTTTTTATAGTTTTAGGTCTAAGATTTAAGTCTTTAATCCATCTTGAATTAATTTTTGTATAAGGTGTAAGGAAGGGATCCAGTTTCAGCTTTCTACTTATGGCTAGCCAGTTTTCCCAGCACCATTTATTAAATAAGGAATCCTTTCCCCATTTCTTGTTTTTGTCAGGTTTGTCAAAATCAGATGGTTGTAGATGTGTGGTATTATTTCTGAGGGCTCTGTTCTGTTCCATTGGTCTATATCTCTGTTTTGGTACCAGTACCATGCTGTTTTGGTTACTGTAGCCTTGTAGTATAGTTTGAAGTCAGGTAGCATGATGCCTCCAGCTTTGTTCTTTTGGCTTAGGATTGTCTTGGCAATGCGGGCTCTTTTTTGGTTCCATATGAACTTTAAAGGAGATTTTTCCAATTCTGTGAAGGAAGTCATTGGTAGCTTAATGGGGATGGCATTGAATCTATAAATTACCTTGGGCAGTATGACCATTCTCACGATATTGATTCTTCCTATCCATGAGCATGGAATGTTCTTCCACTTGTTTGTGTCCTCTTTTGTTTCATTGAGCAGTGGTTTGTAGTTCTCCTTGAAGAGGTCCTTCACATCCCTTGTAAGTTGGATTCCTAGGTATTTTATTCTCTTTGAAGCAATTGTGAATGGGAGTTCACTCATGATTTGGCTCTCTGTTTGTCTGTTACTGGTGTATAAGAATGCTTGTGATTTTTGCACATTGATTTTGTATCCTGAGACTTTGCTGAAGTTGCTTATCAGCTTAAGGAGATTTTGGGCTGAGACGATGGGGTTTTCTAAATATACAATCATGTCATCTGCAAACAGGGACAGTTTGACTTCCTCTTTTCCTAATTGAATACCCTTTCTTTCTTTCTCCTGCCTGATTGCCCTGGTCAAAACTTCCAACACTATGTTGAATAGGAGTGGTGAGAGAGGGCATCCCTGTCTTGTGCCAGTTTTCAAAGGAGTTCTTCCAGTTTTTGCCCATTCAGTATGATATTGGCTGTGAGTTTGTCATAAATAGCTCTTAATATTTTGAGATATGTTCCATCAATACCAAATTTATTGAGAGTTTTTAGCATGAAGGCCTGTTGAATTTTGTCAAAGGTCTAAAAGGCCCTCTTTCAACTTTGCATTTGAAATATTCTCTAAGCTGTAGGTTGTTTTGCCCATGTAGAACACTAAACACCTGTTTCCTTCTGGGAATTTACTATTACAGTAGTTGCGGCAGGTTGTTGTGCCTACATGATGATAGAAACTTTGGACTCTGAGTCTCAAGCAGGCCTCAGTGGAAAGAAACAGTATACATATATTAACTGGATCTCATTACTAGAGGAGGGAGGGAACATAGGAAACCTGTGCATGGATTCCTCCAGACTCCTCCTGACATATCTTTTCCTCTTGGTGGTTGCTGTAATAAGCTATAACCATGAATACAGCTACTAAATGTGTGGGTGGTGTTGGGACCTCTGAAACACAAACCAAAGCTAATGCTTTGCCTGGCCCATCTTTGTTAGCTTCAAAGTGGTATTTAAAAGGCAGATAAAGGACTACTGAGTGTTTTCCTTGTGAAAATTATTATTATTTCACATTGGAAAGAGACTTATTTTAAAATTAGAGGTGAGGGTGAGTGGCAACTACTATGTACCAGGCACTGTGCTAAGTGCTTTATATACATGTGTCATTTAAACAACTCTGTGAGGTAGTAATTGTCACTCCTACTCTGAATGTGAGGAAGTTGACTCATCAAAGATTACAAAGATGGGAGTTGGAGGAGGCAGGACTTCTGAAGTTTAGTTCACTTTAACAAATATTTACTGAACAACTAGTATATACTAGGCAACATGCTATATACAAGAGAAAATGATAAATGAAACATAGAGCAAGCTACAGAGTTGTTTAGGGAGGAAACAGACAGATAAACCTAATTGTTATACTCTGATGAAGACTATGCCCGGGGTGCTATAGGATTTGAATCTAAATCTTTCTAATGGCAAATTTATGCTTTTTCTTCTTAGTGTTCATTATTGCTATATCCTGCCTTTCAAAGGAAATGCACATGAGGAAATTTAAAAGTTCTGTTTCATTATTCTTATTAGGTTTTGAAAACTAAGAGAATTATATGTTCATGATAAAAAGCTCTGACAGTTCAAAAAAGTATGAAGTGAAAAGTCAAAATCGACATCCTTTTTCAACAGTTTCCTCCATTCTGTTCCCTCATTGGAACCACTTTTCTGTTTTCTTATTGTCCTACTCATTGCCTAATACTATGAAATATCAAATAAAAAGATATGAACCCCCAAATACCCAAATTTAATCCTTCAAATAACAAATCACTTTCCTCATAGCCTTTCTGGGCAGAGTTTAAGCATCCTGAGTGGCCATGGCCATGCGGGACTGAATTTGCATTTATGACTATGAATTATATTACTGACTATGAATTATATTTTAGTTTATATTTCAGTTCATTTTTAAAGTGAAAAAGAATTGTATTTCAGTACGTTTCTTTTTCATTAAAAATATTACTTGTCAGTTCTTTAAGTTAGGAGTCTTAAATATTTATGTTGATTCTGAATTTTGAGAAAAATTTTTTGGAATGTCCTTATATTCAGTTTTTCCAAAAGCTGAGATGATACATTTCTTCTACCTTTGATCTGAAAAACTTAAGTTCCTAAGGATGTGGTAAAAGAATCATGCAACAAAAACATATTCATGTTCAACTACTGCAAAAATACATAATAGTGGGTAGAAATGATACATTTTTATCAAGAATAATAGAGGGCATGATTTATGTTAGGACTGGAGGGAATCTTGGAGCTCACCCAGTGTGTCCCATCATTCTGCATGTCAGACTCTTCAAACTGCTAGTCATGAAAAGCAGAAGTGAATAGTAACTTACAATGAGAATACAGTTTGTTTGTTTGTTTTTAAATTCTAGAGGCTGTTTTGTTTACCCCCGTATATGAGTTTTATTGTGTATGTTTAAGGAATTTGTAGCAGTATAAGCTGATTAATTAATAAGTAGAAAGCCACTATATTAGATCTGGTTTAGGAGAATGGCTCTGTCTCACCAACCTTATTCCTATGAATTTAAAGCAAATATGTTCAGTTCAAATTAAGTCATTAAGAATCTAGCACAGATTCTTGACCTATATTCTAAGGTACTCTAAATTCCATGGGGAATAAGACCCCCAACATGAAAAATTAGAAAGCAATATCAGAGCTCAAATATGACACACAGACAAAGGATGCTATAAGGATATTCACATACTTTTATAAGTTGAAGAAGACACTTTTTTTGCATTTGGCACCTTGTCTAGATTGATTTCCACAAGTGTTCTTTTTTAATAAGGTTAATGCACACATCAGAACACACCACAAAGATCTGTTACATATTTACAAGGCACCAACCCTTTCTCATCTTTAATGTGAATTATGCAAATCAATGAAAAGCATATCAAGATCCTCCCACCCACAAAAAAACTGTAATATAAATATATACTTCAGTACAATTCATGAATAGATGGCCTGAGAATAGCAAAATAATCCAGATAGCTCTTACAATATAGAAACTGTAACCATTTAATAGCTGCCTTTAGGATTGGTGTATTATGCAAAAGTTATTATTCTGGGGGTAGGAATCAAAATGGCAAAAACAAACTATATAAAATGAAAAAGACACTTTCATTATTTGTAAAATAAATATTTTACATTAAATTAACCCAATGGTTTTTGTTTTGTATTTTTAGTGAATGTACAGAGTTGTGTAACCATCATTTCAGTCTTAGTTTAGAGTTTTTCCATTACCCCCCAAATTTCCCTTGAGTCCATTTGTAGTCAGTCCCCACCACTATGCTCCCCACTTCTGCTGCCACCAGGCCCAGGTAACCACTGTTCTGCTTTCTATATCTACATATTTGGCTTTTAAAAATTTCATATACATAAAATTGTACAATATGCAGTATTTTGTATCTGGTTTCTTTTATTTAATGCCATGTTTTTGAGGTTCATCCATGTTGTAGCATGTATCAGTAGTTTCTTTCTTTTTCTTGCTGAATAATATTCCATTGTATGGATACACTACATTTTGTTTATGGAATCACCAGTTGATAGACATTTAAGTTATTTAATTTTTGACTATTATAAATAATGCTGCCATAGACATTCATATACAAGTGTTTATGTGAATATGTGTTTTCATTTCTCTTGGGTAAATTCTTGGAAGTAGAATTGCTGGCTTGTATATTTAGTTTATGTTTAAATTTTAAGGAA
The DNA here is from genome assembly GCF_037993035.2 of Macaca fascicularis. Lineage (NCBI taxonomy): Eukaryota > Metazoa > Chordata > Mammalia > Primates > Cercopithecidae > Macaca > Macaca fascicularis. The sequence goes on from NC_088395.1 coordinate 11,599,403, forward strand.
ACTGCCAACTTGTTTTTACAAAGTAGCTGTACCGTTTTACATCCCCATCAGTAATATATAAGGGTTCTGGTTTCTCCAAATCCTCACCATATTTAGTTTATGTTTAAACTTTAAGGAAACTGCCAAATTGTTTTTACAAAATAGCTGTACCATTTTACATCCCCATCAGTAGTATATAAGGATTCTAGTGTCTCCAAATCCTTACCAACACTTGTTATTGTTTCTTTTTTACTGTAGCCATTCTAGTGTGTGTGTCATGGTATCTTATTGTGGTTTTTATTTGCATTTCCTTAATGACTAATGGCATCTTTTCATATACTTATTAGTTGTTTGTATGTCTTTTTTGGTGAAGTGCCTATTTAAGCCTTTTACCCATTTTTAAAATTGTGTTGTTTGCCTTTTTATTACTGAGTTCCAAGAGTTCTTTACATATTCTATATAAAAGCCCTTTATTAGATATATGATTTATAATATTTTATCCTTTTCTGTGGTTTGTGTTTTAATTTTTTAATTGTGTCTTTGAAGTGAAAAATATTTTAATTTCAATAAAGTCCAATTTATAAGTTGAAGGTGATGAGTTTTTTTCTGTTGTCTTCTAAAAATTTTTTATAGGTTTAGCTCTTACATTTAGGTATAGGATATACTCTGAGTTAATTTTTGTGTGTGATATGTGGTAAGCCTCTACATTCCTTTTCTTTCTTTTTTTTTTTTTTTTTTTTTTGCAAATTGATTCTCAATTTTCCCAGCACCGTATGTTGTAAAGACTGTTTTTTTTTTTTTTTTTCCTAACTGAATTGTCTCAGTGCCTTTGTTGAATGTAAGTTGACAATAAATGAAAGGGTTTATTTCTGGTCTCTCAATTCTGTTCTGTTGATCTATATACCTATCATTATGCCAATCTCATATTGTTTAGATTACAGTACAGTAAGTTTTGAAATTGGATATGTAAGACCTCTAACTTTGTTCCTCCTTTTTCAAAAATATTTTAACTCTGCATTTCCATATAAATTTTAGGATCAGTTTGTCAATTTCTATAAAACAGTGTGATGAGATTTCAATAGGGATTATATTGAATCTGTAGATCAGTTTGGGGAGAAATGCCATTTTAACAGTACTGAGTGTTTCAATTTACGAATATGGAATGCTTCCCTATTTGCTTAGATTTTTCCCCAATTCTCTCAGCAATGTTTTGCAGTTTTTAGTATACAAACATTACACTTCTTTTGTTAAATATATTCCCAAGTTTTTTATTTTATGTAATATTGCAGATGAATTTTTTTAAATTTCATTTTTATTCATTGATAGTACATAGGAATGCAATTAATTTTTTCATGATCTTGTATTTTGTAAACTTGCTAGACTTGTATGTTAGTTGTAGTAGGTTTTGTGTAAACTTTAGGAATTTTTAACATGTGGAATCATATAACCTCAAAATAATTGCATGTCGTCTTCTCTAATCTCTGTGTGTGTGTGTGTGTGTGTGTGTGTGTTTAGTCTCATTGCACCAACTAGAACCTGCAGTACAATTTTGAATAGAAATGGCAAGGATGTTCATCCTTGTTTTGTTCTTAATCTTATGGTAAAACTTTCAGTCTCTAAGTATGATGGTAGCTATAAGTGATTTTTGTGCCTTTTCTCAGGTAAGGAAGTTCTTTTATATTTTTATTTTACTGAGAATTTTTGTCGTGAATAGATGGTAGATTTTGCTAAATACTTCTCTTATCTACTGAGATGATCACATGGTTTTTTGTCCTTTATTCTATTATTATGGTGCATGGAATTAGTTGGTTTCCAACATGTTTTATATATTTTCTATTCCTAAGCTATATTCCATTTGGCTATCTTGTATAATCCTTTTTACATGTTACTGAATTTGGTTTGATTACATTTTGTTAAGGATTCTTGCATCTATGTTCATGAGGAATATTGGTTTGTAATTTTTTGTGTATATGGTATCTTGGTCACTTCTCTATAGTCTGGAAGAGTTTGTGAAGGTTTAATGCTATTTTTTTCTTTAATGTAGAATTTTTGGCTCTAGTATATCTCCTTTTCCTACTCCCTCTTTTCTTTACTATTAGTGTCAAATATATTATAACTCTATATAAGTCCTACAAAATAGTGTTATACTTTTTCTTGTGTTCTTAAAAGAAGCTTAAAGAAGAAATAAGAAAAAATATATTTATTTATAGTCTTTGATACTTATCCATGTATTTAGCATTTCCTTCCTTCTTTCTTCCCCCCCACCTTTCCTTTTTCTTTTTCTTTCGCTCTGTCACTCAGGCTGGAGTGCACTGGTATCATTATAGTTTGCTGTAACCTTGACCTCCTGGGTTCCAGTGATACTCCTGCCTTAGCCTCCCAAGTAGCTGGGACTGCAGGCATGCATGACCACATTCAGCTTATTTTTTATTTTTTGTAGACATGGGGTCTTCCTGTGTTCACCAGGCTGATGTTTAACTGCTGGACTCAGGTAATTCTTCTGCCTTGGCCTCAAAAGCACTTGGGATTTCAGGCACGAGCCACTGTACCTGGCCTTTTAACATTTCTTATGCTCTTCATTTCATCCTGTGGATTTCATTTACTATCTTATGTCAGTTCCTTTTAGCCAGAAGGGTTTTCTTTAACATTCTTTTGTAAGGCAGATCTGATAGTTATGAATTCTTTTTTCTTCTTCTTCTTCTTCTTTTTGAGACAGTGTTGTGTCTCACTCTGTCGCCCAGGCTGGAGTACAATGGTGTGATCTCAGTTCACTGCAACCTCTGCCTCCCAAGTTCAAGAGATTCTCCTGCCTCAGCCTCCCGAGTAGCTGGGACTACAGGCATGTGCCACCACAGCCAGCAATTTTTTTTTTTATTTTGTATTTTTATTGGAGACAAGGTTTCACTATGTTAGCTGAGCTAGTCTCAAACCTCTGACCTCAAGTGATCCGCCTGCCTCAGCCTCCCCAAGTGCTGGGATGACAGGTGTGAGCCACTACACCCAGCCTGATAGTTATGAATTCTTTATGTGCTTGTTTATTTCTATATTTCACCCTTATTTTTGGAGGATTTTTTTTTCTGAATATAGGATTTGTGGTTGACATTTTATTTTATCTTTTTCCACCTCTTCAGATTTATCAGTCCACTTCGGGATGGTTAATTTTATGTGACACCTTGACTGGGCCATAAGGTGCCCAGACTTTTAGTCAAACATTTACCCTGGGTGTATCTCCTATTGTTTCTGTCTGAAGAACCCTAATATGCACTATTTTGTGGCCTCCATTGTTTCTGATGAGAAATTAGCTGCTAATCACATTATTTTTTTCTTTATATGTAGTGATTAGGTTTTCTTCTGCTGCTTTCAAGATTTTCTGTTTGCCTTTTTATCATGTTGTGAATTTCTTTGTGTTTATCTTACTTGGAGTTTGTTGAGTTATTGCATTTAAAAATTACTGTTTTAATCAAATTTATGAAGTTTTTATTTATTATTTTTGTGAATACATTTGTTCCTTTCTTTCTTTTCCCTTTCTGGTGATTCTGTTATGCATACATTTTTACATTTGCTGTTGTCCCACAAATTTCTGTGCACTCTGTTTAATATTCTCAATCTTTTTTCCTGTCTGTTCTTCAGATAGGACCATTTCTATTGATTTAAATTTAGATGTTCTGGTTTGTCTACTAGCTTAAGTCTACTGTTGTGCCCATCCAATGAAATTTCTGTTTAATTGCTTACACTTTTCAATGTCAGAATTTCCATCTGGATATAATGATTATCTCTTTGTTGAAACTCTTCATTCATTGAGTTACTGATATCATACTTTAATTGTTTCAGTATGGTTTGAATGTGTTCATAATAGCTGCCTTAAAGTTTTTTTGCTAAATCTGGCCTCTGGAGACACTCAGAGACAGTTTCTATTGACTATATTTTTCTCATTATAGTTCCCTCTTTCATTCTTTCAAATCGCAAGGAAAATAAACACAAAGAAATTCATGTGTGACAAAAAGGCAAATGGAAAATCTTGAAAGCAGCAAAAGAAAATCTTATCACTACATATAAAGACAAATAATATGATTAGGAGAAAGAAAGAACAAATATGTCCTTTCTTTTTTGGAATACTGTACATTTTAGGCAATATATTGTAGCAGCTCTGAATTCTTATTTTTCCCCTAGAGAGTTTCTGTGTTTGCTGATTGTTCTCTTTTTATTTGTTTTGTTTAGTAACTTGCCTGCACTTAATTTGTGGAATTGCCCTACCTGATGCTTTACCCTTAGATTTGTGGTTGTTGATGTCTCTGCTGTTTTTCCCTTCATTTTAACTTTTTCTTTTTTAAACTTGGCTTTCTAAGTGTTACTCCTTTGCCTGCATAACTTAACATTCAGCAAAGATTGGTCAGAAAGTTGTGTTTAAATCTTTTTAGTCAGTAGGGTTTCTGCTGTCTGCTGATAAATCTGTTTGTGGGCTAGGGAGTACATTCAGTCCATTTTTAAGTCTTCCTTCAACCTGTTTTTTTTTTTTTTTTTCCATTAGGCCCTCTTGCATCTCCTTTGCACATACATGCAGACTCTTTCATCCAGGGATATGTGGATGGTTTGGGCCCACTTCAGTCTCTGCTGTGCATGTGCAGACTTTTCAGTCAATTTGGGATATGTAGGGTGCTCATCAAGCCCCTTGTGGATGATCCACTTCTAGGAACTCCCTGTTAAATTCCCTCCTAACCTACTAGTCCATTGCTTCCTGCAAACAAAACTGAAACTTCAGACTCCCAGAGCCACTGGTCTTTCATATTCCCCTGTAATTGAGATCACCATTTTAACTGACTATATTCAATATGTTCTATAGCTAACATCATACTCAATTGTGAAAGACTGAAAGCTTTTCTTCTAAGATCAGGAACAAGAGAAGGATGCCTGCTTTCACTACTTCTACTTAATATAGTACTGGGAGTCCTAGTCAGAGCAATAAAGCAAGAAAAAGGCATAAGATATATCCAAATTGGAAGACAAGAAGGAAAATTATCTCTGTTCACTGGTGACATGATCTTACATGTAGAAAACCCTAAGGATTCTACAACAAAACTGGTAGAACTAATACATGGATTCTGCAAAGTTGCAGAGTACAAAATCAACATGCAAAGATCAGTTGCATTCCTGTATAACAGTGATCAATCTGAAAAGGAAACTTAGAAAATAATTTCATTTACAATAGCATCAAAAAGAATAAAATACTTAGGAATAAAAGGAGGTGCAAGACTTATACACTGAAAACTATAAGACATTGCTGAAAGAAATTAAAGAAGATACAAATAAATGGGAGATTTATTATCATTAAGATGTCAGTACTACCCAAAGCTATATCCAGATTTAATCCAAGCCCTATCAAAATCCCAATAGCATTTTTTGAAAAAATAGAAAAGTTCAAGGGACACCAAATAACCAAAACAGTCTTGAAAAGGAAAAAAGTTGGGGGCCTCATACTTTTAGGTTTCAAAACTTATCACAAAGTTGCAGTAATCAAAACAGTGTGGTACTGTCATAAAGACAGACATATAGACCTATGGAATAGAATAGAGAACTCAAAAATAAACACTCACATAACATGGTCAAATGATTTTTAATGAGGGTGCCAAGACAATTCAATGGGGGAAAGGACAGGGGTTGTTTTTCCCAGCAAGTGGTGTAAAGATGAGATATCCACATGCAGAAAAATGAACTTGGACCCTTATCTTACATCACATATAAAAATTAACTCAAAGTGGATCAAAGACCTAAACATAAGTGCTAAAACTATAAAACTCTTAGAAGCAAACATAGGAGAAAAACTTCATGACTTTGGATTTGGCAATGATCTCTTGAATATGACACCAAAAGCATAGGCAACAAAACAAAAATAGATAAACCAGATTATATCAAAATTTAAAACATCTGTGCATTAAAGGACACAATCAACAAAATGGAAAGCCAACCTATGGAATGAGAGAAAATATTTTCAAATCATATATCTGATAAGGGGCTAATATATTCAGACTATATAAAGAACCCGCACAGCTCAACAACAAACCAAATAACCTGACTAAAAAATGGGCAAGGGATTTGAATAGAAAATTCTCTAAAGATGACATACAAATGACCAACCAGCATATGAAAAGATGTTCAGCATCACTAATTATTAGAGCAATGCAAATGAAAACCAGAATAAGATACCACCTTACCTATTAGGATGGTCACTATTAAAAACAAAGAAACAAAGAAACAAACCAAAAAAACAGAAAATAACAAGTGTTAGCTGTTAGCGAGGATGTGGAGAAGTTGGAATTCTTGTGCACTGTTAGCTGGAATGTAAAATATTGCAACAATTATAGGAAAAGAGTTAGATATTTCCTCAAAAAGTTAAAAATAGAATCACCATAGTATCTAGCAAATTTACTTCTGGGTTTATACACAAAAGATTTAACAGCAGGATCTTGGAAAGATATTTGTAGATATATGTTCATAGCAGTATTATTCACAAGAGCCAAAAGGTGGAAGCAACTGAAGTGTCAGTTGACATGTGAACAGATAAACAAGATATGGTATATACATACAGTGGATTATTATTCAGTCTTGAAAGGAAATCCTGAAACATGATACAACATGGATAAACTTTCAGAATGTTGTGCTAAGTAAAATAAGTCAGCCAGTCACAAAAAGACAAGTATTGTATGATTCTATACATATAAGTACTTACAGTAATCAAATTCATAGAGACAGAAAGTGAAATGGTGGTTGCCAAGTGCTGGGGAAAGAGAAGAATGGGCTGTAACTCTTGTTTAATGGATATAGCATTTTAGTACTGCAAGATAAAAAGAGTTCTGGAGGCTGGTTCCACAATGATATGAATGTACTTAACACCACTGAACTATACTCTTACACATGGTTAAGATGGTACATTGTACATTTTATGTTGTGTATATTTTACCACAAGTTTTAAAAATTAATAAAAGACAACCAAGTGAGCCTCCTCAGGTGGATACAATGAAGCTATTGATGTTCATGACTTACCCTGCCCTGGTTGAACTACTGCATGAACAGAACTGGCACAGGTAGGGTAGAAAGGTAGTGGAGGGAGCAGGCCAAGGTAAGAATGCCACAGATTTAAGCTCTTCCTACCTGAAGATCTATAGTTTTCATGAATAAATGTTTCTCTGTTTGTTGTATGCTCATGGTCAAGTTTCAGATTGCTGAAATGGTGGTTGTTTTTTTAAACAGATTTGTCCAGTTTCATGGGGAGAGGATTTTTGATTTCCTCATCCCAGAAATGAATCTGTCTCCATTGATTTTCAATTTTAGAATCATAGACCCTTCTCCATTGACAGATTACTGGAAGAGTAAACAAAAGGAATAAAACGAGAACTCTGGCTGTGCTCAGTTGCCCCCTGACTTTTATGTCACATGCTCCACAGCCCCTGAATGAGTTCAGAGCAACCCATTTAAGGTTCCTTAAGACACAGTAGAAACAGCCCCTTTACTAGGTATCCAAATAGAATCCCATTTTAATAAGTAAGTAGTTGACACTTGGCTTTGTCATGAAATTATGTCTCATTGTGTGGGCAGGATTTTTTTTTATGGTAGAGAATAAGTAAATATGGTTATTTCAGAAGAAGAAATTATTCATTCCTTTTCCTGTTCATTTCTTTGATTTCTTTCAGATTAATGCTAACTATCTTCCTCAAAAAAAGTAGCCTACATTTCTTTCTATAAGGTTTCTAAGACAAAGACCTAAGAAATGAATTTTTAATTTTTCAACTCTTCTATTGGATTTTAACAAAAGATCTCAGGAAGTACTTGACTTTAGCTTTGGTGTGATGACAATAGAAATTTTTGAGAATGGTTAAACTCATACCTTGGAATGTGAATTATATGCAGTTTATCTGAAGTAACTTAGGTGTAAATATTATACAAAACAAAACAAAACAAAACAAAAACCTCTAAGAGATAGACAGTGGAGTTCTGTCATCAACTTCTAATTCTTTATCATAAAGTTAATAAAATCTTTTCATCTGGTATGACTAAGAAAAGAGTCTTTGTTTTGGTCCAGTGGCAAAACTTGCTTTTTTTAAAAAATTATTATTATTATACTTCTTTATCACTGGATATTGGCTGACAATAAGAGTTCGGTCCATTAGGTTAAAAAACGGATAGTGGCTTTGGTGGGGGTTGAGGTATTCCTATGTAGCCATTTTATGCTTACTAATATCTGGGCCACACAGTCTTCTATTTAGGAACTACTTATGTATCATTAGGAGGGAGCAGCAGGCTTTCTGAGTAATATGGGCCACACTTCACTTTCTCAGGGTTTATGGTAATGGAATATACTTTTTCCAGGAGGCTGAGGTAGGAGAATTGCCTGAGCCTTGGAGTTGGAGGCTGCAGAGAGCCATAATCATGTCATTGCACTCAGCCTGGGTGACAGAGTGAGACCTTGTCTCAAAAAAAAAAAAAAAAAAAAGAATATAGTTCGTTATGATTTCAGCCTTTGCAAATTTATTGAGACTTGATGTGTCACCCTGTCTATATGCTATCCTGTAGAATTTTCTGTGTGTACTTTAAAAGAATGCTTACTATGCAGGGGTTCCAATCCTAGTTTCTGAGAAAACAGACTTTAAACCAACAAAGATCCAAAAAGACAAAGAAGGGAATTACATAATGGTAAAGCATTCAATTCAACAAGAAGACCTAAAAATCCTAAATATATATGCATCCAACACAGGAGTACCCAGATTCATAAAGCAAGCTCTTAGAGACCTTCAAAGAGACTTAGACTCCCACACAATAATAGTGGGAGACTTTAACACCCCACTGAGAATATTAGATAGGTCATTGAGACAGAAAATTAACAAATATATTCAGGACCTGGACTCAGCACTAGTTCAAATGGACCTGATATATATCTACAGAACTCTCTACCCTCAAAGAGAAGAATATACATTCTCCTCATGGCCATGTGGCACTTATTCTAAAATCAATCACATAATCAGAAGTAAAACACTCCTCAGCAAATACAAAAGTACTGAAATTGGAACAGACTCTCAGATCACAGTGCAATCAAACTTGAAATCAAGACTAAGAAACTCACTCAAAACCATACAATTACATGGAAATTGAATAACCTGCTCCTGAATGACATTGGGGTAAATAATGAAATTAAGGCAGAAAGCAAGAAGTTCTTTGAAACTAATGAGAAAAAAGATACAACATACCAGAAACTCGAGGACACAGCTAAGGCATTGTTAAGAGGGAAATTTATAGCACTAAATGCCCACATCAAAAAGAAAGATCTCAAGTTAACCACCTAACATCAGAATTACAGAACCAAGAGTAAACAAATCCCAAAGCTAGCAGAAAACAAGAAATAACTAAAATCAGAGCTGAACTAAAGGAAAAACCCTTCAAAAATCAACAAATCCAGGAGCTGTTTTTTTTTTTAAATGAATAAGATATAATGCTAACTAGACTAATGAAGAAAAGAGAGAAGATTCAAATAAACACAATAAGAAATGACAAGGGGGGTATTACCACTGACCCAACAGAAATTCAGACAACCATCAGAGAATATTATGAACACCTCTATGCACATAAACTAGAAAAATTAGAAAAAAATGGATACATTCCAGGACACATACACCCTCCCAAGAAAGAAACAGGAAGAAATTGAATCCCTGAACAGACCAATAATGAGTTCTGAAATTGAAGTGGTAATAAATAGCCTACCAACCAAAAAAAGCCCAGGAGCAGACAAATTCACAGCTGAATTCTACCAGATGTACAAAGAAGAGCTGGTACTGTTCCTACTGAAACTATTCCAAACAATTGAGGAGGAGGAGGGACTCCTTTCTAACTCATTCTATGAGGCCAGCATCATCCTAATACCCAAACCTGGCACAGATACAACAGAAAAAGAAAATTTCAGGCCAATATTCTTGATGAACATTGTATTAGTTCATTTGCATGCTGCTATGAAGAAATACCCCAGACTGGGTAACTTATAAAGGAAATAAATTTAATTGACTCACAGTTCCACATGGCTGGGGAGGCCTCAGGAAACTTACAACCATGGCAGAAGGCACCTCTTCACAGGGCATCAGGGGAGAGAATGAGTGCCTAGTGAAGGGGGAAGCCCCTTATAAAACAATCAGATCTTGTGAGAACTAACTCACTATCATGAGAATGGAATGGGGGAACTGCCCCCGTGGTTCATTTATCTCTACCTGGTCCCTCCCTCAACACATGGGGATTATGGTAACTGCAATTCAAAATGAGATTTGGATGGGGACACAGCCAAACCATATCATTCTGCCCCAGGCCCCTCCCAAATCTCATGTCCTCATAGTTCAAAACACAATCATGCCCTTCCAACAGTCTTCCAAAGTCTTAACTCATTCCAGCATTAACTCAAAAGTCCAAGTCCAAAGTCTCATCTGAGACAAGGCAAGTCCCTTCTGCCTATGAGCCTGTAAAACCAAAGGCAAGTTAGTTATTAGTAATGATTCCTTGATACGATGGGAGTAAGGTATTGGGTAAATACACTCATTCCAAATGGGAGAAAGTGACCAAAACAAAGGGGCTAAAAGCTCCTGCAAGTCTGAAATCTAATGGGGCAGTCATTAAACCTTAAATTTTCAAAGTGATCTCCTTTGACTCCATGTCTCATGTCCAGGTCATGCTGATGTAAGAGGTGGGCTCCCATGGCATTGGACAGCTCCACCCCTGTGGCTTTGCAGGGTACAGCTCCCTTCCTGCCCTTCCTGCCCTTCCTGGCTGTTTTCACAGGCTAGAGTTGAGTGTCTGCAGCTTTTCCAGGTGCATGGTGCAAGCTGTTGGTGGATCTACCATGCTGGGGTCTAGAGGACAATGGCCTTCTTCTCACAGCTCCACCAGGCAGTGCCCCAATGGTGACTCTGTGTGGGGGCTCTGACCCCACATTTCCCTTCCACACTGCCCTAGCAGAGATTCTCCATGAGGGCTCCACCTCTGCAGCATACTTCTGCTTGGACAACCTGGCATTTCCATATATCCTCTGAAATCTAGGTAGAGGTACTTACACCTTAATTCTTGATTTCTGTGTACCCACAGGTCCAACACCATGTACAAGATGCTAAGGCTTGGTGCTTGAACCCTCTGAAGTAATGGCCTGAGCTGTACATTGGCTCCTTTTAGCCATGGCTGGAGCTGAAGCAGCTGGGATGCAGGGCACCATGTCCCAAAGCCACATAGAGCAGGGAGGCCCTGGGCCTGGCCCAGGAAACCATTTTTCCCTCCTAGGTCTCCAGGCCTGTAATGGGAGGGGCTGCCACAAAGGTCTCTGACATGGCCTGGAGACATTTCTTCCACTGTCTTGGTGATTAACATTTGGCTCCTCGTTATTAATACAAATTTCTGTAGTCAGCTGGAATTTCTCCCCAGAAAATGTGTTTTTCTTTTCTATTGCATTTTTTGTCTACAAATTTTCCAAACTTTTATGCTCTGCTACCTCTTGAACACCTTGCCACTTAGAAATTTCTTAAATGATTTAGATACCCTAAATCATCTCTCGCAAGTGCAAAATTCCACAGGTCTCTAGGGCAGGGGCAAAATGCCATCAGCATCTTTGCATAGCAAGAGTGACCTTTACTTCAGTTCCCAACAAGTTCCTCATCTCCATCTGAGACCACTTCAGCCTGAACTTCATTGTCCACATCACTATCAGCATTTTGGTCAAAGGCATTCAACAAGTATCTAGGAAGTTCCAAACTTTTCCACATCTTCCTGTCTTCTGAGCCCTTCAAGTTTCTAGGATGTTGCAAACTTTCCCACATTTTCCTGTCTTCTTCTGAGCCCTCCAAATGGTTCCGACCTCTGCCTGTTGTTTAGTTGCAAAGTCACATCCACATTTTTGGGTTTCTTTACAGCAGCACCCCACTCTCTGCAGTACCAATTTACTGTATTAGTCTGTTCTTATGTTGCTATGAAGAAATACCTGAGACTGGATAATTTATAAAAGAAATAGACTTAATTGACTCACAATTCCACACAGCTGGGAAGGCCTTAGGAAACTTATAGAGGAGGGCACCTCTTCCCAGGGTGGCAGGGGAGATAATGAGTGCCCAGTGAAAGGGGAAACCCCTTATAAAACCATCAGATCTCGTGAGAACTAACTATCATAAGAACAGAATGGGGGAAACCACGCCCATGATTCAGTCATCTCCAACTGGTCCCTCCCACATGTGGGGATTATGGAAACTACAATTCAAGATGAGATTTAGGTAGGGACACAGACAAACTGTATCAAACATTGGTGCAGAAATCCTCAACAAAATACTGGAAAACTGAAGCCAGCAGCACATCAAAGAGTTTATCCACCACAATTAAGTAGACTTCATCCCCAGGATTGGTTGGGGATGAAGTTGGTTCAACATATGCAAATCAATAAATGTGATTCATCATATAAACAGGACTAAAGACAAAAATCACATGATTATCTCAATAGATACAGAAAAGGCTTTTGATAAAATTCAACATCTGTTCGTGTTAAAAAAAAAAAAACTCTCAATAAGCTAGATATTGAAGGCACATACTTCAAAATAATAAGAGCCATATGTGACAAACCCATAGCCAATATCATATTGAATAGGTAAAAGCTGGAAGCATTCCCCTTGAAAATTGACACAAGACAAAGATGCCCTCTCTCACCACTCCTATTCAGCATAGTATTGAAAGTTCTGATCTGGACAATCAGGCAAGAGAAAGAAATAAAAGGCATCCAAATAGGAAGAGAGGAAGTTAAATTATCCTTGTTTGCAGATGATGTAATCCTATATCTAGAAAACCCCATAGTCTCAGCCTGAAAGCTTCTTAAGCTGATAAACAACTTCAGGAAAGTCTCAGGATACAAAATCAATGTGCAAAAATCACTAGCAATCCTAGACACCAACAGCAGTCAAGCCAAGATTCAAATCAGGAATTAACTCCCATTTACAAATACCACAAAAAATAATAAAATGCCTAGGAATACAGCTAACTCGTGAGGTGAAAGATCTCTACAAGGAGAGCTACAAATGACTGCTCAAAGAAATCAGAGGTGACACAAGCAAATGGAAAAACATGACATGCTCATGGACAGGAAGAATCAATGTTTTTAAAATGGCCATACTGCCCAAAGCCATTTATAGATTCAGTGATATTCCTATTAAACTACCATTGACATTCTTCAGAGAACTAAAGAAAACTATTTTAAAATTCATATAGAACCGAAAAGGAGCCCTAAGCAAACAGAACAATGCTGGAAGCATCATGTTACCTGATGTCAAACTGTACTACAGAGCTACAGTAACCAAAACATCATGATCCTGGTACAAAGCAAAAAAAAAAAGAACTATAGACAAATGGAACATAATAGAGAACCCAGAAATAAGAATGCGCACATACAACTATCTGATCTTTGACAAACCTGACAAAAATGGGGAAAGGATTCCCTATTCAATGAATGGCACTGGGAGAACTACCTAGCCATATGCAGAAGATTGAAACTGAACCTCTTCCTTACACTGTGTATAAAAATTAACTCGACATGGATTAAATACTTAAATGGAAAACTGAAAACTGTAAAAACCCTGGAAGACAACCTATTGCCTGGAAGGTAATACCATTCAGGACATAGGCACAGGCAAAGATTTCATGACGATGCTGAAAGCAATTGCAGCAAAAGCAAACATTGACCAATGGGATTTCATTAAACTAAAGAGCTTCTGCATAGCAAAAGAAACTATCATCAAACAGACAACCTACAGAATAGGAGAAACTTTTTGCAAACTATGCATTTGACAAAGGTCTAATATCCAGCATCTATAAGAAACTTAAACAAATTTGCAAAACAAAGACAGCCCTATAAAAAGTGGGCAAAGTACATGAACATATCCTTTTTAAAAGTAAACATACATGTAGCCAACGATCATATGTAAAAAAGGCTAACATCACTGAGCATTAGGGAAATAGAAATCAAAACCACAATGAGATAGCATCTCATGCCAATAAGAATGGCTATTATTAAAAAGCCAAAAAATAACAGATGCTGGCAAGGTGGTGGAGAAAAAGGAAGGCTTATGCACTATTGGTGGATGTAAATTAGTTCAGCCATTGTGGAAGACTGTGTGGTGATTCCTCAAAGACCTAAAGACAGAAATACCATTTGACCCAGCAATCTCATTACTGGATATATACCCAAAAGAATTTAAATTATTCTATTAAAAGACACATGTACGTGTATGTTAATTGCAGCACTATTCACAATAGCAAAGACGTGGAATCAACCTAAAAGCCCATTAATGATAGACTGGATAAAGAAAATGTGGTGCATATACACCATGGAATACTATGCAGCCATAAAAAAGAATGAGATCATGTCCTTTGCAGGGACATGGATGGAATTGAAGGCCATTATCCTTAGCAAATTAACACAGGAACAGAAAACCAAATACCACATGTTCTTACTCATAAATGGGAGCTAAATGATGAGAGCACATGGTCACAAGGGGAACAACATATACCAGGGTCTTTCAGAGGGTAGAGGGTGGGAGGAGGGAGAGGATCAGGAAAAATAACTACTGGGTACTAAGATTAGTATCTAGGTGATGAAATACTCTGTACAACAAACCCCCATGACACAAGTTTACTTACATACCAAACCTACACTTGTACCCCTGAACTTAAAAGTTAAGAAATAAGAATGCTTATTGTGGTCATTCTGTTTTACCCACAGAAATTTAAAATAAAAGACAAAAGTAAAAATCAAAACTTAAGAGAATGCTTACTATGAAAAGTCTCAAAGAAGTAAAGAAGTTGATTCTACCTAAAAAATATGCTGTGAAATGCACTTTGAGTCAGTTCATAATGTCCTGTGTAAATGAGGCTTCTTCCTCTTCTCCTGACTAAGGTAAATTTAATAAGAAGATGCATTTATAATGTAAATTAATAAGCAAATCTTATACTTGCAGAAATCCTTAAAAATCTAGCTGTCAAATAATTTATTTTTTCCCATCCTTGGTTCTAATAAACAGCTGAAGGAGTGAGAATATTATTTGCTTCCTCACCATGTTCTTCAACATTTGCGTACATAATACAGGCTTATTAAGGCCATTCCTATGCATAAACTGAACTCTTTCACATTTATTTAATTAAAAAATTATTCATTTACCGCACATGGGAAGAACTACACTTGCAGACAAGGACAAAATTGCCCAGGATATAAATTTTTATTCTCTGCAATAAAGGTGAGATAATAGCTAAAAGCAGGGAGCAAAGAAGCAAAGCACAGCATTATGCAATATTTTGAGACTTTATTATATAGTGTTCAAAGGAATTTCAGGTTTTCAAATGATAAAGTTTTGTAAAATATATTTACCTTTGTTCTTTCAAACTTAGAATTGATCATTTTTGAGTTAGAATCTTGAGATAAGGTAGACATTTTCTAGGATAATTTAAAAAAATATTAGAATAATAGAGTTGCTTCATTTTGCATAAAGTAAGGAAGGACATTTTCCAAGACTTTGTATTCCTGCCTTTTCATGTTTTAGAAGCTAAGTCGTTTGCTTTGTTGTGTAATTTATAACTATTTTAGAAATAGCACTGAAGCTCAAGGTCAGGAAGGAATTACTGAAATGGTTTTCTCCACATATTTTAAGAATTTTGCTTTTTGGGTTATTTCTACCATCCTGCTTCTGTTTTTTGTTTGTTTGTTTGTTTTCAGTTACATTAAGTGGTTTCCTTAAGGTTTAAATGCCAATCCAGCACTAAGATTGTACTTATAATTCTTGTCCCCACTGTCCTGTTAACCCCCAGCTGCTGCTGCCACTTCAAGTAAAATGCTCATTTTTATTTCCTGATGTTTCCACTCTGCCCATGCCCTTTTCTTTCTTTTCAGTATGTTCCTTTTGTTGGGTGCACTTGTCCTACCCTTTATACTTGAGGATCCGGACTGTCACTTCTACTAACTTTGTTTAATTTTTGCCTTGCATGTGGCAAACTCCCAAGAATTATTCACTTAAATGAGTCAAATTACCAATTAAATGCAACAAGGATACTCCTTGGGACAACATAAAATTAAGATGTATTTGCTGGAGCAGTTCAAATGTACAATAATAGGCATATACTTAGAAAAGAATCATTTCTCAAGATAATGTTTTCTCTTTAAGAATGGGTTGCTGTGGTTCTTGGCTGTCTTTTTTATTTTAAGCAAACTTGTTACACTTGGCTACCATGTCTCAGGCTAATCACCTTTTTGATTGATGTGCAAGGAGTCGAACTGCCTGATTGAGGATTGTCTATGGGATCTTGGCCTGAAGTTAGCTGCTTTCAGGGTTTAACTGGACTGTGTGATTGAAGACACTCTGACTCAGGTGGTGTTTGCAATCTTGATTTATCCCTTGCTAAGCAGAATTTTGATGCTACAGAATGTATCCTGATTATCTTTAAAGTTCCCTTTGCTTAGATATACTTGGTTTTTCTCTGAGAAGGAATTGGCAACTCAGAGCCAGTTGGCACCTGATGAGCTATTAGTATTGTGTTCTCCCTCTGGGTGTCAGCTCCCCACGGGATGTGTGCCAATCACACTTTAATGATATTTAAAATAGGTGAATTGTCTTGGAGAAAAATGTTTCTGCCTGGGAAACATCTAATGAGGTTCTTAAAATCTGATTATAAATGAACTCACGAAAGAGATAAACATTTGTAAGTCAGTTTGGGTTTTTCCTAAACCAAGTTAGTAATAGATGTTCTTTCATTCCTGAAAGTGAGGTGGGATGAGTTTTAAGGGCTTTCTGTAAGTCTAACATTCTTTGTTATCCTGGGAGATGAAGTTTGATTAATCTTCATTTACCACTAATTGTTCTTTTATTGAAAAGTTTACAAGGTTCTCTATTCACATAAGAGCAGAATCAATTTGAAGATTTTCCTTTTAATCTAGACTATTGAATTCAGTTGAAATTATTTCAAAAACTAATTAAAAATTTAAATAAAGAAGTTAGTCTCTGTTATGTGACTCATAACATTTTGAGGTATTTAATAATTTTATTTCTTTTAGTAATTATGGATATGTTTGATACAAAGATGAACAAGAGGCATATGCTCTAATATGAAATTGACACTGAGGTCTGAGATAAGTGATAGCTGAGAAAAAGGAAATAGATAGCTGAAGAGGTATTATTAGGACCTTATACTCAAATCTCTCAAGAAAGAGTCATTTGTTGGGTCAATTTGCTATGTGACTCATTATACTATGTGTATTTCTCCATGACTTCAGCAGTGATGATATATCTCTTATCATATCTGTGATTTTTTTCCTTTTATTTATTTTTTCCCTTGCATGTTAGGATCAACAGTACTTTGGATTTGATAGTTCCTGCTTATCTCATAAAATTAAAAAAATCAGCACAAATACAAAAAATAAAATATTAAGAAGGTCATTTAGCTTAACTTTTACTCCTGGATAGATAGTAAGCACCAGGTCAGAATTTGTCTTTCATTAATTTGTCCATTTGCCTATTCAATTTATGGTTTGCTTGATATTACAGCAATACAAATTAGAAATAGGTACAATCCTACCTGAGGTCTGCTATAGAAATAAAACTTATAACAACTAAAGCATAAGAAAGTGCTAAATACTCCAAGTGCTCGTCTCCAAGTAGGTAAAGTCCTGTAGAGGTTCTAAGGTGAGAGAGGACCTTTCTACTAGGGATAGGGTTGAGAGCATGGTGGGGATAAGAGTTATGAGTTCGACCTTAGTGTTTGTATTAGTCTGTTCTTGCATTGCTATAAAGAAATACCCGAGACTGGGTAATTTATAAAGAAGAGAGGTTTAGTTGGCTCATGGTTCCATAGGCTGTACAGGAAGCATGAGGTCAGCATCTGCTTGGCTTCTGGGGAGGCCTCAGGAAACTTTCAATTATGGCAGAAGGCAAATGAGAAGCAGGCATATCTTACGTGGCTGGAGCAGGAGCAAGGGGTGGGGGGAGGTGCCACACACTTTTAAATGACCAGATCTCACAAGAACTCACTCACTATCACATAAACAGCACCAAGGGGGAAATCCACCCCCATGATCCAATCCACCTCCCACCAGGTCCCACCTCCAACATTGGGGGTTATAATTTGACCTGAGATTTTGGTGGGAACACAGATTCAAATCTTATCAGTGTTAGACTGGCTTTTCAAATGGCCCTTAAAAAGTAGGTAGGATATTGAAAAGAAGGTTTCAGGTGGAAATGTAGTAGAGGGAGGAAACAGCAAGATGGAAAGCACTTTGGTGATCTTTGGGGCTCATATGGGTACCAAAGGGTATTTAGGCTAATGTAAAGTGGCAAAAAAAGAAGTTCTAGGAAGTAAAGTTTACACATGGATTAGGCAGAGATTGGGGAAAATTTGGATGCCAGGCTCAAAATTTATTGTATAAGTATAAACACTTGAATTTTTATATAGAAATGGTATAGGAGTGTTGGCTCTGATAATGTGCCTTACAGACCTCCTACAGTGGGGAGCAGTTGTGTCAGGGCTCAAGCTCCTACAGTCTGTAATCCCTTGTGGATGATACACCATAAGGGTTGGACTGAGCATGATGGGGATACTAACATGCACTGTCCTAGGAGACAGAGCCCTTCCTTGGCTGAGCTTGGCTCAAGAACTCCCTTACAGTTTTGCTGAACCTTCCTTAGACATTAAGGAAGTCTAGGACTCTTTCATCCAAGTCAAACTGAATGTGTCAGCTCTCTTAGCTTTGCTGAGCTCTGTCCGTATTTTTCTTTACACAGGCATTTTTGCTAATAAATAAATAAATAATCTACATTTGATCTCATCTTGACGTCTATATCTTTGTGGACCAGGACTAACTAACGTGTTTAAGGGTAGCAACCTGATTGGAGGTGTGTGGTTAGGGAACTTGTTTTGAAGCTGTTTGTACAACAAGTCTGCTGCTTTTATTCATGTTGCACGAATTTTTTAGGAGACTTTGGTGGGAACTGAAAAAGATTACGGAGGTCTACAGCACCCCCTAGGCTACCCTGGATGTTGGTAGTAGAAAGTCATTTACGTTTTTCCCTTATTAAAAGAATGATGAGACATAGTTTTTACAGTGCAATCATAAACTACAACCAAAGTCATAAATATTACGTATGACTAAAGAAAACACATTAACACTAATTAATTCAATATAAGTTAAAAATAATGAATAATAATAATTTCTGCCCCTAGTTCAGTGCTTCTGAGGTGAAAAGAATTGATATCTTAAATGTTTGATGAATACAGCTTAGAAATGTTTTTCTCCATTATTTTTTCCCCTCACTATCCTTTCAATACATTTTATCTGGAATTTTGGCATGGCCATACAATGTCTTAACTTACAATGCTCCTTCTTTGAATAATTTGCGCAAGAACTCTTTTGATGGCTAGAAATGACTTTGACTCGATTTAATGTTAATAAAGATATATGTTGCAGCTTGTACGTTTTTCACCTGTTACTCAGATTTGTGTAATGCTTTCTCTTGCATTGAAATACTTCTACGTTTAGGGCCTTGCCATTGGTTGGCTTGAATATCATGGTAATGTCACAACTTTAGGCTGTGACTTTGCTGCAGGTGTTATTAGAAGGAGGTAATAGGCTGCCAGGCAGAGGAGGGGAAGACTGGATTCCCACAAATGCTGTGGCCTTGGCAAGTCACATACATTGCATGAATCTATGAGAATAACATCTACAGGAATAACTGAAATGAATAAATAAAGACTGCTCGGAAAGTTAACAAGAGTGAAGGGATGAGGGAGCAAGCAGAGAGGATCCTGGGTGTGTACTGAGGGCAGTTTAAGGGCATTGCATTGGCAGCACTAACGGAGTGTTTAGACATGTGGGAGGGATGAGGTCAGAGGAAGCCACCTAGGGGATGCCTGAGCCCACAAGACTAAGCCAAGACTGAACATTGTAAGTAGAAGGGAAGAAGAAAATGACCAGTGCTTTTGATTTGCATGCACATTTGGACAATTGGAGCTTTTGATATCCTTTGGGAAAAGTATATATTTCTTCCTGAATGACTGAGGGGTTATTTAGCAAACTGAAAAGTGATCATGCCTCTTGACTTTATATGCAAAGCTATCCTATCATTCTTTTGCTGCTTTGTGAATATTCTGGTGAATTGATGTTCTGTTTATCCATCAAGACTTCTACTCATCTGCTTTCCTGCTAAGAACAAAGATGCATTCCAAAATTGAAAAAAAAATTAATGGACACTTTCCGTTGACCTTATGGCTCTTTGATTTTGTTGGCATTCTTGACTATTCTGTTTATAGTAAAATGTGTTTCCCTCTCTAGTAAAATGGATTTTTTTTTCTAGTAAATGTTCTTGTGCAGAAAAATGTGAAAAAGGCCTATACTATAATTCATTGTTAGCAATAGTTTCATAAAATTGACCATTATTTAAATTGAGGGTGGTAGAGGTAGAAAAGAACATCCATTTGTGATGTTTTCAGGAAAAAATTTGCAATGAGTAAAACTGAGTGAATTATGCTGTTCTTTAAAAATGTGTAACACATTTTATACAAAGAAGATAGTCAAACCAGGTATCATTTTTCTTGTAGGTGAATGAAAAAGAGACCAAGTAAAAAAATAAGTTGATTTAGTGACCTGAATGTATCCCATAGAGTGGAAAATAAAATACAGGATCCCAAACCTTGCCCTTCCATGTCATCATCATCTTTGAAATATACAGGTAAGTGGTTACATTCATTTTGAGAGTTGACCTAGTGGCTATGAAATAGAAAGTGGCCAAGACAACAGTGCCAGTCTGACCAAAAGATTGTTTTAGTATTGTTGCACATATAATTAGGATGGTATTGTTTTCTTCTTCATGAACATGAAAATATGTTACCTTGTGTTTTTTTTTAAAGCTCATCTAGACCTGTATGTGACATATAAAGATGTACCACACAGAACTAAATCTCCACAGCAAAGACAACTATAACAATAGTAATAGTAGTAGCTACAGCTTACAAATTAATCTTTCTATGCTGAGCCTAGTGCTAAAGTGCATTCCATAGATTTTCTAATCAACCCTTATAGCAAGATTAATTGGAGGTAAGTATTTTCACGATTTTATGAATATAGAAACCGAGGCATAGGGAGGCTAAGACATTTGCTAAGGTTCATATGTCTAATATGACTAGTCCAGGTTGGTTTGTCTCTCTCCAAAGTTAGTACTCATAATCAGGGCAGAATGTGTTACTGGTAAACTGAGTGGTGGTCAGGATAAACCAGAACTTTCACACACTTTGTTTTTCTAAATGGATATTCAATTGTAGAGTGAGCTGAATCAAAATCAACTGACTCATACAAGTCTTTGACATGTAACTATTATAAGGCCTGGTCTCTTATGATGTCTTATGTTCATTAATACTTTCTTTGGGGACAAGAATTTGCAAGTAGGTACAGTTTGTCAAAAACTCAAATTTCAATAAATTGAGTTTTAAAGGTCTAATTGGCTTTTATTAGCAATTCATGAATTGGACAGCATCCAGTTTACAAAACAGAAAGAAACTCCCATTAGCTGAGCAGGGAAGGTGGGCTTTATAGGCAGAAAAAGGTGAAGAAAGCAGAAACAAGGAACAAAAAGCAGATTGGTCCTTTCTAAGTTACTTTCCTTATAGGGAATCCTGTTGGCTTCATGGGATTTGGCTATCCTCTCTCTTCTGATTTCTTAAAAAGGTCAGATCTTACAAGTAAACAGTATAGGTTTCAGTTTGGTGACATGTAACCTTAGCATGAGTGACTCCATTTTGGGTTGGTCTACTGGGGCCTCATGCAGGAATTCAGCCCAAATCAAAGGCCTTCCACAAATTTTGTTTAACAGTTTCCAGGCTAATAGTTCAGGTAATAAAGGGCCAAGAACATTGGGTTTAGGCAACAGTAGGAGTAACAAGGTGAAGAAGCAGAGTCCTCCATTCTAGGGTTCTGGAAATCCACAGATGGCCACTGAAGATACACAGTAGACAAATTCTGTGAGCTACAGTGATGGTCTTCAAACTTATTTGTTCACATATCACCTCAGTAAGAGAAAAACAAAAAAACAAATAGTAAGAATGTCAATATAGATGTGTGTCTGTGTATGTATATAGATCATTACAAATAATATATATATAACTAGATTAATATATTAAGAGATCTTAAAATAGGTTTTTAAACATGCATCAAGCTTAGTAAAATTTCTAAAGTAATGGACTGAAGGTTGTCTTGTGTTTTTAATATTACTGAAAAATATTATAGTGGTTTGTTTTCTTGGCCTGGATGTTTAATTTTTAAAATACTTTTCAAATTGTGGTGACTTCATGCTACCATTAGCAAATTTTTAAGTGGGGAAATATACTTTTGTGGTAGTATTGATGGTTAACAGTAATGGATGTTAATCCATATTTCAGATAGTCTCCTTAATTTCAGTTTTTTGGCTGATTTCTCTTTGGATCTGATTGTATTAGTATTTTTCAAATTGCATATCACAACAGCCTATTGGTAGATTATAATATTAATGATAATTATTTAATAAAATAGAGAAAATGTCAGAGTACATTATTAAGTATTGTTCTGAAAAGCTCTCATTTCAATTATACACCTGTATCTCTATATCTGTATATATTTACATGTCCATATATGCATATCTGAATACTGAATCATGATATGAAATATAGTGATCAAACACTCTTGAAAGTGTTGAATTAGATAATTATTGTATTTACCCAAAACCTGTAGCTGTTGAAGGGCTTATAGTAGAAGGAGAAATGTAAAGTCTACTATTTTCTTGCTTTCCTTTTGTACTTCCATTATTAACACTGTTTCTAATACTTGATTCCTTTGCACAGAGCTTTTTAAGTCAATTGTATTCACTTAGTTACAATTAGATAATATAATCTGTGAATTCACTTAACAAGGCATATATCAGCTGCAACAGAATGAATATATTGCAGGTGCCCTGATAGACCACCTGATAGCTCTTTTACCTTGGGAAATTTCCAGTACCATACCTATTCATAACCTTCAGACATCCTGACTGAGAGAGGGTGCCAGTGGCAATCTTTATATGACCTAATTAGCAAAGCTTAATTTCTTTCTAATTTTTTAGACAAAAAATACATTTAAATAAAAGTGCTGATATTATCAACCTGAATCCCAATGG
Source organism: Macaca fascicularis (assembly GCF_037993035.2). Lineage (NCBI taxonomy): Eukaryota > Metazoa > Chordata > Mammalia > Primates > Cercopithecidae > Macaca > Macaca fascicularis. Next base: position 11,622,592 of record NC_088395.1, read on the forward strand.
GTCATTTTCGGTCATGCCCTGTGGAGTGTGTCCCCTGTTTGTAGGAGACACCGACTCATAGGCATGCTGGCCAGGGGTTGCAGCTACCCCTGGTTGTGACCTCATCTCACACCAGTCTTGTACTTATTCGCCTGCTCTAGTCTAACCACACTGAATGCACCTGTTCTTCTGCTTCACTTGGGCCAGTCCCTTTGGGTCTCCTCTTCTCATTTGTTTCCAAAATTGGTTCTTCCTCATGATATCATTTGGCAGAAATACTGTGTTAGGAAGGATGGGGTGATGGAAGGTGAGCCAAATGCTTTGAGAACTCCCTAGAAGAAAGGCTTATCACAAGAACAGGAGAAGTGCTGAGTCATTCATTGAATCTTTTCAGCCTTGACAATGCAGATAGGGAAGTGAATAGTGGAGACCAGGGTCCTGTTCTAAGGGAGTCTGAAGAAGAGTGAAGGAGCATTAAATATATAGTAGTAACTTCTGTGAAAAAAATAAAATAAATAAGAGCATAATGGAACAAAGAGTAGGGGCTGTGGAAGACAGAAATGGGCTACATAAAATACAATGAGTAGGGAAGTCCTCTCCAAGAGGTTGTCTTTTGGGATAAGTTCTACATGATGACAAGGAACTGACCTCATGGGGATCTTGGAAATGTGGAATCCCCTATTGTGCCTTATGTCTTAGATGAATAAAGGAATGAATAAATAAATAATGAATAAATAAATAACCATAGCAAATAATGAAAGCTGGATCTGGCCAGTCTCTGACATTATTCATGTACATCAGGGTTTGGTAAACCATTACCCACAGGCCAATTCCAGGCCACCACCACTTTCCATAAATGAAGTTCTGTTGGAACACAGAAATGAGGATTTCCAGGACCAGCCTCCCATCCTCAGCCCCTGGGTGATGCTCACTCATTGTGGTAGTGCCTTATGCACGACAACAGCAGAGCTGAATGGCTGTGAGAGACTGTATGGCCCATAAAGCCTAAAACATTTACTATCTGGCCCTTTACAGGAAAACTTTGTTGATCCTTAGGCTAGAGAATGTCACTTAACTTCTCTGGGCATTGATTTTTTGTTTGTAAAATGAGTTGGACTTAATGGTGTCTGAAATCCTCTTCAGAGCTCACATTTGGTTTCCCTGGAATCTAAGACTCCATGTCCATAAAGAAATTCAAGGTGATACTAACTTAATTTTGTACTTATCATCTTCTCAGAAAACATATGATTTCAAGAAGTCATGTACTCATTAAATGGACATAAAGGTTTTATCACATATATCTCTAAGACATATGGAGTATTGCAGATTGAGTTCATTTCTGCGGTTTGATATTTAAGTACTTGAAGCAATAGATTCATTATGTGGCTTAGTATCTTCCCACTGCTTTCCCCAGGGCCTTTGCTAATTGTAAAGTAACTCAGAACTCTAGATAAATGGGTTCACTCACAATCTATAATGCTTTAAGTGTGGATCTGGCATATATTTCAAAATAACTAAGGGAGTAAATTTCAAATGTCTCATCATAAAATATGATAAATAAGTGATGTGATGAATATGTTAATTAGCTTGATTTAATCATACCACATTATATACATATATCACAACATCACATTGTACCCCTTAAGTTTGTACAATTATGATTTGTCCATTGAAAATAATACTAATGTTAAAAGAAATGAAAATAATGTTAAATATAACATTAAAATCACTGTTGAATTTCTTTTGACTTGCTGTGAGGTCATTTCTGAGCCAGATAAGAAAAGTATTAGTCAATACACACCACAGGAGAAAAACTCTGGTTTAGGAAGAAAACTTTGTCTTGATTAAGTTAGAATCAATTATATTATCTTGATTGATTTTCTTGTTTTGGTTTAAATTATAAAGCTTGAGTAAATAAAACCCTCATGGATACCTTTCAAAGATCATTAGATCTGCAAGAATTTTGTTCAGGTCACAAAATTTGCATTGGATATTTCTTTCCATACATGTCATCTTTTCCCTGTTACTATTGACTGCACCCTATATCATGGGCCACTGAATATGAACATCACCATCAAATCATGTAGTCAATCCTTCCTGAAAAACTGCACAAAAAGAAGTAGAGTACATTGAATTTTGATCTGAGGATAAATAGTAAGTTGCAATTCAGGCATTCTGTCTTTCCATTCATTAAACATTTATTAGCACTCTACTGTGTGGCAGTCCTAGAAGCTAGCGAGCTAGAAGATCTGTTTTATGTTAACTTTCATAGATTGCAAATCTATGGAAATTTAGAGATTTTGCACCATGATCCCACTTGATGATTACCCCAAATTTGGGGAATTATCAATCCAAAGTTTTTACCCACCCCTCAGGTTTGTGTGGGACCTTGCTGGAAGAATATTAAAGTGGTGGGGTAAAGAGGTGAGCCCATTTCCAGGCCTAGCAATGCCTGGAAATGCTCCATCCTCCCCAAGGTGAGCTTCTTTATATGGGATGTTGGTGTGGATGGGGGAAGACCAGGCACCTTATGGACCTAAGGGCAGAGAAAAGGGCAGTGACATGGTGCTGGGGCAGGACAACCTCTGCATGCAAGAGGCCTGATTCATAATTCTTATACTGTTCCACCTCCTAGACAAAAGCAGGAGGCTGGGTTTTCAGTCCAGGGTGAGAGGGGCCCTTTTGGGTTTTCATAGTGCCCAGATACCCACTCCCAACCAAACTGCAAGAGCTGTGTCTCCCTTGGGATATAGAATGGGAGGACCAGTGAAGGGTCTATGAAATATGAAAATTCTTTGCAAATCATCCATCACTCTTCAATGGTGACCCAACAGTAATAAAAATAGCATTCTTGGACTGGCAGTAGGTAACTTTTTTTGCCTTTGGACAAGAAACTCTCTGAGCCATAATGTACTAGTGTGTGAAATAAAGGAACGGGACTAAATTAACTTGGAGGTTTTACTCAATTCTTACTTGCAATAGTTTTTGAACTTACATTGGCCTCCCAAATTAACTCTGCTTATATGAAGCTCATGCTCCACAGATCTCATGATAGTAGATGCAGCCGTGGCAGTGGCTGTTTGTATTCCCTAGGTACTCACCATCTCTGGGGCCTGTGCGCAAGCACCTATGGCTCTGCCAGAGGTTGTGGTCTGGTTGCTGAGACACACTTGGCTGGAAATGCAGAAGCATTAAAATCTTCAGGAACAATCCTCCATTAATGCTAAATATGAGTTGAAGAAAGATACCCCAGGATTTTTGTTCCCTGGGGGAGAGAGACATCTCTGAAGTCCATTCTTACCCACAGCAGTAACTTGTTTGTTAATGCACACTGTGTTGGCTCCTTCCCTTTCTCTCTTATGTCGCCTCCCAAAAAAACCACTTACACTCAGATCCTTATCTCAGGGTCTGCATCTGGGGGAACCCAACTGAAGACCAACCCCAAGCAAGTTCTATTGTGATTTGTCTAGTAGCATGCACATTAATTCAGAGTGGGCAGGTCTTTGAGGAATACATTTTATTTGCCCCTACCAGGGCAGCCAGATTTGGTAAATAAAAATACAGGACTCTATTTAAATCTGAATTTCAGATAACAGTAAATAATTGCTTAGTATAAGTATATCCCATTCCAAATATTCGATGAGATGTACTAACAAAATTCATTGTTTACTTGAAATTCAAGCATAATGGGAGTCATCCTTAATTTTTCTGTCATCTTTAATCTCAACTCCTGTTGGAGGGCATTGAGCATTGCAGCTAGACTGAATTCCACAGCTGGGGAAAGGAAGGGTGGTTTGGGATTGGCTTAGAAGATGCAGAATGTGGAGAGAGTGAAGTGGACCTAAAGCACAATGTCCAGGGATGAAGCTGGATCAAGAATACAAGAGTAGATGGGTGTGGGCTGGTGAATAAGGAATTATCAGTTTAGTGGGCTTGGGCAGGGAGACAAAAACAAGGTGCAGCACAACAAAACTGCAACCAGCAATCTCAAACCTTGTGGGGAGGGAGATGCTGAAGTGACCAAACTTGCACAGACATTATTCATTTCCCTATCCCTACTGCCAAGAACAATGTGTAACTCATTTTTGGTGATCAGTAAACATTGAATGAATGATAGGAAAGGAAGATTGTTAGAAATATGAAATTTTGCCAGCTGTGAGTTTTATAGAATATGGTGCCCAGTGAAAAATGCACAGAGCCTTTTTGAAAAATGACTTGCATCTGATTATAAATGCATAGAAAATATGAATTGCTATGTGAATTCTAAGTAATGAGCTTTTCTAATGCTTTCCTCATGTTTCATTGCAGGTACAATTCAACTTAAATCTTTCATGGTTAGACAGGTTTTTGAATGCCACTTGTATGTTCAAAGCTAATTTACTTAATAGCTATCTTATCTGAACCTTGAACAATATTACTGAAGCATTTAGATTGAGAGAAAGAGTTTGGGCGGAACATTTCCCATCCAATTTCAGAAGACTAATCAATTTACATTTTTAATGACATTTCCTTTTCTTTCTTCAGGAAGGCTGAAAGGGAAGATAAAATCTCATTCTATGTTTATTATTTCTAACTATAAGTTCAAAGTTGAGAAAGGTTGGTTTTATTCTCAGCAAACCATGTGATATTTTCCTTACTCTTTTACAGAGAAAACAAAGGGAAAAAGAAAGATAAATGACAGCATGTAAAAGTAGAGCCAACACTTCCTCAATTTTACTTTTGCTTTGCAAAATGCAAGCAGGCTGCTCTGCAAAGAATAGTTCCAACTTAAAATCATTTATTCTGTGGGTGATCTATTTTTTTAGAGTTAACATTTTGAGTTAACACTGTATCAGCCGTATAAGAAGGGCTGAAATCTATATCAAGGCATGGTCAGTTTTTCAGACCAATTCTATGCGTAAAATATTTTTAGAAAAGCTTGAAATTACTGAAGAGGCAACAAAAGCATGAAAGTGAAGGAAAATGTAAAATAACAAGTGTCTGTGAGGATGTGGAGAAATTGGAACCCTTGTGTATTGCTGGTTGAAATTTAATATGGTGGCCGGGCGCGGTGGCTCAAGCCTGTAATCCCAGCACTTTGGGAGGCCGAGACGGGTGGATCACGAGGTCAGGAGATCGAGACCATCCTGGCTAACATGGTGAAACCCCATCTCTACTAAAAAATACAAAAAACTAGCCGGGCGAGGTGGCGGGCGCCTGTAGTCCCAGCTACTCGGGAGGCTGAGGCAGGAGAATGGCGTGAACCCGGGAGGCGGAGCTTGCAGTGAGCTGAGATCCGGCCACTGCACCCCAGCCTGGGCGACAGAGCAAGACTCCGTCTCAAAAAAAAAAAAAAAAAGAAAAAAAGAAATTTAATATGGTGCAGCCACTGTGGAAAACAGTTTGGTAGTTCCTCAAAAAGTTAACCATAGAAATTCCATATGACCCAGCAATTCTGCTCCTAGGTATATGCCTAAAAGCCCCCAATTTGCAGAAACACAAAAATATTTTCTCTACACTCCCGACTGTTGAAGACTACACTTTCCAAATTTTTATAAAGTTCAGTTTTTCAACTCTTTGGACTATTTAATAATGCTTTCCCCCTAAGATCAGGAACAAGGCAAGGATTTCCACTCTAATAATTTCTATTCAGTATTTTATTGGAGGTCCTAACAAGTGGAGTAGCAAGAGAAAAAAAAAAACAGATTAGAAAAGAAAGAAGTAAAACAGATTTCATTTGCGAATTAATACGATCATCTATGTAGAAAATTCTACAAAAATTTAATAGAACAATAAGAGAGTTTAGCAAAATTACAGGTACAAGGTCACTTGTATCTGTACAAGTTATATTGTGATGAACAATCAGAAATTGAAATTTTATAATTAACATTTACAATAGCATCAAGATATCAAATACTTAGGGATAAATTAGCAAAGGATGTTACTCTTTGCTGCCTTTTTCCATAGGAACCTCAAAGCTACATCTGTACACTGAAAACTATAAAATATTGCTGAGGGAAACCAAAGAAGAACTAAATAAACAGAGTTAATACTATATTCATGAGTCAGAAGTCTCAATAGTATTTAAATGTCAGTTGTCCCTAACTGATCTATAGAATCAACACAATCTCAATTGCAATCCAGCAGGCTTTAAAAAAGAAAAAAATAAATTAACAAGCTAATTGTAAAATTTATATAGAAATACAAAGGACCTAGAATAGCCAAAACAATTTTGAAAAAGAAGAACAAAGTTGCAGGATCTATAATACTTGATTTTTAGGCTACAGTTACCAAAACTTATCTGTGAAAAGTCAGGCATATAGGTAATGGAACAAAATAGAGATTCCAGACATGGACCCACACATATATGGTCAATTGATTTGAAACAAAGGTGCCAAGGCAATTTAACATGAAAACGATAATCTTTTCAACAAACGATGCTGGAACAACTGGATAGCTATATTTCAGAAAATGGATCTCAATCCATACCAGACACCATGTAAAAAAATGAACTAAAAATGGAACATAGATGCAAATGTAGCAGTTACAACTACAAAATTTCTAGAAGAAAACATAGGTGAAAATCTTAGTGGCCTTGGTTTTGGCAAATACTTAAAATAGGATACAAAACATAGGAATTACTAAAGAGAAAAGCAGATAACTTGGACTTAATCAAAATTGTAAGAGATACTCTTCAAGAGGTACTTATGTAAATGAAAAGGCAAGTGAGAGAAAGTATTTGCAAAGCATATTTCAATGAAGAACTTGTATCTATAATATATAAAGGACTTTTACAACTCAATAATATGAACGCAACTCAATAATAAAAAAGATACTTCAGGAAAGAAAATATACAGACAGCAAATACACAGGTGAAAAGAAATGAAGTAGCGAGTTAGAGCAAAAGAGAATCGTCAAGGGAATCCAGGTGGGCTGGGGACAAGGAAGAAGTGCATGTAATGTATAGTCCTAAGTCTGCTGTTTGTAAGTTGTGGGCTGCCTGTAATAATTACACTAAAACTCAAGTGACATAAGAAACTAACTTGAGGACTACCAGAGACCCTTCTAAAATTCCTAGATATTAAAGCAATTATCTTTAGAGATGAAGATGAATGCTTTCCAGTTCCATGATCTTTGGGTGTCCTGCTTGGTAGGCATTGCTACTATTTAAGCTTTAAAAATAAACTTTCATTGTCCCTGTCTGTTAAATAAAGATGAAAGCGCCATCTCCTCTCATTAAAGTTCAGGGAGAAATAGCCACAAATGACTCATTTTACAAAGAAAAAAAGTGGAAAATTATCCCTTTGAGGAATGTGGTATGAATTCCTTTAGAAGGAACACTGATATTTATGGGAGGTAAAATCTCAGTTAATAAGCCCACCTGGAAAACCTAATTTAATTGTTTTCTCCTTGAGTGAGAGGCAAAAGCTAGTAAATGCATATTTTCTTAGTAAATGTATTTCTTCAATTTTATGTAACAATTTACTGAGTTTTATACTATGTGTCTTATATTAAGCACTGCACTACATGGTAAGTATTTTGCCTTTGAAAAACTTACAATCTAGTAGGAGAGAAACAATTTACTTATTTCAACTTTTATTAGTTGAAGCCTGCTATGGGTCAGTCCATTGTTCTTGGTTACACCTATGAACACAGTACAGTAAGCCCTCAGCATCTGTGGGTTCCACATCCGTGGATTCAGCCAACTGCAGATGGAAAATTCTTTTTTAGAAAAGGATGGTTGTGGCTGGGCGTGGTTGCTCACACCTGTAATCCCAGCACTTTGGGAGGCTGAGGCAGGTGGATCACATGAGGCCAGGAGTTTGAGACCAGCCTGGCCCACATGGTGAAACCCCGTCTCTACTAAAAGAGTACAAAATATTAGCTGGGCAACATGGTACATGCCTGTAATCCCAGCTACTTAGGAGGCTGAGTCTCAAGAATCACTTCATCCCAGTAGCAGAGGTTGCAGTGAGCCGATATTGCACCACTGCAGTCCAGCCTGGAGGACAAGGTGAAACTCTGTCTCAAAAAGAAAAACAAAAGCAAAACAGGATGGTTGTGTCTGTACTGAACATGTGAACATATAAAGACCTTTTTTTTTTGAGTCATTATTCCCTGAACAGTATAGTATAACAACTATTTTATTTTTTGAGACAGGGTCTCATTCTGTTACTCAGGCTGGAGTGCAGTGGTGCAAACACAGTTTACTGCAGCTTTCACCTCCAAGGCTCAGGTGTTCCTCCTGCCACAGCCCCTCCTGTAGCTGGGATCACGATGAATGCCACCATGACTGGCTAGTTTTTAAAATTTTTGTAGAGACAGAGTCTCACTTTGTTGGCCAGGCTGATCTCAAACTGCTGGGCTCGAGTGATCCTTCCGCCTCAGCCTGCCAAGGTGCTGGGATTACAGGTGTGAGCCACTGTGCCTGGCTATAAAAACTATTTACACAGCATTTATATTGTATTAGGCATTTTAAGTAATCTAGAGATGATTTAACATATACAAGGGAATGTGCATAGGTTGTATGGAAATACTACACTATTTTACATAAGGGACTTGGGCATCCTCGAATTTTGGTGATTATCAGAGGGAGGTCCTAGAACCAGTCTCCCACATGGAGCTTGCATTCTACAGTGAATACAGGTACTTGCAATGTAGGGCAGAATGTGATCACTACTTTTACAGAGGTACAAAGTCCTTTAGAAGTACTGAGGTGGGGAGATTAATTCCCTGGAAGAAAGTGGAAGATATCATAGAAAATGGCCTGTGAATCATGTGTTTGAGGAAAGATTGGTTTTGGTCAGGAAGAAGAGAAATGGTGTTCTAGTGTCAGGGAATATTGAAAAAAAAATGTTTGGAGGTGAAGATTCACAGGGAGCTCATCATATTCCTTAACAGGATTGGCACTAAAAGCATGACAAATGGCAGAAGGGAGGAAGGGCCAAAAAGGGAGACTGGAAAGAGGAGGCAGAGGCCTTGAATGTGAATGTCAGGCTGTGGATTAAGGAGTTCATCTGAACAATTTTAAATAATTCTCAACCTTCCTTAAAAGGACATAAAATTATTTTTATCTTGGTCAGTCAAAAAAGCTCATATTCATAAATGATTTTAAAGGCACTCAAAGTATACCTTTAGATTTTAAAACTAGGAAAAATCATACAATTTTATGTAAAAAGCATGAAATCTTTCTAATCTGCTCATGGATATTTTCTTTATTATCTTTCTAGATAATCCTAGAAAATAAACTCTTTGAGGGCAGGGACATGTGATTTAATTCTTTCACATTTGCTGCTGTGCAGGCCATTTGATAGGTATAACCAGCTGCGATATAAAAATGCTCTCAAACATTATTAAGAAATGAGCATTTCCAAATTTTAAAAAGGAAAGAAAAATCCACAACCTACAGCCAAGGAATAGATCTGGAAAACAGACTAGAAACAAGAGATTTTGTTTCTTGAAGCTCCTGCTCCCAGATTACAGCTCTCAATGGAGCTCCCCCACCCCACCTCCATCCAGGCCACACTGAACATCTTGTGCATTTCCCAAGGCCAACAAGCTTCCTCCTCCTAGAATCCAGCCCCTAGAAGGGGACACAGTTCACCCATCTCAGGACACCATTTTGCTTTGTTGAATACTCTTTTCCTCCTTTTTATCCCAAAGGAAATGGGACACAGAACCTCTCTTTGCGGCATGCTCAATACCCTCTCCCATTGGGAAGCACAAACTTCTGTCCTTCAGCCACTGACCCCTCTACACTAATCTCCAAAATAAGCCCTAGAGGGGACAGAAAGCCTTGCTCTGACACCGCTTACACTTGAGGATCTATTTTTTTTTTTTTTTTTTTTTTGAGACGGAGTCTTGCTCTGTCACCCAGGCCGGAGTGCCGTGGCGCGATCTCGGCTCATTGCAAGCTCCGCCTCCCGGGTTCACGCCATTCTCCTGCCTCAGCCTCCTGAGTAGCTGGGACTACAGGTGCCCGCCACCACGCCAGGCTAATTTTTCTGTGTTTTTAGTAAAGACGGGGTTTCACCGTGTTAGCCAGAATGGTCTCGTTCTCCTAACCTCGTGATCCACCCGCTTCGGCCTCCCCACCTGAGGATCTTGTCTTCTTTTTGATCACATTCACTCCCAAGACAACTCCCACTCTACTATTTCTTCCTCTAGCATGCCATTCTTTTTAATGAAATACCATCACCTGTAAACTTGCTGAATTGCACTTTTGCTTTTGAAACAATCCATCTAATTTTCTCAGTGTTGAATTTAGATCGACTGTTGTTCATGTATTTAATCGAAAAGGGTTTTTTCCTCGGTTTTATTTTATTTTATTTTATTTTTTTCCATGAATCTAAGGCTCTTTAGGAAACATCCCACCTATGGTTGGTAACAGTTACACAATTGGGCATGAGATTTATGTCCTCATTATCTCTGCCTTGATTGGTTTTGCTGTCAAAGATCAAGTAGGCATAGTTTTCCAGAACAAACGCTTCTTGCAATGGATGATAAATACCAAGGTAAAATAAGAAATATGTAACTGAGGAGAAATGAGCATATTCCAAATAGCAGGATTTGGGAACTTGGAGACTATAGCAGTGAGAGGTTTGGCAGATGTCACTGGAGAGTTATTTCCCCACTTTAAATGTGTCTCCATTGTGACAAATCAAATTGGCCTCCTGCACTTGGGCATATGAGTCCTATGTTTCACCCAAATCCTTGACTGTTTACCTACAATTTGTCTTTGGCATGAGCCCATCTCAAATGTAAGTGATACTCCTCCTGTTTTGAACAACTTCGCTAAAGAAATGGGTCTATAGCAGTGGTTTCAACTGGGGTTGATTCTGCTTCCCAGGAATATTTGGCAATGTCTGAAGATATTTTTAGTTGTCACAACTGGGGAGATGCTACTGATATCTACTGAGTAGAGGCCAGAGATGCCACTAAACATCCTACAATGCACAGGTCAGCCCCCCACAGCAAAGGAGTAGCCAGTCCAAAAAGTCAATAATGTCAACGTTGAGAGACCCTGGTCTAGAGAAAAGGAGACCTTCCATATCACCCAAAAGAGTATTCCCTAGTGCCCTCTGTCTATGGCATGGGAAGCTCATGCTTTCTAAAAGCTTTCTGGATCAGCTTTTTCTCACCGAGTTTAAATTACTAGATAGCATCTAGCACTGAAATTGGTTTCAAATAGCTTTAAGGTAGATGCGTTAAATCTCAAATTTGGATGAGACACAAGAAAGCCATGGGAGGAGTTAAGCAGCAATTTGAAATCTAGGAGCAATGTGAGAACTGTGTGCAGGTGGCTTCACTCCAGCTCAGAGCGCCAAATATCCCATCGTGAGTTCTCAGATGGGGAGGAGCAAATACACATTTTTCATCAGAGGCAGATGCTGAAGCTGCAGTTATGGCCCCTTCAGACCTTCAGAAGGTGCCCCTTCATTCTCAGTGTGATATCACTTTGATTCTAACTGCACTGGGTTGTCCTGATTCAGAGGGGTCAGCACAGAACTACGATCAGGGATTTTGCTTTTGACTTGTCCATTTTTATGTTCCATGTCATACCTAATTGCTGTTTTCTTTAATAAGTAGTCTGTACATCTTTACTTGTGGTCAGGAAAAAAGTCCCTGTTAATAATTTACAAAAGGCAGAGCCACTCCTCTTTTGCATCCTCAAATCTCTCAGAGCGTGTGATTGTTTAAGAATATCTGGTTTCCAAGTAGCTGAGTGATGAAATATGATTGGCCTCTCAGCATCGATTCCTCCTCTCCTTCCTCTCTCACTCTCTTGGATAGCAGTTGTTATGATACAGTCATTCTTCTTATAAAAGAATAAAGAAGAGGTTCTTTCTTTCATCCTTAGGAAAAGGTGGGCTGTTTTGGCTTCCTACCATGGAGGAGGACCTTGAAGGAGAAAACTGGCAGACCTTCTCCATTCCCTGGGGCTTCAGCAGGGCAGCTGAGGATGAAGGAGAACATATTTGCCAGTGAGTAATGGTCTTCAAGGAAAAAATATCAGGGGTCTTATTATTGCTTTCTGAGATGAGCATGTGCTTTTCAGTAGGATGAATTTATTTGGATAGAATTGAAAGCTCTGTCTCAGAATTATACAAGAATGATGCCTTTGGAGAAAAATGAAGTCCTTCTGAGTTTTGTTCAGGCAATTCAAAAATTTAAAAAGAATATTGGAGGCAAGGCAGGAATATCCTGTAAAACAGAAGGACAAAGCTGTATACTACTTTGGTCATTTATTTCCTTAGGAATAAATGTCCACAGGCACTTTTGGGAAAAGAGAAACTGATTTTAGCTGCCTGTTCATTTCTATGGTATTATAATAGGCTATAATTCACAGTAAACTTTTAGCTGCACTTTTTGCAAGGGAACTGAATTGTGTGCTGTGTTTATTTTCTTTTAAAAATCCTATCTTCTCAGTGACAAATATATCTGTCAGGATGAAAAGTTTTGATTTTTCAACAGAAAATGCTATGTTGGCTATGCAAATTGGTTTGTATTTAATTGTTTCTTTATGTTCAATGGTCTTGATAAATAAGTTTTTCTCCCTTGAGAAACATCACAATTTTACAGAAAGTTCACACTATTGCAGAATGGCTTATGATTTATATAAATATGTAATTCTTTTCTTGGGGTTGTCTAGCTTTCAAATATGAGAAATTCATCAGTAATGCACACACTTTGGAATGCCTATTGGAAAATTTCCAGTCATTCTGCTATTTAATGCTTTCTCATTAATCACTGGCACTATATATTATAAGACTCGTAAATTTGTTTAGATGATATTCTTTCAGTAGATTCTATGATTATTGAGTGTTTAAGCAGGGCAATATGAACATTATGTGCAGACCCAAATATAGAGGAACTGCCACAGGTTAAGAGAAGCTCTCCAAATTGATAAAAGTCATTGCCCTCGACTTTTGCTACTTGAGACTTTGAGCCAAATGTTTTTGAGTTACCATAATTTTTCATGACAGTAATTACTTGGTAGCAGTATTTGTCTAGAACACCTTCAGATGAGTGCAAATGAAACCTTTTTTTTTAAATGCAGTTCCCTATAAAGAAGATTTAGAAATTGATGTTATTCTACGAGACTCAAACACACAAAAGAGTCTGACATTTGGAACTAGTTACTGTGATCCCCAAAAGCTGTTGGCTTGCAGCATAATTTCATTGGATGACTTTTCTTTTTAGCACCTACATTTTTCTCCTGATTTCTTACTTGAAGGGTGAAATGATTAAATGTTTGGGCTCTGTAAAGTCATCACTTAAAACATAGGATCCTGGGATTTGTGCCTTCTATCTTTCCTAATCAATAACATTCAAAGAAATAGATTCAGCTCCAAGCTCACTGAAGCTTGTTTATGGGTTTGGGAGGAAGTAAGCAATAAAAGAGTTAAGAAATATTTTAAATCAAAATAATAGGTCAAACCACTGAATTCCAGTTCAATAGTCTCTTGGTTATAGCATGCATCTAGTAAAAGGTCTGGGTGTGATTTGTTCTATTAAAATTAGTGCTATATATGTCTCTAAAGACTGAAGCTTTTTATTATCCCTGGATGCACCTAAGAGTTGATAGTCATTAGATTATCCAGGTTACTATATTATTTTATATATAAAATTCTATTTTATTTTTAGAATCAACGTTAAAAAAAACTGTTATTATCACTTCAGCTTAGGTCTGCAGTGGAGAACACTCTCAACTATAGAACTATGTAAATGTAGTTCAAGATTCAATGGGCAGGGATAATTATCATAGATCCACAAGTGATGCTAGTTCAGTTTGCTCAGCTGAGTCCTACTCACGCTGTTAGCTTCATGAGAATAAGGTCTATAATTTTTAGTCTGTCTTCCAATAGACCAATTGAGGTTTCCCAGACTGGGGGTCTCCATGCTCCTCCATCTGTATGCCTCATGGCTGATCTGAAGGAGCTATTATCATAAGACTCAAGTAAAGAGAGAGGTTTACTTTTCTAAAGTTTTATAACTCCTCAAAATTAAAGTGACTTGAGATTATTTTTGTTGTTTTGCTGTTGATTAAAGAGCAGCTAGTTCCTTTGCCAAGTAAAGCAGGTACATGGAATGGTTAGGACCGTGTTTTCTGAAACCAGCTTGATCTGGTATGCACCCTAGAACCTTCATTTATTGGCTATATGATTTTGGGCAAGTTTGTCAGCTTCATTAAACTTCAGTTCCCACATCTCTAAAATGAAGATAATACCTGTTTCATTGGGTTGGGGGGGGGGGGGATAAGTGAGTTACCATGGGAATTTCTCCTAACACAGTGCCTGGTTCATCCAATTATCTAATTATTCATGGTGAGTGATTCTTATGGTTAGTACTATTAGCAGTGAGAATAGAGACTTTCAAAAGCTCTTGATTGCATGCCTTCAAGTTCAGTTTGTTGAGTGAAAATTATAGGCTATATGGCTATATATCCTAATAGAAAGAATGATTCATTTAGGACTTGGGAAAAGGAGTACAGGAAGATGAGAGAAAGAGAGAGTTTAATACTTCTGTCCTGTGCATTTTTTTTTCTAACACAAAGCTTAGTATAAAGTGCAGTGAAAATTGCATTTATTTATTTTTATTTATTTATTTTTTGAGACAGAGTCTCACTCTGTCACCCAGGCTGGAATACAGTGGAGCAATCTCAGTTCACTGAAACCTCTGCCTCCCAGTTTCAAGTGATTCTCGTGCTTCAGCTTCCCAAGTAGCTGAAATTATAGGCACGCACCATCACACCTGGCTAATCTTTGTTCTTTTAGTAGAGACGGGGTTTTACCATGTTGGCCAGGCTGGTCTTGAACTCCTGACTTCAAGTGATTCGCCCACCTTGACCTTTGAAAGTGCTGGGATGACAGGCGTGAGCCACTGTGCCCGGCCTTGAATTTATTATTAGTGGGTTTATTAAATGAGGCAAAACAACAAGATGAGTGTATTTCAGTTCAACAAATATTTACTGAGAACCTACCACATTGCAAAATGCTGGAGTTCAAAGATGAAGACAAAGCTACAATAAGATGCCGTGCCATACCTATGAGAATGGCTGAAATAAAAATGCTGGCAATGCCAAATGCTGGCAATTCGAAATGCTGGCAAGGATATGGAACAACTGGAACTCTCATACATTGCCAGTACAATCTATTGGCAAAATAGTACAGTCACTTTGGAGACAGTCTGGCAGTTTCTCATAAAGCTAAAAATACATTTGCCATAATGCCCATATAATCCCCACCCCTGGGTATTTACCCTAGAAGAATAAAAATTTACATTCCCACAAAACCTTCTCATGAATGTTTTCAGCAAGTCTATCAAAATTGCCCCAGACTGGAAACAACCCAAATACCCTTCAGTGGATGAATGAATAAACAAACTATGTTAAATCCTCACAATGGAATACTACTCAGTGATAAAAAGAAACAAATTATTGATACACACAACAAATTGGATGAATGTCAAAGGCTTTGGCTGAGTGAAGCCAGTTTCAAAAGGTTATACACTGTACGATTCCATTTATAAGACATTTTCGAAGAGACAAAACTATAGTGACAGAGAACAGATCAGTGGGTGCCAAGGATTAGGGGTTGGAGGAGGGTGTGTCAGCACCCTGGGTGATGGAAATATTCTGTATCTTGATTGTAGTCATGGTTACACAAAGATATACATGTGATAAAATTTATGGGACTGTACATCCTCAAAAGCCCATTTTATTTTATAGTCATTTAAAACATGAAAAATAAGAATACAAGTTTCTTGCCCTTAAGGAGTTCATAGGTTCAGTGAGGGAAAAACACAAACACGAATAAGTGTAATACAGTGCAGTGAATGTAGCGATTAAGACTAAGACATACCAAGAACAGAGCTACCAACCAGCTTGACATGCCATGCTGGTATGCAATGAATGGGTTACAAAAGTACCCAGGTGTTAATGCACAAGGTTTATGAAAGCCAGAGACCCAGGCCAGTTGCTTGTGGCCATGCACAGTCTTGTCTACCCTCAACCATTTTCTATGTATGCCAAGATATTTTTAAAAGTTTGAAAATAGTCCTGGCATAGTGTATTGTGAGAGCATAGAAGAAGAACACATAGACTGGCAGACTGGGAGGGGAAATTCCCAGTGAAAGACTTCATAGAGGAGACAGCACCTGCACTGGGAATTAAAGGGTAAAGAGGAGATAGCCAAGAGAGGGCTTCTCCAGGGGAGGGGGAGGACACTTCAGCAAGTCATTCCTTGCCTGAGAAAGCTACAGAGGAGTCAAAGAGTGAGGTGTGAGTTGGGAACTCTAGGGAATTCAATATTATAATAGTGTGAGTGGGACTGGCAAAATGAGACTGTGGACAGATTTATAGAGGACCTTGTATAATAAAGGAGCATTTTGTTTTATGATATAGTTTGAGCATCCCTAATTTGAAAATCCAAAATTTGAAACTTTTTGAGCACCAACATGACATTACAAGTGTAAAATTCCATACCTGACCCCATGTGACAGTTCACAGTAAAAATATGGTTAAAACTTTGCATCATGCACAAAATTATTTAAAATATTGTGTAAAATAACCTTCAGGCTATGTGTATAACATATACATATGAAACATAAATGAATTTCATGTTTAGACTTGAGTCCCATCCTTGAGATATTTTGTATATACAAATATTCCAAAATCTGAAAATATCTGAAATCCAAAACACTTCTTGTCCCAAGCATTTTTGATAAGAAATATTCAACCTGTAGTAGATTTTGAGCATATTTAGGGGCTCCCAGAGATGAGGCAGCAGAGAGGGTGATTTGATAAAAGAGAGAGGAGGCTGGAGGGATGAGGTAATGGGAAGAGGTATAGGGTTTGATCTTAACTGTCAAGTGCTAGAGAACTCTCTGGCAACACATATGGCTTTAATGGAAGACAGTGTCTCCTAGGGAGGTCCCTGCATTCATTCATCCATTATTAATTCATTCAAACACTTTACTGAGCACCTGCTGTCTGCCAGGCACTACTCTAGGCCTTCGGGATCCAACAGTGAATGAAACAAAAGCCTAGCCTTTACAGAGCTGATATTTTAGGGGTCAAATGAGCTGAGTTTTGGCAAATTTTGGAGTGTAAGGGGCCTCTGAGACATCCAGGTTGGCACTACCTAGTAAGTAGAGGGTAGCTGTGAAGAGCAGTCTGGGCTGCAAATATAAATTGGGGATAATTGGCACAAAGACAGAAATTGGAAACTTAGACATTGGTTAAATAATCTATTTCTTTCACTTCAGTTCTCAGTGATTTGACTTTGGATCTGGTCCTTATGTGTGAGGAGAGATGTATCTATCTTATGCCATAATCTCAGTGTGCTCATTTACCCGTACTTCTTTTTTTTATGGCATTCTGGCAAAAGGCTCTCTAGTCTTTCTTGAGGAGATTGTCTGAAAATTAACAAATATCTCGGACATGCAAAGCATTAGAGTAAGCTCTAGGGGGGATGGAAAATAAATAGTAGATCTAGTCCCTGTTCTGAAAACACTTTGAATCTACAAGGAGAGATCACCCCTATACACTTTGTAAATGGTCCATGATGCTTGAGGACAACCATAAGCAAATTCTAGGCTACTAAGGAGATTGAAATTCTAGCTGAAATTCTAGGCTGCTAAGGAGATTGAATCTTCCAGTACGTATGCACAGGCAGAGCTGTAAAGTAATTGTCAAGGACGCTTCCAAAGGGCATATGGTTTGAAGCTGGTTTCTGATGCCCTGAATCCACACTGGCTTGGAATGACTAGGCCAAGTTATTGGGTCTGACTTGGGATGATTCAAATGGGCACATGCATTTTGAAACAATTTTGACCCAGCTGTGTTAGAGCTCTTGTGACTCAGTTACCTATTGATGCCACTATGTTGATGTGGCCCCAGAACAAATCATTGAAATTCCAGCTGTTCTGATAACCAGGAAATAAACAAATGGATGTCCTTTCTTCATCTTAGGGCCTCATCTCCCCTGTGGTGGAGTTGGGATAAGGTGGGATTCAGAGGTGGGATGGGTAGGCTACAGGCTCCATCTGGCAGGCAAATAACCCATGACAGGGATTCATGTGCTAACCTTGTCCTCTGCTCATAAAGGACCTTTTGTCATTCTAAGCTGAGTGATTGCTCATTCTTAGAGACATCATGGACACCTTGAATAAATGGTCTACATCTCATGTTAATTAGTTTCACCTTTAAAATCATGATGGCTCTACTTGTTTATATTCAATAAAGAATTACACTTAAAAATATTTCCTTTTCCATTTGATAATTGAGGGGATAGATATCTCTGCTATTTTGAAGGCTTTTTGGTTATACTCAGTTTTATTGATCAGTGTTATGTTGCTTGTTCAGGGGGAAGGACGAGGAGGAATATACATGTCCTTATTCTCAGTGCCACACTGAGCAGAAAGTCTTCAAATAAATTCTTAACTGTTTTTTCTAATGTGTGTGTATATATATGTGTGTGTGTATATATATAGTATATGCAAACACACATTAGAAGAACAGTTAGGAATTTATATATACACATGTATATATACATATACACACACACAAACACACATACACACATACAATATGAATATATATATATTCACCAATATTCATATTATAAATTTACTTTGAATTTATGGTTTTAAGAGATAGTTGAGATACCCTTTGAGACTTAGTTCTAACAGACTTAAAAAGAGCTTTATTACCTTTTTATTATAAAATTAATTCATTCTTATACAAATTTTTAAAATACTGACATGAATAAAGTAAAATGTGAAATCTGCATAATAGAGGAGAGGTTAAATATAGAATAAGGATCAGGAATGTCTATCATGTGCATGACTTTGTAATAAAACACAGATTTCACATTTTGGTGGGCCCTTTTGACACGGATCCCAACTCACAATTGCTAAATCATAATGTTCCTTGGCATCTAACAGGCCCATCAAAATGGATGCACCAAAACTGTTGTGTCATTGCACTTCTAGGTATATTATCTAAAAGAAAGCAGAATATCAAAGAGATATCTGTACAGCCATATTTACAGCAACATCATTTATAATAGCTAAGAGGTGGAAGAAGCTCAGTGTCCATCAGTGGATAAATAGATAAGCAAAATGTGATATATTTATACAATGGAATATTATTCAGTCATTAAAAGGAAGGAAATGGACACAGGTTACAACATGGATGAACCTTCAGGATATTATGCTAAGCGAAATAAGCCAGTCACAAAAAGATAAACTGCTATATGATTCTACTTATATGAGGTATCTAGAGTAGTCTGATGCATAGAGACAGAAAGTAGAATGGTGATTGGCAGGGGCTAGAGGGTGGAAGAATGGGGAGTTGTTTAGTGAGTATAGCATTTCAGTTTTGCAAGATGAAAAGCATTGTGGAGATTGGTTGCATAATAATGTGAATATATTTAGCACTACTAAGCTGTACACTAAAAATGGTTAAGATGCCACATTTTATGTGTATCTTACCACAATTAACCATTTTTTAAATGTTAAAAAAAAATTAGCCATTATGTTAACATACTCTGCTTTGGTGTACCTACCACCAATAAAATTAGGACTCTTTTCCTAGTGCTGTATAGACCTGAGGTGTTACTATTGTTACACTCTTTGTCTTCCATTGTCTCTAGGGCACGGGGCTTCAATAATCCAGGAGATCCATGAACTCCTCTATACTTAATGCAATTTTATATCTGTTTAAGCATTTTCCCATCACTTTTTTCAGTTTCTCAAAGAGACATGTTATCCCCTTGCCCAAAAAGGGAAGCTTAGCAGCATAGCCACATAGATTGTTTCTATTCAATTGACCGTATTAAATTGTGCATGAAAGCTATTATTTCAAAGCTTTGAGTTGAATGTATATCCAAATAAAGCAAAATCTTATTAAGGTTCATTTATGCTATTGATTATCCATCTATATTTTTAGTGGCTGAGATGATTTTATGGCCAAATACTTATAAAACCAAGGTGCCCCTTTGAGATGCCCAGAGTAGAGCATGCTTTATTCTGCAGGGCTGCACATGCCCCCAAGGAATCATATTTGTTAGTTTCTCAGCTTTTCCCACACAAATCAGGAAGGTGTGACAAATAGTGACTGATGATTCTAACTCCATTAATCTGTACTACCTATTCATAATTTTCCCCAATATGCACCCCAAGTTTTTGAAGATTTTTAAGGTGACAACTGAGGAGTCTTCTGTCTCAGTAAAGTGGATTTATAGAAGGAAACAGTGGGGAAATATGTTGAAATTACAGAGAGGAGATCGATTTAGACAAACCATTTTTTTCCCCTGATTACAAAGCACAAAGCCAGTGCTTTGAAAAACAAACAGAGATGTCAAAAGGTCTTTCCCCAGGCAATTCAATATGTACCTGAAGGACCCTTCTCTGACAGTGACTGTGCTTTGCCCTTTCAAAGCTCACTCTCAGGTGGAGGTTGTTATCCAGTATTACAGATAATTGCTGACTGGATTTAACACAATTCTCCCAGGGGACTGAAGCTAATGGGTTAGAAATTCTGTGTGTTTAATGTGTTTGCCCAGGAAGACCATCTCTCCCCTTCCTAAAACAGAACTCAAACCCCTAAAGTGAGGAAGGTGCTCACATACTCTATACACATAAAGTCAGCTCCAGTAATCGTGACGTTTTTTTTGTTTAACTTTTTTGCTTATTCTATTTCTCTATTTAATTTTATTATTTAACAAATCTGATAATTATATCTTAATACCAACCCTCCTTTCTGACTCAGAACTTTGGTACTAATTGTTCCCTTTATCTGGAATGCTCTCTCCCACATGTCTCTGGTTAGATGTCTCCTCGGAGGGACCTTTCCTGATGACCTCACCTAAATATTGTTCCTGCCCACCACTCTTCTGACTCAGCTTTAGTTTTCTACAGCATTCTCACAATCATCTAGCATTCTTATGCATTTATTTCTGTGTTTATTGTCTGTTTTTCCCCACCAAGATATAGGTACCCAAATAATATCCCTTTACTCCAATTTTAGGTTACTGTAACTTTTTCAATCTTGGCCTTTTAACTTCATTGTTAAATGAATAGATGAAAGAATATTCAAGGAAGATTTAACTGCAATGGGTTGAGTTAACCCTTCTTGTTTCTTCTTGTTTCCTCTATCCAAGGCCATCCTTGAGAAAGCTTGTATGCATTGACATTCATCCTGTGGAGTTCTAATAAGATAGGTAAGCAACAAAAAGGAAGGGGCCCCAGGTCAGGGAGAACAATTGTTCTGAGACAAGGAAAATCACAGACAACCTGCTGGCATTACCCCCTGTTCCCATATACCTCGCTCCACAGGTAGCCCCAGCAGCAGGACCTTATCTGCACACCTTATCTGCACTTAGCCACTCCAGTAGGAACCTACAAAACTTCCCTCTATCCTTTGCCTCTTGGCAGACAGCCCCTTCTTTGCTGTGCTGCCCATTGCACCCTTGCAACATATGTTTGTACTTTCTTTAATAAATCTGTCTTTCTTTACCTACAACTCTCTTGGTAAATTCTTTTTTTGCCTGTGACACTGGCCCCAGCCAGTCACACCCGGGACAGATTTATTTAATTACTTCATTGAATGCTAACTGTGTACCCAGGTCGATCTATGTGCTGGTAGGAAGGTAGTATTATATCATTATTAAACTAGTCCTTTGTCTCTCCAAGAATATTTAAACACTCAATCATGATTTTTGGTTGGAACTTTCATTTAAAATGGGTGTTATTCTGAGGTCTCACATTACCAGTATATCAGAATTGTGTTCTTCCCTCTTGGATTTTCATAAAAAGAGGTAGCAAAATGATAACATAGATAAATGGAGTTTTGAGAAGTTGCCTAGAAGATTAATTTCCTGTTCTAAAAAATGGATTTATTTTCCAGTACAGTTAAAACATTATTTAAGTAATTGCAGAATTTTCTTACAGAAGTGTGCATAAAGAATATTATAAAAACAAGTATAGTTTTGTTTTTTCTTATATCTTATTCTTAACCATTGAACTCATTTTATTCGACTATCGTTGGAAAATTTTAATTCTGAGGTTTCACATTATCAATAGCAATCACTTAGAAAATATTTTCCAAATAAAACATATTATAACTAGGATGTGGATGAGAGGGCTAAAGATGATCACTACGTACATCAAATCCTTTATATTTATTTCCCAAATTCTACTTTGTGTACACTTTTCAAGAGTCCTATGTTGTAATTTTTTTGGCTTTAACACTACACTTTCACATTTTTTACCTGTATTACAACTCTGAGATTCTATTCATATTTCTATAGCATATATTTTACAATAACCTTGTGTCCTCACAATGTACTAATTTAGTGAAACTATGTGTGCCATAACAAAAATAATTTTAAAGGTCTATTTAAAATCATCATCCTCTGTATAAACAACTTCTGATACTTTCTAGAATGTATTTGTCAATAGGGCTGTTTCATTTTTGTATAGAAAATTTGAACACCATGACTCAACCATCACGTAGTTCTTTTTACTCCCTCATTTATCCAAGTTTAAGTTATACAGGCATACCTTGGAGATATTGCAGGTTGGTTCCAGACCACTACAAGAACGCAAATGTTGCAATAGAGTGAGTCACACGAATTTTTTGGCTGTCCAGTATATACAAAAGTTATGTTTATACTATAGTTTATTAAGTATACAGTAGCATTATTTCTAAAAGAACAATATACATACCTTAATTTGAAAATACTTTGTTGCTAAAAAAATGCTAACATTATCTGACACAGAGATATGAAGTGAGCACATGCTGTAGGAAAAATGGTGCTGATAAAGTTGCTCAACACAGGGTTGCCACAAGCCATTATTTGTAAACAAAACACAACAAAGCAAAAACTATCTGCAAAGCACAATAAAGTGAAGAGCAATAAAATGAGATATGCCTGTACTTCTTCGCTAAACTGTTCTCTAATTCTGGAATACACTTACTGAGTACCTTCTAGGCATCCATAGAATTTTGTTGTTGGTGCTAAAATAATTTGAGTCTCAAGTATATGTTTAGTATACTATTATTAATTGATATGTGTTCTCTAATTTTTTTGTAATATATGCTATAGCATTCCCAAATATAATGCGAGTTTCTTGGAATTACATCCCCAACTTCTCACATTCCCCACTAGCCCTGAACAAATAGGTGCTCCTCAACTTAGAGTGGGCTACATCCCAATAAGCTCATCATAAATTGAAAATGCTGTTAAGTCAAATGTGCATTTTTGACTTATAATGGGCTTATCTGAACATAAACCCATTGTAAGTCCAGGTGCATACTGAATGTTGTAAGTTGAACCATTGTAAGTCAGAGACTGTCTGAATGAATTGAATTTAATACAGAAGAGAGGTCTTCATTAAGAACTATGTAAATGTAAGAGTCACTTCTCAGCATATATTCAGCTTTCCAGTTAATAGGCATATTTCTTTATAATTCTTCCAAATGTTGTGGCTTTAAAAATTTCTGTTATCTCCTATGTCAGCAGAACATGTGTATCAGCTATCAATTACTGTGTAACAAACCATCCTAAGACACAGTGGCTTAAAACAACAAAAATTTATTATTTCTCAGAATATTGTGGATGAGTTCAGCAGTGTGGTTCATTTGCTACACGAAATTGTAGCTGGGTTTTCTTGTGTAGCTACATAAAGCTGGAAAGTCAACTGGAGCTGGAATGTCCAAGAGGACTATGCTCATGTGTCCGGCATCTCAGCTGCAGTGCCTAATAGAGCTGAGTGCTGGCTATACCATTTTCTTTTCCTTTTCAGCACTCTAGCCTTAGCTTCTTTACATGGAAGCTGGATGCCAAAGTCAAAAAATAAAAAAATAGAAAAGGAAAGCTGCCAAGCTTTCTAAGGCTTAGGCCTGGAAATCACAAACTTTTACTTCTGTCACACTCTCCTGATCCAAACAAGTAACAGGACAAGCCAGATTCAAAGGGAAGGGCTCTTTCTCTTGTTGGAAAGAGGGACAAAGTCGTGTAGCAGAAGGGTTGGGGGAACTGTTGGCAGCCATTTTTTCAGTAACCTATTGCAACATGGTAGCAAAGAAGGATTGTGAAATTATCTAGGTAAACATTTAAATTTTTGCATTTGAGAAAATCAAAGTTTAGAGAAGTTAAATAGTTTGTTCAAGGTACTACAACTGGTTTTCCAGACTCTTGCTGTGCAAAGTGCTGTCCTTAGATCAGCACCATCAGCACCTTTGAGAACTTACTTGAAATGCAGAATCTCGGACCCCACTCAGAACATACTAAATCAGAATCTGCCTTTCCCAAGGTTCCCAGGAGCTCTGAATGCACAGTAAAGTGTGCTGAGACTCTACTGCTCTTTTTCCTTCCACAACTGAGACAGAAGACCTACCACCTACAAAAGAAGATTGTTTTGTAGTCAGGGATTTGACTTAGCATGGAAAAGTCTTTGTTTTACTTATTGCCTATTATGTTGTTTGTTTTTCAAAGCCTTACCCTTAGCTCTTCACAGATACTATCAAATATAATCCTCACAACTACCTTGAGGGATAATTATCATAACTCTCATTTTACAAAAGAGGAAACTGATGTTCAAAGACAGGTGGTTAAGTAATTTACCCATGTCACCCACACTTGTACATGGAGAACCTGAATTCAAACCCAGGGCTTTTGGACTCCAAATTGCATGCTCTTAATTATCGTAGAGTATCCACTGGCAACTGCCACATGGCAGCGGTGAAGGAGACTAAATGTTTAAAGGAAGAGATTGTTAGAGGGGAGTCATGGCATGTGGCTGGCTTGGTGAGCTGTCACTTCTCTTCAGACGCCTCCCACTCCCAACTAGCCTGAAGTGAAGATGCTGGCACGGGCGCGTGACAGATGGTGCGGGCCTGCTCTGCCGTATGTGTGCTGCTCCCTGTTCCTGGGCACACAGCTGCCTGACACAAGCCTTGCCAGCTGGGCAGCTGCCTCTTGGGGTGTCTCCAAGGGCTGTTGCTCAGAGAGTGCAGTCCAGCATTTTCTCTGCTTCCTCTTTTAGACATGTCTTCCTGCCTTCCCTCGGCTCCTTGGATCTCTACCTGGGACAGAGAGCACTGTTTGGGTTCTGACTGGGAGCCAATGCCAGACCTTGAACTGCACATAACAGGTGACCGATGGATAAAGCTCATCCAAAAATGGGGGAGCCATGGGAAGGAGCAGGGAATGGCTCCTCCTGGACTCCCTCTCTTGGGAGAGCTTGGTGCCTGCCAGAGCTTTCTTGCAACAGCTGTGCGTGGGATGGAAAGGCAATTTCCTCCTTGCTGTTCCCTTTCCAGGAATGGGAGAGGAAGAAATGAAGAATGAAGGACAAGTGCAAGGCAAGGGCACTCCTCTTCCTAGACCCAGAAGCTGAGGGGAGAGGGGGCCAAGAAAGCAAGCTGGAGAATCCTTCCACATTGGAGTAAAGAGAGCAATATTTGCTTTGTTTGCTTTGTTCCAGTCAGCACTTCATGCCACCACAGGATAGGTCAACAGTTGACATCTAACACTGGGTATGCAGTATTGTGCTAGCTCAGGTAATTACTCTCTCTGGATTAAAATCTATGTGTTATCATGTTCCTTGTAGTAAGTTACTTGAGCTTACTAAGCCCCAGAGTTCTCATCTGGAAAAATGGGAGTAATAATTTTATCTCCTCATAGGGTTGCTGTGAGGAATAAATGGGATAATACTTGTAAAGTGATTACATAATCCAGTAACTGGCATTTAATACATATTTGATAAATGTAATTTAGTAGTATCAAAATGATTGTGAGAGTAGAAACTGTCTAGTTCACTATTATATCCCCAGCTCCAAGAACAGTTCCTGGCACCTAGTAGTACTCAGTATTATTTGATGAATGAATAAGTGATTTGATGAATGAATAAGTGAACAAATTCTCAAATATCCTAACAGTAATTTTGTGCTTTATCAGAGGACTCAGTATCTTATGTGTAGAGAAATGAGAACTTCTATGTGTGTGCATGTGATTATGTATATGTGTGTATGTATGTTTAGGAGGTATATAGTATATGTATATAGGTGGGGCTAGACAGATTTTTCAAGTGCTATTTAGTTGGTCAGAAATGACACTGCATTTTTTTTCTTGGACCAAACTTCCCTTTTTCCTCCCTCCCTTTCTTTTCTTTCTAAATTCTTATTTTGACTTTGATGTCAAAATCCTGCCTCAGAGCATATCTATAGGTGGCTTTCATGCTCACGGTAGAGCAGAAAAGAGTAAACTGGCTTGAACCCCAAGGTCCTTACCAAGTGTAATGACAAAGCATTTCTGACATAAAGATGGTCTTTCAGCAATTCAAACGAAGCACCAGGACAGGCATTTCACAGTCTTCCTAGGGTGAGTGAGTGGTCCGTGGGAGTGGAATCCCTCTTGATCTTGTCCTGTTGGAGACCTTGAGGTCTGATAGCCACCAGCTCCTTCACTCCTGCACATCTGGAAGGAAGACAAGATGAGCAGAAAGCCATAGAATCAGTACATCAAAATCTGCCGGACAGGAAATGGAGTTACCCTGCTCGATAATTAAGTTCTGAGATCATGAAACTGAGGGGAATCTTTCACAGTTCAAGAAAGGGCAAAGAATGAAAGAAGTCTAATCTCCCATTTCCTAGGGGTCTGCTGCTTTTGGTCAGAGTCTGAGAGAGGCCAGCAGGGAATAGATTGCTCTCTTGTCCCTAGTGTATCCTGTGTTTCCTGAAGGAATGATTTTATAACAAGAATTGGGAACATAATCTATTTTCTCAGAAGTGAAACTTCGGATGGGTCTCAGTTCTGAGATTTGCTTCACAATCAGTGAGAGCTTTCTTGATATACATATACCTGGATGTCAAAATTAAAAGAAAAAAATTCTTGGGGGTTGCATCCCAGGTTTTTTTTATTATTAAGTAACCTTGTTTATTTTATAATAATTTTGGATTTACAAATAACTCGCAAAGATAATACAGATAGTTCCTATGTAGCCCTCATTCTGTTTCCCCCATTGATAACACCTTTGATTTTGATGGTACTTTAGTACATTAGTATTCATTAAACTACAGTCTTTATTTGGATTTCACCAGTTTTTCTACTACTACATCTTCTGTTTCAGGATCTCATCCAGGATGCCACTTTGCATTTAGTTGTCATGTCTCCTCCTTCTTCCCTGGTCTGTCAGTTTTTCTGTCTTTCCTTGTTTTCCATGACCTTGACAGTCTTGAGGACTACTAGCCAAGAGTACATTTACTTTATAAAAATTTCAAGTAGATTTTTTTTATTATACTTTAAGTTCTAGGGTACATGTGCACAATGTGCAGGTTTGTTACATATGTATACATATGCCATGTTGGTGTGCTGCACCCATTAACTTGTCGTTTACATTAGGTATATCTCCTAATGCTATTCCTCCCCCCCCCCCCACATTTTGATTCAGAATAGCACTGCTGTTAAGAACTCCTTCCTGTAGAGACACTTGGGCCTGAATTTTGGTTTTGAATATATGTTTTTCCTGAATTCTTAAAGGTTTTAAGTTAGGATTTCTTACTGCCTATCAAGTATCTCTTACATTTTGGTGACTAATAACCTATTTTTAATTAGGAATGAAAATATATCTTGGCTATAATATAAGCCAATATAAAGTTGAAATTGAGATTTGACCATATCAAAATACATTATATGAACAAACACTTTATATAAGAATCTTTGGCTAACTAAACTTTTATGGCTTTAATAAGGGTAATAATCACAATTATTGAATGCTAACTATGAGTGAGATACTGTCTTCAGTGAGTTAAATGTGGTAAAGTACTTAACTCTGTGATGGCCTTGGATGTATCAACTTGCCTAGGTGCAACTACCATCCAAGGATTCCCTTCTAGGGAATTCTTTTTCCGGTTAGGGCAGGCTAAAAGGAGTAGTCCCTAGAGAGTTAGAAGAGGAATAAGAGGTAGTGACCATTTTGTAGCACACACATCTTGCCCCAATTTTTCAATCAAATACTAATCTATATATTGTTGTGAAGGGATTTTGCAGGTGTAATTAAGATCCATAAGCAGTTGACTTTAAATTCATTATAAAGGAGATTATACTGGGTGGACATGACCTAATCAGCTTTAAGACCTTCAAATGAGGGTTTAGGCTTCCCTGAGTTAAGAAATGCCTGTGGACAAGCTAAAACTTGTACCCCTGAAGCTGCAGCCTGCTTGTGATCTTCCCTTCCTGACCACCCGCACTCTGAACATTGGACTTGATAAGCAGCCTGCACAATGACATAAGCCAATTCCTTGTAATAAATCTATTTAGTATACATATTGTCTGGTTCCGCTGCTCTTATTGAACCTTGACTGAGGGAAACTCTTATCATATGAGAGAGTTATTCCTTATTCCCATTTACATCTAGGGAAACTGAAGCACAGAGAAATTAAATAACTTTCCCAAGATCACATGATCGGTGACAGTTTAAATTCAAGGCCATGGTGTTTGGTCCCCAAACCGGGCTCTTGATTGTTATATTATACTGGCTCTTATATAGGCATTGGAATGTACAAATGAAAGAAGCCAGTAACAACCATTTTAAGAATGATTAATCCAGACCAGTGGTTTTTATCCTTGGCTGCACAGGGAACTATAGAAACCCAGTGCCCAGGGTGAATCCCAATTACATCAGGTTCTCTGGGGCTGGGATCAAGGTGTGTTTTTAAAGGCCTCCATCAGATTCCAATGCATAAAAAAAATTCAGGAATCAGTGCTTTAGACTAGAGCAGCATGTCTCAAATTTTAATGTGTGTAAGACTCACCTAGAAATCCTGTAGGTTTTAACTCCATAGGTCTGGGTTGGGGCAGAGATTCTACATCTGTAAGAGGCTCTTTCCAGGTAATGTTGATGCTGATGGTCTGGGGACCACACATGGCTAGCAAAGGTCTAGAGTGTGTTTCAAAGTGAAAGAAAATTTAGAGGAGGGGACAGACTGAAAAGAAGAGTGTATCCTTGGTTATGAATAATAGGATATGGAGTGATCTACATGCAGCAGATAGGGGAAGGCATTGGAGACAGACCAAGCAAGTGGAATCACCTGTCTGATGAGGGTTATCAGTAAAAGGTCTTAGAGCCTCTTCCCAGAAATATGCTCCAAGGACCAGAAAATATCCCAGAATGGTTATTTTGAACAAGATGATTCTTGCTCTTGCTTGTACAACAGATTACAGCAGAATAGTTTCTTAATAACAGCACTTATTGACTTTGGGACCAAGTGATTTTTTGTGTGGGGTTGTTGTGTGCATTGCAGGATATTTAGCAGCATCCCTGGCTTCTACACACTAGATTCCAGTAGCACGTTACAACCCCACCAAGTTGTAACAACAAAAATGTTTCCAGACATGGCCAAATATGCCCTGAGGGACAAAAATCACCTGCAGTTAAGAACCACTGGAATAGACTGAACGTTAACACAGGACTGTTGCACTGAAGTCCAAGATCAAGTGTTCAGAACATTAATGAAAACTGTTGGGAAGAGTGAGTGATGGATCCAATCATTACTCTGGTAAACAGGGAGCACTTGATCAAGGGGGAGAAGAAAATGAGGGGGACAGTGAGACTTAAGTTCATTCAATATAGCATGCGTTACCTTATTAAACTCAGCAAATTTTTTTTGAACTTCAAAATTCAGCAGTTAAATGAGATGGAAATGGGACTCCCCCTGCTGCTGCTGGTAACATTGCAGAGACAAGGGGATGAGAAGATAAACTGTTGTAATGTGCAGGTTCATTTACATTATGTTAAGACTGGGGATGTTAAGACTGCCTTTTAGTCTTCCATTAGTTGCTTACCTGGGGCCTGTGTGCCATGTTGTTCTAGAAACCTCTCAACCATGTAATAGGTAGAGCTCCGTCTCACATAAGTTGTTTTCTTCCTGTAGCTGGGTCAATGTTTATGGTTCTGAAAGTTGTATAAGCACCCTGAGATTTTATAGTTATTTTAAAAGTCACTATTTATATTTGCACCTGAGTCCTTTTCCCAGTATTTTTATCCCCTCTCATCAAGCTACTCTTTGTGCTTTGGATGAATATATAAGGGCTCAAAGATTCTTTCCTTTAAAGGAGCTGTCTCTTATGATACTCTTCAATGTGATTTATCAATTTCAGGCTTCCAGCCATTGAGTTCTGAATGATTTCCCCTGTGTAATTGCACAGAAACCCTTCTTGAGCTCTTTAGGCTATCATAGTTTCAAATAATTCAATTAGCTTTCCTAAATCTTAGAGGCATATTAAAGTATTTTAAAGAGAATTCAAACTCAACCACATGACTTGTTTTTACCTGCAGTGTTCTTTCCTTATCTTTTCACCTCCCCCCTCCCACCCCAATGCCCAATTGTGATGTTTGTAAAGAGGCCAAGTTACTGTGATCTGAATGTTTATTTCCCCCACAAAATTCAGATGTTGAAATCTAATCACCAATATAATGGTGTTAGGAGGTGGGGTCATTAGGAGGTGATTGGGTCATGAGGGTAGTGCTCTTGTGAATGGGATTAGTGTCCTTATCAAAGAGATCCCAGAAAGCTGCCTCATCCCTTCTACCATCATGTGAGGACACAGCAAGAAGGTGCCATTTGTGAAGCCGAAAGTAGGCCTTCATTAGACACCAAATCTGCTGGTGTCTTGACCTTGGACTTCCCAGCCTCTAGAACTGTGAAAAATACATTTCTGTTGCTTTTAAGGTACCCATTTTGTGTTGATTTCTTATAGAAGCCTGAATGGACTAAGACACCAATGTAACATTAGGAGTCCTTGCCTAGTTCATGTCAAGTGACCATAGCAGTAAAATGTGCTTGGAGCTGAGCCCTGTGGTCCATGGATTGGGCCACTGAGCCATTCCCGAAAGAATGTTTAAACTGGTGTTTCTGAAACCAGAAAGGTGTCCACGAATCCCCTGGACATCTGATTAAAATACAGTTGTTGATTCAGCAGGTCTGGGACAAAGCCTGGGATTCTGCATTTCTAGCAAGCTCCCAGGGGATGCCAATGCTGCTGGTCTCTAGAACAGACCACACTTGGAGTAGTGAGGACTTAAACTGATCTTGCGTTTGGGGGTTTGGAGGCTGCTAAATTCAGTGTCTGAATTAATCTGGGTGTAAATTACTTAACATTCACCTCACTCTGCTTTCCTGAACCACCTTGATAATTACCGTTCCAATTTCCTAATTTAAAATCTGGTATGGAACATGGATGAATTACAACAAAAAAAGTATGCTGAGCAAAAGAAGCCAGGCACAAAAGAGTACATTTAATATGATTCCATTTACATGAAATTCGGGAACAGGCAAAACTAATCTAGAATGACAGAAATCAAATTAGTGGTTGCCTGCTGCGGTTGGTGGTGGTTGTGGGGTTGCCTAAATTTGTTAGGGGTGATAATGATCCTTATTTCTTAGACATAATACTGATATATTTATGAATAAATGATACAGTTCCTGGGATTAACTTCAAAATAATTAGCTGGAGAAAAGGGTGGGGTATGGCTAAAACAGAAGTGACTGTGTGTTAGTAATTGTTGAAGCTGGGTGTTGAGGACATGGCCCTCATTGTATTATTCTCTACTACTGTATCTATGTGAATATTTCCAGAACACAAAATATTATAAAAAGTGGTTTTCAGTTGGAACGTTTTCTCTGATGATTAAAGCTTTTTATGAATATAGGAAATATTGTTACCAAAGACTGCTTTTATTCATTCATTCAGTATACATTCATTGTGTACCATGTGTGCCATGGATTGCGCTAGACAATGGAGATAAATCAAGGAATAAAGTTGAAAAACCTCCTATGGTCCTGGGGCTTGCATTATAGTGCAGAACACAGGTATAACTAATGAACAAAATCAATAAGTAAATACATGGCATAGTATGTTAGACATAAGTGCTATGGTAAAACTAGGGCTGGCTAAGGAGATTGAAAGGAGAGGAAGGCTGGGTAGGAAAGGCAAGGGCTCATTGAGGAGCCTGGTGCTCAGGGCAGGCCTCCCTGAAAAGATGACATTTGCATCAAATCCAGAAGGGACAGGTTTAGCCCATGCAGATAAATGGGGACAGAGTATTCTAGGCAAAGAACAACCAGTGACAAGGCCTCATGTAGGAGCAGTTCAAAGTTCCAACACCAAGGAAGAGGTCCTCATGACTGAAAGATGTGTGTGTGTGTATTGGGGGTATGGGAGGCAGGCAGGAAGAGAGGCAGTCAGGGCTGGATGGATCTAGATCAGTGGTTGTATTGACGTTGGCTTTTCCTCTGAGATGGAGGTGGCCTGGGGGTTTTTAAGCATCTTGGCATGGGGCAACCTGACTGCTGTGTTAAGAAGACTCTACAGACAGGGGTGGAAGTGAGGAAAGCAGGCACTCACTTGGTCTGTCCCAGTGTCTTCTCTCATGTGCTGCTTGTAGATGGCTTGGTATCCTATTATTTGCAGCTGAGCATACCCTCCTCTTTTTCAATCTGTCTCCTCTCAAACATCCTTCACTTTGAAACACACTCTAGATGTAGTCCCTGGACCAGTGGCATCAGCATCACCTAGGAGGAGCCTCTGAGCTGCTCCATCAATAATCCATATATAGAAATATATAGGTAAGTGAGGTGATGAATATGTTAATTAGTTTGATTTACTCATCACACATTTTATGCATGTATCAAAACATCACATTGTATTCCATAAATATATACAATAATAACTTGTTTATTTAAAATAATATTAACTAAAAAAGAAAAAGATAATAGTAATTATCCAGATGAGAGAATATGGGGGAGTCAGACTAGGTAGAAGCTCTGGAGGTAGGGAGAAGTAGGATTCTGGAACTATTTTGAAAGTAGATCCAGAAGGATTTCCTAAGTGTTTGGCTGTGTGCTGTGAAAGTCACAGAGTAAAGGATGTCTCCAAGGTTTGGGCCTGAATAAGTGGAAAGATGGACTTGCCTTTGCAATGAGAAGACAGCTTGGGGTGTCTGAGTAAGGGCTAAAAGGTTGTTTCACAAACCCTCTACCCTGCAGTAAACATAACATCCAACTTTCTTAAAGCCAGACATTATGTTTGTGCAATAGCTCCCTAAAAACTACGAAATGGCTTTTCCATCAAAGCAAATTTGAAAAAGTATTGAGAAATACAGAAAGTCTGAACTATAAATTTGTAGGGCATTTTGTATGATGATAGCAGCTAATGGCAATATGCTCTATATTCGTCTCTGTGGCATCCTAATTTGTCATGCCTAAAATGCACCTGGGTGATTGAGAATGTATTTGCTTCCTTTCAGGAAGTGGCTGGTGACTATAGCAAGAGGAATGTTGCAGAATAATTTGTTATTACAGAAGAAAATGGGTGAAAAGTTTATGGCAGACTAAAACCTGACATCAATCCGAATCTTATTTTTACTTGCTGTGACTCACGAGTGATGTTGACTTTTCTGTTTTTTTGCAGCTGACACTTTGTGCTGCCAACCTCCCTTTCATTTATTTGTGTTTGTTTTTGCTTTTTATTATTACCCCAGTGACATCTTTCTCTTTCTTCTCATAGAGAGAAGGATTCAGATTTCAATGATAATATAATATGAACATGTTTATTTAGCCATGGTCACTGAGTCCCCAATAATATTTTCATTTTTATAAGGAGTTTTGAATATAATCACACATTCATTTAAATGGACTGTTATGTGAAAATTTTTCATGGCTGCCTAATGGGTTGGTTTGTGCCAACAATAGTGAGCACAATTTCAACTGAACAATATTGCTGTTTTTCACCAATTCTGTTATTCACTATCAGTATAGCATCATACTTTCCTCAGTCATTTTCTGCTATTACCACAATCTGAATGTAATACAAAATACTGGGTATTAATGAATTATCCTAATGCAGTCTTTGGAAAAATACTAAATTTGTGATTCAGTGGTGCATACTTCTGAACAATGTTTTTTCTTTCAAAACTTGATTTTATTTGTATTTATCACCATTGCTATACCCTATAGGTGTAAGATTTGGTCTCTTTACATGGTTGACCTTTTTTCCACAGCCCCCTCTGGAGATGTAATAGATAGTTTTAGGTCTCTGGGCCTCCCTAGGCACAGGGCTTCCTTGGATTGGTGGAGTTATCTGGGGGTCTCTTGGTTCTGATTTTATTTCTTATTTAACATGTGGTAACAGACAATTGTTGGCTTTTTCCCCTCTCTTATGCTTTCTTGATTGGGTGATAGATGTTTCAGAGGATTTTTTTTTTTTTTTTTTGGTCTGCAGAAGGATGAAGGAACAATTTATATCCTCATAGTTGTCTTGTGTACCTGGTAAGGCAAGAGAGTGAACACAGAAGGGCATTGGTTTAGAGGAAGAAGATGGGGACAAAATGGGAAAGGGGGCTTCATAAAGGGTATAGGTTGAGGAAGGGTTTTTGCCAGGCCAGGAGAGGATAGGGCTCTTGGGGGAATGTATGGGGAAGAAGAGAAAGAGCATGGATAGGGTTATCTGACCTGGCAACTGTCTCTGTATTTGCACTGGCAAGGGGCTGTCCCCTCTTCACTTCTTCAGCACTTGTGGCTGATTCTTCTCTTGTGGTTGGTTGGTCCATACTGTGCTAAATGTCTATGGTTTATCTGTAATCTCAGCCATGTTGAAGCCTTCTAGTGGTCTGTCCCAGGGAGCTCCCCCTGCCTATATATACCCTCCCCGAGGCAAGGCAAAGCCACACTCTTAAGCTGCGCTTGGTCATCCAGGCACTGCTGCAGCCAATGGTAGCCCTGGAGTATCTTGGATATCACGAAACACAACCCCGACACCTCCACTGGTGGTTGGGTGGTAGTGAAGGGATGCTGGAGAGGCTAAGATGCTGTGATTGGAGAAAGGGGTTTCTTTAACACCACATAAAGAACTTTCCCAAACTGACTTGCCACCCCCTCCTCTTCTCATATTCAATTCTGTTGACCCCCATGGGAGAAAGAGGGTGCTTTCTTCAAGTTTTTACCCATGGCCATCACATCAGTGGTTCATTCTTTTCTCTCCCACCCTTCACCATTATTTACTATTTTGGATGTCTTGCCTAAAATCCCTCTAAGGTAATGTGTCCATATTTAAGTCTCTGTGGCCATGTGACTCATCCTACTTGTCCCTAATTTGTGTGCTTGTTTTTATTTATTTCAGTAGTTTTTGGGGTACAGGTGGTTTTTTGATACATGAGTAAGTTCTTCAGTGGTTATTTGTGAGATTTTAGTGCACCCATCGCCTGAGCAGTGTACACTGTACCCAATATATAGTATTTTATCCTTCACCCCCTTCCAACCTTCCCCTTCACTGAGTTACCAAAGTCCATTATATCATTCTTATGCCTTTGCATCCTCATAGCCTAGCTCCCACTTATAAGTGAAAACATATGATATTTGGTTTTCCATTCCTGAGTTACTTCACTTAGAATAATGGCCTCCAGCTCCTTCCAAGTTGCTGCAAAAGACATTATTTCATTCCTTTTTATGGCTGAGTAGTATTCTTTGGTATACATATACCACGCTTTCTTTATCCACTCATTAGTTGAGGAGATTTAGGTTGCTCCCATACCTTTGCAGTTGTGAAATATGCTGCTATAAATGATGTGTGTGCATGTGTCTTTTTCATATAACTTCTTTTCCTCTGAGTAAATAAATACCCACTAGTGGGACTGCTGGATCGAATGGTAGATCTACTTTTAGTTACTTAAGGAATCTCCATGCTGTTTTCCACAGTGGTTGTACTAATTTACATTCCCATCAGCAGTGTAAAAGTGTCCCCTTTTCACCACATTCACACCAGTATCTTTTTTTTTTCTCTTTTTACTTTTTAATTATGGCCTTTCTTGCAGGATTAAAGTGGTATCTCATTGTGGTTTTAATTTGCATTTCCCTGATGATTAGTGATAGTGAGCATTTTTTCATATGTTTGTTGGCTGTTTCTATATCTTCTTTTGAGAAATGTCTATTCATGTCCTTTGCTTGCTTTGTGATGGGATTATTTGTTTATTTCTTACTGATTTGTTTGAGTTCCTTACAGATTCTGGATATTAGACCTTTGTTGAATGTATAGTTTGTGAAGATTTTCTCCCACTCTGTGTGTTGCCTGTTTACTCTGCTGCTTATTTCTTTTGCTGCGTAGAATAGGCTTCTGAACAATTTTCTATAGGTCAGTTTCAGGTCTGTCAGGAACTGACTTCTATGTTTCTTTTTTGCGTTTTTCATCAAATTGTAAGCAATTCTCTATGAAAGATGCAATTTGAGAAATTATTAAATTGCTGTCTTTGTCAGCTTGGCTGCTATGACAAAATGGCACAGACTTGGTGGCTTAAACAACAGACTTTTTTTTTCTCATAGTTCTGGAGACTGGAGAGTCCAAGATCAAGGCACCAGCAAATTTGGTTCCTGGTGAGGGCTCTCTTCCTGATTTGCACATGGCCACCTTTGTGCTGTGTCCTCACATGGCAGAGAGAGAGCTAGAGAGCAAGAGAGTGAGAACGAGAGAGTGAGAACCCGAGAGAGCACTCTGGTCCCTTGTCTTCTTCTTATAAGGATGCTAATTCCATCATGGGGACTCTAGCCTTATGAACTTATCTATTAATAAACCTAATTACTTCCCAAAGGCCTTACCTCCCCTCCTCCAAATTCTGTCACATTGGGGGTTAGGACTTTAATGGATGAATTTTGCGGTGAAACAGTCCATAATAATAGCCTTTCAGTAAGATTTGTCAAAGAACTCTCACTTCAGGAATTTTCTCTGTGGCTGCTCATGCTTGGCATGGGAAATAATCTCTTAGAATAGAATCGAAATGGAAATGGTGGGGGCCTCTTACCTCCACGTCATCCAATATAAGGTAGAATTCCCAGAAGGAACATGAATGGCAGAAGAGAGAGCAAAGATGAGGGCAGGAAGACTTGTTGGGAACTTATTGCAGTAATCTGGGGGAGTGATGATGGAGGCTAGGACGACTGGGTTGGTTGTGGGGTTTGTAGGTGATGTGTAGGTTGCAGATATGTTTTAAATATAGGACTAACAGAATTTGCTGAATGATAAATGTATGGTATGGTTTATGGATAACTCCAAGGTTTTTGAAGGAAACTGAGGAAGGCAGAGTTTGGCAGAATGAAGTGGCATTGAACAGGAGACAGCTGCCATTCTCCGTTTTGTTCACAGTCTTTGATTGTGATTACTAGTCTAATCTACCACTGGACATTTTTCAAATCTTTCCAGTAAATGAAAAATGCTGGGAAATGGAAATGGTATGTGTTTTTGTGTCAGTATTGAGCACAGGCTTTAACCCCCAAATGGAATATGTTGCCCTGGCTTTCTGAACCATAATATTTTCTATTTTAATATTTATGCTAAGATAATACTTTTATTGAAGAACAAATTGCATCAAACTTTGGTTGAAGAGCAAATTAAAGCAATCCATGCTTATACACAGTTTTAATTCCTTGAGTCAGAACATCAGAATATTCAGTGTAGATAACAAATAATGAGGCTGATTAATAAACTACCTAAAAACCCATCCTTGATTCTTTATAGCCCTACTCTTCTCCAATTCAAACCCAAATTACAATTTCATTTTCTTCAAATTCCATCTTTTAAATTCCATGCTTTATTTGTTTGAAGTCAAGACATTTTAAATTACAAACTTAAAAGTCATCAAATTATATCAGAAACCCAATATTTGAATCATAGTTGTAAATTTAGATTATTTGTTCTCCAGTGAAAATTCCATAGAAATTTCTCATTGTAGCCCTTCAGCTAGTAAAGGGCTTCTTTTTAAAAAACGACTTATTTTAAATCCTTTATTGTTTGATTTCTAATATGTCCTGCTGGGTTTTTTGTTTTTTGTTTTTGTTTGTGTTTTTTTTTTTGAGACAGAGTCTTGCTCTGTTGCCTGGCTAGAGTGCAGTAGCATAATCATGGCTTACTGTAGCCTTGACCTCCTGGGTTCGGGCAATGCTTTCAGCTCAACCTCCAGAGTAGCTGGGACTACAGGCACGTGCTGCCAAACCTGGCTAATTTTTAAATTTTTTTTGTAGAGATGGGGGTCTCACTATGTGCCCAGGCTGACCTCAAACTCCTGGGCTCAAGCAATCCCCCATCTCAGCCACCCAAAGTGCTGGGATTGTAGGCATGAGCCAACTTGCCTAGCCTGGCCTGCTGGTTTGAGTATAATATTGCAAATGTTAAGTGAAATAATCAGGATATTGTGGAAGAACTGCCAATTTATTTTGAAATAATCACATTTATCCCCTCTGTCTCTTTCAAATGGACAGGTGCATATGGTCATCATCGGGTTTAAAGCATTGCTATTTTTATTTCTTATGATGTCTGTTTCAAGAAAAGTCAGGCAAAGCCCTCCATCATGAATGGTAGACCTCATAAAGTGCTGCCTTACTGAATTAAAAAAAATCAAGGAGAGACTTTGCCACTAGGCTCAAAGCTGAGGAGGGGTATGGACATACATCTCTTCATCAAGTCCTGTTTATCCTTGACCCTCTTAGATGAAAGGCAGGGGACATTGTTAAAATGTTGGCTGCAAGAAAGGTGAGAACTTGATTTGGATTTTAAATTTATCATTTTGCTTTGTTCTACCAACATTGAGTCAAGTGGTTCTATATGATTAGCCAAAATAAACATTGAGTTTCCTGTCTTGTTCCTTGCTTTCACCCTTCTCAGGAAGCAGCCAGAATTGACTCTGCATTGGCCTTAACCTCTAAGACTCATGTGAGGTTAATACTCATCAGTCACCTTTTAAGAATATCAACAATTACCATACTAGGACAGCATCATTATTGATCCTTTGATTGCTATTCTCACTTTAATGTCAAGATTCTGAAGCCTTGACCTTGTACTCATAGCCCTTGAGCTTTTAAGAGATGATTATTTTTAATGATACAACAGTATTATTGACATGTAGGAATCTATTTTGGTGATAATAGAAATAGCTCCAAATAGCAAGAGTGTGGTTTTTAAAATTACTTTCTGTGGCAGACACAGTTGGTTGTATCCACAAGGGCATTTCCCCTTCTTCTTTGCTACCAGGAACTTGATTTTGTTTAGGTGGTAATGTGCACAGCCCAGGGGATGAGTCTAAATCAGTTGTCTAAGCTGGTGGTGTAAATCAGTGCATGGCAATTCAATGTCCCCTGGACAAATACTCCTTTTTCCAGTCCCTCTTGCAAATTAGGTGGCCATGTGACTTTTAGCCAGTGAGACGTAAGGGCAAGACTGCTGGGGGAACATCCAGGAAATACTTTATTGCCCGATAAAAGAAAGTTTGGAAGGATACCTCCTCTGCACTGAACTTTCCCCCTTCTTCCTTCCTTGAATGTGATTATAATATGTGATTCCCAGATCTGCAGTAGCTATTTTGAAACCATGAAGTTACAAACCTAAGACAAAATGTGGAGGACGGCAAAGTTGAAAGAAAAAAATGAGCCTGGGACCTTGGTGATATTGTTGATCTAAGATATTAAACCAGGAATTCCCTATCTTCTTTTATTTTGAAACAATAAAATATATTTATTGTTCATGTCATTGTTAATAATTCTATCCCTCAACAAGAAATCTTCCTATTTGAGTCAGCTTCTGTTGTATTTTTCAGGAAAATCATCTACTTACTCTATTTTGTAGAAACAAGCATAGCCTATTAGAAAGAGCCCTCAATTAGCCCAGATTTGGGCTCTAGTCTCAGAACACATATTTGAATACCTACTTTCATATAGTACTGTAATATATATTGGGGGTATTAACATTGATAATATGTGCTCCTAACCCCAAAGGATCTTATAAACAAGTGGGAGAGATTGACTTTAAATAGATAATTTTGATACAATTAATCAAGTATAATAATGGAGGTATAGACTAAAAAAGTTATGGGAGCAAAAACTGGCGTCATGGACTCCATTTTATGAAGCACACAAAAAGTTTTTGAACAGACTATACTCTTTTAAAAAAGTTTAATGAGGTATAACTTACAAGCAATAACATCAACCAATGTGAAATGTAAATTTCATGTATAATTCTATTACAGCCACAAAATCAAGATATGAAACATTTACATCACTTTAAAAAGCCAGTCTTCTCCCCAAATCCCCTGATCATGGCAAACATTGATCTTCATTCTATCACATAGTCTTGCTTTTTCTAGCATGTGAAATGAGTACCTTCAGTTTCCCTTCATTTTATTTATTTTTTATTTAATTTTTTTAAATTTTTTTTATTTTGAGGTGAAGTTTCACTGTCACCCAGGCTGGAGTGCAGTGCCACAATCTCGGCTCACTGGAAGCTCTGCCTCCCGGGTTCACGCCATTCTCCTGCCTCAGCCTCCCAAGTAGCTGGGACTACAGGCACCCACCACCATGCCTGGCTAATTTTTGTATTTTTAGTAGAGACAGGGTTTCACCGTGTTAGCCAGGATGGTCTCAATCTCCTGACCTCGTGATCCACCTGCCTCAGCTTCCCAAAGTGCTGGGATTACAGGCATGAGCCACCGCACCCGGCCCAGTTTCCCTTCATTTTCAAAGGTAGTTTTGCTTAGATATAGAATTCTTGGTTGACAGATTTTTTTTTGTGGGTTTTTTCATTCTGAATATATTGTTTCACTGCCATCTCGCCTCCATTACTTCTGACAAGTCATTTTTTATTGTATTTTTTTTCACTGTATATAATGAGTTATTTTTCTCTTGATTCTTTCAAGATTTTTCTTTTTCTATGGCTTTTTAACAGTCCAACTGTGGTGTTTTTAGGTGTAGATATCTTTGTGTGACTCCTGCTTGGGGTTTCTTAAGCTTCTTGGGTCTACAGATTAATGTGTATTTTTAAATTTGGGAAAGTTGTAAAAATTATTTCTTGAAATACTCTTTTTCCTCCTTTCTTCTTCTAGCACTCCCATTACATATAGGTTGGTATGCTTAATATCGTTTCATAAGTCTTCAAGTCTCTGCTAATTTTTCTTAAATTTTCCTCTCTGTTGTTCAAATTGGCTACTTCTATGGATCTATTTCATGTTTACTGATTCTTCTGTCTTCTCAGTTCTGCTACCAAGTCTGTCCAGTGAATTTATCATTTCAGTTATTATACTTTCCAACTCCAGAATTTTCACTTGGTTATTTTTAATATTTAATATCTAATAATATTAAAATATTTAATATTTTAAGCATTTAATAATGTTTATGTTGATATTTCCCATTTCTTAAGTTATTGTGATCATATTTTTTTTTAATTCTTAAACATGGTTTCCCTTAATTCTTTGAACCTGTTTATAACAACTGCTTTAAAGTCTGTTGAATCCAGCAACTGGACCCACTCAGAGTCTGTTAAAAAAACAACTCCATTTGTTTCCCTAAATATGGGTTATACTTTCTTATTTCTTCCTCTCATTATTTTTTGTTGGTGTTATTGAAACTTGGATAGAAGGCTAGATATTTTAGATAATTGTCTTAGTTCAGGCTGCTATAACAAAATACCATAGACTGAGTGGCGTATAAACAACATATATTTACTTCTCACAGTTTTGGAGTCTAGAAGTCCAATGTGAGGTTGCAAGCATGGTTGGATTCTGGTGAGACCCCTCTTTGAAGTTGCAGACTGCCATCTTCTTATTTTCTTATGCAGTGGAAAGAGAGTGGGAGAGCTCTCGGGAGTCCCTTTTATAAGGGCACCAATCCCATTCATGAGAGCTCCACCCTTATGACCTAACTACCTCACAAAGGCACTACCTTCTAAAACTATCGTATTGGAGATTATAATCGCAACATATGAATATTGAGGGGACACAAACATTCAGTTCATTGCAATAACATATTGTAGAAACTGTGGGTTCTTCATTTTTTCCCCTTAGTGCTGTTGTTTTTATACCTTTTTTTTCCTTTGGTTTTATTTTGTTTGGTAACTTGCTTTGCTTTAATCTGTGGAATATTTTCCACCTCTCCCTTACTTGTAGCTGTTATGTGGCTCTTCTTCTTCTTTCCTCTTCTTCCTCCTCCTCTTCTTCCTTTCTTTTCCTTCTTTCTTCTCTTCTTTGTCCTCCTCCTCTTTCTCCTCCTCTTCCTACCATGTCCTTATTCTTCTTTTTCCTCTTACCCTTCCTTCTCCCAGCTTCCTATGGGTCACCCTTTTGTCTGTATAGCTTAGTTGTCAGCCAATAATTAGACAGAAACTGTGCTCAAACAATTTATGCCAGTAAAGATTCTACTTTCTGCTGACTGATCTGTGTGTAGCTCCATAACTTTCAAAGTTTAGGAGTTTTCAATCATCTTTAACTTTTTGCTGGATCCTCTTGGGTCTTCCTTGCATGTGTGAGCAGTCTTGCAATCATCCAGAGACTGTGAAGAGCTTGGACCCACTCAGTTCTGCCTGTACACTGCCTCCTAATTAGCCAAGGATGTATGTAGAGCATTTCTAGCCCCTCTGTGGATCTCCAGTTTCCAGGATATCCTTGTTAAAGTTCTGACTTTCTAGCTAGTCTGCCACTTATTCCCAGTGGGGCTACAACCTCAAGCTAACAGAGCTATGGACTTCCATCCCTTTTGTTTCCTACCAAATTTGCTCATTTGACCGGCAACACTTGTGGGTTTTCACCCTTTGCTTCAAATCAAGGCAGCTCCATCTAGTGGCAAATCTTCTATTTTACACTGCTAGCCCCATCTGACACTACCACAAAGTAGCACTACTTTGCAGATTAATATGGGTGGGTGGATGGGGGTGTATGTGATCAGTTCCAGGCAAGAATACCCCAGACATGACCATTTTACTCAGAGTTCACTAGTTTTTCATGAGTAAATACATCTCAATTTGTTGTCAGCCTTTCATCTATTTTTAGGCCCTTGAAATGATTATTGTTAGTTTTTCCAATTTTATAATTGTGTTTTGGGAAGATATTTTCTGACCATATTACTCTGCTATTACCAAAAGTTTTTCTTTTATATATTACATCTTACATTTCTAGAATAAACCCTACTCAGTCATGACATATCCTTTTTATATGTTGCTATATTTGGTTTGATAACATTTTGTTAAGGATTTTCTTGTCTGTGTTCATAAGTGATATTGGTTTCTATTGTCTTTTTCTTATATCTTTTTCTTGTTTGAATATCAAGGTAGTGCTAGCCTCATAAAATGAACTAAACATATTCCCCCATATTCTATTTCCTGGAAAAGTTTGTGTATAATTGGTATTTTTTCTTCTTTAAATATGTGGTAGAACTCACCATTAAAGCCATCTGGTCTGGAGTTTCCTGTTGGGGAAAGCTTTTAACTGAAAATTCAATTTCTTTAATAGATGTAGGCTATTCAGGTAATCCATTTCTTCTCAAATGAGTTTTGGCAGTTTGTGTCTTTCAAGGAATTTGTCCGTTTTACCTGAGTTTTAAATTTTATTGTTGTAACAGTGGTCATAATAGTCCCTTAATATCGTTTAATGTTTGTAGGATGTATGATGATGCTTCCTTTTTATTCCTGACATTGTTGATATGTGTATTTCTTTTTTTTCTTGATTGCTATTATTTTTCCAATTTTATTAATCTTCTCAATAATGGTTTCATTAAATTTATTCATTGTTTTTCTGTTTCATTGATTTTTGCTATTTATTCATTTTTTTCCTTCTGCTTGCATTATGTTTCATTTGCTTTTCTTTAACAGATTTTCTTGAGTTGGAGCTTAAAACACTGATCTGAGATCTTTTTTCTTTTTAGTATATTCATCAATGTT
Organism: Macaca fascicularis; assembly: GCF_037993035.2. Taxonomy (NCBI): domain Eukaryota; kingdom Metazoa; phylum Chordata; class Mammalia; order Primates; family Cercopithecidae; genus Macaca; species Macaca fascicularis. Next base: position 11,666,301 of record NC_088395.1, read on the forward strand.
ATAATTCTCCCTCTAGTCACTGCTTTATCTGCATCCCACACCACATTTTGATAAGTTGTGTCTTCATTTTCAAAATTCCATTAAAAGTGTTCTAATATCCATCGCGATTTTTTCTTCAGACCATGAGTTATTTAGCATTGTGTTGTTTAAATTCCAAATGTGTGAAAGATTTTCCTGGTGTTTTTCTTCCATTGATCTCCAGTTTAGTTCTGTTGGATTCAAAGAAAACGTTTTAATCAACCATCTGAAATATATTCAGCCTTGTTTTATGTCTCAAAATATGGTCTATATTGGTGAATATATACCATACATGCTTGAAAGTATGTTCTTGTTTGTTGGATGAAATTTATATCAAGTTGGTTAATAGTGTTTGTCAAGTATTTTATATCATTACTGACTTTGTGCTTACATGTTATTATCAACTTCTGAAAGAGGAATTTTAAATCTCCAACTATAATTTTTGATTTGTCCATTTCAAGAATCTTAATATTTAAAATGTAAGACTTCTCCACTCACTAGATAAATGATGTAAACAATGCCACTAAGGCCACCAGATTCAATTTTTTTATGGTTAAAATGCTGATTCTCTTTCTACCTCAGAGTATTGTGGTGTTTAGCAAAATAAATAAGAAGAGGCATTATAAACCATATACACTAAGTAAATATATGATATCATTAATACCCACATTGAAATATTATATAAACATAAACAAAATAATTTATAGGAATATAGGATTAGAATTTATGATAGCATTTTTTTTCTGGAGACAGAGTCTCTGTTGCCCAGGCTGGAGTGCAGTGGCATGATCTCGGCTCACTGAAACTTCTGCTGCCTCCTGGGTTCAATCTATTCTTGTGCCTCAGCCTCTCAAGTAGCTGGAACTACAGACACGTGCCACCATGCCCAACTAATTTTTTTGTGTTTTTAGTAGAGATGGGGTTTCACCGTGTTTCCCAGGCTGATCTTAAACTCCTGAGCTCAGGCAATCCGCTTACCTTGGCCTCCCAAAGTGCTAGGATTACAGGCGTGGGCCACTGTGCCCAGCCAATGACTGCATTTTTAATATGGTTTTCCAACCAAAATATCAAGCCTTCTTCATAGGTATGTGACATGTCAAAACATAGAGATATACCTGGTAGAACATATACATATGTCTTATAAATTAATATTAAACATTTATATTAGACATTAAAAATCACCATTTTTATAAGAAATGTACTTAATTTTCCTGTTGCAAAAAAGAAATGTAACCCCTCCCCGCAAAAAAAAAAAAAAAGTCTTCCAAGAATCCCTTTAGAGAGATTGTCTATTCTCCTTAAGTGTCATAACACCATATATTGAGCTCACTGTTAGTCTAGCCAAAAGGTCAGCAAGCATTTTCTGTAAAGGGATATATGGTTAGGCTTTGCCATCTCTATCCCAGCTACTCAACTCTACTGTTATAGTGCAGAAGCAACCATGGACGATATGTGAACAAATAAGCATGGCTGTGTTCCAATAAAACATAATTTACAAAAACAGGTGGTGGATCTGATTTGGCCTTGAGATGTCGTTTGCCAACTCCTGGTGTAGACAGTAACCCCTGTTTTGCCCTGTTTCAATTCAAATACTGACTTTGTTTGTCTCTGTACATATGTTTGGTAACAGAGAGGTGAGAAGATATTCTGTTCAGGGAAGGTGGCAGTGGAAAGAAAGATGAAAGAGGTTAGAATGCCCACTTGAGCTGGTTTTAAACTTCCTACAGTGGAAACAATATAGAGGGCAATGTTAACAGAATCATTCAAGAAGAACTTTAGGAGACCCTGGGTACAATTACAGAAGCTTTATGGGGCTGGCTGCCAAAATGTGACACTGTTTTGCAGCAAAGGGCTTCTCCTTTCCTCTGAATGGACTCCAACTTCATGGTGTCACCTTGGAGAACCTCTTTGGCATAATTTTGGTGGAGTTTGATATATCCTGGCAGCAGGGAGACTTCTCCTGATGACTGAGTGGGCAGGAGATGGAGACCAGGTTAGCAAATGCAATCAAAAAGACCAAGGTAGACATTTGGGAAGGACTGCTGGTAGCAGACATTTTTGTGGACACATGAAAAGCATCATTTGGAACATTGAGAGAGATTATAATGATAATGATAGGAAGGAAAGTAGGAGACTTCAGTCCAATTGCTTTGCAAGTGATTGCTATTGAGCTAGAAGATATTTCAGCAATCAGGGGAAATAACCAAGGCGAGCCAAAGTGGTGCCACAGCCAGATTTGGACAGAGAATGGAAGATGGGCAGGCAAGATCCATACACTTTCCCTCAGGGTGTTTTGATAGTAGCAAGGAGGTGGTATACTGGCTCTGTTTGCAGGTTTAATTGACTGGCTGGTTATCAGGAAGAGATTAGCAGTACCTAAAGAGAAGAAGAAGGCTTTCACAGTCTACTTCAACTGGAGGTGCTGACTTCTCCAACCCAGAAGCCGCCAAAGAAGAAGAACATGCCCTTTTGTCTTTTCAATTGAAGTTGGCAGCTGGAAGGGAAGCAAGCTTCTGTAAGCCACTCCCAGCTTCTTTTCTTTTTCTTTGCCTGTCAGTTTGAAAGTTTTGGTGTAACCAGATTGGTCTCACATCATTATATGTAGCTCAGGCTTGGAATATTACCATTGGAAATGGAAGCTCATACTTAACACTAGACAAATTTTATTCTCATTTTCTCAGAGATCAAAAAGGGGAACATTTATTGAAAAGGTATTTTCCTCCCTGTCTTCAATCTAAATGATTGACACAATGAACAGACAGTTTGAGTTTAATACTGCTCCTTTAAGTTAGAGAGCAAATGGTTTGTTGGGATAATAACACATAAAAGAAATATAAAGGTTCAAATTCCTCCAAAGACAAAAGCATCACTTTAGAGATGAGTCTGCTGGCCTGATAAGCTAGTGAACTTATCTCAACCTATGGAGGAAAAAAGTCCCGTGTGTGCATGGTAACAAAACAAGATTTTGAACTTTGCCTGTGGATTTCAATTTGGTCGAAGAGATTACTTTTAAAAGCCCCATCAATACTTGTATTTTTTTAAACATGTGCAAGTTACTGTGTTCAATTATACTGTAGGACATGAGAACAAATTGATTATTTTCTGATGGTTATAGCAGAACAAATGGAATTATAAAAAAAAAAAGGAAGAAGAAGAAGAATCTGCTTCTAGACAGTAGAAAAATGGTGAAGGGACCAGGAATTTATAAGTCTGCCCCAGGCATGGGATTGGGTGCTGTAGTTTTAGTACTTCATTTTACTTTATTTAATTCTGAGTTCATTACCATTACTCCATTTTAGAGATAAAGAAACCAAGGCTGAAGGGAGCCTGAAACTGCTTCTTAAAGGGGGCCTGCAGCTTCTAAGTGACCTAGTCGAAATTCATAGCCATATCTGCCTCCAAAGCCAGTTGTCTTTGAAGCTGTCTACTTTGTCTAGCCTGTGATTCACAGTGTTTAGTGGGCCTATGCATTTCAGGGAGAGCCAGATAATATGCACATTCCTGGCCCCTGACTCTTGGGATCCTAATTCTATTGCTTTTTGGTGAGTGCAGTCAGGAATTTCCATTTTCCAGGCGTGTTCCATGATTGTGAGGCTGACTGGCTAAGGATAGTACTTGGAGGAATGCTGGTCTGGATCTAAGGTTCTCCATGCTAACTGCACATTGAATCATCTCAGAGGTTTACAGAATACCGGTGCTTGACACCTCACCCCAGATTCTCTGGGGGTGGGGTCAAGGCTAAAGTCCCACCCTCTGAGAGTCATGGTCATTATGATGGACAGTGAGGATTATGAATCTCTGATCTAGCTGATTCTGGTCTGAGTTTCATTGCTGAGTAAATGCATGATCACTGATAGTCTTTGCTCCTCTGTGGAAATTTAAGATATTGGACTCTAACTTCAAGATCTCTTCTAGACACCTGGATCATAGAAGAAAATTAGTTGATATTGGAAGCACTGTTTAGTTTTCAAGTAAAAATTCCAAATATATTATGTATGTTTTCTTTCTATAATTAAATTTTTAAATATCATTTTCCCTTTGGTAAATAAGGAAAAACATAATGTTTACAGATAAAATCTGATTGTGTTTCAGTACTTCCTGTAGAATAAAGATTAAGAATTCAAGAATTTCCCTGTAGCTATGAAATCAAACTAGGGAAGAAGGTCAAGGGGTGAAGATAATCGAGTGAGTGAGCAGAGGCAGGGGCTCCATGCCTGGTCAAGTTTCCTGTTTGAGTAGGACTCCAAGCAAACTCTGGAGAAAATAGATATGGAGGAAACAGAATGACATGTTTTTAGATTTGGTAATTGTAGTCATTTTAACCACGTTAGACAGTGAGAGTTTCCAATACATTCTAGAATTATAATTCAACTGGAATTCTGGGACTTGAAGAACATGGTCTAAAACTCCCTCTGTATTCCATAATATCTCTTGGATAAATTAATTCCAGATTTATAGAATGTTCGTAGATGCAGAAAGTGAATTTGTCTTTTAAAAAAGTGATTAATACATCTAGCATGGCAAATTGATGGCCTGTTGCATCTGACTAGTGCATTGCACAGTGTCCTTCAATTATGATGTCCTTTGAATAATTACTAGGTAGAAATATGCCTTTTTTTTTTTTGTAAACATCTAAGTGCTCTGAGTTCCTCTAACAGAATACCACCTCATCTGGGGCTGAAAACTCAAAAGCCTACAGGATGCCAGGCAAGTAAACTAAAAAGGAGTACTGAGTAGCAAGAAGGGACCATGGCAATTGTGGAAAGTTTGAGCATGCAAGTCTAACTGAAGGCATTCAAACACGTATTTTTCAAAACACTGGGGAGGCTCAATGAAACACATCCAAGGACCACCACTTTGCGACTCCTGAACCAAGCAAAACCAACTGGTGTCCTGTTGTAGGCTTGTATTGTAGAGCTTTAAAGCTATAATCCCTTGAATTATTTGATATTTCTTTATAACTTTTAACATGCCATTTTCTTGCCAGCCTCTCTTCTCCTCCAGAGAAAGAAAACAAAACTTGAAACAGACAAACAACCCTGTGTGTTCTTTAAACTGTAGCAGCTGTGGCTAAACATTTAGGAAAAAATTATTTCTATGGATATTATTATTCCCTGTGTACTATTCTGGATGGGGAGAAAAATAAACTTTTTTCATGTATATGTTAAATAACATGGTGTAGACACAACATATGCTGCCTTTGTCACTTAGACATTTTCACGTTGAGATTTGAGTTGTGTTCAGAAATTTAAATTAATGTAACTTCTTGATACAGATATCTGCCAAAGTTTACAAGCATAAATCTCCATAGGGTATATGTTTTTTTAGGGATAAAAGAAAAAAAGAACTTTCTAGCAATGCAAAAAAAGAGCTTTCAGGGTGTGCTTATTTTTACTGGAGTTGACTTTTATTTCTTATTCCTTGGCACATTGTGCTGACCTTATAAATACTATTGGATGTTAACCTTGTAAATATAAATAGGAATTGTCAATAACGGAAATTGTATTTCTGAACACAGAGGTCAGATTCTCCTTTAAGCTGCATGAGATTGCTTTGTGAGCTTTTAGTATGGAAGAGTAATAAAATGATTTTGGGGGGAAGCTTTTTCAATGAAAGTGGTTAACCAAGTTTTCTAATAATAGAGATTGCTTAGCACATGCTGCACAATGGAAACTCAGCAAAATAGTCTTGTTCCTCAGTTGAAGGTGTAGAAATGCTGCCCTACACTTGTGTTAGAGAAGGAAATATGCTTGACTATTTCAATCTAACAAACAACCTAAACTGAGTCATGGGACATCTGATGAATAAAGAAGTCCTTGCCCTCATATGGAGAGCATATGGTACAGAGCTGTGCTGTCCAATATGGTAGCGACTAGCTACATGTGACTATTTAAATGAAAATTAATTAAAATTAGAAATCCAGTTCCTTAGTTCTACTGGTCACATAACAAGTTTTCAATAGCCATATGTTGTAGTGACTATCATATTGAGCAGCACAGATATAGAACATGTCCATCATCACAGAATCCATTGGGCAGCACTGGTGTAGAGATAGTGAACTCACCTCTGGAGTCAGACTGATTGGGTTTGAAACTAAGTTGTACCACTTACCAGCTGTGTGAACTCAGAAGAGTTTCTTGGGATCAACATGCCTCAGTTTCCCCTATCTGCAAAATGGGAATGATACTCATGAGGGCTGCTATGAGGATTAAATGAATTTATTCATATAAAATACATTTAAAAATACCTGACCTATAGGAAGTATAGAGTAGATATTGGGGTTGTTCCTCAGTAGATGTTTCACAGAACATTCTGAACACCCAGAAGAGGCAGCAAATTAATTCTGACCCAGAGAGACTGAGGAAGCTTTGTGGAAATGGTGATATTTAAATTGTACTTAGAATGATGAATTTTAAAATGTGAAGAAGAGAAGTGGATGGGGAGGGGGAGAGTATTCCAGGCACGTGGAACAGCTTATGCAAGGGCATGGGGGCAAGAAATTACATGGTATATTTGCACAATGGCAAATCACCCAATTTGTCTGTGGAAAGAGGAATGGATGGCAGAAAGTGAGGCTAGAAGGGCAGGTGAACAAAGACTGTGTTGTTCCTTGCATGCCATGCTGAAGAGGCTAGATTTTATCTTATAAATAAGGAGCCAGTGAAGATTTCTGACATGACCATATCCAAGATAACTATGGTGATATTGTGGAAGATGGATTTAAGTGGGGGTCCAGCAATCAATCAGAAAGGGAAAAAGGGGGATAATGAAATCTTGAACTCAGGCTGAGAGAGTGTGGAGGTGAAAGGGAGAGGAGTGTTGATAAGTGTTCAGCATGAATTACATGTGGGGAGGCAGAAAGAGGGGATTCAAAGATTTGGGTGGAGACTTCAGGAGAAGGGTTGGGTATCTCATCTCCCATGAAGGCTTCCTTGACCTCGTCAGACAGTGCTGACAGCATCTTGCTTTGTGCCTCAAATTCCAGCTCTAGATGGCAGCGGCCCCCAGTCACCAGTGCTGCCTTATGCTAATCTGGTTCTCCCTGTGGTAGGTTGTGATTCCATAAGGAGAGGACTGGGCAGTGTCTATACCATTAAGAGGGGTCTAGACCATGTCTGCACTGTCATGTGCCTTTTTGTGGACCCTCCCACACCCTCTTTCTTGTCATCAGAGCTCCCCTCCCCTCCTACTAAAATGCCAGATGCCTGTGTTCCTAGCCTCCCTCACAGATAAGGCATGGGCACATGATGCAATCCTGACCAATGTGAACTGGGGAAATACTGGGGCTGAGGCTGGGGCTGTACAAAGACTTTCTTCCAGGACTGAAGGAGAGAGTTGGGAAACTTCCTACCTCTTCCTGCTCAAAGACGCTGTTCTGCAAAAAAGTAGGCAAAGGTCATGAACAGATACTTGTCAAAAGAAGGCATAAAAGTGGCCAATGAACATTTGAAAAAATGCTCAGCATCACTAATCATCAGAGAAATGAAAATTAAAACCACAGTGAGATAACATCTCACGTCAGTCAGAATGGCTATTCTTAAAAATTCAAAAAATAACAGATATTAATAAGGATGCAGAAAAAAGGGAGTACTTATACACTGATGGTGGGAATGAAAATTCATTAAACCCCTATAGAAAACAATGTGGAGATTTATCAGAGAACTAAAAATAGAACTTCCATGTGACCCAGCAATTCCACTACTTGGTTTCAACCCAAAGGAAAATAAATCATTCTATCAAAAAGATGCCTGTGCTTGTATGTTCATCACAGCACTATTCACAATATGAAAATCATGGAATCAACCTAGGTGCCCATCAATGGTGGACTGGACAAAGAAAACGTGGCACATATACACCGTGGTATACTATACAACCATAAAAAGAGTGAAATCATGTTCTTTGCCACAACATGGATACAGCTGGAGTCTATTATCCTAAGTGAATTAACACAGAAACAAAAATCAAATACCACAAGTTCTCATTTATAAGTGGGAGCTAAACAGTGGGTACACATAGATGTAAAGATGGAAACAATAGACATTGTGGTCTCCAAAAGGAGGGAGGGAGGGAGGGAGGAGGGCAAGGGCTGAAAAACTACCTATTGGGTACTATATTCACTACTTGGGTGATGGGTTCAGTGGAAGCCCAAACCCCAGGATTACACAATATACCCATGTAACAAACCTGCACACATACCCCGTGAATCTTAAAAAAAAAAAAAAAAAAAAAAAGCCATCAAAAGAAAGACACTGTTCTGTGAAAATGTAACAGTTAGATATGTGGCTGCCCTATTGTCACAATGAGGCAAAGGTGAATAGATCGTAGAAGGTGATTCTGAGCCCTGATATTGTTGAGGCTCTGGACTAAACATGGAACTGCCATTCTCCACAAAATTCCTCCTATCCTTGCTCTTTATGTGCCCTTTAAATAGGTGTTGTCTTACTTCACTTAAAATCACTTTAATGGAAAAAGGATTGTGTGTGTCCAGTGATTACACTGCAGCAAGCACATACCAATGTTTTATAAAATGTTTAAGTTTAGTTGTGCAAATTGGGTTATTAGGAGTTCTGTTTGTAAGGGAGAGAATACATTTGGTTTTGATTGATTCATTTGATATATCTCTGAGATATAGAAAGGAACACAGGCCAGGCACAGTGGCTCATGCCTGTAATCCCAGTACTTTGGGAGGCCAAGGCAGGTGGATCACCTGAGGTCAGTTTGAGACCAGCCTGGCCAACATGGTGAAACTAAAACTACAAAATTAGCCGGGCATGATGGCACATGCCTGTAATCCCAGCTTCTCAGGAGGCTGAGGTGGGAGAATCGCTTGAAACCGGGAGGCAGAGGTTGTAGTGAGCCAAGATCATGCCATTGCACTCCAGCCTGGGAGACGAGCAAAACTCCATCTCGAAAACAATAAAAGAAAGGGACACAGCTAGAATGAACGTGTATTTGGGTCTCACGGGAGAGAGAATGACTAAAGTTACAGATTTGTATGTCCTAGCCACACATACATGCAAATTTACATGTTGGGGAAGTGAGGCCATCTAAGCAGAGCATGCAGAGATAATTTTTTAAAAAGGGTTGGTCGCCAATCCTCTTGGTGGGGGTGGGAGCAGTGAATGTTGAGAAAAAATGAACATAGACACAGTCATGAGGGGAACCAGGCTGAAACTGAGATGGCAGCGAAGGAGGGAAGATGTTTCCAGAATGGGATGGCAATGCCAGACACCTTGGAGGGTTACTCCCTGTCCATGTAGACATGGTGGACATCTGTCCTGTGAATTTTCTCCCAGTGACCTGCCTTTTTTCTCTGTCTCCTGTTCCTTTCCAACAAAGTCATTTTAATTGAAGACTTTTCTGCTACTTGCGGTGGACTTGTTATTATCTATTATCTTCTAGGCCATCTTCAAGGTTTCTCAGTGTTAGCATTGTTGGTATTTTAGATTGTCCTGTGCATGGTAGGATACTTAGTGGCATCCATAGCCTGTATATACTGGATACCAGTAGTACCTCCCATTCCCCCATTGTAACAAACAAAAATATCTCCCAACACTGTCTAATACCCCATGAGATGCAAACTTGCCCTCAGTAGAGAACCACTGCTCTAGGCAAAGGGTTTGGTTATATGCCAAAATCTAAAGAACAAATAGGAGAGACTACGTAATATCTGTTATAAATCATTGGTAAGCCCATTAGAATCCATCAAACAGCCTACAGATTGGGTGGTTGGGAGGGCAGGGCCAATGGGGAATGGGAGTGGGTGGCTGTGCACAGGGGATCATCAGTGCTGTGGAGGGAGGATTAGTGTGGCTAGAACATTTCAGGGAACTTCTAAGGAGTCAAGGGGACACCAAGAAATCACTCTTGGTGGTTATCATTGGAGGAATTCAACGACAGTTCCTGCCTAGTTGGAGATATGACACTGGTGATAGGTTTTTGGGAAAAGGGCTCCCCAAATCAGGAACTCCACCATGAAAACTAGTTTATATTTCAAATTCAAGGCTGCAAATTAAAACTGCCTCATTATACTCAATTCTCAAGGTTTTAAAGCTGAAATAGAATACAGCATCTTTATAAAATCTCTCCCTTCTCCTCCTTGCCCCTCTTCAGAGATTGTCAGTTTATACACAGTAAAGAGCTCAGTATCTGTGACAGCACTGCATGCTATCTGCTGGATTAGTATTAAAGTATTCTGGAATCAGCAAAGAATTACTGCAGGACAATACGGCAATGAAGATTCAGAGAATGGATATTTATTAGTGAGTAAATCTCTTTTTAGCCCTGTAATTCCCAAATTAAAAACAACACAGCTGGCATCCTTTTATGAAACATTAGGCAAACACATCAAACTCCCTTCCCTCCCACCATCTAAATTCCTGATACAATTTCCAAGATTCCTTTCCCCCACCATTGTGTTTCTAATAAAAATAGAGAATTTTTATTCTGGGCCAATGAGATTCTGTATTGCTAGGACCAGGGGAAAAATAAGGGGGAAAAGAAACCCCAGCATGTTTTCATTTTTTTCAGGAACTGTGGGCTTTAATCACAATCGATGATTAATTCTAACATCTTTATTTAAATGCCAGCATTGTTATGATGAGTAAACGCCAGTCAGCTGCACAGTGGCCCTATTAAATAAATGCAGTGAACCTTTCTTCTTGCCTGCAGGTTGGTCCCTGCAGCCTTTGCCCTTCCTTTCCCATCTCTACTTTCTCCAGTTCCCAAATGATTAATCACAGTATCTTCTGTATGGTCATTAGTCCTGGAAGATGTGCCAACTTGAAATAATGATTTTTGGAACAAAGGGGAATATCTCTTGTGATAAGACTGAGACATGCTAAGGTTTAACTTCCCCTTAGGAGGAACTTTTTCAGTTTCTAAGAAGAAAGAAAAATAACATTTAATGAAAACCTACTGGCTGCTAGGATTTTCTCTCATTTGCTTCTCACAGCAACCCTGGGAAGCAGATAGCAGTTTTTTTTATTTGACAAATAAATCAAAACTCAAAGAGTTAATGAAATCTGCACAAGGCCATAGTGTTAGTAGATAATGAGCTCAGATTCCAAGGACAAAGTGCTTTAGCTATGCCACCAGACGCTTTCCTGCGGGTCCAGCTGCTGCTCATTCTAGGAAGTCTAGGAGCAGAGGCAGCCCTAGACAAATGGAGAAGAGAGAGATGCATTTTATCTTCAGTATCCCCCAAAGTACCTTTCTGCATGTGTCTAGCTGGACAATCTGAGGCATCTGAAAAGTCAGGGTAATAATGGCCAACTGCTTTAGCAAGCGTTCTCCAACTTCAGTGCTGTAATGTGGTAAATGGTTTAATTGCCCCCAATTGTTTAAAGTTATAGATCAGGTCCTATTATGTAAGGAGATTGTCATCCACATCCACTGCCCTGTAACTTGATATGCCTTTCTATGGGGGGTGTATTAGTCAACTTGGGCTGTCGTAACAAAGTACCACAGACTTCATGGCTTAAACAACAAAAATTAATTTTCTCACAGTTCTGGAGGCTGGAAGTCCATTATCAAGGTGCCAGCAGATGCGATTTCTTCCAAGGCCTCTTTCCTTGACTTGCAGGTGGCCGCCTTATTGCTATATCTTCACATGGCCTTTTTCTGTGTACATGTGCGTTCCTGGTGTCTCTTCCTCTTCTTATAAGGACACCAATCCTATTGGATTAGGGCCCCATCCTTATGTCTTCATTTAATATTAATTACCCCTTTAAAGGCCTTATCTCCAAATACAATCACATTGGGAGTTAGGGCTTCAATTTATGCATTTGTGGGGGACATGATTCAGTTCATAACATGGGGAAAGTAGAGTTTCCATCCCATTGACTGGGGCTTGGTAAGTGGAATTTGAGCAAATGTAATAGATGCTGTATCTTAGTGGAAGTTTAAGAGCTTTGCATAGCAGTTCTGTTGCTGGTTCATTTTCCCCTATGCCATAAAAACAGCCCCAGGCCAGGCATGGTGGCTCACGCCTGTAATCCCAGCACTTTGGGAGGCCGAGGCGGGCGGATCACGAGGTCAGGAGATCGAGACCACAGTGAAACCCCGCCTCTACTAAAAATACTAAAAAATTAGCCAGGCGTGGTGGCAGATGCCTGTAGTCCCAGCTACTTGGGAGGCTGAGGCAGGAGAATGGTGCGAACCTGGGAGGCGGAGCTTGCAGTGAGCAGAGATCGTGCCACTGCACTCCAGCCTGGGTGACAGAGCAAGACTCTGTCTCAAAAAAAAAAAAAACCAGCCCCAAATAGGGAGTGATCCTTCAGCTTGGATTCTGGAATAAAGAAAGCATAAGGAGCATGGCCACAGTCAACAGCAGTTAACACGTAATATGAACCACAAATAAACTTTTGTTGTCATATGCTATTGAGAGTTTTGGGATTGTTACCACAGTATAACCTAACAAAAGCTAACAGATACACCTAGTAACATTAAAAAAAAATGTATTTCTTGCTCAGTTACAGTATGATGCAGGTTAGGTATCTCTCCTTTTTGTCTCTCTTTCTCAATAGTAATTTAGAAATCTGAGTTCTTTGTATCATGAGGGTAGCTACACAGCTGGAAACAAGACAGAGCCAATGATTTCTTGGGAGATTTTAGTGGACAGGCCTAGAAATGGAGCATATCACTCTGTCTTCATTTCTTTGATGAGAATTAATCATGTGGCCCAAACTTAAATGCAGGGTGTATTGGGCATTCTTGCATGGCTATAAAGAAACATCTGAGACTGGGTAAGTTATAAAGAAAAGAGGTTTAATTGGCTCACAGTTCTGCAGGCTTTACAGGAAGCATGGTGCTGGCATCTGCTCGGCCTCTGGGGAGGCCTCAGGAAGCTTAAAATCATGGCAGAAGGCAAAGGGGGAACAGGCATATCACATGGTCAGAGTAGGAGCAAGAGAGCGGGTGGGGGGGTGCCACATGTCTTTTAAACAACCAGATCTCTTGAGAAGTCACTCACTATCACAAGGACAGCACCAAGAGGATGGTGCTAAACCTTTCATGAGAAACCCAACCCCATCATCCAGTCATCTCCCACCAGGCCACACCTCTACTACTGGGGATTACAATTCAACATGAGATTTGGGATACAGAAGCTGGGCTGAAGGGAGAGCAAGCTGGGAGCCCTGCATGGGCTATCACACACTGGGGCTTATATTGGAACCACAAAAGCTCCAGAGGAATTGGTGATTTAAACTGGCAAGGAGCAACCTGCTCTCACCACAGACCTCTGAAACCCCAGCAGGAGGGGACCCCTTGACACTTGAGGTGGCAGGAAGAGCTTCTTAGAGAAGTGGTGGGACAGCAAGCCAGCTGATGTGGAGCCTAGAGAGTTTGGTGTGGGAGCATCTATAGCAGAGCATGGCCAGGGATGGCCTTTTCTTTAGGCTCGACTTGTTTCCATAAGGACCTTAGCCCTTTAGGGAACAGTTGGACCTGATCTCTGCAAGGTAGTCTTGCACATCAGGTGGGGCAGGTCCGACCTGAGCACCTCTTGGTCTGCTGGCCTCTCCTGGGGCCCCAGCCAGGCCATGCCTACTTACAGGGCAGTCTCAGGTGCTCTGGGTGCCCACACCATAACTTCTGCACTGGCAGACCATGACTGACCAGTGGAGAGCTCCAGTGAGGTAGCCCCTTTGGCCATATGCAGCAACCCACGTGCTCCCTCCCCATACTGCAGCTTCCCCAGGCCTACAGCAACTCCCTACATTGCTTTGCTGGCATGTGTCTGCATGAGCAGGTTTTGCTTTACTTGCCATGCCAGCATGTGGAAAAGCAGTCCACTCTCCTCCACTCCACCAACTCCCATTGCAGGTGGAGACTTGGTGGGCACAGAATCAGCAAGCCCCACCCCTGCCAGTGCCCTACCCTTGCACTAAAACTGTACAGAGAACAGCAGATTTTCCCACCCCCTGAGTGATCACTCCTGTTTGCTGGGCACAAAGAAGGCACCTAGACCTGTGCCTGCCAGCACCCCACCCGAAGCCAACACCACCTCAAGGGCAACCATGCATACAGTCTCCAACAGGGCCCCCTTACCGCCACCCCAACTGCATTGCCTCTGACACTGTGGTGAATATCTGCAGAGAGGCAAGCACCCTTGCATCCACTAGCACTCTATTGCAGCTGCTCATCTCAGCCCCACCCCCACAGTGGATTCCAAGCTTGAAGAGCCAGAGAACAAAGTTGGGGCCCAATACAAGTCCCCCAGCATTAGAACATGCAGTCCAGGTGTTGAGAGTTGAGCCTTGACTTCTAAAATATCCCAGAAACAAAGTCAGTTGGCTGAATCCACCTTATACCACAAACCCTCAAGGTCATCAAATAGGATAAAAGAAAATTTAAAAACCATCCAAAGGTTGGCAACCTCACGGATTGGAGGTGGATAAGCCCACAAAAAATGAGAAAGAATCAGCACAAGAATGCTGAAAACTCAAAAAGCCAGAGTGCTTTCTTCTTTCCTCTAACTGACCACATCACCTTTTCAGCAAGGGTTTGGAACCAGGCTGAGATTGAGATGGCTGAAATGACAGAATTCAGAATATGGATAGGAATTAAGATCATCAGCTATAGGAGTACATTGAAACCCAATGCAAGGAAGCTAAAAATCATGATAAAATAATGCAGGAGCTGACAGACCAAATAGCCAGTATAGAGAAGAATGTAACCAATCTGAGAGAGCTGAAAAACATAGTACAGGAATTTCATAATGCAATCACAAGTATTAATAGCAGAAAAGACCAAGTAGAGAAAAGAATCTCAGAGCTTGAAGACTAGCTTTATAAAATGAGACAGGCAGACAAAAATAGAGAAATAAACAATGAAAAGAAATGAACAAAGCCTCCAAGAATCTGTGACTGAGTGGTGTCCCTGAAAGAAATGGAAAGAATGAAGTCAACTTGGAAAACATATTTCAGGATATCATTCATGAGAACTTTCCCAATCTAGCTAGAGAGGCTAGCATTCAAATTCAGGAAATGCAGAGAACCCCAGTAAGATCATCTACAAGAAGATCATCCCAAAGACACGTAATCATCAGATTCTTCAAGGTCGAAATGAAAGAAAAAATGTTAAAGGCAGCTAGAGAAAAAGGTCAGATTACCTACAAAGGGAAGCCCATTAGACTAACAGCAAACCTCTCAGCTGAAACCCTAGAAGCCAGGAGAGATTGTGGGCAAATGTTCAACATTCTTAAAGAAAAGAAATTCCAACCTAGAATTTCATATCTGTCCAAACTAAGCTTCATAAGTGAAGGAGGAATAAGATCCTTTTCAGACAAGAAAATGCTGAGGGAATTTGTTACCACTAGACCTGCCTTACAAGAGCTCCTGAAGGAAGCACTAAATATGAAAAGGAAAGACTTACTAGCCACTATAAAAACACACTGAAGTACACAGACCAGTGACACTATAAAGCAACCATATAAACAATTCTGCAAAATAAGCAGCTAACATGATGACAGGATCAAATCCACATATATCAATACTAAGCTTCAATGTTAATGGGCTAAATGTCCCAATTAAAAGACACAGAGTGGCAAGCTGAATAAAGAACTAAGACCCATTAGCATGCTGTCTTCAAGAGACCCATCTCACATGCAGTGACACACATAGGCTCAAAATAAAGGGATAGAGAAAAATCTAAGCAAATGGAAAACAAAAGAGCACAGGTTGCAATCCTAGTTTCTGACAAAACAGACTTTAAACCAACAGAGTTAAAAAAGAAAAAAACATGAAGAAGGGCATTACATAATGGTTAAAGGTTTAATTCAACAAGAAGATCTAAGTATCCTAAATATATATGCACCCAACACAGGAGTGCCCAGATTCATAAAGCTGGTTTGTAGAGACCTTCAAAGAGACTTACACTCCCACACAATAATAGTGAGAGACTTTAACATCCCACTGACATTATTAGATCATCGAGACAGAAAATTAACCAAGACATTTGGGACCTAGACTCAGCACAGGATCAAATGGACCTGATATCTATAGAACTCTCTACCCCAAAACAACAGATTATACATTTTTCTCATTGCCACATTGCACATACTCTAAAATTGATCACATAATCAGAAGTAAAACACTCTTCAGCAAAAGGGAAAGAGTTGAAACCATAACAAGTAACCTCTCAGACCACAGTGCAATCAAATTAGAAATTAAGACTAACAAATTCACTCAAAACCATACAATTACATGGAAATTGAATAACCTGCTCCTGAATGACTTTGGGGGTAAATAATGAAATTAAGGCAGAAATCAAGAAGTTCTTTGAAACTAATGAGAAAAAAGATATAACATACCAGAATCTCTGGGACACAGCTAAGACAGTGTTACGAGGGAAATTTATAGCACTAAATGCCCACATTGAAAACGTTAGAAGGATCTCAAGCTAACAACCTAACATCACAACTGAAAGAACTACAGAACCAAGAGCAAACAAATCCCAAAGCTAGCAGATGACAATCTGAGTTGAACTGAAGAATTATTGAGACATGAAAAACCATTCACAAGACCAGCAAATCCAGGAGCTGGTTTTTTGAAAGTATTAATAAAGTAGACTGCTAGCTAGACTAATGAAGAAGAAAAGAGAGAAGATTCAAATAAACACAATAAGAAATGACAAGGGGGATATTACCACTGACCCCACTGAAATACAAACAACCATCAGAGGATAATATGAATACTTCCGTACACATAAACTAGAAAATTTAGAAGAAATGGATACATTCCTGGACACATACACCCTCCCAAGACTGAACCAGAAGAAACTAAATCCCTGAACAGACCAATAATGAGCTCTGAAATTGAGGTAATAATAAACAGCTTACCAAAGAAAAAAGAAAAAATAAAAAAGCCCAGGACAAGATGGATTAACAGCTGAATTCTACCAGATGTACAAAGAAGAGCTGGTACCATTCCTATTGAAACAATTCCAAAAAATTGAGGAGGAGAGACTCCACCCTAACTCATTCTATGAGGCCAGCATCATCCTGATACCAAAACCTGGCAGAGATGCAACAACAAAAAAGAAAACTTCAAGCCAGTATTCTCAATGAACATTGATGTAAAAATCCTCAACAAATACTGGCAAACCAAATTCAGCAGCACATCATGAAGCTTATCCATTACAATCACGTAGGCTTTATCCCTGGGATACAAGGTTGGTTCAACATATGCAAATCAATAAATGTGATTCATCATATAAACAGGACTAAAGACAAAAACTACATGATTATCTCAATAGATGCATAAAAGTCTTTTGATAAAATTCAATACCCTTTCATGTCAGAAACTCTCAATAAACTAGGTATTGAAGGAACATGCTCAAAATAATAAGAGTCATATACAACAAACCCACAGTCAATATCATACTGAATGGGCAAAAGCTAGAAGCATTCCCTTTAAAAATCAGCACAAGACACGGATGCCCTCTCTCACCACTCCTATTCAGCATAGTATTGGAAGTCCTGGCCAGGGAAATTAGGCAACAGAAAGAAATACATGGTATCCAAATAGGGAGAGAGGAAATCAAACTATCCCTGTTTGCAGATGACGTTATCCTATATCTAGAAAACCCCATAGTCTCAGCCCAAAAGCTTCTTAAGCTGATAAACAACTTCAGCAAAGTCTCAGGATACAAAATCAATGTGCAAAAATCACTAGCATTCCTACATACCAACAACAGTCAAGCCAAATCAGGAACATAGTTCCATTCACAATTGCCACAAAAAAAAAGTATAAAATACCTAAGAATACAGCTAACTGGCGAAGTAAAAGATCTCTACAAAGAAACTACAAAACACTGCTCAAAGAAATCAGACATGACACAAATGGAAAAACATTCTATGCTCATGTATAGGAAGAATCAATATTATTAAAATGGTCATACTACCCAAAGCAGTTTATACATTCAATGCTATTCCTATTAAACTACCATTGAGAATCTTCACAGAACTAGAAAAAACTATTTTAAAATTCATATGGAACCAAAAAGGACCCTGAATAGCCAAGGCTATCCTAAGCAAAAAGAACAAAGCTGGAGGCATCACGCTACCCAACATCAAACTGTACTACAGGGCTACAGTAACCAAAACAGCATGGTACTGGTACAAAAACAGACCCATAGACCAATGGAACAGAATAGAGAACCCAGAAATAAGACCACACACCTAAGGCTATCTGATCTTTGACAAACCTGACAAAAACAAGCAATGAGGAAAGGATTCCTAATTAAATAAATGATGCTAGGATAGCTGGCTAGCCATATGCAGAAGATTGAAACTCGACCCCTTCCATATACCATATACAAAAATTAGCTCAAGACGGTTTGAACACTTAAATGTAAATCCCAAAAGTATAAAAACCCTGAAAGACAACCTAGGCAATACCATTCAGGATATAGGCACAGGTACAGGTAAAAATTTCATGATGAAGACACCAAAAGCAATTGCAACAAAAGCAAAAATTGACAAATGGGATCTAATTAAACTATAAAGAGCTTCTGCACAGCAGAAAGAGTAAACAGACTATCAAAAGAGTAAACAGACAACCTACAGAATGGGAGAAGAGTTTTGCAAACTTTGCATCCAACAGAAGTCTAATATCCAGTATCTATAAGTAACTTAAACAAACTTACAAGAACAAAGCAACCCCATTAAAAAGTGGGCAAAGGACATGAACAGACACTTTTCAAAAGAAGACATATGTATGGGCAACAATCATATGAAGAAAGCTCAACATCACTGATCATTAGAGAAATGCAAAACAAAACCACAATGAGAAATCATCTGTATTAGTCTGTTCTCATGCTGCTAATAAAGACATACCAAAGACTGGGTAATTTATAAAGGAAAGAGGTTCGACTCACAGTTCAGCATGGCTGGGAAGGCCTCAGGAAATTTAAAATCATGGCTGAAAGGGAAACAAGCACGTCCTTCACGTGGCAGCAGGAGAGAGAAGAATGAGAACTGAGTGAAAGGGAAAGCCCCATATAAAACCATCAGATCTCCTGAGAACTCACTCACTATCACATGAATAGCATGGGGGAAACCGTGCCCATGATTCAGTTACCTCCCACCACACATGGGGATTATGAGAAGTACAATTCAAGATGAGATTTGGGTGGGAACACAGCCAAACTCTATCACCATCTCACACCAGTCAGAATGGCTATTATTAAAGTAAAAATAAATAGATACTGGTGAGTCTGTGAAGAAAAAGGAATGCTTATACATTGTTGGTGGGAGTGTAAATTAGTTCAATCTTTGTGGAAGACAGTGTGGTGATTCCTCAAAGACCTAAAGACAGAAATGCCATTCAACCCAGCAATCTCATTACTAGGTATATACCCAATGGAATGTAAATTGTTCTGTTATAAAGACATATGTACATGCATGTTCATTGCAGCACTATTCACACTAGCAAAGATATGGAATAAACCTAAAAGCCCATCAATGATAGACTGGATAAAGAAAATGTGGTACATATACACCACGGAATACTATGCAGCCATAAAAGGAATGAGATCATGTCCTTTGCAGGAACACGGGAAGAGCCAGAGGCCATTATGCTTAGCAAACTAATGCAGGAATAGAAAACCAAATACCACATGTTATAAGTGGGAGCTGCATGATGAGAACACATGGACACATAGTGGGGAACAGCACATGCTGGGGACTGTCAGAGGGTGGAGGGTGGGAGGAAGGAGAGGATTAGGAGAAATAACTAATGGGTACTAGGCTTAATACTCGGGTGATGGAATAATCTGTACAACAGACCCCCATGACACAAGTTTACCTATGTAACAAACCTGCAGATGTACCCTTGAACTTAAAAGTTAACTAAAAAGAGATGTGAGTGGGGACAAAGATACAAACTATATCACAGGGGAGGCTTAGAAATACTTTTTCAGAATGGCTAGGAAAAGGAAATGTCTAACTTCTCTCTGCATGATTGCCTGTCCTCACTGTTGACTTCTTGAGGGGGCTCTTCTCCAGCTGTTAGTAATGCCCCAAGGGTGTTAACTGACCTTGGCATAAAGTGCTGGATACACATCTGTTTTAACAAAAACCTTTTAAATACCAGAAAGCTTTGTGAGCCCCAAAAGAATAAAATGTCAATGATCTTCCTGACAGATGGAGGTCGAACCTGTGTGCATCTGTTCACAAAGCTAGTCTTAACCTGACTGGTTCGGTGAGTATTTATTAAGCATTTGGCCATGCCCTGGACACTCTCCATGTGAGGCCCTATGTAATGTGCTGTCAGAAGCAGGAAGTGACTAATTTTGCTTGTGAGGTATTGAGAAGGTTTATGAAAGAGGTGACATTTGAGCTGGCCTGAAAGACGTTGGGAAGTCTGGAAAATGCGAGGTGGCAAATGGAATTCTAGTCAAAAGGGCACCATCGGCTGGGTGTGGTGGCTCACACCTGTAATCCCAACACTTTGGGAGGCCAAGGCTGGTGGATCACCTGAGGTCAGGAATTCGAGAGCAGCCTGGCCAACATGGTGAAACCCTGTCTCTACTAAAAATACAAAAATTAGCCATGTGTGGTGGCATGTGCCTGTAGTCCCAGCTACTCGGGAGGCTGAGGCAGGAGAATGGCATGAACCTGGGAGGTGGAGCTTACAGTGAGCCGAGATCATGCCACTGCACTTCAGCCTGGGCAACAGAGTAAGACTCTGTCTCAAAAAACATACAAACAAACAACAAAAAAAAATGGCACCATCATGAGAACGCTATCATACAGACACATGGAAAAGCACAATGTGTTGTGAAAAGTGAAAGTGGTAAAACATGGCCCAATCACAGCCTGCATTGGGCTAGGGATGCAGGGAAAAGAGATGACATGGAGTGACTTGAATGTTGGCTCCCCAAAAGATATGCCCACCAGGAAACTGTAGATATAACCCTGTTTGGAAAAGGACTTTGCAGATGCAAATAAATTAATAAGGATCTTGACAGGTGTTATCTTGAATTATCTGAGTGGGCTCTAAATCCAGCAACGTGTGCCCTTATAAGAGGAGGAGAAGAAACATACACACAGAGAAGGTGGCCATGTGAAGATGGAGGCACAGACTGTAGAGATGCAACCACAAGCAAGGGATGCCTGTAGTCACCACAAGCTGAAAGAGGCAAGGAAGAATTCTCCTCTAGAGTTTTCAGAGACAGTGGAACCTTATAGACATCTTGATTTCAGATTCTGTCCTCTAAAACTGTGTGAGAATACATTTCTATTGTTTTAAACCATGAAGCTTGTAGGAATTTATTATGGCATCCACAGGAAGCATGAAGATTTGACGAATCTGATTCTCTCTTGCTGAGGAGATTGTACAGCATCCAGAGAGCAGAGGATGGGCAGGGGAGGCAATTTGATCATCTTTAAGATTGAACCGATACGGTCCGCTTTGGACATCAGAGAGGCAGCTCTGGTGACTCTCTGAAGGATGTTGGGCCGTTATTATCAGTCTGCTTATGCTTAGGGAGTAGGTCAATGATGAGTTGTGGGTGAGTCTTGAAGTGTAGTGGGGATGAAGCTGGTACATCTGCATTGGCCATGAGGTTCCATAGTCACTTCCCAACCTGCGAGTTTCCCCAGCAGCCTCTCGGGGAAAACTTAATGTGCTGCCTTTATCTGGCTCCCTGAATAACCAGTTCATGACTAAAGAGAGGAGAAATAATTATTTTCTGTGATTTCTTTCTGAAAAAGACAGACATTTTGTAATCATCTGACCATACAGTATATGTAGTACTGACCTTAGAAATATTTCAGGTGCTACTGTGTGTGTGTGTGTGTGTGTGTGTGTGTGTGTGTGTGTGTGTGTGTCCCATCAGTGAGCCCGCAGATTCCATTGAGGCTTATTTAGTTATTTATTACTGCATAGAAAAACACCCCAAAACTTAGTGGCTTAAAACAACTACCTTTTTCTTCTCTTTTATAGTTCTATGAATTGACCAGGCTCAGCTATGCAGCTTTTCTGCTGGCCTTCCTTGAGGTCTGCCACAGTTGTAGTCAGATAACAAGCTGGGTCTAGAGTCATCCGGAGGTTCACCTTGGATATTAGGATGCCTTGGGCTATCTCCCTCTCTGTGTAGTCTCAGTACCTCTCCTCTCTTCTTAGCTTCTCCACATGGTCTCTACAGAAGGGCAGTGTGACTTCTTACATGGTAGTTTAAGGGTCTTAATGTGAGAGTTCCGAGAGAGAAGTGAAAACTGCTAGTACCCTTAAAAGTGAGTCTGAAATTGGGACAGACTTAACTCTGCTGCATTCTGTTGGTTAAAGCAGTCACAGTAAAGCAGATTCAGGGAAGGAGAAATAACTTCCATTTCTTGATGGGAAAAGACAAAGAGTTGGCAGCCATCTTTAGTCCATTTCAAGGCTATTTCTGAAAAGTTATACTTTTGCCATTTTCCATAAGCAGTACAAATGGAAATGGAGGAGGCACACTGTAGATATTCAATAAATATTTGATGGATGTATTGAATGAATGAATGTATATATGCAAAAGAGTTGGCCGTGTTTCAGAATTTCTAAGGGACCTTAAAAAGAGGATTTGCTAATAGCTAAGATATAGTACTGAACCTGCCCAGGGATATTGTTTAAGGGTTAGATTGGAAAAAGAAATGCTTCATGTCTGATTAAAAGCTTAATGTCAGCATAGAATGGTGTTACTAATTAAATCATATTATTAACTACAGAGTACATATATATACCACAATGCTGGGCCTGGGGAAGACTCAATGTTTGTCCACTCCCTTAACATTTAGGTGGTATACTTATCACAAGGAAATATTAATGATATTTCATTTGTTTATGAATTATAATCTAGCAGATAAAACTGTTGTAGACATGAATTCAGAAAGATGAGCTATTCACTTAAAAACTTAATAAAATTAAAAGGCTTTAAAGTCAATATATATATTTCATCTTTACTGAATAATTCTTCATTCATAAATCACACTGTTTCCTTTGCCCAACTTTTCCTAATATTTACTTTTCTTCCTTTCCTATGATAGGAATCCTGAAAGTCATAAGTTTTCTAACTTAAGGCAGTACTATTGCTTTAATATTATAAAGTAAATACTACTAGTTATTTTACTGATTTAGGCAGCATACAGAAGTCATATCAAAATTCTGAGGGAAAATAACAATAACTTTTTGGGAAAGTGTTACAAATAGATTAGTCAGCTGTCCAAATGGGAGTTGGGTGTGTAAAACTGTGTACTAGGTATTAAATGCCCAAAGCAAGTACTGTTCTCCTGTTTGAACAAAGGCAAGTACTCATGAGGACCAAAGAATAAAACAAACATAAAAAAAAAAAAAAAAAAAAGACTTGAATTTGAATGTCTGTTCCTGGGTGCCTTTACTTGTTCTACTCTTTGCCATATCCTTCATTCTCCTCTGTCTAGAACTCACAATTTCACAGGATTTGCTCCTGATTCCATTCAGATGCCTGCTCAAATTCCACCCCACTCACCAGAGTGTCCTGTCCTTATGACCCTTGCTAAAATAGCATCCCCATTGTTCTAACTTTCTTCATGACACATACACACAGTTGTTGCTTTCTTGTTTATAATTTGCCTCTCTCCACTGACAGTAGGGGCACTGCTTTCTCACTGTCAGCCCTGCAGTGCCTGGCACTTAGCAGTTGCTCAATAAATACCTGGGAGTTTAAGACCGAGTCCCCAAACATCAGCTTAGCGTAATGCACAAGAGATGAGAGCTCAGACACTCCAGACCTACGTACATGTATCTGCAAAAAAGAAAGATAAATACTGATGACTTAGGTCCCAGCCTTAGATTCATCTACACCAATTGTGGAAAAGGCTGCTGGTTCCAGATTTGACCTCGTTATTTACGGATCATAAGTAAACATTGTTTCTTCCTCTTTCAAGATTTCTCACCATCGGTATTTATTGTTTCATACTAACCATGCCTTTGCAACACTCCTCAGGAAGACAGGCTTCCTCTCATAACACCTCCTCCAGTTTCACCGTCCACTGGCTGCCCTACTTTTGGATTATAAGCTATGAGCTATCTTGGCAGTCTAAAATGATTGGTTGGAAATATCCTTCATTTGGATTGTTCAAAGTTTTCCAGATGTGTGGAGTAGCAGTCAGCCAGGAAAAAGTCAGTAGAATATCAAATGTGTTATTTATTTCTGCAAAATGATGTTCAACTCTTCTTACACCCAAATAAGTGCCCAGAAATTCCAAAGAATCAAAAACATCATTGTTTCTCAATGCTTCCACCATCAATTCTATTTCAGGAGCCAACTGTACTCATTCCCAAATGGGGAGAATAATTGTATGCATTTGTAGGATTGAAACAGAGTTTCCAAAATATTTGGTGACGTTATTGAGGCTGGCTTTGTGGGGTTTTTTTTTTTTTGGGCCAATCAATATCTCACGAGTAAATGTAGCATCAAATTGCATTATTTTAGTGGCAGGGCTTCTAATTATGATTCAGTTGATCAATCTGGTACTAAGTATGCAATAACCTTGCTCCCTTGTTTATGTTTGCCTCTGTGCTAATTTTCTTTTTAAATTGAACTCTTCAGAAGAGAACTTAAGGTGTAGAATTTTTTATTTCAGTTAGTTTTGGTTCATTCATAGTATATACCCAGCTCTCCTGGCCCATTGCCAGTCATACTTAAATGGTGGTTGAGCTAATCAAGATGGTTTGATCATGCCACGCAACTGCTCTACTGCCTCATAATCTCAGTTCAAATAATTCCAAGCAAGAAATGTAGAATTGGTCTACTATGCTGGGTAAATGGGAGGACCACTGCATGCTTACTGGGTCACTTCACTTGGTACTAAGACTTGAAGTTGTTAAGATTTTATCTGTTTGCTTGCCTTACTTGAGTCTCCCTAATTCTTTTTTTTTTTTAATTTATTTATTATTATTATACTTTAAGTTGTAGGGTACATGTGCATAACGTGCAGGTTTGTTACATATGTATACTTGTGCCATGTTGGTGTGCTGCACCCATCAACTCGTCATTTACATCAGGTATAACTCCCAATGCAATCCCTCTCCCCTCCCCCCTCCCCATGATAGGCCCCGGTGTGTGATGTTCCCCTTCCTGAGTCCAAGTGATCTCATTGTTCAGTTCCCACCTATGAGTGAGAACATGTGGTGTTTGGTTTTCTGTTCTTGAGATAGTTTGCTAAGAATGATGGTTTCCAGCTCCATCCATGTCCCTAGAAAGGACACAAACTCATCCTTTGTTATGGCTGCATAGTATTCCATGGTGTACATGTGCCACATTTTCTTAATCCAATCTGTCACTGATGGACATTTGGGTTGATTCCAAGTCTTTGCTATTGTGAATAGTGCTGCAATAAACATATGTGTGCATGTGTCTTTATAGCAGCATAATTTATAATCCTTTGGGTATATACCCAGTAATGGGATGGCTGGGTCATATGGTACATCTAGTTCTAGATCCTTGAGAAATTGCCATACTGTTTTCCATAATGGTTGAACTAGTTTACAATCCCACCAACAGTGTAAAAGTGTTCCTATTTCTCCACATCCTCTCCAGCACCTGTTGTTCCCTGACTTTTTAATGATCGCCATTCTAACTGGTGTGAGATGGTATCTCATTGTGGTTTTGATTTGCATTTCTCTGATGGCCAGTGATGATGAGCATTTTTTCATGTGTCTGTTGGCTGTATGAATGTCTTCTTTTGAGAAATGTCTGTTCATATCCTTTGCCCACTTTTTGATGGGGTTGTTTGTTTTTTTCTTGTAAATTTGTTTGAGTTCTTTGTAGGTTCTGGATATTAGCCCTTTGTCAGATGAGTAGATTACAAAAATTTTCTCCCATTCTGTAGGTTGCCTGTTCACTCTGATGGTAGTTTCTTTTGCTGTGCAGAAGCTCTTTAGTTTAATGAGATCCCACTTGTCAATTTTGGCTTTTGCTGCCATTGCTTTTGGTGTTTTAGACATGAAGTCTTTGCCCATGCCTATGTCCTGAATGGTACTACCTAGGTTTTCCTCTAGGATTTTTATGGTATTAGGTCTAACATTTAAGTCTCTAATCCATCTTGAATTAATTTTCGTATAAGGAGTAAGGAAAGGATCCAGTTTCAGCTTTCTACTTATGGCTAGCCAATTTTCCCAGCACCATTTATTAAATAGGGAATCCTTTCCCCATTTCTTGTTTCTCTCAGGTTTGTCAAAGATCAGATGGCTGTAGATGTGTGGTATTATTTCTGGGGACTCTGTTTTGTTCCATTGGTCTATATCTCTGTTTTGGTACCAGTACCATGCTGTTTTGGTTACTGTAGCCTTGTAGTATAGTTTGAAGTCAGGTAGTGTGATGCCTCCAGCTTTGTTCTTTTGACTTAGGATTGTCTTGGAAATGCGGGCTCTTTCTTGGTTCCATATGAACTTTAAAGCAGTTTTTTCCACTTCTGTGAAGAAACTCATTGGTAGCTTGATGGGGATGGCATTGAATCTATAAATTACCTTGGGCAGTATGGCCATTTTCACGATATTGATTCTTCCTATCCATGAGCATGGTATGTTCTTCCATTTGTCTGTGTCCTCTTTTATTTCACTGAGCAGTGGTTTGTAGTTCTCCTTGAAGAGGTCCTTTACATCCCTTGTAAGTTGGATTCCTAGGTATTTTATTCTCTTTGAAGCAATTGTGAATGGAAGTTCATTCCTGATTTGGCTCTCTGTTTGTCTGTTACTGGTGTATAAGAATGCTTGTGATTTTTGCACATTGATTTTGTATCCTGAGACTTTGCTGAAGTTGCTTATCAGCTTAAGGAGATTTTGGGCTGAGACAATGGGGTTTTCTAAATATACAATCATGTCATCTGCAAACAGGGACAATTTGACTTCTTCTTTTCCTAACTGAATACCCTTGATTTCTTTCTCTTGCCTGATTGCCCTAGCCAGAACTTCCAACACTATGTTGAATAGGAGTGGTGAGAGAGGGCATCCCTGTCTTGTGCCAGTTTTCAAAGAGAATGTTTCCAGTTTTTGCCCATTCAGTATGATATTGGCTGTGGGTTTGTCATAAATAGCTCTTATTGTTTTGAGGTATGTTCCATCAATACCGAATTTATTGAGCGTTTTTAGCATGAAGGGCTGTTGAATTTTGTCAAAAGCCTTTTCTGCATCTATTGAGATAATCATGTGGTTGTTGTCTTTGGTTCTGTTTATATGCTGGATTATGTTTATTGATTTGCGAATGTTGAACCAGCCTTGCATCCCAGGGATGAAGCCCACTTGATCATGGTGGACAAGCTTTTTGATGTGTTGCTGAATCCGGTTTGCCAGTATTTTATTGAGGATTTTTGCATCGATGTTCATCAGGGATATTGGTCTAAAATTCTCTTTTTTTGTTGTGTCTCTGCCAGGCTTTGGTATCAGGATGATGTTGGCCTCATAAAATGAGTTAGGGAGGGTTCCCTCTTTTTCTATTGATTGGAATAGTTTCAGAAGGAATGGTACCAACTCCTCCTTGTACCTCTGGTAGAATTCAGCTGTGAATCCATCTGGTCCTGGACTTTTTTTGGTTGGTAGGCTATTAATTATTGCCTCAATTTCAGAGCCTGCTATTGGTCTATTCAGGGATTCAACTTCTTCCTGGTTTAGTCTTGGAAGAGTGTAAGTGTCCAGGAAATTATCCATTTCTTCTAGATTTTCCAGTTTATTTGCGTAGAGGTGTTTATAGTATTCTCTGATGGTAGTTTGTATTTCTGTGGGGTCGGTGGTGATATCCCCTTTATCATTTTTAATTGCGTCGATTTGATTCTTCTCTCTTTTCTTCTTTATTAGTCTTGCTAGTGGTCTGTCAATTTTGTTGATCTTTTCAAAAAACCAACTCCTGGATTCATTGATTTTTTGGAGAGTTTTTTGTGTCTCTATCTCCTTCAGTTCTGCTCTGATCTTAGTTATTTCTTGCCTTCTGCTAGCTTTCGAATGTGTTTGCTCTTGCTTCTCTAGTTCTTTTAATTGCGATGTTAGAGTGTCAATGTTAAATCTTTCCTGCTTTGTCTTGTGGGCATTTAGTGCTATAAATTTCCCTCTACACACTGCTTTAAATGTGTCCCAGAGATTCTGGTATGTTGTATCTTTGTTCTCATTGGTTTCAAAGAACATCTTTATCTCTCTTCATTTTGTTATGTACCCAGTAGTCATTCAGGAGCAGGTTGTTCAGTTTCCATGTAGTTGAGCGGTTTTGATTGAGTTTCTTAGTCCTGAGTTCTAGTTTGATTGCACTGTGGTCTGAGAGACAGTTTGTTATAATTTCTGTTGTTGTACATTTGCTGAGGAGTGCTCTACTTCCAATTACGTGGTCGATTTTGGAGTAAGTACGATGTGGTGCTGAGAAGAATGTATATTCTGTTGATTTGGGGTGGAGAGTTCTATAGATGTCTATTAGGTCTGCTTGCTGCAGAGATGAGTTCAATTCCTGGATATCCTTGTTAACTTTCTGTCTCGTTGATCTGTCTAATGTTGACAGTGGAGTGTTGAAGTCTCCCATTATTATTGTATGGGAGTCTAAGTCTCTTTGTAAGTCTCTAAGGACTTGCT
The DNA here is from genome assembly GCF_037993035.2 of Macaca fascicularis. Lineage (NCBI taxonomy): Eukaryota > Metazoa > Chordata > Mammalia > Primates > Cercopithecidae > Macaca > Macaca fascicularis. Next base: position 11,694,893 of record NC_088395.1, read on the forward strand.
TCATGAATCTGGGTGCTCCTGTATTGGGTGCATATATATTTAGGATAGTTAGCTCTTCCTGTTGAATTGATCCCTTTACCATTATGTAATGGCCTTCTTTGTCTCTTTTGATCTTTGATGGTTTAAAGTCTGTTTTATCAGAGACTAGTATTGCAACCCCTGCATTTTTTTGTTCTCCATTTGCTTGGTAGACCTTCCTCCATCCCTTTATTTTGAGCCTATGTATGTCTCTGCGTGTGAGATGGGTCTCTTGAATACAGCAGACTGATGGGTCTTGACTCTTTATCCAGTTTGCCAGTCTGTGTCTTTTAATTGGAGCATTTAGTCCACTTACATTTAAGGTTAAGATTGTTATGTGTGAACTTGATCCTGCCATTATGATATTAACTGGTTATTTTGCTCGTTAGTTGATGCAGTTTCTTCCTAGCCTCGATGGTCTTTACATTTTGGCATGTTTTTGCAATGGCTGGTACCGGTTGTTCCTTTCCATGTTTAGTGCTTCCTTCAGGGTCTCTTGTAAGGCAGGCCTAGTGGTGACAAAATCTCTAAGCATTTGCTTATCTGTAAAGGATTTTATTTCTCCTTCACTTATGAAACTTAGTCTGGCTGGATATGAAATTCTGGGTTGAAAATTCTTTTCTTTAAGAATGTTGAATATTGGCCCCCACTCTCTTCTGGCTTGGAGAGTTTCTGCTGAGAGATCTGCTGTTAGTCTGATGGGCTTCCCTTTGTGGGTAACCCAACCTTTCTCTCTGGCTGCCCTTAAGATTTTTTCCTTCATTTCAACTTTGGTGAATCTGGCAATTATGTGTCTTGGAGTTGCTCTTCTCGAGGAGTATCTTTGTGGCGTTCTCTGTATTTCCTGGATTTGAATGTTGGCCTGCCCTACTAGGTTGGAGAAGTTCTCCTGGATGATATCCTGAAGAGTGTTTTCCAACTTGGTTCCATTTTCCCCCTCACTTTCAGGCACCCCAATCAGACGTAGATTTGGTCTTTTTACATAATCCCATACTTCTTGCAGGCTTTGTTCATTTCTTTTTCTTCTTTTTTCTTTTGGTTTCTCTTCTCACTTCATTTCATTCATTTGATCCTCAATTGCATATACTCTTTCTTCCAGTTGATCGAGTCGGTTACTGAAGCTTGTGCATTTGTCACGTATTTCTCGTGTCATGGTTTTCATCTCTTTCATTTTGTTTATGACCTTCTCTGCATTAATTACTCTAGCCATCAATTCTTCCACTTTTTTTTCAAGATTTTTAGTTTCTTTGCGCTGGATACGTAATTTCTCCTTTAGCTCTGAGAAATTTGATGGACTGAAGCCTTCTTCTCTCATCTCGTCAAAGTCATTCTCCGTCCAGCTTTGATCCGTTACTGGCGATGAGCTGCGCTCCTTTGCCGGGGGAGATGCGCTCTTATTTTTTGAATTTCCAGCTTTTCTGCCCTGCTTTTTCCCCATCTTTGTGGTTTTATCTGCCTCTGGTCTTTGATGATGGTGATGTACTGATGGGATTTTGGTGTAGGTGTCCTTCCTGTTTGATAGTTTTCCTTCTAACAGTCAGGACCCTCAGCTGTAGGTCTGTTGGAGATTGCTTGAGGTCCACTCCAGACCCTGTTTGCCTGGGTATCAGCAGCAGAGGCTGCAGAAGATAGAATATTTCTGAACAGCGAGTGTCCCTGTCTGATTCTTGCTTTGGAAGCTTCCTCTCAGGGGTGTACTCCACCCTGTGAGGTGTGGGGTGTCAGACTGCCCCTAGTGGGGGATGTCTCCCAGTTAGGCTACTCAGGGGTCAGGGACCCACTTGAGCAGGGAGTCTGTCCCTTCTCAGATCTCAACCTCCGTGTTGGGAGATCCACTGCTCTCTTCAAAGCTGTCAGACAGAGTCATTTGCATCTGCAGAGGTTTAGGCTGCGTTTTGTTATTGTTTACTGTGCCCTGTCCCCAGAGGTGGAGTCTACAGAGACAGGCAGGTTTCCTTGAGCTGCTGTGAGCTCCACCCAGTTCGAGCTTCCCAGCAGCTTTGTTTACCTACTTAAGCCTCAGCAATGGCGGGTGCCCCTCCCCCAGCCTCGCTGCTGCCTTGCCCGTAGATCACAGACTGCTGTGCTAGCAATGAGGGAGGCTCTGTGGGTGTGGGACCCTCCCAGCCAGGTGTGGGATATGATCTCCTGGTGTGCCTGTTTGCTTAAAGCGCAGTATTGGGGTGGGAGTTACCCGATTTTCCAGGTGTTGTGTGTCTCAGTTCCCCTGGCTAGTAAAAGGGATTCCCTTCCCCCTTGCGCTTCCCAGGTGAGGCGATGCCTCGCCCTGCTTCAGCTCTCGCTGGTCGGGCTGCAGCAGCTGACCAGCACCGATCGTCCGGCACTCCCCAGTGAGATGAACCCAGTACCTCAGTTGAAAATGCAGAAATCACCGGTCTTCTGTGTCGCTCGCGCTGGGAGTTGGAGACTGGAGCTGTTCCTATTCGGCCATCTTGCTCCGCCCCCCCTCGAGTCTCCCTAATTCTTAAAGCAGGAAAGTGTGCTTGAGTTATCACATAAGCAGTTCAGTCAGTGGCAGTTAGTGTACCTAGAAACAGGATGTTATGGCTGGAAGGAACACTTGATTCGCAATTTCCCCAAGCACAACACCAACATGCAGGCTATTGAGAAATGGAGAGCATCTTCCTGGCTGCTTGGGACAGTGGTTTCTAGGCTGTAGCCACTCCCAGGGAAGTCTCCATGGTAAGGGTAATTTAGTTAAGTCATGAGAAACACTGATCTTCATTATAATTGTAAAGAGAGCTTTTTGGGGAACAATTGCAGTTCCAGTTGTGTGTTTTTGCCAAATATAACCGGGGGCATTTAGTATTTTGAGATGATAGCTTGAGGAAGGAAGCCCTTATCTTTTGTAAAACAATTACTTGTTTATAATTAGTTACATACATGTGTTCCTTTGAGATTATAAACTCTTTGAAGTTATGAACAATGCCTATCTCTCCCACTGCTCTATTCTCAAGGCCTAGAACAGGGTCTGACACATGGCAGACGGTCAGTAAATATTTATAGATTGAATGATGAAGGAATGAATGATGTCCTTGAAGTTCATAGCAATTGCTATCCAAGATCATTTTGTTGTTGTTGTTTAATTTAATTTGTTTGTAGAGTAAGAGGGATCTTCACCATATTATGTGAACAGCAAAATTACGGGCAAGACAAATTACATGCAATTGATCTTTTCTTGTGAATTTTGAAGGTCAAGGTCTTTCATATATACCAATCTGTCAATAAACTTTGGCCTTTTGTGACACTGGATTTCTAGCAGCAACTATTAGTGATTTTTTTTTAACAGTATTGTTGGGAGGTTTGAGAGGTGATTATTATGAGAAATCTCATATTTACCTATAGGTCATTCTGGTATTTGCTTACAACTGCATTCTCCACAGCCCCCAGCACTTGGTAAAATATAGAAGCATTCTACTCTTCCTCTCCCACAGTTAGCCGTATGCCACTTAATATCTGTAGGTACTTCCTACACATCACTCCCTCTTGGAGAGGAAAAACAGCTCCAAATACAGTGGCTTATTCTAAAATGTGTTTAAGAAATACTTCAGCCTCAAGTATTTAAAAGCTTAAAGAGAGCAGTACCTTAGTTGGAATAAATCCAGTGTTCAAAGTTTGAAGAAATCCGGTCGGCTTCAAGCAGGCGTCTAGATTTATCCCATAGTTTAAAAGACTTAGGCAAGGGAGACTAAAGGCATGGAAGTTATTTTTAGCACCACTGAAATTGTGGAGGGACACTTACTGCTCTGCAAGTTGAGAAGGTTTTTCTGCTGTGCTTAAAACATGAGGTCTCCTTCCTCCCAAGGCAATAGTAGCTTCTAAGCCAGTGTTTGTGAGGCTGATAGGAGTCTTGTCAATTGTCACTCCTCAGTTGTGACCAGAGGCTTCTGGAAAGAACGTGCAGTGGAGATAAGAAGAAAACACACTTTCCAGATGCATATGAATGTTAAAGCTTTAAAGATGGACAAAGGCTAAAGAAATTAGCTTCTGATTTTGATGTAATGAAATAGCAACGTCAAAGCCTATACTGTTCCCTCTCAGTATAAACTTACATATTTAAAAAGAGTCGTATTTTAGCATAATTTTATGCTGGATTTTACATTTTTATAGTAAATTTGTTTCAACCTCTTACCCTGGGGGAATTTCATAGGCAATTATGTTGATTGTTTTTCTTTCCTTTTTTTTTTTTTTTTTTTTTTTTGAGACAGGGGTCTCACTTTGTTGTTTGTTGCCCAGACTAGTCTCGAACTCCTGGGCTCAAGCGATCCTCCTGCCCCAGCCTCCTGAGTAGCTGGGATTACAGGTGTGCACCACTGTGCCCGGCTATGTTGATTGTTTTTCTAATTGCAAGGTGCAGTTTAAAATTTATCATTACTTAAGTAAAAGTGTAATGACTGAAATAAAAATTAAGGCAGAGAGGAAGCACAAGGAGAACTCTAGTTATAGTAAAATTAAGGGTGAAGTAGTAACCTCCTGCCTCATGAAATCTAACGGAAATGAGAAAGTGGAAGTTTCCCCAAACACAGTAACATTTGTTATCCATTTAGGATCAGATTTTTGCCTGACAAAGGGGTGTTAAGGATTAGATTGTCTTCCACAATATTGGTCTCTTATTTTTAGAATATGTAAAAGGAAAGCACAAGATCAATTTTTTATTGTGATAAAATATACATAAAATCAACCATTTTAAAGTATACAATTCCAGGGCCTTTTAGTACAATGTTGTGCAACTGTCAGCACTAGCTAGTTCAATAACATTTTCATCACTCCAAAAGGAAATCTTGTACCTATTAAGTAGTCACTCCCCTTTACCCTCTCCTCTTAACCCCTGGCAACCAAGTACCAGACTTAGGTAACTGGTAAAAGCTGCTTTCTGTCTTTTGTATCTGCCTATCCTGGATATTTCATATAAATTGGATCTATTTTTTAAAAGGAGAAAATCCAAGCTAGCCATAGTTATCATTTGGTAAGTGACATAAAAGCAAATAGTTGGATTTCACAATCAGGAGAACTTTCCTTCTGCCAGCTAGCCATACCATAAGTGAAGGACAAACAGGGGAATCTTGATTGTTGAGCAGAAATGAGTGTTGGAATACCTAGGTACTATAGATGAGAGCCTAGAATTTCAGGTGAATTCCTGTGTCCCAGAAATTTTAAAAATTATTTCATCAATAATTTTCTGTCTTCCATTTTCTTTTTACTCTTTTTGGAGTAAAGACAGAAAAATTTTATTACATTCTGATTTTGGATCACTGGGCTGCTGATCCTTTGTCATTTTTTCCCCCTCTACTTTTAAGGCATTTACTCCATACTATTTATTTTTATTTTTTAAATTGTAAATAAAAGAAATTTATTTCTTACAGTTCTGGAGGCTAGTAAGTTTAATAGTATGGCACAGGCATCCGGTGCAGGTCTTCATGCTGCATTATCCCATGGCAGAAGAGCAGAAGGGCAAGGGAGCATGTATGAAAGAGAAAGCATGAGGGGCTGGGCTTGCTTTTATAACAACCCACTCTCTGGATAACTGACCCACTCCCAAGATAACTACATTATTCCATTCATGAAGGGTCCACCATCAGGACCTAATCATCTCTTATTGGGCCTCACTACCCAACACTGTTGCATTGTGGATTGTTTCCAACAAGTGAATTTTGGGAGACAATGCTATTTATTTTTAATTCCTATGAACTCTTAGAAAAAATATCTGGATGTTCGTTTTCTACAGGATCTGGGAAACTGGAAATCCAGTTGCTTCTTAAACATAATTTCAGCTTTTTTCCCTTTTTTATAACTCCGTCTTCTCCCCAATTCCCTGAGGTACTTAATGCTGCCAGTTCCTGAGGCTTTCGAGTAATCTATGGCAGGGATCAGCAAACTTCTTTTCTAAAGGGTGAGGTAGTAAATATTCTAGACTTTGTAAGCCATACAACTGCTGAACTATCAAATACAACTGCTCACAACTGCTCAACTCTGTCATTGGATTAGGGAAGCAGCCATAGATGATACAGAAATGAATGGGCATATCCTTGTTCCAATAAAACTTTCTTTACTGACCCCTGGTTTATGATCCATCTCCTTTCCAACTTCCAAGCTTTTGTTGCTGTCATTTGTCCCCACTCCATTTCTTGTTATTTTGAGACTGTTTATTTGTAATGCTTTTATAGTCATCTTACTGGAGTTTTAGGAGTGAAAGTACATAAAGATTTTGCTTCATCATCATCTTTACCTGGATACCACAGGTGAGTATGAATAAGGGGTAGTGTGAAGTATGAAAGTTTGGTATTTCCATTACTTTTTTTTTCCTGTAATTGGACCCAGACACCACAGGCTTTTTACACCCACTAATTTGCATCTTTTAATCTTCATTTTCCTTTCTTGTAACACAGATTTTACTGTCATTTCAGCTTTTATCTAGAAATCTATTTTCAGCAATAGGTAGGATCTTAGCATTTGTGATTTCATGTAAAATTAATAGAACCTAGATTATGGGCAGTGCAGTCAGTGTAGGAGACTAACTTGCAAAGTGCAGGTGAGAAAAACAGCCCTCCCAAAGAAGGACTAGCATCAGCAGAACATGCTGATAATCTGGAGGCTGCAGCTTCTCTGGCTGCCCACCAGGGGTAGAACTGAGGCCACTGAGAGCAGTTGCTAGTCCTCGCACCCCGAGACCTCGAGTAATGGTGGCAAATAGGACAGGAAGCCACTCTCTGAGTCAGCAGCTCCCAAATATAAGCCAGGAGTAGCAGCACATATGTTCCCAAACTGTGATTATGCTCTACAATCCCCTCCCTTCCTCTCCCAGAGCAAATTACAACCATTCTCAGTGTGCTACTGCTGAGGAAGGAGAACTGGAAAATAAATCCACTGTTTTTTTCCAATGAAAATACTGTTCATAAATGTTATAGAAGCAACAGCTTTCAGACATGACTGCACGTTGTGATCACCTGGGGAATTTTGAAAACTCCTAAAGCCCAGGCCCCACCCTAGACTGTTGATGTCAGACTCTCCGAGGGTGGGGCCCAGGCATTAGCATTTTAAAGCCCCCTGGAGGATTCCAGTGAACAACCAGGTTGAAATCTCATTTTCCTGCCCCTCCAACCCCCCAAGGATTTTCTTATCAGCTCGTTTCCTCAGCAAAGGTAAATTGACACTAGGACATGACAAAGAGAAAGAGTGTTCTGACGGGACAGGAAATTTAGGAAACTGTAGAGTATGATTATGGTTTTAGAACATAAGATTTTTTAAATGTAAGACAGAGTTATATCATATTTAATAAAAGTTCGAATTTAGGCACTATTTTAAGCACTTTCCATATATCATCTCATTTAATCTTCATAACAAAAGTATGATGGATTATTATCATTTTCATATTATTACCAAAAGAGATCCTAAAGCACAATGAGGTTAATTTACTTGTATTAGTCCATTTTGTGTTACTATAAAAGAATACCCAAGGCTGGGTAATTTATAAAGAATAGAGGCTTATTTGGCTCACAGTTTTGCAAGTTGTACAATCATGGCAGCAACATCTGTTCAGCTTCTAGTGAGGCCTCAAGAAGCTTTTACTCATGGTGGAAGGGTGAAGGAGGAGCAGGCATGTCACATGGAGAGAGAGAGGAGTAGGTGCCAGGCTCCTTTTAACAACCAGCTCTCAAGCTCTCAATAGAGAGGGAACTCACTCATTACCAAGAGGATGGCATTAAGAGATTTATGAAAGACCCACCCCCATGACCCAAATGCCTCCCACTAGGTCCATTTTCAACACTGGGGATCACATTTCAACATGAGATTTGGAGGGGACAAATATCCAAACTATATCACTTGTCCAAGGTTACACACAAGAAGTAAGTGGCAGACTTTGGGGTCCATCCCTAGCATTTAAGGTCATGGCTACACTGCCTCTACATCTAATTTTGCAAATAGATGATTCCTTCATAGAAAAGAATCAAATTATAATAAATATAAAACTGAGCAAAAATATAAATCTGTGGGTACAGCACATGTCCACAATCTTTTATCTCAATTCTGAAATCCCCCAAAGCTTTAAAAAAGTTTTGGAAATTTGGCCCCCAAACTTATTTGCCTTTAAGACCTGAATCTAACCCATGTGAGGCCATGTGTAATCCATTTTTTGCCCATTGTAGTATAAATATTCACGTTTTTTATGGCACAGTTATTACGTTTTACTATTCTTTGCTCTGGCAGACTCACCTAGGGCTGTTAGGTAATATATAGCTGTGGAAATCCAAAGTGCTGTGTGCCAAATGCTTCTAGCCCTCCATCCTCTAGACACATTGTAGTGTTGCCCTTTCCTTCCCTTTTAAAGTTGGTATGATCATGTGACTTGATTTGGCCAATGAAATGTGAACAGATGTAATATATGTCATTTCCAAGCAGCAGTTTTAAGAGACAGTTTGCAATTAGTTGTAACTCTCTTTCTAAAGTTGCTGGAACTCTGACTAGTAATACCCCTGATGGTGCTTGCTCTGTGTGATGGTTAATTTTATGTGTCAACTTGATTGGGCTAAGGGATGCCTAGGTAGCTGGTGAAACATTATTTCTAGGTGTGTCTGTGAAGGTGTTTCCAAAAGAGATGAGCGTTCACATTGGTAGACTGAGTAAAGAAGATCACCCTCCCCGGTATGGGCAGGCATCATCCAATCCACTGAAGGCCCGATTAGAGCAAAAAGGTGAAGGAAGGGTGAATTTTCTCTGCTTGATCTGAGGCATTTATCTTCTCCTGCCCTCAGCCATCAGTGCTTTTTAGTTCTTTGGCTTTCAGACTACAACTGGAATTTATACCATTAGCCCCCTGATTCTCAGGCAGTCAGACTCAGACTGAATTACACGACTGGTTTTTCTGTTTCTCTAGTTTGCATATGGCAGACTGTGAGACTTCTCAGTTTTCATAACCAGGTGAGCCAATTCCCATAATAAATCTTCTCTTACATATACCTAAACATATCCTATTGGTTCTGTATTTTTAGAGAATCTTGACTAATACACTCTTACAGCCTGGGACCTTGAAGAGATATAGAGCAGAGTCCCCCACCCCTGCTGCAAGTTGGATTTGGGGGAATTTTTGTTATTGAAGCATAATGTAGCCTAGCCTGACAGATACAAGAGTATATCACCTTACATTTCTAAAATCTGAAAGATTCTGAGTTCTGAAACAGAATTCACTTAGGGTTTCAGATAAGAGATTATGGATCTTTACTTGAATATTTGAATCAGGATATTTTCCCCTAAGAAAATTTGAACTGTGTCATTACTGTGAGTGCAGCTATTTCCTGAAAAGACTTAACTAGCCTCTGAGCAACATCCTCTGGATTGAGCTCTTGGAAGTCAGAGACTGTCTCATGTATCTTGGCAGCCTCAATGCTTGATATAAAATGAACACTTAGTGAATAGGTGCTGAACAAAATGAGTGGCATAAAGACAGTTCCTGAAGTGTGAGTCTTCAGGGCAAAGAGCAAAGAAAGAGAACATAAGAGGTGAAGGCAAAAGTTATCTATTACAGCTACTTCACAATTTACCTTGTTTAAATAATGAACTGGAGTCACGACAAACCCTGAGGACAGTATAGTGGCTGTAAATAAATGCTTATGGAGTGGAGACGAGGACTAACTGAGGTCATTTGAACAAGTAAGGCTCTTAGCATGGAATTCGTTTATACTTAACCTGCAATAATTTTAGCTATTATCAATATTAACTTTAAAATTGTAGCAATCCTTGGCCAGGAGCGGTGGCTTACGCCTGTAATCCCAGCACTTTGGGAGGCCAAGGCAGGAGGATCACCTGAGGTTGGGAGTTTGAGACCAGCCTGACCAACATGGAGAAACCCCATCTCTACTGAAAAAAAAGCCAAAAATTAGCTGGACATGGTGGCGCTTGCCTGTAATCCCAGCTACTCGGGAGGCTGAGGCAGGAGAATCACTTGAACCTGGGAGGTGGAGGTTGCAGTGAGCCAAGATCACGCCATTGCACTCCAGTCTGGGCAACAAGAGTGAAATTCCATCTCAAAAAAAAAAAAAAAAAAAAAAAAAAAAAGTAGCAATCCTTGTGAAACTCTATATAAGAGAAGGCAATTGCCTAACACTAATGTTTTTAAACTGGGCTTTACTGTGTTCTTTGGTGTTATGGACTGAATGTTTGTGTGCCTCCCTCCCCTAATTCAGACATTGAAACCCTAACCCCCATTGTGATGCTATTAAGAGGTGAGGCCTTTGGGAGTTAATTAGGTTATGAGGGTGGTGTCCTCATGAATGGGATTAGTGCCTCAGGGAGATCTTTTGCTCTCTTTTTGCCATGAGAGAATGCAACCCAGAAGCAAGCCCTCACCAGAGTCCAACCATGTTGGCACCCTGATCTTGGAATTTCAGCCTCCAGAACTGTGAAAAAAATACATTTCTGTTGCTTGTAAGTCACCTAGTCTATGGATGCATTGTTATAGCAGCCCAAGATGACTGTGACATACGGACCCTGAAGCATCTTTTTAGTTCCCCTAGGCTGGGGAATGTCAGAGCTCTTGGAAAGAGGAAGGGGAAGGGCCTGACATAGCAATGCCTGCTTCAACCTTAACCACTCTGCCTTACTGCCACCACATATTAGCATCCAATTAGGATTTTGTTTAAAGAAAAAGGGTCCTGTGGATAAAAGGAATCTTGAAAGCCATTTGAAAAATATATTTTAGAAAGATCTTCAGCAGCAATTGTTGAAAACCAAGGCTTTTTGATATATTTTATTTTAAAATAAAATGAATTAGTAATTGACTCATAAATCCTGGTATTCTGGCCAATTAAGATTTTAATGTAGCATCTTGAGATAACATTTGAAAAAAATATGCAATGCTCTGGCAGTCATGAGCATATAAATCCTTACATTTTCCCTGCCTCCTCAAAAACCAAAAGATAGAAATTTGTAGGTTAATCACACGAGGGCTTTGCTTAGCTAGAATTTAATGAGATGTTCCTTAAAGCTCCTGGAATCTTCTTCTTGGCTCGTGAATTAGTGGCTCTGAAGGGTACAGGTTATTAGTGTGTTCTGACTTAAGGCAAAATTAGAGACTTGGAGAAGAGGCTGTTCCATGGATTCCATTTTCATGGTCCCATTAATGTGAATGTAATGCCACTGAGTAACATTAGCTCAGTCTGGATTTAGGACTGTGTGGTGTCTGGTGCGTGTATACATGATGGCGTTCCCTTATGAACTGACTGGTTCATGTAGTCTCACACAAGAAGGTGCTTTCCTTACTCACCCTTCCTCCCCACTGGGGCTTCAGGGATTCCTGTTCTGAGGGTCTTGTGGGGAAAACAAAAAAGAAACTTGAAACTTCCTGAGCATGTGTCTGTCCAGAAGTAAAAGAGGGAGGAGAACTGCTTAGAACAGCTAATCTTAAGTTGGAGACATTCAGAAGGTGGCAAGTTTCCAAAGACAAGTCTGATTGTTTCAAAATTTTGGCTAGAGTGAACCCTGCAAAAGTGTGTGTGTGTGTGTGTGTGTGTGTGTGTGTGTGTGTGTGTATGCATGTGTTGGTAAGGGGAGGTAGAGGGGGAAAGTGGAATGTTTTTCCTTTTCTTCTTTTCTCCTATCTGGAATGTCTCTGATTCCTGGGATTTTCAAGTGAGACCAAACTGGTTGCTCAAATAGGTGGTGATCACACTGACTCAGAGGCCTGAGTAGGGCAAGTGGGCTGTGGCTTGGCAGAATCTGGGGTTCCTCTACTTGCCAGTGAGTTGCCTGATGGTTGAGACAATGTCAAATTGAACTTTTAGACTCTCAGAAGGTGCTCAGTTGTTTTTGTTTTCTTAGATTATGTAACTATTTTGTAATTAATAAAATTGTATATATTTAAGGTGTTCAACATGCTGCCTTGATATACATATACATAGTGAAATAATTACTAATGGTCAAACAAATTAACATGTGATATGGTTTGGCTCTGTTTCCCCACCCAAATCTCACACTGAATTGTAATCCCCATAATCCCCACGTGTCAAGGGTAGGACCAGGTGGAGGTAATTGGATCATGGGGATGTTTTTTCCCATGCTGTTCTTGTGATAGTGAGTGAGTTCTCAAGAGATCTGATGGTTTTATAACCGTCTGACATTTTCCCTGCTTACACTCACTCTGTCCTGCCACCCTGTGAAGAAGGTGCCTGCTTCTCCTTTTCCTTCTGTCATGATTGTAAGTTTCCTGAGGCCTCCCCAGCAATGTGGAACTGTGAGTCAATTAAACCTTTTTCCTTTATAAATTACCCAGTCTTGGGTATTTCTTCATAGCAATGTAAGAATAGGCTAATACACAGGTACATTACCTCACTTAGTTAAGTTTTTTTTTTGGGGGGGGGTGAGAGCACCTGAAATGTACTCTCTTAGAAAATTTCCAGTATGTGATACAGTATTATTAATTAGAGTCCTCATGTTGGACCTTAGAACTCCAGACTTATTCATTCTACATAACTGAAACTTTGTACTCTTTGACCAACATCTCCACATTTCTCCCTTCTAATTATTGAAGGCTCCTTTATTTCTTTTTAAAAATTGAGATATCATTTACATGCCATAAATTCACCCTTTAAAGACATATGTGCAGCCAACAAGCATATTTAAAAAGCTCAACATCAATGATCATTAGAGAAGTGCAAATCAAAAGCACAGTGAGATGCCATCTCACACCAGTCAGAATGGTTATTATTAAAAAGTCAAGGCTGGGCGTGGTGGCTCACATCTGTAATCCCAGCCCTTTGGGAGGCCGAAGTGGGTAGATTACCTGAAGTTAGGAGTTCTCGACCAGCCTGGCCAACATGGTGAAACCCTATCTCTATTAAAAATACAAAAAATTAGCCAGATGTGGTGGCGCACACCTAAATCCCAGCCACTCAGGAGGCTGAGGCAGAAGAATTGCTTGAACCTGGAAGGCAGAGGTTGCAGTGAGCCTAGATTGTGCCACTGCACTCCAACCTTGGCAACAAGAGTGAAACTCCATCTCAAAAAAAAAAAAAAAAAAAAAAAAAAAGTGAAAAAACAACAGATGCTGGCAAGATTTCAGAGAAAAGGAAATGCTTATACACTATTGGTGGGAATGTAAATTAGTTCAGCCATGGTGGAAAACAGTGTGGCGATTCCTCGAAGACCTAAAAACAGAAATACCATTCGACCCAGCAATCCCATTACTGGTTACATACCCTCCAAAAATATGTCATTCCACCATAAAGACACATGCACATGTATGTTCATCACAGCACTATTCACAATAGCAAAGACATGGAATCAACCTAAAAGCCTGTCAGTGATAGACTGGATAAAGAAAAAGTGGTATCTACATACCATGGAATACTATTTAGCCATAAAAAAGAATGGGATTATATCCTTTGCAGGAACATGGATGAAGCCAGAGGCCATTAACCCTAGCAAACTAACGTGGGAACGGAAAACATATTCTCACTTGTAAGTGGAAGCTAAATGATGAGAGCACATGGACACATAGAGGGGAACAACAGACACTGGGGCCTACCTGAGGGTGAGGGGTGGAAAGAGGGAGAGGATCAGGAAAAATAACTAATGGGTACTAGGCTTAAAACCTGGGTGATGAAATAATCTGTACAACAAACCCCCATGACACAAGTTTACTTATGTAACAAACCTGCACATGTACCCATGAACTTAAATTAAAAGTTAGAAAAGCGCAGTGGCTCACACCTGTAATTCCAGCCCTTTGGGAGGCTAAGGCTGGTAGCTTGCTTGAGCCCAGGAGTTTAAGACCAGCCTGGGCAACATGGCAAAATCCTGTCTCTACCAAAAAAAAAAAAATAATAATAAATAAATAAAATAGCCTGGTGTGGTGGCACATGCCTGTGGTTCCAACTACTCAGGGGACTGAGATGGGAGAATCACTTGAGCCTGGGAGGTCAAGGCTGCAGTGAGTCGTAATGGCACCACTATACTCCAGCCTGAGTAACAGAGCGAGACACTGTCTCAAAAATAAATAAATTAAATACATACATACATACATAATTTTAAAAATTCACCCCTTTTAAGTAAGCGCCCAATTCAGTGGTGTTTAGTGTGTTTACAAGGTCAGGCCTTAGGTAGTATCCCTCCTGCATATTATAAATGAATAAGCCCTTCTTTCATGAATATAATAGCCAGTGGTCACTGGCTATTATGGGTGGACTAGGGCCCTTTATCTCCCTAAGGAGACTTCTAGAGGAATAACAAGAAACAGGCTCCTTCCCAGGCAGGCTAAGTTTGGTGCTTTTATTTCTTGAAGCCACAAAATCAACATTCCTTGGGACAGCAGAATAGGAGTGTTAGATCACAGCTGGAGCTGTATGAGGAAAGTCATGTTTATCAGAGGAACCTCCTCCTTAAGTTTATCTCAGATGCTGCAGTTTGCATCCCAGGGGAGACAAACTAATTCTGCTTTCCCCAGCACCCAATTGTAATCTATGAAAGGCAGTGGGAACTGGCAGCCATCCAGCCCATGCCTCCCTTCTCCAGATGTGAAAGCTTGAGGCTGAAGCAGTTAACTCAGTTTTTTGCCCTGATTTTTTACATTTCCTCCTATCTTAAAGACTCTAACAGGGAGAAAGCTAACCCTAGGGATATATTTGCAGTCCTCACCCACCCACATTCGATGCCATCTTGCCCTGGGAACACCCCTCTTTACCAACACCTTCCTTGGCAATGGCTGCCTTGGGCAGTATGGTTTGGAACTTTTGGGCCAAGGATGGCTGGATAATGAATAGACCAGTGCCACTCAAGGTGGAGACCATCAGCAACATCAGCATCACCTTAAGCTTGTTAGAAATGCAACATTTCAAACACCTCCAAAATCAAGAACACTGAGGGCGATGCCCAGCAAACTGTGTTTTAATAAGTCCTCCAGGAGATCTGTTTGCACGTTGAAATTGGAAGTGCACTGAGAAGAATCTTGATCAGATAGGGCTCGGGGTGCTAAACTTAATGACATGGCTGTGAAAGCTAGTACAAAATCAATAAATAAGTAGACCAACTCAAACCTCTGAAGCTTATCTATACATGGCCATAAATACTCACATACTGTATCATTTCATGTAGGCTAAAAATGAATTTGACTTACCCTCTCCTACCTACATCTGTTGGTTTCTCACTTGGTAATATCCTTCTTCCTTCAAGCAGCTCTATATTGTCAATGTCATTGCAAATAGATTAAATTAAGAAAAGAAAAAACAGTGGAAAGGGAGTAAAAAGAAGGGAAACTTTTTTTTAACCCTGCTGTATCCTGTGCCTGTTGACCTAGCATTAAAACTCTAATTTAAAGATGAGTCTCATTAAAGATGTCCCTTTTCAGGAGTGGGATTTTCTGACAGTGGAATTTAGGAGTCTAAGATTCCTAACCATGGTACTATTTAAAACTTTTGCCTAGATTTCCATTATCAAATAAAAAGCAAATCCAGGTTTAGCTAAGGAGAAACATTATTCAAAATGACTATTTCAATGGGGGGTGGGGGATTGTTGCATATGGGAGGAGAACTTTGCAATAGGACGAATGGTCCCACCAGAAGATCTGAAAGCACCACAAAGGTCAGATAGAAAGGAATTTTCTTTTATAAGAAGGAATAAACAAGGCTAGAAAGAACCAGACATGGGGAGAGAGAGGAGCAGGAAATGCCTTTCCTTGAGAGTCAGCCAATTCTCTTGAGGGGACATTCAAGGGGTATTGGTTGTTCAGCATTTTGATGCTATTGGCAGGCATTTTGTCCAGATTAGTCAGGGGTTTACAAACAGTTCAGTTAATCATTTGTGGCAATGAATGGAAATTTGTAGTGTCTGTGTCTGGCCTGTCCTAGGTAAACACAGGGGTTATTCACAAGTCTTCTTAAAGTCATATAGTTAAGAAGGGTGGCTCTGTGTAGTAAGCCCTTCCTCTGGACACCAAAGGATGGAGGAATTTCTTAACCTGTGCTGTCTTCCAGGCAGTATATATCATTGTCAGTATACATCACTGAAACATTTAAAAATAAAAACCTCTTAGCGTTTATCTAATAACACAATTATCTTTAATTACAAAACACATTTATTGACTTCAGTTTGGCCAACCTATGTGTTTTGTAATTAAATGGAAGTTGCTTTATTAGATAAATTGCTAAATGCCTTTTTTAGGAGAGGAAGTAGTAACCAAACTTAGCATTAAATACATGCAAATACATAACACAGATTTAAAAAAATACTTTGAGGATAGAATTGGATGAACTATTTAAAGCTGGATGCGAGAGTTGGAACTGAAAGAGATATTACGTATTTTTTCCATGCCAGTAAATCTGGTATGTACAATATGTCATGCTGGTGAACAAAGAAGTGCTGAAGAGTCATGAATTACACAGTAATTAGAGAATAATGTGGCTAAGGGGGTGTTCACAGGTTGTCCTGTTAGCACCACTTAAAAATAATCATCATGGCTGAAGTGTTTTTTTCATGTGGAAAGCTTAATTAAAGCAAAGCAACTAAGAGCAGGGGGATCTTTAGGTAGGAAGTAAAGAGGGAAAAGGTTAATTTTTCAAATACCACATTTTTTTTTAGTGCTGTGGTACACTGTGACCATCAGCTGACTACAACCTTTATAAAATAATGGAAATCCTTTCTAATATCATCTTGGGGTCTTGACAGAATGTTCTACAGTTTTGCACTATTGTTCTCTATCATTATATCTGCCAATATAATATCATAAATTGATTGTAGAAACTGCAAATTCCTTATGGGAGATTTGTTCCTGACCTTGTTGGTGTCCTTGGGGGCTTTTTAGCAGAATAGGAAAGTCTTATTATCAGGGATGAGTCTAAAACCCCTTAAAAAAAAACCAACGACAGCAATAACAAGAATAGGTGTCTTAGTCCATTCAGGCTGCTATAATAAAATATCATAAACTGGGTAACTTATAAACAACAAACATTTATTTCTCACAGTACTGGAGACTGAAAATTCCATGTTCAGGCAGATTTGATGTCTGGTGAAGGCCCACTTCTTATAGATGGTGCATTCTCACTGTGTCCTCACATGATAGGAGCAAAGGGGCTTCTTTGCACCTGTTTGATAAAGGCCCAATCATGAAAGCTAATCCCATTCACGAGGGCTGCACTCTCATGACCTAACCACCTCCTAAAAGCCTCACCTCCTAATATCATCACCTTAGGGGTTAGGATTTCAACATATGAATTTGGTTGGTGGGTGGGTGGCTGGGGTGACACAAACATTCAGGCCATAGCAACAGGAAGCTATTAAGAATCAGCCAGGCTTGCTGGGCACAGTGGTACATGCTTGTAGGCCTAGCTAATGGGGAGCCTGAGATGGGAGGATCGCTTGAGCCCAGGAGTTAGAGTCCAGCTTGGGCAACACAGTGAGACCCCATCTCAAAAGTTAAATAAATAAATGTATGTATGTTAAAAAGGTATTTATTTTAAAAGAAAAAGAATCAGCCAGGCACTATCTTAGGCAGTTTATCAACCTAATTTTTTTTAAACCTTGCAACCTGCTAAGTGGGTTGCAAATTTTACCCCTACTAAGTGGGTATCATTTCACTCCACAGATGACAAAATTAAATTTCCTAAAGGTTAGACTCAAGTCATTTCACTACACTACAGGAAGTTTCTAATATGCAAGGCAGAAAAAGCTATCCCTCTTTGAGCCCAGATTTCTGAAGGACCAGTAGGGGCCGTGAAGGAGGCAGAAGTAAGGCTGGTCTTTCCAGCTTCTCTCATCTTTGAACCGTAATGACCGTATTTTAGACTCATCTTTGCCAAGTTGTCACATCAGTTTTGACACAAGCAGGCAGTCAAAACAACCTTTGGAAGATGAACTTTGGAATTCTTACTGTCTGCCATATGCTTGATCACTGGTGTATCCACCAAAATAAAGCCTTCCTCAGCCCGCCCAGCTCTCCACATAGCTAGAACTAGGTGCTCTGTTCTCCCCATTCTTCTTATTAGCGCTCCATTTTCCCTACTGAGACCGGAGGCGACCCTGATTCTGTACTCTTATTTCTTGTTTTCCAAAGGATTGTATTATAATAAATTCAATTAAAGATGTATGTGAAGTTTGGGGAGG
This sequence comes from Macaca fascicularis, assembly GCF_037993035.2. Lineage (NCBI taxonomy): Eukaryota > Metazoa > Chordata > Mammalia > Primates > Cercopithecidae > Macaca > Macaca fascicularis. Next base: position 11,713,016 of record NC_088395.1, read on the forward strand.
AGGGGGAGATTTCTTTAGAGAATATTTTCTATTCAAATGTAAGAAAGCCAGACCTAGAAGACACTGAAGATAATAACAAGAGGAGCTCACTTTATTATAAGTATGGAGTTAGGTTAACCCTTAGTGGATTCAGGATGCTATTGTCCCACGATAAATGTATGCACTTTTTAAATTAGCCTCTAGTGTAACCTAACACTTCATTGCTTGTGGAAATTCCTCTTTTATCAATATATTTTCTTACATAGCAAACTCTTTGAAACATTCTTCTGTACCAGTTGTAAATGGCATCTTTTTTTTTTTTCTTTTTCATCTTTGGCCTTTCAGAAAATAAAGTTATAATGTTTTAAGATATTAAAATATTTTTTCCACATTAAAGTTAGAGAGAACTGAGGTAGAATTGCACTGAGGGTAGGAGACTGACTACTAACACATGTTCCAGGATCTGGTCCGCAGGTTTTTGGTTTCAGAAATTAGAATTGTGTGGTGCTCAGAGTCAGTCAGCCTTAACCATACGTAGCCTAACTATACTCACAAGAGGCTGGCTTACAATTACAGTAACACTTGTTTACACTGAGAAATCCAATTTTCAAGAAGACTAGAATACTTGTTTTATCTGTGTAGCACATTTTCTCCCTTATAGGAAAGCTGTAGGTTTTGATGAGTCATGGGAAATAGGACAAGAAAGCTCACTGGCTGGTGTCATCCCCCTTCAAGATTAACAATTTCCTAGGCAGAACTTGTTAAAAAATGTCTTTTAACAAGTTAAAAGTTATCTTTTACTTAAAGATAACTAACAAAAGGTAAAATCATGACTCTCATACAAATATAAAATGAACATGTAAAGTAAAATATTTTATATGACTCAATCTTTGAGTCATATAATGATGGAGCCAACAAAATGTCACAACCATTTTAAAGTGGAAGTAATGAGAACCAAGTGCTGTGGCTCACACCTGTAATCCCAGTATTTTAGGAGGCTGAGGCAGGAGGATCACTTGAGCCCAAGAGTTCGAGACCAGTCTGGCAACATAGCCAGACCCTGTCTCTACAAAAAAAAGTTTAAAAAACAGAATTAGCCAGGTGTGGTGGCGTATGCTTATAGTCCCAACTACTCAAGAGGCTCAGCCAGGAGGATCCTTAGAGCCCTGGAGTTTGAAGCTGCAGTGAGTGAGACCCTGTCTCAATAAAATAGAATAGAATAAAATAAAATAAAATAAAAGTAGGATTAATGAACCACTGATTTATATGGAGTAAAACATATTGAAATGAACTTATAAGTGGACACAAACCTGGCTTTTTCCCAAGAGCTATGATTGAAGGAGTCAATTGAACTGCTGCCAGACAGATTTTATTTGCATGCCTATATTTTCTTTGACCTATTTTACAACTCTACTATTTGTAAAATAGCTCAAAGAAAATAAAAAACTAGAATTGGATAACTCAGAAAATTGTGCTGTACATAATGCATAGTTTTCCCTTTGGAGATAGTAATCTTTTTCACTAATTCCAAATTTTCCTACAAACTGACATCTTCTTTTGACTGAAAGTGGTTATTTTGGAGGTCAATTGTAGAACTGATTTCTTCTGGCCTTGGGACACTTTTCTTCCCTCCTTTTTCTTTCACTGGTCTACAACTAAGTTTCCTTAACAGTATACCCTAAGGAAGTATCTTTTATGATTTAAAAGAACCCCCAATTAGTCTTTTGTTCAGTTACAATTTTTTTGAGCACTTAATACATTGATTTTCAAACCTGGTTGATCAGAATCAGGTAGATTTTTAGAAATACAGACTACCAGACCCATCTCTGGATTTTCTGATCCAGACTCTCAAGGACATATGTCTTTAACAAGAGTGATTTGAGGAGTCTGTGGATATACTCTGGATAAGAGACCTAGTTGACAAATTGAATATTCTAGCGGATGATAGGGGTGGAGAAGTTTTCATGAGTTGCAGATGACTTCTGGTCATTGAGTGTGTCCAAAGACAGAATTACAACAAATTTAGTTTAAAGATCTTAATGAACTTTTATTTGTGATTCTAGAATCAGTTCTGATGAGCTGATCAGAGGAGGTTGGCTTTATAGACAGAAAAGAGTTGAGGAAAGGAAAAACAGAACGAAAAACAGGTCACTTCCAAGTTACTTTTTTTATAGAGGTTAAAGCAGAGGACACGTCCTTATCAGGCTGGCTAAAAACTGACCTGTTTGGGGATTTGGCTATTATCTCTCTCCTGATTTCATGGAAGGTCAGGTAAACAACTTAGTTTCATGTTACAGACATGGAACTTCAGCATGAATAACTCCATTTTGTTTTGGTCTGTTGAGCCACGTACAGAAGCTCAGTCCAAACCAGCGACCACCTCTAAATTTTATTTAACAAGTGACTTGTTGGATGGTGATAGGACCCATTATCTTCTTTATAATATTTAGATCCCTAAGATACTCACATCACACTAATATACTTTAATATAGCTTTTCTCTCCACCGCAAATCTGGAACTAATTCTAACGTTAGAATCACCTTAGAAAGATGCATTTTGTGATAGTATATGAACAGTACAACAGAGAGGGTCACATTTTATTTTCTACAAAAAGCCAACATAGTATGTGTTTGGTAGTTATGTTGGGCTCCACTGAGTTTTATTAAATCATGATGCCAAAAAAAGAACCCTACCAAAACCAAAAATCACAGTGAGGGTGTATCCTGAAATCTTAAAGCCCAAACTATTTATTATTGCAGGTTGTATTTTTAAAAGTTATTTCCATAAGTGAAGCAGGCACATCTTGTTCCCACCACAGGTGCTTTCTGGAAAAGATGTCAACTGAAGAATGACAAGATTCATAAATTTGGAAGGGAGAGCTTTATTTCTTATAAAGGGTTGCAGCCTGCAGGATGGCCATTCTGGCAGACTGGGAAGTGTAGCCTCCAGCCAGAAGCCAGAAACAGACACTTCAAGGCAGGGGGAAAAGAGAACAGGAATTTATGCTGAGCAGGGTAGCAAAGTATACATATTTAGGAGAAGCCATGGTTATTTATGAAAAGGGAAACGTGTGTGTCATGTGCAGTGGAGTGTCATGCCCCTTCAGGGGTCCCATGTACAAAGAATGGCAGCATTAGCAACATCCAAGGGTGGAGTTTTTGGCCATCTGACATCAAAAGGTGAAGCAGAGGACATGAAACTCCTCACTGCATGTCCTCAATAGATTGGCCAGAACCATTCCATAATGGGAGGCCTTTATCAGGAAGGAATGCTGGTGGGTTTTTGTGTTGAAACTACAGAAGGGCAGCAGTCAGGTAGTTGGTTGATATGGTTGATATCAGTGGTGGAGTCTTTTGAAAGGGCTGGTTTCTGTTTAACCCTTAGGGAAGGAAGCCTAATGGCGGTTAGTGAGGGGTGGTTATAACTAGGCATGTCTGACCTCCCAACCTGTCAGCTTCTCAGGTTTCTCTGGGGTCCACTTGGCCGAGAGGGAGTCCATTCAATCTGTTTGGGGACTTAGAATTTTATTTTTATTTCTTATGATATAAATGCCCTTAGTTGACATATGCTCCATCTCCTATTTTTTTAAGGGGTGAGGGGAACTACCTCAGCAAACAGTGGTCAGTGATGCTAAAAACAGCTCTGTTGGTGGCTCAAGTGTTTCAAATGATGGGGCATCACAAGATGGATCCAAGAAACCCTAATCTGTCAGTGTTAAGAAGGAACAGCATACACAGCAAGCAGCAGATGTGTTAGCCTTTCCAGCAGCTGGGGTGTGTATCCCAGAACAAGCCCAGCATATCACAGCACTAATTATTACAATGTTGGGGAATAATTGTCAATACCAAACTACTTCCTTGTGGAGCGGTTAGGATTTCCTATGCTTCCCCTCCCTGCTCCTCTCTCCAGATTTCCTTTCCAGCTTGTGTGTATGTGTGTTGCCAAGAACCATTTGGATTTTAAAGGCTGAAAAATAAGTCAAATTCTTTCTCACCTGGGGTTGATTGGTTGCCAGCTGCTTCATCCTTCGGTTGTCATCATATTCACTCTGTCATTGAGAAGGCCATGCATTGCTGCCAAAGAGGACTTGAGAAGCAGCTTGAAACTCAGATGCATCAGAGATTCATATCAGGGACTGATACGTTGAAATCATTGTCAGTTATCTCAGTTTCCTGACACAATTTTTTAAGGATTCTTTTGGCTTAAAGTATGGTTAAGAATTTTGACTTCCACATGGATATTTGAAGATTTAAATATCCTATAATACAAAGATATATGTGCCATATCTCCTTATGGATTTATTTTGTCTTCATTCTCTATTTTAATCCTGCAGTTCATAAAATTCTGCCTTGTGTGCGCCATCCACTCGACACCTGATGCATATCTTGATCATAACATTCGTCGGTATATTGAATTCAATTGTATGTATATATCTGCTACCTCCATGGAAGCAACCTGGTTCTATTCATTTTTATATCCTCACAACCTGGCACAATGTTCTATACATATTTGAATTATATTGAATTTATTTCCTATTGACTTAAGGGATAAGTCCAAACTTCTTAGCTTGGTAATCAAAACCCTATTTAACTTCTTACTTTCCTTTGATTATCTGCTTATAACCAGTATTGGAAACAAGACTACTTATAACCAGTATTGGAAACAAGAAGGACCTAGGGGATAGAATCATAAAGCAATTTTAGTTTTCCTTCCTTCATTCTGTACATCTGTTCTGTGGAGGTATTTTTTTCTCTTGTCCTTGGAATTTTTTAACTGCTCTTTGATAGTACAAATTTCTATAGTCACTTCAGGTTGCACAGTACTAGTTTAATTCAGTAATTAAAATGTTTGGTGCCATACTATGAAACCCTGAAGTTGGGCCTCCTGGAAGCAGGATGTCTACAACCAGAGAATGGTACATGATTGGCTTTTACTCTCTCTCCTCTTCTGGACCTTCTCCTCCTCTCTCAGATTGCTAACCATGGTTTCTGATTCCTTTAGAGTGAAAAGAAAGAAGAGGAAAGGAGGCAAGAAAATTCTTACTTGACTGTACTGCCAGAGTGCTCTAGCCTTGGTGTCCTCACTTGGCAGGGATGGAAAGTTGATTCTTCATATCATGGGAATTTTCATCTGTTCTTGTCAGCCCCAAGGAATCTGGAAATACCTCGAGCTTTTCTTTGCTAAGATCTGTTTGCCCCTTTTAGTAGTCCTCTTGGATTGGATTAAAGCAAAGCCATATCAGCTCACCCTCATACAGAGCTGACATCTGGTCCCTGGGAAACACTTCTGCATTATTCTTTGTGACAGACACTGAGAGTTCAGATCCATCTCAATAAGCCCCTTTACTATGTGGTACCTTCAAATAAATTAGCCAGCTCAACTGTCACCTTTCAGATTTTGAGTGTGAGTCAAACACCAAAACTGTAGAGGATTAGAGCACTCCTTTTCATGATCTATTTCCCAGGCTTTCTTCCACATTCCACACCAGAAATTTGAACAGAGCTTTAATGTTAAAAAAAAAAAAAAAACTTAAAGAATTTTTAGTTAAATAAAAAGTTCTTAACCACTGAAAAGATAAAAGGAGAATTCTAGGAAGTAGCAGAGGTAGCCATTGCTAAAAGTTACAACAACCTCCAAGGCTGAAGGACAAAAGGGAAGAAGTTGGAATTAGTAAAGCTTAGACACTAAAAGGAGACCTCTCATAAAGCTACTGTCTTAGTCCATTCCTGCTGCTATAACAAAATACTTTAGATTGCAGATTTGCCTTGATCTTGGCTTCCCTGCTTCTAGAACTGTGAGAAGTAAATTTCCATTATTTATAAATTACCCAGTCTAAAGTATTTGGTGTCTGGTGGGGGCTTACTCTGTGCTTATAGATGGTGCTTCTTGCCACATCCTCACATGGTAGAAGGGGCAAATGTTGTGTCCTCACAGAGCAGGAAGAGTAGAAGGGAAAAGGGACACTAGGATGCTCCCCTCAATGTCTTTTATGAGAGCACTAATCCCATGCATGAGGGTAGAATGCTCATGACTTAATCATTTCCCAAAAGTTCCTACCTCTTAACACTATCACATTGGGTATTATGTTCCAACATATGAATTTTAGAGAAACATATGCATTCAAACCAATAGCAGCTGGTGTCTCTGGGACCCACACCTTTGAGGAGGGGCACTGCTCAGCCACAGGAACAAACTCCTGCTGCTGCAGTGATGAAGCATTACTGAGGTGGCATGCGCAGGAACTGCATGCTGACAGCCTGCCTTTGGAAAAGCAAAACTGGAAGGAGCAAGTTCTGTTGTCTTCCTCCTCCTGACTTTCAGTTTCCCTCTAGTGCCTTCTATTGAAAGAGGCTATCAGGGAACAGCTGGCAAAGCAGACATGTAGTACACAGAGTCCCAGCCCCAGCACCACAGAGCAGAATCTGGAAGGGTTGGTTTTTAGCTAAATAACAATAACTTACCTGGCATAGCTCCTTTTGGGGAGGGGTTGGATTCTCAGCACAATCTCTTCTATTTTAAATGTGATCTATTGTCTTTTGTTACCCTGTTATACACATAAAAAACATCCAACTGACTTGGTTTCATTATCTCCCTCCTACTAACCCCTCTTATCACCACCACGAATAATGAGAATTTGTACCATTGCTCATTCTTGCAATACCTTTCTTATTTTCATTGATCAAATTTCTTTCAATATGTATACTAGGGTGGGCAACTGAAATAACACAAAGGAAAGAAATGTCAAATCAGACTCACATGAATCAGAGATCTTAATAACTTCAAAAACACAAATAATTGTGAAGCACAGGTGATATATGCAGAGGGCTGAGCCACTCACTCATGTCCTCATGCATATTTTTGTGTAGGGTATACTCTGTTTCAGATTTAACATATGAGGCTCCAACTGATGTCTGCTGCTACAGTAGTTACACACTAGGGAAATGTTTTGGACATAAAACATTTTTATCTTATATGGCATAGATGACATTTCCATGTCCTATAAATTAGTAGATTTCAGTCCTGTATGCTATAAGCACTCCTAAACAGACCAGGCACATCCTACTAAAATAATCTACAGATAAGGAATCTCCCACCAGCCATTAGTTTGTTTGCCAAGAGGTTTGTCATTAGTATCTTTTCAAAGAAATGTATTCATCTAATCTTTTAAAGAAAGACAACAATTGCTGGTCTACTGGCCAACTATTTCCTACTCTGCAAGTGAGATGAAACTGACAAGAATTAATGCTTGAATATATTAATTGAAGACAAGCAGAACAGAAAGCTGAGGGCAGAGATGCATGGCCAAGCTAGTTTGTGCTGGATCTGACAGATATTTTCTTTACAAAAGTGGGGAAAGCCTGGGTTAAAATTGGCAAGCCTAAGGCAAAGGGCAAGAGCAAATCTGGGGAATCACAACAGGAGTAAGTTGACAGATTATAAGGGAAATTTGGGGGTAGGGGACTGATAGGAAGCAGAATGCAGGTCAAACTCAGGGACTCACAGACTATATAGTTGAAAAAAATCCCTAGGGATAATGTAGTCCAACCATTTGTTTTTAAAGAGGAACAGACTCTTCATTGATTTGCTCCTGAGTTGCTCTAAGTTGGTTAGATGTGCCACGAAAGGTTTCCTAGTACATGTTTCTCAAACTTAGCTGCCTACACAGAGAGGTGGGGACAAGCTTTTCAGAAATGCAAAATGCTGGGCTCCCACCTCAGAACTACTTGGATCAGAATCTGAGTCTGGGATTGGGATTCAGAGTTTTTGTTTTTGAGACAGAGTCACGCCCTGTCACTCAGGCTGGAGTGTGGTGGTGTGATCTCGGCTCACTGCAAGTTCTGCCTCCCGGGTTCATGCCATTCTCCTGCCTCAGCCTCCTGAGTAGCTGGGACTACAGGTGCCCACCACCACACCTGGCTAATTTTTTGTATTTTTAGTAAAGACAGGGTTTCACTGTATTAGCCAGGATGGTCTCGATCGCCTGACCTTGGCCTCCCAAAATGCTGGGATTATAGGTGTGAGCCACCGCACCCAGCTGGGATTCAGTGTTTTTAAGACACTCCACTATAACGTTCTACTACTGTTCTTCATGGCTTTCACACCAGTTACTTGCACTACAGATCAAATATAGTAGGACTTCTCACAATGTCCTGTCTTAGAACTGCCAACAGTCTTACAAATCTCTAGACCCTTAAGGAGACTGAGGCATTGTCTCAGAGTACTATTATGAAATGTATGGTCTGTATCATTGGGTAATAGACAATTATTACTGTAGATTTCTATTTATTTAAGATTATGTCCTGTGTCAGTTGTCTATTACTGCTAGGACAAATTACCACAAATTTGGTGGTTTAAACAACACTAATTTACTATCTTACAGTTCTGGAGGTCAGAAGTCTGAAATGATTCTCACCGGACCAAAACTGAGATGTCAGCATGGCATCATCTCTTTCTGGGGGCTCTAGAAGAGAATCCATTTCCTTGCCCTTTCCAGTGTTTAGTGGGCAACCCACATTCCTTGGCTTGGGCATCCTTCCTCCATCTTCAAAGCCAGTGACAGCAGGCTTTCTCACACTACCATTTCTTTGGTTCTTTTTTGCCTCCCTCTTCCAGTTTTATGGACTGTTGTGATTACATTAGGCTCACTTGGATAACTAAGGCTAATATCACTATTGTGAGGTCACCTGATTAGGAAATTTGATCCATCTGCAATCTTAATTCTCCTTTGCCATGTAAGGTAACATATTCACAGGTTCTCAGGAATTAGAGCATAGACATCTTGGTGGATGGGGGAGGCATTATTCTGCCTACCATATGCCATGTTTTCCAAATTAGGCCTCCAAGAGGACAGGTCTACATGTTATTCTTTTAATTAGAAGGGTGTTTGCTGAAGCAATCATTCAATAATTAAGGTTGAATTTGGGATAAATGCTGAATGTAAGTGTCTTCATTTCCTAGTTTTATTCCCCTAAAAAAGATTCCTTCATATGACTTAGTCTGCACTCCAGAATAATTTTATTAAGTGGATTTTAATCAGAAATATGACACCTCAATTTACTATAACTCATATCAGAGTCTAAAAACATGATTTCTGCCTATTTAGATCAATTTACATCCTTCCAAAGCTGTTAGTTCTCCAGGAACATGGTCTTCTCACAGTCTGATTCTGTAAATGTTTCACTGCCCCAAGAGTTCCTGAAATTTCTGGCAGAATGAGAGTTCAGCAAAATCATCTTCCTGTTTAATCATGGTTGTTGAGAACAGAAATCACCATTCTTTTGTCAATAGGACATGGTTCCTGTCTGCTGCTTTCCACTCTCTCAGCATCTTAAATTAAGAAAAAAATCAAAATCAAACAATGCCTGAATGCAAAAGAAAGCGGTATTAGCTATTTCCACCCCAGTATGGAGTTTGAATGGTGTCTTGATTTGATTGTTATTTAGAAGCAATGACCTTATGTTCCATAGTCTTGTGAGGCAAGAAGTTCTTTCCTACAAAGGGGAAAAATAGTATTCCTACATTTATCACAATAGAGTAACACTTCCTGAACTCCATATTTTAATATTTAGTGACTCAATCAGGGAGTATTTGTTAAGCACTATGCTTGATAAAAGACATCTAAGACATAAACATCACCTAAAAGAGGCTTAAAATAGAGTGAAAATATATACCAAGTTGGAGGGAAAGAGCTTCTGTACAAAGGCTAGAATTAATTGAAACTTTTTGATGCCATGGAAACATATTTGCATCAAATAATATGCTATGGTCTGGATGTTTGTGCCCCCCAAATTCATATGTTGAACCCTAATCTCTATTGTGGTTATATTAAGGGATGGGGCTTTTGGGGAGGTGATTAGGTCATGAGGGCTCCACCCTCATGAATGGGATTAGTGTCCTTGTAAAAGAGAAATAAAGGAGCTTGTTTGCCCCTTCTTCCATGTGAGAATGCAGCAAGAAAATGCCATCTTTGGAGCAAAGAGTGAGCTCTCACCAAACACTTAATCTGTTGGTGACTTGATCTTGGACTTTCTAGCTGCCAAAACTGTAAGCAATAAATTTCTATTGATTCTGAATGACCCAGTCTAAAGTATTTTATCATAGCAGCCCAAACAGATTTATCATCATCATCATCAGAGGCTCAAGTCTCAATTTGCCATGGCAATGGGTTAAAAAGATAACATGGCTATGTAAAAAATCATTGATCCCAAAATGTGGTTTTATCCAAGGATTTAAATTTCCTCTCCAATCTCGTATTTTTAAGTAGAATCAATAAGTCAACCAAACTAAGTTGAATATCACTTTCTTCCCCTCATTTAACCTTTCCAGTAATCCCAAATGACAATTTCTTTAATTCACAGATTCTTGCTTTGATCTAAAATCCTCTTGAAAGCTTCGTCCCTTAAATCTCCAGTTTCATTTATTTTTAAGAGGCTAACTTAAATGAATGCAACTGACTTTTTCAAGTAATATAGATTAAACATTTCTGGGTGGCCACACTTATTTGGATTACGTTGGAGGATTCTCTTTGAATTATGCTGATTTTAGCACCCACCCCATCAGCAAGTAAGTGACATGGGTGTGAGTTTTAATCCTTTATCTAGGTTTCTTTCTTTCACCATGACTGAGGTAACAGCAAAAGAAAAAGAAAAGAAAATCTTCCTCCCTTCCTGGAGTTTGAACTGTGCAAAGACTATTTTTATATATACTTATTTTTTGGAGATGGGATCTTTCTGTATTGCCCAGGCTGTTCTCAAATTCCTGGGCTCAAGCAATCCTTTCCCCTCAGCCTCCTAAGTAGCTGGGACTACATTTGTGACTATTTCCGGCTGTACAAAGACTTTCCACGTAAACATATCTTATCCATGTTGTGATTCCTTCCCCTAATGACCTCCCCTAGCCATTACTACCGAAAGTGTACAGTGTAATGAACTGTTTTGCATGGACAGCACTGTTATAAGATGAGGTGTTGTGAGACCCTGATGGATTCTGTTTTTTGTTTAAGTTTAGCTTTAGAGTCACAATTTACTTCCTCAGTGAGAACTGTGCTTTTCATATCACTGAGTGACTTTTATTTGCACAATGTATTCACAGCAATATGCTTTTGCATTTGTAAATTTCTGGTGCCTTGAGCCCTTACAGTAGGATCTGATTATTTGCATTTTTACAATGAGCACCTGCTCTTGCTGTCCCTCAGAACCAGATCCTGGTCTTACTCGTGAATGGAGGGAAAGCTCATCAGCTTCCTTCAGCTTGAAGAGCTGTACTTACAGGAACCGGGAATACAGAGAGAAGTGGATGATTTATAGGCAGATGTGATTTTTTTTTTTTTAAGGAAGCTGACCAGTGGCAGCTGGAGTAGCTTTGTTCATTACAGATGTTATTGGCACTGTCTTTGTAGTTTTCTCTGTGAAGAAATGGAAGATTGGCAGGAAGCTCCGCTAGGGGGAGATGACCAATATCTACAATTTTGTGTTGCCTTTTATGTCTATTTGACCACATAGGTCCACCGGTTCTTTTCATTTCATCTTCTCTTGGTCTTGCATTCCCTTTTCGTGTGATAAGCTCGGGAACCTTTCACCTCTAGCAGCATAAAGTAACAGCATCTGTGATTTGGAGGCGGGGGCAGTGGGCTATTTTCCCAGTAGCCCCAAAGTCTTTCTGCAGGAGGGGAAAATGCGGTCAAAAGAGAGAGAACAGTAAAGTCAAGGGATAGAGGTCACCTCCCTTCACCACAGATCCTGCTAGCCCATTGTTTGAGCCTTGGATCTAGTTCATGATAAAAGCTACTGTTATGTGTCATGCACTGTGCTAATATTGGCAACAGCCCAGTTGAAAGATGCTAGTATTTTCTCCTCTCTTTTGTCCAAGATCAGACAACTAAGTGTCATGCCAGACCCCTATTGACTTCAGTAGGGATGGTACCATGTTCGAAAGGCCAAAGAGGAGTCTTAAAGCCAGCAAATGAGACACAGGGTTTATTGAGGGGACTTATATACAGGGTGGTTCAGTAGTGGCAGCCTGAATTCATGAAGTGCTACTGTTTGTAAAAAGCATGCAGTTTACATAGCGTTTTCACTTAGCACTCTCCCCCTAGCAACCATCTGCTGGCAACTTTCATTCAACCCGTGCAAAGGGCCTCAATCCCCCCTATGGCCTACATTCCATGAAATGAGCCAGGACTTCAGATGTTCCTCACAGATAAGGAATGAATCTCTGGGTGGCCACTCCTGAATTCCTTAGCTTGGAACTCCAAACATGCATTCTTCTTACACCATAGAGTCATTGTCAGGGTATGTTTTCATTGCTGACAGGTGCGTCTGCCATACAGGGTCATTCTCAGGGTATGTTTACATTGTTATTGCTGTCAGGTGCATCTGCTATACACTGAGACACAGAGATTAAATAACTTAGCCAAAGTTACACATGGGTAATGGCTGGCAGAGAGATTTAAATCCAGGCAACCTGGCTCTAGCACCCACGTTCTCAACCAACAAGCTACACTGTCATGCAGTTATTTTACATACCATCTCCACTCCATCCTTCCCACTTATCTGAGGCAGTGAAACTATTTATTTCTGTCACTTCCAGATGAGGACTGAAAACAAACCAAGCCAAATTCCGGGCAGGCCATGATTGGGTATGAAGGCAGTAAGCTTTGGCTTCAATATTCTGGATAATTGGATCTTATCTCCAGCTGTATTGTGTCAGTGGCAACTTGACCAAATACTGAGGCTATTTCTCAATCAACATTTCCTTTCTGTGACAGGACTGCTAGGAGGAGCTGCTTCTCAGCTGTCTTAGTATGGCAGAATGCCTTGAAAATCTTCTTGGGTGATATCTAGTATAGCCCCTAGCCCATTTACTGAAACTAGGTCAAGTTGCTGAACTTACTAGTCACGAATTCTGCTGTGGAGGAGTGTACTCTGAGAACATTACAGATGGGGCAGTACCATCCTAAGGGTGAAAGCAACAATGGATTTCCATGGGCTTAGGCCTTGGTTCTAAAAATAGAAAGGCTTTCATCAGTGACGTGGATAATGGAATAAAAGAATCATATAGATAGATAGATAGATAGATAGATAGATAGATAGATAGATAGATAGATAGATAGATAGATAGATAGATAGATAGATAGATTTCCAAGTGCCTTAAAGCAATTGTAGGGTTTGTCTTGCAGCTTGGAAATTGGGTTTAAGTTGAAAGTTGCCTAAATAAATTGCGGTGATCATCAGGTTCAAATTGTTAGGAGCCTAAGGCCATCTTGCTATAGACCCACTGATGAATTTAAGTGTCAAATCATGTTGGTGAAAGGCTGGCTAAATTTGGGATTAGGAAGGTGCAGGAAGCCTGTAATCTGTATGATTCTATAAAACATTATTTTCTTTGTAATTTAACAATATGTAAGACACATTTGCATTCATTCTTATATCTCTCAAAATAATTCATTTCATAGACTATTAATGAGTTGCTTTATCCTTTCTCTCCCTACCCCCTCATCTTGTTTCTCTCCACTCCCACCAGCTCTCATTGGACTATAGAAAATATAAGTAGTCTTATTATTGAGTTACAGTTATAAGCCATTGTGAGTAGATTCCGCTCCTACCTCAGTTCCAGTAGCTGTGGCATTTGGGGGGTTTCTAGGATACTGTAGCAAAAACAGCAGCTTGCTGTATTTTTGGAAACTACTAATTTTGTGATGCCTATTGGCACCAAGAGTGTAGGCAATTTGGGTCTTCTGTCCAGGTCAAAGATATGTACTTTTCCAAAGACGCATATTATTAAGGTTCTGCATTTCCCTTTCAATTCAGTACCTTCATCCCATAATAAGCAATGATTATCAACATAGGCTAAAGGGGAAAGCTTTTGGTAGTACATTTGTCTCTTCCTGGGGTCCATCTTGTGATCTTCTCTTCTTATAGGCTCTTTATACTTTATAATAGTTGATCACAACCATTAGACCTGCATTCCTGGATGAGATCAGATGCTCACCACATGTGTGCAAGCTTTTTGATCACTCTTTTTTGCTTCTCCATTGTCCAGCATCCATGCACCATCATTGGAGCAAATACACAATCACATTGACTCTACCTAGAAAATAGTGAAGAAGAACTTGGTTCCAGAACTGACTATGTTGGAAACACATAAATTAATTAATAATGCTCTAAGACCAAGTGAGTTGCAGCATGTGAATGTTCTTCATAGATATGAACTATACAAGAACCACCAGAGAAACAGAGAGAGTAGATGTTTAAGCCAAGTTGGGAGTAAAATTTCTGCTGATTGCAAATCTCTGCCCCTTCAGCTGTGTGAAATGATTTTTTTCCCCCGAAAAGTTTTGGTGATTGCTTAAAGCATTTGCTAGTTTTGCTAATGTGATTTGACCTCACTGGGGCTCTGATCACAAATGCCTGTCATTTATCTCATACTACACACAGCTGAGGCAGAGAAATTTATTCCCAGCCAAGAATCTCATAGAAGTTAGATAATTACCCTGTGGCTCAATCCAATTCCATTTGGGTGTCCCCCAGTTTAAGCCTCCCCAACAAATAAATATAGTATTGATCTGGTGGTTAGTATATGAAGTTGGCAATTGTTCTTCCCCCTCTTCTAGATCATTTGTGTGTTTCACATAGTTACCATGACTGAATTTGTCAGGGTTTTTTTTCTACTGGGCGTCCTACATTTCTGCAGGTCATGATCTGATCTCCAGGGCTTCTTTATTTTCTGTCTTTCTGAAATATGTGAGTCACTGAATGTGTCTTAGCTGTGAGCTGGCCTGCCATCCTTACTCTAAAATTGGAGTCTGAATTGCTGCCTTACATTCACCAGATTTTGTTAGGGCCAGGGAAACATGTTTTCTTTCACTTGTAGCAGTGCTTTTTGGGTATAGCATTCTGCCTAACGTTATCTATTCCCTTACCATTTCCTGTATTTGATTATTATTTGATTATTATTCATAGAACATTACCCAGAAATTATTGCAATATTGTAATTTTATTATTTATGTGGAAACACGTTTATATAAATTTAAAATGTAAGTATCAGTAGAGTGTGAGCTGTTCAATGGCAGAGTCTGTGTTTCATTAATCATTTATATCCTATCACCTTGAAGAGTATCAGCTCATAGTTGGCATTCAATAAATGCTTCCATTTTTTGAATAAATAGACGAATGACTTTGCACTATTAGATTTTCCCCCATTAGTATGTGCTCAGTTGTTTAAAGAACATTTCTATTGTCTTCCCAACATGCATTCCACCTTTCCCCATGGGAAATAGCAGTAATGCATTTGTTACCAGGATTGGAGTCACCCCAGCTCTAGGGATAATTTTTGACTGGTCTGGGCCTATTGTCCTATTGTTAGATACCAAGAAGGGGGCACTATTTTAGGTACCCCTAAGAAAGAACGAGAAAAAAACCCCAACAATTATAACTATACATCAACTGTAAGATGTGTTTTACTTCAGATATATTGCAATATGAAAAATATGCATCTTACAATGCAAGTGATATTGTGAGTTGGTTTAATCAGAGTGGAGCTTAGGACTTTTGTTTGATGGTTTGGCGAACAGATGCCCCTATTCTCAAGGGGCATCTCAAGAGGAGCTGTGGCCCTGGGAGTCCCTGGTCATCAATATCCTACAATTCTGAGGGGAACTGGCTTCACATGTGGCCAAAAATTTCAAAGTGATGTAGGATGCTGAAAAGAAGCCAGATTCTTGACACAGTCATGCTCAAGATTTCTTCAGTTATATGAGTTAGCACATTGTCACTTAAGCCAGTTCTAGTTTTATTTTTTAAAATTTGTAACCTAAAACATCCTGATTCAGGTATGATTTTTAATAAAGGACACTTAGAAAGGACATCCAATAAACTGAACAGGAGTAAGAATTGTTGGGGAAGAAAAATCCAAGCCATAATCCAGGATGAAATATGAATGAAAGAATGATATGCAAGAGGAGTACATCCCTTCCATGTACTCCCTCTAGCTAGATTCTCAGTAACTAGTTTCTGCTCTTGAGCCCACTTGGAGGGCTTTTCATTAGAATTGCAGAGGAGTTTTCCAGGGAAACTTTATAAGAAAATAAATTGAAATTGTCCAGTTTTGGGGAAAAGAACAAAAGAAATAATAGAGAGACAGGATAGTGTAGTATTTGGAAGCACAGGGGCTAGAGTCAGATGCCTGAGTTCAAATCCTGGCTCTATTGTTTATCACTCCTAGGACATCAGGCACATTGCTTACTTTAACTCTTCTTTCCTTATCTGACAAATGGGTCTTGTAGAGTACCTATTCTTTGCAGTGTCAAGAGAATCAAATGAGATTTGATACATGTAAAACACATAATGAGTGCCTTATAAATGCTAGTCATTAATATTGGAGAAATTTAGAAATCATTTTCAGTTATATTCCATACCCAGAATAATTCATAATCAGGTGCCTAGTCTTGTGAGTATACAAGAATAAATTAGTTTATGTGAAAGCTCAAAGATTCGGGTTGATAAAAAGGAAGACATTTTGGCCCATAGAAGCTGCTAGACCACAAGATAATAGACAAGATTCTTATTTGTCTACATTATGTAAAGTCCTCTATTGAGTTGGTCTAGTAAAACATTTTGAAATAGAAGGCTTGACTTTGCCTCCCTCTCCCATGGGCCCTTCTATTCTTTCAGCAATGGAATTCAGTAACTTTATTTTTGCCTGGTTGCCCAGTAACTGCCACTTCAGTGCCTCTTTCTAACTCACGCTTCTTCTCTTCTTTTTCATCTCTTTGTTGAAAGAAACAAGTTTTGTGTCTATTAATTCAGGCTTCCATCTATAGCTATGAATAAAGAAATCATTTTTTTATGTTTGAAAACACTTGGTTTTGCTCAAACGTATTATAAAATGCTGTGTTTCAAAGAAAGATGCTATAGTCTGAATCAGAGATCAGGGCTAATTTTGTGTGTACTGCCTGAAAAGGAAACGAGGTATAAATCCATCTCCAGGTATCTGTAGATCTGGGGCTTTGCTGCTCAAAGTGTGGACCTTGATGTAGCTAGGGCATCACCTGGGGGCATATCAGAAATGCAAAATCTTAGCACGCCTCCCCTACTGAACCAGAATCTAAATTTTTTACAGGTGCTTTAAATAGCTGCAAAAGTTTGAGAATCACTGCTCTCTGAGGAGCATATCTGGATAAAGGCAGCTAATTGACTATAAAGCTTATCTTCTGATTGGAAGAAGGCCTCCATATGATTCTATGCTGATAAGTGTTCGTTCTTCATTTTTTGTCTTTTGTATTCTCCTTTGTCACTGAGAGAAAGCTACCACTTATTAAGAGGGCAATGAGAACAATAGAGATCCACTGGTGATAAGGAGTGCTATATAACACTAAGGAATAGGCAGGAAAATATGTCTTCTGCCACAGAAATCTTGCAAAATGTAAGGGTGGCAGCTACTTAATTCTATTCAAGTTTTGAAGAGAACCAGGATTAGATTCAGCAGCTGTTGGCAATGATTGAAGGTTGTGCACCCAGGGATGAGAGGGAGTGGGGTTAACAGACCCAGGGCACAGTTCAAAGAGGTAAGCATAGAGTTAGGTCCCAGGAGGGGCTAAATCTGGGAGTAAGGCTTGACCTAGCGATCTGGAGTGAGTGCTTTGGAGTGGAACTCTACTTAGCATGGAGTTAAAGAATTTGCAGAGAAAAGAATCAAAGTCAGGAGATAGGAAACAGCTAAGAAAGAGGTTCAATATGGCTATAGTTTGGATGTTTGTCCTCCCAGCCTCATGTTGAAATCTGATCCCCAATGTTGGAAATGGGGCCTGATGGGAGGTGTTTGGGTCATGGAAGAAGAACTCTCCCATGAGAAAGAGCTTGGTGCTGTTCTCACAGTAATGCATTCTTGCTCTGTTAGTTCCCGTGAGAGCTGGTTGTTAAACAGAGCCTGGCACCTCTCCCTCTTTCACTTGCTTCCTCTCTTGCCATGTGATTTTTGCACATGTCTGTTTCCTTTCACCTTCTGCCATGAGTGGAAGCAGCCTGAGGCCCTCACCAGATGCAGATGCTGACACCATGCTTCTTGTACAACCTGCAGAACCATGAGCCATGTAAACCTCTTTTCTTTATAAATTACCCAGCCTTAGCTATTCCTTTATAGTAACACTATGGCAACTAAGACAAAAGCCCAAAGCAATAATCAGAAACCAGATGATTCCCAGGAGTTTAAGAGGTATGAAAAAAGTAAAGCAGGAGATACGGGGCATCAGCCATATAAACGGCTTTGCTAATGAGAATATCTTTTTTTCTTAGCCAGCGATGTGCTCTTTATGAGCGTAGGACATTGAGCCTTGTGTGTGGTTCCTTGGAAATCTGAAGTTATTAAGAAAGGAGAGCTTGTAGCTGGAGTAGAAAGAGAGGGTCATTGAGAGAGTCAGCTGCAAACCCAGAAGCTGTTGACCCAGGTAGACTTCTGTGGTGTAGGTGGAAGCAGGGCAAGGCTGAGCAGGAATGATGAAGTCCACTGCGTCAAGAAAGAAGCTAGAGTGAGAAGGGTTAATGGAGGAGCCCTGGTTTTCCTGATATGCTAGGGCTGAGGAGCAAAGAGTTCCTGAGGATTGTTGGGGGACAGGAAAGCAACAGAAGGAGGTCAGCTTAAGTCAAAAGGGTGAGCAGGAGTCAGACAAACAAGGCTGTTGGCCTGGGATACTGGGATTTTATCATTTGTTCTCTGTGCTCTTTCATAAAGCCTGATAGGCATGAATGACTCTGAGCATAAATCATATCACAAAGGAGGGCAGAGACTTACAGAGAACAAGAGCAAGAATCTGCAAATCAGTGAGGCTTGGATCTAGGTTTAGTATTTTCTGTTGTTTAAGTCTTAACCCAAAGAAGATGATATCATTTTGAATATGGAATAAAGGATGCTATCAGGAAAATTTGCAGGCACTGCAATGAGACACACTGGGGCTTTGGAAAATTATCTTTGAGCTTTAGTTTCCGTATCCATAAAACTGGTAAAATTCTACCTTTCTTTGCAGGATTGTTGAAAAAGTTTAAAACATGTAGAACATCTAGCACAAGAACAACAAACACATAGGAGGGGTCTGATAAATTGCAACAAAATATGGGGAGTAGAAATTATTCATACTTGCTTTCTGAACAGTCTACCTACTATTACCTCATTATGAAAATTTTATTCTTTTTTCATTTGAAGATAACTATTTTTTGCATTAATGCATGAAAATAATAATTCTATTTCTGGTGAGTAATGAGAATGAGGACAGGTGTAATTCTTAGTTAAAAATATAAATGATAGAGGGGAAAATTGAACTCTACCTAGAGACTGCACACAGCACAGCCCCGGGAACTACTGTCATTTACTGCCCACTTACCTGTTGGAGGGCATAGAGCTTCAAAGAAAGTTACAGCCTCTTAAGTGCTATCCCTGAAAAACCCATGTCTATAAAGTGAGGCTTAAATCAAAGAGCTGCTATTTATTTGCTGAATTATGTGTAATACCAGCTGCTATTGAAGTTAATGGATGGGTATAGATTAATATCCTACCCGTTCGAGACAAGACATTTGCATTTTAACAGGGGTCTCCAGAAAAAAAGCTACCATTCAAAACAGAGATTCTTTTACACTAGGAATTTTTAATGTTGTGGCAGGTACATGGGAGAGCAGTTTGGGGACAGGAAGGCTTTTAGATTTTCCTATCCTTGGTGCTCTTGAACACTCTGTCTCTGACTGAGCCTCTTTTCTCCCGTTAATCCTGGATTTCCCTGACATTGAAATGGGGGAGTAGATTCTTCTCAAGCTATTTTCTGGCCTGAGATTATAGGTTCTGCAATAGAAGTATCTGAATAACCTGTAGCTTATCACACACAAAAAAATTAAAGACAAATTCCCTATGAAAAAGTAAGGAAATAAAAAAATTGGGCTTACTGACCTCTTGATAGTGATGAGTATGGTAGCTAAAAGTATTTCCTCTAAAAGCTATTGTTTTTCTTTTAAAAAATCATGCAGCTTTGATATTCTGGCATGGTCTTCCTTTTCAACAAAAGTCCCTTTAAAACATGGCACTCTTGATTACACATACATTTTCAGGTAAGCTGTTGTCTTGATCAATAAATTGATTTTTATTTAAATAAGAAGGAAAACCTACTTTTCTGGCAAGGGCATCAATCTGGTTGACCCTTTGAATGTGCTAATTACAATTGTTCAAAGAATTGGAAGCCATAGTTTTAAATATTAAATCAATTGATCAATTATAATGCAATTCTTCAGATCACACACTTCTGTTTTGTTTCAAACAAGCCCATTGCCATTCAAGTTGTCTCTTTATGAGAATTAACATCAAACAAATTACCAATGGCTAGCCAATTTAAGAGATTAACATTGCTCAAAAAGAGCCCCCAAATGGCTGTGATTCAGCAGCCTTTATTAGATCTAGTTCTTTCCTCCTTATTTGCCATGACTCATCAGTTTTGATGGAACCAACTCTGTGATCATTTTCATTTTGTTTTGTACTTTTCTTTAAAAAGAGCATCTTATTTTAATTTTAATTTTACATTGCATGGGATCATATTTATTGAAGAAGGGCTTCTGCTTGTTTGCTTTTTTTTAAAGTATAATTTCTGCTTTATGGAAACAGTTGGGTAAATTACACCCAAGTACCAAGCAAATAGTATTTTCTCTCATGTACAATGAGTTTTTTAATAAAAGTTAAAAAGGCATTTAGATTGATACATGTTGCTGCTTATTAAAAAGTGGAGCTGTGGAAAACAAACTCTGATCAAATGGCTGCATTTGTGTAAATTTGCTTTTAAAAATTATTCTGATGTAGTCATTGGTCTTAAAAATGGAGTCTATATGATGGTGGTATCAAGGATCTATCAGTGCACATATTTTTATTCTCTGAAGCATACTGAGAACAATCTGATGTCGTTGGGAATTTGTGTTGCTTATTCCTCCTGGAAAACTCCAAGGCTGAAGTCCTTCCCTGTGATTTAAAAGGGGTTCGCTATCCTTTTTTAAAAGGATAGGATATGTGAAATCATATTAAATGGGAATTTGAGAAGAGAATGTTGATGAAAAGAGTCTAACTCTGTAAAATATTTGAAGAGATTTATTTTGAACCAAATATGAGTGACCATGGCCCATGATACAGCCCTTAGGCGGTCCTAAGAACATGTGCCCACGGTGGTCGGGGTGTAGTTTGGTTTTATACATTTTAGGGAGACATGAGACTTCAATCAAATACATTTAAGAAATACATTGATTCAGTTCAGAAAGTCAGAACAACTGGAAGCTGGGGTTGGGGGTTTGGGGGAGGGGCAGCTTCCAGGCTATAGGTAGATTTAAAACTTCTTTGGTTAATAATTGATTGAGTTTAACCTAAAAACCTGGGATCAGTAGAAAGGAAATGTCTGGGTTAAGATAAAGGATCTTGGAAAAGAAAGTTCTTATTTTCAGAGGAAGTCTTCAGGTAGCAGACTTCAGAGAGAACAGGCTGTAAAATGTTTCTTATCAGACTTAAAGTCTGTGTTGATGTTAATGCTGGAGAGGTATAATGATGCATGTCCGACCGCCACTTCCCATCATGGCCTGAACCAGTCTCTCGGGTTAAATTTTAAAAGTTCCTGCTGGGCGCGGTGGCTCACACCTGTAATCCCAGCACTTTGGGAAGCCAAAGCCAGTGGATCACGAGGTCAGGAGATGGAGACCATCCTGGTCACAGTGAAACCCTGTCTCTACTAAAAATACAAAAAATTAGCCAGGTGTGGTGGCGGGTACCTATAATCCCATCTACTTGGGAGGCTGAGGCAGGAGAACGGTGTGAACCCAGGAGGCAGAGCTTGCAGTGAGCCAGGATTGTGCCACTGCACTCCAGCCTGGGCGACAGGGCAAGACCCTGTCTCAAAAAAAAAAAAAAAAAAAAAAAAAATTCCCCTGGCTGAGGAGGAAGTCCATTCAGATGGTTGGGGGGCCTTAGAATTTTATTTTTGGTTTACAAGAACTATATCCAAGAATACTGCAGCATATCTGCTTTAGCAAGATTGAAATATCTAGGGCATTTTGCCTGCTTAAAAAAACAAAATACATTTGGCATTGAAAACCAATTCAAAGAATATATGCTACTTGTCTTAGAGGGGAAGAAAAAGAAATCCTTCTGGTAATTACTGTAGGAGGACTCTAAACTGAATCACCAAAGTAATGAAATGGTTATTATGAGCACTATAAGTCAGGGCTCTTAGGAAAATGGAATCTCAATGAGTAGAGTGTTTGTAGAGAACAAATCATGCCCGACAATACAAAACTTTATTGTGAAGCAATTAGAAAATTAGGGGACCAAAGAAAAGAACATCTTTTAAGATCTTAATTCAAATTAGGGTCACTGCTTTTTCAGCATTTTCAGAAATTCGGTGTATATAGAACTGGAATGCTCCCTGTCTTTTTCCCCTTTCCATACCCTGCCCCCAACAACTCATACTAGGATAGGTCCCTGTTTCTGCCCATAATACCTTGTATTTTGTAGCACTAAGCACTTTTGTAATTATTACTACCTTTAAAAATTAATTATTGTAAAATATATATGTAAAAGAATGTATAGGGTAGTACAGTTTAAAGAAGGAAAAGTAAAGTAAAAACCCATGTACCCACCACCCAGATAAAGAAATAGACTAACACCAGTACTTTTGAAGTCTCCTTCATGCCACTCCCCAAGTACTGTTTCCTGTCTACCCAGCAGTGGCCATTTCCCTGAATTTCATGTTAAAATTGTCTTGCTGTTTTTTATGGTCTTAATACATAGGTATATATCACTAGAAAATATGCCATTTAGTTCTGTCTCTTTGGTCAAGGTTATGTTTTTTGATTCATCCAGGATGATGTATCAAATTAATATATTTAGTCGTTCTACAGTTAATAGATGTTTGTTCCCTGTTTTTTCTTTTCTCATGAGTAATGGTTCTCTGAGCATTCCTGCTTATCTTATACCTAAGACTGGAATTGCTGGATCATAGAATGGGAACATGTGCAAGTTAATTAATGCCAAACTCTATTCCAAAGTAGTGGTGTTTATTTCGGCTTACATCACCGTTGGATGAAACTTTCATCATTCTATACCTCATTGATGCTTGGCATTATCCAAATTTTTAATTTTTGCCAATTTGGTGGCATGAAATGATTTTTCATTGTGGTTTTAATTTTTATTTCCTGGTTACTAATGAGAGTGAGTAGCTTTTCATATGTTTATTGGTCAGTAGGATTTATTCCCCTCTGAAATGTCTATTCATGTCTTATGTGTTTTTCTATCTAGTTGTCATTTTATTGATTTAGAGGATTTCTGCATATATTCTGGATAATAAGTCCTTGTCTCCTCTATATGTTGCTCATGTCTCCTTCTGTTTTGTGGTCTATATATTTACTCTCTTTTGGGTGACTTGCAATAATAGAAGTTCTTTATTTTACGATAAGTGAATTCATCCAAATATTCCTTTATGTTTTATATCTTATTTAAGAAATTCTCCATACCCAAAGTCATAAAGCTTTTCTCTATTTGCTGAAGGTTTCTGGTCCTTTCAAATTTAAGTCTTTAATACTTAATATGTGTGTATGTGTGCATGTACACTCATGCGTGTGTGTGTATGCACATGTATACGTGGTAGATTTATGCTGTCTCGTCCTCATTTTGTCACAGTGGAAGATTAACCACTGCTTCAATTTCGTTTATATTTATGGTACTATTTAAAATTTTTTAAACATAAAAAAACTTGTATTTGAGTAATTTGTTGGGTTGTATTTATGCAATAATTTGTCAATTTCATCTAATCTGTTTCAAACGTTTGCATAATACTGTTCATGAAATGCTCTTATTTCTTTTATCTCTGTAGCACGTTTAAGACCTTCTTTTTTTCCTAATATTTTAAAATTTGTACTTTCTTACTTGTTTCCTCTCTCTATTTATATTGCCAGAGATTAGTCTATTTTATCATTTCTCCAAAGGACTAGTTTATAGCTTTGATTCGATTTTTGGTTTGTTTTCTATTTCATTAATCGAGTTTTTTATTCCTTCCCAATTTCATCATGTGGGTTTCTGATATTTCCCCCCTAACTTCTCAATTTTGTTAATTAGCTGAATAAATTAGGTTGTTCTTTTCTAAGGTAAGCATTTTAGACGGTGAATTTCCCTCTAAATACTACTATATTTCTATCCCTTAGATTTTTACCTTTTCCACACTTTTTAATGAAGCATAATATACATATAGGATGATGAGCATGTCATACCTTTACAACTAGATGAGTTTTCACAAATTGAACATGCTCATTTAACTATCACCCTAAACTGATCTCAAAAGTTTTGTTTTGTAGGATTGCCATGTTCATTCCATTCTAAATATTTTCTTATTTTTATTGTGGTTTCCTTGACACATTGCTTACATGTAATTTGCAACTTCCAGACATGGTTTTTTTTTCTGGTTATCCTTGTTACTGATTTTTAAAATAATTGTCCAAAAGCTAAGATATGGGTCAGCAAACTACTGCCCCTGAGCCACTGTAGTTTTTGTAGAGTTTGATTAGAAATCAGCCACACTAGTTTGCTTCCTTATTATCTACGGCAACTTTCAGGCTACACCACCAGTAGCACCAAGTAGTTATGAGAGAGACCATCTGACCTACAAAGCCTAAAGCATCTAATATCTGGCCCTTTATAGAAAAAAATTGCCAACCTCTAGTCTAGGAAAACAGTGTGTATGATCCTAGCATGGCTACATTTTTATAAATGTTCAAAGTGTATTTTCCAGTTGTTGAGTATGATATTCTATATTTGCTTGATAATTATGATATTCAGGTTATCTTTATTCCTGAATTGTTTTGTCTATTTGACTGATCAATAATTAAGAGAGGTAATATTAATATCTCTCAATGTAATAGAATTGTCAATTTCTCTTTAAGGCTCTGTCAATTTTGCTTAATATCTTTTGATGCTCAATTTTAGCCATTATATTATTATTAGGCTAGAATTGTTTTATCTAAATCATGTGTTGATCTTTTTATCTTTATGTAGTGAAGCTTTATTATTACCAGGATTGCCTGTTTTTTCCTTAAAGTCTATCTTGTCTGATGTTAATGTAGCTATACTCTTTCAATTTCTAATTCTTTGACTTCAGTTTCTATGTTCTTATGTTTTAGCTGTGCCTAGATGTACAAGACTTGATTTCAATTCTGTCTGACATACTTCACTTTTTAACAAGCAAGTATGGTGCATCATCATATTTATTTTTATTAATGATATACTTTGTTTATCATTTTATTATGCATTTATGTGTTATTCTTTCTGTTTGGAATGATATATTTTGTCCCCTTTTTTTCTCAATGCATTTTTGCTTTCCATTAGATTTGAAGCTATAAATTATATCCATTTTGATTGCTAATTCCAGATATTTTACTATGTAAATGTTACAAAGTTAATCAACTTCTTGCTATACTACTGCCAAATGACAGAAACTTAGAAGTCTTTCACTCCACTCATTCCTTTCAGCTTATATATCACTGTATAGGATTTTAGGTATGTCTTTGAACTCTACAAATTAGATAGTATTTTTATGTGCTCAATGGTCTATTACACTTCTTTATAAATTTCTTACTACTTTTTTCTGTGTCTCAGACCTTCCATCACTTTCCTTTTGCCTAATATCTGTGCTTTAGAATTTCCTTTAGTGAGAATTTGTTGTGAGTATATTCTATTTTTGTTTGTCTGCAAATACATTTATTTCACTATATTTTGGAAAGATATTTTTCTAGGTATAGTGCTCTAGGTGGAATTGTTCTTTTCTCTCAGCACTGTCTTCTGGTTTCTGCTGTTGTAGTTGAGAAAACAGTCATCAATCAAATTGCAGTTCTTTGTAGGTGAACGATCTATTCTTTTTTTTTCTCCTGTCTTTTGAGATCTTCTCTTTCTTTTGTTGCTATACATATCCACTATGATGTATCTTGTAATGGATTTCTTCTTATTTATTCTGCCTGGAATTCATTAAAACTCCTACATTGTATGATTGAGATGTCTTTCAACAATTCTGTAAAAGTCTCAATGATTTAGCACTTCAAATATTGCTTCTATCCATTCTTTCTAGTTTCTTCTCATTAAATCTGATTAGATGAATAAAACCATCTTGCATTATCCACCATGTCTCTTGTCATTTTCATATTTTCAACTCTTTGTCTGGTGGACTGTATCTGGAATAACTTTATTGGATGTCTTTCAGCTCAACAGTTAAATGATATCAAATCCACTGTTTAATCTGTCTACTAAGGTTTTTTAAAAATCTATTAAAATTGTAATTATTACATTTTAATTTAAAGATTGTTTTTCAAATCTGTTTCATGATTATTTTGCTGTCTTTCTCCTACTAATACTTTCAAGCTACTCTTCTATATTGTTAAAAATGTTTAATAGTTATTTTATATTTTGGATCTGCTGATTTTAATATCTGAAGTATTTGTGGGTCTGATTCTGCTGTCTTATTTCTGCTGACTCTTACTTATGTTCTTTTGTCTATTTTGTTATTTTTCACTAGCTCTCTTGTACCTTGGAGCCTTATGTACCGTCGTTCTTTAAGGTCTGGATTAAGATTTAGTTTCTGCAGAAAATATTGATGTTTGTTCCTATCAGTCACCTAAGAGTACCTCCAACCCAGGGTTATTCTTAATTCAAGTTTCAGCTTAAAGCTCTTCATGTCACACAGGTACCATGAATTGAGAAAGCTCACCCATGTGTGGACCAGCTTTAGGGAACATACTTAAGAGAATTGTTTTATCCTCTAACACTAAAGTCAAGATATATATTTATTTGTTGACTCCACTTTCATTGTGGATTCATTTTTTATTCACATTTACACTAAGGGGTATAGGTTCTTAGTGAAAGGGTGGCCTAGTATACTTCCATTATATTGTCTGCGTTAGATGGATCCTTGTCTTTATCTCCTCTTTACTGTACTGCCACAGAATTTCAGGATCTTTTGCTTTAAGCAGAATCCTCAGAGGATAAAGTTGACTTTGCTGCTTACTTACTGCTTGGGATTCCTGCTTTTACTCAATTTTGCCCTCTGGATTTTTTTACTTTCATGCTAGCTCAGTGAAACATTATGAAGCATATTTTCTTTTTCATAATTTAACTCAGCATTTTAGTCATTTTCATCAGAAGGAGTGTTCAGTATGTTTATTATATTGAAGGTCATACAGAGAATGTAATAAATATTTTCTTCCCCTCCTACTCTGGATTGTAAGTTCCATGGAAACAGGTGTCACATCCACTGTGACTCCTGCTGTTCATTGCTGTTTTACAGTAAAATTCCTGGCACAAAATACAAGAGAACTTCAAAAAGTTCGTGGAATTAAAAGATAAAAATAAAAAATATTAACTTTATTTCTCAATATAACCAATATAGAGTTCAAGACATGCGCTCACTTCAGCAGCACCTATACTAATAATAGTTCAAGACAGTTTTGTAATTGATAATACCAGCCATTTAGCGCATCCCTAAAGAACTGAGGGTCCTCGAATGTAACCATGCCAATGTAATCTTTTTCACATTAACTGGAGAAAAATGAATGCACTTTAAATATTTTTTTAAGATTAGGAAACAAAAAGAAGTTAGAAGGATCCAAATCAGGACTGTAAGGTGGACGTCTAATGATTTCCCATCAAAACTCTCCCAAAATTGCCTTTGTTTGATGAGAGGAGTGAGTAGAAGCATTGTCATGTTGCAGAAGAACTCTCCAATGAAGTTTTTCTGGGAGTTTTTCTGCTAAAGCTTTGGCTAACTTTCTCAAAGCACTCTTATAATAAGCAGATGTTATTGTTCTTTGGCCCTCCAAAAAATCAACTGGCAAAATGTCTTGAGCATTCCCAATGCCATGACCTTTGCTCTTGACTGGTCCACACCTGCTTTGACTGGACCACTTCAACCTATTGGTAGCCATTGCTTTGATTGTACTGTGTCTTCAAGATGATACTGGTAAAGCCATGTTTCATTCTCCTGTTATAATTCTTCAAGGAAACACTTCAGGATCTTGATTCTACTTGTTTAAAATTTTCATTGAAAGCTCTTCTCTTGTCTGTAGCTGATCTGGGTGAAATGGTTTTGGTGCCCACAGAGTGGAAAGTTTGCTTGACTTTAATTTTTCAGTCAGAATTGTATAAGTTGAACCATTTGAGATGGCTATGGTGTTGGCTATTGTTTCTGCTGTTAATCATTGGTCCTCTTCAATTAGGGCATGAATAAGATGAATTTTTTCCTCACAAATTGATGTGGATGGTCTGCCACTGTAGACTTCATCTTCAATATCATCTCAAGAAAGTGAAAGGACAACCTACAGAACATGAGAAAATATTTGCAAGTCATATATCTGGCAATGGTCTAGTACCCAGAATATAAAAAAATACTCTTACAACTCCACAACAAAAATATAACCTGATGAAAACATGGGCAAAGGTCTTGAATAGACATTTCTTCAAAGAAGATGTACAAATGACCAACAAACACAAGAAAAGATGCTCCTTATCATTAATCATTTAGGGAAACAAACCAAAATAAAAGTGAGGTACTACTTCACACCCACTAGGAGGCTCCTATTAAGAATACAAAAAATAGAGAGAGGTGGAGCAAGATGGACAAATAGTAGCCTCCACCAATTGTCTTCCCTGAAAGAACACCAAATATTAACAACTAATTACACACAAAAAAAGCACTGTCATTAGAACCAAAAATCAAGAGAGGAGAGTCAATAGCAAAGAGGACTTTGTCTTGCCTCTTCGATACCAGCTCAGCCATAGTAGGATAAGGCACTAGGGCAGAGTTATGAGGCCCTCATTCCAGGCCCTAGTTCCTGGACAATGTTTCTAGATACACTCTGGGCCAGAAGGGAACCCACTGTCCTGAAGGAAAGGATGGAGTCCTGGCAGGATTTATCACCTGATGACTAAAGAGACCTTGGGCCTTGAATAACCAAGAGTGATACTCAAGTAGTACACAGTGGGCCTTGGGTGAGATGCTGAGACCTGCTGGCTTCATATGAGACCTAGCACATTCCAGGCTGTGGTGGCTATGATGAAAGACTCTTCCTTGGGAAAAGCAGAGGAAAAAGTAAAGGGGACTTTGTTTTGTACCATAGGTACCAGCCACGGTGAGGAAGAGCACCGAATGGGCTCTTGTGGTCCCTGAGTATAGGTGTAGACTCTTAGACATTATTCCTGTCCTGCTCTGGTCTGAAGGATCCCACTGCCCTGAAGCGTGAGCCATAGGCCTGACAGTATTAACTACAAGCTGACTGAAGAGCTCTTAGGCTTTAAGTGAACATTGGCAGTGGCCTGGTAGAACTCTCTGGGGATGAGTGGTGGTGATGGTTATGGGGAAAGCTCCTCTGCCCATGGAAAGGGGAGGGAAAAGCAGGAAGGACTGTGTCTTGTGGTTTGAATGTCAGTCTAGGTGCAGTAAAATAGAATACCAGGTAGTTTTTTAAGGTTTTTGACTCTAATCCCTCATACCCAGACAGCATCTCTGGACTTGCCTGGGACCTGGGGAAACTCATCACCCTTAAGGGAGGGACATGAACCTGGCTTGGTTTGCCATCTGCTCATTGCAGAGCCCTAGGGCCTTGAGCAAACATAGGCAATAGCCAAGTAGTGGTTACAGTGGGCCTTGGGCAACACTCAGTACTGTGCTGGCTTCTGGCCTGATGCAGTGCAGTCCCAGTGTTGATGGCCACAGGGATGCTTGTGTCATGCCACCCCCAGCTCCAGGAGACTCAGCACAGAGAGAGAAACTCCATTTGTTTGGGAGAAAGTAAGGGGAGAGAACAAGAATCTCTGCTGGGTAATCCAAAGAATTCTTCCGGATTTTATCCAAAACACGTGGAAATTAACCAATATGCTCCTGAATGACTAGTGGGTCAATGATGAAATTAAGAAGGAAATTGAAAAATTTCTTGAAACAAATGATAATGAAAACACAGCATACCAAAATCTGTGGGATACAGCAAAAGCAGTACTAAGAGGGGAATTTATAGCTATAAGTGCCTACATCATAAAAGAAGAAAGACTTCAAATCAATAACCTAGTGATGCATCTTAAGCAACTAGAAAAGACAAAACCAAACCTAAAATTAGTAGAAGAAAAGAAATAAAGTTCACAACAGAAATAAATGAAATGAAGAAAACAATACAAAAGATCAACAAAATGAAAAATTGGTTGTTTAAAAGATAAATAAAATTGACAAAATTTACCCACATTAAGAAAAAGAGAGAAGACCCAAATAAATAAATCAGAGATGAAAAAGGAGACATTACAACTGATACTACAGAAATTTAAAAGATCATTAGTGGCTACTATGAGCAACTATACGCCAAATCTAGAGGAAATGGATAAATTTCGAGGCACATGCAACATATCGATATTGAACCATCAAGAAACCTAAAACCCAAACAGCCAATAACAAGTGATGTGATCAAAGCCATAATAAAAAGTCTCCAAGCAAAGAAAAGCCTGGGAACCAATGGCTTTACTGCTGAATTCTACCAAACGGTTAAAGAAGAACTAATATCAATTTACTGAAACTAGTCTGAAAAAGAGAGGAGGGCAAACTTCCAAACCCATTCTATGAGGCTAGTATAATTCTGATGCCAAGACCAGACAAAGACACATAAAAAAAACAAAAAACAAAAAAAACTACAGGCCGATAACTCTGATGAATATTGATACAAAAACCTCAACAAAATACTAGCAAATCAAATTCAACAATACATTAAAAAATCATTCATCATCATCAGGTGGGATATATTGCAGAGATTCAAGGATGGTTTACTATAGACAAATAAATCTATGTGATACATTATATCAATAGAATAAAGGACAAAAAGCATATGATTATTTCAATTGATGCTGAAAGAGCATTGGAGAAAATTCAACATTGTTTCACAATAAAAGCCCTCAAAAAACTGGGTGTAGAAGGAGCATACCTCAACATAATAAAAGTGTATGGCAGACTCACAGCTAGTATCATACGGAATGGGGAAAAACTAAGACCCTTTTCTCTAAGATCTGGAACATGACAAAGGTACTCACTTTTACCCCTGTTATTCAACATAGTACTAGAAGTCCTAGCTAGAACAATAAGGCCAGGGAAAGAAATAAATGGTATCCAAATTGGAAAGGAAGAAGTCAAATTATCCTTGTTTGCAGATAATATGATCTTATATTTGGAAAACCCTAAATACTCCACCATAAAAACCTATTAAAACTGATAAACCAATTCAGTAAAGTTAAAAGATACAAAATCAACATTCAAACATCAGTAGCATTTCTATATGCCAACAGTGAACAATCTGAAAAAGAAATAAAAAAGTGATACTATTTGTAATAGCCACAAATAAAATTAAATACTTAGGCATTAACTTAACCAACGGAGTCAAAGATCTCTATAATCAAAACTATAAGACACTGATTTGAAAAATTTAAGAAGACACAAAAAATGGAAAGATATTCCATGTTCAAGGATTGGAAGATCAATATTGTTAAAATGTCCATACTACCCAAAGTAATCTACAGATTCAAGGCAATTCTTATCAAAATACCAATGACCTTCTTCACAGAAATAGAAAAAACAACCCTAACATTTACATGAAACCACAAAAGACCCAGAATAGCCAAAGCTATGCTGAGCAAAAAGAACAAAAATAAAGGAATCACATTACCTGACTTCAAATTATACTACCAAGCTATAGTAACCAAAACAGCATGGTACTGGCATAAAAACAGACACATAGAGCAATGGAACAGAATAGAGAACCCAGAAATAAATCCATGTACCTACAGTGAACTCATTTTCTACAAAGGTGCCAAGAACATACATTAGGGGAAAAGACAGTCTCTTCAATAAATAGCACTGGGAAAACTGGATATCCATATGCAGAAGAATGAAACTAGACTCCTATCTCTCATTAAATACAAATATCGAATCAAAATGAATTAAAGACTTAAATCTAAGACCTCAAACTATGAAACTACTACAAGAAAACTTTGGAGAAACTCTCTAGGACATTGGTCTGGGCAAAAATTTCTTAAGTAATTCCTTGCACAATACCAACAATCACAGGCAACAACTGAAGCAAAAATGGACAAATGAGATCACATCAAGTTAAAAAACTTTAGCACAACAAAGAAAATAAACAACAAAGTGAAGAGACAACTCACAGAATGGGAGAAAATATTTGCAAACTACCCATCTGACAAGGAATTAATAACCAGAATACATAAGAAGCTCAAACAACTCTATAGGGAAAAAAATCGAATAATCCAATTTTAAAAATGGGCAAAAGATCTGAATAGACATTTCTCAAAAGAAGACATACAAATGGCAAACAGGCACATGAAAAAGTGCTCAACATCATTGATCATCAGAATAATGCAAATTAAAACTACAATGAGATATCATATCACCCCAGTTAAAATGGCTTTTATTGAAAAGACAGGCAATCACAAATACTGTTGAGGATGTAGTCAAAACAAAACCCCCATACACTGTTGGTGGTAATATAAATTAATACAACCATTATGCAGGATAGTTTGGATGTTCCTTAATATACTAAAAATAGACCTACCATACGATCTAGCAATCCCACTACTGGGTATATACCCAAAAGAAAGGAAGTAAGTATATCAAAGAGATAGGAAGTCAGTATATCAAAGAGATATCTGCAGTTCCGTGTTTGTTGCAGCACTGTTCACAATAGCCAAGATTTGAAAGCAACCTAAATGTCCATCAACAGATGAATGGATAAAGAAAATGTGGTATACATACACAATGGAGTACTATTCAGCCATAAGAGAGAATGGGATTCTGTCATTTGCAACAACATGGATGGAACTGGAGGTTATTATGTTAATTGAAATAAGCCAAGCACAGAAAATCAAACTTTGCCTATTCTCACTTATTTTGGGGAACTTAAAATTAAAACAATTGAATTCATGGAGATAGAGAGTAGAAGGATGGTTACCAGAGGCTGAGAAGTGTAGTGGGGGGAAGTGGGGAAGTGAGGGGGAAGTGAGGAGGGTTAATGGGCACAAAAAATAGAAAGAATGAATAAGGCCTAGTATTCTAAAGCACAATGAGGTGACTAGTCAGTAATAATTTAATTGTGCATTTTAAAATAACTAAAAGAGTATAATTGGATTGTTTGTAACACAGAGGATAAATGCTTGAGGGGATGGATACTTCATTCTCCATGATGTGATTATTATGCATTGCATGCCTATATCAAAGTATCTCATGTACCCCATAAATATATATACCTACTATGTACCCACAAAAATTAAAAATTAAAAAATATATAAAAATAATGAATGTTGATGAGGATGTAGAGAAATTAAAACCCTTGTACATTGCTGGTGGGAATATAAAATGGTTCAGCCAGTATGGAAAGGAGTTTAGTGATTCCTCAAAAAGTTAAATGTAAAATTACCAAAATACCCAGTGATTCCACTCCTAGGTGTGTACCCCAAAAAACTAAATTTGTATTCAAATAAATATGTGTACATACATGTTCATAATAGCACTATTCATAATAGCCAAAAGATAAAAACTGCTGAAATGTCCATCAATGAATAAATAAATAAGCAAATCATGGTATATACATACAAATGAAATTTTATTCAGCTGTAAAAAGAATGAATTCCTGATACATACTACAGTGTGGATGAACCTTTAAAACTTGATGCTAAGTTAAACAAGCCAGGCACAAATGGTTATACTGTATGATTCCATTTCTATTAAATATCCATAATAGGCAAATCCATGCAGACAGAAAGCAGATTAGTGGTTTCCAGGGGCTAAGGGAACAGGGATGGGGAGTGACTGCTCAATGGGTACATCCCCCACTTGGGGGATGAAAATATTTCAGAACTAGATAAAGATGGTGGTTGCATAACATTGTTCATGTACCAAACCTCACTGACTTGTTTACTTTAAAATGGTTGATTTTATGTTATGTAAATTTCACCTAAATAAAATTTAAAAATTAAAAAACAAACCTAAGGAAAACTGAAAGTATAGACATCAAAAACCCAAAAGCTTACTAAATATCTGTGTCAAAACAGAGAACTGGGCTTGTTTTCCTAGTTCCTTTCTATGATACATTTTTTCTGCATTCACATGTTTGGGGACCATTAAACATAATTCATAATATCCTCCACCATGTTTCTTTTCTACTTTATTTCATGGAATTCTTGGTGTCTATATTAGTTTCCTATTGCTGAGCAACAAACTACCACAATCTTAGTGGCTTTAAACAACATATGTTTATTACTCACATTTTCCCTGCATCTGTAATCTGGTGTGGAGCTAGGTCCTCTGCACAGGGCTTTACAGAGCTGCAAGCTATTGACTGGACTGCATGCTCATATAGAAGCTTGACTGCGGAAGAATCAACTTCTTAGTTCTTTCAGTTTGTTGGGAGAATTCATTTTCTTGAAACTGTAGGACTATGTATTCTGGTATTTTTCTGGCCAGTGAATAGAGGCCATGCTCAGATCCTAGAGGACATCCTCATGTTCTAGGGGTTATCTGTAGTTCCTTGCCATGGGACCTTCTCCATAATGGTCATTTACTAAATCATTCTTATGAGGAGAATCTCATTCCAGTTTGCCAAGGTGCAGTCTTATATAAAGTGACATAATCTTAAAAGTGAAACCTCATGACTTCTGCCATATTTTGTTGGCAAGTCATAGGTTCTGCTTATACTCAATGACAGAGATCATGTGCTTGTGTGAACACTAGGAGGTGGGACTCATTGGGTGTCACTTTAGGTTGTGTCTGCTACAGGGTCTCATCCTTAGCAGCATTTCAAAATGAGATCCAGTGTTTCAGGCATAAACACTTCCGTAATTAGTCTATGGAAGTAATGATTCCATAAACTATCATGTAAAACAAGGAGTCAAGCTTTTACCATTGCCTATAAAGATTCTACACCTTTGAACTTACTTCGTCTTTTTTTCTGGAAAGACAGAAATAAATGATAAGATTTCAATAGACCATAGAGGTGTACACTATACTAGAATTTCTAACCTCTATTCCATCAACAGGTAGGGTTTTAAATTTAGATGCTAATTGTAATTGAATAGACTTTTCAAGTTAAGCTTAAGGATATTGATTACTTGTGAAAGCCCCACCCTTCTCACATCCTTTGGAACCCGCAATATTTCTTCTTTGCTTTGAGCAGTAGGAAAACTGATTTTCTTTCAATTTAAGTCGTTTGCCTTTTCGTTACCTGGAAACATTTAATAAACTAAGGAAGTTCTGGCTAGGGCAATTAGGCAAGAGAAAGAAATCAAGGGTATTCAGTTAGGAAAAGAAGAAGTCAAATTGTCCCTGTTTGCAGATGACATGATTGTATATTTAGAAAACCCCATTGTCTCAGCCCAAAATCTCCTTAAGCTGATAAGCAACTTCAGCAAAGTCTCAGGATACAAAATTAATGTGCAAAAATCACAAGCATTCTTATACACCAGTAACAGACAAACAGAGAGCCAAATCAGGAATGAACTTCCATTCACAATTGCTTCAAAGAGAATAAAATACCTAGGAATCCAACTTACAAGGGATGTAAAGGACCTCTTCAAGGAGAACTACAAACCACTGCTCAGTGAAATAAAAGAGGACACAGACAAATGGAAGAACATACCCTGCTCATGGATAGGAAGAATCAATATCGTGAAAATGGCCATACTGCCCAAGGTAATTTATAGATTCAATGCCATCCCCATCAAGCTACCAATGAGTTTCTTCACAGAATTGGAAAAAACTGCTTTAAAGTTCATATGGAATCAAAAAAGAGCCCACATCTCCAAGGCAATCCTAAGTCAAAAGAACAAAGCTGGAGGCATCACGCTACCTGACTTCAAACTATACTACAAGGCTACAGTAACCAAAACAGCATGGTACTGGTACCAAAACAGAGATATAGACCAATGGAACAGAACAGAGTCCTCAGAAATAATACCACACATCTACAGCCATCTGATCTTTGACAAACCTGAGAGAAACAAGAAATGGGGAAAGGATTCCCTATTTAATAAATGGTGCTGGGAAAATTGGCTAGCCATAAGTAGAAAGCTGAAACTGGATCCTTTCCTTACTCCTTATACGAAAATTAATTCAAGATGGATTAGAGACTTAAATGTTAGACCTAATACCATAAAAATCCTAGAGGAAAACCTAGGTAGTACCATTCAGGACATAGGCATGGGCAAAGACTTCATGTCTAAAACACCAAAAGCAACGGCAGCAAAAGCCAAAATTGACAAATGGGATCTCATTAAACTAAAGAGCTTCTGCACAGCAAAAGAAACTACCATCAGAGTGAACAGGCAACCTACAGAATGGGAGAAAATTTTTGTAATCTACTCATCTGACAAAGGGCTAATATCCAGAACCTACAAAGAACTCAAACAAATTTACAAGAAAAAAACAAACAACCCCATCAAAAAGTGGGCAAAGGATATGAACAGACATTTCTCAAAAGAAGACATTCATACAGCCAACAGACACATGAAAAAATGCTCATCATCACTGGCCATCAGAGAAATGCAAATCAAAACCACAATGAGATACCATCTCACACCAGTTAGAATGGCGATCATTAAAAAGTCAGGGAACAACAGGTGCTGGAGAGGATGTGGAGAAATAGGAACACTTTTACACTGTTGGTGGGATTGTAAACTAGTTCAACCATTATGGAAAACAGTATGGCGATTCCTCAAGGATCTAGAACTTGATGTACCATATGACCCAGCCATCCCATTACTGGGTATATACCCAAAGGATTATAAATTATGCTGCTATAAAGACACATGCACACGTATGTTTATTGCAGCACTATTCACAATAGCAAAGACTTGGAATCAACCCAAATGTCCATCAGTGACAGATTGGATTAAGAAAATGTGGCACATATACACCATGGAATACTATGCAGCCATAAAAAAGGATGAGTTTGTGTCCTTTGTAGGGACATGGATGCAGCTGGAAACCATCATTCTTAGCAAACTATCACAAGAACAGAAAACCAAACACCGCATGTTCTCACTCATAGGTGGGAACTGAACAATGAGATCACTTGGACTCGGGAAGGGGAACATCACACACCGGGGCCTATCATGGGGAGGGGGGAAGGGGGAGGGATTGCATTGGGAGTTATACCTGATGTAAATGACGAGTTGATGGGTGCAGCACACCAACATGGCACAAGTATACATATGTAACAAACCTGCACGTTATGCACATGTACCCTACAACTTAAAGTATAATAATAATAAATAAATTAAAAAAAATAAAAAAAAATAAAAAAAGTAAAAAAAAACTTTTATAAACTAAAAACATGTAAACTAAGATACATACTTTATCATTGTCAAAGGTACTGCTCCTCTAAACAGAATAGGAGATAACAATACCTTTGACATTGATAAAGCATGTATCTTAGTTGATATGCATTACAATGACTCAGAAGAGTTGAGCTGATTTTAGGTTTGCTTGCCCTACTTGCAAAGACTGGCCAATTGTAATTGTGTTGAAGTTTTATTGCAAGTGCACTCACATCCAGATCACAGGGAACCATTGTATTTTTTATATCTAGACTACTATCCAATGATTTAGAAGATCTGCTCTAATTTTATTCAGTGTGTTCTTTCTGAGTGCTATAATAGGCTTTTGTTTGCATGCAGGCACCTAATTAAAAGAGAAAAAAAAAATCCCTTGTTAAAATCAGCTGGGAATAATCAGAATGATCATTCCATGGCTCATAAATATTACATGAGCAATGTGGGAGCATCAGTAATATTTAACTGTTTTCCAGTTTCACTTAAAACTTTTTGTTCTAAAAGTCTGCAAGCCCAGGAGAAGATTAGTACTTTAAATTCTTAATCACAAGAAGAGCTCACAGGATTTCTATTTACAGAGGCTTGGTTTATTTATACATATTCAAGGTTTATTACAAAACCAACATGCTATTGCTGTGGCCATGTTTTTAGTCTTTCAGTATAGGAACCTAGTGTGGCTTACCCAGAGTCCCCAGGGTGAGATGCCTGCATTCCCTGGATATTTTGCACTTTAATATTTTGATTGCCCTTTTTTGTTGTTATTTGAATTCCACTGCCTTTAGAGAACTTGGAGCAAAGGGATATGATTATATCAATCTTTAAAAAAAATAAGTCAGAGCTTTCATTCAAAAATTGTGTCAGGAATTCCAGAAAAGAAATGCAAAGGAGAAAATAAATAGGTGGTGAAGAAATTTACTTAAAGGGGGAAGACAATTCAAGCCCCACTGGAGTTCATTTATCACCCGCTGTTTGCCCCCAACTTCTAGCATGGTGGCCTCTTTGTGACCTCACAAGCCACGTTGGCATTATTCCTCCTCAGTTTGCTGCCTCTTCTTGATGGAAGGTAAGGGAGTAGAGGTGGGATTCAGGGTGGTGAAAAGACCCTCGAGATCCCCCGTGGAGGCTCAAATGCACAACCAACAAATACTGCATTCCAACACAATCAATGATGTAATAATGCATGACTTTTCTGGTCTTTTTTTTTTTTTTTTTTTGCAAATGATACAATTCCTCCATTTAAAAATAAGATTTTATTCCAATTACAGTTTTTTTATGTTTACCAAACACCTTTTAACTGGGGAGAATAAAGTTATTTTTATATCTTCTTCTTCTAAAAAATTAGGCTTTTCAGATAACAATGTCTATGGGGTACCTGCTGTGGCTACATCCCTATATTAATCATCATGGGTGATTAAATGTATAGAGAAGATATGGGTACCCTCCCTCCCCATAGGTTGTAAACAAATCAGGGGCCATGAATGGGAATTCTAATTGTGTGTCCCGTCCTGAGTTTTTCAGCCTTAGCACAATGGACATTTGGAGCTGGATAATTCCTTGTGGTAGAGGGCTATCCTACACATTGTGTGATGCCTAACAGTGACCCTGGCCTCTACTCACTAGATGTCCGTTATCCCCCTGCC
The DNA here is from genome assembly GCF_037993035.2 of Macaca fascicularis. Lineage (NCBI taxonomy): Eukaryota > Metazoa > Chordata > Mammalia > Primates > Cercopithecidae > Macaca > Macaca fascicularis. The sequence continues at coordinate 11,752,045 of NC_088395.1, forward strand.
AGTTGTGACAACCACAAATGTCTCCAAACATTGACAAATGCACCCTGGTTGGTTGTGGGCAAAATTGCTCCCAGTTGATAACCACTGGTCTTGGGAAACCATAGGGAATGGAAATGGAGAGTACACAAACGAAAACAGAAACATTCATTTTAAATCAACATGTTCTATAGATTATTATGTCTATCCTGAGCCAGAGATATGTTGTACAAGTCAGGGATCTGACACTAGCATTTTTGTGAAAACAAAGCTTCGCATCTTCATGCTCTTTAAAATTATTTTTCAAGAGTTTTTGTGCTGCATTAATTTCAAGAGCTACAATGAGTTTAAAGGAATACAGTCAGTTTTTTCTCTTTAATACATTTTCAAGTAGGTATTTGTAAATATGTCCGAGGGCAGAGAATATTCAGTGAAGCAAGAACATAAGCTCTTGACTAGAGTCCAATTCTGGTAATTATTTTGTGATGAACAGGTTTCCTGATTTTTTTCCAAAGAGTGATTTATGTACTAATAGCAACTGCAAAGGAATAAAAACAGAATATGAAGTGATAACTTTAAGGTTACTGGTGTTTGCAAGTAAGACCTGTGTTCATATAGACCAGCGCTTCTCAGTTGAGTGATTTTGCCCCTCAGGAGACATTTGGCAGTTTCTAGGGATTTTTTGTTTTCACGATTGCGTGAAGGGGTGCAATTGGCATCTAGCGGGTAGAGGTTATGGATGCTATTAAACATCCTGCAACGCACAGGACAGCCCCTACCCACCGAGAAAGAATTCTGCAGCCCCAAAAGTCCATAGTGCCAAAGTTGAAAAACCCTAGCACGGATATATAACGATGGATTTCATCACATAAGGTGACTTGAAAGTCAGAGGGACCTTATTTTTTCCCAAAATTACTCCCTTAATGGCCTGTGGAATTTCATTCCTTTGGCTCTAGTACAGACCTCTCATTCTCTTCTTTTAAAAGGCAGATAATCTTGGGAGAGGTAAAATACTGAGTTACTACAATATAGTCAGGACCCTATAAATGATTTGCTCTTGTGATAAGAAGATTGCAGGATAGAGTACCTTTGAGGAGCGCATTTGAGAGTCGAAGAAGAGTATTTGACTTAAGGGGGAAGCTGTTGAAAGAGGCAATTGAGTCTGTTAAGTTTGTCCTCAATTTCTTGTATCAGTTCCTATGGTTGGTTGTTTCTTTGGTTCACACACACATGATGGCAAACTGTATGTTCAGGTGTGTATGTGCATGTATAAGAGTTGTATTTTACCTTAGATCTAAAAGACTATCTCCATCAGATGAACTTCCCATGCTTTCTAGTTCTTCACTTTGTGAGTGATAGGGGGCCTATTCATCTCAGTAACTTGAACAGCCCAGAGTTTACATTTAGCCCATAGACTTCTAGAATACATCAGTTCTGTAGGAATTGATGCTTAGTCTTTCATTCCAGCTCTGCTTCTATGTTTTTCCTTCTCATTGTTGCATATTTGATGTGTTATGTCTGCTCTGAAGTAGGCCTAGAATAATTTTAAATACTAGTATCACTTTAAAAATCCTCTTTTTTCCTGGTTACGTTTCCACTTAAAGCTCTAAAATACTTGCAACACTTCTCTTTTTTTTTTCTATCAAAACAGCTTGAATATGTGGTCTTTGGACCTTTATGTTTTCTAGAATAAGTACTTTCTCTGTGTGCTGAAATGTTTTTCATTGCCGAATTATAATTCTTTACAACAAAAGTGGGTTTAATTAAGAGTTTAAAAGAAACTTTCCAAAGAGATCTGAAGAACAAAGTTGATCACTAAGAATGTCACACTACAGTTCTTTGAGGCACAGCAGCCCCTAAAATTGGGCTTTCCTGACATCTGTTTCTTCACAGTGACATACTGTAGCATCTTATTATTTTTTTTCAGGCACAGATCAGCCTGGAAGAGGTCCCAGAGAAATTTAATTTTGTCATTCCAATCGTTCCCACTCTTGCTTGGGTCCTTCTATCTTTATTTTCTGAAGTTTCCCATTTTAGCTGCCAGTAAGCTGTAAATAGAGTTTAATCTTCAATATTTCAGACTTCTTTCCTTTACCAACAGGCACAAGGGAAGATTCTACTTGGAAAATACTCCTTGAAATTGAAGATAATAGAGTTTTTGATATCTTTCACCACTTAGGTATTTAAATACGCATTTATATAAAGTATTAATAAAAACTTATTTAAATTGTCAAAATCTCACTGTGTTTGTCACCATAATTGTTAATATAATCCTTCTTGGTCATTCAAAGCCTTTGGCCAAAATGAGTGTATCAACTTCTCTTCTCATTTGGCATCTGTCATTCCTGGGGACCATACTGTAGTTGAACTAGAAGTGTGGATAAAATGATTCACTTACTTATGTGGTTGAACGTCCATTTCCATAATTAATGTCGAGTTATATTTGAAATAGCATAAGAGTGCTTCAACCTTTATGTGCATTAGGACGTGACTGAAATATTGGAGACAGGAAGTGGTCTTCAAGCAAATTTCACTTTTTATAAGTGCATCAAGGCCATTTTTTCAGAGTCTTTTGGCAATGTTACTTTAAAAATAAATGAGTTCTGTTTCATAAGCAACAATGGAACTTAAAATTGTCCCCCAGATTTGCCAGGCATAAAGATTTGGTTGTCTAGATAGGCTCTCCTTTTATAAAAAGAGAAAATTAAAATAAAGCAGACAGTATACCTAGAAAATATAATTCAATTAGGTAGTACATTGATTTTTGTAACCCAATATGCTGCCTCTTCCAAATTATGGAAGTTGCTACATTTCTGTCAGATGACAAGGGGGAAAATTAAGAAAACATTGAAATATTTGCTTCTGGAAAATTCTGGAAAACTATAAATAGTGTGCTTTAGCAGAAGGTTCCCTCTCCAGATGCCCTTTTGAACCTCCCTCACTGCTTTTGCAAAGAAAATAATTAAGGATTAACAATCATGTTCCCAGAGTGGTGGCAATTATGTTGAGAAGATTCTCTGGGTAAGATATGATTGTGACTTTAGGAAATGCATCTATTGTGCTCATTTTTCATCTTGTAAGTCCCACAATAGGTATAAACATTTAAAATATAAGCTGCAAATAAAACAAAATTCTTTCAGAGGAAAACAATAATGTTTCCTTTGTGTAATCATTTGCTGTTGCTATTAATTGTACAGCCCTTGAGGCTGTAGACATTGGTTTGTCTTTTTTCAGTCAATATGAATCACAGAGCCTGGCTCATAGTAGGTGCTTAATCATAGGTTATCAAGCAAATATCTATTACCTATTATGTTTAGTCATTCTGCAAAGAACTTTGGTGGGAGAAGGGAGGCAAGAGAATATAGAAAATTTGATGTTCTGCCTTTCAAGGAGATTTCAAGGTAGCTGGGAAGACAAGATAGATATATATGCATATATACAAAATCAGTGCTTAATTAAATGTTTCTGGAATATAGACTGAAAATGCCATTGGAATGTATAGTCCTTGCAGCTCTAAGAAGTCTGGAGAGGGTGATTACTACATGAAAGGTGACTTAAAATGAAGCATAGACAGAGTGAAAAGAGGAAGTGAATGTTCTAAATGGGGTTCAGTGTGAGGGAGGTTCTTCTGTCTAAACAAAGGCATGGCATTGAGAATTAGCCTGGGATGCAAAAGGGGTTTAACTATTTGGTGGTGTTAGGAAACAAGGTAGAATTTGAACCTGAACTGATATGTAATAGCAAGCCCTGAAGATTATGAGATAGGGTATGACATGAAGGGGCATTTAAGAAAAATAGTCTAGACGTAGACGTCAGAATAAATGGGAACCAAGCAAAACTAGGCTCAAAGATGTTGATTAGGAGGCTGCTCCAGTAATTCAATTCTAATGAAGGACTGGAAAAAATATCTTGTAGTTTGGGTTTGGAAGAAGAAGGAATTCAAGGTTAAAAGGAAGGTACAAATTGTTACATTTCCTAACATACATGTATTAGTCACTTACTGCTGTAGAAATGCTGTGTAACAAATCCCTCCCAAACTTAGTGGCTTGCAATAATATGCATTTACTTATCTTGCTTGTAAGTCTTTGAGCTGGCCAGGGTGGCTTTGTTTCTTGGCTCCAACTTGGTGGGGCTTGGTTTCAGGTTTTGGAATCTGTGCACCGTACTTTGAATTTCAGGCTTCACTTCTACAACATGGGTCTCATGGGGCCCAGACTGAAGGAACAGAGGCTACCTAGGACATTCTCTTCTCATGGTCATCATAGGAGGGCAAAAGGCCAAGCCAATTTGCACAAACATATTTAAGACTTCTCTTCAAGTTATGTTTCTTTGGTCAAAGTAAGTCATATGGCAAAGCCCAAATCAATGGGGCAGGGAAGTACTTAATGTACCTCAAGGAGAAGGGAGGCTAAGTGAGTATTTTCTGGGTAATAATCCAAACTTTCACAATTGGTATGATTTTTCTGAAATGCATCTGCACATGTTGTTAAACTTTTTACTAAATAGGGTTCTTCACAATCTCACATTTCTATCCTTGTTCTGCTGTGTTCCCGCACCTATCTTTTATTCTGATCACAATGACCTATTTCCAATTCATCATGAAGTTTCATGCCTTTTTATGACACATTGTTCTTTGTGCCTAAACACTCCTTCTGTCCTTTCAGTCCCTCAAGTCTAAACCTAAGTGTTGAAGGATTTTCTGATTCCCACCCCCTGCAAGGCTGCAATCAATGTTACTTATCTTTATTCCCAGATAGTTTATGTGTAGCTCTGTCATAACACCTACTACATTTTGATACTGTGCCCTGAGGGTTGGACATGTGGCTCATTGATCTATATATCCCTTTCATGTGTGGACTGAGTGAGACAGATAATGATGGTGCCCTTAGAAAGAATTGGGAACTTGGAAAGCAGAACCAAAGGTTTTCTTTGTTTTGTTTTTGTGGTTGTTATTGTGTAGGGGGATGAGATGGGAAAATGAAGATTCTTCTGTTTTGGCATGTTTAGGTGTGAGGTGAGGGCAGGACATCCATTAGCTGAAAGTAGGGTCTGGAAAAAAGGTGAGAGATCTAGGTGAGAAAATCCAATTTGGCTACCATCGCATTAAACTTGGATTGAAATCTAGACCATGGCCTTACTGTCTTTTCTGCCTAACTGCAGTCTAAAATCCTGTTTTTGAAAGTTCTGCCAAAAAAAGGGGATTGTTTAAAAAGTCTCTTTGTAGTCAATCCATAAATCATATCCAAACCATAGGAAATGTGTGATTGTTCATACTCAGAGGATAAATTATTGTTTTCATTAGCTTTATGTAACCTATCTCCAAAACTTTTATTTCTTAGTATTGATGAAAAGTTATGAAAACTTTGAATGTTTCTTTAGGAAACAACTTGTCTTTCCAAACAGCTTGCATCAGGAGCAGCTGCACAGTCACTTAAACCAGTTGACTAAGTGCTTTTCAATTTGTATGGGAAGATATTTTTCCTTTGCTTAATAATAATAAAAGAGAAATATGCTTTACTTTCTTAAAGCAGGGACAGTTCAGGATCCCTATCTATATAAGCTATGTAATCTCTGGGTAATTTTATGTGTCTATGGGATGCACAGTAAATAATTGTTGATCATCTGACTGCTAGTGTATAAGGATCTCATCTAGAAAGCCCTTGCACGTTCTGCCTCCTGGAGGGGGCTTGGAAGATGGTCACCTGTGGAACTGCCTCACCTACCACATAACTTTATCCTGGGAGCCGATATCCTGTTTCTATCCATGTCCACAGGGCTGACACCCCTGAGAGTTGCCATATTTGTCCATGATGTGCCACTCAATCCAAAAGCAATAAAGACATTGCTAGCTATAGAACACCCAAACTGAATAGTTCAGCCTGCACCATCTCTATGATAAGCATTCCAAAGAAACTCAAGAAGGAATGAGATCTAGAAACAGTACAGTCTCATAAATTAACATACAGTATTAATAATGAAACAGTAACCACTGAATCAGGAAACCTTCAAGTTAAGTGAATGTTCTTTAGCAATTCTGATAAAAGCAAATGCATTAAGATAAACAACATTAGGTATACTGCAGCTATTCCCTCAATTTGTCATTAAAGCATGTTTGAAACATAATGGGGGAAGTTAGAGCAGTTGACAAATTTACCATGGCAAGATAAGTTAGCACATGCAAAGCAACGTGACAATAATACTTGTGACAATCACATGGGGACTGGGTCTGCATCTCCTGCTGCTGATAACACTGCAGACTCTTAAAAGGTAGAAAGCAAATCAGAATGGGAGATTACAGGGAAACAGGCAGAGGAAGCAATTAGCAAATAGAACACACCAGCTCCCTCAACTAAAAACCTCTTCATAGAATGATTATGAACATCTGTGCATGCTGCTGACTGCTCTGTCTTTGGGAGCCCATCAGCGATATTCAAAATGTAGTATAGATGAGCCTTTCCTTGTCACCACATCAAGCACACCATGAAAAGATTTTCTGTGCTTTGCATTCTCTCCTACTCTTTGATGAAAAGAACTCAACTTGACATTTAAAAAGCCCATGCTTCAGAATTAAGCTTGAGGCAATAAAATGATATGCCTTCTCAGATTTATTACTTTTTTAATTATACCAAATCACACATCTTAATGATATTTTTAAAAACCCACTTTATTGTATTTTACCCACTTGAACTGTTTTACCATCTCTGTTCTACCCTCCTCAGCTCCTACCACATGAAATATTTTCTGTAGATTTTCATAAAGCTTGAATTAATTTGCCCCAATTAATTTTGGCATAGAGTAGAGATGTGAAAAAATCTGTGAAGATTTTGTTACATGGAGGTAAAGTGGTACATAAGCCAAAGAAGCATATCTGTATTTCAACTCTTATTTTAAAATATCCCTACAACAGTGTTTGGAATTATGCAGGAGAAACAAAGGTGCAGTGAGTCCAATACAAGGCAATTTTGATATAAATATGCAGCAGTATTTAACAGAAAAAGTTCAATTATAGTACTATTATAATAGTTCAAAGATAGATGATTGGCTTATAGAGAAATTGTCAAACATGAGGCTGAGTTCAGGTTGGTCAGAGCCATCCTCTACTCATTCTTTCCTGTTTAGAGTAGCTGCCTTGGAATATAATTTCCTTGCCCAGAACATACTTCCCTCTCCCTTCCCTTCTTCAGTTTACATTCATATTTTTCCATACTGAACTCAGGCATCACCCTCTCCAGAAGGTCTTTCCAATCCCTCAAACTAGATTTGGTGTCTTTTCTCTCTGCAACTATAACATCCTCTGGCTACCTTCTTTATCACACTGAATTACTTTACTCATTTGTGAGTTTTTTCCTTATAAAATTGCATCTTTCATTTCTTGAGGCCCCAGTGCCATAAGATTTCTTTTGAATGAATGGGTCTTTTATCTGTAAATCTGGGTTTTCTACTTGATACAATTTGTAACTCATTAGGTACATTTAAACAACTAATATGAATCTATTTATAGTCTTTATTTATCTTGTCCAGTGTGAATATTCATGTATTCAGCTACAGAAGTGTTAAAGTACTTCCATTGAAGGTGCTGTTCTGGTCTCTATTGATGGGTTATGTAATAAAGGTATCTGTACTGTTTGCCTTTCTAAAATCAGAAGAAAGAGGATGAAGTCAGGTATGCACATAACCTTAAGAGTTTCAGATGGAGGCTAGTGTATCTCTCTGCATACACCCCACTCCCTGGCATAACACTTAACGAGTAGGCATTTGCATTAATGAAGGTTGGTTATGTTAGCCGTTATAACAAAGACTGAAAGACAGCCATATCTATTATATGATTCCTAACACCCCTTCAAGGTGGATCATGTGAAATTGAACTGAATTGGAAGTGAAGGAGCTTCAGTTACCTTTTCTGATGATTTACTTGACAATCACTCAGAAGCTTAATTGAAAATATAAGAAGGTGATCGGTGATAGATAGTTTAAATTAAGAAGGCAGTCAACCTAGAGAAAGAAGGGACTATATAAATGACCGTATGTTTCTCAGATGTTTTATGAGTATGGACAAATATTGATTCAGGAAAACAATGATGTCCATGCCATCTCCTCCAACACAGAGTGCCTGAAACAAAGAAACAGACATTGTTAGAAAACAAAACCAATCAAACAATTAAAGAGGAGGGGAGACAGTCATCCTATCTAGTACACTCAGAATATCAATTTTCAATTTTGAATATTTCTTCCCAACTAGAGGCTTGCTAGAATGACTTGACCTGCAAAATTGACATATTTTTATCTTTGTAATTAAATGAGACTTGGAATTCTCCCCTATAAATGAATTATTTAGAATAGCCATTGCATTAATAATCTCTCCATCATATTTTTCCAAAGATTATTGGTTTTGAATAAAGATTGACTTGCCATCATTAACAGATTGGAACCAATGGGCTTTCAGAAATGATGAACTAGAGTGGAACCATGAATGTAATGATGTCCGTGTATAACCAGAATCTAAGAATTAAATAATATTTGTGGCTGTTACTCTTCCTGGGGACCAGAAGAGCATTCATTGACACACAAAGCTTTGCCTCAAGCACAGGTTTAAGCAGTTCCTTGGAGGCCAATTCTCATAATGCCAGAAGGGAAGATGCAAAAATGTGACCACAGGGTGTTGGACTTCTTTCTCATGCATTCTGTAGAGCATTTATTACCTAAATTCTGGACAATTAAGGATGCATTTTAATTAACTTTTCATCTCTCTGGTGAGTCCTTGGCCCCTCACTCCCCTTTACACAGCTCAAATGATATACAGGAGCAATAGCCTGCCTGCTTCTGTTCATGTAGGTATGGGAATCAGTTATTTTCCAGGCTTTTTCATAGGCAGGCAGCTTTGATTGTGTTTCAGGTCAGCAATTGCAGAAATGTGGTAGCATCATTCCTAGAATTGCATTTCTAATTACAGGATGATGCTATGGACTCATTTAAAACAAGTATGTAACAAAAAAGCCAAGTAAAATTAAGTACTGTTAGAAGTCAAAGGTGGCCAAACAGCATTCCTATTTTTGTCTACCTTATGCCCAATTTTTAAGCCCTGAATCTTAGCATAATAGTGTTGGCAACTGAGAGCCTTTGTTTGTATTCATTGCTATATCTCCACTTCCTGGAATGGTGTATGACACATAGTAGTTGCTCAATAAACATTTGTTGAATGCCTGAAAAAAAACCCTTGGAAACTAAAGAAGGAATCCCCTGAGTTGTCAGCCCTGTGTTTATACATTCATTTTCATTCATCAGACCATTATTAAGCAGTTATTATGTATCTCATAATATTAAGCATTGGAGGTGCAAGGCTGAATATTGCATGCGTGAGTTTCTCAAACCTAGGGAGATAGGGTTTGGCACAAGCAGACACATCAATATATATTTACTAACACTTGCTGCTGTAGACACAAACTTCAGTAATCCCACTAACAGAGGAGGGAATGGCAACCTCTCCCCCAAAGACCCAGACCCTGAGATACTCTTAGGTGGAGTTTTAGTAAAATAAGCAGGGACTGAATGGGTGTCCACCAACTACTCCAGAAGCTGCTCTGGCATTAAGCTACTCATAGCACACCCCCATTCATTCCAGGAATTCAAATTTAAAATCACAAGCTACAATGACTCAGAAGCAGCAGCAATATTGAGCTAGGTCACCTCCAGTAATTCCTACCTGTTTTAACCCAGGTAGGGGAAGAGAGTCTGAGATCTGAGAGGAATGATTTGAAATGTTAGCACTGCAAGTTGCTTTATGTTTTCTAAACCTTGATTTCTTTATCTGTAAAATAGGGATATAATAGGATTAATAGAGCCAGTTACAGGACTAAGGGAAGTAATGTATTACACCTTATTTAGGGCTTGGTACATATACACCCATTAACTTAATTCAGTTTGGCAAGTGTGTGTGTGTGTGTGTGTGCGCGCGCGTGTTTGTGTGCACGCATGTTTTAAGACAAAGTCTTGTTCTGTCACCCAGGCTGGAGTGTGGTAGCACAATCTTGGTTCACTGTAATCTTCACCTCAAGTGATCCTTCCACCTCAGCCTCCAGAGTAGCTGGGATTACAGGCATGCACTACCACACCTGGCTAATTTTTGTATTTTTCATAGAGACAGTGTTTCACCATGTTAACCAGGCCAGTCTTGAATGCCTGGCCTCACGTGATTGCCTGCTTTGGCCTCCCAAAGTGCTGGGATTACAGGCGTGAGCCACTGCGCCTGGCCCAGGCAAGTATATATTGAGATTCTGCTGGGGATCTATTAGTTTCCTTTCTCATTTGTCACCTGGTTCCTTTCACTTTCCCCTTAAAAAAATAAACTCATCCACCCAAATATACATCATTAATATAAAACGCATAATTGTTTTCATTGTACTTTATCTCAGGCTGCAGACAACTGATTGCATGTGGACATTTCAGACACATGGGTTCCTAACATAATGAGCTCAGCTGAGGTTCTGGCCATGAATCTGCCTCATTTCTCCTTCCCTCTACTTCCACAAAGGCAGGCTGGGCCAGGACTGGCTTTTTCTCCCCCTTCTTCCTGCTGCCTTGATTCCCAGTGCTGACTGTAGCATAGAATCTCATGGTGGGTGCTCTAGAAATACCTTTGGGTCTTACCTTCAGCTATACAGTTGATTTGAGCCTGAACATCATTATGTACTAAAAGTTTCAGAGGTTGAAAACCCCTGCTCTAAAGCAGAGCTCCATGTATGTCTTGGTAGGAAGGCGGACCTCTGCTTGAGGCCAAGGTCTGCCATTCTAATTCGGGTAAATACTACTGCCAAACCAAAGCTATGGAATTCTGATTCAGCTGGCACTTGGTGCTTGCTCAGTCACTGTCGTGGGATACATGAATGGCAATTTTCCTGGTTTGGACAGACCAACAGCATGCTTAACAATTTTGAACATGGCCTTTGATCTGCATCACCACATCTAATCTCCATGCAGCCCACATAGTGTTTGCCAGGCTCTGTTCACCACCAAACCTGGCCTGGCTCAACTCAAACTAAGAACCAACACCTAAGGAAGTTAGGCCCTCAAATTCTTATATTATTTGTTGCCTTGGTGTTGGCTGACCCACTTAAAAATAGGAACAAATTGGAACAGATTAGATTTTCAGCCTCTGACTTTGTGGTTGTGCTTTCTGTTCATGATCTATAATTGTCTCCTTATATCTGAATGTTTGGTATTGTTTTCTGTCCGCTGACCCTTTTTTTCTATCCTCAGTTGATGTTGACCATCTGTCTCTGCTGCCTCTCACTGCCAGGGGTAAATGTTCTGGCCAGCCCAACCTGGCTGCTAGGCCTCTGTGATGGGGCCAAGTAATCCCCCATCCTTGGAGCAGGAACTGCAGCCTGCTGGCCTGGCACTCTGCTTTACTCCTTCCTTGCATTATGTAGATCTTTAACACCCCACATATAATCTTCATCACCATCCGCTGGAATCTAGAATAGACCATCAGTGATTTGGAGACAAATTATTTTAGTAGCAAGATCTATGAACTTGTCAAGTTTCATGTGATTAGCATTTATTCGACTCATATCTAACTTTAGGGAATGTTTTAAATACCTAAGTGACACATGAAACATGTCTCATTTCCATATGTATTTATTAGAGTTAAGCCTTAGTAAACCAAATGTCTTTCTATGTTATTATTTTTCTTTTATCCACAATTTAAAGTGGGGCTTCTCAAACCAGTGCTTAAGAATCATCTGGAGAGCTGGTAAGACACAGACTGCTGGACCCTATTCCCACAGATTCTGATTCAGTAGGTCTGGGATGGGACCCAAGAATCTGCATCTCTAATATGCTTCCACATGATGTTGATCCTGCTGGTCTATAGGCCATGCTTTGAATATAGCACTGGCCTAAGTCACAGACACCCCATGTTGGCTTGACAGTTTATATTTGAAATTCAGCTTGACCATTATTGAGAATCCCCAGCATGAAGGGCCCATGGCAGAAAAAGATAATCATTTACTTGCTTCTCTTTGACTATTATTTTTTCCAGCCTAGACTGACTCCATTTTATTTCCAATGTTTCCTTTAATCCCTAAGTACCTGGAAATGCAGAACCATTCTGCAGAATTTTATTGTCCTAGTTTTTACCCCAATGAATCATCTTTCAACAGACATGTGAGCCCTCAGCAAATGCATTATGTCATCCTTCTGAGCGCTGCAGAGAGAACTGATACGCCTTTGGGTCTGATGTGAAATGATGGCTTCAGTGTGCCCACCATGCTGCGACTCTGACTTGGGAGAGTTCCCAGAATTGTGACAGAAAACCCTGTGGCTGGTGCCAAGTGGGGAAGGGGCGGGCTTGTGATTCTGTTTCTCAAGCCACCCAACTTCATGCATGTGTGAGCAGATCTGTCTCCTCCCAGGCTGCCACGTTCAAAAGTGGGATTTATTTTTAGAGATGAAATCATTAGTCATTAGTCTCTCCCAAGATTCTTTTTTTCCGTTGAGTAAATTTTAAGAACCTGATCTTTATGAGAAAATTTTCAGGCTTTCAGAAAAAGTGGTAATGATTGTAGCCTTAGTACAATGAACCCATTTGCCTCCTTTCTAGATGAAGGCAGACTTCTCACAGCAGTCACTGCCTGAAGTTCCTGGTCCCTACATCCAACATCCAAATCAGCTTGATCTTTCACATCTTATTAGAAAAGCCCCTCCCTCTTTTGATTTTCTGGTCCCCTCAAACCTAGGATTTCAAAAACTAATTTTATCATACACTGAACATTTACCCTTTAAGCTTATTATAAAATCTTATGATAGAAGTTGATCTTAGCAAAATAGCCCTCTAGCTTAGGTATGTACAAATTTTCACATAAGAACAGAAGGATTTGATAGCTATCATCTTATATTGAAGAAGAGATAACTGAAAACAAGCTTTACTGGATATCTTTAAATTTGGTGTTAAAAGAACTTTTAACATGTTTCCATTGCTTCAGGCTAAATAAATGTGGTATTAATGGTCTCACCACCAGAAAAGCCACCACATTTGCCAATTTTTGCTCTTAAACTCTATCTGTGTATATATAGTTGGAAATGTCATCATTTAGAAGCTCATCAAAAATTCATAATCACCTGGTGGCTGATAAGGCCCAGCCATTCCCTAGGAGGGATATAACACTTTGCATTATAGACTCTCTCCTTCTCCGCAGCTGCCACATCTTACTTTTACAATTTAATCTTACTCAATGAGACTAAGACCATCAATTTTAGGAGAGCAGGAGGTAGATTTTATAAAAGGATATAAGGAACTCAAAGGGAAGGAATTCTAAAATATGACAACCTAAAGTCCAAGTCTGTGGTCCGAGACTAGAGGAAGGGCCCATCATTGTAAAGCAGCCAATTGTAGCTTGTCTGCTTTGGTGAGATGATGGAGGCGGAGAGTGAGGGTATATGAGTCCAGGTCAGTCTTCTCCTCTTCTACTTAAAACAGTTTAGTGTGGCAAATGAAGATGGCCCAAACTCTTTGACTTTTCTCTCACTAAAGGAAGATCTCTATGTCTCCTTCACTTGAATCTGAGTGGGCTTTGTGATTGCCTAAACAATAGAATTCATTGCGATGCTGCTGTGTCAGTTTCTGGGGCCAGACCTTAAGAGACAGGAAGCTTCTACAATCTGTCTCTGGGAACACCCATTTTTGGAACCCAATCTCCATGCTGCGAGGGAGCCAGAGCAGCTCTGTGGAAAGGACCACATTGAGAGGAACTAAGACTAGTTAGTGCCACCTTGCCAGCCACATGAATAAGCCATGTTGGAACTGGATCGTTTTTAGCTTCAGCAGAACTGACCCCAGCTGAAGGTGGCCCTGTTCACTTTGGAGATTCAGCAGAAACATAGATGATAGCTGTTATTTCAAACTGCTAAGTTTCGAAGTCATTCTTCTTGCAGTAACAGATATCCAGCATAATAGCATCTCTTTTTTCTACTCTTTCCCATGGCTTCCCTAAAAGCCGCAACTGAGACTAGGCAAGAGCTCTAAGGCCAGAGCCTTTCAGACAGGGTCCTGCAGGAACTTCTGAAACCCAGAATTACCTTGAATGTGTCCTCTCAATCCTTTTCTCTGACAAAAGGTGTCATCTAAAATACTCTGTGTTCCTTAGCCTCACTCCATCATCCACACACTGTTGCCCGCCTTCCTTCAGAGCCCAGTGATTAGCTAAGTAATGTGTTTGGGGTCAAGAGCAAGAAATAGCCTGAGATTTCCTACCTGCTACTGGTCACCATACCAACAGAAAACTTTTTAATCAAGATTAAAGGCTTCTCAGTCCTCTATATCCCCACTTAGATGACATAAGTATGCCCTTACAGGAATAGCTAAAATCTTTGATATTGTTACATTCTGGGCAGGGATTGGTGACAATCAACTAAGAGTAAGGATTGGCCTGTCAGTGGACACAGGATAGATCCCAATCCCCCATGAATGCTAGGAGGGTAAGGACACTCACCATTAAGAGGGGAAAGGAGAAAGACAATGAAGAGGAAACAGGAAATAGGCAGGGCATCAGATATATACTTACGTGGTTTATCACTAATGGAGGCTGCTTGTGAGTCACTACCTGCTGGGCCAATGCTAAATCATTACTGTGACTAGTACTACTGCTCCTTCTACTTGCTGACATAGTGAGGCTTTGTGCCAAGTACTGCTCCAACACCCTGTATGAATTAAGGTAGGTGCTGTTGGTACCCTTGACTATGCCCAAGGAAACTGAGGCATAGAGCAGAGAGGATACTTGGCCAGAATCACATGAGCATGGCAGTGTATAACCAGAATTCAGAACCAGTATTCAACCCCAGTGGTTCTGGCTGTATTATTTATCATTGACTTTGGCTGACATCAGGACTTTAGGCACAGAAGCTGAGGGAAGCTCAGTTTGAGTTCACAATACACTTTTGTCTTTGACTTATGTCAAGCACCAGAGAAATGGGGCTAAAGGATACTTCATTTTTCTTATTTTAAACACATTATAATCTCAAATATATGTGCTTTTGCAGGCTGCTCAAAGGCATCCTCAGCAGAAGGCAGACTATAAATAAACAAATACACAGATAAGTTATGAAAGAAAATGGAAGACCCATAGTAGCTCCATGAAATAAGAATTAAGATTTTGGGGTGTAGCTCATCATGCAGCTAGCCCAGTGGTTTTAGCTCAGCAGAAATGCTGACCCCTGAATACCAAGAAGGAAGGCCTGGTTGGACTGGATGACTGGTTTGCTATGATAAACCAGGAAACTAGGTCACATCTACATTAGGCAAGTGTTCCTGCATTTATGGACATTCTAATATCCCCTGTCATTGTGACTTGAGAAAATATTAAGTTTTGCTTTTTAAAAAAAAAAATGGAGATTTTTTTTTAGCTTACAAACATTTATTGGGTGCCCACAGAGAGTTACATGAATATTTCATGATATGTATTTCACCAATAGGGTAGCCTCCAGTTCAGAGAACCACCTGCTTATATTGAAATCTTTCATTTGCTTTAAATTGAATACATAATTTAAGCTGACTGTAACACCTCCTAGAGGCTTAAAAATGAATCAATTTCCTCTCACTGGGCAGAAATAGGTAGACTCTCTGAAACTGCAAAGAATGTGAGCCATTTCAGTAGATCTTGTGTTCTCACCACACACAGAAAGGAAACTAGTAACTATGTGAGGTGATGAATATTTTAATTAGCTTAATTCTGTTGATTATTTCACAATGCATAATATGTCAAAATGTCAAGTTGTACACCTTAAATATATAATTTTTATTTGTCAGTTATACTTAAAGCTAAAAATATATGACCCATTTTAGAAAAGTGGTTATTTTTTTTAAATTCCTACTTATATGTCAAAATAATGTAGCTATCCAATGGAAATGCAAAGTCCTTACAAATATTGTTTAAAAATTATTGAGTCTAAGGTTTAATATATTTAGAACAAAGCCAGAAAATTTTTACAGAAGACAAAAACAAATGTCCTGTTATTATTGCTATTCTGCTTTTTCCGGTGTTTCATAACAGCTGAGTAAACAATCAATACCAAATAGTAAAGAAGTGTTGCTGAGCCGATAATGGACTTGAATTAGATAAAGTTGGTCTGGGTAGACTGAATACACCAATGGGGCACATTATTCTCACTTACGGTTTAATCTGATAGCTACCAACTTGAAGCTGATAGCTTTAAAATGTCGGATGAAAAAGAGAAAGCTACTCTTTGTAAGGAGGACAAACAGAGAAGGGAGAATCAGTGTAACCAGCACAGGAAACATACATTTCTTGTATCTTCTAAATTGTTGGAAAAAAGAATTCCCTCCACTTTGGTCAATGTAGGGGAGCTCTTTTGTAAACCTTTTAAAATCTTAATTAAGTTTCTATGTTTAATGTTTACATTATTTTTTGAATTTAGAAACAAAATAGTTTTAAATGAGTGATTCTCATAAAAATCATAAGTAAACATGGCTTATCTGGGCCATGATTATTAATTTACTAACTAGATGTATATACATGTTTATTTTGGGTTCCATTGGCATCTTAGTTCAACTTAAGGGAAAGCAAGTAAGCAGAGAGAGATCGAATGAGGTAGTACTGAGTAGAAACCAGAAGATCTGGGTTTCTGTCCCAGATTTTTACCTCCTGAGTAGTTGTGTGACCATAGGCAAGTCTCTGTGCCTTAATTTCTGACAGTGTAAGATGTGGATAATGACACTTACTTTCTCTGTGTCAGGAAGTTGTCTTGATGCATAAATGAGAAATTAGATGGGATAAATATGTGCAAATAGAAGATTGATATACATAAGCAGATATTACTATTAAATTCTTATAAACAAAAAATTCTCTTAAAATATTTATGATGTAACTGCTGTATGTAGGGCAATATTCTAGGTTTTTATAAAGGTTAAAAAAAATAATATGTAGTTTCTATAGTCCAATCCAGAGCTTTTAGTAATACAGGGTCAGCAAATGTTTTCTGTAATGAGCCAGTTAGACAATGTATTAGGCTTTGTGGGCCAGATCGTCTCTGTTTCTACTACTACATAACTCTGCTATTGAAGCACAAAAGCAGCCATAGTCAAAATGTAAAATAATGAGCACATCTGTTTTCAATAAAACTTTATTTACAAAAGCATGCAAAGGACTAGATTTAGTCCACGTGCTGCAGCTTGCCCATCCTGCCTCTAATCGGATAGATGACATGCAATTAAAGCTATAGTATGAGATCAGAGTACTCAATATTACAAACAAAATAGATGAAGAATGAATGGCATCCAGCTAAGGCAAGAAAGTCTTCTAGGAGATTGTAGATTTGAGATAGCCCTTCAAGGATGTGATCATGTTTGGACTTGTAGAGGTCCAGAAGAAAAGATAGCCCAAGAAAAGGTACAAAAGTGGAAACATGGAGAAGATATTTGAGAAAGAGCAAGCAATGCATTTGGCAGATGTGTAGGGGTAGAGTTAGAAGCAAGAATGCACTGGAGTGGGTGTAAGACAGGAAAACCATATATAGTCAGTTAAACATAAGCTATACTATTTCTGACTTCAACCCACCCCCTTAATGAATACTAAGCTGTAGTTGTTAGAAAAGCATTACTTTTATTTTTGGTTGGTTAGAAAACTCTTACATGTTTCTATGTTGCAGAATCATTTTAGGTATTTCTAAGGATGTTCTGCAACTTGTAATCATCCCCAGGGCTGGTTTGTTTACCTTCATGCTGCTTCACACATTACTCATCAATCCATGAAGAATTGCATGTAGGTTGGCCACTCCGAGGATAGAACCATGAGGAGGTGTGTCTGATTCAGAGCAGGAACTAACTTTCTAGAGCTACACTGTCCAACATGGCCAGCCACTAGCCTCATGTGACTATTTAAATTTAAATTAAATCAAAATTTCAGTGATTCAGTCACACTAGTCACATTTCAAGTATTCAATAGCCACTTGTGTCTAGTGGCCACAGTACTGAACAATGCACATAATAGAACATTTTCATCATTACAGAAATTTTTATTGGACCATGCGGCTCTTAGGAGATGAGAAACCAAGCAACCTTGAAGTACTGGCTTAGACTCCCAGGGCTGGATGTTTGGATGACAGCTAAGACATTTAGTAACTGTCAGTTCATTAGCAAATGCTTTACTTTCTAAGTATTGGTTTTGTCATCTGTGATACGGAGGAATAATTGTACTTATTTTGTAGGTGGTTTTGAAAACAAAATAGTGGATTGCTCTTTAGAAGCTGTAAAATGCTACCTAAATATAAGACATTGTTGTCATTTCAGTGATACCATCTCTGTGCTTTCTGGCAATTCCCATTATTTCTTTGCTTGTTCGTATATCATTTGCAAATAGAGATAGTTTTATTTCTTTCTTTATGATCTGAGTTTTGTTTGTTTGTTTGTTTGTTTGATGGAGTCTCGCTCTGTCACCAGGCTGGAGTGCAGTGGTGCGATCTCAACTCACTGCAACCTCCGCCTCCCAGGTTCAAGCAATTCTGCCTCAGCCTCCTGAGTAGCTGGGACTACAGGTGCGCATCACCGTGCCCAGCTAATTTTTGTATTTTTAGTAGAGATGGGGTTTCACCATGTTGGCCAGGATGGTCTCTATCTCTTGACCTCATGATCCACCTGCCATGGCCCTCAAAGTGCTGGGATTACAGGCATGAGCCACTACGCCCGGCCCTGAATGCTTTTTATTTCATTTTCTTGCCTAATTGCCCTGACTAGAACCTACAGTACAATGTTGAATAGAAGTGGTGGAGGCAATTTTTTGGCAATTCCCATTATTTCTTTGCTTGTTTCTATATCATTTGCAAATAGAGATAGTTTTATTTCTTTCTTTATGATCTGAGTTTTGTTTGTTTGTTTGATGGAGTGTCTATCCATGTCTTTTTTCTGATCTTAGGTGGAAAACTTTCAGTCTTTCACCATTAAGTATGATGTTAGCTGTGGGTTATTTGTAGACATCCTTTACCAGGTTGAGGAAGTTCCCTTTTTTTCTAAGTCTGTTGGGTTATTTTTTTTTTTAATCATGAAGGTATATTGGTCCTTGATCCCTTCTGTTCATTCCATTTGTTTAACATTTTTTCTTAGCTCTTCATTTACTTTTTGTTCTCTTAGCTCCTTATGGTACTAGAAACCAGCTATGTGACTGGTTATACCTACTATTCCCTAAAGAATCTTCTTTCTCTGGAAACCAGGAAGACCAGACAATAGTAAATGGATGTATTAGGCAAATCCAGGCATCTATGTTAAGGCTATTGCTAAAGAATCAATGTGTCTTACTGTAGTAGGAAACATGCTATCTGTTGGGAGAAGAACTATATAACATTAGTGTTTATAACATTGTTTTGTCAAGAAAAAATGTAGTTTATTGATTGATATAGTAGCCTTTGATGGGGGAGAAAAGGACAGAAGAAGGGGATAAAAGAAGAGACAATGAAGGATGGGAAAGGAAGGGACACTAAGTTGGGAAAACTTCATGAACAAGACACAAAAGTGGAAATGATGATGGGAAATTCAAGAACTAGTGAGTAATGAGACTAAACTGATGTATTTGAGTTCAGTTGTTTTGGCAGCATAAGTAGGTAGTATGTGAATCCTAGAGGTCTCCCCATGTTTCAATCTCTGGACAGATCTACCAAATCCAGTTCTGGAATCCCATTGTTTATAGTGGTCTCTGGTTCAGAGGGAGTCATTAAGCGTGTCTTGGATTCTAAGGAAATGTCTCTCAGCAGAACAAAAAAATTAGCTCTCTACTTCTTTACAATCACAAGTTTAGCAATGTATTACATTGTTTCAGAGGCCTTTCCTTCTCCAGGAAAGGTAAACAGGTTTTATTGTACCTTCCCTCCATTATATCCCCAACTTTCCATTATGTTCTGTATGCTAATCTGAGGAGTAATCAATCAAGCCCTTTGTATTCACGTCAAGAACAGATTTATGACCTCCCAAAGATCTCACCACTGTGGGGTACATGGTAAGCATCATCTCCAGGGCCCTTATGTATTATAATCCTCTCTACCAGCTCATTTTCAAGGTTACCTTGTTTTGGCTACAGTGCCAGTCTGCTGACTCATGTTTAGTTTACTTGACCACAGGCTATTTTCTCAAGCTCCACTAATGTCATTCCTATCTTAACTCCTGTATCAGTGTAGTGCTAGGATCAGCTTCTTTATCGTCCATTTCCCCTTCCGGAGACATTTACCATTTTACAGCTCCCTCTGCCTCCTGGGTATCCGGCTACAATTACCATTAGTACATGAACCTGGCATAGGCCAATTTCTTAGGTTATTAGTTTTTTCTTCCTTTATCATTTGACCCAGGCTGTGCCATGTTTGTATCCACACAATTCTCCAGCTTGTCAGAATTATTTCAAATGTTTCTCTTCAGCTGTCAGTCACATCCGCCAACTTGGCATTATTAGGAAAATATTACATGAGTATATTCTTTAAGCCCATTACATAAATCACAAAGCATCACGCTGTACTGAGAACTAACCCTTATGGAACTGATTTAATGCAAACCATTTATTAGCAGTCCTTAGAAAATGATCCTCAAATCAGACATATTATATAACTTTTTTTAATTTTTAGTTTTCTTGACAAGCATATAATGTGCTTATTAAAAATCTTACTAGAGCCAAGTCTCATTTTTCCCCCATGCCATGAATGGAGAGGAGTCATCTACTCAGATTTCCTCTACACCTTCATTCAGAAGGCACCAGCCCCAGATTTGGCAGCACAGTCACTGGTTTTCAACCGTGCCTCAGTGTATTGCTGATAATAGACAGCAACAAGTGACAGGGAGCAGGAGCTACTTAAAGTCTATCCTCTGGTCTCTCTGCTCAAACAAGAGAGAAGACAACTGCTATCCATGAAGAGCCGATCTGCTGTTCCTATAACTCATGACATTCATCATTCTGCTCTAAATTAACTATTTTTATGGCATTTAGAATTCACAATGACAAGTGAATCCTATCTGCCCTAGTATTTACAAGTTCTTATTTTTAATGCTACATTCCAGTTGTTTTATGGGTCTAGAAGCTCACTTCTGCAAGCTGAAACATTTGACTAGGTCTGACTTGAGAGAGAGGATATAGGCATCCATGTCTACTGGGTGCCCGTTTTACAGAGAGTTAAACCAGGTATTGTGGGAAGTAAGGAAGCAAGAAAGCAAAAGATAGTATTTTTCCCTTAGAGATTTTTGTGCTTCAAAGAGGAAGGAGCAAAAGAGAAAAGTCTATGGATGCAGAAAACAGAATTATATACATACTGGATTGTGTGTGTGTGTGTGTGTGTGTGTGTGTGTGTGTGTGTGTGTGTGTGTTTAGGGAATTTGAGAGAGAGAGCTATGTCTGGACAGCTGCTGACAATATACAGCATCAAGTACTCTGTGATTTTTATTGAGTATAAGCTTCAGTGGAGACAATAACTGCCTAAGTACCACAGCCCATGACAGAGAAGTGGGATATAAGGATCTAAAGGTGGAGTTGTGATGATTAAAGTACAAATCTTCCTCCATTTCCCAATAAATAACAGTGTAAAACACCATTCTCGACAGTAAAGGACAAATAAATTAGTTTGATGAGGACTCTGTGGTTGGACCCACAGATATATAAAGAAGAAGAGTGGGCGAATTTTCTTTGCTGCATTTCTGTAACTGGCAACACTATGCTTGGATTTTGAAAAACGCAAAATTCTTGACTTTTTTTTTAATTCTAAAAGTGTGGTCAGACAAAGGGATTGATCTTTATGTAGACTAACTTTGGCAAGATTGTCATTTCCAAGTTCAGGAATTTTAAGAATACACGCTACAATCCCTTACCCCATCCTATGTTATAGTTCATTTCATAGTAAATTTTAAAAGCTTAGTTTCCAGGTCTGTTTGGCCATCTCCCCAGTCTGAAGGTAGCAAGAAGAGAACACGCTGCCCCTCATCCTAGCTAATTCCTATGTATTTCTCAGGTTTCACTTATTAATAATTCTTTTGTGATCATTTCATCTTCCCCTCATTAGATCACATTGCCTCATTGGGTGCTTTCATACTAACCTGTACTTTTTTCATTTTTCCACTTACCAAAGCTTGTTATTGTATATTTTTGTAATTATTTCTTTTATGTCTGTCACCAGATAGCTTACATATTTTGCTCCTTTTATTCTATCTAAAATAATCCTATTGTGTTTGGGGTGGAAATTTTTCCATGTAAAATCTGCATTTCCTAGGCTCCTGTGCATTTATAGCTGGCCATGTGACATAATTCTGACTGACCATTAAGATGTAGCTAAAATACATAGTTAGGCTTCAAGGAATGTTCTTTAAAATAGCAGGAAATACAACTGACTTGGGTGGTTTTTGCCTATCATTCTGTTTCTGTTCCTACTTTGGGCATATTCACAATATTGGAAGAGGAGAAGCAGCTGCTTTGTAACCATGAGGCAGCAGGCGTGAGATGACAGCCACACACTATGCTGAGGCTGAGTAGAAAAAGAGATGTGAAATAGACTCCCCAGTGACATGACAGAGGCACCGTACTCATTGGGGCTTTATTTTCACACAAGAAAAATAATCACTCTGCTGATTTTCATTGCTATTTTCTTTTCAGAGTTTCTCTTACTTGCAGTGACACAGAAAGATAAGCAAAGAAGGAATGATAGGAAAACTATTTTACCTAGAGAAGAGGGTTCCATTCCATTGGATTCTATAACTTGGCTTTGGACAGTAATGCAGAGAAAATTATACACCTTCCTGGGAGCTCATGATTGGAGAAGTTAGTAGAAGAGAAGAAATCTGAGAGTTAGGCCAAGACACCACTAGAGAGAAACGAGAGAGTTGCTCATTGAATGAGTTAAGTCAAAGGAAATGAAAGGAAAAATATGAGGTCTGTGGGCTATCTAATGCTCCTTTTATGAAGTGTGGTTGAGTTGGAGGAGAGAGGCTCAATGCAGTTAGTGTACTTATTATGTGCATTAAGCAGACTAGAGTGCATTAAATGTGGAGTGAATTGATTTTATACAACTATCCTCAGCTGTCTTTTTTTAAAAATAATAATGACTAATGCATCCCTGCAAATGTGTTTCTCCGGAAAAGCTTTTGGGGAAGGGAGATTATTTTACCTAATCCCTTTTCATCTATGTTATAGAATATTTAGTGTGCTTATTTGACCTTGAGAGTTATACCTCTGGTCATTAGGCAAAGGAAGGTTAGCTGAAGAAAAAAAATTACATTGAGCACTATCCTTATAAAATCAATTCTTTAGGTTAAAATAATTTTTCCATACTTAAATATACAAAGTACATTGCCAACAAATGGAAATCTCTGCTTTTGGAAGGTGAGGTATATAGGCCAAACTATAGCTAAAGTTAGGGAACGCCTCTCTCTCTCCTCTCCCCGACCCCATTTCTTCCTCGGGAGAGATTTTCCCAAATGACTCCAGCTATGGACCTCAGCCTGTCCACACTGGGGAAAAGCTCACCTTTCCCATGAAGCAAGCCAAAGCCTCTATTGGAAGCAAACCCTGGCCTTCCTTCTCCAGAGCTTGCATCTGTCGTGAGCTTTACACTGTTCCTCTCTTTCCCCATTGACTAGGCTGTTGTGTGCCTTAGAATAGACTTGCCCCGTATACCGCTACTATTTATATCCTCCTGCTTCGTGCTGATTGACCTAGCTTTGGGCTCTTTACTTGCCCTGATCTTGGATAGTTTGTGTACGCTTCCTTACCGGCTTCTCTGGTGGATTCTGATCCGTTTCCTGCTCTCACTTCTAGTACCTTCTCAAGCAATGACTACTAACACTCTGCCTCTGCTTCCTTGGTTCTTTGGTTGGGCCCTTGCAACTCATTGAATTCTTTTGCAGGGTTGAATGCAGAGAAGCAGAAGAGGATGGGACTGTTCAGGAAATTTATATGAGTATGTAACATGCACATATTCCAGTCACAAAATAGAAGCTAGACTTTCTGCCCATGACAGTGTTTATAGCATCCTCTCTCTGCAAGTCAGGAACTGGTTATTCCCTGGAATCTGATTTTATGAGTAAGCTCAATTTCAGATGTTCGCATTTTAAGTACTTACCTATCAATTCTTTTTTAAAAATATTTTTATCTCAAAGGGACATCAAACACAGCCCTTCATGAAAGAGCTTGTTCAGCACAATAAATGGTCAGTGAAGGGTCAAGAGCATATTGTCCAAAAATAAGGGAGAGGCTTATGATACAAAACTATTAATTTCTCCTATTTTTTTTGCAATTTGTTTCCTATTGTCAATGCTTTTATTGTCCCTAGGGAATAGAAACTAAGGACTATATGGTTTTCTGTTGATAGTTCAAATTCAAATCTTGGGGTCCTTAATCTCTCTCAAAAGATGAACTATATGAGGCTGTATATGGGAGGATTAGCAGTATACATTCACAGCACCTTGATTCTCAGACTGAAAGGAGCTTGAGGGTTATTACATTTAACCCAGGTTCTAGCTTGGTAACTGGAACATGGTATATATTTGAGAAGTAATTACTGAGTTGAGTCCTGGCTATATGGATAGGTAGCTGAGTGACATTGTCCTAGTCTTTTCATTTCCATTTAATAGATGAGAAATATGAAGCTCAATATCACCTCCTCCACAACGAGTTTTGTAAACTAAGATAATGAGAGTGTTTTTTATGAATTGAAAAGAGCACCATACAAACTATACCACTTTGCATTAGTTTTTTAGGGTTGCTGTAACAAAGAACCACAAACTATGGTGGAAAAAAACCCCCCAAAACCAGGAACCTAATCTCTCATAGCTCTGGAGTCTAGAAGTCTAAGATAAAGGTGTTGGCAAGGTCATGCTTTCTCTGAAGAATCGAAGGAAAAATCTGTATCATGCCTTTCTCTTAGCTTCTGTGTTTACCAGCTATCCTTGGTGTTCCTTGGCTTGCAGTCACATTAACTCCAAACTCTGCCTCCATGTTCACAGGGTGTTCTTCCCTCTGTGTGTGTCTGTCTCTGTGTACAGATTTCCCCTTCTTTTTTTTTTTTTTTTTGAGACATACTTTCGCTCTTTCGCCCAGGTTGGAGTGCAGTGGTGCGATCTCGGCTCACTGCAACCTCCACCCCCAGGGTTCAAGAGATTCTCCTGCCTCAGCCTCCCGAGTAGCTGGGACTACAGGCTCCCGCTACCTCACTCGGCTAATTTTTTGTATTTTTTAGTAGAGACAGGGTTTCACCGTGTTAGCCAGGATGGGCTCGATCTACTGACCTTGTGATCCGCCTGTCTCAGCCTCCCAAAGTGCTGGGATTACAGACTTGAGCCACTGTGCCCAGCCACACCCAGCTAATTTTTATATTTTTAATAGAGATGGGGTTTCACCATGTTAGCAGAGCTGGTCTCAAACTCCTGACCTCAGGTGATATGCCCGCCTTGGCCTCCCAAAGTGCTAGGATTACAGGTGTGAGTCACTGTTCCTGGCCCACATTTCCCCTTGTTATAAAGAGACCAGTCATTTTGGATTAGAGCCCACCCTGATGACTCATATTAACTTGATTACATCTACAAAGACCCCTATTTCCAAATAATGTCACAATCACAGGTACCACAGGTTAGGATTTCACCATATCTTTTTGGGAGATGCAATTCAACTCATAACACACACAAATCTCTTACACAGAGTCCTTTGGCCAGAGGTATTTTGGAATTCACATGTTTTCAGATAGTAGAAAGGCAGTACAGTGCATGTACCATCTATTAGGTATACTACCACCACGTTGTAGAGCAGCACCATGTGTTCAAACACTATTATTTTCACAGAAAATACAATTATATTAACACTAAGTGAGATTAATAAAGAACTCCGATATGATCTCATCCATTCAGAACCCACTTTACTGCCAAATGAGTTTCAACTTTTTGTTTAGAGATATTGTTTTGGACATCAGAATAGCAGATAATGGGTTTGGGGCCAATATCAAATACTGACTTGGATACCATTCCTCTGATAATCTTTGTCTCATAATATCTTTCTTCCTTATTCCCATTGTCATTATCCTAGTTCTGGTCCTCATTAATTCACAACTAAACCACCATATCAGGTTCCTAATTGTCTCCTGCTTTCACGTATTCATAACTTTCTAACCAGTGTCTCTCTCTCTCTCTCCTCTTTTCAATCCTGTTTACACTTTGTTGCTAGATTAATCTTTCTCTTACACAGCTCTGACTAAGCCATTCCCCTGGTTAGCACCTTCTGTCACTCCCAGTATAAAAGAGTTTGGCATAAAGAAATGCCAAACTCCTCAATAGAGCTTTTGTGCTTCTACAATGTGGGCCCTCTTCTTCGCTGCAGGTTCCCTGGGTGGGAATTCAACTGGACTGCTCACTTTTTTTTTTTTTTTTAGTTACTTGCCCCATAATGTCCTCCCTATATGTGTGCCTTTCTTTCCTCTCTGCTTTGAAGATATTAACCCTAAGCCATGACTTCTAAATATCCAGGTTCTACCCGTCTATCAAGGCCAAGTTCAAATGATAACTGCAGGAAGCTGCCTTTGGTCCTTTCAGTTGGATACAACCTCATTTCTTCCCCTTACCCCATAATAATGATGACGATAACATTTTTAAGCACTCATTATGTGTCAGGAATGTTCACAGTGCTTTGCATGTATTAATTAGTTTAATCCTCACAACAATCTGCGAGGTAAGTCCTGTTTGCAGCCTTGTTTTATCTATGTAGAAACTGAGGTTCAGAGAAAATAAGTAACTTTCCCAAAGTCACAGAGTTGTCAGTGGCAGATCTGGAATTTGAACATGTGACATCTAGCTCCAGAGTTTATTAGTTTAACCACCGTACCCTTTATTGTACTCTTATTGTATCATTTATCACTTTCTCTTGGGTTATGAATATCAACATCCATCTCCCTATGTAGGTGCTAGCTCTTTAATTTAAAAAGTTATCTGGATTTTTATATCTGTATCCCCCATAACCTTCAGCATAGTACTTTGCACATAGCAAGAATTTATTTACTGTTTAAGGTGATGCAACCTACAGTAATATATGGATTAACCCTGCAATCTTAATGGCTTAACATAGTGAAGTTTATTTCTTGTTCACACAACCAGTCATTCTAGGTGTTTCTGGTTAGGTGGCTCTTCTCCCAGGGAAAATGTAAGGGCCTGGTTTTCTTTTACCTCATGACTCTGTTGTTTTCATCACCTGGCTTCCAGGACCGCACCAGGGTTGTCTTTCTTCCAGCCAGCTGGAGAGTGGATAGTGTATGAGGAACTGCGAATGGGAAGTTTTCATGAACCAGACCTGGAAATGGTGCACATTACTCCACTGGCCAGAGCTCAGTCACCTGGCCACATGGAACTGCAAGGGAGGCTGAGATATATAATTGAGTTACATATGTATGTGTCCAGGAGGAAAAGAAAATAACATGAGAACAAATAAATGTTAAGTGAATGCATGCTATAGGGAGCCCTGCAGTATGCATCCATTTTAGGGTTTCAATTAATTAATCAACCCCCTTTGAGTAGAGTCTACCATTCAAAAAAATTCCCCAAACCAAATAATCATGCAGACCATGATTCTCCACCTTGTCCTCAGGGTATTCGGAAAATTTTTGTCCAAAGTCTTGGCAAAATCTGGTTATAATAATGTATTTCTATTATTTCCCCCACAAACATGTATGTTAATCAGCTTTCAAATCTGTATTGAAATAAAATGGTTTTACAGAGGTCTGTCCTAGTGAGCTGTGCTATTCAAGAATCCTGTGATTCATCTGTTTTCTCATAGTTGACTATAAGAGATTATTTGTCCATTAATTTAAAAATTGCATGCAGATAGATATACCCAGGAGTCAGTGCATCAGTTTATTTAAAATCAAATTGCCCTGGAGTGGAGAGGTATTTTCCTGAGTCTGTGTTTTCTAGCCTCAAACCTATGCAAAAAAATAACTGAAAATAATAACATATTTACCTTTTTAACATGCTTCTTTTTTCTTTCCCAAATGAGAAGTGTTAGAGCAGTGTTCAAGTGATTTGTAAAAACACTTCTGTGCTTTCTTCTCTCTACATCTTGTAAGGCTGCGAATTTAAGGGGACTGAATAGTTCTCTTACTTTAAAAAATATATCTATTATTGGTTTACATGGCTGACAAATAAATTGATAATTATATTCATAAAATATTAACAAAATATTCATTTGGGGCTTAAATAACTCAATATCATTTAAGGGAACAAGGTTCAAATGTGAAATAAACATAGCAGTAATTTTAAAATTATTATTCCAGTTCTATTCAGTTCTTTATAACCTATGCAAGTATAGATTCTATTAGGAAAAGCCTCCCCTGCCTGCTTCTATCTGCTCCCAAATGTGTTTCTTAAAAATCCATTGGCCCTTGGGAAGATTATTTTCTCAACACTTAAAATTACTCATCTAGTGTTAAATTTTGACCCTGGAAATTTATGCATAGCTAGTTCCTGGGATATTACTAGATCACTAGTCAGAAGAAGTCCTGTTTTCACATCAAGCATATAGGCAGATATTTTCCTTGGAATATTTTGGAGCCTCAAGTCTTTTGAGCTTATCAACTTGCTGGTGACATGTTGGACTGTGTCCCAGAACAACACCATGTTATTGGGTGAGACCTTCAGCATAGCTGAAAAAGCACAGAGTGAGAGCTGGAAGGCTTGGGTGACAGCCTCTGCTCTGGTGCTAAGCTGTGCTCTGCTGTGTCACCATGGGCAAGTAAGACTTTCTCTGGGCCTCAGTTTCTTCCTCCTTGCATATCAAAAGGTTGGGTTAGAAAATCCCCAGGATCCCCTCCCATAGATCATGAGTTCTCAGAGAGCCAGAAATGTGTCATCCCTTTGTGTCCCCAGAACTTGGTATGATGCGTAATCAATAGTTGGTACAGTATATGTTTAAATGAAAAAAATTCAATGACCTAATACATATAAGGCACTTTAGAAAGTGTCTTGTACAGTATAAGCACTGGGAAATTTTTTGCTAGTATTTCAACTAAAAGGACATCTGCATTTTTGAGAACTGCTGACAACACGCACACCTTCAGCCCATGTGCTAGCACAGGAAATTTGCTGAGTTCACTCTTCCTTGAGAGTTAGGCCCACTTTTTCCCTGCTAAAAGACTCACATCAGAGATTTTCAGTACTAGAGTTTCTCTCAGAAATGGACATGAAGATTAAATACTTCTGCACTTCTCTTCTCCCTTGTCAGGAGCAGCTCACTCCTAGGTCATTCCATGTTAAATCAGCATGAAACTGGGCTGCGACATGATGCACCTAGCCTTCTCAGTTATGCTGAAGACATAACCAGCATCATTATGTCTGTGAAAGCCCAGATCTATGTATCTCCATGCTCATCTCTCTTCAGATGCAGACTGTCCTCTGTGCTGATGCCTCTAATCACAGAATCCTTCACAGTGTCTCCCAAATGAAGCAGAGTTGGGAACCAACAATGTATTTCTTCTACCACCAATTTAGTCTTGGCTTTCAGTAGGGTATTCATCTCAAACTTCTTATAAGAACAAATAAGAGTCAAGAAGGAGCCCTGGGTATTTGTATGCAGCTGGCTAGATCATGTTGTCTCAAGTCCCCCAGTCTTCCCTCTTTCCCCCCACCACACTCACAGTCTTGCTGCCACTATTGATGTGACTTGAAACTGTCAGGACAAATCTCATCTTGTCTTTTATCCCAGTATGCACTATGCTATGGACTGAATGTTTGTGTTGTCCTGAAATTCAGATGTTGAATTCCTAACTCTCAAGGTTATGGAATTAAGAATTGTGTCCTTTGTGAGGTGACTCTGTCATAAAGTTGGAGCCCTCTTGAATGGGATTAGTGCCCTTACAAAAGAGAACCCAGAAAGCTCCCTCATCCCTTCCACCATATGAGGTTACAGTGAAAAGATGGCTAACTATGAAGCAAAAAGCAGACACTCACCAGACTCCCATCTGCGAATGCCTTGATCGTACACTTCTCAGCCTCCAGAAATTTGAGAAATAAATTTCTCTTGTTTATAGGCCACCCAGTCTATGGTGTTCTCTTATAGCAGCCTGAACAGACTAAGACACACCAGGAGACCCAAGAAGTTCAGACTCCTCAGTAATCCCTCATCTCCTGGACTCAAATTCCCACACATGGCACATGGCATCTTATCAATGAGTTTGTTCCTGCTCACTGGATTTTTAATTTCCAACCCTTCCCCATAGTGCTCATCTGCTTTGTTTATCTAAATTACCACTGCTTGTAATTTCTTTTATTATTTACCATTTCCTACCACTAGAATATAACCTTCATGAAGCCATGGGCTTTTTCCTATTTACTGATGGTTTCTTCATGCAAAGAACAGTGCCTGGCACTTAGTAGGAACTTGAAAGACAATGGTTGGATGACTCTTTGCCAGTAATGGACACAGGGCACTTGGAGAAAGGTTCTCAGGTCTTTATGCTCTCTCATCCACCTCCAGGAACTCTGCTCCATTTTTTTAAAGCAATAACTCCCTTTAAGTTTCTCCTCAGGGTCTTTAAGCTTAGTTTGGCTTTCCCATCCTAGTCATAACTACAATGGTCATCTTCTTTAGGTTCCTGCCTCAGCCCGTCATTTCTTAGTTAAGTAGTTGCTAAAGAGATGCCCATTGGCTTTGTTCCTTGAATCTTTTCTGGAAGAGTGGCAGTGGTGAAGAAGGTGGGGCTGGAGGCTACATTTTTTCTAAAGTCAGGTAACTACGATCGAGCCACAAAGCTTCTGAAGTTCTTTTTACTTCTCCTTTCTTTGTACTAATTCAGATGGATCTGGAAACCATTTGGCAGTATTCCCTACCATTTTCTTTCCCCTTCCATTTCCATTTCTTTTATCTATAATCTGTACTCTAGCTAAGCTCTGAAAGATTGTCTTTTAATTTTCACCATGAAGGTTGAATTATAGCTTTTGTTTATTGCCTGCAATACATTTATGATACGTGCATATGTGTGTGTGCATTTATGAATGTGTCATGCATTTTTATGTACACATACATACTGATGCATGTGCACACCCACATATTCAGGCACTTATACACCATTTTACAGATGAGAAAACTGAAGTTTAGAGAAGTAAAATAATTTCTCCAAGGTCACTCAGAGAGTGAAGTTAAGTTTCTTTTTAGTCCATTTTAGCTTACTCCACTGAAAGCCATTCTTTTTTTTTTTTTTTTTTAATATGGAACGCTTCACGAATTTGCGTGTCATCCTTGCGCAGGGGCCATGCTAATCTTCTCTGTATCGTTCCAATTTTAGT
The DNA here is from genome assembly GCF_037993035.2 of Macaca fascicularis. Taxonomy (NCBI): domain Eukaryota; kingdom Metazoa; phylum Chordata; class Mammalia; order Primates; family Cercopithecidae; genus Macaca; species Macaca fascicularis. The sequence goes on from NC_088395.1 coordinate 11,783,300, forward strand.
ATATGTGCTGCCGAAGCGAGCACACACTGAAAGCCATTCTTGAAAGAGTTGCCAAATCTTGTCAAATTTTGTTAAGTTAAAACTTTCACTATGACACATTTTAAGCATATAGACAGCGAGAATATCATCAAGAAAATCCATGTGTTATTGTATACTTGTTTTTATATTTCAGAAAAGAATGATGCCTTACAGAGAAGTAACTGTTGTATACTTCTTCCTGATCACATTTTCCCTACACCCTCACCAGAGGTAATATTTTCATGATTTTAAAAAATAATTCATATGCTTGCTTTTACATTATTTCTATATACACATGGATTTATACAAATATATACTTAGTTTTAGCTTTTAAGCTTTTAAATAATATCTGTTTTGCAGCAGTTGCTTTTTGTTAACATTATATTTTTGGGTTTTTTCCATGTTGATGGGAGTGACTCCCTTTTGCATTCATTTTAATTGCTCACAGTATCTCATTGTATGAATATAACACAATTTATTTTCCTGGTCTCTTACCAATATATAATTAGTCTTTTTCCACATTTTTATTTAAAAAATAATAATGTCACTGTCTGCATCTTATTCTGCCTCTCTGCAACATTTGCATTAATTGACCATCTTTTATTCTACAATTTTTTTTTCTCTTGACTTTATAACCTCAAGAATCTTGGTTTTTCCCCTTCTCCTCTGGCCACTTTTTGGTTTTCATTTCCTTCTTTCTTCTATGTAACCTAAAAATGTTGAAATTCGCCACTCTTGGTCTTGAATCCTTTTCTCTTATCTCTGTTTCCATTTATTTTTTCTGGAAGATCTCACTTATTTATGTGACTTTAAATATAGGTTGATACTCTTCAAAGTGGTGTCTCCTGTCCATACCTCCCCTCTGAGCACCAGACTCATGAATCATGACAATTGCCTACTTGACTTCTCCTCTTAGGTGTCTCAGAGGCCATTCAAGGTCAAACTTGGGACATCTAAGAAAGAAAAAAAAGGAACTCCTGATTTTTCTGTGTAAACCTGTAATAAGAACTTTTAAAATGACCCTCAACAAGCTTGCCTCCTAGTATTCACATTTTGTCACATATTTGTATAATCTCCTCCCTTGTGTACGGACCGGACCTATTTTGCTTCTAATGAATCTATGGCAAAAGCGATGGGATGCCACTTCCAAGATTAGGTTACAAAAAACTGACTTCCATCTTGTTTGCATTCTCTGTGGCTTTCCTTAGTTGTTCACTCTGAGGAAGCCATTTTTCATGTTCTGAACTGCCTGTTGGAGAGATCCACATACCAAGGAACTAAGAACAGCCTTGGGCCAACAACCATTTGATTGCTAAAGGACTGGACTCTGCCAATGACTACAGGAGTGTGAACTTGGAAGTGGTTCCTACCACAGTTAAGCCTGATGACTGCAACCACTGCTGACACCTCAGTTGCACTCTTGTGAGAAACCCTGAGCCAGAGAGGGTGCAGCTAAACCACATTGGGGCACCTGACCCACAGAAATAATGACATAATAAATGTTTGTTATTTTAAGCTGCTAAGCTTGGGGGTAATTTGTTACATAGTATTAGATAACTAATAGAAGTCCTATTCATCTCTCAGTGGTCTCCATATCAATAAATAATTAACTTGGCTATTCAGGTTATAAAGTCTTCCTTGACTCATGCCTCTTTCTTATCCTCCACAGCAACCCATTTGCTAGTCCTGTAGCTTCTATCTCCATTGGCATACACTAAGCCAAGCCACCATCATCTTTTGCCTTGAGAGAAAAATAAGAGGTCTTTAGGCAGAATCCTTAGGGAATGTTAAGGTTGTTTTATCCTCCTGTCTTTTTTTTCTTATCAGTTTATTAACTTATTTAATACATTTTTATGTATCACTGAGGTCCTTTTTTAAGTACTCGGGATGGAGATAAAAACTTAACATTGTTCCTGAATCATGGATTTTGCAATAAAATAAGGGAGATTTAATTTAACCTAGAAATGTGAAAATTCTCTGAAAAGGAGATAATTGGTTCTATGAGAAGAAGATCATATTATTTCATATTGCTGCCCAATATACTAATGATTTCTCAAGGAAATCATATTGAGGATCTTTCCTGATCCCAACTTGTTTAAGGCAGAATTTTCAAGCACTGTGCAGAAAGTGGTGGTGGATAAAGCTATGTGTGTGCCATTGTATTCTATCCTTTAATTGTTATCTTTCCTTCCTTAATTACCCTCCCCATGTACGAATCACTAGGAGTGAAGTCTTAAATACCAGCAACTGTGTCTGGGCATTCTGCCCTTTGCCGTCAATGAGTTTGGGCAAATTGTCAAGATTGCATTATACCTAAGGAGGGAAAAACCCATTAATTCGTATTTTTCTTGTAATATATAATGGGTGATATATATATATCATGTCATAAATCATGGCTTAATACAAGTATGTAATGGTATAGGATTTCTCTTTAACTGATCATGTCATGTTTTTGGAACCATAAAATCTCTTAGATTGAAATCGTGACTTTTACTGGTTATTGTGTTCACTCTCTCATGTAGTATAAGAATTTGCTCTATAGCCTTCATAACTGGTGATTTTCCAACTTCTGCATAATCACTTCTAGTGATTGTCAACTTATTATCTCACAAGGCAGCTTATTTGATTGTTAAAAAGATGAAATTGTTGTAACTTCTTATATCAATTAGAATTCTGCTTCCTTTTGACTTATATCTGTTCAACCTATTTACTTGCAAAACTGAGTAATCTAATCTAGGGCTCATTGTTACTCTGAAAATTCTTATCAAAAAGCTTAAACTCCTTATGACTAAGGCTTTTTAGATGGCTTATTACTTTTAGGTCTTCAAAGTTAACTCAGTTTGTTCTCTCATCAGTCCAATGTATTCTTTATCTACAGTAAGAGACAATCTTCAAATCTTGAATTGTGAGAAACTATGATTTCCTCAACCACATAAATATTTGATGCCATCATGTGATGTGACTGAGCAATCTGTGTGAGGAAAACTAGAATCAGCCTGAAACAATTTCTTCCTGTTACATCAAGTGTGACAGTGATCAGCAATAACTGTTCATGGAAGTCAATACTCATTCTTCAGCCCTTGCTTCCTGAAAACAAATTTGCTGAGGTATAAATAAAATAAGCAATAATAGTCCTGATGCAAAAAAAATCAAAAATATTTCAGTCCCTGATTCTTTTAAATTGGACTTCATAATGCAGTTATTGACATCGAATGAAATGTTTTAAACTAAATTGTCTTCCTAGTCAAAAAGAATAGTAAAACTAATATCTGGGATATGTTACTTGTATAGATGAAATTAATTCTGAGAAATGGCCAGCATAATCTTAAATATAAACAAATCATTTGCTTATAAACCACTGAAAATGAACCATTTTCTATTACCTGGTGTTTAAATAGTGCTCATATCTTTGAAGTTCCTGTAACATGGAAGAAGCAAGTTTATTAAATAAGTCACTAGTCTTCTTCTGTTGCCAACCATTGAATTTTATAACCCAACATAAAGGATGTATTAGTTTTCAATTGCTGCATAACAAATTGCCACAGAATTAGTGGCTTAAAAAGCATGCAGTTTCTATGGGCCAGGAGTCCATGTGTGGCTTAACTACATTATCTGCTCAGCATGTCACAAGCTTGAAAGCAAGATGTCAGCCAGTCTGAGTCCACTACCAAGCTCATGATGTTTTGGGCAGAATTGAGTCTTTTGCACATGTGGGACTGAAGTCCCCACTGTTCTTGGTGGCCAGCTTCTTCTTCAAAACCAGCAGGAGAATCTCTCTAATCTCTAGGCATTCTTTTGTTGTTGTTAATGCGTGGGGATTGTTTGTTTGTTTGTTTGACTAGACTTTATTTTTTTGAGCATTCTTAGGTTCACAGCAAGATTGGCAGGAAGGTATAGAAATTTCCCCATATACTCCCTAGCCCCACACATGCGTAGCCTTCCCCATTATCAGCATCTCACACTAGAGTGGTACATTTGTTACAATTCATGAACCTACATTGCTACATCATTATCACCTAAAGACTATGTTTTATATTAGGGGTCATTCTTGGTGTTGTACATTTTATGGGTTAAGACAAGTGTGTAATGACATGTATCTACCAATATAGTATCATAAAGAGAAGTTTCACTGCCCTAAAAATCCTCTGTGTTCTACCTATTCATCTCTTATTTCCCCCCAACTCCTGACAACCACTGATCTTTTTACTATCTGCATAGTTTTGACTTCCACAATGTCATATAGTTGGAATCATTTGGTATATAGCCTTTTCAGATTGACTTCTTTCACTTAGTAATATGTAGATAAGTTTTCTCCATGTCTTTTCATGGCTTGATAGCCCACTGCTTTTTAGTGATGAATAATATTCCATTGACTGAATGTACCACAGTTTATACATTTATCTACTAAAGGACATCTTGGTTGCATCCAAGTTTTGGCGATTATGAATAAAGCTGCTGTAAACATCCATGTGCAAGTTTTTGTGTGGACACAGGTTCTCAACTCCTTTGGGAAAGTACCAAAGAGTGTAATTGTTTGATTGTATGGTAAGAGTATGTTTAGTTTTGTAAAAGACTGATAAACTGTCTTCCAAAGTGGTTGTACCATTTTGCATTCCCACTAGCAATGAATAAGCATTCTTGTTGCTACACAACCTTGCTAACATTTGTTGTTGACAATGTTCTGGATTTTGGTCAATCTAATAGGTGTGTAGTGGTATGTAGTTGTTTTGATTTGCATTTCCCTGATGACATGATGTGGAACATCTTTTCATATGCTTATTTGCCATCTGTATATCTTCTTTGTTGAAGTGTCTGTGAATTTCTTTGGCCCATTTTAAAAATTGGGTTATTTATTGTTGAATTTTTGGTATATTTTGGATAGCAGTCCTTTATCAGATATGTCTCTTGAAAATATTTTCTACCAGTCAGTGGCATGTCTTTTGATTCTCTTGACAGTGTCTTTTGCAGAGCAGATATTTTTAATTTTAATGAAGTCCAGCTTATCAGTTCTTTCTTTCATGGATCATGCCTTTAGTGTTGTATCTAAGAAGTCGTTGTTAAGCCCAAAGTTATCTAGTTTTTCTCCTATGTTATCTTCTAGGGGTTTTATAGTTTTATATTTTACATTTAGGTCTGTGATCCATTTTGAGTTAATTTTCTTGAAGGGTGTAAAGTCTGTGTCTCCATTACTTTTTTTCTTTTTGCATAAACCCGCTTTTAAAGGGATCACCTCTTTAGGTCAGGCTCACTCAGCCAATATCCCTTTTGATTAAATTAATCTCAACTAATTAGGGACTTTGATTATATCTACAAAAATGCCTTCATCCCCGCCATTTAATATAACCTAATCATGAGAATGACTCCACCATCAAAAAAAGCAGGCCATGTTTACACATAAGGAAGGGGATTATATAGGGCATATATACCAAGGAGGTAAGAATCTTGGAGACCTTCCAATTCAACATAACACATTCTATATACTTATTTCTGGTCCTGACATTTCTGAGCCTCACATTTATCATCTGTCAAATGAGAATTATTGCAGATCAGGCCGGGCACGGTGGCTCATGCTTGTAATCCCAGCACTTTGGGAGGCCGAGGTGGGCGGATCACCTGAGGTTAGGAGTTTGAGAACAGCCTGACCAACATGGAGAAACCCCGTCTCTACTAAAAAAAATACAAAATTATCTGGGCGTGGTGGCACATACCTGTAATCCCAGATACTCAGGAGGCTGAGGCAGGAGAATCGCTTGAACCCAGGAGGCACAGGTTGCAGGGAGCCGAGATCGCGCCATTGCACTTCAGCCTGGGCAACAAGAGCAAAACTCCGTCTCAAAGAAAAAAAAAAAAAAGAATTATTGTAGATCAAATGAGAATTGTTACAAATATTAGGACCCCCACCCCTAATAGCACCACTGTGTTTTTACCTTTATGCTATTGTGGTAAGGCTAAAACCAGTCTAGCTCATAGAATCATTAGAAACTTTCCAGACCTCATGAGGCACACTGGCATCCTGGTAGGAGAATGCTATGTCTTCTAGATCATCTCAAAGCAAAAGGCTTTCTAGAAAAGTTAGCATCTACATTGCAACATCTTTTGTTTTTCCCTTTCAGTTCAGTACCACTCCATTAGCATAACACCCCACAGTAAAGAGAAAGGACACTCACAGTCAAGATGATGGAGTCAACTTGCAAATGAGACATCCCTAGGTAGACCTGTTGGTACTTGGGGTCCTCTTCTAATTGCTTTTTTTTTTGTGGGGGAGGTCTCAATGCTGGTCATCAACTTGGAAAACCTCATCTTGAGCTATTCAGAGAGAACTTTATTTCTTGGCAATTGAAATTTCTGAAAATACAGCATTAAGTGATACAGCAGACAGCAAAAACAGAATGTATTCTCTATGGGCAATCTGGGAATGGCAACAAACCACAGGCATCTAACAATTTGTTTGTTATAAGAGGAACCTGAACCATGCTAAAACAAATGGACATTAACATTGTTAGAGAAGACACTGTCCATTAGCAAGCACTAGCAGGGAGAAAAAGTAAATGAAGCCTAAAAGCAAGTTGGAGGTAGCCATCTACTTACTAGAGATAAAGACAGAATATTAGCTAAAACAAAGCAATAGGATGAGGAATAAAGGCTATGTTTTTGTGGTAGACATTTCCCTCTTGAGCTGAGTATCTAATACCCCTCACCCCAAACCCAACTGAGCATCTCCTTTCCTAAGGTACTCTAACAGATTCCAATAATGCCTCCACGGATGGGTTTGGGTGAGGATGATTGATAATGTTTATAAAATATCTACCATAATGTCTTTCAGGTAATGAACACATGTAACAAATGCTAACTGCAGTTTTCTTAGAAGGAGTAGTATGAGTAGCATACAGTGCAATTTCTCTGGAGGGAAAAGCTATAAAGTAACAATACCAATGTTCACAGTAATTTATGGGAGGATTGGGTAGAGGAGGAATAAATACAGAACAGCATGTTTCAACGTGCTTGGTCAATTTTCAGTAACAGGAACAGTCATGTTTTCCCCAGGAGGTCAGTCTTTTGGTAGAAACTGTAGTGAATAGAAGCATGCATCATCTTTGTCAATGTGATGAATGCTATTCAGAAAAAAAGTGTTATTTATAAGAATCTTCCAAAATAAATTCTACAAGACATATTTGGCAGGTTAAAAAGAAACTTGGAGGAATAAAAGAATGTCCAGAACAAAAGCTCAAAACATTGGAGACAATGTTCATGGCTGTGAATTTCCCATTGCAAGGTGGAAATGATCAGTATAGATGATGAACTGGGAGGGTAAGAGCTGAGGAGTCAAGGTTTTTTTCTATTACTCTAGGTCAGTGATTCTCAACCAGGGACGAATTTATCACTCAGGAGGCATTTAGAAGTGTTTGGAGATGTTTTCTGGTTGTCACAGCTTAGGGAAGGAGAGGTGGTGCTACTGGCATCTAGTGGGCGGAGGCCAGTGATACTTCTTAAACGTCCTACAGTGTCCAGGATAGCTTCCACAACAAGGGACTGGTCTGGAATTTGAACTGTAGGAGCAACTGGATTTTGTTGAATGCTTGTGTACAGGAGACTTACATAATCAGGTGTGTATTTTAGAAAGCTCCCTCTGCTTTTGAAGTAGAGAGTGGACTGAAGAAGGGCCAGAATGGAATCAGAGGGACTTCTTAAGAGATAAGTTGTCTTCCGTAAGGGCAAGGGATACCTGTGGTCTGGACCAAAACTATGGCAGTGGGAGGTGACAAGATATGGACACAGTTGAGAAAGCTTGAGGAGTGGAATCAGTAGAATTTGATGTTTCTTTGGATGTGGAAGATGAAGGCATGGGAGAATTCTGGAGTTAACCCCAGGTTTTGATTTGGTGGTATCAATCACTAAGACAGGAAAACAGGAAGATTTTGATGAGAATGAAAAAATATATACAAAATAAACATGCTAAATTTGACATGCATGCTTGGACATTCAAGTAGTGTGATCCAACAGGCAGGGGAGAATCTGAAAATACAAGCAAGTACTGGGGTGGAGATATGAACTTAAGAATCATCATCATACAGTATTTGAAGCCATAGAAGTTGAAACTGAAAAGATAACTAACCAAGAGGGAGGTGGAAGAGCTCCAGCTTTTCAAAGATAGGCAGAGAAGAGGAGTTTGCCAAGGGAATGGAGAAAAAACTCCTACGCTTGTACAGAACATTGCAAGATGTGTTTCCTAGAGTGAATGTTTGAAAGAAGTGAGTCCTTGGCAGTATTTAATGTATAAAGAAGTTAGCTGGAAATATCCTTTGATTTAGCAATACAGTAATCATTGATTGTAACAGTGAGAATAGTTTCACTGAAATCATTTGCCCTTAAAGGAGAGGAGAACAATAGGAAAAATACTAGAGAGGACTATGGGTCCAAGAGAGGAAATTTTAAATTAATGTCAGGAACTGGAACATGTTTGAATGCTGAATGTTGGTGACAAATGAGAGTGGAAAATTGTACTGAAATGGCTTCTACAGCACAAATGGAGAGACTAGCCTTAGAAGGAAGAAAGAACACCTTCTGGCATAAGCAAAACAATGATGGAAGTTGTTGGTAAATTTATGAATCTGTCAGTGGTAAATGAATAAGTACTTACCTGAGAACTTATTTTTTCTCTAAGAAGTCTAAGATAAAGTCATCTGAAAATAAGTACTTGCCTGAGAACTTCTTGCTTCTCTGGGAAGTCTAAGATAAAGTCATCTAAGATAATTCTTATTTGACAGTTGATAAATGTGAGGCTCAGAAATGTGTAGGTAGGAATTTTGAGAAGCTCAAAGAAAGGTTGAAATAGTTGTTGAAATTGGGAAAGAGGTATTACCAGAAATACACAAAAATTACTAGTCAAAGGAATACCAAAGACCAATTAAGGCTGACTACCTTCATTATGGTGTAATCACTCCATTCTGTTTTGGATTCTCTACAGTGGTTGTCAGCATCTTGGTGAAAGTGGTGTCAATTTAGAGAGTTGAGTTTGTTAGGGTTAAGATTTGGCTAAGTGAGTTTGAGAGGAGATTGAAGAAAGTGTATTACAGAAATAAATGTCCGTAAAACTAAATTAAATGGGGAAGGAAGGAATGACAGGAGGTAGGGGTGATGGATAGGGAGAAAATAGTAGAGTGACCAAGGAAACAGGGAGTCCCTCTGAGGCCAAAGAATAGTTAACTGAAAGAACTGGAGGCAGAAGAAGTTGCGGTCCAAGGGGAATTATTTGAGTTTAAGATTTCAGACACAGAGATTTTCTAGGTGAAGGCAATATAAAAATGTGGCCATGGGAGAAGGCAGAAGTGAAGCGAAGGTGAAAGTAATTGCAGATGAAGTCAGGGGATTGAGAGACAAGGATGTTGAATGCAATATCCAAATTAATATGTACTAGAGAGGCAATTAATGTGGACTATTAAGGGATAAACATCTTCATGGAATAAGGAAATAGATTTAAATGTAATGGCAAGCAGGTGGGAAGAGGAGGGTGGTACTTGGTGTCATACACAGAGGAGGTATTTTATTTTATTTTATTTTATTTTATTTTATTTTATTTTATTTTATTTTGAGATGGAGTTTCACTCTTGTTGCCCAGGCTGGAGTTCAATGGCACGATCTCAGCTCACTGCAAACTTCGCCTCCCAGATTCAAGCAATTCTCCTACCTCAGCCTCCCAAGTAGCTGGGATTACAGGCATGTGCCACCATGCCCAGCTAATTTTGTATTTTTAGTAGAGATGGGGTTTCTTCATATTGGTCAGGCTGGTCTCAAACTCCTGACCTCAGGTGATCCGCCCGCCTTGGCCTCCCAAAGTGCTGGGATTACAGGCATGAGCCACCGCGCCTGGTCAGAGGAGGTATTTTAAACCAAGCATTTTGGATTGATGATCTACAGAAGTAGTCCTGTGGGGTGAAGAGGCCATAGATTTATTTACCAACCATAATATTTATAAGATGAGGAGACTATGCAGATTTCACTTGAGACATCTTTGAGGAAACATATGGGAGAGAAGAAAAAAGTCAGCCATAATTTCATCATCCTGAGCAATCACTGTCAACACATTTAAGAAGATTGTCCCGGAGATGGGGTAAGAATTGGTCAGAGTGGGAAGACAACTGAGACAAAAAGGTAATGAAGTCTTTGTTGTAGGGCTGCAGTGGTCGGCATAGAGAGAGAGATGACTGTAAGCAAGATCAGCATTCAGATAGTTCATTTTCCTACTCTCAAATGTCAATTCCTGAACATTATCTGTATTATAAGGCCTGCAAGTTTTTTCAGTGCTCCTTTTGCTTATCCTTCATTATGAGCCCCAATATAACCAGCTATTGTCATCTGCTACTTCCTTCATCTGGGAGTTGAATTACCTAAAAAGCTTTTCATCTGGTACATAGTTGTTTTATATAAGACTTCTACTCCAGTCACTAGCTTTACCATTGCTTATTTCAGCACTTGGGAGTGGAGCAGAAACTATGATACAGCTAGACCATTTGTTTCCAGTCTTTTTGGTTCTTTCACTGGGAAGGTACGTTCAGCCACTGTCCCTGTAGTCTAACCATTCAAGAATTGGATTAGATGAATGCATAAAACAGCATGTAGGCAGTCCTTGAAGGGAGTTATACTTTGGTTAACTGATTTATTCCTTTGTCAGAACCATTGTGTGTATGCATGGCCATGCGTATGTATGTGTGTATACACACAACTGATAAAAGCAACCAGTGTTTGAGTGTTTCCTACAGCGTTGTGTGTAGGCAGCTCTAGCATCACTGTAAAAGGTATGCGGTGGGCTGACGACTCAAGTTGGCAGCTGTTCCTCTTAAAACTACTTCGCTCCATGAAGTCAGCAGAGAAAGCAGTCAGTCTCTTGAACAGTTTATGCTTGGTTCTTGGCATCATTAAAATTCTGTTCTATTCAGTGTTGCTTCCTTTGCACAATCAGGATGCTCCGTTTTCAGACATTCAAAGTGTTGAAAATTTTTTAATAAATAGATTTTCATTGGCATCAAGTCCAAGTTGAGTGACTCTCAATGTAGGAAATAACAGTATAATTATATTTTGGAGGGTCTTTCCCCCTCTTTGGCTAACATTTGTAAGTGTTCTATGGTTTCCAAACCTCTTTCATGTATAATGATTTATTGCTTATACAACACCACAAAGTTGGTACCATGAGCCCTAATTCAAAGATCAGTAAACCGATTTTCAGAAGGGAAAAGTGCTGGTTTCAGTGATGGAGTCAAGCTAAAAACACTGGTTGTCTTGGACTCTAGGGATCTTTCTATTATAACATGATAACTTTGAGCAAGTGTTGTTTCTATTGTATTAACAGTTTGTATTGTAATAAAGTGTGTTCAACTTTATCTCAAGCTGTATTTCAAGGTTAACACTTTATAAATGGAACTAAATCATTGGAGCTTAGGCCAGGGGCTGGAAGTTTATTTATTGATCTAGTCTGGCCTCTTGGGTTTCTTGATATTTGGTGAAATGGTACATTTCTCGGTACATTGGAAAGGCATTTTATTTCCTCTAGAATGAAGAACACGCTCTTGAATTTTAAAGAGAGGAAGTGACTGTCCAACAGAGATCATGGGCCCAAAGCATAAACCACAAGCCTCACGTTGGTACAGGAAAAAAACATAGGTAATTTCTGAAGAGCCTTTCTATCAACTTCTACTTAAATCTATGTCTTGAAATGATAGGCGCATATGATAGCTTCTGGAAGTATGCATAGTAATTAAATGTATCATTCTATTCCAGACTATACTGAAGTCACTAATGATTAAATGTGTTTATTTTCAAAGATATTATACTTTACAGTGTCATAATATTTGAATATTAAAATATATGTAATAGAAGTAAATTATACACTATCAAAGTACTTTACATAGATCATTTATTAATCACAAAGGATAATAGATTCCTTTACCATGGAAAGATCTGACAAATACCGCCTAAACCAAATTACCCAAGTTAACATCTCCAATAATAGAACAAATGAATATCAAGTGCCTCCTGGTGTGATGTAGCTTGAAGGACACAATATCAAATCTGTGATATACCAGCCTAAAATGCTTAATCACTATCTAGTCATGAGAAACATCAGAACAACCAAGATTGAGGGACATTCTACAACAACACTGATGATACTCTTCAAAATGGCAATGTCATAAAAGACAAAGGCAGAGGCATGAGAAATACATGCAATAACTTACATCTGGATCAGAAAAACAAAATTGTTATAAAAAATATTAGGAAAATTTGCAAGATAAAAATTGAACAAGAAAAAAGTAGTATCTTTGAGAACAAGTGAGAACATTTTGACATTTCTTTAGAAATAATATGAATTGATTTGAAAATTACTTTGAAAATAATCTAGAGCTAAGAAAGTAATGGCTTGCAGAGAACCCTTTGAGTTTGCTTCATTATTTAAAAATTCAATAAAATAAGAAATTATTCCTATTTTAAGTGAAATAGTTTATTATAGAACCTTATTTCAGCTCAGGCAATTTCTAATCTACGCAGATTAATTTCACTTGCATAAAATTTTGAGATTTCGGTAGACTTTATTTCAATTTGTTTATTTTAATATTTAAGAGAGTCATTTTGTTATTTATGCATGATCCCTTTTAAGAAGTGTTTATTTGTTTACTGATTTAGGAGTATTATTATGTACAAAGATTCTAAAACAGTCATCCAGATGCCATTGACACGGTAATGTGGGGAATTTCATTAATTTATACGATTTCTCTGTTTTCATATTTCACCATTTACTATTCCACCTCCACACCTGGAAGAGTATCTGATCTTGGCTAAGTATCTTTGTGAGAATACATTTATCTGTCCATTTGTTAATATAAATATTTATCGAGTAGCTATGAGATTGTCTAGTACCTTTGCTGGGTACTAGAACTTTACAGAAAAACTATACCGTGTCTTTCTCCTCATACAGGCAATGTGTTGACTCATGAAGCTTCCAGGTAGTTCTCCAATGTTCTCAGCTGGATGATAGGTAAATATTTAGAGTTTTTAGAATGAGAAGATGAGGAGACCTACTTCTATACCTGTGTTTTCTCGTGAGGATTATATTTGTCAATAATCTCTTCCCTCCATTTGTACTTATTTATTCATAATGCATTATGACAAATGTATATAGTTATACAGCTGCCACCACAGTTTAGATATAGAACGTTTTGATCATACCAACAAGTTTCTCCTGCTCCTTTATACTTATCTTTACTTCCCATCACCCTTGGCCCTTGATCTGATTTTTGTTCTTGTGAGTTTGCATTTTCCAGGGAATTATATAAATGGAATCACATAGTGTGTGACCTTTGGGGTCTGGCTTGTTTCACTTAGCATAATGCTTTTGAGTTTCAACCATTTTATTTACTTATTTTATTTTTAATCTGTTATTTTAGGTTAAGGGGTACATGTGCACATTTATTTTTTGTTTTTTGGTTTTGTTTGTTTGTTTGTTTTTTGAGATGGACTCTCACTCTGTCGCCCAGGCTGGAGTGCAGTGTTGTGATCTTGGCTCACTGCAAGCTCTGCCTCCTGGGTTCAGGCCATTCTCCTGCCTCAGCCTCCCAAGTAGCTGGGACTACTGGCACCCACCACCACGCCTGGCTACATGTGCACATTTGTTATACAGGTGAACTTGTATCACGTGGGTTTGGTGTACAGATTCTTTTATCATACAGGTACTAGGCCTAGTACCCAATAGATACTTTGATCCTCTCCCTCCTCCCACCCTCCACCCTCAAGTAGGCCCCAGTGTCTGCTGTTCCCCTCTTGTGTTCATGTGTTCTCATCATTTAACTCCCACTTATAAGTGAGAACATGTGGTATTTGATTTTCTGTTCCTGCATTATTTTGCTAAGGGTAATGGCCTCCAGCTCCATCCACGTCCCTGCAAAGGACATGATCGTATTCTTTTCTATGATGAGTTTCAATCATTTTTTGTGTGTATCAGTAGTTTGTTCCTTTTTAGTATGGAATAGTATCTCATTGTATGGATGTACTACAATTTGTTTATTCATTCACCAATAGATTTGGTATTTATTTTCCAGTTTTTGACTAAGAGTGAATAAATGCATTATTAGTGTTAACAAACTAGTCTTTTGATATATAATTTCATTTCTTTTGAGTAATTAGCAAAAGTAGACTATCTGGGATGGATATTAAGTGGTATGCTTACGTTTTTAAGACGTGCTAAAGTCTTAGCACTTAGTTCCTAAGTGGCTGCATCACCTTGTATTCCCACTAACAATGTATGAGATTTCCAGTTGCTCCATATCCAAACTAGCACTTGATATTTTCAGTCTTCTTCATTTTAGCCATTCTAAGAGATGTAGAGTAATGTAACATTGTAATTTTAATTTTTCATCCAAATGTGCTTTTAACAGCTTATTTGAATTGTAATAGTTCTTTATATATTCTAGGGATAAACCCTTCTTTTTATTTATTTATTTTTTATTATTATATTTTAAGTTCTAGAGTACATGTGCACAATGTGCAGGTTTGTTACATATGTATATATGTGCCATGTTGGTGTACTGCACCCATCAACTCGTCAGCACACATCAACTCGTCATTTACATCAGTTATAACTCCCAATGCCATCCCTCGCCCCTCCCCCCTCGCCCCTCCCCATAATAGGCCCAGGTGTGTGATGTTCCCCTTCCCATGTCCAACTGATCTCACAATTGCTTCAAAGAGAATAAAATACCTAGGAATCCAACTTACAAGAGATGTAAAGGACCTCTTCAAGGAGAACTACAAACCACTGCTCAGTGAAATGAAAGAGGATACAAACGAATGGAAGAACATACCATGCTCATGGATAGGAAGAATCAATATCATGAAAATGGCCATACTGCCCAAGGTAATTTACAGATTCAATGCCATCCCCATCAAGCTACCACTGACTTTCTTCACAGAATTGGAAAAAACTGCTTTAAAGTTCGTATGGAATCAAAAAAGAGCCCACATTGCCAAGACAATCCTAAGCCAAAAGAACAAAGCTGAAGGCATCACGCTCCCTGACTTCAAACTATACTACAAGGCTACAGTAACCAAAACAGCATGGTACTGGTACCAAAACAGAGATATAGACCAATGGAACAGAACAGAGGCCTCAGAAATAATACCACACATCTACAGCCATCTGATCTTTGACAAACCTGACAAAAACAAGAAATGGGGAAAGGATTCCCTATTTAATAAATGGTGCTGGGAAAATTGGATAGTCACAAGTAGAAAGCTGAAACTGGATCCTTTCCTTACTCCTTATACGAAAATTAATTCAAGATGGATTAGAGACTTAAATATTAGACCTAATACCATAAAAATCCTAGAAGAAAACCTGGGTAATACCATTCACGGCATAGGCATGGGTAAGGACTTCATGTCTAAAACAGCAAAAGCAATCGCAACAAAAGCCAAAATGGACAAATGGGATCTAATTAAACTAAAGAGCTTCTGCACAGCAAAAGAAACGATCATCAGAGTGAACAGGCAACCTACAGAATGGGAGAACATTTTTGCAATCTACTCATCTGACAAAGGGCTAATATCCAGAACCTGCAAAAACTCAAACAAATTTACAAGAAAAAAAAAAAAACCCCATCAAAAAGTGGGCAAAGGATATGAACAGATACTTCTCAAAAGAAGACATTCATACAGCCAACAGACACATGAAAAAATGCTTGTCATCACTGGCCTTCAGAGAAATGCAAATCAAAACCACAATGAGATACCATCTCACACCAGTTAGAATGGCAATCATTAAAAAATCAGGAAATAACAGGTGCTGGAGAGGATGTGGAGAAATAGGAACACTTTTACACTGTTGGTGGGACTGTAAACTAGTTCAACCATTGTGGAAAACAGTGTGGTGATTCCTCAAGGATCTAGACCTAGAAATACCATATGACCCAGCCATCGCATTACTGGGTATATACCCAAAGGATTATAAATCATGCTGCTATAAAGACACATGCATATGTATGTTTATTGAGGCACTATTCACAATAGCAAAGATTTGGAATCAACCCAAATGTCCATCAGTGACAGACTGGATTAAGAAAATGTGGCACATATACACCATGGAATACTATGCAGCTATAAAAAAGGATGAGTTTGTGTCCTTTGTAGGGACATGGGTGCAACTGGAAACCATCATTCTCAGCAAACTTTCGCAAGAACAGAAAGCCAAACCCTTCTTTAGAATGTTTTTTTGGAAATATTTTCTCCCAGTTCTGTAGAGTGTCTGCGTTTTCTTAACAGTGTCTATTGAAGAAAAAAATTTGATGAAGTCTAAATTACTAATTTTTGTTATAGTGTGTGCTTTTTACATCTATATCTAATAAATCAGTAGCTAACTTAACTTCTCAAAAATATTCTTCTGTGTTCTCCCCTAGAAGGTTTAGTTTCAGCTCTGACATTTAGGTCTCTGATCAAAATGTCTTCCTAGGAATTTGTCTGTGTCAACTAATGTGCAGAATTGTTTGGCATAAATTTTTTCATAATGTTTTCTTATAATCCATTTGACTTCCCTAGGATTGATAGTGATGTACGCTTTTTCATTCCTAATTTTGGTAATTTGTTTCTTCTATTTTTTTTTGTCATATGGTCTAGAAATGTATCCGTTTTTAGTGATTTGTTTTTTCTATTGTTTTTCTGTTTTCCATTTGATTGATTTCCCCTTTGATCTTTATGGTTTCCTTCCTGTTTGCTTTGTATCTAGTTTGTTCCATTTTTTTTCTAATTTCTTTCTCTTTTTTTGAGACAGGGTCTCACTCTGTCTCCTAGGCTGCAGTGCAGTGATATGATCAGTTCGGTGCAGCTTCCAAAAGTCCTGGGATTATAGGTGTAAACCACTGTGCACAGCCCCTATTTTCTAAATTCTTAAGGTGAAAACTTAATGGTTTGAGATTTTTCTTTTTTAAATATAGATCTTTAGAGCTATAAATTATCCTTTAAGTACTACTTTGGCTACATCAAAGGAATTTTAATATATGTGATTTTGTCTTAATTCAGCTCAGATACTTTCTAATTTTCCTTTTATTCTTTACCCATATGGCATGTAGAAAATTATTGTTTAATTTTCTATTTTTTTGTTGTTTTACTAATTTAATTCCATTGTTGTTGGAGAACATACATTAAAATACTCAATAATATTGCTTTGTGGAACAGAATATGATCTATTCTGAGGAACGTTTGTGTATGCTTAGGAAAAAAACCATGTAAGGCTGGGTACGGTGGCTCATGCCTGTAATCCCAGCACTTTGGGAGGCCAAGGTGGGCGGATCACCTGAGGTAGGGAGTTGGAGACCAGCCTGACCAACGTGGAGAAGCCCTGTCTCTACTAAAAATACAAAATTAGCCGGGCATGGTGGTGCATGCCTGTAATTCCAGCTACTTGGGAGGCTGAGGTAGGAGAATCGCTTTAACCCGGGAGGCAGAGGTTGAGGTGAGCCGAGATCACACCATTGCACTCTAGCCTGGGCAACAAGAGTGAAACTTCATCAAAAAAACAAACAAACAAACAAAAACAAAAAACAAAATATGTATTATGCTGCTATTAGGTGCAGTATTCCATAAATGTTAATTAGGTCAGGTTGGTAGATAGTGTTGTCTAAGTCTTCTACATCTTTATTGATTTCCTGTATAGTAGTTTTATAAATAATTTAGAGTACTGAAATCTCTAACTTGAAATATTGAATTGTATATTTCTTCTTTAGTTCTGTCATTTTTGTCTTTATATAATTTGATGATCTGTGTCTAGGTACATACATGTTTATAACTATTATGTCTCCCTGACATATTGATCTTTTCATTAGGAAAGTTCCTCTTGTATCTAGTGATTTTTTTTTTTTTTTTGTCTTAAAATCTGACTTTTTTTCTAGGGGTAATATAGCCACTCCAGCTTCTATGGTTACTGTTTGAATGGTTTATCTTTTTCTATCATATTACTTTCAATGTATATATTTCTCTTGTAGACATCATATAGAAGTCTACTGATTTTCAGCCAATCTGGCAATCTCTAGCCTTTGATTATAGATTTTATTCCTTTTATTTTAATGTCATTATTGATATAGTTGGATTTATGTCTGCTATTTTGTTTTCTTTTGTTTTGAGTCGGAGTCTTGCTCTGTTGCCCAGGCTGGAGTGCAGTGGCGTGATCTCCGCTCACTGCAAGCTCCGCCTCCTGGGTTCACGTCATTCTCCTGCCTCAGCCTCCCGAGTAGCTGGGACTACAGGCGCCCGCCACCACACCCGGCTAATTTTTCTGTATTTTTAGTAGAGACAGGGTTTCACAGTGTTCGCCAGGATGATCTCTATCTCCTGACCTCATGATCCACCCACCTCGGCCTCCCAAAGTGCTGGGATTACAGGCGTGAGCCACTGCGCCCAGCCTATGTCTGCTATTTTATTTGCTTTCTACGTCTCTTTTTGTTGTTGTTGTTGTTCCTCTATTGCTCCTTTACTGCTTTCTTTTGTATTAAAAGTGTTTTGGTGCTTTGTTTCAATTCTTCTGTTATTAAAAAAAATTTTCCCTATTGTTTTCTTAGTGGTTACTCTAGGGGTTACTATATGCATCTTAAATGATCACATTCTACTTCAAATTAATACTGACTTAATTCCAGCAAAATATAGCCACTTTCCTTCAATACAGCTTTACTTTTCCCCCTTTCCTTTTGTGTTACTATTGTCTTATAAATTACATATATGTGTTGTAAACTTAGCAATGTAGTGGGGTTTTTTTGTTTTTTTGCTTTTTTGTTTTGTTTTGTTTTGTTGTTTTTTTTTTGAGACAGAGTCTCGCTCTGTCGCCGGGGCTGGAGTGCAGTGGCCGGCGGATCTCAGCTCACTGCAAGCTCCGCCTCCCGGGTTCACGTCATTCTCCTGCCTCAGCCTCCCGAGTAGCTGGGACCACAGGCGCCGGCCACCTCGCCCGGCTAGTTTTTTGTATTTTTTTTTAGTAGAGACGGGGTTTCACCGTGTTAGCCAGGATGGTCTCGATCTTCTGACCTCGTGATCCGCCCGTCTCGGCCTCCCAAAGTGCTGGGATTACAGGCTTGAGCCACCGCGCCCGGCCCGCAATGTAGTGTTTTAATTGTTGCTTTATACAATATATTTTTAAAGAAATTGAGAAGAAAATATACAAATATCTTTGAGTCTTTTATATTTACACATATATGGTTCCGTGTTCCTCCTTTCTGCCTATGAATTTGACTTACTGTCTGGTATCACTCCTTTCAGCCTGAACGATTCATTCAGTATTTCTTTTAAGGTAGATCTAGCAACATATTCTGTAAGTCTCTCTTTATCTCACAGTAATGTTATTTTATCTTCACTTATAAAGGATAGTTTTGCTAGACAGAATTCTTGGTTAACTTTTTTCTTAGAGCACTTTGAATATGTCATATACTTCCTTTTGCCCTCCAGATTTCTAATTTGAAGTCAGCTGTTAGTTGTATTGTTGTTCTCCTGTATATGATGAGTCGTTTTTCTTTCTGCTTTCAAGATTTTCTCTGTCTTTGGCTTTTAGCAATTTGACTATCATCTATATACATGTAGATCTCTGTGTTCATCTTACTTGGGGCTGATTGAGCTTCTTGGATCTATAAATTAAGGTTTTTCGTCTAACTTGGGAAGTTTAACATCACAGTTTCTTCCTTTTTTTCTCTTCCTTTATCCTCTCCTCCCTTCTCAAATTCCCATGGAAATATGTTGGTATTCTTGATGGTGTCCCATGCATCTTGGAAACTATGATTATTTTTCTTTTTTCTTTCTATTTTTTAAATTGGATAATTTCCATTGATATATCTTAAGTTCTTTGATTCGTCTGTATTCTCAAATCTTCTGTTGAATTAATCTTGTGAATTTTTTATTTTACTGGACTTCTCTAGAATTTCAATTTGGTTCTTTAGTATCTATTTCTTCATTCATATTCCTTATTTGTTGAATCATTGTCATAAATTTTCCTTTTAATCTTTTAAATATGGTTTCCTTTAGCTTTTGATCATATTTGTAATAGCTACTTTGAAGTCTTTGTCTGCTAACTCCAACATCTACACTCATTTAGAGTCATTTTCTTCTGACAGCTTTTATTTCCACAGAGTGTGGGAAACATTTTCCTATTCTTTTGCATGTCTCATAAGTCTTTGTTGAAGGCTGGACATTTTAGGTATTTACGTTGTAGCAATTTCGGATTCTTGAGGTTTTATTTTTGTTTGTTTATATATATTTTTTGTTAACGTGCTTAGACTAATCTATGAATCTGGCTCTCCTGTAATGTGTGGTGTGGTATGTGGTCGTTGTTCTCTTTGTTCAATTTTTTTCCTAATTTTTATTTTTATCCTGCATTATTTATATCCTGCCTGTGCTCAATCTGTATAGCTTAGCACTCAGGCAATAATTTGGTAGAGGTTTTGCTTAGGCACTTCAAGCTGTCTGACTCTCACACTCTGCCAGTGAATTTGTGTGTGGGCTGGGAGCACACTTAAAATTCAAGCAGTTTTACGTCTACCTCGGCTTTTACTCTCCACTGGGCCCTTTCATTTCATCCTGCCAATACACACATTTTCCTAGTCAGTGAAAGATGTGTGGAGAGCTTTTCTTGTACTTCTAGGGTGATATCATTTCCAGAACCATGTCCTTGTTAAATTTCTGGTTGGCTTCTCACTTGCCCTAAAACCTAAGGCTAGCAAGACTGTGGGTTTCTCCCTTTCATTTTATACTGAGTTTGCTACTTTTACTGACAACTTTGCTGAGCATGAGTTTCCCCCTCTGCTTCAAATCAAGTTAGCCCTCTTTGGCAGTGAAGCTGCTGGTTTTTAGTCTAGACCTACACCCTTACAATTACCATTCTCATCTACAGAACCAGACAGTGGGGATGAGAGCAGCCCCAGGCAAGAAGGTCACAAACTCTCATAGTTCTTGCCTGAAGTTCTGGGAGCTTTTCTTGAATAAGTGCTTTTCTGTTTATTGTTTGCCTTTGGTCACTTTTTGGAGCTCTGGAATGGTTGTTTGTGACCATTTTTTCCTAGCTTTATATATGTTTGTTGGTGGCAGAATTTGCCAGAATCTTCACTCTGTCATAGATGAAAGCCCTATGGACCGTAAGGATTTTAAAATAAATATGTATGACTTTTTTGTGGTAAATGAAATGATATCCAGCTAATTTAGTGACCTAATGATGAAAACCTATAAATCAAACAGTAAGATAATTGAAATTGATAAAGATTTAAATTAGAAAGTAAATTCAATATCGAGTTTCAGGAGAAGAAAAGTTTAAGAAGCTTCTGAGAAAAACTATCTCAGGAGATCTCTTATGAGGTTTGCTCTAAAGGGTACAGGCATCATACAGTATATGACTGTGCATAATCAGAATTTAATTATGTTTTAAAAATCAGAGCTAGAAGAGACCTCAGGTGTTCTCTCATCCAGTGGTCCCCAAATACTGGGATGTAGATTACTGGGGTCTTTGGGACCTGTGAAAATTTTTTTCTAATCTGTAGCACAATTAAACAAAAAAAAAACAGTAACAATTTAACATGCTTTTCATAAAGCTAAATCTGTTTAATTTAAAGGACTACATTTTAGCCAACTTAACATTTTCTTCCTACATCTTGGTATTAAAATATTCCTTCTATTCTGTGAAATGCTGGTAATGGAAGAATATACATATCATACTCTTATATGGCAAAATTGTTTTCCACTGCATGTTATTATCTAGCATTTTGAAAATTTACTGCAGCTACTGAGAAATTAAATGCTTTTCTCAATTTTACTGTTTAAGTGCAAAAAATATCATTTTATGATAATAAAATATACTTTATTCGTCATGAGAAAGGCTTTTTATATAACTGACAGGAAAAATGAATTACTGCTTTCCCTTTTGTGTAATTTGGCTATTTGAGTTAATTTTTTACCAATTTTCTGAATGATAAAACCTTATTTGGGTTGGGAAAAATTCATCCATAACTCTTAAATCTTTCTGTCTTAAATCAATTTAACAATAATTTTTATAATGAGCAATCTAGAATAATGTTCAATATTTTTTATGATCTTATCACAACACTTGTATTCTAAAGATCCTCAACTTTGTATGCCTACGCAAGGAATTTATATATCATGTCATTTTTCTTATATTGTATGATAAGCAACCAGCTCGTTCTTACTCTGTCAGTTCATCCTGTGTCCTGGAAATACATGAGCTCTGCTCTGTTGGAGCCACATTTGTTCATTAATAATCTTTAAATGAGTGATTTGTTGGTGTCAGCTTCATTGGTCCAGATATGAGAGATAGGAAGGTGAATATGGAACACTCAAGCAAGAGATAAAGCAAAAATTTCCAGTGTACTGATAAGTGCTACCAGGGAGGATGTGCAAAGGGTCAAGTAAGTTCTGGATGACAGAAACATTAACATTGGACAGTTCAAAGGAGGCTTCCATGAGGAGGTGACCAGTTTGAGCTGGATTTTGAATAATGAGTGTGGTTTTCTATGCCACTCTTCTAGTGTCCAACACTAATCAAGTCACTTAAACATTTCAGGTCCCAACTATCTAAGTGTTAGGTCTAAAGTTCTGCTCTTTCAGATCAGTGCAGGTCCGACTATTTTATTAGATCAATAATACATAGAAAGTTATGATCTCATGTATCATAAGCTCTTTGAATTTGCCTTAAGAGGCACAATAAGGGCTTCTCTTTGCCAGTTTGCTGAGAAAATGCTATGGAAATGAACGTATTCCTTTTAATTAGTGATTATTAATCTGCTTGGTAATAATAATAATGCAAACACAGACGTCATTTACTATATATTAGAAAATGTACTAAACCAGGGATTGACAAACTTTTGCCTGTGGGCCAAATCTGACTCATTGCTTGTTTTTGGATGGCCCACAAGCTAATGATGTCTTTTAACATTTTTAAATCTTGAAAAAGGAATAAGAATATTTATTGACATTTGGAAATTATATAAAATTCAAATTTGTGTCCATAAATAAATGTTTATTGGAACACAACCATGTTCATTCATTTACATATTGTCCGTGGGCTGCTTTCGTGCTAAAATGGCAGAACTGAGTAGTTTCAACAGAGACCACATGGCCTACAAAGCCTGAAATTTTAATATCTGTTTCTTTATAGAAAAGATTTGCAAGCCCCACATGATAATGAATCATTTTGAGGCCTAAGTTGAAGGTATTTCTCTCCAAATATGTTTGATGTTTACTTCCGGGATTACTACTAATGGGAAGTCACCTTTTATTACTTATTTCTTGGGGTGGGCTTTTCAAGGTTGTTTTTCCTTTGCATCCTGGGGCATTAGCAATAGGTAACCATTTTAGATTATTCACTCATTCCTTGGCTTTGAGGCTCCTAGATAACATCTGTATTGAAATCTGAACCCCAAACCCATATGAGAGCTGGTCTGTGATTTTAAATTGCAGAGGAAGTCTTCCATTTTCCCCTGCAAGAGCCCATGTTGAGATGGACGCATTACCCTGATTTTCCTGGCTAGTATGGAGATTGTTTCACCCAAGTCTGTCCTTTTGCTGAAGTGTGTATAGTTCTTCAGGGATCCTTAGCAAGAGAAAAAATGAACTCAGAATTGAGATTTAAGAATGGAACAGAAGATGAAAAAAATCACTGAACAGGTAGATAAATCTAAATATTTTGACTACATGAGACAATGTAAATGCCCAAATTTTAGAGGCAAAAAAAGCAAGAGTAAAATAAATTAATGAGCTTCAGTGACACATAAAACAGATGGGGGTATTTTCAGAGTTAAATTGCTCTAAGGTTCCTGTATTCTCTGGAAGAAGTAGACATGTCCATTAGTTTGGGACAAATAAGCTTTATGTCAAAAATTATTATTAGGGATAAAGAGGACCACTACACAATGAAAAAAGCTACAAAGATACACACATTCTAAACCTTTATGATAAAGTAAGAATATAATCTTGAATATAAAAAGGACTATTTTGAGTCACAAGGAGAAACCAACAAATTCATAGTGAGAGGTATTAATACACTACTCTTGGTAAATGTTCCATTTACCAAAATTGACCAAGAAATAAGCCTCAGCAAATTTTCAAATATTAGTATCATCTGGACCACATTCTTCAACCATGATGCAATAAAGTTCAAAATCAGTAACAAACATTGTGTAAGGAAAAACTCTCACCATGTTTTTTCTCTGTTCTGATACCACTGCAGCAGTAATCAACACAGAAGACTTCTGTGACCAAACATGTGCATGTTTTTCCCCACATGCCAAGCAGCTGGGTGTCCTCTAATTAAATTCTGGCACTATCTACCTGGAGGTAGTGTCAGATCCCCACCGGTTGAGGGCTCAGTCCCCAAGACTGCCCCTGACCCCCAGACACCAGTCGTAAGTCTGGGCCTCCAGAACATCTGACCAACCTGCTTCAAGTTGGGGTTCCCTCAGCCCCCTCTTTGGGTTTGATTAATTTGCTGAAGTGGCTCACAGAAATCAGGGAAACACATTTACAGGTTTATTATGAAAGATATTACAAAGGATACAGATGAAGACGTGAAGGGTGAGGGATGGGGGAAGGGACCTGGGAATGTCAACGCATTCCCTGGGCATATCACCCTCCAGGAACCCTCAAGTGTTCAGCTATCTGGAAGTTCTTTGAACCCTGTCCTCTTGGGTTTCTATAGAGGCTTCATTACGTAGGCATGATTGATGAAACCATTGGCTATTTGTGATCAACTTGACCTTCAGCCTCTGTTCCCTCCTTGGAAAGTCTGAAAGTCCCAACCCTCTAATCCTGCCTTGATCTTTCCTGTGACCAGCCCCACTCTGAACCTATCAAACAAAAGACCCACAAAAGACAGACCTTTGGATATCCCAAGGGTTTTAGGAGTTATAAGCCAGGAACCATGAGTGAAAACCAATATATAACCATATATATGGTTATATATAACTATTTATACATGATTTTATATATATATAGTTGTGTATATGTGGTTATATATGTGGTTATATATATGGTTATTTATGTGTTTTATATATATAATTATAGATATGCAATTATATATGTGGCTATATATATGTGGCTACATATATGTATGATTATATATATGGTTTATATATGGTTGTATATATCATAATACCACATATATATAAAGTACATATAACACCACAAACATAACAAAAAGTACCTGTGAACTTGAAAATTAAAGAAGAAATTATAGTAGAATTATAAAATATTTGTAATTAATGATAAAACAGCACTGTATTTCAGAACTTATGAGATGTAGCTAAAGTTGTTCTCAGAGAAAAATTTGTAACCCAAAATTCTTAGATTAATTAACAGAAGAAATCTAAAAAAAGTTAAATAGTATATATGTAAATATATATGTACATACCAATTTTTAAAAATAATTTCAACTTTTATTTTAGATTCAGATTCAGGGAGTACATGTGCAGGTTTGTTACCTGAGTATTTTATGTGATGCTGAGGTTTGGGATGTCAATGATCCCATCACCCGGATAGTGAGCATAGTACCAACAGTTTTTCAACCCTTACCTCCCTCTCTCCCTGCTTCTAATGGTCTCCAGTGTCTATTTTTGCCATCTTTATGTTCATGTGTACCCAGTGTTTAGCTCCCACTTATAAGTGAGATGATACAGTATTTGGTTTTCTGTGCCTGTGTTAGTTCACTTAGGATAATGGCCTCCAGCTGTCCATATTGCCGCAAAGGACATGTTTTTATTCTTTTTTATAGCTGCATAGTATTCCATGATGTATATGTACCACATTTTCTTGATCCAATCCACTGTTGACAGGCACCTCGGTTGATTCTATGTCTTTGCTATTGTGAATAGTGCAACAATGAACATGTGAATGCATGTGTCTTTTGAGTAGAACAGTTTGTTTTCTTTTGGATATACACCCAGTAATGGGATTGCTGGGTTGAATGGTAGTTCTGTTTTAAGTTCTTTGAGAAATCTCCAAACTTCTTCTCACAATGGCTGCACTAATTTACCTTCCCACCAGTGGTGTATAAACTTTCCCTTTGCTTCACAGCCTCACCAGCATCTGTTGTTTTTTGACTTTTTAATAATAGCTATTCTGGTTGGTATGATATAGTATCTCATTGTGGTTTTGGTTTGCATTTCTCTGGTTATTAGTGATGTAGATCATTTTTTCATATATATGTTGGTCACTTGTATGTCTTTTTTGAGAAGTGTCTGTCATGTCTTTTGTCCACGTTTTTGTTTTTTGCTTTTTGTTTTTTGCTTGTTGCACTGTTTAACTTCCTTATAGATTCTGGATATTAGACCATTGTCAGATGCATAGTTTGCAAATATTTGCTCCCATTCTGTAGATTATCTATTTACTCTGCTGATAGTTTCTTTTGCTGTGCAAAAAGTCTTTAGTTTAATTAGGCCCCACTTTTTTGTTTTTGTTACAATTGCTTTTGAGGACTTAGTCATAAATTTTTTCCAAGGCTGAAAATAGCCAGAATGGTGTTTCCAAGGTTTTCTTCTAGGTTCTTATAGTTTGAGGTCTTATATCTAAGTCTTTAATCCATATTGAGTTAATTTTTGTATATAGTAAAAAGTAGGGGTCCAGTTTCATTCATCTGCATATGGCTAGCCAGTTATCCCAGCACTATTTACTGAATAGGGAGTTCTTTCTACACTGCTTATTTTTGTCAACTTTGTTGAAGATCAGATGGCTGTAGGTGTGTGACATTATTT
Organism: Macaca fascicularis; assembly: GCF_037993035.2. Taxonomy (NCBI): domain Eukaryota; kingdom Metazoa; phylum Chordata; class Mammalia; order Primates; family Cercopithecidae; genus Macaca; species Macaca fascicularis. Next base: position 11,810,080 of record NC_088395.1, read on the forward strand.
CTGGGTTCTCTATTTTGTTCCATTGGTCTATTTTTATACCAGTACCATGCTGTTTTGGTTACTGCAGCCTTATAGTATAGTTTAAAGTTGGGTAATGTGATGCTTCCCACTTTATTGTTTTTGCTTAGGATTGCTTTGTCTATTCAGGCTCTTTTTTGGTTACATATGAATTTTAGAATTTTTTTCTAATTCTGTAAAAAAATGATATTGGTAGTTTAATAGGAATATCATTGAATCTGTAGATTTCTTTGGGCAGTATGGCCATTTTAACAATATTTAGTTTTTCAAACCATGAGTGTGGAATGTTTTTCCATTTGTTTGTGTAATCTATGATTTCTTTCGGCAGTGTTTTGTAATTCTCCTGGTAGAGATATTTTACCTCCTTGGTTAGATGTCTTCCTATGTATTTTATTTTTTGTGTGTGGCTGTTGTAAATAGATTGCATTCTTGATTTGGCTCTCAGTTTGAATGTTATTGGTGTAGAAAAATGCTACTGATTTTTGTGCATTGATTTTGAATCCTGAAACTTTACTGAAGTCATTTATCAGTTCTCCAAACCTTTTGGCAGAGTCTTTGGGGTTTCCTACGTATAGAGTCATATTATCAGCAAAGAGAAATGGTTTTTTTCCTCTTCCTATTTGGATACCTTTTATTTCTGTGTCTTGCCTGATTGCTCTGGCTAGGACTTCACACATACTGATGTTTAAGTCAGTGATGGACTGCCTATATGACGGTGGTCCTATAAGATTATAATGGAGCTGAAAAATCCCTGTTTCCTAGTATTTACTGTACTATTTTAGAATGTACTCCTTCTGCTTATAAAAAAGAAAGCTAATGGTAAAAAGAGCCTTAGGCAGCTCCTTCAAGAGGTATTGCAGAAGAAGGCATTGTTATCATAGAAGATGACAGCCCCATGATGTTGTTTCCCCTGAAACCCTGCCAGTGGGACAAGTTGGGAAGGTGAAAGACAATGATAGTGATGATTCTGACCCATTGAAGGCTTAGGCTAATGTGTATATTTGTGTCTTCATTTTTAATTTAAAAAAGTTTAAAAAGAAAACAAGATTAAAATAGAAAAAAGTTTATAGAATAAGAATATAACAAGAAAATATTTTGTACAGCTATACAATGTGTTTCTATGTTAAGTGTCAAACAGTTAAAGTTTAAAGCTAAGAGTGAAAACATTAAAATATTTAAAATTTATAAAGTAAAATATACAGTAAGCTAAGGTTCTAAGGTTAATTTATTGAAGAAAGAAAACTATTCTTTAAATAAATTCAGTGTAACCTAAGTGTATAGTGTTTATTAAGTTTACAGTAGTGTACAGTAATGTCCCAGGACTTCACATTTAGTCACCACTCACTCACTGACTGACCCAGAACAACTTCTATTCTGGCAAGCTCCATTCATAGTAAGTGCTCTATATAGATATACCAATTTTTATTATTTTATTCCATATTTTACTGTGCATTTTCTATGGTTAAATATGTTTAGATACACAAATACTTAGCATTGTGCTGCAATTGCCTACGTGTTTAGTATAGTAGCATGCTGTACAGTTTTGTTGCCTAGGAACAGTAGGCTATACCATATAACCGAGGTGTGCAGTAGGCTATAGCATGTAGATTTGTGTAAGTACAAACATCTATGATGTTTGCACAATAATGAAATCTCCTAATTACACATTTCTCAGAATGTTTCCCTGTTGTTAAGCAACACATGACTGTATATGTGTATATAAAGTAGTCTTTTCAAAGAACAAAATTTGGTTTTATTGATTTTTTTCTATCATTTTTTGTTTTCTATTTCTTTTTTACTCTATTAGTTGTTTCTAATTTTGAGGTGTTTATTCTAACAGCTGAACTGGAATGCTTAGCTTTTTAACTTTTAAGTGGGCACATAAAGTGATACAGTTACCTTAGAGAGTAATGTGGCAGTATCTAGTAAAGCCAAAGATGCTTATATCCTAGTACCAAAAAATAGTTCCAATCGTACTTAAACTCACTTCATACTTGTGGACAAGTACAAAAAGAGTTGTACAAGATGTTTATATTAACATCATAAGAACCAAATATTACAAACAACATAAGTAGCCAGTAAGAGGAGAATGGATAGATAAATTGTGGTACATTACTACAATGAAACACACACAGCAAGGAGAATGAATGAGCCATAGCTCCATGTATTAATATAGGTAACTTCCATGTTGAATGACATAAAGCACATTGCATAAAGATACATACAGGCTAGTACCATGTATATTAAGTTTAAAATCATGCAAAACAGCACTATCTATATTTATAGGATACATGTCTATGTAGTAAAAAGTATAAAGGTGTTCATGGGAATAATAAACAACAAATTCAGAATAATGCAACTTTAGAGAGTATAGAGAGAAGTACATACAGAGAAATATGTAATATTTTATTTAGATGAGTGATGAGTACATGAGTATTTTTAATCATAAATGTTTTACTTTTTTGGGTATCCAAGGTAGCAACGGAAACATTACTACATGAGGTATATACTAATTGAGAAGGAAAAGTCTTAGATAAAACCTTTTATGATGATGGTACTGGGGAAATGTTGGCATTTCAAAGGTAGTAAGATAATTTTTAATTGTTTGATCAGGCACAAAGTATAAAAAATATAATAAATTAGAATACTTTATATTCCAAATTCATAAGCTTCAGTTTTATCTGTTTTAGCTTGAACTTCCTTGAAGCTTTTTACTCAGGAGTACAAAATAAGATAACATTGAGAAAGCTAAAACATTGTGTCCTTTTCTTTGCATTGCATTTGAAGCTTGAAAAATAGAGTTGTTTAAAATTGTAATGATCTTATAGATGACTTCGTCCAATTCTCCCACCCCCTCCTTTTATAAATGTCACAGTGATACAATCATCCATCCATTCACCCTCCATCCATCTGTTCATTCAACCAATAAATGCCCAATATTGTGTCAATCATTAGGGTGGTTGAAGTGATGACAAAGAAACCATGGTCCCTTTCCTACAAGTCTAGAAGAAAGAACTTTAGGGAAGAAAACAGTCACATAACTGTATGGGTAGAGCTATATTACAAATGCTTCAGCAGCACAGAAGAGGGAAGTAATAACTTGGTCAGTGGAGGTACTTTTCAGCTGTGTTTACTGTAGAGATTATAAAACATTCATTTTTATTAAATGGAGCCAGCAATTTTATTACTCATTTAGACATATTTTAAAGTATACCTCAAAGATATTTTTAATTTTTTAACCATGTGAGATATGTTGAATAAACATGGCAATAAAATCCAATGGCATTTGGCCTTTTACATGTATTGTGCCAAATAAAGACACCAAGATTTTACCAGGCTCCTTATTCTTGAGGTTATTTCTGCTAGTCAGAAGTAGAGTCAAATGAGTTCTTTGTAAATCACTGTGTCAGATTTATAGAGAAAGGAAGCTTGTAAAAGTGTTTCTTATGGTCATTAAATGCCCTTTGTCTTCTGCCTAGAGCTTGCTATATTGATGGTCTAACCAACATATCAAAGAAATTTATGGGGTTGTAGTTTTGATCTCACTCAGTGAGAGAGTCAGAAGGGAGTAGGGAAGAGAGTTTGACTACTCAATGTCTTTACGGTATTCCCACAAATAAAATGCTTGGTGTTTGTATGAGTGGGCAAAGGAATATATACTTAAAGCCCTGAGCTGAAAACCAAAAAGACATAAACTCTGTCATGTTGTTAGTTCTCTCACTCTGTGACATTGGGCAAATCAATCGCCTTTCCAAAGCAATCGTTAAGTATGTAGGTCTCTTTATCTGCTTTATCTCCATGGCCATTCAATTACCATACAGGCAGGGCTTTTCCTAATATTTTGTGTCTCCAAAAAAAGTTTGATTATTGACTTACAATTGAGCTTTTTCTAAGTCTCTTATTTAGTCAGCATTCTCTCAATTACTTTATTTTAAGCAATCACCACCAACCAAAAGGGACCTGTAATAAATTAACAACAATTTCCTAATATTACCAACATAAATATGGCAGTATTTAAGGCCAAGAACCAAGGTATCAAGGAAGGTTGGGGAGTGTTTAAGGGAAATCAAATGATTAGTCTGAGAGTAGCCAACATACAGTGTATTCTAAACTTGGATCGTGCTCTCTCTAGCTAAATTATGACATATTGCAAGATTTGGGATTCTTGTAAAACACTGTTAAAAATTGAACTTAAGGTCAGATGCAATGACTCATGCCTGTAATCCCAGCACTGTGGGAGGCTGAGGCGGGCTGGTCACTTGAGGTCAGGGGTTCGAGACCAGCCTGGTCAACATGGTGAAACCCCATCTCTACTAAAAATACAAAAAATTAGGTGGGTGTGGTGGTACATGCCTGTAATCGCAGCTACTTGGGAGGCTGAGGCAGGAGAACTACTTGAAACTGGGAGGCAGAGGTTGCAGTGAGCTGAGATCATATCAGTGTACTCCAGCCTGGGTGACAGAGCAAGACAGAAAGAAAAGAAAAGAGAAAAGAGAAGAAAAGAAAGAAGAAAAATTGAACTTAAGCTACAGATTCAAGTAGGAAACAGTTTCATGTTGGACCAAGCTCAATCGAGGCCTACACATCACATATGAAAAAAAGGGAAAAGAAAACTTTTAGGTGAACAACTGAATTGTGGCCAGTTCTTAAGCCTCTTCAAAATCTCTCAGTGATGACACCCGGGAAACAAAGGTGAATAGCCACTGTAGGGGAAGAAAAATATATTTTTCTCATCTTTATGACAAAAGACAGATTAACAAGAGAAAAGCATACAAATCTATTTAATGTAACTTTTTTTTTTTTTTTTTTTTTTTTTTTTTTTTTTTTTGAGACAGTCTCACTCTGTCGCCCAGGCTGGAGTGCAGAGGCTGGATCTCGGCCCACTGCAAGCTCTGCCTCCCAGGTTTATGCCATTCTCCTGCCTCAGCCTCCTGAGTAGCTGGGACTACAGGCGCCCACCACCACGCCTGGCTAGTTTTTTTGTATTTTTTAGTAGAGATGGGGTTTCACTGTGTTAGCCAGGATGGTCTCGAACTCCTGACCTCGTGATCTGCCCATCTCAGCCTCCCAAAGTGCTGGGATTACAAGCTTGAGCTACTGCGCCCGGCCTTTAATATAACTTTTATGTGACATGGGAGCCATTATAAGAAAATAAACACCTAAAGAAATGATTAAACTTGTATATTTTTATGCTGGGTTTCATGAAGAGTGTACGGTTATGGAGAAATATAACTGGACAAAGAGTGTATGATCTAATGGTAATAAACTGGGGAAATTTAGCAAGGCCTGTTGGTTCTGATTCTTCTCTTTACACCTATGTCTTCAGAGATAAGGATGTTCCACTGGGAATAGGGAGGGTGCCTCTCATATGAGGGTCTCATGACGGTTTTACAGTCTGTTTTAGGGGAAGGTCAAAACCCTTCCTAGGTTTTATGACCTGCTCCAGAGGAGATGAATAGTGTTTGGGGAGAGGGGAGGTGAGAGTGGCCTTTCTACTTCTGCAGTTTTCTTAAATTCTTTCAACCTAAAGTATTTTGGGAGTAGTGTGTTGAAACCCCATCAGCCAATCAATTCCAATTATGGGCTTCAGGATGAGGGGCCCGTCAGCATTTGCAGATCCACGGATAATGGTTTAAAGGACAAGCAGGTGGGGAAAGGTGGCAGACAGATACCTCCTATAGGCCAGCACCTCCTGCTGCTCCTTAGACTGGTCTTCAGTGTTATGACTGGTGTTTGAGTCATCCTGGCACCTCACAACTTTGCTTAGTTTCTTAAACATTCAATTGATATGAACACCCCTGACCCCCCGTTCTCATTACCCCCATCGTCTCTTCCCATTTTCCCTCATATAATTTACTAATTTATTATGTTTATTATTAAAGCCTTTGTCTCTTCTCTCTAGAATGTAATTTCCCGTAGGGCATTAATCTTTGGTCACTCCTTTCATTTTGGCCAAAAACTGGTCAGGAAATATTTGCTGAATTAAGTTTAATTAACTCTGACAAGATGAATGTAAAATGGTTATTTTATTTGAAACAAATATTACTACTGAAAAGCAAATGGAAAGAAGTACATATCAATTTTAAGTAATCTAAAATAAAATGTTAAAAAAAATTTTAAGACTAGTCAAGTTCAGTGGTGAGAAGGGGAGAAAGAGTAGAACAAGGAGTTTAATCTGTGAACAATCAATTGAGATAACTCACTACCTTTGGGCCAGCCAAAACATGTCTGATATAACAAAATTATTATAGAAGTGTGATGTGACAAGTCAGTTTATTAATATGTAGATTTTCCAATGATAAGTATGTGAGGTGAGGAATCTGTTAATTAGCTTGATTTAATTATTTCACAACATATATGTATATCAAAACATCACATTGTACACTGTAAATAAATACAGTTTTGTTAATTATATCCTAATAAAACTGGGGGATAAATTATTTTTAAAAATCTCTTTGCCTGACCTAACTCAATGAAGATAAGAGTTTGCCTGCTTTGGGTCGGTTTCTGAAGGCTTTTGGAGTGAACCAGAGAATGGGTTGATATGGTTTGGATGTTTGTCTCATCCAAATCTCATGTTGACATATAATCCACAACGTTGGAGGTGGGGCCTAATGGGAGGTGTTTGATCGTGGAGGTGGGGCCTAATGGGAGGTGTTTGATCGTGGAGGTGGAAGCCTCATGGCCTGGTACTTTCCTTGTGATAGTGAGTGAGTTCTCACAAGATCTGGTTGTTTAAAAGTGTGTGGTACCTCCCTGCACCCCTCTCTTGTACCTACTCTTGTCATTTGAGACACCTGCTCCCCCTTTGCCTTCTGCCATGATCGGAAGCTTCCTGAGGCCTCACCAGAAGCCAAGCAGATGCTGGTGCCATGTTTCTTGTACAACCTGCAGAGCCACATGCCAATTAAACCTATTTTCTTTACACATTACCTAGCCTCAGGTATTTCTTTATAACAATGCAAGAACAGCCTAACATGTGGCTAGAGGAAAATGCAGCCTAAGGGTTTGAGGCATGGGGGAGACTGCATATAATAGGCCACATCTATCTTTTAGTTCATAAAAGGCCACAAGTCAGGAAGAAGCATGGCCAACTAGATAGGATGGAGAGGAATATGATGTTTCTGGGTGATAGGACTTAAATCTGATTTCATGTTTGCAATATGAATAATTAGACATTTTAGAAATTAGATTAGAAATGAGACACTTAAAACAATCGGTATTCTGTTTGGGCCTTGTGGATACAGAATTCATCAGAGTTATAGTGAATAAAATAAAGGTAAAATTTCCCAAGTTCCTCCTCCTCCTCATTTTTTCTCCCCAAGTATTATCTTCTGTTAGCAGATTGATTTTTTATACTTTATTTTTAGAATTTTTACAAAGTTTGTATTTTTCAAACCATTTTATGTGTACAAGCTAAAAATTTGTACATAATATTTAAAAAATAAATATCATTGTCAGGGCTAAGGGGAAAGTTCCCCTTTGCCCACTGAAGGTTTGCTGAAAATTCAACTCACAAAAATCAGAATAGGAGTAAAGGCATACACATTTATTTAACGTGTATACATGGGAACCCAAAGGTACATGGAGAATTTTCTATTTTTATGCTTAGGTTCAACAAAATATGGACAGTCATACAGAAATAGGATTGGACAAAAAGGGCTAATCTAATGCTACAGTGACCCTCTTTGGAATGGGGGTATTAGGACCTACAGTCAAACAAGGTAGGTCAGATAATTTCTTAATGGCCAGTTTCTACACAGAAAGGTTGGGGGAAGAAGTTAGAGTAATATATTTAGGTGTTACGGCTGGTTTTTGGAAAAGAGGTTCTGGTTTCTTTGACCTGCCTTGGGGAAGATGGATTCTAGTTTCTATGACACCTTGGGGAGAACTGGAGTGAGAAACAGGAGGGCAGGAGAAGGTCAAAGAGAAACTTTTGCTTTTCAGAATGCTTTTGAGGCTTTCATTTTTGGGGTATTGTTTTCTGAGTCCCAACATCATCAAACTGTACTGTAACTGTTACAACTATTTCATTTAATAAAATATAGATGTATCCACATCAGTACATGCTGGCAAACTTATTCTTTGTAATGGCTATATAACATTTCATGATGTGAACATACCAAAATTTATTTACCAATTCCTGTATTGATGGGTATATGGGGTGTTTCTATGTTTTATTATAACAAACAATGCTGTAATGATTATCTTTATTTGTTAGGAATTATGTCTATTCAAATGACTTACAAAATATAGTCTGCTTTAAAATAGAAGTCTCTTTGAGAATAAATTATGTTTTCTTTTTTGCCACTAAGTCCAATTTCTGGTGCTTATTTAAAAATCTTAGTATTATAAAATGCTTTGAAACAAAGAATAAAAACACTATACAGTAATTGTATGATGAATTTAATGTTTACATAATAAAGACAGGCATTTATTTTAATTACCCACATTTTGGCAGATGTCCCTTCTGCTTTCCTCTGTCAATTAGTTACATTACTGATGATGGTGTTTTTGAACAGAGCCTAATTTCGTCTCATCAGCATCACTGAGAAGAATCGAAATCACAATTACTATTTTTAGTTATTTCTCTTGTGTCATTTCTTACTTTTAGCATAAATGGAATCTATTTAAATATTTAGATCATGAATTTGGATTTGTGTCTGCTGTTCTGTGTGTTGTAAATTTGGAATTATGTTATATATTAATGATATATGTTAAGAAATGGTGAAAAACAACAAATTGCCCCCTTTTCATCAAGTCTTGTTGGGGCCTGAGATATTCTAAGAGAATGTATTTTCAGATATAATAAATTGTAGTTTACTTTCTGAAAGGCTCAAATATTTTAACCATTTTAATGGAAGTGAGCCTAAATCAATATTAGTCGCCTCTTAGAGAGTTTGTTTTCTATTCCTAGTAACCACAAACAGTGGCTTAAAACAGCACATTTATTCTCTGAATTTCCATGGGTCAGGAAGTTGAGCACAGGTTAAGTGAGTCCTCTGCTCAGGATCTCATCAGGTTGCCACCAAGAGGGTGACGAGCCTGGGGATCACCTTAGAATTCTGTCTTTCCATGATTATCTTCTCAGACTGTGTTATACTTTATTTAATGAATTTTGAAAATGCAGAGCAATATTACGAATATCCATTCTCATACTTTGCTATTACATAGAGCACAATTCTCTATCAGCTCTTGAGTTACAGAAACAATCACTTCTACCTTTGCCTTTTAATCTTTGCTTTAGGATTGGTTTCCAGAGGCCTGAGTTTACTAGATAGTTTATCACTAGGTAAAAAATTAGTGGGAAGTGCTTATGTAAGCATCTGCATGTTATGCAAACTAATTTTTTTGTTTCAGAGGGGAAGGGAGATTAAGGAAATGTGGCAATTTGGGGTTGTAGTAAATAATTTTTAGGGGAAAACTAATGGTCTTGTAGAACATGTAGTGGCCCAGGACAAAGTCTCTTAGACCCACAGACCAGACAATGATTTGTGACAAAAATCTGTCCATGTGCCTTGACAAACTTCAGTCTCTTTTCCCACTTAACCTGTGCTCAGTATCTTTTCTTGCAATATGAGTTAAGTTAACGAAAACTCCGGGAAGGAACCAGAGGCAATTGTTTTCCTCTTTGGCAAGTCTGGACATGAGGCAGATAGGGGAACTTTAGAGAACAACTTCAGTCTTTATTTTGGGAGAGACAAAAGATTGAGATATGGGGGAATGAGGGGATGTTAGAGAGACCTTGAACCGGCTTCTTCAGTCCAGCATGTCAAAGTGCCATATTTTGGGATATTGGTTTCTGGGCCCCAACAAGAGTCAATCATCAAATAAAATGGCTTTAAGCTCATTGCAAGGTAAGTAGGAAAATAAATGCCAATAAATAAGAATTTTATACCATGATGTGGTGTACAAGTATATACACACATGTGCAAGTGTTTCTTATTTATGATGAAACAAAAGGTGATGAAACTAAAATATATGATTAAATATAATCATTAAATTATTATATGTAATTATATTAAAAATGATTAAAAGATGCATTTAGAGACTATTTCATTTCACTAAGTGAGTGATTTTTCATCCAGGGGTCATTTTGCAACCCCCCCCTCCCTGCCCCGAGATATTTGGCAATGTCTGGAGACATTTTTCCTTGTCGTAACTGGGGGACGGGTTGCTTCTGGCAGCTAGTGAGTAGAGGCAAGGGATGCTGCTAAACATCCTGCAATCCACACAACAGCCCCCATATCAAAGAATTATCTAGGCCAATAGTCAATAGTGCTGGGGTTTAGAAACTGTACTAAGTGAAAAAAGCAGTCTCTAAACCTATTTTATTTTATGTAATTTTTTATACTTTTAATAAGCTATCTTTATTGTTCATTTTAAACAATTGTATTATTCAAATATTTAACATTTATTGAGACATTTCACCTGACTTAGTGTATGGACACCTTTTATAAATGCCCCACATGTGTTTAAGAAGAATGTACATTCTCTGTTCAGGAGTCTAAATATACTAAATAAAAAGTGTATCTAATATTAGATCTAAATCCTTACTAACTTGTATGTGCCTGATCTAATAATGGTGTGTTGAAATCTCTCTTATTGTTTTGTTCAAGTTTTATTTGCAGTTCTATCACTAAAACTTTTGGAACTATTTTGTTAGGTACATACAAATTCATGATTATCCTATCTTGTTGAAGTGTTGTTCCCTTCATCATAATTTGGTGTACTTCTTTATCCCTACTCATAATACTTCATCTAATGTCTTTTTGCCTGATAGTACTATTGCTATGATTTTTTTTTCAACTTTTATTTTCGATTCAGGTGGTACATGTGTAGGTTTGTCAACTGGTTATATTGTGTGATGATGAGGTTTGGGGTATGAATGATCCTGTCACCCAGGTACTGAGTGTAGTACACAACAGTTTTTCAATCCTTGTCCCCCTTCCTCCTGCCCCCCATAGTAGTCTCCAGTGTCGATTTTTGCCACATTTATGTCCATGCATACCCAATGTTTAACTCACACTTATAGTGAGAATATGCAATATTTGGTTTTCTGTTCCTGCATTAAATAATGTAGGATAATGGCCTCTAGCTGCATCCATGTTGCTGCAAAGAACATGATTTTGTTCTTTTTTATAGCGGGGTGGTATTGCATAGTGTATATACACCATATTTTTAAAAATCCAATTCACCATTAATGGGCACTTAAGTCGATTCCATGTCTGCTATTGTGAATAGCGTAGCAATGAACATGTGAGTGTATGTGTCTTTTTGGTAGAATGACACTACTGGGTATCTATCCTTTGGCTGGCTTTTGGGAAAGGGATTCTGGTTTCTATGACCCACCTTGTGGAAGACGGATTCTAGTTTCTTTGACACCTTGGAGAGAATGGGAGTGAGAGACAGTATCATTTCTTAACATATATCATTAATATCTATCCTTTGGTAGATACCCAGTAGTGGGATTGCTGGGTCGAATGGTAGTTCTGTTTTAAGTTCTTTAAGAAATCTCTTGACTGCTTTCCATAGTGGCTGAACTAAGTTATATTCTCACAGCTGTGTATAAACGTTCTCTTTCTCCACAGCCTCACTAGGAACTGTTTTGTTTGTTGTTGTTGTGTTTTTCTTTTTTTATTTTAATAATAGCTATTCTGACTGGCAGGAGATGGTATCTCATTGTGGTTTTGATTTGCATTTCTGTGATGATTAATAATGTTGAGCATTTTTTCATATGCTGTTGGCTGCTTATATGTCTCTTTTTTTAATTGAGGTGTCCACATCTTTTGCATGTTTTTTAATGGGCAAAGCTATTTTAAATAATGATTCCAATACTGTGAAAAAAGCCCCAACTATATATTTTCCTAGCTATTTATATAATGTATCTATAAAGGATGAGACTTCCCCCCACTATCTATAAGATAAGAACATTATTTTACATAAAAGTTAGTGCTGAATAGATCATTGTCCGGGAATGAAAGAGTCAATCCATGAAGTCACCTCACTTCTCCTTGCTCACTTGTCTTTACCTGTTGTGTGTATCTGTTTACCTGTTGTGTGTATCTGGTCTTCCTGTCTCCTTCTTCATCTAACATCTGTTTTAAAATTGTATACTTTGTAGTCGCTACTCTCCTACATAGTTATTATATGTATTCTTTGTGTTTACATGTAATGAGTCAAGATTCTATATGTAATTTAATGTGCTGTGTATCTGAATCTGCTGCTGCAATTTTTTCTCTGATCCTGTGCTGTTTAGGAATAGTAACAATTTATTTTCCTGCATAATATTTACTATGTGCCTAACTAAATCTTCCTGTGTGGTAGATAAGATTAGGCTATTACAGTGGAGGAAAAAATAATTTTCCCTCTACCCTTCCAAGTTCTTGGTTGGGGGCTCTAGCTAAAAGACAGACTAACAAAAGAAAGACAAGTTTATTAATGTGTTTATCTGTTTATCTCATGTATGTGTGGGAGATGCCCAGGAAAATGAGTAAATGTCAAAGAAGTGGCTTAGAGCTTGGGTTATATAGCATCTTCAGCTAAAAGAAAGAAAGAGGACTCATCAAGATGGCTGAATAGGAACAGCTCCAGCCTCCAGCTCCCAGCGTGAGCAACACAGAAGATGGGTGATTTGTGCATTTTCAACTGAGGTACCGAGTTCATCTCACTGGGGCATGTCAGACAGTTGATGCTGGTCCACAGGTGCAGCCTAACCAGCGAGAGCTGAAGCAGGGCGAGGCATCGCCTCACCTGGGAAGTGCAAGGGGGAAGGGAATTCCTTTTCCTAGCCAAGGGAAATTGAGACACACAACACCTGGAAAATCGGGTAACTCCCACCTTAATACTGCACTTTGCCAAGGGTCTTAGCAAACGGCACACCAGGAGATTATATCCCACACCTGGCCCAGAGGGTCCCACGCCTACAGAGCCTCCCTCATTGCTAGCACAGCAGTCGGAGATCTAACTGCAAGGCAGCAGCAAGACTGGGGGAGGGGCACCCGCCATTGCTGAGGCTTAAGTAGATAAAGCCTCCAGGAAGCTCGAATTGGGTGGAGCCCACCACAGCTCAAGGAGGCCAGCCTGCCTCTGTAGACTCCACCTCTGGGGACAGGGCATAGCTAAACAAAAAGCAGCAGAAACCTCTGCAGATGTAAAAGTCCCTGTCTGACAGCTTTGAAGAGAGCAGTGGTTCTCCCAGCACAGAGGTTGAGATCTGAGAATGGACAGACTGCCTGCTCAAGTGGGTCCCTGACCCCTGAGTAGCCTAACTGGGAGACATCCCCCACTAGGGGCAGACCGACACCTCACACCTCACATGGCTGGGTACACCCTGAGGCGAAGCTTCCAGAGGAAGAATCAGACAGCAGCACTCACTGTTCAGCAATATTCTATCTTCTGCAGCCTCCGCTGCTGATACCCAGGCAAACAGGGTCTAGAGTGGACCTCAAGCAAACTCCAACAGACCTGCAGCTGAGGGTCCTGACTGTTAGAAGGAAAACTAACAAACAGAAAGGACATCCACACCAAAACCCCATCAGTACGTCACCATCATCAAAGACCAAAGGCAGATAAAACCACAAAGATGGGGAAAAAGCAGTGCAGAAAAGCTGGAAATTCAAAAAATCAGAGTGCATCTCCCCCTCTAAAGGAACGCAGCTCATTGCCAGCAATGGAACAAAGCTGGGTGGAGGATGACTTTGACGAGTTGAGAGAAGAAGGCTTCAGTCAATCAAACTTCTCAGAGCTAAAGGAGGAACTACGTAACACTTTTCTTTTTTAAAGAAACACTATGTTTCTTTTAGCGCAAAGAAACTAAAAACCTTGAAAAAAGAATAGATGAATGGATAACTAGAATAATCAATGCAGAGAAGACCTTAAAAGAACTGATAGAGATGAAAACCATAACACGAGAACTATGTGACAAATGCACAAGCTTCAGTAACTGACTCGATCAACTGGAAGAAAGAGTATCAGTGATTGGAGATCAAATGAATGAAATAAAGTGAGAAGAGAAAGAAGTGTAGAGAAAAAAGAGTAAAAAGAAATGAACAAAGCCTCCATGAAATATGGGATTATGTGAAAAGACCAAATCTATGTCTGATTGGTGTGCCTGAAAGTGAGGGGAAAATGGAACCAAGTTGGAAAACACTCTGCAGGATATCATCCAGGAGAACTTCCCCAACCTAGTAAGGCAGGCCAACATTTAAATACAGGAAATACAGAGAACTCCACAAAGATACTCCTTAAGAAGAGCAACTCCAAGACACATAATTATCAGATTCACTAAAGTTGAAATGAAGGAAAAAATGTTAAGGGCAGCCAGAGAGAAAGGTCGGATTACCCACAAAGGGAAGCCCATCAGACTAACAGCAGATCTCTCAGTAGAAACTCTCCAAGCCAGAAGAGAGTGGGGGACAATGTTCAACATTCTTAAAGAGAAGAATTTTCAACCCGGAATTTCATATCCAGCCAAACTAAGTTTCATAAGTGAAGGAGAAATAAAATCCTTTACAGACAAGCAAATGCTTAGAGATTTTGTCACCACCAGGCCTGCCCTACAAGAGATCCTGAAGGAAGCACTAAACATGGAAAGGAACAACAGGTACCAGCCATTGCAAAAACATGTCAAAATGTAAAGTCCATCGATGCTAGGAAGAAACTTCACCAACTCGTGAGCAAAATAACCAGCTAATATCATAATGGCAGGATCAAGTTCACACATAACAATATTAACCTTAAATGTAAATGGACTAAATGGTCCAATTAAAAGACACAGACTGGCAAATTGGATAAAGAGTCAAGACCCATCAGTTTGCTGTGTTCAGGAGACTCATCTCACATGCAGAGACATGCATAGGCTCAAAATAAAGGGATGGAGGAAGATCTACCAAGCAAATGGAAAACAAAAAAAAGCAGGGATTGCAATCCTAGTCTCTGATAAAACAGACTTTAACCATCAAAGATCAAAAGAGACAAAGAAGGCCATTACATAATGGTAAAGGGATCAATTCATCAGGAAGTTAATTATCCTAAATATATATGCACCCAATACAGGAGCACCCAGATTCATAAAGCAAGTCCTTAGAGACTTACAAAGAGACTTAGACTCCCATACAATAATAATGGGAGACTTTAACACCCCACTGTCAACATTAGACAGATCAACGAGACAGAAAGTTAACAAGGATATCCAGGAATTGAACTCAACTCTGCAGCAAGCAGACCTAATAGACATCTACAGAACTCTCTACCCCAAATCAACAGAATATACATTCTTCTCAGCACCACATCGCACTTATTCCAACATTGACCACATAGTTGGAAGTAAAGCACTCCTCAGCAGATGTAAAAGAACAGAAATTATAACAAACTGTCTCTCAGACCACAGTGCAATCAAACTAGAACTCAGGACTAAGAAACTCAATCAAAACCACTCAACTACATGGAAACTGAACAACCTGCTCCTGAATGACTACTGGGTACATAACAAAATGAAGGCAGAAATAAAGATGTTCTTTGAAACCAATGAGAACAAAGATACAACATACCAGAATCTCTGGGACACATTTAAAGCAGTGTGTAGAGGGAAATTTATAGCACTAAATGCCCACAAGAGAAAGCAGAAAAGATCTAAAATTGACACTCTAACATCGCAATTAAAAGAACTAGAGAAGCAAGAGCAAACACATTCGAAAGCTAGCAGAAGGCAAGAAATAACTAAGATCAGAGCAGAACTGAAGGAGATAGAGACACAAAAAACCCTCCAAAAAATCAATGAATCCAGGAGTTGGTTTTTTGAAAAGATCAACAAAATTGACAGACCACTAGCAAGACTAATAAAGAAGAAAAGAGAGAAGAATCAAATCGACGCAATTAAAAATGATAAAGGGGATATCACCACCGACCCAACAGAAATACAAACTACCATCAGAGAATACTATAAACACCTCTACGCAAATAAACTAGAAAACCTAGAAGAAATGGATAATTTCCTGGACACTTACACTCTCCCAAGACTAAACCAGGAAGAAGTTGAATCCCTGAATAGACCAATAGCAGGCTCTGAAATTGAGGCAATAATTAATAGCCTACCAACCAAAAAAAGTCCAGGACCAGACGGATTCACAGCTGAATACTACCAGAGGTACAAGGAGGAGCTGGTACCATTCCTTCTGAAACTATTCCAATCAATAGAAAAAGAGGGAATCCTCCCTAACTCATTTTATGAGGCCAACATCATCCTGATACCAAAGCCTGGCAGAGACACAACAAAAAAAGAATTTTAGACTGATATCCCTGATGAACATCAATGCAAAAATCCTCAATAAAATACCAGCAAACCAAATCCAGCAGCACATCCAAAAGCTTATCCACCATGATCAAGTGGGCTTCATCCCTGGGATGCAAGGCTGGTTCAGCATACACAAATCAATAAGTGTAATCCAGCATATAAACAGAACCAAAGACAAAAGCCACATGATTATCTCAATAGATGCAGAAAAGGCCTTTGACAAAATTCAACAGCCCTTCATGCTAAAAACGCTCAATAAATTTGCTATTGATGGAACGTATCTCAAAATAATAAGAGCTAATTATGGCAGACCCACAGCCAATATCATACTGCATGGGCAAAAACTGGAAGCATTCCCTTTGAAAACTGGCACAAGACAGGGATGCCCTCTCTCACCACTCCTATTCAACATAGTGTTGGAAGTTCTGGCTAGGGCAATCAGGCAAGAGAAAGAAATCAATGGTATTCAGTTAGGAAAAGAAGAAGTCAAATTGTCCCTGTTTGCAGATGACATGATTGTATATTTAGAAAACCCCATTGTCTCAGCCCAAAATCTCCTTAAGCTGATAAGCAACTTCAGCAAAGTCTCAGGATACAAAATCAATGTGCAAAAATCACAAGCATTCTTATACACCAGTAACAGACAAACAGAGCGCCAAATCATGAATGAACTCCCATTCACAATAGCTTCAAAGAGAATCAAATACCTAGGAATCCAACTTACAAGGGATGTAAAGGACCTCTTCAAGGAGAACTACAAACCACTGCCCAGTTAAGTAAAAGAGGACACAAACAAATGGAAGAACATACCCTGCTCATGGATAAGAAGAATCAATATTGTGAAAATGGCCATCCTGCCCAAGGTAATTTATAGATTCAATGCCATCCCCATTAAGCTACCAATGAGTTTCTTCACAGAATTGGAAAAAACTGCTTTAAAGTTCATATGGAACCAAAAAAGACCCCACATTGCCAAGACAATCCTAAGCCAAAAGAACAAAGCTGGAGGCATCACGCTACCTGACTTCAAACTATACTACAAGGCTACAGTAACCAAAACAGCATGGTACTGGTACCAAAACAGAGATAGAGACCAATGGAACAGAACAGAGGCCTCAGAAATAATACCACACACCTACAGCCATCTGATCTTTGACAAACCTGAGAGAAACAAGAAATGGGGAAAGGATTCCCTATTTAATAAATGGTGCTGGGAAAACTGGCTAGCCATAAGTAGAAAGCTGAAACTGGATCCTTTCCTTACTCCTTATACGAAAATTAATTCAAGATGGATTAGAGACTTAAATATTAGACCTAATACCCTAAAAACCCTAGAAGAAAACCTAGGTAATGCCATTCAGGACATAGGCATGGGCAAGGACTCGTGTCTAAAACACCAAAAGCAACGGCAACAAAAGCCAAAATGAACAAGTGGGATCTAATTAAACTAAAGAGCTTCTGCACAGCAAAAGAAACTACCATCAGAGTGAACAGGCAACCTACAGAATGGGAGAAAATTTTTGCAATCTACTCATCTGACAAAGGGCTAATATCCAGAACCTATAAAGAACTAAAACAACTCCATCAAAAAGTGGGCAAAGGATATGAACAGACACTTCTCAAAAGAAGACATTCATACAGCCAACAGACACGTGAAAAAATGCTCATCATCACTCACCATCAGAGAAATGCAAATCAAAACCACAATGAGATACCATCTCACACCAGTTAGAATGGCAGTCATTAAAAAATCAGGAAACAACAGGTGCTGGAGAGGATGTGGAGAAATAGGAACACTTTTACACTGTTGGTGGGACTGTAAACTAGTTCAACCATTGTGGAAAACAGTGTGGCGATTCCTCAAGGATCTAGAACTGGAAATAGCATTTGACCCAATCATCCCAATACTGGGGATATACCCAAAGCATTATAAATCATGCTGCTATAAAGACACATGCACACATATGTTTATTGCAGCACTATTCACAATAGCAAAGACTTGGAATCAACCCAAATGTCCATCAGTGACAGAGTGGATTAAGAAAATGTGGCACATATACACCTTAGAATACTATGCAGCCATAAAAAAGGATGAGTTTGTGTCCTTTGTAGGGACATGGATGCAGCTGGAAACCATCATTCTCAGCAAACTATCACAAGAACAGAAAAGCAAGCACCGCATGTTCTCACTCATAGGTGGGAATTGAACAATGAGATCACTTGGACACAGGAAGAGGAACATCACATACCAGGGCCTATTGTGGGGAGGGGACGGGGGGAGGGATAGCATTAGGAGATATACCTAATGTAAAAGTTAATGGGTACAGCACACCAACATGGCACATGTATACATATGTAACAAACTTGCACGTTGTGCACATGTACCCTAGAACTTAAAGTATAATATTAAAAAAAAAAAAAGAAAGAAAGAAGGGTGTGGCAGTCAAGTTATGGGAAGGTGTCCAGGAAAAACACAAGAATAAGATTTATTATGCAGACTTAGGTGAGTGAGTCTCTAGTGATTTAGTTGTCCTTCTGTTTCTGGTATAGAGAGGAAGGCACCCTTACAAATGGAAGATTTCCTTTATCAGTGTAAATTTCCCTTACAACAGGGTGACTTCTACTCTGTTTTCGGGCTTCTCTTTATCTGCAGTTTCTCAAAATAATCAGCTCAAAATAATTCTTATGCAAAAGAGATGTATTTTGAGGTGGCATAATCTGGTCTCCTACAGTACCCATTGGAGAGATTAGATAAGTGGTAAAGAGAGAGATGAAGTTCACCAATTAGGAAGATACAGAAATGAGTGGCGAAATGGAGTCCAAAAATTTGGAGAAAAATCACAAAGAAGTAGACAAATAAAACAGAAAAAAAGTAAGTCATGTTTAATTTATGATTGCCACATGCTAAAGGCAGGTGATATTTATTTGGAAACTCAAAAATGAAATCTTACATTTTATAGTAAGAATAAATATGATTATAGGGGTATTTGCTTTTTAAAATCCATTTTAAAATAATTTACTTATTTTCATGCATTTTTCTGTTTCATTATATTGAAGAACATTATTGTTACCCCAAAAACTCAAGGTCAAACATATATTTATTATAAGTTAAGGTGTGTTGAGCTGATATTAGGAAGATTTCGCTAAAATATATTTTGACCTAATTTGAGGAGACTAATGTTCTTATGCTCAGAAAGATATGAAACACAATTTGTATCTGAATGCATTTGGAAGACACAAATAAATAAGTCTCTATTAAGTCTAGTAGCCTTGCAATTTTTAATTAATAAACTAAAACTTGATGTAAAATACCAGAGTGTAGTCATAGGAATAAAATATAATTACACTTTACTGGCCTCCTCCTGCCCTGAGCTCCACTGTGATTCTACTGTTTCCATACAACCTCTGTGTGTATGCATAAATGCTCATGCACTAATTTTTTTTCATTACTGGAACCATTCTGGGAAACATTTCACTAGACAATGTATTGCGGTTATCTTTTTTCGGTACATACAAATGCATTTTGCTGTTTTGTAGCTTTATGGTATTTCTAAATATGTAACAAATTTAGACATCAATATAGATTATTTGGGTGAAAATACCCAATTTTCTCAGTGTTGAGTCTTCCCTTCCAGTCTCTCTTTTAATTCAATCTTTTAAAATACACTTTAACGGTTTTTAATTTTATTCATACAGGGCCGCCACATTTCTTGTTAAGCTATTCCTAATACTTTATTTTTGTTTTTTGAGACAGGGTCTCACTCTGTCACCCAGGCTGGAGTGCAGTGGCGCAATCTTGGCTCACTGCAACCTCTGCCTCCCAGACTCGTCATTCTCCCTCCTCAGCAGTGTTTTAGTATTTGTTTCTTTTCTTCATGGTTGGTGGGTGGGTGGATAGATAAATGTGTGGAGCAGAGGTTTTTTGTGCTGTTGTCAAAAAGCTCTGTATTTTTTTTTCTAATTGTATTTTCTAATTGGTTATTGGTGGTTATAAGGCAACTTTGGTTTTATAAGATTTTCTGTCTCACATGTTACTGAGTTTTGTTAGTTTTACTGATTTTTCTATTGAGCTGCTAGAATTTTCTAGGTAGAAAATTTGTGTAAGAATATTATGACAAAAACAGTTATGGCCATTTCCCAATGTTTATGCTTATATTATTTATATATTAAATCGTATAGGACTTCCAGTCCAATGTTGATTAGTCAAGATGAGAATGGGTATCTTTGCCTTATTAATGGCTTTATGGCAATGCTTCTAATATTCTATCACCAAGAGTGATGTTTATCATAGATTTCTGGCAGACATCTTTATTCAAATTAAGAATGCTGCTGGGCATGGTGGCTCATGCCTGTAATTCCAGCACTTTGAGAGGCCAAGGTGGGAAGATAGCTTGAGCCCAGGAGTTTGAGACCAGCCTGGACAACATAGGCAGACCCCGGTCTCTACAAAAATACAAAAATTAGCTGGGTGTGGTGGTGTATGCCTGTGGTCCCTACTACTTGGGAGGCAGAGGTGGGAAGATCACTTGGACCTGGGAGGTCGAGTCTGCAACAAGCCATGATTGCACCACTGCACAGCCTTGGCAACAAAGTGAGACTCCATTTCAAAAAAAAAAAGAATGTTTTTCACCATTCTTATATTTCTTTTTCTTAAAGAACAGATATTGAAATTTATCAGATGCTTTTTATTATTTACTGAAAAGATAAGCTTTTCTGCTTTAACAGAGTAATGCAGTTAAATCCATATATACATTGAAAAATAATGATTGCATTGTTATTCAACATAGAGAGACCCCATCTGTACAAAAAAAAATAATAATAATTATCCAGGTGCAGAGGCACATGCCTGTAGTCCTAGCCACTCATGAGGCTGAGGTGGCAGGATCAGTTGAGCCTAGGAGTTTGGGGCTGCAGTGAGCCAGGCTTGCAGCACTGGACTCCAACCTGGGTGACAGAGCAAGATCCTAACTCTAAGCAAACAACAAAACCCATCTATGCCTTTGTGGGGTTAATTTTGACTAACCCCAATTCTTCTTTGGTTATTTCACAATTCATGCTATTTATATCTCCTTATTTTGCAAATTTATGTTTTCATAGAAAACTGTTTATTTCATCTAGGTTTTCAAATTTATTAGTGTCATGTATAGTGAAAAACAAATGGATTCACTTTTGTTTTGATAAAGACATCTAAATTCCACCCAGACTATAATATCGCACTTCATTCTGCTTAAAATAAGTTTGGGGGCTGAATTTCCAGTGAACCTTCCATACATCTATATGTGCCTGTCAGTTCAAAAGCAATTAACACATTGGCATTCTTAGCTGTTCTGTACTTAGCTGTAAGCCAGGAAGTTGCCTCTTTGAAAGTCAACTGTATTTGTGCATCACAGAATTGTTTGTGGCAAACCATATTATTTTTGGACCACTAATTATTCCAGGCATTGTTCTAGGTACTTTACATATATAATCACTGACATTGCACAAATGATATAATACGTACTTAAGGCAATATTGTATTTCTTCAACATTCCAGGACAAGTTTGTGTCAGAGTTGGGATTTGAACCAAATTTTGTGGCAGCAAGAGAAATTTCATAAGAGAGTACCATATCCCTGGCACAGATTTGAATTGTTATAGAACTAGAGCTTTTTAGGGATCTAGATATATCTGTATACTCCGAGAATATGCCTCTTGGGCCTATTTTAAGCCTGGCAGACATTTGGCCAGGAAATGTGTCTGATGTGTGACTTACTAGTCAGGTGTCTTTTTCTAGAGGTGAATGAAGGCATGTTTTAAATCTGTTACTGAAAATACTTGAATGTAGAGCTTTAAATTGTTGATAATCAAAGTGAGGTGCAGATAAGTGAAAAGTGAGGTACACTGAGGGTAATCTGTGCAGGAATAAGAAATTCATCATCCACATTATTATGTGATTCCTCCAGTGCTCACAAAGGAAACAGGTTATAGGAATCCCTGACAATATATCCTGGGAGAAAATTTATTCTGGAGCTTTATGTAGTAATTAGTTGAGCTCCAAAACAATTGAAAGTGTTCATTTCAGTGGATTCATGTAACAGTTTTTAATGAAGATTACTAAATATTTTCTGTCTCGTGTAACAATAATGGGCTCATTTGTGAAGGAAGGAATATGGTTTGAACCCTTCAGGTTAGTAATAAGCACACAGAATCCATATGATTTTTAAATGTCAGTGTGCATATTAATAATATCCATTTACTAAAGGAAGAGAAGGCAATTAACATAAAAATGGAGTAATTAAGCTTGTGTAGTTTGTTAAAGGATGTAAAGATTCCTACTTGCAAATCCTATTGAATACTATTGATATCATTCTCAGCTGGCAAATTGAGTGGGTCTTATAACTTTTAAGAAGCCGGTGAATACTAGAAGGAAATAAATCACTAAACCTTTAAACAGATTTCTGTATGAGCTCCAGGTGTTCTGGTTTATCCCTTTCAAACAGGCCTTTCCTGGCCAGGCTTAGGTGCTGAGCCACTGCGAGAAGCAGGTGGCTGAAAATGCACAGTGACTCATGGTAGAAGAAAGCAAGAAAGGGAGAGTGTTTCCAGCCAACGCCAAACAGTGACTGTTGACAATTTCATATTGTCATCAGGGGAACCAAGGCTTATTCAGATGCCTATTTCAGAACCTAGGACAGTTCCATTGAAAAGGCGCCGGCGGGCGGGCTGGCTGACTAGATGGATCAGGCCTGGCTGCCTGATGGCTATATTCCTCCTTCTTCCCTCTCCACTTCTATCTCAACCCTTGAGGCTGCATATTGAATGTGAGTAGCTCTTCTGGCTTTGTGTGTTACTGCAGCAGTCTGCCTACTGTGGCTGTTCTTGTTTCTGCTTTTGGTTTGGTGGTTCAAGGCTACCTTTGATGATTATTTTGAACAAAGCATTCCCTAAATACTAATATTCCAGCAGTAGATGGGGACATAGACACACCTTATGATTTGTCCTTGGTTTTTATACCTTGAAGGAAGGCTCTCTTTTTATCAAAGTAATTTTAATGTTTATATGTTTAGTAATCCAAATTTGTACTTTGGAATTATGTGAGAAATTACTCATTTTTTTTCAGTCTATATAAGTCTCATTTATGTTGTAGTTCTAGTCTTACTCATTATTAAGTTTCACAAATCAGCCACTATTGTTTAAAAATTTAAATCTAACTCTATTCCTCCTCTGGGAACTATATCATGTCACAGCTATTGGGTTAAATGTGAGATATTTCATGTGTTTCAGAAACTGAAATCATTTGGTTGGGGTCCAAGATTAACTTGTTAGATAAAAATATCCTGCAGTGAATTAAGTTTCAGCAAGTTTCCAATTTTGTTTCCTTCTCCTGCTATTTTTATTAACTCAAATAAATTAAATTTTCTTCCAAAAAAATAATACCCACCCCAGATCCTTCTTTTAGGATGTCTATTCAAGTCATCTTCTGTTCCCAAAATATACACTATGTGGTTTTAGGATCTTTATCCATGTGTAGGAGTAAAGTGATGTGGCACTAATATCAGATTTGAAGGGGTGTTACCTAGGAAACAAATCAGATTCTAAGACTTTTTCTGTAATCTTTCGTGATTGGAGATAAACCCTTGAAATTTAACTTCCCAAGAATACGTCTTTTTGTGAGCATGATGTGCACAGGAAAAATGGAAGGGATCAATTAAACAAATATATTTGTTGGGA
Organism: Macaca fascicularis; assembly: GCF_037993035.2. NCBI lineage: Eukaryota > Metazoa > Chordata > Mammalia > Primates > Cercopithecidae > Macaca > Macaca fascicularis. The sequence continues at coordinate 11,834,101 of NC_088395.1, forward strand.
TGTTCATTATTTCTTTTCTGCTTTTTGCCCTTTAAACAACTTGAGTTCTCTTTGCATTTTAACAAATATAACTACTTTGGGCATGTTCATGGGGGTAGGAAGAATTTAATTACACAATATTTAGGTTTTTAAATGTTTTGGGTATTTGAAAGTGAACAAAATGTAGGGAATTCATATATTATAGACCACCTAAGTTCCCCAAATAATGTTTTATTATAGGTTTTCTAAAAAAAAAATCTGGATGGTTTTTTTATAAGAATACTATATTTTAGGCATCATTTGGGAGGAAACCCTATTGTAAAACTCCAACTATAGTTTCTATTCCAAATACCTAAAAAACAGAGCAAAACAAAATAAAACGCAAACAGAGCAGCAGCAGTCCCCAACAAGTGTTTTTTTTTTTTTTTTTTTTTTTTTTTTTTTGACACATAGTCTCTCTCCGTCACCCAGGCTGGAGTGCAGTGGTGCGATAGCTCACTGAAACCTCCGCCTTCTGGGTTCAAGCGATTCTTCTGCCTCAGCCTCCCAAGTAGCTGGGACTACAGGAGCATACCACCATGCCCAGCTAATTTTTTGTGTGTGTTTTTAGTGAGATGGGGTTTCACCATGTTGGCCAGGATGGTCTCAATCTTGACCTCGTGATCCACCTGCCTCAGCCTCCCAAAGTGCTGAGATTACAGGCAGGAGCCACCATGCCTGGCCAGCAGTACCAAAGTTTTAAGGAAGCACTGAACTCCATGACAGGTTTAGTGCACAGTGAACATCTTTCACACGAGAAGATCAGAAGATAGCCACCACACCTTTGATCCCCTGTTCTCCAGTGGCCTTGCAGACAATATCCAGTTCCCAGAAATTCCCGTGGCCAGCAGGGATGCTCACCCATCTGTTTTTGGCCACTGAAAGCCAAGAACAAAGTTGGTTTTTTTTTTTTTTTTTTTTTTTTGAGACAGGGTCTCACTCTATTTCCCAGGCTGGAATGCAATGGCACAATCTCGGCTCACTGCAACCTTCGCCTCCCAGGTTCACGTGATTCTCCTGCCTCAGCCTTCCAAGTAGCTGAGATTACAGGTGTGCATCACCATGCCTGGCTAATTTTTGTATTTTTAGTAGAGTCGGGGCTTCATCATGTTGGCCAGGCTGGTCTCAAACCCCTGACCTTGTGATCTGCCTGCCTCAGCCTCCCAAAGTTCTGCGATTACAGGCATGAGCCACTGTGGCTGGCCAGTGGAGATACTTTCAATGTAAAAAAAATTGTATGTTCTCAAGTTCTGTTATAGTTTTTGCATGCCCAAGTTTCTGATCTGATTACTCAATACTATACATCTTTCCCCCTATTTTCATAGTACTTGAGTGTTGTATAGGGAGAGTAATGGCCCTGCAGAGATGTTCATGTCCTAATCCCCGAACCAGTAAATATGTTACCTCATATGTCAAAGGGAATCTGCAGACACGATTAAGCTAAGGATCTTGAGATGGGGAGATAGATTATCCTGGATCATCTGGATGGACTCCACGTCATCCTGAGGGTCCTTATAAGAGGGAGGCAGGAGGGTCAGTGTCAGAGAAAGATGGAAGCAGAAGTGAGAGAGGGAGAGGGGAGTGATTTGAAGATGCTATGCTGCTGGCTTTGCTAATGAAGGAAGGGACCATAACCTGAGGAATGTGGGTGGCCTCTAGAAGCTGAAAAAGGCAATGAAATAGATTCTCTCCTAGAGACTCTGGACAAAACACAGTGCCACTGACACCTTGGCCTTGGCCCAGTGAAACCCATTTTTGACTTCTGGCCTTCAGAAGTGTAAGAAAATAAATTAACACTGCTTTAAGCCACGACATTTGTGATAATCTGCTATAGCAGTAAGAAGAAACTAATGCAATAACAATTTTGTTTTTTTTTTCAAATGAAAGCTACTTTTCTCTGATTATAATAACAAGTTCAGATTTTTAAAACTATTTACTCTTCAGAAAAACTATAAAGGGAGGAAGGAAACCATCACTTGGGGAACATAACAGACCTATTGACAACTAATCTGTGTTGTTACCTTTTGACCCTCAAGCTCCTCCCCTTCTCTGCTTTCCCGCTGCTGAAGTCTATGTATGCATTATGACAGAGTATGTTTAAATGAAACTATGGAACTAGGCTGTTTATTTTTCTAACTTTCTTCCTTAACTGTGAACTCTTAGAGCTTGGTTTTCTTTGGTTTTATTCCTGACTTTTATCAAAATTCTTAACACACAGTAGATCAATAATTGGTTAACTTGTTGATTAGTTGATTAATGGATTGAATGCTATTAAAACAGAGCACTCTATATAAATATCCATTAAGTATCAAATGTAATGTTTAGTGAATATTTGCTGAGTATCTACCATATGTCAGACTAAATTCTAGGTACTTTATAAGAAAAGATAAACTTTCTGCTCCTGAAGTGCTTACATCTGGAGGGTATACACTGACAATAAACAAATAGACAAATATTAATCAATACACGGTCTCTCCAGCAGTAATCTGTGTTTTGAAGAAAAATCAAGAGCATGTAGAATGAAGAGTGTTGGGTTGAGGTTTTTTATATAGGGAGGTTGGGAAGGCCCCTCCGATAACGTAACATTTGAGTGGAACTGGAAGAAAATGAGGTACTGAGAAATACCATTTTCTCAGCCAAGAGCAAGGTCCTTGAGCCAGGAGGATGCTTTGCAGGTTCAATGACATATAAAGAGATGCTTGTGGAGGTAAGCCTTGCAAGTGAGGGGAAGACTGCTGGTAGCAAGGTCAGAGAAGTACGTTGGGCTGATCATTAGGGCCATGGATAGGGATTTGTCTTTTATCCTGAGATAGCTTCGGGAGGCAGTGTATCTGATAGTTCAAAAGTATCACCCTGTTTGCTACATGGAGATTAGACTATAGGCAGCGAGGGTGGAAGCAGAGAGAATAGGAGTCCAGGCAACTTGTGATGGCATCTTAAATGTCAGTTGCCACAGCAGAGGTGCTGAGAAGTCACCAAACTGTGGACATGCATCTTTAGAAGTGCCAATAGGATTTTCTCATGGGTTGGATGTGAGACATAGGATATGAATCTGAAGTTCTGACAAGGGGTCCAGGCTGAAGATAGAAATTTTGGAAAGGTCAGTGAATGGAAGGTAACTCAATCCAGGAAGCTTGATGAGCTCACCTAAGGAAGAGGGCTGGGCCCAGGGCACCCCAATGTTTTGAGGTAGAGGAAATGAGACTGAGATGGATGCACCCATGAGGGGGAAGAGAAGCAAGAGAGGAGTTCCCCAAGTTTATGAAGAAAGTGTTTTGAGGAGCAGGGAGAGATTAGCATATCAAATATGCAAATAAGATGACAAAGATGGGATGGATCATGGGAATTGACTTCATGGGAGTCACTGGTGACCTTGAATGAGTAGTCTGGTGGAATGATGGAGAAAAAAAGACCCGATGGCAGTAGGTCCAATGAGAGCTAGTAGACAGGAAGAGGAGTCAGTGAGTATAGGTAAACCTTTCTAAAGACAAACGAAGAAATTGAGCAGGAGCTAGTAGGGAATGTGGGACCAAAGGAAGGCTTTTGAATTTTTTATATCTGTGATATTACAGAGTATTGAATGCAGCTAGCAATGATCACATAGAGAGGGGGAAATTGATGATGCATAGAAGAGAGACAGTTGCTAAAGTCATGAGCTTGAGTGGCCAAGAGGAGGGGTGGGTCCAGCAGGCAGGTGGAAAGCTGAATCTTATAAGTAGTGAATGGACAGCTCACATGCATTCACAACAATTTACAGGGATATATATGTTTTAATAGAGATTTTTTTTTGCCACTTCTTGATGTGAGAGGTGTTTCAAGAAATGTGATTTTGATCCAAAAATTTTAAAAAATAGAAATTTCTGGGTAAGTTCATGGTTTAGCAGGAACAAGAGGACAGAACATTTTTTAAAATCTGGGCTTTCATAGAAAACCCATAAATAAAGGCAACTATCCAATTGAATGGTAGTTATTATATCTGGTTTGTTTAACTCATTTATTAGAATGTTATGCTGAGACCATTGTTCAAATCTCTAGCCTAATGTAGTTCTGTCGACTCTAAACAGATAAATAGTTGATCTATAGCTGTGGACCACACCACTAAAGTGAGCCATATAAATAAAGGCCAGGGTGCATGAGCTACATGGTGCTAATTTATTGCAGAGCCCTCCTCACTCCTGGGGGAAAAAAAATAGTTCCAATGACTGTGTGTCAGCATCATCTCATATAAAAGATGACCCTTTGGGACAAAAGTCTATATATATTATGGAACTGATATTGTCCATATCATGAACAAGCCTTTTCAAAGATGAGCTCCAATTGAACTAAATCATTTAAAGTGCAAGCTTTCAAGCTTCCTGGACATTCGCATTGCAAACCACTTGGTTTCATCACAGCGATTTGGTGGCTGGTTTTGTCATTAAGATCTTTCAGGGGAGTGTGCCCTTTGAACTTATCTTGAAGAGTCAACTTTTTGTCTTAGAAAATTATTTCACAGGATTTGTGAGAGACTGGTTAAATCATCCACACATTGAAGATGACAATAATAAGATGGTTGAGTTACTTGCCCAGAGCCCATAAATAGCGCTGATAGAATGGGTCTCTGAGTATTGATCAGACTTGGTCAAGACGTTCCTTTGGGACAGGCTTCCCTTTTCCCTTCTTCCTCCTGGTTTCAGCATTCCTAGCTTGCCACCCTCCCCACCCAGCTCTTTCTCCTCCTTCCTTCTTCCTCCTATATGCCCCTCTTGTACCTTTCCTCCCTCCCTCCCTCCTTGCCTATAACCCCTTTGTAAATGACAGGAACCATGACATATAACACACATACCAGCGGAAATGGTCTCACTAAGTTGCATGTTACACAAACCAAAGCATCTGGTAGAACACCTAATACCTTTGCAGAACTTAACTCTTCATAAGGCTTTTTTTTTTTTTTTTTTTTTTTTTTTGCAGAAATTCTTTAAAATGTTCAACAATCCTGTGAGATAGATGTTTACTCTTATTAGCTTACAATTTCATTAATTCAGCCTTAGAGAGGACAAGGAAACAAGGAGCTTACTCAGAGTTGCATGCACAGAAAGCAAGTTGTAATGCTGATAATGAAATCCAGGTTGCATGACTCCAGGACTCTTACACTAATGCTGTATAATCTCTGCTCCTGCTTGCCTCCTTGTTATTGAAGGCAAACAGGCACAATTGTGAGGCTGACATAGCCTGACAAGCCACCCATGTCTGCTACTTGCCCTTTCTCTACTTTTACAGGGTGGTGAAAACTCCCTGTGCTCCACTTCCACTCTTACCAGCCCAAGGAAGGACCAGAACTGGCCAGGCAGGCATGTGACCCAGTAATGAATGATTATACAAGGAAATTGCACTTCCATAAATGCTTTCTGTCCCCAGGAAACCTCAAACTTCCCTACGTTTAGATAGATGGTCTAAAGTTTACCATGTCTGACATCATTCTCATTGGTATCTATTTTTATTGTATTTTATTAATTTATTTAGAGCCAGGGTCTTGCTCTGTTCCTCAGGCTTGCATATAGTGGTGGGTGCAATCATAGCTCCTTGCAGCCTTGAACTCCTGGGTTCAAGGGATCTTCTCATATCAGCCCCCTCAGTAGCTGGGACTACAGGCACGTGCCACCACACCTGGCCCTTCATTGGTGTTTAATCATGCCTCATAGCAATATCACTGTCGACTTATAGCTGGGAACAGCACATTTCTATTTCTTTTTCAGATGCTGCTGTTGAAAGTGAAGCTGTTTTTAATTCATCGTGTCTGGGAAATACACACTGTTTATTAAGAGAGGAATGATTGGGAGATACTTTACTCCTCATGCAATATATTGCTACTGAATTTGTTCCCATTTACATCTCCATTCCAAAATTCATAAAGTGTTTGTCTTGGGTTACAGCAATTATTTTGTCACCCATACCCTATGTTGCTCACTGTGATTAGGTGTATAGTCAAATAACATGGCTTTATGGACTATGTAATTAATCATGCCCAGTTGTGTGCATTTCTTAGCATCCAACATTTCAGAGTTGACACCACCCAAACTTCCTGTCTGATTTCTTTCCCCAAGTATTACATAATTCAAAGGGCATTTGCAGAAAAGGTGGCAGTCAGCTGGAAATGTGGACAATAGAATTAATAGCTTATTGGAGTGGTTTTTGCAATTCTGAAATAATATTTTATTATGAAAATATTTCATACATTTCAAAGATACAGAGCATGTCACAATAAACACATCTATACCCCGGTTAAACATACTGAGTTTTTTATTTGTTACAAGTATTGCTTTCTAAAGCAATATAATGTTATAGATGCAGATGAAGGTCCCCATCCTGTTCCACTCTTCTGCAAAAATAACTGGCATCCTGAGGGTATGTATTTTTAAATTATCTACCTTCTATTTTATATATATACATACACACACACACACACACACACATACCCACTCACATACACACACACACACACACACACACACACACATACATATATATTCATGCAACATGTACTGTATCACTTGGGGTATTTATCAGAATGTATATAAGTAGTTTCCTACTGTATCCTTTTGCAACATTCTTTTTCTTCCTCATTCAACATTTAGTTTTAAAGGTTTATCTAAGCGATACATATAGGTTTTTTTTTTTTTTTAACTATTCTAGTTCATTGTATAAATATACTGCAGTTTATTTATTCAGTCATTTCTTAATGGACATTCACATTGCTTCCAGTTTCTTTTAATATAAACAAAATTCCAGTGAACACTCTTGCACATCCTCCTCGTACGCACATATGAGAGTTTCCCTAGGGCCAGGGTTCCCAAACATTTTCTGTAAAGGGCCAAATAGTAAATACACTCAGCTTTTCAGGCTGGAATGGCCTCTGCCACAACTATTGAACCCTGCTGTTATAACATGAAAAGAACCATAGAAAATACATAAACTAGTGGCCATAGCTGTGTGTCCATGAAACTGGATGCTGACATTTGAATTTCATATCATTTTCGCATCATTATTATTCTTTTGATTATTTTTCTCAGCTGTTTAAAATATTTTTGTAAAAAAATTCCTACCTCATAAGCCATACAAATCCAGTCAATGGGCTTAATTTGTCCCATGGCCCATAATTTGCTGACCCTCGTTTTATGGCATATGCCTAGCAGTGGCATTACCGTACCAAATGGAATGTGAAACTCCATCTTAAACTAGATAGAGCCAGATTACTCTCCAAAATGAATGTAATAATGTATCTTTCTCTTCCTGACCAGTCTGATGTGTGTGGAAACATGTCACATTTTTTGTTTTGCATTTTGTTTTATTTTAGAAAGGGGATCTTGCTATGTTGTCCAGGCTAGCCTCGAACTCCTGGGCCCAAGCGATCCTCCTGTCTTGACCTTCCTATATCCAAGATTACAGGTGTGTACCTCCACGTCCAGCTCTCATTTTTGTTTTAATAGGTATTTTTCTACAAACTAGCACTTTCATCTTTCCATTCATTCAGACTTAGTGGAGAATATTCCATATGTTCATTATCCACTTGCTTTCACTCTTCTATTGATTTACCTATCTGTTTTTTCAGGTTTTCTACTGGGTTGTTTGCTAAATTTTCTTACTAATTTGTAGGGTTCTTTATATAATCTGGATACTAATCTTTTGACAAATACAAATATTGTATATGTTTTAGGTTTGTGATGTGTTTGTTATACAGGAATAATTTATGTCAAAATTCATCAACATTTTATTAATGGATTGTGCTTTTTGTAAAAGGAATTTACAGATTAGATTACTTGCTATAAAAACACTGATACCTATTTAAAAGATCACCACTACTGCTATAACTCCAACTCCAAAATTGAGAAGGAGCTGACACTCATCTCTGGCAAGCCCATCTTCTGACTTTTCCCAGGTGTTTTCCCTCCAGCCCCCATCACCTGGCATTGCTCCTTCCTTTCATTCTTCCACGTATTTCTCGTGTGTGTCTTATTAAATCCTGCTCCTAGGTCCCCACTTAGATACAAATGCCTGATACCTGCTTAGAGATTTTTCCAGACAAAGAGATCAGTGTCTTAATCTAAAGAGATAATTGGCTGATACAAAATTTGAGGCATCAGTCAGCAAGAAAAGCTAATTTTCTTGACTCCCTGAAATCAAGCCAGATAGACCTGCTTTACCATTTCAATATAAATGAGATTATTCCTTCAACACAACATATTATTGATTCAACATATGGTTTTTATATTCTATTGGTGAAATTTGAGATAATAAGAATGTGTAAGTGTTCCAAAAATGTATTACATGTTTTGCTATCTTTTCTCCAGTGACCAGAGATGGAAAATACATTTGCTCTGCATGGATCTTGCACCATGTCAAGTGACATAATTAAGATAATCTCTTTCATCCTATAATTCTTATAACAACGTTCAGAGATATTCTTTCCCAAATGCTTTAAATTATGGTCTTTCAAAAGACAAGTACAGTATTTGTAAAGGGAAGAAGGATTTTGTAGCTTATGTGGGAAGAGGGTTGTAATCAATGATAAAGAAGCTGAAAAACCACGATCTTGCAGGCAGCAAAGGGCAATTTACTTGGCTAGATCATGTCTCCAATAGTTGAACTCTTATCTAATTGTACTAAAATGCTATAATGCCTGTCATGTTTATTTGGAGTATTACAAATAATTTTAGAAGGAGGGAGAAGTGAAAAGGTGGAGCACAGAGGATTTTTAGGACAGTGAAACTACTCTATATATTATAATGGAGGATACTTGCCATTATACACTTGTCTAAACCAATCTAATGTACATGGGGTGAACCCTTAAGTAAACTATGGGCTCTGTGTGATAATGTTGTATCAACACAGGTTCATCAGTTGTAACAAATGTACCACTCTGGTGAAGGCTGTTGGTAGTGGGGGAGGTTATGTGTTTTGGGGGGTGGTATATAGAAAACTTCTGTATCTTCTTCTCAATTTTTGCTGTAAACCTAAAATAGTTCTTATGAAAAAAAGACGATCAGAAGAAAAGACTGCATTAAGAGTAATAAAAGTATATTCATTTAACACATGCATTTGAGCAAAGATAAAATAAATGAATAAATAATTCTGCAGGCCTTATGACCAGGTGTAAATTGTGGTTGGGTCCTCACAACCTTGTCTGCAGTACTGCGGTCAGCATGACAGCTGCAGCAGGTGCCCTATGTCTCCTCATTGCCAGCCAACTAGCATTGTGGGAAAGTTAGCTTTCTTGGCCAGAACTAAATGATAATCATGGAGCAGCAAGTCACTTTCCAGACTTTATTTATAATAGCAAATTAGCAGCAAGACAGCCAATGACCACAGTGGTTGCCAAATTAGTTTGCCTGGACTGAACTGGGCTTCCCATGGGTCTTGATTGCAAAGAGCACTGGGAAGTTGAATGTGGAATTACAAAACAAGACATTTCTCACCTCACAAGTCCTCTCCTCTCCCTACCCTTTTCTTAGGAATGTTTTAACCCCCAATTCTGGCCTTTGCTTCATAATAAATATCTCAGAAAATTATTCTATGAATTCTTTTTGAGACTGTTTCTGCCTTTTTGTTGTTTTTTTTTTTTCATTTGTAAAGTTGACTTTATTGAAGTTAAAAACTTCCACTCTGTGAAATACACTGTTGAGAAAATGAAAAGACAAGCTACACATTGGAAAAAATATCTGCAAAACTTATATGCGATCAGGAATTTCAATATGGAATATTTAATGACCTTTTAGAACTCTATAAGGAACAAAAATATTCACTAAAAACAATGGACAAATAATTTAAATAGACACTACACCAAATAAAACATATAAGATATACCAATGGTAAATAAGCACATGGAAAAAATGTTGTGTCATTAGTCATTAAGAATATATAAATTAAAATCACAGAGAACTATCACTACATACATATTAGAATAACTATAAATCATTCTAGAAGACTGACAATACCAAACTCTGGTAAGGGTGTTGACCAACTAGATCTCTCATACACTGCAAGTGGGAACACAAAATTGTGTAGTTACTTTGGGAAAATACCTGGTAGCTCTTTTTTAGTTTTAGTTTCTGTTTATTAAAGACAGTGTTTCACTATGTTAACCAGGCTGGTCTCAAACTTCTGAGCTCAAGCAATCCTCCCACCTTGGCCTCCAAAAGTGCTGGGATTCCGGGCGTGAGCTACCATACCTGCCCCAGTCTGGAAGTTTCTGCCTTTTTGTTGTTGTTGTTGTTTGTTTGCTTGTTTGTTTTGAAACGTAGTCATAAGGAATGTTTTTCCTTGCTTTCTTTCCTGCCCTGAATGAGCAACAGACACTTGGGGTAGAGAACGAAGAACATTTCTCAGTTCTACTGGAAGTTGACTGCAGCATATCAAATGCATGAATAAAGCATTTGGTTCTTAAGGTAGAGTTATATCTTCACTGACTCCTTTACCCTCTATAGAGTAGCACTGACTGGTGTTTCTAAATGGCAAGTTTGTAATCCTTAGATAGGATAATGCTGGTGAAAGCATCAACTGCAGCTTAAACCCTAGCAAAACGTTGCAGGGGAGGATGGAGAGAGAGAGAGAGAGAGAGAGAGAGAGAGAGAGAGAGACAGCGAGCGAGCACGTATCCTGACATGTTGCCAGGGTTTACAGGACAGCCTAGTGTCTTGAGACAGAAATCTTACCTAAAGACTCTAAAAGTTAGCTTTAAATCAAAGTCTGTTTGTTAGAAGCAAGAGTGGACGGGAAAGAATACCGCCTGGCAGCTTAAGAGTCCTAGTTGAAAACTACAGATGATCAAATAAATACCTGCTATTCCCACTTTGATCTGGAAAGTTCTGATTTCCCCCTTGGTAGCCCATAGAGATCAAGGACCCTTAAAAGTCCACAATTGAAGGCCTTCTGATTTCCCTTCCTCCACAGAGAGCAGATTTTCTCCCACTTTATCTATGCGTTGATGACCTTTCCTTAGCCCTTGATGGTAACTGCTTTTGCTTCTAGGAATTCCTTGCTCAAATTCCACAAAACGATTCTATTTTTATTCTCTCCCTCCTCCAAACAGACCTTTTTCTGCATTCTATTCTCTCTGTCCTAAATTTGCACTCAACCTTGTTCATCATGAATGCTTCTAGGCTGGATAAGCACATATCACCTCAAGTTTGTATTATTTTAACACAATTTCCAAACACTATCCCTGCCTCCAGTTCTTTCGTAGTGGCACAATGTTGCATTTTTCTTCTCAAATTATTTCCTCAGCTCTGTCAGCACCCTTTTCCTGTCATTCTGTTTTTTTTTAATTAATTCATTTTTCTCATGATTTTACAGAGCTTATGTTTCTTTATATTTCCATCAGAGTTTGAGTCAAATGTTCTGTTGTGTACTTGAATAAATCTTCCACTGGTTATATACATCATCTGCCTCCTCCATCGCAAATTTATTGTTTCCAGTTACAAGCATTTTTGTTTAGACCCCACATTTGTGTTCTGTTTTGTGTACTCTGAATTGGGACTGTTCTGCTTGTCTTCCCAGTAAGTAGCAATGACAGAGTCTTTTTATTTTATCTTACCTCTATTTGAATCTTGCTCTTGGAACCCTAGATGGAGGGCTGGACATTACTGCTATTAGACTATATTCAGTCCCTCAGTTCCTAATGGCATAAGGAAGGAGTGTGGAGCTTTACAGCTGGAAACAGAGAAATCCACATTCTTGACATTTCCTTCCCCAACTGATGAAACTTGTGCACCAGGGGTATCATGTGTCAGGCCAAGGCATGCCATTTCTCATGGAAAAACGTTTCATATTTTCACCCACATAGGGCTGATCTGTCCAGTTTGCAAAGAAAATGGGTAAGGGTGAAATCTAGAGGCTTTCCGGACTTCAGTTTGATGACACCATGTGGAATTTTCTATACATAGTTCTCTTTGATGCACTGCTGCCAGTTGGTCTCTAGATACCATTTTATGCTATTCCTCACCCTAAGCATCACCCGCAGACTTCTGTCTCTCTCTCAGGAAGTCCAGCCAATAAAGAAGAGTATTACATGGCTCCACGCTTTTCCTTTAGTGCTATAATCACTGCTCCTCCATGGGGTGTTCATTCACTGTTGCTGTATAACAAATTACTGCAATTTTAGTGGCTTAAAGCAACACCCTTTGTCTCACAGTTTCTGTGGATCATGTTTGAGCACAGCTTAGCTAGGTCCTCTGCTCAAGACCTCACAAGCCTGTGATGCTGGTGTCAGCCAGGGCTACAGTTCACCTGGAGTCAGACTGGAGAAAGCTCTTCCTCTAAGCTCCCTCAGGCTGTTGGGAGAAGTCATCTCCTTGAGGTTGTAGAACCAAGGTCCTTGGTTTCTCACTAACTGTCAGATGGAGATGGTCTTCAGGTCCTAGATGCTTCCCATGGTTTCAAGAAATGTGGCTTATTCCATAGGCAGTTCACAACATGGTAGCTCACTTCTTGAAGGCCAGCAGGATAATTTCTCATTCTGATCTTTTAAGACAAAGTTTTATATTACATAATATAATAATGAGAATAGCATCCCAGCAACTTTTCCATTGTCTATTGGTTAGAAGCATCCACACTCAAGGAGAAGGGATTCTACGAGAATGGATTCATTGCAGGTCACCTTGGGGTATGAAGAATGAAACTGGCCATTTCTTCTTAGCAGAGCCTCTCAGAATTTATTCCCTCTCTTCTTGTACCACAAACACCTTCTAAATACCCTGCAACCTTCTGAATAGGGAACACCAAGTTGTAGATGCAGTACATTTCCACAATCAAGAAAACAATTGTAAAGGTATCTGATTTTACAACCCATAGGCATTAACATCAATTTGGTTGGTTTAATTATCAAGTGGCAGATTCCATCCTAAGAAATCACTTAGAAACACAGTGCTAATGTCTAGGACAGCATTTCTCAACCTCAACATTATTGACATTTGAATCTGTATTAATCCTTTGTGGTGGAGCATTGTAGGATGTTTAGTAACACCACTGGCCTCTACACACCAGATACCAGTAGCACTCCTCACCTTTCTGGTTGTATCAACTAAAAATGTCTTCAGACACTGGAAAGTGTCCCTTGGGAAGAAGGGGTGCATAATCAACCTCAATTGAGACCCACTAAGCTAGGGTCTTTCCCCAGGTTTCCATTAAGAGGACAGTGGGTGTCTCTTGATTGCAATAAAATCCATGCAGTGTAATTTCATGGAAACATAATTAGGGTGAAATTGATATGAACACAGCTGTGAGTCTATCCCACTGCATTAGAACTGATGATCTAAGGCAATTGTAAATTTAGAGCTGGTTTCAGGCAGCCTACTAGGGTCTAAAGGGTTCCAGTCCTAATTTGGATCATAATTTCTGTATGCCCAGGTCACCTCATCTGTAAAATATGTATATTTTACACATTTCTAGAAAATAATGGTATAATAATTGTATTGTAGCACAAGAAGCCATACTTTTATTTGACTTGAAAAGTTCTCTATATTTATTGAAATTCTCCACCGCGCCCCCTGCCCCCCCCCCCAACAATGTACCTGGTAGTAGAAATATCTATATTTACCATTGACAGTCTCAGGACATTTAACTAAAAAAAAAAAATGAAGTTTTGCGCCTTATATAATTAAACATTAATAAAAACTCAGTTGAAAGATACAGTTATTTTAATGAATCTGTACAGGAGATCCATTTTCCAAAGGTTTATGTCCCCAATTTTACACTTTAAGACTTTATTTTCTAGCCCTTCTAATAATAAAATGTACACAACTGGAAATGAAAGTCCTCAGACACATGTTTGGCAATCTATTAGAAATTGCGATTTGTATAGTTGACCCCATAAATTGAAAGTACTGGCACTTATGAAAGATTATTTCCATTTATTTTGTTTTATTATGTAATATTTTTCTCTAAGCCAACGTAGTATTAGGTCCTGCCAGTGCTATACTCATAACCTGATGATTTCATTTATTTTGTAAACACCTGCAGTCTTAGACTCACCTATTTAGGTCATTCTGCTTTTGGCAGCGTTAATTGAAATATATTCTGCAATCAAGGTCTTAAAATAGAGACGATTAATAATCTATTGCTACAATATAAACTGGCTAAAAACATGAATGTCTCTTTACGTTCTAGGCTTTAAATAAAAAGTAAAATTAAGGATACATCTTAATGTGCCATTTGGATCATTAACACATTTGTGTAAAAATTAAGTTTTTACATTTTGAAAATTGTTGCTGAGCCAGTTTCTTTTGGAAACTCTTAGAGATCAGATCCTTCTAATCAGTAACACGCTTCTTTCTCTGAGTGCAGATAGAATGAAGAGAGGAGAGGATGATAGTATTATTTGCCAACTCTGTGGCTCTCTACTTTTCCCTACGTAAGTTAGCAAATTCTGTTTCTTGCTTTACTTTGGTTATCCAGGGATAGATTCACTATTTCTAAGTTTCCTACCTAAAATGGTTTTACATTTCAGACAGTCTTGGTTTACACTTGTTTTCCTGGCGTCATTATTTTCAAAATCTTCATTCACTCTCAAAAGCTTTCTGGTTTGGACGATAACCTATGTGGTCCTCCTTCTAATCACCTCTTCTTGACAGCCAGGTGAAAAAGTGATCCATGTTTCTATTTAGGTGGTATCACCACATATGTCCACCAGGGAGTGCTCTTGTTTTTGGCTTACATCCCTCAGCTAGAGGTGGTTTTTCTCCTGGCAAATTTTAAGCGAGGAGGAAAAGCCTGTGGATTTCTGTGAGAAGACATTTAATTAGACACAAAGCTCTCAGTAGAACTTCTAAAACTTGGAAGCAAAAAATAAAAACATAGTCTACCTTGAAACCATAAGAAAATATCAGCACCTGTAGAAGGAACAGAAGACAGTCATTCCTAAGAGAAAAATAAGAGGAAGCATCTAGAATTCCAGAAATTATGTATTATGTGGTTGGGAATTATAATTCAGAGAGAATTTATGAGCATGTCTTTTTCAGTAGTGATTCCAGCTGCTTTTTTAGGTAACTGAAGAAGGTCAATGCAATACTGTCATAGGTTTCTTCAGCAACTCTGCTAAACCATGTAAAAGCTGAATTATTTCTTTATAAAGGCATCAATATTGTATTTTATTACCTTCCCCCAAAATGTGCCAGACTTAACTAGTGTGAATTATTTACCTATTTGTTTGCCTTTCCTCCCATTTAAGTGGCTTCTTATTTAAAGCTACCTACAGGAAACTTTATCATGGCAAATCTTTCCTTGCTTTTGCACATTGGTTCTTTTCATGAGCTAAATCACCCAGTACAGAGCACATGACCCAAAGACTAGGTTATTCTGGTTTACTACAGCCTGCTGCCCAGCAGGAAACCCTGGCCCCTCATATGCTAAGACCACAGAGAATGAGAATAAGCATTCCTTTGTTGCATTTATTTTTATCTTGATTGTAGACATAACCTGTGTGTTATAATTGGGTTAAGGTTAATGCTGACAATATTTTCCTTCCCTCTAGGCTAATAGTATCTTTCTTTTTTCAACTCACATTTTCCCATAAGCTACACTGTGGGAGGACTGCCAATATATTTACTTACTTACAGTTTAATATGAGTAAAACAGTCTTCATCAGGTGATCTTCAGGTCATAGTTTTATCAGTGGTGAACTTGTCATGACTTGATATTTCTCTTTTCTATGGCTTCTTTCTCAGCCATTACTTTGACCACAGAGTCTTACATACTCTAAGTGCTTAATAGAGAGGAAGGAGGCTTGTAGATCTAGTAACAGGCTGATAAGGAACAACAAGGCTGACTGAAACCTTTCCCACCCTTAATGACATTTAGATCACTGCTGTTAGAATACTAGTTTCTTCTATTTAATTCTTTTGGTATAATTTTAGATTCTAATGGGGAGGGAGAAATATATGGCCATCCACCCTTTCAGGAGTTGTGCTTTTCATGTTTTTATTACTTTTGAAATTCCCTAATGGCACCAAAATTGACAGCTCCTACCTTAGAAAATTTCATCAGTATTCTCTGCTGTGTATGAAATGAATTTCCTCATTCCTATGAAATTTATGATGCAAGGAGTGAGCCACCATAAATATTTTCCCCCTCGCTGTGACATTATTCAGACAGTCAGTGAGTTATACTTTTGAAATTATCTGATGTAGCCCAATTGACAATAATTTTAGTTTTCTTTCCTTTCAAGTATCAAACACAAGTCATTTTCTATAGGCGACTGATAAACTGGTAAAGCAAAATGAGATATTAACCAAATAAAATTATAATATGAGATGCAACTAATTCCTTGTTTATTGTGTCTTTGAAAATATCTAATTGTGTTTCTCTGTGGTTGTGTGTGTTTGTGCATTCTGAAGCACCTTTCTTTTTGCAAAAGGCTTATTGATATGGTTTGGCTGTGTCACGACCCAAATCTCAACTTGAATTGTATCTCCCAGAATTTCCACACGCTGTGGGAAACACCAGGGGGATGTAATTGAATCATGGGGGCTGGTCTTTCCTGTGCTATTCTCACGATAGTGAATAAGTCTCATGAGATCTGATGGGTTTATCAGGGGTTTCCACTTTTGCTTCTTCCTCATCTCATTTTTCTCTTGCTGCTACCATGTAAGAAGTGCCTTTTGCCTCCTGCCATGATTCTGAGGCCTCCCCAGCCATGTGGAACTGTAAGTCCAATTAAACCTGCTTTTGTTCCCAGTTTCGGGTATGTCTTTATCAGCAGAATGAAAATGAGCTAATACAGTAAATTGGTACCAGAAGTGGGGTATTGCTGAAAAGACACCCGAAAATGTGGAGGCGACTTTGGAACTGGGTAACAGGCAGAGGTTGGAACAATTTGGAGGGCTCAGAAGAAGACAGAAAATGTGGGAAAGTTTGGAACCTCCTAGACACTTATTGAATGGCTTTGACAAAAGTACTGGTAGTTATATGAACAATAAGGTCCAGGATGAGGTGGTCTGAGATGAAGATGAGGAACATGGAACTAGAGCAAAGATGACTCTTGTTATGTTTTAGCAAAGAGACTAGCGGCATTTCCCCCCTGCCCTAGAGATTTCTGGAACTTTGAAATTGAGAGAGATGATTTAGGGTATCTGGCAGAAGAAATTTCTATGCAGCAAAGCATTCAAAGGTAACTTGGGTGCTGTTAAAAGCATTCCATTTTAAAAGGAAAATTGAGCATAAAAATTCAGAAAATTTGCAGCCTGATGATGCAGTAGAAATGAAAAACCCACTTTTTGAGGAGAAATTCAAGCTGGCTACAGAAATTTGCATAAGTACCAAGGAGCCTAATGTTAATCCCCAAGACCATGGGGAAAATGTCTCCAGGCCATGTCAGAGACCTTCATGGCATCCCCTCCCATCACAGGCCCGGAGGCCCAGGAGGAAAAAGTGGTTTCATGGGCCAGGCCCAGGGTTCCCATGCTGTGTGCAGCCTAGGGACTTAGTGCCCTGCGTCCCAGCCACTCCAGCCATGGCTGAAAGGGGCTAATGTAGAGCTTGGGCTATGGCTTCAGAGGGTGAAAGCCCCAAACCTTGGCAGCTTCCATGTGGTTTTGAGCCTGCAGATACACAGAAGTCAAGAATTGAGGTTTGGGAACCACTGCCTAGATTTCAGAAGATGTATGGAAACGCCTGGATGCCCAAGCAAAAGTTTGCTGCAGAGGTGGGGGCCCTCATGAAGAACATCTGCTAGGGCAGTGTGGAAGGGAAATATGGGGTCAGAGCCCCCAGAGTCCCTACTGGGGTACTGCCTAGTGGAGCTATAAGAAGAAGGCCATCATCCTCCAGACTGCAGAATGGTAGATCCATTGGCAGTTTGCACTGTGTGCCTGGAAAAGCTGTAGACACTCAATGCTAGCCTGTGAAAGCAGCCAGGAGAGAGGCTGTACCCTGCAAAGCCACAGGGGTGGCTGCCCAAGACCATGGGAACCCACCTCTTGCATCAGAATGACCTGGATGTGAGACCTGGAGTCAAAGGAGATAATTTTGGAGCTTTAAAATCTGACTGCCCCACTGGATTTCAGACTTGTATGGGCCCTGTAACCCCTTTGTTTTGGTGAATTTCTCCCATTTGGAACAGCTGTATATATCCAATGCCTGTACCCCCATTGTATCTAAGAAGTAACTTGCTTGCTTTTGATTTTATAGGCTCATAGGTGGAAGGGACTTGCCTTGTCTCAGATGAGACTTTGGACTGTCAACTTTTAGTTAATGCTGAAATGAGTTAAGACTTTGGGGGACTGTTGGGAAGGCATGACTGCTTTTGAAATGTGAGGACATGAGATTTGGAGGGGTCAGGGGGCAGAATGATATGGTTTGGCTGTGTCCCCACCCAAATCTCAACTTGAATTGTATCTCCCAAAATTCTCATGTGTTGTGGGAGGGACCCAGGCAGAGGTAATTGAATCATGGGGGCCGGTCTTTCCTGTGCTATTCTCATGATAGTGAATAACTCTCACGAGATCTGATGGGATTATCAGGGGTTTCCATTTTTGCTTCTTCCTAACTTTTCTCTTGCTGCCACCATGTAAGAAGTGCCTTTTGCTTCCTGTCATGATTCTGAGGCCTCCCCAGCCATGTGAAACTGTAAGTCCAATTCAACCTCTTTTTGTTCCCAGTTTCGAGTATGTGTTTGTGAGCAGCAAGAAAACAAACGAATATACTTATATTTCAGAATGAGTAAACAGATGGAATATTCAGATAATTTGGGTGCTCTGTAGGAGTGATGGAAAATTTATGATGTTAGTATTAAGAATCTTATTTCTGATTATCAAAAGAAAGCCAAACACTTTGGTGGTTCATTATTTAAAATAATGAACAATTTCCAACATATTAGGACAACAAATAAGCAATGGATTTTGAAATTTCTTGCCTCTTCTCTGTGAATAAAAGCAGAGTGGTATAATAATTAAAAGCATCTTCTTACATAGGAAAATTCCAGAAGAAAGAAGCCACATTGGTTGGAAGCTTTGGAAAGACCAATTAAGAGTGAGATCCCCTTGTGTGTGGAAGATTTGATGGCACATGGATTTGGACAGGAGAATATGCACATTGACGACATAAAAGCCTTCAGACAAACTCTAATGTGACATTTTAAATTTTGGTAGAGCCAGAAAAGTGTTGGGGAAAAGACAGTTGTTTGGATATCATCAGGGGATCAAAAATAATGGAAGAATAGAAAATGAAAAACAGTATGGATAAAATGCCTATAGTCTCAACCCAGTATATTTAAAACTCAGTGCTGGGGATAAAAGAAATCTCAAGATAGATACTAGTCTCAATTAAACAATTAAATCTCATAGTGGTATTTACTAATGCCCCATAATAGCAGATATACCACCAGATGGCAATTTTATGCAGTAAATGTGACTTCAAAGAGTTCAATTAAAGTCTTCATGTGGATCTACCATACGGCAATTACTGCACTAAACATGTGTATTTCAATTTTGTAAAATTAAAATATAATTTAAATGTCTGAGGGAGCTTATGTTTTATAGAAACCTGTAAGTATCTTTTGAATATTGAAAAACATTAATTGATCTGATTGTATTATGAATAACACCCCTTAATGAACTTTTTTTTTTAAATAGCCAGAGGTAGTGTCTCATACCTATAGTCCCAGCTACTCAGGACGCTGAGGTGGGAGGATCCCTTGAGCTCAGAAGTTTGAGGCTGCAATGAACTATGATTGTACCATTGCACTCCAGCCTGGGCAACAGAGCAAGACCCTGTCTCTTAAAAAATTATTGAATTAAAATTAAAAAAATTCTGGATGCTGGGCATGTGGGCATGGTTGCTCATGCCTGTATTCCTAGCATTTTGGGAGACCGAGGCAGGAGGCTTGTTTGAGCCCAGGAGCTCAAGACCAGCCTGGGCAACATAGTGAGATCCCATCTCTACAAAAAATATAAAAATTAGCCGGGGGTGGTGTGCACCTGTAGTCCCAGCTACTTGGGAGGCTGAGGTGGGAGGATTGCTGAAGCCCAAGGGGTTGAGGCTGTGGTGAGCTGTGATTGCACCACTGTACTCCAGCATGGGCAACAGAGCAAGATTCTGTCTCAAAAACAAAAACAAAAAAATCTGAAATTGGACAGATACATGCTGGCTGTTCTGCCTATTTTTTATCTTTTAAAAATTATTTTCAAACTAAAAATTATAGAAGAAAAACACTCTTAAACCTATTATGTAATAATGATCGATATAACTACAACCATTTATAGACAGCATTATATTTGAGTATTTTCTAGTCATTTTCATATCTGCGTGTGTCTGTGTGTGTGTTTGTGTGTGTGTGTGTGTTTTCATGCTTTTGGGGATATATCCTGTGAGATTTTACATGCACACAAAAGCAAACACACTAAAATGTAGGGAGGGGGAGGAAATGGTTCTGTAGTTACATGTTATAGAAATGCTGTGTACTTATCTTCTTCTTGTGGGTATACAAATTTCTTTAGAGTGTTGAAGGCTCTAAAATTTCTGTAATAAAGGAACTTGATTAATTTTGCATTACTCACCATTTCCCAAACATACTTGACTCTGTAACTGTTTTGTTGTTCTTGTTGTTTTCTCTATAGCAACTAATAACTGAAAGAACACATCTAAAAAAAATTGAGGCTTTCTATTTAAAAGTTTATAATTCCAAAAAATGTTTATATTCCTGGAATGGATATGTGACTGGGTCATTAATGTTTAATCTATCAGAGAGTAATAAGCAATTCTCTTTAAGACGCTAGAGAAATGAGAGAATTTGGATGCTTAAGGAATAGGGTGACAAGAGTGCTTCTCTTTCAAAGATGGGGCAAGGTGAGGAAGTCCAGGTGGGATGTGACATGGAGGGCCCTGCAAAGCTAGGCTGGTCCTGAGAACACTCTATTCATTTTCTGTTGCTGCCTCACAAGTTACCAAAACCATAGTTGCTTAAAACAACACACATTTATGATCCTCCAGTTTCCATGGGTCAGAAGTCCAGGCAGGGCTGAGCTGGATCTACTCAGCACCTCACATGGCTGCAATGAAGGTGGTGTCTGAGCTGTGTTCCTTTCCTGGGGCCATCACCCAAGTTCACCTGGTTGTAGGCAGTACTGTTTCTTGGTACTATAGGACTGAGGTCCCCACTCTCTTGCTGGCTGTCAGCTTGGGCTACTCCCAGAGGCCACTTGCATTCCTTGCCATGTTCCCCTTTCACAGGCCTCTCTGACAGAGGCCCTCTCACAAGAGGGTAGCTCGCTTCCAGCCTCCAAGGGAGAGTCTCTCACTCCAACCTGCTGAGATAGAGTCTAACATGACACCCCTCCACCTTCACCATCTTCTGTGGATTAGAAACAAGTCCCAGGTCTCACTTGTACTCAAGGGGAGGGGATTATAGCAGGCTGTAACTCACTGGGGTCACCTTACGGTGTGTCTACCAAGAATACCAAAGGCCTAAGGTTGGGGATGGGGGAGGCATGGGGGCTAAGAGTTCTAGGGGAAAATCAAAGAGAGAAGTTTAAAATGTGGTGGCGACAGACTTTTCAAGCCTATTTCCTACATTCCTAATCAGGCTCAATTCCTTCCTGCTCGCCAGCCTGTACTTGACATACAGGTTTATGCACTGAGTGCTCTCCTCTCCTCTTAGAATTCCTTGCTCTTTGTTAATATCACCCAGGGTCAGCATCAAGATTCAGGAAGCCTCCTAGGTAGACAGGTCTGTTTACCCAAGCTGGGTTATGTAATACTTTGGCCTCTTTTGTAGCTTCCTCTCTTTCTGGCATCAGTATGCACTAAGCAGAAAGAGGTACAAAAGTCTTTTTCAAGGAGAAACAAAAAATATTCATATCATTAAACATGTTTTCCTTGAATACAAATATGGTTATATTATTTGCCTTCAAAATGACAAGGCAAAGAATTGATAAGTTTAAGGTTTTTCTCTTTCTTCCCCCTAAAGCATGTAACAACTGTATAATACAATGTTCTGTATAATTACTAACCAAGCACTAGGTTATGATTCTGCTGTTCAGCTGCAGAAATTACCACATACATATAGTTTGAAGGGAACAATTGGCCCCAAAGAAAATTAATAAGTGTGTCTTCTCCTATTAGATTCCTGTTAAGATTTCATAGACAAGTGTGTTGGTGGAGAATTCTTGGTGCCTTTGCTGCAGGCTTATACTTTTTTTGTGCTGCAAAGATGATTAGCAGCCCCTGAAGGGTGTAAACTCTGGACCTGTCCCGTGGAGCTTTGTTAATTCCTTGCAGACAGAGGAGGCAGAAGTGCAGGTGAGAGTCATGGCTCCTGGGCACATGTTCCCATCTCATCTTATTCTGTTTAGACTACTGTCACAAAATACCATACAAAATAAACTGGCAGCTTATGAACAACACCCTTATTTCTCACAGTTCTGGAGGCTGGGAAGTCCAAGATCAAGTCACCAGGAGATTCTGTGGCTGGTGAGGGCTCACTTCCTGGTTCATAAATGGAAACTTCTCCCCATGTCTTCACATCGTGAAAGAGGTGAACAAGATCTCTGAGACCTCATTTATAAGAACACTAATCCCATTCAAGAGAGCTCTGCCTTCATGACCTAATCACCTCCCAATTCTTAGGAGTTAGGATTTCAACATATGAACAGCAGGAGTGTAAACATTCAGTCCGTTGCACACCTCAACTCTGAATTGGTGGTGTGGTCTCTGACCAGCAACTTGACTTTTAGGATCTATTTTCTT
The DNA here is from genome assembly GCF_037993035.2 of Macaca fascicularis. Classification (NCBI taxonomy): domain Eukaryota; kingdom Metazoa; phylum Chordata; class Mammalia; order Primates; family Cercopithecidae; genus Macaca; species Macaca fascicularis. The sequence goes on from NC_088395.1 coordinate 11,856,829, forward strand.
GCCTGTAAAATGAAATCCTTTGCAGTTTTCAACTGCTTCAAGCTCTGTGTAAAGAATGGCATGTTCCAGTGTGTTTAGCAAAAGACTAGAGGTGGTGAACTGATGCTGGAGAATTGAAGGGTTTTTGTGACAGTCTGAGCAGAACAGCTGTTCTTTCATTATGGATTTCTGTCTCCAGGGAATGGTAACTTTTGTTACTTACATACTATATGCAAAACAGAAAGCACTACCTGGAAATAAGGGAGAATGTTGCTAATTTGCTCCTTTTTCCTGTCAGTTAAATCAACCAAAATAATTTTAACTTTATATTGAAGAATAGTCTACATATAGAAAAGGACACATATTTTGATTGTACAACTCAATGACTTTTCACAGATTGAACACACCCATATAACCAATATTCAGATTAAAAAATGTAGAACATTAGCAGTCTTTCCCGAGGAGTCTCTCATACTCCTCTCCATAAGAATAACCACTGTCTTAATGTCTCATAGCATAGGTTTGTTTCACCAGGTTTTGTACTACATATGCTATATATAAATGCTATGTGCCCTTTTCTGTCTGGCTTCCTGGACTCAATATTATGTTTGTGAAATTCATCCATATTGATCAGATAATTGTAATCATTTTCATTTTGGTGTCACATTTCATTAAAAGAATATAGATGTTTCTTTATTTCTTGTACTGTCAATCAGCATTTAGGTGGTTTCCAGATTTGGGCTACTATGAATGGTGTTGCCAGGAAGATTCTAGTGTTAGTGTCTGCCTTTTAATGGACATATGTATGCATTTCTATGGAGAGTAAACCAAGGAGTGGAATTGCTGAGTCACAGAATGTGCTTATGTTGGGAATTTGTAGATACTGCTAATCACTTTTCAAATCAGTTTTCCAAAATGATTCTATTGATCTGTAGTCCCATCAATTGTGTGTCAGAATTCCAGTTGCTCTACTCTTTGCTCTACATCTTTTTCAATTTAACCATGCTGGTGGGTGTGTACTGATATCAGCACTAGGTTTTAATCTACATTGTCCTGATAGCTAGTGTAGTTGACTATCTTTTCATATGCTCGTTGGCCATTTGGATAAACATTTGTGGAGTGTCTGTTCAAGTCTTTCATCCATTTAACTATGTGGTTGTTTACTTTTTCATTGATTTGTACAATTATATATCTCTATATATCTATGTGTGTGTATATATATATATATACACACACACACACACACACACACATATTACATATAGATATAATGAGTTTTTTATTAAATAGATAGTGTCAAGCAATGAAATTTTTCATTAATGAATGTGTTTGGTATCTACTAAGAGCTTCCTGTCTGAGCATAGTGCAACAGGAGATACATGTGAGAAGCCTAAGTTAAGGTCCTTATGACAAGTCATTTACAGTTTGGTTGGGAAACCAGGCAACCACCTGAGTGGCATTTGAGTAACAGCTGCAAGTGAGTGTGGGATGAAGTGCCTTGTTGAGAGGTGAAGTCCTCTGAGTACTATAGAAATTTGAAGAAGTAGTCTGGAGAACATGACAAGGGCCACAGGGAAAGAAGTATCTAAGCTGATACCTGGAGAATAGATAGGAATTGGGGAAGCAGTGATATGGTTTGGACCTGTGTCTCTGAACAAATCTCATGTTGAATTGTAATCACCAAAATTGGAGGTAAGGCCTGGTGGGAGGTGATTGGATCTTGGGGGTGGATTTCTCATGAATGGTTTAGTACCAGTCCCTTGGTACTGTTGTCATAATAGTCAATTCTCATGATATCTGGTCTTTTAGAGGTGTGTGGCATCTCCCCACCTCTCTCTCTTGCTCCTGCTCTGGCCATGTAAAGTGCCTGCTCCCCCTTTGCCTTCTGCCATGATTGTAAGTTTCTTGAGGCCTCCCCAGAAGCCAAACAGATGCCAACATCATGCTTCCTGCACAATCTGCAGAACTGTGAGCCAATTAAGCCTCTTTTATTTTTAAATTGCCCAATCTCAGGTATTTGTTTATAGCAATGTGAAAACAAACTAATACAAGCAGAAACAGCCTGAGCAAATGCTGAGGGACAGGTAAAACTTCATTTTTTTCCTGTACAGTGAGGCTCCTGGCTAGTCAGAATGGGGGATTTGTGATGGGGATGTGTACACAGCCAAGCACATATAAATGTACATTATTACCTGGAAGCCCTTCCTTTATAAGAGTTTAAAAATGAGATAAGGAAAGAGACAATGAAAAAAGAAAGCTTGATCTGAAATGACCAGAAAGTACATAAAGCCCATATCAGTTTTACTTCAATTTTCTTTTTCTTCTCTTGGGTTTTTGATCAGATACTTTAAACTCATATTTTTCAAAGGAATTTTATTCTCATCTTCTTTCTTTGAAACTAACACATCAAATATTAGTGAGAAATGATTGGAGGAGAGAGACTAATTAGTTTATTAAGCATGAAAGAGTTTTTCTTTTTTGGGAAATATATATATATATATATATATAAAATTCAGTCTTCTAAGAGGTAAGTTCACCATTTTTCCTTTGTTTCCCCTTGGAGAGTATTAGAATGGCAAACACTTTTATTTTGCTAAACAAGTACTGACGAATGTGCCTACAACATTCCAGCGACTGTTCTGAGCACATCATATCACATGTCTTTATTCGTTTAATTCTCATAATGACTATGAATTGGCACTATTATTATCAGCCTTATAGGCAGATTGCGAAGCTGAGGCACCAGGAGGTTCAAGGACATTGCTGCAAATTGTATCAGTGATAAGCAGTTGAACTAGGATTTAAAAAACAAGCAGTCTGCCTCCAGATTCTGTCTATGCCATAAACCAAGGAGCAACAAACTTTGTCTGAGAAGGGCCAGATAACAAATATTTCAGGCTTGGTGGACTATACAATCTCCGTAACAACTTCTCAACTCTGCCACTGTAATACGAAATAAGAAAGCAGCCATAAACAATATGTGAATAAATGAGCATGTCTATGTTTTGATAAAATCTTATTTTACATAAACAATGGGCTAGATTTGACCTATTGGCTGTGGTTTGCCTATCCCTGATCTAAAACAGAATGATATATTTCCCCTTATGCATGCAGAGGATTTAAGTAAGGTCTTCTTTTTACTATATTCTATTTCCTGTTTCCTGGTCAGACATCAGTGGTTCTCAATCTAGGGTGATTGTATCTCCCAGGGTCCTTTGGTAATGTCTAGAGACATTTTTTTATTTATCACAATTGGGAAGGTTGCTTCAGCATCTGTTGTGTAAAGGCCATGGATGATGTTAAACATCCTACAATGTGCAGGGTAGCCCCACAGTAAAGGATTATATGGTCTCAATGTTAATTATGCCAAGAGTGAGAAACCTTGAACCAGTTGAATCAGATTCATTTTCCAACCTGTAGAGTGCCCCCTCTTCTCTATTTCTCTCAGAATGATGGTACTCCTCTCTTACTGCTTCCTAGGTAGCTCAACACTTCCAAATAACAACAACGACGATTATGGTGTTAGTGGTGGCGGCTGGCATCTACTGAGCACCCGTTATGGGCTGGGTAATTGTACATATAATAATCTTATCCAATTTTATTCAAAAATAAATTCATAAAGTAGGCATTATGATTTTGCCTCTTCATATGAAGAAATGTAAGTGCCTACATCCAAAACCTGGATCTTTCCATTCTACCCTGCTGCCTCTTTCTTCTTACAATGAATTCTATCATTGGACACAAACATAGACATAGGACTTCACAGCCTAGACAGCCTCCATAAACACTAGTTATGCTAGGAGAGATTGATAGACTTATATATTTAAGTTTTATTTGTAAAATTGCTTCTCTAACCATCATTAGCTCAAAAATAGTTTTTGTAAGGATCTTGGACTGAAACTTTGATGTTTGCCTCCTTTTCCACATCAGGAAATAAGGTCAATGGTCAACCCCATGCCTTCCCTGTTGATGATAGTTTTTGCACGCAGATATTTTCCCTTTCCATTCCTTTACCTCCTGCCTAGTCTGCCTTGAGATGGAGCTCCCACCATCCTGAAAGGAAGTAACCAGTGGACAGAGGTTGAAAAGGGAAAGAGAACTGGAAGAGCGCAACAAATGTGGACTCTGGAGGCGGCTATGAACATGAGATTAGAGTAGTAGCCCAAAGGCCCATCAGGAAAAGCAGTGGAGCTTGAGGCTCATGTGCCAAACCTCATTCCCATTCTCATCATGATGCCTTAGTTGTGTTCATTCATCCAACAAACATTCCTGAGCCCCATACTGCATGCTTGTCAATCATCTAAGTATTGGGACACAGTAGTGATCAGGACAGACAAAAGCCTCAACTCAAAGACCCTGTAAAGTAAAAGTGACTTCTACAGTATGATGGAAAGTAATATGCACTATGGAGAAAAAGAAATCAGCAAATGGAATGGGAAGTGCTGGAAGGGAGACTCCAGATTGTCAATGACTTGGTTAGAATAGGTCTGCCTGTGAAGGTTACTGGCAGATTTGAAAGAGGTGAGAGAGCAAGTCATCAAGATATCTAGGGGGAAAAGTTCTAGAAGGAGGGAACCACAAGGGCATAGACCTTGAAGTTGGAAGATACATGTTTAATTGTAGGAGTGGTAGGGAGACTTGTGTGGCTGGACTGGAGTCAGATAAGGATGGAAATTAAAGAGGTAAGTGGGAAAATGTCCAGACAGTACAGTGTCCATAGAATGTGGGGAGGATTGTGGCTTTTCCTCTGGGCAAGATAGGGAATCATTTAGAGGGTTATGAGCAAATGAATTAGAAGAGCTGCATTGTTTGAAAATGGATTCCTCTGGAGGCAGAGTTGAGAAGAGATTGTCCATTCTACAGGAAGAAGGGTCTAGTCATATAAATTTCTTTCTCCATTGAGATTCCCTTCCCTTCTTTTCCCCCAAGCCAGAGAATAATCACATATATGAGAGTCTACCTGGGAGTTAGGAGAGTTGTCTTTATCCAAATCTCAAGGCTAGAAGAGACATTGATGACCATCTCATCCTGTTCTCTCATTTTACTGAAAAGAAAACCAAGAACAGTTTACTGTTTATTATTATTTGATGTTAAGGATGCTAGGAGTCCAAAGTCTGCCTAGCTTTCTAGTAGTTGCAGACAAAAAAAAGTCTTGTTGAGGACATTACCAGCCTGCCAGATGAGCAAATCAGCAATTTCAAAAAGGCATATGTCGTATGACAGAAGTATGCTTGGTACTATTGAAGTACAGAGGAGAGATATCCAACTCAGCCTGGAGATCAGGGAAGGCCTCGTGGATGAGGCAACCAAAAATCAGTGTCCTACTTGAGTTCTGGGCTGGGGCTTCAGTCTGACCAGCTCTCCTGCCTCATCTGTCTGGTTCTCTTCTTTCTACAACATGGCACCTTCTAGGAGCCAGAAGACTACCTGCATGAAAAAAAAAAAAAAAAAAAAAAGAACCCTCCAATTATTTAGAAAGAATAAAGGCAATACAGCAGCTAAAACTGGTTTCGTAATTTCTGTGACAGAATTTTAGGTAGACAAAAATAGAAATGATATATTAAAGACTATAATTCTTTGACTTTCCAAATCTTCTCATTTGCAGTGGTCATTGTCTCCTGGGATTTAGGCTTGGTTTTCTCTAGGTGATAGCAATCGTCCTGAGAATAATTAATATACTGCTGCTTATTCATAAAGCCTCTCAAAGACCAGGAGGGTGACAATTTAATAAACATAACAATAAATACAAATCAGCTGCCCTGTTATACTTGTTCTTGACTTTTTTGTTCCCATCTTCAGACCTCAAGCAGTTTACTGACATTAATTAACTAACTCAACACCCTTGGGTGAGACTGGTGGATATGAATATTATCCTTCATCTTACAGAAGAGAAATTGAAGCTAGGCCCTCTCCTTGACCGAATTCTGGAACAGGCAGAGTTGATTTTTCTTGCTTTTCTAGATGCCTTTTTATTCTGTCTTCTTGCATTTCCTCATTTATCCTGTATCAGTAGTTCCAGAGGCTCAATGCTGTGCCCACACTATTTCCCAGACTTGCAGTCCATGGGCTGCCAACTTTTTACCTTCAACTATGGCCACACCCAGCTCATCTGTTAAACCAGCTTCATAGCAGGCAGTAGGGTGTGGTTAAATGTATGGTTTCTAGGTCAGACTGCCTGCGTTTGAACTTTGATCCCAGCACTTACACTCTTGTGAGTGTGGGTAAGTTACTTAACAATTCTGTGTCTGAGTTTTCTCATTGATAACACAAACATGACCAACGTGCCCACCTACTAGTATTGTTGCATAAATTAACTGAAAGAATACATGGAAAAGTGATTCTGAGTTCAAATCCCAGTTTACCACTTAGTTACTGTGAAGCATTCTTTATGCCTCAGTCTCAATCCATGTTACCTGTGGGTATAACTATCGGTAAAGGAGTGATGAGTCTTAAAGGACAAGTCATATATATTTTACTCAAACTCAGGTTTTACTCACTCGGAGTCACAGAACTGGAAGCAAATTCCATCATCTAGTCCAGGGATTGGCATCATGGGCTCATGACCTAAATTCAGCTCACTGTCATATTTTCATAGTCCATGCTCTAAAAATTGTTGAGAAAAGAAAATAAAAATAAAGGCTGGTATAGTGGCTCACCCTTGTAATCCTAACACTTTGGGAGGCCAAGGCAGGAAGATTGCTTGAGCCAGGAGTTTGAAACCATCCTGGGTAATGTAGTGAGACCCGGTCTCTACAAAAACATTAAAAAATTAGCTGGGCATGGTGGTGCATGTTTATGGTCCCAGCTACTCGAGAGGCTGAGGTGGGAGGATCACTGGATCAGGGGTGGTTGAGGCTGTGGTGAGCTATGATTATGCCCCTGCACTCCAGCCTGGGTGAGAGTAAACTCTCTCTCTCTCTCTCTCTCTCAAAAAAAAAAAAAAATACTATTTCATGACATGTGAAAATTAAGTGAAACTCAAATCTCAGCATCCATTAAATAAATTTCCATTGGAACATAACCATGTTCATTTATTTACATAATGTCTGTTGCTGTTTTATTGATACAATGGCAGTTGAGGAGCTGTGACAGAGACTATGTTTCCCACAAAGCCTAAAATGTTTACTCCCTGGCCCTTTACAGACAAAGTTTGCTGACCTCTGCTCTAGTCCAACAAAAAGGTCATCAGTTTAAATACTTTTTGCATTGGTGAGCTCACTACTTTATTAAGCCACCTCCCCTATTGTCCAAGAAAGTTCTAAGTATCCACACAGAAAGTCTGCCTCCTGGTAATGTCTCCCTATGGGTCCTGATTTCTTCCTCTAGAACAACAAATAGAAGGCTAATTCTTCATGCACATGACAACACTTCAACCACATTCCATTAATTCTCTCTTGTCTGGATTATCCATTCTCAGACCTCTCCGTTGTGCCTTACTGTTTCCAGACCCCTCTCCATCCTGCTTCCTGTGAAAGCATGTGTAGGCTTGGTCCACCCTAATCTGATCTCAGGATCTCTGCCTTTCCCTCTGTAAGATTCATACCATGCTAGTAATGACTAACTCAAGACCTGCCTTCTCTGGGTAGCTAATAAGCTTCACGAGGGTAAGGACCTTATTTTCTTGTGTTTCTCTATATTCCCAGCATGGTTTTCATCCTGATGGCTCAAATATTTATTGAAGGTTACCGAATGACTGATCTGTAATATACTTCTTAAAACATTATATCGGAAACAGGTATAATATTCCAAATATCATCTGAACTCTTTATTTTGTTACTGCTGCCCATGACCATAACATTCTTTTAAAAGTACACTGTATATCCAATTCATATGGAAATTATTTGAAAGTAAAAGCCACAGACTTCTTTTAAATCAGTGATTGTGGAGTTGGGTTGCCTCCATTGCATTCATGTAGAATGTACTTATTGAACACTTAAATATATTCCTAATTAATTTTGTTTGTTTCAGTACTTAGTTCCAGCTTATTGAAATATTTTTTAATTTTAACTTTATTACCCAATATATTTTCTACTCCCCACTTATCCTTGAGAAACAAAGAAATTGCATGAGGAGTCTGTGTCTTCAGGGATGTTGATAACAGCATAGTCCTGTAGGAAGCGGCTGGAATTTTCCCTCCAGCTTGATCAAAATCCATTAATCATAACACTTTTGTACAGTGGCTCATGCCTATAATCTCAGAGCTTTTAGGAGGCTGAGGCAGTAGGATTGCTTGAGCTCAGGAGTTTGAAGCAAGCCTGGGCAACATAGCAAGACCCCATCTCTCACAATTTTTTTTTAACCATTAGCTGGACATGGTTGTGTGCACCTATAGTCCTAGCTGCTCAGGAGGCTGAGGCAGGAGTATTGCTTGAGCCCAGGAATTCAAGGCTGCAGTGAACTATGATCATGCCACTGTACACCAGCCTGGGTGACAGAGCAAGACCCCATCTCTAAAACAAACAAAAACACATTTTGTTTAGTATACATGTATACGTTAGCCAGGGACTATTAGACTCAATGCCTAAGCCAAAAAAAAGTGAAAGGAATTGGGGACAAAATAGAAATGAAAACTCTTTGGAGTATGAACACATTAAATGCACCTGAATATTCCAGAAAGTAGCTACCACTCACTCTACTGAAATGGAGGAGTATCCTGTAATTGATATACCCATATACAGATAACTAAATTGATTTGTGATTCCATTACATATCATAGCAGCAATAGAATCAGAACCTGTAAACTTGATATTATGTCTCAGTCTTAGTAATTTGTAGAATGCAGAGAATGTTAGAACTGGAAGGAGATGTAGAGTTACAGCAGATGTCTCATTGTTCAGGTCTGCATTCAGGCCTGCTGAATGGAAGGCCAGTGGAAGTTCATAGACTAAGTTTAAAGCCTGGTAGGTGAACCTTAATTTTCATTCAGGAAAGATTGCATCTAAACCTGTGCAAATATTTTCAATAGTTTTAATGGGGTATAAATGATATATCAACAAATTCACTCATTTAAAGTGAACAATTCAATAGTTTTCCGTTTATTTACAAACTTGTTCAGCCATCACCATGATCTAATTTTAGAATATTTTCTGACCCCCAAAAGAAACCAAATACATGTTAGCAGTTATTCTCCATCCTTATCCCCTGCTTACACATCCAGGTCTAGCTAATCTACTTTCTGTCTCTATAGATTTGCGATTCTGGACATTTTATATAAATAGAACAATGCAACTGGAATAATGCCGTGGTCTTTTGTGTCTGGCTTCTTTCACTGAGCATAATATTTTCAAGGTTTATCCATGCTGTAGCTTGTTTCAGTATTTTGTTCCTTTTGTACTGCTGAATGATATTCCATTGTATGAATATACAACTTTGTACATCTATTCACTAGTTAATGGACATGTGGGTCATGTCCACTTTTGGCTATTTTGAATAATGCTCTTATGAACATTTGGCCACAGTCTTTGTGTGGATATATGTTTCCATTTCTCTTGGTTAGATACCTAAGGGTATAATTGCTGGGTCTTATGATCAATTGTGTTTAACTTTTTAAGAAACTGCCAACCTATTTTCCAAAGTGGCTGCACCATTTTACTATCCCACCAGCAATTTATGACAGTTCCAACATCTGCACATCTTAGCCAACACTTGTTGTCCAGACCTAGGTAATATTTTAATTGACACTAGAATGGCATTTGCTTGAGGACTGGTTACTTTTCGTTATATATTTCAGGTAATTGAATTTTAGTTAGGGAAGCCAAAAGGTGATATGTTTTGAAAGATTTTTATTGCAAAATCTAGGATCATTTAAAATGTGTAAAAAACAGAATGAAAAAGAAAAAAAAGTGGAAAAAATGTTGATCCGTAGAGCATTAATGTTGACATAAAACCTATTACAGTGAATGACAAAATATATTTAGTAAGAAAAAAATCCATGTCAAGAAAGCATGTTAGTGCTTAAGATCTGCAATGAGTTCAAAGCTACAAAATAATGACTACACATTAACCAAAAGGTGAGGTTATGAGTGGCCTTGTGGTCAAATAAAGCAGAAGAAGTATGTTCTAACTAAGTCTCATGTGGACTTACCTTCTCTATTTTGTTTTGTTTGGGGACTGAATAATCCAAAACTAGCAGGATAAAGCCAGGATCAGATGGTTTATGTTTGCCACTGATTCTCAACCAGGGCAGTTTTGCCCCCAAAGAAATAGTTAGCTATGGCTGGAGACATTTTTAATTGCCATGATTTGGGGTGGGATGCTACTGGCATCTGGGCGTAGAGGCAAAGGATGCTGCATCTTACAATGCATAGGACATCACCCACAACAAAGATTTACCCAATCTAAGTGTGACTGGTGCCAAAGTGGAGAAACCCTACTTTAACTGATGCATCTGAAGGTGGAATGATTAGAATCACTTGAAATGTTTGTTTCCCCTTATTTTGCTTCCTAATTACATATGCTGAGTCATTCTCCTTACTCAGGGGGTTTTGCATCTTGGGGATGTAAAGATGAAGGTTGGGCTGTATATTTGTGATAAAAAAAATCTCCAGTTGACTGTTTTTTTTGTTTGTTTGTTTGTGTTTTTGAGACGGAGTCTTGCTCTGTCACCCAGGCTGGAGTGCAGTGGCATGATCTCGGCTCACTGCAACCTCCACCTCCCGGGTTCACGCCATTCTCCTGCCTCAGCCTCCTGAGCAACTGGGACTACAGGTGCCCGCCACCACGCCCAGCTAATTTTTTGTATTTTTAGTAGAGACGGGGTTTCACCATGTTAGCCAGGATGGTCTCGATCTCCTGACCTCCTGACCTCATGATCCACCCACCTCAGCCTCCCACAGTGCTGGGAGTACAGGCGTGAGCCACCACACCTGGCCTAGTTGACTGTTACTCTTTCTCCATTTTCTCTTTCCCACCCAATCAAAAACTATTGCTCTAAATATTTCACAATACCTGTGCTCCATCGTAAAGGAAATTAACACTTAGCATAAATAAATTGGAAGAATGGATATTGTCCTATTCCCATTTTTTATTCTGTAAAGAATCATTCAGTTCTTTCCTCTATGACAATACATTGGATGTTTGGGGCAAATCTCTAGGTTATCAAAGCCCAAATTAGAAAATGTCTGCTACTGTTTTCCAGGAAATACAAGATAATTTTTTATATTGATGTAATAATTCTTCACTTGATCTTAGCAAGACTAGCTACTCACTGAAATAATACCAGCAAATTTTTTGAGACTATAAATTTTATAATGAGCATGGGCCCTGGAATCTTGCTATGTTCTACTTGAGTTATTTGGACACTGTATTACGGAACAACTGTGTGTTTAGTTGAGCAGAATTTCTCTTCTGAACCATAAATCCTGTTTTTAAATTATCGAAAAAGTTACTATCCCAATTAACACAACTCAACATAGGGGAAAGAACATGAGCTCTGAAACAGATGGCTCAAATCCCAGGCCTACCGCTTATAAGCTGTGTGGCCTAAGGCAAGTTGCTTAAGGACTTGGAGCAATAGTTTCTTCATTTACGATTTGGGAATACAATCTAACTCGAGGTCCAACAAACTACTGCCCATAGCCAAATCTGGCCTGTGGCTTGTTTTTGTAAATAAAGTTTTATTGGGACACAGCCATGCCCACTCATTTTCATATTGCCTAGAATTGCTTTTGTGCTACTGCAGCAGAGTTGAGTAGTTGTGACAAGAGACTGTGTGTCTTCAAAGCCTAAAATATTTACTTTCTGGCCCTTGACAGAAAACGTTTGTCAATGGCAGCTCTAACTCAACTATTTGGTGGAACTTAGAGTTAGTATACATAAACCTAATCTTAGATAGAATCTCTGAAAATATCAGTACCTATTCATTTCTAGACCCAACAAATTGCTCTTAACAGCAAGAATACTAAAGCTATGATTACTTCAACATTTAATGAGTAAGTACCTACATATAAGAAGATTTTAAATCTCACAACAGCCTGGATAGGCATAATTTTCATTTCATATATGAAAAAGTGGAGTTTAAGAGAGATTAACTTCCTCAGTGTCACACAGTTAATTAGGAGAGTTGATGATAAAATATAAATACCACAGCTGTTTTGGTTTTTCTCTTTCCTCCTATTTAACAATCCTGACCTTTTACAGGACAGTTTTTGAAACAACTAAATAAAAAAAAAAAAGTAGCTGACTGTTTAAACAGATGAATAAACCTCAAAGGCCAGAGCGCAGATAGATTTAGAATATTTGCTGCTTATTGTTTTCTAAAAGCTTTTATGTTTATATTAATTTGTTGCTGTCTTCTTCTCTAGATTTTATCATACTTCAATTCTCTTTTCGCTCATTGTGCTTCCCTCCTTCCACTCTCAAGCTCTCCCCTTTCTTAATGGAGAACAGTTGTAAGGGAGGATAATAAGTATCCTCTGCATCTGTGAAGCTAAAAAGCAAGGCATTGAAAGAAACAAGCTGCACATTCCTGTGCAACTCTTCTGAAGCTAATTGTCACCAGTGCTGTTGATTCCAAGGAACTTTTCACGTTCACAAAACACTGTGGTCCCTAAAGACAGGCTACTGTCTTTGTGGCTTATTATTTCAGGACATACCTCACAGCTCTTACAAATATATTTAAGAACAAAAAAACAAACTTTATAGTCACTTCATGTGATGGGTTGTAGGAAGGAAAGACATCCAGCATCGAGATGTGTGACTCTTTGTATGGTCATTGGCATGTGAATGTATACTTCCATGTGTGAGTGTCTGGCATCTAGTAGGTGTGTTTCTATAGATGCTTATCTGGCATCTGGGGTGTGTTTCCATAGGTTGCCATTCAGTTCTTGGGTATATATATCCATCGATGGTCATCTAGCATTGAGACGTGTGTTTCCATTGATGGACTTCCAGTACCTGGGAGTGTTTCTGTCAAGGGGTATCTGACTCTGTGCCTCCATAGAGAGGGAGCCTTATCCTGCTGTCTAGCACATCTTCATCTTGGGAAAGTATTTTCCCCTCTATTGAGGGTTAATGAAGCTCCCTTTACTTTTCTATCAATTCATCCTAGTCCTACTCTCTGAAGCTACCTGGAATAATGTTTAATCCCTCTTCCATATGGTTGCTCTACAGAGCATATGATGAGTCTTAGCTCATTCTCCAAAGCCCTTATTTCTCTAAAATGAAAGCTGTACAGTCTCACATTTTTTATAAGACAAGATTCTGACCCTTCATTATCCTGGGGATGCTTATATTGATCCATTCTAGTATGTCAATGTCTTTATTTTCCAGGTTTAAATTCTTTTCTGATTCCAGAAGTAATGAATGTTTATTATATAAAATAAAAACCTTGGACTGTATATAACTTCAAAAGAATGAAAAGAAAGGAAGAAAGGAAGGAATGAAGGAAGGGAGGAATGAAGAAAGGAAAAAATCACTCATTATTCCATTACCCAGATAATATTTTTAAAATTTGGGTCCTTATTTTCTAGTCTCTGTGTGTATGAATGAATAAATATATGTTTACACAACTACTTATCTATATCTCCATTTATAGCTGCATTTTTATATACTGGTGTAGAGATCCAACTACATGAAGCTTCGTATCTTGATTTTGTATATTCATAGCATGCACACTTTCTCTCACAGCAAATAGTGTTCACAAATATTCTTAATACCTACATTTCACTCTATCATGCTGTTACATGAGAACTGGTCTGCGCCCTTTTAAAAGTGTGACTGACAGAAACCACCACAATGTTCCAAAATGAACTGAGCATGGCAGAGTGCAGTGGGGCTCACGTTAGCTTTGTCCTACATCTCTACTTCTCTTCTTCTTCATGTAAATGTGGGCCTTGAAATTAACTTAATTTTCTTAGTTTGCAAATCAGCTTTTTCCTTAGCATGTGAACACCTTTAACGTATCAATCTACAGGGAAACGGCCCTTTTGCAAATGTGTAAGCTTATGTATGTCATTTTAAGACATACCAGAATACAATCATACAAAAGGAAAGCTGTCACCATGTTTGGCTAAGTTGTCTTGTGATTTGTGTGCATGTGTGTGCACATATGTATCTTTGTACAAACAGTAAGAAGTCATTCAAATATATCTTACTGTCTCATTTGCAATCATTTTCTGCTCTGTTCCTCCTCAGTATCCCTTTTAAGGTGATAAACTGCACATTTAAATGTTGACTTTTTCTGTTTTGTGTATATAAATGTGAACTTTTTGGAAATTTTAATAGCAAGGTTTATCTGCTGCAGTGCAATGTGTTTTAGATTCCCAGTCATACTGTGTGTTCCATGTAAGTAGGAAATATCATTTGCACATGTGTTTTAGTTATCTAAAACAATAATTTTCAGTCTAGGTTCATGGACATCTCAGAATCAATGGATATTTTAGGGGAAGGTGGTTATGAATTCCTGGAAATTGAACGCAAATTTTTAAAGCATTTTCTTTTTCCTGGAGATAGGGTCCTTGCTAGATTTTCTAATGGCCTATGATGATCGCTCTAAAGGGTAACTTCATAAAATATTCTTGAAAATTATTAGTGGGATTGCTCAGAGAGATGCCATCATCATGGTGAAAAAAAAAAAGCTAATAGAAGGCAATAATTTGAGAATGTATTAAACTTTCCAGGTGGATGGCCTTTTTTCTTATATGACTTGTCTTTTGTCATATCACGTATTGATTTATATATGAGAATGGGCTTACAGCATCCAGCAAACTCTTCTTCCCCAGTTATTTCTGAGATTCCTCCAGGAAGTGTCTTGAGATATCCTCTACCCAGATTTCCTGGGTTCTATTCCTGGCTCCAATGGTAAGAGTCACACTGCCTCAGTTTCCTCATGTATAATATTGCAACAATAATAGAATCTGTGTTTCAAGGCTATTATGAGGACTAAATTAGTTAATATATGTAAAGCACATTGAAAAGTGCCTGGTGTACTTTTACACTCCATAAAGATTGTTATTGTTTTTATGATCTATTTATTTTTACAAATAAAATAGTTTAATAGTTAGATGACTTGTTCCAGGCATCACAGTTAGAGAGTAACTGACATATGATAAATATTTCATAATGGGCAGGCCATATTTGAGAATTTTCTTTGGACTGACTAACTCAGGTCAACAAACTTTGTAAAAAGCTGAATAGTAAATATTGCCAACTTAGTGAGCATAGGTTCTCTATTGCTACTACTCAACTCTGCCATTGTGATACCAAAACAGCCATAGATGATATGTAAACAAAGGGGTGTGGCTGTATTCCAATAAAACTTTATTTACAAAAAAAGGGCAGTCAAACTCTAGTTTGTAGGCTCCTGCTTCTCCCTTTCCTTCAGATACTACTTAATTTCTTATTTATTAATGTAAAAGTAAATATATATATATATATATATATATATAATGGAAAATTTAGAAATTATAGATAAACAAACTCAACAAAGTTGAAAAATAAAAATTGCCTGTATTCTACCACCAGAGATAATTAGAGTTTACATCTTGGTGAATATTCAATAAGTATTCTTCCAGTAGAAAGATGTTGATAATTTATTCCCTTTGTAGGTCTCTGGAAACTTGGTTTGTAATTGGCTCTGTCTTAGTCTGTTTTGTGCTGCTGTAACAGACTACCATAGACTGGGTAACTTAAAAAGGAAAGACATTTATTTCTCATGTTTTTGGAGCTGGGAAGTCCAAGAGCGTGGTGCTAGCCTCTGGTGAGGGCCTCTGTGCTGCATTATCCCATGGCAGAAGTCATTAGGGCAAGCAAGACAGAGAAAAAATGGAGGCCAAACTTCATCCTTTTATCAGGAGCCCACTGCCATCATAACTAACCTGCTCCTGTGATAATATTAACTCATTTGTAAGGGCAGAGCCCTCATGACCTAATCACACCTCTTAAAGGTGTCACTTCTCAATACTGTTACAATGGTAATTAAATTTCAACATGAGTTTTGGAAGAGACATTCAAACTATAGCAGCTTCTTAACATTAAGGTTTAAATTATGGTAATTAGTGGGCAGAGCTACTAGCTGGGTCTAGTACCTATGGCACTAAAGGCCAGGGGAGAGGTGATGAGATAATACCTTGTAGATTTACTCATTTCAGAATTGTCTTCACTCTTCATTGAATAGGAAACTTCCTCATGTGATTGTTATGCTAGCTGTTTCAAAACTATTTAATATCTATGGGGCCTGGATTTCTATCATTATAATAATATATGTGCTAAAACCTTTTAATCCATATCCTATAAGTTTTATTCCATAAATTTTATATATACACACATAAAAATCATTAAAATGCTTAATTTTAAAAGTTAATGTGGGGGCACACACATACCCTTCTCTTTGTCATATTTATCTCTGAGAATCATTAATTAACTATTTATGAGCACTTGCTATATACTAGACACCATGGTAAACACTTTACATGTGTAATTTCACTGAGTCCTTCTGAAAACCTTATGAAACAGCCGTAACTGTTCTCATTTTACAGAGGAGTAAACAGGGCTTCTAAAGGTTAAATTATGTGTTGAAGACAACGCCAAGTAAGTGGCAGACCTCGGGACTTTAACTCAAGTCTGTGGATGTTTCTTGAGTCTGCATACATGCGATAGCTTTGTCAAGTGCTAATTATCTCCCTTTATTTTTGTTTCAAATGGTGGCCTTCTTTAGTGCAGGAGAAGTTAAAATCCTAGCTGCACATTACCTTTCATCACTTGACAAGCAGAGATGCACTGAAGACCGAGTTCAGTTATTTGCATAGTTATCAGCATGCTGAAGAAGTCCTTTCCTCACACTTGCGACTCCTTCCATCCCATTTGCCATTCAATTTTGCACATGAGCAAAGCTGTCTCTGTCTTCTGGAAGATGCTGAGTTTTTGTCTCCACTTTTGTTGATTGAGACATCCCAGCCCTGCTTTTCTTGGCACTTACTCCTCAGGTTATGGCATTGGCACAAACCATACCTGCAGCATCATGTTACTCTCTTGTGCTAAAAATAACAGATCCTGGGTGAGACTTCATATATAATTCATGGTTTTGATTTATTAATCTTTCCATTAAGCCAGAGAATGACATTTTTATTGGCTGCATTCCAATCTGCATTATCACAGACACTTAGCATTAACTTGAATATCTTCAGTGTGTGTGCACACATGTGTACACTCATATCTGTGTTTATTTTTAGTTGTAGTAACATCAGAATTATTGCTGCTTGTAACTCCCTTAATCTGTTACTTAACCCTCATTTCAAACCCTTAACATGAATGTAATATCTGAAAGCAGTAAACATCAAATGCATGTTGATGATGATAAAAATACAGGCTCAAATGAAAAAGAATAGCTTTGTCTGTTTTGTATAGCCTTAAAGTTAAATTTATATTCAATGAATGGGGAAGGACAACAATGTGAAGCCAGTTCTTTCATTTAGTAGTTATTTATTGAGCTCCTTCTAAGTGCTAGGATTTGTGGTAGGATGAGCCAGGTGATGATGGTACTGTAGAAGATAGATCAACTTTCATGATGCCCAGTAAGTCTTATAAGTAAATTAAAATCCCTTCCCACTCCATTATTTGCATCAGAGTTGGTCTGGTTCACCTGAGCTGTTAGAAGATGCCTTGAAGAGAGTGAACATATTTTAATTATTTTGTAAGACACTTCTCTGAGAGCTACACCCTGAAGGTCACTTTGGCTTCTTGGGCTCCACCACCTTCAATGAAACCTTCACCACCACTGCTACTTTTCCCTGGGCATGTCCAGGCTCTTCAAAGAAGAAAAGGAGGATCTGCGATAACAGATCCATAAATGAAGGAGGAGATCCACTCTATAAGCAGAGTCCTGATGCTTGCCATTATATTCTACCAATATCAGCTCTTTGGAATTTTGGTACCATAGTGTCTCAAGCCCCTTTTGAACAGTGAGAACGTCCTTGTAGAGACAGCTTTGGGTTGAAAACGATGCCACTTGGACATTGCATTTTGTAATTGTTTTGCCTGTTATTAAGTAATTGTCCTTCTAACTGCTTAACTGCCAGATTCATGAGTTAATATACAATAGGCCAATTTTTAGGAGCCATATCTGTAACTGGGGCAGGGGAAATTAAAGGTATTAATGATACCTGGAAACGTAACCAAGATCTGGAGTATTATTTTCATTTTATAATAATGTTTTTAAAATTATATGATCAATAGTCAAAGGAAATTGTGACTTTAATTTTGAATTTTTTGATTAAATATAAAATATATACTTTTTAAATGTATGTTTTGATCCAGTGGCAGTTATGATTATTATTTATTCAATATCCTTTCCTTCCTCTCTTCTAGTAGTAACACCCACCTTTCTTGTGGGAACCTAAGTCTGCGTGGTTTATATGGGTTGACTCTCTTCTATCCGACTCCAACCACAAGGGTGGGGTGACCAAGACCTGGCCAATTGAAGTACTGCATTCCCCCTAGCTAAATGGTTGGTTCAAGGAAAGGGTGTGATTATTGAATGCCAACCAGATTCCCCCTTGAGCTTTTCTGGAGTTTTGGGGGAAATATACTCATGCTTTTCTTCTGGGGTTATTATTATTAAGCAAGGCCACCACACAAGGAAATCTCCACCAATTAAGGACAAGGAAAGCCTTGAACTACTATGGTCAGGTCATCTTTTTATGGCGTGGGGAGGACCTCCCTGAAAGTGAGACCAGCACAGCAGAACACATTGCTTAGCAATTATTGTAATAGACAGGTTGGCATCATCTGAACTTTTTGATTAAACTAGTTGGAAGTTAGCTATAGCCACTTAAACTTCTTGATTACATGAATGTATTCGTTTCCTACTGCTGCTGTAACAAATTACCACAAACTTAGTGGCCTAAAAAATATATATGCATTATCTTATAGTTTGGAGATCAGATGGCTAAACTGGTCTGCAGGGCTGCATTCCTGCTGGAGGCTCTCAGGAAGATCCATTTACTTGCTTTTTTCAGCTTCTAGGGGCTACCTACATTCCTTGGCTCTTGGTTCATGGCTCTGCATCACTCCAACCTCTGCTTCTGTAATCATATCTCTTCCTCTGACTGTGATTCACCTGACTGCCTGCCTTCCTGCCTGCCTCTCTCTTTTTCCCTTATAAAGCCTCTGTGATTAAATTGAGTCCATCTGCGTAATCCAAGATAATCAACCCATCTCAAAATGTTTGACTTAATCACATCAGTGAAAGCCCTTTTGCTATGTAAGGAAGCATATTCTCAGGTTCTGGGGATTAGGACATGGACATCTTTGCAGAAGGGGCATTATTCTGCCTACCACAATGCATTCCTCTTTGGTATAAGCTAGTCTGAGTTGGAATACTATCATTTGCAACCAAGAGTCTTAGGAAACACTGTATTAAAGACAATGAGATACTGGGGCAATTTAAAAATTTTGATGAAAAGAGGACCTTTTGTATAGATATTTGGAGTTATGAACCATTTTTTGGAAAGATGAAAGAATTGTACAGGGAACATTAAATTATGAATATGACTTTAAATGACTCCAATATTTTCCTATCCTTTAATCTGTTTGTATCTTTTTAAAATATATTTTTCTCTTCTTTTATACTACCAACTGGGAATTTTCTTTCACATATTCTTGTTCTCAGTCAAGTTCACCTTTAAAATATCTTGCTTCCTATAGCCTATTATATGCTACAGAGCCTTTCTGCAATATCTTTTCCTCCTGTTTTCCATTTTTCTTCTTTCTTCTCAACTGTCACTCTTCTCATTTTCCAGAATATTCATCTGTTTCTTTCTTAAATTTGAACTGTTTTCTTTTTTCACTGTTTCTATGAATATTTTTTTTCTATCTGTCTTTAGGGATGGGAAATAGGTTCAAAGCTATATTTTTAAAAGTGTGCTTCTGTTGTTTTAGCATATGTTTTGTAATAAGTCTCATGACTGGCATCAAATGGGCATAAATTCCTATTTCACAATAAATGAGTAAATTAATCTGTCTCTTCCAGAGTTGTTCCCTATACTTTGCTATTTACATGTAAATAATATAGCCCTATATTACTTAACCAAAAAACTTATAAAATCATATTTTTAGTCATTTTAAGTACTCATTCATATTTCAATCTCATATTTTTAAATTGAAATATGATTTTATCAGGCCATTTTGACTTTTTGCTCATAAGAATATATGGCATAAGGTCCTTATTTACTCAATAGCATTTAACTATAAAGTTTTATCTATGGCAATGTAACCTAACAAATGAAAAATCTTTTCTAATTCTTCTAGTATGCCAGAAATAACTCTTATATTTAATTTTTATTTCCTTTTTAACCATCTTTAAAATAAACATATAAATAACCGTGTAACAGACAAAAATACAAAATGACTTTTTAAATGTAATCTTAATTAGCTAATTACTTCTTTTTCCTTAATTCATATAAATGTTTCCATGTATCTATTTGATCTACAGTGTAGAATATTGCTATAGCATAGTACACGTAACCTATCCTAGCTTTGCTCACTTGCCAGATATCTTTTCTGTTTTTGTTCTACTGCATTTGTTTATACTATCAGCAATACAACTAAAGTCAGTCTTGAATACATTTTTAAGTAATTCTTTGGGATAGATAGATTCCTAACAGTGGTAGACCAGGTCAAGCAATATGGTCATAACTACTAATTTCTATTATGTTTTGGTGGTATCAGAATAAAATACCTTGAGAGTAAATAAGATTTTGATGGAAGGAAGCAAGGATATGAAGTTATTCTATTTCATATGAACAAGATTTGAAGGAGAACTTTTCGGTTTTGTTTTTTAATGAGACTAGAAATCAAGGCTGATTGCAGCCTTGAGCAATCCTCATGCCTCAGCCTCCAAAGTAGCTGGGACTACAGGCACACACCAACATGCTTGGCTAAGTTTTTTAACTTTTGTAGAGACAGGGTTTCTTCACGTTGCCTAGACTGGTCTCTAACTCGTGAGCCAAAGTGATCCTCCTGCCTTGGCCTCCCAAAGTGTTGGGATTACAGGTGTGAGCCACCGCTCCTGGCCTTACCTATTCTTTCTTAACTGTCCCATTCCTTCAGTATTGCCTGGCCCTCATGGTGTTGTTCCCCTGACATTCTCTCCTTGCTCCCCTGCCCCCTCTGTTGACTCTTGTCCACACTTCATGCCCTAACTCTGAGTATCCCCCAGTGCTGGCCTCTTTTTTTTTTTTTTTTTCTTCCTCACTTACTTCAGACTGTGGCTTCATGTCACACATATCTGGAGAATTTTGTAGGTGTGAAATTAATTCACATCCTTTCCTTTAGCCTAATTTTCATTCCTGCAGTGTCTTCTCCTCCCCATGATTACGATCACTCCCTTTTTCGCAAGACCTTATAATTTATCACCTGGATGACTTAAATTCATCTCTCGATGGCTTCCTTGCTTCCCAGTGGTTTGAATCCTCACTCTTCCCTTGCAAGCTGTGCCTCTCCATGTAGTCACAGAAACATTTTTTAGTCTTGATTTATGTACTGAGGCTCATGGATGAATGGCCTGTTGCCACTGACATCTCGTATATTCAGTGCTTCCCTTACTCCTCTAGTCTTTCCTTCTTATAATTTGTTCTCCATCAGTCTTACCATTGTGACAAATAGATCTGGTCACTCTCAAACTTTACTAGCCTCAGTGACTTTCCAGGGACTAGATGGAATTATCTAATCTATTTATTAGAACATTCCAGACCTTTCCCAGCCTGTTCCCATTTCCAACTTCATCCTCTGCCATCAACCCCCAGTCTCACTATTCCCAGCTCTATCACACTTAACATGCCAAACCCTTTCAACCCTCTCTCTCTCTCTCTCTCTCTCTCTCTTTTGGCTGGACTTGCCAGCCCTCACTGATATTTTTCAAGATCCATTTTAAAACATTTTCTTTTAAAGATTTTCCAGATACTTGAACTCTCCCCATGCTCCTGAGACTTTTAATCTTGAGCAGGTGAAGCAGTGATATGGGAACAAAGGCAATGAGTAGTGTGTGGCTGAGACCACATGGTGCTTTTGCCTTTGCCCCCAGATAGCCTTTCTAAGTTGGGGAACCTCATTTGAACTACGGGAACTGAAAATGATTTGAGTGACAATTTTTTCAATTCTGCCTGAGATGGCACATAACTAGTACCATTTTAGATGCACAGGAGAAGAGTTACGTCATTACATGGAATGCATGCTATAGGGTGATGGAACTTAATTTTCTCATGGGACTCAAGTTAGAAAGGCATTTTTGGATCTGTCAGCTTTCTATGCCTGACCCTCCAAGCTCTCACTGATGCCATGAGCACCTGATATTCTTAAGACCCTTCTCTGACATGGTATTGCTATATGTGCTTGCTAAATAATTTATGGGATGAATAACCTTTGAAAATCCTCCATTCTTTTTTCCCTGTGCCAAGTTAGT
The DNA here is from genome assembly GCF_037993035.2 of Macaca fascicularis. Lineage (NCBI taxonomy): Eukaryota > Metazoa > Chordata > Mammalia > Primates > Cercopithecidae > Macaca > Macaca fascicularis. Next base: position 11,879,204 of record NC_088395.1, read on the forward strand.
TACTAGGCCCATTAATCTTTTTAAAAAATTTATCTTCATTTATTTATTTACTCATTAAGTTTAAGTAGCATCAAGCATTCAAGAATCATCTTTTCTTGCTGTGTCAGAGAACTGGTTAATCTTAGTTTAAGTTCTCCCATTACTCAATATCTTTGCTTTTTACTTCATGCTAAGTTACCATTGTTGAAGCTTTCCTGAGGTATCTTCCCAAATCTGAAGTTGCAGGATTAAAAGTTGCCAAAGTCAACTATGACACAAAATTAGAAGGTAAGAGCACTTATATCATATGATCTTGGGCAAACACTTTTGTCCTGCTGCATGTCAACTTCTTCATCTGCAAAACGGGAAGAGGAAAATGCATGTAATGTATTCCTTTTCTCATTATTTTAAAAAATCTTTAAAATTTCAATAGTTTTGGGGATACAGGTGGTTTTTGGTTCCATGGATATGTTCTTTAGGAATGATTTCTGAAAATTTAGCTGTGCCTATTAATCTTTATTTATAATGTTGCCCTTAGAGTCTATCCTTCCTTTTCTTCTCTGCCGCCACCACTGTGTAGATGTCTATCATCTCAGCCCATATTCCTACACTCATCTTCTAATGTTGCCATTTACTCTTTCACTCTCTCCCCTTCAAGGATACTGAACTCACACCAATTATTTCCCCAAATAAAAGGACACATTGCCATTTCAATTCCAAATATGATACCAACTGGCTTTTAGATTAAGTTACAACTCACAAGCTTGGCACACAAGGCTCCCATGCTTTGGCCCCATTTTCATGGTCCAGCGTGTTCCCTCACTCCACTCAGACAGGGACTGTCACTCTTCTGTGTCTGCTCTTTAGTTTGAGCTGGACAGACCACCCTCCCTCCATGCAACCTGTACTACTGACTTCTTTTTTACATTTATTTGCCAGACTTATTTATTACATTTTATCAAATCAGATAAATATCAGGTTTATCAACATTTATCAATTGTTCTTCCCAGTATCCAAGTTCCAATCATTTTGCTTCCTGATCATGTTAAACAGTATCTGTTGCTCCTTTTTCTGCTTGATACACCCTTTCCCTGTTTCCTACCTTATATTTCATCTGGGCAAATTCTTTTTTATATTTAAAATACTTTTAATGTAACATGCATACAATAGTTAGGAAAAATAAGCAAAGGGTGAGTTATGGAATGTTCAAAGAAGTTTTTTAAAATTATTACTGACTTCTAAAACCCCTTAGTACCATATCAAAATCCACCTTTTCCCCAAAGCCTACTTGACTCCTTTTGACCTAAATATTCTTCCTAATTTTAATTCTTATGCTCCATTATTGCCTTGTCTACTTACTAGTAAGTGGAATTATCCACTAAAACTCTCTTCTTCAAGAGCCATTGATTAATCTGTTAAGTATGCACTTAAGTGGATGACAAAGAAGCCAGACATTTTTAAAAGTGCCTAGAAGTATTCTTACCTCACTTTCTTGTCTTTTGTTACACCAAATTGCTAAATACTTTTGTTTAAAAAAATGAAAGTCCACAGCAGGTGACTGATGGCTGTTAACAAACCTAGGAATAAGGAAAACCATTTCCAAGTCACAGTTGGGGCATTGTCATTGTCAATGGAAGCAGAAAGGCCTCCTGTGTGTGTGTCTGTGGGAACTCAATGAGAACACCTTCTGCCACAGAGGGGTGGGGGCAGGGACAGGCTTATCTCCAATGTCCAGGGCTGTCAGACTTGGCTCATCCTGCCTCCCACACCTGTGCCATCCGGTGGTGAAGATGGCTTTGCCTGGGAAGCATTTGGTTGCAAGAGTTAGAAATCTGCTCAAACTAGCTGATGTAAAGAAGAGAGATATAGTACATTTATACTATGCAGTCACTCAGACACAGGAATCAAACGCAGCCAAGCTTCATGAGAATGACAGAAGGGAGGACACTGGGGCTGAAAGTTCTTTTCTTTTTCTCTTCGTCTCTTTGTCTGTTCATAACCACAGGATATATCCCATTTCTGTGTCTCCTGGTCTCTTTCCTAACAATTTTGATCACTTGTAAAGGGCTCTCAAGGACTCCCAGATACATGACCTTAGAGTTCCATCCCCCACCACAGACTGACTGTCTGTGACTCTAAGCTCAAATTCTCAAGTGAGAGGATTTGGCTAATCTTTGGTTTGAGAGTGGTGCTTGACCTTAGGCCAAGTGTTCATTCTTGGTCCACAGCACTATGTCCAGGATTGGGGTCACATATTATAAAAATAAACACTTGGTCCTGTCCTTTAGAGGGGTTTTAGAGTAGAGTCATACATAGATCCAAAAGCTTCTACCATGAAAAGTTCAGCATACTGTATGTATCTGGGAAGCATCACTGAGTAACATGAAAGAAGAAAAATTTAACACCCTAGGACTGTTTCTTTGCTTCCTGCCAATTTCAGTGGCCCAGTTCACCATGATTTAGAAAAGAAATTGTTAATTTAATCTCAAAATGAACATGTGACTGATATGTCATCAATATGAAATAAAGAAAAATTATGAATTATTTCTTACAATTACATATATAATATGTTACATGGTTTAAAATCTACCTTTATAGAGGCTAGGTGTAACTTGAGACTGCAAATTTTAAAAACACATGAAAGGATTGGAGGGAGTCTATGGAAAGCTAAGCAAATGATAAGAGGGAAAGAAAATAAAGTATGAGTTTCAATTTAAGGAAGATGGTAAGCTTATTTAGCCTGGAGAAGAGAAGACAGTAATGATGTGAGAATTTCCTCAAACATATGAAGGTGAAGCAGGGATATATTGAATTCATCTTTATTGTCTTGAAATAATATCCAGCAGAACATGGGCTTGAATAACATAAACTCAACCTTTCATTCAGACCGCAAAGCTATGTGTGGAGATATTCTTGAATTTGCTTAAGTAGAAGTATACATGTATCTGTAGAAGCAGAATGTGATACTATAGTCACAGGAGTATACATTAGAGAACTTCGTTGAGATGGCCTTGAGCTCTGTGGGACTGAAGTCAGTTCTACGACACTTAGTAGAAATGAAAGACAAGTAAAGAAATTTTGTAATATTTTTTCTTGATGAACTATTCTAGGTATGGCTGAATGAATTGTGCTCTCCAAGGGACATTCAAAGAAGCAGCAGTAGTCACCAATCACTGAATTTTCTTTTGCAAAATGGAAATTATGAATTAAGGGTAAAAGCTAAGTTTTGCTCCACAATAAAGTGAGATTCTGAGTTACTGTGTAAGAAAAGAGAACTGTGTAAGATAAGAGAGGAAGAAGAGATGGGATTATGGGAATGAGGAAAGAATGTTGGAATTTTCAGTTAGAGAAATTAACAGATTTGCTTGTAAGTAGTGTGTGGTATGAGTCATCTTTCTCCTCTCCCAAAAAATTTCTCCATAAGAGCATCGCAAAATACCCATTTCTGGTTATTGCGTCACAAAATTGAATCTCTGCTAGGATGCATAGAAAATACTAACTATATGCTGGACAGGGTGGCTCACACCTGTAATCCCAGCTCTTTGGGAGGCTGAGGGGGGAGGATTGCTTGAGGCCAGGAGTCCAAAAACACTAAATATAGCCTCAGAATGGGATTGGATAAGAGCTGAGGTCACCTGTAGAAGGTGTGCTATGCTCAGGTGACCTGTATCCGACTAAATATATTAACAGTAGACTAAGTAGACATTTCAATGTGTTATCAGGACTAAGTAAAAATGTTGATTGGGTAGAAGAAAATCCAAGACTAGGATTCCAGAGTGACTAGGATTGTCACCTTAGGTGAAGCCAACAAATCTTTTATGCCTTTCTCTTTCAAATATGGGTAATGTATATATTCATCTATGTTGGGGTACAATAATGTATGATCACTTAAAAGAAAACACAGACATTTGCTATCAAAAGTTCTACCACCAAATAGTGAGAACTACTGAGAACTGAGTGAGTACTTGGCACTGTGGCATGATTGACCACTTTCTGTGATTCTTCAAATGTAGGCTGGGAATCCTGGGTGTCCTTTAAACTCATTCAGGGAGACTGTAAGGTCAAAACTACTTTTATAATAATAGTAAGACTTTATTTGCTATTTTCAATCTCATTATCTCATTAATGCTTGGTGGAGTTTTTTGGAGGCTACATGATGTGTGATATCTCAACAAATTGAATGCAGAAGCAGATATAAGAATCCAGCTTTTTAAGGCCAGATCTTAGATTTGCAAAAATGTAAAACAGTGCCACTTTTCTCACGATTTTTTTGAAATATATTTCATTAAAAATGTTATATATGTGTAATGGATTTATTGTTCTTATTTTAAAAGAATTGATAAATGTTTAAACATTTTTCGGTTTTAATTTCTAACATAGTAAATATTGATAGATATAACTCACACAAACAAAAGATTCTGGAGAGTCTTCCATTTTTAAGAGTATAATGGGGATCTGGAAGTGATCCATTACTTCACCTTGGCAAGGTAACTTTGCATAAGGTGATCTGAGCATATTCTAACTTTCCCTGATCCTTCCATGGTCTTATGGTGGGTGGTGGTATCCTCAGTGAGAATCTCTCTGAGAGTGCAAATCTTTGGGATCACTCTCAAACTGACACAAGATAAAGCTGAACTGTGTACTTGGTTCCCCAGGCAATGCTATCACATCCAAGCCTCACAACATGTCTCATTCCTGTGCTGCAGGGAATCTCCAAGGTTACTCATCTCTGGGTCATGAGATCCATGGTATCTTAGGCTGCAGGAAGGGTCCTAGGAAAGATCTGGATCTGGTGACAAGGCCTGGTCCCACATCATTAGCAGTCTTCCTTTGTAAGTCTCTCAGCATATGCATAGTCAGAGTGCTCAAGTGTCAGCCTCAGAATAGTGAACTGTTACTGAAGCTCATGATGTGTGAGACATTGGTGGGGGCAATTTTCGTGTATTGAATCTCACCACACATTTATGAGTTTGATATAATTATTGCTCCAATTTTATATATAAGGAAACTAATGCAGACATTTAAGCAAATTTGCCCAAGTTCTCACAGCTAGAAAGTGGCAGGAGTAGGATACAAACATATGTACTCTGGCTCCAAGTTCTGTGGCATTACCCACTATATTGTATCACCTTCCTTACAGACTTGATGACTGTAATTTCCCCCTCAGCAATGTACTAGGAAGGGCAGGCAACCACTGTACCAAACAACCTAAAATTTACAAAAGACGAACATAAATGTTGTTCCTTTGTGTTCCACTGCAAAGTGGGTTGGTGAGGGCTTCATGTGGTCACTTGAAAACCCAGAGTTCTTCCATCTTACGGCTTCATCCTTCTATAGGTCCTTGGAGTGATCTCTGTATAGATGGGGAAACAGAGAGCAGAAAACTGTACAACAGGAGTGTTTTGTGGGCCAAGCCAGCACTTCTGTCTATATTTCACAGTCTCAAATCACTCTTGTGGCCACATCCAACTGTGAGGGATGCTGGGAAATGTAATCCACCTGCCCAGAAGTGGAAGAATTGAACAATTAACAGTATCTTCCTTTTTTTTTTTTTTTTCGATGAGTACTCTGAAGAGTTTTCTGTTAATAATGTGGAGATTCCAGGAATATTGCCAAGGGCTGAGCTCACAGATCAACTGATACTTTAGAAGGTTTACCAGTAATTCTATATCTCTGACATGGAACAAGGCCACCAGGGGCCAGGTGTTCAAATACAAGTATATATGGGCCTATAGTTAACTATCAAAAATTTTAACATCATGTTAATGCTAAGTAGCTCATATAACATTTTAATAAAAAATAGAAAAAGATTTACTTTCCTAAAGCACTTCATTGCTATGTTTGAGAAAATTTTCTGAGCAAATATACATATGTATAATTAACATGTGAATGGTGCCCTACAAAATTGTGCAATGTACATTCTGCACAACTGTATAAGAAGGGCCTCCCTTTATGCTGGCTGAGGACCCAACCACCTTAGTTCTTACAGTTTAGCCCAGGTTTCCAACTCTTTCTGTAATGTACCCAGAGAGCATAATTGAGTCATAGCTTGATTTTCTTATCTCTCTTTTTTTTTTGTATTGTTTTTTAGATGGAGTCTCACTTGCTCTGTCACCCAGGCTGGATTACAGTGGTGTGATCTCAGCTCCAACCTCTGCCTCCCGGGTTCAAGCCATCTTCCTGCCTCAGCCTCCCAAATAGCTGGGATTACAGGCGTGTGCCAGTATGCCTGGCTAATTTTTATATTTTTAGTAGAGACGGGGTTTCACCATGTTGGCAAGCTGGTCTTGAACTCCTGGGCTCAAGTGATCCACCCACCTTGGCCTCCCAAAATTCTGAGATTACAGGCATGAGCCACTGCACCTGGCCTTGATTTTCTTCTGGGTTCCTTCCATTTGTTCCTTGCACTCTAGCATCTCTCTCCGTTGCTTGACCTTAGTAGAAAAGAAAGAACTACATTTTCGACTTCTAGGTCTGATGAGGTTTCTCAGCACACATTGTTGTTGAGTCTATAGCACTGTTCTATAGCAAGGTTTCTCAACATCAACACTATTGACAATTGAGTAGATCATTCTTTGTTGTGGGGCTATCTTGTATATTGTTGGGTGTTTCATAGCATCCCTGGTCTCTACCTATTAGAGTCCAGTAGCAACCCTTCTTACTTGTTGTGACAACCTTCTAAACTTCTTGGGTAAAAACACTCCTCTGATGGGGTGTTGTGTCAGTGCTACTTCGGTTAAAGCAGTGGAATCAATTCTTGGTTTGTGCTTTTCTTCATTCTCTATGCTCCCACCTTGGTCTCCCACCCCTGGGAATCACAGGAGCAGACGTGTCACTGCTATTCTGAAAGGAAACTCCAATGACTTCCCATTACACTTAAGATATACACGATATCTTTCCAGTGGCCTGTGGGCCCTCTAACCTCCTCTTTGACCTCATCAGCTACCACTCTCCCCTATATTGCTTGCAATCCAGTTCCTGGTACATCCCATGACCCTTTCTTTCCTAGGGACTTTACACATACTAATCTCCCTTTCTGGAATGATCTTCCTGACCCAATTCCTCTTCCCTTAATTTCCACTTATGTTTCAGTGCTCACAGTTTATCACTTACTTAGCAAAACTTCCCCTAACACCATGTTCCTTGTAAGACAAGGTTTGGTCCTCAGTTAATTGCTAACAGAACATTCTGTACATTCTTTTATTAGCTCTTATAAAAGTTAAAAATATGTACACTATTAGATAACTAAATAAGTATTTTTTTCTCGCACACTAGAAGGTAGGTTCTACAATGGGAGGACCCATTGGGGTTTCTTTATTCCCTAACATGTGGCAGACCAAATATCAAGGGCCTTTGAGATTTTGAAGGGCCTATTTCATAATTTGAGACCTGAGGAAAACAGATATTGGCCTCCAAAATACGAAAATAAGCTGTAAAATTAAAAGTAATTAATGTGTAATTAAATGTTTACAAAACTTAATGATATTACAATATGGCAATCAAGTGAATGAAACTCTATTCTTAAGTAGATGTATATGAATCAAATCACAAGAGCAAACTAAATATTTGATTCATAACAAAATTCAAAATTATGGATTTTATTAAAAATCTTTCAAATATTAATAGCAACAAAGTATATTTAATGTGTGATGAGTATGCATTTTAATATGCTTGATATAATGAGGGGAGGGTGGCAGAGCTCCAAAGTGGAGTGCCCCTGGAGTGTAAAATTGCTAGAAGTTACACCTGTGTGGCTCACCATGGTAGCCACAGCAACTTGTACAATGCCTTCCATTTAATAAATGCTCAATATATATTTATTGAATGAAAGAATGAGTAAATCCAGGAATGTGCTCTACTGCCAGTCCCACTGCTCATTTAATGTCTTCGTTGCATAGTACGTTTCCTAGCATGCAGATCAGCTGGGAACCTTTTCATCCTCATTTCCGTTGAGATACAGTGCCCTTTGAGAGCAGTCCCACTGACTGGGTTCTTAATTCACTGTGCAAGTGATGCCATGGCAATCTTGAGAAAATGCTTGGGGCCCCATAAGCTTTCTAAAAGCTTTCAGCTCTTCCAATAATTCCATACTGAGAGTCCAAAATTCTCCTCTGCTGTGTCAACACACTCTGATAAAGCTCTGATGTAGCTTTTGTTCGTGAGCCAATGTAGGTTGTGGTAATTTTCTGGAATAGTCTCCTGGAACCTGGACATCCTGAGATATAAGTCCCCTGGAATTAGAAGGACACCCCTTATGTTTTAAAAAACTGAAATGAAACCACATCTGGAAGGGTTTCTGGAGGTATTACAAGAAAGAAAGAATCTCATTATTGGCTGTTCTCAAATATACAAGAAACCCAGAAAATGATGCCCAACATTACTTTTCTCACCAAGCAATCTTTCCATCCTGACAGTCAGCCTCTGATGGGCAATTGGGAGTTTTCCTCTCCTTTTTCCTCTTTCCTCTTTCCTCTGAATTTTTTTTTTTTTTTATCCCTGGTCCTTATCTGGAGCCTTTTTGGCAAGCACACTGGGGTCAGGTGGGTAGAGGCTGTCTTTCCCAGCTATGTTCTGGAAGGGATCCAATACATCCCTCCAGACAGGGTAAGGTCCTCCACAGGAATAGATTTACATCCTTTGGTTTCTTCAGAATAGAACAACTATAAGATCAACTTTGGACTTGCTAACATTGACAGTCCCTTGTAACAAGAGTTCAAATGTTAGCTTTGGCAAATGCAAAAATTCCCTTCTCCTACGTTGAAGAGGGTAACGATTGAATGAGATTAGGGGGACAGAAAGCTCTGCCCTGCTCACTGAATGGCCCTGAAGAATCTAGTTTAGTGACTCTTCTGTATTCCCCATGCTCCTATTCCCTCAGCTTTCTCTCATCTTACCTTCTGTTTTATTCTAGCCCATTCAACAAGATCCACCCAGTTAACCCATCCCGAGAGTCCAAGGGCATCCCCAAGACCAAGAATGCATGAGAGAATTTACATCACTCCATATATCAGTCCCATAACAATTGAGATAACATTTTGCTTGATTACTTCTAGGCTATGGCAGACAGAGCCTCAGTAATAATACCTTGCAAGTATAACATGTCTGTAATTAGACTGTCCTGTAATTAGGGAGCTGACAACTTAGCCACAGCTTGTCACTAGCCAGTGACACAGCAAGAAACAGGAAGAACCATAGAGAAGGACATCTGTCTGCCGATTGATGGCAAGAATCCCAAGGAAAGCCAGAATGAATAGATAATAGTAATAGCAAAAAGCCATGGAGAAGAGAATACTACATTTCTTGGTTGGAGACAAAGCTGGTTCCTTGGGAAGAAAGGGATCATGAATCTCCCTCCATCTTCCTGCTCTGAGAGATAACTTATGAGAGGTAGATTTTAGTGTCTTACAAAGCCAGGCACACAGCTAAGGATGGATCTGAAGTTTTGGTAGTGACTGCAGGAAGGGTGAGAGAGAGGTCTCACATCATAGGCAGACTGGACTGATGCCTCACAAAAGAGCCCCCCTGAGTGGTTCTGAGCAGGGGAGGGAGTTGGATTTAATTAAATCAGCATTCTTCCTAGGGTACTAAGGAACAAGTAGACCAGTCATCCTTGTCATTCCCCTAAACCTGCTGCTTTTACTGAATTCCTTGAAGTCTAATTTGGTTTCTCCCTTCCATTACTATCTCTCATACTCAATAGACAAGCCTAGCCAACCACCCTAATTCCATCATGGCTTTTCTGTTTTAGATGCCCCAGCCCTAGTTTGCATCATCGACATACATTCTCTCACCTGGTTGACCACTGAAAATATCCCCTTACTGGTTTCTGGCTCCAGGTTCTCTTCCTCTCCTTTATCCACCCATTGCTCTATTGATAAAGCTCAATTTCCTATTGTAACTGCCCCTACAAGTCTTTGTTCTGGAGTTGCTAATTGAACTCCATTGCCTACTAAAATGATAGGTCCATGGTGTGAAATTGAATGCCTGATGTCAGATTTCATTTGTCCCTTATATCCTTAGTTTCTCTCCAACTCAGGGAATGTACTCCAGTTGAAATACGTGTTCATTCCTGTTTTTATCTTCCTGTTTTCATCTTCACAACATTCGCTTTGTCTGGAATGGTCTTTCTTTCTGAATTCCCACCCATCCATTAGGTCTCCTGTATTAGTTCGTTCTCATGCTGCTATGAAAAAATACCTGAGACTGGGTAATTTATATATATAAAAAAAGAGGTTTAATTGACTCACAGTTCCACATGACTGAGGAGGCCTCAGAAAACTTATAATCATGGCAGAAGGGGGAAGCAAACACATCCTTCTTCACAAGACAGCAGGAGAGAGAAGTGCCAAGTAAAGGGGGAAAAACCCTTAAAAGACCATCAGATCTCATGAGAACTCACTATTACAAGAACAGCATGGGGTAACTGCTGCCATGATTCAATTACCTCCCACTGGGTCCCTCCCATCACATGTGGGGAATATGAGAATTACAATTCAAGATGAGATTTGTATGGGGACACAGTCAAACCATATCATTCTGCCCCTAGCCCCTCCCAAATCTCATGTCCTCACGTTTCAAAACACAATCATGCCTTTCCAACAGTCCTCCAAAGTCTTAGCTCACTCCAGCATTAACCCAAGAATCCAAGTCCAAAATTTCATCTGAGACAAGGCAAGTCCCTTCTACCTATAAGCCTGTAAAATAAAAAACAAGTTAGTTACTTCCTAGATACAATGTAGGTACAGGCATTGGATATATACAGTCATTCTAAATGGGATAAATTGACCAAAACAAAGGGGTTACAGGCACCATGCAAGTCTGAAATCCAATAGAGCAGTCAGTCATTAAACCTTAAAGTTCCAAAATGATCTCCTTTGATGCCATGTCTCATATCCAGGTCATGCCAATGCAAGATGTGGGCTCACAAGGCCTTGGGCAGCTCCACCCCTGTGGCTTTGCAGGGCACAGCCCCCTCCCAGCTGTTTCCACAGGTTGGCATTGAGTGTCTGTGGCATTTCCAGGTGCACAGTGCAAACTGTCGGTGGATCTACCATTCTGGGTTCTGGAGGACGGTGGCCCTCTTCTCACAGCTCCAACCCCACATTTCCCTTCCGCACAGCTATAGCAGAGGTTCCCCGTGATGGCTCTGCCCATGAAGCAAGCTTCTGCCTGGACATTCTGGCATTTCCATACATACTCTGAAATCTGGGTAGAAGCTCCCAAACCTCAGTTTTTGACTTCTGTGCACCCACAGGCTCAGCACCATGTGTAAGCTGCCAAGGCTTGGAGCTTGCAACCTCTGAAGTAATGGCCTGAGCTATACCTTGACCCCTTTTAGCCATGGCTGGAGCTGAAACAGCTGGGATGCAGGGTGCCATGTCCTGAGGCTGCACAGAGCAGAGGGGCCTGGGACCCTACCCACAAAACCATTTTTCCCTCCTAGGCCTTTGGACCTGTCATGGAAGAAGCTACCATGAAGGTCTCTAACATGCCCTGGAGACAGTTTCCCCATTGTTTTGGTGATTAACATTTGGCTCCTCATTACTTATGTAAATTTCTGCAGTGGGCTTGAATTTCTCTGCAGAAAATAGGTTTTGCTTTTTATATCACGTTGTCAGGCTGCAAATTTTCTATCACATTGTCAGGCTACAAATGCTCTGCTTCCCTTTTAAACATAAATTCTAATTCCAAATTATGTGTTTGTGAATGCGTGAAACTGAAAGCTTTTGAGAGCACCCAAGTCACCTCTTGAATTCCTTGCCGCTTAGAAATTTCTTCTGCCAGATACCCTAAATCATCTCTCTCAGTGTCAAAGTTCCACAGATCCCTAGGACAGGGGCAAAATGCTGCCAGTTTATTTGCTATAGCATAGCAAGAGTCACCTTTATTCCAGCTCCCAACAAGTTCCTCATCTCCATCGGAGACTACCTCAGCCTGGACTTCATTGTCCATATCACTATCAGCATTTTGGTCAAAGCCATTCAACAAGTTTCTAGGAAGTTCCAAACTTTCCTACATCTTCCTGTCTTCTTCTGAGCCCTCCAAACTGTTCCAATCTCTGCCTGTTACCCAGTTCCAAAATCGCTTCCACATTTTTGGGTATCTTTATAGCAGCACCCTCCTATCTGTGGTAACAATTTACTGTATTAGTCCATTCTCATGCAGTTATGAAGAAATACCCAAGACTGGGTAATTTATAAAGAAAAGAGATTTAATTGACTCACAATTCTTCATGGTTGGGGAGGCCTCAGGAATCTTACAATCATGGCAGAGGGGGAAGCAAACAATCCCTCTTCACAAGGCAGAAGGAGAGAGAAGTGCCAAGCAAAGGGGGGAAAGCCCCTTATAAGACCATCAGATCTCATGAGAATTCACTATCATGAGAACAGCATGGGGTTAACTGCCCCCATGATTCAATCACCTCCCACCAGGTCCCTCCCATGACACAGGATTATGAGAACTACAATTCAAGATTAGATTTGGGTGGGAACACATCCAAACTATATCAGCTCTCCTTCTTCGGGAGACTTCTCCTGTGTCCCAGCCCCATATAGCTCCCTCCTTTGAACAACCTTCATGGCTACCCATCCTCTTATCTCCACCTCTCACAGTTTGCTGAGGCCGATGGACATTGGGCTGAGTGAGGTAGCTCTGCTATAGTTGAAAACTCAGTAAATTGGAAATTAGGATACATGTGTTTGAGGACTTCTACTTCCAGTTTTCTGGCTGTGTGGTCTCTAACAAATCATTTAACTCCCTAGGACCTCAGGATTATTATTTGTAAATTGGAGACAATAATTCCTGCCCCATAGGATTGTTGTAAAGCCTGAGATGACATGTGCAGAAACCTTTCTAAACTTCAAAGCATTATACCAATGTGGGGCATCATAATGATTATCTATCTTATACTCTGTTTACATAGTTGCCTTATTAAATCTCTTTATAGGTCTTTAAGAAATAATTTTATGCCATCCTCCCACAACTAATTGTTAACCCCCTGCATCAATTAGGCATGCATTCAGCTGCAAGTAACAAAATACTTGATTATATTTGGCTTAAATGGAAAAAGGGAGAGAGGGAGGGAGGGAAGGAGAGAGAGAGAGAGAGAGAGAAAGACAGAGAGAGAGAAGGTAGAGGTGTAAGGAGGTGGGGACAGAGATTTAATTATCTCATAATATGAAAATTTGAAGGCCAACATTCTAAGTTGGTTCTATGACTTGACAATATCTTCCAGGACCAAGCCCCTCTGGCCTCTACCCCACTGTTCTCAACATCTTGACTTTTGATTTTCATGCCTGTTGCCTCATGGTTGCAAAATGATAGATATAGCTTAAGGCTTGATTACCTCATTTAGAGACAGGAAGCAGTGAGGAGGGAACTACTGGATGCTGGATGGGAGGTGGGTTCTCAGGTGGTCTTGAGAAGGAACTTCATTTCCACATGAAAAGAGTAGGCACCAATGTCTGCTACAGCCCTTGAGGACAGGAGTCAAGTCTTCATCTTGATTCCCTCTCCACAATGCCTAGTATATAGTAGATGGCATATGGTAGATGTTCAATAAATATTAATTGAATGAATTAATAAGTAAAATAATAAATTAATTTATGAATGAGACTTCAAAAACCTGGAATAACTGGTCTCAAGTCTGCCGTTTTTGTACATACATCTTCCTTAAAGTTCACCCTCATAATAGTCTTCAGGACTAGAGCAATTTATCCATCAAGCAGAAGTGCTGTTATTCAATGTGATTTGATTAGTTTTTGTCTAGTCGGGGGGCCAAGGTGAAGGAACATTATGTCAGAAAGACAGCATAAAAGTGATTCTGGATCTGAGAGGTTTAAAATGAGTTTGAAATATTAAAATATGTCTCAGACAAATATGAGGCTTTGTAGGTTTTTTGAATGTTGCATAAGAATTCAAAATATTGTTACAGGGTATGTCACATTAAGAATTCATAGTCTGAAAATTATACACTGGCAGAATCTTTTAAATGACCTCCTCCTCGTGCCTTTCCATACCTCATCAGACAAGAGGAGATTCAGTGGGAAAGCCGTAATTATAATCCTACATTGGCAGACTTTTTGCCTGAGCAAAATGGGTGAGAGAGGGTGGGGATAAAGAAAGAAAGGAAGTTAAGTGACCTAATAAGGCCCAGAGGAAGGCCCATATAGCAAACGTGGTTCTTAACCTTGAATAAAGGTCAGCTTCTGAGGGGCTGAGCTAATCATTGTGTATTTTATAGATATACAGTTGACTGGTAAAAGTTTCTGATATTGAATTTGTTCCTGTAGAACCTAGTCTTCTTGATTACAGAATTACCAATGTAGATGGAATCTCAAAATATTATACATCTCTTGGCCCTTAGGAAGATTCACTTGTGTATGTGCATTGCATCAGAAGGGGAAGGAAATGAGAACAGGACATTTCCTGTTCTTTCTTATGCTCCATATGGCATTTTAAATTTTTGAATCTCCTTTAGGACAATCAAATATGAGAGGAAAAAAAAAAAACTGAATTATATTGGTAGAATTTGAGACATTTTTATTCCACAAGTCTATATTCAAAATTTCCCCTCATGATACTAGATGAATCCCCAGGAAACAATGCTTCTTGTAATAATCCTCATATTTAGTAAGAATTATTGTCATCACTTAGCTTTTCTGGTCTCACTTTTTGTCATCTCTGAAATGGGATGATAATAACTTTTTTCTCTAACTTACAGGGTTATTTCAAGGTATAAAGGAACAAAAACATTTAGAAAATGCAAAACTTACAAATGTACAATAATGATTCATCTCTTTATTGAATACTGATGAAAACAATAATATTTAAAACCAACTTCTCTGGCTTTCCAACTCCTAGTCCCTCTCCCAGACTATAGAATATTAAGACATGCACACAAGGTGAAAGGTAACAAAGGAAGGGACAATAGGGGAAGCAGGGAGAGCAGCTAGTAGGCCATTGCAATTATCCAGGAAAGAGACAATGGAGGCTTGGATGTAAGTGGTTGTGGTGGAGTTGGGAGGATATATAAATAATGTGGATCTATTTTGGAGGTAAATCTGAATGATTTGATAATCGGTTTTAGGTGAGATTTAGGAGGAAAAAAAAGTTAAAAGTGGCCCCTGGATTTTGAAGCTAAGCAACTAAAAGGATGAAATTGGCATTACCAGAGATGGAAAAGACTGTAGGCAGGAGTCTTCTCTATGAGAATTAGTTTTAGGCTATGTTAACTTCAAGGTGCCTGTTAAACACTAGATGGAGATGTTGAGTGGGTGGTCTGGAGTTGATGAATCTAGGCCAGAGATAGAAATGTGGAATTTGTCAGCATATAGATAACATTAAGCATCATAAAACTCAATGTTGTCACCTAGGAAGTAAGCATAGATACTCAAAGAGAAGAAACTGTAGCCAAACCCTGGGACATCCCAATGTTTCAAGGTTGGCAAGTTGAGATACAGTGACAGAAGAGTAACAAAAAAGATATTGAGAAGAAGCAAACAGCAAGGAAGTAAGAAAACCAGGAGAGTGTGGAGTCCCCAAAGACATGTGAAAAAAATGTTTCAAGGAAGAGGGAATGGTCAGCTGTGTTGATAAGGACTGAGCAATGGCTGTTGTATTCAGCTACGTGGAGTCCCTAGTTACAATGACAAGAACAGTTTTAATGTAGGGTGATTGTAAGGGTAAAAAGAAAAGCATCATGTTTGAATGCACATAGGAATGGTCCAACAGTTTGATAAAAACAAACAAACCAAAAAAAACACTGATACAGAAAAAAGACACAGTAAGTGCTAGATTAAGGGCCTTGAGCAGGCAAGAGAGAGGAGAATCACGGGAGGGTCAGCTTTCAGAGCACTGGAGTTCATTAAAAGGAACAGGAAGAGCCGGGCGCAGTGGCTCATGCCTGTAATCCCAGCACTTTGGGAGGCCGAGGCGGGCAGATCACGAGGTCAGGAGATCGAGACCATCCTGGCTAACACAGTGAAACCCCCATCTCTACTAAAAACACAAAAAATTAGCCAGGCGTGGTGGCGGGTGCCTGTAATCCCAGCTCCTTGGGAGGCTGAGGCAGGAGAATGGTGTGAACCCGGGAGGCGGAGCTTGCAGTGAGCCGAGATGGTGCCACTGTACTCCAGCCTGGGCGAGAGTGTGAGACTCCGTCTCAAAAAAAAAAAAAAAAAAAAAAAAAAAAAAAAAAAGGAACAGGAGGAAAGGCAGAATACTTTAGCCAGATGGAGGTAAAACCCTTCTGGTTTCTAAAAATTATTTTATTTTATTTTATTTTATTTGGTTTTATTTTTTAGAGATGAGATCTCACTATGTTACCCAGGCTGGTCTCAAACTCCTGGTAACAAGCAATTTTCCCACGTCAGCCTTCCAAAGTGCTGGGATTTCAGGCCTGAGCCACTGCACCCAGCCAAACCCTTCTGGTTTTTGTATGTTCTATATCTAGGGAAGGGAAGCAGGGCACTTCTTTTCTTCTCTTTATTTTTTTCATATAGGGTCTCACTCTGTTCCCCAGGCTGGAGTGCAGTAGCATAATCAGAGCTCAATGCAGCCTCAAAGTCCTGGGCTCAAGTGATCCTCCCACCTCAGCCTCCCAAACTGCTGGGATTACAGGCATGAGCCACCATGCCTGACCAAACCAGGGTATTTCGTAAATAATAAAAATAAATGAGTTTTTCCCTTATTCCTCTCTTTCCCCACCTCTTACATCTAACCCATCAACTGTTCCTGTTCAAAACATATCTTAAGCCTGGCTACTTTTCACCACCTCCTTGTCATGTCCTCTCTGAGCTGCTGCCAGCTCTTGTCTGGATTCTTGCAACAGGCTCCTAAATCAGTAATTTCCCTGCCCTCACACTCACTTCCTCAAGAGTGGTCATTCAAAACGTAAGTCAGATTTGGCCACTTCCATGCTAAAAATCCTCACACGGCCTCCCATCTCATTATACCAGCCAGACAGCTGACACTGGCCTACTGTGCCCCATGTGATCTCACCTTTCTTGCCCCTGCAAATTCACTCACTCTCACTTCATTTAATGCATTACTCTTCAGTCACACTGGCTGCCTTCTGATTCTTCAAACATACAATCATTGTTCCTGCTTCAAGGACTACATCCTTGTTTTATCCTTGCCGTTCCTTTTGCATGGAATACTCTCCCATATGAATTTTGTGTGGCAGCCTCTATAGCCTCCATGAGATTCTTCATATCTGTTTAAATGTTACCTCCTTATAGAAGTCTTCCTGAACCACTGAATAACAAATAGCCACCTAGCCACTCCCTTTCTATCAGAAGAATTTTAATTCTCTGCACATTGCTATCTGCTATTTTCTTGTTGACTGCAATTTCTGATTTTGTTGTTTATCATCTACCTCCTCTTTATAAGTTCTATGAGAGCAGAAACTTGCCTCGTTGCCTAGTCTACTTCCCAGTGCCTACAATGGTGCCTGGTACATGGGAAACACTCCATAAATATTTGCTGATTGAATGAATACCTTGCTGTTATTTATTTACTTCTGTTTTCAGGACTGAGACCAGATGGTCGAGATGCTACAGTCCAGCTGAGAAATGCTTGGGGCTCTCTCTACTGTAATTTGCAGCAAAAGAACCCTCAGCTGCCAACCTATATGGAACATCTGGCCCAATAGCAGATTCCTAACACCAGCTTTAGATAAGGCCTTAACAATGATGAAGAAGTTCCTCACACTTCCCCCTGATAATCCCCTGGGGCATAAAAGATATTACAGCTTAGGGCTTTAGTAACTGCCCAGGCAACAAAGTGTTTGATTTTTAGGCAAAAGCGCCCACCTCTGATTAATCCAAGCAAATGTTGGGCCTCCTAAATAGTCATTTTATAGGCTGAAACTTTTCCTACCAGTACTGCCAAGGCTGCAGACAGCTGTGGAAATCCTTCTAGAGCTAACATTCATGTGCCTCAACTCATATGTAGCCAACTGTAAACTGGTGCCAACTTCAAGTGCTCATTTTGTGTAAGGTAAAGATGTATTATTTCCATTTTACAGCTGAGGAAACTGAGTCTCAGAGAAGTTATAGGACTTGCTCTGGATCTGGTGAGCCTGAATCTTTTGTTCATGAGTACTTTCAACAGTGTTTGAAAGTGTCTGGTTTTCAGAAATGACCAAAGGTCACTTGAACCTAAGTGAAGCAAATTAAGTAGATTAAGTTTCCAACTAGTAAACCCCTACAAGATCTAGAAGGGGCCTTAGAGATTATCCAGGTTAATATGAAAACTTCAGAAAACCACATATGTACTCAGGATCCCACTTTTTTGGCTTTTATTTGTTTTAGGCAGATCTAGTTCATGCTAGGCAAACCTATCCTAACCTCTGCAGCACACACCTGGCACAGAGAGGGGACAGAGCTGAGAGACCAACTACTCCAATCTCCGTCCTTCTGCCAAGATGGCTTAAAGATATAAACACTCTGTGTTAGCATGTTTCAAGGGAGCAGCTTTTTCCATTGCTATATTAATGAGAAACAAAGGAGGAGGGGTGGAATCTCTTTGTTTTAGAAAACAATATCAATCCATTAGAAAACATACTAGATAATTACTATATGAGAGATGTGTAAAGACCTGGAGAAGTCAGTCATTTCCCTTGGTAGCTATTATGCTGTGGAGAGATGGCATCTGCACCATTCATAACTGTAGTGTACAAATTGGCACAGGGAGAAGGCCAACAGCAAGCTGTTCCAGGTAGACCAGATGTCTCGAAGGGAGGCTGTCTCTCTAGAAGTAAACACAATGTCTATTTCCTGTCACTTTCACTGTTGAATAATTAGCTATTTGGTATCTGGAATAATTATTGATAAATAGGGTAATCCTTTTAAAAAGAGCATCCCAACTGTTCTGTTCTCAGAAGGAAGAACTTTTTCAAAACACATTCTCCAAAGGCACTGTTTTTATCTCCTTTTCCCAATCATGAGCTGGTTTTGTGCTGCCAGATGTTGACTCGGAGATGAGGGAACGTGTCAGTGGCCACTCTCTTGGGGGAAAGGTAGAAAAGGTGAAGGGGGAAAATAACTGGAGAATCTAAGAAGGCCTTTGTTGCCATCATTAACAGTCAGTCCAAAGGAGGTTGAAGGATGCTGGGGAAGTAGATGGGTGGGGAGAGAGACAGACGTAAGCCATGAAGTCATACAGAGATCAGTACTCACTGGGGATGCTTGGCCAGCTTTGGTTGGGCTGTGAATCCAATGGGCATACGATTTGTTCATTCGACAAATATTTCTTAAGTTCCTTCTACATCTGGGGAAGTGGTCTAGGCATTTGGGATCCATCAGTGAAAAACAAAAACAAAACAAAAATCCCAGCCCTTGTGGAGCTCCAGTGGGAGATTCAGACCAAAAACAAAAAAAAAAAAAGGAAAGAAATCCTAAAGATAAAAATAAATTATATAGTGTGCTAGTGGGTGATAAGTGCTATGGAAACAAGAAAAAAGAATAAAACAGTTAATAGGCACTTGGAGTCCAGGATGTGAGAGCCTTTTGCAATTTTAAATAGGCTTTTTAGAGGGGGATTTTTGGAAGTGGTATTGGTGCATAGATTTGACAGGGTGGAGAAGTCAGCCATGCAGATATTCCTGGAAAGAGCATTACAGGCCGAGGGAACAACCATTGCAAAGATCCTAAAGTGGGAAGATTACCTGTAGAGTTTGAAGAACAGCAAGGAGGCCAAAATTTCTGGAGCCCAGTGAGTGTATGTGTGTGTGTGAGGGAGGGGGGCCTTGGGGTGGGGGATGAGGAGGGACGGGGAAAAAGGGGAGAGGGAAGTGGGCAGTAATAGTTGAGGTAAGAAAGATCAAAGGATAAGGGATGTAGGGTCTTGTTGGTCCTAGCAGGAGTGCAACTTCAGCTTGACGAGAATGCAGAGCTTTTGCATAGTTTACATCAGACAAGTAACATTATGTGATCTACGTTAAAAAACACACAGACACACACACACATTTTTGTCTGGTATGTTGAGAATAGATTATGGCATAAAAATAAAAGATTTCTCTTCTAAACGTATTGCCTTACTTATATGACAGGGTTGCTATGAGACTCTAATGCAAAAAAAATGCTTTAAAAATTATAAAGCATAGTGCAGATCCAAACTATAATTATTTTACAAACAACAGAGTTCAAAAGCCAAGGTCCCTCCCACCTCTTCTGATCCTTGAGTAGTAACTGCGTTCATGCAATTAAACTAGCCTATTTAAAAGAAGCTGCAGGAAAATTGGTAAGTATGTATTCAAAAAAATATAATTTTATGCCTGAGTTTTAAGTCAGTTAGATTTTGCAGATTGCTATTTATTTTATGTTCAGTTTTTGAAATAAATGCTTAAAAAAAAACGCGTTAGTACTAGGCTTGAATACTGAAGACTTTAAATATAACAACAGACCAGGAGAGGAGCAGAAGTGTGGGAACTTTAAACCCATTTCTTACTTAATCCCCTCGGAGAGCTAGACTGGAACACTGGCTGGATCTTCCAACATTTCTGGGGGTGCTCTCTGTTCTTTGCAGTGGCCCTGCCGCCAGGTGAACGCTGCTGGTGGGAGAGCACACACTTAGTGCGGCCAGCTGACCTTCACAGTCTGGGGGGAAATTTTAAAGGATTGTGGACAAGAGGCCTTGAGACTCCAAGAGGAAGAAGAAAAAGGGGCCCAATGAAGCCTGAGCTTCCCAGGAGGTAGAACTGAGTTAATGAACAGGGCTGATTATCCAAGGTAATCATGTAAAAGAGAAGGCTAGGAGGAGTTCTAGATGGCTGCAACTTGGAGTTTACTCTGCCTAAGGTGAGTGTTTATGTTTCTGTGTTTTTGCTTCTCAGGCAAGGTTTTGTTAGGTTTTGTTTTGTTTTTTTTTCTTCCTTGTTCCCTTCTCCCACCGCTCAGTTTGCAAAAGCAGCTCGCTCTGCGTGCCAGACCCCATTCTAATCCTTCTCTTCCCTTAGATTCCGAGCCCGGTTAGAATTAGCGTCTGCATCACGGGCTCCTGGGACCTTCTGTTCTATGCTCCTGGAGGAGGGAGCAGCTGTGTTCATCCCCCTACCCGCAAATGCCTCCGGTTCTTATTTGGCCGACACTCCCGCGGTGCTGCTGTCCAAAGACACACCTTCCCAGCCAGCCCAGTGGTCACGTCTCGCCCCAGCGGTTCGGGAGAAGCAGTGGGAACTCTGCGCTCCCCCAATCGAGCCCGCTGCGCCGGGCATCTCCCTTCCCTTCCCCTTGACAAACGACCCAGCCTCTATCATCCCTGCTCCTTCCGATCGCTAGTTTTGTTTACGGAGCAAACCGAGGCTTTGGGCAACCTGCGGTTGCACGGTTCTCCTTCGGCTTGGGAAGGGAGGGGTAGCGTTCACAGTTCTCCAGTGTGCCATAGACTGTTAGACCAGATCCTTCAGATCTGGAGGCACACGCAGTGGGTGACAGGAGAGTGCCCCCTCCCCCTGGGCTGGTGGGGGTGGGGAGAGGAGCAGGGACTCGGCTTGGAGAAGGAGGCAGGGAGGCAGCTGCAGTGCTGCGAGGGGTGCGTGCGCGTGTGCCCAGCTCGCCTGCTGTCTCCCGTTTCCCGGCTCCGTCTGCGCTCCTTGGTGCGCGGGGCACGGGGGTCCGAGGGCCGGGAAGCCAGAGCAGCGCCTCTCGCCCGGGCCTCGCTTTCTCTAGACGCCCGGCAGTACCCGGGGCCAGAGCGCACGGGGCGGGGCGCGAGACCCGGGCCGCGCTCCCAGCCCCCGCCTCTTGCGCCCTGCCTGGCTCCCTCTCCATTGAGTTTTCCTGCCGCGGGTGCTCATCAATGGTCCTGCTCGGGGATGCACACGCAGCTCGCGGCCGGAGGGTGGTAGCAGCCGCCGCCTCCAGGTGCAGGTTCTCTCCGGCCCCCGCCGCCACCCGCTGTCGCCGCGACTGGAGCCCTGGGCGCACTGAGGTCTTGGCCATGGGGCTGCGGAGGCTGCTGTTGTTGCTGGCGTGAGAAGGGGCGACGGAGTTGTCGCGCTCGGGGGTCCCCAGCTGCCTGCATGGATGTCTTCAGCTTTGTGAAGATTGCAAAGCTTTCGAGGTAGGGGCTGCGCGGGTTCCGTTTGCACCTAGGGCCGCTGCTGCGGGCAACTTGGTGCCTTATTTTTCGGGAGGCTGGGTAGAGGCAAAAGCCGGAAAGCGCGACGGGGCTTAAGACTGAAACGAAGTGGCCGGGGGCTGACACATTCAACTTATTTCTCACTGGCTGCTGAGGCTTGTGTAGCCACGGGTGTAGACCACACACAGAGAGGTACATACATGCCCTCACCAACACACCGATATTCACAACCATTTGTTTTCCCTAAGGAAAAGCCCCACTGGTGCTTGGGGTCCCATGTATCATTCAGGGCTAAGAGAAGGTGGTTGTAATTGCTACTGCTAGGGAAACCCAGAAGTGCTTGGAGCTTAGGTGCCTGCCTTCCAAGCTGCAGAGACCAAAAGTGCCGCCTTCCCCCCACTCCTAAATTACACCTCCACACCTCCACAGAGTTAGCGCCTAGGTTGACCAGGTGCTCCCAATGGTAACCTAAATGATGAGGTCATGGAGATAGAAGAGAAAGACTTTCAGCCTTTTTCTTTGTGTGTGTGTGTGACTATATTCTTAAGCCTCGAAAGATTTAGAAATTTTCTTCTAAGTGGCCATGTTGTTAAAACAGTAGCTAAAACTAAATCATCGATTCGGATATTTTTGCGTAGTACTGATAAAGGAGGAACATTTCCACGCTTGGGCCGCCTAGGTGTTGCCTGGCCAGAGCACTCCTCGAGGTCTTCTGCCTGCTTATGCTTCCAAAGTGTTCATTTGAGCCACAGAGTAAGGTCTGTGCTTCTTGCTATGTGACATTAACTGGGAAGAGCCCGATAGGAGCAGTCTTAGAAAACCATGCCCAACCTTCTCTGCCCCTGGAGCTCTTTATAGCAGCTACCACCAGGACGTAGGAGGTAGACAGTTGGGTTTTTCCAGGATGTAGCTTAAAAACTTACTTGCAATATGGACAGAACAATCCCAGGTTTTCCTTCAGTCCTGAGTGTCAGAGTGAGATGTGTTGATTGCATCAGGCAGGGATGAGCAGCTTCCAATCGTCCGAGGTAGAAACGTATGTTGACTTTGCTTTGTTAAATTACATTTAGACCACTTCAGAAAGGTTATGTTTGGATGTTGCCATTCTCTCTGACATCTACAGTCTTTGTTCTGCCTGCCCATCTCCACCTTCCCTTTCTACTAATATGGGCCGGTCTTCATGCCACTAGCAGATTTCCCCAGGGAGAAAGGCCCAGTGCAACTTACTCTAAGTAGACTGGAGATACACCGTTGATAGGTCTTAGAGCAGCTCAGGAAGAGGTGTTGTCCTACAGATCGGAAGACTGATGTGTTAAGCAGTGGATGATTGTGGTGTGGCAAATTATTTGCTTTCAAGCTGATCTCATAGAGGGCCATTGCTTCACACCACTATTCTATTAACTTCCTGCATGCTTCTGCCTAGGGCTAGTTTCTAAACAGCTGTCAAATAATGAACCATGGTTGGGAAGCAGCTGTGGGCAAGTTTAGAGACTGAGTGGAACCCTCTGTGTGATGGACAGAGCTACTGCTAAAGGGAAAGGGAAGTTCAACCAATAGTATAGTTCAAAGTAACCAGGATACTTTTTGGTGGCCTCAGATGCTAAAAACAGTTTAACAAAACATCTAGAGCCTTGGTTTAGTCCTTAAACTTAGGAACTTCGGAGAGCACAGTGTCATGTGTCAGTGAAAAGATGTTTCATATTCTTTTTACTAAATTCTAGGATGCCTACATGATATTCACAAATCTGAGTTTTTGCAAAACTCAAGCAAGGTTGTGGGGAGAGTGGTATCTTATTTAAAAGAGAGTTTAAAATTTAGTAAATGAATGTGAGTTTCACTTTCTATCCTTAATGTGATCCAGTAGAGTGTTTATTCTAAAGACAGAAGGTGCAAATGTTCTGAGCTGATGTGCCGATTAAGAAATCTTCCATCCATATAATTCTTCTTTTTCCTTAGTGTGAGCTCAAGGATGGTCCCCAAGCTGAGATAGAAATACCTTTAGAGGGTCATCAGCACGTAAAAACACATGTTTGCAGTTGCTTGTTTCTGCCTTGGGAGGAAGAAAGTCTTGTATGCGTTTTAAACACTGTTACAGAAATCAAGTTCTTTTCTCAAAGGTGAAGTATAAAAGTGCTTATACTGCAGGATTTTCCTGATTTCAGAATGGATAATCTTCCTAAAGGATTTAGCTTTGATCAGCATGGTTACTTGAGTGCTTAAAATTCTCTTGGTTTAGAGGCAAACACATGTAGTTACCCTGGGTCCTGGCCTTGCCTTTGGTTCCTACAAACTCGAGTTTCTAAATGTTAATTCAGAAGGCATATCTTGGAAGTGATATTTGCTTAGTGTCCTATCTGTGAGTACAGACAGTGTAATTACAGAGAATTCCAAGAGAATATTAATCGACACTGGAATAAATAAATTGCATATTTTGACTTTTTAGAGTGTCTACATTTAACTATTTGTTTCCAGACTCTATGCCCTTTTAATCGTGGGAAAAATCAGAATTCACATTGCCCCTCAATAACCCATTACCATTAAAACAAATTGCTGCCAAGTGTTAGAATTCCTGGCAAGTAGTTGGGACCCTTTACATCATCAGTAAGAGTTATGACCCTTGATTGCATCCTTCGTGGGTGGCACAGTGTGTCATGGTTCTATCTGAAGATGGTTTTTTCCGTTCTTCTAATTTTCTGGTTCTTAAACTGCTTGATAGTTTACATGCAGTTTTACTTCACTGTTTCCTTGGTAACAGTTCTATATCATTTTCCATCCTTGTAGATGAGAGCATTACAGATGATTGCTTTATAAACCAGTAATAGTATAAAAACAGGCATATATTTTTATTGTTACTGCTCTTTGCATTGACTATTTTATTTGTAAAGCAGATGCACTCTTTCAAATGTTTATAGAAGAATGCAGCCCAGTAGAAAAACATATGATTATGCCCCTTTTGCCTGAGGGAGATGATTTGAGATCCAAAACTCATAGGGATGTTATTAAATTGAGTGATATGTTCATAGATAGAGTCCCTGATTTGACTTCTTTTCTTTAAGCAAAATGGTAGACTTGATGATAATGGTTGAGTCCCCACTGTTGATATGATGATTTCTTACAGTAGTAGGTAAATTTGGGGGATGCTTTATTTTGCATTTTCTTGTAGTTGCATGGGTTATTTTGTGGTATATAGCAGTGACTAATATCTGTCATAGTAAAGAATACTAATTTTCTTACAAGTATCTTATATTTGAGGAAACATATAAAATACATATGTATAGTTTCCTTAGATTTTTATGTCAAATCCATTTAGATACTACTAAACTTCTGTCTTTTACCTTTATCTTATTCAGAATTAAATATTTTCTAGGGAAAAGGGGAAGTTAAAGAAGTAGTGCAAAAGGTCAGGGTTTTCCCGTATCTGCTATTTTTACTGAGTAATTGTATTAATATTGCTGATAATAGTAAGCTCTGGAGGCTAGCAATGAAAAACCCCCAAAGACTCTGGATTTGAATTTTATTAAAAATGCTACTTGCTCATCTTCTGAGTCCTTTCTAAGTTCTGCTGATTTTTGTGGCTGTCAGGAGGTGAAACGATGAACAGTTTCGTAACAGAACTAGATTCCTGTTTTAGGAATATTTAACTCTAGTTTCCCAAGGGTTGCTAGTTTGAAGCTGTGAAAGTCTAGTCGCTCACAGTTCTGGGAAGAAGGCGTCTAGGTCAGGCTTTGTTCCATTCCAAGCATCTCTCTCTCTCTCTCTCTCTCTCTCTCTCTCTCTCTTTCATTGTCTGGGGCAAGCAAGTTTTACCTTCTTGCTATCAGAACTTGGTACAGACTGACAGCTGCAGTGAAACTTACTTGTACTTTAAATGCATGACCTGGAAAGTCTCACTTTCTGCTTATGGTCCTTCCAGCTGTTCATTCTCTCCCTTTACATACACATACACTGTTCAACTTTAGTCTTTTTTATTTCATTTGAGGTTAACCATGGAAGTTTAGCTGTAAGAGAATGTACATTATTGGTGAACTAGAAATGTATCTTTAAGGAATGAACTTGAAACCACTGGTTTCACTCTTGGCTCAGTAAGAAAACTCAAGACCATTTAAAACCTTTGCTGAAGCATACCATCCTGAAATCTACCACCATTACCATCAAATGATCTTGAATCTTGAAAGCTAATCATAGCAGGAAAAGAACATCATGAATAGGCTAAAACAGGGGTTGGCACATTGTGGCCTATGAGCCAAATCTGGCTTGCTGACTGTTATGGCATAGCCTGTGAGCAAAATATAGTTTCTTTATTTTCAAATGGTTCAAAAATATCAAAAAAAGAATAATATGAAATTAAAATTTCAGTGTCCATAAATAAAGTTTTATTGGAACACGTGTCCATTCATGTAGGTATTATCTATGGCTGCATTTGCCTGACAACAGCAAAGTTGAATAGATGCCACAGAGACCTTATGGCCCACAAAGCCTAAAATGTTTACTCTCTGGCTCTTTACAGAAAAAGTTAACTGACCCCTGCCTGGGTTAAACAATGCCTTTTCCTGTTTTCTCTTCTTTATCGTTATCAGCACACATGTGGGCACACGCATGTCAAATTGAGTATATTATAATAAATACTTGAATTCACTAATGCACATTACCAATTAATATAGACCTTATCTTTATTGAAACTTCTGATCTCAAATTACTTCTTGAACTATTGGAAACTGACCGTTAGAAGTGGACATCTTTGTTCTACTAATTTGTTGCACTTGGAAAAAGTATGCATGCTTATTCTTTGGTCACTAAGTTGACATGATATTTTTGGGGAGCTGGAGAGTTGCTTGTTAGGGTGATGTTTGCCTTCCATAAACATCCAGTTCAAAATGGATGGAAAAAGAATGGGTGTACTACTTGTATAGCCTCAACCAATGTGTGCTGATGAACTGATAATCAAGTCAACGGGAGAATGCCTAGTATTTCCTTACAGTACACTTGAGCCATCTGGTCCTAATGGCTAATGACCTTCACTAATCTGTTTCCAAATGGAAATAAAACTAGATAAGTGGATTTAGTTGTAGTCAGAGGAATGGAGGTAGGCTGTATCAATTTGGAGTTGAGTTTAATCTAACTTTCCTATAATTTGACTGAGAGCATTGTAATGAAAAACCATAGACTACCTCTAGTTCTTTACAGCAAAAGCATATATCAAAAGTATGCTGCCTTGCTTCTGAGTAATTTAGGTCATTATGTACTTAAGCTCTGAAAATTATCTTGAAGAAATCTAAGCCTTAGTTTTAGATAACAAAGTTAACATTCCCATTTTTTTTTTCCTGGCAAAGAGATGAGAAGGGTTTTCTGCCAGAACTGTTCTTTCAGAAGTATATTTTCAAGTATGGTTTACAGAATTTGGCATAAGATAAATAGTCTATACTAAATAATTAGTGAGCGAAGTCATATACAATTCATTCAACATTTGTTGCAAACAAATTGTCATATTTGTTTAGCTGAACAATTACTGTGTCAGTACTTCAGTACTTCTTTATTGAATATAAAGGAATACAATGCACATGTTAAAAGTAAATAGCCTGCTCTTGGACTTGGTCTCAGAGAATAAACTTTTATTTCTGTTTTTACATTTGAAATTATATATATATGTGTGTATATATATGTGTGTGTGTATATATATATATATATGATTGATGGTTAAAAAGTCATCAACTTGTGTGTCTAAGGAGTCTCTGTTTTACTGCTTTAAGCTCAACAAGCAAAGTTATGATGATATTGAAATGGGTTTTTACAGATGTCAGTAAGTTTTTATTTTAGAAAGCCTTTTTTGAATGCTAGGAAAACACAATCATTTCTGTGAAAGAAATGTTTCCAAAGTTTGAAAATGAAAAGTAATTTCCCTGCAATTACAATTTACTATAGGGTTTTAATTTTTATTTTGGTAATTTTTTATAGGCTTCACAAGTTTTACGAGTTTTGCTTAATTGAAAATAATGCATGATTACCTGACAAAAATTAGGTTCAAAGAAAGCAGTAGGCAAAAGTTCATAAAATTAATGGTAAAATTTTCCCAGTGAATGTAGGAATTAGTGTATTTTTCTATTGAACTGGCACAGCTATTTATCTGGTCAGAGACTGGTGTGGGGGAGAACACACGCCATCTGGCTAATTTAACATTGGATCACATACTGACTGTGGTGATTTTACAATGATTCCTGTAACTGGAGTCCTGGATATTTGTCTCTTCTGAAATTCATGATCCAAGTTACCAGTCTTTTCCCTAGTACAGGAGTGGTTAGCAGTCTCAGCTATACAGTGGTGGAGTCTGGAATTAGTTTTGGTGTAAATCCCAGACATGCCCAACTGAACTGTGGCTCAGGGTAATGTCCTACTTCATGGCCTAGGGCCTGGGCTGGCAAACTATAACCTATCTGATGTGTTTACTTATTTTAGAAAGCTTTATGACCATTTTTATAAATAAAGTTTTATTTAAACAAAGCCATGCCCTTTTGTTTGTATACTATGGCTGCTCTTGAGAGAGTTGGATAGCTGTGACAGAAACCACATGGCTTGCAAAGCCTAAAATATTTATTCTCTGCCCTTTACATGGGTATTTTACTGTTCTTTGATCTCTCTGCCCAGTACTCAAATTTCCCTTTGGGGCAGTCTGGGTGTCAGCCTTCTTTGCTAGCCGGGGGAAGGATAGATATGGTTGGAAGTTTACCCTGAACACAGTCACACTTGCCAGCCCCACTCTGGGGTACTTAAACTGTCAGCACTTACAATACCATTTGTAGGTTAACTTAGAAGCTTTGTAACGTGCAAATTGGATCCTCCCTGTCCCCTCCGTCTATATACTTTTGAGGACAAAATCCATATTCTTTATCTTTACCCTTTTGGGTTTGGCCCAATTCACTTGGTTCCTTTGAGAACCATATTTCTCTGTACTTATTATTCCTCCTTTCCAGCCTTAATTTCCTACTCAACACCAAACACACATGTGTATACACACACACTCACACACACACAGACACACACACGTCTACCCCTAACCATGTTGAATTTTTTAGAAGTCCTAAAAAGTGCCACACTCTGAGCCTTTGTATAAACTCTTCATTTTGTCTGGAACAATCTTTATGTTGCCTCTTTTACACCTGGAAAATTCCCGTCTGTCTTTTATGTTTCAGCTTTTAATCTAAGGTTGTTCCATGTCACCTTCTCCAACCTCCCAATCCTGGGTGAAATAGCTCGACTGACATCTTTTATTGGTGAAGATAATTTCACTGCTTTAACAGATTAACCCCTCAATTTTTGTGGCCGATCTCTTGTTTGCTTGATGCACAAAACAGGTATACCTGATGGTGTGGGGGAGCTCTGCTATGCTCAGTCATTCTGAGAACCTGTAAGATAGGACTCTCTCATCTTCAGTATGCTATCCAAGATTTCCTGCACATCAGTGTTCAGCTGACAGATGAGGGGAGAGAATGGTAGAAGATTGGGTGAGAGGTTTTTAAGGGCCACGCCCAGAATTGAAGTATACCACTCTACCCTAATTCCATTAGGCAGAACTCTGACCCTATGTCACTGTGAGGCAAGCTGGGAAGTTTAGTGCAACTGTGTACCCTATCTGTGCTGGACATCTTGTGCCCTGCTCTTTTCATAACATTTCTTCATTATGTGATAGATTGCAATTTTGTTCCCAATTCTTAAATCTTCCCTGAATCCAAGCCTTTTCCATGTGACATTATAGTTCTACCTCCTAGAGGTGGAGGTACTTCTTTGCCCCATTGCTGTTGGACTTGGCCAAGTGACTTGTTTTGACCAGTGGAATAGGGACAGAAGTCACAGGGTATCTGTTTTGGTACAAGTTTTTGGTAGGAGAATGCCTTTGAGGTATTGTACATTGCTAAAAAAAAAAGAATGTAAAAAAGCAAAAAGCTCTTAACATTGCTATATGAAGAACTGCCTAGTTTAACCTGTTGGTCCTAGAAGCTTGATTCACATGGACCGGCACCATCAGGCAAACCTGTGAGCGTGAAAACAGATGCTTATTCTTGTATGACACTGTGTTATGCAGCATTGTTGTGGCAACAGCTGACTGGTATAGATTGTATTATAATTGAATCCGGTTTTGATCTGTGTCTCATTTATGAACTCTTCAAGGGCAAGTACCCTTGTATTAAACCTTCTTGGTCTGTAGTAGATACAGGGATACATTGTTCCATTGCACTTTGGTTTGTTGGTGCTTTACAGATTCTGCACTTTTTACAAATTGAAGGCTTGTGCCAACTCCACATCAAGCAAGTCTATCAGTACCGTTTTTTCAACAGCATGTGCTCATATTTTCATTATTATTATTATATCTGTTATGGTGATGTGTGATCGGTAATCTTTGATGTTACTATTGGAATTGTTTTAGGCTGTCATGAACCACACATATAAGATGGCAAACTTAATTGATAAATGTTGTGTGTGTTCTGACTGCTGTACCACTAGCCATTCCCCTATGTCTCTCCCTTTCCTCAGGCTCCCCTATTCTTTGAGACATAACAATATTGAAATCAGGCCAATTAATAACCTTACAGTAGCCTGCAAGTATTCAAGTGAAAGGAAGAGTTGCACATCTCTCACTTCAAATCGAAAGCCAGAAATAATTAAGTTTGGTATGGAAGGCATGTTGAAAGCTGAGATAGGCCAAAAACTAGACCTCTTGTGCCAAACAGTTCACCAAGCTGTGAATACAAAGGAAAAGCTCTTGAAGGAAATTAAAAGTGCTACTCCAGGAAACACACAATTGATAAGACAGTGAAATAGCCTTATTACTGATATGGAGAAAGTTTGAGTGGTCTGGATAGAAGATCAAACCAGCCACAACATTCTGTTAAGCCAAAGCCTAATCCAGAGCAAGACTCTAACTCTTAAATTCTGTGAAGGCTGAGAAAAGTGAGGAAGCTGCAGATAAAACATTTGAAGCTAGCAGGGATTGGTTTGTGAGGCTTAAGGAAAGAAGCTGTCTCCATGACATGAAAGTACAAGGTAAGGCAGCAAGTGCTAACGGAGAAGCTGCAGCAAATTATCCAAAAGACCTAGCTAAGATCACTGATAAAGATGACTACACTAAACCACAGATTTTCAGTGTAGACTAACCTTTAATTGGAAGAAGATGCCATCTAGGACTTTCATAGCTAGAGAAGAAAAGTCAATGTCTGGCTTCAAAGCTTGAAAGGACAGGCTGACTCTCTTTTTTGGGGCGAATGCAGCTGGTGACTTTAAGTTAAAGCTAATGCTCATTTGCCATTCCAAAACTTCTAGCACCCTTAAGAATTATGCTAAATCTACTCTGCTTGTGCTCTAGAAATGGAACAACAAAGCCTGGATGTCAGTGCATCTGTTTACAGCATGGTTTACTGAATATTTTAAGCCCACTCTTGAGACTTATGTTCAGGAAAAATAGATTCCTTTCAAAATATTACTGCCCATTGACAATGTACCTGGCCACCCAAGTGCTCTGAGGGAGATGTACAAGGAGACTAATATGGTTTTCATGCCTATTAACACAACATCTGTTCTGCAGCCCAATCATCAATGAGTAATTTTGACTTCCAAGTCTCATTATTTAAGGAATTTGGCTGGTCTGAAGGTAGTGAGTTATCTCAGTTGATTGTTCACAGTCAGTTATAGGTTGAACTTCTTGTTCTACTCTTTTCCACATTCTCACTACTACACATGACTAGTTTTAAAAAAAGAAATATATTTTGTACATTTATAGCTGCTATAGAGAGTGATTCTTCTGATGAATTTGGGCAAAGTAAATGGCAAACCTTCTGGAAAGGATTTGCCATTCTAGATGCCATTAAGAACATTCATGATTTATGGGAGGATGTCAAAATATCATTAACAGGAGTTTAGAAGAAGTTGATTCCAACCCTCATAGATGACTTTGACGGGTTCAAGACTTCAGTGCAGGAAGTAACTGCAGATGTGGTGAAAATAGCAAGAGAGCTAGACTTAGTGGAGCCTTAAGATGGGACTGAACTGCTGCAATCTCATCATCAAACTTGAATGGATTAAGGGTTGCTTCTTATGGATGAGCAAATAAAGTGGTTTATTGAGATAGATTCTACTCCTGGTGAAGGTGCTGTGAGCATTGTTGAAATAAAAACAATGAACTTAGAATATGACATAAACTTAGTTGATAAAGAAGCAGCAGGGTGTGAGAGGATTGACTCCAATTTTGAAAGAAGTTCTGTGAGTAACATGCTATCAAACAGCATCACATGCTACAGAGAAATCTTTCACGAAAGAAAAAGTCAGTCGATGCAGCAAACTTCATTGTTGTCTTGTTTTAAAACATTGCCACAGCCACCCCAGCCTTCAGCAACCACCACCTTGATGACTCAGCACCCACCAACATGGAGGCAAGACCCTCCATCAGCAGAAATATGACGATCCACTAAAGGCTTAGATGATCATTAGCATATTTTTAACAATAAAGTATTTATAAACTAAGGTATGCACATTGTTCTTTTAGACATAATGCTATTTCACACTTAATAAACTACAATATAGTATAAATATAACTTTTATATGCACTGGGAAACCAAAAAATTTATGTGACCCATTTTATTGCAATATTAGCTTTATTGCAGTAGTCTGGAACCACACCTGCAATATCTCTGAGGTATGTCTGTACTGAGTAAGTATTTGGTGAATTGTGAATAAATCAGAGTGAAACCATACTGTATTCCACATGATGTCAAATACTGATTATCACAGGTATGCCTGCTTCCGTATGTCATTTATCAGATTGCACTGCTCCTTCTGATTTTTAGGACCTGCTATTACTACTTATTTATTGTAGCCATTTTATCCTTGGCAGTGAACTGTTCCCTACCTCTACAGCTTGGGACCCAGCCCTATATCTGGGCCCATATCCTCTCATTCTCATATTTCTTTTCTTTCCTTTCCTTCTAGTCCTAAAAGTCCTAGTCTTCTCTAATTATATACATTTTGTCTTTAGTGCCAGGAGAGAATTATAGATAATATTGTAAAATAGATATAAAGTCTAAAGAAAATAGAAGGCTAAGTGATATCATTGCTGATAGAATTTCAAGTATTTATATATCTTTTCTTTATATGTTCAATAGCTTTAAAACTTTTTACAATAAAAGCATCCTACTTTTACAATCAGAAAAAAAATCTTTAAGTATTGTAAAATACTTAAAGATTTGATCATGGGAGGGCTTTTTTTTTTTTTTGTACTTAAATGTGATATTAAAGAACCTATGATCAGGTATTTTGCATACATTATATAGGGAAAGTGAAGTTTTAAAAAACCCCAAAGTGAAATACTATACTAAGTGAAAGGCATTGTCTTGCTAAAATATATATATTTGACCTAGAGTTAGTTTTTATATCACTCTTTTGAAATATCACACTGAATGAACACATTTTAAGAAAAGGGTCTATGAGAACTTTGCTTAAAAATTAAAATATAGCACTACCTGTGAAAAAGCAGAAGGAAATGCTTTATGCGGTGATATAGAAAGATCTCTGAATACATTTATTGTTAAGTGAAAATGTAAGGTAAAAAAAACGCTTTAAAAAGATGAGGGAGATGGAACATATATTTTTTCTTGTGTTTGCGTAAAAATGGCTGGAAGGATACACAAAAAAATAATAACATTACTTAACTCTGTAAAGTGGTAGTTCAGAGGGTTATACATGAGGGGGTGGGGTACACAAGGACATGAGTGGTTCTCCATGTACCATCCACACTTTATATTTTTATTTTATTTTTATTTGAAATGCTAGGTATCTATTACCAAGTAAAAAATAAACTTGAATTTCAAAAATGCTAAAAGAAACCCATATAAATTCAAGGATCCAAACAACAATACCCACAAATTCTTCAAATATTTTTCTGATTGTAAAGGTGGACACTTTTATTGTAAAAAGTTTCGAATATATAGAATGTATTTAAAAAGATATATAAATGTTTAAAATTCTATCGGTAATGATATAGTCAGTTAGCCTTCTATTTTCTTTAAATTTTGTAACCATTTTACAGTTAACACAAATGCACTATTCTATCCTTAAGTTTTTACAAAATATTTTGTTCCCATATCATTAAACCTTCTTTATAAATATAAAATTAACAGCTACATGTACCACAGTTTACTTAATGGTTTCCTATTTATTAACACTTAGATTGTTTCCAGTGTTTTGCTTTAGATAACAATGTGATGAATATGTTTACAGCTAAGTCTTTGGATTTCATGGGCAGAGTTTTTTCTTATGACATTAAAAATAGTATACTGAGTATTTCAAAACCCATAAAAGACAGGAGGTAATCTGAGGTGCCATTAAAATGATATTCAAATTTTATGCTAAAGTTGTGGGCATTCTACTTCCTCAAAGGTATTGAAGTTGACAAGCAGCATTTGTCACAGGAGTTAACCTAGTGACAAGACTTGAAGTACTTAGTGATGGGGAAAGCTTGAGTAATGGTATTTGGAAATTCAGGTGGATTTGAGCAAGTTGGGCCTTTGTCTCCTTATTTGTAAAATAGGAAAATTATGCCATATTCCCTCTAAGGTTAATTATATTTCAACAATTCCATTGTTTTACCATATAATGGGCAAATTCAAAAAAATTCATCTATGAGAACCTAGATTAAAATAGCTTGCAACACTATGCAGCTGTAAGAATAAAGAACAAGGAAACAGTTTATGCAGTGATATATAATGATCTCCAGGACATATTTGTTAAGTGAAAATAGTAAGACTCACAGAAGTAAATGTGCTTATATTTACATAAAAATACCAAAAGGATATATAAGAAACTAATAAAAATGGTATCAGAATGGGGGATAAGGGAGAAGAAAATCTATTTAGACAACAGAAAGAAGATTGGGTAAATATGATTTCCCAAAATGTGATAAAATGTTGAAAAATCAACCCCAGAGAAAATATAAATTGCTAACTCAGACAGTTCTAACCTGAATTTCTTAGTTTTCTCTATTGTGAATGAATGAAACATAAGAGATAGTTTAATATATTAAGGATATATATTGTACAAGTACAATAGAAATTTCAGATCTATAAAATTTTAATAACTTTTACTAGCAAATTAAGATAAAGCTGGAAGATCATATCATTATAAAAATGATCTGTTACTTTTTGCATAGAATTTAGTATTCTGAAGCAATTTTTTTTTCATTTTTAATATCAAGATAAGGTTTTCTCTGATGGAGATATAAACAGAAAAATATTTTTATGTTCCCCACCTTTCAACCAGGAAAGATTATAAGTTTTTTCAACTTAAATTTTATTAATTGTTGACAGCAGTCTTCAAAATCTTATCCTCTGATGATCTTCTGTTCACTAAAGGGGACAACTTGATGTTTTCTAGAGAACCACATTCCGGGGATAATTTGATTATGATGCCATTAGTTCATAATTTGGCTTTCCGGTTGAGATCACGTTAACAGGCTGAAGAATAGAGTGTTATTTAAGTAAGTTGATGAAACACACATAGGAGGCAATAAAGCATCTAATCCTTCTCTACTGGTTAGTGCTTTACTTTTTCTCCCTTTCATGCCGATGTGGTCATGTAAACTCCATAAATTTCATGTATCTACAATATAGTGATGTGTTAAAAAGGCTAGCTATTATAGGTATATGTGCTAACAGTTTTTAAAGATCATCTGAATGCAAGAACATATATGTATAACACTATACTGTACATAATTCATAGTTTTATTGCTGGCCTACAAGTCATTTTAGATTTTTTGCTGTGTCCTAGAGTTGGCAAACCATAGCCTGTGGGCCTAATTCATTCAGTTTCCTGTGTTTGTGTTAAGCTAAGAATGGTTTTTACATTTTTAAATGGTTCCCAAAAATCAAGAGGAGAATAATATTTCATGACACGTGAAAATTATATGAAATTAAAATGTCACTGTCCATAAATAAAGTTTTCTTTGGAACATAACCATCCCCATTCATTTATGTATTGTCTACAGTTAAAACAGTAGAACTGAGTGGTTGCTACAGAGACCATATGGCCTACAAAGTCTGAAATATCTGCCCTTTACAGAAAGTTTTCTGGCCCTGGTCCTATGTCATCAAATATCATCACATGATTCTTGTTGGAAACAGAGGGAATTACAAATGAATATGTAGATACAGATTTAGATATATACATATTTTTACCTTTAGATAATACAACTTTGCACTTACAGATGTTTCTCTGTATAAATGTTCCCACTGTAAAGAGTTCTTTCTCTTCTCAAATAGTCATTAAACAATTTGAATAGGAATTGTGTTTTAAATATTTATATTCTCCT
The DNA here is from genome assembly GCF_037993035.2 of Macaca fascicularis. Classification (NCBI taxonomy): domain Eukaryota; kingdom Metazoa; phylum Chordata; class Mammalia; order Primates; family Cercopithecidae; genus Macaca; species Macaca fascicularis. The sequence continues at coordinate 11,915,610 of NC_088395.1, forward strand.
GCCATGCTCACTTTCTTTCCCACAAAGGAGATGTAATAGCCCACACTCGCTATGCAGGAAATGATTAAAAGCAAACAGATAATAAATTGGGTTCCCCTTTGTCCACTGGTTGCTCTGCTGAGACAAGTAGATCCTTTGAAGGGAGGTGTGGAAACCACACTGGAAAAGTTGGCTTGCTTCAGAGGAGAGATGAAATAGAAGGGGATGTGGCCTCCCAGCCCTGCCCTTCCAGGTTATCCAGCTGCACCTGCTTCCATGGGAGTGGATGTCAACACTCTACTACAATATGGGTCATTTATTTAGAGACACCTATACTTAGTAAGACATGTATACCCTAAATAGCTACTATGTTTTAAGTGAAAAATGTCATCCTCAGTATACTTTCTTGTTTTGAGTTTATCAGGACATTTTAGCTGCCAGTAAATCAATGCTTGATTAAAGGGGCTTAAACAAAATATTCCTAGATGCATGTGATTCCTGGATTGGGGTTCATGGACTCAGTGAAGTCAACAATGATCCAGGTGTTTTCCCTCTTCCTGCTCCATCGGCCTCAGGCTTTGTCACCTCGTGGGTGTAATGTGGTTGCCACAGCTCCAGGCTGTGGTTCAGAGGCATGAAGCAGGAGTGGCCAGAGCACTGTTAGCATTCTCTTTGTGAGGCTATTTCTTTTAATCATGGAGGGACATCTTTTCTAGAAGCTAGAATTTTCCCTTAGAGAGTCTCATTGTCCAAAATGGGTCACATGGTCACACCTAGCAAAGGGCAATGAGATGGTCTTCTGTGGCTCACCTTCACAGAGGCCCAAACATTCAGAATCAGGGTTCTAGCAGCATGGGGGAAGAAAGGAAGAGGAGTTGAGAAAGCAATCAACATGCTGTTCTTCTTTAATAATTTCATTTTTATTCAGAGATACACTTGGAAAACAATAACAAGGCTATTGATTGCAGAAGAAAAACATCCATCTGAACATCACCCCCATATTCTGGTAGAAATATATTATCCTTATTGCCTTATGACCAAATTGAAAGTATATTCATTAAGATGCTGTCAGCAGCAAGTAATAGAAAACACAACAAAAATAGATTAAAGAGGAGGACAATTTTTTTTATCTCACATAATCCAGAGGGCCATTTTAGGGTTGGTAAACTTGATTCAAAGTGTCTGGGTTTTTTTTTTTTTTTTATCTCACATAAGAAATCCAGAGGGCCACTTTAGGGTTGGTAAACTTGATTCAAGGTGTCTGGGTTTTGACATCGTTTTTGATGTGCCATGTCAGCGTGTTGGCTGAACCTCATGGATGCAGCTGGAAACCATCATTCTTAGCAAACTATTGCAAGAACAGAAAACCAAACACTGCATGTTCTCACTCATAGGTGGGAATTGAACAATGAGATCACTTGGACACAGGAAGGGGAACATCACACACAGGGTCCTATTGTGGGGAGGGGGAAGGAGGGAGGGATAGCATTAGGAGATATACCTAATGTAAATGACGAATTGATAGGTGCAGCACACCAACAGGGCATATGTATACATATGTAATAAACCTGCACGTTGTGCACATGTACCCTAGAACTTAAAGTATAATAAAAAAAAAAAAAAAAAAAAAAAAAAAAAGAATGGCTGCAATAGCTCCGGTAGCATATCCTCACAAAAAAAAAAAAAAAAAAAAAAAAAAAAAAAGACCACAGGTGAGGAGAGGGAAGCAGGGTATGTTTTGTCCATGCCTCTTTTTTTGAGAGAGTGGAGAATTTTCTCAGAAACTTCATAGCAGAGTTCCCCAATCTTTCATTGTCTAGAATTGCACCATGCCCCCCGTGTGTTTCCTAAACCTACCCAGTGAGAGGAATTGACATGGCTAGTTTAGACTTGCAGACATGAGCAAACTGTGTTCTGCAAGCAAATGCAGTCCACCACCTGTTTTTTAAATAAAGTTTTATTAGAACACAGCCATTCCTATTCATCTACATATAAATTTTTGGCTGCTTTTGCAATAAAATTACTGAGTTGAGTAGTTGCAAGTGAGACAATATGGCACATAAAGCTTAAAGTATTTACTGTCTGGCCCTTTACAGAAAAAGTTTGCCAACCTCTGTTTAAGAGTCCCAGTGATTCTCAACTGGAGGACAGATGTTGTGAAATGCCCCTGGGGTGTTTTAATTGTTTATAATGATGAGGTGGAGGTCCTATTGACATATAATGGGAAGGGACCAGAGATTCTAAACATCCTAACATGAGTAAAACAGTTTTACATTATGAAAAGTTGTCCTTCTCAAAATAGCAGTGGTCCTTCATTGACAAACACTGGATGATATCAATTAGGGTCTATTTCTAGTGTGAGAGAGGGCCGCAGCTCTCCCTACCTCTGTTCCACTGCCAGCCCAGCAAATGGCCATCTGATACCTCTGCAAAATTGAGACTCTGGGAGGAAAGAAGGAGGGGAAATGACTGCTGGTTAGGCAACGAAGAGCTCTGGCTCTAGAGAGCAGAGAGGATTTGCTGAATTGATATCTAAAAAGGGGTGGTTACATGGATACCTAATAATTATGAACTCACTCATTGGCTGGCGACAGTGGTTGCCCTAATGGGGAATAGCTCAAAATGCTGGAGTTATACACAAGTGGGAAATGTACTTCTCTGTGTTCCATATACTGCAGAATTTGAGTTCACAAATAACTGAAAAGGTCTTTTCATGCTTTTCTGTAATGAACAAATTATCTTCAACAAGCATGTACTAATCATATGATTGAAAGTAACTTTATAAAGATAATACACAATTAGGTAATTGAAAATAATTTTCTTAGTGTTTATGAGGAAACCAATTAAATTCTTAGACAACTTTGTTGTTTGGGTATCATGTTGAAAATAAATTTACAATCGTGCATTTCTTCTTCCTAAGCATTTTCTCACTGATTGAATAAGGCATAATAGTTCATAATAAAAATGTCTCAGCTACAGTTTTTACCATATCTACAGCCATAACCACAATAAATGAAGGCATGAGAAGAGGTATGAAATATATACTGAATATTCCCACAAATGGGCAGGTATAGATGCTCACATGTTAAATGAATCAGATGTTTGATGATTGTAGTACTCTGATTTATTTGACCAAAACCCACAGTAAGAAATTTGTCTTCCATTGTTACCTAGTCCACATATATACCATGTGTGTATGTGCATGCATACACATGCACAATTAAAACAGAAGTTCTGCAAAATAATATTGAGTTTGATAAAACCTGATTGTTTCATTTTATCCTTTTTTATATTCTGCTTATTATAGCCTATTAAAGTGGCTTCATGACCCACTTCCCCCAGTAATTTGCTGCCCATGTTTGAAAAACACAAGGATTGTGGATGTGTGATTTGTTCCCCTTCTGGGAACTCTTCCCTCTTCTTTCTGGAACATCACTTTTTTCCTTTTGGGGTCTTCTCGTTCTCTAGATCAACCATACCTCATATACCCCCATGGCTACTGATCATCAGACTTCAGGACCCAGGCTGAGCCAGTGAGAGCTTGACCCCAGAGTTTTATGAACTTGAGTTGACAAAGAAAGGCTTTGTTCCTCTATGGTGACAAGCCTTTAGGAATGTAAGTCCAGAGCTCCCTGTAACCATAGGTGTCAGTTCCAGGGACCTCTGCCCGAGAGCTAGCATCTACTGAGAGGCTGGGTGAAAGGACATTTGCGGCTTTGGATCCAGCCCTGTCAGAAGCCAGTATACCTTGGTGGGTTTACTTGTACAAGTTGTTTTATTTTTTCTTAATTTATTCTAAGATGGTCTCTGTCCTGAAAGGGCTCTAAGTCATATACGTTAACCAGTACACAAATGGTTAGCCCTGGCGATGGCCATATATTGATTCCATGGTAGGATTTGATTGGCAAAGAATCTTCTCTTGCATCTGGAGTGGGCTAAGCTTTTTGAATGACAGAGCCATTGCTTACTTTAGTGGGTCAAGAGGTGTGAGTGTATTACAAACTTATAGAAGATAAACTTACTGTGTATGTATATGTGTGTTTGTGTGTATACACATGCTCATGTGTGTGTAGAAAGAGAATGGGGAAATAAAAATCAGGAGAAAGGAGGGGAAAAAAGGAAAAGTAGACAGGGAGAGATTTGTTGACAAAAACTGATGTTATCATTAGCCAAAAATTCCATTTCCTCCGAAATTCTGCCTGTATTCTTTTTAGTGTCTGCAGAGATGTGACTCCTAAGACTTGAGAGTGTATTCCAATTTTAAATAAACAATTTATTGTTTGAATTAGAGGTTATCAGATTGGGCTGCAAGATGAGGATGTAGGTAGAGGTTCCCAGTAGTTGTAAACATCCTACCAGAAAAGAATCTTTGTCTCTCACTTACCTAAATGAGTACAGTTGACACTGTAGACACATTGGATCTTTGAGTCTCTAAAGTGCCTTGTCTAAACTTCTGTCCTTACATCAGTAACACTTGTTATTTTTTAAGACTGTTTTGTGATGCATAATACTCATGTAAAAAATCATAGGTGTAGACTCAATGGATTTCCACAAACTGAATATATCTGTGACACAACTACCAAGTTCAAGAACTAGAGTACAACTTGAACTCCAGTGGTCTTTCTTGGAGCTCTTCCTGAAGTTAATCACTATCCTCCTGATTTCTATCCTCTGTCTTTGAACATAATATCAATGGAATTATATAGATGTGTCTATCTTTTTTTCACTTAAGTCATGTTTATTAGACACATCTTTGTGTGTAGTTGTATTTCATTTATTCTCATTGCTGTACAGTATTCTATTGTATGAATATCCCCAATCTATTTATCCATTCTACTGTTTATGTTAAACAGAGTTGGTCTGATTATTCTCATGCCTGTCTTTTGGTGATCGTATGTGTTTCTACTGAGCATATTCCTAGGAGTAGAACTGTTGGCTCTGTAACTATCTTTGATAGTCACTCCTATTCTTCTCTCCCCTCACTTTTTTTTTGTAAATTCACTGTTATCTAACCCCTACATTTGGCAGAGAAACTGTTGCATACGAAGTACATGCCTTCTTGAACAGTCTGAAAAGGTTTTTGTGCTAGACCTATAATATTTAAGCTGGAGCAGGATGAAAGTGCTCAGGCAGGCTATTGGCCAGCCCATTTGATTTAACAAGGTAAAGCTACTGTACCCAAACCACTCCAAAATGTCTAATGTCTGCAATACCAAAATCCCTTAAGCCCTGCTCTTGTAAGGTTTCCTCCAAGGAGTGACACAGGGACCTAAATTCATTCTGTCTTGTGTATCCATCATCTTCAGCATGCAGCTTCAAAGACATGCATACAGCAGGCTGAGTTTGAAAGGGAGTGTGGAGTGGATGAGAAGGCTCACATCCCTTAGTGAGAACCTGTTCTGAGGCTAGATCTGACCACAAGAGGCTAGGAATTGTAATTATGGGTGCCGTGAATACGAGAAACTGGTCTGGTGACTAGCTGACCAATCTCTGCCACAGAGATCTCCTTGGAGTTCCAAGAGCTTTATTTTAATGCTCCTTTGAGAGCTTGTACCTTCTCAGTGTTGTGAGCTCCCCTGGGCGTGGGTAAAGTCTGGATCTTAAGGACTATTGCTGTTTTACTCTCACAGTTGCTCTAGGCTTCTGCAATATGTCTCCATGTTCTATATTCTTTTATAGAAGTCTGGCAGTAGAATATATGTATTTCATGTTGGAGAAGATTTGGAAGATAGATATAGTGAGTTCTGATAGAATGTGACATATGCATTCTTAAAATTATGGCATTATGCAAAATCATGCAATGAAAAACACCAGGCTTACAGGGACAATGGGTGAGAGACACAACACTTAAATTACTCAAAAACTTTGTCAGTGACACATGTTTAAAAGATAAGAAGCTAATAAAAATGACAGCACACCTCTTCACAAATTGAATGGTTAAGAAATATGTTAAGTACTACAATACCTATGGCGCTTTCCCTTGAAAAGCCCTGAGGTTTGCTTGTGGAGGTGGGTGTGGAAAGAGTTGCAGCTTGTGACTGGGAAGGGCTGGAAAGAGGGTTATCTAAACCTCTGAGGGGAAGTTGTAACACCAGATGGGAATAGGCGTGGCTCCTAACACATGCTGTGAACTGAGGTATCTGTAGATGTTGAAGGGTGTGTGTGTGTATGTGCCTGTATGTGTCTGTGTGCACGTGTTCCTATGCAGTTGTGTTCTGGTGAGTGTAGTTTTCTGAGTTCATAGTGCTTCTCCCAGATGAAATTGTCCATAAGCAAACACAAACTTTGCATTGTAATCAAATTGTTCCCTAATGTATTAATTCAATTGAAATAAATTCACATTTATAAAGCAAGTGTTATAGCAGAACTACCCATACCTGGATAGTGCAAATGGTTACAGGTAGACACACTATGGCATCTATTTGTTGCAATAAAGTTCTGATTAGTACATACCTGCTTATATGTGGATATGGTTAGCACCATGTTTTTGACCACCATTATTCTCAAACCAGGTAATCTACTTCTAGGTAATTAAGAACTGACTGTAGTTTGGAATCTACTGTTGCTGGAGTAATGTGTTGATTTTGTTCTGTTTCAGGGGAGTTCCTTTGTATTTTCCGTGTAATGTTTGCTCTTCATTGGTAATCAACACAACTCATAACTAACCCTTAATTCGGTGGTTCCTCTGTGGTTTTTATTCCTTTAATATACAGGAAGATTACTCTGTTTTCCTAATACTGCCTCAAGATATAATTATCTTTCAGAGGAAGGCAGAAGGGTATCACATTCTTTAGAATATCCCTGTGTCAAAATAAGTCATAATTTCTGGTACAAAATAGATCAGTTTTATATTTCATTATTTGGCTTGACTGTGCAATGATGTTCAGGGCTTAGAATATTAGTGTTATTATGAGTACTGGTAATAGCAATGCTCTTTGTATTAGTAATCACCAATGATATTAGAAATGTTAGTATAATAAGGGTATTACTAATATGGTTACTAATATTAATATTAGCATTAATATTGTTACTTAATTCTACAATTTTATTGTTACTACCACTACTTCATACTATTTATGTTAGTTATTACTTTGCCACTTCCAGAACCTGTAATATTACCCCAAGCCTCTACCTCCTACTGCTGCTGCTGCTGCTGCTGTTTCCACTACCATGAGTACCTCAACTGTACTGAGGGCTTATTGTGTCCCAAGAACTTTTTTTTTTTTTTTTTTTTTTTTTTTTTTTTTTTTTTTTTTTGAGAGAATGTCTTGCTCTGTTACCAAGGCTGGAGTGCAGTGGCACGATCTTGGCTCACTGCAACCTCCACCTCCCAGGCTCAAGCCATTCTCCTGCCTCAGCCTCCCAAGTACCTAGGACCACAGGTGAGCACCACCACACTGGGCTAACTTGTATTTTTAGTAGAGATGGGGTTTCACCATGTTGGCCATGCTAGTCTCCAATGCCTGGCCTTCAGTGATCTGCCTGCCTTGGTCTCCAAACGTGCTGGGATTACAGGCATGAGCCACTGCACCCAGCCTGTCCCAAGAAGTTGATGAGCATTTTATAAACAATAACTCGGGTATTTAATCATCATAACAACCCAGTGAGATAGGTTCTATTGTTATTCCTGTTTGATAGAGGTAGAGGACACTGAGGGTCGGAAAAGATAAGTAACTAACTTATCCAAGGAAGAAGCAGAGTTAGGACTTGACCATTGCTCCGAAGTCCCTACTTGTAACCACTTTCTATACTGTAGAAATTAATGCCACTAGGATATGCTGTCATTATCTGCCTCCTATGATCACTGGGATCTGCATTTTAAAATAATAATGCCATTTCTCTTACGACAAGAAGAATTTGTTTTGTATTTTATATGTTTCTAGAGCTATAGAATTAAATTCAAATAGTCTCATTTCCAGTAATGTTAGTATTAATGAAAGTGGTTTCTTTCCTCTCTTGAAACAGAGATTTTTATCACTCCTACCAAAGGAAATAAATCAATAGGCATTTCAAAAGTCCCAAGTAGCCCTGTTTTTCTACATTACCATCCTATTACTTATCCCTTTCCTTCATTTTGACCCATACTGCCTTTGTACATTTTGTTTCTGCATTAAATGAATGTGATCTAGTAAAAAATAAAAAAGAAAAGAAAAAACAATGGCTGTCATGAGATGTCAGAGAATGTAAAAAAGTCTGCATTGTGGAAGTTAATATTAAATTGCAGGTAAAACTAGTTATTTTCCTTCTGGAATAATTGTTGGAGGGTCTGATTAATAATTTTCAGTGGCATGTATAATTAACTCTAGGGTGGGAACAGGTTTCTCATATTTAACAGTGTTTTCCAGTTAGTAACAATGTACCACTCAATTGAGATGGGGTGTGTGTTCCACTTTGGACCACACAATAGTAAGCTTAAGAAAGTTGGTGATGGTTTCTAAGAATAAAGTAAAGAGCCTTATAAGAATAGAGGCTTTAATATTACTGCAGCACCTTCTTCTTGGAACAGCTGTGGTTGCATAAGGTGTATTAGTTGGGAGACCAGATTCCCCACTCAGAATGCAACAGTAAATTGGATCCAGATTGTTCTATAAGCAGATGCATGTTTTTATTGGTGATTCGCTTCCTGTTTATCATTTTCAGTGACATTTACAATTAGTGCCCTTGAAACTGGGGACCACAAGTGCCAGGGAGTGTTAGTTTATGTAGTGGTGAGTCACAGTGGTGATAACATATGCTTTCAGATTTACTGCCCACCATAGACACCCTGACGGCAGCATCTGGGGTTTAGTCCCAGGCAACTCAAGGAAGAAAATCTGGGAAGACTCTTCTGTTTCTACCCCTGGACAGTGGCATGTCCCCTTTCCTGTGGTGAACATGGCATTTTCAGGTCAGGGAGATTCTTCTATGACCCAACATACACTCTGCTTATGTTATAAAATGGTGAAATTTCACGTCTTTCTTTTCCCTCTAATTTCAAATCTTATGGGCCATATAACTCATCCAGCTGTTATAGTATTTACCTTTGTGAATTTCTTCACTACTAAAATGACCAGATTGACTGTATTAATTAAGAATTTTCCTTCATCTTGTAAATATCTCACTAGTAACATCTCTTGAGTCCTCCTTATGTCACATCATAAAAAGAAAGGAGGAAGGAGGGAAAAGAGGGCACAATTTTTATGTACAGGTGAAAATGAAATAGATCGTTGCCAGAAGATGGTTTCCAAATGATAAATGGAGCCATTGGGTTCCAATTAGGGACTTGAAACCTCCCCAGTACGTGGGTAGCCTGCAACAGAGATATCCAGGGTCTAATGATATTTGTTGGTGAGATTTTTCCAGGAGGTTGAGCAAGATAAACCATTCCAATTATTTCGTCTCCTTTTCTGGAGCTGTGTTTCTCCTCATGTTTCCTATTCTTTGGGCGTGTTTTTAGGGTTTTGTTTGTTTCTTTGTTTGTTTTTATTTTTTTGCTTAAGCCCACTTTTTTTTATTCTTGATAGTCATAATTTTTCACAATTGAATTTTTTTTTATTCCAGTGACCCTTTACAAAAAAAAAAAAAATAGCATGACTCTTGAGACCTTGAGGTTTTGAAGTTTGATTTTTATAGCAGTTTTCGTTCTAAGTCCCCTCACCTAGTTGAACTGTAGCCATTAGGGTTTTCATTCAATGCCAGGCAGTGTTTACACTTGCCAACGTGCTATTCCTTTTGCCATTAAGGATAGTACTATCCAACAAATGACTTCATGGGCCTCAGCATGTGCTGATTGTTGGAAAAATACAATCAATATTAACTATACTACTCTTTCCTAAGCAACCACTAAATGTTGATCAAAACATACAAAAGGCACAGGCCTACCTTTGATTACTTTTTAGCAGCTTCACATCAGCAAGAATGAGAGGTAGTCATGTTTCAAAGGAATTAAGATCATAGAAGTAATTATCAAGGGTTCCAACATTTGGCTGATAAGAACCATTTTTTACCATCTCATGGGATTTGGTCTCACTTGCAGAAGCAGTTTTGTGCATACACTATTGTTTCCCTTTAAGAGAAGTTGGTAGGATGGTGGGATTTTAATTCAGGAAAACGAGTATCAAGTGGTAGCCACTTAGATCTGGAAAACCTCTCAAGGGAATCCATTTTCCTCAGGCTTTTAATGACTTCTTATGCAATTCAAGCGTGGAAGTTGTGCCTATGGCCAATGGAATAATTCTGAAATGCTTGGGAAATAATCCAAGGCACAGGGACAGGGCACTTGTATTTTATGGGAAGGTGATTTAATGGACTTTCCGGCTACAGCATTTTGTTTCCAACAGCTTTTGGGATCATGTGTCATGTGTTCGACATGAACAAAGATAACTTTATTTCATATATATTAAGAAAACCTTTAAAGTAAACAAATTATTTGTCTTCTAGGAATAAATAGATCACATCATCTGGGATGGGTGATAATACTGTTTTTCAGTAAGTCAGTTGTTCTCAATGAAGGAGTAGGGGTTGGGGTAAGGACAATTGTGCCCCCAGGGGCCATTTGAACATGTCTGGTGACATCATCTTTGGTTGTCACAACTGGGAGCGGGGGAGCTACTGGTATCTAGTGGCTAGAGGTCAGGGATGCTGTTATGTACCTTACAATGTGCAGGGCAGCCCCCATATGACAAAAAAATGATCTGACTCAAAAAGTCAGCACTGCCAATATTGAAAAACCTGGTCTAAAGGTTTAGAGGAGGCAGAGCCCATAGATGAAAGGTGTCTAGGACTCGGAACAACTGTGCAGAACAAAACACACTCTCCTTCCTTTGCCCATAATTTCACTGGACTTGGATAATGAAAAATAAATTTCAATTGAGTTAAGTCACTAATACTTTGGAGTCATTTTGTTATGTCAGATGGCTTATCCTGCTAATAGAGATTCAAAGCCAGATTGGGGGGGAAAAAAAAAAACCTCTCCAATTTGCAGTGTGATCAGAATGCCATCTGCATGCAACTTAAATGAATGGCACAAACTTTGTTGTGATGCAATCAAACACAAAACAGCAAGAAAATATAATTTGGGAAGGTTTTTAGATGCTCCTGTTTGAAGCAGGGGAAACAGATTTTATTAGATAATAAGTTAGTTCAAGTTTCTGAAAATTATTTTTGTATGCTTTTGAGATTTTTGAGATTTTTAGAGGGTCTTAAAGGCACTGACTTCTTTTTTTTTTGGAGACAGAGTCTCACTCTGTCATCTAGGCTGGAGTGCGGTGGCATGATCTCGGCTCACTGCAAGCTCCGCCTCCTGGGTTCACACCATTCTTCTGCCTCAGTCCCCTGAGTAGCTGGGACTACAGGCGCCTGCCACCATGCCTGGCTAACTTTTTGTATTTTTAGTAGAGATGGAGTTTCACCTTGTTAGCCAGGATGGTCTCCATCTCCTGACCTCATGATCCGCCTGCCTCGGCCTCCCAAAGTGCTGGGATTACAGGCGTGAGCCACTGCGCCTGGGAAGACACTGACTCTTTATTAGGTCTTATTTCACTTCACAGAGTTTCTTTCATCTTCTTCAACATAGCACATCCCTAATACAACTGTTAAATTTATAATTCATGATGAGGCTTGTATTTTGACTCATATGTAAATGTGGTGTTCTAATGCCATTTATTATTCTCTCCTAATAAATAATAAATAGACTAGACATATGTATATGTGACAAGAGAAGAAGATTGTTCAAGATAGATTTAAGTAAACAGTGATTAGTGGAATCTAGAAGAAACAGGAAACCATATATATATATATATATATACACACACACACACACACATATATACATATATATATGCATGATCCCCCTAAATAGAAAGGAAAGGGGTAGTGGGAAATAAAGGTGTTTGTTTAGTTTTCTGGACTGGAGGAAAACTAAAGAGGAGCCTAGCAAGAAAGGTGTTGGTTTAGTTTTCTGGGCTGACCAATAATCAGTGTCATTGGGATATCTACCAAATTGCATTAATTTGAAGAGACCATCAGTTGCAAGGCATCTAAATGCAATACACCTTTTTGTGTATATTGCTAATAAATTAAGACATATGTTTTTATCACTTAGATCATAGGTTGACAAATTGGCCCACAGGTCAAATCTGGCCCACCGCCTGTTTTTATAAATAAAGTTTTATTGGAACACAGCCACATCCATCCATTTGTGTATTTCTATGGCTGCTTTCCTACCACAATAGTGAAGCTGAATAGTTGTAAAAGAGATTGTATGGTCTATTAGGTCTAAACTATTAATATGTACCATATGTCTCATTATAGAAAAAGTTTACCAAACTCATAGACTTTTATACTTCTTGAGTTAACTTTTTGACTAAGGCATACATTTTAATCATATAATACTTTTGTGCATACAAAAAGAGTGACATATAAGCAAACAAGTTAGTTAAGCTGTTTGTAAGATTTTAAAACATATGACATTAGAACTTGACCCATACGAATCACTTTTCAGTGGATGCAAACACAAATGGATGAGAGTTGTTGTGTTCTAATAAAAGCTTACTTACAAAAAACAGGCAGTGGGCCAAATTTGTCCTGCAAGCCAATTTGTCAACCTGTGATCTAAGTGATAAACCATTTCAGATTTAAATCTGAAATCAGAACCATAATTTTCCACAAAATATTTTCCTCTGTGCCATGAAAAGTATAGATACAGCATTGCTTGAATGAGTATTCCATTATTTTCTTCAAGCCTCCAAGATTTGCTTCCAAGCTACTGAAGCCCATTCTTCATGCTTTGATTTAGACACTTTCTTATCTTTCCAGAAATTTTCCACAGTTTTTTTTTTCAGTGACAACAAGGTCTCCTATTATTTCTTCAAATGGTCTTGAAATAGTTGGTTGCTTGAAATGGGGAGGAATTATGGTTGTCAATCATAACCTGAGAAATAACCAACCAATTTTGCTACCTCCACGTAGACAGACATTTGAAATTGCCATTTATTATAAGATGAACCTGGAATCTTTAAAATGCAATAGATATGTGCATGTTAGCATCCATGAAATACTGTAGCTTGTTTGTTGCCCTGCAGATGAGGAATAGTTTGGATTCCGGTTAATTGAAGGGAGAGAAGAAAGAAAGACTCCTGTCACATGTTATGTTCCGGCAGGTCTTACTTGTATACTTGAAATTTTATGTTTTCTCTTTGCTTTACTTTATCAAGCTGAATAGATTACTTTTTACAATGGCTCAAAATAAAACTTCATGGAAACATTCTTCATAAGTCTCTAGATTTTAAACTGCTCCATTCTTCTGGGAGCCCCAGTAATTCAGACTGATTGCAGTGCTGCTTGGTGGCGACAGAGGAGCTCCACTCCCGCGGCTCCAGCAGCTTGGCCCTGGGGCCTGAGTAAAGCTCCCACTCCAGCAGCCACGGGATCTAATGTGAACTCTGGAGCTTAACTCATCTCTCTCCTCTTTCCTGTACATAATATAAATGGTCTGTGAACATCTAGAAACCCCTTGTTGGGTTAATATGGTGAGATCATTCTTTGAGTGGCTTTCCATTCACTGGTGTGATTCAAAAGAGGTATGCCTAATGAGCAGGTGTTTCCACTTGTTCTCGGATTCCTAGATGATAGCGCACTGCACTTCAGAGAAGTTTCCTGCAGGGAATGGTTGTTAGAAAGCATCTGAGGGTCTGTTAAGTGAAGATGTTCTTTCCTGTCTCAGGGTACTCTGAAACCACTTTTTATTTCCCTGGCAGTTTAGGGTCATAAGATTCTGTAACCTTAAATACAGTTGACGAGAGGCTGCTAATTTCCAGTACTCTCTTTCTGGATGGGACCCTACACAGTGAAAAGGCAAAGGACTCAAGCAAGTGGAGGAGCCTAGCAAGAACAGCCAGCTTTGAAATGCATCAGGCAAGGATCAGGGCTTGATGATAGGGCCTTCTACTGTTTGTGCATCCCTGTTTGGCATGCAAGTTCTATTTATTTTTATTTATTTTGCTGTATGACAGATATGGTTATATAAGCAGCTTTCAAAATGAGGCATAAAACTTTTGATTTTCTCATCCTTTGCTTTTCTGAGATCCTGGAGGCCTTTTTTAAAGAGCTGAGGCTGTTTGACACAGCAAAAAAAAAAAAAAAAAAAAAAAAAAAAACAGAGAAATCAATCAGTTGCACTTTAGAGTAGAGCTTGGGGTATGTGCTTCTAACTTGTTCAAGTTGGAGAACTACCTTACAACTTGGCAAGCTACTGGAGATAAAAGCCAGAGTTGTAGTGGTTACAGAGTCAATTTTTCAGAGTCAAAATCAAACAAAGCAAAATCTGTTGTTGACCCAGAAGCCAAAACCTGGTTGAGCGGTTCTTTGATGCAAGCCGATGAGCATGGGACTTCATATCTGGTCACCATGACTTAAAGGAAACCCAGAGGTTTCTTGGATTCATTAACTTATAGAAACAAGGAAAGTCATGTCAACGGTTACCAGAGACTTGGGGATGAAAAAAGAGACTGACAATAGCTAAACACAATCTGGCTATCAGGTACAGTCATTCTCAGAGATTAAGAGGCTGGGCCCCAGAGGTCCCTCTCTGCTTGGCTCCTGGTCATACCACAAATCCTGATGCCAGTTACCCTCCTCCCATCAGCTCTTAACACAGACTTACACTGGTTATGCCCTTTAGTGAAGCTCTCTTCCCTTGAATTTCTGCTGGCACAGAGAGCTACCATATCAGGTCACCAATGCCTGATAGTGGTACATTGTTGATGCTTTAGGGTTAGTTATGTCTTAGAATAGTCTATCAAGCTTGTCCAACCTGCCTTATTTTGCTGTTTTTGTTGTTCTGTTTTGTTTTGTTTTAGGATTTTAGCAGCCTGAAGCCATGGTTTTTAAGTTTCTGTCTCCAGTGATAAGAAAAAAAAAAAAGGATAAGGAAGGGGCTTTACTGGCTCAACCAGTAAAAGAAACTAAGAACTCATGACTGTATTCTCTCCCTTGGACACCCCTGGTTGATGCTGACCTAGCAGGCTCCAGTTTCTTTGTTGAAGTCTTTTCTGCAGCAAGAAATGAAGTTCAGATCTCAAGTCCTTACCTAAGTACCTTATCTCTTGCTCTCTTGTTGTAAACTGCTTAAACAAGACCTTTTCCTGTGTTCATATCAGAATCACCTTGGAGGACTTGTTAAAACAATGACTGCTGGCCCACTCCTAGGGTTTCTGATTCAACAGGTCTGGGTTGGGTCCTGAGAATTTGCATTTTTAAGAGGTTCTCATGAAATGCTGCTGCTGCTGTTCCAAGGACCACACTTTGAAAACAAAGAAGAAAGAGCAAAACAGCAGGAGGAGTAGAAAGGAGAAAAGTCAGAGATTTGAAGGTGAGAGAGACCCACTATGGCTGGTTTTGAAAGAGGCCATGAGCCAGGAATACAATGGCCTCTCTAGAAGCTAGATCTAAGCTGTAAACAAAGGACAGACAAATCCATCATAGAAAAGAAACCTTTCTTTAAAGCAAATGTTATCTGCAGGGATGCGATTCTGCCTATAACTACTTTCTCATTCGCCACTATAGCAGTTTTAGCATTTCAAACATCCCCTTTACTAATTATAGTCTCTGCTTTACATTTGCATAACTAAATAGTCCATTCAAGCAGCTTTTGCCAAATAAAGTAATTCTCTGTCCAAAATGTGTATTCAGTTTCTAGCCAGAAGAACCCTAAATTGCTGCAGCTCTTGGTTTCAAAGATATAAAATTAATGCTTCAGGCGGAGCCCAAGCTCAAGGTCTCTATGTCTTATTTCTTTGACCAGAGAAGTCTCTGGAAATGGGAAGGTTTTCTATGGTGAGGAAGCCTTAAGTGACTTCTGCTTAAAATAGCTATGGCTGTATGAGGCAGGTAATTGGAAGATATTAACAGATCTTGCACCCAGATTGTAGTAGTAAATTAAATCCAGGCTGTTCTCCAGCAGATATGTTTGGGGCATGGCATCACAGCCTCCTTGTAACCAGCCTCAGTGGAGTGTGGCACTGAGGTGGAGCCCACAGGTGTGCTTGTACATCTTGCTCCAGGGATCACCAGCTTTTCCCTGTGGCTGTATGTCAGTGAGGCCAAAAAGAAAAATAGCTTTAATGTTCAGATTCAAGGAGAGCCAACTGCAGACAAGGTCATCTGAAGTATGAACAGAGTGTTGGGAAATGAA
This sequence comes from Macaca fascicularis, assembly GCF_037993035.2. Taxonomy (NCBI): domain Eukaryota; kingdom Metazoa; phylum Chordata; class Mammalia; order Primates; family Cercopithecidae; genus Macaca; species Macaca fascicularis. The sequence continues at coordinate 11,931,760 of NC_088395.1, forward strand.
GGTGTATAAGAAAATGTCACATCTCTCTCTCTTATTAAACCACATTCAACCTGGCTTTGCTACCACCTGTCTGACAGTTAGAATATGCAGGGGAGGGGGCTCCTGCTCCTATATTTAGGATCATTTAGGAATTCTGGGGATTAAATAGGGCAGGAACATTAAAGTGGGGCCTCTGGTCTTGATTTTGTCATGACTGCTGCTGAGATGCTCATGGCCCAAGGTGGCTTTGGAAGGTAGGTGGCCTTGCTGATGGCCTGCTCTTCTTCCTGATAAGCTTGGCCTCTCGATGTCCTCTGCAGCACACAAGTCCACAGATCTTGGTAGCCCTTCTCTGAGCTGTCACTAGGAAGGCCCCAGAAGATAGCTGCTACCTCTGAGGCTGACAGCAGGCATCCAGGGCTCCACTGTACATGAAGCCCACCAGCTTACTGTCCCAGGCTGATGACTGTCACTCTTCCTGGGGCTGCATCCCTCCCTTCTCCCTCAACCTTTAGAGACTTCTCCAGCTTTAGACCTTCATAGGCTTAGGCTTTAGAATGGGGGTCAGCCAACATCTTCTGCCAAGGGCCACATAGTACACATTTTCAGCGTTTTGGGCCATATGGTCTCTTTCACAGCTATTTAACTCTGCCCATGTAGTGTGAAAGCAGCCACAATTTGTAAATGAATGAGTATGGGGCTGTGTTCCAGTAAAACTTTTTTTACAGACACTGAAATTTGAATTACTTTCATGTGTCATGAAATATTATTTTTTTTCAACCAATTAAAAGTGTAAAAATCATCCTTAGCTTGTGAATGGTATAAAAACAGGTGGTAGGCCAGATTTGGCTCATAGACTACAGTTTGCTGACCTCTCCTCTAGAAAACCAAAGCTGCTGCTGCTTAACACTCCTCAGGGGCAGTGGAGGCCTAGATGGCCGGGAGAAGACATAAACCATTCCTTAATTGTTTGTTTTGTTTGTCTATTGTTTTTAAACATATTTTCAAATCATTTCTTGCGGTCTGGCCCTGGCTTCCTCTCTACTCCGTCCCCTCCTTCCACTCTGGGACCCTTTGTGCTACTCTAGCAAACCACATCTGGTCAAGAATCTGTGAGTCAGTGGTTCTCGAACTTTGATATATATCAGAATCAACTGGAGAGCCAATAATAAACACAGAGACCCCAGAGAGGGCCTGAAACTTTATACTTTTACAAGCGATTCTGATGTCCACCAGAATTTGAGACCCATTGTTATCAATACCTTGTTTCATGCCTTCCTACCCTTAAACAAGCTATTCTCTTTGCCTGAAATGGTTTAGCTCCTTCCTCTGGTTCACTTAACCTGCCACTTGTCTTTTAAAAATGTAAGTAAACTGATAATACTTTTGGGCAGAGTCACTGATCCCTGTTTTATTTTGAGTTCTTAAAGCAAGCTGCATGTACCTTTATGATGGCAGTTACACGACCTTGCCTTGATTTTGATAGTTGCATGTCTTCCCAACCAGGATTTAAACTTCTAGACTGGACTTTGTCTGCTTTGAACTTTCATTTCTAACACAGTATCTTTAACAGATATATAACATAGACTCAATAAAAGATGGTGGTATGTGTTACAGCTCTGGTAGGGTTTGTTTAAAGTTTTCTGATGAAAAAACAAGATGGTGGTAGAAGTGAATAACAAATACACCCAGAGAATGGAGGGCAAGGAATAAAGAATGGGCAGGAGATGAGAGACATCAATAAATAAAAATCTCTAGTATTTAGGTCTTGGAAGCTAAATTTCTAGTATTGTGAACAGTGATCTCTCTGGACTTATTTTGCCTTCTCTCAATTTCTAGTTCTAAGTGGTCCATTTGTTAGTTAACATTCATTAAACACCCTTAATTGGCATTTCTCAAAATGTGGTCCCCAGACCTCTTTCACCTGCATCACCTGTTAGAGATGCAAGTTCTTGAGCTCCACCCCAAATGCACTGAATCAGAAATTCAATATGTATTTTTGTTGTTGTTGTGGGGACGGAGTTTCGCTCTTTTGCCCAGGCTGGAGTGAAGTGGTGTGATCTCGGCTCACTGCAACCTCAGCCTCCCAGGTTCAAGCGATTCTGCTGCCTTAGCCTCCCGAGTAGCTGGGATTATAGGTGCCTGCCATCACGCCCGGCTAATTTTTGTATTTTTAGTAAAGATGTGGTTTTGCCACATTGACCAGGCTGGTCTCAAACTCTTGACCTTGGGTGATCCACCCGCCTCGGCCACCCGAAGTGCTAGGATTACAGGTATGAGCCACTGCGCCCAGCCTCAATATGTGTTTTAACAAGTCCTTCAAGTAATTCTGATGAGCCCTCAAGTTTAAGAACCACTGTGTCTAGACGACTGGTTCTCAAACTTAGTTTCATATTGAAACCATCTGAGGAGTATTTAAAAATACAGATGCCTTTATCCCACCTGGTGATGTGCTGGTAATGGTTAATAGTTGACTCCCTAGAAAATAAAGAGCCCTGACTTACAGTATTCACCCATTCCTGTTATGTAAATACTCCATCACCAATTTCAAGCTACTAGCATTGATGTCACTGAACAGAGTTGGGAAGACGTGGACTATCAGCTCTTGTAAACTGGTAGGAGCCAAGCTAGCTTCAGCGCATATTAGTTCCATCCCCAGAGATCCAGATTAATTGGTCCAGGTTGCAAACTGGGCATCAGGATTTTTAAAAGAAATCCCTTAGGTGATTCCAATGTGGAGCAAAGGTGAAATAAATTTGTTAGTACTAATAAATATAATTTCTCTCACTCAGCCATAGGCAAAATACTTCGTCTTCCTTTTATTTAATCCTCTCTGTACTCTGGCAATCACAGAACATGTTCTGTAGGGAAGTCACTGACCTTCCAATCAAGAAAAAAAAAGCCACGTAAGAATTTTATGGTGGCTATATTTCCCCAAATTTTATTTTCAAAAAAATGTTTGTGTTAATATAAGACTAAATGTGATGTTAAAATCTGCATAATTAAAATCAAATCTAGTATACATTCAGTAATTAAGTCAAATTTTTAGATCATAAAATATGTTTGCAATAATTTTCTCTCACTGTACAAGTTTATTTTAGGACAATGATTAATGTTGTGCATGTTTTAAAATTGGTTTCAAATATTCTAAACATTTAATTAATGTGTTATCTACACTTGAGCAAAACAACAGTATTTTGTATTCTGAACATGAGAACAAACTACAATTGGGATGTATAGTTTGGCCAAAGGCAAAGATAATATAAAGAAATGTGGCACTTTGAAAAGTCTAGTATTAGGGGAAAAGGTTCACCATTCGATGAGTTTCTTTTGCCTGGCCTGCCATAGTCATGTCTGGAAAATATAATTTCTCAGATCCTTGGGGAGAAAAATGGCTTAGTAAGAACAACAAATATAAAATTGATTAAAATAAAAATGAATAATTTATTCTAGTGCGACATTTCGTTTTCTGTGGAATAAAAATAAAAAGCCATTATGAGTGGGTTATTTTTCATATACTTACCTGAAATTATCACTTAATGAAAAGATGCTATTAATTAGTGTTCATTAAATACAAATATATCTGGAAATGTCACCCACTGGATTATAGGTGATAGTGATTATGTGGAACTTAAAACCAATTATTCATTCTAAAATACTCATTTTGTGTGGGATGAAAGAAAGTGGATGTGCTTTTTATGGAACAAGGTTGACCAAGAGTGGATGATCACTGAAGCAGGGTGGTAGCCACATGGAGATTCATTCAGTTATTCTATTTTTATGTATGTTTGAAAATTTCCATTAAAAAGCTTAAAAATATTCATTACAGTTTTATTGTTTACAGGTATGGTATGCTAGGCAGAGTGGAAAATATAGAAAAATGCAAGAGATAATTCTAGTTTTTAAGATGCAAGGAAACAAAGACATTTCTAAATCACTTATCTGTGGTTTTCATATTCAGTTCATATTCATAAATTTTTCAGATGAATGAAGGTTACTGCTTATATATGTACAAACTTTGAAAAGCAATTTTAGTAGAAGTCTTTTAAAAATGTTATCTCCTGCCCTGTGTTGTTGGTGTAATGAACGTATTTAACCTTTTCCTGATAGTCAAGTTCTTTCTCAACTTAGGCATCAGTCTCATCTGTGCTGCCTATGGTGACAGCCTTCAAAGTTGTTCATCCAATCAACAAATGTTTACTGAACTTATTGAGTGCTGATGATGGACCAGTCACTGGAGGTATAGCAGTGAACAAAAGAGATAAGAATCCTGGCCCTTGTAACACTTATATTCTACTGGCTGTTGAGATGCTTAGAGTGGCTTAGATGAGCACTTTGAGTGAGAAGAGACACCAAATAATTCAGGGGTCTTTTTGTCCTTGCGACATAGGTGGGAATTGAACAATGAGAACACATGGACACAGGAAGGGGAACATCACACACTGGGGCCTGTCATGGGGTGGGGGAGGGGGGGAGGGATAACAGTAGGAGATATACCTAATGTAAATGACGAGTTAACGGGTGCAGCACACCAACATGGCACATGAATACATATGTAACAAACCTGCACATTGTGCACATGTACCCCAGTACTTAAAGTATAATAAAAAAAATTTAAAAAATGATAATTAGGGGATCTATACTTTTTCTGTCCCTCCTATCTGTTCTTTGTAGTTAATTTCATTCATCTTCTTTCTGTTTCTGCACTGTCACTTTTGTTACCTCTTGGCTTGCCTACTGCTGTGATCTCAGTGTTTGTGTCCTTCACAAATTCATTTGTTGAAACCTAACCTCCAAGGAGATAGTATTAAGAGGTGGGGCCTTTGGGAGGTGATTAGGTCATGAGGGCTCTGGTCTCATGAATGGAATTAATACTTTTATTAATAAAGTAATACTTTTACTAATAAAAGTACCACCATTAATACTTTTATTAATTCCATTCATGAGACCATGTGAGGATACAGCAAGAAGGCACCATCTTTGAAGCAGAAAGCAAGCCCTCACCAGACATCATATTAGCCGGCACCTTGATTCTTGGACTTCCCAACCTTCATAACCGTGAGCAATACATTTCTGTTGTTTATAAATTACCCAGTTTAAAGTTTTTGTTATAGCAGCCTATATAAACTAAGACACCTACACCTACCATGAGTGATTTGTTAAAAAAATTAATTGATTTAGGTGTTCTTGTCCAGCATTCAGGTCATTGCTACTCTAGTCTGCATGATATGATCACAAAGTTTGTCATAAATGTATCTAAAATAAGATACACTAGGCTTTGAGTAAATTCTTGAGTTGTTGATTGGGTGGCTCTTGCTTTGCTTTTTTCTCCCCCTAATTACTTTTGTGTTTTTGTGTTTCTCAATAGCTTAAGGCTCTAGATGAATGATTCATTCATTCAGCATTTAACAAACTGTTATTAAGCCCCTGCTGTGTGCCAAATACTGTTCTAGGAGTTGTGGATGCAGGGTATAAAACACAAATATGGTGTATGTCGTGAGAGCTAGGAGAAGGCATAAGAGTTTGTAATATTGTGTGCTGGTTGGAGAAGCATTTGAAAGGGCAACTCATGCAGGCTGGGGATGGAGGTAGGGATCAAGGAAAGCCTGTGGAATCCTGAAGGGGATGTGAATGCATTTAATTGTGGAGTAAAGTTTGACATGCTTCTGAGATGTGCCAGTGGAGATAACCTGGAGACAGGTGGATTTTCCATTGTCTACTGTTGCACATCAAACCACCCTAAAACTTAATGGCTTAGAATAATAGCAACTTATTATTTCTCATGATTCAGTGGGTTTTCTAGACTATTTTAATGCTGGTTTTGCTTGGGCTCACTCATCTGTCTGCATTCATCTAGGGCATGGCTGGGTTGGAAGGTCCAAGGAAGTCTCATAGACTTGTTTGGCAATGGCTCTAACTATTTGTTCTTTTCCATATCATCTCTGATCCTCCAGGATGATAGATTTACTTCCTTCCTTACATTGGTGGTCTCTGGACAGCATACCAAGGTAGTGGAGACAGAAGTGGCTTAGTCTCTTAAGACCTAGCTTTGGAAGGTATATAATGTCATCCCAGCCACATTCTATTGACCGATCAACTCAGACAACCAGCCCAGGTCTCAGGGGTAGGGAAATGGACTTACCCTCTTAATGGGAGGAGAAACAAAATCACCTTGCAAAGGGTCTTCATACACAGAATGGGAAGAACCCACAGCCATATTTTATAATCTATCATAGTTGTGTAGATGCATCTGAATCACAAGAGAGTAATTTGGATGATAGAGATTTGGAAGTTATCAATGTATAGATTAAACTTATAAATCTTGGCTGCATATCAGGATATGAAAAATGGGAGGTTTTCCATATGTTCTACATATGAAAATGACAATTAAGTATGCAAGAAATATATGCCCCAAAATGTTGGGTGGGAGAACTGGGTTTCATGTCAAACTGAGGCTTGACACCAAGGAGTGCAGAATGCAATCTCAAGTTTTGAAGTGAAGTAAAATAAACTAGGTTAACAAATCAGCTTTCACCCCTAGTCTTAACCACAAAGTTTAGTGCCCCTTGGAGGGATTTTATTATGTTTAATAAGGATTTTGTAATAAAATTAAAACTTAATGAATTCCCACATAGTCTCTGCTGTGTTCTAGTTTGCATGCTGTCTTGCTAACCTAGCCTTTTTATTGTTAAGGTATATTTGTTTCTTTCCCAGAATTCTTTCAAATATGAACTGGGTTCAAAGCCCTCATTTGCCATTAACTGTCATGGATAATATGGACTTCAGCCTACCAGTTATCTGTTGGTATTGGATATGGGAGAAAAAGAGAAAATAATTCTCTTGAGGCAGTTATAGCAGAGCCTTGAAAGAGTCTTGAACAAGAAAATATTGCTTAGAGAGAATGGAGACTTTACCATTGGTTAGTGGTCTGAATCCTCTAATACTGTACTGTCCAATACAGTAGCCACTAGCCACATGTACATAATTATATTTAATTTAAACTGTAGTGACTTAAATAAAATTAAAAATTCAGTTCCTCAGTTGAACTAGTGCTCAATGGCTACACATGCCAGTAGTTATCATCTTAGACAGTGCAGATGTGGAACATTTCCGTTAACATAAAAAGTTATATCAGGGACAACTGTTTGGACGTTTCTTGTCTAATTGAGAATAAAACAGGTAATGCTAGTTTTAGATCCTCATGCTGAGGATTGAATTAAGAGTGAGGGGTAATTTCCTCTGTGATCCAAAATATCGCAGTACATCATGGATCAATTTAAACAAATTTTAGTAAGAGACTGGGGATAAGGAATATGATTACATTTAAGAGATCTTTTGTGAATTAGATGTAGGTTACATATTGATAAAATTAAAGAAGATTGTACCAAGCTGGATTAAAGAGCCTGACTAACAAAGTTAAATCTAACAAGATAAATGTAATGCTTATATTGTTGGTTTAAATCAGGGGTTGATAAACTTTTCTGGAAGATCCATATAACAAATATTTTTTACTTTGCAGGCAAGATAGTTTCTGTTGTAATTACCCAACCCTGACATCGTAGCATGAAAGCGGCCATAGACAGTATGGAATAAAAATGGGTGTGTGTATGTTCCAATAAAACTTTATTTACCAGAATAAAAGATGGTGGTCTGGATTTGGTTCACTGGCTATAATTTGGTAATCCCTGGTTTAAAGAGTCAGTTATTCAAGTTTAAATTGAGGAAACTTGACTGGGGCCTGATGCTGTCCTGGGAGTCTTTTGTTGGCTGGTTGGGTTGAGCCAGCTGCCTCAAGGTTGAGCCAGTTGACTTAGGGTAATGCCATTTTAATCTGCTTTAATAGACATATTCCTTCCAAAGTCAGAGAAGAAACAATTTCATTGTAGTTCACAGTGGGGGTTTGCATTCAATCTGGATATTGACAAGCTGGATCCTGCATGGCATGTTCAAAGATTTGGAAACTGAATAAAAGGAGAATGGAAGGAACTGGGGTCTAACTTAACAGTGGAGAACTGTTGAAGGATGTTAATATAGCTGTCTTCAAGTATTTGAAGACCTGTCATGTGGCAGGAGGTATAATTTATCTGAATAATTCTAGGTATTAGAAATAGAACTAAGAGGTACAAGTTTATAAAAGGAGAATTTTCAAAAATACAGTTGTTTCAAAATGGTCTCCCTTATAAAGTAGTAAGTTTTCTACAACTGAAGGTTTTTAGCAAAAAGATGGATAATCATCTATGAGCTGGTTGAAGAATTTGTTCTAGAACTGGGTGAGAGTTTGCAAGCATAGTCATCTAGGTTGTTGTTATACTTTGAGATTAGAACTGGTTGCATGTAGCGAAATCTCAACCCAAACTAGCTTAAACAAAAAAGGGAATCTGTTGGGTCCCACTACTGAAAGGTTCCAGGATAGGTCTAATTTTAGGCATGGCTGGATCCAGATGTCTTACAAAAGTCTTTAGGCAGGACTGGCTACATAACTTGTGGGCTCTAGTGCAAAATGAAAATGTGAGGTCCCTTGTTCAAAAATTATCAAGAGTTTCCAGACAGTGGCAGCACAGTATTAAATCAATTGTGGGTCCTTCCAAGTACAGGGCCCCAAGAAACTTCAGAGGCTGCATTCTGATGAAGCCAGCTCTGTCTTCAGGTCCTGGTCTTTATCTCTGCCTCTCAGCCTCCTTTTTCTCTAGGTTGGTTTCATTTTCAGGCAGCCTTTTTTTTCTCCCCCATTAGCAGCTTTAAGGCTTTTATTTTTAAATCTGCAAAAGGATATTCCTCTCCCCTGGTGACACCAGCAAATGATACCAGATCATTTCTGATAGACTTTTCTCACCTCTGAACCCAATTACATGGTGGCATTCCCTTTGACCAGGTCTGGGTGATGTGTTCACCCTGGAGCTGAAAGTAGTCAGCTCTACTCAAACCATAAGGACCAAAAGGTCAAGAGATGAGGAGGTAGTTCCAAAATAAAAACAGAGTGGAGTTACCTGAAGAAGAGAAAGTGGATGCAATGTAGTCCAATGTCTACTCTTTTTAGCAAACAACAATTGAACAGTAATAAAGAAGTAACTAAAGGTAAGAAAAAGTCTTCATTCAGAGATCTTGGCAATCAATAAGGGTTCCTTTCACCCTAAAGAGTTTGCTAAATTTTTTAACTCTATTTTTTCAGGTGTGCCAGCAAGATTTTTGCTGTGTCGTGTTTATTTGCTGTCATATTTATATTCTTAACTTGAGCACATTTAAAATGATCTGTCAAGATTCTCAGATATAACATTTACTGCCCTGCCTGGAAATTATTTTAATGCACTGAGGAATGTTGCCTGGAACCTAGTTACATTTCTCAGACCCACCTTCTATCCAAAACTTTGTTCAGTTTCTTAGGAAGGGGAAAATATATGTATGTATGTATGTGTATATGTGTGTGTGTATATATATATTATATATATATACACATACATACACACACACACATATACACATATATATATATATTTGACCCACAATCTGAAAAAAATGTCAACTTTTGAGCAGAGCTTATTAATATATATGTTAGTTATCACTTTCTGTCTTAGTTGGCCCTGTTTTGGAACTAGCACATTGTTTAATAAGCTCTGCTCAAAAGTTGACTTTTTTTCAGATTATGGGTCAAATGCCTGGAAAGGTGAAGAGAACTAGGTAGCCCAAGGACCATGTAGAATTTGTAATGGGCTTGTCACCCACACAAATCAGTTCAGCCAAGATTTTCATTCGAATCCAATGAGATATAACCTTGTTTTTACCGACAAATCTGACACTTTTGTGAAACTGAATTAACAATTTTATTCTGGATAGTTTATCAGGAGAGGTGGGGACAATTGATTACAGTCAGTGTCTGCCATGGTTCATGCAGCCCATGGAGAACCTTGTCCTGAAGTCTGCTATACCAAGGCAGGAGTTAAACACAAGGTCTCTGGAGCTAGACTTTTGGGATTTGAAGTCTCATCCTGCCGCTCCTGACCTATGTTTCCTTGGGCCAGTTTGCCTCTCTGAGATTTCCTTTTATTCATCTATAAAATGTCATTGTTGCTATATGTCTATATATATATGTCAGCACAACTGAAACAATACAAAGTGCTTGCCTTCCTAGGTCCACCACACCTGCCGAGATTCACAGGGTACTTTTTCTGGGTCGTTCAACCAAGACACTAGAATAGAAAATGGGATGGGCATGTCTTGACTTCCTCTTAACATAAACAAGTTATCAATGCATAATATGCTTGGTTAAGCAGCCATTGGCATACGTTTATATTGGTTGACTTCCACCCCAGATCTGTCCTTCACAAGCACGGCTCATCCTTCACAAATCCACAAAGCATACATTTACATTCACTGAACATGCAAGATAGTAGTCTTTTTGCCTCCTTTTTCCTATATTAAATAACGGTCCTCACTAGAATAAAGAAGTTTTGAAGCTTTTGGAAAGATAACTATTTCAAGGAAGGAAGAATCTTTATTTTCTGATCTTTCACCCAGAGATTGAAGTCTGGTCTAATGATTACACCAAAGAATTTCCCTACCCCACAAACATGTGGATTTTGTCAGTTTACAGATTTGTGCCTTGCTTTGATTAGTTTTGAATATTTTTTATATAGAGTGTGTAATGGCTTGATCTCCCTTGCTATCTTCTATGGAAACAGCTTTAACATGTCTTCCCACTGATAGGCACTCACAATTCATGGCTTTTTAAGACATACACACCAGTCTCGTGTTCTTTAGAATATATAAATAGAAGCATTGAACATACTCTTGGAGCTTTCTAAATTGACTTTCCTGAACCAACTTAGAAATTAAAGTTGAACTGAGGTGCCTGTCTTTTGCTTGTTAAGTCTTGCAGTGTTTTCCCTGAAATGGCAGGTCTCCTGGGACAAATCAAAGACATGTTCTCTTTAAATTCCCTGAAAATCAGAAGGGCACAATTTTCCAATGATTTTTAATTATTCTTTACTGGGACTGCATATTGAAAGTAGAGCATATCATATGGGTAGATAAAGGAAATGGATGAAAGAAAAAAAACATATTTATGATTATATTCACCAGTAGTCTGCAACACTGATTTTTTTAAAGTCCCAAGTTAATTTCCTATCATTACTAACAGAAATACACCGATTTAAAATTTACTACTGCTTTAGGGAATAGAAATTAAAAAATCCTGAACACCAAACAAATGCATGCATGGAGGAAACCTTTTGAGAAATATTTGGCTGCCTAGATATTACAGAGATGGCATTGAGCCACCTGAGAATTCCTGGACATACCTACAATACATGGTAGACAACCATTGAGTTTGATTTCAAAGTTCAGTCTCTGTTGGTCAGTCACACACATGCTGAAAGGGATAAATACCCCCACTACATGCTCAGCCTTAAGACAAATTCCAATCTAAGCTATTACTAAGAACGATAAAAAATGACAATGAGATTTCTGCCAATGCATTCTTTTCTATATGAGCCGAAGAGTGCACCAGTATTACACATTTACTCCAGTAAGTGTTCATGTAAAAACTAAGTTCATTAAAAAGAAAAAGTGGTACATATATACAATGGAGCACTATACAGCCATAAAAAAGAATGAGATCCTGTCATTTGCAAAAACATGGATGGAATTGGAGGTCACTATGCTACGTGAAATAAACTAGACACAGAAACATAAACATTGCATGTTCTCATTTATTTGTGGGATCTAAAAATCAAAACATTGAATTCGTGGAGATAGAGAGTAGAAGGATGGTTACCAGAGGCTGCAGAGGCTGGGAAGGGTAGTGGGGGGTGGTGTTGGTAGGGATGGTTAATAGGTACAAAAAAATAGTTAGAAGGAATGAATAAGACCTAGTATTTTATAGCATGACAGATGGCTATAGTCAATAATAATTTAATTGTACATTTAAAAATAACTAGAAGAGTATAATTGGACTGTTTGTAACACAAAGGATAAAAGCTTAAAGGGAGGGTTACCCCATTTTCTATGATGTGATTATTATGCACAGTATGCCTGTATCAAAACATTTCATGTACACCGTAAGTATAGATACCTACTGTGTACCACAAAAAATAAAAAGAAAAAAATAAAGTTTATTTAGCTAATAAACTAATAAAGTCTCCATTATATAAGACTAGTTCATGGCCAAATATACATGAGGAAAAGCACAACTACTCAGCTCCTACTTTAAAAGCATTCATTCAAGTCTTAAAATAAATAGTGTGCACGTTCACCATGGAAGTGGTTATTGACCACGGGTGAACAAATAACTCATTTGGGGAGATTATATAGAGTATAGATGCCCCACCCCACACCCACAGAATCAGAATCCTGGGGAGGGTGTTATAGCATGGGTACAAAGATAACACCTCCCAAGCAAATATCATTAAGAATTACTGGAGCAAAATGAGACCTAGAAACTTCTCTTCCACTATTAGACTTAATGTCAGGGCTAACTCTTCCAAGGGTCCCTCTACACCCCAAATCACTCATTTTCCCCCACTCCTATCTTTCTCTTTCCATTGCCTTACTCCCACAATTGCTGGAATGAGAAACACCTCAAAGGGACAAACTTTTCATGGAGTCATTTTTAAAATGTCATTGCAAATGTAAGCAGTTTTGGCCTCACATAAGTAACAAAGGAAAAACTGGAGTGCTAATAGTGGTGATGGTTTAAGGAATCCAATTTATTCCCAGGGGCTCCATTCATCAAATATCATTGTAACTTTATTGCATATTCACCAGAAATCATTACATTTTGGTAGTTTGTGAATTCCATTACTTGGGGTTATAAAATTCCCTCTGTTATAAGAAATCACTGCTGTCAAGTCCAGTCTGATTAAAGTGAATGACAGATGATCTAGTCTTGGAGATGATGTTTTTGGCTGCCAATTACTTACATATGAAAGACAATTAAGTGATTATAAAAGGAAATCCATAGGTACAGTTACACATCATAAATAATTTTAAAGATGGGTAATCTGTTCTCATGTCTTTTACTGTTTGCATGCAGTTCCTTGAATTGCCTCCACTCCAAGGCATTTCAACTCTATTTTATGCAAAATAACTTTAAAAAAAAATCTCACTGGCTATACACAACACTGTGACCATAAAACTCATGTGTCAGATGCCTCCCTGCTAATAAACTAGAATGCTCACCTGTCATGAAGTGCAGCATACTTATCAAACAAAGAAACAGTGAAGGTTAATTCTTTCTTTCTACTGTCTTGCCTTTGTAGTATATGGGAGTTGCTGAAATCTTTTGTTTTAGGTAATGTTTAAATAATAATTATTAAATACATAATTATTTAATTGCTTTTTAAGCATAATTATTTAATTGTTTTTAATGGACTCTTCCAAAATACTCATTGGTGTTGTTTCTATTTTACTTATCATATGTTGTGTAATCATACAATAATATCCCAAAGAGAGGATTTAAATAATTTTTATGATGACAACATCAATATATTTCGACACCTTGCCTGTTGAAGATTGGCAACAGTGACTTCCTGACAAGAAAATATTAAATAATGCCAAGGTTCAAATGTGTCTTTGGCATGTGGCATGACGATTAATACAGAATATTTCATTAAAAGGAAATATTTCATTAAAAGGAAAATAACTAATAATGCTCCCATTCATATGGTGAGAACTGGGTTGTGAATCCTGGAAAGGAAATAGGACTATGTGATGACTGTCTTTCTGTGGGTTCCCCTTTCTCTCCACTTGCACCATTGCACATTTCTTTCTCCGACTTTTGGAAGAAAAGCATATCTGCAAATGTGTCTCATCTTTGTGTATTTCCTAGAACCTTTCTCTTATATCTCACCAAAAGCCATGTACAGTAGGGATTACAGGGAGTTACACTGAGGCATATTTTGAGGACATCTGGAAAATCTGAATTTATCTTACCTGTAGAGAAAATGTGGCATAATTTTTTCTCCTCTGATCATTGAAAGAAAATACATTAGAGTGGAAAAGGTGGCAGTAATGCAAATAAATATGATTTTTGAGAGACTATTTTAGAAGATACTAACCATGCAATAATAAACGAGAAATATACCCAGGTCCTTATTCCTTGAATGCACTTGCTCATCCACCCCTATTCCTGTGGGTACTTCTCAGTGGGATTCCAGTGTTACCTGTTTTTGATGGTGCCTTCTCCAACTCTTGCCTACTCACATGTATTTTCCAATAGCCTTTCATAAATGCTGCTTTACATTATCAACCATAATGCATTATACTTTAGTTGTCTCCAAGACTATCTTTTCTACATGAGTGTGAGTTTCTTTCCATTGGAACTGTATCAAATTTACTTTGTTGCCACAGTGACTTGATAGCACTGCTCAGCAGTGTTTGTTGAATGGCTATCCAATTTTAAGAATGAATTTGTTTTTAGAACTAAAATATCCTTGAAAATATTCAGCTGTTTTTTCAAAATGCAGGTCCTGGTTTGTTAGTGAGTTATGAGGTCAACTTAAGTGGGTTGCAACCAGTATTTTACAATGAAATAGAATAGAAAAATATTAGAATATGTCAGAATCTATTACACATAGTAGGAATATTGTGTAAGTATTATTTTGTATAAGAAAGTATTTGGCGAAACTCTCATTTCTATTTATGTCTATGCACCTACATAAATATACATGTATGTATACTGGGATGTTTCTGTGTGTCTTTGTATAGATATACATATATTCGTGTGTATACACTAGGTACAAATTTAAAATTTATTCCTTTTTGTGGGTCATAGCCAAAGAATGACACTGTTCTAGATCATAAGGACCCAAGCATCTTGAGACTGCAGACAGGCAAATGCTTTCAAACATACAATGATTATTGATATCCCCTAGTGCAAACACCCCAAACCAGCATTCCGGCATATCAAGGAGTGCCAATCAGTTGTGAGAAATGGTTCAGGTTACCTTCCTGTATTCAGTCGGTATCATCCAAGCCATGGTCACATAGCACTGTGGCACAGTGACACTGGAGTCAGCTGACCTAGACTGGAAGCCCAGTCCCACAACCTATCAGCACCATGGGTTTTGGCAAGTTAATAAATCTGAGTCTTGTTTCTTTGTTTCTAAAAGCAGCATGTCTTCTACTTCTCCACAGAGATTAAATGAGTGTATATGTAGCACCTAGCATTATCACACAGTACATGTCAGTTATTGTGTATCTCTACACCTTGGATGGTGTATTTTGCCTCTTGCACTGTAACTTTTTCATCTGTAAAATGAGGACAGTAATAGCACCTAATGCATAGTATTGTTTAAAGTGGATTAAAAGAATCAGCAGAAGTATTTAGAGATGTACTTGGCACACAGCACTGTATATGTCATTGCTATTGTTGTTATTGTATATGTTTGGCTCTAAAGAACATCTTGTCAGTATCCTATAAGGATTTCAGGGATTCTGGTCTATGTTCCAAGATATTTACAAGGAATATGGCATTGAGCTAGCATTCTGAGTACAGAATGGCAAGAATTTTGACGTGAAACCTAGATTTAAAATATAAATGAGCATATAAACCACTATTTGTTTCAGCAAAATCCTTGCTAGACACTCACCAAATGAAAACACTGCCATCCCTTTTTGTTCAGCTTATGTTTTACCAGATGTCTGTCTCCTGGTGTGTAGACATAACCCTAACAAACAATAGCAAAAGCATCATGAGCAAGTAACATTGGTAGGTGGTACATCAAATTATAGCATTCAAGAAAATAATTTTCTTACACACAGTCTGATATAAAGAGTCCAGCATTTTCACCTTTGTTCTTCTTTAGCTGAAATGAAATGATTAAATGAAAAGAAATAATTACTGTTAGAGCAGATACCAGTGAAATTGAAAACAGGAAATCAATAAAGAAATTTCTTTTAAAAGCCCAGAAGCTTTTTCTTTGAAAAGATCAATAAAATTGATAAGTCTCTAGCCAGACTAAGAACAAAAGAGAGAAGACATGAATTACTAGTATCAGAAATGAAAGAGGTGACCTTCCTACAGCTCCCATAAAGATTAAAAGGATATTAAAGGAGCATTATGAACAATTATTTGCTCACAAATTTGGAAACCTAGATGAAATGGAACAATTCCTTGAAACACAATCTGCCAAAACTCACACAAGAAAAAATAGACAAACTGAATATACCTATGTCTATTATAGATATTGAATCAGTAATTAATAACCTCCCCAAACATAAAGCACCAGGTCCAGATGGGTTCACTGGTGAATTCTACCAAACATTTAAGGAAGAAATTATACCAATCCTCTACAACCTCTTCCATAAGATAGAGACAAAAGGAATACTTAACTCATCTTATGAGGCCAGCAGTACTCTAGTACCAAAAGCACACAGACATTAGAAAAAAACTACAGACCATTATCTGTTGTGAACATAGATGCAAAAATCCTCAATGAAATATTAGCAAATTGAATAAAAAATGTATTAAAAGAATTTTACACCACAACCAAGTAGGATTTATCCAAGATATGCAAGTCTGGTTCAACATTTGAAAATTAATTAATGAAATCCATTACATTAAAAGGGTACAGAGGAAAAATCACATGATCATATCAATAGATACATGAAAAGCATTTGGCAAAATCCAATTAGAAATAGAGGGAAACGTCCTCAACTGAGTAAAGAATGTGCGTAAAAAATGTACAGCTAACATACTTAATGGAGAAAAACTCCAAACTTTCTTACTAGGATCAGGAGTGATGCAAGGATGTGTCCTCTCACCACTGCTTTTTAACATTGTACAGGAAAGTCCTAGATATGGCAATAAGAAAAAGAAGGTATACAGATTGAGAAGGAAGAAATAAAATTGTCTTTTATTCACAGATGACATAATCATCTATATAGAAAATCTGAAATAATCAACAAAAAATTCCTGGATTTAATAAATGACTATTGCATGGTTACAAAGTTAATATACAAAAGTTAATTGCTTTCCTATATACCAGCAACAAATAAGTGGCATTTGAGATGAAAAGCACAACACCATTTACATCAGCACCAAAGAAAGAAACGCTTATATATAAATCTAGTAAAATTGTACAAGATCTGTATGAGGAAACTACAGAACTCTGATGAAAGAAATCAAAGAATTGAATAAATGAAGAGATATCCCATGTTCTTGGATAGGAAGATTTAATATTGTCAAGATATCATTTCTTCCAGATTTGATCTATGGATTCAATACAATCTCAGTCAAAATCCCAGGAAGTTATTTTGTGGATATTGACATTTTGATTCTAACGTTTATATGGAGAGGCAGAAGACCCATACAAAGAACAAAGCCAGAGGACTGACACTACTTAACTTCAAGACTTACTGTAAAGAACAAAGCCAGATGATTGACACTACCCAACTTTAAGACTTACTATAAAACTACAGTAATCAAGACATTGTGGTGTTGGCAAAAGAATAGACAAATCAGAGATCGGTGGATCAAAATAGAGTCCAGAAGTAGACTCACATTAATATTATTAGTCATCTGGTCTTTGACAAAGGAGCAAAGACAATACAGTGGAACAAAAATAGTCTTTTCAACAAATGTTGATTGAACAACTAACTGGACATCCACATTAAAAAAAAAAAAAAAAAAAAAAAGAATCTACACACAAACTTGATGCCTGTCACAAAAATAACTCAAAATGGATCACAGACCTAGAAGTAAAATGCAAAAAAGTTATAAAACTCTTAGAAAATAACTTTGGAGAATACCTACATGACCTCGGGTATAGTGAAGACTTTTTAGATTGAACACTAAAGGCACAATCCATGAAGGAAAACATTGATAAACTGATTTCATTAAATTAAAAACTTCTCTTCTGCAAAAGACACTGTTCAGAGAATGAGAAGACAAGCCACAGACTAAAAGAAATATTTGCAATTGACATATTTGATAAAGAACTGTTACCTAAAACATACAAAGAACTCTTAGAATTCAACAAGAAAACAACCCAAATTTAAAAATGAGCCAAAGACCTTAACAGACACCTCATCAAAGAAGAGAGATGGCAAATAAGCTTATGGAAAAATGCTCTTAGCATATGTCATCAGGAAAATGCAAATTAAAACAACAATGAGATACTACTATACATCTATTAGAATGGCCAAGATCCAGAACACTGACAACACCAAGTATTGATGAGGTGTGGAGGATAAGGATGTTTAATTCACTGCTTGTGGGAATGCAGAATGATACAGCCACTTTAGAAGATAGTTTGGCATTTTCTTACAAAGCTAAACATTATATTACCATATGATCCAGCAATTGCACACCTTGGTATTTACCCAAAAGAGTTGAAAACATATGTCCAAACAAAAGCCCGCACACGAATGTCTATAGTAACATTATTTATAATTGCCAAAACTTGGAAGTAACCAAGTTTTTCTTCATTAGGTGAATGAATAAATTCTGTTATATCCAGACTGTGGAATATTATTCAGAGCTAAAAGGAAATGAGCTGTCAAGCCATGAATAGACATGGAAGAATCTTACAATGTATTACTAAATGAAATAAGCCAATCTGAGAAGACTATAATACTGTGTGATTTCAACTATATGCCATTCTGGAAAAGGCAAAATTATTGGGAGAGTAAAAGGATCAGTGGTTGTCAGGGGTTGTGGAGAGGGAGAGAGGGAGAAATGAATAGGTGGAACTCAGAGGGATTTTAGGGCAGTGAAACTACTCTGTATTATGCTACAGTGGTGGATACTTGTTATCCTACATTTGTCCAAACCCATAGGATGTACAACACCAAGTGAACCCTTTGGGTGATAATGATGTGTCACTGTAGGTATATTGATTGTAACAAATGTGCCACTGTGGTATGGGATTTTGATAGTTGGGGAGTCTGTGGATACACTGTAGCAGGGAATATATGGGAAATCTCTATACTTTATGCCTAATTTTGCTGTGAAGCTAAAACTTCTCTGAAAAACAAAGTCCATTAAAAAATTAAGCTAAAAAAAAATTAAATGAGTATGTATTAACTCTTTCCTTACTAGGGATCTTTCCCCTGAAGCACTAGCTTGCTTTGGGTTTGGTTTCCATTTGAATGAGCTGTGTCTCTTCTCTGCTTATTGAAGCAACTGTGTCACATTTCCAAATATAACCAACATTTCTGGGCATATTCCTCAAACTGGGACTCAGAGCCCTGTAGTGGCACTGCTGTGACAAGCCTCTAAGCCACTGGATACTATATGGTACGGCCATCCTTGATGATTTAATTAACTCACCTATGCTATTCCTGTAGTGGTATTTAGGAGATGTGGCATTCTTTAGTTACAAAGAGGTATTTTGACACTTTGCCTGGAGAAATCTATAGAATGGCAGCTGATAACTTGAAAGCATGTGTTAAGATGGCAGCTGCATTGACATTGGAGTGAGCTCTGATGGGGTGGTGGGAAGGGTTTTGTGAGCTTTGCATGCTCACTTCTCTTTCACCTTGCCAGTCAAGCATGACAGAAGAATTAACCTCCTTGCCATCTGCTTCCCTACCTTTACAGATGACAGCTTGGGTACATCTGTAGTCAGTGTTTCCAAATTTAACTAAGTCTGTGCCAAATGTTGAAGAACAGTGATTCCTAAATGATAGTGTCCATCAGAATCACTTGGAAGGCTTGTTATAATCAAATTAGTGGGCCCCACCCCAGAGCCTCTGATTTCTTAGGTCCAGGATGGTGCCTGAGATTTGTGTTTATAATAAGTTTTCACATGATGCTGATGCTGCTGATCCAGGGACCACACTTTGAGGATCCCTGCTGTAGGAGAAAGTCCATATAGACAACAGGAAGAATTAGTGGAAGGTGTTATACAACCAGAAAATATCACGTACTTATCCAACTGTTGTCGTTGCTGCTGTTTTAATGGATAGATTGCTTTAAAAATTTTGTTTGAAAAAAAATATAGTGAGTGTTCCAGATGAAAAAAAATAGAGTGCGCAACTTCCTTTTAAGGCATTGGCAAAAATTGTATAAAATGAGAGCAAAGAGCAGGCAGGGGTGGAAGGCAAGGTCAAATCAGAAAAATGGGAAGTTTTTCTGCCTGGTTCCAAATCAGTTCTTCTGTTTGTACACCTATTTGTCCATCTCAGAGTTTTCTAGATGGCTTTCTAAATTGTGCTATATTCCAGGCATATATGCAACACATCATTAGCTGCTAAAATAAATCTGTTGACTTTGGAATGTTTGTTATTTTTTTGTACACAGCTTGATGGGCATCTTAAATTGTTGGTAATTATGTCTTATTCCTCCAAAATATTATAAAATATTCATTTTATGTCAAAGCATCTAGGTGCTAAATATTCAATTATTTAAACAGACATTTATGCCTTTTAGAGAACATAGGGCCCCAGGTCGGTGTGAAGTGACAGGAGAATAGAAGAGCGGTCACAAAGGAATGTATGGTAATTGGATACTTTCGAGATTGAATGCTTCTTTGGCAAATAACTGACAAGTAAAGGTGGGTGAGATCCATATCTTCTTCTCCATAAGTTGGCAAGTGTTATAATGAAAGCAAGCCTCAGATCAAAGTTTGTATAAATAATTAGTGAGCTGGCCAAAAAAAGAAAGAAAGAGAAAGAAACAGATGAAAGAACAGATCTACTACTTAGTCTTATGAGGTCTGTGAATTACAAGAAAGAAGGAAAAAAGGAAAGAAGGAAGGGAGGGAGGGAGGGAGGGAGGGAGAGAAAGCGAGAGAAAGCGAGAAAGCAAGCAAGGCAAGAGATTAAAAAACTAGATCTACTACTTAGTCTTTTTTTTTTTTTTTTTTTTTTTTTTGAGACGGAGTCTTGCTCTGTAGCCCGGGCTGGAGTGCAGTGGCCGGATCTCAGCTCACTGCAAGCTCCGCCTCCCGGGTTTACGCCATTCTCCTGCCTCAGCCTCCGGAGTAGCTGGGACTACAGGCGCCCGCCACCTCGCCCGGCTAATTTTTTGTACTTTTAGTAGAGACGGGGTTTCACGGTGTTAGCCAGGATGGTCTCGATCTCCTGACCTCGTGATCCGCCCGTCTCGGCCTCCCAAAGTGCTGGGATTACAGGCTTGAGCCACCGCGCCCGGCCTACTACTTAGTCTTTTGAGGTCATGAATTACTTGTACAGTACCTGCTTGAAGAGTTCTCTTTGAAACAGACATGGTCTTAGGCATCTATTTGGATCAGGCATTGAGTCCTCTGTTAAATGGGTAGGGGTGAGGGGGTTATGCACAAAACCAAATGGAATGCTAGAATTTAGAGTATTACTCTTGGGTATTTGGCTGCTGGTTTTGCCCAGTTCTTATATTTTTCTTATGCAAGTGCAGGACCGCCTGTGTAGTCTTTCTAGCTACGACATTTATGGAACACTACTCTTTTCATCAATGAAAAATAATTTCTGATACCCTTATGCTAATTAACAACCCTCTGGTGCAGATTTAGATAACACATTTGAAGTACTTCCTTGGCTGCACCTGAAGTGTGGATTCCTGATTAGGGGGTTTAAATATGGCCTAATTGTCTCTAGGATATGGGTGAAAATTCGCTTTTGTACCCATATACACATCACTGTTTTGTTCTAGTTATTTTTTTTAAAAAAAAAGGTATCAGAGGTGAAGTATAAAATCGTTCATGTTAATCACAGTGGCACTTAAAAAAATTTGGGATGCTGCCCCATTATGAAGTGTGTTATAGGCATTGGGGATAAAGGAGGAAGTTTGAGAGCTATTATTGTTTACTGAACTACTGTTATAGAAAATTTGGGTGTTTTGTGTATGATTTAGGTTAGCATTTAAGAAAATGTAATACAAATTGTTGTAGCATTTTTCTGATTCCATCTTGAAGACCCAGGATTTTAGAATCTGTAAAGCAAAAAATGCTAACAACAACAAAGGCATGCTGAAAAGGCTGGGTAGATCTTTTTCAGGGGGGAATACTGTTTCTTTTCACACTTCTCTATTCCTAGCTGATAGCAAGCCCTGCATTTAATTATTGAAAACAATGACCACATGAAATGGAACTTCTCAGTGCTGGCTTTCCCCTTTAATCTAAGATCATTTAATTTGCCAAATAACTTGAGTGAAGGATTGAGGCTGAAAGGTTAATAGAAGCCATGTTGCCCTTGGCTTAATTCTGTCCTTTCTTTTTATGTCATTTGCTGTTTAGCTCAAACTTTAAAATTCAAAGACATGACACGAGTGTGTATGCATGTGTGTGTTACATGTTAAATACTGTATAGAATTTCTGGTTTTTAAAAATACCGACTGTACAGACAGATACCTCGAAATTAAAATGAACTTGACAGTTTATTTCACTGACTTTGAAATGTTTAACTGCACCTCTCCCCAACCCCCAACTGTCAAATTCACTCACTGGAACATCACTAATGTTTAAGTACCAATCCAAATGGTGGACTATTGAGACAATGGGACTGTTTGGGGATCACAAAGACCACCCACATGTTTGGTGATTTTTTAGAAAGACCCATGGGACTCAGCATACAATGGTGCATACAGTTCTATTTATTTATTACAGCTACACAGCAAGGATACACAGTTGTATCAATAAGGGAAAAAGACACAGGCCAAGTCTGGAGGAATCCATGCACAGGCTTGCCATGTTTGTCCCTGGATGAGACCACATAAGCACTCTTGCCCCCAACAGGGAAAAGGAAGCAACATGTATACAGTTTTTCTGCCTGAGGAAGCCCATCTTAGTTAGACTCAGAGCCCAGAGTTGTTACTGTTGTCTGGTCATGAAGTTACAGTGACCAGCCACAATTACTGAAATTCCAGACTCCCAGAAGGAAAGCAGGTATTTAGTGTCCCAGGTGGGAAAAACAACCGATTGTGTAGGCAACTTTTCAGAAGCTGACTTCCCAGGAGCCAGCCAAGGACCAACCCTTCAAGCTGATCCTTCTGAAGATAATAGCTCAGTCCTGCTACGTTAACACTGTCCTGCAGAGATGTAGACTTTTTTAGTACTACTCAGTATCTTTCACATCATAATCTGTAAATGTATATTTGCTTCTGGCTCCATGAGGGCAGAAGTCATAGGCTGTTCATACATGTTTTTCTGGCACCTGGAATGACAGGTGGACCTAAAGGGAAACCCAATGAATGTTTGTGGAATGACTGAATAGATGTGTCAATGGGATGTGGATTTTAGTCTTGTGTGTAAATTAGAAGTTGTATATTTGTTAGATTGTAATTTATCTGTGGGTATAATTTGTAGATGGTAAAATTCCCATCATCTGAACAAGAATTTTGGCATCCTGTCCACAATAATCTTGAAATGACCTCATTTCTAGACTGTCCAAGCTAGCTGCTAAATACTATCTTGTATAATTTCCAACTTCCAAGCCAGTTGTGGGGCAATGATCATAAACATCTCCAAGGATAGCAATGGCTGAGGTGGTTTGGCAGTGCTAACATAACCACCCTGTATCCTTATTGGTCATTGGCAGAGCCCAGACTTGCTTCAGTCCATATTGCCATTGCATTCTCCTTTGGGCTTAGGATGGAGCCAGTGAGTATCATGAGAAAGAGCTTATGTTTAGGTCAAAATATCACAGTAATCACATTATGGATATAAAATGAAATGAGAGAATATGACTGTTTACCCACCACATCTGGACCAGTTGAAGTTTGGAACTATTTGTGGGAGCCTGAATCAGGTTTAATAGAGACTTCCTATCTAGTTAACCTCAGTATACATCTTAAAAGAGCCAGTTAAGTGGTGATTGATACTGTTGAACATACCTAAAGTAGAGAGCATTTGTTGTTGTAAAAAGAAAGTTTATATACATATACACACATGTATGTATATAAAGTTGAAATATATATTTCAAATATGCATATATTTGTATAGACTTCTAATAGGAAGCATGGAAGTACATGTAGCCAGGTAAGGATAGAGGATAAAATGTTTATGAAACAGAGCCTCGAACAGAAAATCAGCAGACATTTGACTGTGTGTTTCTTTCACTTTTTAAATTTGATTACCTAGAATGTGAATATATAAGAAACACACAATTAAATTGAATAATTATGAATGTTAGGAGCCTCTTTAATTTTCAATGAACTCTTTACATATGTGTAGGAAATACTATTATTAAGCCCCATCAGAAAATGGGATATTCTAGTTTTATCACATAGTACAGTTTAACAAAAATTAGCATGTCCATATCATATGTATCATCTCTTTTCAAATATAGATATATGTATTTATGTATTTTTTTAAGTTAAAATTAGTATTGAGGAGGTTTTCTCTGAATCTAGGGAACACATCTCTACAACTTTGCTGAGACAGGCCTTGGGAAACAGCAAAATGAGCATGTGTGGACTTTGGAATTCCAGGAGTGACCCCAGCGTGAGCCAAGCCATGACACACTTTAAATCTTGCTTCCTTAACTGTGAAATGGGGCTATACAGACCCTATGAGACAGTGACCCATTTACCACCTATAAAATATTAATACAGTGTGAGAGATTACTGCTATTGTCATAGCATTAGCACTTAGATATTTGGAAGCCTCCAGAAATATGCCTGCTCCTGGTCTTCTGCTGGGTTTCCACTGATTGATATCTTACTAGAATCTGGAAAGTTGGGAAAAGGGGGAGAAGAGAAGTGGGCACATGCCGTGACTGGAAGATGAAATAAGGCCCTGATAAGTTTGAACTTGGATGATGGCACTTCTAGTTTCTCTCAAAGACCTTGTAGTATCTGGCTATAAAGGTGACTTTCTTGTGTGTGTGCTGAAGGTGACTTTTGTACACAGAAAAGATTATTTAAGGGCAGTTTTGTGGACAAACTTGATATCCAATGTATTCAAGTTACACATTCAAAATCATATTTCTTCCTTATTTTTTAACAATTTGTAAATCTAGCAAAATTTTATAGTCACTTTTATGAGGACTTTTGAAAACATAATTAAATGCCCTTCAACATTTAAATGGTATTTCTGTATTTCTTTTAAAGTCCTTCAATTGTCTGACAACCCCTTCCAAGTATTGAATAACTTTTATAAAGCTGTTTTAAACATATAGATATGTTTTGTTCTCTTAAATGTCTCAGTCCCATTTATAAACTGTCTTTTAACATATAAGCCCAAATGTAAATCAATTACTCAGCACACATTTTGAATTAGATATTAATACTATGGGATTGATTTACTCCATCATTTCTATGCTTAATTCTAAACCTTTCCAGGATGAAAACACATCCAATAAGAAAATCATTCTCACTCAGTAAAGTTCGGGTTTCCATCCTGATTCACTGTTTTTAATTCAGGCAGAGAGACGTAAGTCTGATCTTTATTCATACTTGTGACCCTGATGAGAAATACCAGTTGCTGTTAATATCCTGATGATTGCTTGACCAGTGCTTCTTAATCTTTAGTGTGCACACGAATGAGCACAAGTCTCGCCTTGGTGTCTTGTTAAAATAAAGGTTTGAATTTGGTTGTGAGTTCTCACAACCCCACCCAGACTTACCAGATCCAAACCATAATTTTAACAAGACTCCCGGGTGAGTCTTGTGCACATTTGTGTGCACATTAATGATTGTACCCAGCTCCCAGGTAATACCTGTGTTGCTGGGGCAGCAACCACACTTGAGTGAGTAGTGACGCCTTAGATTCAAGTGCCATTTTACTTCGTTCTTCCATCTACTCATAGATGACTTTGTCCCCCATTGAGGTAGTTCACTTCCTTCACAGTTTGATTGGTTTTGCATTTCTTTGACTCTCTTAAGGCATTCGAATGTCATTTCCATTAGAGTCTGCAGACTTTTCCAGGGTTTGTGTCACTGTGGTCAGACAACTGACCACTTTAATGAAGATTAAAATTACTCATTTATAGTGAAAGAATAGATTGTTTTGAAATAAATGCATAGAAATATTTTGCTAGAAAAAAAAGTAGAAAGGACAAGTTTACCAGACTAACAGTTTGAACTCTGTTGAATGAACATGAGGTTTTATAAATGTAAGATACAACATTTTAAAAAGTTGGTTCCTGTATCTAAATGAATTTTTAGATTGTCCTCTAGATACTTTGTATTGATCAAACATACCAATACAGACACAAGTTTTTTGTTTGTTTGTTTGTTTTTTTAACATAATGCTGTGCCTCCCTCCCTGTCAATCCTTATTGTCAGAAAATACAGCTTGCTGGATGATTTTTTCCATCAAATATCTGAGAAGCAAGGGACCTCATAGAATATGTGTGCCTTTTGGTTGAACTAGCTTATTCCAAGCCAAGTTTCTCACTAACATTTCTTTATTCAATAAAAGTAGACAATTTAAATGTTAGGAAAACGTGTGTGTGTGTGTGTGTGTGTGTGTATTTTTTCCCTTCTTTGAATGTTTTTGATGTTGACGGCCTGGAAGCAAGCAGTGAGCATTGAGCCTCTGCTCCTTTCCATTCTGAAGCCCTTCGTCACCCTACGATCTTACAAAAGGCATGAATAAAACATCTCATTTACTTGCCTGGCCCTATAGGCAGTTAAGTTCACTACCTTACTAGAAATGTGTCCTGTCATACAGTGTTCATAGGAATCTACCTGTGTACAGCCTGTGCAGGTATTTTGACCAAGCAGTTCTAGAAATCTGTCCAAATAGTTAATTGGACAGGTATGCAATTTTGTTCAAGAATGTTCTTTGTGGCATTGTTCATAACTGCAAGATATTAGAAACCAACTAAATATCCATCCACATGTAACCACCCAATGGCTTCTCCATGTCTGCTGCCTAGCAGAGCCAATTTATCAAGACAAGGGAATTGCAATAGAGAGTTTAATTTATTCAGAGCCAGCTGTGCAAGGGCCAGAGTTTTATTATTACTCAAATCAGTCTCCCTGAAAACTCAGGGACTGGGGATAAGGTTAATTTGGTGGGTAGAAGGTTGGAAAGTGGGGAGTGCTGATTGGTCCAGTCAGAGATGAAATCATAAGTTGCTGAAGCTGTCCTCTTGCACTGAGTCAGTTCCTGAGTGGAGGCCACAAGACCAAATGAGCCAGCTTATTGATCTGGGTGGTGCCAGTTGATCCCTCTAGTACAGGATCTGCAAAATATCTCAAGCAGTGATCTTAGGTTTCACAATAGTGATGTTGTCACCAGGAGCAATTTGGGGAGGTTGAGTAATCTTGTAATCTCCAGCTCCATGATTCCTAAACCATAATTTCTAATCTTATGGCTAATTTGTGAGTCCTGCAAAGACAGTCTAGTCCTCAGGCAGAAAGGGAGTTTGTTTTGGGAAAGGGCTATTATCATCTTTGTTTCAAAGTTAAACTACAAACTTATTCCCTCCCAAAGTTAGTTCAGCCTATGCCCAGCAATGAATAAGAACAGTTTGGAGGTTGGAAGCAAGGTGGAGTCAGTTAGGTCAGACCTCTTTCACTGTAATAATTGTCTCAGTTATAATTTTTGCAAAGGTGGTTTCAGGTATGGATCATTCATACAGTTGGAATACTTTGCAGTCATTACAAATCTGTATTGATCATCATGGTAAAGAGCTATGTCATATATTTTTATTTTTTTTAATTTTTAGATTTTTAATATTTTTGTAGAGGTGGGTGTCTCACTATATTGCCCAGGCTGGTCTCCAACCCCTGAGTTCAAGCCATCCTCCCACCTTAGTCTCCCAAAGTGTTAGGATTACAGGTGTGAGCCACCACGCCTTGCCTTGATGTATTTTTAAAAGAATAAAGCAGGCTACAAAGAATTAGTTATAGTGAAACTCTGTTATTGCAAATAAAATTAATGTTTTAAAAATTATCAAACAAGGTAGACTCATGATTCATACAGATATAAAATGAACACATGTTAAAGATTTTTATTTAACTCATTATTAATGAGGGAACTGGTAAGATGTTAAAACAGTTCAAAGGAGAATCCAAAGAATGAACAAACACATTTAGGGATCAGGAATATTTAAATGAATTTACAAACGATTGCAAAAACGGCTTCTTCCACAGTGGGAAAGGGACTCAATTGTACCTCCACCTTATAGAATTTATTTGCTTGTCCGTAGACAAGTATTATTTTGCATTGTTGTCAGTTATTTACAGAGTTGCAACATAGTTCAAAGGCAATTCAAGGCACAGATCCCCCCTACAGTCAGAATCAGATCACTTGGAAAGATGGGTTCTCAAGTGGAGAGCCTAAACAATGCATAGTTTTCTCTTAAATCACATACATATTTTCCCTTCATATATGTTTAAAAGTGTGGAATGAACAGAAAAAAATGACAAGTTGTTTTCTACAGATGGTAAGATTTTGTGTTATTATTTCTATCTTTTCTATTTTTCTGTACTTTCACAGCATTTCTAAAAGAACATATAATTTTTTATAATCAGGGGGAAAAATACACTTCTATATTGAAATACATTTACAAATCACCTTCTCATGTTTTTAGTAAATCCTTCAACAACAACAACAATAAAGGAAATTGCTATGTATCTGCTGCCTGTAGGGTATTGTGACTAATAGGATGAGAATAGGGGCCAGAGAATGTGGGCGGTCAACATCAGCTGTGCTAACCTGCTATTTCTGGTGGGTCCTCCAATTGATTGCTTGGTGTTCAGGCCTAAATTATTCCCACTTATAAGAGATACGATGAAACTGAAGTGCATTAGGACGTCAGAGGTGCTTTTGGCTTTAACACTCAATAAATGAAGTGCCAGAAAGTTGCTAATATTTTCTGTACCTTCTTAAGATGAGTCTGGAAAAAGCCTGTTTACTAATGAGCAGTTCCTGGGTGGGAGAAGGGAGAAGGACAGTGTCTGTGCATGGTCTGTCAGAAGGGAAGATGCTTCCCATAACTGTGTGTGATGACAGTTACTAATGAATAGATGTTTCAGAGTTCATGCTACCCTCCTCTAGTTGATGTTCTTATTTATAGAACTGATTTGAAAATTAAACAGAGCTGTTTCTTTCTTCAATTTTATAGTTGTAAAGAGATAATAAACATACTGATGGCTTGTATTATTCCAGAATTGTTTGCCTAGGTATCAGTTATTGCCTAGAGATTTGTTGTCTTTCTCTCCTCTGAGTGTTTTTTCTTCTTCTTTTTTTTTTTTTTAACTTCTCATGGCATTGTATTTCTGATATAATCCTCATTTCCTCACATCTTGCCAAACTGCAGTTCCTTTTGGATGCCAGATTTTTCTTGTAATCTTCATCCTGACTGCTGAGAGACTTACAGAGCAGTTGGTGCACACATGCAATATAGCTATGAATCTTACTGACAATGTACATGGACTATTTTGGATAATCCTAGAGGCTTATATTTATAGCTTGTTGTATCAAAATGATTAAGATAGCATCAATAATTAAACAACAGTCTCTTGCTCTTCTTTAGCTCAGAGCTGTTGTGCATGTTGATGTCAAAATGTTCTTGTTGAATGAATGAACTGAACTATGTTTATTTGCAGGAAACTATGTGTCATTTTTATGGAGTACTGGTGTGAGTGGTTATGTAAGCATTCTGCCCTTAGAAGGAATAACATCACCTATAAAAAACATTCGGGGTGCTCATATCCACATTTTATTTGAAGGTTTAGTTCTAAGAATATTCATCTCCAACAATGCTGGGTATCCTCCCTACTATGCCCAGGGCACTGATCTTTAGGGGAAGACTGGCCATGGGAGAAAGGAAGTAGGAGGCAAATTTTGGTTTTGATGCCTATACTAAATTAATTTGTGTCATCCCAAACTCCATGTTCACCTAGTACCTGTGAATGTAACCTTACTAGGAAATAGGGTTTTGTGGATGTAATCAAGTTAAGATGAGGTCGTACTGGATTAAGATAGACCCTAAATCAATGTCTGATGTTCTAATAAGAAGGCTAAGTGAAGACACAGGCACAGAGACACAGAGAGAAGGATGCTATGTAACAACAGAGACTGAGATACAAGTGATATAACTCCAAGAAAAGGAATGCCAAGGATTGCTGGCAACCACCAGAAGCTATTAATAGGAAGAGGCAAGGAAGGATTATTGATCTAGGATTCTTCTCTAGAACGTTCAGAGGAAGCATGGCCCTGCTGACACCTTGGTTTCAGACTTCTGGCTTCCAGACTGCGAGAGAATAAATTTCTGTCATTTTAAGTCACTTAGTTTGGGGTAATTTGTTATGGAATCCATGGGAAACTAATGCAATGTCTCCCACTTGATGTTCCCCTTTCTTCCTTAGTGTTTCTCATTCTCCTGGTATCCTGTGCCCTTATCTTATAGCTTTATTCATGTGCTAGTCAAGATTGAGTGAAGTAAGAAGAAAACACTCTAGATAAATTGAACAGAAAAGGATCAAATATAGGGAATTACCTGCTTACACACTGTTTGGGAAATTTGAGAGCCAAAGTCAAGGATACATTTTTTGGTATCAAGAACTCAGAAAGTGCAGTGAAGGCAAGAAATGACTACCTAATATCTTAGCAACCTAGAACACTTTATGGGGTCATCAGGAAGATGCTTGGAAGACATCAACAAAAAGAACCACATATATGTTAATGCCCACACATCCGACTCCAGCTGCTGCCGGTGAATAATGTCTTCTTTTTCTCTTCCCCTACCAGGTTTCTGTCAATGACGGTCATTGACAGAATATGAATACAAACCCTACTACTATAGAGAGCTAGGAAATGTTTCCAGACTTTCAACCCTAGTGATACTGGGGAGAGTTTTGAAGGGCAAGGACAGAGCTGAATATAAGAGATGCTATCCTGCTTACTCAGCTTAATTCCTTTCCCTCAAAACAAAAACAAAAGCACTTGCTTCTCAGAAGGATTCTGTTAATCTATTTATTTACACCAAGGTATTATGGACCAACAATATCTTTAAATGCATTTTTTCCCCCCAGGACAATTTGTACTTTCACAAGAACAAAGATTTAATTTAAAGAAGTGAATCCATCTAATTGACAATTGGTTGGAACAGGGACTCACTGACAACAGTTTCCTGAGGGGTCCTCAGAGATACAAAGACATTTTAGACCAAAATATACTCTCCAGGATTTTAATCTATTTGGCCTTTGCTTTGTATGTGCAAAGATATTTGGTTTTGTTGATCTTTTGTTTTTATACAAAAACATAAATGAGAGATTTCATTCTGGTTAAATGAGGCATATTCTTCTCAATTCTCTGTCACTAGTGGTTTTCAGTGGAGCAATTTGGATTCCCACATTGTGCTCTCAGGGGACATTTTGTAATGTCTGGAGACATACTTGGTTGTCACAACTGAGGTTGGGGGAGTACTACTGGCTTAGTGCGTGTTGAGGTCAGGGATGCTTCTCTACATCGTGCAATGCACAGGGCAGCCCCCACAACAAAGAATTACCCAGCCCAAAATGTCAATAGTGCCACAGTTAAGAAATTCTGCTCTTTTGCTATATGTGGTTGGAGAGAAAAGGTGAGGTAGATAGAGTCTCTGTCTTGATTCTAGGCTGTGGTGGGTCTGCCTGCCCTCAGGTACCCTTGGATACTGTTTCCGCCCTTTGATGCTGCTGCCTTAACTTCTTCGCGGTCCTCTGAGGTACCCTGCCGAAAAGTGAGGCCAGAACTCTCCCCTGGCTTCCCAATTCAGAACCAAGGTACGAGCACTGCATGCCCTCCCTTTTAACAACTCTTTGAGTTTGTTCCATTCTGAGATCCCTTTGATTTTTGAAGCCTCCTTCTCACATCCTGAGAGCAGCCTGTCAGCTTCTTCTCTGTAGCTCCTTTTCCAGAGTCTCATCTCCTGCCTAGAAAGCCTTTTCCCTTCTCTTCCTTTCATCACTGTCTTCTTCACCCCTGCCCCTTGCCAAATTGCTCTGTATCTTGACATTTTAAGCATTCTTATCTTTCTCTACATCACCTGCCTAGATTCACTGGAGAAAAGCTGATGGCATAAGAAATCTGCTATTCTCCCCAGATCCCTCCCCTGATCGTTTATAGACACTTGCCATCCCCCATTCCCAGAATGCTTATCTTGAATTTACACCTGTTGTAAATTGCCCCATTCACGAATTAGGCTAATGATTGTCTTCCTTTGTTCAATTGCTTCATGCCAAAGGAGTCACCTCTCTGGGTTCCCACAGGCTGTAAATTTTAGAGGGCAAAAAGCAAGGTCCCAGTAGTGCTCTTCAACCAACCTGGACACAAAATCAGAGCTAATCAAATGCTAAAAAAAGGCTTTTTAATGATGAAGGGGATGATAACCCAAGCTGGAAGGGACTTTTGAAGCCCATGAAGCCTGTTCCCAGTGCACCTAGGCAGACTAAATCATCCAAGATAGATGAGGATTTATCCAATTTTCAATGATTTCCAGAGAGAGAAATTTCACAACCTGTTTCAGCTATTAACTACCCTGTTATGAAATGCTTTCTCTAACCTAAATCGACTGTCTCTTAAGGACTCAACATTGTATAAAAATATATACTAATAAATTTTGAAATATGAGTTAAGATTTTCTTTATATACAGTAAATTTATATAGTATCATTTCCCTTCAAGGTAAGAGGATTCTTATTTTTATCTGAAGAAATTGCTAAGCCAGGACTTTTGGCAAGGGGATTGGAATTGAGGACAAATGAGTAGCTTGAAAACACGATAGATTGTATGAAGTAAGAAAAATAGTTTAATTCTTTCTGTATACTCTTGGAGTGTTACTGCACAGCTTACTTAGAATGCCAAAAGCTCTTTTAAGATGACTTATATATTGGGGTGTTCATTTCTTTAAGGGAATCACGTCTCCCTCTATATTAAAATGGTGCATTGTATTGTTTCCTTTATAACTTCCTACAGGGAAGCTGTTAAATTATGCAACTTTACAGGACAGTTCTGTCTACCTCAGCATTACCCCTTTCGTTGCAGGAATGAATTTTCAAGATTTGTGTAACGTATTCAGCAAATAAGGATTGAACCTCTTTGGTGCGCGCAGGCACCATGTGGGCTAATTATAGATTCAAAGAAGAAGACTCTGTCTTGAACCTGCAAGGGGCTTGAGTTGAGAAGGGAATTTAGACATGTAAATAAGGAAGTCCCAGAAAGGGCTATAGGCTCTGTGATAGCAGCCTGTGGAAGATACAATGGGAAACATTTGGTACATAACTTTCTAATAAGTGTGTTTTTCTGCCTTCTTCAAGAACACACAACTTTGAACCAAGATAAACCTAGTGACAAATCTGCTCTTTATCACTGTGTGATCTTTCTGAGTCTCAGAATCTAACCTTGCAAATAGAAAGAAATCACATCTGCCTTCAAGATTATTATGGTTATTAAACTAAATTGAATTAAATTCAATAATATGGTTTAAAAACACTAAGCAAAAGGCCTAGTATTGGGTAGGTACTTAATAAATGTTGTTTTTGTCTTATCTCTTTGATGATTCAAAGATATTGTAAGAGACCTGTATTTATTGTTTTGGGGGGAGAAGGGGGCTTCTAACTTCAAAATAACCTTCTTACATTTGGAGACTCTTTCAAGTCATGAGGCAGAGCCAACCCTACTGTAGAATCTGAAGATTACACAGACCCACCTTTCCAAACTTCCTTGCAGCTAGCAATGGGGCATATCAGCAATCAGACATACTAACACCTGTCCTTGAATTAGTAGCTCATGGTATGGAGAAGCAGGGGCTACCCAGAATCCATTTTGATGATGAGCCACATTGGTAGCAGTCACCACGCCTAGTCTTAGAGGTCTCAGATGCAGCAGTTCTAACAGAGGCAGTTCAAGTTCAGCACTGGTGGTATCTGTGGTACAAGTTTCAGTGTCTGTCCTCAGTGGTAGCACCTGTGATATCCTTACTATCCTGATCTGTGATGTGATTTTAAATGTTGACTCTGGGTGCATTGACTACAACCCTGATTCTTATGATGTTTATGAACAACCAACTATCCTGATTTAATCCCTTTTGAGCTTGTATTATTCACATTCTGTTTGTTTTGCTCACAACTAGAACTTTTGACTGATAAAAATATTGTTATAAATATCATAATCTTGCTTTGTTATACAGTAATGTTTTATATGCTATCAAAGAAGGAAAGACTGTTGTTTCCTTCCATATGAAACAGACTCTTATAATGATCCCTTTTCAATTGTTTTGCATTTTTTTTGTTGTTTTTTAAAACCTTTCTACATCTTCCTTTACTGTCACATGTCATTTCTCATTAG
The DNA here is from genome assembly GCF_037993035.2 of Macaca fascicularis. Classification (NCBI taxonomy): domain Eukaryota; kingdom Metazoa; phylum Chordata; class Mammalia; order Primates; family Cercopithecidae; genus Macaca; species Macaca fascicularis. Next base: position 11,965,892 of record NC_088395.1, read on the forward strand.
AAAAATTACAGCATACCAGAGTTTCCTTTTTCTTGATGCTATGTCTACATGACAGGGAGAGAGCTATACCTTGTAGGATTGCCAAAACCTATAATGCCATATGCAGAGAGAAAACAATTCAGACTTTCTGTTTTTGGCAAGAAAAAAATGCCTCACAATTTTTTATTAATATTCTATTTTAAAACCTGTTAAGCCCCAAAGCTCTTTTCTTTAGATAGAAATTTCTCAATATTTTAACTAAAAGCTGTGAAATAGAAAAAGGGAGAACTCTTTTAATTTTTTAAAAAGAAACATTCAATCAAAAACAAATCTCTAAGGTTCTCATTCCAATATTGGCAGCATAGCTTCCATTGTGCTAACTATTGGACTATTTTGCTGATAATAACTGTAAATTAAAAATTATAAACTGTAAAAATAGTTGTTTGAAAGCTACTTGGAAAGTAGTAAAAGCAAGCCAGAACTACAGGGGATATGGTTCTTGAAAGAAGAGCGCATTAGGCAAGATCCACACTTAACTGGTTTTTCTGCTGAGGGTGCTTCCCAGTTTGTTGTGGCACACTAAGATAGAGCTCAAGCAGAAGGTGGCATTCTTATTAAGTGAAGAAGTCAGAGGTTAGAGTTCAGGGCTGCCAAAAACTCCTGGAAATCAAGAGGGGAAATCCTGGAAATGGAGAATCCTAAAATCTACATAAAAATCCCTAGTTGACTCCTAAACTATGCATGTACAGGTATGATTTCAAGGAACACAAAAGGAAGCAGTAGTTGGAAAGTTAACAATCTGAGCAGAGGTGATACCAGCTTCCTGGTTCTAGGAAGACAGAGATTGGAGTTCAAATCCTACCAAGTTATAAAGATTTGGCAAACAATTCAATATTTTCTCTGGAGCCCAAAGTAGCTATGCATTAGAAGCAGGGACCATGTCCCAGGAATGATAACTATATCCTTGAAATAATGGCAAAACTAAAATTGACCCACTGTAAGAAAACCTGAAAAACAAGCCTCCACAAAATTAAGGTGACCCACTTGTAATATAATGGTCTGACATGACAAAATTCAACACTCTTCAGAGGAACAGAGCAGAATTCGGATTCTATACAACATATTATCAATAATGTCCAGCATATAATCATAAATTGCTAGATATGCAACAGGCAGGCAAATATAACCTATGATCAAGAAGAAAATCAAGACCTTGTCTCCAAAAAAAAAGTAAAAAAAAAAAAAAAAGTCAATGGCTGAAGACCACATGTCATCCAGATTTTGGTATTAGCAGACAAAGACTACTATAAAGTGTTTGAAAGTTTCTAGGAAAAAAATGGATATAGTGGGTGAAAATATGGGGAATAAGGAGAAAGAGAAGAAACCACTGCATCCTGAAAAAAAATCCCAACTAGAAATCCTACAACAGAAAAATAAAGATTATATCTTTGGTATCCTATTCACTTTTGTATCCTTTCCGATGCCTTTATGCCAATTAGAATTGCTTTTGCATAGCTGATTGTTAATTACTGTTAAAAGGTAAATTTATTTAAATCCATAAACTTGGACTTCCTCCTTTAAATCATATAAAAATAGGCATATAATACTTTACTATACTATAATAAAATGTTTACAGTAAATTAAAGTAGTAATGAACCTTAGTAATTTTTGAATATATTTGAACAAATTATTTCAGTTATTTCAGTTACCCTCCAATTAAATACAATCATGCATTACATTTACTATCTATATCTAAAGTGTAAAGAGTAAAATTATGGAATAATTCAATTTGAGGCATATTTGGCAAAATTATGAATCAATTGGAAGAAACTACAACAACAATTATAAATTATTCTGGTAGGGTGGTTTTCCCTATTTAGAATCAGCTAACTGAAGTAAGCTAGCTTTCAATAAGGTGATTAATTTGTTTTATTTTAATTATTGAACATAAAAACTGTTTGTGAGATTAACGATCACATTACCCAACATAATTAACCTGTAATGGAATTTTGTCTTCTTAAATTGCTAAAGCATCATTTTTTTTCAGTCCTCTTATAAATTAGTCCTGTCTTGAATCAATAGGTAAATTAAGTATTGTTAATCATAAAATATTTGTTAAATAGCTACAATATAGTATAAGTGGTTTTAATTTGGGTCTTATAAAACTAAAAGCAGATATTCCTACATTTTTGTATTTTATAGAATAGTAATATATTTAAAGTATGTTTTTGAGATTAACACTAATTTGTTTGTCAATTTTATGTTGCATATTTGAAAGAACAGAACCAAAAACCAGTATATGTACTATCTTTACTTCAAAAAAGAAATGACTTTACAGAATCAAAAATTAATTTAGGTAACCACAATATCAAGAGAAACTGGAATCCTCTATGAGCAAGCACGTAGATATTTAAAGCCACATCTATTTATATATACATTACATAGACTTCTCTTTTTTCATTGCAAAGTGTTGGACACCTCCTCACTGAAATCTACAGATTATCGTTTAAAAGCCCTGTAGTAGTATGTGAAGGGCTTCAGTGCAACAGATGGGCTTGGTTCATGGGAGTGGTTGGGTCCTGTGTGTCTCTTTAAAGTATTGGGATACATTTATCTATCAGTACACATTAGTACTTTTCTGGGAAGAAGGTTCCTAACTTTCACATAGTTATCAATTGTGTTCTTAATTCCAAGGATGAGAATCTGTGCTAATAGCCCTTTTCGTTACGGCAATGGTGTATCTGTTCCATTTTCTCACTGATCCCAACTTTTAATAATTGACAAGAGAACCCAGTTTAAAGCAATATTCATTTGGTCATTTCTTAGAATCATTTCACTTACAAGAAATGAAGTGAGCCTTCTCAGTATCAGATATTTCTATTGTAAAATATGAAAGCCATTGCCGTTTTTCATAGGTTCCAATGAAGTGACAGTTGCTTGGTTTTCTTTCTGTGGAAGTACGTTTGTGAATAAGTATTTGCCCTGTGACTTTGTGTATACCCTACTTCACTCAAGAAAAAGATTGAAAATTTTCCTAAATCCATGCACAAAACGTTGACAATATGTAAAGTAAGTAATAAAAGTAAGTCAACAAGAATTGCAGACCAAAAAGAAAGGTGATCTGAAGCCAAGTGTTAATACATCAAACATGTGTCTCAAGCTACTTCTGCATGATACACAGTTCAGAATTGGAACCAATCTTCCTAGTAGTCAGTACAAAGGGAAAAATTAGTTGAATTAGAGTGGGAAAGAACACAGGTCTGGCAAACTAGTTAGAGCCAGCAGAAGCCAGCTTGAATAAGCACAGGCCCATGTGGCCCAGCACAAGCCAATATGAACCAATTAGAAGCCACCTGAGTCACACATCTTCCCTCAGATGGTGGTGTGGTTCTGCCTTCCTTTTCCTGGGAACCTGCTTTCAGCAGCATCTCCCCTGATGAGGAGGATGAGATGTGGACTTAGAGGGGCTGGCCAGACAGAACAGATGAACAGGGGTGTCATCATCTTGTACAAAAGACAAAGGGGGAGTAGCTTCTTAACTTACATTTGAAAGTAGCTTGGCAGTGCTCCCAGTGAGTGAGTCTGATGTTCCAGAGACTCCACAGGCAGTCATCATGTGTTAATACTGGAAACTGACCTGCCTTCCCCACCGACAACACATGCTAAAAAAGGGGAAAAGAAAACCAGACAACCTGCAGTTTGAATTTAGATGTATGAGACACTTAACAAAGTGACAGCCTTAACATTCGCCAAATTTAAAGAGGCAACATTGAATGGTAAGTTATATTTTAAAATATCAAACACCGAAATGTTAAACTTTCAGAAATATGAAGGTTTTAAAATGTCAAAACTAGGCATTTTTTTTAAAAATCCTGCAGATCTAATTTCAAAGTGACAAAATTAAATAGAATGTCTCTCTGAAAGGTACTTTTGTTAAAATGAAACACTGTTTGAATTCAGTGGGTGATTGTTCATTGCTCTGGCATTTATTTTACGTTCTCAGTAAAAATTCAGGAGACAACAACTCCATGTAATATGACAGAGTTGGACTGACTGGCGTTTTTGCACTTCTCACTAATGGGATTGAATCCATCAAGACTTGGATAGTGGTGGTTGCCTGAACCTCTCAATACCTGAATTTTCCTTGATAAGCAACTCCATGTGGAGCTCTGGCAAGAAATGGTGGTATGTGAGGTTGGGCAAAGCAGCTTGCATCTTCTCCAGACTTGGATGTGTCTCCTGATTTCCCGGATTTAGTTGCCAAATTCTCCCCTCCATTTTACTCCTCTTGGCTTATAGATCTGTTTACTAGCCAATCAGCTGTTTGATGTCTGAGGGAAACCTCTGCAGATGGAAAGCATTCTTTAGAATAAGTTGGCTTCTATCTGCATGTTTAGATTAGTAGAGTTATCTTTGCCAAAATCCTAGTTTTTCATGTGTTTTGAAGTTCAGTATGGAAATATTATTATTCTATTTTTAAGTCTAGTAAAATAAGTACAATTACCTTCATGTTTTCTTTGACTAATATTTAATTAATTCAAGTCAAACAAATTCTACTTAAATAATCATACCCATTTTCAAAGGTAGTTAAACACCCTTAAATATTTTATACCACAATTATGCATTTAATATAGTATATTTTCCTTTGAAATGCTTCCAGTGACCTGATAGGGCAACTCAATATGCAAACAATCAAAGCTTTCCAAGCATTTAAAAGTACTCTTATAAATACAATAAACTTACAAAGCAAATAAGCTTTTAAAAATGTTCTAGTTATATTTAAAAATACAATTTTCTTATTCCTTTCAGCTTAAAATGGCAAAACTAATATATAGTTTCTTAAATCACTTGTATAACATATATTGTTCATAAAATTAACTCAAAAATACTAATTCTGTAAGTTGACGTTATTTCAATTGTAGGCTTAATTCTAAACATTCTGGGTGTTAAGATGTTTATTACTGTGGCAGAAACTTCCAGTTCCTCCCCAAAGCCATCCTTCCCTTCCTGTATAATAGGCACTGGCAGACTTTTACTGTAAAAGGCCAAACAGTAAATATTTTAGGCTTTGCGAGTCACATATACTCTCTGTTGCATATTTGTCCTTTAAAAAAAAAATTAAAAATGTAAAAAAAAAAAAAAAGTAACCCTCTAGCCATACAAAAAGGATCAGTGGGCTGATTTTGGCCTGTCAATTGTAATTTTTTGACCCCTGTTCTAGAATTTTAAAATCATTTGAATTTTTTTTAAATTTTAGCTGGGCACATTTCCCAGACTCTCTTGTAGGTAGGTGGCCATATGACTAATTTCTGTCCTCTTTGCCTCCAAATGCAATGCAGACCTAATGGTGCAGCATCTTGGCTTTGTAGTTAGGAACAGCACCATGGGGATGGCAGAGCAACAAGCTAGAAGGAGACTGGGCTCCAGGGCACTGCAGGACTTCATGCCTCTCTGAGAACTGAGCAGTGTTGACAACCAGCTTAGACTTCTAGGTGAGACAAGAATACATTTCTAACTTGTTCAAATTCCTGTAACCTGCAGCCAAATCTGTATAACTAATCTACTTTCTTAGGGGACAGATTTCAAACCTCAGGGGAACTCAAGTTAATGAGTCAAAAATTCGTGCCCACCATATGGCTGTCAATGCTTTGATAATTGCTTTCAGCTTCTCTTTATTTTTGTGATGAAATCCTACACCTTTCACCCAGGCCTAAAGAAGTTCTAATGCTATTCCACTGAATTTTAAAATTCTCTTCATAATTTGGTAGAAAGCCCAATGACATTGTTTTTGGTGCCTTGTTTTGCATGTCAGTTCTTTGGTTGGTTTCTCCTGAGAAGTGTGGGCTGTTTGTGGGTAAGAACAAAGGACCCTTGATTTCTTTTATGTGACTTGTACCGCCAAAGCATAAAGAACTCTGAGACTCCACTCCTAAGGCTCTGGATCAAGTCTCCCTCATTAACTTCTTTTTGAGACCCATTTCCCATCTGGTCCTGGGACAGCCATGCATTGCTATAGCTGCATTTCTTTGGCCCTGTGTTTCTGAGCCTGTTTTGATAGCATGCTCTGACTTCTCGGGTTCTAGAGCTCTGGCTTATGTTTGCCAGTCTTCTTCCAGAATGGAATATACCCCCAAATCTCTGTTTCATGATAAGGTCCCCTTAAAGATGAAGTGCTTGACACATAGTAGAGATTTAATAAAAGCAAATTAGCTTGTCGTTAATGCTTTTGAAAACTAGAATAAAGCCATAATTTTAGGTGACACTTCTTACTGGCCTTAAAATTTAAATTATACAATATAAATGTATTCTGCCAGATTAAATTGGTCTCTTTGCACATAAAAGTTGAAGTATGGGTGGAAAACATCTAAAATGTATGGAAAATATTTTGTTATGAAGAAGCTGAGACATACTTTCCCCAAAAGCAGCATTGATATCCTGAGAGCGCTTTACTTGAGTGGCTCAATTTTTGTTTGTAGGTCCCTAATGACTGATGGACATTTAACCATTTTTGCCTGATGTATGTTTTTCAGGTGAGGTTCTTTCTGGATGAGAAGTAACCTACTGAATTTCTTGAAAAATATCTTGCATCTCAATGTTAAGAGTGTGGACTTTACATATTTTGAGAAGCTTTCATATACTGTCTTTTACATGGAATCTTTGGATGCTTTCTTTACTTTGATCTATGTAAATGAGAAAGGATAAAAATATATGGTTTAACCAAATTCTGGTGAGGTGACTTCTTGATTATTTGTGAAGCTGGAAATGTTTAAGTGTTTCATCTATTCTTAAAACTCTGTCTTACTATTAGGTATATATTGAAGACTGCATTTCTCTTGGCACATTTATTTGACTTAACTTTGGGTCACATCTTTTCTAAATTTAGTCGAAAGTGGAGTTTGAAGTATTTCTTAAGTATCTGCATCTATTTTATTTAGGAATATTGAAATTTAAGGGAATATTATAACACATTTAAATTTTCCAATGATGTCATGTTATATGAACTTAATAATTTATTAGTTTGTCATCAAGTTAGAAGTTAATTAAAAATCAAAGTTCTTTAGCAACATGAATCATTGAAGCTTTTTCTCTGAATTTTTTTTCTTGGTGACTGGTGTTGTTGAAGTAGTTCATTCTTGATTACTGGCCTTTATAAATACCAACTAAACTTGCTTACAAATTGCAAGCGTAATGACATAAGATATTCTCTTGCCATTGAATAAGCATAATATTCTCCTCTTAAAATTTTCTCACTTAGCTTTACCAGAACCCAAGTTTCCAGACTATGGAGAGTTGGTACTTCTTTTGTCATAGAAACTCCATTTATACATTTTTTAAAACCCGGTGTGATTTATACCCTGTTGTAGATCATCTTAACACTTACCAATGAGTCATTGCTAAAAGCACAATATCAAATTTATTGTTTGTTTGTAAGAAACCCATGTAAAGAGCGAAAAGAGACCTCAAGGCAAAGAGAAATTTTTGAAAAAATAGAACTCTATAACACAAATGACAGAATTCTTTCTCCACCTTTTAATATTGTGTCATGGTAGATATCTCTCTTAAACTCTTGATGTTTCCATGAACTGACAGCTGCATGTTTATATGGATGCCATTGGGCTGTATACAGCAACAAACATCTCCTATAATAATGAGGTGATAGAATATTAATTATCCTCAAAAAGTCCTTATAAAAACAATTATATGAGAAAATGCTTAATAGGTCATGTTTTGATTAAAAAAATGGATAAATATATAAATCTGTGACATATAATTGTGTTACATTTTATATTTTCAGCCTTCTTTTTATATAGTAATTATATAAATATAAAATATGAAACAATTGATAACTATACATAAATTAATATTTTATAGGTAAATATTTTCTCTTCTGATATATATGCATGTATGTATGCATGTATATATGTGTGTATATTATATCAGAAGGGAAACACTGTAGCACTCTGTTGAGTTGAACGATATAAAATTGTGTTGACATTCAACCTTTTATTAATTCACAAAAATGGTCATTTTCTGGGTAGTGAGTCTGTGTGAGATTTTTCTCAAAGTAGCTATGTTTCCTTTACTTTATGATCCAAGGTTTTTGTGAGAGGCATTTATTTATAACCTTTATTATCAGGAAGAAACCTCCAAGAAAGTTGTTCAATTACGTCTCAAAGGCAGCCTCTCCTCCTCTCTCTCACTCTGATCTTGCCATCTTTCCATCCTGGTTGTCTGCAGTAGCCTCTTTCCAGGTAACAGTGCTAATGTTCTCCCCAAACACATGCCGACTTCTTCTTCTTTACCTCCTGCCCCTTGTGTCCAGCTGGTTGCAGACTCTCTTCTTCCATCATAACTGTCTTCTCTTTCTGTTGTTACTCCTCTAGTTAAACACAATAAAAAAGCAGCAATCATTTTAATAGTGATTACTATGTGCCAGCCATTGTTCTAAGCCTTATACATGTTATTTAATCCTCATAGTGACCTAAGAAGTAGATAATATTATTATCCTTCATTTTAAGATGGGTGAGGAAACTGGGGGACAGACAGGTCAAGTGACTTACCTAATACATATCCACAGATCATATGCTTAAGTAGCAAGCCATATTTCTCTCTAGGTACCTTAGTTTGCCTCTTGAGTGGTTTCTATCATTTCTAAAATGAGCAGCCACATTTCTGCCTCAAGGCCTAACATCATGGTTCTTCCTTTGCCTAGAATAGGGGCCACCAAACTACATCCTGTGGGCCAAACCTATCCTCCCCCTACTCCCACCTGTTCCTGTAATAGTTTTATTGGAACACAGCCATTCATTTTCATATCATCTGTGGCTACTTTCTTGGTATAACAACAGAGTTGAGTAGTTGTGACCAAGACCATATGGCTTGCAAGGCCTCAGATATTTATTATCCAGCCCTTTAAAGAAGAAGTTGGCCAACTCCTTGCCTAGAATACAGTTTCTGTGTCCAACCATTCCAGTTACTATAGCTATGTAATCAATTACCCCAAATCTTAGTAGTACAAACAACCATTTATCATGCTCAGGGAATTTATGGGTCAGGAATTCCAAGTGGACATGGCATTTCTTCTCCATGACATCTGGTACCTGGACTGAGAAGACTCAGCCAGCTCAGGATTGGAGTAGCCAGGGCTCCTCAGGCATCGCTTCACTCCCTAGCTCTGGATGGACTCCCCACATGCTCTTTTTAGCCTAGCAGCATCCAGACTTCTAACATAGGGTCTGGGTTCCCAGTGTACATGTCCCAAGAAAGAGAGTGAAGCAGAAGCTGTTGCATCTTGTTTGACTAGCCCCAGAAATCATGCACCAACTACTTCTATATTCTCTTGATCAAGGCAGTCACAAAGATCTTCCCAGGTTCAAGCTGAAGGAACACAGGCCATACCTATCAATGGAAGGGTGTCAATGTCACATTATAAGAAGAGTATGTGGAATGGAATATCTATTGGTGGAACTATCTTTGGAATATAAAACCCACCATCCATATCCACCCACCTGTCTTTAACTCTAGACATCTTCCTATCTCCCCAGACCATAACCAGGAACTCACTGTCCTGGGCTAAAAAAATTTTCTGCCATGTTCCACCTCATCTCTGAAACCGTTGCTTATCTTCATATTCTGTTAGTAGAAAACTTCAAACTTTCAATCTAAGCCCTGAGGATTACTCCCAGCCTCAAGCTCTGTTCCTTTTGTGTGTCTTATTGTAAATGTGTTTGTTTGCTTGTTTGTTCTTCTGAGCCAGAGTCAAACCTTAAAATCTGCAAGTGGCTTTCTTTCCTCCCTGTGTCTAAGCAAGGTTTCTGCTCTGCCCTAGGTTTAAAAATCTTAATTACTGCTTTCTGCAGTCTGCAGAAATTCTGTGTGAAGAAGATATAGGTGGCACCTGGGTCAATGTGAAAAGTGTTTGTGAAAAGAGGGAACCAGGGTACTTGTCTTAAAGCTAGATTTATTATAATATTTCACACACAACTAAAAAAGTCAGTAGACATTATTTGAGAATTGCAAGCAGTGGGGTTGATGCCTTTATGTTATCCCCTGGTTCTGCCACCGTCTTTCTTGGTTTTGGACTCTCCTCTTCACCTGGTATAATTTTTGTTGTCTTAGGGAAATAAGCTGCTTCAGGGTAGCTTTAGGATTTATCAAAGGAAAGAGAAGGTTGAAAAGAAGGGAAGTAGATCATAATAAACATGATTTGTCTTCAATCCAAGCCTGCCAATAATAGTGGGTAAAAGAAAAAGAATCCTTCCTTAGAAATTTAAATGCATTCATTTCCGTAAAGAACAGTAAAAAAGTAAAACACATTTTTGATGATTCACCACATAGGTACTTGATAAGCTTGATACTCTTAATTGGCAAACTGGATTTTCATCACAGTTCATCTCAGAAAATAATATTTTGGTTATGTCTTTCCCAAAAATTTGTAAAATTTTCCACCCAGGTCAGAGGTCAGTAAACCATGCCCTGCTGGCTAAATCCAGCCCTTCATCTGTTTTTGTAAATAAAGCTTTATTGGAATGCAGTCAAGCCCATTCATTTACATGTTGTGCATGATTACTTTAGCACTATCATAAGACTGAGTAGTTGTAAGAGAGATCACATGGTCTGCAAGGGAAACATTGACTATCTGGAATTTTACAGAAAAGTTTGCTGACCTAAAGTGTATGTTGCCATTTAAACTAATTTTTAGATTTTTTTCCATTTAAATGTCACATAATACAGTGAATCACATGGTGAATTTTAGTAGGGATATATTCAACTTTACACTGAATTATATAGCTAGTCAATATAAAGGTGTCAGGAGAAACCAAGCTACCTCTTAATTTAGGTACCTGTATGATTGGACTTGAGAAATAAACTTTCTAAAAAAGAATTTTGGTCATTAGTGTTCATTAACATCCTTATCTTTTTAACATTTCAAAAGAATTCATGAAAAAAATAAGAGATCAAGACAAGAATTTATGAATCTATGAGATGAACTCTTTGGAAGAAAAATCAAGGTTAATATCCTATTAACGTATACTGATAATTGATTTAAAAGAAATTTATGAAAAGATTTCCAATGACTTTAAAAAATGGTTACAGTAGTGAATCTCCTTGGCTATAATAACAAAATATTAGGGATTGTTGAGATCTGCAGGCTGTGACAATAGGAGCCTCAGCATGGGCTTGGGGGTGGTAGGAGTGAGCAATCATTACTTACGACCTACTGTGCAAAGTAGGGGTGAATGTTATTCAAAGAAAGGTAGAAATTTGTCTGGTCAAGGAATACAAAGTTGCCTGAGAATTTAGTTATTGTAGTTTATATCATCCATAATCAAGATTTATAGATCTCTATTGAATTTATTTTTTCTCTACTTCTAGCATAACCCACTCTCTCCCCTAAATGGGATGAGAGGAAATAGATTCACTCTAAAAATAGCAAAATAGTAGAGTTGACTTTAATTAAAGGCTTTCAAGGGTGATAATCATGACTGTCAAAATTTAAAGAAAGTATAAGGAACCTAAGAGATCAACTAGACCAGAGTTTTCAACTCTACTCCAGGTTCTGAAAGTTCTACGGGGCACCCTCAGGGGCCATTGCAGTTGGAGGCCTGTGAAATAGTTCAGTGTATGATCCCTCCCTACTTCCAAATGTAACAGCTATGCTTTTGTGTTCTATGACTGCCTTCCATGTAATATTTGGTTTATGATGGGTTTTTAGTAAAATGTTTTGAAACCATAGGTTCTAGGCCAACTCTTCAAATTTTGCAGATGAGGAAACTGAAGCTACCATAATTTGGAAGACTTAACTTGGGTCATACATTGAATTACAGTAGAACTATAATCAGAATCTAAGTCTCCTATGTCTCAATCAAGAGCTTTTAAAAATGATTTGGGGGGGGGGGGGGGCGGAGCAAGATGGCTGAATAGGAACAGCTCCAGTCTCCAACTCCCAGCGCGAGCGACACAGAAGACCGGTGATTTCTGCATTTTCAACTGAGGTACTGGGTTCATCTCACTGGGGAGTGCCGGACGATCGGTGCTGGTCAGCTGCTGCAGCCCGACCAGCGAGAGCTGAAGCAGGGCGAGACATTGCCTCACCTGGGAAGCGCAAGGGGGAAGGGAATCCCTTTTCCTATCCAGGGGAACTGAGACACACAACACCTGGAAAATCGGGTAACTCCCACCCCAATACTGCGCTTTAAGCAAACAGGCACACCAGGAGATCATATCCCACACCTGGCCGGGAGGGTCCCACACCCACGGAGCCTCCCTCATTGCTAGCACAGCAGTCTGTGATCTACCAGCAAGGCAGCAGCGAGGCTGGGGGAGGGGCGCCCGCCATTGCTGAGGCTTAAGTAGGTAAACAAAGCTGCTGGGAAGCTCGAACTGGGTGGAGTTCACAGCAGCTCAAGGAAACCTGCCTGTCTCTGTAGACTCCACCTCTGGGGACAGGGCACAGTAAACAATAACAAACTTGGCAGAAACCTCTGCAGACGCAAATGACTCTGTCTGACAGCTTTGAAAAGAGCAGTGGATCTCCCAACACGGAGGTTGAGATCTGAGAAGGGACAGACTCCCTGCTCAAGTGGGTCCCTGACCCCTGAGTAGCCTAACTGGGAGACATTCCCCACTAGGGGCAGTCTGACACCCCACACCTCACAGGGTGGAGTACACCCCTGAGAGGAAGCTTCCAAAGCAAGAATCAGACAGGTACACTCGCTGTTCAGAAATATTCTATCTTCTTCAGCCTCTGCTGCTGATACCCAGGCAAACAGGGTCTGGAGTGGACCTCAAGCAATCTCCAGCAGACCTACAGCTGAGGGTCCTGACTGTTAGAAGGAAAATTATCAAACAGGAAGGACACCTACACCAAAACCCCATCAGTACATCACCATCATCAAAGACCAGAGGCAGATAAAACCACAAAGATGGGGAAAAAGCAGGGCAGAAAAGCTGGAAATTCAAAAAATAAGAGTGCATCTCCCCCGGCAAAGGAGCGCAGCTCATCGCCAGCAACGGATCAAAGCTGGACGGAGAATGACTTTGACGAGATGAGAGAAGAAGGCTTCAGTCCATCAAATTTCTCAGAGCTAAAGGAGGAATTACGTACCCAGCGCAAAGAAACTAAAAATCTTGAAAAAAAAGTGGAAAAATTGATGGCTAGAGTAATTAATGCAGAGAAGGTCCTAAACGAAATGAAAGAGATGAAAACCATGACACGAGAAATACGTGACAAATGCACAAGCTTCAGTAACCGACTCGATCAACTGGAAGAAAGAGTATCAGCGATTGAGGATCAAATGAATGAAATGAAGCGAGAAGAGAAACCAAAAGAAAAAAGAAGAAAAAGAAATGAACAAAGCCTGCAAGAAGTATGGGATTATGTAAAAAGACCAAATCTATGTCTGATTGGGGTGCCTGAAAGTGAGGGGGAAAATGGAACCAAGTTGGAAAACACTCTTCAGGATATCATCCAGGAGAACTTCCCCAACCTAGTAGGGCAGGCCAACATTCAAATCCAGGAAATACAGAGAACGCCACAAAGATACTCCTCGAGAAGAGCAACTCCAAGACACATAATTGCCAGATTCACCAAAGTTGAAATGAAGGAAAAAATCTTAAGGGCAGCCAGAGAGAAAGGTCGGGTTACCCACAAAGGGAAGCCCATCAGACTAACAGCAGATCTCTTGGCAGAAACTCTCCAAGCCAGAAGAGAGTGGGGGCCAATATTCAACATTCTTAAAGAAAAGAATTTTAAACCCAGAGTTTCATATCCAGCCAAACTAAGTTTCATAAGTGAAGGAGAAATAAAATCCTTTACGGATAAGCAAATGCTTAGAGATTTTGTCACCACTAGGCCTGCCTTACAAGAGACCCTGAAGGAAGCACTAAACATGGAAAGGAACAACCGGTACCAGCCATTGCAAAAACATGCCAAAATGTAAAGACCATTTAGGCTAGGAAGAAACTGCATCAACTAACGAGCAAAATAACCAGTTAATATCATAATGGCAGGATCAAGTTCACACATAACAATCTTAACCTTAAATGTAAATGGACTAAATGCTCCAATTAAAAGACACAGACTGGCAAACTGGATAAAGAGTCAAGACCCATCAGTCTGCTGTATTCAGGAGACCCATCTCACACGCAGAGACATACATAGGCTCAAAATAAAGAGATGGAGGAAGGTCTACCAAGCAAATGGAGAACAAAAAAAAGCGGGGGTTGCAATACTAGTCTCTGATAAAACAGACTTTAAACCATCAAAGATCAAAAGAGACAAAGAAGGCCATTACATAATGGTAAAGGGATCAATTCAACAGGAAGAGCTAACTATCCTAAATATATATGCACCCAATACAGGAGCACCCAGATTCATAAAGCAAGTCCTTAGAGACTTACAAAGAGACTTAGACTCCCATACAATAATAATGGGAGACTTTAACACTCCACTGTCAACATTAGACAGATCAACGAGACAGAAAGTTAACAAGGATATCCAGGAATTGAACTCATCTCTGCAGCAAGCAGACCTAATAGACATCTACATAACTCTCCACCCCAAATCAACAGAATATACATTCTTCTCAGCACCACATCGTACTTACTCCAAAATTGACCACGTAATTGGAAGTAAAGCACTCCTCAGCAAATGTACAAGAACAGAAATTATAACAAACTGTCTCTCAGACCACAGTGCAATCAAACTAGAACTCAGGACTAAGAAACTCAATCAAAACCGCTCAACTACATGGAAACTGAACAACCTGCTCCTGAATGACTACTGGGTACATAACGAAATGAAGGCAGAAATAAAGGTGTTCTTTGAAACCAATGAGAACAAAGACACAACATACCAGAATCTCTGGGACACATTTAAAGCAGTGTGTAGAGGGAAATTTATAGCACTAAATGCCCACAAGAGAAAGCAGGAAAGATCTAAAATTGACACTCTAACATCGCAATTAAAAGAACTAGAGAAGCAAGAGCAAACACATTCGAAAGCTAGCAGAAGGCAAGAAATAACTAAGATCAGAGCAGAACTGAAGGAGATAGAGACACAAAAAATCCTCCAAAAAATCAATGAATCCAGGAGTTGGTTTTTTGAAAAGATCAACAAAATTGACAGACCACTAGGAAGACTAATAAAGAAGAAAAGAGAGAAGAATCAAATCGACACAATTAAAAATGATAAAGGGGATATCACCACCGACCCCACAGAAATACAAACTACCATCAGAGAATACTATAAACACCTCTACGCAAATCAACTGGAAAATCTAGAAGAAATGGATAATTTCCTGGACACTTTCACTCTTCCAAGACTAAACCAGGAAGAAGTTGAATCCCTGAATAGACCAATAGCAGGCTCTGAAATTGAGGCAATAATTAATAGCCTACCAACCAAAAAAAGTCCAGGACCAGATGGATTCACAGCTGAATTCTACCAGAGGTACAAGGAGGAGTTGGTACCATTCCTTCTGAAACTATTCCAATCAATAGAAAAAGAGGGAATCCTCCCTAACTCATTTTATGAGGCCAACATCATCCTGATACCAAAGCCTGGCAAGGACACAACAAAAAAAGAGAATTTTAGACCAATATCTCTGATGAACATCGATGCAAAAATCCTCAATAAAATACTGGCAAACCGGATTCAGCAGCACATCAAAAAGCTTATCCACCATGATCAAGTGGGCTTCATCCCTGGGATGCAAGGCTGGTTCAACATTTGGAAATCAATAAACATAATCCAGCATATAAACAGAACCAAAGACAAGAACCACATGATTATCTCAATAGATGCAGAAAAGGCTTTTGACAAAATTCAACAGCCCTTCATGCTAAAAATGCTCAATAAATTTGGTATTGATGGAACGTATCTCAAAATAATAAGAGCTATTTATGACAAACCCACAGCCAATATCATACTGAATGGGCAAAAACTGGAAAAATTCCCTTTGAAAACTGGCACAAGACAGGGATGCCCTCTCTCACCACTCCTATTCAACATAGTGTTGGAAGTTCTGGCTAGGGCAATTAGGCAAGAGAAAGAAATCAAGGGTATTCAGTTAGGAAAAGAAGAAGTCAAATTGTCCCTGTTTGCAGATGACATGATTGTATATTTAGAAAACCCCATTGTCTCAGCCCAAAATCTCCTTAAGCTGATAAGCAACTTCAGCAAAGTCTCAGGATACAAAATTAATGTGCAAAAATCACAAGCATTCTTATACACCAGTAACAGACAAACAGAGAGCCAAATCAGGAATGAACTTCCATTCACAATTGCTTCAAAGAGAATAAAATACCTAGGAATCCAACTTACAAGGGATGTAAAGGACCTCTTCAAGGAGAACTACAAACCACTGCTCAGTGAAATCAAAGAGGCCACAAACAAATGGAAGAACATACCATGCTCATGGATAGGAAGAATCAATATCGTGGAAATGGCCATACTGCCCAAGGTAATTTATAGATTCAATGCCATCCCCATCAAGCTACCAATGAGTTTCTTACAGAATTGGAAAAAACTGCTTTAAAGTTCATATGGAACCAAAAAAGAGCCCGCATCTCCAAGACAATCCTAAGTCAAAAGAACAAAGCTGGAGGCATCATGCTACCTGACTTCAAACTATACTACAAGGCTACAGTAAATAAAACAGCATGGTACTGGTACCAAAACAGAGATATAGACCAATGGAACAGAACAGAGTCCTCAGAAATAATACCACACATCTACAGCCATCTGATCTTTGACAAACCTGAGAGAAACAAGAAATGGGGAAAGGATTCCCTATTTAATAAATGGTGCTGGGAAAATTGGCTAGCCATAAGTAGAAAGCTGAAACTGGATCCTTTCCTTACTCCTTATACGAAAATTAATTCAAGATGGATTAGAGACTTAAATGTTAGACCTAATACCATAAAAATCCTAGAGGAAAACCTAGGTAGTACCATTCAGGACATAGGCATGGGCAAAGACTTCATGTCTAAAACACCAAAAGCAACGGCAGCAAAAGCCAAAATTGACAAATGGGATCTCATTAAACTAAAGAGCTTCTGCACAGCAAAAGAAACTACCATCAGAGTGAACAGGCAACCTACAGAATGGGAGAAAATTTTTGCAATCTACTCATCTGACAAAGGGCTAATATCCAGAACCTACAAAGAACTCAAACAAATTTACAAGAAAAAAACAAACAACCCCATCAAAAAGTGGGCAAAGGATATGAACAGACATTTCTCAAAAGAAGACATTCATACAGCCAACAGACACATGAAAAAATGCTCATCATCACTGGCCATCAGAGAAATGCAAATCAAAACCACAATGAGATACCATCTCACACCAGTTAGAATGGCGATCATTAAAAAGTCAGGAAACAACAGGTGCTGGAGAGGATGTGGAGAAATTGGAACACTTTTACACTGTTGGTGGGATTGTAAACTAGTTCAACCATTATGGAAAACAGTATGGCGATTCCTCAAGGATCTAGAACTAGATGTACCATATGACCCAGCCATCCCATTACTGGGTATATACCCAAAGGATTATAAATTATGCTGCTATAAAGACACATGCACACGTATGTTTATTGCAGCACTATTCACAATAGCAAAGACTTGGAATTAACCCAAATGTCCATCAGTGACAGATTGGATTAAGAAAATGTGGCACATATACACCATGGAATACTATGCAGCCATCAAAAAGGATGAGTTTGCGTCCTTTGTAGGGACATGGATGCAGCTGGAAACCATCATTCTTAGCAAACTATCACAAGAACAGAAAACCAAACACCGCATGTTCTCACTCATAGGTGGGAACTGAACAATGAGATCACTTGGACTCAGGAAGGGGAACATCACACACCGGGGCCTATCATGGGGAGGGGGGAGGGGGGAGGGATTGCATTGGGAGTTATACCTGATGTAAATGATGAGTTGATGGGTGCAGCACAGCAACATGGCACAAGTATACATATGTAACAAACCTGCACGTTATGCACATGTACCCTACAACTTAAAGTATAATAATAATAAATAAATTTAAAAAAAAAATGATTTGGGCTGGGCACCGTGGCTCAGGCCTATAATCCAAACACTTTGGGAGGCCAAGATGGGAGGCTCACTTGATCTCAGGAGTTCAAGACCAGCCTGAGCAACATGATGAAATCTTATCTCTACAAAAAATATAGAAATTAGCTGGGCACAGTGGTATGCACCTGTATTCCCAGTTACTCAGGAGGCTGAGGTGGGAGGATCACACCATTGCACCCCTTGGTGACAAACTAAGACCCTGTCCCCCCCAAAAAAAGACAAAGAAAATATTATATTAAAAAGAATTTAAAATTATATTTAATTATATTATATAATTATATTTAATATATATTATATAAATTATATTTAACTATATTAAATATAAAAATTAATTATATAAAGATTATATTAAAAGGAATTATAAATCTAATGCCTTAGTCTGCTGAGAGAAAAGGGTAAACGTTTGTATATTTAATGCAATAAGAGTAGGAGTTTAGTATTTGTGAGGTATTTTGACTTTTGTCATCACATTCTACTAATAGTGCTCAAATTTTAGTGTGCATAAGAATTGTCTGGGAAACTATTAATAATGTTTTAAAAGTCAGCTTCCCAGTTATCCCTTCTAGAAATTCTGATGTGGAATATCTGCATTTTAATCAAACATCCCAGGTGCTTCCATACAATGTTTTATGTACCACACTTAGAAAAATACAGTCATAAAGCCTCATAGTTGTATCAGGAAGGCTAGTAGTACAGACATTATAAGATATTCCTTGGTACCATGCCCTCTATTGAGGCAAACTACTACAAAGTAGATACTTTTAATATATATGGCAAGTTAGGTTAGGCTATGCTGCAGTAACAAAGGAACCCTGTGCCGGGTGCTGTGTCTCACACCTGTAATCCCAGCACTTTGGGAGGCCAAGGTGGGTGGATCACCTGAGGTTGGGAGTTTGAGACCAGCCCGACCAACATGGTGAAACCATGTCTCTACCAAATACAGAAGTAGCTGGGCATGGTGGTGCATGCCTATAATCCCAGCTACTTGAGAGGCTGAGGCAGGAGAATTGTTTGAAACTGGGAGGCGGAGGTTGTGGTGAGCCAAGATCGCGCCATTGCACTCCAGCCTGGGCAACAAGAGTGAAACTCCGTCTCAAAACAAAACAAAACAAAAAAACAGGAAAACAAAGCAACCCCATTTTTGGCATTCTACAGGGACTGTTCCTATATCATACTTCTGTCATTAGAAGCATGTGGTGCCCAAAGTGGCTATGGAAAGGAAAGAGAGCTATAAAGTCATGCTTGATAAACTTACTGAAATAACAAATACAGATATATGTATAACCATGAGTGTGCGACTTAATGAATTTTTACAACTGGGCACACTCTTGTAATCAGCACCCAGATCAAGAAACAGATCATATAAAAACACCTTTTGTGTCCCTTCCCAGTATTTACCCATATCCATCCCCAGTAAGTATAACTACAAAGCAGGATTGATTTAAGTTTAGGTTGAGAAGTGGCTTATATTTCTTCCTACCACATTCCACTGGTCAGAATACAGACATAAGAACCCCGATGTAACCACAAGGGGTACTGAGAAATGTAGTTTTCCTATGTTCCCAGGAAATGAAATGCTGTGGTTAACATATAATATTTTCTTTGTTACAGTTACTAAATTATAACCTAGAATATGATCTCATGGTCCAAATAATGATACTTTCTATGCTTTTCTATGGCATGGCAGATTAAATAAAAATTTGCATACTTTCTAACTTAATCTTTTTCTGTAGAAATTTATTCCCAAAAAACTATGTATTTATATTGCCAATTACTTGAATATTATTATATGGACTTATAGATGGCAGATAATTTAGAGCAAGATGGAAGGCAATGTGAACCTCTAGGGACAATTCATTTCTCAAACATGCCCTGAGCAGCATATCAATTTCATGGGAATAAGCATTAATTCCCATAGGTTCTGGGTTCCTGAAAAAGTCCACGTATGCCCTAGATGTACCTTCCTTCAAATCACAAGACTAATTTCTCCAGTTTACTTTCTTTCTTAACTATGGCCCTTTGACATTTGAGATTGGTACTTGTCTTTCTAATTTTTGCAAAACACTTAAGTTTACTTCTCTTTTGATACTCCGTTGGAAGCAAGACTATATATTTACATATGCTTCTGACTTTAAGGCTGTTACCATCATCTTTACTCAATTCAGTGATTAAACAACAACCACCACCACCACCACCACCACCCTTGTTACCTAGCATTAACTAATGCTATACTGCTTAGCAAACATAGAAAGAAATACAAAAATATAGAAAAACTGAAATATGTGGTTCTTGTCTACCACGGGCTTACCATTTAGTTGTTCTCAAGATGTAGACAAAGGAAAATACAATGCACAGAACCTTGTCAGATGTAACTAGATATCCATATGAATAAAGTGTTAATGGAATTTGGAAGAAGTGATTACTGTGAGCTGAAACAGAGGAAGGATGGTTAGAGGAAGTCCGACTTGCTGGAATCCTGAACGATGGGTAGACTGTCAGATTGCAGTCAACCGATAAGGATGTTCTAAGCACAGGTAGAGAAGGGACATGTGCAAAGGCTTCCTGTTAGGAAAGAGCACACCCAATTTGGAGAAAAGTAGATAAACTGGCCTTCATGAAGAGGAAATATGAAATAGGAGCACATTAGGGGGTTAACTTAGATGTAGCTTCAATTTGGTGGACCCTGAATGCTAGGTGGAGGTGCCTGTGCTTAATTATGTAAAAAGGTAGAAATGATATAATAGCTACACCAGGAAATGGTTAAGGGAATTGGGACACAGCCACAGGATAGAATATAAAGTGTCATTAAGATGATGTTTATGAAGATTTTATAATGTAAAGGTTAGCTCATAAGTGAAAATAGAGATATGTACCTATTTATATGGCATAACCACAACAGTATGAAAAAGTATGCTATGAATATAAAACAATGAAAATAAATATATTAAGGCCAGGTGTGGTGACACATGCCTTTAATCCCAATACTTTGGGAGGCAAAAGAGGGATGATTGCTTGAGCTTCGGAGTTTGAGACCAGTCTTGGCAATGTAACAAGACTCCATCTCTACAAAAAATAAAAAAGGAAAGAAAATAAATATATTAAAATATTTAAAATCATGTTCTTAAGATTCATAAATTTTGAATAACTGCTTTCTTTTTTCCATTTTACTTTTCCAGTCCTTCATGATCAGCATACATTGCCTTTTATATTAGAAGTTAAATAATAAAAGTTGCAGAAGATAGAATATTTCTGAACAGCGAGTGTACCTGTCTGATTCTTGCTTTGGAAGCTTCCTCTCAGGGGTGTACTCCACCCTGTGAGGTGTGGGGTGTCAGACTGCCCCTAGTGGGGGATGTCTCCCAGTTAGGCTACTCAGGGGTCAGGGACCCACTTGAGCAGGGAGTCTGTCCCTTCTCAGATCTCAACCTCCGTGTTGGGAGATCCACTGCTCTCTTCAAAGCTGTCAGACAGAGTCGTTTGCGTCTGCAGAGGTTTCCGCTGTGTTTGTTATTGCCCTGTCCCCAGAGGTGGAGTCTAGAGAGACAGGCAGGTTTCCTTGAGCTGCTGTGAGCTCCACCCAGTTCCAGCTTCCCAGCAGCTTTGTTTACCTACTTAAGCCTCAGCAATGGCGGACGCCCCTCCCCCAGCCTCGCTGCTGCCTTGCTGGTAGATCACAGACTGCCGTGCTAGCAATGAGGGAGGCTCCGTGGGCGTGGGACTCTCCCGGCCAGGTGTGGGATATGATCTCCTGGTGTGCCTGTTTGCTTAAAGCGCAGTATTGGGGTGGGAGTTACCCGATTTTCCAGGTGTTGTGTGTCTCAGGTCCCCTGGATAGGAAAAGGGATTCCCTTCCCCCTTGCGCTTCCCAGGTGAGGCAATGCCTCGCCCTGCTTCAGCTCTCGCTGGTCGGGCTGCAGCAGCTGACCAGCACCGATCGTCCGGCACTCCCCAGTGAGATGAACCCAGTACCTCAGTTGAAAATGCAGAAATCACCGGTCTTCTGTGTCGCTCGTGCTGGGAGTTGGAGACTGGAGCTGTTCCTATTTGGCCATCTTGCTCCGCCCCCTGGAAAAACTGCTTTAAAGTTCATATGGAACCAAAAAAGAGCCCGCATCTCCAAGACAATCCTAAGTCAAAAGAACAAAGCTGGAGGCATCACACTACCTGACTTCAAACTATACTACAAGGCTACAGTAACCAAAACAGCATGGTACTGGTACCAAAACAGAGATATAGACCAATGGAACAGAACAGAGTCCTCAGAAATAATACCACACATCTACAGCCATCTGATCTTTGACAAACCTGAGAGAAACAAGAAATGGGGAAAGGATTCCCTATTTAATAAATGGTGCTGGGAAAATTGGCTAGCCATAAGTAGAAAGCTGAAACTGGATCCTTTCCTTACTCCTTATATGAAAATTAATTCAAGATGGATTAGAGACTTAAATGTTAGACCTAATACCATAAAAATCCTAGAGGAAAACCTAGGTAGTACCATTCAGGACATAGGCATGGGCAAAGACTTCATGTCTAAAACACCAAAAGCAACAGCAGCAAAAGCCAAAATTGACAAATGGGATCTCATTAAACTAAAGAGCTTCTGCACAGCAAAAGAAACTACCATCAGAGTGAACAGGCAACCTACAGAATGGGAGAAAATTTTTGCAATCTACTCATCTGACAAAGGGCTAATATCCAGAACCTACAAAGAACTCAAACAAATTTACAAGAAAAAAACAAACAACCCCATCAAAAAGTGGGCAAAGGATATGAACAGACATTTCTCAAAAGAAGACATTCATACAGCCAACAGACACATGAAAAAATGCTCATCATCACTGGCCATCAGAGAAATGCAAATCAAAACCACAATGAGATACCATCTCACACCAGTTAGAATGGCGATCATTAAAAAGTCAGGAAACAACAGGTGCTGGAGAGGATGTGGAGAAATAGGAACACTTTTACACTGTTGGTGGGATTGTAAACTAGTTCAACCATTATGGAAAACAGTATGGCGATTCCTCAAGGATCTAGAACTAGATGTACCATATGACCCAGCCATCCCATTACTGGGTATATACCCAAAGGATTATAAATTATGCTGCTATAAAGACACATGCACACGTATGTTTATTGCAGCACTATTCACAATAGCAAAGACTTGGAATCAACCCAAATGTCCATCAGTGACAGATTGGATTAAGAAAATGTGGCACATATACACCATGGAATACTATGCAGCCATCAAAAAGGATGAGTTTGCGTCCTTTGTAGGGACATGGATGCAGCTGGAAACCACCATTCTTAGCAAACTATCACAAGAACAGAAAACCAAACACCGCATGTTCTCACTCATAGGTGGGAACTGAACAATGAGATCACTTGGACTCAGGAAGGGGAACATCACACACAGGGGCCTATCATGGGGAGGGGGGAAGGGGGAGGGATTGCATTGGGAGTTATACCTGATGTAAATGATGAGTTGATGGGTGCAGCACAGCAACATGGCACAAGTATACATATGTAACAAACCTGCACGTTATGCACATGTACCCTACAACTTAAAGTATAATAATAATAAATAAATTTAATAATAATAATAATAAAAATATTTGTTTATTGTGTACAAGGAACTGCATGGACAGAAAAACAAGCAAATACAATTCAGGCTATTTATATGCTAGTGGGAAGAAAACCAGGCATCCCATGAACAGTTAAATAACAATATAGTAATTGAATTATAGCTCTCCAAAATATTTTGACATCTTTTTTGAGATATATTGTTCCATGCCATAAAGTTTACCACTTTAAGTGCAGAGTTTGATGAATTTTAGTCAATTTGTATGGCTGTACAATTGTCACGACCATCTAGTTTTAGAATAAGTTTAATCATGTCAAAAAGTTCTAATGTGCTTGCTTGCAGTCAGTATCCACTCCCACACCCAGGTCCAACCAACTATTGATCTGCTTTCTGTCTTTGTAATTTTGTTTTGTCTAGAAATTTCTTATAAATGGAATAAGATAAATGTAGTCCTTTCTGTTTGGCTTCTTAGTGTATTGTTATTGATGTTCAGTTATGTTGTTTCAACTGTCAGTAGTTTATTCCTTTTTATTGCTTAGTGGTATTCTGTTGTAGAGATATACCATGTTTTGTTTATCCATTCACCAGATATTAGACATTTGGATTGTTTCCAAGGATTATGAATATTATGAATAAAGTTATTATGTACATGTGTATAGAAATCTTTGTGTGGGCATACATTTTTATATCTCTTGGGTAAATAACTAGAAATGGAATTGCTGAATCATATAGGAATTATATGTTTAATGTTTTAAGAAACTGACAGAAATACCATTCAACCCAGCAATTCCTTCAGGGGGTATATAACCAAAGGAATATAAATTGTTCTACCATAAAGACACATGTACACATATATTCATCGCAGCATTATTCACAATAGCAAAGACATGGAATCAATCTGGATGCCCATAAACAGACTGGATAAAGAAAACGTGGTACATATGAACCATGGAATACCATGCAGCCTTAAAAATGAATGAAATCATGTCATTTGCAGCAACATGGGTGCAGCTGGAGGCTGTTATCCTAAGCAAATTAATGCAGGAACAGAAAACCAAATATCTCATGTTCTTGCTTATGAGCAGGAGCTAGACACTGAGTACACATGGACACAAATAAGGGAACAGTAGACACCGGGGCCTCTTTGAGGGTAAAGGGTGGGAAGAGAGAGAGGATTGAGAAACTATCACATACTGTACTCACTACATAGGTGATGAAATAATTTATACACCAAATCCCTGCAACACACAATTTATCCATGTAACAAATCTATACATGTACCACCTGAACCTAGAATAAAAGTTGGAAGGGAAAAAAAGGAACTGGCAAACTGTTTTCCGCAGTGGCTATAACATTTTACATATTCACTGGCATGTATGAGAGTTCTAGTTTCTCCATATTCTTGAGAACACTTGTTATTATCTGTCTTGATTATAGCCATTCTAGTGCGTATTGAGTGGCATTTCATCGTGGTTTAATTTGCATTTCCCGATGACTAACAATGATGAGCATCTTTTCATGTGCTTACTTAACATTCAGGTATCTTCTTTGGTTAAGTGTCTTTTGAAATCTTTTGCTGATTTCTATTTATTTGTTTTGCAGAATACTTTAAAGCATTACATAATTGTATGGTTTAGTGTCGAGTTTATCAGCCTCAGCACTATTGACATTTTGAACATTCTTGGTTGTAAGGGCTACCCTGCGTATTGTAGAATATTTAGCACTATCCCTGGCCTCTATCTAGTAGATGCCAGTAGCACAGCTCCTGTCATGACAACCAAAGATGCCTCTAGATATTTCCAGGTGTCACGTAGGGGACAAAATTGCCCCTAGTTGAGAACCAATGATGTAACAAATTGATATAGATTCGAAAGACTTTAAGAGCAAAGATGTGTAGTAAGAGTAGAATTTAACTTGGATATTTTATTTTATTTTATTTATTTTATTTTTTGAGACAAGGTCTCACTCTGTTGCCCAGGCTGGAGGGCAGTGGCGTGATAATGGCTCACTGCAGCCTCAACCTCCCCAGGCTCAGGTAATCCTCCCATCTGAGCCTCCCAAATAGCTGGGACTATAGTCGCATGCCACCACGCCCAGCTAATTTTTGTATTTTTTGTAGAGATGGGGTTTTGCCATGTTGCCCAGGCTGGATAACTTGGATATTTTAAATGAACAAAATTTAGAAAGGGGGAATTCACATTATGAAGAATTTAGAGGGGGAATTTCAGATAAAGCATTTTCTTTTTATAGTAAGTTTTGCTGCTAAAACAGTTTTCCAGTGCTAGAAACTTGAGATGAGAATTAGATGCTGTTTGTCTACCATCCTAACAGCACTATTTTCCTTTCTTGTCTTTATCCACAAGTCTCTCTCAGTAAGCAGAAGAATGGCACATGCCTTTTGTGAGACATGAAAATAGGCTCTGATTTTGTGCTCTCAATCTTTCAGTGTGCTCCTGTTGGTACAGTATTTATTTTTCTTTGAATTATTTTCCTATACTGAATATATATGAATAATATTACTGGGATAAAGGATTAACTTTTTAAAATGCATTTTAAATATGTATCACCCCTTAGTTTTCCATACTTGTGTCAGTTAGGAAATGTCCATTTCCAATTTCTACAGGCCCTGTTGTACCAAAGATAGTCTTTGAATAAACCATTTTTCTCTATGTATTGAGAAGCAGGTGTACCAGATTCTAAGCCTCTACCAGTAATAGTCTAACATTTCTTATTTCTTAAAGATCCTATATATGAAATAAACAATATGCTAAGTCAAAATTCCTCCACAATATAAAATCCCTATGATAGACTAAGATTGGAAGTATGGAATGACAGGAAATTAGTTTAAAAACATAAATCCACTTGTGTGTCAAGTAAGGATGGTACTTTATGCAATAAAACCTCCTTAAGTAAACATCTGATGGAAGGAATAAAATGTTACTTGCACATAAATCTTTTTTATTAACAGCAAGGTTGTGTGTATAAGTGAACACTAATGTCCCCAAGGGAAGAGGAAATAGAAGTAGAGATTATAGCAAATAAGATGAGGGCAGAACTGTTTCACCATTTATCACAAATTGGTCCAAAGTTGTTTAACCAAACCTAAAGAAAGATAGATGGCCATCTGGATGGGGGTTTACATAACTGAGTGAAGCTAATACTTAATCAATAACAACTTTCTCCAAGGGTTCTGTGTGCCTTAAAAATCTAATGTAATTCAGACATGAATAGAAAGTGTTTCCTGCCCTCCTCCTTTTTTATTTCCCTAGCTTAACCGAAAATGGAACAAAGAAAAAAATACACAGATTAGATGGAGCTAGCCAGGAATTGGATTTTGTGATTACAACTCTACATCTTTTATACAGAGCTAGTAACATTGCAATGGGTAGAATTTTCTGGAGTAGTGTGACCTGAAGGCAATTGGCCAAGGAAGTATCTCACTTTCCCTTGAAATGAGTTTTCTAGCAATTTATAGAACTTCACAAATGTGTTCCCTTTTACAGGTGTTAATAATGAGGGATAATATAAATAAATAAGTGAAAGGAATAACAAATGAAGAATTAAACATGCTTGAGCCCAAGTGTTGTACACTGCTGGAGTTCAGAACATGTGGAGTGGAGGTATATGACATCAGCGTGCCTGGGGTCAGATGATAGTAGCTATCTCCTGGGACTGGCATGCACATAAAATGAAAACAGTGCTTGGCACAAGAACCCAGGAAGTTTTAGCCATTTATCACTGTTGTGATAGTGTTTTCTTTGTTTCTGTTTTTGTTGTATTTTGTTTTGTTTATTTTATTTTTTGAAGATATGGTCTCATTCTGTCGTCTAGGCTGGAGTGCAGTGGCACAAACATGGCTCACTGCAGCCTTGACCTCCTGGGCTCAAGCAGTCCTCCTACCTCAGCCTCCCGAGTAGCTGGGACCACAGTCGACTGCCACCATGCCCAGCTAATGTTTTGTTTTAAATCATAGAAAGCTTAGGACTTCTAGGAGGATAGAATGGGGGGAGAATCGTTCTAAAGACAAACTTGGCACAGTATCAAAATCTCAGTCATGCTGAGGAGGGGCACTGAAGAGAAAAGTGGTGACTATCACTTGAATTTTTTTCTAGTTTAACTTCATAATCTGCATTTAGTTCTTAATTCCAGATTGCCAGTCCCTAAATATAAAAATCAAGATCTGTGACGGGTCCGAGGTTTTTTTTCCCTTTACTTGTAAGCTAACAAGGTAGCTTGCCACAGTTTCATGGATATTGGCAGAAGACACCATACCTGTGTTAGAGACAAAGGACAGTTTATTATCCATAGCAAAACAGCATTCAGAGTATCAGAATTTGTGTCAATTTCTTGAGCCCCCGTTTCCACAGGGCAACATGAAGAGGCCCAGATAGATGCCAGACATGCAGTGGTTCCCACTACAGGAAAGGAACTCTGAGCTTAAAGAACTCAAAACTTCTATAATGGGCAATAATCACATCTACCCTTTGCTCCAAAGGGAGGCACTATCTCTGTCTTCCCAGGCTGTAAAGCAAACCAGCCCTCTGCTTGGGAGGCACTATATTTTAGAATTTTATTCCGTGTATCAATATTTTTTAAAAATTAGTCCAGAACAAAGTCAGTGAGGGCCTCTGCTCAGAGGATGTATTGAAATACAAGAGACCCATGGAGAATTACCTCCCAACATAACATTTGAAAACTATGTTTACGTTAGAAGATACAAAAGTATGCAAATAAACATTGCTTTGATATTTTAAATTCTTTTATTTTTTATTTTTGATGTGACAAAATATAACACAAAAGGGAAAGCGAGTGGCTATGGCACACTGAAGACTCCAGAGCATATGTGGCATTACAAGGATGTTGACGGAACGGGTCTGGTGGTGATTCTGGAGGTTATGACACTGGTGGCAACATCAGGATGCCTGGTAATGTATCACCAGAACTTAGTGGAAACAGCTCTTGCATGGCTGCTGGGGGCACTGAAGAAGTGCTTCCATGCATATGTGCAGACCTGAGAGGGATAAATGACAGATACTGTGAAGAGACTAACAGTAACTAGTTGAGAGCTTTTGGAGACACTTCTGAAGGCTCCTAGAAGTAACCAGTAACCGCTCTATAAAAACTGTGGGTCTCTAATAATTGGAGGAATTGAGATCCAACAGAATACAGGTTAGGTTGAGAATGGCTTTTGTGGCCAGGTGTGGTGGCTCACTCCAGTAATTCTAGCACTTTGGAAGGCCAAGGCAGAAGGATTGCTCAAGCCTAGGAATTGGAGGCCAGCCTGGGCAACATAGTGAGACCCTGTCTCTACAAAAAGTAAAAATATTAGCCAAGTGTGATGGCATGTGCCTGTGGTCCCAGCTACTCCAAAGGCTGAGGTGGAAGGATTGCTTGAGCCCAGAGGGTCGAGGCTATAGTGAGCTATGATTGCACTACTGCACTCCAGCCTGGATGACAGAGTGAGACCCTGTCTCGAAAAGAGAGAGAGAGAGAATGACTTTTGCTACTCCTGATTTAAAAGACTATTTCTGTGGAGTGTAGGGGTGTGTATGTGTGTATAAATGGAAATTTGGTAAGAAAAAATAAATGAAGTGGTGAGACCCAACCCCCCAAAAATGGAATCATTTATGTCTATAAATTTTGTGTTTCTGATTCAGATTTTGTCAGTGATCTGTACTTATCAGTTACCCATTGCAGTGCTCCCAAAGTGTGTTTTGGGTAGCCCCCAGGATGTACTTCAGATACTCTACCAAAGAGGAAACCTTTGGCCAAACACATTTTGAAAATGCTGCTTATTACATCGTCCCTTTGGGGATTTATACTTCACAATAGCCTATTAAATACTCTTCTGGTTTCCTTTCCTTTAGGATGCTCTTGAACTTGGTTTAAACTTGTCTTTCTTAAATGCACCTGAATATAGAACCCTATTTTTGTATAACAGTCATAAAAATCTAAAAAACACTAATGTTTTAGAGAGCACATTGTGGAAAATGTTTTATGGAAATTTTATAATATGACTGCCACAATTCAAGTGCTAATAAATAATAAAGGAAAATTTCAGACTCTTTAAGAGCTTTTCAGTGATACCCATTGCTTTACTTCTTGCTTGTATTAAAGGTCAATTAGAAACTCAGCATTTTTTAACCCTGGCACTGCATTGTATTCATCACTAGTAAAAGAGTCTAGTCCACCAGACATGCTTTAGAATTTCTGATATTGACACTGGTAGTCAATGCAATATTTTAATAAGCCACAGTTATCATATTGAGTAGATATGATTCTGGTGAAAGGCACACTCACTTGGCATTTCTTAGTTCTTGAACAGCCCTTATTGAGAATAAATTTCCAATTTTCAACATGTTTATGGAATATTAAAACTTGCTTACAAAACAGCCATTTGTGAATTTGCTGAGCATTCAGGACACAAGGTAGGTGACCATTGGATAAGAATGTCTTTTTCTTGGGTCCATGTGGAGTTTTTATTACTTTGTCATTGTTGCCAGGTAAAATATTAAGAATGTGGTTAAGAATTGGATAACAACCTTGGTTTCCAGCTTTAGAAGCCTGTGTCGGTTGATAGGAAGATTTATTGGTGTTTCTCATTATGTTAAGTGGAAGATAAATTAGTTTTTTATCTCTTGTTTTCACAAATCATATATCAACATTTATACGTGAAAGCTTCTCCTTTTGCAGTTATCTCTTTAGAAAAACAAGAAGTGTGATAAGACCAAGTTGTTGGTGTTGGTTGGAGGTATTCTGGTAGGAATTTTCACATATTCACACTGATTTTGTCATAAATTTCACAGTGGCTAAAATTGTGATGTGGGCAAAGGTTGTTTGCTTTTTTTTTCCCAAGTCATGTCGTCTCTTTCTGTTTCATTATGCATTCAAGTCAGGGAGATCAGGAACATTTGTGTTTCAATTCTGGATCCACTATGGGAATTTATTGTGAGCCAGAGTTTCTTCTTTTGCAGAGAGGAATATACTTATGTCATAGGATGTTAGATGTGTTAAATGAAATGCCAACTATGAAGGACCCAGTACAGTTCCTGGTATATAATGCATGCTCTTGACATGTTCACTTCTTACCCTTCTTACCCTCGCATGTCTTCCCTTCTGCACATTTAAAATCCTTACCATGTTACCCTTTGAGCTCCATGTAAGTCTCCCCCAATTCCATACTCCTGCATATTTCTTTATTCCCTTTATCCTTAATTGAATGGTTTCTGTCTTTTCCATCACTCTTTTCCTCGAGTTCATCTTTGCTCTCTCCATCTCCATTGGCCTTTCTCTTGGTTCCATTATCTTTCTCCCTTGAGCTATGGACCTTGGTCTCTCCTTCACTTCTTCACTAAAATCCTGGAACACGTCTATGCCAGCTGCTTCAACTTCTTTGTTTGTTAATCCTTGCTTAATCCTCAGCATCTGCCCTACAGCCTGCTGTTTCACCATAGCATGTCTCCTGAAGGTTACCAAGAAACCATTTTGCAGTATATATTGGCCTCCCTGTCATTTTTCTAGACCTTTCTGCTGCATTTGAATCTTTTGACCCCACCTTGGATATGTCCTCTATCATCCACTGGCAATTCATCATCTAAGTCCTTTTGTTCACTTTATGACTACTGTTGTTCTGTAGGCTGTTCCATGCCTTCTTCCTCTTGCACTGCCTGTTTTACCCACAGGCTGTCCCTGGCCTGTTGGCTCTCACCCATGCACTGCAATTCAGTGGAATTAAATTATGTCTGCAGATGAATCTGACCAGCTGTTTTCCTCCACATTCACATTATTATCACTTGAGGAGTGGCCCATAGGGAAGTGATCCTTTCTAACCAGATTGGCTGTGAGTCAAGTTTTGGCGCTGCTATTGCCCTCCTGACATTCAAGTTTTCAAACATGACCATGCCAGCAATCATGTACATAAGTGTATAAGGAGCTGGATACTGGCAAACTGAGACCAAATTGATAGAGACTGCCTTTGGGCACATAAGCAGGAGGCATGACAATATTGTCACAGTGTCTCCATCATGTTTTTGAGCCAAATCAAAAACAACGACTCTTGGAAGTCAGATGTAGCCATCCCATCGCCCACCCATTGTATGTCACACATAGCAAATTGAATCTTTTTCAATCAAGGTGTGGAGGGCCTCAATGTCTGATAAAGAGGACTAGCATGTGTAGTGATACCAGGTGGTAGGAGGTATGGTTCCAAAGGGGCTAGTTGGCCCCAGGGAGAGGCCTGCATGGTGAATGATTGAACTCAGGACATAAACCAAAGAGTTTTTCTTTTTTTTTTTTTTTTGCATTTGTTATTGAAATGAAATTTCTAGTTACTTCTAGTCTGCATAGAGCTATTGATTCAAAGAACTTTACCAACCCATCACCCTCCCGTCTATTTTTTTCTAGACCTAACTATAAAACACTATTAAAAATACATATATATAATATATGTAAATATATGTATATATATTATATATACATATAATACATGTGTATATATTTTATATATACATATAATACATGTGTATATATTATATATACATATATGTATATGTGATATATGTATATACAATATATATTACATACATATATAAATTATACATACATATATTACATATAATGTGTATAATATATGATATATGTAATATATAATATGTATATATAAATATATATTGATATATACGTATATAATATATAATAATTATTATATATTATATACGTATATATCAATATATATTTATATATACAGAGAGAGAATCTCCTTCTGTTGCCCAGGCTGGAGTGCCCAGGCTGGAGTGCAGTGGTATGGTCATGGCTCACTGCAGACTCGACATGCCGGGCTCAAGCAGTCCTCCTGCCTCAGCCTCCGAAAATGCTAGGACTATGGACATGAGCCACCACACCCAGGCCTCAAATAAATATTTTGTATATAGAGAGTATAGTTGGTAAATTCAGGCCCTGAAGTCAACTTGAGTCTCAATTTGAGCACCTTTACTCAATGTAGAGCTTTGAGCAAGTTGATTAATTTAATGTCAGCCTCCTCATTGTAAAAGGATTAAATGAAGCAATGCTTATAAAGCAGTTAACACATGGCTTGGCTAGTGCCCCAGTAGTAGGTTTCCTCTTAGCTTAGTAGTTCCTTTATTCCAACAAAGCATTGGTGAATAGCCTGCCAGGATCAGGCTTACACATAAGGCCCCCATGTGGCCCAATTCTAAACATCTAAGCCCTTAAACCAAAAGTTAAGTGATTAGTAGTTGCCAGACACTCACTTGCACAGAAGACAGAAGACTCACTTCAGTGAACTTTACAAAAAATACAGATTTCCTGGCCCTACCCAGATTTGCCGGATAAGAACTTTCTAGAAGAAGGGGGCATGGAGAGAGTACTGTGATTCTGTGTGTTATCGGAGCCTCCAATGGCCTAGGTGATTCTTTTGTGCAGCTGATATTTTCACCACGAATATGAACCAATAGATGAGATTTTAAAACTCCATTACTTCCCACTTCATGAGTCCTATTCTAGTTTCTAGTTCTTGAATAGAGAAGAGAGGCACTGTTTAACTGGAGTAAATGGCCATTCTGAGTGCAGACATTTGTGTATTCTGTTGGGTATTTCCATACCAGCTCCCTATTTAAAATTAATTCTTAAGCACTCTATGAGTGGACTGACCATACAAATCAGGGCACTGTTGAGAGTGAAGAGGAGGCTATTAATAATTACTCTGGAAGAGAAGACATAACCGAGGGCCGTCCCAAGTAAAACGGACTGTATGGTCATCCGTAAGACCCTGGCCTAAATCAAAGAAGGAGAGAGAGAAAAGTGGGAGAGGTCACATGGGAGTAGAAGGTTTGCCACGTTTTGTCTTCTGTTTCTCTCTCCTCCTTCTCCCTGATGCTTTATTTAGTACTTGTATTAGTCTGTTCTCATGCTGCTATAAGGACATACCCAAGACTGGGTAATTTATATAGGAAAGAGGTTTCATTGACTCACAGTTCCACAGAGCTGGGGAGGCCTCTGGAAACTTACAATCATGGCAGAAGGGGAAGCAAACACGTCCTTCTTCACAAGGTGGCAGGAGAGAGAAGAATGAGAGCTGAGCGAAGGGGGAAGCCCTTGTAAAACCATTAGATCTCATGAGAACTTACTATCATGAGGAAAGCATGGGGGAAACTGCCCCCATGATTCAATTACCTCCACCGGGTCCCTCCCACAACACGTGAAAATTATGGGAACTACAATTCAAGATGAGATTTGGGTGGGGACACAGACAAACCATATCAGTCCTCAGTAGAACATACCAGTCTCACCTAGAGAGATTAGATTGGCAAAACCAGTATTGGGTGGAGTTGGAGTAGGGAGGGATCAATTTTGCAATGATCTGAGAACTAAATTGTGCTGTATGTGCAGCCTTTCAATTAAATCTGGACACACCAATTTATTAAATGACCAGAGGTAGCAGGTATTTATACTTACACACCATATAATCAGCAATGAGCTGGGCTCTGAGACACAAGGATAAATAAGAGATTCCTTGCCTTCAGGGAGCTAACAGTATAGTAGGAGTTATAGGCAAGTGCACAGGCCATTCAAACACTGAGTGAGGAGAAGTAAGTACAGGATTCCTTCAGGAAGAAGTAATCCAAAAACCCATGTTGCACAACTTTTGGTGGCCCATTTTTACTTTTAAAATATAGTTTATAGTCCTAAATTCTTTGTTGCCTTACTGAATACTAAAGACATAAATGCTTTAATCTCCAAATTCTAAACCCTCCCACTCTATGCTCTTGTTCCCTGCTCACAAATCCAATTTTCCAAAGCCATTAATGCTGGGTGAAGATCGTTTTAAACAATTGACATGAGGATGTGACCCTCCTAGGGTGTATTTTAAATTCAAATATGAGGTACCTTACTCCAAAGAATGTCAAAATGATATAATTGTAAGGTCAGATTTATCAAATAAAAATATAGAATGCCAAGTTAAATTTGAACTTCAGTTAAACAATGAATATTTTGCTCTTAGTAAAAGTATGTCCCATGCAATATTGGGGACATACTTATAGTGAAAATTATTCATTGTTTATCTGAAATTTAAATATTTAAGTAGAAGTCCTACTCTATGACTAGAGTGCATAGTAAAGTTGCTGAGTGGTCATTGCAGGCCCAAGTGTGTGCGGTGGGTGGGAAGTCACCATAAGCTGTGTGGTTTCACTGAAGCTTTGGTGGAAGACAGTCAGTGGCTGGAGAGTTGGATGGAGTGAGCTGGGGATCAGAGGGAGATTTGGAAATGGAGGCAGACAACCATGGGCCATGTAAACATGGCAGGGAAGCTTGGTGAAGGCAGGACTTGGCTTTCTTCCTTTTGTGTTCCCAGAGATCTTACAATAGTCTTTGTATATGGGAGCTGTTCAAATATTTGGCGAATTAAATAGCTTCCTCTAAGGGGATATCTTCTGCCATTTCCTTCTGCATCATCTGCCAGATAATTATTTATTTATTTATTTATTTACTTATTTATTTCTAATTTATTTCCTCTCTGACTGCTGCACATGAAGTGCTTTCCTTCTCTAGCTTGCAAGTGGCCCATGGGGTTTGGCAAGAGAAACAGCATGAACAATAATGGACTGGTAAACTGTGTGGCCAGCCAAGCTATGCAGAGGGCTTCCTTTTCACTTTAGGGCAGAGTGTGAGGGGAGGTGTGTGTGTGTGTGCATGCACACAACCAGTCAAGCTCTACAGAGGACATTCTTTCAATGTTATATTTTAATGTAATGTTAATGGTCTAATGTTATGGCAGAGAGAGAAAGAGAGAGAGAGTGTGTGTATGTGTGTGTGTGTGTGTGTGTTGTGAGAGTGATAAAGAAGGGAGTGTGAGCACTGTGCTAAGGATAGATTGTTGTGTTGGCACTTTACAACACAAATCTTTTATTAGAACCTCCAAAGTACAGATTGATTTAAAATGAGCCAAAGTCAACCCTGGAGGTGAGAAATGAGCCAAGACCAGTGATGCAGCAGGTCGTTGAACATTTGCCATGGCTTGAGCAGAGAGGTGCACAAATACCACATAAAGATGATTATACTGAGCAGCACTCTTGGGTTTCTCCTACTGCACTTTGTGACAACTTTGGTTTGCAGCCTCCAGGAATGATGCCAACCACCTCCAGGGGTGTTAAGAAATATCTAAAACAAAATTAAAATAAATTCACTTTCATTTAAAATGCAATTATATTCTATATAACACTTTTAGGAGCAGTGGGACTGGGTGTTAGAAAATCAGGGAAAGCAATGGGGCAGCAATGTTACAAATTGCAAAATTGGAAAAGAAGAAAACATGCCAAAAACTTATGAAGGATTGGACACTGCAGGGGAGAAGATAGAGACCAGGAGTGAAAACAGCCTCTAAATTTAGCTTTAAAACTTTTGGGGATTCATTTTTTTTTCTTGTACTGTCAGCAGCAGAATGATCTGCCCTTGTGGTATCTCATTTTGAGCATTTGTTTATTTGTTTGCTTAGGATTCATTCATTCATTTACTTAGTGTTTATTTTGTGTGCTAACTCTGTGCTAAGCACCAGGCTTATTAACACACAGGATGGGCTTTCAATGGATTATTTTAATGTGTTCGTATTGCCATCGTATCAGCATATGCTATCCTGGCCTGCCCTGGGAGCTGGAAAGAGGGTGCAGTGTCAGCAGGTGGAATTGAGTGAGCTCATCAAATGGCAGCCATTGAGAGCTGCACGTCCCTTCTGGGGTAGATGTGGCTGGTAACAGCTTTGAGGATGAAATAATATGTGCTGACCTCAAGGACAAATTAGGGCAAAGCAAGGAGAAGTGAGAGGATGAAATAGTCTCTCCTTTTACAAACCTAAATTTAATTGTAGCTAATAGTAGTTCATGCCTTTCTTGTGAGGAGACAGGTCTTGCAAGCTGCATAAGCGGGCAGTTACTGAAAATTTGGTGTAATTTTATTCATTTGTATAATACAACTTGAGTTTTAAGATTTTTTTTAGGCATGAAAATTCATGCTTTTCCAACAGCAGAAGAACATGAAAAAATCAGTTTGTTTACATGCATAGCTGATAGTGTAATCAGTACTATTAAGCTGCTTTAGAAGGTTAACCATTGGTAATTATAAAAATAACTGAAAATTAAAGGACAGTACTTAGATTTCAGTACAGCATTTTATATCCACTATTCAGTATTAGACTTTTTATGCAGTATTGTACATTTATCCAGAGCCATTGCTCAATGCATATCTTTGAAAGTCCAATTAGAGTCTTAGAAAGAACATGGCTTTTTGTCAGAAAGACACCCAAATGCCAATTTTATCACTGCTGCTAATTCACTTGGACAAGTTACTTTCCTCTCTGAGCCTCAGTATTTTCGCCTGTAAATGAGGATAATAGTGTCAACATCATAGGGATGCTGTGAAGTTCAGTGATGTACATGTAGCTCTTGGCACATGGCAAGAGTTTAAAAATGTCAGCCACTTCCCAACCACCTGCCCCTCTGGCCTACCTCCCTCCACCTGTTCCTGTGCCAAGCGTTCAGGTGCTTTTCAAGAAGTACACAGACACTAAACCATGCCATCAGATTCTCTCTGTGGTTTTTGAATTATTGATGTTGTTTGTAATAGAAAGAGAGCTTAACTAGGACTGAGACATCTTGTGTTTAAAACAACTTAACATTTACAAACTATTTAATCTTAAATAAGTCACTTGACCACTCTGAATTTCCATTTCCTTATCTGTAACATCAGCATTATCAAACCATACAGTGTTATCTGAGACTCAGATGACATTGTATGTGGAAAAACTTTGAAAACTCTCAAGCATTATAAAAGGCCAAGTTTGCTCAACAGTTTTATTGAGCACCTACTATATATCAGGTCTCATGCGCTCATGGAATTGACATTCTAATTGGGAGAGATCGGGATCAAATTAAAAGCTCTTTAAAAGTAGGGATTCAGTCCTATTTATCTTTGAATTATTACTACTTTCACAGTAAATTGACATATAGGGTTTCATAAATGTTTAATGAAATGGGAAGATAATTTATATAAAGGAAAAATAAAGAAATTTATACAATTTTAATGATTATGTTGTCAAATATTATGGGAGATTCATATGACAATAATAACCTCTAAATTCAATCTGTACAAAGAATCTGATTAGAAAAAAAAATACCTGATAAAACAAGATAGGTATAAATTAGAAAGCTGAAGGCCAATTTCTTGTCTTGTTCATGACTTAGGAAATACTGGGTCCTGTAAGCCTGCAGTTCCTAGCATATTGCAGTGTTGATGGATGTTAATTTCTTTTGGATATTAGAACATGAATTACTCTACATCAGCCATTTTATTTAATCAGGGGTGATTTTGCTCCCAGGAGAAATTTGGCCAGTTCTGGAGATACTTTTGGATTGTCACAACTGACAAGGGAGTTGCTAGTGACGTCTAAAGGGTAAAGGATAAGGATGCAGCTAAACATCCTATAATGCACAGGACAGTCCCCATAGCAAAGTATTAGCCTGTCCAAATGTCAATACTGCTGAAGTTGAAAAGCCCTGATCTATACAATAGAAGAAAAAGAGTCTATATTTATTTTCTAACATTAATATATATTAGGACATTTTTATGCATAGTTGATAATAATAGACTGGATTTAATTGAATAAAAAAATTTGAAAATGTGACTTTACACTTAAGAAATATATTTTTGCATTCTTTTCATATTGTATACATCTAAGTATAGAAATATTTTTTTTTTTTTGGTATTTGTTTTGTAGCTGCATCAGAAATAGATGAGTTAACATGTTCAGACATGCTCCATTCATCCTGAACATGAATGAAATGTCTGCCAGAGAAGGATCATTTCCTGCCATATTTCATGTTGGAAATCAGACTTGGTCTGTTTTAGCAGTGTTCTTAGCATTTTGAACAAATATCTTCCATATTCACAGGGAGGAAGATTTATTAAAATATTTCCAATTAAACTCATTTCAATTCTTGGTGCCAACATATTCTATTTACTCTTCTATTATGTGACTTTCATACTTGACTATGCATTCAGAAAGAGAGGCTATGATTAGATATTAATCCTGAGGATTTCTGGAAAATTTGTCATTAAAATATTTTCTACTACTCCTTTCTCTTTGATATTTGATCCAAAGATTTTTATCCACCCAGAGCTAGTTCATTTTCAAGAAGCTTTATGTTTTTTATCTTTTTGAAAATCCATTTTTGAGGAGGGGTAAGGAGTTGATACAACATTTCCAGAAGCTGATCTGAAAACTAAAATGTATCATTATGTGTTTTCTATAAGTATAATCCTTGGAATTGTTTTCCTAAATACATTTTTAAAAATGGTTTAAGAAGTGAAGCAACTATGTTTTAAATAAACTATTTTATGTTGCAATTCAGAAGCAGTTCAACAGGAATTGACAAATTTGAGTCAGAGCAGTGACCTGTTTTTGTAAATAAAATTTTATTGGTTCACAGTCATAGGCACTCATGTATGCATTGCCTATGGCTGCTTTTGTGCTACCACAACAGGGTTGAGTGGTTGCAACAGAGACTGCTTGCCCTCCAAAGCCAAAAATGTTTACTCTCTGGCCCTTTATTTTTATTTATTTATTTATTTATTTATTTATTTATTTATTTATTTCTGAGATGCAGTTTCGGTCTTGTTGCCCAGGCTGGAAGGCAATGGTGCCATCTCAGCTCACCTCAACCTCTGCTTCCCGGGTTCAAGTGATTCTCCTGCCTCAGCCTCCAGAGTAGCTGGGATTACAGGCATGTACCACCACACATGGCTAATTTTGTATTTTTAGTAGAGATAGGGTTTCTTCATGTTGGTCAGGCTGGTCTCGAACTCCTGACCTCAGGTGATCTGCCCCCCCCCGCCTTGGCCTCCCAAAGCACTGGGATTACAGACATGAGCCACCATGCCCAGCCCTGTCTGGCCCTTTAAAAAAATTTTGCTATCACCAGCAGTATAAGAGTAGATCTTTAAAAATGTGATCTATAATCTTCTATGGTGTTGATAAAACTTTTCTTTAAACGTTGTGTATTATCTGTCATAATGTATAATTAAAATGTATACTCATTATTTAATCATTTGCATATTTGTACTTGAACATCCTAAAGTTAGTTTCATATCTCTTTATATCTAAACTATAAAATGTTTACAAATTGATAATTCTATATAATACAAAGTCATTAAAATTTTTTAAAATTACTCTTGTAAAAACTGTGCCTTCTCTCAGATAATATAGTCTAATAAACTTCAAATTCACTATAAATATTTGTATTAGTTAATCCTTTTTACACAGTTCTACTTTCCTTAAATACTCCCTTTAAAATTAGCAATGCAGTTATAAAATCTATAAAATCAGGAATGTTGAAGGGCTTAATTACAGTGTCTGTTTGAAGAGTTCTTTAGATAGTGGAATAATCATGCTTTAGAAAAATATTTGCTCAATTACATGAAATAGTCTCTTTTGTGGTTCCATCTGCAGATGGAAAATGACTTATTTGTACATGTCATCATATATGAATTATTTGTTTATGCTATCAATTCATCACATTAAGTCAGAATCAAGGCCATTTCCCAGAATGAAATTGTACCTTCTTTCTTTAAGACAAGTATCACTTCTGTTCTCAGGTATCCATCATTTAGAAATTGGTCATTGGCAAGATTAGTCTCAGAAACACTTAGGGAGTTATCCCATCAGATTATCCTTGGCAAATGTTTAAAAGGGTTGGGGGAAAACAAGGGAAGAATAAAGAAACTCTGCTTGCTTAAAAACTGTAAATAAATCATTAACTTCAGGGAAATCTGGATGCTGAAGCTTGTCACAAAAATTCAGATGAGAGCATTAGTGTTTCTCCAAGGAAACTTCATTTCTGAAGCAGTTTGTATGGTATCTGTTCTTTTCATGATGGTCAAGATTATGCAATTGCTTTTGTATTAGTGAGAGTATTCAACTTATGTAACAAATGTTGAGACTTAACACAGTAAAAATTATTTCTTACTCATGTCATTATCCAGTGAAGGGAGGGGGAAAGAGTTTCTTCTCCATACAGTCATGCGGCAACTCAGGATCTTTCAGTCTAGGTAGCAGCTAAGTATGGCCTGTGGGTTAAGTATGGTGTTTTAGTTAGTTCCAGCTGCTATAACAGAATCCCACAGATTGAGTGGCTTATAAGCAACAGTTATTTCTCACAGTTTTGGAGGCTAGAAGTCTGAAATCAGGGTGCCAGCATGGTTGGATTCTGGTGAGAGCTGAATTTCTGGCTCATAGACAGGTATCTTCTCCCTGTGTCCTCACAGGAAGAAATGAGGGTGATAGAGCTCTCCGAAGTCTCTTTCATAAGGAAACAAATCCCATTCATGAAAGCTGAACCCTCATGACCTCATTGCCTTTCAAAGGCCTTACCTCCTAACACCATCACATTTGGGATTAGGATTCAATGTGGGTGGAGAGATAAACCTTCAGTTCATACATAACACGTGGTTTTGACTTTTATAATGTTTACAATAACCAACAAACATTTTTGACCATGAAAATTATATGCAGTTCTAATTGCTGAGTTTACCATTGAAAGTTGTGCTGGAATACAGTCATGCTTATTTGTGTACTTATTGTCTATGGCTGCATTTGTGCTACAGTGGTAGAGTTGAGTGGTTGTGACAGAGACAATATGACCTACGAAGTCTAAATTTTTTCTATCTCACCCTTTCCAGAAAAAGTTTGGCAACCCCTATTCTAGAGGCTTGAACTTCGTGGAACTCTCAGGAGGTTTTAAGGGCAACCTAATAATATGTGGCTCTGCCTACACAGTTGGCTGGCACTCAAGCATGTATCCCCAGTGCCTATAAGGGAGGCCGGTAAATGCAGTCTAGTAAAGTGATGCAGATGAGAGACCACAGATACAGTGAACAAGAGTCAGTGTCAGACATTTTATAGGAGGAATTTATTATGTGGACTCACCTTTGAGTCCTGCCTTCAACTATGACTTCGTGTTATTTTAAGTTCAGTAAATGCAGGAGCTCTTTTATTTCCTCTCCCCAAGCTGTCATTGTTTCACCTCATCACACTTTATTTCCTCAATGTGCATAGTCACAAAATGAAAGACAACTGGTTTGCTTTTTGGTTTTTAGGGGGCTTTTTATAGATCAAGATAAGCAATGTGATTAAAACAGCAGGGGTGTCCAATAATTGAGTTGGGTTTGCCAGGCTCATTTGTGTATTTACTGAACTAGTCATGCAATAGGTGTTAGAAATATTGATCAAGGCAATGTTTTATTTTTCTGGATCCTGTTGTCCTTTTTGGTCTGATTGCACCTGCCAGTGTTTGTGAGTTATTGTCAAATGGGCACCTTCCCAAAGGGTAGTGTTTCATTGGAGTATAAATTTCATGTGAGAGTAGACGCTCCTATAAATTCAAAGGTTGTGATCAGCCAGATTTTTCCTTCAGGACAGAAGAAAGAGACAAATAACAGGAATATGGCAATAAGAGATTTTTATCTTACTAAAGGGAGGCCCTTCATAATAAACACCAATAGGATCGTTGATTTTTCTTGGGTTCCTGGGAATTTCTCAACATCAGTAATAACTTTTAAAAAACTGCAACAATAGAAATTACAAATATTTATCAGCTCACCAAAAGCAGTGTATAAAACTGATGTTTGACTCATTACATTCCAAAGATTTATGTGTTTTGGCTTAAAATCAGGACAGGACTGACTCAGACCTTGTCCAAGTGGGTCACTTTCATGCCATCAACTTTGGGTGTATGAGAGTTCTTCGAGGACTTTGGAAAAGTCACAATTGCATGGAAAATGGAAGGTGGAGAAGTGGCAAAGTGTAAATTCTTTGTAATTTCCAGCTTTTTCACTTACATGTATCAAAATGCTACTGCCAAACCCCAATATTTGAGATTTCGTGGTAAAAGCACACTTCCAACTTTCAAGTAGGGTTATTATCTCTCTACTGCCATCAAGGCAGCCTGACCCCTGACTGGGGCGGCTCTCTTGTGAGTGTCAGACATCTTGGGGTTGACTTAAAATTGCTCATCAGGGGCTAGCAGATATAGAGAAAGGAAAATAAGGCCTGGCACACTGGCCTTACTTTGGGAGGCCAAAGTAAGTAATCCCAGCACTTTGGGAGGCTGAGGTAGGAGGATCAGTTGAGCTAAGGAGTTTGAGACCAGCCTGGGCAACATAGTGAGAAACTATCTCTATAAAATATAAAAAATTTTGCCTGGCATGGTGGCATGTGCCTGTGGTCCCAGCTACTCAGGAGGCTGAAGTGGAAGGATCTCTTGAGCCCAGAAGGTCAAGGCTGCAGTGAGCTCTGATCGCACAACTACACTCCAGCCTGGGCAACAGGGTGAGACTCTGTCTCTAAAAAAAATAAGAAGAGGAAGAAGAAGAAAGAAGAAGAAAAGTAAGACATTGCCAGGACTTTTCTGGCACTCCATGGCATCCTCACACATTACTTCCTTTCCTCTAAACTTTCCAGTAGGTCATACATATACTTTAAGGTTGTTGCCTGACTTTGGAATTGTGACTGAGGTTAAATGTGAATATATATATATATTTTAAGAATGATTTTCAGCCAATCCACTGTTCTGCAAATGACTATGCATTTCTATTAGATGATCATCTCATTTCAAATAAAATTAATGGTCATCTTTGGTCACCAAACTTGTAGTCTCATTCACAGCATCCTTTCCAAACTGACCTGTTCTTAAAAAAAAAAAAAAAAAAAAAAAAAAAAAATGTGTTGAATGGTGAGTTTACATGCAAGAAGTCTCTATTACTTTATTTTAAAAAGGAAGAATAGTAATGTACTTCCAACCCATCTCAAACTCTCAACAGTTTCCCCCAAATATCAATAAACTAATCTATAACATTCTATAATGGATTTCTGCATAACACAAACCATGTAGAACAAAAATTGCCAAACTATTTAACATTTAACAAATGCATTTGTGAGCTTGGGTGCAGTATATA
This sequence comes from Macaca fascicularis, assembly GCF_037993035.2. Lineage (NCBI taxonomy): Eukaryota > Metazoa > Chordata > Mammalia > Primates > Cercopithecidae > Macaca > Macaca fascicularis. The sequence continues at coordinate 12,009,579 of NC_088395.1, forward strand.
ATGCTACTGTGCAATGTTAAATGCAAATTACCTCTTCCTCCTCTACTGCAACAAACACACTACTGCCAATAAACATTGGATTGACCTGTATGTAAAGTATATGGAGACATGAAAATGACTCAGTTATCTCTTCCTTGTGTTCACCTGTTTCTCCTTTTCTTTTTTGAGACAGAATGTTGCTCTGTCACCCAGGCTGTAATGCAGTACCACAGTCATAGCTCACTATAGCCTTGATCTCCTGGGCTCAAGCCATCCTCCTTCCTCAGCCTCCTGAATAGCTAGGAATACAGGCCCATGCCACCATGCCCAGCTAATTTTAAAAAAATTTTTGTAGGCACAGGGTCTTGCTATGTTTCCCAGGTTATTTTCAGACTCCTGGGCTCAAGCAGTCCTCCTTCCTTGGCCTCCCAAAGTGTTAGAATTATAGGCATGAGCCACCACACCTGGCCCCAGCTAATTAAAAAAAATCTGTTGTAGAAATGGGATCTCTCTATGTTACACAGGATGATTTCAAACTTCAGGGCTCTAGTAATCCTCCAGCCTTGGTCTCTCAGAGTGTTGGGATTGCAGGTGTGAGCCACTGGACCTGGCCTGTTCACCTGTTTCTATATGCTTCTTCATTCCCACCTCATGTTTTAACATGAGATTTTATAGCTTTCCTATCTTTCCTGCTTTGTTCATGGAATTTTCCATCTTCTTTAAAGGCATTTTCAATTGATAATATGGAAAAGACTATCATGCTTATACACAAGATATTTAAGCAACTCAAGCACAGGATGTGTTCCAATCCAATAACTGCAGTGTAATCTACATCCTCTCTTCTAGCCTGCTGAGCACACTGAACATTTTCTCTGGCATACATGTGCAAATTAATCATGGCAGGCTTTCAGTTTAGTTAGCGAATTGAGTGTACAAATGTCTTATATGTTGTTATAGCAGATATTTGGAAGGTGAGAGTAAAGTATCGGGGCATCTCTATAAGATTGCCTTTATTCACAAAGCTGAAGATATTCTTGTCATTATATAGCATACTAAAGGTTCTAGGTGGAGGAAACCTGGTTTATTTTTTTTTGATGGAAGTTTTTGTCTATGACATGTGGGAAGGAGAAGCATGATAAGCATTTATTCCAGGCACTGTGCAGCATCCTGGACCCACATTCCTCACACTGGAGCAGAAACAGTTGTCCATCTAAGGGGCTTTTTTTTTTCTTTTTCTTTTTCTTTTTTTTTTTTTGGAAGCAAAGCCTAGTTCTGTCACCCAAGCTGGACTAGAGTACAGTAGTGCGATCATGGCTTACTGCAGCCTTGACCTCCAGGGCTCAAGTGATTCTCCCATCTCAGTTTCCAGAGTAGCTGGGACTATAGGCATACACCATGATGCCCAGCTAATTTTTTAATTTTTTGTAGAGATGGTATCTTGCTATATTGCCCAGTCTGGTCTTGAACTCCCAGGCTCAAATGATCCTGTTAAGTTACCCTCCCAAAGTGCTGGGATTACAAGTGTGAGCCACTGCACCTGGCATTTTTTTTTTAATGAAGCTGCATTTCTTCTTCCAAAGAGGAAGTATGCCCAGAAACTGCATGAAATTGGGTGGGCTGGCTATCAGTTGGAGTCCAGCCCAGCCCAGAGGATTCTGCCTTGGGCTCAGCTAAATTTCTCTTGTTTAGTCCCCTCTAGTTGGGATGAAGTTACTTCCACCTCCCCTCAGGACTGGAAGAGACAAACATATGCCCCTTCAGACTTGGTCACTCTAAACACTTAGTGGATGGGGAGATGGTTTTTCTTTTCTCCACTGGGATCTCCCTTCTCTTGAGGCAGTAGAAGAAATGTTATTTTTTCCAGTTAAGGAAGAGGTTCACTGTGGACTGCTAAGTTGACTGGTGCCCTAGTTCTGATTTATTGGAGGAATTTCACTCAGAGCCCCTTTTGTGTTGCTATGCATTTTGTTGCCAGGCCAGGGAGGGAGTGAGGTATGAGTGGTGGTTGAAACCCAGACATAGTATATCCTGTAAAGTCTAAAATATTTACTAAAAAATTAGCTCTTTGGAGAAAAAGTTTACCAACTCCTGTTCTAGTCCATGTGCTGTAAACCTGGGATCCTGAAATTCTGCTTCCAGGGCTCCTAAGGATAGGCCACACTGAAGAATGTTCCAGTGTGTCTGTTTGCAGAGGCAAGGTGGACAGAGCTGAGATGCCTGGACTGCACATCCACATGGAGCTCTGGAGTGGCCCTGAGTGTGAGTTGGGAAGAGGAGGGGGTGGCATAGGCAGGGTCCTGAGGCCATCTCCTTCTGCCACACCATGGTGACACTATGAGGGGCTTAATGTTTTTAAATTTGAAACTACCTTGCAAGTCCTTATGAAAGAACATTTATCAGATTAGGAGGGTAGAACACATATTTGATTTAACAGATTAGTAGCTTGATTTGGAACTTTTACATAATTGGATGTATAGTGTGTGGCCCTCTATTTGCATTCTTTCCCAAACCTGCATATGTTGAGGGTGGACCTGCAGGAAGAGGGGTAACTCATTTACACAAAGGCACTCTGTATGCAGAGAGAGGTAGTTGCCTGACTGAATCGCCCTTAATCTGGGCTTTCCTTTTAAAGCACTCTTGCCCAGAAATGATAAGAAAAAGGGGAAAACAGTGGGTTGGGATTTTTTCCTCACAAAGGAACTATATTTGCGGCCAGCTCTGAGGCTCATAAGCTTCTTAGCAAGACAAAGAGAACCCAAGTGTTGAGAAGTGCCAGCAACTCCTTTGTCAGACACTAAATATTTTCTGCCAGAGCAGTAATAATAATTGATATCACCCACTTGGTCTCTTTTTTTCAATCTCTTCTCCTCTCTTATGTCCTCATTTTTTTTTTTTTTCAAGGAGTTCTTGCCTTCGTCTCATAGAGGATGTCTGCTCTGGTTTGAATGCCACCTCCAAAGCTCATATTGAAATTCAATTGCTATTGTGATGGTATTAAGAGATAAGACCATCAAGAGAGGATTAGGCTATGAGTGCTCTGCCTTCATGAATGGATTAAGGCTGTTATAGTGGGTGTGGGCTAGTTATCATGGGAGTGGGTTATCTTAGGAGTGGGATCCTGATAAGAAGGATGAGTTCAGCCTATTCTTCTCTTTCACTCTCTCTTGTGCTCCCTTGCCCTTCTGCCCTCTGTCTTCCACCATGGAGTGAGGCAGCAGGAAGCCCATTGCCAGATATGGGCCCCTCGACTTTGGACTTCCTAGCCTCTAAAACTGTAAAAAATAAATTCCTTTTCAATATAAGTTACCCAATCTGTGGTATTCTGTTACAGCAACACAAAATGGACTAAGACAATGTCCAAATATAATCACCATGGATGGACTGACTCAGAGTTGCCTGTACTTAAATTATGGTTCCAGTACCTTCTGCTTCAACGAGGGATGCCAGTGGTATTCTTCCCCTTTAGGGTTTTGCAAACGGATGTTTTGACAGCTAACCACTGCTTCTTGTGATTCGTTTCCTTGGAATTACTGAACCCCAAACCCCATGGGATTTCTGGAAAAGACTGCTTCTCAGTTGGATTGCTGCTGTGTTAAAAATCAAAGCAGTTTTGGCTCACATTGCATCAAAATGAGATCTGTCCTTCCATTTCTAAGAGCTGACTCTTCATTCACTTCACTGAAATGAAGAGTTTCGATTTTCCACCATATTCTGATATGTAAAGGTTACCTTTGTGTGCTCTTAGCAGACAAAAATGCTAGAGTGGTAGAAAAATACTTACAGGATTATTCAGCCCTTAGCATCATTGCTTCATCAATAGTCCAGGGTACAGTGGCCTGCTATGAAACCACTGTGAATTCCAGGATGAGCCCATTAATTTTCTTGAGCTTTTTGGTGTTCATTCCTTGAAATTGGAATAAGACTGAGATTATTTTTAAGGATATATTTTCATGTTATCTAATAATGCTGTTGAACCACTTAGAGTCATAGGAAAAATATGTATTTTTTTCTTTGCATAATTCTTATGGCAATTTCTGTTCTTTTTTTTTTCTACTGATGAGAAATAGTACAGACAAAAGGAGATACATATTGCATGAGATTCCTGAACCAGTTTAGCACTTTTTAGCACATTTTAGTATAATCTTTCCTGGACACCTTAAAATTAAGGACTCACTTTCCATTAACGTGATGGTCATAGAATATCATTACACCTGCCAAGATAAGGTTCTTATAATTTGAAAAGAAGATGATGAAAAATTCAGAAACCAGATTTCTGGTCACCTAAGTTTGCGATTTAAACCCAGAAATGTTGCCAACTAATAAGCCTAGGATAAGATATTTTGGTCTAATAAACCAGCAATTGGTGCCAGTTGGACTCTTAAGGGGATTCACAGAGTAGGTGAGATTTGTCTTGGATTTTCTTGTCTCGCTCTTTCTTTTGTCACTTCCTTATTTCTAGAGCAAGGATTCTCAACATCAGTACTATTGACATTTTGGGCTGAATAAATTTTTGTTGTGCAGGGCTATCCTGTGCATTGTAGGGTGTCCAGCAGCATCCCTGGTTTCTACCCACTGGATATCCATAGCATCCCCTCCCCTAGTTGTGATTATCAAAAATATCTCCAGATCTTGTCAAATGTCCCCTGGAAGAGCGGAGCAAAATCACTCCTCGTTGAGAACCTCTGCTCCCTTCTGCCAGTTGCTGGGTGCTCCACATTATTGTCTAGAGTTCTGAACTAATCACACCAGTAACCCATCCCCAAGTTCCATCCTCAGGAGTGCCCAAGCTCCAAAATCATTGCTCTCTCCACTAAGTCATGGCCCTCACCAAGGATGGATATGATATTTTACTTGTTTAAAGTGGTTCACACTTGTGCATGTATGTCTCAGGGGATGAACTCAGACCAGCATTATGTGCATTTTATATTTTTATTTTTTAAATTAGAAATGGAGTCTCATTATGTTGCTCAGGCTGGTCTTGAACTCCTGGGCTCAAGTGAACCACCCACCTTGGCCTCCAAAAGTGCTGGGATTACAGGCGTGAGCCACTATACCTAGCAATATGTGCATTTTAAAAGAAATCTGTTAAACAAAATTGATGTCTAATCAGTAAAAAATAAGAGACTGTCTATAGGTTTACTAATAGTCACTTGGTGTTTTTTGAGACTTATGGCAATTTTATCAGATAGGTAAGGTTATAAAAGTGGATATTGAGACTCAGGGAGATTCAATAATTTGAACAAGGTCAGGCAGTTTGGTACAAAAAGCAGGACTACCATGCAGGTCACTTGAATCTTAACCTGGTGACCAAGGTATTTTGAAATGTCAAGAGAGTCTTTCTAGGTGTTCTAATTGTCCCAAGCAATCACTCATATTCCTCTTTCTTTATCTCCTACCTGTTATGGATTGCTATCTTCTTTTATACCATGTATTGTTCCTTGTAACTCACAGAAAGAGTGTTCCAGAGGTGAAATTCCAAGTAACTGAAATGTGTCTATTGAGAGTTACCACAGTTTATGGGAGCTTTTACACAGAGTATAATAATTCCAGCTGCTGACAGTAATTTTCTATATAGGCATCCCTTTCCACTCTCAAGCCTCACTTATTGTGAACAAAAGCAAAAACAAGACTGTTCTTCACACTCGACTTATAGGAGATGACAACACATTCATTCTCTTGTCTCACTCTTTCTTAGGCCACTTTGAAGAAAGTGTTTCTTTCTAGAGCAAGGATTCTCAACATCAGTACTATTGACATTTAAGGCAAGATATGCTCTTGCCTTAGCAAACAAGAGATAATTCTGATAGTCCTTGTAGAGTCCAAGCAACTAACATGGTAATTGATTTCTTAGTTTCTTAGGGAAATGTTAAGGGATTCTGTTACATGTTAGCAAACTTCCAAATACTAGGAGAAGTTGTTAAGGATCATGTATATTCTATGTTTAATAAGTAAGAATTTTTTTTTACTTGCTCTTTTTATAATTATACTGTAACTAATTTGGAAACAATGTAAAACCCATAAAGAATAAAGCAAATTATCCATAATTCAAATGCTCGGTCATAACCCCGATGACATTTTGATGTCTGTTCTTTTAGCCTTTTTTTCCTAGTCATATACATAGGTTAAGAAAACAAGGCTGACTGCAGTGGCTTACGGCTGTAATCCCAGCACTTTGGGAGGACGAGGCAGGTGGATCACCTGAGGTCAGGAGTTCCAGACCAGCTGGCCAACATGGCGAAACCCCGTCTCTACTAAAAATACAAAAATTAGCTGAGTGTGGTGGTACATGCCTGTAATCCCAGCTACTCCGGAGACGGAGGCAGGAGAATCACTTGAACCCGGGAGGTGGAGATTGCAGTGAACCGAGATCATGCCACTGCACTCCAGCCTGGGCGATAGAGCGAGACTGTCTCAAAAAACAAACAAACAAAGAAAACAAATACACTGGAATTATAGTAGTCAGGATTTTTAAGCATTCAAGATTATGGGCATTTTCTGGTATCATTATGTATTTGATTTTGATGACCGCATATGCTCTGTTTTATATTGTATCATATGATGCTGTGTGTATTCGAATGTATTCTTCTATTCAAAGTTTTGAATATAATAGGCATACAAGGCATTTTTCAGTGTGCTATAGGTCGCTTGTGATATTAAATTGTGGAGGGAGAGGGAAGGATGGATGCCTGACCTTTGGTTTTTGTGAAAGCCACAGGTCTGAGCAGATTCCATAGAGAAAAGGTGGTGGTAATATCACCAACCATATTTAATAGGGCAGCATAGACAGACTGGGAAGAGTGTGGACAAAACTAGCTAACATTAAAGGAACGCAAGCCAGATGAGCTTCTGTTTCCTGGGGTCATGGCTGGGAATTGTTGCTCTGGGGCAGCTGGATGGAGGTACCTGAGATGAAGGATAAAGAGGAGAGAGGTTTGCTTCCTACTTAATCATGCGTTCTGGGGGCTAGAAACACCATCATTATCATCCCTAACACATTTGTTAACTATTTCCTCTATTCAGAGGACCTCTAAGAAAAGCAGGATGCCTTTGAAAGCGTGTGCTTAATAACCAGAAGTATACTGAGAGAGAAAGAAGACCATTTGGGCAGTTTTCAGAGACTTAAGCCATCAAAATCATTCCCTCAAAAATGATTCTAAATTATCAGAAAGGAAAAATATTAATGAGCTATTGAATATTGGTTATAGCTGATATGTTATTTCTAGGACCAAAAAAATCCCAACCTAGTCTAGTTGTATTTTGCAGTCATGTGTGTAGTGGGTAGCAATATTCAAAGCTCCTCACAGAATCTGTGTACTCTGTAGGACTTACTTTAGAATATAATTTTTATTGGACAGAGTATACATATTTAAGCTTATTTTGTATTGGGTTTAATTATTAATTATGATATTCTCTCTCTCTCTCTCTCTCTCTCTGTGTGTGTGTGTGTGTGTGTGTGTGTGTGTCCTGCGTAAAATCTTGAATTATGTTAGGCACAAAAGGCATGAAGGGGATTTTTTGGTGTGCTGAAGGTTCTTTGTGGTATTAGTCTGCAATGGAGGTTTACTTAGTGACTTAATTTCCAGAAACACACTGCAGTTTCAACTGGAAACTATTTGTTTGTGGAGCAAGTTATAACTGGGCACTTAATGATGTCCTCTGCCATATCTAAATGTCGTTTGAGAGTTGTTTTTTAAACTTTTTAATTTGACAATGATTATTTTCATGGCAAAATAGGCAGATGTAATCATCAAACGTATCTACACTTCTGTTCAGTAGGTTATAACATCTTATGAATTCTTAAGTTACTTTTCTTGAGAATACCATATGCAAATACTCTACTATAAAACCATAGTTTTCAGATGTGACTAGATATTTCTTTGGCAAAATTCACTGCTGATGCACATTATAAAAGGAATATACCTTTGGGGAGATTGGTGCATATTACATAATTAGTTTTATAGAATGAAGAATAATATAGAAATTTCTTAAGTGGACAATTTCTTTATCTCAGTCAAATTGGCTACTCTAGGGAAATAAAAAAAAGATTTCACTAAAGTACAGACTGAGATTGGATGCAAGCAGTGCCCCTTATACAGCGATTGTGGAATTGTAGATCAGGAACCTAGGAAGTGCATGCTGTCTCTAGTAGATGCTTCAGGTCAAATATCCCCACTTAGAGCTCCCTTGGCCAAGAGCCCCTTGACCTCCAACCGTTTGTTCCCTTGCTGCAGTTGACTGTTGCTGGGAGAGGCCTTTGCTTGTAAACATTCCAGCCAGGCTCAGGGCCTATCTTTCCATCATCTTGTGACCAGGGCACCACACCACCCAGCTGAGTTTTGTTGTTTCCCTATTTAAAACTAACTTTACTATGAGCACTTATCCACCAGGAAAGGAAAAATAATTCCAGACATTACAAATGGAATGTAAAAATGTGGTAAACTTGCCTGATGTTCAGAAATGTGCTTTTCTGAGTTACAGTCTCAGCCAGTTGCCTTGAAGACCGAGGAGACCCAATTGATCAAAGAGCAAGGAGCAGGTGTCTTCCACAGGGAAGCCAGGCAAAAGGTCTGTGCTTTCCAGGTAGGGTGGACAATGTCAGGGTCTGGCCTGGATCCCTTCATATGCTTTTTACTGTTTCTTTACCTTCCCTCTCCATTCGATTTTATTTTGCTTTTCTGTCCTTTTCTTGGTGCTTCCCCTTGACTGCTAGAACCTACTTTGAATCCACTTTGTTTAACGAATAGAAAGCTGGAAGTAGTTGGCAGGCTATGCCCCCAGCCCGTACACATAAACACATAGATTTTGGCTCATGACTGTCTAGTTCTGGAACAAACACCAACACAGCAAGTTGAATGTGGCTGTGTTGCCTACTGGTTAAAAGCAGAAGGTCTAGACTCAGAGAAACCTCAGTTCCACTCTCACCTCATCCTTTGGTGGCTGTGGAACATTAGGCAAAGTGGCCAACCACTCTGAGCTTCGTTTTCCTTGCGAAGTAGAGGAAAAACGGAACCAAACCCGTAAGATTGTTTGTGCACCTTAAAAGAAATATTGCACAAAAGGAGCTGTTCATGGCACATAGTAAATCCTCAATAAATGTTAGCTTTATAGAAAATCTTTCTCTTAAGTTTTAAAGGAGCCTTATGTTTAGATAATTCTCCGTAGCACAACTCAAAAAGTCCTTGTGAGATGGAGCAGCTATAGGTGTCCCCATTTGATAGTGAAGAAAATAGGCTCAGAAAGGTTAAACGACTTTGTGTTAAGTCATATGGCTTGTTGTGGTCTGTGATGAGGACCCCAGGCTCTGGAATAGCAGGGTACTGTATTATCTAGGGTATGGGCAGCTTCTCAGCATCTAGCAATCTGACATTTGGGGATTATATTTGCCTGAACCAGTGAGCACATTGAACTCCAAGTATAAAAATAGACCTGAGATTTCTAAAGATCAGAAATATTAATAGTATATTACTAAAGAAAGGTGTAACATAAAGAAAAGAAGAACACAGAGTATGTCCTCAACCATTCTTTGAATGCTACAAACAATAATAGTTCATGAAGTGCAATTTTTCCTTCATTTCAAATGATTCCAATTGCTAGTATTGATTCTTCTACCTTATCTAGAGGAAATGAAAGAGGTTTTAGATGATGATGTTCTCACAAACTCTTGAATCTGTGAATCTGAAAATATCACAATGAAAAACATGAAGGTCATGTGCATAAATCTACATATGACAACATTCATGTATGTGTTAATTACTTCCAAATAAATTAAGATCAGACATATGGAAAATCATATGTACTGGGAGGAAAAAAACTCAGGTGTGTTCAATATATCAAAGTGCAGGAAGTCTAACCTGGTCTGACTGTTGTTGGAGGGCATGTGTGAGTCAAGTCTTTAATTTGTAACAGAATGAAAGTGACTCTATTTCACTATTTTAGACAGCAAGGTTGAGGGTATGAAATACACTTAGAAATAGGACTTCGATTAATATATAAAGGAATTCAAATTATATTTGAGTTACCTGGGGGGCTTGGGACCACCAGGTCTTAGAGATTTCAGCTATGTATGCAAACATCCAGAGGACAGAACAGATGCAGTGGAAAAGACACAAAATAATGTCATATAGGTGAGGAGTCTTTAACATTTTGTTTGAGGCAAAGAGCAAATACAAGCAAGACATGCAGAAGTGTAGAAATGTTTTTTGAATACTGGGCAGGTTGTGCTCTAGATGAAGGCATAGACTTATTGTCAGTCCTTCTTAAAGGTAGAACCAAAATTGGAGGAGGAAAGTTATGAAGCAAATCAGAGGATGCACCTCTTCCGGCTCAGTTGGAAACAGCGAGTGAGTTGTCCATCACTGGAGGTGTTTTCCACTTATCAAAGATGTTACAGAAAGCTTCAGATATCTGACTCTCCCCCAGCATTATGAATATTTCATTTTAATTTTCATAATAATTTGTGGTACTTATCATTTAAACATAATCTAGGTCCTTAATAGGATATTTTTAACATGTCATGAGTTTTATACTCTTGTGGTTTTGTGAATCTAGTTAAGAAGCTCTGTCTGTCTTAAAGTCAAATATACCACAGATAATGTCATTACCCTCTACTTAAAGTAATGGGTATTATTTATTGATGCAAGTTCTCATATAAAAATGAAGATTGCATTTTTTCAAATGGATATAATTATACCAAGTGTATTTTTAGTTAAAATAGTTGGATAATGTGTGTGTAGTGTAATAATATCTTCAGAGTGCTGGAGGAGAGAGAGAGAAGGGAGGTACAGGTAGCAGGAAGGAGTGAATGATGGAGGAACTCCACACCAATAATTATATATCCAGAAAAATAATTGCAAATAATGGGTTGAAATAAATATTCTCTAATTAACTGCAAGAGATTTTCTACTAAGAGGAGCAGTAAAGAGTGTACTCCATGAACAAGGGAATATTATCAGGAGAACTTGAGATGTAAATAATGCTTGTTGGGTTTTTCTTCTTTTTCCTCTCTCTAGAAGGGAAGGATAACCAGGAAGAAATAAGTCCAGATTCCCCATCAGTTCAGTGATATAGAGCCCAGAGTCAGAATATAATTTTTTAATAGAAAATGTGTTGTAGTATTTCTTGAAAAACAAAATAGATTGGACAAGAGCACAAGTGGCTATAGATCACCATTTTGTAGGCTACTGCAGTGATTTTGACATTGGAGGGAGGGAGGGAAATATGTAGAGAAACAATTAAGTGTTAGAATTTATAGGATTTGATGATTAATGACATGTGAGGCGTTAAGGCTAGCCAGGATGCAGGAAGAGCACCTGAGTGGATGTTGCTTCCTTTTAGCAAGATAAGCAACAGACAGACTTGGGAATAAGACTATTAGTTTAGTCCTGAGGCTGGTGATTACAAAATGTATGTGAGACATCCAGGTGAAGATGTCAAGTGGACAACTGAATATATTGGTATAACCTGATAGGCAGCTGAAACAGCTTGCTTTGAGATTCAAAGGAATTATGTTGAACCCTGATCAACCCTAATCAACAAGAAGAGAGCCTACAGCCCTCCTAGTCTCTAGGGATTCTTGATGGACGGGCTGGTGGTAGAAAGGCAAGTATGTATTAACAGTTTTCTGCTCATCTCAGTCAAAATTTCTGCTTTCATTGAATTTGTTCCATAGACTGTCTCCTTGTCCTCATGTGCTGTCTTTCTGTTCTTCTACATTGTTACAAGTTTAGAAAAGAACCTCATTTTATTAATAATATCACCAACAGTTATTTACACAAAGCCTTTATTTAGCCAATCTGAAGTTCTGGGGGACTGGCAGGGTTAACATTATAGCAGTAGTTTTCCAACATCCTTGCTTTTCAGCCTTTCCAACATATTGATCAGCCGTCTTCTTCTTCAAGATCCTTTTCTTACTGTTTTTTTTGGATCCCTCATGGAGGATCTTCTGGGAAACTCTGTACCCCTCACTCCATACAGCACATAATTTGACATTTTCATAGTCCCCACTTCACTTCATGCTCACTCTTACCTTTCCCCAGTTTCATTAAGATCCTGCCCTGCACTGAGATCCAGAATTTGCCCTTCTGCAACCCAGAACTTTCAGAGGCAGTGACATGTCAGCCTCTTCCTTCCTGCACTGGAGCAGAAAGCACTTAATTTTCCCATGTAAATAAAATATGATGGAAGTAGCAACGATTTTACTCTCAAGGAACTTTTACTCCATCCAACGTTGGGTCTTAAGCTCAGAAAAGAGATCCAGTTTGGGGAACAATTTTGAGTTATCAGAATGCAGATCATAAAAGAGGGAGTAGCTGGAATGGGTGATAGTGCTCCACACACAAGGTAGAGAGAGAAAGGGGAATGGTCAGTGTTTTCTGCTCAACTTGCAAGAGGGGAATAAATAAGCTTTTTTGGTCCCAAACCACACTTCCCAAGAGAATCCTGGAGCATACAGAGTGGAGGGTGATAGAAGGGTTGAAGGGCATTTCCATAGTCAGCATTTCAGGGAAGAAATGTTGGCAGTTTAAAGGTAGTGAATTATCAACTGCTTTATTGCTGTCTTGTTAGAGTAGAAAAATATTTTATGAAGAATTGTGTTTCTGAATATGAATTCAATTCAATTCTGTTATCATGCCTTCCTTAAAATGATTCAAATATTCAACAAATACAACATTATTCTACTTCTGTTTGTTTTTAAGTACTTTATATGTTTCAAAAAACAAATTTAAATATTTTGGGCATTCAAAATGAAGTATTCTCCAGTGTAATTAAAGGAATAATTTGGCCACGTAATCCAATGTCTGTTCATCAAGGCAATAGGTTTATAGATGAAGGAAACCTCTCTCTTACTTTGGGATTCATCAAAGTGGCCATACTATAAATGGGTGTTGTACAGTTTCTAGTTTCTTCATTTTGTGAAGATAGATACAGAGGGCTGGAAACAGGGCAAACACATGAACTGACCATGGACAGTAGTAATGGTCTGATCATTCTCTGTGTTTTAGAACTTTATTCTTGAAGTTGAAAGCCAAGTGCAATCTTCTGCATGCCATATCAGCAACCTAACATTATCAGGTGCACAGGCTAGATCTAGAGGTTGGATGTCAACAGCAAGGGCAAGTGGCCAGTTACACATATATGTGCTTGACCATCCCCTATTGGGAGGCCCGTATAGGGTAGAATGTAGGCATGCAATAAGTGTGAGATTTCTGAGGTGGTTGACCTCTATGGATTTCTAACCTAAACCCATAGTGTGACCCTGACAAGCTCCACTGAGGTGTTGGCAGCACGAATTTCAGATGCTTTCATGTTTCATCCAGAGATGCCCTTGCCCTATTCAGTGACCTTCCTCACAAACAGGAGAAGACAGTAGAATAAAAAATGATAGACTAGGACTATATGTCACCAGGCAGATGCAGCTGGAACCTATGCCCCAAGAATCTAGCCAGGACTTCTTAAAAACTAGTTAGGTCTATGAACCAATAATCAAGACGTATGTTAACCATCCTCTTGGGAGGCTTAACCACCTGTTGAAATTGGTCAAATGTGAGTGAGTGACTGTAAGCCTTGGAGCCTCATTGCAGGGCGTTCTTAATTAACCTTGAAGTTGGGATGATCTGAAATGACTATGACTGGGAAACAGTAATAGGCAGGCCTGTTCATAAAGTGTTCTTGATTTACAGTTGCAGCATCTCTGTTTGTGTGTACCTCAGTGCTTCCCAGCCTTTTCAAGTCATGACAAATGCAAAATCCAGTAAACGGGTGAGGTTATTTGTGGAAGAAGGTAAAAATCCAGAGGACCCAACTGTTCCAGGTCACCCCCTCTGATTAAATATCTGGCTAAGAGTCTTTAGTTAAATATCTCTGGATAAATATCTCTACACACTTATAATTCATTCATAGCATACCAGTGTACTTAGGCATTGTATGTTATTCCACAATTCTTCCTAATCCCTTAAAGGTTTGTTCTATTACTGTTGATAAAAATCAACTTACTATCTCAGTGTTCTAATTTATTTAATGACCAAGGTGTGGTTACTCTGTAAAAATATTTTCCAGAAAAGATGTTCACTGCCAAACATTAGAAATACCATCCAGTTTCTCATTTAAATTTTAATTATCATACTAGTTGAAATGACACTTCAGATTTAATGTTTCTTATTTGGCTTTACTGGTATAGTGTCTCTTGCCAACATTTTCACTTTCTTTGTGCTATAAATATTTCATACCTACAAGTCATTATGTTTCACCAATATTTGGCTTTATGATCTTTCCTTGCAAAGCCGAAAGTCCAGTATGCCTGGGTGAGGACAGTCTCTTGATTGAAAACATTAATTTAGGTTTCATCACACTTATGGTTTCTGCAGGGTTTTTTTTTTCCCTTTTCTAACACCTTACAAATTGTAATATGTGCTTTACTCGTTGCTCTGCCTTCTAGCATACACATGCACAAACACACAGGTGTGCTTTGATTCTCGACTCATTTTCCATATATTGATGCTTGAGGACAGTGTTATTTGATTATCTTGTCATTTCCAGTTTCACAGAATTCAGAATAAATCTTTCACTTGTTTTGACTTTTTTTTCCTCTTCTGATTTTCCCCATTGAACCATGAGAGTATTGTGGTAAACAAGATTAGACAAGAAACTCCTGTAATCTGCTGGGCATATTGGAAAGAACATGGGATTTTTTTTTGTTAAATAAACCTGGGTTTCAGTTTTGACTTTATTAATTATATGGGGTTTGGAAAATAATTTATGTTCTGAGTCTTTTCCTCACCTGAAAAAATGAAAATTCCAATGCTTGTTTTAGGTACCCTGAAGAGCTATTTTAAGTAGTACATAAGAAAGCTTTCTACTTAGAAAAACATCTATACATGCTTTTCTCCAGTTTCAGAGGATGAAGTGTCCCTTCTTTTTTTGAAGTTACCCTTCCATCTGTATTCCTGATCCCATTGCCTCTTACCTTCTTCAGGGTGTTGTGCCTACTCTTAATCCTCTTTTGCAGCTTTACCTTCTCCTTCCTGATCAACTGCCCTCAACCTTTAATACTTGTCTAGATTCCCTCTCATCCTGAAGGTACTCCTCCTTTCATCTTTTATTCCTTGTTCTACCTTCCACTCCTCCCTGCAAAAAAAAAAAAAAAAAAAAAAAAAAAATCCTCCCTATCTTTGACCCTTAAAGGTCAAATACTTTTAATCAAATATGTATATATTCCAAATTTGCTTTATCATTTTAAACTTTCACTCTATTCTCAATCTACCTGCTATGGTTTGAATGTGTCACCCAATGCTCTTGTTTTGGAAATTTAACTCCGAGTGCAACAGTGTTGAGAGGTAGGACCTTTAAGAGGTGATTAGGTCATGAGGGCTCTGCCTTCATGAATGGATTACTGCCATTATTGTGGAAGTGGGTTAGTTATTGCAGGAATGGGTCCTTGATAAAAAATATGAGTTCGGCACCCGCACTTCCCTGTCTTGCGTGCTCACTTTCTCTTACCATGTGATGCCTTCCACCATGTTATGACACAGCAAGAAGTCCCTCACCACATATGGCTCCCTCAATCTTAGATTTCCCAACCTCCAGAACTGTAAGAAATTAATCTCTATTCTTTGTAAGTTACCCAGTCTCGGGTATTCTGTTAGAGCAGATCAAGGTGAACTAAGACAACGCCACTATTTGGACTTTACTCAAATGGGAAATGCTAGTGTAAATGTCACCAGCGATCTCCTGTATTTTTTTCTAATTTATTTTATTAGTATTACTTTTTATTGATATGTAATAGTTGTACATATTTTGGGGATACATGTGATATTTTGATACACGTATACAATGTGTAATGATCAAATCAGGGTAATTGGGATATCCATCACCTCAAACATGTATCTTTTCTTTTTGCAGGAAACATTCCAATTCTTCTCTTCTAGCTATTTTTAACTATACAATAAATTATTAACTCTAGTCTCCCTACTGTACTATCAAATACTAGAACTCATTCCTTCTATCTAAGTGTATTTTTATACCTATTAACCAACCTCTCTTCATTTCTCCCTCTTTCCTATCCTTTGGTAATCACCATTTTACTCTCTACCTCCATTAGATCTTCCATGTTCTTTAAAAGTAAATGTTGAAAGAGATACAACCTTCAAGTTCAATGGCTTAACCAAATACAAGTGCATTTTTTACTTATCAAATGGAAGTGTTTGATCCTGGTCAGGAGGTTCTTCTTCAGTAAATGATATAGGGACCCAAACTCTTTCCATCTTGGAGTTCTGCCTTACCTGGCTCCCAAGGGGGGATGCGTCCATCCTAATCATCCAGAAGTGGAAAAGAACAGGGAAGATCATGTGTAGGAAGTTTATATGGTTTTTAGGGTGGGCCCTAAACCCAATATGACTGATGTCTTTATGAGAAGAGGGAAATTTGGACAAAGAGAAACACACACACAGGGAAAACATCATGTGGCAACGAAGGTAGAGGATGGAGTGACGCAGCTGCAAGCCAAGGAATGCCAAGGATTACCAGCAAGCACTAGAAGCTAGGAAGATGTAAGGAGAGATCTTCCCCAGGAGCCTTCAAAGAACATGGTCCTGCTGATATTTAGGTTTTGGACTTCTCACCTCCAGGACTGTGAGACAATAAATTTCTGTTGTTTTGGGCTATCCGTTAGTGGGCACTTTGTTACACAGTTCTAGGAAACAAATACACAGTTAAGCCTAAAAGGGGATACATTACTCCTGCTCATCCTCCATTGGTCAGAACTCAGACCTATGGGCATGCTGAACACCAAAGAAACCAGGGAAATATAGTCTATCCCTACGTCTAGGAAGAAGAGAAGAATATGGGTCTTAGAGATCATCCGGCAGTTTCTTCCATCCCTCCACATGACCACATACTATGAGCATTTTTAGTCATCTTCTGTTGAATTTGACCCTGTGGGCTATACAATTCTTGATGTTGTTGACAAAATAGAGGCACTAGACAAGGTACTTGATGCCTATTATCTTAAACCTTCACAACAACCCTGCAAAGTAAGGATTGTTATTTCATTTCTCAGTTGACACTTTTCTGGCAGCTCAGTTCATTTTATTTCCCCCACATAACTTTCTTAGGTTTTCATATCTTTGATTATTGCTTTTTTGTCACTCTTGTAGGTTCTTCTCATAGGCAAATCTTGGACTTAGGTATTCCTTGGTTGTCACCTTGGCCTTTTCTTCCTTCTTAGTCAACATGCATTCCCTTAGTGACCTCATCCTTTTGTGGTTTTACCTGTACCTATATGTTGATGACTTCAAAATTTAAGTGTCCATACCTAATCTCTTACCTGAACTTCAGAGTATGTCCAAATACCTATTGCATATAGCCTGCAGATACCTAAAACTCAACTTCCCCTAAAAGATATGTCTCAAATTTATCCTACGTTCTTCCTTTTTTATTCTCACAGTAGGTGACACTACCTGGTCAGGTCACCCAAACCAGAAAACTAGTAATAACTATCAATTCTTCTGGCTCTTTAGCAATGTTACCTTCTAGGTATAACTTTGAACCGGCTCCCCCAGCTTCTAACCATAAATTGCCTAGTTCTGTCTCATTATTCCTCACTGGATTTTATGCCAGTTTCTTCTGATGGCCTCATTTGTTAATTTTGCATCCTTCACATCAATTATCTACACTGATCCCAGAATTTTCTATCTGAAATGCTAGCTGTGTGCAGTTCCCTGTTCACTTATCAGTGACTTCCTGTTATGTACTGATCCAAGTTCTTCAGCATGGCATATAAGGGCATGAATAACCTTTCTCTTCATGCCTCTTCTTCAGCCTCATCTTCTTTTCCACTCTGTACTGTAATTTATGTTCTAGTAATAACAAATTTAGTTCTCCCAATGCAGCATGCTGTTTCAATCTTCCATGCATTTGCTTAATCTGATGCCTCTCCCTACATGAACTTCTCTTTTTTCTGCATGTAGCTAACTCCTCTTATTTTTTAAGGTGACCTAAGTATCTCTTCTTAAGATGCCCAAACAGCCCTCCCCTGGGCTGTACTCACACCCTGTGGTTTTCTTTATCTTTACACTTATAATGAATGCAGAAATCCTTATTTCTGTGTCTTCTCCCAAGAGTGGGTTCCCTGAGGGCAGAGAAGCTTGTCCCAGTACCGACCTAACATAGCAGTTTCTGAAGCATAGTAGATGCTAAGTAAACATTTGCTAAAAGAAACTAAGCTTCTTGCAGAGGATATTATCACCTAGATAGAGATTTTGAGTCTGGATGTAATCATAGATGATAGCTCAACACCTTTAAATCCGAAAAGGAAAATAGATATCCTAGTTTATAAAAATCTGTGAAAATTATATTTATGAATCATTAAAGCTGATAAAAATAGAATGTAAAATATACAAAGCCCTAAATTTTACCTGATTCTCTGGGCTATATTGACTTCAGAAAAAAAGAAGCAACAATGTTTTGATGCTTTCTGGAACCTCTAACTTCAAAAGCTGGTGATTTGCATTTATCCTCTTAAAATGTTCAGTGTATCTAACCTACCCAAATACATACCACTAGGCCTTGACACATAAGAGGAGACTACTGGAAGATAAAGGACTGCCAAACATTATTTTGGTGATAAAAGACTGAACAACTTAGTCCAGCAAGAGTTCAGAAGAAAAACAGAATTAGAGCCCACCAAAGAACTTATAGCATAATGTGCATTTATTCAACAATAAGTGAGGCATTCATGTTTTAAACTTTGTTATAAAAATTTAAAATATAATAACTGAAAGTAAATTGAATAGTAAAACCACCCTATACATCATCCAGCTTCAACAATTATCAATATGCTGCCACTGAGTCACCTATATACCTAGACATTTCCCATTATTTTTTCTGTCTAAGTTTTCATTTCGCGTGTTCAAAAGCACAAATGTCAATATACCTATGTTAAAAATATTCCTATCATAGGCTGGGTGCGGTGGCTCATGCCTGTAATCCCAGCACTTTGGGAGGCTGAGGTGGGCGGATCATGAGGTCAGGAGATCGAGACCATCCTGGCTAACACGGTGAAACCCCGTCTCTACTAAAAATACAAAAAAATTAGCTGAGCGTGGTGGCGGGCGCCTGTAGTCCCAGCTACTCTGGAGGCTGAGGCAGGAGAATAGCGTGAACCTGGGAGGTGGAGCTTGCAGTGAGCCGAGATCATGCCACTGCACTCCAGCCTGGGTGACAGAGCGAGACTCTGTATCAAAAAAAAAAAAAATTCCTATCATAAATAAAAATTATTAGATTTTTATTATTTGCTTTGCATTGCTTGAAATGTAAAATAACTTTTTAAACCTAGTTTACTTAATAAAGTGTGGCAAAAAAATCAACAAAAATAATCAGTTGTTACTCATATGAATGACATTATTTCCACTTCTGAATTGTTTCCAGAAGCATTTTAATGTAGCAGTTTGGGGCAGAAGCTAGCACATTCTAGCCCACTGACCAAATCTGGTCCCCTGCCTGCTTATGAAAGTAAAGTTTTATTGGAACACAGCCATAGCTATTCATTTGTATAATGTCTGTGACTGCTCTTGGGCTACAATGGCAGAGTTGAGTAGCTGCAACAGCCTGTTTGGCCTGCATAGCATAAAACGTATTTTTTTATTTTAAAAAATTATTTTATTATTTACTTCTATGTTTTTAGAGACAGAGTCTCACTATGTTGCCCAGGTTGATCTTGAACTCCTGGCCTAAAGTGATCCTCTTGCCTCAGCCTCCCAATGTGCTGGGATTATGGGCATGAACCACCATGTATCTGGCCCTGTACAGATAAAGTTTGCCAACCCCTGGTTTAGCACATGAAGGTTCCCTTTGTCATCCATGTGGCCTTAGGTGAGACACTTAATTTCTCTGAGATTATTTAATCATCTGTAAATAGGAATGAAAGTCAAATCTAACTCACAGGGTTGTTTTGAAGCTCAAAAGAGTTAATATATGAATAACATGTAGAACAGTATTTGGACCATAGTAAGCACTCATGTTACCTTTATCATCATAATTATCATTCTCAATATTATCGTTGATGGTACTGATAGAAACCAGTGGGCTTCAAATTGCAGCTATGTCACTTAGGGTCTTGAGGAAGTAAGTTAGTCTGGCCAGGCCCATTTGTGTATCTCTAAAAAGGAGATAGTTGTCTCTTCCTTGTGAGATTGTATAAGGAATAAAGGTGACAAAGCCTTGGGACATGGAAACATTTCATGAAATGGGGATTGCTATTGTTAGTATGGTTTTGCAGGTATTCTACACTTGGAAGTCACTGGGCATGTGGGTCCTTGTAGATATCTGGCTAACAGTACTAAAGGGGCCTCATGGGGTTAATTTGCTGCAGTTCATAGTCTAGGCTTCAGCTTTGAAGACCTAGGAGGCTTATTTTGTTATTTCTACAAGAGTGAGTTTCTCTCTCTTAAACAAACTTCAAGTCATAAGACTGACATGCACACATTTACTGTTAAACTAGAACAGTAATGAGCAAACAACCTAAGGGAGAAAGGATGTCAGTGAAGGTACTTGGGGGGATGAGTGTTCCTGGCACAGGGAGAAATAGAATGACCAACTTGCCATGGTTTGCCTATCCCATACTGTTTTTTTTGTTTTGTTTTGTTTTGTTTTGTTTGAGACAGAGTCTCGCTCTGTCACCCAGGCTGGAGTGCAGTGGCCGGATCTCAGCTCACTGCAAGCTCCGCCTCCTGGGTTTACGCCATTCTCCTGCCTCAGCTTCCCGAGTAGCTGGGACTACAGGCGCCCGCTACCTTGCCTGGCATACTGTGTTTTTACTTGGAAGATCCTGCATCCCAGGAAACCCCTTAGTCTCCCTGGTAAACCAGGATGGTTGGTTCACCTTAGGAGAGGTGAGAGTATGCCTGGCATGCAAGAGCATTTGCAAGCAGACAAATGTGGCTGGACTGGAGTGAGTGTTAGAGGAAGTGACAAATGATAAAGTCAGCAGTGAAGTAGGGACATCAGATATACAGGACCTTGTCAGGCATCTTGAGGACTAGCTTTGACTTGGAATGAAAGCCAGTAGAAAGTTGGCATTGGTGTGACATGAGCTAATGTCTCTTACTAAAGGCTTATGCTGGCTTCTGTTTTAAGAATAGAGAAGAGAAGCAGCAGGGAAACTACTTGGAAGTTACCACAATGACCCAGGTACCAGATAATAGTGGCTTGGGCCAAAGCCCGGGTAGCTATAGAGGTGAGAAGTGGAGGGATGCTGGATGTATGTGGAGGGATGCTGGATGTATGTTGAGGGTGGAACCAACGACTCCCTGAGAGTTTGGAGTGTGTCTTAGTCTGTTTTGTGTTGCTATAACAGAATACCACAGACTGCATAACTTATAAAGAAAAAATATATTTTTCACAATTCTGAAGGCCGGGAAGTCCAATAGCGAGATGCAGACATCTGCTGAGGGCTTCTTGCTGTGTCGTCCCATGGCAGAAGGGCGAAGAGAGGGTGAGAGAGAAAGAGATAGAACCTACAGCCGCAAGCCCTTTTATAATAAACATTAATCCATTAATGAGGGTAGAGCATTAATACCTCCCATTAGGCCCCATTGCTCAACACTGTTGCATTGGGGATTAAGTTCCCAACACGTGCTTTTGAGGAGGACACATTCAAGCCATAGTAAGTAGAGTGAAAGAATGAAAAGAGTCAGTGGTGACTCTTGAGCCTTTGTTCTGAGTCACTGATAGGAAAATACTGCCATTTCCTAAGACTGAGAAGAACAACTTTGCAGTAAAGTAAGCCAGTTTTCGGTAGAGGAAAACTAAGGCCTAATGATATGCATTACCATTGCTAACGTAGAGCAGTAGAAAAACAATTTCTTCTCAGTCTCAGGAAATCAGGAGTTGAGGAAGGAGAACAGGAATTGACTGGGAGATACCTATTAGATATGCAAGTGGGAAAGTTCCATAGGTAGTTAGATTTAGAAGTTTGGGGTTCAGAGGCAGGAGACAGTTGGATTTTGTCTTAGGGGCTCAAGAACCTCTTTACTTTTTTCAGTTCATTGTGAGGTCAGTATTTCACATTACAGCTGCTTTCTGCAAACATTTTATTATAATTTTGCCCTATATTGATATGTCTAAAAATACTGTATGATAATAATTCAATTTTTTCATAACAGGTGTTGATTGGAATTAAGTGAGATGTAAGTGTAGGCTACCGTATGTTTGTTTCCCACAAGACTTTAATGAGTTTGTCTATTAGTTTAACATAACAAACTTTTGAATACTGGGAGTTGTTTGATTATGCCATAGTATGTTCTTGAAGAATGCCTAAAGCTACTGTTTGGTTGATTTAAAAGAGTTCCTTTACTGATTTTCAAATGACAAAGTTATTTTAAGATATTCTGAATTGTTTTTTGCCTTTCAAGATGGGACTATTTGGGGTTGGGTTGTATTAAGCCTAGTGAAATGTACTTAGAAAAATGCTAGTGAAATTGGATGTTCTTCTCCTTCCATCTCCTAAGCAGGTTCAGGGTTAAGAGCTGTAATGTAAAGTAGGCCAGTTTTCAGCAGAGGAAAATTAAGGCCTAATGCTATACATTACCATTGCTAATATATAGCAGTAGAAGAAAAAGTTGTCTTCACTTTGCCTTAATGTAAAAACAAGAGTTACCTGTGTTTTGGTTTCAGCCTGCAATCAAAGACAAAGTAATTCGCAATCTTGGCTGCACCTTGGAGTCATCTGGGAACCTCTAAAAATACCTAGGTCCCACCCTGAAAGATTCTGATGTAACTGGTCTGCAGTGTGACCTGAGCACCAGGATTTTAAAAATCTCTTGAGGTGATTTTAATGTGCAGATAAATCTGAGAAGCCCTGGTATAGAACAGATTTTGATACTGTGGTTTGCTGGTTCACTCAACAGTGAAGATTTTTATGGTAAATTAATCGACTTCTAAAACTGAAAAAGAAGCCCAGTAAGCGTAATAAGAGTCTTCTGTGTCATATGTGTTCTGATTCCTTAGAGGGAATTTTGTGGGGAAAGTGCTGACTGTCACCTACACTCGGGCTGTGCTAGATGATGACAGTGAGCCTTTTCTAGGCTTGTCATCAGCCATATATGTGTTTAAAGGGCATTTTGATTTGTAGACACTACCCCTTGGGGAAATTTTCTCAGCTTTACTTTTCTGAATTCCCTTTATTTCATTAGTTTCTGCCACATTATTTTTCTTTTTTTTTTCTCTGACTCATATCAGCAATATAAACAAATATGTCATGTGGATAGATGTTCCAATAATACAGTGATCCTTTATGATTACAATACAGTTTTAAACTTGGGTGATTAGCTCTCAGTTAAGAACCCCTCCAAAAGTGCACATGAATTAAGGTGTTAATAGTCTATCCAGGAGGATAATTGAATTCTGAAATAGAGAATTCATTTAAAACAAACAAACAAGAAATGAACAGGCCATAGTAGGAGAAAACATTATTATTATAGATGGCAAAATATGTGACTGACTAGTTGTATCAGTTAGCATTGGTTGTATAATTAAACCACCCCAATCTCAATGGCATACAATAGTAAACATTTCCCATGAGTCTGTAAGGGTCACTGATCTAGGCTACCATCTGTTGGGTTTACTTTTCTGAATTCCCTGTAAGCTGGCTCTTTTCCTTATGATTCTTATCCTTCTGCTGGGACCAGTGGGTCAGTGTAGACGTGCCCTTCCTCTTCAGATGGCAGAAATGCAAGAGAGCAAATGAAAATACACAAGGCCCCTTGAAGTCTGAGCTTGGAAGTGACATGGTAGCATTTCTGCCTCCTATTGGTGAAAGCAGTAACTGAACCAAGTCCAGAATCAAGGGGTGGGTTGAGTCCTACCTTCACAGTGGGACAGCACAGCGAAGTTACCTTACTCGGACCATTATTGGAATCTACCATACAAGTTGATCACTGCCCTTCCTTGTATTTAATTTATGTATTAAAAACTTTGAAACAGAGGAGGTATGATACATGCATGCTTTTGTATTTGCATTCTTTCCCCTGGAAATAATATGAGAGATGTACCTCTTACGATTGTATATTCAGAGTAGCCTATAGTGGATTTGGGAGACTGAATTAGATGTGGTTACAGATGGGATGCTCCTCAAATTACGATGGGATTACATCCCAATAAACCTATCTGAAGTTGAAAATATCATAAGTAGAAAATCTATTTAATACAACTAACTTGCTGAACATTATAGCTTAGCCTGGCTTACCTTAAATATGCTCAGAACACTTCCATTAGCCTACAGTTGGGCAAAATCATATCCAAAAATGCTGGCAACACAGCATATTTTACAGTATTAATTGTTTACTCATGTGCTCGTGTGGCTGACTGGCAGCTGTGGCTTGCTACCACTGCCCAGAATTGTGAGAGCTAATCATATTACATATTGCTAGCCTGGGAAAATATCAGAATTCAAAATGCAAGGTTTCTGCTGAACGTATATCACTCTTGCATCATCATCAAGTTGGAAAATTGTAAGTCAAACCATTGTAAGTCAAGGACCATCTTATAATCAAGAGGGAGAAAGAAATGCCCTTTTTCTCCACATTATAGGTATATGTATTTAGAGGGAAAAATATATTTTTAAGCATGACTTCAAAAGCACCTTGTCATTTTCCCAAATTTCTTCTAGAATGCTAAATAATGGTTGTTTGATTAAACTTGATTGACAGCCAATTTTCCCCCTTTTTATAATATAAAAAATATACTGTGCTCCAAATAGCGCCTTCTTTTTTCTAAGACAGATGGGATCCTTGAAAATGAAATCTTGAAGCATGGTTGTTAGTATTAGTCTTGATAAATTTGGTAACAAATTACTAGTTCACTTTTGGGTTACTGACTGTTGGCAGAATGATGTTAAGCTGTTCTTTGTCTTGTTGGTTTATACATATTCTTCTACATGGAAAATATTTTGGAGGAATGGTTCGCTTGAATATTTTGGGGTCTACCATAGTTTTTTGAGAAGAATCTGGTGTTCATTTCCTTTAAGCAGCTTTTGCTAGGCATTTTGCTGTAGGCAAGGATAGAAGTCGTCTGAAAAGTGAACACTGAGCAGAGGTGGAAAGGTTAATGCAGACCAGCCTACTGGGTTTCCTCACACAAGCTGAAGGCTCTCCTTAGGAATCTATGAGGAATATCTGTAACTCCCTTCTATAGACTGAGTCCCCAGAAGTTCCCTGACAAACTACTAGTCTTTCCCTTCCTTAAATGTGTTGCTGTCTTAGTCATTTTTGACAAAAGCAGTGGTGGTTGTTAAGGTAATTATACCCGAAAACTCAGTGGTTTAATACAATAAAAGTTTAATTTTCACTCACATCCCTTACTTATGCAATTTGGATAGGGTGGTCTAACTCTGCACAGTCATTCAGTGATGCAAGCTCATTTCATCTGATAGATCCACCCGCCTCTACATCTGTAGAGTGATCTCCCTTTAGCTAGAAGTTTGGGGAAAAGAGTGAGGACCTCAAGTGGGAGATTTTTAATTGATCAGGCTTGGAAGCAGCATACTCACTTCTCACATTGTATTGGCAAGAGTTCATCACACACCCATGGCCAACTCTAAGGAAGGCTAAAAAACACAGCCTACCTTCCTGTTTGCCCAGCAAGAGGAGGAGAACATAGATACTCATGAGTGGCAGCAGTCTGCTCCATAATCAGAGGCAGAAAAATATACGGAGTACAAATATTGTAAACATCCAATGAATAGGAGCCTTGTACTTTACCTTGAGAGGCAGCTGAGATATAGAGCAAAGTACAATGGACTTCATGGCAACAAGCGTTGGTTCCAGTGTCAACTCTGTACTCACGAATGGTTCAGGGTCATCCTACCGAAATGAGGGTATTAACCCCTTAGGATGATTTTGAGGATCAACTGGGCTAATGGTTGGGAAATTACTTTGGAGGGGTCATCTTTTGTATTCTACCATCTCTTATACAGTGCTAGGCATAGCCTATAATGGCCTCTCTGAGATTCTTTTCCCAAATAAAAGTATTCCATCTCATTGACAAGAGCAGGACATCATTAGTTCCATAGGGTGCACAGCCTTCTGCAAGGAGTTATGTTTCTAATTTTGGAGGCTCTAACTGTAATGCTAAGACAGTTTTGATATAAATGTCACTTCAAGCTTTACCCTCTTAGTGAAAATAGTCTTAAAGATTCCTATGTTTCTTTTAAAAATAAAATATATGCAGTTGTTTCCCAACACTGGAAGTTTGGCCATATCCTGTATTTCAATCACATGCTTTCCACAAGTCATAAAATGATCATTGAAAATGAATTAAATAACATTATGAAAAGATTCTAAATGTCCTCAACTGCAAATATTTGAAATATCTGGTTGGATTGTCTCATTTCGATACATTTATTTCTAGAAAATGGAGAGTGGGAGGTAAAATTTGACTCTTCTTTTTGGTTCTGTTGCCATTTCCATATTTTTCATTCTTCTGTTGTTTACCAGTGTGAAAAGGCTGAGGTTGTAGCTTTATATCACATCACTAGGTAATCAACAGTCTATCAATAAAATGCTAACATATTGAATTATGTGAAAAAGAGTTTGGGGAGAAGCCCAGGAGGCAACCCAACATAATAGGTGGAATATTGCACTAGAAACCACACCGCTTGGCTCACTGGGTGATCTTGGAACAATACTTACCTCCTCAGAGGACCTCAGATTCTTCATTAATAAAATAAGAATTAGTAATAATCTTCCTGGAAGCTCTTTTAGAAGCCTTCCAATGATAGGCTCTGTTCTATACATTGATCCACTGGCAAGTCTGGGAATCAGTTTTTTGAAACTGGAATTTTAAACTTATGACATATTTAGGATCCACTCACTTCATTGATAGATACTATTTCTGGCCATGGTTTATTGTTAAAAGGACCAAGTTTTTGTTTGGAACTATGTCTAAGTAATGCTATTATAGTGGTGGTGATTTTGCATCCTTGTCCCCAGTGGACATTTTGCAATGTCTAGAGACAATTTTGGGCATCACAACTGAAGTGGGAGGAACACTACTGGCATCTAGTGGGTGGAGATGAGGGATGCTGATGACACATCCCACGGTGCCCAGGGCATCCTCCTCCACTCCACACACACTCAGCCAGGAGTTATCTGGCTCCAAATGTCAATACCTAATGCTGCTGAAGCTGAGAAACTCTGCATTAGAGACAGAGGTGGAGTCTCAGATTTTCCAACTTTGTACCATTGGCATGAGGGAATTCATTTCAGGAAGAAATAGGTATTTGAACCATGTTTAACTTAGAGTTTGGCATAGGTGAGGGGAGTGAGAAATATGGAGAATAATGAGAAAGCGGCCCTAAAAATCATATACTTGAATCTGGTGCTACTTAATTTCCAAAATTCTAATGCACTGGTAGAAAATTCTCTCTGAAATTACTGATTCCTGGATCCTTCAGAAAGAATTTCCAGTTGCAAAAATATTCATGTGCTCACTATATGTAATGTCATCTACTGGCTGTGGTCACACATAGAATTTCTTTTTTGGCTTTAATTTTATTAGTTGTTTTTCTTTTCCTGATCAATTCTCTATAATGCTAATCTAATAAGGAATATTAGCATGCCAAATGTCATTGTCTTTTTTGAAAAAAGAAATGCTTTTAAAAATGTTTTCTTTAATTTATCTTGGATGAACTGTGTAATTGAGCCATGTGTCAGATCATTTTCTATTCTCTTAAAACTGTCTGGCCATCTGGTTGATTCATATCTCTTGAAAACTGAAATAAGTTTGTTAATTTTCCTTAGGGAATTGCGAGAGGGGAGAAAATACAGAGCAGTCTTGATATTGCAATTAAGTAACTGGTAGGACTAAATATCATGATCAAGTTATGTGACTGTGTCAAGAATAGAAGTTTACATAATGATTGTTTTACTGTGGCTCAAGCCTGTAATCCCAGCACTTTGGGAGGCCGAGGCGGGCGGATCACAAGGTCAGAAGATCGAGACCACAGTGAAACCCCGTCTCTACTAAAAATACAAAAAAATTAGCCGGGCGCGGTGGCGGGCGCCTGTAGTCCCAGCTACTCAGGAGGCTGAGGCAGGAGAATGGCGGGAACCCGGGAGGCGGAGCTTGCAGTGAGCCGAGATCGCGCCACTGCACTCCAGCCTGGGCAACAGCGTGAGACTCCGTCTCAAAAAAAAAAAAAAAAAAAAAAAAAAAAAAAAAAAAAAAAATTTCAGAAATATACATATATATGTATATATATATCTATTTTGAGATAGATATATACATATATGTGTGTATCTACATATGCATATGTGTATATATCCACATATATACTTATATGTAATGTATATAGAAAAAATAATGTGTAACAGTTAAAAACTAGTCGACACATTTCTATTGTATTCACTTACCCATTGTTTCTTTCGCAAATCTATGAAGAAGGCCACAAGGTATGAAATTGGAGCTAAGATAGAATATTCTTACTGGTGAGATCTCAGTAGAGTCTATAGTTTAGTTAATAGTATTGCAGCAGTGTCAATTTCCTGGTTTTGACACTATACTATGATTATAGAAGACTGAGTTATTCAGAGAAGCTGAGTGTAGAGTACATGGGAATTTTCTGTATTATTTTTGCAATTTCTTGTATGTCTAAAATAAAATGTTTTAAAAAATCAAAACAACTAGGATGCTTTTCCTGCTTCAAATAGTAGTATCTGTGTAAATAGTCCTCCCATAGGAAAGCATACTCTACGTTTTGGTTGGAACACGTTAGTAATATTCCCATGTACACTAGGTAATTCCCACCACTCAGCTATGTAAACTACTAATATTCTCTTGCATATCTGTTAATCAGTGAGAAATTGTTCTAGAAATTGTAATTTCTTTTATGTAAATTTTTATCACCTGTAACATGTATGCAGAATAATTTCACAAGTCTACAGCTAGTGGATGTTCACAAATTAAACATACTCATGTAACCAACACCCAGATCAGGAACAGAATATAACTAACACACAGAGACATCTTCCCCACCCCACAGTGGTGCCCTTTCCAATCCTTAAATGGGCCCTACCTCTACTAAGGGTAACAATATCATGGCTTCTGGTACCAGAGATTAGCTTTGACTGTTTCTAACTTTGGCATAGTGAAATTGCAGATGTCTCACATTTTCTGCGTAGGTGTGGGATCAGCACCTACTGTCCACGAAGATTGTGTGCTGTACCATTTGAGAGGTTTCCATTCTCACGTGGTGTGCCAAAAAGTTGCCTTTAAGCTCTTCTCTTTGCTGCTCATTTGTGCCATGTGAGCTAAACTAAAGCAGAGCAGATTTTCTTTAATTTTATAACTGAAATTTGTGACTTTGGCTTCTCATTACAAGATAAAAGTAAAGCTTTTATTTAGAGTACAGTGAGAGCTTTTTTGCCTGGTGATCAAAAAGTCAGTATTATGCCTTTTGTCATTAATAAGTTCCTTAGACAATTGCATCCCAAACTTTGTGAGCATCAGACTCCCCTGAGAATCCATTTAAAATACAGATTCTCATGCATTAGGTCTGCAGTTGAGTCACAGATTGTGCATTTCTCCCAATCTCCCACTGATACTGATGTTATTGGTTCAAGGACCACATTTTGAGTGGCACTGATGCACACATTTTCTTATCAGAGTCAGCACTGTATGGTCTTTAACAACAGGGATTATGGAGTCAGATTGCCCAGATTCAAATCCTGGCTCTGCTATGTAGATGTGGACTTTGAATAAGTTTCCTAAACTTTCTCATCTATAAAATGGGGAAAATAATAGTAGAGTTTTATGGGGATTGAATGATGTAGTTCATGTAAAGTCCTTTGAACAGAGCCTGGCACATAATAAGCACTCTATAAATGTCCTCCACATCATTATTCAATGATTGGGCATTTGGGAATAGTCTCTATTAATCATTGACATTGAATTTGCAACCACATGGCTTTCTAGATAGGAATGTATTTAATTCTGGGAGAAGTATTGAGGATAAAGTGTTGCTATTCGCATTTGTATGGGAATCCTTAAGTCATTGACAGTGGAGGCTAGCTGCTGCAGAACCTGGTGGCAAGTCAATAAAGTGGAGGGTGACCAGGGAGAGGATGGGAGGCTGAGAGTGAAGATTGGAATCATTTAAATGATGAAAGAGTAGGGGTTGTTGATACCTGAGCAGCATCTGATGAAATGACTATGGTGGTTGGGCCTAGGATGAATTGTAGAAGGGGCAGTTTCTATGACCTTTTACTAATTCAACTTTTCTTTACTTATAAAGTGATCTCAAAAGTATGAAGTATGAACATTGGCCTATTTGAAATCTGTAACAATTCTTAACTAGTAATCATTAGCTAGTTTGTAGGGAAATAAGTCAAAGTGGAAAATAAAACCATACCCAAGTTATTAAAAAATGTATATAATTCTTGTATGAAACAAAAGCTTAATGAAAGAAAAGGCTGTGTGTGGTAGCTCACACCTGTAATCCTAACACTTTGGGGGGTGAGGTGGGCAGATCACTTGAGGTAAGGAGTTCGAGACCAGCCTGGTCAACATTGTGAAACCCTGTCTCTACTAAAAAAGATACAATAATTAAATTAGCCAGGCATGGTGGTGCATGCCTATAATCACAGCTACTTGAGAGACTGAGGCACAAGAATCGCTTGAACCCAGGAGGCAGAGGCTACAGTGAGCCAACGTTGCACCACTGTACTCTAGCCTGGGTGACAGAACAAGACTTGGTAAAAGAAAGAAAAGAAAAGAAGAAAAGAAAAGAAAACTGAACTATCACTTTAGTTGCCAGTGCTAAAGGAACTCCAACTCCTACCCCTTACCAATTTTAGTTTTGCTATTCTAGACAAAGAGGACTTTATAGGATAGTAAGTACTTTTTGGTTTGTTTTTGTTTTACAAGATGAACTCCTTAAAAAGCATTAGGAAAGTGCCCATAAACATGGAATTTTGAAAGTGTTAACAAGTAGATGTCTAAAATTGTTAAATAAGAAGGCTGCTGTCCATTTTAGTCAATTTGCTTGTGTGTTATATTTTCTGCCAAATACAGTATGACATTTTTAAGCACTTATGGTAATTTGGCTTTCAAATCAGACACATTCAAAGACACCAGAAATTTTGCAGCATAAAAGTTGACACAGATTATTTTCCAAATACAGATTGTTTCAGGAATAAAAGAATGAAAATGGCATAAATAGTATTTTACATAAATGCAGTATATAATCATATGATATGCTAAGATGATAGTGCCCTCTTAGTTTATAGAAGCTTCTGGTTCCTTGCAGTGTCAATCTCATTAGTGGGGGTGATACTTTAGTAGAAGCACACTAGAATATATACTGCCAGTTATTAAGGATATTTTTCATATTTTGCCTTTAAGTGTCTATCCCCTGCTGAGAGCATGAAAATCTGTATGTGGCTCTTGTATGCTTCATGCACAGAGTTACTTTGGAAGGATTTTTCTCATTGTACTGAGTTTTCGTCTCTGGGTAGCAAAACTGCATGTGATTTATTTTGCCTTTTTGACTGAAATGTTTTTTTACTGTGTGGTCACTTTCACTTTGTTTTCCTCCACAGAGATGACATTGTTTCCATGCTATTACGTGATTTTTGTGAAAGTACCAGTTTTGTCAGTATGGAATACCATGATATCATAAAATTTCATTCATGTAGTCATTCATAGATTCGTTCATTCAATACATTTCATGGGTCTTTCATGTGCAGAAGACGGCACCTATGAAGAATGTAAAATGTGGAGTCAACACATTCCCATGAGTTCGGGGGACCCCTAAATGGCCTCTAGGATTTTTTTTTTTTTAAGATTGAAAAAATCGACTTACGTATCTACTCTTTCTAATTAAAAATTGAAAGAGAAATAAAATCAGGCACAAATCCAGGTTTTATGAAGCTAGAAACTTTTGCATTGCAAGAAACCCTCTTAGGGAAGAATACAAAATCATGGCTACAAATTACCAGAACTCCACCCAGAGTTTCTGAAGTAGCTTTGCAATTAGGGTCCTTACACTGAAACGTCATTAGTATCACAGTCAATTCACTGTGGAA
This sequence comes from Macaca fascicularis, assembly GCF_037993035.2. Lineage (NCBI taxonomy): Eukaryota > Metazoa > Chordata > Mammalia > Primates > Cercopithecidae > Macaca > Macaca fascicularis. Next base: position 12,041,633 of record NC_088395.1, read on the forward strand.
TAAAAATAGGCCATTTTACTCTGAACAAATGCATGTTCATTCTTCTGTGAAAAAGAGATAGTGCTTATGGAACAATAAAGCAAAGAAACAACATGTTGACTTTCATAGTTTCTATAAGCAGCCAAATAATCCATTGAATGCGCTTTCATTTCATATTTTCCTGCACTAGGATTTGTTTCTAAAGAGATGTTAGGAGGGAGCAAGGAGGGAAAGGGGCCCAGTCTGTGATCCTTCTATTTTCAGTATGGAGCAATGTACTCATTCCATTTGGGAAGTAAAGATGGGTTGGGATTTTTAGGAGCATGTTCGGGAGATAAAACATGTACAGAAATAACTATAGCCCCAGATAGAATGTGATATTGTTTAGCTATTTGTCCTCACCCAAATTTCATGTTGAATTGTAATCCCTAGTACTGGAGGTGGGGCCTGGTGGAAGGTGTTTGGATCATGGGGGTGGATCCCTCATGGCTTGGTGCTGTCTTTGAGATAGTGAGTGAATTCTCATGAAATCTAGTCATTTAGAAGTGTGTGGCAGGCCCCTCCCCTCTCTTTTCCACCTGCTTCTGCCACATGACATACCTGCTCCTGCTTTGCCTTCTGCCATGAGTAAAAGCTCCCTGAAGGCCTCCCCAGAAACTGAGCAGATGCTAGTGCCATGTTTGTACAGCCTACAGAACCATGAACCAATTAAACCTTTTTTTAAAAGAAAAATTACCGAGTCTCAGATATTTATTTATAGCAACACAAGAACAACTTAATCCAGAATGCATTTCCTTTTTAGGGGGCAGTGAGACTGCCAGCTGAGGAAATAGGAGCTTTCATGGGAAAGAGAACATTTCCATGTGACTTTCATTGATGGGTGACATTCGAAGGTGTGTGGATGCAGTGAGATGGATTTCAAGCAGAGGACTTGATGCAAACTGTGAAAGGGGGATGGGCATCAGGACAGCTCTGTGTGTCAGATGCAGGACAGAGGGGGGGAGTGAGAAGGGAGGATCCTCCATGGAGAGTTGGCAGGTGAGGTGGATTTTACCCTTTTGTTGAGTGGGCAATGGAGATTCCATGAAGAATTTTGAGTTGGGAGTGACCGGACCTTTGAGGAAGATCAATGGACAATGTCAGGGTGATCTGGAGATCAGATCCGCTTAACCTGTCACTTTACAGTTGAATAAGCTTTGGCCCAGAAGACGCAGCAGCTTGTCAAGACCACAGTGCAGGTTAGGGAGTCAACTTAGGTCTCTAGATTGGCAGTTTTCCTTTCTTGCCACCAAAACAATCATAGTTCGGATCTCTAGATAGGCAGTTTTCCTTTCTTGCCACCAAAACAATCAAAGCTCAGGATCCATGTCTTGTCCTGTAACTTAGTTCGCAAAAACCTTGTTCCTTCCTATAACAAGGAGGTGGAAAGGGGCAAGATAAAGACTATTTGATGGTTAACTAAAATATTGGATATTTATTTGACTACAAACATAATTTTTCAAGTCCTTTTTTATATAAAGCAGAACTGTCCAATAGAAATGTGTGAGACCTACTTTAAACAAACTTTTCGGCCGGGCGCGGTGGCTCACGCCTGTAATCCCTGCACTTTGGGAGGCCGAGGCGGGCGGATCACGAGGTCAGTAGATCGAGACCATCCTGGCTAACACGGTGAAACCCCGTCTCTACTAAAATACAAAAAACTAGCCGGGCGGGGCGGCGGGCGCCTGTAGTCCCAGCTACTCGGGAGGCTGAGGCAGGAGAATGGCGCGAACCCGGGAGGCGGAGCTTGCAGTGAGCTGAGATCCGGCCACTGCACTCCAGCCTGGGCGACAGAGTGAAGACTCCGCCTCAAAAAAAAAAAAAAAAAAAAAAAAAACACTTTTCTTGTAGCTGTCAATGAAAAGAGTCAAATTCAGTAAAATATTTGAAGAGATTTATTCTGAGCCAAATATGAGTGACCAAAGGATGATGACACAGTCCTCAGGAGATCCTGAGAACATGTGCCCAAGGTAGTCAGGCCATAACTTGGTTTTATACATTTTGGGGAAACATAAGACATCAATCAATACATGTAAGATGTACATTGGTTCAGTTTGGAAAGGCAGGACAATTGGAAGTGGGGGCTTCCAGGTCATATGTAGATTCAAAGATTTTCCAATTGGCAGTTGGTTGAAATAGTTATTATCAATAGAAAGGAATGTCTGGGTTACAATAAGGGGTTGTAGAGACCAAGGTTTGATCATGCAGATGGAGCCTCCAGGTATCCTGCTTCAGAGAAAATAGATTAGAAGTTTTCTTATCAAACTTAAAAGTCTGCTCTATCAGTAATTCCAAAAGGGAGGAGGGCATGATGAGGCACGTCCAGTTTCCCATTCCCATCATGGCCTGAAGTAGTTTTTCAGGTTAAGTTTGGAATGCCCTTGGCTGAGAGGAGGGGTCCATTCAGATGGTTGTGGGGGGACCTTAGAATTTTAATTTTGGTTTACATAGCTACATTTAAAAAGTTTCAAAAATGTTAAATTAATTTTAATAACATTTTTATTTAACTCAGTAGATACAAAGCATTATCATTCAACATGTAATTATAGGGTAAGAAAAAATACTTTTCATTTTACCCTTAAAAGTTCTCAGCTGGGGCCTTTGTAACAAAAGACAGATTAACAAGAAAAAAAAAATACACGTTTATTTAATACAGGTTTTACTTGATATGGGAGCCCTCATAGGAAATGAAGACCCAAAGAAGCAGTTGGAGTTGAATGCACAAAGAATAGTAAGTTATAAAAATGTGACAAGACAAACAGGCTTGGGCTAGGCAGCCCATGGTGGAAAAGTAATTAGGAAGATAAGGGTTAGTTTAACAAGGTTTGTTTGTACAGATTTGTCTCAGCCTTCACTTCCAGTCTCCGGTGATAAGACTGTTACTTTCCTCCTGACACAGGGAAGACATCTCTCATAAGGGGGTTTTATCTCCTTTTAGGAAGAAAAAGGGGTCACCAGAGTACCCCTCTAGGACCTACTGTTTTAAGTGCCTTTACCTCAAAATAATATTTATGCCAAAGTGATATATTTTGGGTAGCATATTTTGTCACGCTGCACAATGTCAATAGAGGTATCATTAAGATATTTTACTTTTTATTTTACTGAGTCTTCATTATTTTGTAATTATGGCACATCTCTATTCAGACTGGTCTCACTACAAGAGCTCAATAGCCATGTGCAGGAGGTGGCTATCGTATTGGACAGCACAGGTATAAAACTTTTGACTAAGGTTTAAAAGGGGGTGATTTCTGAATATCTCGTATGACATTTCATGTTTTAGTTGCTCTCACCTATGTCCCATCTAGCAGGTATTAGGAATTGTAAGAAAAACTAAATAGCTATTCCCAAATTCAGACCTCTGTGTGAAACAGATCCTCATTTTTTATTCTCTAGTTAGACATCTAAGTGAGGGCTCTGCATAGATTTCAAGTACACGGCCATTCTTTTCCTTGGCTCACTAGTCTCAGAAATCTCCATTCTTCCAGAAGTTCATACCTTTTCTCAATAAATTTTTTCCATGTAAAAGTCAGTGTTTAATATCAACAAAAAAAAAGTCAGAAGAAGTACCAAGCCTGTTTCTTGACAGGAAGTGCTGGGGAATGATTTTTTTCCCCAGCCCCTGTTTGATTTCTACCCATTTCAGCTGCTGCTTTTTGTCACAGATGCTCCCAGCCACCTGTTCTCTGAATATATTCTTTTCCCAACTGGCTTCTCCATTTGTTTTGATATTGGGCAAAGCAGATTCCAGCTATCACTCATTCTGTGCACTCATTTATTAAGCCCATTCAGTCTGAAAGCTTTTTTCTCATTCAGCCCCCCAAACAAAGTCACAGGCATCTTTTCCAAATCAAATTCTAATACCTAAAAAAAATCCTCGGTGGGTCTAGCCAGCAAGTGAGAGGGAAGGCAAGATAGGGGAGGACTTTAAGATGTCTTGGGTTTTATATTACTCAGATGACTTGTTGTAGCAAATACTTTTGAGGACCCTTCATTGCAAGGACCTGAGACTCTCAGCGAACACAGCTTCTTCAATTCTGCTTTCCCACAGGGCTGGGCAGAAGTGGTGGGGAGTTGGTGTCCCTGGTAGCAGCCCTCAGCTCATGACCCAGGGAGTTGGAGAGTAAATACCCCAGCTCCCTCACCCCTCAGGTGGAACAACTCTGTGGAATGTTCTATAGCCTCCCAGAGGTCCCCAGCTGGACTAAGTTCAAGTTGCCTACAGCAGTCATATACTTTTTTTAAAAATTTTCTTTTGCAATCTGGGAGCATAGATTCCAACTGCCCTGTATATATGTTGCTAAGCAGTCACTTCTTTATAAACCTTTCTTCTATTACCTTCCTTCTCCTGTCTCATTCTTCCACTCTGCCTATCAAAGCTCCCTGTTTGATCTCTTAAATAAACTGCTTTCACTCAAATCTTTGCCTTAGGGCCTGCTTTTGGGGAACCCATCCTAAGATCTTTGCCCTTTCCAACATTGCTTAGAAGCCAGTTGTGTTTATGACCCTTGTAACCGTAATGATGTAGTCTTGGGCTGTAGTGCACCCAGTGTAACATTCAGAGTCCACAGGCTTTTCTCTCCAAATTCCTTCTGTTCCCAACAGTACCTGGGGATGAGCCTAGTGTTCTTCTTGGTGGACCCAACTCTCTTCTCTATCATCATTCATGCAGCCTCCACTCTGCTGCCATCTCTGCCACCTCTGGCTTGTGCCATCACAACATTTGTGACCTTGCCACTGAACTAGATGCTCTCGCCTGCTCATGCTGCCCTCTTTTATGGATAGAAGCCTGTCTGCTTTCAGGTAGTACAGTGATTTTTAGGCTTTCAATGAAGGTGACCCTGGTCTCTGTTTCTTAGAGACCAGCTAGTATTGGCCTCTTGTTAGCCATGGCTAACAAGTTCCTTTCAAGTCAATTAAGGCAGGTTCTCTTGGGACTGAGACAGGGGACACTTTGCCTGGAATCCCTCCTGAAATTCAGACTGTGTTCTATATGTCTCTTTTCTTTCATGTGAGGTCCTGGGTCAGCCCAGGCCTGGTCCACCATGCCAGGGGATTTCATTGTTCCAGTCTCAATGTGCTGGCGAGCCACACATCCTCATTACTCATTGCTCCAAAAGGTTCCCAGGTACAGAAGTGTCATGCTACTCTGGGAAGTCTTGCAGAGTCTGGAGAGGAGCGCAGTGGCCATGAGCAATGACTCTGGAAAGAACCAGATGGCCTGGGCTCGACTCCAACTCTGACTCCTACCAGCAGATGATCCAGGACCTCTCTGTGCCTCAGTTCCTCTCTTTACGATATAGGACTAATAATATGACTTACTTCATAAGGTTGCTGGCAAAATTAAATGGCTGTACAAATGGAAAATATGCAGTACATTGGGCACATTGTTTATTATTTAGCGCACGTGCACACACGTGTATACATGCACACACACCCCACACACACATCCACTCTCCAATCTCAGACACACTACCACACAACCTAGTCGTCAAAAATAGCCTTAACTGGTCATATTTAGTAAGGCTGCTTTAAAATAATAATAATAATAATAATACCAAGTTTATGATCAAAGAGCAAGGCCATCCTAGGGAACACATCTCTAATGTAAATGTTGAATCAGAGGTGGCTCCTGGGTGGAGACCCAGGTTCTTTATTAGTGGGAGTGTTCAGGAAATGGGGAGATTTGGGGTTCAGGTTCCTTGGCCTGGAACCCCCTCTAGAACCTGAAAAAACCCATCTGACATTCCTAGGCAGCCCAGGCCTCCTCTTCCTGGTAAACACTCATGGCCTACTATTTAATGAACAGAGTTAATCCACAGAAAAACTCAACTTACTTTATTGAAACTATGATAGGCATGAGGATGGGATCTCTGCCCACAGCCCATGAAGTCCCCACTGTCTTAGGGGAAGGAGTACCATTGGCCCCTGAGAGGAAAAATTCTGCTCATCCTCAGATCTATGGATTTTGACACCCTCAATGGGGGTCTTCCCTTGCCCAGGTCTTCCCTTTCCCACTTACTACTCCATGACTTCAGACAAGCTACACATCTCTCTGTTTCAGCCTAGCTACCTGCAAGATGGAGATGCCAGTACCACACTTATAGCGCTGCTGATACCACCATCACCATAGTCACTGTCAGTGCTATTGTCCTCTCATTCTTGTTGGCCCACTGTAACTCTGTTGGTGAATCCATCTGCTTCCTTTATGCTGGCTCCTTCCCAGAGTCATACAAGGTCCTGATACTGCTCCCTGGGTATCTTCTCTCTCAGATTATACCAATATTTTCTATTTTCCTAACCTTCTCTCTTCCATTACATATAAAAATGGAAACAAAAAACCCCAAGCATTACTGTGGGAAAAGTAAACAAAACAAAGCAAAACAATAAAACCAGCACCAAGCTCGTCCTTACTTTCAGTCGTGAGTGTTCATCACCCATTCCTGGTGGCAGGGAAGTTTGGGTGATGGGAGACTGGCTTTCCATTCTCTACAGAAAGCTCCACATAAAATTAGGGTGAAATACAACCTTCTTTCTTTTGGGATTTCACTCCCGAAACCAAGGAACTATACGAAAGAATAGAGAATCTACCATAATCACCATAAGTTATATTTTTTAAGTGAATAATTCCAAGCCAGTTAAGTCTTCATTTTTTAAAAAAAGTCTTTTTTTTTTCTTTGTTGAGACAGAGACTCACTCTGTTACCCAGGCTGGAGTATACTGGTATGATCTCTGTTCACTGCAACTTCCACCTCCCAGATTCAAGCGATTCTTGTGCCTCAGCCTCCTGAGTAGCTGGGTTTACAGGTGTGTGCCACCATGCCTGGCTAATTTTTGCATTTTTAGTAAATGCAGAGTTTTGCTATGTTACTCAGGTCTCAAGTGATCTGCCTACCTTGGCCTCCCAAAGTGCTGAGATTCCAGGTGTGAGCCACACTGTGCCTTGAAAAAAAAAATTTTCCAGTCTAGCAAACTTTGTTGTTGTCAGTTTTAATATTAGTATGGGATTTACTCTGTGAAAGACACTGTGCTCTGTAGACATCTTATTTAATTATCATTCCTATTGGGTAAGGTAGATATTAATGTATTTTAGTTATTTATTTGAAAATTGGGGTTAAGAGATGATCAGTAACATTCCTAGGATCACAGAGTTTGTTAGTGGCAGAACTAAGATTTGAAGCTAAGTTAATGAGATCCCAAAGCCCATGATCTCTATAACCTGTCTTGTATGTATCTGCAAGCAAATTCTGAAGTTTGATTAATATGCATCTTGTTACCTAGGAAGCAGGTATTAATAGACTATTGATATAAATTTAATCATAAATTAAGAGGTCTGAAGGATCTACTCTACACTATCCTGTCATAGTGATTCTGAGTCTTGTAAACCAATTTTTTTTTTTTTTTTTTTTTGAGACGGAGTCTTACTCTGTCGCCCAGGCTGGAGTGCAGTGGCGCGATCTCGGCTCACTGCAAGCTCCGCCTCCTGGATTCACGCCATTCTCCTGCCTCAGCATCCCAAGTAGCTGGGACTACAGGCGCCCGCCACTATGCTAGGCTAATTTTTTTGTATTTTTAGTAGAGACGGGGTTTCACTGTGTTAGCCAGGATGGGTAAACCAATTTAAAATGTATTCTCCAAGCTAAGTATATCTTTACTGAATTTTTCTGTCATTGTGAAGCCCCTCACCTTTTCCTTGACCCATGGATCCTCCATGCTGCCTGCTAAAGGGCCCACAGGCAGTCACGGATCTTAGTAAACTGCAGGCCTGGGCCCAGGTTGGTGGGTGGGTCAGGACAGGGAGCCAGCCCTAGCTTCTCCATCAGGCACAGGGCTGAAGGCCCAAAATACTTTTAATTCTTTTAAATACAGAAGAAAAAATGGAACTTTTGGTGAAAGTTTTAGTATATAATATTAATATATTTCTCATCTTTATACCAAGTAATTGTAAAATATAATTTTAATTCTTTTATGGATGAAGGACACACAAAGGCAAAAGTGCCTTGGGCCTACAGAAGGTATCCTGTGGCACGTGGCAGCTGGAACCAAGGGCTGAAGTAAAAACTAACTTCAAACAAATCTAGTTTTATTTGAATGCTTATGGGCATTTAAACTATTCAGGGGCTAGGCCTGGAGAAGTTCAAGAGAACACCATGTAGTGATAGGAAAATAGCCCCAAGTTGCTATCTACAAACCCAAAGGAAATTAGACTCATCTCTGGGGGCACAGGTGCACTCATGTTAGAGTTTCTTGCAAGGTTTCCATCGGCTTGCCCTTGGCCAGTCAGCCACACAAACTTAATGCTTAATTACCTCAGGGCAAATGGATGTCCCATGTCAAGATAAGTCTGCAATGAGGAGGTCCAGAAATTTCCAGAAAGGTCAATGTCTATACCTGCACTGTTCAATTCATAATCATAAGGTATAGGTAGCTATTGCATTTACATCTAACTTAATTTAAATGGAATGCAATTAAAAACCCATTTCCTCACCCATACTAGCCACATTTCAAGTGCTCAGTAGCTATCAGTGCAGAAATTTCCATTGGACAGTGCTGATCTAGACTGTATTAAAAGTTTGTTTCAGATCATTGGCTTTGTGATTTCCCAGAAGAAAAATCTTAAGTTACAGACCCCTTGGAGAAGAATCCTTGGGCTTCCAGATCATGTTTTTGGTAGTGTCAAAGCTGCCCTTGCAGAGTTCCATCTGGTGCTGTGATGACCAAATGTTTAGGGTGAAGGCCAAGTGAAGAACAAAGTAGGCGTACATGCTTTAATGGAAATATAAGAATTATTTGCAATTAATTACATTGTTATTTTTAACTGAGTGTTTTTCAAGTTCTTGAGATCAAGTTGTTCTAGTAAGCAAATTATGTCTTCAGAAATCTTATTTGTGCCAATAAACTGATGAGTATACTCTTCATAGTGCAGAGATAAATTTTAGCTTAGACAAGGTCAAATGGTGACACATGCTAAATTGGTGCACTCTTAATTAATGATGTTTTAGTCTAACTATCATTTTCTCTAACAAACATTTTGTTTTAGCTGTGTTTTCAGAGTTTGAATTGCCTAAGTGACTAATTAAAATATAAGACATATTGGATTTCTCCGTAACTACGTGAACCATCTTCCTTTTTTTTTTTCTTTGCTAGTATTTGTTATCTCACTAATTTATCAGACTGGTGTAAAGAAATGATGAATAGCACCCTAGCCAGGCCCAAAAGCTCACATAGAGCATTTGTGTATTTTTATACTTTTGTTCTTGATATTTTCTTAACATAAATTTAAGAAACTCTGAAAAATCTCCATTTGAATGAAGACAAATTATTAGTAATCTTTATTGCATAGATATATCAGGAAGTATCTCTTGAAGTTCATTACAGCAGCATAGATTTTTCCAAATTGTATTCTGAGCTACCCTCCATAGGGCTCCATGAACTATAATAATAGGTATTAAGAGAAAAAAAATTCCGTGGCCAACTAGTGTAGTAAAAACTACACGTGAACCTTATAAAGGTTCTGATACATATTTCAGTAAATTAATCTGTGGAATATAGTTTTATTTAGCACTTCTCTCATTTATTTTTGTTTCAGATCACCCCTCTTTAAAGTTTTTTGTTTTGGTGAACAGCTATTATCATTGAACAGTATGTTGGTATTATTTCTGGAAACTTTAGGAAAGCATAATATAGGCCTCAAGTAGAAACTAATAAACTCCCCTCCTCTGTTTATTGACTCCTGTAATTTGGAATGTTTGTTTTGTAAAAGCATTCCTTCTGCAATATACTCTAGATGATGGACAGATTGACATGCCGTCCCACCTTCCTGTGCCTCCTCCCCCAACTTCTTCCCTCTCAAGCTTCCCAACTTCCCTGAGTAGTGACTGGTTGAGTTGTTCCTTGTGACAAAAGGGATTCATTCTGTCACTTGACTAGAGCAGGGGAGAGATGTGTTTGTGGAAGTGTAAGACCTGGATTGTAGACAAGAACATGCCTTCCCAAAGTGTCATAGGCAGGGGTTAGGAAAGCTGAAATAGCCATGCACTCTGTTCCTTAGATAGTGAAGCTTCCAGGGCAGAGCTGAAATTTACAGCGATATGACCCTATCAATTAATGTCACCTTGGTAGTGAAAGCACATCTCCCATCTTCCCATTTCCACACCAACCCCCTCGCAAAAGCATGTAAAAATGTTGTCCTGCATTTGAGTGCAAGATGTTGCATGCATCTATCAGTGTTACATTTTGTCTTGCTGAATTTCACCTATCCTTCCTAGCTTCCAGAATCCTTAAATGCAGCTCAGGGAAGGACCTCACTAGACAGCCTGTTTTCTAATTCTGGCTCTGCCTCTCATAATCTGCATTTAACATTTCTCTATGCCTCAGTTTTCTCATCTGCGAAATGGGGAAAATAAGACAATCTGTATCATACGAGTATTGGGAGGACTGCATGAGCTAATTTATGTAAAGCATTGAGGAACATACTTGGCATAGAATAAGTGAACAGTAAGAGCACCCACTATTATTATTTCAAGCTTGACCTTTCATGAATGTATTATTCAAGTCTTCCAGCTTTGGACCCTCTAGAAATTTGATCAGGTTTCTACCTCCATCCCCATTCAAATCAATAGAAATATTGAAGGGGAGAGAACCATTTGGTGTGCCACTGGTGAGTCCTTCCTAGGTGATGGAGACCTATTCATTGTACAAGAGACCTGTTCATTGTACAACACTTTTTTGAGCAGGGCCATTCATGAAGTTAGAAATCATGTCACCATACTCCTTCAAACACCTACGGTTCCATCCTGTTCCCAAAAAGGATTTTTTAAATGTAATATTTGCTAACAAAGACCAACATCAACTCTACAAATTTCTGACCAGTGTTACTTAATGGTGGGGCAGAGTTGGGTATCAGAATAATCTGGGGAGATTCTGGGACTGTTACTTGATTTTTTTTTTTTCATTTTGTGTTATGAGATGTTGTGGAAGTGATTAAGAGTCAGAAAGAATGAGATGAGCAAACACGTAGAAATATTCGTGATATACTGGGGAAACTCAGGCAGGTAATTTGACATGCATGTGTTCATGTAACTTAGGTGTTTCTTGTAGGCAGGGATAGGAGAGAAGGGGTGGGCACATTGGAGAGAATCGAGCAAGCTAAGCCCAGACATAAAGGTCAGGTCTAGAGGATATAACCAGGCTTTTTAGGCTGTTGCTGACCCAAATCTTTTAAGCAAGGAATCCTCTAATCAAACTCTGAAGAAAGATTATGGGAAAGCATTTGAATACTTGCTTGCTTTTTATTTCTCTTTTCTGAAGCATTTTCCTCTGACATGCTTCTTACAGGAGTCCAGCATTCAGCAGCCCCAATGCTGTATCTGAGGATTAAATGTACATCGGTTGCATATATCAAATGATAATCCTCACACAAACCCTCATATGTACTTGCATTTAGGACAATTCTGTGGACAAACAATTCTGACACTGATTTCCTGGTTTGACCTTTATGCTTAATAGTGGTGTAAATAGATAAGCACATAGGGAATTTCTCTGTTAGTCAAGCACGTTGTGATGCATCCCACTTCTACTCAGCTGACCTTCTCAGGGAACAATAACCCCACTTCTTCCATGATGGTTCTTTTCTTCAAATGAGCAGAATGCATTTTATATACATTTAGATGTTTACAAAAGAAGACTATCAAAATGTAAAAATAAAGACATACACACATGCACACACACACACAAACATCTGTACATTCAGACATCCAACTGTCCTTGACAGATGTATTTTGAGGTGATTATTTGCATTTTAGAAGAATCCTGTTTTTTTGTGAGAAAATCTTGCTATCATTTTCTTCTTAATCATGGTCATCCTGTTATATATAAAAATACTCGTTGTAAATGCAGCCCAATTTTCTCATCTGTAATATGAGGAGAACCCCCTTTATGATGTGAATGGTTTTGGCCAGTGTACAGTTTGCCTCAGAAAGGAAGCACTGAATTAAATGATATGAATAAGATCGCTTTGAATTCTATGATTTCTGTGATGCTATAATGAAATTAATGAAACACACTTATGCTTTTGAGTAAGCCCCATGTACTGCCATTTTGTGATTAGCAGAATGTTGGGATATGCACAAGAACCCCTCTGCTTTTTTCGTGCCTTATGAAGGATTTCATGTTGTTATAGCTTTGATAAAACTGGTCATAGACTGAGTGGGAATTATATCTTATGATAGACTTTTTGGAAATTCTTGTGTCACTGTGTAGATGTTGCCTCAAATGAGTTGATCAAAAGCTAAAGAATGTGGGAATTTAAGAAAGTCAAGTGCATGGCATTTTGGTGTCCTCCAAAGAATGAAAAAAAAAATGGTCCATTGATTTTTTTAATTATAGTAAATGCAGAAATGAAAGTGATAACACTCTTTGGCACATTACACAGCTTGAGTATACCTGACCTTCAGGAACCTTGAGCCTGCACAGCAAGCACTCTCTCTGGAGGCATCAATCCTGACTTGGCCTAAGTCAAGAACTCTTGGGAGAATGGTTAGTTCCAAGTGCTATCTCTATTGAGTCATAGCTGGGGCAGGATGCAAGAGAAGGTCCATCTTTTCATTCAACATTGTTCATTCACTGAATGTCTGATATGTTCTGTGCACTATCTAGATGTTAGGAATGCACTGATGAACAAAGCAAGACTAAATGTTTACTTAGGGAGATGATTGTGTTGGAGGTGGATGGTTTAGGAGAAGACAAGTAAACAGGCAATTTTAAAGTTCAAGGAAGAACAGTGTGATATGGGAGCCCTTAAGCGAGATAGCTAACCAGGTCCTGGTGAGTCTCAAAGCCCAAGGAAAGGTTGATCTCCCTCCCTGATAGGGTCAGCCTCCCAGGTAAAGAAAAGACTTGCCAAAAGATGCCAAGAATTTGAGACAATGGTGATCATAGAGCAATTGGGAGCCTTGTCAGAATTTGCAGATTGACAGCAGCAGAAGGCATGGTTGGAGGCCATTAGGGGCAGCCCACAGAGGACTTTGTATGCATAAAAAGGAGTTTGGCTATTACCTGGATAGCAGTGGGGAACTAGTGGGGATGGAGTGGGCTTTAAGAAAGAAAATATTATAATTAGGTTTGGAATCTAGGCTTGTAAGCAGCAGACTAAGTGCTGAGTTGTTGAGTTGAGACCAAGAACAAGTGTTGAGTTGAGACCAAGTGTCAAGTTGTTGTAGTCATCCAGGAGAGATGAATCAATTATCTAAGTTTTGTTGGAGATCGGATCAGAAAGGTAGGATCAAGAACTTCTAAAGACGTAGATTTGAACGAAGACTTAAAGGTAACATTTTACTACTCAGTAATGATAAATATTGCATTATTTAGGATAGTTTGAACACTAATGAAGTACAATACCCAATTAACAGTGGCTAAATGTTAAAGGGCTTTATTATGTCACATATTGAGATATTTGGGTGTTGGTAGCAGTGCTGCTCAGTGATGTCATGGCTCTGTTTCTCAGTAGTCAGTTTTATTTCTGTCTCAGGGTATAAGGTGACTGCCACCCATCTGACAAACATGCCCTCCTCTGGCAACATCCAAAGTCAGACAGAAGGGGTGTGTTTCTCCTCACTTAGCTCTTCTGAGAGTTTAATCTTCCCTTCACTTCTCTTAAGACATTTTCTGGCATCTGATTGGCTACCATGAAGTCACATATTCATGGCAGAAGGGATGATATTACTGTGACTGCTTTAGACCAATTGTGATATACGCCTTGGGTATAATACCGTTCAAATCCTGAACAAAATCCAAATCCAGTTAACAGAGAAAAAAGGGAACCAGGCTATGACTAGGCAATCCTACTGTTAAATGATTCTATAACTATTCATGACTCTCAACCAGAGAAGTGGGAGTGGCTTAAAATGGGGTTGCTACTAAAAACTAAGGGAGATAATATTTTGTCTTTTCCTTTCTAAAGCAACAAATATCCCCCACTCAAGCATCCTTAATTATAACAGTAATGCTTGGGTGCTATGCCTTAGTTTGGCGTGTCTATCTTATATGACTGTGATGTTATAGAGAAGTGCAATTCAATTTCCCTGGCACCCAAAGGAAGAAATTAGAAAGCTTCACCCTCCTGAAAAAGATTATACTTCCTATTTTCCAAATTCATCTTATCATTTCAATTGTGTACAGAATTTCCCTGCCTTTTTTCTTTATAATTTTTCTCTGCCAAGATGTAACATCTCCAGTTTTTTGCAGACCAGTCTTCTCTTGGTGATAAATGAGATACAATCCTAGGTAAAATATGTTATGCTTTATCATTTGACTTGGAAAAGTGTTAGTTTCTAACAGGATTGAGTAATGGACACTATTTGTCCCTCCTTTTAAAAAGAGTGCTTTGATAATTTGTTGTATGATTTATTCAATAATTTCATTCAGCCAATTTATTAGAATTTGGCTAACTCTGAATCTTGGGGAAGGCATGGGCACATGAACCAATACAGCATACGATTTCTGACTTTAATGTCAAGAGAACAGCTCGCGCTATAGTGCCTCACAGGTGTGTTAGGAGATGAGCTGATTGAGCACACTGCTAGGAGGAGCTTAGGAAATGATGGATATTTTTACATTGTTAGCCATTTATTTCTCTTGTTTTCTGAGTAAATTAGCTCAGTGGGTGAGTCAGCAGTTTATACTTCAGTGTCTTCTTCCTTTTTTTCTGTAACTTTCTTCCCTTCTGTGTCTCATGTCATGTGGTTTCTATTGCTTGGGGGGATTTGTCTTCCCTTCACCTCACCTCATTTCCTCTACTTTCAGTCTGGTTTTTAAATGCCAGCCTTGCCAGGAAAGGTTTAAAATATGATAGTGTTGTTATTTTCCCTGTGGTTTCTGACTTTTTCTCATTCACCTTGCATTTCTTCTATCTATCATTGGAACTGAATCTTTTAAAGTTTACTTGTATTCTAATCTCTAGACCTGTGTTGTCCAATTCAGTAGACACTAGCCCATATATAGCTATTGAAATGAAATTGTAATTAACAACACGAAGTGAGATTTAAAAATCCAGTTGCTTTGTTGCACTAGGGGCATCTCAGTGTTCAAGATGCACAGATAGCTAGTGGTCATCATATTGGACAATGCAGATAGAACATTTCCCTCATTGCTGAAAGTTCTATTGAAAAGTGCTACACTAGATGCTTGCCAGTCTTGCCTTTTTAAATTCTTATGGAATGTTGAGGGTGTACAGAGTACAAGGCAGTGAGATAAGTCTATGTCTCTTTAGATGAGGAATTGAAGAGGTAAGGGGCTGTTTCTGACCTGGCCCACCATAGTTTCCAAGGCTACAGTTCATGGGATTGAATATTGGTGCAGAAGAGAAGAAAACCCTGAGCACATGAGAAGGCCCAAGTTAACATTGAGAAAGGTCAGTGCCTTCTTGCAGGTGTGGGAGCCTTAGGCCAAGACCCAGCCATGGCATCCAGATAAATACAGTATTTCCTGAGAGGGGTTTAAAAGCAATCTGCACATCCAGACCTTGGTAAGGAAGTAATGTCATTAGCTTGGGTAGTGCAGAATGAGGAGGCCAGAGTAAATGCTAGGACACAATTTTGGGAAATTCTATTTTGAAATAGAGAAGGAATTTTCCCCAGAGCCAACCATCTTGCATAGCCATTGTCCTGCAATTTCAGGGCTCTGCTCCCTCATACTAGCCAGGGAAGTATGGAGACATGGAGGTTGACTGTGATAGTCAACAAACAGCACTTCCTCCCCCAGGGAAAACAAGTGGATTTCTGTGTTAACATTAGCAAGACAGTGCTATCAAATACTAGCTTCATGCTGTATGGAGCAGAGGTGATGAAGAATTTACTACTGACTGATTTAGTCTGAGCCTTATTCCAAAAACGATTCAGGTAATGATTCAAGACTTAATTTTCTTTATAGTGCCCAAAGGTAAAATAAATAGGTCAGATTAAAAAACCATGTGCTCAATTCCTGGCTTTGATACTTCACAAGCCTTACCATTGATTAAACTTACTGAGCCTCAGTTTTCTCCTCTGTCACTTGGGATTGAAACTTAAAACTGTTTTTAAAATGGCTAACTATATAAAGTGCTTAATGCAGTGATGCTGGTGTGTTACTTTGCCATTGCTTTTCAAATGAACAGGAAAGCCACTTCCACATATTGATGAGTTTTCTTTTTAGGAGCAGCATATCTGGTACTTTTCACATATCTGGTACTTTTGGAAAATGCAATAATGAGAGGCAGACATGTATTTTCTTTAATGTTGTGTAGTACCCATATTTATATTTCTATTATTTCTATTGATAAAAGATTATTTGAAAACATATTTAAGTGACAGAAGTAGCAACATGTATGTGTATCGTATATCACTTTATTAATGTAATCTGTTCTTGACACTCCCCATTCTAGTTTCTACCACCACCTACACATGTGCATACATATAGATGACCTTATATTTTACAGAAACATGGAGGTAATTGGAAAAAAATTTCCCTTAAATACATTAAGATGGACTGCTTACATCGTTATGTCTTGTTTTGGAAGAAGATGGGGTTTCTTTGTTACAACGCTAATCATCCCAAGGCCTTGGATTCCCTCCCCTTCATCTTGTGACTTTAATGATCACTTCTCTTCCCAAATCTTCAATCTTCCTAGCTCCCTGGCTGCATCTGCATGGTTAATTGGCATGCTCAAATCCCTGGTTGGGTAAAAAAATAAGTAAAAAGGCTTTTCCTCTAGCCCACTTCCCTTGCTGCCTCTCTCCTTAATGGTTTCCCTAGGAGGCTTCCCTGTCAAGTCCAAAGGCCAGTTTTTGATCTTCATCTTCCTTGAACTGCATGGTAACATTTGTCAGTACCACTTTACTACCTGAACTTTTCTCTCCTTTTGGTTTCTAGTTCTTCACTTTATCTTAATTCTCCTATACTTCTTTGACTCTTCTTATTCTTTGCTGGATGTTCCATCAAATGTTATGGTTCCCAGAGGATTGTCCTTGGCTCCCTTTAAGGCCTCATAGTACATTCTATCCCAGGATGATCTTATCTGTCCTCGTGGCTTCAAATGTCATTTATATGCTAATTACTCTTAAATCATTGGCACTGGATTCTCTCCCCATCTCCTTATCTATACTTCCAAATACAGGACATTTTCTACATGGATATCCTACAGCAATATCAACTTCATCATTGCCAAATTTTATGAATGATCTTTTCTCCCAAACCTCTTCTTGTTTCTCCTATTCCTGAAATCAGTCAGTGGTAGCAAAGTTCACCCAGTTTCCTCACTAGGCATCACATTGCAAAGCCTCTCCCCTCTCCCTCAGTTTCTGATCACTTCTTAGTTCTACCTTGGGCGTGTATCCCAAATCTGGTCTCCTTTCCTTTTGATGGCACTCGTGGTCTTAGTCTTACCCTCATCCCCTCTGCTGGGGGTTGTTGTATCCTACTCAGGCTTCATCCTGCCAGCTTCTTCATAATTCAGTTTGTTACCACATTACTGTAAGAGTTATTTTCCTACAAAAAAACAGCACTTGTAATTTCACTTCTCTGCTTGAAAACCCTGCTGTCTGTGGCCTAGGGAATAAAAATTCATAGGCCTGTGCTTGGCAAACATATGTTTTTCAATGCTTTCCAGACAGTGACTTGGAACACACCTGAAGCTGAACAAGTTGGATTTACTGCCCATTGCAGTGAGAGAGAACACACATCCTGGGGAACCGTGGGAAGTCTCAGTTAAAAGATTATTAGAAAACACTTCTTATAGAATTTGAGATAGTGTTAAGTGATTCAGGGGAAAGGAAGCAGGACTTTGCTTTGGATTGGATACTTTAGGAAGTAGCGGCAATTCTGATTATAGACAGTATAGTATATAGTATACAATAATAGTACCAACTGAAAAGTGTTGTTGTGGGTGTTAATGTACACTAAGTACTTAGAACATTTCCTGAGACACAGTAAATAGCAAATAAGTATTATCTATTATTGTTTTTGGTGGTGTTACCTATTATTATTGTTGCTTTATTTCTAAAGTATCAACAATGAATTCGGTGCCTCACCCTTATTCTACCACCATTTTTTAATGGTGGTAGAATAAATGTTTTGCGCTTGTGGATTTCATGTCAATCGAGATGTATTTATGTATTCATTATTTAACTTAGATTTAGGACAATGATATGAGGTAATTCTTTTCATCTTTAGCTTGTAATTGAGGAAACAAGTGTGGAGTCACTAGCTGGCCTGCTCGGGGTCACATAAAGAATGAATTGAGGTCAGATACTTCAGGATCCTCATCCAGTATTTTTCAAACTGGTTATGCCAATTTAAATGACAACTTTTTCATATGCATTATTATAAACAAACCATGCTTCCTTGGTTGTGAAGTCTCTTGACACGCATTAGGTAAAATGTTGAATGATCTGTCATTTGAGTATATAGGAGTATAACTGAGATAACTGGGCCAAATGTTGAATCTTTCAGTGAATCCAATCCAAAGATAAAGGGTTTTGGTGTGCATGTACCTACACAAAGGCATGTACATATACATCTTAATATTCTTCCAGGGAATATAGAATATGGATTTTTTTAATGAAAGCTGGATAGTAACTATGACTGCATTTTTTTTTTCTGTTCATCACCTATCAGGTTGTTAATGCTGACTGACTGTGGTCTGTTGTTACAAACATTTCAACTATATTTTTGACTGTTTCAAGTATGCGCTTCCACAACTTTGCAGCTAGAAGGCAAAACACGCAGCTCGCAGTAATAAGAATACAGGAATGTGGAAAGCAAGGCTGGGGGAAAGAATGCTAAGAATTATGTAGCAGAAATACTTGTGGCAAGTAGATTTACTTCAGGGAGTCCGCTTGCTGTGATGCAATTGGTATCCAATGTAAATTATTGCCTGGAGAAGGGGAACAATTTGAAATCCAACTTGTCTTATACAGTGGAGAACAAATATGCAAATTGTTCTATTCTTTGAAATAGCAAGAAAGAATTGTACCTTAATTCACTTGTAGTGTCACTGTCCATTTTAATACTCACAGAAACACCGGATTCTTTCTACATTTAATTTATTCTTTGCTTTTCTTTAAATTATTCTTGTTGTAATGGGTAGCTACTGTTGTACAACAAGAAAGACTAATAAATTAAAATTGACTTGTATTGAAAAAGCCAAGGCTGTTGACTCTGGAATTAATATTAGGTAATTTTCCTTGAATTTAGTGCAAGTCAACCTGTGCTTTTTAAGTATTTTCACTTTCAGAACTCATATAGCAATGCTTTTTAAATTTTATGTACCATTTTAGTATTAATTATGGTATGAATTAAAGATTTCTACTTTATTGTCTTTTAGTTGCATTATGTTGTATCATAATTACAAAACATGGGAATTGTTTTACAAGCCTAGTTTTTTGTTCTATATGTAAAGTTGATTATTATGTATTTGTCAATAAACATCATTTTCATTAAAGCTATCTTTGACTAAGAATAATAGCATAGCCCTTAAAGCAATGCATTCTACTTATGGAAAGAATAGACTAATAAATCAGGAAATATTTATTAGGTGTTCACTGATCTAAAGTGGTGATTAAGTGCTAAAACACAGCATCAGACATAGTCTTTTGAACCATATAAACTTATGCTCTACATCAGTGTTTTATAAATCTGCTCCCTCACTTTCTTCTTCCCTTCAGGCCCCGGTGTCTATTATTCAAAAAAGCTAGCTATTACCCAACTGCTCTGCTGCAAGGAGGCGTCATTTGGGGGTTGTGGGAGGCACTCAACTTGCCAGGTGTCCCTGGAGGGTGTCCCTATAACTCCAGTGTTCCTTAGAATAAGGAATGTGTAAAGACTATTGCTCCATATGATGAAATAAAATGCCCTTTTGAAAAGCTAATGACAGTTTATGGCAACAAAAGATACACACCAAACAGGGACATTGATATTGAGCCCAAAAAGACTTAGAAAATAAACTATGAGATCTAAGTAATTAAATCTGTTCCTCAGAGAAGGTGTTTGAAACACTGTATGAATATCAAACACTTGAGAAAAACTTGGCTATAAACCCATAACTGTATACACACACGCACACACACACACACACACACACACACACACACAGAGACAGAGAGAGAGAGAGAGAATTTTATAATGGGTTTTTCTTATGATTGGTATGTAGCAGTTAAAGAGATTGTATTTGACCAAGATGTTACCCCACATATGATGGATGTTTGTCACAGAGATTTCACTAGATGGTGAATTCTCCTTCTGGACATGTCTTTGATCTAACTTGCAAAGGGTCAGTGGTAAGACTGATAGCTCCCACACTAGAGAGTGTACCTCCACCAGTGAAAGGATCATGTCATCCTAGTCATTGCTATATCCCCACTGCCCAGTGTAGTCCTGGTAAATATCTTTTTAATGAATAAATGAATACAGAAGGCTGGGTGATAGCCCTGATCAAGGAATGCTGTGAGAATGAGATTTCATTCTTAGACTGAGCATAAATTGGCCTCCCAGGGACGGAATCCTATTTCTCAAGTTCATATAATTCAAGTTAAAAAAAATGTGTATCTCATTTATTTATGTAAACACACAGAGATTATTTACATAGGTTTCTATTGAAATGTCTATGTGTGAATCCACCATGAGAAATGCAGTCCTCAAACAGACTGGAATGTTCACTTTCTTACATCAATACCTTCTTTCTCTATAGGCAATCTATGGGATAAGCCAAATAATAATCATACTTCCAGCTTATAAAGGTATCATGAGACCTCTCAAGTCTTCTGGAGGTTCATGTTAGCTTGACCTGCTCACTGTATCCCTGCAGAGAATCTATAGGAGAAACCAAATTATCAAAATGCTGCTTTGATGAGACTAGAATCAGAATGAGGGGTGTTAGTAATATAAGCTGACTGTTGAATTGCATCAGGTTTTTATAGTTCTGGATATACCCATCAGAATAGGGATATTTGATTTGTCTGGAGGGAGCCCATGTCTTCTTGCAAGTGTATGCATGGACTCTGCTGTGGTCTGCCTTCTAGAAATAGCTGTTTATTATAATAGTAACAACTTCATAGAATTTTTGTGAAGACCAAACGATATAACCTCTGTAAGGTACTTAGAATTTAATACATATTTATTGTTTAAATATTGTGTATTTTTTATTCCTTCTCTTTACCTTCCTCCTTTTAGTTTTTTCTTAGTTTACCATTTTACTTGCATACACACACTGGATGACTAACTCCTCTTCTAAAAGACACCCACTTGCTCTGTAGGTGTTGACATTGCTTAACTGTTTCTATTCAGTCTAGGAGACTTTTTGCCTCTTTAAGGAGAGTTTGCATTTTTCTATTCTAATTCATTATTTATATATTTTAAAGTTTAGTTATCAAATATCGACATTCCTTATTTCCAAGTTTTTGGGGATTGTGGGGAACCTTGCTTTAGGAGCTGGATGGACAGCAACTTTGTTATTTAGTGGAAAGGTCTGGCAGTACACAATGGCTGATGTGTATCTGGTACATAATAGACAATAAATATAGTTTGAATTAATTGTAGCAGTTAAAAACCCTTTCCTTTAGAGCAAGCCCTATTTACTTTTCAGGTTGGATAATTCTTTTTTGTTGGGATGGGGGGTGATGTAGGGTGTTAGTGACATCCCTTATCTCTATCCACTAGATGCCTGTAGTGTGCCCCCTTCCAGTTGTGACAATCATAAATATTTCCAGACATTGTCAAATGTCCCCTGGGGAACATGACCATTCCTGATTGTGAACCACTGCTTTAGAGCAAAACATTGCTCATAAGTGGTGTTTACATCTGCATTATCTCCTTGGATTTCTCAAAATTTCCCAGAAAAAAATCACAGTAGGCAAGGACATTGTCATTAATATTAATAAATTTCCACTAACCTAAGGGCAGTAGTATTTAATGCTGAATGCCACAAGAATCACAGCCACCAGCAATGTTTCTGTTATTCAGGTTCTTCTCTTACAGCTGTGGGGCAGGACATAAATGAAAAAGGCCAGAAGAAGGAATTGAGGAGTGAAGGTAGCTATGTCCATGTAACACAACTGTGATATTGATCCCATGCCCCAGGGTTGGCTGTGACTTTGTCTACAGTCCCTGGTATACTGGAGATGGGAGTGGGGGTGGGGTAGATAAGCAAGACAGACCTGAGTCACTTCCAACTTGCTGAGCCTTGGCTTCAGGAGCTGCAACCTCAGATTCATAGCCCTTTGCCTTCATCTCTACTTCACAGCAGGTTGGACTTGCCTGAGTTATTTAGATTCAACTAACCCTGGCCATAACTTCTCCCAAGGAACTTGCCTTTGGCCCCTGATCCCCCAATGTCCCTGGGATAGATGTTTTCCCTTCAACTGCACAAAATCCTAATGAGGTATAGTCACCTGGTGACCTCCATGCTGGTGGAAGAAGGCTGGGATGGGGAAAGGGACATCTTTAGCTGGGCACACTCCAGCCCTCTGGGGCATCCCACCAGGACCTGGCCATGCTCATGGAAGAAACAGCTGCCCCTTGGAAGGACAGGTGGGCATGGGGTAGTTCCTGTCTCTCCCCATGTTGGCTGTGTGCTTCAACAAGTGCTCACACTTATCTGAGTGTTTCTCCCAGATTGTGAAGCTCACTGCTCACTCCTGGGAAATGCATTGAATCCTTTATCCCTTCAGTGTCTGCTTATTGACTGCTTCATTGACTGTCCATTTACACATCAGGAACTAAGCTAAGTGATAACGGATAGCACTATACAAATGCTACCAGTTTAACCTGAGCTAAGAAGCTCCTACTGTAATGTAAAACTACTGCAGCACTAAGCACAATGTTTGATATGGCTTTTTAAAAATGGCAAAACTGTCTTGGTCCATTTTCTATTGCTGTAATAGAATATCACAGACTATGTAATTTATAAAGAAGAGATATATTTTTCATAGTTCTGGAGGTTGGGAAGGCCTAAAGTTGAGGGGCTGCCTCTGGTTAGGGCCTTCTTGCTGTATCATAACAGAACTATGGAAAGGATAGAATTGTGAGAGAACCAGAATTATGGTAAAAAAACAGAATTGTGAGTATGACAGGGAATTGTGGGAAAGAACAGAATTGTGGGGAGTGATATGGAATTGTGGGAGAGACAGGGAATTGTGGGAAAGATAAGAAATTGTGGGAGATGAGAGAACTATAGGAGAGAAGGCAGAATTGTGGGAGAGACAGGGATTTGTAGAAGAGAACAGAATTGTGGGTGACAGGGAATCATGGGAAAGAACTGAGAACTGTGAGAGAGAATGAAGCATTGTAGGATATGGATGATTGTAAATAGAAACAAAGAATGACTGGAGTGATTAAATACTGTTGGGAAGAAAAAGAATTAGCCCCCTGGAGTCTATTTCTTGACAGGGATACATCCCTCACTTTTGATCATGCCACATATCTTACCTCCCTCCAGGAATGATTTCTGGCAGCCTATCAAAATACAGGCAATAGTGGGTAAAAGAAATAGTCAAAGAAACTGGGGAAAGGGTAGCTTAATGAAAGGAAAATGATGCAGCTAATAGTCATATTAATAATTAAGTATGCAGGCCATAGGATCCTGAACTTTCTCCTTTTGAGAACAGAAGAAAGTGCCTCTGTTAAAGGTAGGCCAGAGATTTGACTGTAAGATTTTCCCATGTTGATAAGATTAAAAGTAACCAGGTTTTCTGTTGTTTATTTATTTATTTATTTATTTTATTATACTTTAAGTTCTAGGGTACATGTGCACAACGTGCAGGTTTGTTACATATGTGTACATGTGCCATGTTGGTGTGCTGCACCCATCAACTCGTCAGCACCCATCAACTCGTCATTTACATCAGTTATAACTCCTGATGCCATCCCTCCCCCCTCCCCCCTCCCCATAATAGGCCCCAGTGTGTGATGTTCCCCTTCCCATGTCCAAGTGATCTCATTGTTCAATTCCCACCTATGAGTGAGAACATGTGGTGTTTGGTTTTCTGTTCTTGCAAAAGTTTGCTGAGAATGATGGTTTCTAGCTGCATCCATGTCCCTACAAATGACACGAACTCATCCTTTTTTATGGCTGCATAGTATTCCATGGTGTATATGTGCCACATTTTCTTAATCCAATCTGTCACTGATGGACATTTGGGTTGATTCCAAGTCTTTGCTATTGTGAATAGTGCTGCAATAAACATACGTGTGCATGTGTCTTTATAGCAGCATGATTTATAATCCTTTGGGTATATCCCCAGTAATGGGATGGCTGGGTCATATGGTATTTCTAGTTCTAGATCCTTGAGGAATCGCCACACTGTTTTCCACAATGGTTGAACTAGTTTACAGTCCCACCAACAGTGTAAAAGTGTTCCTATTTCTCCACATCCTCTCCAGCACCTGTTGTTTCCTGACTTTTCAATGATTGCCGTTCTAACTGGTGTGAGATGGTATCTCATTGTGGTTTTGATTTGCATTTCTCTGATGGCCAGTGATGACGAGCATTTTTTCATGTGTCTGTTGGCTGTTGTTTATGTTTGTTTGTTTTTAAGAACCACAGGTTTTCTTGATTTTTAGTCCTGAGAGAAATCCCTAATTGTTCATAAAGATGATGTTGTGAGCTAAGGATGCTGATAAGTGTGGTATGGAGCTACACACAGATCCCCTCAATGTAAACTGTTGTCACAGTTAAAAAGCACAATTCATTAAACCAGTTTTATGAATCATCAAGACTTCTGTTCAACTGAATACACAAACTCTCAATGTTCTACCTTAATCCATTTAGATCATTGTTCCTAGTATGTCAAGCAATTTCAACTGGCATATCAGCTCTGATTCACTTATAGTAGCTGTTCTAATAACTATGTTGGAAAGTTTCATAGCTAAGTTCAGACTCAGAAGGAAATGCTCTGTTATTGAGTAGCAGTGTCTATCATGGGTGCAGGAAGGGTTTAGAGAAATGGAGGTCTTATATGTAGATTTCTAGGCAGTCCTCCAAAAACCATTCTCGTTGCAGGGCTTTTGATAAATATTACACAGCAGAGGGGTCAAGGTCATTGCTGTTGGCCAAAACCTAAGGGGAGAAGCTCTGAGATGTTTATTAATTTATCTGATTTGAATATCAACTGGGGGTGGGTAGTGTAAGATTCTGTTATAAAAACAAGAGCATCCAACCTAAAAGGTACATGGCCCAATGGCCCCTCCACCTCTCTCTGTGTATAGTTAGAAGTACTTACATATAGAGAAAGCTAAGCATATCTGGGTGACCATCAACTCAAAGCCAGATGGGCGATAGAGGACTGAAAATCTGTCCATAGAGCATGGCTGCAAGAATTTTAGCCTAGAAAAATAAGCATGACTTTCCAGGACCATGAGAAAACTCAGAACAACACCCAAGCAACAGTGGAAATAAATATCTAGGAATAAATGTCAGAAGACTCAGTACAGTCTTGCTTTCACTATATGGGACTCATGACATATTTGTCTTCATTCACAGCATGAGACACCCAGAGCACATGCATTCAGTTTAAGAAACTGTCTTCAAATTTGTACTTTAGAAATATAAGTTTGGCAAAATTGCCAAGTTTATCTAAGTTAGTTTTTATTTGCAAGCAGTAGTGATTAACTTTCTCTGAAGTGAAGAAGAGGAAGAGGAGGAGGAGGAGGAGGAAGAGGAAGAAGAAAGAAGGTAGAAGAAGGAAAAAAAAGGTGAAAAGTTATCCTGTGAATAAATAAGTCAAATTTCTTATGTTTATGGCTATTAACTTATAAAATTTGATGGGCCTTTCAAATACCCTAGTTTCATAAGATTTTCTCATCTTGAAAAGGACATAAGGAATAAGGGCCAAGATAAAAATACTCCCAAACCCAGAGTTCCTTGTTTCTGATAAATTCTGGAAGTTATTTTTCCTTAGGAATGACAAAAAAAATGTAAAGCACCCCAAGACACTTCTCTATCTCAACAGGGTTGTGGAACTTCCTAGTACTCTAGTTTATGATTAGGATTAGTCATTTCAGTAACATTCAACAATCAAGTATCCATAGGTTATGAGAAATGCACTAATGAACCAAACAGTCTCTGCCCTATGGAAACTTTTAGTTTTGTAGGACACAAAAGTAAGTCATGCTAGCAATAGATGCGTGGAAGAATGTGAATAAAATACCATGGGAACACAGGAGAAGAAGAGGATAGAAAGTTAGCGGATTCCTCAAGTCAATTCTAAAACTCTCCAACAAAAGCAAAAAATGGGAAAGGTTTCTCAAAGGAGGGGATAATCAAGATAGACCTGGAACAATGGCCAAAATGTTTAAAGGTGAAAAATAAAAGCTTACAAAATTTGAGTTAAGGAAATCACATGAAAACAAATACAAAGGCAGAAGTGGGATACAGTGATTCTGACTTGCAGGGACTTGCTGTTGGTAGAGCGGCTCAGAGGAGGATCAGGGAGGGAGCTTCAGTGTAGATGCATCTGAAAAGCCAAAGTGGGGTCAGACCTTAGAGGACAGAGAGTTTGGATTCTCTGACACTGGCTCGGAGGGGTTAATGAAGATTTCAATGTGGGGATGACTTCAGTGTAAATGACAAGGAGGACAATGGAAGGTGGGAAGAGCATTCTCTGACTGAGTTTTCAGTGTCCCAGTCCTTACTGATCAAGGGCTGTTGGGTGGGTAGTTCATATGGCCCATGAACAACCAGGGGAGGGCCAGTAAGCTCTGGAGGTAGGTTGGAAAGGGGACAGGCAATTTGAAAGAGGAATGAATGAAAGGGGGAAGCAGGAGAATGGGGTCTGAATAAAAGTCAGGTGACGTGCACTTCATGCCACTCTTTCTGGCCTTCAGATGTTTCCACTTGTAAAGTGACATGCTGGAGTAAAGGACATGTTAGATTTCTTTCAGGATTTCTAATCATGCACTGCTCTGTGGTGTTCCATATTGTGAACAAATGTGAGAAAAGAATGCAAGTGGTTTGAGATAGGTGCGAGGTAATCTGAAAAGTAGTTCCTGAACTAACAGAAGCCAGAGAGCTGCAAGAAAAAAAGAAAACCTCAAGAAAGAGATGACTTAAAAAGCTCTGAGAAGGAAAACTGCCTTGGGATGTGATTAGAACCAGGTGGTGAAAGTGGCCCAATGTTAGATCCACAGGGTCTTAATCCAGGAGACTCTGGAAGAAGCTTTGACTTGGAATAGATGATCAGATCCAAGGACCATGAGGAAAAGGTGAGAGCAGTTCAGTAACCTCCTTCCACCTTGCCATCCTGCAGGTCTCTAAACCTTAACACATCTCCAGCTGACCTCAGCGCACTCCCTTCTCTCCTGCCCCTTCTTCTGTGTTTCAACAAAGAGCAGGAGTGTTTCCTCTATTCAGTTGCCCTGAGCTGGAAACCTCCATGGTCTATAACTGCTTTCTCTTTCTCACTCTCCACAGTCAAGGGCTGGGGAGCCCTGTGGGTTCTGCCTTCTAAAGGTATCTCAAGTCTGTCCTCACTTCTCCACGTGCCACCGCCATTACAGAGGCATCACTGTCTCCTCCCTGACTCACTACAGCTGGTTACAGCTGGCATCATAGCACCAGTCTCTCCCATACCCTTGCACTGTCCTGGTCCAACAAGCAAATCAGATCGTGTCTTTCTTTACTTAAAAACCTGAACTGGCCTGTCATCGGTGTATGGATGAAGTCTAGTATCTTTAGCAGAGCTTGTAAAAGTCTTTATCATCTGGCTCTACCAGATGATACTTCTGCAACTTCTCCCAATCTGTCCACTCCGATTGCAGCAGTGGCCACCCCCAAACAATATACAGATGCTCTGCTCCGTGTCTCACACAGGTTCTTCTTTCAATTCTCTTTTTCCTCCTCTCCCATGTTGGTCTGTCTTGCAAGACCCAGTTTAAACATCACTTCCTCCAGAAATTCTCACCAGTCCTCCAAAAATCAATTTAGTCATTGCATTTTCTATGTTCCTTTGACATTTCACAGATTTTTACAAATACAGCATAGTTTTATACTTACTTAAATAAAAAAATACATCCTACTTCTCAAGGACACTTGTGCCCTGGCTAGAAATGATGCTGACCATATAGTAAACACTCAATGGCTATTTGTTTAAGTTCAAATTCAGCTAACTTATGAAATATCCCTAGTAAGTGCCAGATACCGTGTTGGAGAACAATGGAGGCTCAATGTCAACTCTGTAGCCTTGGAGTAAAACCTAAAGTAGTAGATGCTTAAGGATACAATGAGTTACCTTCATCGTGGCAGTTTAAATAAGGAGAAGCCTGTCCAGTACTCACTGTATGTAGCTTGTATCCCCAGGCTTTTACCCTTTCCACACAGCAGAGTACTTCTTGCTTTATGGATAAGCTCCCTAACCTTATGGAAGAAACCAAAATGGAAGCAGCTGGAAAAAAGGAAATAGGGAACAACCCAAGGTAGCCCATGCCTCAGTCCCAAGATTACCACTTCAGAAAAGTAGGCTGCAGTTTTTGGCTTCTGGCAGGAGCAGGTTACCTGTGGCAGAATAATAGGAGTCTGCTGTTTGTGGGGGGTCACCCTGCCCTGGGCTGGTTTCTTTACATGTATCCGTATCTTTTGGCAATATTGCTCTGTCATGATAGTTTATATGCAGATTGGGAATTTTCGCTTGACTGTTTTGCCTGTGAAGTCTACTCCTCACCAACATTTGCTTTATTTTTTTTCAAGCTAAACAATTGGTTAGATAATTATTAGATGTTGGGTAATTTGTTTTATTATTATTATAGTTAGTATTTATTGACTGCTTACTATGTGTCAAGTACTACTTAAGCATATAGCATACAATATCTCAATACTCACACAATCATAGAAGAATTACTATTAGCATCTTATTAGAGGTAATGAAATACTAAGTGAAATGTGCAAGGCTAATCCTGAGCTCATTTGGATGAGGCCATGATGAACAGTTCTGTGCCCAGATGCTACTAACACTTCGCTGAGGTTATCATGACAGCTCTTAGATAGCAAGTCTATTCCTTATACTTGGGTCATGTGTTGCCTACCTTCTGATAAGCTTAATAAATGTGGCTATTACTCAAAGAGCTTACTCATTATAAAATCTTAGCTTGAAAAAAGTGTTTAAGAAGACCCCAACTCTCATATTATTAAGAATATTTAAATATTTACCAGTGATTCTTATTTTCCAGGTAAACTTTTTGGAATAATGCAATATATATAATGCAATAAAGTTGCACAAACTCAAATTTTCCATCACAACTTGTAATTTAATATTATCACATACAGCCATTGGACACTTATGTGCAAAGACCAAGCATTTGGTATAGTTGCAAGATGGTCAATGGAATGTACAGTGATACTGGCAATGAATGTGCATTTTGGTTAAAGGTCTTCAAATAGCCCAAATATAATAAACTGGAGGATGTTAGGGAAGGGGAGAGGTTACAGGACCTCTCTGTGGGAGAGGTGCAACTTTCTCCACAAACAGTATTTGTTGGAATCAGCCCACTGCCAAGGACTAAGGTACCACAAACATGTCAACTCTTTGTAAAGAATTTCAGCATTGTTACTCAATGCTAACAGTAAAATGTTTATTCAGAAAGAATCTTTAAAGGGAATGAAATCTGAATGTACTTTATATATTAAAAATTGAGGTAAGATCTTTTCCCACAAGACTTAAATAAAAAAAAAGATGAAATTTTGATTTTAGCCACATCAGATAACATAGATGGAGAGTAAAATTAATCAGTTATAATAATGGTGACCTTAATTGAGATTTAATTGGAAATAAAAATGATAGGTTTGGTTTATTCTTTTTCATTAGTCTTCTTAATTAGGAGATAAATGTGCTTATTGTAATAGTAAATTCAGAATACAGAGCAATTGATAAATTGTAAGTTTGTAGTATATTTGATGACTATGAAAGTGTATATCTATATATACTAAACTGATATCTCATTTTAACTAGTATTCCATGGGTATATTAAATTATCACTAGAAAAACATTATTTAGGCCTTTAATTGGTATTTCATTCCTCTTTATTACTTGGGTTAATAGAAATAACCCAAAATAAGAAGAAGAGTTTAAAAAGAGAAAACAAAAAAAGAAGAAATTTGTAAATTGGTTAAGTTAGGCTGATAGTGGCAATATGGGAGGAAACCATAAAGATCGATCCTTGGATAGGCCAAAATGCTGTGCTAACTATAGAGGAAAACAGATATTTCGAAAGAGAAAAGACTCAAGTCAAAGTAAAACTTTATTTTACACAAGCAGTGGAAAATGTTACAAGCTAAATCTGCATCATTTTCAACATAAGATGGACGTGTCCAAGTTGAGAACTCTTCAAGGTAGACTGTACGGTCCTGAGCTGAGGAGCTGCTACACAGCATTCAAGACTGAACTTGATCACTGTCATCTAGGCAATTACAGAGAAAACTCACTTCACCTCCAACTAGGAGGTTTTACTCAGAATATGACATGACTTATTTTTTATATATGTAACTTATTTATTTATATATTTATTTTTATTGTAAACAATGAAAGTAATGATGCCAACTTACCAAGGTGTCAGTACTAAATATTATCTCTAATATACTAAGTCCCAAGTGGCTATTTATAATAATGAGAAAACAAGAAGGAATTTGTGTTCTATTACCGAAAAGCCTTATACAATTAAAGTGGCAACATCAGAGTAAAATAGGGTATCTCAATATCAGCACTATTGACATTAGGGGCTTGATAATTCTTTTTTTGCTGGGGACTGTGTGTCCTGTACATTGTAGGATGTTTAGCAGCATCCCTGGCCTCTACACACTAGATGCTAGTATCCTCTCCCTTCCATAGTTGTGACAATCAAAAATGTCTACAGACATTACCTAATGTCCCCTGGGAGCAAAATCACTCATGGTTGAGAACCACTGCTTTATAGTAAGCCTGTAATATACAACCCACATCCTCCTTTTGGTTCCAAGATAGTATAAGTAAGAAAATAAGCCAGGGACAAGGAGGTGTAGATTTCCTGACACTGTTCCTTATCGATAGAGAAAGAGCAGCCTCCTTGCCTGCTTCTGCCCAGTGGAGCCATTTAAGGTAGCCCTTCCCATCACTCAATAACTCATTTGAGGCAAAATCCTCCCTGGGAAGATTTTTATTTTACAATCACATATAAAATATAGCCTGATGCCTGATTTTGAATTTTGACTTGATGCATGTCTTATGAAATGAATCATTCATGATGAAGACATGATACAATCTGTTGTAGAACAATATGCCATAGAGAACCTCATTAATAGGGTGGCTATTGTAAAATATGAACGTTGCAGATCAGATCTTACTCTGCCATTTTACCAGTTAGTTGCAGCCCAGTGCAAGATTAGGGGTAGGGAAGATTGGGAATTTGGAAGCATGATTGATAGAAAAAATTCCTTGTGCATTCTGACTTAAATAGAACTCCTCAATAGGGAAACAGTTCTTATGAGGATTTTTCTTTGACTTTATGCAGAGAAGTAGCCTCAGATGCACATTTGACTCGCCTAAATTCAATTCTCTTTAGTGAAGGGTCAGGTAGATAGCGGACGGGGAGAGGTGAGGGTTTACATAGTCCCAGAAATCCTGCTGCCCAGGTTTCCACAGAATTAGCCTGTGCCCACAGGCAGGGAGGAAGGCAAATTGGAAACATTTCGACAAGCTGCTAAAGCTCTGGTAAGAAAAGATGAATGACCCTCAAGCTTCCCCCACCACTGACAGAGAGAAGAGAAGCACATTCTCAGGTGACAGGCAAGTGGCTCCAGAGACATACTGACCAGGGAAGCATTAGAAGGAACCCTAAAATTGTCCCTAGACGGCAAAGGTGATGACAGCCAAAAGTCAGATGTGGAAATCTTCGTAAATGTGCTGAAGTGTCCTAGGCAGCAAAGCACTTAAATGACTTGATGATTGAATTCTTTCCATAATCTTTTTTTTTTTTTTTTTTGAGACGGAGTCTCACTTTGTCATCCAGGCTGGAGTGCAGTGGCACAATCAGAGCTCTCTGCAGCTTCTAACTACTGGGCTGAAGCAATCCTCTTTCTTCAGCCTCCTAAGTAGCTGGGACTACAGGCATGTACCACCGCAGCTGGCTAAGTTTTTTTGGTTTGTCTGTTTTTTGCAGAGACAGGGTCTCACTATGTTGCCTAGTCTGGTCTCAAATTCTTGGTCTCAAGCAATCTTCCCACCTTGGCTTCCCAAAGTGATGGGATTATAGGTATGAGCCACCATGCCCAGCTTCCATAATTGTTTTTAGATTAATGTATATAAATTCCTGCACAGGGTTGGCTACTCTAAAAAATTTTCACAACTGTATCTCATGGATAATTTCAAGAGAATCCAAGAGTGACTACATGCAAACTTAAGACCCTAACCACCACCTTGGCTGCATCTCCACTTTATACTTTCACAGGAGATTTTGGTCATTCATTTTTAAAACTTATTCTGTGCTTCAAAAACAAAACAAAAAAAAAAAACCCAAAAGACTGACTCAGTAGGCATTAGCTAATAATGTGTCACTATGGTTTCTAAATTGACAGAGGCTATTTTTACAGAAATTCTTTCCACAATCAGAAGTACTATACTGATTGCATTTCTTTGTCTCAAAAAGTTTTCCTTATGTTTCTCAAAGCAGTATTTACACTAATTATTCAATTCTTATCTTTCTTTCAGTTTTCTCCAATAGACTGTGAGATCTTTGAGGGCCAGGTTTACATGTCTCTGATACCTACACCCTATGCAGCTCCTAGTACAGGACCTTGCAGTGACGAGCATTTAGGAAAGGAAAAAAGAGTGAATATTCATTATGGGAACACAGGCCAAATGTAACCAGTGATCCTTTCCTATTAATTATTTTCTTTCTCTTATTAAACTCACAAAATTCAATGTCTTTTAAAGCACTGTTTTATTAAAATTAACCAAAAACTGAACTTCATCCAACTAATTTACTTCCTTGTGATTTGCCAGATTCTCCCACTGCTTAAGTGATTAAGCAATTTGGAAAGTGAGTGTTTACTTTCCAAATGGAATTCCAGTAACCTAAAAAAGGCATGTCCTTAAGAACATGGCACAAGTAGCATTGGAAGTTTGAATGAGAACAGCAGTTGACCCTTTGTTCCATTCAGTTTTCCAGGTAATTATTATGAAGTCCATGGGATTAGCACTACTGTGCCACTGGAAATAGTGGCAGAATCTTCCAATGCAATGGACTTCAAAGATGGGAAATATGATGCTTTCTCAAGACTTCCTGGAGGATCTGGCATTTTTAGATGAGCATAGGTGGTGAATGTTTTCCATAGGCCTAAATGGGAATGTATTCAGAAGGATGCATTCAGGGCCCAAGCCATGGCAAAAACAAAGGTCACCAAGTGGGAAAGCAAGTGTGGGGTGTGCTGGACTGGTGGTGAGATATCTAATTTGACTGAATGAATACAAACATGGAGGACAGGGTTGGGTGATAAAGGCTGGATGATGACTCAAACTCAGTAGTGGAAACTTGAATGTTGGAACAAGGAGAGTAGTTTTACTCAGAAAGCCAGCAAGAAGCCATTGGAACTGTATATGCTGCGGAGGCACATAACAGGAGTTTTGCTGTGGAGATACTAATTTGGTGGCTTGTGCAAGAAGCAATGATGAGGAAGAGACTAGAAGTCAGAGACTAACAAAAGGCCACTGCAGGCTTTATCCACCATAGCCCCAAACTGTAAACAACTTAAACATTCATCAGCAGTAAAATAAATAAATACATTGTTGCATAGCATTTCATCATATGAATATAGCACAATGAAAAAGAATGCATCATTGCTCCATGTAACAACTTGGATGAATCTCAGAGACCAATGTTGAGCAAAAGAAATCTGACACAAATAATTCAATTTATATGAAGTTCAAAAACAGGCAAAACTAGTCTATAGTGTTCGTCATCATAGTAGTGGTTGCCTTTGGGAGAGTATTGACTGAGAAGAAGTCTAAGGGGCCTTCTGAGGTGCTGGAAATGGTCTGTATACATGAGTGTATCCATATGTAAAAATTCATCAAACTGCATACTTCAGATCAATACACTTTGCTGCGTGTCTGTTGTCCTGCAATAAAAAAATAGGAGTAAAAATAATAAAAGCAAAGAAAGCTATTGCAATCATCTTGTGGAAGAGAGGGGGCCTGCACTAAGGACCAATGAGCATAAGCAGGAGACAAATGTCACAGCACACATGAGGCAGACCAAGGGTTATGAGAACTTGGCAAACGTTTGGATGAGGAGTCAGTGGAAGGAGAGGAGTAAGAGAGGGCTCTGAGATGACAAGTGCAGGTAAGTGTAGGGATGTGTGGGTATGTGTTTGCATGTAGCTATAGTAACTAAAGGGCTGGGATGATCACAGTATGTTGGGCACCATATATTTGGAATGACCATTTGATTTTCAGGGACATCACAACCTTGACAGAATTATCTCAGCTGTGAGGTCCTAGCATATTCCAGCATGCTCCTGCTCCCTTTGTTCGCAGCTACAGAAATACAAGAACTCACTGGCTTTACTTCCCATTTCACAATTCTCTGGCATCTCATTAACATCCACCTTGTATTCTATACAGATCCACTCTTCACTCTGAGACAGTTAAATAAATACGTTCTCACCAAGGTCATTGCAGAGCTTACATAGAAACCATCCTATATCCTGAAGATCCTGCAGTATGCAGTTTTAGAAAGCTTGTTTTTGTCTTTTCAGGGTCCTTATGACCAAAGAATTTTGATGCTTATTAGCTAATTTTCAAAGGTTACTTGGATTCTGTTACTGCGACCACACAAAGAGATCAGGAGGATGTACTTCCCCTTGCCTATCTTTTCATTTCTGTGTGTATATCTGGGCTCTGGAGAAGTGGACTTTGGACTTCTCTTCCCTGCTGTGCTCCGGGCTTGTGCATTTGAATTGAATAGTATAATAAGCTCTTGAAGGAGCGGGTGTGCTGGCAGCAGTTTGGAGCTTCCTGATGAAGCGTGCCACAACAGACACTGTAGGGAAGTGGATGACAGAGACCAGGCTTTCACAGAAAGGCAACAGGCTGTCCCAGAGACAATTGGGAACAATGTGCACTCTTCAGAGCAGTGCCCTGTTCCTGGCTTACCAAGGCAGGGAAGGTGGCCCAGGAGCCATATTGGCATTTGCTAAGGAAAAAAAAAAACGGGGATGGCTTAATTATGTGAACATAAATGTTTTGTTTTAATAAAAATCTTGACCAAATAACTGCCCAACCAACTCCAGGGAGCCAGCATGGCATGCGCCAAGTGTTGAAAGGGCTTTTCTTCCCCTGGCATTTCAACATTTGTGTGTAGAAGCTAGAAACATTTTACTTATGGCTGAGATATTCCCTCCCTGGATTTCTTCTAGAGTAAACTTTTTCTAGAAAGGACTACGGAGTAAATATGTCAAGCTTTGCGGGCTACATAATCCTTGTTGCAGCTACTCAACTCTGTTGTTGTTGCGTGACATATGCCATTGACAATATATAAACAAATGAACATGGCTGGGTTCCAATACACCTTTATTTACCAAAACAGGTCGCTGTGGAATTTTGCCCAGGGGCTATAGTTTGCCAACCCTTGCTCCAGAGGTCCTTGTATGCTCACAGCCAAGTTCTGTTTGTCTTTGTGGAATTTGTCTACATGTAATTATCTCTGAGAGACACTTAGAAAGTCATTTTCACTGTGCAGAGGTTAAAATTTAAACCACTGATAGTGATTTAAAAAAATAAAGACCTGAAAGTCTTATGGACTGTTTCTTGCCTTTTAGGTAAGTGACAAAATTACTTAAAAATCTTTGAACTTGTGTTTTCAGTACTTAATAGTAATTCATGTTGTTTATGAAGTGAGAAATTGGTATATAAAAATAAGCTGATTTGATCATTTGGTCATTTACTAAGCTGCATACACAGTGATGGTAGAGGCCATCTTCTTGGCTAACCATTGTATACCTAACTCCTAGTCATAAGTGCACAGTAAATATTTGTTCAATGAATTAAGGAATGGAACACGCAGATACTATAGCCTGATATCTGAGAGTATCTATTTTGGAAACAAATTACTGTGGTGCACTTGCAGTGCACAAAGCATGGTGTCCTCTTATATGATACCTTGGATCAGCATTCAGGTAGGGCATCGTTGCATTGTGTCCTGGTGTTACAGATTTGCTCTGCTCTGTTGACACAGTCTTCGTGATCCCCTTGGTGTGAGAGTTGCTGATTGTATCACAGAGGACATCTGTGCTTGTGCAGGAGCAAAGCTAACAGGTCCCCACAGATTGGATTCTACTCATTTGTGTTCTGAGCACTGCCCTTCTAGCCTATTCTCAGTGAAAATGAAAGGAAACCATTAAAATAAAATTCAGAAACCATCAGCAACCCAGTTTCTCACCTTCCCTTCAATAAATAAATATCATTGTCATAAATCAGTAGTTTTTCTTGAGGTATATCCAGCATAAGACAGCATTCATATTCATAGAGAATATATTCATATGGAGCAAAAAAGGAGCAACTGCTTTATGAAGCTTTGTTATCACCAATCCAATGCAACCAGGTTAACTTAATTTAAGAAGCTGATCATAATGGGTAACTATTTTCAATTAGGGCAGTACCCTAATATTATCAGAAGTCTTTATCTGCTCAGCAGGCAAGAAAATCAATGATTAAATTTTCCACCCTATTTCTGCTGGTAGGTGGATGTTCCTCTTTAGATTTCTTTATGCTTTATGTATGCTTGAACTTTCTTTCTATTGCCTTGAATTTTATATGTTTCATACAAACAGCATAAAGTTGGAATTTTAAAAATTTTAATCTGACTTTATCTTATAACTTCACCTTTTATTTTACTATTTTGTAATTATGGATATTCACATGCATAGATTTAAATCTACCATCTTATTTTGTGCTTTGTGTTTCTTTCAATGATTCCATGTTCCTTGTCTATTTTTTTGATTGTTGTCTTATTTGGGGGGGGGGTGGCGAGGGGCAGGGCACAGGGGAAAGCTGGGCCTGCCAAGGCAGGGACTTTTTATGTTTCCATCTATCTTGTGCATCTACTGCGAATGATGACTGGGTATGGGTGTGACACTCAAGTGCCATCCACTTCCAGGGCTATCTGACTTGGCAGGTTTCTCTCCCTTTAGTGGTTACCATAAAAAAATCAAACATGAATTGTTAGTTATCAAAATCTAAAGTTAATATTTTCATCCTCCCATGGAATAAGAAAAATATTTAAACTCCATAAAATTACTATACATGCTGTTATTGTTTTTGTGTATTTTAATTTGTCTCACAAGATAAGATGAATTTTGCTTGATACAGTCACTGTTGGTTTGGAGTTACCCAAATATATTTTCTATTTTCTTTGAACTTCTTTTCTTCATGCATCTTATGAATTTCTTCTGGCATCTTTCTTCTTTTTTTTTTAACCTGGTTTATATATATGCTTTAGAATTTCATTTCAAGTGCCTCTGTTGGTGGTCAACTATTTCTATTTTAATTTGCCTTAAAAATGTATTTATTTTGCTTTTTATTCTTAAAAGGTATTTTTGTTGATTATATTATTCTAGGTTGGCAGTTATTTTCTCTTAGCTCATTAAGGGTATAATTCCACTGTCTTGTAACTTCTGTTGTTGCTGAGAAGTCTGTTTTAAGTCTCATTATAATTCTTTTCAAGATAATATCTTTTTTTTACTCTGGACACTTTAAAAATATATACATTTCTAGGTTTGTGTTTCATTTCTAATTTTTGTGTTTTCATTTATACTCTTTGTTCTTTGGTAATTATGACTTCTTGAAGCTGTATAATAATATATTTTATCAGAGTAAAATATTATCAGATCTTATGTCTTCAAGTATTGCCTCTCTTCAATACTCTTTAGTAAATGTAGGTTAGATACTCTCACTGGAGCCTCTATATCTTTTACCCTCTCTTCTGTATTTACCAACATGTTATATCTCTGTGCTACACTCTGGATAATTTCTTCTGCTTCATTTTCCAGTTCAATAAGTCTTTCTTTCTCCAGTTCCGCTTGATTTTCTGTTAAACGTGTCCATTGGGTTTTTAAATTAGTTTTTATATTTTTATTTATATAATTCCTATTTGCTTCCTTTTCAACTATGCTCCATTAGTTTTTCTACTTTCCTGTTCTTTGTAGATTTAAGGTGATGATTTGTTTATTTGTTTCCACTTGTTCAGTTGTTTTCACACAGAAGGCTGTCACAAATAAACTTCTTATTACTGGAAACTGAATGCCCTTGTTTATGCATTCCTTTTTTCTTTTTGGAAGACAGCATCCTGAGGTCCTTGATTTT
Source organism: Macaca fascicularis (assembly GCF_037993035.2). Classification (NCBI taxonomy): domain Eukaryota; kingdom Metazoa; phylum Chordata; class Mammalia; order Primates; family Cercopithecidae; genus Macaca; species Macaca fascicularis. The sequence continues at coordinate 12,079,996 of NC_088395.1, forward strand.
ATCAGCTTAATTACAGACCACTTACAATTATAAATGACTTCTTTTAAGAGACCAAGTGTTTTCTTATGGTGGGATTCCTCTGCAAATTGACACCATCCCTGCCCTCACTACAGAGTAGAATATTGGGGTCAAGAAACCATCAGTGATAACTGAGTATGCACCCATGCCTCAATGGGAGAACAAAAGGAGGGATCCCAGTGCCTTGGCAGAGGATGTCAGGGAAGACTATGGGGGATTGATGGATGGAGAATGAGGGAGATCACCCAGTAGACCATGTCTCAAAAGAAAAAGGAAAAACAAGGTCCTGAAAGTGCTTATATTTCATTAGGGAAGTGTAGAAAAAAGGGACAAAAAAGTGACTGAGAAGTAATAATTAACAATCAGAAAGACACTAGAGTTCATCCTGGGAACCACTGAGGGTCAAGTTTCAAACTTGAGAAGATGAAGACTGCACAGGAAGTTTGGTGGTCATTAGTGATCTTTGTGTCATTAGTGATTACTAGGTACAAGTCAGGACTCTGGAGTCAGGGGTAGTGACAAAATGTTGAGTTTGTAGATTTAGGGATGGAACCATGGGATAGCACCTTGAGGAGATTGTAGTAGGTGTTGGCAAACTATGGCCTGCAAGCCAGATCTAGCCTACTACCTGTTTTGCAAAGTGGGGAATGGAAAGGAAAAGGCTGATGGTCACAGTGGAAAAGTGGATAATTGATGAGGCTAGCTCTCAAGGAGATGAGATCTGGAAAACTGGTGGAAGAATCAACTTTCAAGGGGTTGGGACTTGCTCTGAATCAACAGATAGGAGGGACAAGCGAATGGATAAATCTACCAAAACTTTGAATTGAGAAGAAGAAATTTTGAGAGGGAGCTCAAGATCAAAGTTTTAGAGATCATTTTCTTTTTGTAATGTAAATATCCAGAAAGTTGGAAAACTCTAACCCTTTGAAAGGGTAAGCCTTTGTGAGTTCTTTTCCCCATTTCATTCATCTTAATGACCAGCTTCTTTAAATTTCTTTGGGAGTGAATAGTTTCATTTTTATTGTATAAATCTAGTACCTGACTTGAGCTTTCCACTATTTTTAATTTCTCTTTTTTCCTCTCAATGGAGCTGACTGCCCTACCCCCCATGAATTTTTCTAAAATTTCCCAGTCTTCAAGAGTTAAAATGTAACTTCTCTAAAATTTAATGTTATGTGTATAATGTAATGTAAATTTATTAAGCTAGAAAATGGACATTGTGACCAAGGAATAAAAGTTGTCTATAAACATTTTTATCGGTAAGTGATGTTAAAACTGTTCCAGGTTTCAAATTTGGCGAATATTTCTGGAATTTAGGGCAAAACACAAGACATTAAAGCTTATATAGTGCTCATTATGAGAAAACTGAAAGTGTTTGTTCAGTCAACTAATTGCTGATTACTTCTATCAATTAGGCATGGAGAAATGTGTAAATCTAAGACACTTTTTAAAAGTAGTTCAGAGTGAAGAGAGAGGAAACAACTGAGTCAGTTTCACTATAGGTAATAAGGGCAGTGATATAAGAGAACTCAGGGTAACTCAGAAACACAAAGATGGGCATTCAAGCCAGTTTGGAGTTATGAAGCGGGCTTCCTGAAGGAAGTGGGCCTAAATTGTCTGAAAGCTGTGGCTTGCAAACTTTAGGGTTCCCGAGAATCACCTGGAGATCCAGAGCTGAAACTTATTTACAAAATTGGTTTTAGGAGTCAGACTGAGGATTCTGTGCAGGTGGTCTGGTGGTCATGGACCCTATACTGAGCAATTGTGCTTTAAAGGATGCATAAAAATTATTCAGTGGTAATTGAAATAATATCCCATTGAGATGCTCAGAACATAAAAATCTCAATTTCAAATGAGCCTGTAGTTGCTTTCTGAAAATCTGAGGTTATGAACATTGAGTGCTTATGGTTTATGTATGTTTTTATGACTTTTTTTTAACTTGGTAATAGACCAGTTAGACCTGTGTGTCTCTTTCTCCCTCCTGAATGTGTCAGTAGTCCACTTAAGAGACAAGTGACTAGAGGACAGCATGATGAAAGAGGGACTCTCATTAGTGACACAGCTAACACTGTGAAAGTGGAGGCATCTGCTACAGTTGCTAAATATAATTGCTAGAGAAAAGTTTATAAATATTCATTTAAATGTATTTCTCAAAGGCTCATGTTTGGAACCACAGCTGCTGGGTTGCCTAAAGAAACATAAATGTGCCACAATTAATGCATTCTTAAAGAAAGAAAAAAAATGCTTTATCTTTAATGTGCAGGCATTTGAGTAAACACCATGGATCAGCAATTTCTATAGCTACCATTTTGCATGTCATATTTATTAGATGGTGTTACTACTTATACTTTAGAAATTCAGTAGTTTCTCTGATTATGGCTTTCTAGATTTAACAGTTATAAATTTAACTTGTGCCGAGTGACTAATATACTATTTAATGTCTTGTGTGATTAAGTTTTGAGTTTGCTTGCCAGAAAATTTGGCTAAAGACTATTAAAATGAATTTCATTTTCCTTTCAAACAGAAATCTGGAAACCCCATTTCAAAATTCCAAATTTTTTTTTCTGTAAAAATAGTATTGCATTAATCTTCCATTTTGTTCTCTTGAGATTAGTGTAGTAATAATTATTCATTAACTACTTGTACTGCAGTATGTGTCCAAATGTGAATTAAAGGATACATTTCTGTGTCAGTCTCATATAATCTCACATATTGAATTTGGTGGGTTTGCAGGAAGAGACATAGCAAAGAGCAGAGGCAGCCTGGGAAAGCCCCCTGGTGACGTTAGTGGGTGTGTAGGTGCCTGAGAATAAGAAAGAGAAACGTGGATGAAAAAATATCTGCAGATTTTCAAGGATAAAGTAGGCAAGACACATCAATGACCTCATTACCAGAGGCTAGAGCAAGGCACAGAGCAGACTGCAAAATGAACAGATGAGCATGAGAATTATGCAGCAGCAAACAAAATGTTGTCATGGGAGCTTAATACTCATGCAAGATTCAGCCAAAGATTTGTGCCTGTGGAGGACCTAAATCTAAAGGAGTGGTTCTCAACTGAGGTTGATTTCTGTCCCTCAGGAAATATTTGGCAATGTCTGCAGACATTTTTGGTTGTGGTTCTCAACTGGGGGTAGGGGTTATGCAACCGGCATCTAGTGGGCAAAGGCCAAGCATGCTACTAAATGTCTTACATTGCACTGCACAGTCCCATAATAAAGAATTATCTGGCCTAAAATATCAGTTATGCTGATGGTGAGAAACTCCTCTCTTTAGCCAAGAGGCTAACCTGAGATAAAGATATTATTGAATGTAAGTATAGACCTCAAATGACACCTCTTAGGTATTATTTAATAAACTGGGTGAATTGTTATAATGTATGTCCATTTCCAGATTTTTTTTTTTTGAGACAGAGTCTCGCTCTGTTGCCCAGGTTGGAGTTCAGTGGCACAATCTCAGCTCATCGCAACCTCAACCTCCTGGGTTCAAGCTATTCTCCTGCCTCAGCCTCCCGAGTAGCTGGGATTACAGGCGCACGCCACCATGCCCAGCTAAGTTTCATATTTTTTTTAGTAGAGACTAGGTTTCACCATGTTGAGCAGACTGGTCTTGAACTCCTGATCTCAGGTGTTCCACCCGCCTTTGCCTCCCAAAGTACTGGGATTATAGGCGTGAGCTGCCGCGCCCAGTCCATTTCCAGATTTTTTAAAAAGCAACAGCTTAGATGGTAACTGTATGATCTAAATTCTCAAAGGAAATGTAAAATTAAAAATATTCTCAACCATGTGTGTATGAAGATATAACCATCATAGCTTTTATTAAATTCAGCTGAAAACTTGCTGATATTATTTATTTTGTATCAAACATGACCAGTTTTGTTGATACTTTTCACATTTCCCTTTTCTTATTATTTTACATTCACTTCTGAAATGTATTACATCACAAGGGTATCCAGGTAAATCCACTACTAGGTGTGCTTGCTTTTAGCATTACAAAGAGTACCATTAAAAAAAAGAAAAAAATATAGTTTTTTTTTTTTTTTTTTTTAAAGCTCAGAGTTCTATGGCGTTCTTGTCTTTTACATTACAAAGGTTGGTTTAAAGCCAGGCACATAGCAGTTAGGATGCACTGATCACACTTTCTGGTTTAGAAGCAAAAATCTTTTACAATTATGGTGATCATTATTGAAAATGGCATGTACAATTTAGCATTTTTAGTGTTAGTAAAATCGTTAAAATTTATATCCAGTGAAAAATGTTTAGTTCAGAATTAATGAACTTCCTATTGCCATTTTAAGATCTGAATGCTGAAGCCATTTGAATTTTAAGGTCTCTGACGGCTGCATAAATTGGATTTCAAGTAAATGGCAAAGACATGTATGCAGTCTTGTCAGTATTAAGAAACAGATTTTCTTTATTCTGTTTTGCTCTGATAAAAACAGAATAAAGGATAGTCTCTTCAATAAATGGTCATGGGGAAACTGGATATTCATATTCAGAAGAGTGAAACTAGACCCTCTATCTCTCACCATATACAAAAATCAAAATGAATTAAAGACTTAAATTTAAGACCTAAAACTATAAAACTACTAGAAGAAAACATTCAGGAAATGCCTCCAAACATTGGTCTGGGCAAAGATTTTTTGAATAAGGCCTCAAAAGTGCAGGCAGCCAATGTAAAAATTGACAAATGGGATTACATCAAGCTAAAAAGCTTCTGCACAGCAAAGGAAGCAATCAACAAAGAGACAGCCCACGGAATGGGAGAAAATATTTGCAAATTATTCACCTAGCAAGGGATTAATAACTAGAATATACAAGGAAGACAAACAACTAAATAGCAAAAACATTCCAAATAATCTGATTAAAAACTGAATAAAAGATCTGAATAGACATTTCTCAAAAGAAGACATACAAGTGGCCAACGAGTATATGAAAAAATGCTCAGCATCACTTATTATCAAGGAAATGCAAATCAAAAACACAATGAGATATCATCTCACCCCAGTTAGAATGGCTATTATCAAAAGATGGAAAATAAATGCTAGAGAGAATGTGGAGAAAAGGGAACACTAAAATGCTGTTGGTGGGAATGTACAGTCACTGTGGAAAACAGGATGGAGTTTCCTCAATAAGATAAAAATAGAACTACCATATGATCCAACAATCCCACTGCTGGGTATTTATTTAAAGGAAAGGAAATCAGTATATCAAGGAGATATCTGCACTCCCATGTTTATTGCAGCACTACTCACAATAGTCAAGATATGGATCAACCTAAGTGCCCATCAATGGATGAATGGATAAAGTAAATGTAATCTATATACTCAATGGAGTATTATTCAGCCATATAAAAAGAATGAAATCTTGTCATTTGCAGCAATGCAAATGGAATTGTAGGACATTATGTTAAGTGAAATAAGCTAGATACAGAAAGACAAATAATACATTTTCTCATTCGCATGTGGGAGCTGACCAGCTGAGGCAGCTCACACCTATAATCCCAGCACTTTGGGGGGCTAAGATGGGAGGATTGCTTGAATTCAGAAGCTCAAGACCAGGCTAGGCAACACAGTGAGACGCTGTCTATACAAAAAACGAAAAATTAGCCAAGTGTGGTGACGCATGCCTGTAGTCCCAGCTACTTGGGAGGCTGAGATTGGAGGATTGCTTGACTCAGGAAGTCAAGGCTACAATGAGCCATGATCCTGCTACTACACTCCAGCCTAGGTGACAGAGCAAGACTCTGTCTCAAAACAAACAAACAAGCAAACAAGCAAAACATATGTGGAAACTAAGAAAATTGACCTCATGGAGGTAGAGAGTAGAATGGTGGTTACCAGAGGCTGGGAAGGGTAGGAGATGGAGATGAAGACAAGTTAGTTAGTGGATACAAAAATACAGTTAAGGTAGAATGAATAAGTTCCAGTGTTTGATAGCGCAATAGGGTGTCTATAGTTAACAACAATTTATTGCATATTTGCAAATAGCTAAAAGAAAAGATTTGGAACGTTCCCAACACAGAGAAATGATAAATGTTGCAGGTGAAAAATATTTTAATTACCCAGATTTGATCATTATAAATGCACAGCTTTATGTATCCATAAAAATTGAAAAAAAATAAAAAAAAAGAACATAGGGGAAAACATGAAGAATTTTTAGATGAAATGACAGACAACTTGAAAGGTATACGTTTTTTGTCTCTTTTGATTATCTTTTTTGGAAAAATCAGAGTTGCTTGGGATGAGAACACAATTCTGTTCAGTTAGCTTTCCAAATATTGATATGTTTCCCCAAAGCCCAAACTGTGTCCCTTGTCCCTTCATTGACACATTGTCTGTGACTACTTTCATGCTGCAAAGACAGAGTTGAATAGTTGCCACAGAGACCGGCTGGCCTGAAAAGCCAAAAGTATTTACTGTCTGTCCCTTTACAGATAAAGGCTGCCAACCCTTGGTCTAGATTAGTAATGCCACTGTGGAAAAGAGGTGTCTTGCATGCAGGCAATATTTTTCAGAATGCATTATAGTACTCGTTCTCATATGCAGCTGCATGTTGCAATTATCTGGAAAGTTTTAGAAAGTTCTAATGCCTGGACCCACCCCCAGGGATTCTGATGTAATTAGTATAGAGGAGGCCCTGGACACCAGGATGTTTAAAAACTACCCAGGTGGTTCCCGTGTGTAGCCAACTTTGAGAACCATTGCCTTATGTTGCTACACACTCCCATATGGGAAGATAGTTTCTCTCCACAGGCTGGATCTGCCCCCAAGTAGCATCGCAAGTATCATTCTTGCCTGCAAGTTCCAGTGACATAATGCTTGAGGCAGGCTGTCCCCAAACTTAGTGGCAAGAGGACAGACTTGGGAATAGCAGCCCATCTCCAAACCTTAAGTTTCTTTAAACTTCCTCAGGAATGTGGCAAGAAATGAGACTACCACTGTAAAATGCATTGATTCTCCAGACTTAAATGAATGTAAAACCCAAGGGCTTTTATTGTCTATGGTTTCAGTGCTTTCCTTGGCTCTCTGGTGACTATTTTTATCACTGAACAATGAAAATCTATTGGCAATGTTCCTGGTAGTTATCTTCCATTCAAATGTCATGGAAGATGATCCGAAGTTCTGGAAGTATGGCTGTGGTTGATTTCTTTTTCTACATGGTTTAGGAACTAAGGATTATTTCAGTAATAATCCTATTTCTGAAAACCTGCCACATCATGTTACTTTGCAGCTCTGTGCGTGGCTGTCATTGTAAACACTGTTTATAGAACCTTTATCAGCATTTGCCTCTGGAATTTATAAAGCATTTAGTATAATTTGCTGTGGAACCACTGGTGTTTTTCTAGCTTAATAGAGTCAGCACATATGGAGTATTTGGAAGATAGCAGTTTACATCCTATAAAATGACTTTTGAGTCTAAAGCACTTTTATCTCAGCCATTTAAAATGATTGATTACTTAATTCACACTGCCAGGTACTGTTCTTCTCATTTTACAAATGAGGGAAATGAGGCAAAAAGAGGACAGGGGACTTCTTCAAGGCCACGCAGCAAGGTAAGGGCAATTGAAAACTGGAACTCCCCAGGCTGAGCTCTCCTATCTAATATTTCCCTCTGGTGCAGGAGAGTAAAAACGCGAGTCTCTAAACCCCGGCGGTCTACATCCTGAATGCAAAGCACCCCCAGCAGATGCTTGTAGTAAAACACATGACCGAATCGCTGCTCCTTGCTTGAGGAAAACTTCTGCAAACTTTATTATTATATTTTGCTTGAAATCGTGTAAACACAAATAGATCCATTGAGAAACAGACATTTTGCTTTTTAAAATTAAACTGGGACTCCAGGTAGGTAGCATCATCCATAGAACAGTTAGGAATTCATTTCACCAGTGTTCTAAAGGGGCAGGTGATAATCCGCATATGCTTTCTTAATGCCATGGTTTAGCATGTGGTTATGTTGTTTATTTAATTCAGAAGGCTTTTAAAAGCGATACTGTAAAATGTGACCAGCCAGAAGACAAGGAAAACAGAAATGTTCCCAACTTAATAAACTGTACCTGGAAAGAATAACTAAAACTTTGAAAAAAATCCTTGTTAGGAGTTTATTAAAATTTTTAATTTGCAGCCTAAGTACCAACAGAGAACTTTGGTACAAAGTAATCAGATTTAATATTCATGACAGTGACCCCGAGGCAAAGGTAGATTCAGTTATCAAACAAGATTCACTTTTCTCTGTATACTTTCTAAGGCAGCAGAATACATTTTTTAAATTTAGAAACCATTCCATAATCATGGCTAAGCCAGATCTACTCATCAAAAATGTCAGCTAATTGAGTTTATTGTTTTGACACTTTAAATATAAGGAGACTTGGCTTGAGATAACAAATGTATCCAGCAATGTATGTCCTGGAGAACAAATTTTTGTAAAAGTATACCTTTTGCTCACTTATTAGATGGCTAGGAGTTTTCATAGCAGAGTCATACCTGATAAAGAAGTGAATTGTCTCATTTATAAATTATAAACCTAGTGAGTAGAAGTATACAGATGGTCCCCAACTTATGATATTTTGACTTAGGACTTTTTGACTTTACTGTGGTGGGAAAGTGATGTGCATTCAATTACCCACACAATCATTTTATTTTTACTTTCAGTACAATATTCCATAAATTACATGATATATTCAACACCTTACAATAAAATAAGCTTTATGTTAGATGATGTTGCCTAACTGTAGGCTAATGTAAGTGTTGTGAGCACATTTAAAGTAGGCTAAGCTAAGCTATGATGTTCAGTAGGTTAGATGTACTGAAGGCATTTTTGACTTAAGATATTTACAACTTACAATGCATTTATTGGGATCTAACCTCATTGTAAGTCTAAGAGTGTCTGTACATTTATGTTAATTAAGATTTTATCATTACCTGATCTCTGTCCTCATGAGGCTTACAAGTTGGGGGAGTTTAGTGACAAGCAGGAACCGACTAAGTAAATCCAGGTGTGGTTAATGCTATAAAGAAGCATCAGACAGACCCTAAGCAGCAGCATATCTGCTAGGCTCACTCTTCACACTTGTATAAATTCAATCAGTGAGAAAACTGTGAACCCAGATGGATTGACACCATCTGTTACTCAAGGCACAGCATGTTCACATCAGTTCCTTTTGCCCCCTAAGTTCCACAGGGCGATGTGGATGGGGGCCTGGGTAGATGCCGTGCACATAGTGGGTTTGTGTCAGAGCTGAGAAACACTGAGCTTAGGAAACTCCCAGTTGTATATGGGGTCTGCTAGCAAACTTGCCCATCTTCCCCTCCAGAGATAGATCTCTTTATTAACTTGGAATATAAGCAGATCTTCTCTGGGGATTGGAGGGAGAATGTAAAGGGAGGAATCTCCGCCTTCTCTATCCTGGTCAGGAAACAAATCTGTGACCCAGGACTATACTATCTCTAGCTTCCAAGGCCATTTGCTATTCAAACATCCTTGTTCAAAGCTATCAGTGCTCTTGACTCAGAAATCATGCACAAACATCTAAATTATCTCCCAATAAGGAAGTAAGTGATGTGATACAAGGTAATTGAAGGATGTCAGGGGAATGAGAAGCTGACCCCAGAGTGGATAGATGGAGAGGGGCAACTGGTCCTAAGAAGAACTGGGAAAGGGTGTTTCCAGAGGCAACAACATGAGGTGGATGATGTGCTTGGTGTGTTCAAGGGATGTTAAGAAGAGCAGTATGGCAGGAGCTGCATAGGTGAGCAGAAAGGTAGCTGGGGCAAATTTGGGAGGGTACAGGAGCCAGATCATTCAGGGCCATGTAGGTCATAGTTTGAGTTGGGAGTTCATCAGAAGAGTGATGGGAAACCTGTGTGGCTCTGTAAGGCATAAGCGACCTGTATTTTCAACTTACAGCTTCAAACCATGTAGTGGGTAAGTCAATCAATTTTGCTGGTCATACGTAGCATTTCATTTTTAAATAATGAGATAGAATAGGACAGAAGATATCAGTACCTTTTATGTAGTGGAATGCCTTATATAAATATTGTTTCATGAAACTTTCATTTATCATATTTCATTAATATTAACTTTTATTAATTAACAGTAGTTATATATTATATTATTAGAATAATTGATGTTAATTAATATTGGCATTTTCCCCATGTTGACATCTCCTCTAAAGTCAAGATGGGTCTCACAAGCAATAGTATCTAAAGTTTGATGAACTATGCTATGAATGTTTTATATATGTGCATGTGTGAAGTGTATTGCTATGTGATATTTATTTCTGAGTATGGGTCACAGTCACTATTTTACCTTCAAAGGCTTATTTATGGTAGCAAGGTTGGGGCAGCCTGGGGAAATTGGAATACCACCTAGAATTGGATGCCTCCATTCTGGGTGGGGAAATTGAGAGAAGATATAAGTATCCTTGGGCTCTGGAAGCAAATAGAGTTGTTTCACTGGCCAACTATATCAGACAAGTGTGATCAAGCCACCAGAGTCAGGCATTGACAATCAGATGTAATAGGACTGTAAGAATTCCCTGTGAACAGAGGGAATCCAGGATCTGACAAGGCTTTGGGGCTCTTCATAGCAGCATGCCTGATCGGTTAAACCAGCAGGAGTGAAACCTCAGCCTTTAGTGGCATATGGTGCCAGGATGGTTACTAAGAGGAAGTCTTTGGTATAAAGAACCAGGCTCAAGTCCCATCACAAAGGATGGAACAGCCAGGCTTTGGCACTAGGGAGCCAGCCTCAGGATGAAGAAACTGCTCTTTACTGGGGTCACCTCCTTAACCACTTCTCAACCAGGCCCAACATTTTGTTTGCCTACTGCTTCCTCTTTTTGTTGAACTCTTAGTTACCTCTATAGAGGATTCATTTTTTAAAGATATGCTCAGGGAGAGAGCCCACCTGACTCTGCTTTGGGTGTCTAAGGTGAGGGGACTGGGTCTCTGGGACTAAATGGAAGTCAAGCCAAGGCCTTTCTAGCAAAGAGGGCAACTGGAGTCCCTGAGTGTTGGGTTGGGTTTACATGAATCCTATGTGTATGAATCTGAGTATAATCCCTCTTAGAGCGGGGATGAGCCTTTGGGTTAGAGCAGGATCAGTTGCCATAAGTAAGAGGAGGATACTGTGTTTGAATCCTGGTGTAGCTTACACCATCTCACCTCTTGAGAGGATGAAATGATGGATGAGTGTATAAACCACCATGACTAGGCTGTGTCAACAAATATAAGGAAGACTTAAGAATCTGTGCGCCATGGCTTTGAAATAAAGCACTGTACTTCTTTCCCTCTCCCAGGTCTCTCTGGTGAAACCCTATCTTCTTTACTCCATTGTAGACAGAAAGAGGTAACAAACACCTATCTTTTAAGTATTGAGCCAAGGCTGCAACTCCAGTCTAGCTAACTTCATCTTTTTAGCTTGATAATGATGTGTAGTTCAAGTTATGTAACCTTTTTCCAAGGAACTTAATTTAGTCATAACATCATTTGCCAACATGCACTCTAAAATATGCTCTTATTGTCAGTAGATTACGACTAAAATTAATCAAATCACTGAAGGCTGCCCATGACCAGTAAATTATCATGTAATAATTAGTTCTTTACCTAATTCTTCGTTCAAACCATAGCTTCTGCCCTTCTTTGTGGGCTTTACAATATCAAAAGGCATTTCTTGAGCTTGACGAATTGACACATTTGACTTGTTTATTAATTGTTTTCAAGGATAACTTAAAATTTTTTTTTTAGTTATTATTATTATACTTTAAGTTCTAGGGTACATGTGCATAACGTGCAGGTTTGTTACATATGCATACTTGTGCCATGTTGGTGTGCTGTACCCATCAACTCGTCAGCACCCATCAACTCGTCATTTACATCAGGTATAACTCCCAATGCAATCCCTCCCCCATCCCCCCTCACCATGATAGGTCCCGGTGTGTGATGTTCCCCTTCCCGAGTCCAAGTGATCTCATTGTTCAGTTCCCACCTATGAGTGAGAACATGCGGTGTTTGGTTTTCTGTTCTTGTGATAGTTTGCTAAGAATGATGGTTTCCAGCTGCATCCATGTCCCTACAAAGGACACAAACTCATCCTTTTTTATGGCTGCATAGTATTCCATGGTGTATATGTGCCACATTTTCTTAATCCAGTCTGTCACTGATGGACATTTGGGTTGATTCCAAGTCTTTGCTATTGTGTATAGTGTCGCAATAAACATACGTGTGCATGTGTTTTTATAGCAGCATGATTTATAATCCTTTGAACCTACAAAGAACTCAAACAAATTTACAAGAAAAAAACAACCCCATCAAAAAGTGGGCAAAGGATATGAACAGACATTTCTCAAAAGAAGACATTCATACAGCCAACAGACACATGAAAAAATGCTCATCATCACTGGCCATCAGAGAAATGCAAATCAAAACCACAATTAGATACCATCTCACACCAATTAGAATGGCAATCATTAAAAAGTCAGGAAACAACAGGTGCTGGAGAGGATGTGGAGAAATAGGAACAGTTTTACACTGTTGGTGGGATTGTAAACTAGTTCAACCATTATGGAAAACAGTATGGCGGTTCCTCAAGGATCTAGAACTAGATGTACCATGTGACCCAGCCATCCCATTACTGGGTATATAACTTAAAATTTTTAACATTATTTTAATACATTATGGACAGTTTCTGCCAGTTAACTAAAATGCAATTTGAAAATAAACATACTACAGAGAATTTTTTCTGATTTTCTTGTTATTTTGTCTTATCTATAACAAATTTCATGTCTTATGTTCTCAAATATCAAGCGCCTAGATTCTTTCACTTAGATTTTAATTGATATGAAACTAGATTCATAAATATATATGTTGATGCATCCAAATGAATTACCTTTTCTTTAGTCAATATATTTAGGAAGTAATTGCTGTTACTAATGTATTTTCTAATTAAGTAAGATAATGGGTGTGGATTTTTAAAAATGTATAATAGACTTCTGAGCAAAAGCTGGTATTTCATGGTCTTTTAATATCTGTGTGACAAGAAAAGTTCTACCAATTCAATAAAATTCTGTGAGGACAAAAAACAATTTTGTTTGATGCTTTGTCAAAGCTATAAACTCTTAATGTAATCTCCATTGGGTTTATTTTTATTTCTATCATGTTTCCCTCACCCAAAATACAAATTAAAATGTGCCAAAGAGGAAAGTATTTTAAATGAATCCAACCTATTTTCTTTTATCTATTCTTGAAAAATATTATTTGTTGTACAATAATATATAAAACTTTCCTATACTATGTTTAATTTTTTTGTATTAGACTCATATGTAATATATCTTTTAAAAAATAATTTTGAATGAATGCTGAAAACATAGAATCTAAATTTTCAAACTCTTTGGGATTGGAATGTATCTAAGCTGAATAACTCAATTTCACTTTCAGGCAGTTGTAACATTGAAGGGAATGCTGACAAGCCTGTGGCACAGAAAGCCAAAAATAATTTGTCATCTGGCCTTTCACAGAAAATGTAATCCAACTGCATTATTCAAATTATTTGGGTAATTGTTGTATTCATGGAAAGTAGTCCTTAAGATTGAAAGTTTGGCATTACTGCACTGGAATTGGGCACTTGAAATTATTGTATTTTAAGGATATACTGTCTCTGTCACAATGACTGAACTCTGCCTTATAGCATAAAAGCAGCCATGGACAATATGGAAACAAATGAGTGTGACTGTGTGCCAATAAAACTTTATTTATAAAAACAGGATCAGGCTGGATTTGGCTCACCAGTAATTTGCCAACCCCTTCAAACCTTTGTTATTCAAAGAATAATCTATGTGCTGGGAATAACAGCATTCCCTGAAGCTCTAAAATGCAGACTCTCAGGCCCCACCTCAGACCTACTGAAGTAGAATCTACATTTTAACAAGGTTCCCAGGAGATTCATATGAGCCTTAAAGTTAAAAGATTATTGCCCTAAACTACTCTTCAAAGTGAAGTAACAGGTTACTCCTGGGAGGATCTGTGAAATGAATAAGTATGTTGACTGCGGCTTAAGACTAGGTTTAGCAGGTGAAGAGCACGCTGTTTCACTGTGGACTTCTAAATGCGAGAATATGGAGAACTTTATCTGGCCCACCAATAATTTTCCCTTCCTACTGTAGGTCTTCTCAGATGATCTGTTCCATTTCTTTAGAGGAGAATGTCCTAATTTCTTGCCCTGGAAATTACTGACTGTGGGCACTTCTGCATGAGGGAATGGGTCGGATAAGTTATTTAATACACAGGTGTGTAAGTATTCCTTCTATTTTTTATGCATGCAAATGCTACTCAATTTTGTATTTGGCATTTTTAAGTCTCAAGCTTGTAGACATTCTTCAAATTAGACCAACTACCCCATCTATTGTAGATCCCTCTGGTGATATTTGAGCTTCCTGGACTGTGCGGAGAGACTCAATGATGGGCCACTGAGGAGTTGGACCACAACAGAGTTTCTTGGCCTTAGCATTATTGGCATTTGGGGCCAGATAATTCTGGTGTTGTTAGGTGCAGTCCTGTGCATTGTAAGGTATGTAACAGGATTTCTGGCTTCTCATTCGATGCCAATAGAATCCCCCACCCCCAGTTATGATGGCCACACATGTCTCCACATATTGCCAAATGTACACAGGGGGACAAAATTGCCCCTGGCTGAGAGCCACCAAGTCCTAGAGGTGCTGAGAAATCAGTGCCTCTCAGGTGTTGTCAGGGCAGCTACAGGCCCAGGACATGGGCGACCAGCCTCAAGCATTCCCTCTGTTCTTTCAGTGAGGCATAATAATACTAATTTTTGCTGGATGCAGTGGCTCACACCTTTAATCTCAGTGCTTTGGGAGGCCAAGGTTTTCTTGAGCCCAGGAGTTTGAGATCAGCCTGGGCAACATAGTGAGACCTCATCTCTACAACAAATTAAAAATTAGCCAGGTTTGGTAGTGTGCGCCTGTAGTAGCTACTCAGGAGGCTGAGGCAGGAGGATCCCTTGAGCCCAGGAGTTTGAGGCTACAGTGAATTACGATCGTACCACTGCACTCTAGCCTGAAAGACAGAGTGAGACCCTGCATCAAAAAAAGTTAATTTCCATGTGAGTCACGAAATGAGAAATTTAGGAAACAAAGTCAAAGTCACAGCTTCTCCAGGACCTGCAGCTCCATCAGCTTTTCATCATCCCATTACTCCCTTTCTGAGCTGCTTACACATCCTCTTTCTGTTCTCTCTGTCCGTATCAGTTCTGATTCCATTTTCTTCTTTATTGTCATTTAAAATAATATCTCATGGGAGAAAAAAATGAATATGTATTGTCTGTCTGGCATTTTGAACTGAAATCTTCACCATAATGTCCTCTAAAGTAAAATGCTAGAGATTGGGAAACAAATTGAATTTTATAGTTTAGAAATCTTTCACATTAGAATTGTGTTATTGCCTAGTTTTAATTGTTTGGTACATGTAACATTTTAGAAAATTATTACCAAGGGACTTAATTTCTGTAGCTGATCCTATAACTGGCTCATCCCAAGTCAGAGTTGGTAATATGACTGTTCTTTGTGAGGAAAAGAGCTGGCGTTTGCTGAGTTTGTTTGAGTAATGATGGCCCTCAAAAATCTTTCCAATCTGATCAAACCTAATTCATTTCCTTTTGTAAAAAGAATCACTTTATATTATACAGCGATTAAAATATTAATTTTTCAAATATTGAACTTTATTTTCCGTTTGGTTATTTACTGAATTTGTGGTATGCAAATTTGTAGTTTATTCAATTGACTATAATCACAGTTGCCAAAGGGAGTAAGTCTGGGTCAGTCAGGGAATTGGCTCTGTAATCTACCTCCTGAGATGAAAGTACTGCATAGCAGATCTGATATACAGTTTCATTCAGATAGTTCATCATTTTTCAAAGAGAAAAAAAAGATTACATCTAGCTCAGTGCTCCTGCTAGTACACACTGTGCCTTTGTGAGGATTATAGATTATTTACAAAAGTGGCCCCATTTCTTCATCTTTGGCTTTGTCCATGTTTCTTGCACTGTGACTTTTTGGCTCCTCCTATCAATAGTTGGAGTCTACTTCTCTTCCCCTTGAATCTGGGGTAGCCATTTGCCTTGCTTTGGCCAGTGGAATGCAGGAACATTGATGATGTGCCTGCTCTAAGCCTAGTCCTTAAGAGGCCCTGCATACTTCTGTTGTCTTTGTCTTGGAATATTGTGCAGCCCTCATGAGATTAAGCCAGGGCTAGATTGCTGAGATTAAGCCAGGGCTAGATTGCTGGAAGATGACAGATGACAGATCACATGGGACAGAGAAGCCATCCCAGCTGAGGCCACACTAGACCACCAAGTCCTAGCTAACCAAGCATTTGACTGCAGTTGTGTGAGTGAGCTCAGCTGAGACTAGAAGAACTGCCCAGCTGAGCCCTGTCCAATTGCCAACCTGCAGAGTTGTGAGCTTAGTAAAGACAGATAATTGTTGATGTTTTAAGCCACTAAATTTGTCATATGACAAAAGGTAACTAAAACAGTGAGAATTGGAAAAAGGCACTGCTTTGGGTGGATGAATTATATAATGGCACCTCTTATTCTGATGCAGACTTTTCTAGAGTACACATTGTTACTGTCTCCCTCAGGTATCCTAATGGGCTACAGAATTCACAATCAGAAACAATAGCCATGAAATCTAGAGTCAGGTTGCTGCCCTCCACCCTAGGCACAGCGATTTAGAAGCTGTGTGATCTTCGGGAGGGAACTTCACCCCTGAAAGACAGTATAGGGCTTATACAGTTCAAGTATTAGAAAGGACTCACTAGATACCACAGAGTGTACTATAGGTGCCAAGGGAGAGCTTTCCATTTTGCCCTCTGAAGGTTTGCTGAAAAATCAACTTGCAAAAGGCAGATTAATTGGAGAAAAGCCTTACTAATTTACTCAATGTGTACACATGGAAGCCTTCAGAACAAAGACCCAAAGATACTGAGGAAATTGTCCATTTTTATGCTTAGGTTCAACAAAGGATGGACAGGAATGTAGAAACATGGTTGGACAAATAGAGTTTGATCTAGTGCTAATAGACTGAGTGGGTAAATCCAGGAAGGCCTTTCTGTCTAGATTCTTCTTGGCATCTCTCTTTTTTTTTTTTTTTTTTTTTTTTGAGACGGAGTCTCGCTCTGTAGCCCAGGCTGGAGTGCAGTGGCCGGATCTCAGCTCACTGCAAGCTCCGCCTCCCGGGTTCACGCCATTCTCCGGCCTCAGCCTCCCGAGTAGCTGGGACTACAGGTGCTGCCACCTCGCCCGGCTATTTTTTTTTTTTTTTATTTCTTAGTAGAGACGGGGTTTCACCGTGTTAGCCAGGATGGTCTCGATCTCCTGACCTCGTGATCCACCCATCTCGGCCTCCCAAAGTGCTGGGATTTCTTCTTGGCATCTCTAAGTAGCCTTCCTTCCTTCTGGGTATGGGGCAGAACCCTCTCTGGAATGGGGGGTCTTAGGACCTACAGTCAAACAAGGTAGGTCAGAGAGTTTCTCTATGGCCGGTTTCTCCACAAAACAAAGCAGAGGAAAAGTTATAATAGTATTTTCAGGTTTTATGGCTGGCTTTGTGGCAAAGGGATTCTGGTTTTTATGACATGCCTTGGGGAAGAGGGATGCTAGTTTGTATGACTAGCCTCAGGGTAAAATGGGACTGAGAGACAAGAGGGCAGCAGAAGGTCAGAGAAAAACCTTTTCTTCTGAGGCCCTCAGTTTGGGGTATTGCTTTCTGAGCCCCCAACAATACACATGTGAAGCTTTTGTTTAAAGAGAAAAACGATATGGTGCAGTAAGATAAAGTAAATGTGGGCAACATCAGGAGTCAGAGAGACATTCCAACAACCCAGAGCCCTTTCTTCCTTTCAGCACATAGGGCCAGGCTGAGTCATTGGCTTGAACATCAGGATCTGTGTGCCCAATCTTGGCTTGGGGAGAGTTCAGAGAAGCTTTCAATGCAAGGGTGCTCCTGAATCTCTTTGGTCATAAACAAGCTAGGCAAACCAGTTAAGGCAGTTGCAAACCTGCAGTAAAGTAACTTATTAGGTGGGTTGTCAGGACAGTTTCTAACCAGAAAAAAAAAAAAAAAAAAAAAAAAAAACACAAAACAAAACAAAAAAAACTTAAATCTCGCTGCCCCTATCTTGACCAAGAGTCTAAAAGCAGACCTCTGGCACTTTCAGAGATAAAGAAAGTTTTTTCCACCCCAGCTGTGATTCAGTTGTATCTACACAGCCTCATTTTCCTTATTTGTAAAGTGAGGATAATTATACACCTTTTTACAGGATTTTATGGGGTTTATATGAGGTGATTCATGCAGAATACTTACCACAAGTACCTGGAACTTAGTAAATACTCAAAAAATCTTCTGCTACTAATTAAATAAAGAGTACTCAACAAGGAGTCAGCAACCAGCTTTGAACCATGTGACTTTGGACACAGCACTTCAGCTATCTGGGCCTCAGTTTTCTCATATTAAATTAGGGAAGCAATGATTAGGTTACCCTATCCTGTGATAATGTCATGCTCATCTTTAATGCCCCAAGAGCCAAGTAAGAGCACCCTTTTATAGTTAGTTCATGCAAGTTAGCATCTAGTAGGTGAAAATACTAGTAAAAATTACTTTTCTTTATTCCTAATTCCAGGAGGGTAGTGTATAAATTCTGTGGACAATCTAGTAAGCAATTTTCCAAAGTAGGTTGCCTGAAGGCTCTAGGTTTATAAAAAGCCATCAAGAAGAGGTTTGAGAAACTTTGGCATTGAAAGTCTGGGCATTACAGAGAATAATTCTTTTAGTACCACTTTGGTGGTGGGAACGCACTGGATTCATGAACCATTGGTAGCCATGGAGTTTTCCCTAGTGGTTGGTGTACTGCTAGAGACCTTAGGTTGGGATTTCACTTGCTAGACACCCAAGGAAGGAGTGAGTGAGAAACTTGGTTTGCCACAGTGCCCTTCTTAACTGATGCTTGGTTTCACCTCTGAAACAATCTTGACACCCTCGTGATGCTCCCTGATGCCCTAATCTCCCTTATTCTGCCCAAGGTATACCCTCTTCCTACCTGTATTCACCCTCTGTGCATTAACACTTGCTAGGGCTAGACACTGAGTGAAAGTGTAGCTATTCCCTACAGAAGGAGCTCACGGCTAGGAGCAGAACTAATGATTTACAGCAGGGATTAGCAAATGTTTTTTGTAAAGGGCCAGATAGTAACTATTTTAGACTTTACGAGCCATACAGTTTCTATTCCAGCTACTCAACTCTGCCATTGGTTATAGCACCATAGCAGCCATAGACCACATGTCAATTAATGGGCATGTCTGCATTCCAGTAGAATTTTATTTAGAAAGTGGGGGCAGCTGGTTTTGGCCCTCAAGCTACAGTTTGCTGACTCTTGGTTTGGCAGAAATAAAATACATGTATTGTTAAGGGCTGTGCAACAGAGTGTTTTCAGGATTTCAGGTTTTTTTTTTTTTTAACATGGAAGGAAAGTCTTGTCCATTTTGAAAATGATATAACATTATAAAGTCATTAAGGTTAATCCTCAGAGTGGCATCGTGTAGACATATTTCAGAAAATAACAATAGTAGTCCAGTGAATAACTCCTCCTACTGAAGATTATATTTGTTCTAGGTGGAAAGCTGGTAAGCTTCTCAAAATGAGAATGTTGATAACAAATAAAAGTTCACATCTGAATTAGATCTCTGACACAGAGAACAAAAGGCATTTTCAAACTTGAATACCTATAGAAGCCCCCTCAAGTGTAAGGCTATTTGAGTTAGAAGCAACAATGAAACTCATCTCACTTAGTTATATGAAAAGAATCATATATATAACTTATATACATTATATATAATTTATATACATTATATATAATATATATTTATGTTATATTAATATAATATAATATAGGCATGTCATACAAACCAGAGAAATACCTGGTCTTTAGATAACAGGTCTTTAGATAACAGGTAGAACACTTTTCTGATGTGTGTAAGGTGCAATGAAAATCTGTGGTTCTGCATTATCCTTTCGCATTAAAACATCCTTTTTCTATACTATGCAATCATATACTTTTATTGGGAGATTATGGAAAGGGCCTTCACCTCTTGTACCCTGTAAAACACAAAATATATATTGTATATAATTATATATTATACATATGTATATATATATATATATATATATATATATATATAGAGAGAGAGAGAGAGAGAGAGAGAGAGAGAGAGAGAGAGAGAGAGAGAGAGAATTTGGCCATGGACTGAAGGTAATAAATACCATTTAACAAATGTAATGTTTCAACATTGAAAATGCAGAAAAGGCCTGAAAAAACCTGGAAGAGTTGACATTTTGGTATTTAAAACTTTTATTGGGGAAAAAGTTTAATGCTTTATGCTACAATTTTATTTTCCTGGTTTTCAAAGCAGCCAAGATACAGAAACTGTAGCCTCATTAAATCTAAAGAAATAAGAGAGTTGATCAAGTGTGCTCATTGGGTACATAATAGATAGATGAAATGCAAATACTTACTGGAAAATATGATTAAATGCATAGTGTTTTCCAAGTCATTTTAATGTTTATGTCCAAATTAATTTTATTTTAGGAATCAGGTAGATAAATTGTAATTTACTGCTTTTCACCCAAACTTGAATTGGAACTAATATTAAAACTTATGATCTTTGGTTCATGGGTTGAGAATCCTGAAAGGAGTTTTTTCTGGCAATTTTTAAAAATAGAATTTTTAAATCACTTAGCAATGTAATTTAACATTTATAAAGTAAAAATAAAAGCCACTAATAACCCCTCTATATTGTTTATTCTTTCTTCTTAAAGACTTCACTCTTAAAATACTGCATCATTAAGCAAGGTGCCCTTGTAGTCTGAAAGCAACATATGGACAGAGTAAATATAATCCCGATTAAGCTCCCTGTTTTATATGGAATGGCAGTAGAGCCAGACATTTTAAATACCTGCAACTTGTCAGCTCCTAATTTGTGGTTTCCCATAGGACTAAGGCACTATAGTATATTTTTCCTAACTACAGATGTTTGCCATTTTTAACCATAATAAATGTACCAAAAGTTTTTAAAGCATTATATTATCTACCTCATTTAAAGATAAACATCTGTTTGCTTTAAAATTGGAATAAAGTCTATGAATCATAGAATAAGTGACACATTTTATAGGCCATATGCACAAACTCTAGAAATAGGCTAATTTTCAAAATTTATTATGGACAGGTAATTATGTGCTTGAAATTTTGCAAGCCTATATGATTCATTACCTAAGCCACATTGAGGATTTTTGCATTTAAAATGTTTTTTTAAGAAGGCAGTCACTTGGGCATATTTATTTTTTGAACTCAGTTACTAGAGGTGTGGCCAAGATGAAAGGCAACTGAAATTGGCCTATGTTTATGAAGCAGAAATCATGATCCTCAGAAAAGGTAGCTTTAGACGTAAGGATGCTGACAAAATGAATCTTCATTCCTTAAAGTTAGCCAGGAAAAGAAATGTTTCAGAGGATACAACTCAGGTTCTGAAAATTAAAATCTGAGCTACAAATGGGGAAAGTTTTACTTTATAATTTCTGCAAAATTTGACTTTACCTTTAATGACTCTGTGTGGTCTATGACATAGAACAGAAAAAAACTTGTAAACATAAGTTTTTTGACAAAAGATTAGAATCATGATCTTCCCTTGCTATGGTTTAACAAGCCAACCAACCAGTTTGTTTAGAGGTGAAATTACATTATGATTGGGGCATCTTTCTGACATTCACACAATTTACATAAAAGGCATATATGCACCTGGCTGGAAGAAACATATTCAGGTATGTAACTTTTTGTTTGGTGGCTATTTCCAAATTGTTTTAATTTTTGCCAGAAGACTACTAACGTCCACTTTCAAGAATATAGGTGCATCTGGTAGAGATTAGAAACAGGTTTCCCTAGGTCTTTAGATAACAGGTAGGTTTTTCTGATGTGTGTAAGGTGTAATGGAAATCTGTGGTTCTGCATTATCCTTTCCCATTAAAAGATCCTTTTTCTATACTGTGCAATCATATACTTTTATTGGGAGATTATGGAAAGGGCCTTCACCTCTTGTACCCTGTAAAACACAAAATATTACTATAGTATCACTATCTGCCTTATAGTGGAAAGTAAGTTTGACAGTAAGCTTTATTCTCACTTTTGGTCATATTTTCTTCTTTCAGGGAAGGAACCAGTTCTGCATTAAAATTGTTTAAATGTATGACGTAAGGGGAGTCAACCTAGTTATTTAATTTGCATGCAAATGGAATTGCCCCCAGCCTTCCTTTTCTTTCTTTCTCGGATTCGTGTCAGGGCCAGGCCATCTATCTGGTGCTGGAAATAATCTCTTCCTCAATAACCTTCCTCAATCGTTGTGCAGTGTTCCCTAATATGGGCACTGTCAAGTCAAGTGCAATGACAAAACTTATGTTATGCAAATTTATTCTAAGTGTATACTTTATGTAAAGGTGCACATTCTTGGGAGATAAGGCAAGTTTCTGCATCCTCTATGTTACTAAGCCTCTCTCTGTTCCTCTGCATAAATAGATGTGGTATTTGCAGAACCCTCTTCATTGGTTAAAAAAAAAAAAAACAATAAAAACGCTGATTTATATATAGGCAGGTAGCTAGAAGAGGTGTTCTGGCCCTTGTGGTTATTAACTTTGAGTTCTAATTCTTTCCATTAAATTTGACAAATCTTTATTGTGCACCTGTATGTGACCACTGTACTGTGAGAATGGATGAGACATAGCACCTGCCCCAAGGAGCTCACAGGCTGCAAAGAGAAAAAGACATGAAGACAGCTCTAGTACATATCAGACAATTACTATTACTTTCCTGTGAAAATGCATCTTTTAATAAATGCCAGGTATTGTTCTGATCTCTTGATATGTGTTACCTCATTGCATCCTCTCAATATCACTATGCGGATTGTTATCCTATTGTACAGAGATACAATTGAAGTTAACTAACTTTTCGAAAGTCAGAGTTCCATGCCTACTTCATTGGTACCTAACTCAAGGAGTTGTTGGTTTCACATTTTCCTGGGGAAAGCACTGCATTTCATTCAGAGCTCTGTGTTAGTATATACAGCCTTCTTTTTTTCTCTTCTCTCTTCTCTTTTCTTTCTTTCTCTTTCTATCTCTCTTTCTTTCTTTCTTTTTCTTGCAAGGTCTCACTTTGTCACCTAGGCTAGAGTGCAGTGGTGCAATCACAGCTCACTGCAGCCTCGACCACCCAGGCTCAAGTGATCCTCTCACCTCAGCCACTGGAGTAGCTGGGACTACAGGCATGCACTACCATACCCAGCTAATTTTTTAACTTTTTTGTTGAGACGAGGTCTCACTATTTTACCTCAACTGGTCTCGAACTCCTGCGCTCAAGCCATCCTCCCGCCTCGGCCTCCCAGAGTGCTGGGATTACAGGCGTGAGCCACTGTGCCCGACCTAAGATGCGCATCCTTCTTAACTTGATATTTTAAAAAAGCTTTCTTAGTTTTATATAATCATTTCTTTGAAAATAACACATTGCCTCCTACCCAACACAAGGAATGTATTATAAGCCTCCTTCCCTTTGGACTCTGAGTCTTGCCTACTCTCATTTTCCAGGGCCATTTCTCTCCCCACTGAGACGCTTTCACTATCAACTCTCTTTTACAAATTCTGGGGCACTTAAACCTCTGTTTCCACCAGGAGACTGAGTATACTGGTTATCTGCTCCTGCAGGGCACATTTTGTCCTCTCTTTTTCTCAGCCTCTCTATTGCATTAGTCCTGAAGCCTGGTTTTGCATAATCACAAATTTCATTTATGCCTTTCCCCAAGCAAAGGTATGGTCCTCTTGAAAGGAGGAACTGCTATCCGCTTAGAGTAATTAGCTTCCTTTGCAGCCAGCTTTGACAATATCATTTATTTTGCCTCAATCACCTTACTTATGACTCTAATTTGCACAAAAGCATTGACTGCACCTTTTCAAAGGAACCAAGGGGTTTGCTTTAATGCCCATCCTTGGTGACTGAGTCTTTGCTTGGTTGAAGTTCTAAATGCAAAACCTTTATTTCCCTGTGTGTGATTCACTGTTAGAAAATAAATTTTCTAATTTCCAAGATTTTTTGGGGGGGGTCAAAAAGGCAGAAAACATGGCAGAGACCAAATGAGGGCCATCTGAAATGGTTTTCTCTAAGTTCAAAGATTGATTCCATAAGGACTTGCTTTCTTTAGATCTTGTTTTAGCTCCCTCTGAGGTAGCCAGTAGGATGCAGAATATGTATCTCTGTCCAATTTCAACTGGACAATTGTTGGAGCTCTGTAAGTTCTTTGTATCTGGCAGTTGGCATAGCTACTTGTGGAGACCTAAGTGTCAGCATTAGCAATGGCCTTGCCAAACCGCACCTTGGTAGCCCTGGGCTGGGAGGCTTATTTCTCTTTGGGTCACTCCTCAAGTTATAATGAGGTATGGGATTCAGAGAGCTGAATGTTGCCTTTACTGTTCTAGACAACCCCTTCCAAGAAGAAGATGCATTTTCTGAGTAGAGTGGGAGAGACACATCTTTTCTTAAATAGAGGCCTAGAGTAGTACCTGGTACACTGCTGATTCATGTATGGAGCCACATCATTAAGCTCACAGACACTGTGCAGGGAAACATAACATCTCACACTGGCAGGCTTATCTTGGGAGAAAGGCCAAAGGATCTTTCTCCATAACATCTATTATGGACTTTTAAAAACTTACTATGTTTTGGATTTAGCCAAACAAACTAATCCCATGCTGAGCCTGAAAGGTCACACCGCTGGTTCAGGAAAAATGTCCAATTTCAAAGCGAAGCTTTTCTGTTTAGCTGCAAGGACGGGAAAAGGGGATTTGAAAAGGCAAGCAGTGTGTGTGGCGGCTCAAAGCTTTTAATGAAGAAGAGCAATGGAGTGAACCAAGAAAAGTGGTGTGGCAGAGTAGCAGGTTTGAATTGGATAATATTAGGGGAGTATGCTGGCAGGGCTTGAGTGGGACTGAACGCTGGAAAATGGTATATTTCTGTGTGTGTTAGGAGGAAGCAAGTGGGCAATGTAAAAAAAGTTGAATTTTGAGAGGTCAGGATGTATAGAATAAAGGAATGAAAATCTGTAGACACTTTGACCCACAAGGAAGCAATTATAGTAATTCAAACACAACCCCAAATTATCATTAAATCCATGCAGTATACACTCCTGGCCTCATGATTAATGCTAAAATTAAAGATGATCTTTTCGTAGGCAAGTATTCATTAAGAGACTTTTCTGTTTATTTATTAGCTCAATATTTTTTAATTGCAAAAATTAAGTAAAAAAAAATCATTACTGTCATTGTTCAGGAATATTGGGCTATATAGAACTGTTAATTGAGGATCCAGAGAGAAATCACATGTACCTGATTAGGAAAACTATGATTAGGATTTATAAAGAATGCACACATGTTCCAGGACTATACTGTGTAATATTTTAAGTGTCTGGTTTATGAAATTTATTTGGAATATAGGACTGAGGTAATGAAGTATACTTTTATGAACTATCTAGATAAAGTAAGATAAGGAAATGGTCAGGGGCTGTTATTTTCCTAATTAGGTATTCTAATAACCAAATATGCCTTTGAGCTTAATGACTGTCGAGGTGCTTTGCAACAGGATGCTTTGGAACCCTCCACTTAGGATGGGTTGTGAGGTCAATGTGGCTTTGCAGAATGAACCTTGAGGAAGATTGACCATTCAAAAAAATGCAGTTGGTGAAAATAGTGTTTTATATGGTTAGAGTGTTTTACTGTTAGTTTTTGATGTTACATTCTAGCTTTATAAAATAATATTATTTCATTCGGCATTTAGTTTGATTTGACTTAGTAACAAAGAAAAAAGGGCATGTATTCTTGTCTCAGTCCATTTCAGCTGTTATAACAAATTACCTTACCTTGTAAACAATAGAAATGTGTTGCTTACAGTTCTGAAGACTGGGAAATACAAGATTAAAGTGCCAACAGACTGGGTGTCTGGTGAGGGATCACTCTGCTTCAAACATAGTGCCTTCTTGTTGCACCCTCGCATGGTGGAAAGCGGGGAGCACTGTGTCTTCACATGGTGGAGTATGAAGGGGAGCTTCCTTCAACCTCTTTTATTAGGGTGCTCATCCCATTTATGAGGGTGGACCCTCATGACTTAATCACTTTCCAAAGGCCCCACATCTTAATATCACCAAGGGGGATTAGGTTTCAGAAGGAGTTTTGGAGGGACATACTCAGGCCATAGCAGTGCCCATGTGCAGAAGTGTGCCTAGTTGTAGATCTGTGTCCTAGACAGTATATAGTCCTGTGGAAAAGCCAGATGAAAAGCAGCTTGAAAGGAGACTTATAACATCATCTGCTTTTTCCCCCTATGATTTATAAACTGGAAATAATCATTCAACCATCCATTATTCATTCAGTAAACACTGATGGAGCAGCCATTGTAGACATTGATTGAGCACCTATGTGCCAGTCAGTGTGTTCGGTGTAATGCAAATACAAATATGGGTGAAAGAGTCTCTTGTCTGAAAGAATTTACACACTATTTGGGGATACAGACAAGATTTTAAAAGTACAAGTTGATAGATGCTTAAGTGGATATAAAATATTTTAGAAATTTAGGGATGGTTGCCTAATGTTGCTCAAATTAAGCCATTAGAAGGAAAGACACAGCTGTGGAATATGTACTACCTGGAGGAGCTTTGGCCAAAGAGTTGGTGCAGTATATAAGTTTTACAACAACCATCAAGTAGCATCATTATTGCCTTTTTATAAATAAGGAAACAGAGGTTTCCAGAGGTAAAGCAACTTGCACCAGGGCAAATGTCTACATGGGTAGAGCCAGGATTTCTATCTCAGTCCACTTCACTCCAGGGCCCACCTTGCCTGTGTTCTATGTTGATCTTAAAGGGTAAGTGGGAATTCACAAGTTAGTGCATAGAGGATAGGAAATTTTGCCTGAGAACAGAGCATGTAGAAAGGTCCTTAAATGTCAAAAAGTTTTTGAGTTTGGGTTAAAGCATTTCAAGAGAAGGGGAGCAGGAGGGAAGGAGCTTGGGGGTGGGGAGATTGTCAGTAAACAATTAAGGGCTACAATCCAGACCGAACATCCATCTGGGAGCAGAGTATTTTAGTTTAGTCTCATTTTAGAGAGGCTCACTTCTAAGGATTTTTAAAATTCAACATGGTTAAAATATAGACAAATTTAATGTATTGAACCCCAAATCATGTTTTTTGAATGTTCCAAGGCATTTTTCTCATATTAGGTCAGGATGCATATGATCATTTATAGATACCAGGCTTCTGTATATGGACCATAGTTTGACTACATGAAATTTGTTTTTGTTTGTTTCTTTGTTCTTGCCTTTATGCCTTGATGTTTTACATCATTGTGTATTCTTTGCTTTTTACATCTTTAACCCCACTGATGACATTCTCATTAGTCCTGACTAACGTATGTCAAACCACTGACCATGTTCAGGTACACAATTTGCAAGGTCATTAATTTCAGGCATATTTCATTCTTTCAACATTCCTGGGAAAGTATGAAGTAAGAGATCAGGCATAGCCTGACCAAATTCTTGCTTATATACCACAGCATCATTGCAAAGTTTAATGATTTTTTTTTTTTCTGAGATAGAATCTCCCTCTATTGCCCAGGCTGGAGTGTAGTGGTGGCGCAATCTCGGCTCACTGCAACCTCTGCCTCCTGAGTTCAAGATATTCTCCTGCCTCAGCTTCCCAAGTAGCTGGGACTACAGGCACATGCCACCACCATGCCCGGCTAATTTTTACATTTTTAGTAGAGACAGGGTTTCACCATTATTGGCCAGGCTGGTCTCAAACTCCTGACCTCATGATCTGCCCACCTCAGCCTCCCGAAGTGCTGGGATTACAGGCGTGAGCCACCACGCCCGGCCAATGGTATTTCTTAATAAACAAATTTGGGCAGCAATCAAGCCACTCAATGGTAAATGGGATTTTCCCTCTACACATTCTAAAAGTTGATTCGAACCTCTCCTGAGAATTGTTCTTCTTGATAGACTGCAGTTTCATAGTACTTCTGTGCTATCTGCAACAGGCTTCCCATTACTGGCACTCAAGGACTGGGTTCTCAGATTGCCAAGTATTGCTTAGGCTCATTACAACCATGTCACACCAATACAGTGTTGATGGTATCATAAAAGTTAATAACCACTGCATAAATGTCAGTTTTTCCAGTGGAAGTGGATACAACATTTCAATACTCAGCATTTATCAAGCATGTTTAATCATTTGCATGCACATTTAGTTATGCGTAAAATGATCTATGGAGTATTGTCAAAGAATAAAGAAGACAAAAAGTGGCTTTATATGAGAGAAGAGAGAGAGAAAAACCAGCTTAGGAACAATGAATGTTGGTTCACATTTTGGGGAAAACTGATTAGTTAGTTGGGAAAGAGGTCAAAGTAGGCAGCTTGTACTTTAGTAGGCCAACTAGGGTTATCAAAGAGAACCATCGCAGTTCTGAAGGATCTCTGAAAACCTTGAGATCTTAGTTGAGAAGTACATGTGACAAGTTGTCTCTGTGTGAGGTCAGCCACTGTCCCCTACCTTAGTAAGGCAAGGTCTGCACAATTTCTCTCCTCAGAATGCTCACATTTTAAAGTTAAAAAAAAAATTATTTTTATGTAGTCTGTGGACCTTCACTTTAGGTTATTTCATTTGTTAGGGTTTTGATTTTGACACCAACATTGATTTTCAATGGGCTCCAAACTTTCCTTACCTTTGTTAGTTGCTCCACGTTTTACAAATGCTCATCTATGTAACTAATGGTCTACCTAACTGATCTGTTTCAATGAGGTGACTTTTCGGTTCTTTGCCTCCCCTTGACTGCACTCAAGGTAAATGGCATCCCAGTCATGTCAATTGAACTATTCAGCACATTCTGCTGACAGCATCCTGGAGTGAGGACTGGGAGTCTCTTTACTTGACTCACTCTTAATTTCAGGAAAATTACAAACTTCACTTTATTATAAACTTCAGGCCTCCAGTTCTCAGCTTAGTTTACTTTAGTGAGTTTTTGTTTTCTTTTTGTTTTCAAGTCAGTTTTAAAAATCTCTAAAATGACTGAGTTTGAGGCCATGATGTTTCAAGTTATTTTAGCCTTCAATTCTGGAGCTAGGACCATTATTCATAAAAACTTTTATCCCAAAGCATTCCCCTTTACCTTCAAGGCATGCGATAATACTTCAGAATAGTGTCATTTTAGGAAATGTATCGAAAAAATTTATCAGAAAGCAATGATGCATAGGAAGAAAGCTTAATGAAATATCGCCCTATCTTGAACCATTTGTTTATTTTCTTCATGGGTAAGTTACTGATTCTATTAGAACTCAAATTGTGATTGCTTTGTAATTCATGAGGACTTTTACATCTTGATTACTGACACTAAAGGAAAGATCAAATTTGTTTTCCCAAATTATTGTTATTGTTGCCATTGTTATTGTTATTAACATACACCATTTACTGAGTGTTTGTTATTTTTCAGGCACTCTGCTGTTTTATGAGACAGGCATTAGTGTCCCCACTTACAGTTAAGGAAACTGAGGCACAGAGCAGTTCAGTGGCATGAGGTCACACAGCTGGTAAGTGACAGATCCAAGATTTGAACTCTGACTCTAAACCTTGAGCTCTTAATATTCTATTACATTTGATTTTTGCTGGTTGACTATTGTTTTGACTCTTCCACAAACTTCTATATTATTTTATGTCTCCCAACAAAGTGTATGAACAACGTATGATTCAAGGAACTTTAAAAATTGTCCCTTTTCAGATATTTTAATGGCTCTTGAAATTAAAACTCCAAAACCTCAGGATCACCATAGTTAATCAGAACTAGAAGCTCATATAGAATTGCTTTCTGCTTAATTCTGTAGGGGAAAAAAGCTGAATGGAAAGAAAGTAATTTATTGAAAAATACTGATTTCAGCCTCTGAATTTTGGCAAATCTCCTATATCTTTTAGAATTGATATTCAATAGAAGAAATGAGATTTGTGAACCTCAGTCATACGTTTGCTATGCTCTAACTACTAAGGCAGATGGGTTGACTGATGTTTATTCATTCAACAAACATTTAGTTTTTGGTGATTCTACCTTGGAGCTAGCTACAATACAAGACACTGTAAAAGGAATAAAATAACGGTTGTATCTAGGGTTCCATAATCTAAAAGAGGAAGGCATAACTGAAAGCAAATAGGTATATTTCTATAAGCAATTGCTAGTGCTTTTTTGCTGCAATTTTATTTATTTATATTTTTATGATACTTTATGTTCTAGGGTACATGTGCACAATGTGCAGGTTTGTTACATATGTATACATGTGCTGTGTTGGTGTGCTGCACCCATTAACTCATCATTTACATTAGGTATATCTCCTAATGCTCTCCCTCCCCCCATCCCCCTCCCCACAATAGGACCCGGTGTGTGATGTTCCCCTTCCTGTGTCCAAGTGATCTCATTGTTCAATTCCCACCTATGAGTGAGAACATGCGGTATTTGGTTTTCTCTTCTTGCGAGAGTTTGCTGAGAATGATGATTTCCAGCTGCATCCATGTCCCTATAAAGGACATCAACTCATCCTTTTTTACGACTACATAGAATTCCATGGTGTATATGTGCCAAATTTTCTTAATCCAGTCTGTCACTGATGGGCATTTGGGTTGATTCCAAGTCTTTGCTATTGTAAATACTGCTGCAATAAACATACATGTGCATGTGTCTTTGTAGCAGCATGACTTATAATCCTTTGGATATATCCCCAGTAATGGGATGGCTGGGTCAAATTGCATTTCTAGCTCTAGATCCTTGAGGAATCGCCACACTGTTTTCCACAATGGTTGAACTAGTTTACACTCCCACCAACAGTGTAAAAGTGTTCCTATTTCTCCACATCCTCTCCAGCACCTGTTATTTCTTGACTTTTTAATGATTGCCATTCTAACTGGAATGAGATGGTATCTCGTTATGGTTTTGATTTGCATTTCTCTGATGGCCAGTGATGATGAGCATTTTTTCATGTGTCTGTTGGCTGTATGAGTGTCTTCTTTTGAGAAGTGTCTGTTCATATCCTTTGCCCACTTTTTGATGGGGTTGTTTTTTTCTTGTAAATTTGATTGAGTTCTTTATGGGTTCTGGATATTAGCCCTTTGTCAGATGAGTAGATTGCAAAAATGTTCTCCCATTCTGTAGGTTGCCTGTTCGCTCTGATGGTAGTTTCTTTTGCTGTGCAGAAGTTCTTTAGTTTAATTAGATCCCATTTGTCAATTTTGGCTTTTGTTGCCGTTGCTTTTGGTGTTTTAGACATGAAGTCCTTGCCCATGCCTGTGTCCTGAATGGTATTACCTAGGTTTTCTTCTAGGGTTTTTATGGTTTTAGGTCTAATATTTAAGTCTCTAATCCATCTTGAATTAATTTTCGTATAAGGAGTAAGGAAAGGATCCAGTTTCAGCTTTCTACTTATGGCTAGCCAATTTTCCCAGCACCATTTATTAAATAGGGAATCCTTTTCCCATTTCTTGTTTTTGTCAGGTTAGTCAAAGATCAGATGGCTGTAGATGTGTGGTATTGTTTCTGAGGGCTCTGTTCTGTTCCATTGGTCTATATCTCTGTTTTGGTACCAGTACCCTACTGTTTTGGCTACTGTAGCCTTGTAATATAGTTTGAAGTCAGGTAGCGTGATACCTCCAGCTTTGTTCTTTTGCCTTAGGATTGTCGTGGCAATGCGGGGTCTTTTTTGGTTCCATATGAACTTTAAAGCAGTTTTTTCTAATTCTGTGAAGAAAGTCATTGGTTCCTTAATGGGGATGGCACTGAATCTATAAATTACCTTGGGCAATATGGCCATTTTCACAATATTGATTCTTCCTATCCATGAGCATGGTATATTCTTCCATTTGTTTGTGTCCTCTTTTAGTTCACTGAGCAGTGGTTTGTAGTTCTCCTTGAAGAGGTCCTTTACACCCCTTGTAAGTTGGATTCCTAGGTATTTTATTCTCTTTGAAGCTATTGTGAATGGGAGTTCATTCATGATTTAGCTCTCTGTTTGTCTGTTACTGGTGTGTAAGAATGTTTGTGATTTTTGCACATTGATTTTGTATCCTGAGACTTTGCTGAAGTTGCTATCAGCTTAAGGAGATTTTGGGCTGAGATGATGGGGTTTTCAATATATACAATCATGTCATCTGCAAACAGGGACAATTTGACTTCTTCTTTTCCTAACTGAATACCCTTGATTTCTTTCTCTTGCCTGATTGCCCTAGCCAGAACTTCCAACACTATGTTGAATAGGAGTGGTGAGAGAGGGCATCCCTGTCTTGTGCCAGTTTTCAAAGGGAATGCTTCCAGTTTTTGCCCATTCAGTATGATATTGGTTGTGGGTTTGTCATAAATAGCTCTTATTATTTTGAGATACGTTCCATCAATACCGAATTCATTGAGAGTTTTTAGCATGAAGGGCTGTTAAATTTTGTCAAAGGCCTCTTCTGCATCTATTAAGATAATCATGTGGTTTTTGTCTTTGGTTCGGTTTATATGCTGGATTACATTTATTGATTTGCGAATGTTGAACCAGCCTTGCATCCCAGGGATGAAGCCCACTTGATCATGGTGGATAAGCTTTTAGATGTGCTGCTGGATTTTGTTTGCCAGTGTTTTATTGAGGATTTTTGCATGGATGTTCATCAGAGTTATTGGTCTAAAATTCTCTTTGTGTGTGTGTGTGTGTCTCTGCCAGGCTTTGGTATCAGGATGATGTTGGCCTCATAAAATGAGCTAGGGAGGATTACCTCTTTTTCTATTGATTGGAATAGTTTCAGAAGGAATGGTACCAACTCCTCCTTGTACCTCTGATAGAATACGGCTGTGAATCCATCTGGTCCTGGACTTTTTTTGGTTGGTAGGCTATTAATTATTGCCTCAATTTCAGAGCCTGCTATTGGTCTATTCAGGGATTTAACTTCTTCCTGGTTTAGTCTTGGGAGAGTGTAATTGTCTAGGAAATTATCCATTTCCTCTAGGTTTTCTATTTTATTTGTGTAGAGGTGTTTATAGTATTCTCTGATGGTACTTTGTATTTCTGTGGGGTTGGTGGTGATATCCCTTTATCATTTTTTGTTTTGTCTATTTGATTTCTTCTCTCTTTTCTTCTTTATTAGTCTTGCTAGCGGTCTATCAATTTTGTTGATCTTTTCAAAAAACCAGCTCCTGGATTCATTGATTTTTGGAGGGTTTTTTGTGTCTCTATCTCCTTCAGTTCTGCTGTGATCTTAGTTATTTCTTGCCTTCTGCTAGCTTTTGAATGTGTTTGCTCATGCTTCCCTAGTTCTTTTGATTGTGATATTAGGGTGTCCATTTTAGATCTTTCCTGCTTTCTCTTATGGGCATTTAGTGCTATAAATTTCCCTCTACACACTGCTTTAAATATGTCCCAGAGATTCTGGTATGTTGTACCTTTGTTCTCATTGGTTTCAAAGAACATCTTTATTTCTGCCTTCATTTCATTATGTACCCAGTAGTCATTCAGGAGCAGGTTGTTCAGTTTCCATGTAGTTGAGCGGTTTTGACTGAGTTTCTTAATCCTGAGTTCTACTTTGATTGCCCTGTGGTCTGAGAGACAGTTTGTTATAATTTCTGTTCTTTTACATTTGCTGAGGAGTGCTTTACTTCCAACTATGTGGTCAATGTTGGAATAAGTGCGATATGGTGCTGAGAAGAATGTATATTCTGTTGATTTGGGGTGAAGAGTTCTGTAGATGTCTATTAGGTCTGCTTGCTGCAGAGTTGAGTTCAATTCCTGGATATCCTTGTTAACTTTCTGTCTCGTTGATCTGTCTAATGTTGACAGTGGAGTGTTAAAGTCTCTCGTTATTATTGTGTGGGAGTCTAAGTCTCTTTGTAAGTCTCTAAGGACTTGCTTTATGAATCTGGGTGCTCCTGTATTGGGTGCATATATATTTAGGATAGTTAGCTCTTCTTGTTGAATTGATCCCTTTACCATTATGTAATGGCCTTCTTTGTCTCTTTTGATCTTTCATGGTTTAAAGTCTGTTTTATCAGAGACTAGGATTGCAACCCTTGCCTTTTTTTGTTTTCCATGTGCTTGGTAGATCTTCCTCTGTTCCTTTATTTTGAGCCTATGTGTGTCTCTGCACATGAGATGGGTCTCTAGAATACAGCAAACTGATGGGTCTTGACTCTTTATCCAATTTGCCAGTCTCTGTCTTTTAATTGGAGCATTTAGCCCATTTACATTTAAGGTTAATATTGTTATGTGTGAACTTGATCCTGTCTTTATGTTGTTAACTGGTTATTTTGCTCGTTAGTTGATGCAGTTTCTTCCTAGCATCGATGGTCTTTACAATTTGGCATGTTTTTGCAGTGGCTGGTACTGGTTGTTCCTTTCCGTGTTTAGTGCTTCCTTTAGGAGCTCTTGTAGGGCAGGCCTGGTGGTGACATAATCTCTCAGCATTTGCTTGTCTGTAAAGGATTTTATTTCTCCTTCACTTATGAAACTTAGTTTGGCTGCATATGAAATTCTGTGTTGAAAATTCTTTTCTTTAAGAATGTTGAATATTGGCCCCCACTCTCTTCTGGCTTGGAGAGTTTCTGCC
Source organism: Macaca fascicularis (assembly GCF_037993035.2). Lineage (NCBI taxonomy): Eukaryota > Metazoa > Chordata > Mammalia > Primates > Cercopithecidae > Macaca > Macaca fascicularis. The sequence continues at coordinate 12,114,763 of NC_088395.1, forward strand.
GAGAGATCTGCTGTTAGTCTGATGGGCTTCCCTTTGTGTGTAACCCGACCTTTCTCTCTGGCTGCCCTTAATGTTTTTTCCTTCATTTCAACTTTGGTGAATCTGACAATTATGTGTCTTGGAGTTGCTCTTCTCGAGGAGTATCTTTGTGGCGTTCTCTGTATTTGCTGAATTTGAATGTTGGCCTGTCTTGCTAGGTTGGGGAAGTTCTCCTGGATAATATCCTGCAGAATGTTTTCCAACTTGGTTCCATTCTCCCCGCCACTTTCAGGTACACCAATCAGATGTAGATTTGGTCTTTTCACATAATCCCATATTTCTTGGAGGCTTTGCTCATTTCTTTTTACTCTTTTTTCTCTAAACTTCTCTTCTCCCTTCATTTCATTCATTTGATCTTCAATCACTGATACTCTTTCTTCCAGTTGATCGAGTCGGTTACCGAAGCTTGTGCATTTGTCACGTAGTTCTCGTGTCATGGTTTTCATCTCTATCAGGTCATTTAGGGACTTCTCTACATTGATTATTCCAGTTAGCCATTCGTCAAATCTTTTTTCAGGGTTTTTAGTTTCTTTGCACTGGGTTCGTACTTCCTCCTTTAGCTCAGAGAAGTTTGATCGTCTGAAGCCTTCTTCTCTCAACTCATCAAAGTCATTCTCCATCCAGCTTTGTTCCATTGCTGGTGAGGAGCTGCATTCCTTTGGATGGGGAGAGTCGCTCTGATGTTTAGAATTTTCAGCTTTTCTGCACTGCTTTTTCCCTATCTTTGTGGTTTTATCTACCTTTGGTCTTTGATGATGGTGACGTACAGATGGGTTTTGGTGTGGATGTCCTTTCTGTTTGTTAGTTTTCCTTCTAACAGTCAGGACCCTCAGCTGCAGGTTTGTTGGAGTTTGCTTGAGGTCCACTCCAGACTGTTTGCCTGGGTATCAGCAGCGGAGGCTGCAGAAGAGTAAATATTGCTGAAGAGCAAATGTTGCTGCCTGATCATTCCTCTGGAAGCTTCGTCTCAGAGGTGTACCTGGCCGTGTAAAGTATGAGGTGTCAGTCTGCCCCTAGTGGGGGATGTCTCTCAGTTAGGCTACTTGGGAATCAGGGACCCACTTGAGCAGGTGATATGTCTGTTCTCAGTTCTCAAACTCCGTGCTGGGAAAACCACTACTCTCTTTAAAGCTGTCCGACAGGGACATTTACATCTGCAGAGGTTTCTGCTGCCTTTTGTTTGGCTATGCCCTGTCCCCAGTGGTGCAGTCTACAGAGGCAAGCAGGCCTCCTTGAGCTGTGGTGGGCTCCACCCAGTTTGAGCTTCCCAGCTGCTTTGTTTACCTACTCAAGCCTCAGCAATGGCGGGTGCCCCTCCCCAAGCCTCGCTGCCACCTTACAGTTAGATCTCAGACTGCTGTGCCAGCAATGAGGGAGGCTCCGTGGGCGTGGGACCCTCCAAGCCAGGTGCAGGATATAATCTCCTGGTGTGCCATTTGCTAAGACCCTTGGTAAAGCGCAGTATTAGGGTGGGCATGACCGGATTTCCCAGGTGTTGTGTGTCATGGTTTCCCTTGGTTAGGAAAGGGAATTCCCTTCCCCCTTGTGCTTCCCAGGTGAGGTAATGCCTCGCCCTGCTTCGGCTCTCACTCGTTGGGCTGTACCCACTGTCCTGCACCCCACTGTCTGACACACTCCAGTGAGATGAACCCGGTATCTCAGTTGGAAATGCAGAAATCACCCATCTTCTGTGTCGCTGACACTGGGAGCTGGAGGCTGGAGCTGTTCCTATTTAGCCATCTTGGCGCCACCCTCGCAATTGCTCGTACTTATTGAATGTTTCTCTGAGCCAGGTGATATTCAGTGCTCTGTACACATAGTGTACATAGTTTGGCAATCAAGACCCTATAAAAAAAGTGCTATTTTAATCCCCATTAAGAAATTGAGGCATCAAGAGATTAAGTGACTTTCCCAGGGTAACAACTATCAGTGAAAGAGCAGGAAATTCAAATACAGCATGACCTGGAACTGGCACCCTTGATAGGGTCACAGGTGGGTGCGGTCTATTCTAGCTGAGAAGAGGACATTGAAGCTTGGTTATGAATGACAAGCTCACACTGGGAAGGCCATCCAAAGCTAAGGAAATATTTGGAAAAATAACAGAGGCAGGAAAGTAGAAAGCAAATGTTTGTTGAGCAGTTTCAGATCAACTTGATAGGAATGCCATGTGTATGATATAATGTGGTTAAAGGAGTTAAGGGTCACTTTATAGAGAGCTGCAAAGACCAAACTGAGAAAATTAATTCATAATTCATTTAGCAGATCTTGATGTCTCACTAGCCATGTGTCCATTTTATACATATCAATTCATTTATTCCTCATGATAAGGTGGTGTGTCATATAACCATTCCCATTTCACAGATTGGGAAACCAAGTATACAGAGAGATGAACTTGCCCAACATCACATAGCCAGTAAGAGATAGAGCTGGGGTTCAAATGAGGAAGCCTGGTTTCCAAGGCCATAAATATAACTGCAATGATGCCTTACTACTTAGAAGTGGAATGATGTGATCAGAGTTCAAAACCCATGAGTGAGGACCCATAAACGGGAAAGGAAGGAAAAGAAAGACAAGTGACTTGGGGAGAAGAGACCAGGTGAGGTCACTGTGTCACTCCACTGGAGAGACAGTCAATTGACGGCAGGATGGTAGCAGTGAAAAGGAGAAAGATGAATGAGGTAGGGATGGGATTTGGAAGTAGGACCTCAGAATTCAAATTCTGACCCTGTCCGTTACTGGTTACTGAGTGACCTTGGACTGGTGGATTAGCCTCTGTACTTTGATTTTCTAATTCACAAAGAGGGGAAATGCAGCAGAGCCTGGGTGAATGAATTCTATTTTGGCCCTGCTGATTGGGAGGCATCAGCAGGCCATCCATCTGGCTGGGCCCAGCAGGTCAGTTAGAAATCTGGGTCTGGAGCTCAAGAAAGAGGTCAGGCCTATAAATGTACTTAGGAGTCACCTCTAGGGATGTGAGAGTTGAAATTGCTAAGAGGGATGTCTAGAGGGGAAGAGAAATGAAGAGAAGGCGGCTGATGAAAAACCACTCACCTTTTCCTGAGAACAGGTCAGGATTGATCAGGAGATTACTAGGAGCATATTCCATTTGTCTATATTCGTTATTTGATAGTCAATGTAATTTTTAATATGTGAAACTGTCGCTGACCTCTTTTCTCACATCAGCGTTTTTTACCTGCACATGATTTATCATGAGCTTGAGGTTGTGAGTGCTGATGACGCTTATTTATTGGTCTCCATGTTTGCCATTGCTTTGGAGAAAATCACTACAGCAGCATGACCTCAACGACAGCCTCATATTACTAAGTTCATGAACAAAACCTGAAAGTAGGTTTCCCCTTCCGTATTTATGTCCCAAAGTCATTTTCCTTTATAAGCAGCATCGTATGTTGCCAGAGAAATTATGAAGCTGTTATTTGGTGTTTTATTAATGTATGCATTCCCTTAATTTAATTTGGAATTGGTAAAAGTACTATGTGACTAAAGTTGTTTGGAAGAGCAGTTGCCCCAAGCGGGCTTTGAATTGGCTTCTGTTAGTGCCTCTTTTGTTTTTCACTCTCAAGTCCCTTAGTACACATCACTGGTGTCTATCTAGACTGCCTGCTTTTGCCTAAGGCTCACCTCAGCAGGCTGCACTATTCAAAAAATAAAAATAAAGCACACAAACACAACACCAGGAAGCCTTGCAAAATCAATGTAGGTCTTTGCTGAAGGTCTTGAGGTCATTCAGTGTGAAAGTATGTGTGTGAGATGTGGGGGTCATCACATTTCACTGCAAAACTTTCCCCTAATTATCATTCAACTTTCTCTGTTTTCCAAATCCTACTCCCTCCAGTACTGCTCAAATTCCATGTCTTCTCTCCTCTTCTTTCTCTCAGCCAGCAGACTCTCCCCCACTTTTAAAAATCTTTTGATATTACGTTAGACCTCACTCGCATCCCTATTTGCAGTCTTTGTCAAAACCAACCCATATTCTTTATTATTCACCATCATTAGGAAGTCAGAGAGGATGAGTTTTAATGCTTTGACCCTGTCAGGAAAATGCTGATTTTATAATACTAAGTATTGAAATAGTACTGAGCCCCATTCAATAAATCATATACAGCAGATTCCTAACCAAAGAGCATTTATCTTTTTGTACTTTAGTGAGATTTCACTGACCTTTGCAGACAAGTTGTGTTGACTTTCTTTGGAGGCTGTTTCTGGCTTTTTGTTGTTGTTTTTGCAGCCTTCAGTAGATGGCAAGTGCTAAATTCCAAGTGTATGGAGATCTCCCCTGATCCACCATAGTGGGGAGGGAGAATAAATCTAACTCTGAAAATCTCCTTTACCCATCCTTGCACCCCCCTCTAAGCACACACAAAGCAGGAAAAAAAATAGTAATCAAACTCCTTCAAGGTTTTTTAAAAAATTATTATTATTATTATACTTTAAGTTCTAGGGTACATGTGCATAACGTGCAGGTTTGTTACATATGTATACTTGTGCCATGTTGGCATGCTGTACCCATCAACTCATCAGCACCCATCAACTTATCATTTACATCAGGTATAACTCCCAATGCAACCCCTCCCCCCTCCCCCCTCCCCATGATAGGCCCCGGTGTATGATGTTCCCCTTCCTGAGTCCAAGTGATCTCATTGTTCAGTTCCCACCTATGAGTGAGAACATGCGGTATTTGGTTTTCTGTTCTTGCAAAAGTTTGCTGAGAATGATGGTTTCCAGCTGCATCCATGTCCCTACAAAGGACACGAACTCATCCTTTTTTATGGCTGCATAGTATTCCATGGTGTATATGTGCCACATTTTCTTAATCCAGTCTGTCACTGATGGACATTTGGGTTGATTCCAAGTCTTTGCTATTGTGAATAGTGCCGCAATAAACATACGTGTGCATGTGTCTTTATAGCAGCATGATTTATAATCCTTTTGGTATATACCCAGTAATGGGATGGCTGGGTCATATGGTACTTCTAGTTCTAGATCCTTGAGGAATCGCCATACTGTTTTCCATAATGGTTGAACTAGTTTACAGTCCCACCAACAGTGTAAAAGTGTTCCTATTTCTCCACATCTTCTCCAGCACCTGTTGTTTCCTGACTTTTTAATGATTGCCATTCTAACTGGTGTGAGATGGTATCTCGTTATGGTTTTGATTTGCATTTCTCTGATGGCCAGTGATGATGAGCACTTTTTCATGTGTCTGTTGGTTTGTTTATTTGTTCAAAGATAAAAGTTAAATCTGGTTAAAAATGAGTACAAGAAATTCCAGGCCTCATCCCAGTCAGGCATTCAGTGGGTACATGAATAATGGATGGAAAGATGGCTGGATTGATGGATGAATGAATTAATGAATGAATGGATGGATGAACATACAGATGAAAGGATGGATGGATGGATGGATGGACGGACGGACGGATGGATGGATGGACGGATGGATGAATTAGTAGATGGGTGGGTGGGTGAGTAGACTGTGTAAAAGGAAGCAGTCCCCCACCTCCTGTAATGTGTGATGGTGAGAGAGGTGGGTGAGTGCTCACAGCCTGGTTATGGATGTGTGTGACCTTGCCTTTCAGATCTATTTTAGCATCAGTTTAAGAAGATGCTTCCTTTTCTTCTAGAAATTGCACCTGTAACCCTTTTTCTAGCAAATTCAGAAAGGCTGAGTAACTTTCCCAATAGCCCAGGTGGTACTGGGCTTCTACCCGTAGAAACATGGATAGAACTGTCAACCAGGGCTAATGATGGTGAATGCTTGGAGAACTGGGGAACGTTTGCAATTCCTCATGTTGCTGATTTTTATTACCCACTGCCAATTCCCCACTGGATCAGTCTACATTTTGTGATATGAACACATGATTTGTGGATATTGGGAGACTGGGAGGGATGGTAGCAAATCTAATTTGTCACTAATTGAGCCAATGTAGTTCAATCCTGTTAATTCTGTACTTTATTGAACTCTAAATCTATTCACATCTCATAAAACATTATTAATCTCTCTAGCTCTTTAAAATACAACAATATATGGCACGCTTAAGGCTTAGGAATTTGACAAAGAGCCCAAGAATAACTTTTTCTCTGAATTCATGAAAAGCATTGATTAAGCTACTTTTTGAACAAGAAATCTATAAGGAAAAAGAAAAGAAATCTTCTTTACAAACAGTAAAGCTTAAGAGAAATACTCTTAAGATTTGAGATGTAATTTTGCCTTTGAAATGCCTTTTGTATGAGAATTTTAAAATCTCTAGTTTTTTTTCTAAAGTATATTGGAAGGGTAAATGCTAAGTAAAGATTAGTGTAATTGTCTTAAACTATGCAAAAGTTTGAAGCCAGTTGTAGAAAAACAAACTAGTAAGCAAAGATATGGTATGTTGTTGGGATGGCAAGCTGATGGTTAATAGAAAATTATCATGAATGAAACAGCATTATGATTCACCAGGGAATAAGTGTAAAGTGTTTCTTGGGATGATAGTGTTTGCAGGAAAAAAAAAAAAAATAGGTTGCATTGGGATTATGTAAATAAGGGAGAGGAAGGCAGAGCCCAATCTGAAATTGTTATATTGGGGGATTGGGAATGTATTATAGATAAGGCTGTGAGCATAGTAGGCTTAGAAAGAGTCCTGGGTTGAAGTTCAAACTTTCTCAATCATTCCTGCTGAAACCTTGGCAAACTTATATAATTTATTTGCTTAGATTGCCATATATGTAAAACTGGCAAAATAATACCTACTCCAGAGAACCGCTGTGTAGATTATTAATAATGATTTAAGTATATTCCCTCCCTTTTTGCCCAGCATACCTTCTGTACATATGCCACTGCTTTTAGCACCCATTACAAATAATTTGGAGTCGGCCTCCTAGATTTGCCAAAAATGGAGCATACTTTTTTATTCTTCAGTCCCTTTTTTTTTTTTTTTTTTTTTTTTTTTTTTGAGACAGAGTCTCACTCTGTTGCACAGGCTGGAGTGCAGTGGCAGCATCTCGGCTCACTGCAAGCTCCACCTCCCGGGTTCACGCCATTCTCCTGCCTCAGCCTCTCATTAGCTGGGACTACAGGCGCCCGCCACCACGCCTGGCTATTTTTTTTGGATTTTTAGTAGAGACGGGGTTTCACCACATTCGCCAGTATGGTCTCGATCTCCTGACCTCGTGATCTGCCCACCTCGGCCTCCCAAAGTGATGGGATTACAGGCGTGAGCCACTGCCCCCGGACAGTTAGCTTCTTGATTTGCCCCTTCATTTGTTGAGGGAGGGTACCAATTACAATTTTTAGCGATTCAAATGGATGCTTTCATTATTTCCCAAAATAATATTATAATAATATCCCCTTCTCTTAAAAAGTCACCTTAAATCTTAAACGACATTTTTACTAATTCATACCAGTAGAATTGGCATTTACAAATAGGATATGAAATTATGTGGAATCTATTATCCACTCTTCTGAGACAAGTAGTTAACATGAGTAATATTTTTCATTGCCACAAAAGTGGTTGTATAATTCTCTTTTCGTGCGCTTAATTGGGGGTGGCTGTAATAATATAGTGATTCACCCTGGTTGGGAATATTGTGTTTAATTATATAATCTGATTGAAGAAAAGCTCTTTTCTTCAGATTTGAGTACAGGAATGCAGGCTAGATAAATTTGATACTCTTTCTAGAATATGTCTTTAATATTTTATATATTTAATCTTTTCCATGGCCATTTGTTATAAGAATTCTGGCACTGTTTATCATCTTATAATATCTAGAATTTTTATTTTTTATGCTTTTTTTTTTTTTTTGAGATAGGATCTTGCTCTGTCACCCAGGCTGGAGTGCAGTGGCGTGACCATAGCTCACTGCAGCCTTAAACTCCTGTGCTCAAGTGATCCTTCTGCCTCAGCCTCCCAAGTAGCTAGTTCAACAGGTACACACCACCATGCTGGGCTAATTTTTTTTTATTATTATTTTTTTAGTAGCGACAAGGTCTCATTCTGTTGCCCAGACAGGTATTGAACTCCTGGCTTCAAATGTTTTTCCCGCCTTGGCCTCCCGAAGGTCTGGGATTACAGGCATGAACCACAATGCCTGATCTTGAATTTTTAAAAGTACCTTATAATATTGACATAAAAATTCAGCCCAGAATTAGTTGAATTATACATGTGAAAACATAGGTGATAATTTTTGAGAGGAAATATTAACAAATAGTAAATAATAATAAGTAAAATTTTTACTCATTCTAATTATTTCATAGAAGTGTCACAATATTGAATTTTGGTCTGTCATCTAAGGTAGTATCAGTTCATTTAAATTATTATTTAAATTGTTCATCACAGTGGAAGCCATTATTTTTAAATATTACAGTGAAATGTGCTTAGTTTTATTTTTTAATTTTCAGTTTTTATAAATGTTGTATTATTATATATATACAGATATTTTATAATATATTTCATTATTATTGCAAATTTTTGCAAGCAGAATTATGTAATTTAAAATAATACCATCAATTTTCATTTGAAGCAGTATTTCATGTGTAAATACATATTTGATATCCATATATTGAACTTATTTTTTCCTGCTGGGGAAATCTAATTTATGAACAGTTGTTTAGCAGGAAAACTCAAAGTATTAAGGATAGATTTCACTAGATTAAATTCATGAGGGCTGATAACATAAGTTATTTCTATATCATCACTTAAAAACAGTTACAAACCCTTACACTGAGCGGTCAGCAACTTATTTTAACAACGAACCATGGTTGGAAATGAAATTGTAGATTTTACATTGATGAAGCTTTTGTTGCAATCAGCTGATGACCCTATTTAGATGTTCAGCATTCTCCATCCACTGAAGTCAACCTCTGAGCTTACTTAGGCCATAAGTAAAGGAAACTCTCAGAGAAGCATTCACTGTCTGTCATATTTCTATGAGTGAGAGGGAGGCAGAGAATGAGGCTGCTTTGTGATTTCATTTCTCATGCTAGAAGAGAGAGAAGAAATGGGGACTCCCTGGGAATTCCAACCGTGCCCAAAGGTAAAATACACAGGAGGGCCCAGGTAATTTCTTGTCACCTGCAGTGAGAACTGAAGACACTTGTCCTGGGTTCCCCACTTTCCAATAAGCAAAGACTGAAGGAAATGCTTCCAGAAAAAAAAAAAAAAGAAAGAAAGAAAAGAAAGAAAAAGAAAAAAAGTGGACCTTGAATAAGCCTTCACTGTCCAGAAGACCTGGGGGAAAAAGGGGTCATTTAAAAAACACACTTTGACCATAAACTAATTAAAACCAAATGAAAGTAAATAATTCATCTGTCTATAGGCTAAGGCTGGTCTTACTTTATGGAACCCAAAACTTCTGTAAATCGAGTAATGGAGAAATTTGCTTAAAGATGTCAGAGTTATAATATTCCCCTCATAAAGTAATGGGAAACAGCAACAACAAAAAAAAATGCAAAGCAAAAACACCATGTTTAATGAAACCAAGGAAGCAAGCTATAAAAGTTTGTCAAACTAACATCCAAAGCTACCAACGTCAATATGGAATTGTCACAATGATGTTTAGCCTAAACACAGGGGACTAGAATAAAAGGGAGAGCTCCATAAATTGGGGAGGCAGATGGGAAAGGCCCAGCAAGTGGGCCTGAAAGAGTAGGCTTTGGGTGTGGGTATCTCTGTCCCCCCTAGAGAGCCATGGTGAGGTAAGGTTGAAGGATGAGTCACTCAGACATGCAGTGTGTGCAGCAGGCCAGGCCAGCTGGTAGAGGTGCTGTGTGGAGGGGAGCAGTGGGTGGCAGTCAAGTATGCAGAAGTTTATCTCAGCCAAAGGGAAAGAAGTTTTAAAACATGAAATATTCACAAACATGCACAAATCTCCCCCACAAACCATATGCAGACCTTCTATTTGCACTGAAGATGGTGAGGAGGATAAAGAATCCTGTAAGTCCCGATGTGATCAAAAGCAAGTCACCTGGGGAGCGAGGGAGTTGATTAGTAAGGCTCCCTCTGGAGTCCTCCATAGGATTCTAAGCCTAGTCTTGAGTAGCCTAACAGCTATGATGTCGTGGGAAAACAGCAGCGAAAGCCAAGACTCTTTCGCTCAGCCAAATTGCCATTCAGTAGAAAGGCAAAAAAGAGACATTTTTGAGCATGTAACTGAATATGACATTTATGAGGTCTCTTGAAACAAAAACCTTGATTCTGAGATCTCTTCAACAAGAAATATAGAAGATTAAATGAGTATTATGTCCAGTTCAATCAAAGGTCTAACCAATTGTGTGAAGCAGGATTACAGAAGAGAATGCAAATATTGTATGTCTTCCTAATGGGTCATTAATAATTCAATAATTTATGTAGCATTAACAAAATTTCATGGCAGGAGAGGATGTGGGAAACATTCAGGGATGTGGATTTCCTCATATTTCATAGTCAGGAGTAAAAAGATACTGCCTAAAATGAATATATGAAGCAATAGAGGCTTAAATTATATTATAAATGCAATGATGAAAATCCCAGAGATAACCAGTGAGTAACATAAAACATAATATAGCAAATCGAAATTGACAATGGAGCAGGAAGGGGAGTTAAGAGGAAGCGATGTGCATTGATTTCTCTTAGAGTTGATTGTTAATAGACCCTGTCTAAAATTAGTAACACATGAAACAGATGTTTAAACATATAATACACTAATAAAGGTAACTACTAGAAGTTCAAAAAATGTATATAATTATCAGCAGCAAAACACAAAGAAAACAGATCATATAGCTGTATAATTTATGGAACAAGAAGGAGGGAGAAACATTTTCCTTTTGTTTCTTATTCCCTTTATCCTATAGGATTTGATTTTTCATTTTTTTTAATATTATGGGCCTTTTAATTTTCATAATTTAAACACGAGAGCATTTTTTTTCTAATTTTCAAATTTTAGATTTCCTTTATGGTTGTATTGGTCTTAAGTGCAAAACTTCTGGCCTGTTTTCTTGGCCAGATTTCAGAAGATAAAGCACCAGATTCATTTGTGAGAATTGTTCATAGGGGTCTAACATCTGCTTCAGTCATTGTGACCTCATCTTTATTGAAAAGGAAAGTTGTTTTGGAACTACAATAGTGGGCTGAGATAAACTGTCTCATATTTAATTAAATTTTCAAAATGTTTTTGATTAAAACTACCCTGATATGAACTGAATGTTGAAGCAGGTTAGACATTTCAAATTAACTTTGTAATAAGTTAAAAACAGGTCAAGAGACAGGAAATGAAAACTGGAGGTGAGCAAGGAAAATCTCAGAGTAGAAAAAGGTTCATGGAAAGTTGTTTTAGAATGAGCGTTTTTAAATCTATTGATTAAACCCTTGAAAAAAGGTACATAATGACAAAGCAAGATGTGTGCAAAGGAGAGAATGGCAAGAAATAAGAAAATATTTGGAGGAGATGTGCTTGCCTATAATGTGTGATTATCGGCCGGGCACGGTGGCTCACGCCCATAATCCCAGCACTTTGGGAGGCCAAGGTGGGCAGATCACAAGGTCAGGAGATGGAGACCGTCCTGGCCAACATGGTGAAACCATGTCTCTACTAAAAATACAAAGAGTAGCTGGGTGTGGTAGTATGTGCCTGTAGTCAGCTACTCGGGAGGCTGAGGTGGGAGAATAGCTTGAACTGGGAAGTCGGAGGTTGCAGTGAGCCAAGTTCGTGCAACTGTACTCCAGCGTGGTGACAGAGTGAGACTCGGTCTCAAAAAAAAAAAAAAAGTGTGACTGTGCTACAGTTCTTTCTAGAAAGCATTGCATAATGGAGAGTTCTACGAAATTTGTAGATCTTGCTGCTATTTGGAAAGCCACCATTTCTGATGACTTACTTTATTGCACCGTTGGCACAGCCCCTCCCCCGCCAATTAAAAATAGAGGAGCATGTGACTTGGTTCTTTATGCTTGAATTTCTCAGCAGCCTGTAGATAAACAGTTCGCAGACTTGGTGATTTCAGTCTTGGACATTTTTGTTTCAACTGGGGGACAACCTAGTGATGATCTCCATCATTTCAAAAAAATAGGGAATTTTTTTTTTACAGTCATCTTTCTTTCTTTTTTTTTATACTTTAAGTTCTAGGGTACACGTGCACAATGTGCAGGTTTGTTACATATGCATACATGTGCCATGTTGGTGTGCTGCAACCCATTAACTCATCATTTACATTAGGTATATCTCCTAATGCTATCCCTCTCCCCTACCCCTCCCCACAATAGGACGCGGTGTGTGATGCTCCCCTTTCTGTGTCCAAGTGTTCTCATTGTTCAGTTCCCACCTATGAGTGAGAACATGCGGTGTTTGGTTTTCTGTTCTTGCAAAAGTTTGCTGAGAATGATGGTTTCCAGCTGCATCCATGTCCCTACAAAGGACACGAACTCATCCTTTTTTATGGCTGCATAGAATTCCATGGTGTATATGTGCCACATTTTCTTAATCCAGTCTGTCACTGATGGACATTTGGGTTGATTCCAAGTCTTTGCTATTGTGAATAGTGCCACAAGAAATGTACATGTGCATGTGTCTTTATAGCAGCATGACTTATAATCCTTTGGGTATACCCCCAGTAATGGGATGACTGGGTCAAATGGTATTTCTAGTTCTAGATCCTTGAGGAATTCCCACACTGTTTTCCACAATGGTTGAACTAGTTTACAATCCCACCAACAGTGTAAAAGTGTTCCTATTTCTCCACATCCTCTCCAGCACCTGTTGTTTCCTGATTTTTTAATGATTACCATTCTAACTGGTGTGAGATGGTATCTCGTTGTGGTTTTGATTTGCATTTCTCTGATGGCGAGTGATGATGAGCATGTTTTCATGTGTCTGTTGGCTGTATGAATGTCTTCTTTTGAGAAGTGTCTATTCATATCCTTTGCCCGCTTTTTGATGGGGTTGTTTGTTTTTTTCTTGTAAATTTGATTGAGTTCTTTATAGGTTCTGGATGTTAGCCCTTTGTCAGATGAGTAGATTGCAAAAATGTTCTCCCATTCTGTAGGTTGCCTGTTCACTCTGATGGTAGTTTCTTTTGCTGTGCAGAAGCTCTTTAGTTTAATTAGATCCCAATAGGGAATATTTTAAAGTAAACTTTTTATTAAGGTGTAACATACAGAAAAACGGGCAAGTCATAAGTGGACAACTCAAGGAATTTTCATAAAGTAAGCACACACTTGCTTGCAGTTACATCCTAGAACAAGACACGTAGCATTACTAGCTCACTTGAAGCCTGTCACGCCTCCTTGGCACCACTACCCAGCCAGGGCTGATGTCTATCCTAACTTCAAACATCACAGATTAGTGTTACCTTTTTCAAACTTTAATGGAATCATATAGCATGTATTATTTTGTATTTAGTTTCTTTCACCCAACACTGTGTTTGTGAGTTTCATCAGTGTAGTGGTATGTAGGTGTAGTTCATTTATTCTCAATGTTATAGAATTCTATTGAATGAATATACAACAAATTACTTAGTCATTAAATTGTCGATGGACATTTGAGTCATTTTCAATGATGACCTATTACAAATTGTGCTGACGTGAACATCCTACTACATGCCATTTGGTAAATATGTCTGTGTATATGTGTTGGGTACATATCTAAGAGTGTAACTGTTGGGCCAAAAGGTATTTTTCTTAGGCTCAACTTTAGTATTGACTTCCAGTTTTCCCAGGTGTTAGCACCGATTCATTCTCTTACAGCAGTGTGTGAGAATTCCAACTGCATTTCCATCTCTGCTCAACACTTGCCATTCTGTATCTTTTCTTTAAAAAATTTAATGTCTTTGAAATTTTAATAGGAGGCTCTATTGTAAACATCAGTAAACCTTTTTTAACAAATTGCTTGACTTTAAAGGAAAATCATTTTTAAAAAATCACAAAATTTGTAAACCTACTGAGTTTTGTTTCTAAATATTAACTGTTCTTTCTATGTATGACCAGTCAAAATATTTGGACTCACATGTTTTGCTTGATATTTCACTGAATTCAATTCAATCCAATGTGGATATCAAAGATACATGGGATTATGAACTTAAAAATTAATGTTGAAGAATGCTTTTAGAAACTCTACAGATTATTAAAGATTAACTTACTTTGCACATATCTTTTTAATCTATTTCATCAGAAACTATTGATGGGAATGATTCACTTTTAGTTAATGTATCTTTTTCATTGTAGCCATTCTGATGAGTACACAGGGGTCTCCTATTGTGGTTTTCAGTTGCATTTCCAAAAAGGGAACATTTTAACAGCAAAAGTAGAGTATAAATGAAGAAAAAGAAATAATCCTTTCCCAAAGAGAATAGTTTGGCAACTTTTGTTGACCTACAAATTTTTATACACACATACATATCAAAAATATGAATGCTGGAAAATGACAACATAAAACTTTCCTTTTACCATATTACATGGATCTTCATTACTTTTTGACATGCCTGTGTTAATTTGTCTTTGCTGTTGTTATCTAGTTCAACATAAACTCAGGAAATGGAACCTGGGTATTCCTTTTGTTCTGGTATTTCCATTGTTATTACATTCATAATTGAAATTGGAATGAATAGGTATATACTGATTCTGTAAACCTAGAATGGAATATTCTGACCAGACTGAGAAAAGCCAGTCGATAACAGCTCATACGCCTGAGGCTCCCTGCAGGGCCAGGAAGAGATCATGGGTTGCCTGGCTTTCAGGACCAGAGACAGGGACCTTTCCTGGGCATGTGCCTCTCTGCGTGGACTCACAGGAAAGATTCTGAGCCTACCTGGACCCACCAGCATAGACAGAAATGTATCTCAGAGGAATATTCTCACTGGTAGTATCTGTCATTGACCAGCACAAGTCCACAGAGCAGTTTTTGGAAAGAACAGCTCAAGCTGATTCTAGAGGCTGTGCTCTATCAGTCAAACACTTTCTCTGCATGGATTGGCCCATCTAAGCTCACGCTGAACAAACCCTTTGGCAATTCATTATTACCCACCTACTAAACATTCTTCCCAAAAGAGTGACTTCTGCCTTGTGGAAGGCTAGAAACTCATCTCACTGGACTCACTAGCTGAAGCTCAAAATATTTGAGTTGCTCATCAGAAAGTTGTGCAGGGACAAATTTACCATGAATTATCAACTCTTAAGCTTCAGGGCTTTTCAGTTGCAGAGACCTTTTGTAATACCCTGTATCTAATGTAATTTTGCATTCATAATTTTGTGTTCATGCTCTTAAAGAGGTCTCACTTAAAATTGTATAAACTTCAGGTCCCAGCAAACCTGGATAAGCACCTGGCTTCTGATGTCTAACATCTTATTTGACTGATTTTATTCATTTGTTTATTTGTCTTTGAAAGAGAATTTAGAAATTGAATAGAGTAACAATTCTTTGTGACAGAACACTATGATTAGTTGTGAAGTGTGTTTTGATTAATGAGAATAGTGGCCACTATTCATTGAGTGCTCATTTTGCCCTAGGTACAGGTTTCAACAGGATTTCCTTAAACATTCATGACACTCGTAGGAGAAAGACACGACTACTGTATTATCCTTACTTTTCACAAGAGGGAAGTGAGCCTCAGAGGAGTTAAAGAAACTTGCCAGGATCATATTTCTAGAAAGTAATAAAGCCAGGACACTTTGCTTTTGCTAATAATGACCTACGAAAATGTTTAAATGATTTTCTATCTCAAACCTACTTAAAACATAACCTAGTACAAATTTACTAGTATCCCCCATATTAAATTTTCACCTGCCTAGTAAGTATGTTCTCTGTTGGGAAATAATTTGTCTAACCCAGGTTCATCTCATTCATGACATGTGATAAGGCTTCCAAAAAAGACAATATATTCCCATGTGAATATCAGTCATTTTCAGTGAAGGACAAATATTAAGAATACCTGAGCTGGAATACCTGCCTGCCATTGTTTCAGAGGGTATGGGAATGGCTACTCATGCTCAGGAGTGGGAGATTGGCTTGCAGCTTGATGCAGCATCGGTGCCATACTCTGCCCCCAACTCAGCCGACTTCAGGGGCAACCTACAAATCTTGACACTTATTAAAGAACTGGCTACACAAAAGTCTGAACAAAGCTGAGTTCATTTTCATGGTTTCACTTTTTTCCCCACTTTATTCGGTCTGGCAAACATTTTCCAGCATCGGACAATATAGAGTTAATCTTGAGCTTTGGATTCAGGCCAAGATGTCATTCCTTTGCTACTTAATGAAAAACTTTCCTAACTTTTTAGACTCAAGTAAGACACTGCTCCTGACAGTATAGGTCTTTTGAAAATTTAGTTCACTGTGATTTTTTTTTCAAGTAGCTGTATAATCATTAACATAAATCATTATGTTGAAGAGCACATTAAAGGAGGTGAAATAATGCTGTATAGAACTATAAAATCTATCCACTAATGTCAAGTGACAGAATAAGATGTCATTGCCTTTCTTCTCCCCACTGAAGGAACAGGGATTTAAATGTAGTGCAATTAAAGATGTTTGGGGAGAATATTAGCAAGTCTCACTTTACTGTGTGAAATGTCTACATATTGTGGGCTTCTAAGTTTGGTTTTCCCTTGATTTAATCTACATAAATGAAAAAGCCATTTGGAAAACTTACAGTATGAATAGCATGGCATTTTTCCTCTAAGGGAGAGGTAATGGGATGGTTTTTCCTTCCTGGTATTTCAGTATCTACTTAGCACATTATAGGTATGCTTTCTGCATTGAGGTTTATATCTATACTTGTAGTACTAGTGAGATACTACCTTTTTTTTTTTTTTTTTTTTTTTTTTTTTTTTTTTTTTTTTTTGAGGTAGGTCTTACTCTGTTGCCCATGCTGTAGTGCAGTGACATGATCACAGCTCACTGCAGGCTCGACCTCCTGGGCTCAAGTGATCTTCCCACCTCAGTCTCCTGAATAGCTGGGACTACAGGCACACACCACTAAGCCTGGCTAATTTTTTATATATATTTTTTAGAGACAGGGTTTCACCATGTTGCCCAGGCTGGTCTTAAACTCCTTGGCCCAAGCAATCCTCTTGCCTTGGCCTCTCAAAATGCTGGAATTTCAGGTATGAACCACTGTGCCTGGCCAAGATATGACTTTAAATATGCCTGAAGCACTTCCATGTTCTGTAGTTCTCAAAGTGGCTGCAAAGTTTTAATGAAAGTGTAGTAAATGACAAATGTTATTATATTAGGTGCCTGAGGAAAGTGGGATAAATGAGTGAATTTTCTTCCTCCAGAATGAGAGATTTTCAGGATGAGTGTGAGTAGGTGAATTATATGGCTCTTCCTCTCCAGTTTTCTTTTGGAACGAGGTTTTAGTTTCTGTCTATGAGGGAGGAATTTGCAACTTTCATATTAGTTCTTTGCTCCTAATGTATCAGGTAGTGTAGGGGCCAAGGAGAAAACTCCTTCACCCTACGAAGATTCACTGGACGTCGACTCACAAAAGGAGAAAGAATATACAGATGGATTAATGCCCACATGAGAAGGAACCTCAAAGTGATTGCCTGACTCTGCCCTGAGGTGCAGAAGCATATATACCATCTTGAGGTTACAGAAAGACTGGGGACATGGATTTTGGAAAAACAGGTTATGGGAGGGAGAAGAGGCCTGGCTAGCAAAGAGCATCTTATTGTGTAGATGAAACCTTATAGGTAGCAGCCCTCAGAGAGAATAGATGGTGAATGCTTCTTTCAGACCTTTAAGGAGTCAGACTGTTAATTTTCCCTAGATTTGGAAAACGAAGGGCCTCAGAGAAAGCCTGGCTGCATCAGTGCAGATTTCTTCTACAGAGCAAATCTCTCTTACAAAAGCCAGCTTTGCAGGGCTGCTTCTGTCTGCTGGCTCTCTGAACAACTATCTCCAAATATGTCAAAGAAATATATTTTGGGGTGAAATACTTTTATTTTCCTCAGTAGCAAACTCAAAGCCAGTATTTTAAAAAGGTGGCATTAGGGAAAGATTCTTGGCATCAGTGTCAATTTACATTTGAGTATGAGCTACATACTTGGAATGGACTGAATGTTTGTGTCTCTAAAATTCCTATGTTGAATCCTCATCCTGAAGTGATGGTATTAGGAGGTGGGGGCATTAGGAGGTAACTAGGTCACAAGGGTGGAGCCCCTGTGATGGGATAAGTGCCCTTATTAAAAGGGACCCCAGGGAGAAATCTCTTTTTGTCATGTGAGGACACACGTGACTATAACAAAAACCACTCAGTTGTACGCTTTAAAAAGGTAAACTTCTTGCTTTTTGAATTACATCTCAATAAAGCTGTTTTTAAAAAATACATGTAACCTTGTAAAATCTATGCATTTTATGGGCACATGTTCCTTTAATACATAAATGCCATTGTGCTATTAGAAAAAGCATAGCCACAGTTTGCTGGTGGCTACTGTATTGAACAGCACCAATTTAGAACATTTCCATTATCTCAGTAGGTTCTATCTGACAAGGCTGCCCGAGAAAGAAGATACTCTGTAGATAGTAGATTCTCAGAATATTCTTCTCTGCTTCTCACTACTGTTCCCTTTTAACCTTACTTCCAAGCATGTCCATTTGTTGAAATGATTGTTTTGAAATCATCTATAAGACTTGTTTCAACTCTAATAAAATTCTTCCAGAAAGCTGTAGGGGAAAGATATTTCTTTTACCTAACATCCATTTCTCCAATTCTGGCTATTCTTATTTTAAAATTTTTCCTTGGAAGCATTGGATATTTCATACTTGAGGTATTGATGTTGGAGGCATCTAATCTCATCCCAATAAAGGATACGTGCATTGTATTTAACTTTGACAAATTACCATTCTAATGATTTAAGTGCCTTCCACCTGTTGTTCAAAGGTAGGTTTACGTGACTGCTTCTTAGGCTATAGCCACATTCTGTTTCTTTCACACCATGGCCAGGCAGTCATTTATGTTCAAATGAAGTTGCGATGGTCTCCACAGCCAGCTCTAGTGAGATAAAGAAAACACTGAGTAAAACTGTCTCTATAGGTCTCAATACTTCATAGAATTAAACATATCTGTAAGTTAATATTGAATTCTTCATTGTGATTTATTTTTGAATACATACAAAATTTTAGTATCTTTGAAGACTTAATTTCATAAATAACCTCATTACAAGGAAACATTATTAAATACATTTAAAAACTCATTCTTAGCCATGAAAACACATGGAGGAAGTGTAAATGCATGTAACTAAGGTGAAAGAAGCCAATCTGAAAAAGCTGCATACTGTATGGTTCCAATTATGTGACATTCTGGAAAAGGCAACACTATAGAAAAAGCAAAAAGATTAGTGGCTGCCAGTGGTTTGGGGACAGGGAGGGATGAAGAGGAAAAGCACAAAAAAATTTTAGGGCAGTGAAACTATTTTGTACAATATTATGAAGGAGGATATATGTCATCATACATTTGTCAAAACCCATTGAATGTTCATCACAAAGAATGACCCCTAATGTAATACTTGAATGTTGGTTGATAATAATGCGTCAGTGTTCATTCATCAATTGTAACAAATGTATTACTCTGATGCCTGATGTTGATGATAGGAGAGGCTGTACCAGTATGTGTGTGTGTACACGTGTTGGGGTAGTTTTGGATCAAATTTGGTGATAACCTAAAACTGCTCTAAAACTTAGACTATTAGTTTAAAACCCTCACTCATTCAACTAAAAAGTTCTAACACATCATAACTGAATTAATATGCAATTATTCATTACTATTCAATTTAATAGTGTACCATATACAAAACAGTTATTGAATTTTATATTTTGCTTTTCCTCTAACTAAAAAAGTTATTTGAATAATAGTAAGGAATTCCAGTGTTATCAAGTAAATAAGTAGATACTTTTTCTAGTAATAGAACACTGTATATCATTGGCACAAATTATTAATATTTTCATTGGGAGAATTAGCTACTAAAGATTTTAAATTCCTTAACTATACTCAAAGGGCAAAATAAGTGACAACTAACATATATTGGATATGGTCTGTGTGCCAGGCCTTGCTAAGAATTCTACATTTAGTAACTCATTTAATCCTCAGAACTCTATAAGGTAGGTACTACTGTCCTCATCTTGCAGATAAATGTATAACCGGAACATAATCTTTAGCCTCTGTAATCTGAACCCCAACTGTGTGCAAATCAGATGGGAATTCAATTTACCCACATCCACAACAACAAGACCTAGCATTGAATAGAATCCATCATTGGCCACAGCAAACCTAATGAAACTGTAGATCATACAGCTTCCTGGGTGACTACATGTCCTGGCAATTTACTCAAGTCTTTCTGTTTCTCTGAATTGGGAGCATAGAATGAAAACAAGATGTGAGCAACCTGAACCCCACAGGCCACCTGTGAGGCACATTTAAGCCTGCTTTATGCCTTTGGAAGGCTTTGCTCCTTGATTATTTTAAACAACGTTATTAAGGTATAATTTATGTACCATGCACTCATTTTAAATATGTCAATGATTTTTAGTAAAATTACCAAGTTGTGCAAGCATCACCATGATCAGATTAAGATCCCTTTTGCTCATTTTCAGTTCATTCCTGTTCCCATCTCTATTCCCTGGCAACCACTACTCTACTTTCTGCCTCTATAGATGTGCCTCTCTGAACATTTCATCTAGATGAAATCATACAAGATATGCTCTTTCGTGATTGCCTTCTCTCATTTAGCATAATGTTTTCAAGGTTCATCCATGCCATAACATGTATCAGCACCTCATTCCTTTTTACTGCTGAATTGTATTTCTTTGAATGGATATCCCACAATTTGTTTATCAGTTCTCCAGTTTATGAGCATGTGGTGGGTTATCACTTTTTGGCTATTAGGAATAATGCTGCTATGATTCTTTTTTAACTTTCTACTGCTTTCCCAGATTATGCAATATACACACAACTTTTCATTTCTGTCTCTGCCCCCACCCCTCCTAGGTGTAGATAAGGAATAAGTTGAGACCCCAAGGCTAGCAGATATGTCTCCTATTTGGGGCAAATGATTTGTAAGTCCTTATCCAGGGTTCTTGGATGCTTAAGTTATGTATTTAGAGCAGTGACTATCTTATGTTGTATATTGTTCTGTGCTATTTGGTGACAGAGGAAATATGGTTGTTTCCATGTTGGTGGCTTCATGTCTCCAAACTGCAGGATTGCACAGTAAAGCCTCCTATATTGCCAGCTTTATGACTTGCCATTTACTTGGACTTTACAATTCTGCATAAAGACCCCACAAAATCTCAGTTCTTAAGGTGTTTTTTACCCTTCCGTTTCAAATCCCTTCCTTCAGTAAGTAATTTTACAGTTTGGTCCCTGGAAGCCTCTGAGAAGTCATTACTTACCATTAATTAAATTTAAAGAGAAAAAAATTGTGAAACCCAGGGAAAGAGAATTCAACTCTAGTTCTCTAAGCCGAAAAGGGATGGCTTCAAAAATTCAGTGCTGGGTGTCTGTAAGAACAAGTGGGGGAACCTCTACTACAAGTATTCAGAATGGAGCTATCCCTTGCTCAGTTCCTTATCATTTGATTTATGCCTCACTCAGTGTGTCAGTCCTAACGATTTTTCACTGGCTTTCCAAATAAACATTACTTCTATAACCACAACAACAGTGTAAAATATGCTGCAAAGTTTGCCCTGAAGGGAAGCATTGTCTTTTTTTATATATATTTAAACAAGGATACAGAATGCTGGAAGCTATCATCAATGCTAGATGGAGAGAATGCAATATCTGTTTCCATGATGCTGCAAATGTCATTGCTGGTAGGTCTATTAATAGCCCAGAGTGATTTTTGACCTTGGATTTATTAAATTAAAGAAACTATAAAAATAGAGATGGATAGAATGAACTAACTGATGGAAATCCAGGGCATAGTCCCCATTTAACTATTTTACCTTATGGATATTTAGCATATTATGTGGGTTGGGGGTACAGAAATATACATAAAATTAATGTTTTCTGTATAACTCCTTTCAGAATGTAAATATTACTCTCAACTTAATCTGATTGAAAATAAGAAATCTTGTCAAGTTCACGTACTCTCATTTTCTGCCCTGTTGTTTGTTTTCAAGGAACCATTGCTGTGTTCTTAACAAAGTGTCATCGTTCTTTTTTTGTTTTGTTTTGTTTTCTTTTTTCTTTTCTTTTCTTTTTTTTTTTTTTTTTTGAGATGGAGTCTTGCTCTGTTGCCCAGGCTGGAGTGTAGCGGCATGATCTCGGCTCACTGCAACCTCCACCTCCCGGGTTCAAGAGATTCTCCTGCCTCAGCCTCCTGAGTAGCTGGGATTACAGGCATGTGCCACCATGCCCAGATAATTTTTGTATTTTTAGTAGAGATGGAGTTTCACTATGTTGGTCAGGCTGGTCTCGAACTCCTGATGTCATGATCCGCCTCCCTTGGCCTCCCAAAGTGCTAGGATTACAGGCGTGAGGCACTGCGCTGGGCCACAAAGTGCCATCATTCTTTTGGAAAGCAGGGCATCCGGGGAGGGATCAGCTTTCCTCTTTCCTCATACTTACACAGTTGGTTATAGTTCATCTATTGGAGGACAAGGTTGGGGACCCTTGGTGTCTCATATGTGACATCAAAATCTCTGCCTTATTTGGTGATGACCACAATAGACAGTTAAGGCCATCCCTGGGACTTGACTGAGCCTGTGAATCACGCTTGATGGAGTTGCCCCTTCTGAGATTTTAAGTTTTGAGTTAATGCTTCTTTTCTATTTTTAATAAGATTCTTTGATTGTTCAATGTTTGCTTTTGTTTTTATGTTTGTTTCCCTGGCAGGCTTATCAAGTAGAATGTTGCAAACATAGTGGTTCAGGTACATACTGTACATACTGTACTGTACCTTCATCATTAAAGGAATTTGATATTTTAGGTATGGACCCAATTAAATGATAGCAGCCATGTATGTCTCAGTGTGAATAAGTTCATTTTGATTCTGTCCTGAATCTGGTTGGGATTAGGAGTCATTAAGACCAAACTCTGGTAATTATAAAATTTTGCAAAAGATTGGCCCACTTAGTGAGTTGAGCTTGAAAATATATGGTTCACTGGGAACATATGGGGATGCCTTAGTTGAGGGCAACCATCCATATATGTACATTGGCAAGCCTGATGTTTTCAGCTTCGTTTTTTATATCAAAACTAAACATGTAGGGGGAAAAAGATGAAAAAAAAGATTGCTGTGTCATCTCCCTTTTACTCAAATTCCAATTATGAACAAGTCTGAGTCACTATTGGTTAACAATCTTCTGAGATGTTAAGAGTAGTCATGCAGGCCAACTGATACAAATTCCTTTTTATCTTGCTCTGGGTAATTCCTGACATTTCCTTACTAGTTAAAAAGTACTTGATTGCCAAACTTTCAGTCTGTGCTACATGTTCCTCCATAGATACAGCAACCAAATCTTTGCGAAACTATTTCAAGAAATGAGTGTATTTGAGAATTATTTGGTGTTCAAACAATGTAGTTTTCTGAGAGTTATGCTTCTGCTTTATGGTTTATTTATTTTCTAGTCACTTCGGAGAAACTCAGAGACATCTGTAGCTTCTTGTATTCTATGGCTTTTTTTTTTTTTTTTTTTTTTTTTTTTTTTTTTTTTTTTTTGCTAAAATCTCAAGCCATGAAAAGAAAGAAAGAAAGAAAAAAAAAAAACCAGTAAGTGTTTCGAACCCTGCAGAACTAAAGAAAGCTCAGAGACTTTGGAAAATGATCACAGAAGTCACCCAATTTTGTTCTCATTTTGTCTCACAGTCATTACAGAAGATGAAATTTCTCTGAAAAAAAAAAATGAGTCAATGCAGTGTAATTGTTGAGTTTCATGGCCTTATCTTACAAAATAATGCAAACTGGTTATTTCTTGACCTATGTCAGACTGCGCAATCCTGACGTTGCACTTTTCTGAATCTAGCATGTAAGGTATATTTCGAAGAATACTTCTGTATTGGTTAAGAGATGGCTTTTACAAATAGCCAGAACAATGAAATTTCAGTTGGAATATTAAGGAAACCTCTGTAGGACTGCATAAGCAATAAAATTGTCAAGTGGAATAATGGGTTTGCCAACTCTGGAAAGGTTCCAGGCTCAACTTGACATCACCTCTCTGTGATAATTTAGAAACCACAGGAGCAGGCTTGCTTTAATGCAGAAGAGCAGGTGGATGAGCCACTGGGCTTTGCTGGGAATGCCAATCCTGTCTTCTCATTCCCTAAGATTTGATCGGTTAGCTTTTTCTACTCACAGGGAACAAGTTAGATGCAACTTGCTAGATGCAGTTTAAACCCAGTGATTTTCAAATATTTTGAGAAAATGACACGTTTTTGCATTATTATTTGTGTATTTTGGTCTTTGGATATATATATTTGAATATATATTTCAGAGTATATTAGGGCTTCTGTAACAAACTGGGAGGCTTAACAGAAAGATCCTCTCACAGTTATGGAGGTCAGAAGTCCCAAACCAAGTTGTTTGCAGGATTATGCTCCTTCTGAAGGCTCTAGGGAAGCATCTTTCCTTGCCTCTATCTAGCTTCTGGTAGCTCCAGGCATTTCTTGGCTTATGGCAGCATCACTCCAATCTCTGCCTCTGTCTTCACATGGTCTCCTGTGTGTTTCTTTCTGTCTACTATACCTTCTCCTCTTTCTCTCATTGGATTTAGGGCCCAGCCAGATAATCTAAGATTCAACCCATTACAGACAGCAAAGGGGACTCCATTAAATCAGTAGGTAGTAGAAGTATGTCCATTTTTTTTCTTCTAGCTTATATAGGCAATCTTAATCTTCTCTGGGTCTTTGAAAATATTAGGAAGGAAAGTCTGTCATCTAGAAACTTTCTTTATCCTACCCAACAGTAACTGGTGATTCTTTAAAAAAAATTTTTTTATTATACTTTAAGTTCTAGGGTACATGTGCATAACATTCAGGTTTGTTACATATGTATACATGTGTCATGCTGGTTTGCTGCATCCATCAACTCATCATTTGCATTAGGTATTTCTCGTAATGCTATCCCTTCCCCCTCCCCGCACCCCACCACAGGCCCTGGTGTGTGGTGTTCCCCACCATGTGTCCAAGTGTTCTCATTGTTCAATTCCCACCTATGAGTGAGAACATGCAGTGTTTGGTTTTCTGTCCTTGCGATAGTTTGCTGAGAATGATGGTTTCCAACTTCATCCATGTCCCTACAAAGGACATGAACTCATCCTTTTTATGGCTGCATAGTATTCCATGGTATATATGTGCCACATTTTCTTAATCCAGTCTATCATTGATGGACTTTTGGGTTGGTTCCAAGTCTTTGCTATTGTGAATAGTGCCACAGTAAACATATGTGTGCATGTGTCTTTATAGCAGCATGATTTATAATCCTTTTGGTATATCCCCAGTAATGGGATGGCTGGGTCAAATGGTATTTCTAGTTCTAGATCCTCGAGGAATCGCCACACTGTTTTCCACAATGGTTGAACTAGTTTACAGTCCCACCAACAGTGTAAAAGTGTTCCTATTTCTCCACATCCTCTCCAGCACCTGTTGTTTCCTGACTTTTTAGTGATCGCCATTCTAACTGGTGTGAGATGGTTTTGATTTGCATTTCTCTGATGGCCAGTAATGATGAGCATTTTTTCATGTGTCTGTTGGCTGCATAAATGTCTTCTTTTGAGAAGTGTCTGTTTGTATCCTTTGCCCACTTTTTGATGGGGTTGATTTTTTCTTGTAAATTTGTTTGAGTTCTTTGTAGATTCTGGATATTAGCCCTTTGTCAGATGAGTAGATTGCAAAAATGTTCTCCCATTCTGTAGGTTGCCTGTTCACTCTGTGGTAGTTTCTTTTGCTGTGCAGAAGCTCTTTAGTTTAATTAGATCCCCTTTGTCAGTTTTGGCTTTTGTTGCCATTGAGTAACTGGCGATTCTAAATTACATTACTAACAGGATATTTTACTCTTTGAAAATACTTGCCTCATGGGTGATACTCTTCCAAGGCCCATATGTCAAGCATTAGCTAAATGTTTGCATTTCTCTTTGAGTCCTGGGACAGACAGGCAGGGCTCACAGGGCATGGAATTTAGCAGTGGCTACATCTCAAGACCGTGTATGTCCCAAGAGATCAGCTACTAGCTGACGTGTTAAGGAGAGGGATGCCAGAAAATTCTCAGCAGCAGTGGAGGAAAGGGGAAGAGGCGTGGTACCCAGATGAAGAGTGAATAAAATGCCCCTAAGCCACCATCAGCGACCAGGTCAGCAAATCTTCATTCCCATGGCCCATACTGCCAGGGCTTTGATGAGTATATAGTATTCCACAAGTTACAGTGCCAACCAAATACAGTTGCAGTACCTATCATTAATGTTATTTGGCACTTTAAACAGCTCAGACACCCTACCTTTGAGTCACTGTTTATTCCATTGTTGTGGTGTGTGTGCATTGTAAAGAAGAACTTGACAGCCTCTTTAGGGAGTGCAGTGACAAGTTGCCAACATGACAGCCAGGAAGTGGCATCTTGCAAATAAAGAAGCAGGTGACGGCCCTGGTGTCAGCACCATGTGGTTAGAAACAGGAGAGTACATTAGGTGATGGAGAGCACTTCGGAATGAGGTCAGCTCTTCTAAGTTCCATTCAAACAACCTCTATTGCAAGTTCATTACAACCCATAAGAAACTTCATTTGCTTATGTTTAGAATCTATTAGGTGTCAGAAACTTATGTTTCCATAGCAGGGAAAAAATGAAATCTCCATTTTTTCTCAAGATAGATGAGGAATCAGATCCTCCACCCCAAAGCCCTACCCCACTGCCACACACATACACTTCTAAAATATAGTGTATTCATAAAAAGTGTGAGGAATAGTAAGGCCAACAGATCAGGAGATGATTGCCGCTGAAGAGACAGTTTGTTACAGTTCCCAAGAGGAGAGGATATATTACACCATGGTGGGGCATGTGGGAAAGCACCAGCATAGGTCAAGAGGCAGAATGAGAGGGTACAACTGTGTACAAGAGTCTTTACTTGTGGTTTTCATGGGAATGAACAGGTAAGGCAGAGTAATCAGGCTTAAGAGTGGTCAGTTTCAGTCATTTTGGCCTGCTCTGGGACGTAGGGGGTGTCCTTGGTTTTCTGGCTCCTGGCCCTGGGGTGATTAGGACAGGTGGATGGATGGTGGCCTGGAGTATGAAAGCTCCATAAAGGAGGTGGTTGGGGTGTGGGCTGTGTATTGGTTGGTTTGTATTTGAAAACTGTGCCCTCTGGAGGAAGAAGACTCCTGAGGAGAGATGGAGATGATGAGGGAGGCAGGAGTCCAGGCAAGGTGACACAAGCATATCATCCTATTATCTAAAGCGAGGTGTGTCAGGTAGATGTTAAAGCACCAAGATTATAGAAGCTAGAAACATGGTAAATATGCACACACCCACGTGCGCCCTCCGCCTACCAGCAACAACGCCATAGAGACTGATTTATTGAGGTTCAAATAGCTTCCCTTGGTTGGAGACTACTTGAAGTCTTGAAATTCTCATTGGTTGGTTGATTCCTTTCTTTCTTTACTTATTCCTCAAAGTCTAATACACATCAGCCAGGAAAGTTATACCTAGGGGCAGGCTTCCAACTCCTGACCTCACCCCTATGTGTCCTGGCCTGGAGGCCCATTGCATCCAGCTAGTGTTCTACTGAGACATGGCCCTTAATTTGATTCCATATCTTTGTAAACAGCCCATTTGAGAACACATCTGGGGCTTCCTTCCTGGAAACCAAGCTCAAGGGGGTAGATGGGAAGCAGAAACCTGAAAATGATGGTGAACATTAACCTACTTTGCAGTATGAAGGATCCTTTGCCTTTCTTTTCCACTTCTTGATGCTGAGATGTTTGGAGAGGGTGGGAGAAGGGGACCTAAAATTTGAAGCAGAAGATCTGGGTTCTAATCAGAGACTTGCACCTCCCTTCTATGGGACCTTGGGCCAGATATGCATCTCAGCCCAGGCCTTACAGCTCTAAAACATGGGTGGTTCCTGCTGGAGGGGTAGATTAGATGGTTTCAGAAAAGGCTTTGCAGATAAGATAGAGCTCTATCAGTGCCTTTCTTGATTGTGGTTCCTGGCCACATGGGTGTAGGGACAGGCAGTTGTGAAGTAGTGAACTTGTCTTCAGCACCCTTGGCTTCAGTTTTGTGGCTCCTCTTCCTACCTCACACTGTTCTGTTAACCCAGTGCTGGGGCCTTCCCACTGTCCCTCTGTTGTCTGAGCCTGTCTTTTTGGGGTCAGACCTCTTTCTATACTCCCATGATTTCCTGGCCTATATATGTCCTACTTCTCCTCCATCCCTTTGGATTCACTTGACTCCACCCATTCCATTAGGCCATTTCAGGTAGAAGGCACCTGTCCTGCCACCAGGGCAGGGGCAGGCGCAGGGGGCAACCAAGGGTGGAGAGGGCTGAAAGTTTTTGTTTTCTGTGTCTTGTCTCAAGTTTTCCAACTTATTCCTGCCTTCTCTCCTGCCATCTATTTTCTTTTTTTTTATTATTATACTTAAAGTTCTAGGGTACATGTGCACAATGTGCAGGTTTGTTACATATGAATACATGTGCCATGTTGGTGTGCTGCACCCATTAACTCATCATTTACATTAGGTATATCTCCTAATGCTCTCCCTCCTGCCTCCACACTCCCCACAATAGGACCCAGTGTGTGACGTTCCCCTTCCTGCGTCCAAGTGATCTCATTATTCAATTCCCAACTATGAGTGAGAACATGCGGTATTTGGTTTTCTGTTCTTGCCATAGTTTGCTGAGAATGATGGTTTCCAGCTGCATCCATGTCCCTACAAAGGACGCAAACTCATCCTTTTTTATGGCTGCATAGTATTCCACGGTGAATATGTGCCACATTTTCTTAATCCAGTCTGTCACTGATGGACATTTGCGTTGATTCCAAGTCTTTGCTATTGTGAATACTGCTGCAATAAACATACGTGTGCATGTGTCTTTATAGCAGCATGACTTATAATCCTTTGGGTATACCCCCAGTAATGGGATGGCTGGGTCAAATGGTATTTCTAGTTCTAGATCCTTGAGGAATCGCCACACTGTTTTCCACAATGGTTGAACTAGTTTACACTCCCACCAACAGTGTAAAAGTGTTCCTATTTCTCCACATCCTCTCCAGCACCTGTTATTTCTTAACTTTTTAATGATTGCCATTCTAACTGGGGTGAGATGGTATCTCATTGTGGTTTTGATTTGCATTTCTCTGATGGCCAGTGATGATGAACATTTTTTCATGTGTCTGTTGGCTGTATGAATGTCTTCTTTTGAGAAGTATCTGTTCATATCCTTTGCCCACTTTTTGATGGGGTTGTTTTTTTCTTGTAAATTTAATTGAGTTCTTTATAGGTTCTGGATATTAGCCCTTTGTCAGATGAGTAGATTGCAAAAATGTGCTCCCATTCTGTAGGTTGCCTGTTCACTCTGATGGTAATTTCTTTTGCTGTGCAGAAGCTCTTTAGTTTAATTAGATCCCATTTGTCAATTTTGGCTTTTGTTGCCGTTGCTTTTGGTGTTTTAGACATGAAGTCCTTGCCCATGCCTCTGTCCTGAATGGTATTATCTAGGTTTTCTTCTAGGGTTTTAATGGTTTTAGGTCTAATATTTAAGTCTCTAATCCATCTTGAATTAATTTTCATATAAGGAGTAAGGAAAGGATCCAGTTTCAGCTTTCTACTTATGGTTATCCAATTTTCCCAGCACCATTTATTAAATAGGGAATCCTTTCCCCATTTCTTGTTTTTGTCAGGTTAGTCAAAGATCAGATGGCTGTAGATGTGTGGTATTGTTTCTGAGGGCTCTGTTCTGTTCCATTGATCTATATCTCTGTTTTGGTACCAGTACCATGCTGTTTTAGTTACTGTAGCCTTGTAGTATAGTTTGAAGTCAGGTAGCGTGATGCCTCCAGCTTTGTTCTTTTGCCTTAGGATTGTCGTGGCAATGCGGGGTCTTTTTGGTTCCATATGAACTTTAAAGTAGTTTTTTCTAATTCTGTGAAGAAAGTCATTGGTTCCTTAATGGGGATGGCATTGAATCTATAAATTACCTTGGGCAGTATGGCCATTTTCACAATATTGATTCTTCCTATCCATGAGCATGGTATATTCTTCCATTTGTTTGTGTCCTCTTTTAGTTCACTGAGCAGTGGTTTGTAGTTCTCCTTGAAGAGGTCCTTTACATCCCTTGTAAGTTGGATTCCTAGGTATTTTATTCTCTTTGAAGCTATTGTGAATGGGAGTTCATTCATGATTTAGCTCTCTGTTTGTCTGTTACTGGTGTGTAAGAATGTTTGTGATTTTTGCACATTGATTTTGTATCCTGAGACTTTGCTGAAGTTGCTTATCAGCTTAAGGAGATTTTGGGCTGAGACGATGGGGTTTCTAAATATACAATCATGTCATCTGCAAACAGGGACAATTTGACTTCTTCTTTTCCTAACTGAATACCCTTGATTTCTTTCTCTTGCCTGATTGCCCTAGCCAGAACTTCCAACACTATGTTGAATAGGAGTGGTGAGAGAGAGCATCCCTGTCTTGTGCCAGTTTTCAAAGGGAATGCTTCCAGTTTTTGCCCATTCAGTATGATATTGGCTGTGGGTTTGTCATAAATAGCTCTTATTATTTTGAGATACGTCTGATCAATGCCGAATTTATTGAGAGTTTTTAGCATGAAGGGCTGTTAAATTTTGTCAAAGGCCTTTTCTGCATCTATTGAGATAATCATGTGGTTTTTGTCTTTGATTCTGTTTATATGCTGGATTACATTTATTGATTTGCGTATGTTGAACCAGCCTTGCATCCCAGGGATGAAGCCCACTTGATCATGGTGGATAAACTTTTTGATGTGCTGCTGGATTTCGTTTACCAGTATTTTATTGAGGATTTTTGCATGGATGTTCATCAGGGATATTGGTCTAAAATTCTCTTTTTTTGTTGTATCTCTGTCAGGCTTTGGTATTAGGATGATGTTGGCCCCGTAAAATGAGTTAGGGAGGATTCCCTCCTTTTCTATTGATTGGAATAGTTTCAGAAGGAATGCTACCAGCTCCTCCTTGTACCTCTGGTAGAATTCGGCTATGAATCCGTCTGGTCCTCGACTTTTTTTGGTTGGTAGGCTATTAATTATTGCCTCAATTTCAGAGCCTGCTATTGGTCTATTCAGGGATTTAACTTCTTCCTGGTTTAGTCTTGGGAGAGTGTAGTTGTCCAGAAAATTATCCATTTTTTCTAGGTTTTCTAGTTTATTTGCGTAGAGGTGTTTATAGTATTCTCTGATGGTAGTTTGTATTTCTGTGGGGTTGGTGGTGATATCCCCTTTATCATTTTTTATTGGTCTGTTTGATTCTTCTCTCTTTTCTTCTTTATTAGTCTTTCTAGTAGTCTATCAATTTTGTTGATCTTTTCAAAAAACCAGCTCCTGGATTCATTGATTTTTGGAGGGTTTTTTGTGTCTCTATCTCCTTCAGTTCTGCTGTGATCTTAGTTATTTCTTGCCTTCTGCTAGCTTTTGAATGTGTTTGCTCTTGCTTCTCTAGTTCTTTTAATTGTGATGCTAGGGTGTCAATTTTAGATCTTTCCTGCTTTCTCTTGTGGGCATTTAGTGCTATAAATTTCCTTCTACACACTGCTTTAAATGTGTCCCAGAGATTCTGGTATGTTGTATCTTTGTTCTCATTGGTTTCAAAGAACATCTTTATTTCTGCCTTCATTTCATTATGTACCCAGTAGTCATTCAGGAGCAGGTTGTTCAGTTTCCATGTAGTTGAGCGGTTTTACTGAGTTTCTTAGTCCTGAGTTCTAGTTTGATTGCACTGTGGTCTGAGAGACAGTTTGTTATAATTTCTGTTCTTTTACATTTGCTGAGGAGTGCTTTACTTCCAACTATGTGGTCAATGTTGGAATAAGTGTGATGTGGTGCTGAGAAGAATGTATATTCTGTTGATTTGGGGTGGAGATATCAATTCCTGGATATGCTTGTTGACTTTCTGTCTCGTTGATCTGTCTAATGTTGACAGTGGGGTGTTAAAGTCTCCCATTGTTATTGTATGGGAGTCTAAGTCTCTTTGTAAGTCTCTAAGGACTTGCTTTATGAATCTGGGTGATCCTGTACTGGGTGCATATATATTTAGGATAGTTAGCTCTTCTTGTTGAATTGATCCCTTTACCATTATGTAATGGCCTTCTTTGTCTCTTTTGATCTTTGATGGCTTAAAGTCTGTTTTATCAGAGACTAGGATTGCAACCCCTGTTTTTTCTTGTTTTCCATTTGCTTGGTAGATCTTCCTCCATCCCTTTATTTTGAGCCTATGTGTGTCTCTGCATGTGAGATGGGTCTCCTGAATACAGCAAACTGATGGGTCTTGACTCTTTATCCAATTTGCCAGTCTGTGTCTTTTAATTGGACCATTTAGTCCATTTACATTTAATGTTAATATTGTTATGTGTGAACTTGTTCCTGTCATTATGATATTAGCTGGTTATTTTGCTCGCTAGTTGATGCAGTTTCTTCCTAGCATCGATGGACTTTACTTTTTGACATGTTTTTGCAATGGCTGGTACCTGTTGTTCCTTTCCATGTTTAGTGCTTCCTTCAGGATCTCTTGTAGGGCAGGCCTGGTGGTGACAAAATCTCTAAGCATTTGCTTGTCTGTAAAGGATTTTATTTCTTCTTCACTTATGAAACTTAGTTTGGCTGAATATGAAATTCTGGGTTTAAAATTCTTTCCTTTAAGAATGTTGAATATTGGCCCCCACTCTCTTCTGGCTTGGAGAGTTTCTGCCGAGAGATCTGCTGTTAGTCTGATGGGCTTCCCTTTGTGTGTAACCCGACCTTTCTCTCTGGCTGCCCTTAACATTTTTTCCTTCATTTCAACTTCGGTGAATCTGACAATTATGTGTCTTGGAGTTGCTCTTCTCGAGGAGTACCTTTGTGGCGTTCTCTGTCTTTGCTGAATTTGAATGTTGGCCTGCCTTACTAGGTTGGGGAAGTTCTCCTGGATGATATCCTGCAGAGTGTTTTCCAACTTGGTTCCATTTTCCCTGTCATTTTCAGGCACACCAATCAGACGTAGATTTGGTCTTTTCACATAATCCCATATTTCTTGGAGGCTTTGTTCATTTCTTTTTACTCCTTTTTCTCTACACTTCTCTTCTCACTTCATTTCATTTATTTGATCTTCAATCGCTGATACCCTTTCTTCCCGATGATTGAGTTGGTTACTGAAGCTTGTGCATTTGTCACAAGCTTATGGTTTTCGTGTTATGGTTTTCATCTGTATCAGTCCTTTTAAGGGCTTCTCTGCATTGGTTATTCTAGTTAGCCATTCGTCAAACCTTTTTTTGAGGTTTTTACTTTCTTTGCGCTGGTTACATAGTTCTTCCTTTAGCTCTGAGAAGTTTGATTAACTGAAGCCTTCTTCTCTCAACTCGTCATTCTCCGTCCAGCTTTGTTCCATTGCTGGCAATGAACTGCATTCCTTTGGAGGGGGAGATGTGCTCTTATTTTTTGAATTTCCAGCTTTTCTGCACTGTTTTTTCCCCATCTTTGTGGTTTTATCTGCCTTTGGTCTTTGATGCTGGTGATGTACTGATGGGGTTTTGATGTGGATGTCCTTTTTGTTTGTTAGTTTTCCTTCTGACAATCAGGACTCTCAGCTGTAGGTCTGTTGGAGTTTGCTTGAGGTCCACTCCAGACCCTGTTTGCCTGGGTATCAGCAGCGGAGACTGCAGAAGATAGAATATTGCTGAACAGCGAGTGTTGCTGTCTGATTCTTGCTCTGGAAGCTTCGTCTCAGGGGTGTACCCTGCCGTGTGAGGTGTGAGGTGTCGGTCTGCCCCTAGTGGGGGATGTCTCCCAGTTAGGCTACTCGGGGGTCAGGGACCCACTTGAGCAGGCAGTCTGTCCGTTCTCAGATCTCAACATCCATGCTCGGAGATCCACTGCTCTCTTCAAAGCTGTCAGATGGGGGCATGTACCTCTGCCGAGGTTTCTGCTGCTTTTTGTTTAGCTATGACCTGTCCCCAGAGGAGGAGTCTACAGAGGCAGGCCAGCCTCCTTGAGCTGTGGTGGGCTCCACCCAATTCGAGCTTCCTAGCAGCTTTGTTTACCCCCTTAAGCCTCAGCAATGGTGGGCACCCCTCCTCCAGCCTCGCTGCCATCTTGCAGTTAGATCTCAGACTGCTGTGCTAGCAATGAGGGAGGCTCCGTGGGCGTGGGACCCTCTGGGCCAGGTGTGGGATATAATTTCCCGGTGTGCCGTTTGCTAAGACCCTTGGTAAAGCACAGTCTTAGGGTGGGAGTTACCCGATTTTCCAGGTGTTGTGTGACTCAATTTCCTTTGGCTAGGAAAAGGAATTCCCTTCCCCCTTGTGCTTCCCAGGTGAGGCAATGCCTCGCCCTGCTTCAGCTTTTGCTGGTCGGGCTGCACCCACAGACCAGCGCCAACTGTCTGACATGACCCAGTGAGATGAACCTGGTACCTCAGTTGAAAATGCAGAAATCACCCCTCTTCTGTGTCGCTCACACTGGGAGCTGGAGGCTGGAGCTGTTCCTATTCGGCCATCTTCATCTTCTTGATTTTCTACTGTGTTTTCTGCCGCCTGTAAGTCATTCCTGTGTTCTTTTATTCATTCAGTAATTCCATTCATTTGGGCTCTCTACTCAGCACTGGAGAGCGATGAATAAGCGTTGCCCTCAAGGTTTCAGATTGGCAACAAACACCTGAATAATTAATGTCCTAAAAATGTGTTTTGCCTTATGGTAGGGGTTGGGATAGAGTTGTAGAAATTCGAGGTAGGAAGCTGCTGAGCTGGCCTCGGGGTTCAGGGAACATCAGCAGAAGTAAGATTTCAGTTGGATCGTAAGATTTCAGTCTGCAGTACAAGGAAGGGTTTGCCAGGCCAAGAAAGTATGAAGTCATTTCAATGAAGGCAAAGAATATGGTCAGTCTTACAAAGGGATGGATCAGGAGTTTACTGTTGGTGGACACAGAGGATGGGACCTCGGGGCCATGGGAAGCTGATAAGAAAGGTGAGGCTGAATGATGATGAACCTCCTTGCTATCAGGAAATTGAAATGCATCCTGCAGGCTGTAGGCAACCAGTGGGATTGAACAGGGGAGTGAGAAAATTAGACAGGATCATATTAGCAAAACATAACTCTGATGGCTGCACAGAGGGTGGATTGGAGGCACAGAGACTAGTTTCAGAGTCTAGGTAGGAGTTTGCAGCAGTTGTCCAGAATAGAGATGAAAATTACATAAATAAACCAAGGCATTAGCAATTTTCATGCATTTATTCATTCATCAGAAATGATGCAGACACTGTGTATGAGCATACCCACCCAGTGGCCCCATGGTCCAGACTATGCCAGCTCAGGAAATTTGATATCTCACAAGAGCAATCCAGTCCTTGCTCTGATGGACATACAGTCTCTTAGGAGAGGGGCATTGTATCCAATGACACACGGCCAAGTGGCATGTGCATTGAAATAAATCTGCAGGGGCTGTAGGGCATTGAGCAGGGGCTTTGAACCAGTGTCACTTGAGCCAAAAGCTGAATGGGGCTGAGTGTATAGTAGCTAAGTCTTGAGGTGGCTGAAGCACAGAGGACCAGGGTAGAGGGGTACCACCCCAGCAGGGTCCACCCTGTTCTGCTTCTCTCTCTGGGTGGACTGCTGTCTAGGGTGATGGCCAGGGCAGGGAGCATAATCAAAGACCAGGCAGACACACAGACTCTGTACTTCAGGCCAGCTCCCTGGGGGCATCAGGAGACCAAGCCTCTGCTTTTCCTAGTCCATGGCTTGTACTTGCCCGGGAGCAGGTGAAACAACAGGGACATATACAACCTTGTTTTCTGATTCACATACCTGCCTAGAATTAGTGGGAGAAGAACAGAATGACTAGAAGTTCTCAAACATGAATGCTTGGTTTCTGTAAACTCCAAACTGCCTCTCCCCTGCCTTTTTGCCCTTTTTGAATGCAAATGAGGTTTCTATCCAGTTGGACCACCTCTGGGTGGGTAGTACTGCCCCTTCCCGACCCCATTCCGGCTTGCACATTGCCTACCCCAGGAGCACCCTTCACATTTCATGCTAATGAAGGTTGCCTCCTGGAACCATGGCTGCATTGCATATAATACCTTCTTGAGTTGTGGAATGAACCATCCTTAGTGGCTTCCCTAATTCCCGATTTCCACTTTGATAAGGATTTGTGGATGGCAGTGTGCAGAGAGGAGATTGGAGGCGTGGGATGGGGTGGAGGTGTAAGGAGTCCAGTTACAGGGCTTCTGTACTCGTTGGAGAGGAGTTGATGGTGCTTGGGGCAGCAGAAGTGTCGGATGGTGGCAATAACCATAAGGGAAAGGGGATGCTTCAAGGTCCTTTCAGGATGTAAAACTGATGGACTTGGTCAGGGATTAGACATGGAAGGTGAAGGAGATGATGTCAAGGTAGAACCTTAAGTCAGATGATGTTAGGAGCTAGTGAAGAGCTTTGTGGAAGGGATTTATCATGTTACTTAAAAAGGAACTAAGAGAATAAATAGGCTGAATGTACTTTCATCTTCATGCAAAACAAAATAAAAACTCTTCTTAGGAGGCTTGCATACCTGATTATACCTGTTTAGCCTCATCACTGACACCCACTAATCAGATCTCCATCTGAGTTTAGGCCCCTGTTCTCTTTCTCACCCATCCTCCTGCATGACCTTAGCATCTGTGGAGATGACACCTCTAATGCAATGACCATACATTACCAATTCTTCCATTGCAGAAGCCCTCTCTTTCTGGCACATCCCAGAGCTTGGCTTTTCCCATGGGAGACAGGAGAGCGTGGTGGTGAAGAGCTGGCTCCCTGGAGTAGACTGCCTGGGCTTGAGCAAGTGGCTACATCTCTGTGCCTCAGTTTCCTCTCCACAACACTCAGAGGCAAGTGCTAAAGGAGATGAAATATATAAAACAGTGACACTGCAACCCAAAGCTTTGGCCTGTACCATTTCAGGTAGTTGGAGATGAGTATGTACAACAGCTGACATTACCAGGAGGAAGAAAGAGACTGAATATAATATACCACCAAAGTTAGAGAAAACAACTAGTATCAATTATGTGTGCTGTATTGTTTCCAGTAAAGTGAGGCCCAGTGCTAAATTAAGAAGGGAATACAAAAATAAAAAGAATGGTTGGCAGATTACTACCTGGCGAGGCAACATGTTTTACATTTTCTGCTCTGCGCTATTTCTTTTTTCAAGTTAATAGATTCAAAACATTTAAACATGACCTATTATCTAAAAACAACATGGCTGGGTGTGGTGGCTCACACCTGTAATCCCAGCACTTTGGGAGGCTGAGGTGGGCAGATCACTTGAGTTCAGGAGTTCGAGACCAGCCTGCCCAACATGGTGAAACCCCATCTCTATTAAAAATACAAAAATTAGCCAGGCCTGGTGGCGGGTGCCTGTAGTCCCAGCTACTCCAGAGGCTGAGGCACGAGAATCACTTGAACCTGGGAGGTGGATGTTGCAGTGAGCCGAGATTGCACCACTGCACTCCAGCCTGGGAAACAGAGTGAGACTCTGTCTCAACACAAACCAAAACCCATGATATGTAATAAAAGCTATAAATTAACACCAAACTTACAAAAAGTATATAATAAATTCAGAACTAATTTAAACAGTTTCTGCCTGTCCTCCCTCTTTCCTTCCCCTTTCCTCTGCCCTGCCCTTCATCTTTACCCCATTTCATCTAGCTACTCTCTCTCTTCATCAATAGCCCCCAGAAAACAGAACTTTGTAAAATTGTATCATTTGCATTCTCTGATTTGGGGACTCTTTTCCCTTTCAAGGGGCAGTCTGCTCTATGTAAGGGCATTTTTTAAATTAAATAATCTTAAACTTTAATGTTTTAAAATTAAAATAAACCCATTTTTTTTCATTTTGATAATTCTTTAACAGTTTATGACACCATGCAAGTAATTGGAATCATGCTGGTCTGTCTCCAAACAAGGTTTAAGAATCCTGTTTTAGAGCATGGGTTATATCATTTAACTAACTCAGGCCTCCTTTTTGTCTGAATTGATTTCAAATTAAATGCAATACATGTATATTTGAGACTTGAGCTAGATACTGTTTCAACACTGGAGACACAAAAATCAAAACTTCTGAATAGAAGATGTGTAGTTTAGAATGGGAAATAATTCAAATGCATAATTATACAATACAAATGCACATGTAAGAAGTGTTATAGGTCTATATAAAATACCAAGGTGGCCAATAACCATGCCTGTAGCATTCTGGGAAGACTTCATGGAGGAGGTGGTGTTTAATCTGGTTCTTGAAAGGTAAGTAGGGATTCAACAGTTGGAGAGAAATAGTGAGAGTCTCATAGTCAGTGGAAATTGCCATTATAAAGAAGTGCCCTGAAGTACAAGATACATGATGGGTCAAGGAACATAGTTTGATGTGGGTATGACTAGAGATCAGTAAGGAAGACTGAGGCCAAGTTCAGACAGGCCTAGTTCCTAGGCCAAAGAGTTTGGACTTAGTCACTAGTGGTAATCTAAATCATCAATTCTGAGTAGTGACTTTCCTCCTCTATTATGTAGAAATATGTATAATATATATGTATTTTATGTGTCATATGTATATATGCTTTTTGCCTCCTCGCCAATACTTAATGGCTCTTTTTTTTATTAGACTGAACTTTTGCATGTGAGCTTTCTAGTATTGAGCAAAAGCTCTTTCATTCATCATAATTTTCCAATTTTTTAAGAAAAATCTATTCTGCTCAGTAACAAACACAATTCACAAAGAGAATGTCTACAGGGAATTTGCTTCCAATTGGTCACTTCATTTAAAGTTTTTGAACTGGGGCCAGGTGTAGTGGCTCATACCTGTAACCCCAGCACTTTGGGAGACCGAGGCAGGAGGATCACTTCAACCCAGGAGTTTAAGACCAGCCTGGGCAACCCAGTGAGACCCCATTTCTGCAAAAATAAATAAATAAATAACAAATAAATAAAATTTTTGAACTGGGAAAGCAGATGAAGAAATGTAACAAAAAGCAAAAGCCCCATCAATTTGGAGTTATTCTAGCTATTTCACCCAGAAGGCTCATGTCATTACTCTCAGGGAAATGCACTGTCCCTCTGTGCTTGGCCTTGACCAGATGGAGGAGAAAAGCTTGCTGGGGGCAACAAAACAAACCCAAAGGCAGTGCTTCCTAGAGCTGCCTGTAGCCCCAGGGCAGTATCTCTCTCCAAGATTCAGCCTTCCTGCTGCAAAAATCTGCTCATGTGCAAAAGGCAGCGGTTTGGCAGATGCTTACAAAATGTTATAACTGTTCCAAAGATAAAAGTATTACATGAGAAGAAAGGAAGGATTCTGGTGAACCCTGGCCTGTAGTTGTAATTCTCAAAGTTTTGGTCAGTGGGACAGCTGGCCTTTGTAAAAATTGCTAGAACCCAAACTTTCTTCCTTAAACATATTTTAATATTTGCTTCTCAATTGCTTATCTTCATGGACTTTATCATTAAGAATATTTGGAACCCAGAAAGCATCTGTATCTTCAGTGAGACATAAAAATAGACCCAGTCTACTATGCCGTCCAGGGAATCTTATTAACAAGCAAGTGATATAGTAGTATATTTCTCTCTCCTGATTAAGTGTGCTTCCTATTATTGGATAGGGAATGCAGAAATAGATGGCTTCTCTTTTTGCCGTGACTACCAGGAAACCTGTAGTTTTATTTAACATTAAATTGCCATATACTAGCTATCTTCAGCCTAGGTTTTCTTATGAAATTATGTCACTGCCTTCTCTATTTGAACTTTGCATACTTGTTTGTTTTAATGGTTTTTGTAGTATCCGTATTTTTGAGTATAAATCATCCAAATGACATTTATATTTCCCAAAAAAATCACAATAGGAATTGGCTACCCATATGGCATAACCTGATGTGTATCTCCTGACCCGACCATAGCCCATCCAGTTTATCTGGTCACCATTAAGTCTGAGAATTATGGTGGCCCAAGAGGTGGGTAGAATGACAAGAAGAGAAGAAAAAGCATGGGGAGTAGAGGTGGAATGTCCCTCATCAACCCTTATTTTCTAAACTGATTTACTTGTGGCTTAAAAAACTGAGCACGAAATTCCTACATGAAGAGTTTCTTTTGGTTTCATTTTAATATGAGTATTTCAAAGATTTCTTTGCCTTCAACTTGTTAGAATGTCATGACAATAATGATTGCAATCATTTAAAAAGTCTTTATTATGCTATAGGCAACCTCCAAATCTGCACAATGGTAGTTTCTGGGGAGATTAAATGTGCTACAGTATGCTAAATACTTAGAACAGTGGCTGACACGTGAGATTAATAAATATGCCTATGAAGATGGTAAAGAATAAATATGAATAGAGTAGCCACATGTAGCAAATAAAAATACAGGATGCACAGTTCGATTTGAATTTCAGATAAACAACAAACAATGTTTAGTGTAAGTATGGACCCTGCAATTCTGGGGACATAACTTACACGAAAAACTATTATCCCATGCAGCATTTGGGACATACTTATTCTAAAAATTATTATCCCATGCAATGGTTAAGATATAACTATATCAAAAAAATTGTTTATCTGAAATTCATATTTAACTGGGCATTCTGTCCTTTATCAAACAACTCTAAATGTGAATACATGTAGAATGATAGCTTCTGATAAGCACTGAGATACTTCCAGGAAACCAGCCCTGCTCCTCTGCAGAGAGGACTCACCCAATCATCATCTCCTGTGCTTATCCAGAAGTCTGGGCTCCATCAGTGTTTCTCGATTTGATTCAGATTTCCTTCTCTATAGTCAATTTAATGTCAGCCATGGGCAGCTTCCCGGTGTTGGACATTCGCTAACTTTCAGAAGCTGCTGGAAACCTGTCAGCCTTACTCTGGTCTTTCCCAACCTTGGCTGAACAAAAGCATTACCTGAGAATCTTTTACACCGGGGCCTATCATGGGGAGGGGGGAGGGGGAAGGGATTGCATTGGGAGTTATACCTGATGTAAATGACGAGTTGATGGGTGCAGCACACCAACATGGCACAAGTATACATATGTAACAAACCTGCACGTTATGCACATGTACCCTACAACTTAAAGTATAATAATAATAAATAAATTTAAAAAAAAAAATAAAAAATAAAAAATAAAAAAAATAAAAATCCTGATACCCAGGTCACATTCCAGACCAATTACATCAGAATCTCAGCAATGAGGCCAGGTATGGGTATTTTTAATGCTTTCCATGTTAATTCCAGTGAATGCCTGTGATGAGAGCTGTAGCCTAACCTTACAGGCCCTCTGAAGCCTTGGCTGAAGCAGGGATGCCAGCTCCTCCCAGGACCTGCTGGAATGTTCCTCCTTGTGTTCTATGCCACCTGTCACCATCCCTACTAGCAGTATTTCCTCATCTTCCAAAGTAGCAGGGTTTGATTCCTGATAATGCTGCTGAGACCAGGCGTGCTGGGTTCTCTGAGCAGAGTGTGTCGAGGCTATTGCCTTTTGCTATACAGTTTCTGTATATTGGGCCTCCAGGTTAATTAGGTTTCTAGAAGGATCCTAGGAAGATGACATGTCTTTTTCCTTTTTGTCACGTACTGACAGAGCTGGCCTCCTTTTCAACTGGGTTTGAGGCATTTCCTCAGAGGAGAGTGAGCTCTGAGTTGTAGAAGTATCTGGGTATGATTCAATCCAAGCAACAATCCTGAGGTACTGCAGGGCCTAACACCATCTTTCTGGGACTGGGTCCTCAGGACAAGTAAGGACCAAACCCTGGTTTCTAGTGACACAATGGAGCTAAGAAGTCCTTTAGAACTTTGGGGAACAGCACCACTGACTTCTTTCTTCTTGCCACCTCACCAGTTACAGGATAGTTTCCTTGTGTTTTGGTCTTCATCAGGTATGAAGTTTAAAAACCTTGTTTAACTTAGCCCTTGATTTGTGAAGTCAAGTGTATAATCACAATATGCACAACCTAATGTTTTCGCAAGGAAGGTTGATCACCCGGTTTGCACTGTGTGTTCTCTTGATTGAAGTTCTAACCGACTGCTTAGTGGAAAGGAAATAATTCATTTTGCAGAGAGAATATTACATTTCACATGCTTTAACCTGGGTGTTTAAAAATTCAAATTCTCCTATGACACTGCACTCCCTTTTTTGCATTTTAATTATTCTGGAGCTGTAAAGAGAGTTCAGGCATTAAGTAATAATCAGATGCTGAATGCCTAAACTCTACAGAGTGGTTGCTTTTAAAAACCTCAATCCCAGATAATAAATAGTGGGAGTTTATCAAGGCAAGTGGCATATACTTTTCCTGTGTTTTGATTCAGATGTGTAACAATTTCTACCTGCTGGTTTAAATTGGCCCAGAGAACACCTTTTGTGTTAAGCCCACTCACTGCTAGAAGGAACCAGCATCAATCTGACAATAGAATAATATTATCTCCCAACTAAACAAAGAAAGAAGCCAATAATCCAAAGCCCAAACTGTGTGGTCTCCTGCTATTTTTAGAACTTGAGGGGAAAAGAATCCTCTTTATTGTAAAAATGATCCAATTAAGTACGAAGTTAGTCACTGGGAAACACAGCGTTTTCTCTGCACACCATTTTGGAAGACCAGCATTCCTTTTATTAAAGCAGAAAATGAAGCCCGCAAAGCTGTCCGCCTTTTAAAGGGGGAACAGAGGGTTCTGGATTCACTTGGTTACCTGCATTGCAAATGTCAGTTGGCAGTTCTGGCAGGCTGCATCACCAGTTGCATGAAGTTGCAGAAGTAGCTTGACCTCATCATACTAAGATTACAGAAAACTTCCATCCTAACTCTGACTTAGCTCTCCCTGAATTTCCCCAAAGCCTTAAATTCAGTTTGCCTTTCTTTAGGTCTCCTGGATTTCCCAAATGAGAGCTCTGTAGGTTTTCTGCAGCGAAATTATTCTAATTTAACAATAAAGTTGCTGTGCCTAAGTAGATTCATATTTTTGGACAGATTTAAGGAAAACAAAGGTGAGCATTTATAAATCTTTATCCAACTAGGAGCTGTTGATAAGTTTAGGAGTCAGGCTTCCCATTCGAAAAGATATTATGTTACAGAATTTTAGACCCTAAATTTTGAGACTAGAAAGAAACAAGACTTTCTTTGAGCCCCAAATTAGAAAGCATAACTTAAAATGGCAAATCATTTCCCCAAAGCCTATATGATCCATGCCAGAATTATCGATGTTGAGCTTGGACTAACTCCCTAGCCCCGCCAGGTCCCTCACTTCCTGGCCAGCTCTGCTTGTTTCTCACTAGGGTGAGGCAAGTCAGCTGCTCATCTGGGGAGCAAAACTTAAGGGATACCAAATACGCTGTAATCAAGATAAATAATATTGGAAGGCAATCCTTTAAAAAATCAAAATGTATGCAAAAAAGTCCAAGATGAACAAAACCTTACTTGCCATTTAAAGAAAGGCAGGATCCAAGAGGGCTAAGATGAGGGTGAGGGTAGGAAGGCAGGGCCATGCAAGTGCAGGGTCAGATCCTATCTTTATATAAAACCTTGGCATTTTGACAGTTGATGGGTGGTGCTGTTTCTTGGGGGACAGTATGCATCCAGCTGGCAGTTTGGGTAGTCACATCACCTGTGCCTCCAAATAGAACAAATATCTCTATCCTCCATTCCTAGCATATCACTTAGTTCTGCTTTGTTTCCCATTAGTTACCCATTCTCCCCCATTCTACTCTAAGCCCCTAAAACACAAGGATCTTGCCATACTTACCTCTGAATCCTCAGAACCTAGCAGAGTGTCTGGCTCTGGTTTGTGATATACTTCCCTTTCTGTTTCATTGGTCTTAGAATCATCTTCCAGCCTCTGGCTGTCCAATCCCGACCTATTGTCTTCTAGACTTGGCTTGTCCATTTGCAGTGACATCTGTAGGACTGGTAGGAATTACCATCTTCACGAGTGAGCCAAATGAATGGAAACAGTCTGCAAAGCAGGATGGTTGGCTTGCAGATTATCTACCCTGACCACAGACATAGTTGGATTATTAG
This sequence comes from Macaca fascicularis, assembly GCF_037993035.2. Lineage (NCBI taxonomy): Eukaryota > Metazoa > Chordata > Mammalia > Primates > Cercopithecidae > Macaca > Macaca fascicularis. The sequence continues at coordinate 12,158,912 of NC_088395.1, forward strand.
TTACCTATTGCTGTACAACAAATTATACTAATTTAGTGACTTAAACAACTCAATTTATAATCACACAGTTTTTCTAAGTCAGAAGTGTATGTCGTGACAGGGCTGGATTCTCTAAGGGTTTTACCAAGCTAAAATCAAGGTATCAAGCCAGGCTCATGTCTAGAGCCTGGGTGCTCTTCCAGACTCAGTTTGTCGGCAGAATTCAGTTCCTTGCAGTTGCAGGACTGAGGTCCTGATACTCTTGACATGTGTCCCCTTCATCTGCAAGCCCACAGTGGTACATTGAATCCTTCTCATGCTTCCAGTCCCTCTGACTACTTCTTCTGCATTAGTTTTCTGCCTTTAAGGGCTTGTGTGATTATTAATACATTGTATAATACCCATATAATCTGGGATAATCTCCCCGTTTTAAGGTCAGCTGATCAATAACCTTCATTATGCCTAAAAGTCTCTTGCTATCCAACAATACCACAGACATGACACTAGAAGGTCAAGGTCATTGGGGGCCTAAGTTGTCCCCACCACAGCTGGCAATTCTGAAGGCATTCACATAAAGAAAGCAGATCATTTGATGTTCCTGTTGGAATTTCAAGGCCCAGCCATCCGTAGCTGCTTCTCAGCTTTTCTCCCCAACCTATTTGGGAAGATGGGAGGGAGTCAGCTGATTAGAATCACAGAGCTATTTCTGATGGGTCTGAAATCCCTCTTGTGGAATTCTTGTCGTTTTCTGGGACTTTGGCAGAAATATTTCTTTGGGAAATGGGGAAAGGCATCCTGAATTCTAAGACCGTGAGCCCCATCTGCTCAGGAGGTGTGATCTATCATTCATTCCTGTGTTCCTCGATGGTAGGGCCGAGCATGGCCCATGGGAGGCACTCTGGAAATGTTGACTGGAATAAACGAATGGATACATGAATTGATCCATCCTGAGCATCTTCTATTAGGAGTTTTTGAACTGATATTTATAGTCACCATTTCCTACCAGCTGTTTCCATATACCCCTAAATGCTGGGAGGCCTCATTCAATTGTCCGGGCTCCCTGTAAGCAATCATAGTCATAAAAACCTTGCTTCCCTTCTGAGAAAGCTGGATGGAACATTTGCCTGAAAATTTTCCCTCCTAATCATTGGTGCTAACATATGCATCTGTTTCTCCTTCCCTATCACCACTCATGGTCCACAGGCTTATACTAATGGCTTCACATGTCTGTGCTATGATTAGAAAGTGAATTTGTATACTTAGGTCTGGTGTTGAGTCCCAGAATCTACTAGATGTTATTTTTTAACCTGTCGATTTACTATTTGTGAAATCTGTTAACCATATTTTAAATTTCCCATTGACTCCTAGCATGAGATTTACATAACTTGATATTTATTTCCATACTATCAATGTGTGCACGTGTGTGGGCATGAGCACATACACACACACACACACACACACACATACACACACACTCATTCACCCGCACACAGTTTCTTTATCCATGGAAGGAAAATTGGCTACAGTTTCAGAGTAACTCATAGAGGGTAATATTGCCCAGCAATTTTATGCTTGGTTTTATACTAGATTTTTTCTTTGTTTTTTAATGTCATTGTGTGCACCTGAAATAAAATAAGAAGAAGAATAAGAATAAGCAACCCCAAGTAACTGAATCCAGAAAAAATCTGGAGACTTGTGTCAAGCTTGGTTGGCAGATGTGAAAATTCTGACCATTTGAAAGATATTCCCTTTGCCATATGTTATTTATTGGGTGAATTAGAATTTACCAATTATTATTTTGCTTATAACTTAGTCTCCTATGAGTTTGGTTAGTGTAACTTTCCAGAGATCTGCATAAGCCCTGGTTAAAGTGACCAAATAGAGTTTCTTGATCTGCAGGACTGAGTAGAACTCCTTGGACCTGAGTGATGACAGTCTGCATTTCCCAAAGAAATATTCTGCCAAAGTTCCTAAGTACTTCCTCCCAATGGGGTGCTTGCTGCTCCCCCAGGGTCTCAGTCAACCTCAGTCATCTCACTCCCTGTAACAAAGGTCTCAGGAAAATGCTCCTGCTGTATACAGATGCATGTTTTCCAAACTCACAGGTTGTGAAATAAGGTTAAGAAAAAGCCCTCACAGACCACACTGAGATTCTGCCCTGCATATCTAAACACAAAAGCACATAGGGTAACACAGCCATGCAAATTTAACCCCCAAACCAGGCTAGAAAGTTGGGGCAATTTTAAGGGGGGAAGAAAAACCACCATAACAACGTTGTCTTTGCAACTCAGTCAAATGTGAACCGTACGTGAGGGGAGAAATGTAAAATTAAATGTACCAGGAAAAATGTTTTCCTGCACTGCCGGTAACAGGTAATCAGATGGGATGTTGGCCGTGGCCTGGTAGCTACATGTTATTATGCTATCACATACTTTGGACAGTGGGTTTCATGAAGGTTGTGTTTAGCGTCATGGAACAGAGATGAATTAAAGCCCCAGTGCCTGTTTTCTTGGATTCTTTCGAATGAAGGACTGCAGAGCCATTACTTCTCAGCATAAAGCTGACACACCACAATGCATCTGGTGGTCATTTTTCCCAGTCTTGAAAGTTGCTGATTGAAAGAGAAAAGAGCAGCATGACATTCTGCTCACCCAACATCATGATCACTCAGAGTATCTCCCTGGTTGCAGATGAGAGCTCACAAAAGGTGCTTCTTTTAACACCAGACAATCACAACGTTTCATGTGTGTGTGACCGTGTGGATGAGATGTTGGCTAGAAGTCACAATGCTCGCAGAAGTGCAGCGGGTGCTGGCAGTGAAATGTAAGCTAGCCCTGTAATAAAAGCTCCTGGGAATGCAGAGGATGCCTTGGCATTAGGCATTCTCCTCGTGTTTCACATAAATGCATCCTGTTCTCAGGAGCCGATGAGCAGTGCATTTGCACTGGCTCATTCAAATTGAATGTTGGTAAAAGGAGAGTCCTGAGCAAACAGAACAGTCTGGCATCTTTGAAGGCAGGAGCAAGGTTAAGCTATCGGTCGCGTTCTCTGCTGTTTATTAGATGTTATTTGCTGGCCTCAGTGTGCACCCAAGGTACGTTGCAAAGAGGCACCGATGGGGGCGACTGATGCTTGCATGGCACCCATGTAATTTTGCCTGGGCTCTTTTGGTCAATAAAGTTCAAGGCTTCATTTGTGGTTTCACCTGTTGTCTTCAAGCCTGCCAGGGATAATGTTTTGCTGGAAGAGAAAACTCCTCTGGAGAGGCAGTTGGTATTGTATATTTTTTGTTGTTCTTCTTTTTCAAGGCTACAGCTTTAACTTTGTCACAGCAAGGGTGAGGAGAGTGAGCCTGTAGAGAGCTTTTCGCAATGTGCTTTTTCAATTAGTTTTAACAGGAGTGAAGCATCACTAGCAGCAGTGCTTGCTTGCTCTCTAGTCATGTGCTATGGGGAATAAAGACTCTGTAGGGCAGTGAACCCGAACTTGGCCTATTCATCCTACTGCATTGCGTGATTGCATGGAGTGAAGTCAAATGCCACTTGGGGGTGAAGAGCACTCATCATCTTGCATTCCTGCTGGATATATTAGGAAGGACCCTTCACAGAATCCAGTATTTCAAAGGTAAACCATGAAGTGTGTGCTGTGTGTAGGAACATGTAAGCTGAGGGGAGACTGCATGGAGAAAGAGGGAGTTATATTTCACTTTTGGGAGGATGATGTATGTCTTAGATTTTCTTGGTCAATGGATCAGTAGAGAAAGGGAGAGATTTTGTCTTGCTGCTGCTGACTTATAGGCCAGAAGTTACTTTTCCACATAGGCCAGAAGTTACTTTTCCACATGGTATCTTTTCTTGTCCCCAAGTACTCAGAACTTTTTATTGTACTGTAACAAAGGTCTTGTTGTACTTATTGTGCTTCTGTCCCTGAAACAACACCCTGTGGTAAAAAGCAAAGTTTTGACCACAGAAATGAATTAGTACATTCTTTGCTGCCTGTATGTTCTTTTAGGGGAAATCTCATCTTAAGAATGCATTTGGTGTTTTGAAGTAGTGGTTCTAATTGTTTACTTTCCCAAAATCTAGTAAGAAATTGCTTTCAGAGACACAAAAGCCCTGCAAAATGTGACTTTTGCCTTAGACTCCTTTCTAAAGATATATAGTTTACCACATTCCTTAGGGGGCAATCTTGAGGAGAGGGTGAAGCTCTAAGTTAAAACATGTCAACCACTTAATGAAATTTAGTACTATCTTTTGTAAATGATTTTTACATGTGTTAGGTTTAAATCAAGACTCTCTGAAGCAAGCAATATCTTTGGCAATATAAATTCTGTGCAAGTAATTGATGAATTTTGTGACTATAAACTTAACTTGTGTCTGCTAAATCTCTTGTCCACCTCTTTGAGCTCTTTTACATGCTGCATTAAAAATAGAAGGATAGGTTTTAATTAAACTAGGTATTGGATTTGCCCTCAGGGAGCTGAAGTGCAGTTATGTGGACATGTGAGTCCATGGTTTCCAATACACTTATCATATAAATTGCAATTTAAAAATAAGTCTGCTGCTCTTTAGATCTTCGAGGTATTTTCTTTTATCACCCTGTACAACAGAATCTACTGAATATCTGTTTCAATGACCACCCAATTGAATAGATACATGATAATTTATGTTATAAAATATATTTTATATATATATCCATTTTATTGATATGTTCCCGTGTGTGTGTGTGTGTGTGTGTGTTTGTGCGCGCGCACACACGCGCACATCTTTCAGAGGGCTTTTTCAAACATTAGATTGAGAGCAAGGCAATTTGTCAGCAGCAGAGTTAACAAAACAGAATAAAGCATTCTTGGCATATAAATATTGGCTCTCAAAAAGAAGAGAGATGTTCAAGTATGCATCATTCAATGGTATTTCACTTGAGAAACAATGCTGGTGATTACTCAAGGATTCATTATGTCATGAGTGTAGATTGACACATAGATTGATGTTTCAGCACCAAAACCTGTGCTTCTGATCTGACAATGAGAAGCTGGGAATAGGGACAAAAATTTTGAGGAGAGAACGCAAAGTCTCTGGGGGGAATCAGTATTGGAAGTTTTAGCTTCTAATGGATTCCACTCTGGTACTAGGGCTCAACTGTAATGGTAACTTGGTAGGAAAAATGATTTTGATTGATAACACATTCTTCAATTGTTCTGAGCCCATAAAAGCATATCTTTTCCACTCTGTTTTGATTATTTAATGTTTTGTTTAAGGTACCAGTTAGGTTCTCCCAAGAAATAATTTTTTGTGAGTTTTTCAAGGTATGAATACACAGTTTATGGCAAAATGTCAAAGTAAAAAGCAAATGCTTCATAAAATATGTTACTAAATTTTCAGAAATACAGCTTTGCCGAATGAGTACTGAGTTTAGAAAAGGACAAGCTCAAAGGGCAAAGCAGAAGAGGACTCGTACCAGTTTTTCTTCATTTTCAATTGAAATTGGAGTGTTATTATCTTCTTACCTTCACTTAGAGTATGTACAGCTGCATGACAGTAGAAAAGAGAGAAAATAAGCTGGGCCTTAGTTCCAGAATATTTCAGCTAACTTGGATGAGCCATTTAGTTTCTGTCATGTGAACTATTTTGCTTGAACTAAATCAAGTATCTGTTCCACCCGTGAAAGGTGTCCAGAGCCCCACTGGGACTGCAAGTTGCTGCAATAATCATTTCTTTGAGGACCCGACCTTGCCTTGCCTGTTAAAACACCTGGGAAGAGTTCTGTGATACTGGAAGTCAGAAACGCCTGTGCTTGATTTATTTCCTAACGTGATTGATCAAAGCAATTGTGATATCTTATATTTACAGAGCAGCCTTTTGTGAAGAGCCCGGAGTGATTTTTGGACATTATCTAATTATCAGAACAGCACAGGGAAATAGAGAACTCAGTCTCTCCACTGTACGGTTGAGATGACAGACAGACAGAGAGGTAAAGCAATTTATCTGAGATGATTCAGAAAAATGCTCACATACAGCTAGAAAATGAGCCAAGGTGAGTTATATGGATGAGTCTGGGGGCTTCTGACTCTAAAGCCCAGTTGGCTCTCAGGGTGACCTCCAGAGTCCTCAGCCAAAGAGGAATATATTCTATACAAACTTTAAGGACCCCATCCCAACAATTTGTGGTTATAGGATTCCAGTGATCTGTCTGACATCTGTGATGATCAACTGGTGTGAAAGCAATGAAAGACATGCCTGTGGGCTGCAAAACTGGGGTCACAGAATTAGTGAATGTCACTGGAGGTCTTTACAGCCTATACAGAAAGCAACAGGCCATATGATTTCCTCATGTTTAGACTTGAAAAATATTTCAACCCTATCCAGAGGCCTGTGAACTGTAGAGGAGAAAATCAGGATGGTTTCTCACCCTTGATATAGGAACTATGAAACTGACTGTAAGGAAACATGCTTCCTTCAGTGTTTCAACTTTTATGTATTAAGGCAGGCCAAGTTTGCTCAAAGTTGATTAAAATTATTAAGAAATTAGGCAAAAGTGTTCTTATAACTCATCAAGTGTTATTCTCTTTCCTCCTCTTTATTAAGTGGTTTTTTTTTTTTTTTGGAAGAAATTGTGTCCTAGTTACAAGAATATGATTTCACATACAGTTAGCAAATATATACCAAAGTAGTTGCATCTTAGCATCTTATTTAGATTCACATGCAGTTGGATGGCAAGCAGGACTTTCCAGAAGACCATTACAAATTGACACTGTTCTGGCTATGGTCAAATTATAAATGGACTGCTGACATGATAATCCAGAGATAGAGTCTCAGCAGATGGATCCTAGAAGGAAGATCTGCAAAATGGAGTAACTATACCAGGGGATGAGAATAAATAATCCATAAGAAGGTCTTCACCCATGGCCTGGAACCCAGTAGTGTGCTCATGTGCTGCCTCTGAATCTGAACAGGTGGGGAAGCATGCTCAGAGGAAGGCAACATAGAAACAGAGCCACAGGGGAGAGTGGACCAGGCTTGAGACTTTCAGAGAAGGAGGAAAGACCAAAGGACTGGGGAAGAGCAAGAAGACCTGGTGGAGAATGAAGGAGCCCAAAGAACCCCTACAGACACAGGTGCTGAGGCTCAGGGACAGAAACACAGAGTCAAGTGGTGAAGGCAGCTCTTTGCACCCAAGTAGAAAGGATGATGTGAGACAAGAGAATTTCAGTGAGCAGAACATAAAACTCCCTAATTAGTCAGTTTTTAAGACTGCAAGGAAAGCAACAAGAGGTACTTAGGAGAAATGGATAAGAGAGAAAGGACCCTCTTTTCCTGTGAACATGAGTGCTGAGAAACATAGAGGATAGGAAAAATGGGGTGACTCAGAAATAGAGGACAGAGATCCAAAGGATTGCTGGGCAGAGGAGTATGATACTGGCAGGGCAGGGAAGTGGAGAGGGCTGAGAGGAAATGCTGTGAGTGCCCACTGTAGATTGCAAACTTGGGGATGCTGTGACCCAGAGGAGTTGGGAGCTTTTCTGACCTACACTTGGTGACTCTCCTAGCATAGCATAGCAAGCAATAATTGTTTGCTGAACAAAAGCAAAACTCTGTGCTTGGTGCTGCTTACATATGATGGCCCATCCTCCTTTCTAGGGCAGTCCTCAGGACTATTGAGGAATGTGGGGAATGACCTGCCACAGCATCCCCAATTTTAAAATTGTGCCTACTGCCCAGCCCCAGCATCCCCTATCTCTCAGCCTTGTCTTAATCAGAAGCACTCACCAACAGTTGACATACTATATGTGTTAACTGTTTGTTAAACATTAGAATGGAGGTTCCCTCCTGGTAGCAATTGTCTATCTTGTACACTGCTTTCTCCCCAGAGCCCAAAACAGGATTGTAAACATAATAGGGAATCAGAAAACGTTTGTTGGATGAATGACTTTCTCCTAATTCATCTTGTTTATAGCCCTTCTCTGGAACTTTTCCCATAGGGCTAGTATTACTTATATTCTGTATTCTACCCCCTGCCCCAAAGAGGGGCAGCAAATTATGTCATGCTAGTTTTTTAAAATGCTCAGTGAGTAGGATGGCTCCTTACATCTGTGGAGGTACTTAATACATATTTACAAAACTGAGATTATTCCAAAAAAATATATAGGGCATGATTTCCATCCTTAAAACTTAAAATGTTATAGTCAGACTCACTTAGAGTATAGCACATAGACAGAAAATTCCCTAATACTAAGTGAATATATTTAAACTAATTGTTCTCAAACAAGGGAGATTTTGCCACCTTCCCTCTCCCCTGGGGATACTTTGGAAACATCTGGAGACATTGTCACATCTGGTGGTGGGGGCAGGCAGTGCTACTGGCCTCTAGTGGCTAAAAGCGAGGGATGCTGCTAAACCTCCTACAGTGCACAGGACAGCTCCCACCAGAGAAACAACTGGCTCCAAATCTCAATAATGCCAATGTTGAGAAATCCTGATTTAAAATAAAACCCTGATCACATTATTTTTATTTGATTTTTATTATTCGTCTCTATTTTCCATTGAATTTTGTGCTGCTTGGTGGCAGTGGTTTGTCTTACTCATGCCTGTGCTGCCTGAGTTCACCACAACACCTAGCATATATTAGGTTTTTAATAAATGAGGGCAAATTGATGAATGAATGAGTGTTAATGATGCCAGTAAAGGTGCTCCACAATCCTCTTTGAAACAACAGTATATTTAGAAACTGCATTTCTAATCAAAGCCTTGACATGAAATAATCAATAGGTTCAATGACAAGTTGCAGAAGCAGAGACACAGCAGCCACACATTCCTGTCTTTATTGAAGAAGTCCACCGATCCTCCTGTCATGAAATACTAGCACTGAAGGGGACCCAAGAGGGTCATTTAGTTCAACCCTCTTAAGTTACAGGTGAGACCACTAGAGACCACTAGAACCCAGAGAGATGAAAGGACTGGCCTAAGGTCTCACAGTTTGATGCCAGAACTGGAAGTAAAATTGTTTCTAACTCATCATTTTGGCATGCTTTCATGGTGCTAAGCTGCCTCCATTATATCAGCCCCACAAAAATTGGCACAACAGATTGTTGTGATTACATTAGGTACCACCCTTAATGTAGCATTGAATGTAACACATATAAATTATATCTTTATTATATTGTAGAATTTGACCTTGAACTAATATGCTAGGCATTACTATCATTAATTTTTTTTTTTTTTTTTGAGACAGAGTCTTGCTTTGTCGCCCAGGCTGGGGTGCAGTGGCGCGATCTCAGTTCACGCCATTCTCCTGCCTCAGCCTCCCAAGTAGCTGGGACTACAGGTGCCTGCCACCATGCCCGGCTAATTTTTTTTTTTTTTTTTTTTTTTTTTGTATTTTTAGTAGAGACAGGGTTTCACTGTGTTAGCCAGGATGGTCTTGATCTCCTGACCTCATGATCCACCCGCCTCAGCCTCCCAAAGTGCTGCAATTACAGGCGTGAGCCACCGTGCCCGGCCCATTAATATAAAATTTAAGGCCGGGTGTGGTGGCTCATGCCTATAATCCCAGCATTTTGGGCGGCCAAGGTGGGTGGATCACTTGAGCCCAGGAGTTCAAGACCAGCCTGGCCAACATGGAGAAACCATATCTCAACAAAAAAATTCAAGAATTAGCCAGGTGTGATAGCCTGCACTTGTAGTCCCAGCTCCCTGGGAGGTTGAATTGGGAAGATCACTTGAGCCCAGGAGATTGAGGCTGCAGTGAACTGTGATTGCACCACTGTACTCCAACCTGAGCGACAGAGGAAGACCCTGTCTCAAAAGAAAAAAAAAGAATTTAAAATAATGGAATGTTAGACCTGGATGAAGCCTTGTTAACTGTCTGGCAGACTGCTGTATCCCTTGACAAGGAGGAAAGAGATCAGGAGCTTTATCCAGAGTCATAGAAAGAGGTCACTGGATCTCTCTACTCTGTGCCCTTTTTCACAATGGGATGTTTTTCTAAAATTAGTTGCAAAGAGTATTACAGGAAAACAAGGTTATACCTTCAGATAAATTTAGAAAATGCAAGGGTAAACAAAAATAAGTAGGTATGTTTGCCAAAGGACATCCCAGAGTTTTACATATATTGAATACCTCTCTAAGAAGGAGATGTAATGCATGGCTCCTCTAAAAGTTATTAATTAGGAAATAATTTATTATATGCACTAGTGTTCCACAGAATATAATTTGAAAAGAGGCTGTGCCACTTCTTCCAACCTATTTAATTGATAGAAATTAAGCAGCAGGCCTGCTCAGATTTCAGAGGGACTTTTAGGTAGACTTTGGATGGCTGATGTCTTTATTTTTGCCCATATCTTTTGAGAAAGCTATCCAGAGGAGTTTGATTCTTTATGTTCTGTTTCTCATGGTATGTTTCCCAATTGTAAATCAAGGTTTCAGAGTTATTCCTGTGACAAGTCTTGCAGAAACAGGTATGGAAGCACAGTAAGGTGGAAAGACACTGGGCTAGAAGTCGGAGGGTGGTGCCTTGGCCAATTAGCTAATATCCATTGGTTATCAGTGAAATTGGACATGACCTGAATGGCCTTAAGTGCAGAATTTCAGTGTAATCACATGAGATTGTGGGGCTAGGCAGTTTAAAGAGCACACTAAGAAATTCTGTGTTTCTCATCATGTTTATGCGATGGAACCTTAGAGCAGATTGGTGTAGAGAGGCCAAGTCCCTTTCTGACCTGCTGCCTATGATCCCACCCTGCTGAGAATATAGATCTTATTCAGTAATACCAAGGGACAAGGTCAGTCCTTCAGTTACTCTGTATAATTGTCACAAGGTCAGTAATTAAGTGGACTTGAATTTATAATAAAATCATTCCCGAGTGGAAACGCCAATCAACAAAAGGTTGCCCTTTACACATTGAGTCTTAAAGGGGAACTGAACTACACCAAAAATTGCATATTTCACAAATATGTTTAAAACAAGAGCCTTTGGTGGATTTTAAGGAAAGTATATTAACATGTAATTAAAAACAATGAAAAAGAAGGAGAATCAAAGAGTTTCTAAGAATAATTTAGATTGTCACTGAGCAAAATGGTAGATAAGAACCTGCACCTTAACCCACAAATAAAGCAGTCCAAAGAGAAAGAGGGAATCTTGTCTGAAAAAGCTGTTTGGAGAATTTTAAGATAGTGCTTTGTTTTCCTCACAGTAAGTTTCCTACTAATTGCAGTGCAAGGCCTTTAAAACCATTCCTTTGACAGTCCTCTCAGACATTGGGAATGTGCACAAATAAGTAGAACTCTGCTTTCAGGTGAGCTTTGAGATTACCCATCTCTTGCTTCTCTTCATTGAACTTGAAGATTTTCAAGTTTCCCAGGATTAAAACCTTACTTAGGAAATCACATAAAGAACACCCTTGTCTGCCTCATAATTGGAAACAAATCCCAGCCCTTCAGAGTGAAACCAGGTGTTCAGAGTTAAATCTCATAACATCTGGAAGGAGCTCAGTGCAGCTGAAATTTCCACCAAGTGAAATGACTCTCAAATGATGAGGTACAAAGCAACAACCTATTTCTGTGGAAAATTACATGATAGAGAAAACCTTGGGAGAGTTGGCACCCAAATATAGACTAAATGGTTTATGCAGTGGGTGAACAGAGGAAAATTTATGAGCAGCCAAGGATGAAAGTATGTGGATGGATTGATTAGGAGGGACTTTTTCTAATTTTTGTGGTTCAGCCTTGAATTTGATAGATGAGATCCTCAAAGTATTCTAGGGTCTATCTAACCCTTTCAGAGTTTGTACGTCATGACTGACTGCTTGTTCAATCGCCACACTCTTTACCTATTCAGTTTGCTTCCAGGAAATAAAAGAACCAGAATGAATTATCTGCTCTTCTGGTTGTTTTACAGTAGCCAATTCATCATCATCTTTGCATGAAAATGCCTAAGCAGTTCTTGTGTGTTTACCTAATATGTCACTGGCTACAAAGAGGTTGGCAGTGGATGATAGAAAAAAGAGGTGCAGCTTGAAGGACAAAGGCTTTTCATCAAGAGTAACAAGTGGAGATGATGATAAATATATAAAATGGCAAGAATTTGTCATCAGAAAAGGAGATTGTAATAAAGAGATCTAGCTAGTCTTATGGGGCAGGGTGGGGGCTAGGCAGAGAGGCTGACCCTAAAGAATTTGTTTTTTATTCTCATCCATATCAGAAGAAAAACATTTGCTGAACAGTTAGTAGTTATACTACAAAGAAATCAAAGTATGCAATTATTGGCAAACAAAACATAAAGGAAAGCTTTTTAAAATGTTATTGAAGGCTATTTTTCTTCACTGTATTTAGTTTTAACTTTGTGTTCATGGGTTGCTCTATTCTTTCAATTACTGAGTTAAGAAATCTTAAAACAATAGGGAAGCCATCCTTTCTTTGTCTCTGAGATGAATGTCTAATGTTTAACGATATTAGGAAGCTTTGTAACAAAATTTGCAAATGAAACCTTCATAAATATTTTTCACTGTTTTGGATCCCACAAACATTCTCAGGGGCACAGATATGTTAAAGTTGTGTTAACACCATTTCAGGCAAACCTGGTAATTAAAGGCTGTTTATTTCTATTTTACGGCATTAAATCTAAGCCTCTAAGAAATTCTAAGACAGATTAAATAATGTCAAAGCAACTGCCTGAAAGATGCTCAATGGAACACTAGTCTTATTGATTATAGAGTGAAATGAATCTCACTCAGAGGCAGAAGAAAACTTATGTCGATGAAGAAGGCTTTTTAATAAGGTGTCACGATTGAAGAGAGAAGTTGAAATCAGGTCAATAAGAAATGCATAATTAAAATGAATTAATCATGGATCAACATCTTGCTGGTAATCCCTCTTGTAGACGAGATTTAATAAAAATTATATTAATAATGCAATTTCTTAAATTGACATATGGGTATCATGTTAGGGACTTTTTTTTTTTTTTTCTGGTAAGTCTCTGAGGACTAGATGAGCAGGATGGGATATAAGACAAATTCTGAAATCCTAAAGTACTTTTTACCCCTTCTCTCCCTTCCATTCTTTCTCAGGCATACAATAGATTTGTCTTGGTTGTAGTCTTAGCACATCTGAGAGCCAGTATCCATATCTGTGAGTGGTGTAATTGGCCATTGACCACCTCAGTTACCACTGTGGCAGCTCTTCCTTTGCTAGCCTTACCTCCAGGATATGGAAATCTTAAAAAAATACTAGTAGTAGAGTTATATAGTAAAATACTATACAGTGATGCCAAGAATGAACTACTGTTTATATGTATATATATACACACACACACACACACACACACACACATATACATACACACACACACACACTGCATGATTCAATTTATATGAAGATCAATAAGAGGTATAATTTATCTATGGTGACAGAAGTCAGAATAATGAAAACTTCTGGGGAGAACTGGGCATTCACTGGGAAGGCATATGAGGGAAACTTCTGGGTGCTGAATATGTTCTATATCTTGGCGAGAGTGTTAGTTACAAGGGTCTATACATATGTAAAAACTCACTGAACTATACACTTACGATTTATGTATGTCATTGTATATACTAGATTTTAATTCAAAAGTTTTAAAATATAAATTCACATTTTTAGATGCAAGATATATTCTTAACAAAACTAAAAATAGGCCGGGTGCAGTGGCTCACACCTGTAATCCCAGCACTTTGGGAGGCCAAGGTGGACAGATCACGAGGTCAGGAGTTCAAGACCAGCCTGACCAATATGGTGAAACTCCGTCTCTACTAAAAATACAAAAATTAGCTGGGCGTGGTGGCGTGCACCTGTAGTCCCAGCTACTCAGGAGGCTGAGGCAGAAGAATTGCTTGAACCCAGGAGGCGGAGGTTGCAGTGAGCCAAGATCGTGCCATTGCATTCCAGCCTGGGCAACAGAGTGAGACTCCATCTCAAAAAATAAAAGAATTTAAAAAAAAACTAAAAATAAAATATCTATATGATCTAGCAGTCCCACTCCCACTTCTTTTGGGTATTTGCCCAAAAGATCTTAAATCACTTTGTTGAAGAGATGCCTGCACTCCCATGTTCATTGCAGCACTATCCACAATAGACAAGTTATGGAATCAACCTATGTATCTATCAATGGATGAATGGATAAAGAAAATGTGATATATATACACAATGGAATACTATTCAGCGTTTAAAAAAGAAGAAAATCCTGTCATTTTTGACAACATGGATGAATTGGAGATTATGCTAAGAGAAATAAGCCAGGTACAGCAAGACAAATACCACATCTTCACTTACATGTGGAATCTAAAACAACTAAATTCATAGAAGCAGAATAGAATGGTGATTACAGGGGCTGAGAGGTGGGAGGAACAGGGAGATGTTAGTCAAAGGGTACAAAATCTCAGACACAAGGAATAAGTTATTTTGTGAGATCTATTGCACCGTGTGGTGAATATAGTTAATAATAGTGTATCGTACATTTCAAAATTGCTGAGAGTGGCTGGGCACAGTGGATCATGCCTGTAATCCCAGCACTTTGGGAGGCTGAGGTGGGAAGATCACCTCAGGTCAGGAGTTCGAGACCAGCCTGACCAACATGGTGAAACCCTGTCTCTACTAAAAATACAAAAAATTAGCCACACATGGTGGTGCATGCCTGTGATCACAGCTACTTGGGAGACTGAGGCAGGAAAATCACTTGAACCTGGGAGGCGGAAATTGCAGTGAGCCGAGATCTCACCACTGCACTCTAGCCTGGGTGACAGAACGAGATCCATCTCAAAACAAAACAAAACAAAAACAACAACAAAAAATAATTGCTGAGAGAAATTTCAAATATTCTCACAGCAAAAATGATAAGTATTTAAGGTAATGGATATGTTAATTAGCTTGATTTAATTATTCCACATTGTATTCATAAATATAACATGTTATATCCCATAAATATATACAATTAAAAATGGTCAATTTATGATTAAAAATTAAAAAGATGCATTGTAGTGAACGTATAGAAGAGTTTACTTTTCAAACAAGAAAGCATCACTGAATTGTAAATACTATTATTTTGTGTAATTAACAATGGTAGCAGAGACCCTTGCTAAATACTTAACATGTGCTGGGTACTATCCCATATGTTTCCTCATTTATTTCTCTGGAAGCCTTGCAAGATAAACAATAGCATTCCCATCTTCTAGATTTCCACCAAGAATAGTTTGTCTTTTGATGTTATGTAGCTAGTAAGTATGACTGTGCTGAGATTTAACCCTAGCTTCATCTGACTCCACTTCCATTAGGAGATCTAATGAAATTGTGACTGCAGTAGAAGGCAAATTGAAAATAGAGTCTGATGAATCACTAATTTTGCTTGTTGTAGTTTCTAGTCTTTCTAGAATAGTTCTAATGCAGTTAACATGAATACCAGGCTGCAATGTTGAACTTCAGCTTTGTGATGGAAGAATAAAGTCATGAAGGGAATCAAAATTAGGTTACCAAAACTTGTGGCCATTGTGGTTTTATTTATTTTCAGTCTGAGGAGAGAACTTGTCAATGGCATAAAAGAGAGAATATGAATTTCAAAAAGAAAAGAAAAAAATCTAGGAAATATAAGTTAAATAATTTGTAAGTATTGCAGATATGAAGTTTTTCTCTTTACTTGGTCATGATCCCTTTTAACCAGCTCCAGTTTATACCAAATACTTATTTGTGAGATGATCATTTTTGTTGTCAGTTCTTTGCCTTTAACAAAATATAAGATTTTTGCTCAGTGTGTAATAATCTGCATTACTTGTGCTTTCCAGAATGCCTGATGTACTTAGATGGTGCAACAAAATATGTTAACTTCATTATGAGTCATTTTCTCCATCACCCTTGAATGGCAAAATAGTGGAATGAGACTGAGTTCTTAGCAATCACATTTGGGACCTTCTTATTGCAGAGAAGGCTAGAAATTGATGCCCCCAAAGACACAGTACTTTGTTTATGGCTATATTGCTCAATAGTAATGACACAAAATCTGACATTACCTTATGCTGTTTATCACTTTTTTTCTGTACTGTGATGAGTCACTCCATCGATATGGCCAATTTTTAGGGTCCAGTAGCTAAGTCTTATATATCTTTCCGAAATCCTCTCCTAATTTTCTTTCTGCTCACAGAATTCTGATATCAATGTAGTGGCTCAAGAGGTACTTTAAAATGTAATCAGGAGAGTGTTGATGTAAATCATCTATTAAATTCATTCCCCCTTATGTCTCAACGACTTCATTGTCGTTCAATAATCTCAGAGGTTTTCAGATCAACATGGGAAGCAGTATTAGTACTTCACAGAGTCAGTCCTTTGGAATAGAAGACCTTTAAAAGATGTACAATCCAAACCCTTTATCTTAAAGCTAAGGCCCTTTTAAACATGGGATCATAAACTTCTTGCAGAACACTTGTTAAGAGAAACATTTAGAATTCTTTTCATAAGGAAAATACTCAAGAGAATAATATGCTTACTAAAGAGTCATTGCTTCCCACCCACCCCCATCTCCTTATTCATGTGATTGAAATGGGGAAGGGGAGAGGAGAATAACACAAATCAGACTCCTGACATTTAAGATGCTTTTGTTGTCAAGAAAGAAATAGCTTCTCCAGGGGCAATGTCCCAGGCAGAAGTTAATGCTACCTACAGACATCTATGAAAAATGAGACCACAGCATGATGCACTGCACTTTCAGAACTCATCAGCTTTCAGTGATGACTGTAAGTAAATTAGAAAAGGAGCCTTTCTGGTGATTATCTAGATTTGCTCACCCTCGCTGGGACATTAGTCTCTCAATACTGCTCCTTGTAGAATCGTAGCATTTGAGAGGCAGGAGAGCCTTTAGAAGTCATTTGGTATCTGGTCCTCATTTTAAAAATGAGGAAACTGAGCTACAAAGAGGTGAAGTAACTGACTAGCTGGTGCAGAGCTCACTGGAAAGCTATGTGACTTCTGCACCAGGGCTCTGTCCTCCCTGATGTCACTTTGCCATGTGCTGAAAATATCTGGAGCTACCTAGGTGAGCTCCTCAGGGTTGAGGAGCATCTGGATAGAGCAGGAACACAGTGGCCTCACCCACTGTCAAGATGCAAAACTAACATTTCTGGCTACAAGGAGTATTAACTTTAGGCTTGGTGAGTCCTGACCACTGCTTCTTATCCTAGTGTTCCAGCTGCATGAATGTCCCAAGTAAGGTCTTAGTAGACTTTAGGCCAGCTTTGTCAAACAAAACTTTGTGCTGTGATGGAATCCCATGCTAATAGCTACACGTAGCTGTTGAGTGCTTGAAATCAATAGAGCTGTGCAACTGATGAACTAAAGTTCTAATTTTTTTTTTTTTTTTTTTTTTGAGACGGAGTCTCTTTCTGTCACCCAGGCTGCAGTGCAGTGGCGCAATCTTGGCTCACTGCAACCTCTGGCCCCACTCCCCCAGGTTCAAGAGATTCTCCTGCCTCAGCCTCCTGAGTAGCTAGGACTACAGGCGAGCGCCACCATGCCTGGCTAATTTTTGTATTTTTGGTAGAGACGGGGTTTCACCATGTTAGCCAGGTTGGTCTCGAATTCCTGACCTCAAGCAATCTGCCTGCCTCGACCTCCCAAAG
Source organism: Macaca fascicularis (assembly GCF_037993035.2). Classification (NCBI taxonomy): domain Eukaryota; kingdom Metazoa; phylum Chordata; class Mammalia; order Primates; family Cercopithecidae; genus Macaca; species Macaca fascicularis. The sequence goes on from NC_088395.1 coordinate 12,176,517, forward strand.
TGTTGGGATTACAAGCGTGAGCCACCACACCAAGCCAATTTTATTTAATCTTAATTAATTTAAATTTAGGCTGGGTGCAGTGACTCACGCCTGTAATCCCAGCACTTTGGGAGGCTGAGGTGGGCAGATCACCTAAGGTCAGGAGTTCGAGACCAGCCTGGCCAACATGGTGAAACCCCATCTCTATAAAAAAATTAGCCAGGCATGGTGGTGCTTGCCTGTAGTCCCAACTACGTGGGAGGCTAAGGCAGGAGAATTGCTTGAACTCAGGAGGCAGAGGTTGCCATGAGCCGAGATCACGCCACTGCACCCCACCTTGGGTGACAGAGTGAGACTTCGTCTCAGAAAAAAAAAAAAAAAAAAAAGGAGCCACACGTGACTAATGGCTACCATCTTTGACAGACCTTCTTCCTTCCTTCCTTCCTTCCTATGTCTGTGAATTTTCAACTCAGGTCTAAGTGTCTACATTCTTTTCTTTCTGCTTCCCATATCCTAGAGATAAGACCATCCCTATTTAATCAAAACTAAGTCTAGATACAGTAAAAATATTTTAAATTATTTTTGATTCCACTTCAGTGTACACTTGCTTCATTTTTGAAAATAACAAACTTAGTGAGCCATGATCACACCACTGCACTCCAGCCTGGGCGACAAGAGTGAAACTCCGTCCCAAGAAAAAGAAAAAAAAGAGAAAGAAAAGAAAGTAACAAACTTAAGAGTTCATGCATAAGAAGGGAACAAGTTGCATCAATGGATTTGAAGGGCAGGGACTGCAAATCCAGTTTAGAATGTTGGAACTATCTTCTTTGTATCTTCTACCTCTATCCTTCTGTGCTTTGATTTCTCCACTTCTTAAGAAGAAATAAAGTACTACTAGTAGAATTACCAGATTCAGCAAATAAAAATACAGGATGACTTGCATGTTTGTATGAAATTCAAATTTAACTGGGTGTTCTGTATTTTATCTGGCAACCCTATTAATCTATTCTTAAGATACCCATTCTACCCCTTTTTAATTCTGTTACTTCAGGGAGAAAGAACAGAAAAAAAATTCTTAGACATATTTTCATCATCTTTTATTTCTATTTCCCTAATAGAAGTTTTGTGACCACAGAGGTAATTTTTAAAAAGATGATACATTATTAATCTAAATTAAGATAGGCTTGGCTTATCTTGCCCTCTGGGTTGGAAAACAATTAAGTTGGTATTGAACTGAAGTGTAAAGAACTGTAAATTTCTAAAGAGTCATTATATTCCACTAATGTTCTTTCTAAATGGGTTATTTGTACAGAGGTCCCATTTTTAAATAACCAAATCATTGATCTGTTTTTAAAGCAAGAGCAGTTTTGTTGTTGCTGCTGCTTTTAGAACAAATATACTTGGATTTTCAAGAAAATGACAGAAGACATTGTCTTTTGACCAATGTCTGTCTCAAAAAAAAATGGGAATTTGTACATATTTTTTTCTCAAGTAATCCATTTGTCAAGATAGCATTTTCACCTGTGAAGGAGTACAAGGTAATAAAATATTTCTCTTCAGATCTACTCAGATGCATTTTTAAAAATAAGAGCTTTTAGAGAAAATCTTAGCCACTTAACTACTTATGAAAGATGGAAACCTGCAGGCATTCTGTAAAACTTGAAGTTAAATCACCATATATGTGTGATAATAAGAATAGGCAATAGTGTTGACATCAATGTGCAAATGTCATGACTTATTTTGCCATCACTGAGTGATAGCTGTCACAATTAAAAGTAACAACATTTTAAAGAGGAAATAATCACAGTAGAATCCTAAAATTTCAGGGTTAGAAGGGACCATATATCTCTGTGCTGAAGCTGAGAGATGGTGAAATGAAGGAATTTAAGTTAGTATTTAAGATGATGAAATGGAATAGTGGCTCCTCTTGAAAGCCAAATGAAATTTGGTTTGACTTTCACCCTGTAATCTCTTTTTCCCCTCTCATGAAGTTTTCACTTCTTATTCAGGTAATCTTGTAATTGCATTTTCAGACAAAATTTTAAAATATAGTTCCTAATACATTTTTTAAAAGGTCTTATCTGCTGTTTCCTGGCCTTTTTGACAATTGAAGAATTATACTGCAGACAAACACTGGGTGTTAGTGATGATAATTCTCTCCCTGTCTTTCTCATTTATTTATATATTCATTCGTTCTTTCCTCCTTTTCTCCCTTCCTTCACCCACCTCCCTCCCTTCTCTTTTTTTCTTTTTTTTTTCTTCCTTCCTTCTTACTTCCTCTGGCATGGCAGTGAAAAAAGTCATTTATCTATAAAATATAACATAAAACAGCCTAGAAGAGTTGCAATGCATTTGTTGTTTTTATCCCCATATTTGGATTTGTGTTCTGACAGAACATGCTGATCTTCAGCAGATATGGAGTATAGAGTACCTGTTTGTAAAGATTCAGGGGACAGGATAGATAATGTTGCACACAGGACTTGCATTTGTGTCACAAGTGCTGACATAAAGATGACTGAGACTTTCAGGTAGGCCACGTGCTCCCAGTGTGTAGTTGGTTGGCATTTCCAGGACTCAGAAAAGCCTGAATCCAGCTTGCCACATCTGAAGCATGAAATTTCCGACTTATCTGGCTGTGTTGACAAATTTAACTACCGGACATCTGTTGGTGTAGGTGTTGGGCACTGACCAATAACAATTATAGCCTCCAACTGCTTGTATGAGGCATAATGTAGAATTGGTTAAGCTCTGTTCACAAGCACATGGGCAGATTACAGTCCTAGGAGGCTTCTCTGGGGCACTGGGGAATTGTGAACTGTAAGGCAGCTAGGCCTCTAATAAAACCCTTCCAATAGGGCTTCCTTAGCTTTGAGAATGAAAATAAATTTTGTTGAAGATATGAAAGCCATTAAGTTGGTACCTTACATGGTTTTTGTTTTTTAACTGCAAAGATGGTGATATGAACTATTACAACTAGCAAAGTTTTCACAAAATTAATGGGCAATTTATTTCCAGTTACTCATCTAATTAAGGATGAATTTTATAATTTTTACAATGTCATATGGATGTTATTAATAGCAGTTTCATTAACAATACCTGGAAAATATAAAATTTTCAACTATTCACTCTTTTATTGACATAATTTCTCTTGAGAGTTATTTGGGGCTCTTGAGCCCTTTCTTTGACTTGCCTATTATTTGGCTACATATTTTACTAAATATCTACACTAAACTTAATATTGGTTTAAACCTGGAGCAATGATGACTGTGCTTTGGAAGAATATAATTTTTTTAACTTGTATATTTGCATTTATTTTATGCTAAATATATTCCCATGCTGTAAATTTTTGTTTCTTGAGTTTCTTCTAGGGTGCTTTTTTTTTTTCTGTGGAATCAGTAAAGGTAATCTGGATGTGGCAGGAAGAGCTCATGTATGGTTAATCTGACTGTGAGCTCCATAAATCCAGTGGCACATCTTGGGTTCTTTGTTCACCTGAATGTGCTCAATGACCAGATAATTTACATCTAAACCCTCAAGTTCAACACTATTCTCTGCATTTTTAAACAAGTGCAGCAAAAATTCAGCACCTTTTTTAGGCCAGCTTGGTAGCTTTCCATATATGCATCCCCTTGATGGCCTGGGCAATTTCACAGATGTTCTTAGAGTGAACACAAAGATTTGAACCTCTTGATTTGCATGGCTTTATGGTATTTTCTGGGTCAAGTGAATAGTGAACCATTTTTTATAGATCAGGCTGCTTAGGGGAAGAGCAAGAATAAAACGTGAGAGATTTGACTGAGGTGTAGAATTTGAGAGTTCCTTGAAGTTGTTTTCAATTCTACTTCACTATTAGTGTTTTGGTACATTTCCTGACTTTCTTTTTCTATGTAGGTTAGGAGATTTTTAAAAAATTTTAATCATCCTCAAACCATAAATATAATTTTGTTTTCTGCATTTTAAGTTAACATTTGATTGTAAGCATTTTATGTCACTGTATTCTCTTTAAAAGCACATTTTATAATGATTGTTATCCCATTAATGAATGTTCCACGTTTTGTTTAATCATTAACTTATAGGTGAATATTTAGGTTTCTTCCAAATCTTTGCTCTTATGTAAAATACTTGAATGAGGTATATCTATGTGTACAATTAAATGTTTTGGAGGGTGAGAGATAAACTCGTGAAATAGTACTGGATCAAAAATGTATAAACATTTTTAGGATTTAAATACATCTATACATACATACATAGGCACATACACATAATATCTACATGTTTGTGTGTCTGTGTCAAGTTATTTTGCAACGGGTTGCCATACTTTCACTCCTAACATTGATTTGCAAGCAATTTTTAATACCTCCTTGCCAGCACTGCATTTTTTCTATCTTTGCTAATTTAAAAAGAAAATTGATTAGCTCATTGCAATGCACATTCCTTTTATTACCAATATAAACATAATCCTTAAATTTGATGATTTATTTTCATTCTACTTAAATCATCCTCAGTGGGACTTGTGATGATGTTCATAAACTGATCAAGACTTATTTCCCAGGGACTGAGGAGGCCGGCCCAATGCTGGCTCTCAGGAGTTCACATATGCATCAAAGAGCTCAAGTGAGACAGCCCTAGTAAGCATTCCTCTGAACCCCTTGGTTTTAAGAGATGGACTGTTGCTTGGTTCTTTACCCTGACACAACCAAACTCATCATCCTAAAGAAGGGGTAGGATCTGAGTGAGTATACCATGACCCCCAAACTTGCATAACAGGCCTCTAAACCTAGAATACCAAGAGTGAAGGATGAGCAATGTTTACAGAACATTATTTTTTAAAAATACACATTTATAAACACATTCACATCCCTCAGAACTAGCCTTCTATGGAATGCATTCTGAGAAATGTACTCTGTGTAACAACAATCAACTAAAGCGTTTGTGTTGTTAAAGCAATGTGAGTAAAGGAAGAAAATCAACTGCAGCTATCAAGTGATGAGCATGCTAAATTGATTTGAAATTATGAAGCAAGAGTAGATTTCAGTTCTTTAGACAATTTTGGAAAACGGATAGAGAGGTCAGGTTTTTATTGTAGCAAGGATATGAAGAAAACCTTGTCTCAGAATGATGGATGCTTTTGTTGGTTTCTTTGAATGTCTTAAGTACTTAAGTGCTCCGGTTATGTCTTGGCAGGCAGACTTAAGTGGCCATAGGCAAATAGGAGAGACATCAGGGGCCTCAGCCTCTCTCCTTCCTCTTCTTTTCTGTCTCTGATTGACTCCATGGTCATTTTGCAGTGTCCCTTTAATGCCGCAAGCCCTGTCTAAATGGCTGGCAGCGTGGTTGCTATTCACAATCATAACATAATGTAATAAGATGTAAACCACACGAGGGCAAGGGATTTTGTCTGTTTTATTCTCTGCTACATCCCCAGGAACTAGAGCAACACCAAGATCAATAAAAATTTGTTAAAGATGTTTAACAGAACTGTTTACTTCTTAGCAGGAGATGAGAGCCCCCAGAACCATCATTTGTTGATGATTCTCCTATAACTGGGGGTTCTTTCTCCTTATAAGTTAGGTAACCTTGGGGAACACACCTTTGATTTGACCACTTTGGAAACTAACCTACTTTTAATTAATGTACTGAGTGGGCACCAGTTCTGGAACTGAACTTTCTCAAAATTAAAACCTGAGGGAAGTTATATTGTACATTTACCTTTGTCATGGTTTAGTAACCAAGATGGAGTGAGTTTGAGGGTGGTTTTTTTTCTGATTTTTAAAATGTGATTTAATTTTGTGTGCCAAAATTAACTAAAAACATAATTATCGAAATACTGGCAATCCCTATGGAGAGCCTTTGAGATAACCAATGTTGTATAAAGTAAAAGGCCATTTAGAAGGATTCCATGCCATCTAAGAAATTCAATGCTTGCTCCTTCCCATGAGTTCCAGGGAAGAGAGGAAGCAAGTGTATGTAAGTGTGGGAGGGTGTGGCAAGAATCATTATTAGCTTTCATATACTGCATGGTTCTAGGTTCTGGGTGAGGAGTTTCACATACTAAAGTTATTATTTTTGTGCTTCCTGGACTTAGAGAAGTGCTAAGGTTCATTTGGAAGATAAGCATCAAAATTATGGGGCCATATAGTTATGTCAGATGGTCCTAAAACGCCAGCTTCTCCATTTTTGTTACTGTCCTTTTGGCTTATAAAAAATTATCAAGAAGGGGGATTATTTCCAAGCAAGGGGTAAAATGAAATCCATCCAAAAAAATTAATGTTGCCTAGTTGTAACAACTACTTTACAAGGAAATCTGCAGTTACATTTTAGGCTATAATTGTTTTGTATGGGATGACTACAATTTGTTTTCATCATTCATGGCATGAATGTTCTGTGTTTTTCAGTCTTCTCTGTGACGGCTAGTTTAGACATATCTGTGGACCATCTTCAAAGTTGTATCAGTCCCTTTTTTAAAAATTCATGTTTCCTGTTCTATATCCAGGGCAGTAAAATGAGCACTAAACTAGTAGTCTTACTGGGAGCAAGGCTCAGCCTCTCAGAGGATCTTTTCCTCAAACTCCCTTCACCTGGCTAACTGGTTTGCAGCCTCCATGTCTCAGTGCACACAGCACTGAGGATTGTTCATGTCTTTACTTTAGTGCTGATTGTGTTGTGTGCTTGTTGTGTCACCATCCAAGCAGTAAGCTCTGTGAAGGAAGACAGGTTCATGTCTACCTTGTTTACTGGGGTATATTTGTACTTTAGGCAGTTCCAGGCACAGAGTAGTTCGATGTGGATGTAGATATATGTAGCTATAGATATTAGTGTAGAAATAGATGTACATGTGGGTGTGGATATAGAGATAGAGATGTAGATACAGTTGTAGATATTCGATATACAATTGACCCTTGAACAATGCGGAAGTTAGAGGCGCTGACCCTCATGCAGTAGAAAGTTTGTTATACCTTTTGACGCCCTCAAAACTTAAATACTAATTGCCTACTGTTGACTGAAAGCCTTACCAGTAACATAAAGAGTCAATTAACACATATTTTGCATGTTATATGTATTATATATTGTATTCTTACAAAAAAGTAAGCTAGAAAAAAAGAAAATGTTATTAAAATCGTAAGGAAGGACAAATATATTTACTATTCATTAAGTGGAAGTAGATTATCATAAAGGTCTTCATCCTCATCATCTTCACATTGAGTGGCTGAGGAGGAGGAAGAAGAGAAGGGGTTGGTTTGGCTGTCTCAGGGGTGCCAGAGGCAGAAGAAAATTCATATATAAGTGGACCCTCACAGTTCAACCCCATATTGTTCAAGGGTCAACTTTATTCCAAATATTTATGCTATAACATTACACTTTAATAGAAAGAAGTGATGTTAGGCCAGAGGGCATTTGCTCTTTATTTGTGCCTGACCACGTGGTTCTTCTGGGTATTCCTTAGATACAGTAATCTTGTCCCACATCAGTTTCTCAAGTTTCCACTTAAAAGGTATTTGGCAAAATAGCCTTAAAAAAAACTCAATGCAAATATTTGCACTTGCTTCTGACTCCCCAGACAGGGGAGTGAAACAGGCATACTACTCATATCCCATTGGTTAATAAACCCATTTTCTTAAGAGGGCTACATAGCCTTCCCCTTCCCCCCATACTGAGGTTAGATGAAGTTCATATAAAATAATTAGTAACATTAACCTTCAATGAGATTTTTAGAAAGTAAGTTGAACCATCTGCTTCTTCATAATTGTCATATTTAATTTACTGGGATGGCTTTTTGATTAGAAAATGGGCAACCACTGTCTTCTTTTGGGCAGTCTGCCTAAAGCAGAGAGAAAACACCAACTGGCAGAGTGCTAAGCCTACAATTACGGGAGGAGTATTCATTTCAATGGCTCCCCCCTTGGATGTCACTACATGTTTGAATGTAGCAAGCACCATGTCATATGTGAATCAAGGTCACTTGGTTTATAGGAAAATCACATTAACAACCATCATTTCACAACTATAAAGTGTGATTTTGAAAATATTACTTTCTTGTACTTTTTACTCGTACTCTTGAGATTTTTACTGCCCTTTTTGACCTAGGATGGATGCCAAGCTGCCACTTTAATTTATATGACATTTATGCTCATTCAATTTGATGTCTAGCTTGGCTTTCAAACAAGTTCAGGCCAAATATCAAGTTCACAAAAGAGTTTCATTTCATTTAATTAGAGTTTGTTTTATTACTGTTTCCGTTTTGATAGTTTAAGGTCATGAAAGAATTTGTGATGACACTGATTTGAAGACAACACTTGGATCTCAAAACTCCATTTTTAGCAAGTCTCATAAAAAGGGTTAATTCTCATGTTTTGCTTGAGAATGTAATAAGAACATAATAACTAAATTGCATGCCCCTTAAGTTAAGCCAGATCTTAGCTGAAGAAAATCTGTGATTAGAAGCAAGTCTAATGTTCAAGTCACATATTCATTTAACCTTTTTAGGATAAAATGGCCAACTTAAATGTAGTTGAAATTAATTCATCAGTTATGTTATTATTGTGGGAAAAAGTGTTCTAGGAAGAGGGGACAGAAGCTCAAAGACCCTGAATTATTCCTAACTCTGGGTGAATAATTCATCAGTTATGTTATTATGTCCTTCAATCTTGATGAGACTTAAGAAGTGAGTTAAGTACACTCTCTCCCTCTCTCTCTCCTTCCCTCCTTTCTCCTTCCTTCTTTCCCTCCCTATCTTCCTATTCCCCCCTCCTTCCTTCCCTGTCTCCTCCCCTCTCTCATAGTTGGAGAATATCAGTCTCCATGCAGATGCTGGTTTATTTTGGCAGCTCTTGGAAGGTTGAGTGAGGACAGTCTGAGGACAGTTGCTTCTAATAGTTTTTGGCTTGTGTTGCTCCCCATTTCTGGTCTTCGTCATGTTCCAGATTTTCCTTGTTATTCTTATCTCCCAACACTCTCCCTGTCTTTGGGAGGACCAAATGTGCCAGAGATAAATGTGGAAACAAGAAAAGAGGAATAAATATCTAACATAAGTTGAATCTGTTAAATTGGGACAGATGATGATTAAAGATATTGGTTTTATAGAGAGAGTCAGTTGGCCTTAGATACGTTATCCTATGAATATTTCAGAGACATAATAATAATTTACATGATACCATAATAAATCTGAGCTCTAATGGCTCCAATATTCACAGATTCATCCAGTCCACAAATAGTCCATTTGTTTATATATTTACATATTTGTTTATGTATTTGTTTATGTATTTACAAAGTAGTGCACTAGATACTGTAGGAGCTATTGTTCTCAAGTTGCTCAAGAGCATGTCCAGAGTTGACTACGGAGTTATAGTTTGTGCCAGAAGGTCAAGTCATGCTTTGAAAAGACACAGCCTTGGAGGATGAGGTTTTTTTGGGATAATGGGGTGGAGGCCCTGACCACTCTGAAAGTAGTCAGCTGTGTGCTTGGAGTTAAATCCCATGGTTTCCTGGCCTGTGCTAGGGAAGTGAGAGTTCAGACTTCCAAGGTGGCCTACAAGGAGGATAAGAGGTTGAGAAGGAGGAAGACACTGGCTGGACTAAGTACAGCTAGCAGCTTTGGCAAGAATGGCCTCATTGCCACCTCTGAAGTCTTTTGTAACCCTGGCTTTCTCTATCAAAACTAGTTATAACCTTCTGCGCTACCCCCCAAAAGCAGACAGAGTGATCAGGGAAGAAGTCTGTGTGCAAGTGACATTTCAGACTAGACCTGACTAATAAGATTTGAGGGAAGAAACGTTCCAGAAGAGGTCCAAAGCCCCTGAGGTGGGAAGAAGCTCCATGAGTTTCAGAACAAAATACCCTGCTTCTAAGACCAAGAGGACTCCCTATATCAGTAAGTTGCACCATCTCAGTTACTCAAGTCAAACCCCAAGGATTCATTCTTGCTTCCTTTCTCTCCCTCATCACTTCCTAAAATCTCATCCATTTAATAAAATTCTGGAATTGGCCCGTTTTATTTGATCAATACCATCAGCAATCAAGGTCCACCACTGTTATTGTCTGAATGTTTCCTAAAATTCAAATGTTGAAACTTAATCCCCATTATGGTAGTATTAAGAAGTGGAGCCTTTAGAAAAGTGATTAAGTCATGAGGGCTCCGGCCCTCAGGAATAAACTAGTGCCTTATGAAAGGACTGGAGGGAACCAGTTTAGGCCTTCCTTTATTGCCCTTCTCCGCCTTATGCCGTTTGAGTACACAGCATTGGTCCACTCCAGAGGATGAAGTAACAAGGCACCATCTTGGCAGCAGAGATCAGCTCTTACCAAGCAAGTGAATCTGCTAGCACCTTGGTCTTGGACTTCCTAGCCCCCAGAACTGTGAGAAATAAATGTTTGTTTTTATGAATTATCCAGTCACAGATATTTTGTTACAGCAGCACAAATAGACTAAGATGACCACCATGTTTCTTCTGGATTACTGTAGATGCCTCTTTACTGCTCTTTGGACTTCAATGCTTCCCCCTTAGAATTATTTATTAAGCACCAGTCAGAAAGGTATTTTACAAAGGCAACTCAAATCATGTCATGTCACTACTTATAAAGTACACCAGTGTCTCCCCACTGCACTAAGAATCTGCTCTCAAATCCTCAACATAGTCTACATGGCTGAACTAATCTGGACTCTGCCTGCCTTTCCTGCCTCCTTGGGGATCACCCCCTGCTCCACTTTTGGCACATGGTCTTTATTTTGCAACCCATTAAGCTTAGTCCTACCTCAGGGTCTTTGAGCTTCTGTCCCCTCTTCCTAGAATACTTTTTTTCCCTTAAATCTCATTACTCAGGTCTTGGAAAATTCCAGTGTCCTGGCCACTCCATCTAAAGTAGTCCCCCTTTTCCTCCTCCACTAACTCCATCCCATCACCCTGATTTGGTTTTCTGATGGCCTTTAGCACCGTAGACATTCTCATTTATTGGCTTATCACCCACTCCTCTCCCTGCCTGCCTCTGACCACCAACCCACTGCTCCTAAGGATGTAATATCCCTGAAAACCTGTATATCCTTTTGATCACTGTCTGCCCAGCACCTAATACAGGACCTGATGCTCAGTAAATACCTGTTGAATATAGGAGTAACACAGGTTCCTTCAGAATTGACCAGCAGCACCATGATCACACTGCTGCTCTGCTGAATAGATGCTTTCTGCTCTCCCCTGGCTGTTCTTCTGCCTTAATCTTCTGAGAGCTTCAAGCTCCTCCTGTTTCTGTCTTGATGTATGACCCCCACCTCAGTTGGTTCATGACTTTAGCCCATTCTTGGCTGTGTTTCTCTGCTGAGTTCTACATTAGTGACTCAGATAGTGTGCACCAGCCTCTGACCTCAGCCTAATACTGTTTGTGCTACTTGTGTGGCCAAGTGTAAACATTTTTAGAGCTTTCATTATGAATATTTTCAAACATACAAAAAGCCAAGGAAAATCATATAATGATACATACCTATATACCCATTCTATGTACCTCAGTCTAGATTTAACAATCATTAAGGTTTCACCATATCTGTACTATATTTTGAGGAAGTATAGTGGCGGGCGCCTGTAGTCCCAGCTACTTGGGAGGCTGAGGCAGGAGAATGGCATGTACCCGGGAGGCGGAGCTTGCAGTGAGCTGAGATCCGGCCACTGCACTCCAGCCTGGGCGACAGAGCATGACTCCGTCTCAAAAAAAGAAAAAAAAAAAAAAAGGAAGTATCTTAAATTACAAGAATGTTGAGTATATATCCTAAATATTTTAGCCTGCACCTTCAAAAAATAATGACTTTCTTTTTACATATACACAGTATCATTCTCACACCTACCTAAATTAACAATGCCTTCAAATCACATAATACCCAGTCCATATACAAACTTTCCCAATTGTCCCCAAAATATCTTTAAAAATCTAGGATCCCAAAATGGTCCACATTTCCATTGATTAATATGTTTTTGGAGGTCTTTTAGAATCAAGAATACCTGCCTGCCTTTTATTTAATACCAATGACATGTTGAAGAAGTCATGTATTGTAGAATATCTCAACTTCTAGATTTGTCTAATTGCTTTGTTGTAGTCTTGCTTAAATATTTTCTTTCATCACCTCTAATTTCTGTCACTGGAAGTTAGAATTAAAAGTCTGGGTGAAGTTCAAATAACCCTTTTGGGAAAGTTTTTCTCAGGCATGATGTTGGGTATCACATCTTATATCACATCTGGATGAACATAATTTCTCTTTGTTCCGTCATTGGGTTCAGGTGATGAAAGCTTGATCCTTCTGTTGTACTCTATGTGTTTCTTCTTACAACTAGCAAATAATCTGTGGGGTAAATATACTTTTTTTAAAAGCTGTTTTTTCTGTCAGCCTCAGTGGTTTTAAAGTAGGAGTCAGCAAACTTTCTGTATGGAACCAAATAGTAAATAACTTCACCTTTGCCAGCCAGACAGTCTCTCTTATAACTACTTGATGCTGCCATTGTACCTTGAATGCAGCCATAGATTATATGTAAACAAATGAGTGTACCTGTGTTCCAATAAAACTTTATGAAGATACACAGGTGGTTACTGGATTTGGCTTGCAAACTGCAGAATGCTGAGACCTGGTTTAAATTAGCATCCCTTGGGAATTAAAAAAAAAAAATACTGATGCCCAGGCCCCACCCTAAACCAATTAAATCATAATGTCTGGAGATGAGACCCTGGCACTGGTATTTTTAAAAGCTCTCCAAGTGATTCTAACATGGCTACTGTTGAGAATCACTGGTTTGAAGGGAGTTACCTCCTCTGGAGGCAAAGAGTTCATAAGGTAAGGTAGATAGGCATGGGAACAATTAAATATAATAAAAGAGAAGGGGAAATAATTGTAGAAAAACAAAGAGGAACCCATAGAAAGAAGGATGGGGGTTGGGGCACAGTCAGAAAAGTTTCCCCAGAGACCAATATTGGAGCCATTCCTTAAATTCTGAACATTTTTTTTAATTTTTAATTTTTATGAGTACATAGTAGGTGTATATATTCATGGAGTACATAAGATGTTTTGATACAGGCATTCAATGCATAACAATCACATCATGGGTAATGTGGTATCCATCCCCTCAAGCATTTATCCTTTGTGAATTCTGAACATTTTTTAATTGGTACAGAGGGTGTGGAACCAGCAGGCACAATCCTTCTCTGGCCAAATTTCTGCCAAGTTCTGTCTCCCTCATTAATGTGAAATCAGGAACATAATGAAGACTTCGAACCTGTACCCAGGAGCCTTTGTTTATTTGCACCTTGTCATTATCTTACTTTTCTGGAATTAATATATTAGTGACTAAAGGCAAATGAATCATTAAGTTTTATTTACTTAAATTTCAGCTTTTTAAAGGAACTGAATATAAAAATCTGAGAACTAAGTAACAATTCAGAGACAATGGGGCAGGTTCTATACACTTGCCTAGAATCTACTCTCTTGATATTATTTCCCCAGCACCACTGGTTCTTTTATTTATTTTAGATGGTTGGGGGTGGGATTCTGGGAGGTGATAAGATTAGAAATACATAGCATCGGCCGGGCGCGGTGGCTCAAGCCTGTAATCCCCGCACTTTGGGAGGCCGAGACGGGCGGATCACGAGGTCAGGAAATCGAGACCATCCTGGCAAACACGGTGAAACCCCGTCTCTACTAAAAAAATACAAAAAAACTAGCCGGGCGAGGTGGCGGGCGCCTGTAGTCCCAGCTACTCAGGAGGCTGAGGCAGGAGAATGGCGTAAACCCGGGAGGCGGGGCTTGCAGTGAGCCAAGATCGCGCCACTCTACTCCAGCCTGGGCGACAGAGCGAGACTCTGTCTCAAAAAAAAAAAAAAAAAACATAGCATCATGATGGAAGTAAACTAAAAAATAAGGTTTATCTCCGATTATGCTAGAGGTCCTCAACCAGGATGCTCTTGCCCCCACTCCAGACTCTTCTAGAGGACATCTGGCAGTGTCTACAGACATTTTTAGCTGTCACAACTTAGGCAAGGGAGTGCTACAGGCATCTAGTAGGTAGAGGCCAGAGACGTGCTGAACATCCTATAACGCACAGGACAGCTCCACCACGCAAAAGGCTTATCTGGCCCCAAATGTCAATAGCACTGAGGTTGAGAAACCCTGGATTATGCTGATACATTCAAACACGCACAGATTTTCAGGAAATTTTCTGTCTTGTATTTCAAGGAGTACTTATACGTATCCCCATACGTCAAGTTTTTAATCTCTGAAGTCACAAAGATATCTTTTAACTAAGTAGAGGGTGGTGGCATTATGTATCTGGAAATCTAAAAATTGGCTTTTCAATGTTAGAGGGAAAAAATCAAATTAGAAGAAGCCCTATGATTATTAAAAAATATCCTCACCACAGTCTCCTGCCCTTGGAGCAATGCAGCCCTCTCTCCCTCCAACCACTCTGGGTAGGTTAGTATTTGCCTTCATGGAAGATATGCTGAACCCAGTGCAATTGATATGGGCAATCCACATCAGAATTCCTCTTCTCAGGTTTCCAAGTAGTTACTTAGCTCAGAGGCTATTTCTCAACTTCAGTCCCACCTAACTCTGCGTTGTAGCACTCAGCGAAGCTTCAACCAACCATGAACTTGGATTGGAATAAACCCCTTTGTTGCTGCAATTCTATGTGTACTCAAGTGTGGTGAAAGTGTGGCGAAAGTAAGTAAAATATGGCTTATGTATTAGTTTCCTATGGCTGCTGTAACAAATTACCACAAATGTACTGGCTTAAAATGACATGAATTTATTGTCTTACATTTCTGGAGGTCAGAAGCCCAAAGTGGATTTCACTGGGCTAAAAGCAAGGTGTCAGGAGGGCCAGTTCCTTCTGGAGGCTCTAGGGGAGAATACATTTTCTCACCTTTTCCAGTGCCTAGAGGCTACCAATGTTCTTTGCCTCATAGCTCCAAATCACTCAGACCTCTGCTTCAATCATCACATCTTCTTCTCTAACTCTATCTTGCCTCCTTCCTTACTTATCAGGATCTGGTGATGGCACTGAGCCCGCCTGTATACTCTGGGATCATTTCCCCATCTCAAGATTCTTAGTTACATAGGCAAAGTCCCTTTTGCCTTGCAATGTACCATATTTACAAGTTTAAAGGTTAAAATGTAGACATCTTTGGGGGCTATTATTCTGCCTCTCACAGCTTGAAAGTGACCAAATATGACATCAGTTGTGCTTGATGCTGGAATTGGTCACATACTTTATTCTGTTACTAGCTGTGGAACATGCCACAGAGCTTGCACACCAGAGTCAAAGGACATGAGTTTCAGTTCTGGCTCCACCAACTACAAGCTGTGTGGATCTGGGAAAGTCATTTCGCCTTGCCTCAGTTTCTCTCTCTGCAAAATAGGCATTCCAATAACACCTCCCTAGTACGGTGATTGTTGAGGGCTATAAATGAAATAAGGTACTTAAGGCAGTAAACCTAACACCTGACATATAATAATGGTTTAAGATACACTAGCTATTGATATTGTCACTCATGGAGCTGTTATAAGAATTAAACAAGGCAATTCATAGGTCAGTAGACTTTTTCTGTAAAGGGCCACATAATACATATTTTTAGCTTTGCAAATCATGTAAGCTGTCACAGCTACTTAACTTGCTGTTATAGAACAAAAGTAGCCATAGACAATATGTAAATGAATGAGTGTGGCTGCATTCCAATAAAACTTTATTTGTAAATATGAGCAGCAGGACAGATTTTGTGTGCACAGACCATAGTTTGCCAATCCTTACTCTAGAATATTGTGATTCGGACCTGACTATATATTGTTGTTGACAGCAAAACTTTTAAAAAATGATAATGGTATATCTTCCTTGGTAGGCAGATCTATGCAAACCTACCCCCAAAGTTTGAGGTAGCAGAGAGACAAAAGAAAGAGGCTGACATATCCAGTTTCTTAGAAAGAGACATTTAATAGGCACTCACAAACAGAAGCCATGTCTGTGTCTCGAGTGGCAGCTAGACAAGATGGTGGATCCCTATGCCATTATCTCCAGACCCAGGGCTTATATACCATAGGGAAAGGGTGATTTGGAAGGGATATGTAGGACAATCGAAGTATAACAACATCAAGGTTGTTTGACCTGAGGGTAGGACTTAGGGTAAGTACCTGCTATTACACAAAGAATGATAGATAAACTGGAAATCTTAGAGGCCTTCCTGGAACGGGGGTTTATCAGAAGCCAACATGTCAGATTAGCATCCAAGATGGAGCTGCTTTAGCCTCTACAATATCACATCTAATTCTCAGTTTTCTTTTAATTAAAAATATAATTACTCTTAGTTTTTCATTTCTGATTTCAGATTAAATGCCAAAAGACACTGCTTTGTACATACTGTTTTCAATTGCACTTTATTGAAAAATAAAACAATACCTGGCTTCACCTCAGCCCCAGTGAATCAAAATTCCTGGGGGCAAGGCCTAGCTAGTCATTTGTGTTCGTTTGCTTCTCAGAGCAAGAAGAGGGGCTGCCACATACTGGGCACTTGATCAGTATCTACTGAGTATGAGTAAGGAAATGCGCAGCACGCCATCAGCACAGCACCCAGCCCATACTAAAGCTCAGTAAATGGTGCTCAATCATTTGGGGTCCTTTGATTGCAAAGAACAAAAACCCAAACTGTCTAATTTGGCCAAAATAGGAAATTATTAGAAAGATATGCAGGCATTCAAACAATTCAAGGAACAGATGTATCAGGAAGGACAAGAACGAGGGCAGCTTGAGAGGGCTGACCTTGTTCAGCAACTCAGGAAGGCCTTGCAAGGATTCTTCAGGAGGATAATGACATCAATCTTTTTCTATCTTTCTTTTCTTCCATTAGAGAGAGAATATCCACCCCTTGACTAGTAGAGAGTGGAACACCCTGACTGGCAAACCTCACCTTCATGTGACTAACATGGAAGAGTTTGTATCCAAGGCAAAAAACTGAGAGGTCATAGAAGAAGGGGGTAGAGGCAGTGCCCTCAGTCATTTGTAACTAGTTGTTGTTTTTGTTAAGACAGCATGTAATGCGATAACATAAAAAAGTACTTCCCAACGGAAGGCGTATAATGGATGCTCAAGCCATTGCTCTGTGGTGGATTTCAATATAGCACCTTTTTAAAAAATACAGCAGTGGTTCTCAATCAGGTGATTTTACCATCTTTTGTGGAGACCTTGTTGGGGGCAGGTCACTACTGGCATCTAGTGACTAGATGCCAAAGATGCTGCTAAACACCATATAGTAAAGTATATGAGCATTTGTTATGTTGCTGCAATTTTCATTTATTCTAGCTAAAAGGGTTATGCTTTCTCCAGCTGCTAATCTGTTTATCTTTGTGCCCCGCACTCTTACTTTAGAGATCAAGTTTGATGGAAAGGAGGCACATTTGACTGTGTTCCTTTATTGAAGACAGTAGAACTTTGGGGAGATTCTGGAGTTGAAATTAGAAGAGAATGATGCAAAGATGTAAGAACCTAAGGACACATTTCTGAAATTTACCCCTATGAGATTACTTCAGAATTTAACTTGCTAAAAATAGATTAGCAGAAGAAATGAAATTTGAGAACATTCTTGTTAATGAAATGCAGAAGAGTAGTTTAATGGTCAAATAGAAATGATTTCAAAATAAATCCAGTTAAAACTAATGAGTTTTATGTTTTTCAGTTTTACTGAAGGAATTAGTCCATAAAATGAAAACCATCATTAGCAAAAATCATTTGGTATAATGATATTTCAGTTACTATTTATGGGGGTAGGGGCAAAAAGGTACCAAGTAGTATCACCTTTGAACTCTGGTTTTTATTCTCAATTTTAATTCTGAAAGGTGCTCATTAAACATTTTTCTTCCTTTTTTTCAACTATGTAATAGTTCTACAATATATGAATATCACCCCTCTTTTTTCTTTCCTGAATTTTAGAAAAACAGGGTTTTAAAGTATCTTAGTGAACCTTTATGTCAGTGCCGATTTGAACTTCCAATTTAAACTGCAACTTTTTTTTGTGGGTGGGGAGAGCATCAATCAGATTAATTGTTTTATCAATTTCTGACACTTTATCATCACTGATTATTGAAGACTTCCTGATGTGGCTGAGTAACTCATTCATTCCCTTTTATCCCCCTATGCCACTCCCATTTACATGCCCAGGTAATTTTTCTACTGAGTTTAGTGTGAATATTTCTGTGTGCATTTGTTTTTGCAAAGGCGTATTATTGTTTTACACACATTCATTTCAATTTGCATAAATCTTTTTGTGCTATATGTTTCATTGTGTGTTTTTTCTGAGCCCAGGGATGTTAAGATCCGTCTGTGTTGCTCTGTGTATTTCTAATCTGTTTTTTTTCAACTGCCACCTCATGCTCCATGGTGTGCTGCAAACTTGGTTTCTGAGAGATAACCACTTTGCACCAGTAACTTGCAGTTCTGCTTTTGCTCCTTTTATTATGGAGTCATAAAAGTGTAATGAAAGAAAGAGCTCCTAGCTGTGAGTAGCAGCTAAAATGCCAATTTCAGGTCCTTCAAAATTGATCCTGCCCACAATCCTCTAAAATGCTCTCACTTTTAACCCTGCTGAAAGAAAAATCTCTTTTCTTAACCCCCAACTCTTCCTAAGGCTATTTAGCTTATAATTTTGCTGACGCAGTTACTTCCACCAAGTACCACTTAAATATTAAAGTATAAGTAGTTGCCTTTCCTTCCTTATTACCTTTATCAGACCCTCCTCATCTTATTATGGACTTAAAGAAATGGTTTTTGAATTGTCCTCTCTGTCCTCATTGTCTCTTCTAGACTTAGAGTTCTTTTAGACTTAGAGATATTTTAAAATCATGTATTACTCGTGACCATATGTAAAAATGAATATGTAAGCAAAATAGAATTGTTAAGGTATTCCTAAAACTTCATCACATTCAGAACCCCTTCTGAATGCCTTTTTGACTCAGAATCATTGATGCCCACGTTTGTTCATACAGCAGTTGTTCATACAACTGTTCATACAATTGTGCCATCAAAAGCATTGGTGATGCAGCATTCTTAGGAGTTCTAGGAGTTCCCACTATTTTCTCTCAGATTTTCTTCCAGACTCCCAGCACCCATTTTTCAAATTTTGACTCTAGGACTTTTCTTGCTTAGCCTGAGATAAGCCATGCTTTTATAAGTATCTTAGTAGCACATGGCTACTATTTTCCTGTCTTAGGTCCCGAAAGCGTTTGTCCCTTTGCTAGAAAATATGAAAATGTGTTCACTTCTTCAGCAATGAATATTTGCTTTGCTGATATGAAATTCACACCCCACTGCTCTGTTCCATGCTTTTCTATGTACCAATAACTTCCCATTTCAATATTGAATCATGGAGTAATCTTTTGGAAGACATTTTAGCATGTGTAGTATCAGCACTAGACATAATTCAGTTGAGGTGAAGACCATATACATAGCAATGAGTACATTGTTCACACTTGTGCAGGACAAACTGTTGCTTTGTGCAGAGCAATTTAAAACATCATTGATTATAAGACATCCTAATTTTAAAGATGCTAAAGTGTGGGAAATGTGCATCTTGCAAAAGACAAATGCAGAGGTAGGTACTCAGGATGCAATATGGTGGCTCCATAGTCCATGCGAGAACTGAGCTACTTCTGCCCTCTGTTATTGCATCCTTAGCACATGGCTTCCATTGTTAATGTCACTGCATGGTCCAAGATGACCTAGTAAGCTCCCGACATCATATCTAAGCAGAAATGAAGGAAGTCAAAAAGGGCAAAAAGCCAAGGGTCTACAACTCACTGGATACCACTGACTTGAAGGGAGGCTGCCTGGTAACTACAATCTTTTACTTGGGCAAGTTTGTCCCCTAGGAAAAATCCTGGAAGAAGGAGAGAATGCTGCATAATCGACTAGGAGTCTCTTCATCATATCCTTTTGAAAGGCTCAATTCCTGTGCAGCCTGATTCACAGGCCACTTCAGCCTAATCATGTGATGATTCAATGCATAATGGTTTGTGACAAATTTTAACATTTTGCTCTTATCATTATGTGTGATTCAAAAGTAAGCACAAATCTATAATAATTGGTATTTAATGTGACTAATTCACTTTTCCCTAATGAGTCTACAGATTCCTTGAGCAGATCTGTCTTCTAAACCTTAGTTACTTCTCCCACACAACCACCTACCCCATTGCCCATTGTCTGAATTGTTTTACACAAAACAAATGCTCCATACATGGATTTGATGTCATCTTGCTTCTGTGGCCTCAATAAGTGATTGCTGCTTCCAGATGATTGGTATCTGAGGTTCCCCCTTGGGAGCCAAGAAGGAATTGCATAAATGCAGCAGCTTGAGAAGAGGACGTTTTTAGAGTCTGCTTACCTCCTTTGGGAAACTCTTAATCCATGTTCCAGCAAGCATCAGGATACTTTTAGGAGAGATGTCTAGTACTTCTTAAGTGACTTCCTAAGATAATCACTTCGGGGTAAAACACTTCTATAGCATACAGATTAAATAAACTCAGCTACAGCCTGTTGTGAGATTCTTAGGGCCATGCCTGATAATGGCAGCAAAGGTAGAGGCATGGATTTTTCTGAGAGTAAAGACTCAGTGGTTCCTGGGAGAGGACTTTGTTTGTGGTTGGTGGTGGTCTGCACTTCATCTCATAGGCACATAGTGTACAAAAGCAAATAACTGCTGATTTCTCAGTCTAAGCCTTTCTGGTTGAATCTGAATCATCTTGAGTATGAACATCAAATGTTATAGAACAGCTCTTGTATCGAGAACATCAACAAGGGTCCTGGTAGCAGGACACAGACATAAATATCTAATAGCATTGGCCAATGCCTCCATGGGTAGTAAAAATAATAATACTGATAGTCATAGTAAAAAAGAACACACATTTATGGTACTCTATGTGCCATGCACTGCTCTATGCACTTTATGGACATTAATTCTGGGACTATACCACATCATTGTATGCTAGATGACTTCCAGCAGCCAGTCTGTGTCTCGGAGGGATTTTTCTGAAACTGTTTAAAGCTGCTATGCTTTGTCTGGGAGCACTTTAAAAATGATTGACATGAGTTGGTATATAAATATCCCAGTTTCTTTGCTCTTCAGATGGGATATTTCAGAGATGTGAGTTTTATACTATTCCCAGAGTTTCCTGGCAGGATTACGCTCCAATCATCCACTATGGTAGCTGGCTGGATAATCCATTCTTTACTGTTTTCTCTTTCCAGTATAGTTTCCTTACCCTTGCACAGGAATCTTTGTCTTGGGGTCTCCTTCTAGGGAAATCCAAACTAAGACAACTATTAACATCAACCCTGTGAGTTAGATATGATCATTACATTTATCTTTGCAGACAAGGAAATTGAAACATGCAGATGCAAAGGAAACGGCAGAAGTGGCATTCGAACCCACACTGGGAGTCTGGTTTGAGAGCCCGCATTCTAGCTACACCAAATAAATACTATAGGAACTAAGTGAAGGAGTGCACTCTGATAGAGAACAGCTGGCCTAATGGTCTATAGATTTAGTTACTTTTCTGAAACAAGAATGTCAGGTCAAATGTACAAAGAGAATGTGTTATACTGACTATTGCATTCATGACTAGGTTCCTGGAACATTGTGGGGCAGCCTTTAAATGTGCAAATTCTTGTGTTTGAGGCCCTGGTGTGCCTACCAATTAAACCACTTGGAAGGTTGTTTTAAAATCTGGTGCTATTTTGGGGATGTTCAGCCCTCCCAGCCAACAACCCTCCAGAATTGTCAGCAATCTAAAAGGCAGTATTTCAGTCTTCTGTTTCCTTCAAATTCATTTAGTGTCTAGGTGATAAATGTTTTTCAATTAAAGCCCATAGGGCTATGGATTTACTGTTTATGAGATGGTGGCCTTCCCTGTTAAACCAGTGTTGGTCTGTGTGACTATAAATAGGGATTTCCACAGTTTTATAAGTATATCTTGGCAAAATGAAAGGAATTTAAATGCTATTGCTACAAAGCATTCTTTCAGAAGCACTTAGTGATCATTTAATATGCATTGCTTCTACCTTCCACATTAATATCCTCATGCGGTAAATCAGATAGGTCCTCATAATCCTATCCACACAACACACTATGATTCATTAACAGATTCCTATCAATGTAGCTTTGATCTGCCATTTTCAATTTTTGGGTTGTCTACTTTCTGGCAGATTACAGTTCAAAAGGTCTATCATTGATTCAACATGAAATTTCATTATATTTGAATCGAAGAGTCATTTGAGTGACTTTAAAAGCTTTTTATGAAGTCAAAAAGTTGTTTCTTAGCCTCAGTTGATTTATGTTATTTGATCCCAAAGTTCACACAAAACTAATTAAGTCTCAATTCAACAATGATATCATCCTGAAAATGCTTTGTGTCACTATGCAGATACTTGAGACATATTTTTATATTCTTCTATTACAGAAAGGACTAAGGAATTCTGGAACCCAAGGTTCTGCTTATCTCAGGTTTCAGAGGGCCATCAGTATATACAGGCCTTGAAAACCTTCATCATGGGTTGGGATTTTAGAGAACAGTGAGTCCAAAAATAATGAAAGAACAACTTCAATAGAAGAGAGAAGACCTGACATTTATTGAGAACTCATTGTTCTGAACCGTACAACCAAAGTATGGTGGTACTTTACATATCACTACATCTTTCCCCAAACTACAGAGAGAGATTAAGTCATTTTTCCCAAGTTGGTTACAAGAGAGACTTTTTCAAACACAATTTTGTCTGACTCCATAGTTCTACTTTTACACGTGAGTACTACATTGCATTGAAAGCTTCAATACTAAGTGGTAGAGTTTTTCTTTGTGGAAGGATGGGAGCTGATCATCTTTTTGGTGGTCCTTTAGATAACACCATGAAGGAAATTGTCTAGAGTTCAGGCTGCTGCTGACACTTTATTTAGGTGATGAGCACTACTAAGATAAGGAGGATGTTGAGGGAATTTCATTTGGGTCCTGGTGTGTCATGTAAGCCATTCTAGATGACATGTAACTCTTGGCTTACCCAAGATTAATTTAACACTACTGATTCTTAGTTGATTTATCTCCCTTTGGAATTATCATGGACACACATAAATCCTGAGACTAAGAGGGTCTTCATTATAAGTACAGTCCTACTGAGCATCTCTGGAGGTGGTCAAAGTTGTATCAGAAAAGCAATACTGCTGGGCAATATATGTTGTTTTAAAAAAGACAGTCCTGAGCCCTGCAACCCTTACCTCCTCCATCCATCCTCTCCTCCCCAGTTGGAAAAAAAAATCTCATTTATTTAGTTCTTAGTGTGAGGAAAGCAATCTGATTAAATTAATATATTTGAAAAAATATGATTAAAGGATTTTACACCAGAATTCATCTTCCAACACCCCCTTAGGTTTTTCTATCTCCTGTACCGTTTTCGTTTTGACAACAATAATGGGGGGATGACATTGATTCACAAGGCTCTCACCAATACTAAAATTGTATGACTAACACCCAATTGCTATTTAAATATGATTATTAATATTAAAGACTTGAGATTATTTCCTGTGTTGTGTTTGATAATGCCCAGCATTATACATGATATATCCAGAGTCTTCGTGGTTTATTGCTCATGTAGCAAAATGCTGCCTCCATTGATCAGGATTTATAAGAATGTTGGTCATTATCTCCTGAGAATAGTGTATTCTTTCACTTTGAAATATGTTTCTAACACTGCTGTTTATGGTAATTCTGATTATTTCAAGGCCATGGTATATTTGTATTATTTGCAATTATCAGCTGATGCTGAACCTTCAGGAAATTTGCTAATTATCAAGAATTCTTCATGACAATATGAGACCTTTGGGCAGCATATATAATTTTAAAGTGAAAGAACTAATCCATCTCCTGCAAAATGATGCAATGCCAAAAGCAGGCTATTAAGGAAATGCTAACATTTACTGAGCATCTATTTTGGTCTGAATGTTTCCTTTCCTTCTCTCCCTCCCTCTTTCCTTCCTTCTCTCCCTCCCTCTTTCCTTCCTTCTCTTTCTCGCTTTTATGTTTCTTTTTCTCCTCCCTTTCTACCTCTTACCCCCTTCCTCCTCCTTTCTTCCCTTTCTCTCTCCTTCCTTCTTTTTTCTTTCTTTTTTGGATATAAGCAGTGATTGAGCAGGCACCACAAAACAACTTTCTCTCCTCCTTAAATTCCTTAAAGGAAAGTTTGTTCTTAGAAGGGCATGGCAGATTTCCTAATGAGCATGCCCTCACCTGGGCTTCCTGGCCATCAGTTTCTACTTCCACAGCAGTTGTGAGAAGCCATTGTTACTTTGTTAATTAACAACTTGAATGATGTAGCCTTTGAAGGCAGGGAGCTACTTCTTAAACACAGTTCTGTTATTCTCTAATTTGTGGCATTAATAATCAGTACGTTTTAGATTTACGTAAGATCCTTTCCTCTTAATAGTCTTGGCATTTTCTCCGAGATAAATTTTCATGAGACTCAGTTCTAAGTTGTGATTTTCAAAAACAGGAGTTGTGTGGTCAAAGGATATTTCAACTTGTGTCTTATTACTGTCCTTTATTTAGCCTTTTTCCTCTTTGGAGATGAGACATATGATGAAAGCCAATTTGTTTCCCTTGTGGGCAAGGAAAAACATTTTTAAAGGTATCTAGCATGTTAAAAATCAAAAAATACTTCCTCTGTGTTTTTGTCTGGTTGTACCTTTCCTTTAGCCACTTTACAAAGGAAGTCACACCATACATTTTGTCTTTCTTTAAAATCCTTTATTTTGGGAACACCAGAAAAAAATTTAGAAGGTATTCTCTCATCTTTGCTTAATCTCATTCCTTAGTTATCCAGAGAATATTCCTACTTAATTGAAAAAATTCAATTTAATTTATAGATAAGGATAACACCTTCGGGATTTGAAGGCTCAGCTCAGATCTCTTCGGGGAGGGCGTTTCTGAATCTTCTGTGTTCCATAGCATGAGTGCATACTCTAATATTTCTTCAGTGTATTCATTTATCTCTTTATACATCTGCCATCCCATCAGCCTATAAGCTACCTTTTGCATCGCCATCAGATACCACCATACTGGACACAATTACACTAGTATCACTTCAAAATGTTGCTAGATATTTTTATTTAATATATTATCCAAGGAAGCACACATATTTCTATATAATAAATTTAGTTTTGGCCCGGTGCGGTAGCTCACGCCTATAATTCCAGCACTTTGGGAGGCTGAGGCAAGTGGATCACCTGAGGTCAGGAGTTATAGACTAGCCTGGCCAACATGGTGAAACCCCGTCTCTACTAAAAATACAAAAATTAGCCCGGTGTGGTGGCAGGCACCTGTAATCCCAGCTACTCGGGGGGCCAAGGCAGGAGAATCGCTTGAACCCAGGAGGCGGAGGTTGCAGTGAGCCGAGATCAGGCCATCGCACTCCAACCTGGGGGACAAGAGCGAGACTTCATCTAAAAAAAAAAAAAAATTAGTTTAAAAATTTGATAACTTTATTATCAGTTTTTTAAAATTATCTTGATGATCTATTATCAGTGTAATTCATTTCCTTTGTAATTCTATGTGCTTTTATTCATTTAAAAACATTGTTCTGAGAAGGGGTCTACAGACTTCACCAGACTCATGGGGCTCATGACACCAAAAACGTTCAGAACCCTTGCTGGAATAACATGTTCTAAAATTCAGAAACACTTCAAAAAAGTTTGAGAGGATGGTTTTACAGCCCCTCAGTATGGCTGTATGGCTGTCCACTTAACATTCCCTTGCCATCACCGTAGAGAAAGCTTGTGGACTGGCTAGTGCAGGAAAGAGCAGAATTTGGGTGACACTGAGTTGTATTCTAGGCCCAGCTGATGACTCTGGGATTTGAGCATCCATCAGTGTTTCTTTCTTTCTTTCTTTCTTTCTTTTTTTCTTTTTTTTTTTTTTTTTTTTTTTTTTTTTTTTTTTTTTTTGAGATGGAGTCTCACTCTGTCGCCCAGGCTAGAGTGCAGTGGCACAATCTCAGCTCACTGCAACCTCCACCTCCCGCGTTCAAGCAATTCTCCTGTCTCAGCCTCCCAAGTAGCTGGGATTACAGGCACGTGCCACCACACCTGGCTAATTTTTGTATTTTTAGTAGAGATGGGGGTTTACCATGTTGCTCAGGCTGGTCTCAAACTCCTGACCTCATGATCCGCCTGCCTCAGCCTCCCAAAGTACTGGGATTATAGGCGTAAGCCACTGCACCTGGCCATATCTGTCAGTATTTCTACGTGTAAAAATAAAATTTGTTTCTATGTGACAAGGTTGAGATAAGCATAGAAGAAAACTACTGCTGAACGCAGAACCCAGACATAATCATGTAACTGAACTTTCTTGCTGCATCCTATAATACCTTTGTTGCTAGCTTATAAATAGCTGAAAATAGCCACCATTTCTTCAACTTTTCTCCAGAAGGGCCAAAGATGTAACATTTGTTTTTGTTTCTTCTTCTTAAATAATTCTTCATGAATTTCAGTTTCCCAGAAGGCCTCACAATTTTCTAACACCACAGATACCTTTCTTGATATTTCATGTCATGAGTTATGTTTACCCAAGGAGTCTTCATTGTATTTCTTAATAAGAAGGAATGACTTGATTATTTATGCTCTAATATTCCCTATGCTTTTAAAATTTCTGACCTCTCCCTCCTCCTGTATCATGATACTATCTTGCAGGGAAAGTAGAATCTACTGGATGAAAAGTCCCTCAACCTCCTGCCCCAAACCTATTGATTTACTCATATCCACACACTACATCGCCTCCTCCCCCTTGTGACAGTGGAAGATAAGTTGTTTTTCCTGTCTCGGACAAAGCATCCTGTCTCCTAATACTGCAACAGATTGAATCCAGCAGCAGATAGAAAAAACCCACTGTCATCTATTGAGCAATATATTAAAGAGATCTATCTGCAAAATTGTAAAAAGATGCTGTTCTTCTCACCAAATGTTTTTGTTTTGGAAAATATGGTTATGTTTTATAAAAAGATATGACTTATGCAATAGAATTGTTTTTAAATACATTAAAATATTTCAATAATGTATCAGTTTTAATTTCTAGTATATTAGATATTGGTAGATATACGCAACATGCACAAAAACTCTTTGGGGGTCCTCAAAAATGTTTCGGAGTGGAAAGGAGCCCTGAGGCTGAAATGGTTGAGAAGTGCTGGTCTAAAACTCCCCAACCCAGTCAAATCTGGCTTCTGTCCATATCAGTTCACTGAACCTATTTGCTCCAAGGACACCAAATTCAAGGGCAAGTCCTTACTAGACTTCTGGGAATCATTCACAGTGTTCTTGACTGTTCTTCTAGAAATGCTTTTCCTTTGACTTACACAAGTCCAGAGAGGAACACCATGTACACTCCTGGTGTTCTTCCTACCTCCCTGGCTCCTCCTTCTTTATCTCCTTCATGGGCTTTTCTTCCTCTGCCTAACCTTAAAGGTTAGCGACCTGTGGGGCCCTCACCTCCTCCCGCACTCTCTGGGTGGTCTGCTTCTTTGTTTTCCATTACGGTCTTTAGGTTGATGACAGCTGTATTCAGCCCAGATCTTTCTGCCAATCTTCATACCTAAATATTGAGCAGCTTGCTGGGACACCTCTACCTGTCTATTCCATCAACACCTATAATTTAACACGCCCTGAACTTATCATGTCACCATCATGCCTGCCCCTTCATCTCTATTCTCATGGACCATACTCTGTCTCGTTGCCCATACCAGAAGTTTGGAAACCATTCTTGACTCTTTCCTTTGGCTTAAACCATCACTGTCTTTCACAGTATCCAAGCAATCTCCAAGCCTTGTGTCATCAGTGTCCTGAATCCTCAAAACAATCTGCTCTTAACTTCTAACACTGTCCCACCCGGGCCTCCATTGTCTCTACTAATGGCAGTAGTCTCCTAACTGGCTCTTTTCTAGTCTGTTTTCCACAGTGCCACCAGGGTCATCCTTCTAAGGCACAAAGCTCATCAATTCATTGTTTCTTCAAGGCCCTGAAACACTTGTCTCCTCCACCTCTCACCTCACCTGCTACATCTCTCATCACCTGCTCTCCCTCGGCATTCTGTGCTGGCTCCAAGGGCTTCCATGCTGCCATGTGCTCTCCCCTTCAGCCCCTCACGCATGCTGATCATTCATTCTTCATCCTGGGCCACCATCCCTGCCCTATCCCCATTTACACCTTCTCACCCTGAACACAGGCAGTGCTGGCTAACTCAACACTGGTTGTTGATATTCAAGTTTAGACTTCTGACACACATCTAGCCTTCTATAACACCCTCTGTGTGCTCTGTGATGGCATTTGTCAATCCACACATGTAATTGCATGTTTGATGTGAACTTCAGAAGGGCAGCAACCTTGTCTCTCTTATATGTCATAGAACCCTCACAGCATCCTTTTCCAGCTCCATCACTTAACCAGAATCTCTCCGTACCTACTTGTCGAATGAGGAAGTTCATATTTCTTTTCAATTTATCTTTTACTTTAAAGGTGAGCAGATTTACTGATTTTCCTTTGTCAAACAATCACAGGGTGGCTTGAGCACAGAAAGGCAGTGATTTCGGTGCTTACAAAAATATAGTGTTTATAGTTGTTCTAAGACATGGATATAATTTCACCTACTGCCTGCATGAAAGACTATCTACGTCCTGATTGGCAATGGGAGTTGGCAACACATTGACCAGGTTAAATCTTCTACCTATACATGAGGAGGGTGGGGTGTGAGGAACTGACATCTGATCAAAAGTTATTGTCCTAAGAAGTATGTCTCCAAAAGTAATTCCATTATTTTTTTCATGTCAAAAGTGACCTTTACTTATAAAAACCCTAATGACAAAATAATCCTTTTAAAAAAACTGTTTCATCACACCTGTGAGACAATGTAACTACAGAAGTTACCACAACACATATGTTCTAATCAAATAATATTAGTAGGTTAGGCTTCCATGCTAACATTTCTCAAAAACTAAAATATTTGCAATGGAAGTAAAAGGCTTTTGCTATCTTTTTCATAAAAAGGCTTAATTTAAGGCCTGATGTGGGGGTTTAAGCCTATAACCCCAGCTCTTTGGGAGGTCAAGGCAGGAGGATCGCTCGAGCCCAGGAGTTTGAGACCAGACTGGACAACAAAGCAAGACCCCATCTCTACAAAAAGTATAAAAAATTAGCTGAGCATGGTGATGTGTGCCTGTGGTCCCAGCTACTCCAGGAGGCTGAGGTGGGAGGATTGCTTGATCCTGGGAGTTCCAAGCTGCAGTGAGCTATGCCTGGGCCACTGTACTTCAGCCTGGGTGACAGACAGAGACCCTATCTCAAAAAAGAAGCCAGCAGGGGCAGGGGCTGAATTTCTAGTTGATCACATAAGGAGACGAATGGGATGTAAACCTAGGCAGTATCACAAAGCTGTTCGGTTCTTGCCTTGGATATCTTCTTGCTGTCCATTCTTACTCCCTTTATATTCTTCCCTCTTACCCTTCTCTCACCAGACCTTCATTTCCACAAACACTTAGGAAGTAAAAGTCTAACATGTTTGAATCCTTGAAAATAGGGTGTAAAACATTTTGGTATGTAAAACATTTTTGGTATAAAAACATTTCCTTTCCAGTATTATCATTTAATGTGTTTAATCATGAATTATAAGTGAGTATGGCTTTGGGACATGCTTCTTTTGAAAAGAAAAGGGCGCATGACCACCACTTCCTGTGTCTCTTATCTGGTACATTTCCCTCAAAGGACTCAGCTCATTATCTGGCAACGATGACCATGGTCTACAAGTCAGTTGGGTTCAACAAATGCTTATTAGCCATCTTCTAGAAACAGACATTTTGTAGGATGCTAGAGACACACTGTAGGCTTTGATATTTGGGGTTTAAAACCTGAATAGGGAGCGTCTTCCTCTTATTACATTCACTTTCTTCAATCCTAGCTTATTCATCTGAAAAATGGGGAAAATATGTATTATTTTAAATAGCCCTTCAAACAATCCTAGTTTATTCATCAAAAAGGCTGTTTGAAGAATTCAATGAGATAATGCAAATAAGGTACCCAGCTCAGTGCCTGGTGCCTGGGAGAAACTGGGTAAATAATGGCTTTCAGAATGATTACAGAGGATGAGGAAAGCTCTCCAGGATTCCAAAGAGAGCTAGAAAGCAGTCTTCATTTTTGTAAGTGAAACATATAGATAACTGAGAAACAAATGTGAAAATACATTTTTATAAAAGTGGAAAATAGTTATGCCAATTCCACTCTGAAAGAAACCCTCTTGCTTTTTGGTTTAATCTATTATAGATGAAGGGGATTAACTGCCAAGAGACTTGAACAACAGACAGGTTTTTTTTGGTTCTTCATGCTTGCACCTGTTAAAAGGCAGAAGAGGTCCAAAAATGGGAAAGATGTGACTTTTTTGTGGAGGCTGATGTTTACTAGAGGGAGAGAAGGGCAGTAGACCGCATATGTCATGTTTGTTCAAACTGAGCTGAGAATTCGAGGGGAAAGGGTTTTTCTTGACAGCTGGGTATTTCATATCCTGCCTGTGGAAACTCAGTAGGTTTCCAAGAGCAAAGTCTAGAGGCTATAACCTTGTGTTCCTGACGTCCTTGTGCGAAAGGATTATTTTCTGGCTTTGGAAGAGCAAAACACCTTTTAAAAATTTCTACTCCCAAAGGTTGCAGTGAACCGAGCCGAGATCGTGCCATTGCACTCCAGCCTGGGCGAGAGAGTGAGACTCCGTCAAAAAAATAAAATAAAATAAATAAAATAAAATCCCACTCCCGAAATCTGTTAGTACATGATTTCATTCTGAATAAGGTCATGGGGTCCAGTTGGCAGTAATCTAACATTGTTCAAAACTTGACCCTAAATTGTAGTTCCTCCCAAAGGTCTTGAAAAAATATGAGATTACGTTTTAAAGGGAAGGGAAACAAATGAGTGCTTCTCCTTAATTATGCTTTTGGCTGCCACTACGGGGATTATGAGCTTTAAGCTTCTAAGCTTCCACCTTTTGATATATTTCCTGTTACTGTATTATTGTTGCCCAAGTGAGGGTGGGGGTGCAGAAAGGCTGCAAGGGAAAAATAACCTCATCAATGTAACTGAAACTCCTTTCTCTGCAATTCAGTGGCTGGCTTTATTTTTATTGTATTTTTGAAAGATTTGTACAGTTGTCTTTTAATTACATAACATTGTTTTTCGTTTATGGAGCTAATTGCCTGCTAGTTAGTGATGCTCTTTAACCTTATGCATTGAACTTTTACTCATTTTGAAATAAGATAAATTTCATGCAATGATGTTAGCATATGGGGACTGCTGACAAAGCCCAGTAAAGCTTTTTGTGCCCAATAATCTCAAATCACACACTACTGGATGGCTTAGGCTTGTCAGCAGATACTAACAAATACTACCATGTTGTCTTATGCTCTTAAGTATAAAAAAAGAAAAGAAAAAAGGAACAAAAAAAGAGAAAAGAACAAGAAGCTTTCAAAATAAAATATATCATGCCCTTCTGAGTTTAAGGGGCCATCTTAGGTTTTTAATTACTTGTTACTACTAGCATGGCATTTTGTAGATTTGCACAAAAGGACTGAAACTTGTCATTGTGAAGAAATGATGGGCAGTATCTATCTTGGGTATGGTTACTGGTCATAGAGTAGTTCTACTTTGAGCTTGCCATATGACCTTTGTCATTTCTTTTCAGATTGATTTTTCCTGCCCCATGTTAACTATCCAGCTAAAAACACGCTTCCTTTGAAGAACATCTACAATGAAGGCTTTACTTAGTCACTGTTATTCCAGTTCTATTGATTTCATTCTGTTGTCACTTTTTGTATATAATATGCTCTTCCTTGAATAGTAGGACTTCATTTTAAGACTTTTTTTCATATTTTTCAAGAAGCTCTAGAAAGAACTTTTTCAAAAAATATTTCTCTTGGCACAAAAGAGTCTATAAAATATGATCTTAAATGGTAAAACTGAAATCTCTAGAGCAGTGCTTATCAAACTTTAATGAGCATAATTGTGACCTAGGGATCTTGTTAAAACACAGACTCTGATCAGATAGATCAAGGGTGGGACCCGGGCTTCTGCTTTCTGCTGGTCAAGGGACCATATTCTGAGTAGCGAGGTTCAAGGCCTATCTGAAGTTCAAACTTCAACTTAGACTTACTACCTATGCAACCACTGATTGTGTATCTCCCAAATGCGCCAGTCTCTCCATTTGGGAAATTATGCTATTTACCACATCATGAAAATATATGAAAGCTTTCAACATTTTTTAATTATCTGAATGTTTTCTGAGTATCCCTGTTCACAAGTGGCACATGAATTACAAATAAAGATTATAATTTCAGATTCCTGTGTACTGGCGCAAAGGCAGTGCTACTTCTATAATGCATTTGCTTTGTCAAAGACGAGCCTTACTCCAAATCCCTCAGTAATTCAGTTTTTCCCCCCCCAAGGGATATTTTCTATAGGTTGAATATGTAAAACCCTTCTTTAAAAAATATTCCTAAACAGCTTTAATGATTTGTACCTAATTAGTCACTTTTCCTGACATGATTCAGGAAGACAAAATAAATAAGTAGAGCCTTGCCTTCTTCACAAGACAGACATACCTACTGAGCTTATACTTGTGCTTAATTTTTTTCTATGCCTTTATTTTGTTAGACCACATTTCTCAAAGAAGTGCCACCTTCCTCCTGTTTAGTCTTTTTGCTTTGTGTTCCCTCATGTTCTTCTATCTACTTGTCAGAGCAATTTTGAAAGTTATAAGAAATTGCCAGTCAACCAAAGCTGTATTTCTTGTTCCCTTCTCTTCATTGTCAGTGGAAACAAAACAAACAAAAATTACATATAAAAGGGTGCTGTCTCTTGTTTTTCCTAGAACTCTCGGCCTACTAAACCTTGTTCCCTGTCACTGTTGAGGGAATCTGAAAGCATTACATTATAGATACAAAGTAAACCTGTTTTAGAGAGATTAACATTGGAATCTAAGAGAATTCCCTGATAAGACAACAGCTGGTATATTCCTTATGTCTCATGCATTGGTTCTCAACTGGGGGTATTTTGAGACACTTGGCAATGTCTGGAGACATTTTGGTTGTCACAGCTGAGGGTGGGTAGGGGCTACTGACATCCTGTGGGTTGAGGCCAGAGATGTTGCTAAACATCCTACAATGCATGGGGCAACTCCCTGCAAGAAAGAATGATGCAGTCCTAAATTTCTAGAGTGAGAAGGTTGAGGATCTGCTGTTACTCAATACAGTCTTGCCTGCTTAGTGTGGTTGTTTTACTCTATCTTTACTATTCTTAAATTCCACTGAACTTTATTTTGTTTTGATGCGTGAGGGTGTTAGCCATGTAATTCCCATTAGAGTGATGAGAATTGTGTATGTAAATACTCTTCAGCAATGCAATTGGATTCTAATGAGGATTTAATATCTTTTGTATAGGTAATTTTTTATGCTTTCAACAGCAGGTGATTTTCCATATATACTAAACCATTAAAAATTTTAGCGAGTTATTTTTTCAAATCATGATATCTTATGACTGTCACTTGAGCACATTTATTTTAAAATACATTTTGACAATAACTGTCTCTTGAGGAAGACTGGGGTTCCCAGACTAGAGGGATTGGTCCCTCTTTCTGGAAGAAATATGGAGTAATTTTTGGTCAGAGTATTTCAATGTGGCTTCAGGAGAGACACATTATAGAAACAAGATAATAACCCCTCTTGAATTGCACCGATCCTGATTGCCTGTGAAGAAAATGGTTGATCTCTGCACCATCTTAGTGCAGAGATCAGTGGCCCCCAAATCTTCTACTTTCAGGGCTAAGAGCAGCCTGAGGGATGGTTGAGAGCAGTCCCCTAACCTTAGAGATGAGTATTGGCAGTTGGAAACTGATTATCCATGGAATGGGAAAGAGATTATACAAAGAAAAGACTGGGTCCTGAAATCAGTGACCTAGTTTGAGCTAATATAGACAATCTTGTTTTGCATAAGGCCTTGTTATTCTTTCTCATCAGAGCTGCTAACCTGAGAAAGGAAGTCTGCATGCCACCCCACCTTTCTCTACCCTTAATAGACCTTAAGCCACCCCCAAACAAAACAAACAAACAAAAACACCACAGAACAGGGAAAATAGAAGGAGTGATAAAGTAGCCTGATCTGCCCTTCCATAATCATAGAAGGATGCTTGCTCATGAAGAACACTCCTATCAGTCTGATGGTTAATTTCACCTCCTCCAAAAGCCATCTCTTAGCTTCTACTCTTCTAGCATACACTCAAATCTTGACTTGGAAATAAAATGCCCCTTCATCCGATCTCTATTGTTTGAGGCTTCTAGCTGTAGTGTTTTTTGTTTGTTTTTGTTTTTGTTTTTGTTACTGGATTAGAATCCTGGCTCTATTACTAGCTGTGTGACCTCAGGGAAATTACGTAAATTCTCTGTACCTAATCTCTGAAAATAAGTATCATAGGAGTCCTTACACTGTAGATAGGATGGTGATAATTAGCTAAATTAATATATGTGAAGTTCTTAGGACAAGGTTTGGTACATTTTAAGTATAATGTAAAACATTAGTTATCATTATGATGTGTATATACACTCATTTATATTTGAACACCTTAGAACTTAATTTTGTTTCAATGCAAAGGATAATTAATTGGTTGCTGAAATCCCTCCTCTAGTACTTTATCACTGCATATTTAAGAATGTTCTGTCTCCTTAGTACAAAATTTTACATTTGTAATGAATTCCTTTTCTCCCCCAGTTCTATCCTCATCTCGCTCTCTCAGGGAAAAAACAGTCAACCAGTCAGAATTGGGCTAGCTGAAATCAACACACAGGCCAATGCATACATATGTTCTCCTTGGGTAGACCAGTACTATGCAAACACCTCAAGCTAAGGGTACTAGATGAGTAGGCAAGTGATGATGAAAAGAAAGGGTTGGAGACAAACTAGGAGAACAGGACAATGCAAGAATAAAAGGAATGAAAATAAAGGTTGGTGTCTTTGGGGCTCTGAGCGGGGAGACATGGAGAAGGCACTAGTCTCCTGGGATGATGTGAGCCTTTGTCTGGAACAAAATGCTATTTAATTTTGTTTTTACTTTTAATCAAAAATTTAATTGCAAATAGTTTTAAAAGACTGATGGTACTAAAGGGTTTATGACCTCAAACCAAAAATCTGTTACCTCCTCCTTTCCCCTGCCTTGCCCTGCTCCCCAGACACAAGTATATCTAACTCTCATAGCTTATTTATTCTAGAAGTATATTCTTGAAAATAATGCATAAGTCACTATCTTTTGTATTCATCCAATTTTAGACATTATCCATTGACCTTTTATTATGACAGATAAGGATGTTAACGCATTTCCTCTTTTTCCTTTTTTTTTTTTTTTTTTTTTTTTTTTTTTTTTTTTTTTGAGACAGAGTCTCACTCTGTCGCCCAGGCTGGAGTACAGTGGTGCAATCTCGGATCACTACAAGCTCCGCCTCCTGGGTTCAAGCAATTCTCCTGCCTCAGCCTCCCAAGTAGCTGGGACTACAGGTGCGTGCCACCACACCCAGCTAATTTTTTTGTATTTTTAGTAGAGACAGGGTTTCACCATGTTAGCCAGGATGGTCTCGATCTCCTGACCTCATGATCTGCCCGCCTTGGCCTCCCCATTTTCCCATTTTAATCACATTTTAACTTTAAAAAAATCCACAGAGTGCTTTATTGTTTTGATGATGTAAATGTTATTCTCTGCCTAGCCACGTATCATGGTATGATTATATTTTCTTTCTTAAAGAACTGTTTTGGTTTCATAGTTGCTTTTTGTGTTTGCTTGTTTCTTAACTATCTGGAAAAGTCTATATAAAGCCCTAACAATTCCTTAAAATACCTCTCAACACAATTTTCATGATAACAATTCCTTAAAATACCTCTCAACACAATTTTCACCAGGGTCTAACATGCCAGAAAATTGATCAGTTTATAGTTTTTTTCCTGGATTTCTCAAACCTCTTACTTCAATCTTGGGTATTTTTTTCTTTAGGCTCACTTGGAAGCTCTCAACTGGAGACAGCCATCATCCAACAAATTTCCTTTGTTTCTTTCACTGGTGCTGGAATCTGTTTCTCCTAAATTCCGTGTCATCTTCTGCTTAGGTTTACTCCTTCTGTTTGCTGGAACATATCTTCCAGTACTTTATTAAGAAGGAGTGCATGGCTATAATATCTTCACTTCTTTCTCTGCAGATTTAATTATAGTATCTTTGAGGTTATCTTCTGTTCCTTTGTCCCTGTTTCATCTGATTTCCTCTGATTCCTTTCATTTTTTTCTTAATTTTCATTATTTGTTTTCTCTGTGTGTGTTTGGTTGATTTCCATATTTCAATTTATAGTTCTTCCCCAAATGTCATGTGGTCCTTGACTGTCTGCTCATATTGAAAATGATATAAGAAAAAAACTAGTTGCATGCTCCATGTATAAGATCAGGGCTTGTGGATTGATAGACTTCACTGTGGGGTAACTGGGCAGACAGCCAATCATTTCATTGGAGACCCCAAATATTACCACTAGCAGCTCTTTTCTTGGAAGCATTTCTATTTTTCTGGGGTATGTCCCCCAATCTGCTGCCTGTGTCAGGGGAAGGGAGCTGATAACAAGCCTGGGTGACAGTCTTCTCCAGCTGGAGAAGGGGAAGACACTGGCAACTCACCATTCAGTATGCTGACTTCCACATGAGCCTCCCATTTTCAATGCTCTGTGACTTCTCTATCTGAGGTGACTGCAGCCTCTCTGCTTACATTTCAATTTCTTCCAGGGCATCTCCATTGATTGTGGGAGGATGGTTGTTTGACTGCACTCAGTGGGGGGTGCAGGCCCACCTTAATAAAGCTCTTTCTCCTTATTATCAATCAAGGTCCTCTTTTCAGCCTCCTGCCTCACCCCTTCTCTCACTGTAACTGTGCCTCTGACTGCTAAAACCTTCTGGAATTCTGGAGAGGTAGAATGCTTGCTTCTCCCATTAGCACCCCACCTGTTCCACCAAAGCACCTAGCTTCCACCTTTCTCCTCCGTGCTAAGTTTATTTGGCTTTCCTTCCATTCATTTCTGTAGTTTGGGGGTATGGTTGTCACGAAGTTGATGGAGATTGTCCTGTTTCTTATTATTGTTTTTACATAGTTTTCAAAAGTAGAGGATGTAATGTCTTTCCCCTGCCATTTTGAAAGCATAACTCTGATGCCCTTTTTGTGTCCTGCAACTCTAAATTGATATTATGGTTTGAATATGTCCCTTCCAAAATTCAGGTGTTGCCAATGCGATAGGATTAAGAAGTGGGGCCTTTAAGAGGTGATTAGGCCATGAGGGTTCCTCCCTCATGAATGAGATTAAGGCCCTTATAAAAGAGGCTTAAGGGAGTGTTTGTCTAACTTGCCAGCTTGCTCTTCTGCCATGTGTGGACATAGCATTTCTCCCTTCTGGAGGACACAGGATTCAAGATGCTGTCTTAGAAGCAGAGACACCAGGCCCCAACTTGCCAGTGCCTTTATCTTGGGCTTTCTGGCCTCTGGAACTGTGAGAAAATAATTTCTTTTATAAATTACCCAATCTCAGTTATTCTGTTACAGCAATAAAAAACAGACTAAGATAGTTGGTAATAGTTTTCTTTTACCTGCCTCACAGGTACAAATTACTGGAGTAGACCGAAGTGCAACAAAGCTAAGGGTTGTTCTTACGATCTCGTTTACCATAATTCCATCCTAATTAATTTGGTAGTCTTTCCACATGAAATCATTTGCCATTCCCCAAGCTTGACATGCACTTTCATAACTCCATGAAAACCCTTACTGAATGTGACTTTCAGGAAAAGACACACATCTGCCAAGTTTCCTGTCCTGGGTGGAGTTTCCTCTTGGCAGGTAGCCCTGCCTTCTCTTCAATGCCATTGTTGATTTCTTTACCCACCAGTCTCCCAAACCAGATAGGAAAACTTTGAGGGGAAGACATCATCTTATTTATGAATCTTTGAGAGCAGAGTTCCTTACTTATAGTAGGTGCTCGATTAATATGATCAATAAATGGATGAATGATACTTATTTTGGATGATAGTTCTCAAAGAGACAAAGACAGGCTTTATCTTAATGCCTGGTTTTGCCTCTCTTTCTGGTGCCAAGGCCAGTTTCACTAGCAGCTGGACAGTGATGGCCCTCAATGACAAGGTGAAGGATAAGTTGTTGCTGACCACTCGTTCTGATTAACGAATTAACCTTTTGAGTTTCACATCTTTATTTTATGGCCACTGCATTTATACTCAGTCTTTCTGATTCATTTTAAAATTTGTTAAACATTATTTTCTAACATATTTCACAGATATGTAATTTTGTCTTTAGGTAAAATGACATTATTGAAGTATTTTTGGGGTGAAAAATATTCTCTGAAGCATTTGACTCTGGCTGTTTGTTTTCCAGACCAAAATTCCAATAACATTCAGGGTTCAGAGGAGTATTTGTATTCAAATTACACAGAGAAATTCAGTCTTCTCCTTTAGTTACAAACCAAATTGCATGTTAAACGTTATATTTCAGAGAGCTGTAGCTTTCTATTTTGGCTTTTAGGAACGTATCTTCAACAATTTACTCATTCATTTATGCAAAAATTAAGTGAAAACCCACTATGCGTCAAGCAATTTGGGGGTCTTAAGGAATGCATATATGAATAAGATATGTTTTCTGCTCTCAAGGAATCAAGGAGAGGAAAACATAGAGAAATCATCATCATCAAAATGCAATGCATCCCCTATGAATATCTATGGATCATGAGACCAGTGTCAAAGGGCATCAGCATGACATCTGACGGCAGAGTTTCTATAAATAAAGGAAATAGGTGGTTATGTTCTTCTCACCACATTTTTGAACAACAGTAGGAATATAATCTGTTCAAGCAAGATTTAGATTCTAACCCATGAAGCATTTAACTACCTACTGTATGCCAGGTGAGGTGCCCAACACTTATCTCATAGAAGTAGTAAGATACACTAAGGTTGCATTAATATTTAATTAAAGCAGAACAGAATAAACCCAGTAGGTAAATAGAAACAGTTGAGAATTTTTCCATCCATGTCCATTCCCATGAGATTTGGGGGTTCTCTCAAAGGCCTGCCTAGTCATTGGAGTATTCATGCCCCTTTCTTCTCACTCAGTGCTTCTTGTGTTTTAGGGTGTTTAAGAATTACTATATAAGATTATCACCCACAAAATCATCTATAATAAAATTCATGGTTGATAATTTTGTTTACGCAATACTTTTGCCTTATATACTAAATGTGTTTTCTGTTAAGAAGCAATTTTTACTTGCTTTGGTTCACATCAGTTCATTTTAAACACACAAAAAGCAATACCTTTAAGAATGTGTCATTTTTGCCTTATCTGGACTACCACATTCTCTTTATTGAGGACTCAAATTCTGCCAAGGAGAAACTATTTATTTCAAACTAAACAAAGAGAAAACAGGCCTAAGGTCTACTTACAGAGAGAACCAGAGCCCCTCCCTGCCTGCCTTAACTCAGGGCTCTACATTTGTTTCAGACAACTTTTGGGTAGAATTGAACATTATGAGCCCATGTCTGCCTTGGGCCTTTGCACTTGCTGTTCATCTTTCTTGGAACACACTTCCTCCAGATATTAGCACAACCTATGCCCACATTCCTTATCCTCAAGTATCATCTTAGAGAGGCCTTCACTGACCACTGTAAAAACTAGAAGCCCCCACTTCCCCTCCAGCACCTGCTAAACTCCTTATCCTCCTGAACTTTTTCTGCATAGTACTTAACATCCAAAATAGTATGTCTTAGTTATCCATTGTCACGTAACAAATTACCTGAAAAACTAGCAACCTAAAACAACATTTATCACTGCAGTTTCTGCAGGTCAGAAATCTGAGCACAGCTTATCTTGGTTCTGTGGCTTAGGATCTCACACAACGTCACAATAAAGAGCCACAATCATCTCAGGGTTAAACTGGAGCAGGATCTGCTTCCAAAATCACCCAAATGGCTGCTGGCAGGATTGAATTCCTTGAAGGTTGTTGGACTGAGGGGCTCACTTCCTCTCTGGCTGTGGGCCAGAGGCTGTCTTTGGTTCCTTGCTACATCAGTCTCTCAGTAGGGGCGCCTAGAACATGGCAGCTGACTTCATCAAGGTGAGGAAGCAAGATACAGGGAGAGAATGCCAGCAAGATGGAAGCTATGATTTTTCAAACATAATCTCAGAAGTGAAAGCCCATCATTCTTGTTGCGTTCTATCATTAGTAGAGAGGAGGTGTTACTATGTTGCCCAGACTGGTCTCAAATTCCTAGGCTCAAGCAATCCTCCAGCCTTGGCCTCCCAAAGTGCTGGGATTACAGGCATGAACCACCATAACCAACCTTTTAACTACAGTTTTTTTATATAGAAAATGAACTGTATTTCTCTGCTATGGAATGCAAAAAGTAGCCATAGAGGTTAGTGAAGACAATATTCCAAAAAGGGGAATTTCAAAGTAAGCAACTGAGTTATGAATATACTTCAGTATCCTAAATAGCCCTTTAACATTTTATGAGTTAATTTTGAGCTACCTTAGTTGTCAGTTTGAAAACCACGGTTGAACATCTAGCTAAGCTTTCAGAAGCAGAGAAGTAGTTTATTATCTTGGAGCCTGTTTTTGTAAACAAAGTCATGGGCAGACCGGAAAAGTGCGGAGCGAAAGGCAATCTATTTCTGCTGACATAGAAAGGAGATGAATAGGATTAAGCTATAAATACAGCCTGGAGATTGTCATCTCTTTTCCTCCATGGATGCACAGTGCCCCACATTACAAATGATTTCCAAGGACCTGAAAACGTGGAGATTGAATTGGCCTCTTGCTGGTAAGGAGATATTACTCTCCGGAGGTTGGCCAAAATTCACAATTCCATCTTCTGAGTTAACTGATCAAAGGGGAGTAAGCAAATGGTACAACTTGAAAACAAGTTAAAGGCATCCAGGAGTGGAATCAGGGGTGAAGATACTAATAGCAAGAAAAATCTACTCAGAATGCAGATGATTTAAAAAGCACGATCCAGAAATCCAACTCAGTCAACATTATTTTCTGATAACTTATGTTCAAAGTATGAGGGGCCCATACAGGTATAACTTACTTCCTGCCCTCAGATAACTTACAATCTATTTGGAAAGAAGATAAATATTTGAGAAGTTAAGCAGCAATGAAAGATTTCAGCAAAAGCAGAAGAGCAACCAGCTGGCATTACATTTTCAATTGCCAACTAAGTGATATCAGCCTTAAACAGGAGTTCAGAGAAAGGAAATTGGTAGCCTGAAAAAAATCAGGGAAATATTTGTAAGCAGGGTGAAATCTCAGCTGAGTTTTCAATATGAGTATGCCTTTATAGGTGGAGAGATGAAGGGGTAGGGGTCTTCCTGGTAAGTAATACTGTGTAAGTTCATTTAAAAGCTTGGAGGTGAGAAAATACATATTGTGTTTGGGAGTAGAAGCTTCAAGTGTGGAGAAGAGCGAGTCTGTAGGAGACTAGTGGAAGGACATGACTAGTGGAAAAGTCTCGAAGCTGATGGTAGATCTCAGCTCTGTTGCTCTACATGATGTGGCTTTTTTCACACATGGTTGTGTTCCTTCAATGTTTGTGCTTTAATTTGCATAAATCAAATCATGTTTTAAAGATCCTGTGAGAAGTTGCTGTTTAGGGAACACCTGTGACGAATATTTAACTCTCAGTGTACCAACGAGGATAACTTTGTCAAATTACAAATTTCCTAAGTTAATGTAAAGGGTTGTGGAGGCTTAACTCACGGGTTGAGTGGTTCAACTGTTTCCCTGTGATGGTCTTGGCTCTGCTCTCCTCTCAGTGTAGGCATTATCCTCACTCTGTTTTCAAGATGGAGGTCCTCCTGTCTGTGCCAGAAAACATCAAAGGAAGGAAATGCATCTCTGCCTTAAATGCTCCAGGAAGTGAGAATCTTCTAGAAACTCCCAGGAAACTTCCCCTCAAGGCTCCTTGGCCTCCATTACATCACATGCCCTTTCTTCAACTAGCCTCTGAACGCTCTGAATGCCATGCCCCTGTTTAGCTCAGACCTGGCTTCTAAAACCACTTGCAGGCAGGAATGATGAGAGGGACTTAGCTGGTTTAGACCAATCAGGGCCCACTCCTGGTGCTGGGGTGAATACCCAAAGCCAAAAGCACAGGGCAGCTACACAGTGCAGGTGGCACAGGAAAGCCACAAAGTTCAGGCATTCCTGCTTTAGTTTGGGTGCAAATACAGAACTTTATATACAGTTTGCTTTTTTAAAAACTACTGTTGCTATTCTTGCATTTACTCAGCCATGTTAATTTTAGGATCTTTTAGCCAATGCCTGCAAAAATCTTGTTTCAGATTTTGAATGGAATTTTAGCGAAAATAACTTTGAGAAGTGACCCCTTCACAGAGTTGAACCTTTTCATCCTTGAACATAGTATATTACTAGTTATACAGGTCTTTTATTTCCATTAATATTTTATACTTTTCTTTATGCATGTTTCTTCATGTATGTTTTCTTCATAACATTTTTTATTAGATTCATGCTGACTTTATAGTTTTTCTTACTATTATAAATGGAATCCAGTTTTCTATTACGTACTGTAACTGGTTAAAATGTGGCATTTAGAGTCTTGATGATTGTTATATGTTAATCTTGTCACCAGCCACTTGCTGAATTCTCATATAAATTCCAATATGCATTATTTTAACTAGTACATCACCTGCAAATATTAAAAA
Organism: Macaca fascicularis; assembly: GCF_037993035.2. Classification (NCBI taxonomy): domain Eukaryota; kingdom Metazoa; phylum Chordata; class Mammalia; order Primates; family Cercopithecidae; genus Macaca; species Macaca fascicularis. Next base: position 12,219,349 of record NC_088395.1, read on the forward strand.
TATTATTCCTTCCTTTACAATCCTAAAACATTTTTTAAATCACTCTGTTAACTGGAATCTCTAGCACAATGTTGAATATCTGTTGAATATATGCTGACAGCAGATATTTTTAGTTATTTCTGGATTTTCACTGGAATGCATCTTAAACACATCTAAGTAGGTTGTTTTCTATACATTTTTAGTAGGTAGCCTTTTAGTGACTTAAGAGGTTTTCTTCTTTTCTAGCTTACTATAACTTTGTTTTAATCATGAATAGAGGTTTAATGGTAGTAAATGCTTTCTTTGCTCTGATTATGATTATTTGTACATCTGAATTCATAAATAAGTTTGGCCTTATTTTCCTATTTGTCTTTGATTTTGTTTTCTGGTTATGCTAGTCTCTAGAAACAAGTTTACAGGCTGGACTTCTTTTGTGAGTATAAAATAGTTATTGTAAGATAGGAATCATTTTACTAGAAGTTTACTTGAAATCTCCAGTAAAATCACTAGACCTAGTGGGAGTTTTTGTAGGAACTTGGATTACTGGCCCAATTGCTTTTGATCTCTTCAGGTTTATTGGTCTATTCAGATTTTCGGTTATTTCTTTGTAAAATTTCCCAGATTTTAAATGTATTACCTTAAAATTATGTCTAGTCTTCTCTTAATTCTGAAATCACTACAGCATCTATGGTTATGTCCCTTTTTTTCTTTTTTTGAGACAGAGTCTTGCTCTGTCACCCAAGCTGGAGTACAGTGGTACAATCTTGGCTCACTGCAACCTCCGCCTCCCGGGTTCAAGCAATTCTCGTGCCTCAGCCTCCAGAGTAGCTGGGATTACAGGAGCCCGCCACCACATCCAGCTAATTTTTGTATTTTTAGCAGAGATGGGGTTTCCCCATGTTGACCTAAGTGGTCTCAAACTCCTGGCCTCAAGTGATCCACCCACCTCAGCCTCCCAAAATTCTGGGATTACAGGCGTGAGCTGCCACACCTGGTGTGTCCTTCATTTTTAGTATTATTTTTGCCTTCTCTCTTTTCCTCTTTCTAGAGGTTTATTTCATTAGACTTTAATAGAGCTGACATTAGCTTTATTAACTCTGGTGGGGAGGGTTGTTTGCTTGGTTTTCTCATTTTAACTTCTTTTATATTTCATTTTCTTCTTCTTGCTTCATTTGGCATTTTCCAGCTTTTAAAGCTAATCAATGAATTTATCTTTAGCTCATTTTTCTTTTCTGAAATAAAAAATATTTCAGTAAATTCATCCCACTAACTTTGATATGGACTGGCTTTAATAAAAATATTATTTTATAATATTTTTCTCTTTTCTTATAACCAAGAATTATTTACACATAATTTTATTTTCAAATGTTTGATATTTGAATTCCTTTCACTTTTTTCTTTACTGATACATAATAGATGCATATATTTTGGGAGTACAGATAATAATATATTAATATAAAGAACACATCAGTGTAACTGGCATATTCATCACCTTAAATATTTGTCATTTCTTCATCGGTTTGCTTATCTTTGCTATTATTACCTTGTGATGTTTGATTATAGTGGGTATGAAATTAGATCTTTAAAATTAAGAGGGAATTATTTTGTCCTAATACCTAGATAATTTCTAAAAAGCTGAAAATCTTTTAGTACATGAGTTTAATTGATTTATATTTGTTAGGGCTATTGAAATATTTGTATTGGTTACTGTAGCCTTGTAGTATAGTTTGAAGTCAGGTAGTGTGATGCCTACAGCTTTGTTCTTTTTGCTTAGGATTGTCTTGGCAATGTGAGCTCTTTTTTGGTTCCATATGAACTTTAAAGGAGATTTTTCCAATTCTGTGAAGAAAGTCATTGGTAGCTTAATGGGGATGGCATTGAATCTATAAATTACCTTGGGCAGTATGGTCATTTTCACAATATTGATTCTTCGTATCCATGAGCATGGAATGTTCTTCCATTTGTTTATGTCCTCTTTTATTTCATTGAGCAGTGGTTTGTAGTTCTCCTTGAAGAGGTCCTTCACATCCCTTGTAAGTTGGATTCCTAGGTATTTTATTCTCTTTGAAGCAATTGTAATGGGAGTTCACTCATGATTTGGCTCTGTTTGTCTGTTATTAGTGTATAAGAATGCTTATGATTTTTGCACATGATTTTGTATCCTGAGATTTTGCTCAAGTTGCTTATCAGCTTAAGGAGATTTTGGGCTGAGACGATGGGGTTTTCTAAATATACAATCACGTCATCTGCAAACAGGGACAATTTGACTTCCTCTTTTCCTAACTGAATACCCTTTATTTCTTTCCCTTGCCTGATTGCCCTGGCCAGAACTTCCAACACTATGTTCAATAGGAGTGGTGAGAGAGAGCATCTCTATCTTGTGCCAGTTTTCAAGGGGAATGCTTCCAGTTTTTGCCCATTCAGGATGATATTGGCTGTGGTTTTGTCACAAATAGCTCTTAATATTTTGAGATACGTTCTATCAATACCGAATTTATTGAGAGTTTTTAGCATGAAGGGCTGTTGAATTTTGACAAAGGCCTTTTCTGCATCTATTGAGATAATCATGTGGTTTTTGCCTTTGGTTCTGTTTATATGCTGGATTATGTTTATTGATTTGCGTATGTAGAACCAGCCTTGCATCCCAGGGATGAAGCCCACTTGATCATGGTGGATAAGCTTTTTGATGTACTGCTGGATTTGGTTTGCCAGTATTTTATTGAGGATTTTTGCATCGATGTTCATCCGGGATATTGGTCTAAAATTCTCTTTTTTTGTTGTGTCTCTGCCAGGCTTTGGTATCAGGATGATGTTGGCCTCATTAAATGAGTTAGGGAGGATTCCCTCTTTTTATATTGATTGGAATAGTTTCAGAAGGAATGCTACCAGCTCCTCCTTCTACCTCTGGTAGATTTCGGCTGTGAATCCGTCTGGTCCTGGACTTTTTTTGGTTGGTAGCCTATTAATTATTGTCTCAATTTCAGAGCCTGTTATTGGTCTATTTCTTCCTGGTTTAGTCTTGGGAGAGTTTATGTGTCCAAGAATTTATCTACTTCTTCTAGGTTTTCCAGTTTGATTGCATAGAGGTGTTTATAGTATTCTCTGATGGTAGTTTGTATTTCTGTGGGGTCGGTGGTGATATCCCCTTTATCATTTTTTATTGCGTCTATTTGATTCTTCTCTCTTTTCTTCTTTATTAGTCTTGCTAGCGGTCTATCAATTTTGTTGATCTTTCAAAAAATCAGCTCCTGGATTCATTGATTTTTTGAAGGTTTTGTTGTATCTCTATCTCCTTCAGTTTTGCTCTGATCTTAGTTATTTCTTGCCTTCTGCTAGCTTTTGAATGTGTTTCTAGACCTTTTGATTGTGATGTTAGGGTGTCCATTTTAGATCTTTCCTGCTTTCTCTTGTGGGCATTTAGTGCTATAAATTTCCCTCTACATACTGCTTTAAATGTGTCCCAGAGATTCTGGTATGTTGTGTCTTTGTTCTCATTGGTTTCAAAGAACATCTTTATTTCTGCCTTCATTTCATTATGTACCCAGTAGTCATTCAGGAGCACGTTATTCAGTTTCCATGTAGTTAAGTGGTTTTGCTTGAGTTTCTTAATCCTGAGTTCTAGTTTGATTGCACTGTGGTCTGAGAGACAGTTTGTTCTTTTACATATGCTGAGGAGTGCTTTATTCCAACTATGTGGTCAATTTTGGCATAAGTGTGATGTGGTGCTGAGAAGAATGTATATTCTGTTGATTTGGGGTGGAGAGTTCTATAGATGTCTATTAGGTCCACTTGGTGCAGAGTTGAGTTCAATTCCTGGATATCCTTAACTTTCTGTCTCATTGATCTGTCTAATGTTGACAGTGGGGTGTTAAAGTCTCCCATTATTATTGTGTGGGAGTCTAAGTCTCTTTGTAGGTCTCTAAGGACTTGCTTTATGAATCTGGGTACTCCTGTATTGGTTGCATATATATTTAGGATAGTCAGCTCTTCCCGTTGAATTGATCCCTTTACCATTATGTAATGGCCTTCTTTTTCTCTTTTGATCTTTGTTGGTTTAAAGTCTGTTTATCAAAGACTAGGATTGCAACCCCTTTTTTTTGTTTTCCATTTGCTTGGTAGATCTTCCACAGCATGGTACTGGTACCAAAACAGAGATACAGACCAATGGAACAGAACAGAGCCCTCAGAAATAATACCACACATCTACAACCATCTGATCTTTGACAAACCTGACAAAAGACAAGAAATGGGGAAAGGATTCCCTATTTAATAAATGGTGCTGGGAAAATTGGATAGCCATAAGTAGAAAGCTGAAACTGGATCCTTTCCTTACTCCTTATATGAAAATTAATTCAACATGGATTAGAGACTTAAATGTTAGACCTAAAACCATAAAAACCCTAGAAGAAAACCTAGGTAATATCATTCAGGACATAGGCATGGCAAGGACTTCATGTCTAAAACATCAAAAGCAACGGCAACAAAAGCCAAAATTGACAAATGGGATCTAATTAAACTAAAGAGCAGAGCTTCTGCACAGCAAAAGAAATTACCATCAGAGTGAATAGGCAAGCTACAGAATGGGAGAACATTTTTGCAATCTACTCATCTGACAAAGGGCTAATATCCAGAACCTATAAAGAACTCAATTAAATTTACAAGAAAAAAACAAACAACCCCATCAAAAAGTGGGCAAAGGATATGAACAGATACTTCTCAAAAGAAGACATTCATATAGCCAACAGACACATGAAAAAATGCTCATCATCACTGGCAATCAGAGAAATGCAAATCAAAACCACAATGAGATACCATCTCACACCAGTTAGAATGGCAATCATTAAAAAGTCAGGAAACAACAGGTGCTGGAGAGGATGTGGAGAAATAGGAACACTTTTACACTGTTGGTGGGACTGTAAACTAGTTCAACCATTGTGGAAAACAGTGTGGTGATTCCTCAAGGATCTAGAACTAGAAATACCATTTGACCCAGCCATCCCATTACTGGGGGTATACCCAAAGGATTATAAGTCATGCTGCTATAAAGACACATGCACACGTATGTTTACTGCGGCACTATTCACAATAGCAAAGACTTGGAATCAACCCAAATGCCCATCAGTGACAGACTGGATTAAGAAAATGTGGCACGTATTCACCATGGAATACTATGCAGCCATAAAAAAGGATGAGTTCGTGTCCTTTGTAGGGACATGGATGCAGCTGGAAACCATCATTCTCAGCAAACTATGGCAAGAACAGAAAACCAAACACCACATGTTCTCACTTATAGGTGGGAATTGAACAATGAGAACACTTGGACACAAAAAGGGGAACATTACACACCGGGGCCTGTTATGGAGTAGGGGGAGTGGGGAGGGAAAGCAATAGGAAATATACCTAATGTAATTGACGAGTTAATGGGTGCAGCACACCAACATGGCATATGTATACATATGTAACAAACCTGCACATTGTGCACATGTACCCTAAAACAAAGTATAATAAAATAAATATTTGTAGTAATTTCTTATATATTCTCTTTTTAATTTTTAGGTTTTTTATTTTCTAATTTCTGTTGAGTGGGTTGAATTTTGTGCCTTTTTAAAATTGCTTGGAAGTTATGTGTTTCATTTGTATTATTTTTGCTTCCCTTTCTTATTAACAAGCATGCTATAATATTTTTCTGGCAAAATCTAAATTTAATTAGTACTTGCCCTCCCAAACAAGACACTTTAGCTTCCCTACAATAGTCCCAGCAAGGAACCTATCTATCCCGAACTCCCAAGGTGGTATTACTAGGAATCTGGAATTTTAATTCCAATTTATAATATGCACACGTGCATGTGTGTGCACACACAAACACACACACACTTTTTCCAGGTAATATTTATTTAGATCTAGCAATATATTTTCTTTTCTTTTTTTTTTTTTCTTTCTTCTACCTGCCTGTCTTGCCCATTTTTTTCCTTTCAGTTAGGCTGGAATCATCCTAACTCTTACTGTGGTCTTTCAGTGGCAAACCATCTGAGTTCTAAGCTTCATTTCGTTCTTACTCTTGAATGATGGTTTTGGATTCTAGGTGTTTTCCCCTCAGAACTTTTTCAGTTTTACTCAGCCCTTTAAAGGTGTTACTCCATTGTCTTCTGGAATTTACTGCTGTGATAAGAAACCTGATATTAGTCTCTCTCCATCTGTGTCTCATATGTGATCTGCCTTTGTCTCTTTTCCTTTCAGGATGCTCCCATTACACTTCATCTCTGAGGTTCTGCTATGAAGTAGCTGAGATTCCAGGGAACCTTTCCTATGAGTTTATAAGCTTTAGTCTATTCCAAGGCTTTACTGAGAAACTAATCATATTATTCATTCAGTTTCTTGGTTAGTTGTAATTTCAAATAGGATAAAATTTTGTTTTGTCAGTTCTGCATAGGATAAAGGATCAAAATTTACTGCTAAAAAATATGTGGATACCTCCATCTGTTTTTTCCCTAAACCTAGAAAATAAGGCAGAGAAATGGATAAATCAATACTGTTTCTGGCCTTTAGAAATTTATTACTTTGTGGTTTTCCAGCCCTAAAAAGAATTAGAAGCTGTTTGGATTAAATCCAACTATATTATTTAACAACTGAGTATATCAGCAAACCAACTCACAAAAGGTTTTCAGGTGACATTATAAGGGAAACTATTTCCACGATTTTAGTAACATTCTAAAAAGTCAGTTTAAGCAGACACAGCACACAAAGGCTTTATGAAATTAGAAATCCAAGAACAGCATATCAATGAAGTGACCTTAATTTACCTATCGTCCTTTATACAATTTGGGATTGGATATAAAATTGTTCTACCTCCTTGGTCATTAAATGTGCTAGTCCATTAATGCAATTTGGGCAATACTAGATTCATAGTATTATATTCCAGACTCTTACTGAAAAGACAGTGTTGGGGGAAAAATTGAATGTATATATTACTTTATCATTCCAAAAGTGGTTTCTCATTCATTATCTCATCATTCCTAGTAATGATATGGAGAAAGTATTACCATTCTTATTTTAGAGAGAAGGAAGCTTCAGAGATATTCAGGATGTCTCCCAAGCAAGTATAACTTAGATTAAGTCAGACAGTCTGGGATTAATTCAGTGCATCACATGTCACCTTGTAGGTGGTAGGTGCTCAATACATATTTGCTTAATGAAGGGGTGACAAAAACCACGATTCTGATGCCATACCCAAGGCACTTTCTACTTTCACAGCTGCCTTTAAGTCACATGGAATTATGCAACTGCTGTGGAGGCAGCAAGAAACAGAAGTAGTAAGAATAAAGGAATTTTTCTAAACTGAAAGTGAAGAGGAACACTGTGAGGTAGAAACTACGATTTCCATTTTACGGATGAGGAAACCAAAACTTAGCACCAGGGACAGTTCTCTGTGCGTCACTCACCTTTCCACATGTCTTCAGAGCAGAGGTACTAACTGCCTTTCTTCCAAACTATCCTTATAAGGATATGTTTGTATAGTGAACAAGTTTAGATGACAGAGGTAGTGACTCCATCCAGAGCAAAGGCAGAGTTGTTTATTGGCCAGTATAATAAAGATAATGTTTCCCTCCAGGACAAAGTTCAGGTGGGCTTATGAAATCCATTATGAAAGATTCAGGTTTTCTACGTTCAGGATTCCTGTCTAGTAACCCAGTGTATGCAGTTGTTGCCTGACTCTCTTTATGTCTTTCAATGGGAACTGGGGTTCTGGAAGTGGCACAAATGCTAATACTCTGGCTACAGCTATTGCTCTGAGTAATAAATCCCTTTCTCTCTGACCTAGGGGCTTGTGTCTTCTGAAAACATCCATGAAATGATGGCAGACTAACATGTTAGCTTGCAAATAGGGTCAAATCTCACTTTTCATTGTTCTTGATGTTTAGCAAGACTCAAAAGCATTTAGCTCATAAATACTGGAATTTGAACCTAGGTGTGATGGACCTCAGAACCAGAGCTCCTGACCTCCACTCTTTATTATTTCCCATGGAAACAGGCATGAATCATCTCAGCAAGAGCCCATGGTGTCATGCTGTCATGGTGTAACCGAAACTGTTTTATTATTACATTCTGAACTGACAAAGTCCAGAGCTCATTTCATTTTGTTTTCTTTTATAAACCTTGAAATTATATCGAGACTTATTCAAAGGCAAGGGAAATGGGTGACTTAGATTGTATGAGGGGCAGGAGAAGGTCACCTGCCAGCAGATGTGATGTTTCCATTGTGAGCAATTCACATTTTCCTATTGAGGCATTGTTTGCCAAAATGCCGTATTTTGACTTGGTTCAACATACCAAATGGCTGTTAGCTTGGAACCTTAGTTTGAATTAGTTTGATGACTTGACCTTTCCAAAAATGGGGGGTTGAAAAGTAGAGTTCTATAAAATGAGCCAAAACAAAACAACAAAGCAAACAGTTAAAAGGTCTCAAATGTGAGTTAGGAAACTGCCAGCTCCTGTATGACGTTTAAAAAGTCACTAGATTTCTCCAAGCTTTAGTTTTTTGAAAATCTGTAAAATTGAAGTAATTATCTCAATGGATTGCTTTGAGGGTCTTATAGATAAGGTTATCAAATTTAGAAAATAAAAATACAGGATGCCTAGTTATAGTTGAACTTCAAATATGCAACAGATAATGATGTAGTATAAGTACATCCCAAATATTGCGTACAACCTACTAAATAATCTGTTTTGCATCTGAAATTCAAGTTTAACTGGGTATTCTATATTTTATTTGCAACACTCCAGATAAATAATATACTGTAAAGCAACCTTGATTTGAGGATTTGTATTTAAATAATTTACTAAGAAACTGCTCCCAGGGCTGACTGTGACCTTTAAGGGAGTAGGAAGAGCAGAACAGGGAGGGGAGGAGAAAGCCAAGCAAATGCAAAACTTCAGGGAAATCCTGCAGAGCAGAGCTTCAGCCTGATCCAGCAGGGAGCTCTGGGATGTGAGTGACCTGGCAGATATGTCTCAACCAGAGGTGGGGAAGCTGGAGCTTGATATTATTTGCACCTCTCAGTTAGTGATTAAGGGGTACTTTCAGCTCTCTCTAGTAATTGGCAATGCAGGTCCAAGGACCCTAGGGAAGCCCTCTAAAGAAGATCTGCAAATGCAAGTCATTGAAAAGGAAAACACATAGGGTTGTGTGGGGACTGGTGGGGCAGCAACAGAAATGAAAAAGCATCTGAGGAAACTTGGAAAGGACACCAACGGCATGCACTGTAGTGCCCTATAAACTCATAGAGTACCATGTATGGTTGGTAACAGATTAAAAGGCAATGAGAAACAGGATTCTCAGTGAAGAAACCAAAGAGATAGTGAACCCTACTCTCCCAAATGGTAAATGTCATAATTCTTCTAATAGTTCTAACTATTAGAATTGCCAAACGGTAAATGTCCTAATTCTTCTAATAGTTGTTTTAGTAGTTCTAACTAGATTTTGACGCTCATTGAGGAGGTTGGGTAGCATCTCCTCTCCAGTTTCATTTGCATGTATCTGTGAATAAAATGAGCTTTCCTTGAATTCAGAAAGACAGCAGCCCCTACAGAACAACCTCCTCTTCACTGTGCTGTTGAAAGCCCAGCTGGAGGCAACTATAAACTTACAACCGCCAGCCCTTGCAGGACATCTCTTAGGGAAACTACAGGGCATAATTTCAAAGTCCATGAAGTGCTACATGGCTTTGTCTAAAAACTCATGGAGAGAAATTGAATGGCCTTAAACTGATGCCCAAATTGCATATTTAAGAAACCTTCTAGTTTGGAGGAAGTCTCCCCAGGAGGCTTTCTATGCTGCTTGGCCTATAAAACTCTAAATATTAAAATTAAAACTAGCGAAATACACAACTAGAAAATAACATCTATTGAAATCATAATTTATTCATTTGTTTGGTTTTTATTCCCCTTCTCTCTCCTTCAAATAATACCTCCACGACAAAAGGATCCTCTAGTATCACACTCACTCCCCCTCATTCATGCGGGAGACTCCCAGGATGCAAAATGATAGGCAGCTGGGGCAGGGCATTTTGCCACTGCCTTGTGCATTATTTAGAGGTGAAAAGGAGCAAACTGAGAAGCTGGGGAAAGAAGAAAAGAGTCTTTGGCAAGACATATTGGAGTATTTCTTTTTGAGAAGTGAGTGTTTTGGAATAAATGAATGGTGTAGTAGCAAAGTATAGAACAAGGTCTCTCAATTCTGTTAGCTTCCAGGTACTAAGGCTGTCACAATGATAATGACATGCCTTTTAACTGTTGAGTCCCTCCCTCCAAGAAGTCCCACCTAAGGAGATTATTTTAATGGAACCATGGTTCTTGAAACTGACCACCAGGGAGTATTTCTCATCGAAATAGTTTAGCAACACATAGGTCTTTAGTGACTTTAGCCACAAGAATTTGGGAAGTTGGGATGTTTCCAAGCACAGTGTAATGAGCTCCTTTCAGAGAGGCACAGTTTTCTACAGCAGAACTTCCCAATCACTGTGCCACAAATGGATAGAGGCAGGGTAACCATATGTCACCGTTTGCTGAGGCAGTCTTGGTTTATATCTGTAGTCCCAGCAAAATTATTAATAGTGCCTCCTATCACTAGAACCATTGTCCTAGTTTGGATGACAAATATGAATGATAAAATGTATGGTTATATGTGTGCCAAGATTTTTATCTCCTTAGTCTTCAGGGTGGCTAGAGTCACAGGGCTGTTTGCCTCAGGCTGTGAGCAATCTTGTCTATTTTGTTCCAATCTTCTATATAAATATTAACAGTGGGCACAGGATAACTATGAACACTGCCATGGAGACAAGGGGGTCTTATGTGAAAGAAGAAATAAGTACAGAGAAAATTAACATCTAGGATGCAAGTAATGCAGCCAAACTTTCCTTGTGAATTTGACAAATAGAAGTACTTGTAGTTCTCCTGTAAAGACCATTTAATTCAAAATTGTCCAATAAAAACAAAATGCAATCAAAACCGTAATATACCACTTCACATTCTTTAGGATTCCTAACGTTAAAAAGTCAGAAAATAACAAATGTTGATGAGGGCATGGAGAAATTAGAAACTTTGTACACTTCTGGTGGGAATAAATAATGGTGAAACCATCTTGGAGAACAGTCTGACTGGTTGTTCCTCAAAATGTTACACAGAGTTATTATATAACCTGGTAGTTCTACTCCTAGGTTTATACCCAAGTGAGATGTAAACAATGTCCACACAAAACCTGGTACATGAATGTTTATAGCAACATTATTCCTAATAGACAAAATGTGAAAACAACACAGGTATTCATAAAGTGATGAATAAAATTTGATGTACCCATACAATGGAATATTATTCAACCATAAAAAGAGTGAAGTATTGGTACATGATGCAACTTAGATGGACCTAAAAAGCATTATGAGAAGGAAAATAAGCCCATTGCAAAAGACCACATATTGTATGATTTTATTTGTTCGAAATATCCAGAATAGGCAAATCCACAGAGACAAGGATTAGATTAATAGTTTCCAATGGGCTGCAGGGAGGGGAGAATAGGGAGTGACTGCTAACAGGCAAAGGTTTATTTTTGGGTTACATGAAAGTTTTCTAAAAATAGAAAGTGGTGATGGTTGCAAACTCTGTGAATATACTAAAAATCACCGAGTTGTACACTTCAAGAGAGTGAATTATATGATATGTAAATCATATCTCAATAAATTCATAGCTTAATAAGTATATAAAATGCAAGCCACATGTATAATTATAAATTTCCTATTAGACACATTAAGATAGGTGAAAACGTGCATATGATTTTAATCATGCCCTTTATTTTTAACCTAATATATTCAAAATATCATTTTAACGTATAAGCAATTTTTTAAATTGGTAAAATACTGTACATTCTTTTTATTGTACTCAGTGTTAAAAATTCAGTTTTACACTCACAGTACATCTCAATTGAGACTAGCCACATTTTTGAAACTCAAATATCACATGGTACTGGTAGCCACCATAGTAGAGAACGTGGGTCTAACTAATGGTTATTAATAGCTGCTAGCTTATGGGTTTTGTGTGTGTGATAAGGCTACATCTGAAGACTAAAATAGCCTAAGCTCTTGAGTGAGTTTAGTAGAAGTGGAAACAAATGAAAACATGTTTCATTAGGTTGTGATTATTCTTAGGGCCAGCTTGTTTGTACCTTCTAGCGTTATTGGTTATGCTGCCAAAGTAAATGTGGGACGCAGATGTTTTTGCTTTTTGTGGAAAAAAACACAAAGATACTAATTGAACCCATTTACCATTCATATTTTGACCTCCCAGATAAGTGTGTCCCAGCCACATGGTGAGTTAGCCTTCTTTGAAAAACTTCAACTTGCATATCATTTGCATCATTTCTCTACTTTCTGAAAATCAGCCTAATACTCATTTTGACACTTTAACTTATCTTGAAAATCCCTGTTTTTTCATGTTCTAATTTTCTGTCCACCTGATGGTTTCAGTTCCTTCAGGTCTTGACAGCATAGTATAGAATACATCCTAACTGACTCTATGTTGTTCTGCCCATCCCCTGATTTCAAAGAGATGTAGGGTTTTCATTCTCCTGTGGGGAGATGTAGGGGTTATTCATGAAGCAGAGACAGGAAAAAAAAAATAGAATATGGGGAAATAAGCAGACCTCTTTCCTAAAGCCGAGGTTTTCTAAGGAATATGGAAAATAAGAGGTTCCTAAAGGAAATTTCTTGCCTGACCAAAAGCATAATTATTTCTCTCATTAATTTAGGTGGATGTGTGTTTATGTTGACAACAGAGAATAAAGAGGGTGGTAAGCTCTATGCAAAGAGGGCTGTAAAGAACAGCTGTAAAGACATTTTCTTATGAGAATGAGAAGAGAACTACCTTTGCAACTTCAAAAATGGAGACATGGTATTTGTACTTTTTGTTTTTCTACTAGACAGTGAAGTTCTTGGGACCCGAGAGCAGGGTTTTATCTTGTTCCTCTCTTTCTCCACATCTTAGTCCATTTTGTGTTGCTATAACAAAATACCAGAATTGCCTAGAATACTGGGTAATTTATAAACAAGAGAAATATATTGGTTCACAGTTCTGGAGGTGGGGAGTCCAAGAGCATGACACCGACATCTGGTGAGGGTCCTCTTGCTGTATCATTGCATTATGGGAGACAGAAGAGCAATAGAGTGCGAGAGAGCAAGAAGGGGCCAAACTTGCTTTTCTAACAATCCTACTCTCAAGATAACTAACCCACTCCCGTGATAAGGACATTAATCTATTCATGACCAAATCACCTCTTATTAGGCACCACCTTCCAACACTGTTGCACTGGGGATTAAGTTTCCAATACATGAACTTTGGGGAACACATTTAAACCTTAGCACTACAGTACATATTTCACTCATTCTACAAGCAACCATCCTGACCTGAGTTTGACTTGGGAAAGTTATTACAACAAAGTTCCTGTTCTTGATCCTTTGGGAGCTCTCTCATTATCTGTGTCTTAGAACTTGGTTTAGCTGGCTCCAGGGCTTTCATGATGGATGAGGGTGTAGATTGGTTAGTTCCTCTTGCAATGGCCACTGCGTTAGTTATCATAAAATTTCATGTAAGCAGTGTTTCTCAAAGAGTGATTGAGAAATCACTGTTGATGTCCATGGTTGGGCATCAACAGCATCACCTGGGAATTTGATAGAAATGAAAAACTGTAGGTCCCTCTACAGATTTACTGAATCAGAAAATATGTTTTAACAAGCCCTCCAGGTGATTGTAATGTGTACTAATGTTTGAGAATGCTGATATAGAGCATTCTGTACTACATTGATAGTGTCTCCTGCTTCACTTGAGGGGCTTTACAAATACATAAAAATGGAAATTGTGGAAGAACTCCATCTGACAAAAGTTCAAATAGTAGAATTAGAGAAAAGATGTGCAAAAACAGATTTGGGAATAATAATCAGATCATTTGTTGAATGCCTGTCATGTGTAAGACACTCTTCTAGCACCTTTTGCTTACTTTCTCTCTATTCCTGACAACAAATGTAAAAGGTCAGTAGTTATATATCCATTTATATCCCTATTTTATAGCAGATGAAACTTATTCAAAAGAGGTTAAGTAATGCATTCAGGGTCAACAGCTGATAAGAGGCAGCAGTGAAATGGAAGTTGAAGCAAAGTCTGTTCACTTACAGAAACTAGACAGGAATCAATGTATGAATTTTGAGCTGTTGGTAAGTGGGGTAGTGTTATTATCCACTTTTTTATTATGAAAAATGTTTCATGGCTGGCATGGCATTTCTACTCTGTTTTAAAACATATTTTGGCAACAGCCATGAGCCAGTTCAACAATATATGTCAGATTTGTTTAAAGGATTTTCAAACGGTAGCACAAAGACCAAGCCTGTGCAGATCTCACATGTTCTTATGTTTGATAACATCTATTGTTTACAAAATGAAAATGAGAGATGCTTTATCACAAGGATTGTTCAATGGATTGGGCTTCTTACTGCTAATATGACTTGGGACTGTGAACTCAAGGATGAGAGTGAGAGCAAGAGAGACAGAAACTGTAAATTCTCTTATTCTCAGGGACTGGGTAGAAAAGGGAAAGACTATCTAGACCACTGACTTTTAATCTTGTTTGATCAAAACCCACAGTTAGAAATACATTTTATAATACATTTCAGGACATACATATGTACATATTTATAAAACAATCAATAATGAACAGAATATTTGTAGTTAGTATGCATGACAAACACTGATACTTGCTATTTTAGTCTATTTAACTTTTCATACTAACCACCACCCACTGTAGAGATTTTGCATTCCACTAATTAGCAACTTGCAATACTGAAAATATTAGAATATTAAAAAACATTATATACAGCACACATTTTGGGGCAATTGAGATGCTTTTAGGTCCTGGAATAAGGAATTAGTATTCTTCTAATGGGAAGAAGATAATCAAAGAGGCTCTCATCTTGAATTGTAGCACCCATTATTCCCACGTGTTGTGGGTGGGACCTGGTGGGAGATAATGGAATCATGGGGGTGGTTCTCCTACACTGTTCTTATGGTAGTGAATAAGTCTCATGAGATGTGATGGTTTTATAAGGGGAACCCCTTTTGCTAGGCTCTCATTTTCTCTCGTCTGCCACCATGTAAGATGTGGCTTTTTCCTTCCACCATGATTGTGAGGCCTCCCCAGCCATGTGGAACTGAGTCCATTAAACCTCTTTTTGTCTACAAATTACCCAGTCTCGGGTATGTCTTTATTGGGAGCATGAAGACTGACTAATACACCAGGGGTGGCTCCACCCCTTTTGGGGCATTTGGAAATGGCTGTGAGCATGATGTAGCTGTCACAATGAGAGTGAACACTACTGGCATTTGGTGATTGGAGGATGGAATGCTGACTGTGGTGAGGAGCGTGGGCAATCTTGCACAGCGAAGTTTGTCCTGCCCAGCATGCCCGTAGCTCTCCAATGGAAGAATGCAATGTGGACCTTTTTGCCACCAAGCCAGTCTGGTCCCTTGGATCCCTAGCAGCCAACGGCTAGATCCCAGGGACTCTTTAGGCTAGGATCCTGTGGTTCCAAATGACTAAATTAATACCCCAGTCCTAAATCAGTGATGGAAAGAAAGCTATCAGGGAAGCAGCATGAATGACCAAGGCAGAATTTCTCAACCTCAGCACTGTTGATATTTGGGGCCAGATCATTTTTTGTCCTTGGGAGCTACCTTGTACTTTGAAATATATTTAGCAGCACCCCTGGCCTTAATGCTAGATATCATAAGCACTGCTTTTCACCCCCCAGTTGTGACAACCAAAAGTATTTCCAGATATTTCCAAGTGTCCCAAAAGGGCAAGTCCCCCTCATTAAGAATCACCAGTCTAAAGTAATGAAGAGAAACCCAGACAACTTTTTAAATGAATTTCATGTAAGAACAGGCACTTCACAAGCAGCATACCTGGAACAAGCCTGCCGCCTCCTGCAACTTTTCTGAGTCAGATGGAATCAAAGCAACACATCAGTGGTTTATGGTATTTTATATTTCCCTAGGTTGCAAGTGGTTAGATAATCATTTTACAGCCTACCTACATCATGGATCCAGGGCCTTGTTCTGTTTGTTTACATGTGAAATATATAAATTGAAGTCTGCACAGATTCCTGGTAAAATCCGGTTAAGACAATGTATGACACATGGGGCCACTGCAGTTATTATCAAAACAACGTACAAAAATAAGCATCACCCCTCTATTAAGGTTCCTTAATTTTCACTGTGTTTCCTTTCTATTTTATCACATCAAGCTAAAGGTAGTGTTGCCTTCAAACATTTGCTTTCACAATATAAAGCTGTCTTTTCAACATAAATCTTATTTTCAACTTCCTTAGGAAACATGCTTTGGATTTAGGTGTCACGGGTGGTAACTGTCCTTATAGAGGACTGTCGTGGTAAACAAAGGTGATATTTGTAGAATGGTAATTAATCACATGCAGCAGGTATTGCTTGAATCTTTTTAGAATCCTCTGACTGTGCATGTTCAGGGAATGATGGAGTGTTTGTGTACTCAATCAAAGTGAAAACATTTTGTTGTTTCCAGACAAAACAAGCCTCTCTTAAAATTTATTGAATTACAGTTTCTGATAAATGAAATGATCTATGCATTTGTTAGAATTTTGTCCTTTTAACATTAACTACATTTAGCGCTGAAAAGAATAAAAATTTATTCTTTAAAATTCGTGTTATTGGACAATAAGAGGATCATAGGATTTGAGTAAAAAACAAAAAACAAAAACAAACAAAAAACAACTACCTAATTCTTGGCCCTGAAACACTTTAATAAATAAAATGAGCTCCTTTCCTGTAAATAAAAATTGCTAAAATGTGCAGTGTAGACTAGGCAAATTCAAGACCAATAAGTACAGTTTTGGTCCTTGTGAATTTTATTATTTCTGCCATTGATTGAGTTAAGCAATCTTTGGCTGGAAAGAAAATAACATTCCTGGCATATGCCTAGGAAATATTAAATTATCCAGGCAAATGGGTTTGTTTGTTTTTTGTGCAAGGAAGACTAATAGGAATTATTGCCATCTTCATGGAAATACAGGGATCATAGGTCGCTTGTACTGAAATGAAGGTGCTTCTGTTTCATGCTCTTAACATTTATATATTTGATTTCAAGTTAAGTGATATGTTGAAGATTAAACATCTTTGGATAAAATGAGTGTGGAAAGACACATCTGATCTCATGTCAGTCTTTTCCTACTGAGTAGTGCTACCAACCCAATATACACACAACCACACTCTCCATGTTGAGCAGGCATGGACTTAATGTTCCCTCTGGTTGATGCTTAAGGGTGCTTAAGATCCTGCTTGAACAGCCCACCTTTGCTCAGAAAACTAGCTATCTGATAGCCAAGCACCCTGAATACAAGACTTAAAGGAATTAATTCTCTATTTCATACCTGGTTGATCTCTTCATACATGCAGAAATCCACGAGTGGCCCACGCTATTTGAAATTCTAAATGAAGGAATTTTCACAATACTTATTTAGGCCAAACTGATTGTGGTCAACCATCTGCTCTCTGAGAAACTCTTTAGAGAGAAAAACGATAGGATAAACAAATACTGGATTTAGCAATCAGAAAAATTATTCCTGAAACTTTTTTTCTAACTTCCCAACTGGACAACTGTGGACAAGTTGCTCAAACTTTTTGATCCTCACTGTCCTTGAGTGTTAAGTAAGAGTTACCATTTTAACTACCCTATATCTCAATATTGTTGTGACAGTAATATATCTCAAATTGCTTTGGAAGCTGAGTGCACTGAAAATGTAAGATACTGTTGTTGTTTTTTCAGTAATTGAAATTGGATTATCAGAATGACTGGACTTGGAGAATTAGCCAGAAATATTTTTCTTAAAATAATGGAATAATGCAACAAAATATAATACTGACACAAATCATGCCACTACTACTAATGATGCTTTTCACTTATTTAGTACAGGATAAAGATTGTCATTCTATTTATGATCACTTTAGCCAGTTTGTCTCTTGCCTTCATCTTGGATTCTGATTTTATGTTTCACTACTCATGATATCATTATTTATAGGCAGTTCAGGCCAGGCACGGTGGCTCACACCTTTGATTCCAGCACTTTGGGAGACCAAGGAGGGAGGATAACTTGAGCCCAGGAGTTCAAGATCAGCTTTGGCAACATAGGGAGACCCCCATCTCTATTAAAAATTTAAAAATTAGCTGGACACATGGTACATTCCCATAGTCCCAGCTACTCAGGAGGCTGAGATGGGAGGATTGCTTGAGCCTGGGAGGTAGAGGCTGCAGTGAGCCATGTTTGTGCCACTGCATTCCAGTCTGGGAGAATGAGACCTTGTCTCAAAAGAAAAGAAAAAAAAAGAAATTATGGGCAGAAATTCTTTGAACTGGCTCTCCTTTTATTCCTGTGAAGAGATTTTCTAAATCCATGGTGCTAATATTTGGGGAGAGGGATGTATTATTTAAAAGCCAAAGGAATGATTTTAAAAAATAGAAACAAAAGCTACAAAATTAAAAAAATAGTCATAGGGATAAAACATCCTAACTCTCTCTGTTTGGGTTAGGTTCTATGACCTGTAATAGAAAATTAATAGTAATAGTTGTATATAATAATGATAACAAACAGTGGTGTTAAAAGTTTATCTGTCCTATAAAAAAAAAATGTGAAGTTGGGTAGGACAAGGCTTGGATGGACACTGCACAGTCACCAAGGGACCTTTCTGTTCTACCATTGTAGTGAATTGCTTTTAATTTCAAGTTCATCTCATGTTGTAAGGTAGCCTATGAATCCATGACATTGACCTCTACATTCCAGAGAATCGGAAAAGGATTGAGAGAGAAATAAGGAAAGACATATGATTTCTCAGCATAAAGCAAATTTCATAGAAGTCCCATTCAATATTTTCACTGCAATATCATTGCCCACAGCTTAATCACATGGCTTCAATGAGCTCCAAGGCTGGAAACGTAGCCTTTTAACTGCTCATACTCATACTTTAAAAGAGAGATTATTTTTCCAAGGAAGAAGGGAAGCTGACTATTGGATAGCAGCCAGCAAAAACTGCCATACTTTTCCTCAAACAAACATGTAACAATCTACTAAATTAAGATAGAATGTTTGATGGGGGCCTTCTATGCCCAGAATAATTGCCACTAAATTGATGGAAGTATCTCTTTGGTTCGGACCCAATGTTGTTCTATTTATCCAAAGAGAGAGAGAGAGAGAGAGGCACAAACTAGAGTACATTAAGCCAGTGACTCCCCATCTTATTCAGGAAAAAAAAAAAAGCAAAGTCATTATAGTGAATGGTCGACAAGGCGCTTTAGGACCTGGCCTGTTACCTCCATGACATTTCCTACTGCTCATTCCACTTCAGACCCACCAGCCTTAAACGTGGCAAGTAGATATCTGCCTTAGGATCTGCACACTGGCTCTTCCACTAGATCTGAATCACTTCCCCTGGTATTTGCATGGTTCATTTCTTCTCCTCCTTCAAGTCTTTGCTCAAATTCCCTCTTCTCATTGAAACCTGCCTGATCCAGAGAGACCAGATGTTTTGCCTTCTTTTATTCATAGTGTTTAGAACTATAGAACCCTCAGCTTCCCCTTGACCCCCTCCAATGAACAAACAGATAAATAATGACAGACAACACCCAATTGTGTTTGGAAAATGGTTTTGAAGAATCTCTTTTGGTCTTTCATGGGTTTTCTAATTTTCTCCTTCCATGAGCTACATTTTCCATCTGTCTAATTGGGAAGAGAGTGGAGGGACATTTTCAGAAGGTGTGGTCTTGAAGGAAAGGGACAAAGATGTGTATAAAAATATGCTCACAGGTCAAGAACCAGGAAAAGGTCTTTAAATATGTAATATCTTTGCTTGTGTTTGTCTCTAAAGTTTTCAGGCTGTTAGCACAGTCAGTTCTTAGTTTACATTGTAAAACCTTGTTTTCAGATTTTATATTGCTTGTAGCTTCCCACTATTGATACCCTCAGTGATATGTGTGTATGCCTGTGTGTGTGTGTGTGTGAGAATTCTTTCTTTCCTCTTTTCCATTCCTATCTGGGTCCCAAGTGTTTACATATTGAATACATTTTCCTTTTTATTCCAGCCTCAATAGCTACTTTCTTATTTTTTCTGAGTTCACTTCTCATCTTCTCCTTGAACTTTTATTTCTAGCAGCTCTGTTCTTTCACTTGTCTAATCTTTTTCCACTACCCTTCTACTATTCTCTAATACTTACACCATGAGCCATTATATGGACTGTATCAGAAGAGATACTGTATAATTATCTCAGATTATCTCCCTTGCTGACTCATTTCTCCTCTGTTTACAGGGATAATAATGTCAACCACAACCAGCACCCAAATTGCAAAACTGAGACCAACAAGGGCTGCTATATCTGAAAGGATGACTCTGACTAAAAAAGCTTTATCTTTTCAGGATAAATACAAATTGCTTATTTTTTACTTTAAGTCTCCCATTTAAATTGTCATTCTCAAATAGTAATGATTTTAAATTTTTGAAAAGTAATTTTAGATCACTCATAATTAAAATGGGATTTACAGATGGATATCCATCTACTTTGTCATACATTACATCATGGAATAACTTTTAATATCTGCATCATGTTCACTGCCATGAGTATTATCTTGACATCTTTTTTTCCCAACAACTAGATGAGGAGAGCAAGGAAAAGTGATTAAGAGTTTGCCATAATCAGCAGAAAACAGCTGGTATAACTGGCCAATGCCAATTTCCCAACGTGGCAGTAATCTGCATTGTCAGTGCCTCTGTTCTCTGTCAGCATTATCATCTCTCTCCTGCAGGGCCTATGTTTTAAGGAAAAGTATGCCCCTCAAAAAAGATTGCACATCTCCCAAAATGAATATCAGTTAAAAGCAAGCCTATTTTTAATATTAATATTCATTTTGTACTGTGAAATTGTCATAACTTTTTATGTCCTCTCATAAATGTTGAAACAGGTCCATGATTCAGTACCATTAAATCACTTGTAAATTACCACTGATGAGACTAAAATTGCTACTTCTAAAAACGCACTGCTGTGAGGGCTTCCTGTAGCTTGAATTACCACCTCAAAACTGCCTTACACATTTTCCTGTCTGGTCAGACATGATGAATGCTTGATGGCCGCTGTCCTGGAGCTCCGAATGGCAAGCCCAGGATTCCAGCCTGGCATGGATGTAATTATCTCTGCTTTTGATTTTGACTATAGAAGGTAGAGTAGAATGTCCAAAAAGTGTAATTATATAAGGTGACTCTCATTACTCAAAAATAAAATTAAAAACCATCTATTTGGCATTGTTACTTAGAGGCAAGTAGTGTAGAAGCACTGTTGGTCAGTGGTTATGTTAAGTTTTGTTGCCCATTTTAAGGTCTTGTGTTTATCTCATGTGATTTTTCAAAATTTCCTACAGTAGGCAGAGCAAATTAAGCAAATAAAGAGAGAATTATGCCTCAGCAACTGTCCAAAGAGTAAGATATAAGATGTTCTGATTCTTGAAAAGTAGATATATTTTTAAAGCAAAGTAGCTACAGGACGTCAGTCTTAATACTGGAATGGTTAGAGAAAAAAATGAGGGAATGGCGAGGTTGCTCCTTCAGTTTTAGATTTTTTGTTGTTTATATTTGTTTACTTTTGAAGTGAATAATTTATATAAGGTATTTAATAGGAAAAAAAGTATGTCTTCTTAAAACCAGCACAATCTTTCCTGGTAATTATGAGGAAGTATTTCTGGATTTCATTGGTGGGAGTAAAATGGTGGCAATAAGGTGGTCATTTTTTCATTAGAGTATCATCCCTCCGTATCAATTCTGAGTTATTTTGATATCAAGGACCATAAAGCCAGTTACAGGAAGTTTAGGTTTCCCAGTAGGCAACATTGCACACTATATTCTATCATTTATAACCATCACGTATTAAGCACTTTTATGTGACAGAATAAAGTAAAAACAGAACATGACTTTGAGTTAGGGATAACAGCATCTGAAAAAGTCAGCCAAGTTTTGATTTCTGATATAGAATGAGCACTTTGATGATTTGCATGGATTATGAGTTTATACAACAGTGAACCTCTGACTTTTATTTCAATGTTCTACGGCTCCTCAAGCTAACATATTAACATACTAAACCAAAAGGTTGATATTCAAATTTTATTCTTCTGTTTTATCATGAAGGCTTAGTTGTTATTCCCACATGTTCTATTTTGTAAATGCAGATGAAATAAATATGGTGCAGGAAAGCTTTTTTTGTAAGCAGATTTGCTACTTGTCCAGGGAAGTTTTTTTAAAAAGGCAGAAGAAAACTAATCTTTATCATGCCTTCTTAGAATATTCAAAAATAACATTGTCTTAGCTAAAAGTTGGTCTTTAGATTCGTAAGTTTCTATGCGAATATTAACATTTTAAATGAGTTGTGCTTCCAGACATAAATCAATCAAATGAGCTTATCTTTTTCCTAAAATTTCTTTTTTTTTTTTTTTTTTCTTTTTTGAGACGGAGTCTCGCTCTGTCGCCCAGGCTGGAGTGCAGTGGCCAGATCTCAGCTCACTGCAAGCTCTGCCTCCCAGGTTTACGCCATTCTCCTGCCTCAGCCTCCCGAGTAGCTGGGACTACAGGCGCCCGCCACCTCACCCGGCTAGTTTTTTGTATTTTTTTAAGTAGAGACGGGGTTTCACCGGGTTAGCCAGGATGGTCTCGATCTCCTGACCTCGTGATCCGCCCGTCTCGGCCTCCCAAAGTGCTGGGATTACAGGCTTGAGCGACCGCGCCCGGCTTTTTCCTAAACTTTCAATGATGGATCTGTAAGCTTTGATTTTTCAGAAACCAGTGATATCTTAGAGATTTGGGAATACAAAATATTTTTAAGAGAAGGTACTTGGAAAACACTTGTATGATAAATTCCTGTTTTCTAAGCTAACAAGACATTCTTTGCTCTATAATCTTTTCTAAAAGTCATGTGAGTGTTGAAACAATGAAATTTCTGGAAGAACTACAAAACTGCAAGATTCCACAATGCAATTAAGAATAACCACGTGATCATGGACTGCTGAGAATATTGAATGTCAAAGAATTGCTGTAGGGTTTTTTTTTTTTTTTTTTTTTTTTTTTTGGCAAAGGAAAATGACGTTTTGATGATCAAGACCAGATTTCCCAATGTAGGTTTACAACAAAAAGAGAGAAGCAAGCCCACGTGAGGAGTTAATTTTTAGAGATATTGGTGATGCATTCTAAAAGAAGAACTCAGACGTTAAACTTTGCTGAAGATTCTTATCCATCACTGTGAGTTGATCCCTCCAGCACAGTGGGAAACCTCATTTTTTCAGATACAATGAATTCAGTGGGATACAGGAAAGCATGAGGTTTGGAGTTAGAAAGCCACAGCACTTTTTTTTTTTTAGTTCTACCTATTAGACTAAACTTCGAGAAACTATAATCTCATCATCTTTTCAGTGAGGTATCACTAAGCCTACCTATCTCTCTAGGGTTGATACAGGGCCATAAATGGAAGTTTATTAAGTGAAAACAACTTATAAATCTGTAACATTACACACATTATCCTATTATTTGATTAACAATTACCATAAAGTCATTATAAAATTAAAATCTGGAGTTAACAGTAATATACCAAAAATAATTGCTCAGTTTTGACAAATATATGTGATGCTGGGTGAAGGGCATGCAGGAACTATTTATATTATCCTTGCAACTTCTCTGCAACCTAAAATTATACCAAAATAAAAAGTTTATTTAAAACAAAAATAAAAGCACCCTGCACTTCTTCCACTAACAGAATGTCACCTGACAGGGTTAGACACATTTCCAGGATCCTTCCATCACCACCATATATGTTCAAAGTAACTTTATCCTACAGTTCTGACAAAAGGTTAGGACTGGAAATACAAGGTTTTGCAGAACCAATTAGTTATTGTTTAGTTAAAATAATGGTACTCTTGTGTAGAGTATAAAATGGGAGACTCTGGTGATAGAATGCTATTGTCCAGCATGTTAAGTCCTGATCATTCATTTCATTGCATCTGTGTTGCCTGTCTAGGATAAAACATCTCCTACGTTTCATGAAAGACCCTAGGGTTCTTACATAAGATTTGTGAATAGCTTCTTCTTGGAATATAGGAGCAATTGTTGAGAGTCCAGGTATATAGTAATTGCAGTTACAGAGATTCAAGAAAAATGACCAGTGGCCTAGGACATCATTGGACCAAGTCAAGTTAGGTAGGTGAGGGATGAGAGCTTCCATCAAAGTGTCTGGATTCAATCTTAATGCACTGAGGGTAAATGTCTCATTTGGGAGGAAAGGACTGGAGTGCTGCCTCATTTTTGTTCTACCACAAACTGGTCATGTAGCTTTCGAGCATTTTTGGTGAACTTACACATGCCTAGGTTTCCTCTTTTTCTTTTCTCTTTTTTTTTCTTTCTTTTTTTTTTTTTTTTTTTTTTTTACAAGTGAGTTCCGCCAGGTTCAAGCGATTCTCCTGCCTCAGCCTCCCGAGTAGCTGGGATTACAGGCATGCACTACCACGCCTGGCTGATTTTGTATTTTTAGTAGTGACGGCGTTTCTCCATGTTGATCAAGCTGGTCTCGAACTCCTAACCTCAGGCGATCCAACCCGCCTAGGCCTCCCAAAGTGCTGGGATTACAGGCATGAGCCACCGTGCCCAGCTGGTTTCCTCAATTTCCAATGGACATAAAGATAATAGACCTACATTATAGAGCTATAGGGAGAATAAATTAAAATAATCTATATAAATGCCAACTACATAATATGAACTCAAAAATTACTGGCTGATGTGACTACTCGAGTCTTCTTTCTCCATCTCTTTCTCTCTTCTTTCTTCCTTTCCTTTTCATTTTCTCTCCCTTTCTGTCTCCCTTTCTTCCTTTCTCTTTATACCTTCATTTAGTGGTACTAGAACCAGCTCCTACCAGCTTGGGGGAGTCAATAAATTATTAATAGCATGAAATTGGCCATGCTGGGAATATTTACAGTACAGAAAACAACAAAAACTACAAATTAGATTGCTTTTATTTTAGCCAGTTTATCAGCATATCACTGGTTGCCCCAACTCTACTCCCTCCTCCAATCTTCCTTCTTCCTCCCTCTCTCTCAAAGGGAAATAAACACAGAAAGAAATCACCAAAAAAAAAAAAAAAACAAATCACCACAGATTCCTTCTTGATCTTGAATTCAAAGAGGGGATTTGTCTTAAATAAGAATTATTCTTTATGTATAAAATGACCAGAGGATAAATGACAGATGAAAATAACTTATTGTAAGATTCTTAACTTTGGGCATTTGCTGCTGTAATATTTGCATTCTGCAAACAGGTTTAAACTGCAATAGATAATAAAAAAAAATAGATAGTATCTTCCTCCACAGTATGTTTAATTTATGCTTCAGAGTTTGAACAAAAGCTTCCTACTATTTAGATTGTGCTTAAAACGAAATGGATTTGGTCAGTTCCACAGTTCCATCTCTACCTCATATGTGAGGATGAGAAGTTGTCATTCAACAGATTCCCTTCAGGTCAGTTTTGCTGATGCTGATTTTGACCCCATTTGTGATTTTCCACATGTTCGGCTTCTCTGAAGGAATAACTGAATGATTTTAATTTTTAAGAGGCTCAGAAATAAAACTCATAGCCACTCTGAGAGAGGACTCTATCTAAATCCTGTAGACTGTCAGTCAGTAAACTCTTGCACTGTTTGCAATCACAGCTGAGTTGGTTTTGCAGTTGGTTTTGGACAAAACAAGCGTGTTCTGTTTGTTCCCTTCGTCAACAGGAAATGCTAATACAATCTTGAAGAACATTTTCTGGTGGGAATCTACAGGGGAACTGGAGAGAGAGTAGGCAGTTGACATACTACAGAGAAGAATAATCTAGTTCATTAGACTACTGACCCTCTCATAATGATTGTCAGTGCAGTGGTCCTCATGTTTCTCACTCCACTGGGCCATGAAGAAAAATATCCAAAATAGAAATGTTTGTCGATGAGAAGAGTGCTCTGTTCAGAAATCGTATGTTGCATTTATTATCTACCAGGCACTGTGCTAGTACTTTGTTGAATCACCTCTCATTTAATCCTCATGAATACTGCATACGGTATAGATACTATTATTATCTCAATACTAGAGGTGAGTAATTTAGACACAGAGAGCTTAAATAACTTGACAATGTGATGGTTAAGTGGTGGAGCCAGGATTCAACTTCCTGGGGAATATATTAAACCACTTCACTATATTTCCTTCCTGCAAATGATAAGGCATCACGTAAGTGTTGATTCTTGTGAACTATTACGTTAGAGAACCCAGCAAAATGCAGTAATGATGACAGTGATTTCAGAAAACAGTGATTCTATACATTTTATAGCTAGCGCTACACAATGCTTTACCATCACCATCTCTCTCAATCTTCAGAGCAAACCTGTAAGACGGTGAAGATAGCTCTTCAAAGAAACTGAATGTTTAGCAAGGAGTTAAGATAGCAAGCCTGAAACTGCTACCTGTAGAAGGGCTCCTTATCAAGGTTGGCTCTTGGCTAACACATAGGAACTTGACTGTCAAAATGTTCCCTCCATCACTTAATGATAAGGTTTATTCCCTGTGCCTAGACAATTTGTACAATGTAATTTATGGTGAACACCTGATTTCCTCTGGGAGTCTGGAATTTTAGAAGTTGCCAGGCAGAGGGTGCCTACATGATCAGCACCCAATAAAAACTTTGGATGTTGAGTCTTCAATGGGTTTCCTTGGCCAAAATCCTCAGACACACATGTTCCTTCATTTTTATTGCTAAGAAGAGAATGCACTGTGTGACTTTTCATGAGATACAGAAAGGATAGGAAGTTTGTACAGGGATTTCTCCAGAAGATTCTGCAGAACAGAAAACCAAACACTGCATGTTCTCACTCATAGGTGGGAACTGAACAATGAGATCACTTGGACTCGGGAAGGGGAACATCACACACTGGGGCCTATTATGGGGAGGGGGGAGGGAGGAGGGATTGCATTGGGAGTTATACCTGATGTAAATGACGAGTTGATGGGTGCAGCACACCAACATGGCAAAAGTATACATATGTAACAAACCTACACGTTATACACATATACCCTAGAACTTAAAGTATAATAATAAAAAAAGAAAAATAAATAACAAACACAAAAGCACTAAATAAATAAATAAATAAATAAATAAATAAATAAAATTGGGTTGTTTTCATATTGAATTGTATCTAATCTTTACATATTCTGGATATAAGCCCTATGTTGGATATATGCTTCACATGCATTTTCTCTCAGTCTGTGGCTTGCCTTTTTTTCTTAAATGTGTCTTCTGAAAACCAAAAGCTTCTAATCTTAATAAGGTCCAGTTTATCAATATATTTCTTTTATGGCTGTTTTCTACATCCTGTTTAAGAAATATTTACCTAACTCAGGGTCACAAAGATTTTGTCCAACACTTTTTTGTAGAAGTTTAATGTTCTTAGTTCTTATGTTTGGAGATATGATCCATTTTAGGTTAATTTTTGTCCATAATGAGTCAAGGGTAAGATTCATTTTTTCCACGTGCAGATATGTAGTTGTTCCAGTTGCATATGTCTTTTACCCATTGAATTACCATGACACCTTTGTTTAAAATCAATTGGCCATGTAATTTTAATGGCATTTGAAGCAGCTGAAGAACTGCTGTTGTATTTGGGTTTCCCCCAAACTACTCAACATCCCAAATTGATTGAAAGAGCTGTTGTTATTCTTGTCAGTATATCTAAATGTAAAAATTTATTTTGTATACAAATAATATGCTGGGGATTTTTTTTAAGTAAAGGAGCTTATTGGGCCTCATAATTCTCTGGTGTTTACTGCTGAATGTAGATCCTCAAAAATGAGGATTTCCAAAATAATTTGTGTTTAGAAAACAATTACTAAAATGAAATACAGTAAGATTTTATATTCTAATTTTTCTACATTCCAATTTTTCAAATAAGTCCTCTTTTGTGCTATATGTTTATATAAGTTTGTCATTTACTTTCTTGGAAGAGATTGTCCTTTATTTCCATTGGGTCCTTCATATTGTTTGTGTATGAAAATACTCTTTCCTTTATACAAAATAATAGTAATTAATAGCAAGTTCTTTTCTTTCAAAATTCTTCTTTAGCAAAGTTAAAAGTGAAAGCTTAAAGCATGACCTATATAGTTTGTTTTTAAATTTTGCTGACTCAAGAAATCTACTGGATTAAGTGACTGGTACAATGTCACATGGCTAGTCACCATGATGTGCAGACTCCAAACTCAGATCCTTCAGTTCCTCACTAGGTTTTTTTCTCAAAATGAGATGTGTGATACATGTGTGTAACTAGAATAGTTCTCATTTTGCATGTAGAGGAAATGAGGTTTTGTGAAGTGTAAAAAACTTCAAGAGGAGAGAAAGAACTTTAGGATTATTTGTTTACAAGATAAGTTCCTTGTGGCAATCTAGGGAGTTACAATTCAAGATACTGATTTTCTGCCTAAAAGTTTCTCAGTCTTTGCTACCTGTTGGTCCAAGTAGTAGGATAAAAGAGATAAAACTTATCTTGTGGAAGTACATGATGCCATCAATGTCATAGTGAATTCCCTTAAATAGCTTTAAATTGTTCATAATTTGCATGGAGCACTTCCTCTGAGCAAATTATTTTGTCCTGTGCTGCACATATGGTAATATTATCTCAGCTATTTCTCCTGCCAGCCCAGCAAGTTGAGAACTATATTTGTAAGGCTGAGAGAGGATAAATAACCTTTGCAAATTAGCCAAACTTAAATGGGAGTGGGGGTTTCAAACCCAGGCTTCATGACTGCAAACTATATGCCCTTAACCACTATTCATACTACTAGCCCACACCATATACAAGAAGTCTTCTTATTGTATAACTTTTACTAAACCTTTTTAGCACAGGAGCCATGTCTGTTTCATCCTTGAACCCTTGTGAGTTTTGGTGAAATAATACCATGGTAAATAAACAACCCCAAGTATCTCAGTGACTTCCAGCAACAGAGGTTTGTTTCTCTTTCTCATGAAAGCCATTGTGGACTACCTGTGGCTTTCTACCTTGCTGCCTTCACTTTAGGTATCACTTAAAATAAAATAAAAGGTAAGTAGAAACACTGAGTCTGCTTAAAAATTTTTACTAGGAAGTATTTTGTCACTTGCACTCATATTGCATTCGCCAATGCAAGTCACTTGTCCAAGCCTGACTCCAATAGAGTGAGGAGCTAAATTTGCCCATAGGGAAGGATAATGAATACAATGTTCCAAACCACCTCCTGTGTTTTATAGATAATAGATACTCTATTTATTTTACAAATGAAAGAATGGATAGAATGCAAGGAAAAAGCATAAGATGAAGTAGAAGGAAGTACAAAACAATATAACTCCATTGACCATCAAATTTGAACCAGGACATTATTTTTCCTAGGAAGAACAGAATGGATAACTTTTTGTGTTTTTTTCATATGGAAACTTAAATATTGAACCTTTAGGGAATTTATGGACTCTGCCCTGGTTGTTCCTTATATTTGACCACAGGATTAGTAACTCATCATTACCAACTTTATACAGTTACAGATCCTTTAATGCCCTTAGAGAAAACAGTCAAATATTTGCCCACTTTCCATATTCCCATCATTCAATAAACCTAACTAGACAAAGGTATGATTTTAAAATGGAGTTTTCCCAGTACACTGTCAAATCTATGTTCCAGTAAGTGAAACATTTAAGTATACATCTATTAGAAAATCAAATTGCAGGCCAGGAGTGGTGGTTCACACCTGTATTCCCAGCACTTTGGGAGGCTAAGGTGGGAGGATCACTTGAGCCCAGGCATTGGAGACCAGCCTGGGCAACATAGTGAAACCCCATCTATACAAAAAAGTTTTAAAAATTAGCCAGGCATGATGGTGTGCACCTGTAGTCCCAACTACTTGGAGGCTGAGCTGGGAGGATGGCTTGAGCCCAGGAAGCTGAGGCTGCAGTGAGCCATTATCATACCATTGCACTCCAGCCTGGGCAACACAGGAAGCCCCTGTTTTAAAAAATCAAATTGCTGTTAAGGTCATATCTAACAATCATCAATGGAAAAGCAGTATATATTTTTCCTATCATGTTGCTATTGTAGTAAGCTGAGGGAGGATGGGTAGGGTCAAACCCCAAAGCACCGTCTATGAAGAACAGACAAAAAGGAATTCTTTCTGCAAATTAAATCAACTGAGGAAAAAGATTGGAGAAACCACTAAGAGGCCTCCTCTGAGACTGCCATCTCATGGTTCCCTTGTTTTGAGCAGGGCTGCCCCCCGTTGTCACTGTTCACTAAATCTTAGGGTGGGTGTAGACTGGCTTTTTGTAGAGTTTTCTAGAGGGACTACTTGAAAAATAAATGGCTTGGAGTCAGCTCCGGACTACTTTATCAACACCAATTTGCTAGCCAGCACTCTCCTCCCTAGTCTGTAGCCCTTCATGAGCCAGATATGTTCCTTTGCAATACTTCCTTCCTAAAATAAATGATTATGGAATACAGAATATAAAGGTTATGCAATTTATTCTAATGCCAGAATGAGCCCAAGTCCTGAAGTCGCTGCTTCATCTTAATTATCATCTTCTAGTAAGCATTCATTTTGACCAGGGCACCAAAGCCAGTCTACAATGGATCATATGTTATCACACATGCTTCCTTCATTACTTCTGTCAATAGACATTAAGTGGGTGCCTCTGCCTCCTATGTGTCTTTTTTTTTTTTTTTTTTTTTTTTTTTTTTAACAGAGCATGAAATAAGGATTGAGGGCAGGTAGTTTATTTAGGAGATGATTCCAGGAAGCAGGGGTAAGAAAGTAGGAAAAATGAGAAAAGAAAGAAAAATAAAACAAAAGATTGTGTAGGTTAGCAGTAGGGACCTCAACACCCCTAGAGAATTTCTAAGAAATTATGTAGAACAAATGTCCCCAAACTATATCCTGTGGGCCAAACCTGGCCTGTTTTTCATGAATAAAGTTTTATTGGCACAGGGCTGCACTGATTTGTTTACATGTTGTCTATAGCTGCTTTTGTGCTACAATGACAGAGTTAAATAGCTGTGACAGAGACCACATGGCCTAAAATATCTAAATAAATATCTGGCCCATTACCAAAAGAGTTTGCTGACCCCTAGTATAGAACTTGCTTGAGACTTGTACTTCTGAAGGATGAAGCTGAAGTATTTATTCACTGACCCCTTCCCATTGTTTCCCAGGAGCCCACCTGCACTGCATCTAAGCAACTTAAAAGAATGCTCTGAGACAGAAAAGTAGGGAGACCTCACAGCCAGGCCTCTTGATGTGAGACTACCAGTGGACCTAGAACTGTCCACCATAGTTACATGACTAGCACAGGTTGGCCAATAAGGAAGCATTAAAGCAGCTGCTACAATACAGTTATCCTCCAAGTACTGTGTTAGCCTCTTCTCATCCACCAATATTTGTTTTTCTTTGGTCAACAAGAAATCTCTACTGTTGTCCTTTTACCATTGTCCAGAAAGTTCTGGTTATCATAGACATTATTAGGAGTTTTGAAAGTTTGGTGTGTGTGTATGCATGCATGAAACAGGAGATTTTCTTTGAAGTTAATTTTACAAAATGAATTTGACAATTTTCCCAAATAGGAACATCTATTCATAGCCACTGACTAAGAGACAGGGCTAATAGGGGATCTATTCTAACCATTTAGGTCTCCTAAATGATGATATATACATGACAGCAAGGGCAAGCTATATGGAACTTAACGTTTCCTTGAAGAACAATTTTCCATTTGATGTTGCTTTAGATGATCATTATCAGTAATTATGTGCACAACTGTAATGATTTCGTATCAAATTAAGAGGTACTTTGAAATTGGATTATATAAGAATGACAGGTAGGTTAGGTGCTACAATGCTGTACTGGGACTAGAAATAGAGGTGGTCAGTTAGAGTAGGCAAAGCAGTGGAGCCAAAATGAAAAGACAAACTGGAATTAAGGAAATTCTATTTTTCCATTCCAATTTAGGAAATTTAGAGCCCCCTCCTTTACAATTACCCAAAGTGAGACTTTAAGACCAATGATTTGTTTACCATATCCTCCATCACAGGTAATAACCGCTTATTTCTCTAACTGTACTATATATTCCCAGTAGTTAGAGAGTATTTTGAATCATTATGGACAGCATTTTTTTTTTCAAGTGATTGCCTCTGAAAACAGAAGTTAGAACATGAGGAATCTGGAGTTAGAACAACACTGTCATGTACTCAAACTTTCCTTCTAAGGCAGGAGCCCTGTCTACACTATTTCTGGTTGATGAGCATGGCCCAGGTTGGATAAGGTGCTCATTTCTTTGTCAGAAGCTCCATGATAAAATGTCATTGATTTGGAAAATTTACATAATCCCAAGCCAGGAAGAGTTTCCACTCTTAGAGTTGCTGATTGAAGAGAATTATCTGGTAAGATGGTTCCTGATTGATTGTATTTTGCTTCATGTGTTAGTATCCTAGTGGCCACTTGGCTCCCAGTTCATCAGCATTAGGGCCAAATGTCTTGGTGGCACAATGTAAGTGAGGCCAGATTTTGTTATACAACAGTCTAAAACAGAAGCCTTTCCAAGCCCTAAGATAAATGTGTTATTCCATTGGTTAGAAAACTCTCAACATTTCACCACTGCCCTATGTGCCTCAAAACAAATGCTTTGTTGGATTTCAAATTAGGTTTCATAAATTCAGTGGAATTGTCTTTGATGCTATACTTTTAATATTTGAAGATCTGGGTTTTAATAAGCATTTGCTTGGGAGAATTGTGAGCTTTAATGTTGAATGAAGAGATATATTGAGCAATAAATGCAGTGCCTAGAATGCATGATTATTGCAGGTTGTTGTCATTATTGAGAACAAGCCAAAATAAGGAAAATTATATTTAATGTAAAAAACAACTTCTGGCAACAAAATTATTCTTCTCAATGTAATCTGCCACATCTATTTGGAAGTATAGAAAGGGTAGAGACTGTGGATAACTTTTGCTGTTAGACTGGAACCCTGGGTTCCATGCCTGGGTAGAGCCATCAATTTCCCTGCCCTGTATTCTCATTTCTTCTCTGGAGAATGACCAGTACACTGCTGAGTTTTCTTCCTACCAGGCTTTGGGTATCTATAAAATACTTTGAAGTTAGATTCTCCATGGGACTGTTTTTTGACTTTTTATTCCCAAAAGAGATGACGGCCCTAGTTGGAAGAGGTAGAAAGGGAGGGGAGCAAGAATGGTAAAAATGTATTTACAGTCTGAGTAATTTTGAATTTATCAGTATAATCTTATTAATGCAGATGGAGCATTAGAACTGAGAATATAACCCTTTTTTCTGAGAATAAGCTTTTTCAGTTTATGTTCTCAGAAATGCCTGTGAGAATAAACAGGCACACAAAATATTATGCCAAGAAAAAACAGAGCTGATACATTTTCCAGTGCTGCTTTTGTTCCTGTTAGAAATGCCTGCAATGAAAAACAAAAATAACAAGGATCATACTTTTACACTGTGTGATTAAGAGACTCTTTTGCCTCCCCGAATGCATCCATGGTCTTCACTCAGGAGGCCTAACAGATTTTCCTATGTTTCCTTTTGATTTCCGTCTTGCCCAGAATTTTTTTCCTATGATCTGTTCTTACTGTTCTCTTCTGTGATCTCTGAAAATATACTGGTTTCTTTAGAACTTAACAAGAGTCAAAAGAACATTCATTTTTGAATGCTTGCAGTCTTCAAATCACAGAGGGAGGGAGGGAGGGAGGGAGGGAGGGAGGGAGGGAGGGAGGAAGGAAGGAAGGAAGGAAGGAAGGAAGGAAGGAAGGAAGGAAGGAAGGAAGGAAACTCTGTTAGTGAGGGACACAGAAAAGACAGTCTTCTGCACTGCCTGAAGACCATGCTTAATAGAATACACAATGAGTGCTAAATCCATTTGCAAAACTAGCTCCTGTTTCCTAAAAGAATAACAAGGGAAAAAATGGCTAGAGTTGAGCAAGAGGTAACTAGGTTGACATATTGAGAAAGGTAGAATCAATGGAAGGAACGTTGAAATTTTGTTTTTTAACCAGTGTTGATATGTTTGAACCAACTCATTTTTGGAGACTTCTAGTTAGCTCCACTTTCTCTCTGTTCCTGAATTTACAATGGTCTCCAACAATTAGGAGAAGTGTGTGTATGTGTGTTGCTACAGAAACTGTCATGTGTGCCTGCTATATGAGTGCATGCTTGCTTGCTTGCTCAGAAATACTAATTATGCAGCCCTAAGGCAGTTGTTGGAAATACCAGTGAACAGGCAATTGTTTTTCATCATGACTTCCAAGGCTTACCATTGATGTATTCCCAAAAAAAAAAAAAAAAAAAAAAAAAAGGCAGTTTATGATCATAGAACTTGGCTGGTTCAAGTAGCTACAAGATAGCTTTACCTCTGACACATGCTCCATTGTATCAGGTCAACTTGTACTATGCAGTAGAGCTTGTTAATCAAATTTCCAACACGGTTTCTTTTTACAGCTGAAGACTGGATTTCTCCTCAAGAAGAAAGGCTCAAAGCACAGATTTGGGTTGTGTCTACTAAGAAAGTGTTCATTTCTGGCAATTGTTTCTTTGCATTTTAGTAGAAGACCACTCTGATTGACATTTTAACTGCCTATCCCTGTTGGGCAAGCCTCAGTGCTGGGAAGTTGTCAAAATGTTGTGGCTTCATTCTCAATATGATAGTCCACAGTACAAAAGTGCCCAATCCGATGTATCAAAATAGATTAAGAGAAAATTCTAGCTTATGAACCATCAGGAATAATTATCCATTTTACTTCTAAGAAATGGAAAGTGCTTTCTGAGGCTCAGCCAAGGGATATAGCACTACTATCTTTTAATTAAAATGACACTTCACTTATTTTCATGCAACATTAAGTTAATCTGTTCCAATTTAATGCAAATATGGGGAAAGGAAAACATGCATGCTTGCATGCTGTTCTACATAAGATCCTTTCTATGAGTAATATTTCATGGAGGGATTTGATTTTATGTGAATTAAGGGTTTAAACTGACACTAAATCAGAGGTACATTAAAAAAAAAAAGATCAAAAGTATTAATGGAACAGAGTAGCCCCTGTTTTCATCCAGGTATAACGATACTGATTTCTAACTTACTGATACTTTTCCCATTTCTTCATGAAAAGGTCCGTTTTGTGCAGGGCATAGAGTAACAAATGACAATCAAATATAAAAATTCAATGACCAAAATAAGTGAAGAAGTGAATCAATGAATTTGCAAGAATTACTAAGTTTTGTGAATTGGTACGAAATCTTATTTATTAGAATTACCCCACACATCATGGGATGTGTATGAATTTTATCTCAGCATATTGAATGAATTAAAGGAGGATTTGCCTTACTTTATTTTTAGCAACTGTGTGTAAATTTTTTGTCAGGGATAAATAAGTGGTTTACATCCAGCTGCATCTACTTGAAATAGTATCAAAGAGTTAGAACAAGTTATGGTTTTATAAGGGAAATATTTTTGAACAGAACACAAAAGAGACACCATGCAAAGGCAGCAAAAACTATCAGCAAGACTGCATAAAATGAAAATTTAACAAAGGAACATGTGAGGAGGTGTCATATCCTAATTTGATGTTACAATGATTATGGCTGTGCTGATGGGAGTATTAAGCACCCGACACTCCAAGCATATTGTGTGTGTATTCAAGCCCTATGCAGAATTAGGGTGATGGAAGTTCTTACAGAAAGGAAACTTCATTTGGATGAAGTTATTTAATTTTCAGAAACACCTTGTCTGTTGTGGTACATGCATAATTTGAGGCTTACAAGCAACAGATATACCCAAAAGGGGACCCAAGTAGAGAGAATATTCTAGCTACATCATCACCCCCTTACTATGGGATCCCAAGCGTAAGTCACCATGATACCCTGGATCAGACAGGTGTCTGCTCTTTTATTCCCTTGAAAGCACACAGAAATTTTTGGAAAGATGCTCATAGAGAGTGAAATGTCCCACAAACACATGTTGATCTTACAAAGAAAGGAACATTATAAAGAAGTGTTGTTTTGTGCCAGTTTCACATTGTACAGGACACGTTGGATGTGAGCATGATCAAATTTAAGTCCTTTAACATTTGATACATTCTAATGAACAACTGCAACCCAAATTTGGAAACAATTAAGAGTTCTCCGATACCTTAAAAAAAGTCAATTTGGAAAGTGATTGTTTTTAAAAGCATGGTGGTTCTTTTCCACCTTAAAAGGAAATTGAGTTATTTCATTTGCTTAGAATAACTTGGACCGTGGGTACAGAGTTGAAATATGAAATTTTGGTCATCTCTGGGAAATCAGAAAGTAGAGTTTAGTGGTTTGGACATATGAAACTGACAGGGGTCCTCCCTTTCCCCTTTCCTTCTTTATGTTGTTGTTGTTTGTTTGTTTTTGAGATGGAGTCTTGTTCTGTCACCCAGGCTGCCTCTGCCTTCCAGGTTCAAGTGATTCTCCTGTCTCAGCCTCCCAAGTAGCTGGGATTACTGGCGCACACTGCCTTGCCCAGCTAATTTTTTGTATGTTTTAGTAGAGACAAGGTTTCACTGTTTGTCCAGGCTGGTCTTGAACTCCTGAGCTCAGGCAATCCACCCGCCTCGGCCTCCCAAAGTGCAAGGATTACAGGCATGAGTCACTGTGCCAGGCCTCCTTTCTTTCTTTTTAAATTACCTTGGCAAACTATACTTCTACAGAAAAAATGTTATTCCCAGAACGTTGTGATTTTTCAGGTTGAGGTAGAATGGCTTTTATAATTACCTTCTTGAAGTTAAGCACTGGCAAATACTCAAGATGAAGCAAGATGATGAGTATTTCAAAGGCAACCTTAAAATAAGGCTAATGAAAAGAAGAATAAAATCTTTGAAGTTATTTCAAATGAATTATCCATAGTTGTTTTATAATTGGATACCCTATGTAAAGAAATATGAAGGCATCTATTAGGTAAAAACATCCAAAGGTATCTCACCTGTTATTGGAAAACTATTCTCTCAGATAGTTGACATAGAGCAATGAGGACAATGCTGCCCCTAGAGACAAAAACTATCAGTCACTTTACCTGGGACGAGTTTATTATCTCTGAAATGGAAATACTGATTTCCCCTCCTTAGTCCAGTGATTAAGATCAGATGAAATGACTTGTGTGAAAACACTTTGTAAAGGGAAAGCTGTGACCCCAGTTGCAGTATTATAAGATACAGGTATTACAAAATCCAATAATGAGCCAGTCAGAAGGGAGCCACAATTAAAATCAATGTATTGGTGAGAATAAAGCCCTCTTCAGCGTTTCTGAATGACCAGTAAAAATCATTCTTTCTGAGAAGGTAGGACTGTCGGTCTGTCTTTTTGCTTAACATCTCTATATTCTGTACTTGCTTCCCCCCAATGTAATAACCATCTATATAATGACCAAAATATCATTTTTTCCATAATTAATAAATACAGTTACAGCCACTGATGAGCCCATGTTCAGGAGTATTTAAGACCCAGATTTTACCTCCGTATCACCCGCCTTCATTGAATTGCCCTTGCATTGGGAAAACATGAATTATTCACTAACAAACACTGCTGATTAACTAGATAGCTATGATGTTTTTCTTTCAGCAAAAGGGTAAATGGACTGATATCTTTGTGGCTAGGCTCACACATATTAAACATGAATTAGTTGTGTTTGTGGATGAACATAAACATGCTTTAATTCTAGTGCTATTTTATAATCATTTGTGTTCATTTCAGATATAATTATAACCAATAAGATAGAAAATTATCTCCAAAATTCCCTTGGGAAAATATGTTTATATTTTCCTGAGACCCTGTATGAGAAGATCAAGCTCACACATCCCTCCCTGAAGCTGTTAAATGTATCTTCTACATTTATCACATTAGAAGTCTTCTTCCTCAGCAATATCTTTCTGTAGCTCCCTGTTACTACTGAAAACAAATTCAGAAACCTAGCTTTAGGCTTCTAAGCCCTCATTGGTTACCTCTCTCATATGTGTGTTTATCTAGTCATCCATCCATCTATCCAAGCAACAAATATTTATTATCTAATGTGTTTTGCTAGATGCTTCAAAAAACACAAATTCAAGGCTTCCTTCTCCTGTTGATGTTTTGTTCATGAAAACTTTTCTCCTGCACTTTTCATTAAATAAGCTGCTGTTCTCCCAATGGACAGCATTCAAATCAGCACCTAGACCTTCACAACATTCTCCTCAACTTATCTTTACCAGTTTCTGTATTTGAGGACCCAAGCTGAGTCTGCCATTTCTCACTATGAGATGAAATGCCTTACAGAAACAGACATGTCAGTGCTTGAGTGGGAGCCATTTTCTGTTAGCAAACCACATTCCACTCCAAAGAAAGAGGCTCAAAAATTAAGAAACACAAAGCCTGTTTTTCAAGCACTTATAAGTAATGGAGCAAAAATAAATACAATAAAAAGCATGAAAAATGCACTCACAGAAAATACCTGAAGTGAAACTGATAGTTTTAAATAACTTAACTAAAGCATAAGGAGTAGGGGGTCAGGAGGATTCTATCAAGAAGTTAGGTGACTGGATACTTGGGACAAATCAAAAAAGACTTCACAAGGAGGGTAGTGCGAGCAGGGTTTGGAATTGTCAGGCAACAGGATGACTTGATTTGGCAATTCCTAAAGCAGGGATGAGAATTTTAGCAAAGTCAGAAGTGCACAAAAGCCCCAAATTTGCCTTGCTGGTATTTTGGCAATGGAACAAGGAGATTTGAGGACAATGAGTTTTAGATGCTCACTGTTGTACTTGCATGGAGGAGAACTCTGCAACTTGTAACTTCCCATTCTGTCTACTTTTCCATGCTCTCTCTTTATAGCACGGTTTCCCAACCTTGGCACTCTTGACAAGTGTCTCACATCATGTCTGTCAATGCTTCACAGGCCAAGCAAGTCATGTGACCAAGTGAAGGGGTCAGAAAGTTCATTCTGTTCACCATGAGGTGATGACAAAAATGTGGATATATAATGCAACTCCCAGGGAGTTAAAAATTGAGAATAATAACTCAACCTACTGCTGACCCCTAGTGCACAAATTAGCCCAGAATTGCACTGTCACTTAAAGCTGTGCCAGGCACAATTTGAGCTTCAAAACAGAGACAAGAAATTATGTAATGAAAAATTAAGACACCTATATTGTATACATCAACATTAAAAAATATTGCTATTACTGGCCATTGGTAA
This sequence comes from Macaca fascicularis, assembly GCF_037993035.2. NCBI lineage: Eukaryota > Metazoa > Chordata > Mammalia > Primates > Cercopithecidae > Macaca > Macaca fascicularis. The sequence goes on from NC_088395.1 coordinate 12,258,755, forward strand.
GCTGCAAAGATAAGTTGCCCACAAACCCTGTGTTTGCCATGATGAATCCTGAGGGTCAGTGGTGTCTGGTCAAATCTATTTGCCATCACTAATGGTGAGAAGCTAGGTTTGTGACAAGTCCAGTTTTAGCTGCACTTAAAACTACACAAGAGAACCCAGTATAAAAGCTAAGTTTGTGTAACTCAAAATTCTTAAGGCAATCATCTTGTTTTCCCTAAACCTAATGATTAAAACTTGGAAGTGCTCTTAAACAAAGACTTGTTCCAAGTAAAAATATCTTGTGGGTTCAGCATGGAGCCCAAGAACTCTGGTCATGGAGCAGAGCTACGCATAGCCTCATCCTGGGGTTTTCTCTCATAGAATTTAAGAAGTACAGCTTTAGTCATCAATTATGTGAAAGCCTCTCTATGCTGGGCATCTGAGAACTGCTGGGCAGACATCAGTCTTTTCAGCTGGGTTGTTTCCAGCTGCCTCATTGAATACAAAGGCAAGTTATGAATATTGAAAGTACCTTGAGATTAGGAACAATGTGTTAGACAGTGGAATTTTAAGAATAATTCATATTTAGCAACAAATGAGTTTGTATTGCAATCATTTGTTGACAAATATTTGTTACATGCAAGTATAATTTTGTACATACCTATTCTACATTATGACTGTTTTGATGAGCTATCTACAAAATGTTTTTGGTACTACATTTGTTTGTAGATTTAAAAGGCCAAAAATGATCTGGAGGAACTTACAGTTTTGTTTTCTTTTTCCTATTTCCAAGTAGAAATGTTAAGAACTGTAAAGGATTTTATTTCTCCTTCACTTATGAAACTTAGTTTGGCTGGATATGAAATTCTGGGTTTAAAATTCTTTTCTTTAAGAATGTTGAATATTGGCCCCCACTCTCTTCTGGCTTGGAGAGTTTCTGCCGAGAGATCTGCTGTTAGTCTGATGGGCTTCCCTTTGTGGGTAACCCGACCTTTCTCTCTGGCTGCCCTTAAGATTTTTTCCTTCATTTCAACTTTGGTGAATCTGGCAATTATGTGTCTTGGAGTTGCTCTTCTCGAGGAGTATCTTTGTGGCGTTCTCTGTATTTCCTGGATTTGAATGTTGGCCTGCCCTACTAGGTTGGGGAAGTTCTCCTGGATGATATCCTGAAGAGTGTTTTCCAACTTGGTTCCATTTTCCCCCTCACTTTCAGGCACCCCAATCAGACGTAGATTTGGTCTTTTTACATAATCCCATACTTCTTGCAGGCTTTGTTCATTTCTTTTTCTTCTTTTTTCTTTTGGTTTCTCTTCTCGCTTCATTTCATTCATTTGATCCTCAATCGCTGATACTCTTTCTTCCAGTTGATCGAGTCGGTTACTGAAGCTTGTGCATTTGTCACGTATTTCTCGTGTCATGGTTTTCATCTCTTTCATTTCATTTATGACCTTCTCTGCATTAATTACTCTAGCCATCAATTCTTCCACTTTTTTTTCAAGATTTTTAGTTTCTTTGTGCTGGGTATGTAATTCCTCCTTTAGCTCTGAGAAATTTGATGGACTGAAGCCTTCTTCTCTCATCTCGTCAAAGTCATTCTCCGTCCAGCTTTGATCTGTTGCTGGCGATGAGCTGCGCTCCTTTGCCGGGGGAGATGTGCTCTTATTTTTTGAATTTCCAGCTTTTCTGCCCTGCTTTTTCCCCATCTTTGTGGTTTTATCTGCCTCTGGTCTTTGATGATGGTGATGTACTGATGGGGTTTTGGTGTAGGTGTCCTTCCTGTTTGATAGTTTTCCTTCTAACAGTCAGGACCCTCAGCTGTAGGTCTGCTGGAGATTGCTTGAGGTCCACTCCAGACCCTGTTTGCCTGGGTATCAGCAGCAGAGGCTGCAGAAGATAGAATATTTCTGAACAGCGAGTGTACCTGTCTGATTCTTGCTTTGGAAGCTTCCTCTCAGGGGTGTACTCCACCCTGTGAGGTGTGGGGTGTCAGACTGCCCCTAGTGGGGGATGTCTCCCAGTTAGGCTACTCAGGGGTCAGGGACCCACTTGAGCAGGGAGTCTGTCCCTTCTCAGATCTCAGCCTCCGTGTTGGGAGATCCACTGCTCTCTTCAAAGCTGTCAGACAGAGTCGTTTGCGTCTGCAGAGTTTTCTGCTGCGTTTGTTATTGTTTACTGTGCCCTGTCCCCAGAGGTGGAGTCTACAGAGACAGGCAGGTTTCCTTGAGCTGCTGTGAGCTCCACCCAGTTCGAGCTTCCCAGCGGCTTTGTTTACCTACTTAAGCCTCAGCAATGGCGGGCGCCCCTCCCCCAGCCTCACTGCTGCCTTGCTGGTAGATCACAGACTGCTGTGCTAGCAATGAGGGAGGCTCCGTGGGTGTGGGACCCTCCCGGCCAGGTGTGGGATATGATCTCCTGGTGTGCCTGTTTGCTTAAAGCGCAGTATTGGGGTGGGAGTTACCCGATTTTCCAGGTGTTGTGTGTCTCAGTTCCCCTGGCTAGGAAAAGGGATTCCCTTCCCCCTTGCGCTTCCCAGGTGAGGCAATGCCTCGCCCTGCTTCAGCTCTCGCTGGTCGGGCTGCAGCAGCTGACCAGCACCGATCGTCCGGCACTCCCCAGTGAGATGAACCCAGTACCTCAGTTGAAAATGCAGAAATCACCGGTCTTCTGTGTCGCTCGCGCTGGGAGTTGGAGACTGGAGCTGTTCCTATTTAGCCATCTTGCTCCGCCCCCTGGAAAAACTGCTTTAAAGTTCATATGGAACCAAAAAAGAGCCCGCATCTCCAAGACAATCCTAAGTCAAAAGAACAAAGCTGGAGGCATCACGCTACCTGACTTCAAACTATACTACAAGGCTACAGTAACCAAAACAGCATGGTACTGGTACCAAAACAGAGATATAGACCAATGGAACAGAACAGAGTCCTCAGAAATAATACCACACATCTACAGCCATCTGATCTTTGACAAACCTGAGAGAAACAAGAAATGGGGAAAGGATTCCCTATTTAATAAATGGTGCTGGGAAAATTGGCTAGCCATAAGTAGAAAGCTGAAACTGGATCCTTTCCTTACTCCTTATATGAAAATTAATTCAAGATGGATTAGAGACTTAAATGTTAGACCTAATACCATAAAAATCCTAGAGGAAAACCTAGGTAGTACCATTCAGGACATAGGCATGGGCAAAGACTTCATGTCTAAAACACCAAAAGCAACAGCAGCAAAAGCCAAAATTGACAAATGGGATCTCATTAAACTAAAGAGCTTCTGCACAGCAAAAGAAACTACCATAAGAGTGAACAGGCAACCTACAGAATGGGAGAAAATTTTTGCAATCTACTCATCTGACAAAGGACTAATATCCAGAACCTACAAAGAACTCAAACAAATTTACAAGAAAAAAACAAACAACCCCATCAAAAAGTGAGCAAAGGATATGAACAGACATTTCTCAAAAGAAGACATTCATACAGCCAACAGACACATGAAAAAATGCTCATCATCACTGGCAATCAGAGAAATGCAAATCAAAACCACAATGAGATACCATCTCACACCAGTTAGAATGGCGATCATTAAAAAGTCAGGAAACAACAGGTGCTGGAGAGGATGTGGAGAAATAGGAACACTTTTACACTGTTGGTGGGATTGTAAACTAGTTCAACCATTATGGAAAACAGTATGGCGATTCCTCAAGGATCTAGAACTAGATGTACCATATGACCCAGCCATCCCATTACTGGGTATATACCCAAAGGATTATAAATTATGCTGCTATAAAGACACATGCACACGTATGTTTATTGCAGCACTATTCACAATAGCAAAGACTTGGAATCAACCCAAATGTCCATCAGTGACAGATTGGATTAAGAAAATGTGGCACATATACACCATGGAATACTATGCAGCCATCAAAAAGGATGAGTTCGTGTCCTTTGTAGGGACATGGATGCAGCTGGAAACCATCATTCTTAGCAAACTATCACAAGAACAGAAAACCAAACACCACATGTTCTCACTCATAGGTGGGAACTGAACAATGAGATCACTTGGACTCAGGAAGGGGAACATCACACACCGGGGCCTATCATGGGGAGGGGGGAGGGGGGAGGGGGGAGGGATTGCATTGGGAGTTATACCTGATGTAAATGACGAGTTGATGGGTGCAGCACACCAACAAGGCACAAGTATACATATGCAACAAACCTGCACGTTATGCACATGTACCCTACAACTTAAAGTATAATAATAATAAATAAATTAAAAAAAAAAAAAGAAATGTTAAGAACTACACATTTGGATTCCCAGAATTCTAAAATATTTTAGAGTTCTTGCCCTAGGGAGCCCCATGAAAAGATGGAGCACTCAACCGCCTGTGGCAAGGTAGGGACAGGTGGCATGGGAAAGTGTCTCCAGGCTGTCAGCTTCCACTGTGCCCTTGCAACACCTGGCCCAGTGGAAACATGCTGGCAACACCATCATGCCCCTTGGGGACATGTATTTTAATTTTAAAACAAAGTGATGTGTATGGCATGTCCCTCAATTGGCACTTTCTGCTCCCAGGAAGAAGGAGGTCTCTGGAGTAGGCCAGAATGTTGGTTTCCATGGGGAGAGCATTCCAAAGACAGGAAATGACAGGGAAGGACAGGCCCTAAGAAACCGGAGTAGGCCAGGTATGGTGGCTCGCTCCTGTAACCCCAGCCCTTTGGGAGGCTGAGGCAGGCAGATCATGTGAGACCAGGAGTCCAGGACCAGCCTGGAAAACATAGCAAGACCCTCCTCTCCACAAAAAATAAAAATAGCTAGGCATGGTGGTGCATGCTATGCCTGTGGCCCCAACTACTCGGGAGGTTGCCTGGGAGGATCACTTGCGTCCAGGAGGTGGAGGCTGCAGTGAGTCATGATCACACCACTGCTCTCCAGCCTTGGTGACAGAGCGAGACCCCATCTCAAGAAAAAAGAAACCTGAGTAAAGTATGTATAGTGGGGGTAGGGGAAAATTCTTTTTGTCTTTAATGTGTCAAGAGAGAAGCAGTTTTTTAAAAAAGCACAGACATAGGATTTGAATTAGACAAACCTAGGTTGAACTGCTGGCTACATTGGCTTAATAGGTGGATGACTTTGGGCAAGTGGTCTAGAAGTTTTCTCATCTTTGAAATGGAGATAGGAATAATGACCTTGTCTACTTGTTTAGATAATTAAATGTGATAATTTATATAAAATTATGTTTAAAAAGTGTAGACTGAAAAGTCAGAAGACTTAGCTTATAAGGGTAATTTGGACACTCAACTAGCTTGGTCACATATTGAAAGTTTTGAGAATCAATTGCCTCATCTATTACAATGGAGTGGGGGAAGAGAGTCATAACGTTACCAAATGCCGTAAATGAAATCTAAGTAAGATTGTTAATAATACAGAAGTGGAAAAAGGGAAAGAGTTGCAGAATTCTCCAAGGAACCCAATAAAGCATATGAAACAGAGAGTAAACTTGAAAATAAAGCATAAGCCAAATGTATGATTTTTCCCCTTTATGCCCCTTCAACATGGGACAGTGGCAGATTTAAAAGTATATTTCTATGAAGGAATTACTCTCAAGAGATAAGAGCCATCCTTTTGTGTTTGGTAAAAATTAAGGATGAGGTCCAGAAGAAAGGAATAGGAGAAGTAAAATATAAGAGCCTGGACCTATTGTGATGTAAATGAGCAACACTGTGTGTGTGTGTGTGTATGTGTATATACACAAATATACATATATGTATACACATATACACATATATATACACACATATTTATTTTTTGAGACAGGGTCTCACTATGTTGCCCAGGCTGGAGTGCAGTGGCACAATCATGGCTCACTGTAGCCTTGATCTCCTAAGCTCAAGTGATCTTCCCACCTTGGCCTCCAAAGTAGCTAGTACTACAGTTGTGCCATGACTGGCTAATTTTTTTATTTTTTGTAGAGATAAGGTCCCACTGTGTTGCCCAGGCTGGTCTCAAACTCCTGGGCAATCCTCTCACCTTGGCCTCCCAAAATATTGGGATTATAGGCATGAGCCACTACACCAGGCCTGTTCCTAGTTCTTTTTAAGTCTCAGGATGCAGCTATCTTTACCCTCTGGGGTGGTATCTCTACTAGGAAATGGGTCCCTCCTTTGCAGAGGTTAGGGGCGATTGATGAGATAATGTCTGCAGAGTAGCCTAATCTCCTTGGGAGATTAAGGCTCCCTCTGCAAGTGTACATTTTGATCATTATGACTATTTGTGCCTCTGTGAAATACTGCCAAAGAGAACAAGAAGAGCCTGCCAGAAAGAGAAATTTTCCTAGGGTGAGAGATGAAAAAGAAATGGAACGAAAGGTGAGATTTTAAAAAATAGGAAAAGAAAGAAAAGTAATTGCAAGAAGAAAATGAGAACAATTATATAAACAGAGATTGGATCCAAGGACACATGGCCAAAATCCCAGAATCAGAGGAAGGCTGGTGGTGGTTAAGAAGAAAAACACAACAAAACCTTTGAGAGTTAAAATGTTGAATTCTCCAGGGGTGATCAGAGAAGTTCCAGAATAGAAGCTGCAGGCAGGGACTACAGAAATGAAAAGAAATGGGGAAAAAAAAAAAAACCAAATTTCCAATAGGTCTTTGCATTTTTGCCTCTTTTCTCTCTTAGGAGAGATTTTTCTATCCTAAACTATTGGATATCACTGGGAGAGATGCTTGTGGAATATAAATAGTAATTATGAATTTCTGAGCCTATTAAAAATGTTTACATTTCTTGTACACAATGCCCTTCCTTTTCAACGTGTTCACCTGTGCTCTAGACGAAGCTACTTTCAGAGTACTCCCTCTTTTCACTAAAATGAGATTGGCCTGGACAAGGTTGTCTTGTGCATCATAGCTGATGAATTGCATGCTTTTCTGTGAATAAGGCAAATGGTCTTAATTATTTCAAGAGTCCACATCGGAAATGTTTATCACAGCAGTGGAGCTAACATAGACCGTTTGCCTGCAAATGTTGATGGATTGGACAATCGCGTTTCTATTTGCTCAAGATAGATAGAAATAATTTCATACTGTTTAAGAGTATTTTTGAGTTAAAACAAAAAGTAGCCTAAGAACAAACATAAGCTTTGGTGTGGATATTTTCCCTAATAAACTTAGCAGTTGATCAGTTTTGCACTTGTTTGTTGTGGATTTAAATTAGGATTGTGTTTTTTCTACCAGAAGCATCTTGAGATCCACAGAACAGGTAACTTGGGGTCTTGACACACTGTTAAGGAGGTAGAGAGTCAACTCAGGTAGTAATACCCAGTACCTTTGGGCCAGCCCTTCTTGCTTCCTCATTGTTGACTGGAAGAAGAAAGGGAGGATGTGTTTCTGGAAAAGTCATTCCTGGATACTGGTTCATTGGAAGCTTCCCAGTGATGTGGCATGTGAGGCATTTACCCAACTGCTTTAGGGAGCTTGCCAGCCCTGCTGTGGCCAGCTTTTCTACTGTCAAGATTCACAGTCATCACTCCCTCTACTTCCCCACTCTCCCACCTAGGCCCCCACGCCTGCCCTTAGCTTTTCCCCTCCTAGGAAAGAATTTCCACATTTGTACCTATTTTAAGAAGTGTCCAACTAAGTCAAATACTTATTCTCCCACATCAGACCCACCCTGTAAAACATGTAAGCAAATACTTTTAGCTTACCATTTGCTGACTAGATGATGACTTTTAAGTACAATTGACCCTTGAATAACTCAGGGGTTAGGGGTGCTGACTTTCATGACTCACCAAAACTCAACTATGAATGGCCTACTGTTGACCAGAAGCCTTACTGATAACTGTAAACAGGGGGTTAACACATATTTTGTCTGTTTCATGTATTATATACCAGATTCTTACAATAAGGTAAGCTAGAGAAAAGAAAGTGTTATTGGATAATCATAAGGAAGAGAAAATTTATTTACTATTCATTAAGTAGAAGTGAATCATGATAAAATTCTGCATCCTTATCATCTTCATGTTGAATAGGTTAAGCAGGAGGAGGAAGAGGAGGGGTTGGTCTTGCTGTCTCAGGGGTGGCAGAGGCAGAACAAAATCTGTATATAAGTGGACATGCACAGTTTAACCCTATGTTGCTAAGAGCCAGCTGTGTTCACAGAGCGCTGAGGAAACTAACAAGGAAAATATAAAACAATTGTTTCACCTTGAAAGAACTGTAAACCTGATGAGGAAGAAGAGACTCATTTAAGCATCCAAGTCAGATATTTACAGTCAATGAAACTGGAAGGGCTGGTAGAGACGGCCTAGTTTAACCTCCATATTAACTGTGGCTTAGGGAGATGAGCTGACTTCCTGATTTTTAATGTAGTTCATGTGTTCATTTAACAAATATATGTGAGTGCCTACTGTGCATCAGATATGGATGTGATCCTAAATAAGATCACAAGTTCCCTGCTTAAGTCAGCTAACAGAGCCTAGAACTGATAGACAAGTCACCGGGCAAATTAACAAAAGGAATGGGGATTGTAAAGAAATCTGTGGGAAGAGCACCTAACTTTGCCCCAAGGGTATAGAAGAGCACAGTCCAATAAAACTATAACATGAACCCCATATGTTATTTTAAATTTTCTGGTAGCCATATTTTAAAAACAAAAACAAACTAAATTTTTCTTTTAATATGTTTGGCTTAACCCAGTGTGTCTAAAATATTATTTCAATATGTAATCAATTTATTAAAAATATTGAGACTTTTTATACTTTTTCTTCCTACTAAGCCTTGGAAATCTGTTGTATGTTTCAGATTTACAGCACATCTCAATTCATACTTGCCACATTTCCAGTGTTCAGTAACTACCTGTGATGAGTGGGTACCATATTGAGCAGAGCAAATTGATAGAAATTTCTTGGAGGATGAACAATTAAACCAGAATAATAAGTTGTTAGTTGGCAGAATTAATGGAGAAGGGAGAGTTGGAGAAGTCTTCTAGGCCTGAGAGACCAGCAAACTGAAACACTCTAAGGTTAAAGAAGGCAGTATCTTGGAGAAAATGCATGGAATTCATTGTGGCCTCTCTTGAAGAACAGGGTGGCCATTTATAAAGATGAGGAAGTTAGGCAGAGGAGTAGATTTGGGGGAATGAACATGAGTTCCGTTTTGGATGCGTTGAATTTAAGATGTCTACAGACAACCAAGTGGAGGTGTAAGATGGTAAAAACTATAGGAAGTCAGAGGTCCCACTGTGAATTGGGCTATAGCACAGAAGCTTCATAAGGGAGGTCAGCATTTTAAAGGATGGGTAGCCAATGTCATTTACTCTAGAGGGGCTGAAGGTTATATTGGGTTGGAGTTCTCAGTTTTTGCCATTCAACATGGAGAAACAGAGACAACAAAGTTAAGTATTAAAATCATCAAAAGTTTATGGATCCCAATTTAGCCTGTATCTATCATTCATACCTCATCATCTTCTATAAACAAAGTAGGAGTTCTTGTTATAGTTTCTTGTTATGCTAGAATGGCATTTGGATATAGAATGCAGACCTTTTATTAGTTTATTATATTCTAATCCTTCATGAAATCAAGGTTCATTTTGTGTGCTTTAGGGGAATTTTATAAATTTTAGGCTGTTATTAGGAAAGATCGTTCATCAAATGCAGAAGTTTTACTGTATAATTTTGTGAACCCATGGTGAAGTCAAGTAAATTAATTTTAACCATCACACTTATTAGTCATTTTTATCCAAGTTGTTTCTAAGTTTTTAAAACACCCTCTAAATTTATGTACAAACTTCTGATATAGAATCTAGGTATGGAAAAAATTAAAAATTTTAGATTTTTTTTTACTGGGGGAAATCAAATGAAAGACAATGCTATATCCTTAAGTATTAACTTTAAATAAATTTAACATTTCTTCTGTGAAGTTAACAACTAGTAGAACATGTACGGGCTTACGGGACTCATGATTGCAAAAGAATGGAATTTGTAGGGCTGGTATAATGATAGTAAGTGAATGAAATGCTGAGCATTAGAATACACAATGGATGAATATGATCATCCATTGTAAAGGAAAGGATTTGATTTAGTCTCCCTTCTAGAGGTAATGACAGAAGATATATCTTTTTATTCCATTCTTTAAAAGTTACAAATATAAAGGAGGATATTTTTAAAGAAAGAACAAAATTAATTGCTTACAAAATGCAATTACTGCCTCTTTTTCCTGCTGGGTCTTTAGAGCCCAGCTAAGACTGTAAAATACCAGATGAATGGGTTTGCTGGAGCAGAAGGAGAAATACACAGCCCATAAACCAGCATGCCAATGGCTGTGCCATTGGGTTGTATACATTGGAAAGGGCAGAGACTGTGCTCTTTATGTCTGCTGCAGCTTGGAAGTAAAGATTCACCAAGGATTGGTTGTGCTAATATCAAATATTTTATGGCTGCAATTCATTATGGAGCCTCTTGCAAAACCCTGTCAAACAAAATGGCTGTCACAGCCACTTTTGTTTTGCTGCCAAAAGGACCATTTGGTTTCCGCTCATTTAGTTACAGGTATAATCAGATGTTTGCTTATTGCTCTCAGTAATTTCACCGTCCTCAATATGATGGCTTCAGTTATGCCCTAGAAAAACCTCTAGAGTTCAGTTTGATTCAACCCTGTTTATTGAGCTCCAAGTTTAGACAAATCCCTATACTGGTGGCACATGACTTAACTCAAATGAGTAAGGAGGCTCAGAACCTCATAAGATAACTAGTATAACTTATAACACAGTAAATGAAGCCACATGGAGTTGTGCAAATGGTGACCCTGGAGATCAATCAGTCAGTCAATTAATTTCTCTACCTACCTATGTATGTATCTATAGTTGACTGTAATATAAGATGCAATTGAAGTGCTGTGAGGCAGGTACTTACTACTCGACAGCAGAGGTTGGCAAACTTCTGTAAAGGTCCAGATGGTAAATATTTTAGGCTTTGCAAGCCATACAATCTCTGTCACACTGCTCAATTCTGCTGTTTTTGTGTAAAAGCAGCCATAGATGATACTTAAACAAGTGGACACTGGGCCAAGGCCGCCAGATGTAGTTTGCTGGGCACTGATGTGGAGAGTGGAGGGAGGAGATGCCATTATTGGATGTGAGAGTCAAGCCTTTGTGAGGGAAGTGGTACAAGAAATGGTTCTAACAGGATGTGTAGTATTTCTGTAGGAATAGCTATTTTCAATCTAGCTTATTCTTGGTTGTTCTCAAATTATTGTGTATATAATAGTTTTCTGTCATCAACTTTTGTACATGTTCTTCAAATAGTGGGGGGAAGTGATCATTTTGCATTCCTACTGAGTTTAGATGAGTTCCAAGATATGACATAAGCTCAATGAATCTTTTTGGAGAAGAATAAGGTAGGGGCTTCAATGGAAGTTTCCCAGAGGTTTCTATCTGATTTGCTAAAGAACCAAAGTCATAACCAAAGATTAAGGACAAGCCATGTCTTCTGTATTGTATGTGGAGTTGTGGATGCTGATAGACCTTAAATAAATGCTTAACCCAGGAGTTTGCACAGAGAAGGGAATCCTAGACTACAAGGGAGGCTCTCTGTTAATGTTAGAAGGAAATAAATTAGAGCTTCATTTAATTGGTGGTCACCATGCTCGTGTATAAAAATCTGAGATCAAGACCAGGAGTTTGAGACCAGCCTGGCCAACATTGCAAAACCCCATCTCTACTAAAAATACAAAAATTAGCCAGGCATGGTGGCATGCACCTGTAATCCCAGCTACTTAGGAGACTGAGGCATGAGAATCGCTTGAACCCAGGAGGTGGAGGTTGCAGTGAACCAAGATGGCACCACTGCACTCCAACCTGGGTAACAGAGGGAGATTCTCTCTCAAAATTAAAAAAAAAAAAAATCTGAGATGACTATTGATGTGAAGTGCAGGTTTTGTTCAGGAGATATATTTACATATTTTGTTTTGTGTTACTATCTATTGTCAAACCAGTGCTCATTAACTCTTTTGCCTTGACCTGGATCTCCCAAGATCAGTATCAGGTAATGAATGGGTGCCAACTTCCATCTTGGCAAATCCCTGCCAGGACAGGGAGCCCCAGGTTGAAATCTCCAGCAGGGATAGTTAACATCCTGTTTCAGGAATGTATAAGGGGCTGGCAGAGATTTGCCAGGATGGAAGTCAGCATCCACTCCTTACCTGACACTGACCTTGGGAGACTATGCTCAGACTGTGCTCCCTGAGCCAGCAGCTTCAATACCACCTGGGAGCCCATTAAAAATGCTGAATCCTGAGCCCCACTATGGGCCTACAGAAACAGAACCTGCATTTTAACAACATGCTCGGGTGATTCTTACACATGCTAAAGTTGGAGAGGCCTTGCTATAAGGGGCACTTTTCATTATGAAAGGCTTTTCTGCACTTTTCTAATAAATGTAACTGCTAGCTGCTAAAATCTCCTTCCTGGAAACATTCACACTTGCAGACACATTATCATTGTCAGCTGAAGGAGGAGATTTTGAGAACTTGTCCAATAAAAACTTAGCAAGTCATACATGGTTACAATATAGCTCTTTCCCACAACTTGTAACTCCGTGCTCTTTGTAAATAAATGTCTTCTTTACTGTGGAAATCATTATTCCATGATATAGAAATATTGAGAGCTTATTGTCTTCCTAGTGTTTTCAGCTCATTTCCTCTCTATAACACATCTTAGGAAAATATATGATGGTGTTTGTCCTGATTCATAAAATGATTATGTTTGGACATAAAAAGGTAGCAGGGCTCACTTGAGCCTATTATGTGGGTTAGGGCAAGGAATTTCTGGATCTTTCTCTGTGTTCAGTCATAACATGCCTATCATTGGAGCAGATGGATTGAAAAACTATCAATGAACTCCAAATGGAAGCTGAGAAAGATGGATGAAAACTAAGAAACCCTAATATGGTTACTAACAGCATCACTTACCTTGCTATAGTTTTTTTTATTAGAAATGTCATAATAAATATAATTGTTCTCAAAATTGTTATGGAAATATGAGACCAGAATGGGAAAGTATGAAAGTTACAAAAGAATGTGGGCCTTCTCTTTCACCTCCAGAGTTTGAGGTAAGCACCAGCTCTTAGAGATTTTCTAAAGACATAAACTATAAATCTGTTTTCCCTATATGCAGCAAGGAGGCATGATGGTCATATTTTCAGCTCATACTCAACACTACCTCTTCCTCTCTCTCTACTTTGTATTAGGTTGTTCATTCCTTTCATGGCGGGGACTTGTCATCTGTGTCTGTCACAGTTCTACTCATAAAATTGTGCTCAATAAAAGGGCTTCTGTATGAAAAAAAAAATAAATAAGTGCAGAGTGATATTGGACGGGAAGTATCTGCAAATTGGCTTCCATCACTACTGGAAAGTCCCCACATTATCCTTATTTATATCTTTTCTCCCTACAATGTTTGCAGTTGTTTACAGACAAAAGAAAGAAAAGAAGAGAAGGAAAAAGAGAAAGAGAAAGAGTAGGGAGGTCCTGAGTAACAAAAGTCTATTTTCAAGTGTATACGTTTGTATCCCCTATGAAGCTTGGTGTACTTTCTTACACATTTTTGATGACCTTGGAGATGTACAGATATTGAGAAATCTAGTGAAATGATATATTTTCCTTTAACATCTAAGCTGGGAGTATTAAAAAGAATCAATTTCTACACTTAACTTCAAGCACACATTTGTTCCTTCTATATCAATAGTTTCAGAAAATTATGGGACACCATGGAACTGCATGATGAATTCAGGGTTGGGATGGGGAGAGACAACAGTCATGTAAATAAATGTAGGAACAAAGCTGTGGATCTCTTCATTAAACAGCTCTAAATGAAAAGCCACCAGAAATCTTCCTAGAATTAGATAAAAATAAAGTACACTAGGTTTATGTGTTTTGTTTATATTATAAATAACCCATTAAAAATATTGCAAATGCACTCTAACTCTGGGGAAGGAAGCCAGACAACACATTTTAGCACCAGTGCATTTAGGTGTGCCTAAGTGGGCTGTAACTTTCCATCTTACCTTCTTAATTATATCAGCAGGTTTACTACAAACACCTGTTCTTTAGGGTTTCTAATTCAGCAGTAAAAAAAGGGTCTCCAGCAGACACCGAGATAGCAAGCCAAACTCAAACATGTTTTTGATAGAAAATAGGCAATTTAGCTTGGAAAACTACCAGCATTTGGTAGTTTAAAAAATGTGAGTAAGGCTAAAACAATGGTGGACATTATTAGACATCATACCGCTTGATAGTAAAGCTGTCTTACAACATCACATTTGCAAACCTTTTAAATATCAGCTTGTGATACTGTTTCCACAAGCCCCAAAGAATCTTGATTTGAATTTTGGAAAGCAGCCACTAGAGTGAGTTTTTCCATTATTGTTTTGGACTGCCAGCATATTGCATATTTGAAATACCATTCATCCAAACAGTGGCCCTATTTACAAGACAAGATCAATGGTTTAGAGATTTAAAACTCCCCATAAATATTCAGGTATGTAATGTGTTGAACTATAATGTTCTATCTTTGGGTCAAATGCTATGGAAAACAGAAATGTTTTTTTCATTTTCCCTGAGTGGTGAACTGTTACTTCGGTGAAAAAAAAGTTTTGCACAATTTGTGTATCAGAGTCTCTTCCAGTCCTGTTGAAGATTATGGTCTGTGAGAAAGAAACCTGGTTAGTCAATAAAGGTGAACATTTTGGAGCTTGAAGGGACTTCTGACATCATGTAGTCTAGCCCCTTCATTCTAAAAATAAGAAAATAGAAGGGCAGAAAAATAAATGACTTTCTCAAGGTGACACTATAAATCAGAGGTCAGCAAACCATGGCTCGAAGGCCACATATGGACTTGTTTTTGTAAATGAAGTTTTGTTGGAACACAGCCACGTCCATTAGTTTCCATATTGTCTATGGCTACTTTTGATACAAGGGTGGAGTTGAATAGTTGGTACAAAGAGCCTATGACTCATGAATCTGAAAATATTTACTATCTGGCTGTTGACAGAAATTTGCTGATCCCTGCTATCAATGGTAGACTTAGAACTTAGCCTCCTCAGAATAGTTTTTAGGAAATATTTAGGTTTTCTTACTCAGAAAAAAATTAAGAACTTAATGGAATGGGAGATAACTATTAAATAGATATACTTTTAGGATTCTAAAAGTTTTTAGGCAAAGTCAAGAAGATTAAGTAAACTACAGTCTAGACATATAGTTTATAATGTTAACCCATAAAAATTCAAAAATAATTAAAATACATGTGCATGTCCCCCAAAAACAGTGAGAATATAGTCTTCACAATGAATAGCTAAATCGGAAAATGTTTGAATATTTCATATACATGTTCAAGGGAAGCCAGTTGGATTTGGCTAAGCTTAGTGAGTAGCAGTATTAGGTTATGAGTCATCCATAAATAAGTGAAATGTGAAGATGAATGTTATCTCTTAAAATGATGAGTGTTTGCAAAAGTGTTTTAACAACACATTTGAAAATTAGATTAGGCCATTTGGCAGATTCAACAATGCTGTGTTTCATTAACTCTGTAATCACTGTCAAGTTCTATGACATGATGCATTTGGTGGGTCCTGAGAGCAATATACAGGTTCCATATTACAGCTAAAGGCAATAGACTGGGTCCTAAATGAAGCAGGAAAAAGCATTTAATGATTGGTATGGGTTAAATAGTTAGTTGTCTGTGTGGGATAATTTGAGGAATGTAAGGAAGATTTCCTTCTCTCCTGAATTTCTCAGCATGAAACTCCTGAGAAGTTTCAATTAAAACTCAGGATTCAGGGGACAACCCAGAGCCAGGACAACGTCCAGATTGGGTGAGCCATGATGCCTGCCTTCCTCAACAATGTTATAAGTCCCATAAGTGTCCAGGAAAGCAAGCACCCTATCTGCTTGTCACAGCTCTAGTCCTACAAAAGGACTGACACAAGAGTCCTCAATGAAACGTTTTGAGTGAGTGAATGAGCAAATGTAATGTCATGAGTGCACTGGATGCTTGAAACAGAGAAATAGAGCTCTCAGACTACATTCTATCCCACACAGCAGGAACTGTGTAGTATAGGGTTGCTATATCCAGTACGAGACTGACCACAGAACCTTGCAAAATTTACCTCTCATAGTTCTGGGGCCAAACTCACCCTTTTATAACAAACCACTCCCACAATAACAGCATGAATTCATGCATGAGGGTGGAGCCCTCATGACCTAATCATGTCTTAAAGGTACCACCACCTCCCAATACCACGGGATTGGGGATCAAGTTTCCAACATGTGAACTTTGGGGGGCACACTCAAACCATTGTAGATGCTAGGCTAGAAGAAAAAAGTCTAAGTTAGGTGATCATTGGTGTTTATTTTACATGTCAATAACTCTGATTTTGTCTATTCTCTTCACTGATGCATTCCAAGCACCTAGAACGGTGTGTGGTACAAACTAAGCATTCAATCAATATTTGTTATATGCATTAAAGAATGTGTGCAAGTAATAATGATAGCAGCTTTTGATCACCTATGTCATACAGTCCTTACAGCAATTCAACAGGATGGTTGGTATTAGTCCTAGTTTTCAGAAGAGAAAGTTGATGTTTGGACAGGGATAAGGAACCTGGTTAAGCTCACGCAGATGCTATGAGGTGGCATTAGTGTTCAAATGCAGCTTTGTCTGAACCTAGACTCTGTGATTTGGCCTTTTTTTCTGCTTTATTCTTCCCTGATTTTACACAAATAGTAGCAGGTTGTACATCTTTCTGCATATTGATTTTTTTATTTTAATGTATCTTCAGAGTCTTCCCAAATCAGTACATAAAGAATTTCCTCATTTCTTCTTTTTACAGCTGCATAGTATTCCTTTGTGTCTTTGTGCCATGTTTTATTTAATCTATCCTATACTGATGGACACTTAGGTCAAAGTGTATGCTCACTTTCAGTTTGAATAGAGGTTGCTAATTGCCCTCTATTAGGGATTGTCAAAATGCACTCTGGGCAATATATGGCAAAGCGTTTCCCTACAGCCACACCAGCACTGTATGTTTTCACACCTTCAGTACTTCCTTTCTACAGTTTCTCCAGTGATTCCACCAAGAATCCACGTGGAATCATAACCGTTTTCTAGTTTCATTTGTTTAAAATAAAATCTTAAGTATGAAAGTAATATATGTTCACTATAGAAAATAAAAATACACAAAATTTAAATACACAGTATAAAATACACAAAATTTAAATACGCAAGAATTTAAAAAACCACCTCAATCTCACAACCCAGAGATAACCACAGTGTACCCATTCTTCCAGACTGTTTTTCTTTGCCTATGCACACAGATTTTTTTACAAGGTGGACCACATGGTGCACACCCTTTTTGTAACCAGCTTTGTTCATTTAACTACATCCTATGGCAGTCAGTCTTCATCTACAACTTTGGTTTAATGTCTGAATGGTATTCCATTATGGATGAGCTGACATAGTAGCAAACAACCCCTCTTGTTGAGCTGTTCTAAGGATTAAAAAGAAAGAATCTGTGAAAGTGCCCAGAATAGTACCTATCTGACAGCAGTTATTAAACAAATGGCATTTCAACACACATGAACTCTTGCCCACTCAAAGGCAGAGAACTACAATTTTAATCCTAACATGCTGTGCCAGTATCATCATGTAGCTTGGATTCATTTATTAATTCAATTCCCATTTGAACACCTATCATGTGCCTGGCACTAGTCTGAGTAATACTGATAGAAAGGTAAGGACATTGTCCATCCCCTCAAGGGGGAGTGCCCAGCCTACCACCTGGCATCATATGCTTGGAAAATATAATAACAGCTACAAACTCCTGAACAGATACAACAGCATTCTAGCAGAAGGAGCTCAAGACTTGACCTGTCGACGGTTCCCACATTTAGCTCTGTAGTGCCTCTCTGAGCAATGAATCTTAGCCATTCTACATGCTATCTCCTCAACAATATCATGCTATTATATTGTCCTTATAATTGTCCTTCCACATTTACAGAGTTGGAGAATTCAGTGAACTAAGAGATGCAAATGCACAGTACAAAATTCAAATGTCCAATTGGAGGCAGGGCTGCATCTAACTTTAATGGCAACCCCAGCATGTGATGTTTGGTGACTCTATAGATACATGGCCTCAGACCTTGAAGACATCTGGATTCTGTCACTGGATTGTTCACAAAGTGAGGCTGAACTTTGTATGTAGAAACTTTTGGAAAAAGACCAGTTAACCCAGATTTAATTATCCTAGTAATTCTCCCTGATACCTAATTAGGAAACATAACTAACTCAGCAAGCTGTGAGAGGCTTGTGCTGAAACTCATAGATGTATAACTACATAATTAATTTTATTGTGTGGGTTGGTAAATCATGTAATGAATCAGATGAAAATAGTCAGAAAAGCATTTAAATTTTGTTGTTAAAATACAGTCAAATGTCTTTTACCATAGTGAAACTCTTGATTAATAATACATTTCTTCTTGATTAAAATGATTTTGTAATGAATATATTTTTGAGTATCTGCTTTCATGAGGCTTGGCATTAATATTTAAAGTAGTTTTTAACTGCCTGCTTTTCCCCCTTTACTATATTTTCCTGTCCTCCTTGTCATAACAAAAGTGACATCTTAAAAATAGTTGGTGGGATGATTTTTACTTCTATCTATGGGGCTTTGAAGTTATTTTCAGACTATTAATGTAGCTTTCCTCACATGTACCTGTGCCAAAACCTGCTAATAAGGAACAGTAGAATGAAAAGCTGTTACCTGTTGTATGAGATCAAAATACTTTGACTACTGTACTGAAGCTTGATTTAATGGAGAAAGTTATGTTCTGAGGGAGAAGAGAAAGCAGCCTAATTCAGGACATATCTGTGTGTCTACAGCACAAATAAATGGAAAGAAAAGACCTGGTTAGCCAGTTCCTTACTGATTTATGGGGGCAAGAAACTGTACAGGACAGTTTCTCCCTGAGAGTCATGCCAGGGACCCTCTACTAACCCCAATGGGACATATCAAGCTGGGCACAAAAGAAACATGGCTGTCTTCAAAACTTGGAGCTTGTTAAATTAATCTAGAACCATCTATTATCATTGATTTTCCTCACACCTCTCCACTTCCTTACCTTAACCCACATTGCATGTAAACCCGAAACATACCTTGAATACCATCTGCTTGCAAATGTAAAATACTATCTTAGGATACCTTGAGGTATCTGTACGGTTTGGGGTTCTATAATCCAACCACCATTTACAGCAAGCTAAACGAGAATGCTATACAACCTTGGGTTAGTCTGAAAATCATCTTTGTGAGTCCAAAGAGATAAGAATGATAAAATTCTGGATCACGTTTTATTTTGTTAGACCTGTATACTATCATGCAATGTCACTGATGGATGACCGAATGCATAGAGCTTTAGCTTTGGTTTTCCCATATCTGAAATGAAGATAATGCATTCCTCAACACCAAGTCTCAAAAGATGCAGCTTAATCCTGGTTACCTGTCCAAAATATGACCAGATACATAAGAAAGCTGATAAGTTGTTATCACACTTATTTGTAGCATGTTGTAAGTAACATAGAGTTTGGAGCAGGAAGTCTCAGGTCTCAGTCCTGGGTATTCTTCTAACAGGTTGTGTAACCCTAGCAGGAGTTTGGCCTAGGGTAAGGTTGGGGTGGGCTCTAGTCTCCTCCCCCATTTCCATGCCTAATACCATTGATGTAAGACACAGTGCCTGCTGAAGGATGCAGCCTCTCTTTAAAGTAGATTGCTGTCCCTATTAGGCTAGTTATACACTCTTTCTGTGTCTCAGTTTCTTCATCTTTGAAAGGGAAATAATAATGCAGGCACCTGTTGCATGCTGAGGCAGGCCTGTGAGTATCCTAAGCAGGTGTATCCTTAGAAATGCTCCATGCTACTCTTATTACTATGACCATTACTGCTTACAACACAATGTACCATTTGATGAGACTATTATAAATGGGTCAAGCATTGTACTTTAGGGCTTTATGTATCTCATTTATCTGCATAACATTGCTGTGAGCTAGTTGTTATTGTTTCCATTTTACACATAAAACTAAAACCCAGAAAAGCCAGCCCATTAAGTGGCAAACCTGGGATTTGAACTCTTTCCCTCTGATATAAAGATATGTTGTATTTATCACTATTAGACTGTAAGCAGAAACCTTGAGAATGCTTGGTTTTATGTTTTATTCAACTAAAGTACATTGAAAACCTACTATATACAAGGTACTATGCTAAGAATTGTGCATTAATTACATTATCTTCTTATAACAGTCCTATGAGCTAAGCAGGGTTTTTCATCTTGGCTCTATTGCCATTTTGGCCAGATAGTTCTATCTTTTGAGGGGCTGTCCTGTGTATTGCAGGATGTTTAGCAATATACCTCGTCTCCTCTTCCCCTCAGTTGTGACCACCCAAAATCTCCAGATATTGCTAAATATCCCTTGGGGGCAAAATCACCCCGAATGAAAAACAGTGAGTTAAAATAATCCTACTTTACAGGTGATGAAAATAAGGTAGAGAGTTTAGAGTAAATTGCACAGGGTCACAAATCCAGTAAGTGGCAGAATTTGAATCTGGCTCAGGACCTTGGAACCTGACCTCACATTCCTTTTCCCCTGTGGCATCCCTTTATCGGACACTGCCATGTTTCTAAGGAAACTCAAATACCAAAGAGGCCTTCAGGTGTCTCCTGAAAGCCTGACTTCTCCTAGGGTGAGCTGGCCATCAAGATTTTGTCCAGGACTTAGAGGCATGCACACAGGAGGAAACCATGGGTTGCTTCCACTAATGGTTGCAATACAAATAGTTCCACAACTTTGTCTGTACCATTCATAGCTGCTCTCATTTCCTATCAAGTATGAATATATTTTTTGTCCAGGAAGGTTTCAATCTGTTGCAAACAATAGATGGGTAAAGCATAAAGTTGCAAACCAGTTCAGTCAGTCGCTGGGAGTTTCTGAAGTGACTTAAATAGCCCTGCCAATGTAGGTCGCTATTTTTAAGGCTGAGCTAAGTGTTTGAAAGTGGTTCACACAGCCATGCTCTCAGATAGAAGTCACAGGACATCAGAATTGCAAGAACTCCCAAGGCCTTGCCTGAGACCGGTGGAAATGGACACTGTGCACCCAGGATCACACAGCTGGGATTTCTGATAAAAACAAAACAAAACAAAACAAAAACAAAAAACAAAGAAAACAAAACTTTGATGTTTCCTTCTGCCTTGAGAATGTCTGAACTCATCACCTTCTGATATTCTGGGAAGGTGTGACTGCTTGGTTAAGCCCCTTCTTGCCCTGCTCTTGCCAGAATGGAGAATAGATGACTGAGCCTTTCACTGTTTTTCTGTTCTGAGGATGGATTAAAGCCATTTATACTTGCACAACCACCCAAAGTCCTATATTATAGTTATTTAGCAAACACTTTATAGCACATACTGAGTGCTTTACAAAACCTACTTAATATTCTCCCAATGGGTCCTATTGTCATCATTTTACCAAGGAGTAACTGGAATTGAGGGGGTTAGAGAGATGAAGTAACTTGTTCAAGGTCGTGGAAAATAAACGGCAGAGCCTGGATTGAAGAGTCTGGTTCTAACCCAGTGTTTCTCAAACTTGAGTGGGCATCAGCATTGTGTGGAAGCTTGTTAAACACAGATTGCTGGGTCACCCCCATCACCCCAGAGTTTTGGATTCAGTAGGTCTTGGGTGGTGCCCCAAAATTTACATCTCAAATTCCCAGGTGAAGCCGCTATTGCTGGTCCTGGGACTATACTTCTCAAACTCTCTGCTCCAGCATATCTCCTCTTGATCACCACACCCTTTCTCTCCTACCTTATCAGCTAATTTAAAAAAAAAAGAAGAAGAAGAAGAGTTACTTGGAGCAGTGGGTCACCACTTTGGCTGACCTGGGTAGTATAAAATACCAATGCCTAGGCCCTATCCCCAGATATTCCGACTTCAATGGCTTGGCTTGGCTTTGGTTCCAAGCATCTGTAGTTTACAAGTTCCTCCACGGGGGATTCCAATGTGCAGTAAGGCATCACATTGGAAACCACTGATTTGGGTGATGCCTCACAAACTTTCCAAGGTTTGTAAATTACATGGGGATCTCAAGAAAATGCAGATTCTGCATTTCTAACAAACCATGAGGTAGTACCCATGCCACCAGATCTCAGCCTAAGCTTGGGGTAGCAAACACTAGTATTTCCCAAACCCAAGATTGCCAGTTAAAAAATACAGAATGCCTCCTTCAATGTAAATTTTCAATAAATAATAACATTACTTTTTGGTATAAGTATATCCTATATATTTCAATAAAATTATACTAACATTTATACTAAAGATTATTCATTGTTTATTTGAAATTCAATTTAAGTGGGTATTTTTGACTTTGCTTTTTTGCTAAATCTGGCAACCTTACCTGAAGACAAGAATCATCTGAATTACTTGTTTCAATGCATTTACGCCTATTCATGGATTTCTTGTTCTATTCCAGACCTGCTGAATCATAATCATCATTTCTGGGACCTGGTAATCTGTATATTTAACAAGTGCTGCCAGGTGCTTCTTTTCAGCTCAATTTGGGAAGTACATAAAACCCTGGATTATGACTGCCTGAAATCCTCATACTGGCCGTTGTCAGGGCTGGACTTGTAGTCATCACACTGCATAGGAGCCAGAGCCAAATCCCTCTGCAATTACGACCTGTGTCGTTAACTTTTCTCAAGGTTTTTATGGATAAATACTTACAAAGGGTGTTTTTTTCCTTCCACTTGCACTTTTAATTTGCTAAATCATACTAAGGCCTTTCAGATCCATGTATTTTTTTGTCAACACATTAACAGACATGTAGCCATATTTGATCTTAATTATTCAATTATTTGTTTTGTATCAGGGGATGCTCCTTGAGCTAGAGTCACTTGATTCGCATTTGTAGAGTTTTCCAGTATTGGCACTTCATTTGGTATTTTATGACAAGAGGCTTTATTTGAAAATATCTTGCTAAATGGTTGTTAGCTGCTTCCTGAACATACTGTACAGGACAACGTAGTTTATAATAAAATTCAGGCTTCCTCCAACTCATTATTATAATGCTGTATTTTACATGTAAATTATATTAGGAAGCCTGTGTCTTTCCTTTAGTGATTAAGATTTCATGGAGGGGAAGAAGAATGGAAAGAAAAGGAAAAGGAAAAGGGAAAGGAAAGGAAAGACAGTTTGTTTTTAATAAGCTTCCTCTGGGGAAGATAAACCTTCTGATACCGTACATAATTGAGTAAGCCAGAATAAATTGTTGCATTCTCTACATAGGCCTCTTTTCACTCACAAGGATATTCTTTGTGCCATCTCTAACTGTACTATTGCTTTTGGAAACGTTTTTAATAATAGAATAGACTGTGTTCATACCTGTAAGAACTTGTTTTCTTGATACCACCTTACAAAGCATTCCAAATGCTTTCTCTACTAGTGTAGAGAAATTGGTGGGGTTTTCTTGGGGTTTTTGTGTGTGTGTGTGTGTGTGTTTTTTTAATAGTACCTCAGGGTAGCAAATTCATGTGTTCTCTCACTGCAGGGAAGCAGCACATTTAAAAAACAAAAACAAAAACAAAAACCACCAGAGGAAATTGCCACTGCTGACTTTTGCACAAAGAAGAGGAACAAAATGCTTCCCATGTCTTTTAGTAGTCAATGGGCCACAAATAATCCTACGGTGGCATTCTACATTTACCAGACCAGTATTAAATTTGTGAACACTTTTTCCAACAAAAACAAACTGTTCCTACATCCTTTATAAAGGCTGTAGGAAAACGGAAAGGAAGTTAAGGAAAAGTAATGGAGATGGTTAAAATTATACAAAATAGTTCATCTGCGGAAAACATGCAGGAAATAGGCTTGTTTCACTTGAGAGGTGCTGGAAGGGCTGGGCTGGGCTGGAGAGGGATGAGTTGCCCAGCATCCTGGGGAATTGAAAGTCTGAAAGGCCGAGACCCCTGCTTTGGATGTTTGCTGCGGGAGTGCCACCACATGAGGTTGTTTAGGGTGCACCTAGTGTGAGAGTTCCCAGCTGTGTTAGCCCCTGCCACACTCACTAGCCTGAGCGGGCACCAGGCTGGGGGAAGGGTGCCTGCTCTGTGGTCATCTGACCGCAGGGGGCGCTGTTTCCTCTTTGCAAAGGGCTCACGGGTAGCTGAGACTGTGAGTTCCTGAAAGCATCATCACTGCTCCCTGCCACCAGCTTCGGTGGTGCCAGCCTGGGATTTGGAACCACCCAAAGGCTTTTACAGGCTATGCAGTGAGTAACTTCATCTGGAGTGAAAGGACCAAGTGATGAGGGATGTTGAGCCATCCTAAAATGGCATCGTTTACTTCCTTCCAAAGTATGGTTAAGGTCTGAGGAAGTCTTGGGCATTCATGAAGGCAAGGAGGAATTTCTGCAGGTCCTGGACTGAGGAGGCTTAGCCAGGATTCAGTAATGCTTCAGAAACTGGGCTCAGGCCTCTGGTTAGACTGTGACTACAAGGCTACCCATTGCTATTGCTTGTCACGTGGAGTTACTTCCTCTTTCTTCTTGATGTTGGAAAGGCAGGCACCTAGAAAATTCTCCAGAACCTACCCTTTCATTTTGCTCCTGAATTGAAGTTGTAAACTAGAAATTGTAAAAGATAATTTGTCGATTTTTGTTGCAACTTAAATTGGGGGTTTGCCCAATTTAAGAGGAGCAAGTCACATTCTCCTTTCAGAGTTTGTCTCAGAAGGAATGTTCAGGAGTCAGGTG
Source organism: Macaca fascicularis (assembly GCF_037993035.2). Lineage (NCBI taxonomy): Eukaryota > Metazoa > Chordata > Mammalia > Primates > Cercopithecidae > Macaca > Macaca fascicularis. The sequence goes on from NC_088395.1 coordinate 12,283,566, forward strand.
TAATGATGCTTTTTTCTTCTTTTCCAGCCACAGGACGAAGTCTTCAGGCTGGCCACCTCCCTCAGGACCCTGGGGCTTGAACCAGGTGCCCCCCTATGGATGGGAGATGACGGCAAACCGAGATGGGCGAGACTACTTCATCAAGTAGGTTCAACAGATGGCATGAACAATAGGATCCTTGGCCAATGGACTTCTTTATCTTTACGACAATGAATATACTTAAATTAGGCACTCATAGGCATTTGGAGGCCATGACTAAAGCAGCTGGATCTCCTAAACCAACTGCTTATATTTCTATATATTTCTATATTTATTTCTATACACTTGTATTTCTATATATTGTGATGTTGGGTTGCTTCATTCTTGGACAGGCACCATCTTCGAGTGACAATTCACTGTGTAGCATGGTAAGCCTGACTCAGAGCAAAAGTTACCACCGTTCAATATTAGGCCAAGTTGTATTCATTGTCTGAGACTAACAACCAAAGTCGGACATGCAAGAATTTCATTTACAAGGCTTTTTAGGAGTGGTCAAGACAGGAATGTTACTTTCTCATCTGTAATTTTTTAAAAATCAGCTAAAAGGATAATATACATTATCTGTTTTATCGTAAATTTCTCACACTAACATTGGCTTAAGTTTTGGATTTTTGTGGTGCTCTGGTTTTTTGTTAATTGTGGTATAGAAAGATAACATGAAATTTACCATTTTAACCATTTTTAGGTGTACAATTCAGTGGCATTAACTACATCCACAATGTTGTGCAACCATTCACTACTATCCACTTCCAGAACTTTTTCATGATACCCAAAAGAAACTTTGTACCCATTAAACAATAACTGCCAGTTCCTCCCTCCACTTACCCCACGGTGACATCTATTCTACTTTCTGTCTCTATAAGTTTATCTGCTCTAGGGACCTCATATAAGTGAAATTATATATCTTTTTGTCTTCAACTTCGTTCACTTAGCATAACATTTTCAGGCATGTCAGAATTCTGTCCTTTTTTATTTTTCCTTTTTAATGTTCCCTTGTGTGGACATTTTGTTCATTCATTCATCTGTTAATGGGCATTTGGGTTGTTTCCACCTTTTGCCTATTGTTACTGGTATTTTTATGAACATTTGTGTACAAGCATCTATTTGAGTCTCTGCTTTCACTTCTTCTGGGCACACATACCTAGGCGTGGAGTTGCTGGAACATATGGAATTGCCGGGTCAAAATTAAAGTCTGTGTTTAACTTTTTGAGGAACCACCAAACTGATTTTTGGAGTGGCTGCAGAGTGGTCTTGTTTTTTGTTTTTTGGTTTTGTGTGTGTGTGTGTGTGAAAAGAGCATTTATATTTCTCAAAATGGCAAGGGTCCATACTGTCCTTTTTCTCCAACCTGAGCAAAATATCCTTAATTATAAGACATTCATGAAACAGATTTGAAATCAGGAAGCATGGTTGGTTCTAGCCTGATCATAATAGAGCAGAGATTGGAAGCCAGAAAAAAATTATTTCACAACCACATGCTATGTCCTTTGTTCCAGCCAAGTTGATTATGGACTGATTAGTCAAACACAGGATCACTGTGAGGTGAGGGGTCATTTTTATAAAAACTATCTGCCAAGGTTGTTTCTAGGGGATTTGGTCTTTTGTACCAACCCCTGCCCACCACCACCACCACATACAAGTGAGGATTATTGAAAAATAGCAACAGGGACAACACATGTGAATGTTGTGGACAGTTTCTCAGTCTCTGAAGCCCAAATCTCTCTCCTTCCCTAGAACTGCTGCACAGGGGACAGGACTCCCATCCCTTCAGAGCACAGTTTGTTTCTGAGGTACTTGACTCCTGGGTCCATCCCAGGAAGATCCAGGATGCCCTTGAACATGACTGGAAAGTGGCCCCCTGGCTCTCCAAGGCTTTCCTAAGGATGAGCTCACAGAGATATTATCATAGAAATGGCAGTGGGAGCAGAGCCTCCCAGAAACCTCAAAGATTAGAAGAAAGGCCAATAGTTTGGCTCAAACCCCAGATTTTGAATTCATAATTTCATACCATTTGTCCAAGTCCCTTAGGCTGCTAGGAAGATGGTAATTTTTAATATTATATTGTACCATCTATTTTGTAACAGGGCTATGACTGTGTGCAATTGGCTTAGTTAAGGTGACCTAGATGCTTTGACTCAAAACAATAAAAATTTGTGGCTGAAGAAATATAGTTTTTAAAAGACATGGATTTATGGGTTTATGAAGGTATGCATCAGACTTCTCTGATTAAAACAGATGTTTATTTTCCTCTGGTTGGATTTGGGTTCCCATACATTCCAGGTCATTCGATCAATAGGTGGAAACCCAAACTGAGGCCAACTGGTTAGAGGTTCTGGGAACGTCAGCTAGCTCTGCCTTCATGCATTACCATTACCATCACTGACATTTTTAAGAGCCAGACTGGGTGTCAGTGTAACATTTACACTGGCCTAATGCCCACTGTTAAAACATAAGAGCAAATCAGCAGCTTAATAGAGAAACCTGCACTGATTACTAAATGGCAAGTTTTAAAACCAAAGTCACCAGTGTCATTTTTCCAAATCCATGCGATTTCATTTTACTTGAAAAATAAGTTTCTACAGTCCTCTCAGAGAAAGTTTTAAGATGTCAAGAACAGTATTTCTTCTGAAAGTGTTTGTTCTTTATCACTAATGAGTTTTATAAATAATGACAATCATTATTTTTCTTTCCTTTTTTTTTTTTTTAACTTACTGGGTAATGTTTATTACAAAGAAGTACTCTAATTATCAGAGTTCTCGGGAGCCCAGGTTTGCAGTGTGGAATATTTCTGTACTCATTAGTTTTAGAAGTTAAAGGGACAATTTGAAAATTAATCTATGGTTAGTAATTAGCACCTTTGCATTTAATTTTTCACTCTCTTGCATATTTTTGAAAGAGAAATTTAGATGTTTTTTTTTTTATCTCATCTTAGTATGTAAACAATAACCCACATCAAACAATTGTTTTTGATGGAAGTACAAGTATTCCGAGTGACAGACAAAGCTATGGGAGGAAGTTGGCTTTTATGTGTTCAAAGTTAGAGTCTAACAACTAAATAATGAGATAATTTTAACATAATGAGTCTTTCAGGACATGGCCCAGGAGAGTTCAAAATGTGCTCAAGTTTCATCTTCCCTCTTCCATACCCAATTTTTTAGGGTAGGGCTGGGTAACCTGTTTTCTATAGAGTTACTGATTCACGAGGTTAAATGAAGGATGCAATACACACATGCTAATATATGTTTTATAATACTGTATAGGCTACAAACTAATGGTTCTCAACCTTGGCCACACACTGGAATAGACTGAGGATCAGTAAAAAAATCCTGATGCCTGGGTCTGGGGTCGAGCCTGGGAATAGTGAGTTTCAGGAGCTCCCCAGGTAATTCTAATGAACAGCTATGGTTGCTGCTGTAAAGCACTTGTCAACACATGATCTCATTTGTTTGACTTCAACACAGAAATGATTAACTCCATTTTTCTGGATGGTAAAACTGAGACTCAGCCTGTGAGAAAGAAAAACTTTTGTTGATATTCTTGGAGAAATATGAAATGCAGTTTTAAGGAACAGAAAACATTGTTTAAGAAATATGATAGATGCAAATTTAAAATTTCTCAGTTCCTTATTATTACCAGTTAAGAGACAGCAGAGCAGGGGAAGGGAGGAAGACAGATAGAAAGAAACTACAAGGAAAAGGAAAGAGTCATGGGAAAGAGTGTCCCAATGAGAAATGGATGAAAGATGGAGAGATGAAGAGAAACAGAGAAAGTGAGATACTCTAAGGTGATTGTTATAATAACAGCATCAATTAATAATAACTTTAGAGGTAGGTATAGATGGAAAGGGATGTAGATATATTATAGAGCCAATCATAGATACAGATACAGACATAGATGTGGATATACATAGATATAGAATATAGATATTGATGTATTAATACAGATATAGATGGGTATAGATATACAGATGATATAGACTATAGATATAGATGATAGAGCTATAGATATGGATACGGGTATAGATGATTAGATACAGATATAGACTATAGATGAGTGACTTATACAATCACATTCACCCAGGAGAGTCCTGGTTTATGGGTGTCATTCTGAAGTAATTACAGACAGCACCTCCTTTTGCTCTCAAAGTGTTCTGGTTTGGACAATACAAGATAAGGTATTTTAAAAAGACTTTATATGTTTAAAAGTCAGAGAATGAGGAACACCATTTTTTAGTTAAATTGGGTGAAAATATGCTTGTTTGATTGTGAAGGTAGGGAGAGTTAATGCAAAAGTACCATGATTCAATAAATCTGGAACTTTGGTTTTGTAAATTACAGGAAAAAATTAAAACACGAGCAAAATGAATATTACAATACTAGCTGGCAAAATAGATTATTATGATGAGCCAAGTTAGAGTCTGAGGATAGAGATGAGGGTTGGAGAGGAGACTGGAGGGTCAGTTCCGAAGCACATGGCCTGATTTTTCAAGTTCTAAATTTGAGAGGCTTTTTGTTGTTGTTGGCCTGCTGGCTTCCTGGCCACCTTCATTCTGTGTGCACAAAAAGTAGCCCTGCATGAGGATTGGACAAGACATGCTATTCTATTATTCTACCAGCAATTCCCATGGTGGGCAATTAAACTGAGTACTATCTCCTTAATGCAGAATAATTCAACTCTGAATCCTGAAGAGTGGAAATTAGTAATGAGATGTGGAAACTTCCACTTTGTTCTCCAGTATGGGCTTGGCTCAACTTGGGAGTAGTTTAGTCATTCTCATCCGTCAATCTATTCCATGGTCAATGTGAAAGGTATTTTTGGCTTATCTGTCTCCAGAAAATAATAATCTGAATAAATACAAATAATTTGTGTGCCCTTTCTTATCAACCACAGCAGAAGACAGTCAAGTCAACATGATAGGATTCTGTCATCATGGAAATTAGAAACAGAAAAGGCTTACCTCGTTCTTTTGTGTGAGCCTCAAAGTATTTACCCAGTCTAATAGGTTATCTTCAAATATTATTTGGTAGTTCTAGGGCTATTCTTTGGATATTTTATTTCTTGATTTTTACTACAAGATTTCATGAGACTTTTACTGTTATTCTGTGGAGTCCCTTTATCTGTTATTCTGTGGTGAATTCCCTTAAACTTTTTCTTCTCTAAAAATTTTTTTAAATGTCAAGAAGAGTTAAGGTGTAAAGTTGGGATGTGGATATTGTGGTTGTGCCCATCATCTCCTGTGATATTTTTATATTTGAAGCAGACACCAATTTCCTACTTTATCAAGACTACATTTTAATACACACCCAACAAAGGACAAATTGATCTGCGAGATTACACAAGTTGTTATCTTTTGTCTCTGCTAATAAAATGCTGCAGGTCTCTGTGGAAATTAACAGTTGTGCCCATGAAGGAAATAAGATAAATCTCTTGGTGATAGGTTACTCTGTTATTCTGTGACGTTAATAAGTATCCAAAGAGTTAAGAACTAGCAATATGTTAGAAGACAGGCAGTTTGCCTCATTTTTTGTGTGTGTTTTTGATGAACAATTCTTAAATAAAATATGTTGCTTTTGAGTACACATGATGGGTTCTGCATAAAAATCAAATACTTGCCTCATGGCAAGAGCAAATGTCATTTGGTTCAATGAGTTCCTAGATCCCAAGCATCCAGTCAAGGGGAGGAAAGTATATTATAATTCTGGAATGGGGGGAACAAAGTCAATATAATAGTATCATTACATGAAATGAAAGTTAATTATGCCCTGTCAATACAAAAGCTTCCCAGGCTGAACATTAGGGGCTGTTTATTCTCTTCATTGGAGCAGATTTGTTTTCTTTTGAATCTGACAAAGCACCTATCTGCTGAGTTAATAATCACTGCTCCCAGCTGGAAGGTAAGTTTGCAGAGTTGATGGAAGGGATTTTAACAGGAAAGCTCTGAAATGACTATCATTCCAGATCTAATTTGGCATATGGCACAAAGAGCTGTGCTAGGCAAACTTCTCCTGTATCAGAGGCTGTTTCATTTTCCCTGTGCATTTCTTCTTGAAACTTTGCTGGCTCACTTAATCTGGCCTTCACTCTAGGACAAATCCCTGAGTTTCTCTCCTTATTTGTCCAGCAAGCCAAAGTATCTGGAGGGATTGTAATTATCTGAAGTTCCTTGGGCCACTTGACTACAACAGAGTTGGGACATGCATATTCAGGCCAAGCTGTGGACAGCAGGTTAGCTAGTGCACTGGGTCGCCTCTTTCTTCTCCTGTGCTGTATATAGCCCCTAGGGATGTACAGGAGGTGGGTCACAAAGTCCATTCGGTATCACAGGGATGGCCAACCTGTGCAAAGGAGAAACACCTGGAGGACCAGGTTTCCATCACAGCCTGTAATTGAAATACTAGCTTGGGGCTGCCTGCCACCCTTGATTTTTTTGAGTGGCCTCTGGACCTCTTCTTTCTAGATTGAGCCAACCCTTGCAGAGAGCAATTTTGATGGTATTGCCTAAGGCTGGGGCACAGGCAGAAATTCTGGCCTGTGCCAAATGCCACGTGGGGGCATGGGTGTTGCTGCCAAGTAAATTGGCTGAACTTAAGAGGGCATGGAATCACCTTGGTGGCAGGTGTCTTTTCAGTATTGTCTGTACTCCAGCATAAAAGGAGAGCAGGGCCGGGCACGGTGTCTCACACCTGTAATCTCAGCACTTTGGGAGGCCAAGGTGGGCGGATCACCTGAGGTCAGGGGTTCGAGACCAGCCTGATCAACATGGAGAAACCCTGTCTCTACCAAAAATACAAAATTAGCCAGGCATGGTGGCGCATGCCTGTAATCCCAACTACTTGGGAGGCTGAGGCAGGAGAATTGCTTGAACCTGGAAGGCAGAGGTTGCAGTGAACCAAGAATGTGCCATTGCACTCCAGCCTGGGCAACAAGAGTAAAACTCCATCTCAAAAAAAAAAAAAAAAAAAAAAAGAAAGGAAAAAAAAAAAGAAAAAGAAAAAAAGGAGAGCAACTGAGACAGGAGGGCTGGTGACAGAAGTGCCATATTGTGGTCCACCAAAAGGTGGGAAACTGCAGTTCCTGCCAAGCCCTTATTCTGTAGCTCCTCTCAAAGCTTGAATAAAGCCTTGTTATCAATGGCCAGTTTCTGGTGAAGAGCCCCTTCAATTGCAAGGATGATGAGAGATCACACTACTCTTGATGCCAGTGAACACTCAAATCAATCTGAGTCAAGAGTAGCCATGTCACATATTTGCTGCACGGAGCATGCCATCCGGCCGCTCCAGAAACACAGGTTTGGTATTAGGTATTCAGGTTGGGAAGGCTGGGAGAAACTCAAAAATGCTTTCTGATCTTAAAGGGTGCTGCTGAGCACATGGGGCTGGCTCCATAATGTTTAGGACCTGTTGCAAAATGAAAATGCAGGTCCCTTGTTCAAAAAGCAGGATAAAAGTGCTGGAAAAGGTATGAAAATGTAAAGCTTTTCCCCTTCGTCTGTGGTCTCTCTGTCAACATGTCATAGAGTTTTTTATTTCCTGTTTAATGACTTTTAAGACGGAGTCTCTCTCTGTCGCCAGGCTGGAGTACAATGGCACAATCTCAGCTCACTGCAACCTCTGCCTCCTGGGTTCAAGAGATTCTTCTGCCTCAGACTCCTGAGTAGCTGGGATTACAGGTGCGCGCCACCACGCCCAGCTAATTTTTGTATTTTTAGTAGAGATGGGGTTTCACCATGTTGGCAAGGATGGTGAATCTTGACCTTGTGATCTACTCTCCTCAGCCTCCCAAAGTGCTGGGATTATAGGCGTGAACCACTGCACCCAGCCTATTTAATGACATTTCATAATAAGACAAATGAAAATTTTAAATTATTAGCAGGAATTTTACTGATCATCTTTGTATGATGAAAGTTGCAGATGAAAATATAAGAGCATTAACTTGTCTGAAGAATCACTGAAATTATACAATTTGTATTTCATAGCTTATACATGCATATGTCTTTCATTCTAATCAGAACAGTAGAAATGCTGCACACAACTAACTCAATTGTTTTGACTGTACTTCTTAATATGAGCACATCCTACTAACACTCCCTCCCTTTGACTCGCTGTGAATAAGGGAAAACTGAAAGGAAAAGAACAGTGGGCAGCCCTATCTTTTTCTATGTCACCGTTTTCAGTGTAAGTGGTTGGCTAATACAGGGAAGTAACACAAGTAAGAAAGGATATGGCAGGGTTCCTTGGTCATTCATGTTTCTTAGAAGGTCATGTCTGTTAAAAACTCATTAGCCTTTAGCCATTACCTCCCAACCTCACCTCTTGACTCTTTTTTAAAAATCATTTCTCACATGACCTTCTCAATAAAGGCTTAGCAAGGAGGAATGATTGCTTTTAGCTGTTGACTCCCTCAGAAAGCAATCTCCATGCCCTGTCAAGGATAGGTTTTCTCACAAAAAGATACATACTTTTCTTCCCCCACCCCCAAGGTAATCCTCTAAGCCAGGTCAGCAAACCTTTTCTGTAAATGGCCACATAGTAAATATTTTAGGCTTTGGAGGCCATGTGGTCTCTGTTATGACTCAACAGTACAAGTCTGCCATGGTAGTGTTAAAGCAGTCATAGGAAACATGCAAATAAATGGACACGGTTGTGTTCCAATAAAACTTTATTTACAAAAACAGACTGGGGGCTGGATGTGACCCATGGGCTATATAGTACTTTGCCAATCCCTACTCTAAAACATCATCCATTTGAGCCCATACTTATATTTTTAATTCACAAACTGATAAATTTTCAAAACCCTCCCATGAAATGAGGAGCTGACATGTGTTTTATGTTTGAAAGAAACTAGAGCAGAGATCAGTAAAATGACTTTTCTGAGGTTGCAGGGAGCTAAAAATGGACCTCAGAGAACCCCAGTTTGTCCTACTTGTTGCCAGAAAGCTCTATGATGTGTCTTCTATCAGCATGCATTTCTTGCCTAGCTCTGACACCTATGACCTACCTTAAAGGTCATTCTAGGAACAATGTCAAAATTCACCAGAGAAGTACAACTTTTAATATGAAAATGCCATAACTCCTCCCTTCCTTTTGGTGGGTGTTCACAGGGAGGAGGTCTGCTTATCAATCACAGAGTTTGCAGCTGCTCTCCCCCTCTAACCAGCACTTTGTGGGAGGGGTACAGAGGACAGGAAGTGATAGCAGGGGGCAGCCCAGTCACAATGGAATGCTTAATGCAAGTGCAAATAATTATTAGGAAGGTGAAAATTACATAGCAAGTTGCTCTTACTAATGGTCGACAGAAAAACAACCCCATTGTACTTTCAAAAAGTTAATTATCCATAGTGTTTTGGAAAAATTTTGCTTATTATCATTGTGGAATTTTATAAGGCTGCTGTGTAAATGTCCTCAACTCATTTTTGGTGATATTCTGTTCTAGATTGTTCTCTCAGCTTCTATAACACCATTCTCCTCTTTTGCTCCAAGCTCATGGGAAGTTGCTCAGCTGGTTTTTTGTTTTGTTTTGTTTTTTAGCTCAACATTTAAACTTCAGTTTCCCACATTATCAAGCCCACATTCCTACATAAAACCCCCAAAAGGGTAAAGGATTAATGAGTTCAATATGTTGGTACCATTTGGTTTTGCCCCAGAAATTACTGGAGACTCATGACTATTCTTCTACAGGAGATAAAGGAGATCAACAAAAATTAGTTTGTACTGCCTAGAATATTGTCTGGGAAATAGTATGCAGTTAATAAGTGTTTGTTGAATAGATGTTTAGATGTATGTTTGTATCAGTAGATGGATGGATGAATGGATGGATGGATGAATAAACCTGTTTCTGAAGCCTTATATCCAGTGGGCCATGAGGGAAAATGCTGATACACAAATCAGTGAGTATCTCTTCTTAAACTACTGATGTAGAAATGTCATTAGAAGAATTTAGGCATTAGCCCAGCACGGTGGCTCACGCTTGTAATCCCAGCACTTTAGGAGGTGGAGGCGGGCAGATCATGAGGTCAGGGGTTTGAGACCAGCCTGACCAACATGGTGAAAACTCGTCTCTACTGAAAATACAAAAATTAGCCAGGCGTGGCAGTGCATGCCTATAATCCCAGCTACTCAGGAGGCTGAGGCAGAAGAATCGCTTGAACCCAGGAGGCGGAGATTGCAGTGAGCCGAGATCATGCCACTGCATTTCAGCCTGGGTGACAGAGTAAGACTCTGTCTCCAAAAAAAAAAAAAAAAAAGAATTTAGGCATTTAGTGTGATACCACCTTTCTCCTGCAAGAATGACCATAATCAAAAAACCAAAACATAGTAGATATTGACATGGATGCAGTGAACAGGGAACATTTCTACACTGCTGGTGGGAATATAAGCTAGTGCAACCACTATGGAAAACAGTATGGAGATTCCTTAAGGAATTAAAAATAGAACTACCATTTGATCCAGCAGTCCCACTACTGGGTATCTACCCAGAGGAAAAGAAGTCATGTTTATAGCAGCACAATTCACAATTGGAAAAACGTGGAACCAACCCAAATGCCCATCAATCAATAAGTGGATAAAGAAACTGTGGTATATATACATACGATGGAATACTACTCAGCCATAAAAAGGAATGAATTAATGGCATTCACAGCGACCTGGATGAGACTGGAGACTATTATTCTAAGTGAAGTAACTCAGGAATGGAAAACCAGACATCATATATTCTCACTCATAAGTAGGAGCTAAGCTATGAGAATGTCAAGGCATAAAAATGACATAATGGACTTTGGGGACTCAGGGGAAAGGGTGGGAAGCAGGTGATGAATAAAAGACTACAAATAGGGTACAATGTATACTGCTTGGGTGAAGGGTACACCACTAAAGAACTTACTCATGTAACTAAACACCACCTGTTCCCCAATAACCTATGGAAATAAAAAAAATTATAAGAATTTAGGCATTCAGGTAAAGCCTATATTTTATAATAAGACACTAAACGTTTATCAAAACCTTGTCACCAATTCATATGTTAGTGTGGCTGTTTATCAGAAATTCAAGATGCAATAAAATTATCTTTCTGGAAATAGTGTGGTTGCAGTGTATTTTAGCAACAAGTGGCATAGAATAACAAAGCACAGATATTAGAGTAAAAACACTTGGGCTAAAATCCCAGCTCTTTCAGTGTTAGCTCTGTGATGGTGGATTATCACTAGGACACTGTGGGCCTCACTTTTCTCATTATACAACAATGTGTTTGGACTAGAAATCTGTATCATCTGGGAATCCTGTGAGGTACAAGCAACAAAAAATTCTAAATCAATTTGGCTTCAATGATAAAAATAATTTGTTGGTTTATGTACCTAAAAAATAAGTGATAAAACTGTTACAGCCAAAAGGAGCCTAAGGATACATGACAACTCAATATAATATGGTATACTGGTTGGAATTTTGGAACAAATAAAGGACATTAGGTAAAACCTAAAGAAATCTGAGTAAAATATGGACTTTAGTTAATAATAATGTATCAATATTGGTTCATTAATTGTGACAAATGTACCACACTTATGTAAGATGTTACCAACAGGGGAAACTGAGTGCCAAATATACAGGAATGCTCTGTGATTTTTCTGCAAATCTAAAAGTGTTATAAAATAATGCCAGACATAAGAAATACATAAAATGGGGTAATGTCAGCAAGAAGGCAGACTAGGAAGCTTCAGTTCCTCATTCTCCCACAGAGCCACAAAATTAACAAGTTATTGACCAGAATAACTTTGTGAGAATTCTAAAGACCAGTTGAAAAGTTACAGCATCTAGACCAATGTAAAACCAAGAAGGAATTCCAGCAAAAAGGAAAGGAAAGTTTTAAAAAGTTTTGCGTACCTGTTATCCATGCTTCTCTCCCTATCTGATTTAGCACAGTGCAACTAACAGGAAACCTCCCACCTTAGGAATCCTCTTTTAGGATGAAAACAAAAGAGCGGACCATGCATCCAGCATGTGGTCTAGTCTGGAGGCTGCCTAAGGAACTGGTTCCTGAGTTACATTACCCAGAGCACTGACGGGACTTGGTGAAGCACTGGTGGCCTTGTTTGGAAGCTGCTGAAAACAAGACATGATCTTCATGGCATGTTATAGCTGCAGTTCCAAAAGCAGACACCAGCAGAAGCAAGGTTCACAGGCTTCTGAGAAGAAATAGGAACAACAAGCTGCTTAGGAAATTGGAGATGTTTAAAAGCATAGACGCACATGCAGAGAAGACAGCACATCCTTAGAAAAAGTTTGGAGAGGTCCTAGAATCTATAGTGGAGCTAATCAGTAAAAATTTTTCCCTGCACAAAATCAGTCTATAAAGACTGGGAGAGGTGGTTGTTTCTCAAATGCCCAAGTCTCAACAGCAGCAGCAATGAATCCCAAGGCATACAAGGAGAGAGGGAAACCTGGCCCAATCAAAGTGCCAAAATAAAACTCCAGAAACTGACCCTAAAGAAACACAGATCAATTCTCCCTCACAAATAATTTAAAGTAACTGTACTAAACATGCTCAATGAACTAAAATGGAACACAGATAAATAACTAAATAAATTCGGGAAAATGATGCATGAACAAAATAAGCATATCAACAAAGAGACACAAACTATAAAGAAGAACCAAACAAATTCTGGAATTGAAAAATATAAAAACAGAACAGAAAAAAATTCAAGAGGTTTCAACAGAAGACTGGATTTGACAGAAAAAAAAAACCAACAAACTTGAAGACAGATTATTAGAAGTCATTATTAGAGGTAACAAAGTCAGAGGATTAAAAAGAAAAAAATAAAAGTGAAGAGAGCCTAAGGGACTTATGGACATTATCAGGCAGACCATTATATGCATGATGGGACTCCCAGAAGGAAAAGAGAGGGAGTAAGTGCTTATTTGAACCAACAATGGCCAAAAACCTTTCAAACTTGAGGGAAAAAAAAAAATGGGCATACAAATTCAAGAAGCTCAAAGAATTTCAACCAGGATAAATTCAAAAAGACCCACACGAAAATGCATTGTAATCAAATTGTCAAAAGTCAAAGACAAAGAGTCTTGAAAGCAGCAAGAGAAAAATAGCTCATCACACACAAAACAGCTTCCATAAGGTTATCAGTGGAATTACCAATAGATAACTTACAGGCCAGAAGGAAGTGACAAAGAATACTGTATCCAGAAATTGCCACAGCCACCTCACCTTCAGCAGCCACCACCCTGAACAGTCAGCAGCCATCAACACTGAGGCAAAACCTTCCATTAGCAAAAAGATTATGATATGCTGAAGGCTCAGACAATTGTTGCCACTTTTTAGCAATGAAGTATTTTTAATTAAGGTGTGTACATTGTTTTTTGAGGCACAATGTTATTACACATTCAATAGACTATAGTATGGTATGAACATATTTTTTAAGTTCTGGGATACATGTGTAGGACTTGTAGGTTTATTACACAGGTAAACATCTGCCGTGGTCGTTTACTGCACCTATCAACCCATCACCTAGGTATTAAGCCCCACATGCATTAGCTATTTATCCTGATGCTCTCCCTCCCCCCACAACCCCCAACTACAGGCCCCAGTGTGTGTTGTTCCTCTCCCTGTGTCCATGTGTTCTCATTTTTCAGCTCCTGCTGATAAGTGAGAACATGTGGTGTTTAGTTTTCTGTTCTTGCATTAGTTTGCTGAGGATAATGGCTTTGAGCTCCATTCATGTCCCTGCAAAGGACATGATCTCATTCCTTTTTATGGCTTCATAGTATTCTGTGGTATATATGTACCACATTTTCTTTATCCAGTCTATCACTGATGGGCATTTAGGTTGATTCCATGTCTTTTCTATTGTAAATATTGCTGCAATGAACATATGCATGAATGTAACTTTATAATAGAATGATCTATATTCCTTTGGGTATATACCCAGTAATGGGATGGCTGAGTCAAATGGTATTTCTGGTTTTAAGTTTTTGAGGAATTGCCCCACTGTCTTCCACAATGGTTGAAACTAATTTACATTAACACCAAAAGTGTGAAAGCATTCCTATTTCTCCACAGCCTTGCCAGCAGCTGTTGTTTCTTGATTTTTTAATATACCATTCTGACTGGCATGAGATGATATCTTATTGTGGTTTTGATTTGCATTTCTCTGATGATCAGTGATGTTCACTTTTTCTCATATATTTCTTGGCCACATAAATGTCTTCTGTTGAAAAGTGTCTGTTCATATCCTTTGCCCACTTTTTAATAGGGTTGTTTTTTCTTGTAAATTTGTTTAAATTCCTTATAGATTCTGGATATGAGACCTTTGTCAGATGGATAGATTGCAAAAATTTTCTCCCATTCTATATGTTGTATGTTCACTCTGATGATAGTTTCTTTTGCTGTGCAGAAGCTCTTTAGTTTAATTAGATCCTATTTATCAATTTTTGTTTCTGTTGCAATTGCTTTTGATGTTTTCATAATGAAATTTTTGCCTGTGCCTACATCCTGAATGGTATTGCCTAGATTTTCTTCCAGGGATTTTATAGTTTTGTGTTTTACATCTAAGTCTCTAATCCATCTGGAGTTAATTTTTGTATAAGATATAAGGAAGGGGTCCAGTTTCAATTTTCTATATATGGCTAGCCAGTTCTCCCAGCACCGTTTATTAAATAGGGAATTCCTTCCCCATTGCTTGTTTTTGTCAGATTTGTCAAAGATCAGATAATTGTAAATGTGCAGTCATATTTCTGAGATATCTATTCTGTCCCATTGGTCTATATGTCTGTTTTTATACAGTACCATGCTGTTTTGGTTACTATAGCCTTACAATATAGTTTGAAGTCTGGTAGAGTGATACCTCGAGCTTTGTTCTTTTTGCTTAGGATTGTCATGGCTATATGAGCTCCTTTTCGGTTCCATATGAATTTTAAGGTGGTTTTTGCTAATTCTGTGAAGAATGTCAATGGTAGTTCAATGAGAATAGCACTGAATATATAAATTACTTTGGGCAGTATGGCCATTTTCATGGTATTGATTCTTCCTATCCATGAGCATGGAATGTTTCTCCATTTGTGTGTGTCCTCTCTGATTTCTTTGAGCAGTGATTTCTAGTTCTCCTTGAAGAGGTCCTTCACTTCCCTTGTTAGCTGTATTCCTAGGTGTTTTATTCTCTTTGTAGCAATCGTGAATGGGAGTTCACTCATGATTTGGCTCTCTGCTTGTCTATTGTTGGTGTATAGGAATGCTTGTTATTTTTCCACATTGATTTTGTATCCTGAGATTTTGATGAAGTTGCTTATCAGCTTAAGAAGCTTTGAGGCTGAGATGATGGGGTTTTCTAGATATGGGATCATGTCATCTACAGAGACAGTTTGACTTCCTCTCTTCCTATTTGAATACCCTTTATTTCTTTCTCTTGCCTGATTGCCCTGGCCAGAACTTCCAATATTATGTTGAATAGGAGTGGTGAGAGAGGGCATCCTTTTCTTGTGCCAGTTTTCAAGGGGAATGCATCCAGCTTTGGCCCATTCAGTGTGATATTGGCTGTAGGTTTGTCATAAATGGCTCTTATTATTTTGAGATATGTTCCATCAATATCTAGTTTATTGAGAGGTTTTAACATGAAGAGATGTTGAATTTTATCGAAGGCCTTTTCCATGTCTATTGAGATAATCGAGTGATTTTTGTCTTTAGTTCAGTTTATGTGATGAATTATGTTCATTGATTTGCATATGTTGAACTAGCCTTGCATCCTGGGGATTAAGCCAACTTAATTGTGGTGGATAAGCTTTTTGATGTGCTGCTGGGATTTGGTTTGCCAGTATATTATTGAGGATTTTTACATCAATGTTCATCAGGGATATTGGCCTGAAGTTTTTCTTTTCTGTTGTATCTCTGCCAGGTTTTGGTATCAGGAGGACACTGGTCTCATAAAACGAGTTAGGGAGGAGTCCCTCCTTTTCAACTGTTTGCAAGTTTCAAAAGAAATAACACTAGCTCCCCTTTGTACCTCGGGTAGAATTCAGCTGTAAATCCATCTGGCCCTGGGCTTTTTTATTTTTATCTTTTTTGGTTGGTAGGCTGTTTATTACTGCCTCAATTTCAGAACTTGTTATTGGTCTATTCAGGGATTCAGCTTCTTCCTATTTCAGTCTTGGGAGGGTGTATATGTCCAGGAATTTTTCCATTTCGTCTAGATTTTCTAGTTTATTTGCACAGAGGCATTTATAGTATGCTCTGATGGTTGTATTTTTGGGGGTCAGTGGTGATATCCCCTTTATTATTTTTATTGTGTTTATCTGATTCTTCTCTTTTATTATTAGTCTAGCTAGCAGTCTATTTTATTAATTTTTTCAAAAAACCAACTCCTGAAATCATTGATTTTTTTAAATGTGCTTTCATGTCTCTATCTCCTTCAGTTCTGCTCTGATCTTGGTTATTTCTTGTCTTCTACTAACTTTGGGGTTTGTTTGCTCTTGGTTCTCTAGTTATTTTATTTGTGATGTTAGGGAGTCAATTTGAGATCTTTCTAGCTTTTCGATGTGGCCATTTAGTGCTAGAAATTTCCCACTTAGCACTGCTTTAGCTGCATCCCAGAGATTCTGGTATGTTGTTTCTTTTTTCTCATTGGTTTCAAAGAATTTCTTGATTTCTGCCTTAATTTCATTATTTTTTCAGGAGTCATTCAGGAGCAGGTTGTTCGATTTTCATGTAATTATGTGGTTTTGAGTGAGTTTCTTAATCTTGAGTCCCAGTTTGATGGCACTGTGATCTGAGAGTGTGCTATGATTTCAGTTGTTTTGCATTTCCTGAGGAGTGTTTTACTTCCCTTTATGTGATCTGTTCTAGAGTAAGTGCCATGTGGCACTGAAAAGAATGTATATTCTGTTATTTTTGAGTAGAGAGTTCTGTAGATATCTATTAGGTCCACTTGATCCAGAGCTGAGTTCAAGTCCTGAATATCCTTGTTAATTTTCTGTCTCGATGATCTGTCTAATATTGACGGTGAAGTCAATAGTGGGAGACTTCTCCCATTGTTGAATTGACCCTTTTACCATTATATAATGCCCTCCTTTGTCTTTTTTTATCTTTGTTAGTTTAAAGTCTGTTTTGTCAGAAATTAGAATTGCAACCCCTGCTTTTTTCTGCTATTTGCTTGGTAAATTTTTCTCCATTCCTTTATTTTGAGCCTATGTGTGTCTTTGCATGTGAGATGGGTCTCTTGAATATTGCAAACTGATGGGTCTTGACTCTTTATCCAACTTCACATTCTGTGTCTTTTAATTGGAGCAGTTAGGCCATTTACATTTAAGGTTAATATTGTTATGTGTGAATTTAATACTGTCATCATGATGCTAGCTGGTTATTTTGCAGACTTGTTGACGTAGTTGCTTCATAGTGTCATTGGTCTTTGTATTTCAGTGTGTTTTTGTAGTGGCTTGTGATGATTTTTCCTTTCCATATTTAGTGCTTCTTTCAGGAACTCTTGCAAGGCAGGCCTGGTGGTGATGAATTCCCTCAGCATTTGCTTATCTGAAAAGGATTTCATTTCTCCTTCACTTATGAAGCTTAGTTTGGCCAGATATGAAATTCTGGGTTGGAAATTCTTTTCTTTAAGAATGTTGAATATTGGCCCCCAATCTCTTCTGGCTTGCAGGGTTCCTGCTGAGAGATCTGTTGTTATTCTGATGAGCTTCCCTATGTAAGTGACCTGGCCTTTCTCTCTGACTGTCCTTAACAATTTTTCCTTCATTTTGATCTTGGAGAATCTGATGATTATGTGTCTTGGGGTTTATCTTCTCATGGAGTATCTTACTGGGGTTCTCTAGATTTACTGAATTTGAATGTTGGCCTGTCTTGCTAGGTTGGGGAAGTTCTCCTGGATGATATCCTGAAGTATGATTTCCAGCTTGGTTCCGTTCCCCCCGTCTTTTTCAGATACTCAATCAGTCATAGGTTCAGTCTGTTTACATAATCCCATAGTGCTCAGAGGTTTTATTCATTCCTTTTCATTTTTTTTTTTTCCTAATCTTGTCGACTTGTCTTATTTCAGCAAGATAGTCTTCATGCTCTGAAATTCTTTCCTCTGCTTGGTCTATTTGGCTATTGATACTTGTGGTTGCATTGTGAAGTTCTTGTGTTATGTTTTTCAGCTCCATCAGGTCATTCATGTTCCTCTCTAAATTGGTTATTCTGGTTACTGGCTCCTGTAATGTTTTATCATGATTCTTAGCTTCTTTGTATTGGGTTAGAACATGTTCCTTTAGCTCAGCAAAGTTCATTTTTACACACCTTCTGAAGCCTACTTCTGTGAATTCATCCATCTCAGCCCCCGCCCAGTTCTGTCCCCTTGCTGAAGAGGTATTCCGATCATTTGGAGGAGAAGAGGCACTCTGGCTTTTTGAGCTTTCAGTGTTTTTTTTGTTGATTCATTCTTATCTTCATGAGTTTATCTAGCTTCAATCTTTGAGGCTGCTGACCTTTGCATGGGGTTTTTGTGGGAACTTTTTTGTTGATGCTGTTGTTGTTGCTTTCTGTTTGTTTTTCTTTTAACTGTCAGGCCCCTCTTCTGTAGGGTTGCCCTGGGAATCCACTCCAGACCCTATTTGCCTGGGTCCCTCCCGCACCTGGAGGTATCACCAGTGGAAGCTGCAGAACAGCAAAGATGGCTGCCTGCTCCTTCCTCTGGGATCTCTGTCTCAGAGGGGCACCAACATGATGCCAATAGGAATGCCCCTGAATAAGGTGTCTGGTGACCCCTGTTGGGGGTTCTCAACCAGTCAAGAGGCACAAGATCCAGGACCCGCTTAACGAAGCACTCTGGCTGCCCTTTGGTGGAGCAGGTGTGCTGCAATGGGGGGATTCCCACTAATCTGGAGTGCCTGGATTCCTCAGAGCCAGCAGGGGGAAAGACTAAGTCTGCTGATCCCTGGAGACTGTGGCCTCCCCTCCCGCCAGGGGCTCTTTTCCAGGGAGATTTGAGTTCTATCCTTAAACCCCTAGCTGGGGTTGCTAAAATTCCTGTAGGGAGGCCCCGTCCAGTGAGGAGAGATGGGTCAGAGTCTGGCCTAAAGAGGCAGTCTGGCCACGATCTGCCACAGCTGCTGTGTGGGCTATGGGGTATTCCTCCTTCGTCCAAACCATCCAGTCTCCCCAGCACCAGCAGACTGGAGCTGCGGTGATGGTGGCCACCCCTCCCCCTGGGAGGTCAGTCATCTTAGGCAGCAGGCAGCCACAATGATGGCCGCTGCCCATCTCTGTGGGAGCACAATAGTCTTAGGCAGTAGGCAACCACAGACATGATAGCCACCACCTCCCCCCACCCCTGGTAAATTGGTAGTCTTAGGCAGTCTCCAGCCAAGTGGCTGCCAAGAATCTGCACAGCTCTGTGCTTGGGACCCAAGGTCCTGGTGGCATGGGCTCAAGAGGGGAATCTCCTGATCCCCAGGTTACACAGATTCGTGGAAAAAACCTTTGGTTGATACCAAAGTCAGACAGACATTATAAGAAAATAAAACTGGAGCCCAATAACACTGATGAACATTGATGCAAAAATCCTCAAAAAAATACTAATAATACTGAATTCAACAGCACATTAATGCAGAAAAAGCATTTGTTAAGATTCAACAACCTTTCATAATAAAAGAAAAAACACTCAGCAAACTAATAGAAGGAAACTACCTCAAAATAATAAAAGCTATCTATAAAAAGCCCAAAGTTAACATTATACTCAATGCTGAAAAACTGAGTTTTTCCTCTAGGATTAGGAAGGCGGCAAGGACACCCACTTTCACCACTTCTATTAAACATAGCATTGGAAGTCCTAGCCAGAGCAATTAGGCAAGGGGAAAAAAAAACATCCAAATTGGAAAGGAAGAGCTAAAATTATCTCTATTCACAGATGACATGAGTTTATATGTAGAAAACACTAAAAATTACACATGCACACACACACACACACACACAAACTGCTAAAACAAATTCAGCAAAGTTACAGGACACAGAAAAATCAGTTGCATCTAAAAAGGAATAATCAAAAAGGAAATTAAGAAAATAATTCCATTTACAATAGCACTAAAATAAAATACTTCAGAATAAACCTAACCAAGGAGATGAAAGATTTATACACTGAAAACTATAAAACATTGCTGAAAGAAAGTAAAGACAACAAAAATAAATGGAAAGACATCCCATACTAATGGATTGGAAGACTTAACATTGTTAAATGTCAATATTGCCCAAAGCAGTCTACAAATTCAACACAATTCCTTGTAAAAAAGACAATGAAATTTTTTTCCAGTAAGAGGAAAACATTATCCTAATTTTTGTATGGCAGCTCAAGGAACCCTGAATAATCAAATTAATTTTTTAAAAGAAGAGCAAAGTTGGAGGATTCACATTTTCTGATTTCAAAAAATATTATAAAAGCTTTGATAATGGAAACAATGTGATAGTGGCATAAAGACAGACATATAGTCCAATAGAATAAAATAGAGAGACCAGAAATATACCTTCACATACATGATTAAATGATCTTTGACAAGGCTGCCAAACTGAAAAAGTCTTAAAAGATACCATGGTGAAAAGCTTTATGATATTGGATTTGACAATGATTTCTTGGATATGACACCAAAAGCCTAATATAAGGCAACAGAGGTAAAAATAGACAAATGGGACTACATTAAATTTCAAAACTTTCGTGCATCATAAAACATGATCAACAGAAAGAAAATCAGGCAACCTATGGAATGGGAGGAAATATTTGCAAATCATATCTGATATGAGGTTAATATTCAGAATATATAAAGAACATCTACAACTCAACAGCAAAATGTCAAACAACTCAATTTAAAAATGGGCAAGGAACTTGAATAAACATTTCTCCAAAGATGATAAACAAATGACCAACAAGCATGTGAAAGGATGGTCAACATCACTATTCATCAGGGAAATGCAAACCAAAACTACATAAAGATATCACATACATTAAGATAGCTACTCTCACAAAAAGAGGAAATAACTAGTGTTGGCAAGAATGTGGAGAAATTGGAACCCTTATGCACTGTTGGTGGGAAGGTAAAGTGGTATAACTAATGTGGAAAACAGTATGGCAAGTCCTCAAAAACTTAAAAATATAACTACTATACAATCCAACAATCCCGCTAGTGTGTATATATCCAAAACAATTGAAAGCAAGGTTTCAAAGAGGTATTTGCATACTCTTGTTCATAGGAGTGTTATTCACAATAGCCAAGAGGTAGAAGCAACCCAGATGTCCATCGACAGATGAATAAACAAAATGTGGTCTTTACATATAGTGGAAAACTATGGAAATACTGTTATATGCTACAACAAGGATGAACCTTGATGACATTATGCTAAGTAAAATAAGCCAGTTCCAAAGGACAAATACTGTAGATTCCACTCATCTTAGGTATCTAAAGTATCATTCATAGATGTGAAAACAGAATGGTGGTTACCAGGAGCTGAGGGAAGCAGATGAAGGACAGTTGTTTAATGGGTATAAATTTTCACTTTTGCAAAGTGAAAGTTCTGGAGATCTGTTGTGCAACAACGTGAATACACTTAACACTCCTGAACTTTACACTTTAAAATGGCTAAAATTACAAGTGTTTTTTCCCCATAGTAAAAATAATAATAATAATAATATACAAAATGCATGCCAGGGCCATTTTCAGAAGAAGTAGTTTAAAGAAGGTCCCAGAGGCATCAGGACTCTGTTTCATCTCTCTGAGATCTCTTCACTTTGCCTTACTCCTTGAGTTTCAATCCTGATATCTGCATCCCTTTCCATCTTCACATTGGCCATTCAGAAGAGAAAGAGAACCTGTGTCCCAGCATTCTCAGAATCAGCTGTACTACTCACTGATTGGACTGGTGGAAGCCACACACCCAAAACTGAACCAATTACTCTGGGCAGGGGAAATGGGAGGTGTCAGTTGGCTTAAGCCAAGTAGGGCCTGCCTCTAAAATGGAAATGGAATCGATCCCACCAGACCACTTGGGGAAGAGATGGTTTTCTAATGGGACCAGGAATCAGCAAACTTTCCCTGTGAAAGACCACATAGTAAATATTTCAGGCTTTGTGGGTCATATTGTCTCTATTGCAACTACTCAACTCTGCCATTGTGTAATGAAAGCAACCAGAGATGCTAAATGAATGAACATGGCTGTGCTCCAATAAAACTTTACAGACACTGAAATTTGAATTTTATATAATTTTCAGGTATCATGAAATATTATTTAACCACTAAAATATGTAAAAATCATTCTTAGCTCATAGGTGGCTGAGAGGATTTGGTCCACAGGCTATAGTTTGCAGACTCCTGTTCTACAGAATACATCCAAATGCCTTTTTAGCTTGGTGATTATTTTTCTTCATAATTTTACCTGGGTTACCTTCAATCCTCCTGTAATACCTATAATGAGACCACCCTCAGCTGGTGTGTTTGCTCAGAATCCTCAACCTGACTAGTAACAAGGCATTTGGAAGGTCATGCAATCTCTTCTCCTTTCCCCATTTGCACTGGATTGTCACAATATGTTTGTTATCATAGAACACTTGGGATATATAAGATAATATACTGTTAAATATTAAGTATTCTCCTCCACCATTATTGGAAATTAAAGACATGACTTCAACTCCATAGGTACAATTTATAGTTAGGTTAAAACTCTGTCATGTGGCTAAGCAACTGTTCTTCTATTTTTGTTCACCTTTAGCAGTGACTTTTTTCCTAGCTTAAATATTTAGTAGACTGGAACTGTCTTCAGAATGATATATTTCTTAAAGGCTTTATTTTCCAGTCATTGGACAGAGTTCTATTATGTAAATGATTAAAGCAAGTTTTCAAAATGTGGGTTTAAAGATCTTCAGAATCAGAGGGTGACCCTGGGGAGAGAGAGATAGGAGGTAGAGCTGAACAATAAAGAGAACAGGGAGAATAAAGTCAAAGAAGCTTTTAAATTCCTATAAGGAGCAGGTTGGGTTGGATTTCTGAAGGAAGATGAAAAAAAAAACTGGCTTGGGAAAAAGTAGAATTTATTGGAATATACATGGGGCTATAGCAGGGCAATGACATGTTTTAAAATGAAAATGGAAAACTGTCGAATTATTTGGTTAAATGTATTTTGGCAGCCTTTGGATTTTAGTTCGAATATCTTTAGCACATATAATGACTTTATTTGTTTGTTCTTTATGACCTACCTGGTTACTTCTTCCAAAAAAAAAAATTCTGAGCCTCAAACTAGCCTGTGGTGCACTTACAAAAGGCATCCCTTTTGGGCCATTTTGTCCCAGTCAGTGGCATCTTTGTGCTAAGTTTCAAGGTTCTGTGAGAAGACTAGATTTCAACCCCCATTTGGCTCCTTGGACAAGATCCCTGCATAGCCATTTGCACTGGCCGGGGTCTGAGGTGGTTCATGATAAATGACACATCTGATTGGGTGGCAGTGCACTTGAGTTGCTGTTCACCAGGTGGACTTTCCAAACAAGGTCAAAAAGCCATTTAAGGGACAGGGCTTTGAAGGACCACATAGAATTCACCTCTGTTGACACTAATGCATGTATTGAATAGAGGACTTACTTGTCTAGCTCTTTACAAAACTAAATTGTCCTAATTCTGGAAGATTACAATTTATAAACTCTAGAACTTTATTATAGCAATTGCTTTAATGGCAATTGATTTTCTTCTCCTTTTCCTTTTTTTCTTTTTTGAGACAGTCTCACTCTATCACCCAGGCTGGAGTGCAGTGGCACAATCTCAGCTCACTGCAACCTATGCCTCCCTGATTCAAGCGATTCTCCCACATCAGCCTCCCAGGTAACTGAGACTACAGGCATGCACCACCATGCCTGGCTAATTTTTGTATTTTTAGTAGAGACAGGGTTTCACCATGTTGACCAGAATCGTCTGTAACTCCTGACCTCAGGTGATCTGCCCACCTCGGCCTCCCAAAGTGCTGGGATTCCAGGCATGAGCCACCGCACCCGGCCAGCAATTGATTTTCTAATGCCTATTTCACAATTGCTTCCTTCTATGCTCTCTTAAGCCATCATTGTGAGGCCCACTCAAGGTTAAGGAGGAAGCTCTGACTCTTTCTCTGAGTGGGTCCATAATGCTTTTGCTGTTTACTTTACCTGTTTTCTCCAGGGATTTTGTTTTATTTTTCTTTCAATTTTCTAAAATTTAGGACTGCCATACGTTAAACTGTCCCTTTGACATAGCTTTTAGTTTTAAATGTGCCTTCTAATAGCAGCCCCTTCATAAGATACCCTACTGCCTGATTTCCTTTTAATTTGTAGTTTATAACCTCCTACCAACCAGGTAACAACAAACTGAGGTTGTTAGAATTATTTATAAGATAAAAGTTAATAGGCTGTAAGTGAGGGCCTCATGGGCTCTCATGAAACATTAGCCTAAGGTTTGGTGCTCAGCTTGTATGCTGTCTCCTTGACACTCAAACATTCTTTTGGTTTGAATTCCCCATGTCTTTTCCAGTGCTTGATTGTTGTATTCCAGATAGTTGCATTTATAGGAAAGTGATGTCTAAATAATGTTAAGGTGGAGGGTTTTTATTATTTTTGAAATAAAAGCTAAGCTGCAGGAAAGCCTGGTGTTTAGAGGTATGAAGTTTAGAGTGAGGCTCCCTGGGGTTGGATCTTCTATATCACGTTCCAGCCATGTGAGGGTGGGCATGCTGCCTTTCTGTACTTTGCTTTATTCATCTGTAAAATGAGCATAATTGTACTTACTCCACTGAATCGTAAGAGGGTGTCAAAAGACAAAATTAAAACAAAGTTAGTTATAGATCTAATTGACTTTTATTTGCAATTCATGAAACTGGGCAGCCTCCATTCTACAAAATGGAATGAGAGCTCCATTGGGCAATGACAGAACAGTGCATTTTGTAAGGTGGTGACAAGGAAACAGAACAACTGGGCGGAAAAACAAAAACCTGCTGGGCATGGTAGCTCATGCCTGTAATCTCAGCACTTTGGGAAGTCAAGGTTGGAGGATCTCTTGAGGCCAGGAGTTCAAGACCAGCCTGGGCAACATAGTGAGACTACCATCTCTCAAAAAGTTTAAAAATTAGGCGGGCTTGGTGGCATGCATCTGTAGTCCCAGCTACTCAGGAGGCTGAGGCAAGAGGATTACTTGAGCCCCAGAGTTGGAGACTGTAGTAAGCTATGATTGTGTCCCTGCACCCCAGCCTGGGTGACAGAGTGAGACCCTGTCTCAATAATAAAAGAAAAAAAAATTCTAAAAACTGATTGCTTACCTTCAGGTTACTTTTATGGGAAGGTTAAAGCAAAGGGGACTTCCTTATTAGACTGACTCAGATGGACTGGAATCTCCTGTTTTCAGGAAAAACTGGTCTATTTTGGAATCTATCTCCTTCCTTAAAACTTCAGTTTGATTATGTGACATTTAGCATGAGTGACTTCATTTTGGTTTAGTCTGGTCTGTTGAGGCCTACTGCAGGAGCTCAGTCCAAAACAATGGCCTCCTATAATTTTTGTTTAACGAGGGTTAAATGACTTATTCATATGAAGTGCTAAGAATAGGAAGCACTCAAGTCTTAGTTTTTAGTCACCATTAAGATGATGATGATGATGGAGAGAAGGAAGAGAACAAGCAAGGAAATAGGCTCTCCAAACAGACTTCAAGTTAAATATCATCAGTGTGCCTCGTGTCTTGGAAAAGATGTGTAGTCTCCTTTTTTGCTACCTGTCGCTCTGAAATATATAAAGTTCTAGATATGGCAAAATTTAGGCTTATCATGTTTGACCTTGATATTCTACCTCCTCTTTTAGCCCCTGTTTCCTACAACATCATATCCTTGATGCACTGATTCTTCTCCAATTAGAACCTTCATTGAGAAGTGGATCTGATAGAGTAAGCCACATTAGAGCAAGCTTGTCCAACCCGCAATCCATGGGACATATGCACCCCAGGATGGCTTTGAATGTGGCCTAACACAAATTCGTAAACTTTCTTAAAACGTTGTGGGAAATGTTTTGTGATTTATTTTTGTTTTTAGTTCATCAGGTATCATTAGTGTTAGTGTATTTAATATGTGGCCCAAGACAATTCTCCTTCTTTCAATGTGACCCAAGGAAACCAAAAGATTTGACACCCCTGTGCTACAGTCTGACAGAGGAGGCTGTGTACTACTCCTCCTGGGGGTATTTGCATTTTCTTAAAGGTAAAATGCCTTTAACCAGAAAACTGATTCTAATAGTAAAAGTTCTGGTACCAAAGACTACCCCACCCCCACTCGTCACTTTTCTGCCCACCTGCCAACCTGCATTCCTATAAACATACAAACACTCTGTTTTGAAGTTTAGGCACAACTGACCAGCATTAAGATTAAAATAGAGATCATAAGATTGAAAAAGCAGGCTCTTTGTGGCAATAAGATACCAAATTATAAACACGGCTTATGGCCATGCAAGGCAACGTAAAGTCACACCCTACAAACCATAACATCTCATTAAACAGATTTTTTATTCACCAGGTAAAATATGGCTTATGTTCCAACCTGACTCTGGCATAGCATCTCATGACAGATAGCAGATCCTGAAGGAAATTATTTCACCCCAAAATATATTTCTTTGACATATTTTGAAATGGTCATGCAAAGCTGTCTTTTGTGACTGTTGCTACTGCTTAAACATTCACGTACAAGTCTCTGCATGTGAACATATTATGTTTTATTTTTCTTAAGTAGATACCTAGGAGTAAAATTGCTGGATCATATGGTCACTCTTTTAAAAGAAACTGCCAATTGTTTTCCATTTGACATTCTTACCAGCAATATGTGAACCCGATTTCTCCATATCCTTGCCAATATTTGAGGTTATCTGTCTTTCTGATTATAGCCATTCTACTGAGAGTGAAGTGGCATCTGATTGTGGTTTTGATTTGTATTTTCCCTGTGATTAATGATGTTGAGAATCTTTTCATATGCCTATTGATGATTTGTG
Organism: Macaca fascicularis; assembly: GCF_037993035.2. NCBI lineage: Eukaryota > Metazoa > Chordata > Mammalia > Primates > Cercopithecidae > Macaca > Macaca fascicularis. The sequence goes on from NC_088395.1 coordinate 12,310,600, forward strand.
TATCTTTTTCTGGACAAATAGCTAATTTCAAATCTTTTGCCTACTTTTAAATTGGATCATTCATCTTCCAATTAATAAGTTGAAAGTGTTCTTCATATTCTGGATAAAATATTTCTTTTTATTTCCTGAAACATTTTGTTATAATTTTTTTCTCAAGTCTGAGAGCGCCACAGGGGAGGTAATTTAAAGTTGAGGGCCTTCGAAGTGCCTCCTCACAGGAGCAGCACTGATTAGCAGTTCCCACAAGCATATAGCCCTCTGCAGGCTCCCCTGGTGGGTTTGTTCCCTTGGTATGACCAATTCATCAAAGTATAGTCTGTCTGTGTCACTCGACAGCAAGAGCTGGGTGCAGTCTAACATCAGCCATCATCTGCCCTGAATTTTAATTTTAAGCACCTTCGGTACTGATGTTCACTCCCGAAATCTAGAGCAGCCAGAGTAAGTGACAGGAGCCTATAATGAGAACTTTTCCCAGGATATTATTCTTAATACATGCATAGGTTTGTCTCTCCGGTCACAAAGAGCCCCTTGGGGCAAATCGTGTTGTTAGCAGTTGATGGAGTGCAGAAACTGCTGACTCCAGAGATTTCCATTTCTAAAGGACTTTAGAGTAATCCTACTGTCAGTTCCACTCATCACACCTCCCTCTGGATCCTTTTCCCTTTTCCCTCCCATGCCAACCTTTATAACACATTCTCTAAATCTTCCTCTTGCATGAGCTGTAGCCATCTGGTGGTCAAATGGGCATTAAAAGTGCCTTTGACAGCATCGTGGAAATTGTAATTCGTGTGTTTTCAAGAGAGATAGCTAACAGGTGACAACGAAGGTTTTCAACTTCCAGAAGTTATCACATGAGAAAATAGTCAGATATTTTACTAAGCTAAAAAGATTTCTTGTGCTTTAAAATAATATTGTCTTATACATCAGTGTACATATCAACAGGAGAAATTATTCACAGGTGGTGCTTGTTAAATTCTCAGTCTTTCACAACACATTTAGTTTTAACTGCTGGTCTTAAAATTCCCAGGAGTCTAAACTCTAGAATTACAAGTTTTTTTTAAAAAAGTGTTTTTTCTTATCTACAGTCTGTCTTAATCTGCTGTATCCAACCCAGTTTCATGGGTTATCATATAACCAAATTATGGAAAGCTGGAAAAAAATAGTCAAGCAATTCCTAAAGAAAATAATGGCTTTAGTTGATCATTTTGTCTTTGAGATTGTAAACTCATAATTGGTATGCCTCTTGAGGGATAAATGTTTGAGGAACTGTGGAGGCCCCACATTCCTTATGGTGCTTAATTAAAGCTGTTACTGATTTTTCAATTGCTGGAGAATACAATGTTAGTGGCATCTTTTTGGCTGAGTTCTCGCCTAGAGAACTCACTAGAGGTGTTTCCACTCATGTTGCTTGGTATTTAGCCTCATTTTTCCCTTCGTTAATTTACATTTCTGTTTATTTTATTGGCACTGCTTCTGTTAATATATATGATCCTTGTTAATCCTTTGGGTTTAAGACTTGCAATATTAATTGGCCCTTACCCAACAGCAGAGATCTGAGTCACAGTTTTTTTGTTTTGTTTTGTTTTGTCTTCCTTCTTTGTGAAACATAAGCAAATCACCACACTTTTAGAATCTGGGTGTTTTTTTGTTGGTTGGTTGGTTGATCTTGCTCTGCATTTCTCAGAACTCCTTCACTCAGGCTAAATATCCTTCTCCCATTTTAGACATCTGCATGGCAACCAGATGTAGACAAAAGTGTAATCTACACTGAGTCAGTATACCTCAAAATTCCCTTGTAAACATTAGTTCCTATCTGGAGCTCAATGATGACAATGCCTATGCTACTTTCATGTGTTAAGTCCTACTAGTGAAACTTTCTTACAGAGATGGGATGCTATTGTTGGAATTTTTCCTAAGGTGTTAGACAGGGCTTCTCGAATTTTCATTTCAAGGAAATTTTAAAGCATAGGAAGTCTTTTTGGCTTAATGGGGAAATTAAAATGTTCTCTCATGCAATAACTTCTGGCACTTAAAAATTTCTCTATTATTACCCATCAACCAATTAACAGAAATTTATTAATTACCATATGCCAAATGATGTATTAAGTACCATGAGAAGTAGGAAGCCAAAATGTGACCCTGATTTTAAGGAGCAAAAATTTGTTCATCTATTCATTTATTCATCCATTCATTCAACTAATATTAACTAAATATTCAATGTGTGCCAGGCACATAATCTAGTTAAGGCAAAATAAGCATAGCAAAAATATGTAAGAACTGTGTAGTAGGATATCAGAGATAAGACAAAACTCCTAGGAGGTACTAGCTGCCAGAGCTAACATATCTTATCTTCCTCACAGTAGCCAGTCTGGTATGTATGTATGTATGTATGTATGTATTTATTTATTTATTTTTTGAGACAGTCTTGCTGTGTCACCCAGGCTGGAGTGCAGTGGTAGGATCTCAGCTCACTGCAGCCTCCACCTTCTGGGTTCAAGCGATTCTCCTGCCTCAGCCTCCCAAGTAACTGGGACTACAGGTGCCCACCACCATGCCCAGCTAACTTTTGTGTTTTTAGTACAGACAGGGTTTCACCATGTTGGCCAGGCTGGTCTTGAACTCCTGACCTTGTGATCCACCCACCTTGGCCTCCCAAAGTGCTGGGATTACAGGCGTGAGCCACTGCGCCCTGCCCAGTCTGGTAATTTCTTTCACTTCTGATGCAGTTGCAAAGCCTCCATGACCTAACCCAGCCTGCACTGGGCTCCTCATATTAAAAACACTTGCCAGAGTGAAAAGAAAGATAACAGCATGGCTAAGTGGAAGACTCCTCTTTGAATCATCTTGACCTTTGTTCCAAGGGAGTATTGTTTGTAGCACAGATGTACTCTGTGTAAAAATCCAGGGTTAGGAGTCATTAAATAAATCTCACCTGAAAAAGCCTTCTTTGTATTGACATTTAACCTGGTATTCAAGATTATCCAGATATATCCTTGAGTCACTTATTTATCAACCTACCCAGACTGGTTCTCTCATTCTGTTAGTTATCTATTGCTGCATAACAAATTTCTTCAAAACTTAGTGGCCTACAAAAACTTACAGTTATTATCTCCCATGTCAGAAATTTGGGCATGGCTAAGTGGGTCCTCCACCCCAGGGTCTCTCACAAGGCTGCAACCAAAGGACTGACTCAGACCTGGAATCTCATTTGAAGATTGGGGAAGGATCTGCTTCCAAGCTCACTCAGTGGTTATTGGCAGGATTAGGTTTCTCCAGGGTCGTTAGCCTAAGGGTCTCAGTTCCTCATTGGCAGCTGGCCTGAGGCGGCCTTCAGTTTCTTGCCATGTGGGCCTCCCCAGCATAACTGCTTACTTCATCAAAACATACAAGCTGAGAAGGCTAAAAAGAGTTTGCTAGCAAGTAGCAAGATGAAAATCATAATTTTTGCAATCTAATCATAGAAGTGATATCTCCTCAATGTTGCCATACTCTATTAGTTAGAAGCAAGTTATTCAAGGGAAGGAGAATACACGAGGTAGTTACTATTAAGAGACAGGCATCATTGGGGGCCAACTCAGAAGCTGCCTAGCAGATGCATAATTATTTTGTTCAACAAACATTTATCCATTATCCAACATGTTAGTCATTGAGGTAAACTAGGATTAATAAGTGGCTCTTATTCTCAAGGTACTCACAGTCTGCTTGGGAACATGGACCAACCAATCTTTAACATGGAAAATCTTATAGTAGAGGCAGATTTAAAACCCAGTGAGAGCATAGAAAAGAGAGATGCCTTTTTTCATGAAGGTTCCCCTGACCAGAATGCCATTTCACAGTTTAAAACAAACTGTATGTATTCTAGTCTATTCAGGAGGCTGGGAAGTTCAAGATCAGAGCACCAGCAAATTCAGTGTCAGTTGAGGGCCCATTTCCTGATTCAGAGATGACACCTTATAGATGGGTCCTCATATGGTTGAGGGGAGCATACCAGTTCTCAGAGATTTCTTTTATAAGGACCCTAATCCTATGAGAGTCGAGCCCTTTTGACCTAGCTACCTCCCAAAGGCCCCACATCTTAATATATCACCTTGGAATTTAGGATTTCAACATGAATTTTAGGGGCACACAAACACTCAGACAATAGAACTTCTTCTGTTGGACCCCTCCTTTGACACTCTTGTTTTCTTAACTACATTTTTAAAAGAGGTGACACTAGAGATGGTTCTTAAGAAATCAAGTAAATAGAAACAGCCTTCCAAGTGTAAAACAAAATGAAAGATGTAGGGATATGATGCAATGTGACACATGCTAGGAATGATGGAATTACAATATGACTAGAATGCTTGGATGTGGTCAGGTATGGAAAATTATCATGGCAGGCAATAAATCTAGAAACATGAATTGGAGTCACTAGAGAAAAGGAAAGTGAATGCTATGCCAAGATGCTTGGGCTTTATCATTTAGGAAGTGAGAGCCACTGAAGATCTCTAATTAGTGGAATAATATGGTGAAATGCATGCCTTACAAAGGAACTGCAGAAGCAGGGTTGAGAATCTACTGGAGTTACTAGATAAGAAGGGAGAGATAATATTTCGAGGAGAATTGACAAGAATGAAAAAGAGGATACATATTTTTTAAAGGCCATGGAGATGAAAATTTCAAAATCAGGAGATGGTGTAGGGCTGGAATTGACAGGATTATCAGATCCAGGGAAGAGTTGTGAGAAATGAGGAGGTGATATCAAATAGCCAAGAATTTCCATGAAATTTCTATCTCGGGAGACCAGAAGTCTCTTAAAAGAGGGACCATAGCTTAGTTGACTTCAGAATATCAACATTTTAATTGTGCTTAGGACTTGTTTGGTATTCACTGGATTGACAGGTGGGTGGATAGATGGATGAATAGATGAATGGTGGATGTATGGTGCATGGATGGGTAGGTAGGCGAGTCAGTGGGTGGGTAGATGTGTGGATGGATGTATGGATAATGTTGGCAGTCATCCAAGGAAATACAAGAGGGAAGTTAGTTTTGGGGATAGAGGACAGAACTGATAGAAGGAAGTAATAAGAATCTCAGAGGGCTAAGATAACAGTGGAAAGAACAAGGAGAGCAATTAGAAAATTAACCTAGTTTTTTATGGTAATCCATGGTGTTGATATTTCTCATTGGCAATTTATTGTTTCATCAGATTCAACAAATTTCAAGAAAGAATAGTTTCTTTGGAGAACAAAACTAATTCTTTGTGCAAATCATATTAACACTGTGGAAATTTATTCAATTTCTCAGCACTTTGTCTTAAAATGTTATGCAAAGTCTGGCCATCAAAGCCATTTAGCATCCCTTCAGTTTTAGTAAGGGACATGGGAATATTGATTTATTTTCCCAGAAACTCAAATCAAGAAGTTCCCTCCTTTCATATCTCAACTAACCTTACCTTTAACTTTCTACCAGTGGCACAACCATAACTCTTGGCAATCCTCAAGTTTCTTGGACATCAGATTTTCTGAGGCAGTGCTTCTCAAACTTTAAAGTGCATCATCTGGAGATTTAGTTAAAAATGTGAATTCTGATTTTTGAGGCCTGGGTGGGGCTTGAGATTCCATATTTCTAATAAACTTCCAGGCAGTACTGATATTGTTGATCCATGAACCACCACATTATGGGTGGCGAGGTTCTTAAGGTATCATTCAATATTGGTGACTTAGCTGACATCACTATTGTTGACACAGTTAGGCTGTCAGCTAGCTTTCAATTCAAAATTTCATTTACCTCCTACCCCTGCTCATAATCTCCCTGGGTGATTTTATATTATCTATCCCTTCTCTAATGCTTCCATTTGTTCCAACTTAATAATAATATGCACAGGTAGCTCCAACATGCTATCTTCCCCTCCTCCAGATCCCTAATGAAGCTGTCAAATAGGACCTCCTTACCACTCCCTCCTGCTTTTCCTCACTATTTCTTAGCTTAATGCTTTCTTTATAGTTCTAGTATTTAGTTCTTGGTCTCTTGTTCCTTAAAGTCTTCAAATACAATCAATTAAGGTTCAGAGGTAAAGGATCAAGTCCCATTTTTTGAGTAAGAATTTGGTATCTAATAACTTGCAGTGTTTGGAAGGTCAACAATGTATGTGAGAAAAACAAATGACAAAAGCAGTAGGCATGGATCACTGGGGAATGATGTTTTTGCTGGAAACAAGGCAGCTCAAGTATCAACTCTCCTGCTGAACAATTGCATGACCTTGAAGAAATTGCTTACCCTACCTGAGCCAACATTTTAGCAGCTGTAAAATAGTACATTAAATTTAGATGATCTCTATGGTCTGTTAAAATTAATTATGTAGAGGCCAATTTAGCCTCATATCTTCATTACATGTTTAAACTAGAAGAGAAGTTCCTAACATGAGGTTCGTGGATCTCCAAGGACTCTGTGGATAGACTTCAGAGAGTCCATGAAGTTGGATGGGAGGTGAATTTCACATTACTTTCACTGACCTCTGACTGTAAGTGAGCAATTTCTTCAGTAAGGAATATAAACTATAGACTAGAGTAGCATTAGCAGTATCTGTGACTTGATTACCAAGAGAACCAACAAATAAATATTATATCACATTAAAGTTTGTGTAGATATAACATTCATGCTCACCACTACTTCGAAAATTTGGTGCTTATTAGACTCTCCACTACACCTTCTCATTGAACATGTTAGTGAAGGAGTACATCTATTTATTATAGCCCAGTGGCTGTCAATAAGGGGACATTTTGCACCACAGCACACACCTAACAACATCTGGAGACATTTGGGATTGTTACAATTAGAGAAGGGAATTCTGTTGGCATCTAGTGGGTAAAGGCAAAGGATGCTGCTAAATATCCTACAGTACATAGGAGAGCTTTTCAGCAGAAATAATTACCCAGTCCAAAATGTCAAGTGTGCTAAGGTTGAGAAACCTGTGATAGCATTTTTAAAATATTATTTTGATAACTATGTTTTCATATAATAAATTTTCTTTGTAATCCTGTGTATTTTATTTTATACATTTACAAACTTTGTTCTTAAAAGTTGTTCCCATGGCCTTGCTAGACTATCAAAGGAAACTGATACGGTTTGGCAGTGTCCACACCCAAATCTCATCTTGAATTCCCACGTGTTGTAGGAGAGACCCAGTGGGAGGTAATTGAATCATGGGGGCAGGTCTTTCCTGTGCTGTTCTCATGATAGTGAATAAGTTTCATGAGATCTGATGGTTTTATAAGGGAAGTTTCCCTGCACAAGCTCTCTTGTCTGCCACCACGTGAGACATGCCTTTCAGCTTCCAGCATGATCATGAGGCCTCCCCAGCCACGTGGAGCTGTAAGTCCAATAAACCTCTTTCTTTTGTAAATTGCCCAGTCTCAGGTATGTCTTTATCAGCAGTGTGAAAACAGACTAATACAGTAAATTGGTACCAGTAGTGGGGTACTGCTGAAAAGATACCTGAAAATGTAGAAGTGACTTTGGAACTGGGTAACAGGCAGAGGTTTGAACAGTTTGGAGGGCTCAGAAAAAGACAGGAAAATGTGGGAAAGTTTGGAACTCCCTAGAGACTTGTTGAATGGCTCTGACCAAAATGCTGATAATGATGTGGACAGTGAAATCCAGGCTGAAGTCGTCTCAGATTGAGATGAGGAACTTGATGGGAACTGGAGCAAAGGTGACTCTTGTTATGTTTTAGCAAAGAGACTGCTGGCATTTTGCCCCTGCTCTAGAGATTTGTGGAACTTTGAACTTGAGAGAGATGGTTTAGGGTATCTGACAGAAGAAATTTCTAAGCAGCAAAGTATTTAAGAGGTGATGTAGGTGCTGTTAAAGGTATTCAGTTTTATAAGGGAAGCAGAGCATAAAAGTTTGAAAATTTGCAGCCTGACAATGCAATAGAAAAGAAAATCCCATTTTCTGAGGAGAAATTCAAGCCCACTGCAGAAATTTGCATAAGTAACAAGGAGCTGAATGTTAATCCCTGAGACAATGGGGAAAATGTCTCCAGGGCATGTCAGAGTCTTCACAGAAGCCCCTCCCATCACAGGCCCGGAGGCCTAAGAGGAAAAGGTGGTTTCATGGGCTGGGCCCAGGATTCCTGTGCTGTGTGCAGCCTAGGGACTCGATGCCCTGCATCCCAACTGCCCCAGCGGTGGCTGAAAGGAGCCAATGTAGAGCTTGGGCTGTGGCTTCAAAGGGTGCATGCTTCAAGCCTTGGCTTCCATGTGGTGTTGAGCCTGCAAGTGCACAGAAGTCAAGAATTGGTGTTTGGGAACCTCTGCCTAGATTTCAGAAGATATACGGAAACACCTGGATGCCCAGGCAGAAGTTTGCTGCAGGAGTGGGACCCTTATGGAGAACCTCTGCTAGGGCAGTTCAGAAGGGAAATGTGGGATTGGAGCCTGCCCCCAAGAGTCCCTACGGGTGCACCTCCTAGTGAGCTGTAAGAAGAGGGCCACCGTCCTTCAGATCCCAGAATGGTAGATCCACTGACAGCTTGCACCATGCACCTGGAAAAGCCACAGACACTCAACACTATCCTGTGAAGGCAGCTGGGAGAGAGGCTGTACCCTGCAAATCCACAGGGGCAGAACTGCCCAAGACCATGGGAACCCACCTCTTGCATCAGCATGACCTGGATGTGAGACATGGAGTCAAAGAGATAATTTTGGAGCTTTAAAATTTGACTGCCCCACTGGATTTCAGACTTGCATGGGGCCTGTAGCCCCTTTGTTTGGGCCAATTTCTCCCATTTGGAACAGATGTATTTACCCAATGCCTGGACCCCCATTGTATCTAGGAAGTAACTAATTTCCTTTTGATTTTGCAGGCTCATAGGCAGAAGGGACTTGCCTTGTCTCAGATGAGACTTTGGACTGTGGACTTTTGAGTTAATAATGAAATGAGTTAAGACTTTGGGGGACTGTTAGGAAGGCATGATTGGTTTTGAAATGTGAGGATATGAGATTTGGAGGGGCCAAGGGCAGAATGATATGGTTTGGCTGTGTCCCCACCCAAATCTCATCTTGAATTCCTATGTGTTATAGGAGAGACCTGGTGGGAGGTAATTGAATCGTGGGGGGAGGTCTTTCCCGTGCTGTTCTTGTGATAGTGAATAAGTCTCACAAGATCTGATGGTTGCAAAAAGGGGAGTTTCCCAGCACAAGCTCTCTTTTCTTGTCTGCCATGTGAGATGTGCCTTTCACCTTCCATCATTATTGTGAGCCCTCCCCAGCCACGTGGGATTGTAAGTCCAATAAACCTATATCTTTTGTAAATTGCCTATTCTCAGGTATGTCTTTATCAGCAGCATGAAAATGGACTAATATAGGGCCTCTGGCACAAAACATGTTAAAAACCCCTGAGTGAGGGGATAATAAAGGCCATTCAAATTTGAATCTTTTTGTTTGTAGACCAGGAAACTGAATCTCAACTACTTGACCCCTGAAGTCAGCATGACACAATAGAAAGAACAAGGTTGTTGGAATCAGATAAGGTTCAAATATCAAAGTTCAAATGTGAGCTCCATACTTACTGCTTATAGGACTTTCCCCCAACTTAAGTTTCCTTGGAATTAGTTTTTTCAACTGCAAATAAGGGTAAAACTGTCTTTCACTGAGAGCAGGAGTCAGCAACTATAGCCCACAGGCCAAATACAGTTTGCAGCCTATTTTTGTCAATAAAGTTTCATTGGAACACAACCACACCCATTTGTTTACATGTTGTCTATGTCTGCTTTTGCATTACAATGGCAGTTGGGTTACAACATAGACCATACAGCCCACAAAGCCCAAAATATTATCTTGCCCTTTATGGAAAAAATTTGCAGACCCCTGACTTGGAGTATAGCTGTGAGGATAAAGAAATACAAGGTATGTAAAGATTTAGCTCATTGCCTGGTACCTAGTAAACATTAAATAAATGTAGTCCATTCTCCCCTCTTCAAGACAGAGAGACTTTTGTGGGAAGAGAGAACATTGTTCTGGGTCCACAATGTATGATTTCCTTGAACTAGAGAGGAGCCTAACATAAAAAAAAATATATATATATATAAAATATATATATTAAAATATATATATATCATATATGTAACACAACTGGTTTATAAGTAAGTTCTAAAGAAGTTAAAATGAGCCAGTAGTATACTTAAATATGATTATATCCTGCATTTATCTAAGAAGGACTTAAGATGATTTCCAACCCAATAAATAACAATGGATTGAATAAAATCTAATTGCTCCAGAAGGTAAATACGGTAGGTTAGCATAGTGCCTCTAAGTGAACTCAGTATTCAGCACTGAGCTTCCAGGCAGCCATGGTAAAAAGGAAACCACAAAAAATTGTGTAACACCTGTTATAAGGAAAAAAAAGAAGTCTACTTGATTCTCAGGGGACAAAAGGTTTTTATCCTGACACAAATTTTAGTCATTACTTACAGAGATGTATATAGACACAGTTTAGAGTTTAAAGCAATAATTGAAACTTAACAGAAGAAATGACTTTTAAGAATATCAAAATTCTCCTTGTCTACCCACAACCTCTTAAACCTCCTTGACCAACAAACAAAAATTGCTCCAAATATTAATAATATGGTAAAATAGCTCTGGAAAGTAAAGGGCCAGTGTTCGGATGAGTGAATACATTTTAACACAGCAGAACAGTTCTGTGTGTTTCAGAAAGAAGGATTGTTTGGGAGAGAATTTGATGTCTGAGAAAAAGGCAAAATGTTTGTGAATTTGACAGTTATAACTAAAAAATCATTGTGCCCTCATTCCTCTGTAAACAGATGCTAGGAACACAAGTTAAAAACAAAAACCATTGCACACCAGAGCCAGAATTAGCATGAGGCAAGTGAAGGGGGTCGTGTAAGTTCAGAGTCAGATTTGATCTTCATTTAAAATTGTCATATTTCCTTCATGGTGGATTCTATGCATTGGTTTTGATTTTTAAAAATATTGCATAAATATATTATTTCTCTAGATTACTGAGCTTTTTATACCCCCTTAAATTTTATGTCCAAGGCAATGGCCTCACTTCTCTCCCCCTATTCCTGGCCCATATATTCATGCTACTAAAAAATAATTTTAATAAAAATGTTTAGGAAGGACTCTCCCCAGGCTGAGCCACCTTATAGGATCCCTGTCATCTCTCCCATGTTGATACAAAGTCTTTGTGTGCCAAAAGGCAGCTTTATTCACAGAAAAGACTCTTTGGGGTTGTTTTGTTAAAATATTTATCATTTGATGCATTAAAGTTAAAAACTCCAAATTCATTGCTCTCTGGCTTTTAATTTCAGTTTCTAAGAAGAGTCCAGCCTATTTTAGCAACCTGTTTTGAGGGGCCTTTAAGTAATATTAGTCCAATTTACACACATCATTAAATACCTTCAAAAATTAAAAACATTTTTATGAAGTGTATGTGTATTCTGACAATATGTTTTTCTTTTTTCTTTTTCTTTTTTTTTTTTTTTTTTTTTTTTGAGACAGGGTCTCCCCTTGTTGCCCACGCTGGAACGCAGTGGCAAAATCATGGTTCACTACAGCCTTGACCTCCTGGGCTCAAGTGATCCTCCCACTTCAGCCTCTGGAGTAGCTGGGACTACAGATGCATGCCACCCACCCGGCTAATTTTTGTATTTGTTGTAGAGACTGGGTATCACTACGTTGCCCAGGCTCATCTTGAACTCCTGGGCTCAAGCAATTCCCCGCTGCATCCGCCCATTCTCCACCCCCCGCCTCAACCTCCCAAAACGACTGGCCTATATATTTTTTCTATTAATATTTATTATTTAAGCACACCTATTGTCTGAATTAACAAAACTTTTCCAGGTTGTAAATACATTTTACAATGCTTGTAAACCAAACTTTTAAATATGGTGAAACAAAACTAGTTTTGTTTTATTAAATTTCTAAATGTCCACATAAATTATTTAGATTTCAACTTGAAAAGATCAATCACTCAATTATATACTTTATCTGGGAGTCACAAGCTATTGTCTTAATAGGCTATATTTCTCTTAACTATTCAAGCATATACAACCCCAAGTTTGTGCAGATGCCTTAACCAGGAAACACTGATACAATGTTTTTAAGTGTCTTGGTTATTTCTGTTATCATTTTTAAAGCTTCCCAGAGTTGAAAGATGTTTGGGCATTCAGGAAGTGAAAGGCAATCTCAGTTACTGAGATGACTTTTAATTAGAGATTTTAACTAGGTTCTGATACTTGGAATGGTAGACATCTAAAGTGATTCTTCTCATACCAACTGTCATTTGATCCCATGAAATCTGGGGTTTGCCTTCTCAGTATGCTGTAGGTTTTGAACAATCAGTGATTTCAGTCAAGAACTCATCAGGTCCTTCTCAGGAACCTGAATAGGTTACTCTAACCCTGTGTACCTAGCTGCTACTTGTAAACCCATAGCTTTACAGGGGTGCAATCATGCTGCCCAGGTCTTTGGAGGTGAATTATATACAATACCCAATCCTTTCTTCTTCTACAAAAAGACTGCAAACCCCACCTAAGTTAATCATTTGATTGGATTATGCATAGTTTTGTTTCTGTATCAGTGTAAATGCCCTTTCTGTGTAAGTTTAAGATATTTGAACTAGGTAGAATATTGCTTCTTTCAGATTCTCAGGCCCCACCCTATTCATGGAGACTTATTTCTGCTCCTATTGAATTATCTACCTGGCTGTCTAGCCTGTCACCACAACTGGTAAGGCTCTTCTGTTAGCACACTGAATTGCAGAATTTTGTTTATTCTAGAGGAAACTTGTCCAACTCACCACCCGTGGGCCACATGCAGCCCAGGATGGCTTTGAATCCGGCCCAACACAAATTTGTAAACATTCTTTAAACATAATGAGATTTTTTTTTTAAAGCTCATCAGCTATTATTAGTGTTAGCGTATTTTATGTATGGCCCAAGACAATTCTTCTTCTTCCAATGTGACCCAAGGATGCCAAAAGATTAGACAACCCTGTTCTAGAATGTTCTCCATGGCTGCTTCAAACTCAGCCACTTGCTCTGTATTAACTGCAGAATAAGAGCTTTTCTCATTTATGCTTCCCTGTCATCAGGACCAAAGTGTAAGATGCATCAAAGTTTCCCTGGATGGTTGGTGCCCTAGGGCAGTTGCCATGAACCAAGTACAAAAAGAAAAACAGATTTCCAAAATTAATGCAAATAGGCATAATTCTTTTGGAAATTGTGTAGCACATGTTGCCAGGCTGGGGGGATGGGCTCTGTGTGCTATTTTAATGAGCCTGCAGACTGGTTTCATCTACAGCATCCCATATTTTGGCTTATTTTAGAAAGAGCCAGAAAATGTTGTTTAACAGTGAACTGCAAGAAGACAGGCAGGGAGGAGGGGCAGATGGCATGAAGTAATCTTTCTGCATTTCAAGGCATGGGCCAACTCTTTGTTAAAATATTCTTTCCAGTTTGGAGGCCCATGGCTTAAGGGAAATTTGGGAAAACCAAGCTCATGTCCCAATCAGCAGCTCATCTAGAAAGTAAAAATGAAAACTCTATCAGTTAGTCAGTGGATTTTATTGTGCAACAGTTAGTTGTTTCACTTAAAACCACTGCTAATAACAGCTGGAAAAGAAAGTGACTGGAGAACAGTGTCATTTAAAACCGTTATTTTGAGCTACAGTTTCAATGTCAATGAAACAGTTGTCCAAATTTTGGCATATCACTTTCTAATGAATTTTAGTTTTATGAGATAACCATCATTTAGTGAAATATATCCCAAATCGTGAGAACTAACTTTCTTACCAACTGTCTTTTTTTTTTTTTTTTTTTTTTTTTTTTTGAGATGGAGTCTCACTCTGTTGCCAAGGGGTGGAGTGCAGTGGCGTGATCTCTGTTCACTGCAACCTCCACCTCCAGGATTCAAGTGATTCTCCTGCCTCAGCCTCCCGAGTAGCTGAGATTTACAGGCATGTGCCACCACACCCGGCTAATCTTTGTATTTTTAGTAGAGACCGGGTTTCACCATGTTGGCCAGGCTGGTCTTGAACTCCTCACTTCAAATGATCCACCTGCCTTGGCCTCTCAAAGTGCTGGGATTACAGGTATGAGCCACCATGCCTGGCCTTGCCAACTGTCTTTATTCCTGTTCTCTTAGTAGTCCATGGGAAACTATTGTAGTTTGTCCTTATGACCAGTGTTTTCCAATTATTTATTAGCCAGAAATTGGAACACTGAATATACTCTTCTATAATGTTAAAAATGGTGGCAAAATTCCAGGCCAACCTATAAGAGGACTTGGTTAATATATAATATAGCTGTTGTTGGGAATACAAAGGGTTACTTTTTCCCCCCATAGTGTTTCCATGTGGCAGTATATTTTGATCCATTCATCTCAATCTTGCTACCTCAAAAGCAGAAGTGGCAGATGAGTCCACCCGGCAAACACCATAGAGGTGGGTCCAGCTGAGGCTTTACCTGGCACTGACCATGTCCTTCTCCATTAAAACACTGGTACCAGGCTGGGTGAGTGACTCATGCTTGTAATCCCAGCACTTTGGGAGGCTGAGACTGGAGGATCACTTGATCCCAGGAGGCTTCAGTGAGCTATGATTGTGCCACTGTGCTCCAGCCTGGGTGACAGAGCAAGACTCTTTAAAAAAAAAAAAAAAAAAAAAAAAAAAAAAAGAGCTTATTAAAACACTGATACCTGACATATATGGCTGTTATGGCTGTGGTGGGGGTTACATGTAAATATGACAAGACCTATAATAAAAACAGTTAATATTTATTAAATACTTATGAGGTATCCTTCACTAATTAAGTCGCTCCTGCAACAATGCCACAGAATGGTGCTTCCCCATGTCACAGATGAGAAACCAAAGCACAGAAATGTCAAGTAATCAGCCCAAGGACACACAGCTAGCAAACAGCAGAGCCAATTCAAACCCAAGTAGTCTGGCTCCAGAAGCCATGCTTTGGTCACTATAGTGCAGGGGTCAGCAAACCACAGCCCATCACCTGTTACGGTCTGGCCCAAAAATCTAAGAATGGTTTTACCAATTTTAAAGGGTTGGGATGTAGAGAGAGAGAAATATTTCATGGCATGTGAACAAAGATATTAAATTTCGGTGTTCATAAATAGTCTCATTGGAACATAACTACTCCTATTCACGGAACACAGCTACTCTTATTCACGTACGTACTGTCTATAGCTACTTTCATACCAGAAATATCATGACAAAATGTTTATGACATAATGGCAAGGGATAAAAAAGAATATAGAAAGTCTGATTCCACTAGTTTACAAAAATGTTTAAACAAAAAATACTTTAACTATTAACAATGGATTGTAGAAACATGAGTAATTTTTTTAATCTGCATTTTCCACCTTCTCTGTGATGATCAGGTATGCCTTTTGCATTAACAAACATCAACCTTAAAATTAAGTAAGTTGGCAAAGGAGAGGTTAATTTGTCAAAGAATAGAAGGGATTCTAAATAACAAAAGTAAACAGACATTTGGTGAAAGACTCTAAGATCAGGAGTTCTAATTGCATCATGTCCATTTTTATGACTTTTTGTTGTAAATCATTCTTGGGTACTTAAAAATATCAAAGATACATTGCAGACATTTTGGAAGGCTCACGTGTAAGTATGGACTTAATATATTTCTATGCATCTTTATTTCCCACATATATCTTTGTTAATTCTAAAATAGGGGAAAATGTAAACCTTAACTTTTATTTGTGACATCATTAGTGTCTTAATGTAGACATCCTGACATGAAATTTTGCCCCATAGGCTGTACTCCCCTTCTGTGCTATTATTGAAGTGTGAGATGTCTGAAAAGTATCTTAACTAAAGATGAAGGAATCTCATTGATATCTGGGCATTATAGGAAAGGGGAAAAAAGTTAGTTTAAATGAAATGATTTTCTGAGGGATTTTAAAATCCTTAAAATGGTTATAAGGAGGGCCTTCTTTTATTAGTGTACAAATCCAGACCTCTACATTGTGCTTTCACACCCTATGCCATTCACTGCAGCATGGTAACTTACTGCTTTCTGAGCTCTGAGGTTCAGAAAAGTTTGCTTGCTCAAAGTTAAACAGCTGCAAAATTCTAGTCTGGCATTATATCTGGTTCTACTGAAACTGTACTTCTCAACTCTCTGGCTTCTCAATTGCCTGGCAACATGCCAACATGATGGCATCCAGTTTAGAATTCCACCCTCTACTGTCCCTTGGTTCTCACTAAAAGGTGTCACTAAGGAACAGCATTCATTTCCAATGTTTTCTCCATCTTTCTGTGGAATGATTGAATGAGAATCTTCTTGGAACTGATAGAGAACTGGGCAGCTAATTGGCAGTATGGCAGTCAATAACTGAAGGGGCCATAAACAAGGTTAGGTCTTGTCTAGTTGGGCCAGGCAGCAGATGTAGGTTTTAATCAAGTCGGGCCACACATGGGTTGGGGAAGTAGCTAACTCTAGCTAAGCCTGTGTTGGGAAGCAAAATCTAGGCTGGTGAAGGAAGCCAATAGGGCCCAGATAGCTAATGGGGCTTGATCTTTCATGAGTTTCTCCCAGAGGTGGGTCAGCACCTTGGACAGTTACCAGGAGAGTAAAAGTTTCTGAAGGAACCTGATTGCCTCCCAGGCCCAGGTCGATTTTTTTGGCACAACTTCTACTTCTTTGAAAAACTTCCTGTTCTCTCCTCTTTTTTCAGGGTTCTCATGTGCAGAATTGGGAGAATAGTGATACAACTAGCAAAATGAGCTGTCTTCTGAGGATGTCCACACACATAAGATTTCCCTGATTATTAGACAGAAAAGTCATCGCTTCTACCCAGAAGTGTGCCTAGTTTCATCAGATTGGCTTGTGTCACTAAGGGAAATATCTAGTTATTGTCTCCCCAGAACCCTTCTTTCCTAGGTCAGCTTATAAGTACTAACAACCGAGACTCTTTGCAAGTTATTCACAGGAAAATTTGTCATTTAATTCACAGAGTGGATTCCTAAAATGTGCACACTCAAATATTCTCTATTTCTTATGTTGATATCGACTCTTCTCACTTTCCCATAAAGTTAGATTATTCAAATCATAGATCATCTTCATTTACATTCTATAGCTTAAGTTAATGTACCTTTTCTTGATTAATTCTCAAAACAAGTTTATATTTTGTATAAGATCTCTTTAATATGAAAGCTCATAGTGTATCTTTATAGATAGACATATGTTTTTTCTGTAAATTTGCCAACCTCTGCATCTGGTTCAGAAAATGGAAGTTCTGAATCAGAGCTACAAAAAGATTTAATGGGCTTCATGCTGCTGTTGTTGGCAGTATCCACGCACCAATAGACCAGTATTTCCCAAACTGTGTTTTGCTGAACACTAGTCTAACAAAAGCTCTGTGAAAGGAAATTGTTCCAAGGAAGAGAAGTTTGGAAAACTCTGCCTTACTTTCTACCTTTTTGGAGAATCACAGTGCTCATTAGCATTTTGTGTCTAAGTAAAGAAAGCTTTTTCATGCTCCCAGTTCAGCATTTTCCAAATACATTGGGCACCAGAACACTTTTTAAAACTAGTAGTACTCTGATCTATTTACCATAAAATATTTCCAGATGTAATCAATTGTCAGAATGTCATTGACGCAACCAACATATCTAATATACAAAGTTAGTGAGATTTATGTCTCCTAACCTGAGAATCTATGATTCTTTGTTATCCTAGCTTAACTATTTACATATGTGACAGGGTCAATCTTAGAATCAAAAGAAATCATATTTATGTCTTTCTTAAATAGACACTTTGGGACTTGTAGAAATACTTTTCTAACAGAAGCAAGTAATTAGGTGTAATTACACATTGGAAAGTGGCAGGTATGTAGAGGCCTCAAACACATAGATCCTTTTAACCATAATTAAAGTATATAAAATTGATAGACAATAAATTTTATTAATATTATAAAGTTCTGTGTTGAATATGGAAAATAACCAAGCCAAAATGTAAAAAAAAAAAAAAAAAAAAAAAATCCTTGGGACTGACATCATAATGACCTTAAAGATGTTAGAATGGTCTTTAAAGAATAAAACTCTTATGAATATTTTAAAAAGAGCATTATATCTATTATTTTTCCCAGGAAAGAGTGTAATGATTTATTTTGGATTCACTGAGGTATACTGCTATTGAATATTTCAGAATAGCATGCCAAGTGCAAAAACTGTAGTACTGTTTGCAGCTTCAATTTTGAAAGCACTTTTCCAACCTATTTATTAAAGAGTATCCATTTTCTGAGCCAAATGATGTAGCAAAAAAAATTGTTCTCTGTATATACACAGCACTTTTCTTTTGGACCTTGGGTACAAAAGATTGATTTAATAATACTCCTCAATTCATATAATCATATTTGATCCTCATAAGGCTCTCTGATACACACAACTCATATATACATTTATGTACATCTATGTATATTTACTTTCTCTTTTAGAGTGTATATAAGTATATAATAAACATATTCATATATGCACACATATTAATATATTCTCCTTTATATTGTAAATATATATGAATTCATAAAATATGCATATGTATATGTATCATACATATGCATTTATGTGAATATATATGCATATTTTATTTTTCTGTCTCCTGGAGAAACATTGTTTCATATATATTCTTTTATTTTTATGTGTCCTTGATAAATATGTATAGTTTGTGAACATGTTGCCTTACTTTATCATGTAAATAACATATTTACATATATAATTATTTTTTTCATTCAATACTGTAGTTTTAGAAATAACTTTTGACTTTGAAAAACTGCAAATATAAACCAAGTATGCAATGAGAGAAGAGTACACTGAACTCCCATATGCCCATCATGCAGTTTCGACAATTATTAACTCATGACTAATCTTATTTCATCTATGTCCCCACACACTTCTCTCCTACCTATATTACTTGACACAAAGCTTAGATATATCATTTTATCAAGTCTTTAAATATATATATCCAAAACATATGACATTGAAATTATCATACCCCAAAAAGACAGCAATTTCTTAATACTACCAAATTTCCAGTCCATGTTCAATTTTCTCCCAGTGGTCTCATGGATTTGTTGTTTTTGTTTGGGTAAATCAGCATCCAAATAAGAGCGATACATAGCAACTGATTGATATGTCTCTTGAATCTCTTTTGATTTCTAGAATTTTCCTTCCATATATTTGTTGAAAATCTATTTGGTTTGTTCTGTAGGTTTGCCTATCTTCTGGATTTTATCTCATACCATGGTGTTGTTTAGCATGTTCCTCTCATCCTGTATTTTCTGGGAATTTGTGGTTATACAGAGAGATTTGATTAGTCTTCTGTTAATTTTTCTTTGTGAGGGAAGAATATTTCATTGGTGGTATTGAGTACTTCCATTTGGAAGCACAGAGGGTGTCTGTGGTGTGTAATGTTAGCAGCAATTGATGCTCAGTGCTTAAACATTAAGTTACCAGGTGATGGGAAATAGTGATATGCTAATTCTATCATTTCATTTTCACTTAGTAACTGAAAAACTCCCCCTCATCAACTCTTTGTTACATTGATTACAGTTTGTATGAAAGGTAGAATAAATGGTTGAGTCTTTCCCTTTATTCAGCAGTTTTCAAAATAATGAGTTGTTTCCCTAGCATCCCCCAAAGGTGGCCAATGATGTTTTCCTATGTTATTGTAAATTTGCTTTCTGGTATAATAAGATATTCCAGGATCATTTGTGCATTTCCTATTCCAGACCAGGATCAGTTATTTCTCCAAGAAACCCAAGCTGCTTTTAGTAGCAAATGGTATTTAAATCCAAAATCTGGGAGCTAGCAGTATTTGTTACTACTACTGGGCTGTTCACTGTTCTTTAAGGCCTTCTTAGTAAGCAGTGATAGGAAATACGTATTTTTTTAAGACAAAATACATCATGATTTCATACTTCCAATTCAAGTTCAGGATTGTAAGATTTTTATATAACCTCATTGATCTTACATCTGTATCTATTTTTCCAATATCTCTCAGCACCAATGTAAGTATTCTTTTGCTTCCATCCCATAAATCATCCAGTCTCAACATAACATATCAACACCAACAACAACTATATATATTGAAAATGGTTAAATGTATTTTGCAGTTCTTTTGTCCTTAGGGTATATTCCACTATGGATGTTTACTCAAATTGCCATGCTTCAAATTCACTTGAAATGTTTCCTTTCTTTATACTTATTATACTTATGTTACCAGCTCAATTCACAGATTCTTTCCACTTGCTTTTGATTTCTTAAAATGTTCTTCTTAAGTTTAATCTTGCCCTATAACTATGTAAAGTATTTACCTGGTTCCAAAGTGAAATCTATAAAATGATATTTATTCAGAGAAGACTAACTTTTATCCCTCTCTCTTCCCCATAGGTAATATTTTATTTTTAATTTTTATTCCATCATCCCATTATTTTTAAACATCTATGAATATGTCTGTGTATATATCCTGTTTTGAAAATAAGCTGAGTGCAGTGCCTCATGCCTGTAATCCTAGCACTTTGGGAGGAGGAGGTGGGAGGATCGCCTGAGCCCAGGAGTCTGAGACCAGCCTGGACAACATGGAGAAACCCCATCTCTACAAAAAATATGAAAGTTAGCTGGGCATCGTGGCATGCGCCTGGAATGCCAGCTACTTGGCAGGCTGAGAGGTGGGAGGATCATTTGAACCCAGGGAGGCTGAAGCTGCAGTGAGCCATTATTGTGCCACTGCACTCCAGCCTGGGCAACAGAGTATAGACCTTGAAAGAAAGAAAGGGAGAGAGAAAGACAGAAAGAGAGAAAGAGAGGCCGGGCGCGGTGGCTCAAGCCTGTAATCCCAGCACTTTGGGAGGCCGAGACGGGCGGATCACGAGGTCAGGAGATCGAAACCATCCTGGCTAACACGGTGAAACCCCGTCTCTATTAAGAAATACAAAAAACTAGCCGGGCGAGGTGGCGGGCGCCTGTAGTCCCAGCTACTCGGGAGGCTGAGGCCGGAGAATGGCGTGAACCCGGGAGGCGGAGCTTGCAGTGAGCTGAGATCCGGCCACTGCACTCCAGCCTGGGCGACAGAGCGAGACTCCGTCTCAAAAAAAAAAAAAAGAGAGAGAAAGAGAGAGAGAGAGAGAGAGAGAGAGAGAAAGACAAAAGAAACAAAAGTATACAAAATATTCTTTGCTCTACCTAGCCTTTCACTTCACAGTATATTCTGGAGATAGCTTGCCAATGGTATATAGAAGTAATCCTCATTCTGTTTTGCAACTGCAGAGAATAGCAATGTACAGTTGGGTTGTTTCTAGTCTTATGCAACTACATATAGTGCCATACACCACTAGTTTTGTGAGATCTATCCATATGCCAATATATATATCTAGTCCACTACTTTTATTTGCAACAACATACTTTATGTAGCATTTGCCTCTCCTCTGGCCCCCTCCCTATAACAACCTTCAACTCCTCTGCTACTTACTCAGGTCCCCATGTCCTTATACCAGTTCCCTATCCCAGCCAAAGCTGTAGGTGGCACCATCCACACAGGGTGAGGTCTTGCTAGATGGCATAAAAGACCAGCTCTGTGAAAGCTGGAGTCTTTGTGGGGTCTATGGTTTTGCCCTGATTCTCATGAAGTGAAATCTTCTCCTGAAGCAGGTACTTCAGAAGAAACTATGTCATTTCAGTATCAAAAATAGCTGTGCTTCTCATAAATGCTGTGAGTTTATTTTATATACAAGGTGAATTATGTAAATAGCTTGAATTTTCTGCACTGACTTCAAGAAAGTTTGGTGCCTAATTTATGACCCACTCATAGCAAGTATATAAAATTTTATGGTTGTATTTTTTCTTGTTTTCTTAGACAATCAACATTATGGTGGACATAGGTTTTGTTTTTGTTTTTAACTGTTAAATCATCCTAGTTCTACAAAGCTCAAGTCTTGCTGCAATATACCCATTCTGTATCCAGGCTATGTCAGCATTCTAGAAGAACATATACAAACATTCTATGTTATTCCATTAAAGAGGATATTTACAAACATCATTGCCCTCAAAAAATGTTTCTGTCTCAATAAAAAATACAACCTAGGAAAATCTGCCTGTGTATAATATAGTGTTTTATATAGACTATTGTTTATCTATAAACATAATTTCATTATCTAGCATCACTACCAAATTATGTATGCTATGGAAGGGAGTTTTTCTGGGTGCCTGGAACTAATACCCAAAACACAGTCCACTAATGCATTCAGGAGCTACTGAAATGCAGATGATGGTGGTTCATATGCAGAGAGGAGATTTCCAAAGATTGTGCCTTCCGAGGCTGTCTGGGTCTTTGTGTGGGAAACTGTAGCATGACCTATTATTAACTCATGAAGTCAATTCAATAAGTCACAACCAGCTTTAAAATACCATCTAGATTAAAATAGAAAATACAGTACATTGTGTATAGTATAAGTATTCTTTTGGAAAACTTTTGTTTCACTCTTAACAAATATAGATGTATATATGTACACTGGATCAGAAAGGAAAATTTGTATCTTTGTTTTTTGAGACAGGATCTCACTGTTGCCCAGGCTGGAGTACAGTGGCATGATCACAACTCACTGCAGCCTCAACCTCCCAGGGCTCAGGTGATCGTCCCACCTCAGCCTCCAGAGTAGCTGGAATTACAGGCATGTGTCACCATGCCCAGCTACTTTTTGTACTTTTTGTAAAGATGGGGTTTCACCATGTTGCCCAGGCTGGTCTCCAACTCCTGAGGCTCAAGTGATCCACCAATCTTGATTGGCCAAAGTGTAGGGATTACAGGCGTGAGCCACTATGCCTGGTCATGTATGTCTTCTTGTAGGTGGCAGTTAAGAATGTTGGAAGCGTCCTGCTCTGGGGAGCTTTAGGTTCCAACCCATGTCACCCCCCAACTACTCCACTCTGCTTCGTGTCCCTGTGGGCTCCTTTCATTCTTTTTGGCACCAAAACTACATTCAGAATAGCCACCTTCTTCTTCCCTTTTCTGTTACTTTTCCTCTTTCTTTTTAAAATTATGTGTGATGACTCTGCTTGTCCCCTTAGTTTGGGGCAAGAAAAAGACAGAGTTCTAAAATAGTCTCCTCTTGTCAATGGACCTCCACCTCACCTTCAGCTGCCATATAACTGGTGAGTCGTAGAGTGTCAGGGTGGATTTCTGGCCCCTGCGTCGTTTCTACTGTGTTTATCTGTCCACACAGTCCAAAGGTTCTTTTTTCTCCTGCTTTTTTGTTTAAATTGGGTTTTCTGCTCTTATGAATGTCAAGAGACTTCATTATTCTTTTATATATTTTTTGAGATTGGATAAATTCAATAAAATAGCTATCACTCCTTCTTTTACTATTATTAAAAATCAAATTAAGATACATCGCAAAAATATATTGTGGATAGCTTAAGATAAACTGATGGATTCAGAAGCACTCCTCTTGTCTAAAACTTTGCAGTAGATAACTGACCTTTTACCACCAAAATCCAACAAGAGAGATGGAGAAAAAAGTAGGTACTTAGAGGCAGATATGGCCATATCTTAACTAAGTAGTCCCTCAGGTCAAATCAAGTGCAGTCTTCTACAAAATATTCAAAAGCTGTTGGATTTACAGAGGAATTTCCAGAAAGCAATAAGATTCTGGCATCCTATTAAAATACCTAGAGTACTCTGTGCATAGCTTGAAATTAAGCCTAGACTAATGTATCATTTTAACTATACTACAATTAGAAATAACAAAATTCACATAAAATGTGCCATGCAAAGGTTTACCCACTTTTATATCAAATTAAACATGCCATTTTTTTCTTTCTTTTTATTTTTTTAGTGATGGGGTTTCACTATGTTGCCCAGGTTGGAGTGCAGTGGTTATTCAAATATGCGATCATAGCTAACTGCAGCTTTGAACTCTTGGGCCCAAGCAATCCTCTTGCCTCAGCCTTCCGAGAAGCTGGATCTACAGGCACTGTGCCTGGCTTGAATTAAACATTCTAATTTGATTAGTGTGGGGGGTAGAATTCTGAGAAGGCCCCCAGGATTCTTGCTCCTGGTATAAATACCTTGTATAATCACCTCCTGTTGAAGATGGGCAGGACCTTGAACATGATAGGATGTCACTTCTATGATTATGTTAGTTAGCATGGCAAAGGTGGAGACATTGTGAGATGTAATCAAAGCTCCTGATAAACTGACATTAATGTAATCAAAATGGAGATTATCTTGGGTGGGTCTGACCTAATCAGATGTGCCCCTTTAAAGAGACTCCAAGGAGCAGAGACCTTCTTGCTGACCTCAAAGAAACAAAAAGTAATGTTATGCACTGCCTACGAAGTGGGTGGACTCTAAGAGCTGAGGGCTTCACTCATACAGTCACAAGGAACTGAATCCTTCCAAAAAGCACTGAGCTTAGAAGAGAACCCAAGCTCCAGATAAGAACCACAGCCTGGCCAAAAACTTGATTTCAACTTCATGAGACTCTGACCAGAGAACCCAGTTAAGCCATGCCTAGACTACTGACCCACAGAAACTGAGATAACAGATATGCATTGTTTTAAAGCCCTATGTGGCGTGATCATGGCTCCCTGCAGCCTCGACCTGCTGGGACTACAGGCACACACCACCATTCCTGGCTAATTTTTGTATTTTCTGTAGGTATGAGATTGTACCATATTTTATCCAGGCTGGTCTTGAACTCCTGGGCTCAAGTGATCCACCCACCTGGGCCTCCCAAAGTGCTGGGATTACAGGTGTGAGCCACTGCATTTAGCCAGGGCATATAAGTTTATTAATATGCATGGGGAGAACCACAGAGGGATTACCCCAACCCTCCAATGGGGTTCAGAAGTTTATATACCATCTTGAGGTTACAGAAGGAATAAGGGCTTGGATCTTGGTGAAACAGGTTATGGGAGGGAGAGAAAAGGCCCATCTAGCAAAGGTGGTCTTGTTGTGTAGATGAAACCTCACAGGTAGTAGCCTTCAGAGAGAAGAGATGGTGAATGTTTCTTTTAGACCTTTAAAAGTGTCAGACTCTCAGTTAATCTTCCCTAGATCCAGACAAGGAAAGGCTTCAAAGAAAGCCTGGCTGCATCAATGAAGATTTTTCTCTACAGATGCAAATCTCCCCCACAAAAGACAGTTTTTCAGCTATTCTTGTATTTCCCGCTTTTCTGAATAGCCATCTTGAAATATGTCAAAGGAGTATATTTTGGGGTGAAACATTTTGGTTTCCTTCTCCCTCTTGGATTTCCCAAAATACTCAACTATACCCATTGGAATATGTTGAAAATGTAGCACTTAGAAAATCTCTCCCAAAGTTTACAATCAACTGAACATTTCCAGGGAATTCTCCAGTCCTATCTCCATAGCACCCCAGCTCTCTAAGCATGTGATTTATTCTAAGTGTTACATGACTGCTGGAGCCCCCCTCCCCAGGTGGGCACTGACCTTTACCTGGCTACTGTGCACAATCCCTTGGTGGATCTCATGAACCAGGGATTTTACCTGTTCAGAAGGGGGCTGGACTTAGAAGGAGAAAGCAACAAATTGGAAGCCTTCTAGAAATCTGATTCTGTGATATACAGTGAATTTGTTTCATTTTAACAGCATCTTCTGAGTTAGACATCTTTTGCCCATTTTGGGAATGAGACAACAGATTCAGAAAGATGATGAAGTAAACCAAAGCATATCGTTAGTATATGGTAAAAACAAGATATGCAGGTCTGAAGGATTCCAAAAAGTGAGTCTCTTGCCACCACATCTTGTGCAATTACAAGTGTACAGCATGTCAAACTTCACACATTTTGCCCCAAAATCTCCAAGTAAATCATTCACATGTGATAGTAAGGCTACCATTTGTACATCCCTTCATGGGCTGCAGTGAACCTGTACATATTTCATTTGATCCTCACAAGGTTGATTGCTCATGCAAAACTGTCATATGCTTTTCCCTTAAAAAACAATGAGGGTACATTATCCGGAAGTGAAAAAGTATAGGTCATGCCTAACAAGTCATTGATAAAAAGAAAAAGAAAAGAAAACGGCCTACAGACACTTAGATGACCAATGTTCTTTTTGTAAACAAAACAAATGCATGCAAAAGAAAATAATGCATGTATTATCTGTCTCTGCAACTGTAAGGATACAATGAAAACCAGACATTTTGTGCTTTTTAATTCACGACATATCCCCAGGAAGTGATCTGACTTTAAAACATAAACTATATTTGCTAAATGATGTCTGTTACAGCATCATAGATGTTAACTCTTTTCAGAAGTCATTTTGCATTCAGTAGGAGACAGCAGGGGAAATGCATGAATTTTTTTTTTCCCTCCACATGAGAAGGCTAAGCAAAAGTAGTATCTTTCAGGAGACATCAGTGAGAGTTACTAAATGGGCTTATTCAAACAAGGAAAACATTAAAATAACCTCCAGCTGGGCAGACCTATATTTCCAGCCACTTGGGAGGCTGAGGCAGAAGGATTGTGTGAGGCCAGGAGTTCGAGGCTATAGTACATCATGATCATGTCTGTGAACAGCCACTGCACTCCAGCCTGGGCAATATAGTGAGATGCTGTCCCTTAAAATAAGAATAAATAACTTCTAAGTTCCAGACATGGTACTGATTTACTTGTGTCACGCTTGAATTTGATATTGGTGTCCACATTTTAACTAGGAGGAATCAGTTAAGTGTCAGACCTTTCTATTTTGAAACTGCCAAAATTTGCCTACCCATTACCCAAGATAATTCTTGAGCACAGAAAATTGATTTGGGCCATATACTGTGTCAGATTTAGGTTAATAATTGTTTCATTCATTGCTGATTTAGAAATAAATATGCCTTCTAGCAAATCAGGAGTGCATTTGAGAAAAACAAAAGCACAAGAGAAATATTGGAGGAGTAAAAAGAATTACTTATAGAAAGGATTAGGCTAAATGGAAAGAGTTAACAAGAATATGGGAGGTGTGGGGAAGTGACAAAAGATTTTTCTAGTTAGGGCGTGATCATACACTACGTAGAAGTCTTCATATAACTCTTATTGGGGCCAGGCGTGGTGGCTCACACCTGTGATTCCAGCACTTTGGGAGGCCAAGGTGGGCAGATCATTTGAGGTCAGGAGTTTGAGGCAAGCCTGGCCAACATGGTGAAATTTTTGTAAAAATACAAAAATCAGCCGGACATGGTGGCAGGTGCCTGTAGTCCCAGCTACTTGGGAGGCTGAGGCAGGAGAATCGCTTGAACCCAGGAGGTGGAGTTGCAGTGAGCCAAGATCGGGCCATTACACTCCAGCTGAGGTGACAGAGCAAGACTCTGTCTCAAGGAAAAAAAACAAAAACAAAAACAAACAAACAAAAAAAAACCTCTTATTGGAGAAAGAATCAACCTTCCTTAAATATTAACATAATAAAATATTTGTATTTAATAAAAATAAAATGAAAATTGTATGACAAGGGTAACTTGTTACTTCTGCCTGGTTGAACAATTATTTTAGATTGTCAATTTAGGGAAGAGAAGAAAGTTGATGTCTTCAAATTAGATTTTATTCTGTGAAGAATAAAAATGTCTACTGTATTTTCAATATGCCCTCCGTTTTCAGTCCAGAAAACTCAATGTTTTATTTAGAGAGGAAATAAAAGAGTTTTCTTTTACAAATGCTTTACAATTACAGAGTACATTCAGATAGATGATTTATTGAGTTTGGGAAGTGACAGAATCTATTTAATGGTAATTCGTGACACTTTTTTCAAAACCTACTGAAAAAATATTGGTTTAGCTCTCACAATAAAATATCAGACATTATATATACAGTTGGAAAGTGTTCTCATTTAAATATAAAGGTTTGTGATTCCATAATATTTTTCCTTTATTCAAACCTATATTCAAATACTTCCGCTTTCTCATCTGAAGCTTTTTTCTTTAATCTTAGAGTTGCCCAAACTACATGCAACAGAGTTAAGACCCCAGAAACATGCAAAAATGAACAGACAGGATTGATGGAGGGGAAAGGAATCAGCAAGAAAGAATTTAGAAGGGACCAAAAACAAATTAGTTGCCTGAGGGCCTTTATAGGTATTGGCTAGACTTTATAGCCATTTGACTTCATAATGATGACACTTAATTTTAAGAAAAATTCAAGTAATACATGCTTTCTTTAAAAATGAAAACGAAAAAAAAAAAAAAACAGCAACCAGCAATGGTGTAACTTTTGAAAAAGCCTGCTAGCCAAACAAGAAAATAAAATTTTGGAGCTTAAAGAAGTTTTATTAGCTTCAAATGTTTATTTCCAACAGTTCTTAATAAATTATTGCTGAATCTTTATAAATTTGGCATGACATGTGTCTGAACAATAATTGGCATGTATATATTTTTTCATCACTTCCTAGCATCTCAGAGTAAGGGTTCTCCCTAGTGTATGCACCTTCTCTCATCGTTTTTGACAGCTCTACCAATAATTTCTAGGTCCAATGGAAATTGTGAATGTTATTTATCTATTTTTACTTTTCACCAACACTGTGGAAATTAGTAAGTCCAAACGTCTAAACATCTCTCCAGATATTTCCACTTTTTCAATCAATTGAGGACTGACAAAATATATTCACAATAAAAACAATAAAAATATGTAAATAGGTTAAAACATGTTTTCCCATTGAATCCCATGTTCGTCTTGGATGTGTATTCCTTAGAAAAATTCCTTAGCTATAAGTCATAATAAATTACAAACTTCAAAATCTTATATTTCACCTTAAGGAATTGTCTGTCTCTATCAAGTGATATTTATTTATATTTAATTTTCCTACAAGGTGCTAAATGAATAATCAAGTCACATGATTTTTAACACAATCACTTTGACATATTTATGGACACATATTCTATGAAAGGCACTATTCTAGGTCTTATAAAAGACTTTTAAAACTAACTTTCATTCTCAAAAAGCTTAAAACAGTTATCATAACCATAAACTAACAGTATAAAGTAGTTTGTGATGTGTACCAAATGCAGAAGATTGGCAAAGTGTTGTATGTGTTTGAATATCATTACAACAGTTAATATTTATCTGGTGCAGGCACCACGTTTTTTCCATCCTGTCAGCAATCTTGTGCCATAGTTGTATTAGTATAGGAGTCTCCTGGTTGCAAGTGACAGAAACTCTGACTCAAACTGGCTTAAGCACAGAGAGGGTTTTGTTGGCTCATATTCAGGGGTAGCGCTAGATCTAATAGCTCTCACTGACTATGACAATTAGATGTTAGGCAGCAATTAAGCCCAAGGGCGAGCAGACATCCCTATTTATAGTAGGTGTGTGGAAACTGGGGAGATTCTTTTCTGCTAGACATCAGCCTACCCAAGTCTATAGATGTCAATCCTGCATTCATTTATCAAATGTTACTTGGGACCAGTTCAGTCTCTTGAAGTAAGCCCAACAAATTTATTCAAGGGATTCTAATTTTATTTTCCGCTACAGTTTAATATGTATGATTTAGACTTAAAAACCTACATCTCGCTTAGATGAACCTGTGTATGTAAGTCGGAGCCTGGGCTGGGTTGGTTATTCCCCAGAGAGGTTTGAAAATAAATCATATTCTTTCTGTAACATAAAAATACTCTTTTCTTAAAGTTATATCTTCTTATGAGGATTTCCTCTATTTAACAAACAAGGGTAGGTCCTAATTCACATGATATAGTCAGCCTTTGTGAATATTCTCCACTGTGGTATTCAGTAAATTTACCTATATTGTAGCTTTCTGGTACTGACCATAGTGAACCTGTCGTTTATGGCCTATTTCCTTCATTCAGACAATTATGAAAATATTGGCAGTCTACCTACCTGAGAGACTTCCTTTTCATGATCTCTGAGGAACTCAGTGTGAAGTAATTTTAGCTTCTTGAGAGGAAAAAATGTGCAAAAGAAGTACAAAGTGCTATGATTAATTCTTCATTCTTTTCAAATGGTGTTAGTTGAAAGAGGAAAAGGAATAAAACACAGGAAATTGACTTGAAAATTCACATAAATGCACACTCTGTGAACTGCCCTTCCATGCTGAGAGCCAGAGCGCTTTCTACTGAAAACACAGATTTGGCTAAAATCTGTCATGAGGCTTGTCTAGGCAGAGACAAATCTTAGTCTGCTTTCTATTTGCATCCAATAAGATAAAGACATTTAAAAACATTTTTTGTTTTAATAATAGAGATGGCGTTGTCTTGCCATGTTGCCTAGGCTGGTCTCAAACTCTTGGGCTCAAGTGATCCTCCCGCCTCAGCCTCCCAAAGTGCTGGGATTACAGGCATGAGCTACTGTGCCCAGCTGGTAAAGACATTTTTTCTCAGTGAAAACTTGGAGCTCAGTATGTTTGATGTTTTTCATTAGGGGTGATGTTAAAAATATTTTAACAACAGTTACAATATGGGCACAGCCAAATCAAGGGAGATACCTAGCAAAAACAAAGTAAACCAGTGGTTGCTCATGGAAGCACAGGCCTGGTTTCCTTGGAGCATGGGCTCTCAATGTTGAATCTGAAACTGTGAAGGGTCTGAAATGTTACCCTAGTTTTGAGCTAACAAATCAGCCTGTGACAATTAGATGCATGTAAGTGTGTATACACACAGACACATATATATATACCAGACCTCTGAATCAGAGACAGACTGCTCACAGAGCTTTTCCCAAAGCCCTAGTTCCTCCCAGAGCAACTCAGTGAGATGTACAGGAGAGGATCTCTGCAATTATGAAACCCAGAGCTTATATAGGAACTGCTGGCCCATCTGTCCATCACCCTTTGTGGAGAAAGAGGGTGACCGCTGGTCTGAATCATAAACACAAATTATCTCTGGGAAGTAGAAGGAAAGATCTCTACTCACCACCCTGAAAGATAAACACAAGGTTCCAGGGAAAGGTAGGACTTTGTATCACTGCCAAGGCCTCAGTCTTTAGGGTTGCTATTCCATCGCCTTTTAACCAGGTGCCAGTACTGTTTTCTTAGAAAGCCTTGACCTCACAGAAACATGAAAATATTCATGGTGCACTATTTCTCGACAGACAACTTTAGCTGCCCATTGGAAACCCTTGGAATATGGCTTTCCCCTCAATGCTGACTGGTCTGGAATGCTTCCAGAGTATTTTTAACTCTAACATGTCCTTATAATTGAGTCGAGAAACACTGCTCTAAATTTCAAAGTAATGTTAGATATCATTAGCGACTGAGTTGGTAATAACGGCACATCTTTAAGATGATTGTTGGAGGATATTTGCTTTATGTCTTAGTTCAGACTGTTATAAGAAATACACACTAAACTAGGGTGACTTAAACAATGAACATTCACTTCTGCCAATTCTGGGGGCTAGGAAGCCCAAGATCAAAGTGCCAGTAGATCCAATGTCTGGTGAGGGCCTGCCTCCTGGTTTGTAGTTGGCCATCTTCTCATTGTATCCTCATAGCAGAAAGTAGAGAGAGAAGAAGCAAGCTCTCCCAAGTCTCTTCTTATGTGGGCACTAATCCTATTTGTGAGGGCTCCATACTCATGACCTAGTCATCTCCCTAAGGCTCTACCTCCAAATTCCATCACATTGGGGATTAGGCTCCAACATACCAATTTCGGTGGAACACAGACATTCAATCCATAGCTCTCTACATGAGATTTACTTTCCAGACTGGAATAGGTATGCCGCTTTAAACATTTCTGTAACCAGAGATTAATTGATAGTTTTTAAAATCTAAATGACTCAGATTTTTATTTTACAATAAAATAATGACAAATGATGACACATAAGCCAGTAGAATTTTCCATTTGGCAATGAGGAATTCTTCAGCCACATGTTATTGTATAAAGACACTATTGAGTTCTACACATAAGTGCAACATTTTTCCCCAAAATGACTCTGATCTCAGAACCTGAAATTTCACAATTTAATAGTTAATTTCAACAAGAAGGTACTTAGTATAATAAGTGAACTTTATACTCAATAAGTCATTGGAATTGTAATCAATAAGTAAGATCAACTTCCAGGTTAAGGCTCATGATTCCTATTAAAGCCCTAATTGTAGGAGTCATTCTCCAATAAAAGGAAGCAGAGATCCCTGGAGAAATGGTTTATTCTGGGGCTGGAACAGGAAAAATATAAGATGAGCCTACAACATCTCATAGTACTACACAGTAAGGAAATGCTTGAGAGCGAGAATGTATCAGAGGGACACAGAAGCCAACCTGAAAAGTTCTCAGTGGCCAAACCTGGAAATTTTGAGTAACAAAATAGTAGCATGGCCGGGCATGGTGGCAAGTGCCTGTAATCCCAGCTACTCAGGAGGCTGAGGCACAAGAACCACTTGGGGCGGGGAGCCAGGTGGGGGGCGGCGGCAGAGGTTGCAGTGAGTGGAGATCGTGCCACTGCACTCCAGCCTGGGTGACAGAGAGAGACTCAGTCTCAAAAAAAAAAAAAAGTAGTATAGTATTGGATTATAACCAAATGTAAAAATTAAATATACATGGCTCCATACTGATATAAACAAATGATTTGATATAAAAATTAATGAGACAAAGGGAGAAACAAATCTTGCAGAAAAATTCCAAATAATTTATGTGGATCCTCCTCCCCTCTAGGAAGTGGCGCTTAATTAGGCCCACTCTTGAGTGTAAGCTGCACTTTGTTACTTGATTCCAAACAGTAGAGTATAGAAAGGGGTAAAATATATATATAGCTTTACAATGGAGAAAGCTGGCAAGCACTACCTTAGCCAGGGATCAAAGTCAACATCGCCAGTGATAAGTCATGTTGATAGCAGACACCACTGACATCATACAACAAGAAGGGCACATCACCTCTATGATATTCTTCACAAAAATCCATAACCTAGTCTAATCATGAGGAAAATGTCAGCCCAACCCAATTTGAGAGATACTCTATCAAATATCTGACCAGTACTCCTGAAAACTGTCAAGGTCACAATAAATAGGGAAAGACTAAGAAATTGTCACAGACCAGAAGAGACTAAGGAGACATAACTACTAAATGCAATGTGGCACCTGAATTGCATCCTGGAACAGAAAAGGCACATTAATGGAAAAACTGGTGACATCTAAGTCTGGAATTTAGTTAATAGTAACATAACAATGTTGGTTTCTTAGTTGTGACAAATGTACCATGGCAACATAAGACATTAACAATGGGGGAAACGGGGTGAGGAGTAAACTGGAACTCTCTGTGCTACCTTTGCAACTTTTGTACAAATCTAAATTTTCCAAAATAAAAAGTTTATTAAAATGATGAGGTGAAGCTTTAACTCATTTGTTCTAAAGCACAATTTTCTTCATCATATTAGTTATTTTAGGGCAGGGCACTGAACAATTAGTGGTAATGATGATGAATTGGTGGCAGAGAGGATTTCTACGAAACAGTTTTGAATATAGGGAACATGAAAAGAACAAAATCTTCTGAACACCTGGAAAGTAGAAACTGAAAATTGTGTGTCCTATAGTAAGGCCCAGTGTCTTATACAGAATGTCCGGCTACAGAACCGAATTATGATTAACTAAGAGATAATGTGAATACAATGGGCCCTTGAGAACTGAAGGAAATGGAGTGCAGCAAAAGCAGAAAAAGAACTGTGACAGTCTACCTCCTCCATGATCTTGCTCAGGTTCAAGTTTGCTTGTCCTAGACCACCCCTAGACTCTAGCAAACCCTAGGGAAGACTCAAGTCTTCCAGTCAGTTTTTAAATTCTTGTCACCATGCATTTTGTTTTCTGTATATAATTTCTAATGTTACCACCATGACTGCCTCCTAAGTACTCAACGTTAATATGCTTACATTTCTCTTACAAAAAAAAAAGGATTCACTTCATAGCATCACAATATCACAATATAAATAGGATTTTCTACTGTGTGATTATTTTCATCAGGCCAACAGAAATGAAATGAAGGCAGAAGAAACATTTTCCCCATGTAATTTAAAGAAAACAAAAAGATCACTGAAATGAACTGTCTTAAATTTCTAAAATTTGAAAATTAAAATAGCTATTTATCAAAAGTCTTTATTTTGCTTTTCTCTTAAGAGTGCAAGGGTAAATTTTTTGCATAACAGATTATATTAATAACTGCCCACCGCTTTTTGGTTTTAAAACCATGACTCTTTGGGGAACATTTTTTAAGGAGTTTTTGTGGGTCATTTAGAAAGTAGCAAAAAATATTATTTCCCCAAGATCACACACCAAACTGGCCATCACAACTCAGCTCTCAGTGATGAGAAAACTACCTTTCTTTTCTCGTTTGTACTATAAGGATACTTTATTCTAATATTGGATATAACTCAAAGTTCAGTGATAGAAAACAGAAATTAATGTTGTTTTCCTTCATTCCATTTCAATATAATCTTCCCACAAAGATAGGTAAGTCATTATATATTTTCCTGTATAATGGTGTTTTTTTTTTTCCACACTAAATTCTCCTCCCTTTCTGCCATACACAGCCAAATTCTGAACCACTGGTGATTTTCATTGTCTAAATTATTGTAATAAATACCCGCTGTATTCCTACCATTCTGTACCTAAGGCTTCGGGAGCAACAGATTTGCACAATACTTATTTTCTAAGAACCCCTCCACTGCTGGGTGTCCCAGAGCCACTTTGATTTAAGATAAGAATTTTATTTAAAGTAAAATATCTGTGTCCCTTTGTGATGTTTCTGTGACATGGCATTAATTTTCCAAGAAAATCTAAAAATCTTAACTCTCTGCAAGCATTCATTCATTCATTCATGCATGCATTTATTTATTTCTTAAACACTTAGGGGCTACTTTGTGTTAGGTGATTAGGATTAAAAAATGAATAACCAATGAGCCCCACACTAAAGAGGCTGATAGATAAGATGATAATCACAATAAATGTGGCCAATGCTGAACCAGAGAAACGAGCAGGAATTGAAATAGTTGGGTAGATGGGGTGATGCTTACGTGGTGAGCAGGAGTTCACTTTCTGTAGATAAGCCAAGGACTTTGGGAAAAGAGGGAACGGCAGGGATGACCAGGCTTCTTACTGGCCTTAGATGTTTCCTGCACTAGGATTGATGACCCTGGATCCTAGTGAGGGGCTATGCAGAATGATGGTAGAGAGGACAGTTTGAGGCAGGTTCTGAAAGGCCCTGTATGCTACCAGAAAACCCTGAACTTTTTTCCTATATGCATTTTGAGCCAACAGAGATGTTTAACCAAGAATGTTACATGGATAGTCTCAGGTTTTGGTAACATCTGCATTCCCTTGACTGTTTCAAGGATAGCCTAATTATGTGTATTTTTTAATAATATCAACATTTCTAGAAAGATCTACTGTCTAAAAATTATCTAATGACAATCACAAAATGGAAAGGTTTCTTTGCTGCCCTCTACAGGCTTCCAGGGCTCAGTGCTTTGAAAAAAATCAGCCTTGAATGGGCAAACACACATCTCATTTTGTTTGGCAAGAAAATGTTAATGGTAGGAAAAGTTTAAAATAACCAAATTAATGTATAGCAAGTAGAATGACAAATAAATACAGAAAGGTACTGTGTGCTATTGGTGATCCCTTGCATTTCAAAGTCTTTTAACTTGGAGTTCTATAGTTCAAATAATTTTCCAGTATATTTATCTAAGGCTCATAATGCTGTATAAACCTTAAGTTGACAATAATTATTGTGATTAATAATTGTTACACAATTTAAACAGATTGAGGTACAAATAACAAATTGAAAAGACCAATTGATAAAATATTTTCATTACATATGACTAACAAATGTTTTATTTTTGCTTCATTCTATTAATAAATCTCAAAGAGCTTTCCATATCAACAAAGAGCTCTTCCTCATTCTTTCTAAATGTTTCATAGAATTCCATTGTATATGATTTTTAAATGATACATAAATATAAACTTTGTATGTCATTAAAATATTTAAGGATCTACCAGAAATGGTAAGCATTGATATCTTCTGGGTAATGGGCCTGGGGTTTGGGGTACTGGGACAAGACCCTTATTTTCCATTTTATTGTCTTCTACAACATTTGAAATTTTCTTCTAAAGCATCTTTTACTTCCATAATTATAGAAAGCTGTTCTGGGATTATAAATTAGCAGTGAAAAGTGGAATTACTTGATTTCTAGTCTGACTCAGACTATTGAATACAGTTCATCTACAAGGAAGATACACATTTTAGAGTTACACTGTCTATAAAATCACATCAGCTATGGTTTGAATGTTCCTTCCAAAACATGTTGAAATTTAACTGCCATTGTGATGGTATTAAGAGGTAGGACTGTTAAGAGGTGATTAGGCCATGAGAACTCTGCCCTCATGAGTAGATTAATGTCATTTGGGAGTGGGTTTTTAATTACTAGAGTAGATTGCTATAAAAGTGAGTTCTGCCTTCTCCTCCTAGCTCACTCTTGGGCCTTTTACCATGGATGACTCAGCATGATGGCCCCTTTCAGATGCTGATACCATGCTTTGGACTTCTCAGCCTCTAGAACCATGAGTCGAATAAATTTCTGTTCATTATAAGTTACCCAGTCTGTGGTATTCTGTTATAGCAACATAAAGCAGATGAAGACAACATCTAATTTTCAAATTTCTAAGCTACTAGAGAGTGAAATTTCAGAAAACTTCAAATAAAAATTTTGATAAATAAAATTTCAGTATTAGAAATTATGCTAATACAAAGTTGTAATTAATATTAAAATGCTTTTAAGCTGAAAGTCAGGAAACCCAGAGTTCAGATTTTTTTCTCTTCTTAGGCTTTAATTTCTTCTCTTCTCTATGGCTCAGGTTATCAATCAGCAAAATGGGAATTATTTTATTCACCTATATCAATAGGAGATCAATATTTTTTACCCACTATTCAAAGTCTGTAAAAAATTCATCTGGAAATTTAGAAAAAATAGTTTTAAAAACCACACTCTGTTTCCGTTTTCTGTTACTGTTAACTTTTACTAAGAGTTTGTGCTTATAGAATAACACATAATTTAATTCAAATATGTTTTCTTTCATTCTAGTTACACAGAAATTTAGTTTAAAAACAAAAGAGGTATCAGTGGAAAGAGCTGAGCACTAGTAAAAGTGCTTAAACCTGAGAAATTTTAGAGATTGCTTTAAGTGGTTCAATCTGGAGGTAAATGTCTTCAGTTCAGGAACTAGCATTTTAGTGTATCTACAGCAGTACCTGCTATAGCATTAGTGTGACAGGACTGCCAGGTTCCTAAATCTAGCACCTCCTATGTAGTTCTGTGGTTTTGTTCCCCCTTCCAGCTGCCTTGGGTTCAAATCAGAAGGTGTCTTAAAAGAGCTCGAATGTGGAACACACTATGCACCAAGTAAATTTAAATGGCTTTCATTACCCTCTGTTTGAGTGTTAGCCTTATATTCTTCATTAATTGAATAACTTTGTAGTTGGTCAAGCACTTTTATGTTGATATTGTATTTTAGTACATGTCAATTACCCAACAGTTGCTGGGAAGTGAAGCCACTTGCCTGAAGCAAGGCTAGAATTGTAGCCCAAGGCATCTCCTGTAATTCCTTTGCCCTTTCCCCTGCATTGCCAGTGCCTCAGGGCAGCATCCAGTTCCTAATCTCCCTGAAAAGATAGAACTCCACTCTCTAAACTTTACATGTATTTATTTTATTTTATTTTATTTTATTTTTTCTGAGACAGAGTCTTGCTCTGTTGCCCAGGCTGGAGTGCAATGGCGCGATCTCGGCTCACTGCAACCTCTGCCTCCTGGGCTGAAGCAATTTTCCTGCCTCCGCCTCCTGAGCAGCTGGGACTACAAGCACCCACCACCACACATGGCTAATTTTTGTATTTTTAGTAGAGATGGGGTTTCACCATGTTGGCCAGGCTGGTCTCAAACTCCTGACCTCGTGATCCACCCACCTGAGCCTTCCAAAGTGCTGGGACTAAAGGCATGAGCCACCATGCCAGGCCACATGTATTTATTTTTTAACACCACAATACCAAACAGAGAAGTACTGTTATCTCAGTACAGTAGTCCCCCTTTATTCGCAAGGGTTGTGTTGCAAGACCCCTAGTGGATGCCTGGAACCAAGGATACTACTGAACCCTATGGATACTATATTTTTTCAGTTTGATAACTGAGAAGGCGACTAAGTGATTAAGGGGCAGGGAGTGTATACAGGGTGGATTTGCAGGACAAAAGGATAGTTCTCCAGAGCGGGATAGAGCAGAAACATTGTAAGAGATCATCATGCTACTCAGAATAGCAAGTAATTTAAAATTTAGGAATTGTCTATTTTCTGGAATTTCCCACTTAATATTTTCAGAACTTAGTTAACCTCAGGTAACTGAAACCTCAGAAAGCGAAACAGTGCATAAAAGGGGATTACCATAAATAAAAATAAATGTTATTTTCATTTTTAAATGTCTCTAAGTAATCTGCATTGAAACCTAAACTTTGAGGTAAGATTCTCTATCTAATCTTTAAGCCTGAATGGAATTTATTAAACTACTGAGCTCTTTTCTCCCACAATGAATAATTTACTCTTCAGTCAGGCATGCCTGTGAAATAATTAAATGAAAGCTACACAAATGATCACAACAATAAAATTATTATTAACTCACATATAAAACATATTATGGTATTTGCAGTTAGGTGTTGCTATGGCAGCAGTTTAAAAAAAATTTTTTTAAACATTTGTCACACTAAATGAAGTATGGACTGTGAGTACTTTTTTGTTAACTGTGAATTTACAAGACCTGCAACACAACAATGGCTTAATGGGAGCTAAACAAAGGGTGCAGTTTCCCCTCCCTCTTCCTGCCTGTTTCCCCTTTCTCCTAGGAGCCATTTCAGGCTTTCTATCTTGATTAACTGTGTCTTAGTAATTGGAGCTTACAGCTCAGAACAGTAATTCTGTCCCATAATTGTAGATGATAAATTTTAATTCTACTCTGTAATTGGCAATAATCAGGCCATGTTCTGGCTTTTCTGGAGTGCTCAATTAGAGGCCTGTGGCCTCCTCTTTCTTCCCCTTCCAGCAAAGCATCTATTCTTGACTCATCCCCCTCTGAATGATTGTGTCTACAGTTAAATGATATGATAAATATTCTTGGATTTGGAAGACTTTGAAAAGGAGTATCCTAATTACTATTGTTCACTTGACTGAAAATTTCCCAGCTCTAAAGCTACATTCTGTTAAACATGGGGTCACTGAAGCTTTCATTTGCTTCAAAAAAGGTCATTTTATGTGGTCAGCAGTGAACATCAGTATAAAATAATAGTAATTTTATTTCTATTTCTTTTAAACAAAGATTTTTTCCTAAATTAAACAGAAAAGGAAAGCATAAGATTAATTGGGTTTTCACTTAGCATATTTCTCAAGCGATTTGCCTTCCCTTAAAAAGACAGTTTCTCCAAGTGTGTTATTATTCAAAATACTCCTACCCAAAGGTTTCCTAAAGAAAGGAGTCCCTGTTTTTAAAATGCCCTGCATTATATACCCCTTTTGGAGGTTTGCAGTATGTTCTAGACATTTAAGTCCTCTGATTATGCCTGCAATAACAAACTCTATTTGGTTTACTTTTAACTTTTCAAAGCTTAAATTAACCCATTGCTTCCCAGATAACTGTAAGACGCTGCTTTCCTGTGACTTACACTGAACTATGCTTATAATTCACTCAACCATTTTTAAGTCCAGAGCTTATGCTGTATAAATGTATTAAGGTAATCATGTTAGGGTTCTAAAAATTCCTGAAAATGCATAATTAAAGGGGAAATGATTAAGTATCTTTTTAAGAAAGCAAAATAAATGCTGCCTTTAGAAAAAGACATGCTAAAGTTGTAAGATTAAAATTAAAAATAAAATCATTTTTTAATAGCAGAGTTTCTCAACCATGGCTCTATTGACATTTGAAGCCAGATGCTTTTTGTTATGGGGGTGTCTAGCTTATGCACTGTAGGATGCTAAGCAGCATTTCTGGCTTCTACCCATTACATGCAGTAGGGGAGGGAAAAATGGCTTCCCTCCACCCTTCTACATTCTTTGACTATACTATGAACTAAATTGACATAAGACAGATTAATAGGAGAAAAAAAAAGGTAATTATGTACATATGCACAGGAGTCCCACAAAATATGAGAGTCTAAGAAGAGCCCAGTAATTGAAGCTTATATAGCATCCTGAGCTACAGAAAGGAATAGTGGCTTGGGGCTTCTCTGGGGAGGTGGCATCAAGTCATGGGCAGGTGAGAGGAAGAAATGTGTGGTGAATGAAGGTTGTCTTGTTATACAAATAAAAAGTCTCTCAGGTAATAAAACTTGTCTCTGAGCAGCCCTCTTTCTGATACAGATACTTTGACTAATGTAGATTTCCTTTATAGATGTAAATTTCTTTTTACTAAAGGACAGTTTCATCATAGCAACTCCTATGTCTGCAGTTTTTCAGAATAGCCAGCTCTAAATATGCTAAAGAAGTATATTTAAGTGTGACGTATTCTGATCTCCTATAGTCATTTTTTGAGTTGATGTATCCTGAGTCCCAATAGTTCTTAATGTAATTGAGGGGCAAGTCCAAGAAATTTTCAAAGGGAACACTGATCAAGTGCTTTGGCTTTGTACCTTTAAAGCATAACAGAGCTCTGCCTGTCTTACTTATTAAAAAGGACTTAAAAAGGAAATTTGACTTTTATTCTTAGTTCACTGGTTAATAGCTGCTCAAAAACTCTTCTAGTTTGAAAACTCTCAGAATAAAATGAAGGATAAAAAAGTAGACCAGACCTATGTAGAAGGAATCTTAGAGCAAAGAGGGTAGACCAGCATGCCAGAGACTGCCTCAGAGACCAAGTCCCCAAAACTGATTGCTTCTTAAAGACTAAATTCATTTACAGTGGTGATATGGAGCCATGGAGGAAAATTTCACTTTTCAAGATGCTTTTTCCCTGACTCCAGTCCCAATACATATTCTCTGGAGTTTATAAGTTTGTCATTTAACAGGGGTCCATATAGTACTAACTCCCTGGTTGAGAAACATACTAGAGCAGTGATTCTCAAAGTGTGATCCAGGGACCTCTGGGAATACTGAAGATCCATTCAGGAGATCCAGAACGTCAAAACTATTTTCACAATACAAAGATGTTAGTTGTCCTTTTCACTCACATTCTGTCACAAGTACACAACAGGGTTTTCTGGCTGTGTGATCTCACAAAAGACTGAATGCAGAAGCAGATATGAAAATCCAGCCATCTTCTATTGAGCCAGACATTGAAGACTTTTTTTTAATGTAAAGCAGTGCCACTCTTCTAAATTGTTTGTTTTGGAACATATATTTTATAAATATGTTGTTTGTGTTAAAATATAATGAGTTTTTTTTTTATTGTTTTGAGACAGTCTCATGCTGTCACCCAGGCTGGAGTGCAGTGGCATGGTCTCAGCTCACTTCAACTTCTGCCTCCCAGCTTCAAGCAATTCTCCTGCCTCAGCCTCCTGAGTAGCTGGGATTACAGGCATGTGCCGCCATACCCACCTAATTTTTGTATTTTTAGTAGAGATGGGTTTCACCATGTTGGCCAGGCTGGTCTTGAACTCCTGACCTCAAGTGATTCACCCACCTCAGCCTCCTAAAGTGCTGGGATTACAGGCGTGAGCCACCACACCCGACCTATTCTTGTTATTTTAATGAATTAGTAAGTATTTAAAACTTTTTCTCAGTTTTAATTCCCAACATGGTAAATATCAATGGATATAACCCATTTATAAGTGCTATGTTAGAGAATGAGAATATTCTGTTAGACATGTGTGGAGAGGGAAGGATCAGACTAAACTCAATGGAATCTTTAGCATGGTGGGGCCTTTTTTTTTTTAATTTTCTATTTTTTGAAACAAGGTCTCACTTTGTCGCCCAGGGTGGAGTGTAGTGGCATGATCTCGGCACACTGCAACCTCCACCTCCCAGACTCAAGCGATCCTCCCACTTCAGCCTCCCCAGCAGCTGGGACCACAGGCACATGTCACCACGCCTGATTAATTTTTGTATTTTTTGTAGAGACAGAATTTCTCCATGCTGCCCAGGCTGGTCTTGAATTTCTAGGCTCAAGTGATCATCCCACCTCAGCCTCCCAAAGTGTTGGGATCATAGGCATGAGCACTGTGCCCAGCCCAGAGTATTTTAAATACACATTTAAAGGTAGATGTAAATTTCAGGGCTGGGATTTATAAACATCTTCAACCCAATAAAGTACCATATTGAAAATCAGGCTTCTCCTCTGACACTCTATCTCCTGACGTTGCTCATTAAATAAGAACATCTATGAAGACTAGTCTCCCTTCCTGACAGCTTTTGTATCAGTCTTCCCCTTCCATTAACTCGTTAAAAGAAGCCCTTATTTCAGGAGAGGGACTGCCAGTCCCTTGGCCATCTGCTGGAAATGACAGATCAAGGAGGTCCCTTAAGTGATGCCATTCATAGAGAACCTCCTTGATGTACATGATTATTTGAATGTTATTAATAAAAGAAATAAAAAGTGTACTTTATCCTGAACATCACAGTTATCAGTCTTTTCATGAATCTATGAAGTCAACTATCCTCTTGTTTTCCTCATCTGTTAAGTAGATCATAAAAAAAAAGTAGTAAATTCACATTGATAAGTAAAGACCTACTTTTTGTTTTTCAGAACCACATTTCTCCTATGACCTTTGCTGTTGCTCCGTCCTAATAAAATTGAGGCCCAGGTGGGTGAGCCCAAATCCTTTGCCTTGGAGTACATAGCAGGTCACTAACATTCTTAGAATCAAGCCATGTTAGAGCTTCAAGGAACATTTTAGCATTGAATTCAGTGGTTCTTCAATTTCCCTTTGAGAATCTGTTGACAGTTAGTTGCCCATTCCCCCAGGAAGATGCATATTGTAGGCAGAATGATAGCCCTCCAAAGATGTCTACACCCTAATGCCCCAAATCTGTGAAATGTTATATTACATAGCAAAGGGTAGTTCAGATTGCAGACAAAATTGAGGTTTCTTATCAACTGACCTTAAAATAGGGAGATCATCTTGAATCATCTACATAGATTCAATGTAATCACAAGGGTCCTTAAATGTGCAAGAGGGAAGCAGAAGAGTCAGAGTGATATGAGGTGAGAAAGACTTGATGGGCCATTGCTGGCTTTGAAGATGAAAGGGGCCCATGAGCCAAGGAATGTGGGCAGCCTCTAGAAGCTGGAGAACACAAGGAAACAGACTCCCCCTAGGGCCTTCAGAAAGGAACCAGCCCTTGCCAACACCCTGATTTTAGCCTAGTAAGACCCATTTCAGACTTCTGATAAATCTGTGTTAAGTCACTAAGCTCATGGTAATTTGTCATAGCAGCAATGGGAAACTAACACAATGCATAACCATGTCTACATATCCAACTTTGTATACAATTCCAGGGAGGATTGACCCCAGGGTAAGGGCTTCATGATGTGTTCCAAAATCTCATCTGATGGATGTCAGTAGAACCCAAACCCCTTGACTTCTGATCACCAAAGCTCTTTGTATATAAAAGAAAAAATATTCACCTTCTTACAGCCAAGTTCAGAGTTAAAATGGGCTATCGTTAGATGCTCTTCTCTAATAAAAATAAAGACTTTGACTTCAAGTTGGACCCAAAACATTTTTAATGAAACTAAAATAAGAAAAAGAGGTTTAATCCAGAC
The DNA here is from genome assembly GCF_037993035.2 of Macaca fascicularis. Lineage (NCBI taxonomy): Eukaryota > Metazoa > Chordata > Mammalia > Primates > Cercopithecidae > Macaca > Macaca fascicularis. The sequence goes on from NC_088395.1 coordinate 12,354,301, forward strand.
TTCTAATTGATCATGCTGAAGTTGGAGAGGAAACACTTAAAAAATTCTGAACAGAGCCCACATTAATGCAGATCTCTGAGATATGTCTGGGTCTGTGAGGACACAGGAGGCAGTCATCTATCCAGGGAAATTTATGTTTATACCATACCACATCCTCAGCTGCTTAAGGCTTGCAGGCTCCATTTGTGAAACAAGAAATCTGCCAGTCTTTTCTTTCAAGACAGTACCCTCAGGCACTCTTCTGTGACAATTCAAGCAAGAAAAACAAATCTTTTCTCAGGGTTGCAGAAGGCAGGCTAATAGTAATGGTAAGATAAAGTGGATGTTATTGCTCAGAGGGCACCTTCCTGACGGGATCCTGGGGTACTTGGATGGGGCTCTTTCCATACCCCATGGTAATCCACTGCTATGAGTGTCATTAAAGGCTTAGAAATTATCTTTAGCACATTGTTTATAAACAAAAAAGGAAACAGAGATCATTGAGGGTAGAGTATTCACCTTTTTTTATCCATTTTCTGTCTGCAATAGGGAAAGGTGTAGGAGTAGATATTCACTCTGAGGACAGTTTAATGAACTGCACTGGTCACCTGGACTGGCCAGAGGTCTTGGAGCGATCAGGAATGCCAGAATTCCATGATAGTTGTCAAATTAAGGCTCTGATTGCTGTTACACTGCAAATTCATGGACCTGAATTCTAAGGCCCTTGAGAAAAAGAATTATGTCTTTTTCATCATCCCACAGAAGCAAAAGCCTCATATATAGTGGGGGCTCAGTAAATGTTTAGTTACTGAGGAGAGATGATACTTTAGTTTTAATCTACAGCTGTTTATTAATTCCAACCATTGCGTTAGGTGCTCTGGATTTCTAAAATAAATCACCAAAAGAACCTTCCCTCCTGGAGAAGGCTACAGTCCAGTAGACAAGAGAAGATCCTTATGCGGGCAATGATAATTGATCAAAATATGATACATGCAATGGAAGAAGTAGGAAGAAAGTGAGGGGGGATTATGGAGTGGGGAGATGCTATTTCTAGAGTGAGGCTTAGGAAGGCTTTTGGGCAGAGGCTTCATTTGAATTGGGTGTGGGTAGTCTGTAGGATTTTTTGAGATAAAGATGATGGAAGAGATATGCCTCAAGAAGAGGGCAGTGTGGGCAAAGAGATGAGTGTGTGTGGGGAGGCTGAAGCCAGCAAGCTTGGCTAAATCTAAGGTGATAGGAAGGGCGAGGAAGAGTGGGTTATTAGTCATGTAAACCCAGTGCAACCTAAGAGAGTAACTAGGAGGGGAGCAAGGGCTTAGGACAAGAGGCCATAACTGATAAGCAATGGAGGAAGGCACCCAAGAAGGCAGGGCTTGAAAGCTGGGGAACCAAAAGAAATGTGCCTGAACATAAGTTAGTCCTGGGATGGCTGGCAAGCTGGAGTAGATGCAAGAGTTTCAGGGTCATTGAAAAGAAAGTTCTACATCTGTCCACTTTAGAGGCTGCATGCAACACTCACATGCCTACTTGTTGGGGTATTATTGGGGTCTTAGTCAACTTGGGCTGCCATAACAAAATACCATCGATTGGGTGGCTTAAACAATAGACATTTTCTCACAGTTCTGGAGGCTAGCAGTCCGTGATTAGTGTGCCAGCACGGTCAGTTCTAGGTGAAGGCCCGCTTTTGGGTTTGCAGATAGCTGCCTTCTTGCTCTGTCCTCTTGGTAGACGAGACAGCAAGCTCTCTGGTGTCTCCTCTTATAAGGGCACTAATCTCATCATGAGGGCCTTACCCTCTTGACCTCATCTAAACCTTATTATGGCCCAAAGGCCCCATCTCCAAATATCATATTTGGAGTTAGGGCTTCAACATAGGAATTGTAGGGGCCACAATTCAGTCCACAGCACTGGGTCAGAGGATTATGCCTGGGAGGTCCCAATCTAGCTGCAGTGGCAGCAGAGAGTAGGACTGCTCACTGTTTAGTGTTGCCAGTAAGATCAGATTGCAGTGAGATCTTTCCAGGATGTGCCTTGGTGACTAGTTTTATGTTTTTTATCCACTGTCTACAGTGGGTGATTATCAGCTCTAAGTTGGGGCACAGCTTTTTGAGGTGATCATGATATTGAACTGACAGACTCACATAAAACCCTAAATGGATGTAAATATATAGAAAATCTGTGTCTATTGTATAATTATAAATGTCCACACCTAACTTGTATTCTGAGATATACATACATACTGTATAGTGTGTTTGTGTTTGTTAGTTTTTGAACCTTTTTTTATTATCTATACCACCAGCAAAAGAAGCCTTTTTAAGTATTTTCTACTAACTGCACTCCCTAACATTTTAATATCACAAATATACTGCATACTGTAGGTATGTCTGTGCTTTACATATAGAAATAAAATTTTTGCCCCTCCAAAAAACAATTTTCATCCTTATTGAAGCAATACTGTCCCTATTGAGAATGCATGATATATATGTATATCTGGGTCTATGTATGCATGTGTGTGTCACCTTACTGCACAAAAGAGTTTAGGATGCCAAATTAGATTTTATGCATTCACAATGGAAAATGTAACTTTCCAAAGGAATGACTATTCCTGTCTTCTATCCAGGTATCAGGAAAGTTGAAGTAGTAGACGGGGAAAAAAAAAGAAACTGCTTAAAGAACATTGAGTCAAAAGAAAATAAATTGGATAGTCATGGAGAACATTTCATCCAAGGTATAGAAATGCCTGGAATAACTACCACCCTAACACTAAAACCTGACTTCAGTGAAAAAATATATCTAGCTCTGTAATAGATAAAATGTTGCTGTTTGATAGCATTAAATGAATTATCAAAATCTGTTTTTTCTGTTCTACTTTTTCTAGACACCCTTCAGACTACTCTCCCAATTTTATAATACAACTATTGTCTAAGACTTCTTACAATTCAACTGAGTAGCTTATAGCCCTTGAGAACATCTTAGTTTTCTTAATTGGATTAGACTGCAGACTCTAGCCTCATCATCAGGGACACATTTCAAAGCCATCTACTAAGGAGAGTTACTTCAGTAGATCCATTATGTATTGTTTTGAGTAATTTCAGCTTCTGGGACAATCTCTTTCTGACCTTGTCTCTAAATCCTTGTGGTCCCCCAGTGGAGCCCATGTGCAGGGATCATGAGTCAGGGACTAGACTGGGCATGCTCTGTTCAGCTTGCTAGCAGATGTTTAGCTTTCTATCTCCATTGTAATGTAATAATACTTTTCGTTTTTTAATCCTTAGTTTTTTTAGACAAAAATCAATTTCTTGATTCATCAGAAGCTGATTATTGAGTTACTACCTTTTCTGAATTCTTCCTGGACAGAAAGTTGAATCCAGTTTGCTTCATGACTGCTTTATTACAGTCCAAAGATATTGCCAATAAACAAAAGAAAACTGAAAAGACTTTGTCACAGCTTCAGAAAATGATGAGGTTGAAAGGAAAGGAGATGTTAAAACTAAGGGATAAAATGTCTTTGGAAAATAAAACTTTACTCTATTAGAAGGAAAGCTATTGGAATAGGTTAAAAGTTCAGATTACAGATTTGTTTAAAAATAAAAATGAATTTCCACTTCGAGTATGGCCAAAGAAGCTCCTACCAGACTGATCTTGCATAAAGCAACTATAAACTCTGGACAAAATAAAAAATATTTAAATACCACAAGGCATTGAAAAATGAACAAAAGCAGTTAGATTCAAGAGGGGAGTTGACACTTGGAAGAAAGCAGTGACAAGAGGTAAGTTTTTATGGCTTTTAGTCTAAGGCATGTCACAGTTGGCCCCATGTCCAGTGGCTAAAACTCTAATAGAAAACCTATAGTTTTTCTGGCCCGAAGAACAAGGGGGCAGAGTTTGGGGCAACCAGTCCTGCTGGAAAATAGAGAAATCCCAGTAACGAGAAAGCCAAAGAAGATGTACCTTTCATTTTCTGTACAGTAGTCTCCCCTTATCTGCAACACGCTAACATCCCCCAGTTGATGCCTGAAACCACAGATAGTACTGAAACCCTATATATTCAATGTTTTTCCTGTACCCATGATAAAGTTTAATTTAAAAATTAGGCACAGGAAGATTAACAATAACTAATAATGAATAGACCATTTATAACCACATACTATAATAAAATTATGTGAATGTGGTGTCTTTCTCGCTCTGAAAATGACTCACCCTTCTTGTGATGATGTGAGATGATAAAATGCCTACGTGGCATTTTACCTCACCTCAAGGTGAATTGAGGTAAGTGATATAGACATTGTGACATAGCTTTAGGCTACTATTGATCTCCTTATGCTACATCAAAAGTAGGATCACCTGCTTCTGATGCTCCTGGATTATTGAGCCATAACACCATTGACCATAGGATGTCAGGAGCAGACAATGTCAATGACTAATGGGGGTGTAGTATATATAGTGTGAATACACTGGAAAAAGGGATGATTCACTTATTGGGAGGGACAGAGCGGGATGACACAGGATTTCATTAGGCTACTTAGAATGGTGTACAGGTTAAAACCTATGCATAGTTCATTTCTGGAATTTTACATTTAATATTTTTGGGCTGCAGTTCACCACAGATAACTGAAACTGTGGAAAGCAAAACTGCAAGTAAGCGTGGACTACTGTATAAACTCTGCTCAAATCTCCAGCTAACTCCTGAACCACACATGTGCAAGCAAGCTAGAGGCAGTCTAGCTAAAGGTAAGAAAACCAAACTGAAATTTTAGCTAATGCCTAAAAGACAGTATGCAGTTTGAGTCCAACCAAGTTAGATGATTAAAATTCTGTTAGGTTTCTCTGAAACTCCACAATATAACAGCACAACGTCCAGGATATAATCCAAAATCACTTGGCATATAAAGAAACAGAAAAATGACACTAACCATTCTCAAGAGAAATCAATAGAGACCAGGTGCAGATAAGCATAACCATCCTCAATGACCTAAAAGAAAATATATGTGTAATAAATGAAAAGATAAGCAATCTCAGTAGAGAGCTAGAAATTATTTTTCAAATTGAGATTTTAGAACTGAAAAATATATCTGAAAAGTATAACATAATTACTTTAAGATTCATATAACAATATATACTAGTGCTTGAAAAATAGTCAAGAAGAAACTTTGCTTAATGACCAAGAATCATTTATAATCTGTTTATTAATTTTAAGCAAATAAATTCTACCTGAGTGGTATCCAGTAGGTACTTGAAGAGTGTTTGAATAAATAAAATGTCTTACCAGGCCCCGTGAAGCCTGTCTCTCTGTCCTCATATCCTGCTACTCTCCCTTGGCTCGTCCTCCTCCTGCCCACTGCCTGCTTGTGATTCCTTGAACATGCCAGGCACCCTGCAGCCTGAGTCCTTTGCATTTGCAGTTCCCTCTGCCAAGAATGCCCTTCTCTCAGGTATCCATGATTCACTCCCTCTCCTCCTTCAGATTCTTGCTCAAATGCCATTTTCTCATGAGGCCTTTCCTGCCTCCACCTCCCACCCTGCCATCTGACACTTCTTTATTAATTTCCTATGTTATTTTCCTCCATACTTCTTATTAGCCTCCGACTTGGTGTATATTTGATCTCCATATTTTATGTCTCACTAGAATGTAAGTTCCCATGAGCGCAGGGATGTGTGTATGCTTGTCTGCTGTCTCTGCCGTGCTTAGAACAATGCCTGGCACATAATAGGTTATCAAAAATATTAAATGCATGCATGCAAGAATTAATGAATTATCTTCTTACATCTAATTATACAATGCTATAATCATGAATTGCAATGATTTCACTATATGCCCTTCACTCAGACATGCAGATATTAAAGTTGATCCCTGAAGATGGTTGCTTTCTCCTTGCATTGGTTCCTTTCTGAGACAGAAAATGTAAATAACAACAACTGCCTGATGAAAATAGTCTTCCAGTTTTCTTCAGTCCATCCATGTCACCAGCAAATTCATTTTCCAAGGCTTAAAAACTTTCATGGCTTCCCCTATTAAATTCAGAATGTGCTTCACATCCTATCTTCCAAAGCTCCATGATATCACCCTTGTCTCAGGTGGCATCTCCAGAGGCAGAACCTGAGATGAGGATTTCTGGCAGAGTGATTTATTAGGAAATTTCGCAGGCAAACTCCCCTATTGGAGGAGGGAGGTAGGACAGGGAAAGGAAGGAGACTGAGCAAGGGTGCAACATCCAGAAAATCCCATGAAGAGGACTTCTGCTCAGCCCTGAAGGGAAGCACTATGGACAATGAAGGTCACACTTCACAATGAAGGTCTCCATCTCTAAGGACAAGAAACTGGAGTCATTCCACCCCCTTATACTCCTACAGGCTCCTTTCTTTTCATTGTAAATTTTTTCCAGCTCTCTGTGCACACAGGCAAAGCAGCCCAGTGCTGTCAGCCAACCAAAAGATACAGGTGCTGGCTGTTGGGAGTGAAAGCCCCAGAAGGCAGCATGTAGTGAAACAATAAAGGGATTCTGGGAATACGGGCGTGCACAAAACACTGACAGCATCTGCTGCCTTTTTAACTGGATTCTTACTACCTTCCGGTTGCAAAAGTAACTCCGTGCTCTTCCTTCTATGCCTTTGCTTGCAACTCGCCTGCCTTCCCTCTCCCACCATCCAACTAATCCTTTAAGATTGATTTCCTATGTTCCCTCCTCAATCAAGCTTTTCTTGGATTCCAGAACCCTGTGGCACCCTCATTTCTCTGAATCTTCATTATGTCTTTGACCCTGGGATCTGCCACCACCTCTATTACTAATCTGCTATTTGTCACTATGTTCTATATGCTCATCTGTGAAGAGTTTACATTCTGACTACTCAAATCCCTTCCAGGGCAAGAATTCTCCAATTCCATGACTTACAATATTCTAAAGTGTATTAAAATCATGAATACATTTATCAACCCTCACCAAATTGTAAACTTCTCAAGGATAAGAATATTTTGCCTGTGGGGGGAAAGGGATGAGAGCCCCGGGCCGGCTGAGACGCCCGGGCCGGGGCAGCCTCGCCAGTACTGGGCACACTCACCGAACATGGCTTCCAGCAGCCGCGTCTGGACCTGGAACACTTCTGGATCTTTCAGGTCTTCCGGAACTTTCACCCACAGCGGGATATTTCTACGTGCCGGGAGCGTTGCCATCTTATGACCCTCATAATCAAAACCACGCTCCAGCGCAAGCCAGGCCTAACCGCGCCGGCCGAGCCTCAGCGCTGGTAAAGCCTCGCACCTGGCGGCCCCGCCCCCGGCCAGGCTCCGCCCCCAGCCCTGTCCGGGACCCTGAGCCGCTCCCCGACGCCCTGGCGGCGGTCCGGCAGGTTGCCATCTCTTCCGCTTCCCGCGACCTCGTGAGAGCCTCACCCGGGCCCAGCTGTCTCCAAGTTAACTAGGGTTTCCACCTGCATTTACCTGTGTCTTTCGCACCAGAATCCCCTGGGCTTGGGAATGGCTGGGGGCAGGGCGCTGTTGACTCTTCCCCTAGGGAACAACTGGTGGGGCCTGAACCTCAGAAAGTGGGCGTCCAGGCTTGAGGGTGCCAGGACCACCCAGAAGCTGCCAAATCGAGTTCCTGCCTCACACGTTCCAAAGGAGGGTCTGTATCCCCTCGGCCCTAAGGAGCAGGACCCGCGGCTCCGCTTTGCTGGCGACCCGGGCAACGTCCTGGGAACTCTGGAGGAATTCCTGCCATTGAACAAAGAGGAAACCGAAGTTCGGAAATTGATTATCTTACATGAAGGGATTAGCGTTCCTCGAAGCCCCTTGAACCTACCCGGATTTTAAAGCTCACCTGTGCCCTGCTTGGGCACTCGGGCCAAAACCGGTCCAGCCTTCTGGCTCGTCTCTAAATAAATTTGGTTTACTCGTTTTTTAAACATAGTGTTTAGAGCGATGCACTGGATTCACTAGATGAGAGTGTGATTTCACTGTTTTATGGCTTTACAAATGGTGATGAAGCTGGCATTTTCAGTCCTGGTAACATCTAATATCTCCTCAGCTGTCCATTATTGACGGCTTCTTAAGGCAGACTTCTTCACACATACAAAACAACTATGGGTTCTATTGCAATCACCAGTGTAGTTAATTTAGAAAACGACCATCAATAGCTAAAACTATCAGATGAAGACTGTTGAGGAACTAGATAGTCACAAGGTTTAGAAGCCCTAGGCCACAGATTATGACTTACAAAGGAGAATAAAAAAGTCCCTTTACAGTAGAGACTTGGAAGAAGCCACCTTAACCCAAGTTAGGTCCCACCAACAATGGGACAAATGGACTTCTGTTTTGTCAATATCTGAAAACAAAAAGTCAGAGGACTGTTTAATTAATTGACTAAAGAGACACTAAATGCTGTGTGCATGGTTCAAATAATTCTGAATCAAAGGTGAGGGGTTTCATTTCAGGAAAATGAAGGAAATTTTAGTATGCCCTATACTGCAAAGTAGTATTAGAAACTTCTAGAGTGGGATAAGTGTACTACTATTATGTAAGATAAGGTCATTATTCTCAGGAGAAACATTCTAAAGTATGTAGAGTGAATTGGGTTTCTTTGTTTTCATTTTTATTTTTAATTTAATTCTTTTTGAGACAGAGTCTCGCTCTGTTGCTCAGGTTGGAGTGCAGTGGCACTGTCTCTGTTCACTGCAACTTCTGCCTGCCAAGTTAAGTGGTTCTGCTTCAGCTTCCCCAGTAGCTGGGATTACGGTGCCAGCCATCATATCCAGCTAATTTTAGTAGACACGGGGTTTCACCATATTGACCAGGCTGATCTTGAACTCCTGACCTCAAGTGATCTGCCCATCTCGGCCTCCCAAAGTGCTGGGATTACAGGAGTCAGCACCGCGCCTGGCCAAATAATCAATTTTTTTTTTTTTTTTTTTTTTTTTTTTGAGGCGGTGTCTTGCTTTGTCATCCAGGCTGGAGTGCAGGGCATGATCTCAGCTCACTGCAATCTCCGCCTCCCAGGTTCAAGCAATTCTCCTGCCTCAGCCTCATGAGTAGCTGGGATTACAGGCCCCTGCCACCACACCCGGCTAATTTTTGTATTTTTAGTAGAGATGGTGTTTCGCCATGTTGGCCAGGCTGATCTTGAACTCCTGACCTCCTGATCTGCCTGCCTCCCAAAGTGCTGGGATTACAGGCATGAGCCACCGTGCCTGACCATAATCAATTTTCAATTTCCCATCTCCCATTCCACCTGCAGCCCAAGCTCCATTTTTCCTGTCACCCAGACTCTTACGAAAAATAACCCTCGCTTCTACTTCTGTATACCTTACTTATTCCTAAACACATCATTCCATGGTACCTTCCTTTGCATTTCAACAAAAGTCACTGTGGATTGCTCTGTCCAATACAGAAATCACTAGTCACATGAGGACTGGAAATGTGTCTATTCTGATTTGAGATGTGCTGTAAGTGTAAACTACATGTAAGATTTTGATGATATTAGTACCACAAAATTAAATATTATTAACAATTTTAGATTGATTATATGTTTTCAAAAAAGAATAGTATTTTGTTCTCTGAACTACAGCTATGTCTGCTTAAAATTGGGAATAATATCTCTAAATCTATTTCATGAAATAAGGAATAATATATGTATAGTGTCTGATACATAGAAGACTCTCGAAATAGATTGAAATATTGGCATATCTTTGTACTTCAGGAAGAGCCTATTCAGAGCTTATTCGGCCTTGTACATTAGAAGTGTTCAAGGAATATGCATTGTGGAAATAGAAACTAAAGGCCAGATGCTAGTTAGTAGCAAAGCCAAGCCTCTTCACACTGCATGCTGTGACCTTTCTACTCCTCCATGTTGCCAAAACCAAGAGTTGATTAAATAGTGGACTGCTGGATTTGGCCAAATACTAAAAGAGCTAAAATGCACATGGAAGTTATGTCCAATCACTTAGGACCTCCACCAACTACCTGGTTCCAAGACAGTCAACTTTTAGTCTCAGCCACTCCTAAAGCTTGTTCTTTGCTGTCCTTAAATACATGAAGTATGGATCTAATGCCAAGAAGATAGTACCCAGTGGTTCTCAAAAAAAGTGGCAGCTTTAATATCTGATGTTTGCATCTTGCTGTTATTATTTATTGCAGAGTTTAACATTCATCATGGTTGGTTGCCCACTGCAAGGTTTGATCTGGATCAGTGACTGATCATTCGTAATTTAGCTATTGAAATTATTAAGCGGACCATGCAGACATAAGCTTTAGCTGTCACTTGTTTGCTCATTGATACACAAAAGTGTGGAGACCAGAAGTTAATTCTACAGCAATGATTCTCCTGCTCAGAATCACAAACAGAATTTATTATACCCAGAACCTGCCCAAAACGTTATTATAAAAGCTTCCTCAAGCAGGTGGGATTAATTAGATCTTCCTTTCTCTCAGACTCTTCCTTTATACTCTTCCTTCTCCTTCCTTTTCCCACTCCTATCCTTGGAAAAGATCATGTGAATAATGGTACAGGAAATTCGATAATTGTACTTTGCAAGGGAGCTTTCGTTTCTTTTAAGGATTATCCTTACTCCCAGGCAATGCTCCCAAGAGGCATAGAAGAAAATGAGGGAGATTCAGGGAGAAAATTAGCCCCTCAAAGGGAAATATTTTAATGCTTTTTTTTTTTTTTTTTTTTTTTTTTGATACGGAATCTCGCTCTGTCACCCAGGTTGGAGTGCAGTAGCACAATCTCGGCTCACTGCAACCTCTGCCTCGTGGGTTCAAGCGATTATCCTGCCTCAGCCTCCCAAGAGGTTGGGACTACAAGTGTGCACCACCACGCCTCTCTAATTTTTGTATTTTTAATAGAGACGGGGTTTCACCATATTGGCCAGGCTGGTCTCGAACTCCTGACCTCATAATCCACCCACCTAGGCCTCCCAAAGTGCTGGGATTACAGGCATGAGCCACCGCACCTAGCCTTTAATGCATTTTTTATTGTGGTAAAATATACATAACCTAAAATTTACTGCTAGTTACATTTAATACATTCATAATGTTTTGCAGCCATCATCACTATCTAGTTCCAGAACATTTTCATTACCCCAAAATGAAACTTTATAATCATTAAGCATTTATTTCCCATCCCCCCCTCTTCCCACCCCTGCCAACCACTAATCTGCTGTCTCCATGGATTTGCCTCTTCTGGGTGTTTCATATAAATGGAATCCTATAAGATGTGGCCTTTTGTATCTGGCTTCTTTCACTTAATAACATATTTTCAAGGGTCATTCATGTTGTAGTATGTTATCAGTACTTCATTCCTTTTTATGGCTGAATAATATTCCATTATGAGAGTGTGTGTGTGTGTATGTGTGTGTGTGTCTCACTGTTTGTTCATCCATTTATCCATTAATAGATACTTGGGTTGTTTCTACCTCTTAGTTCTCATGAATAGTGTTGCTGTAAACATTCATGTACAATTTTTTGTTTAAACACCTGTTTTAAATTATTTTGGGTACATACAGTACCTAGGAGTGGAATTGCTGGGTCATATAGTATCTCTCTATGTTTAACTTATTGAGGAATTGCCAAATTTAACACATTTTTAAAAACCATTCTGGCCTGGTGTGTAGAATTCTTATGTCTATAATTTGAGTTCAATGGTGCATAAAAGATAGTAATTAAGATAATTGGTTTTTTGTATGTTTGTTTATTTGTTTTTGAGACGGAGTCTTGCTCTGTCTCCCAGGCTGGAATGCAGTGACACGATCTTAGCTCACTGCAACTTCCACTCCTGGGTTCAAACGATTCTCCTGCCTCAGCCTCCCGAGTAGCTGGGATTACAGGGGTGTGTCACCATGCCCGGCTAATGTTTTTTGTGCTTTTAGTAGAGATGGGGTTTCACCATGTTGGCCAGGCTGGTTTCGAACCCTGACCTCCAGTGATCTACCCGCCTTGGCCTCCCAAAGTGCTGGGATTACAGGCGTGAGCCACCACGCCCGGCCTGAGAATTATTAAATAATGAAGGAATCTTCATGAAGTGCAAAATGGCAGGGTCCAGGATTTCCTCCCTTTGGGTATAAGGTAAGAATCTAGCAAATACCACATAATACACATCATGATGCTGTTACTGATCAGGATGGCTGGTCCATGTCTGTGAAGATCTGAATTGAAAATGAAAGTTTTTTATGTTCACTATGTAAATCGATAAAGGTGACACTATGACAAGAATCTTAAGAGTGGGATATATAAAATGTTTTGGAGTATTTTACAACTGTATCATAGGTTTGAGCATAGCAACAGAAACAATGAGCCTTTCCAACTATATTTCACATTTCAATTTGCTTTCTTTTCCACCTAGAAATAATCCAAATGATTTTGCATGATATAGACAAGCCAATATATTTCCAATTCACTGTATCCCTTTTGTGATGAAATCTCCCACCCCACAAGGAATGTCAATTTGCTTAAAACATCAGTTGCTTATCAGTGTATTCCAAATGCCTCTTAATTTAAAATTCTTTTTCTGCCTGTTTCAAATGTGTATGTATATAGACACATGCACACACATACATTTTCTTTTTTTTCCAGTGAAATAAATAGAAAACCGAACACATACATACATTTTAAAGGAGAATCATATGACACTTTTAAAACATCCTGACACCAATTCTCTTATGAATTCTGTAAGAATATTTGGGAATCGCTATTTATCTTCAGTTTCTATAGAATAAAGGGTTTCCTAAGTCGATATTATGCAAATATTTGGCTGAAGACACATTGAAATAATTCAGATGACTTTCTGAATATTGTCAGATTACTTTAATAATATAAACACAGGCATTTTAGTGTCACTAATATTTGATAGGTTTGAGTCTTAGAACCTTTGAAAACAATTTTATTCAATTTGTTTTAAATTAGGCTAATACTGAGCTTGATTTTTTTCCCTTAGGCCAAATCCAGGTGGCTCACTTGTGGCTTCTATTGTCTAATGATAATATTCAAGAAAGTGGAAATACCATTATCTGAGGATCAAGCTACTGTTCATTCAATCACTTACTAATAAATTCTCAGAATTCAAGGAAAATGCTATGGAGAGAGAAACTACTCACAAGTGGGAACAATCTCAGATTTTTATATATCCAAAACTGAATACAGAAAGCGTTGCATTCTATTTAGCAATAATAGTCACAAACAGAAAAGGTTTATCTTTTCATGTGGCATAGGTAAGATTAAAAATATTAGCAATTATATTATTATCTATAAACACCTAAATTTGATATCTACAGAGGACAAGTGCTTAAACTCTGTCTATCCAACCTCCATTTTCATCCACTTTCAACATATTAAACACATTCTGAGACATGCCTATGAAAAGTGAATTGTGGCCTTTCCATGCTTAATTTGCTCCTTAATTGTGCATGATTTTATAATGCCCATAAAATAATACTTATAGGCATAACACTCCAAGTCAGCCTTTTTCAGAAAAGGAGAGCTTGATTTATTTCCAGATGTTTCTACTGAACATTTTCTTTTTTCTTTCCCTCACCCTCCATTCCCACTTCATTGTTGTGATTAACAGTGCAAAGCTCCATAGCAGAAATTCATCAACTGATTCCTTCCACCTACCAAATCCACATTTTCAGGTCTCAATTTGAGACATAATGAAAGTCTACTTTGCATAATTATCATATGAGACTATCTATAATTAAATGATGAAATGTGGTTATGCTCCAGTGTGTAGACGAGGCTTTATATGAACTGAAACTGCAAAGGTTTATTTCTCTGCTTTAACTTTCATCTGGTGTTTGTGGAAGAAAAACAAAAACAAGCGATTTATTTCCAAAGGAGTTTAGGTCCCCAGTGGACACCTTCTTTTTTAAAATTTCAAGAGAGAAGGTGATTTCTTGAATTGGAGAATAACTGGAGACTTTAATATGATTCCTCCTCAGTGTCAATAAATATTGCTCACAAGCTTTAAAAAATGCTAATTATCAACATTGCATTTTGAGTTTTGCCTTAAAACATTTTCAAAAGATTTTAGGATAGCTTTTAAATACCTGTACAAAAACCCTTCTTATTCATCATGCAAATTTAACGCTTGAAAAAAAGCCTTTCAAAAGTTTCTCACCTTCATTCATAGTCTTGATTGATTGCCTTTCCATTTCTTCTAACTAGACAAAGTAAAGTTGACTATACCAAGTTTAATATGAAAACAATGATTCTAAAATTTATTCAAGGTGGGGAATAGCATCTCTGAGATTCTTTGTGACACCCTATGAAGTATTGTTGAATTGAACCTTAAAAATTAAATAAGTAAGCTTGTCTAAATTATATCCTTATTTACTAAGTATTCTTTGCACAATTATATGTCATACACTGTCAGAGACTGAAAATAAAGAGATGAATATTAAACAACCTTCAAGGAGTTCAGAATCTACGAGTATTCCATTCTAAAAGTGCCAAGGCTGCCTCTATCAGTGATTCACCAGGACAAATACTGGAGTAAAGCTCCAATTTAGGTGCATTTCATCCACTGGCCTTTCCCACCCTAAATGTTGGGAAAAGACCACCAACATGAAGCACTTGTGCTCTTGACATGACTCTGAAAAGAGAGAAGATTCCTCCTAAAAGTCAAATGAAGAAGGAAGTTTAAGCATTAACCTTTAATATTTCCCTAATGATACTTTGGAAAATCATGCTCTATCATTTTTATAAATGTGATGATTTCGCATATACAGTTGACCCTTGAACAGTGCAGGGGTTTGGAGGGCTGACCCCCAAAACAGTCAAATATTTGTATATAACTTTTGACTTCCTCCAAAACTTAAATACTAATAACCTACTGTTGACCAGAAGCCTTAGCAATAACAGAAACAGTTGATTAGCACAAATTTTGTTTATGATATATATTATATACTGTGTTCTTACAATAAAGTTAGCTAGAGAAGAGAAAATGTTATTAAGAACATTGTAAGGAAGAGAAAATATATTTACTCTTAATTAAATGGAAATGAGTCACCATAGAGTTCTTCATCCTCATCATCTTCATGCTGAGCAGGCTGAGGAGGAGGAAGAAGAGGAGGGGTTGGCTTTGCTTTTCAGGAGTGGCAGAGGTGGAAGAAAATCCATGTATATGTGGACCTATGCAGTTCAAACTCATGCTGTTCAAGAGTCAATTGTATATCTACATCTGGGGTAAGCAAACTATGGCTCACAGGCCAAATCTGGCCCTCTGCCTGTTTTTATAAATAAAGTTTTATGAGAACATCCACCATGCTCATTATTTATACATTATCTGTGTCTGCTTTTGTGCTACAATGGCAGAGTTAAGTCATTGTGATCAAGACCAGATGAACTGCAAAGTCTATCTGGGCCCTTTACAGAAGAAGTTTGCCAACCCTTGATCTAAATAACGTGCTTAATTTTGTATTTCTAGGCTTACCAATTTTAGGCCTTATCTACTGATTACTTACTCTGCAAAATAAGGGCTAGCTCAGCTGCACCGTACCCTACCTCTTTCTTGCACTTGTTGAGGCTCAGGACTTGATACTCCAAAGTATGGTGCCTTGATGTGCTAAGTACTTTGAACTAAAGAAGATTGGAAGGACCTCAGAAGCAAGGTCTTTCTGACTTTCTCCTGCCCTTCTGTGTCCTGCCTCTCTTTCTGCCCCAAAGAGAGTCATATAAACCAGATTTCTTCTTCTCCAAGACAGGTCATAGGAACCAGAACCCATCTCCCACAATGCAAGCCATAAAACCTAGAAAGGTCACTGTCTCTCTTCTCCCTTGAAGACCTTCATTTTGGAGGATTCCTGCCCCATACCCCAAAGGAAGGAAAGCTACAGAGAGAGGTCAAGAAGTATCTGGACAGAAAGGCCTTGCTGGGTTTTTCCCTTAGTCTATTACCATTAGATCATGCCCTTTTGTCTAATCACATTGCTACATGACTCTCTATTCTTCGTCGAACCTAAGCATAAAAATAGACAGTATTCCCTGGGTCTTTGGGTCTTCATTAATGAAGGTTCCCATGTAATGTAAAATGTTGACTAAATACATTTATGTTTTTCTCTTATTAACCTATCTTTGGTTATAGGAATGTCAGCCATGACCCTTATGATGGGTGAGGAAAGGTATCATTACCTTTCTGCCCCTACACACTTCTCTTTCTCCAGTGTAATTCTATAACTGCCAGTTAACTTCGTAATTTTAAATGATAAATTATACATTTCTTTCTTTTTCTTTCTACTATAAACAGCATGTCCTGATATTAGTAATTCCACTTAGTGAGTTGAAAATATAATTCTCGCACCCTTCTTGCTTACTTCTCCTTATCCTTTCTTTTTCCACCTTTTGTCTTCCATAGTTTGTCTTTAATAATACAATGGTTGAAAACATTCACAATTGTTCCATAACCATTACGGTGTCTTTTGTGCCTTATTTATAGGTTTATTTAAAATTTTTAAACTCACTGGAGGGTTTTTATTTTTAGTACTAAGGAAATATTATTCACCATATAGCTAATTATTGCTGGTTATATTGCCACTATTGAAAAGGGTTTTTTGTTATTTTTCTAGCAGTCTCTGACAGTTTTTCATTTTCTCCCTTGCATGTCCTGTGTTAAAAATGCTTTGCCTTTCTCAAAAATAGAGTCAAATCTCTGGAACCACCTTCTTTCCCAAGCACCTTTCTCCTCAATTCTTCCTCCCACTCTAACCTGGGTTGATGACTTCCTAGGCCTCGTTCAAGACTGGCATCCTTGACTTTGCTTCCTTCTCCTCCCGTGTTGGATCCATTGTTTCCTTAATCCCATGCCTTTCTATCTCTTGATTTTGTTAGAGCACATCTTCAGATCACTTGCTTTAAAAAGATGTGTGGGAAGTAAGCGTTCTAAATTTTTGTGTGTCTGGAAATGTCTTTATTCTGACCCCTCACTTAACCTAGAAATCTAGATTGAAAATGATTTTTCCACAGTAGCTTCAGGGTAAGCTACATTGCCTTTGGGTCTCCAGGTCCCACAGTCAAATAATGATCTATTCTCATTCATTTATCCTGAATGTACCTTTTCTCTCTACTGTTTTAAGGATAATTTATTTATCTTTGGTATATTAAACTTCCATTGTGATGCTTCCAGGTGTGAAGACATTTTTATTGTCAAGCTCTCAGGCTGTTTTCAGACCATTCAGATCAGGGACTTTTCAGATTCTTTTTAAAAAATAATTCCTTTCTCCTTATTGTTCTCTGTTTTCTATTTTAGAAATTCCTATCAATTGTGTTTTGGATCTTTTGAATTGATCACCTATAAATGTTTTCTTTTCTCTCATATTTCTGAGACTTTGTCTTTTTATTCAACTTTCTGGAAGATTTTTAAAAATTTTATCATTCAGGCTTTTTACTGAATTGAGTATGAAATTGTTTAATTTCTAAGAATATTCCCTCAGTCTTATGTTTCTATTTTTTTCCAGTGAAGTGCTGCAGTACACAACCTAAGGCACATGGCTCTATCCAGTTATCTTACACAATTTAGGCCTAGAAATGAGTTTGCTAAGACACATAATATATGCATTTTAATTTCAAAAACTTATGATAGCCCTTCAGAAACAGGTTGCACAAACTTATACTTCAAATTCTAGGGAAGGGAAATGATATATCAGAATTTTTACTTTGCATTTATTAATGAGAATGAGTGTCATTCAGAACTTTATTGGTCATTTGTATTATTTTTATCTATGTGCCTGGTCATGCACTTCATTTTTTTTAATTGAGTTGCCTTTTCTTTTTGAATTCTACAAGTTCTTTATTGTGTATATTATGTATTTGTCTGTTTCATATGTTGCAAATATTCCCTTCCAATGTGTCATTTGCCTTGTAACTTTGCTTATGCTTTTGATATTTTAAATTACTATGTGGTTGAACCTGTTTGTCTTTTCCTTTGTAGCTTCTGGGTTTCACATCATGCTTAGAAATGTCCTTCCTACTCCTAGACTCTAAAGGTATTCTTTAGTAGTATTTTCTTCTAGTGCTTTCATAGGTTAAATGTTTTACACCTAATACATATAGGAAACCTTGTGTATGGTATGTGTGCAAATCTAGCTTATTGACTTTCTATGTAGATACTGTATTTAGTTAACCCCATTTTAAACAATAGTTTATTCTTTCCCTGGGATTTGAATTGCCCTCATGCTTTAGTTTGTGACTATTTCTACTCCATTGCACTATTTATTAGTTTATTTTAGAGAATGTGTGTTCCATAATGTAATGGTTCAGTGGGGACTCCCTTCACTGATTCTGACTAACTGTCCAAAGTCCAGTTACTTTACTAATCTGTTCCTCAACTGTAAATGACTGTAAGAATAACACCCATCTCATAGGTTCGTTGTGAAAATGAATGTGGTAATACATATAAATAATTGAGAGTAGCTCTTGGCAAACTCAGGAAATGTTAGCAGCAGCTGCTACTGTTAAGGTAATGGTTCTTTTCTCCAGGGCCTAGCACAGTGCCTGATTAAACAAATCCAACTGAAAGGCTAGATAACATGAACGTCAATTATTGAAGAGAATTGAATGTCTTCCTTGTGAGGAAGACAGAAAGGCATAAAGAGCTATAATGCCCTTTTTTCAAAAGTGAAGATGGATGGGGCAAAATCTCCCAGAGTTTCATCCTGGGTCATTGATTTGTTTCCCCCATGGCTTGTGTGGCCCAGAGAATAAGTCAGACTAATAAAGGTTGAAAGTAGTTTTCAGCCTTTAAATGGAATTAAATGAATACTACTATGACAAGTTAATTAGATACCCATAAAATTGCTAAACATATGTCATTAAAAATGCCCATGCTCCAAATTTTGTTAAACATCAATTATGATCATAAGAAATCTGCATCTAGTAAAATGGATACTGCTGACACATGTTAATTATTCTGGAAAATAATTGAGCTCTTTAAAAATTTTACTATGCTATTAAGCATGTATGGCCTCTGAAAATTTGAGCTATTGTGAGCTTATCCAAATGAATCTAACAACATAAAATGAAGTAAAAATTTTCTTTGAGTTCTCTTAGTATGACAAAAGGCAAACTCAATTTAGATAAATTGAGCCTGGAAAATGAAATACTTTTAAGCAAACAGCATCAAAATTGATATCAGGGATGCCATTAAGCAAATAGCATCAAAATCATTGTGTTTCTTTAATTATTTTCATATTTTTATTTTGAAATGAATACAGGTAATGGGAAATTCATAATCTTGGAAGATAGTGATCATTTTACTCTCAGTGACTATTCTCTTCTCCCTGCTGAAATGGAAAACCTTCCCTGCTTGAATGGGTCTGAACAACTAAGTCCTCTGGTTTCCTCCCAGCCCACTTTCTCTTGAGGTTGACCTTGCTTATAAACACCTTTAGCTTCTAGCAGGAGTGCACTCTTGAAATCACAAGACTACCTCCAAGTGTCCAGGAAAGACCATTGACATGATCTGAAGATCCCTACCCCTGGATCCTACCCAGTAGCTCAGAAGTCGGGGTTGAGAATACAAACTTTAGCTTACTGCTACATAGTTTTCCAATGTGGTTATACCATTTATTCTCCAGGAACAGATTTTGATAAGGGTATTCAAAGTGTCCTGTAGCATCTCTAGAATTGAATTCACAGTAACTTACACTCATGTGGATAGCATACTGTTTACACTGATTATTATAATACCAAACAGAGCATATAATTCAGGGTATTTATTGTCTCTATTACTTGTCTTTTTAATTTATAATCACTGGTAAGTCTCAATCTAAGCTTCAGTGTTCCTTGGGAGCAATGCCTATCTGGGGTTGGTGGTAGGAGGGAAGGTTGAGAGCTACCAGCTCTGTTCAGCATCTCTATCAACCCATGGGTGTGACTTGATTATTATTGCCTCTGACACATTAGAGCATCATTAACATAAAAGTCATCTCTTAAACACATTAAACTGAACTCAATTAACAGAATTGATTACCAGCCTAACTGTAGGGATTTTGGAGCTTTAGGGAAACTGACAAACATCTTGCCCTTTCAGATACTACAATTACATTAACAAAGCACAGTCAATAAACATTTTGCCAGCTCTAAATTTATCGTCTTTAATGATGACAAAAATCTCTCTGGGTGGATGAACTGGCTGTTGATAAAAGACTAATTGTGGAAATGGTTTTCAGTAGTGGTATTGACAAATAGAACTGAGTCCTTGAAGGATAAATTTGACCATGAATTAATGGAACCTATCTTAGACATCAATTTGTACAAGCCCTAATAGATCTTTGATTTATTGCATCTCGTTTTCTGAAGTGGAAAGCATGACTGGAAAAATGTATTAGTCTAGACATATAAACCTCATGGTCCTTTGAACTGTAACCCTCAGGCATTTGCCAAAGTCCCATGTGATGCAATCATAAGGATGAAGCTCTCAGGGCAGCAATGCTGCTGGTGGGGTTGAGGGCAGGGAGGTGAGATTCAGTTCACATGTACAAGGCTCAGAACAAGAGAAACACAAGCAAAACCCAAAACAGAAAAGATGTGTAAAGTTGGACAGTCTAAGGAACCTGAATTATTTAGGTAAGGGCTAGAAATAACAATTTCAATGCAGAAAAGATCAAGAGATCGCGAGTTCTTAATTAAAACAACTGTTAACTCAAACCTTTGATTCTGTGATTTCCTTACCAGCCCCTTTTAACTTCCATCAGAAGTTTTTCGTTATCAAAGTGAGCCTTTATTATGTAATCACTTCTTAAAAATTCTTTATGTAAAGATTATAGAATTGTGAAATTTACAAAGTGTGGCCAATCAACTCTCCAAAAATATCTCTTTTGTCAAAATTAATTCGTGTTTGACATGTGTCTTAGATCACAATTTCTGTAACACATATTCTTGTAGTTTGTACTTACCAAAACCATGGGGTTCTTTTCACTTTCCAAGTATAAAACTATAATGTAAATTTTCAAAGAATACACACGGACTGGGAGGACATACAACAGCCTTTTAGGATGGGGAGGAGACCTGCTGTGTCTTCAATCCTCCTCCTCAACTACTGCCCTAAAATATGGATAGAATTCAATTTGATAGAGACAAACTCTCAGACCTAAAATGATGATTTTAACATGATCGATAAAGACTTTGCTCATTGTTATCAAGCCTTTTGTTCAAAAATGCGTTTTTCTCCAGGTAAGAAAACATATAAGTAATCAGTTAAGAAGAAAAAGTCTGCCCAGCCATGCAATAATTATGTTCTCTGTAAGCAATGGATATTGACACCTTAGAAAGGTTTGGGGTGGTTACATTTCCAATCTAACTTCATTTTTAGGTTTCTAAAAATGCCACTGAATATTTCTGAATGTGAGAGTGGGACTTTTCAAGGGCTGTGGTGAGCTTTGTGATATCAATGATTCTGTCCATCACGTTTGAATATGTAAAACACCTTTTGGGCTCACACCGGAAGTTAGAAACTCTCTGGATCATACAGAACAGAAATCCTTACATTTTTTTACTTTTGTAGTCCTGTCACTAAAATAAGTTTTGAACATGTACTGCCCAAAATGTGTATTAATGTATTCATAGTTTATATATATGTACTACTATTTAGGGAGGAGACCACCCCTCATATCATCTTATGCCCAATTTCTGCCTCCAAAGAAAGAAGTAAAAACCAAAAGGCAGAAATGAAATCCACAGATAGACAGCCGGGCGCTGCACCCTGGGCCTGGTAGTTAAAGATCGACCCCTGACCTAATCGGTTATGTTATCTATAGATTACAGACATTGTATAGAAATGCACTGTGAAAATCCCTATCTTGTTTTGTTCCCATCTAATTACCAGTGCATGCAGCCCCCAGTCACGTACCCCTTGCTTGCTCAATCAATCACAACCCTCTCACTCGCGCCACCTTAGAGTTGTGAGCCTTTAAAAGGGACAGGAATTCCTTACTCGGAGAGCTCCGCTCTTGAGACAAGAGTCTTGCCGATGCCCCGCAGCCAAATAAACCCCTTCCTTCTTTAACTCGGTGTCTGAGGAGTTTTGTCTGCCGCTCGTCCTGCTACACTATAAATAACATATTATGGAGAATATAAAATATACGTTAAGAAGATGTTAAAATGAGGTGTTGAAGGTAAAATATATATTTTAATCACTCTTAAATATTTTGCTATCACTGCTGCATTGAAAATCAGTATTTTAAATGATAAAGTGATCAAGGATGCTGATTTATTTTTGAACATCTTGGTTTAACATTTCGTTGAGTAAAAATGTGAAGGTCTGGTTGCATGTTCAGCTTATTTCTTTATTTGGTTTTAATCATTGTTATTGGAGGAAAAAAAGAACTGCAGAAACATATGAAGAGGCAAATGGACAAAGTAGGGCACCAACTTGCTTACTAGATCATGAAATACCATTTTTCAATCCCATCTATGCAAGAGATTTTGTTGACATTCGTCTGGAAAGTTTCCATCTTCTTTGATGTCTGTCAGCTGTTCTTACAAACCAAATGGAAGATACTGCCTTTTTATCACACTTAACAAGTGAGTTCACAATCCACTGAAATGCTTCATTTGGAAGATTTTTAAACAGGTTAGACAAATCCATTTTCAAGTTTTCAAAGACTGCAGTTTTTATCTATGCATATTTGCATAATTTTCAATAAAACAATCGCATAACTGTTGTTATGTCTAAACATCTGTTTCCCTACATTCAGACCACAATCCAAGTTTATTTTGACAAACTAAGTTGCTTTCACTCTTTGCTGTGTCTTCTTTACCCTGAAAAGACAAATCTTTTAGTTCATTGTCACCAGCTAACCAACAACCCCTTTGTCAGACAAAAGATTTTCATAGCCGCTCTACTTTATTTTAATCATTTTGTTTCAAAAACAACCACACTGTTGATATGCTAAAGTACTTCAATTACCCTGGAAGCCTCGTTTTGTTCTAGTCAAAGCTGCTACTCCATTGTTGTACATTTTGCTATATTTGGTGCCAGTATCATAGGATTCTAAGAATTGTCATTTCATAGTAAGTTCTGGTATCTTGTAGGGCTAGACAACCATAGCATTTTTCTTGTTTAGAGTGTTCTTTTATAGCATTATGTAAAATTTAGAATTCTCATTGTTGAATTTTTTTAAAAAGGACTATTGAAATATCTTTATTGGATGGCATTAAATTTGTAAATTAATTTGGAGAAAACTAAAATTATCACATTTAGTCTACCCATTAAAAAGAAGCCTCATTTATTTCAAAGCCTCCTAAAATTATCCAACAAGATTCTTCTAAACATTTTGTGATTTTAAATTTAATTGTTCTGGATTCTCTTGGCTTTTCAAGTACTATGTAAGTTTCCAAGCTTGACTAAACAGTTCTAAATTTTTAAATGCTCCTGACAATGTTGTGGGAATTGACTGACAGTGGCCTGTGGAATTGATTAGTGAAGGTTAAATTCTTCTGAACCCCAGTATGCATATTCATGAAGGCAAAAAGCGTGCAATTCACCATGTTATGTGAGCTGAAAATATATGATGTGCAGTTATGTGTGTTCATAGAAAATTTAACTTATTTCTAGTGAAGGGATTTGGTTTGGCTCTTTTGATCCCAAAGGACAGAGGCTTGCTCAAAAATGGGAGTTGAGTGCAAAAATATGTATATCATAAGAGAGATGGAATCCCATGGACATATGAGAATGAAAATGTAGAGTGGCTGAGCTGCCTAGCCTTAGGGGAAGCGGCAGCAGGAGGCAGTAGTTCCAGATGCAGAGAAGGTTTAGGGTCCTGATTAGAGAGGGTTCCTGGATCTTCTATCCTGACATTGCTCCACAGAGTGATCTCTCTCCAAGTTTAGTAACTTCTCTTCCAACTCCCGTCTTCATTCTGACAAAGATGGTTTCTTTTTTCTTGTGTAGCACATATAAATCTTATTCCTAAACTCACTTGTGTGATCGTATTACATTCCTGCTGGTTAGCAATTCAAATGTAATCATGTTGAATATTCACAATTTCTGGAAATTCTGGGAATCTTACACAGAGAAGAAATTTGACCAGGGCTTTATGGTTTCAACCCACATTACGTGCTCCTAAGATACCCTGATTCAAATCTGTGTGATTCCCTGAAGTTCACTGACTGCCGTTTCTTAGGCTCAGACCTAAGTCGTGGTGCCTTGCCAGGCATCCCACCAAGCTGTTTCTCCTGAAGTTGCTGCCGCCTCTCAGGGGTCTTCTACCCTTGCTTCCTGAACCAAGCTGCTCAGACTTTCAGGAAACAAAAGTAGGAAAGAGTTATAAGCAGTCAACTTTTGCTTTGAGCCCTGACAAATGCATCACCCCTAAGGCAAGAGTCTGCAAAAGACCTGTCTGCTTTATTAGACCTGGGAGTGGAAAAAACCCAATGAGAACAAAGCAAAAAATATATTTTCAATATATTATTTTACCACACACATTATCATCATTTTGACTCACTCGAAACCTATCATGGGGTTCTAAAATGCCTCGTGACCTCTCTCAGTTGTAACCTATGAACTTTAACAATCCATACTTTGCTTTCTTTTATTCTTCCTACTTAAATTCTTGCTCTGAGGAACTCTGGTTTACATAGATGAGCACTTTTGGTCAAAGTTTTCCGTGTTAGGCCCCCTCCAAGGCCACAGCAGGGCTTATGAATTTTGCAGCCCTACTGTGCCCAAGCCCAAATCCAGTCAGGGATGTGGGAAGATGGTGAAGAATAGACTATGGGGTTCCTGTGGCTGCCATGTCACCAAGGATAATAAGGGGAGAAGTTTCCTTTAGAAGTGTCTGTGGTGTTTGTCCAATGTAACATACTTAGTCATGAATCACATGGGGAATGAAGTTGTTGGAGAAAATCCTTTTGACATGTGGAACTTCAGGGCATTTATTAATAAATATTATTTTAAGCACTATTTACAGACTAGATGCATGAGCTTTTGGTACATAACAAACATCCCCCAAATTCAGTGTCATAAAACCATCATCATGTCTTATCCCTTATTCAGGTAGCTGATCTAGGCTTGGGGGCTGGGCAGCTCTGCTACACTTAGCTTCTCACTGAGGTGTAGGCTCTGGTCATTATAGAGAACAGGCTGAAAGGGCAGCCGTTACCTTGAGAAGGCCTTCTTGTGATGATGGTGGGCAGTAAGAACAGATGCCCAAACAAACTAACATTTTTTACTCGTCACATCTGGGCTCCCTCATGGGACATGCTTAGGGCGATAGGATGTTAGCAGAGTCAAGGGGCAGAGAAACATGTACTGTATATAGTGGGTAGGTACTGGAAAGGAATGTGGCATCTAGTGGCAAATCATGACCTAGGAAGTAAATCAAGACTAAGTCAGTCTACGACATAGACCAGTGCTACCAAGATAAGAGCATATATTTATGCTTGGTCCTCTCCTGTAATCATAGTTGGTCACCCCTGAAAGCTAACGCCAACAATGACCTCAAGCATAACTTGGGCACAAAAATGTTTATACTCCATAAGTAGTTACACCTATTTGTGATCCAGTCTTAACTACCCAGATAGCCTACCTGCCATTATCTTCCCAGATTCTTTAACCTCCACACCAAAGGTAATGGCTTCTGAATTTGGATTTTCCTTCCAGAATCCTTCCACTCAGCACATATTTTGAAAACGACTTTGCAGTCTTTAATGAGTGCATCAAAAACTGGAATGACTTTAGGTTTTCACACAGGGTGCTTTCTACTAGTCAAAGCAATTATTTGTGACACATTGGGTGTATCACTGTTTTATTTCTGCTGAGAAAGAAGGGCTCCAAGAGTTCAAGGAAAGCCCTTTCCTTTTGTTATGGGGAGTTAGGCAGCAGGATTTCTGTCATTCCTTTTGAAATGAAATCTGTCAGAAGTAGGAAGATTGCTCACTTTATCTTGATGGACACATTTTCCATTTCAATTAATATACTCTGTATTTTTCGGGTCATAGACTCCTGGCCTATCTGTGTGTGTTTTTAGAGAAGGTTGGGGACGGAGAATGGAGGTTTGAATAGCTCATCAATTGTATACTTCTAGTCTCAGCATCAGAATTCACTGACACATGTTTAGCAGGTAAAAAAAAAAAAAAAAAAAAAATGTTGCTTTTTCAGCTCATTAAACAAGGACTCAAGCATCTTTATTCAAAAAAAGAATGTTGCAAGTACAGGGCCAAAAACTGCTTGCCTTGTTACAGAGGGTCAAATGATGTTTCATGGGGAACATGCTAGTAGGGATTCATTCTTACTGGAAAAGAGACAGGGGTTGATTATTTTTAGGTAATTTATTCTGAAAACACAACCCGTTGCGAAAGAAAATGAGAATGCCAATGGAAGGTTATCCTCAACATGCAAGCAAAACAAAAATAATCAAAATATCATTAGCAAAGATGACAACACTAGACCAAGCAGTGACCACAGAGCACACATTTGGTTGTGTTTCCAGCCTTATTTGGGTAGGGGGAAAAAGCAATGAAGAAATACAGGCCAGTGTAAGACTCTGTTGACACAGAGAATGGCAGCATCTGAGGTTGAAAGGGTGTATGCCTGTATCGCCCCTAATTATAGAACATCATCAGTGCTTCTTATTTCCCTCAAGACTCAGGCTTGCCCTCGGCACTATGTTCAATGGTCACTTAATGGTTTAGAAACATGGTTGAGAAAAACATATTAACAGTGATCCAGTCACTAGATCACCTGGATTTTCTTCTACCTTCTTTTATTCTTTTGTGTTCTGGTACAGTATTGCCTTGTGTATATCAATGTATATTTGTATTTATTGTGTCATTGCATTTGATAGGATTTTTCACATTGAAAGCCTCCAAGCTTATGTAGGATTTGTGAGTCATTTTACTAAGAAAGTTGGGCTGCAAGTATTTTAAATGTTACTGAGTTTATTTCCATATTTTAAGACTGACTCTGTTCATAATGTCTGAAACGGACTGCTTTCTATTCATTGATCTCCAGAGATGAA
The DNA here is from genome assembly GCF_037993035.2 of Macaca fascicularis. Lineage (NCBI taxonomy): Eukaryota > Metazoa > Chordata > Mammalia > Primates > Cercopithecidae > Macaca > Macaca fascicularis. The sequence continues at coordinate 12,381,217 of NC_088395.1, forward strand.
AATAACAATCAATACTTTGTGTTTAACTTTTATTTTAAGTTCAAGGGCACATGTGTAGGTTTGTTACATAGGAAAACTTATGTCATGAGGGTTTGTTGCACAGACTATTTCATCACCCAGGTATTAAGCCTAGTACCCGTTAGTTATTTTTCCTGATCCTCTCCCTCCTCCCACCTGCCACCCTCAAGTAGGCCCCAGTATGTGTTGTTCCCCTCTATGTGTCCATGTGTTCTCATCATTTAACTCCCACTTATAAGTGAGAACATTCCAGCCAATGCTTTTTGAGTGCTTACTATGTGCTTACATTTTGCTGAGTGCTTTATGTTTATTCATTCAGTTTTCACAACTATCTTATGAACTTGTTACTATCATTGTCACCATTTTACAGATGAGAAAACTGAAATATAGAGTGATGGAGTAATTCGTGCAGGTCACATCAGTAGGAAGTAGGGGAGCCAGGACTTGAATTCAGGCAGTCTGGCTCCAAAGTCTCTCACTAAACGATCATATCAGTTCTCATGTTCACACTGCACCTGGGCATGTATTTGTTTCTTGTACAAACTAGAAAGTGTCACCTACTTGAAGAGAAAAATGTCTGCCATAATGTGGATACATCAGGACACGAGATTTGCATTAGGCAACATGCTCCATCCTCACTGGGAACGTCTGGCGTGTGCAGGAAAATGGTTCCAGAGTAGAAGTCCCACCCCTGGTCTATCAGGGTGGCCTCCAAATATATTAAAAGCACAACAATTTTTGCGGCTTCTGCCGCTCTCACCCTGGTCCAAGGCACCACCATCAGGGGTTGATGTAACGGCCCCTGAAATGCTTCTACCAGTACCCTCTCCTGTCATCAGCAGGGCAGCTGGATCACATGTCTACTTTTTCCACTCAGAACAAAAGACAAAGTCTTTCCAAGAGCCTGTGTGATCTGTGCCCCTCCTTCCCACCACTTCTTTACTCCTCACCACCCTGCCTCCAACCCCACATCCTTATCTGCGCCACTAGCCTTCGGATTGTTCCTGGGCAGGCTCACATCAGGCACGTTATGCCTCAGAACCTTTATGCTTCATGGTCCCTCTGTTGGAAGTGCTCCCCCTGAAATGTTTCCTGACCCCTGCTGATCATTGCAGCACCTTCACCCACCCACTCCACCCACTCAGCTCTCTATCCTTCCTCCCTGCCTTATTTTTCTCCCTAGTGTTTATAATGACTTGCTCTTCCATCTATTTTACTAATGTATTAGTTTCTTCTTTGTCTCTGAACACTAGCGTGAACACTTTCTTTTTTGTCTGCTTTCTTTCCCAGTGCAATCCCAGAACTGAGAATCCAGTGGGCGTTTTACAAATTGACTAAATGAACAAATGAGTGCATTGTGGAGTTGTTTTGGAGAATTAAATGAACTAACATATGGAAAGCATTTAGAACAAACAATGCTTAGCATGAAATTAATGTTTAATAAATGTCAGGTATCAATAAAAGAATAACATGATGGTTATTGAATGAATGATGCATTAGATACGATTACTTGTTCCTGTGGTGGGAAGAGGGTAATCAAGCTCCAGAAGTTTTAAATATTTTAATATACATTCACAATGGTTGCTAGAGGAGATAATCAGGGACATCATTTGTGTCCTCGTTTCCTATTGTCTGGAGGGCGTACTAAAACCCACCCTTCTCTAGGCAGGAGAGTGGTTCTCAAACTTTGCTGGACTTGGGAATCACCTGCAGATGTTTTTAAAATTGATACTGGTTTGCATCCCAGATATTCTGATACCGTTGGTCTGGAGTGTAACCCAGGCATTAGGAGTTTTGAAATGCTCCCTGAGTGATTCTAATGTGCAGCAAAGTTTGGGAATCACTGCCTTAAGCTTTTCACAGAGCTAGCAATAGCAGAAGGAAAAACCTTCCTCAGTGCCACTCTATGCTTGGAATCAAGAGTTGCGCCAACCTCGTTTCTAAAACACACGTGACCATTAGCAAGTCACCCAGCTTCAGCAAGCTTTACCTTCCTCAATTTTATGTCTGCTGTGGAAAATGGTGAAGACACAGAATTCAGGGCCAGTTTCCAAAAATGTGAATTTTCCTTCTTCCCTCTCTCCCTTTCATTCTTCCTTCCTCCCTCCCTTCCTTTCTCTTTCCATCCCTTCTTTCATCTGGAGATAAAAGGACAGAATTGTTTTCAGATGTGGCTCAAAAATGTCTTACTCTAAGATGGTGCTTTCTTACAGAGGAGACCAGAGAACCAAAGTGTCCACCATGCCTAGGTGGCCCCATTCTCCCACAGGCATACCCAGCCATGCCTGTTTCAGGTCCAGGAGGGATCAGTGTCTGAAGGTCAAGTTCCCACCCTTTGGGGCCCACTGTGGGAATATCAGAGGTCCTACTAGTGTCCTGGGTTCTAGCCCTGGCCTCCTCACTTCTTCCCTGTGTCTTAGTGCCTCCCAGCCTGGGGCCTTGTCTGAGGCTCCTACCCTGGTCACTGGGGCTCACTCTGCATTGGTTTTGCTGGCTCACTCAGGGTCTAGAATTCTGTCCTCTGACATCCAGGCCTCTCCATCTGATCTCCTGCCCACCTGAGTTCTGCCCACCTCTCTTCATCATCTCAAGCATATACCATATCATGGTAGCCGTGTCTAATCTATGGGTCCAGAAAAACACCTGAACCTACCCTATAATGCCACCGATCTCAGCCTGGACTTTTCTATTAATAGAATGGTGGTAGGACACTGGGGATAGCACACTACCGGGGCCAGCATCATGGATGTGTGACCCAAGCAGTGACACAGGACCCTGGACTGGGTTTAATGTTCTGCTGTCTTGAAATTAGTCATGTTTGAATGAAAGGCTCCACATTTTCATTTTTCATTTTCATTTTGCACTGTTTCTGCAAATTATCTAATGTGCCCCACACTTCAAATCAGAAGACCTGGTATGGATTGCACCTGGCTTACACCTGAGAAGAGCGTGACCTTGGCCAAGTTATTTTTCCTATCTTGGCATTTGCAAAGAAGGAATGAGTAGGGTAAAACTGCCTCCATCATAGAGGAATTTTAAGAATGAAATAAGGTAACAGATGAGTGTTAGCACATGGTGCACAACATGTTAGTTCTCAACTAACACTTCTCTTTTTCCTACCATTCCACCTCCCGAGAAGCTAAGTCGAAAAGACACTTCCTTTCTATTTAAAATGGATTTTAAATGTTTGTTTTCCTAGATAGTGATATATACCTAAAGGACAGATCTTAGGAGGTTTTCATTGATCTTACCTCATTCTTATTAATTACACAGAAAGACAACAGGATTCCTTCTTTGCTATCTTTATTACATTGAACAATATGTTGTCCAGATGGCATATAGAGTAGCATCTTCCAAGATATTTTTAAATGATCTTCTTTTACTTATTGAAGAAGATTATATAGAGAGAAATTTGAATTAAACCCGTGTCATTGAAATAGTCTTAGCTTACATTACATTAAGGAGATTTCTATTATTCAGACTAATAACTTTTCCCCAAAAGAAGGCTGCCTTGAACAATGTGCATGAGTGAAGACTTCATTAAGAGTCATGGGAGTGAATCTTTGACCCAACCCTCTGGCATACCAGCCATGGGCTCTTAGTGACAATAAACTAGTATTTTGATCTCAGTTTTCTTATTGGTAAAATCCACAAAATAATACCAGTTCTGCCCTCTCATTCTCAATTTGTGTATCAAATTAGATATTTGTGGAAGTATTTTGAAAATTTTTGAATGCTATACAAATTTCAAGTTGGGATTGTTGATAAGACTTCTGAAGGTTAGGTGTTAATGAAAAGATTCATTTGAACCACTTGAAAATCTTCCCGGAGAACAAATGCCAAGAGCTAAGTTCTCAGCTTCTTTGGAAATGGAGATGTATTTGGAAACAGGATGGTGTGTCACCACCAAAATAATCCACTTCAATTTTGCTGGGGCCAGAAGCCATAGGTATTACCTTCTAAATGTCTAAAACCCTCTGAGGTTATTTCTCAGCATATCAGTTATAACTAAATAGCTTTTCACAAAGAAATCTTTTTCTCTACTTATTAATCCAAGTATTAATGAGAATATACTATGTGCCAGATACTCTTCTAGGAATCCGAGATAAATCAGTGAATAAAACCAAGTTCCTTGCCCTCATAGAGTGTTTGTTCTAGTGTATAGAGCAAAACAACAAAAATAACCATAAAATTAAGTATACAGTTGACCCTTGAACAACATGGGGCTTGGGGCACCAACCCCACATGCAGTCAAAAATCCACATATCACTTTGGATGCCCTCAAAACTCAATTACTGATAGCATACTGTTGACCAGAAGTCTTACCGATAACATAACAGTTGATTAACACATATTTTGTATGTTATATGCATTATACTCATATACTGTATTCTTACAATAAAGTTAGAGAAAACAAAATGTTATTAAGAAAGCCGTAAGGAAGAGAAAATACATGTATTAATCATTAAGTAGAAGTAGATCATCATAAAGGTCTCCATCCTCATCGTCTTCACATTGAGTAAGTTAAGAAGGGGAAGGAAGAACAGGGGATGGTCTTGCTGTCTCAGGGGTGGCAGAGGAGGAAGAACATCTATGTATAAGTGGACCTGTGCAGCTCAAACCTGTATTGTTCAAGAGCCAACTGCATTCTACGGCACGTTAGCACGTGATTAGTGCTGTGGGGAAAAAAGAAGTAGAAGGGCGTAAAGGGGATCAGGCATGTTGGGGAGCGGGGTTGCATTTTTAAAATGTATGGCCAGGACAGTCCTCTTCAAGGTCATATGTGAGCACAAGCTTGAGTGAGGTGAGGCTGGGCCATATGCATATCTGCAGGACAGGCTTTCCGGGTTGGAGGAACAGCCAATGCAAAAGCCTGAAGCAAAAGTGGCCCAAGTGAGCCATGAAAGAAGCATGACTATGGGTCTCCCCAGATCTTTCTCACTCTCTAACAAAAAATAGGTTTTGAAATTAAAGAGAATATGATTGCCAGGCCAATGCCTAAGACATACATTGATGCCTTGTTTCTCTTGTATGTGCTTTCTCCACAGTCACATGACACAGGCAATCCCTTTTGACGACCCTCGGTTAGAGAGCTGCCAAATCATCCCTCCGGCTCCTCGGAAGGTGGAGATGAGAAGGGACCCAGTGCTGGGATTTGGTTTTGTGGCAGGGAGTGAAAAGCCAGTGGTCGTTCGCTCAGTAACACCAGGTAAGCACCCAATCCCGGTTCTTGGTTTCCTGAGACTGTCTGCCACACCCTGCCAGAATAACTACTGTTCAGTTTCATAAGTGTCCAGACTGTGAAAGCTGGATATGTTTTTCCAAAACCTGGATAGAGTCACTTCACCAGAGGAACAGAAATGCCTCCTTAAACTAGGTTTTAAACTGCCAAATCCATCATTATCACCTGACTCAGGAAAATACTGAGCCATCATCTATAACCATGGAAATGACCCACTTCTTAACTTATGAATGCAGACAATAAGAGGCAGGCACTGTACTGTATTACGGTAAGCCCATGATGAATTCCTTAGTGGAAAAAAAGGAGGAAGTGGTTACAGTAGGATTTAGTCACTGGGGTAGTTGGATTATCTCACAAGTATGCACTTCCCTCCCTTCTCATTAGAGGCAGAATAAAGGGAAATCCATACTCCATTGCTGTTGGGCTGGACCAGGTGATTGACATTGGCCAATGGCATATTAACAAAGATGACATAAGCTTGAGACATGCTTGTGCAATTGAGCCTGTTTCCTGAGCTGCTGCCATGGCTATAAGAAGAGAGTTTTTGGCTGGGTGCAGTGGCTCACCTGTAATCCCAGCACTTTGAGAGGCCAAGGCTGGTGGGTCACTTGAAGCCAGGAGTTCGAGACCAGCCTGACCAACATGGCAAAATCCCATCTCTACTAAAAAGACAAAAAATTAGCCAGGTGTGGTGGTGCATGCCTGCAGTCCCAGCTACTCGGGAGGCTGAGGCATGAGAATCGCTTGAACCCAGGAAGGGGAGGTTGCAGTGAGCTGAGATTGCGCTACTGCACTCCAGCCTGAGCAACAGAGTGAAACCCTGTCTCAAAACAAAAACAAAAACAAAAGACAGAGAGTTTTCCCCAGGTAGCTGTGACCTCTTCCATCTGAGCCCCATAATGAACACATGAGGCAGCAAGCCTGCAGTGGGGGAGCCAAGTACAGCCTCATCTGCAGTTTGGTACAGAACTGTCCAGCTAAGCCTGGCTGAAATCAGCCAGCCTGTGGTTATCCTAAAGACCCATAAGCATGAGAAGAAATGATCATTGGACACCTATTGAGCTTGGGGGTGATTTGTTATCCAGCAAATGCTGACTAATACAGTATGTGTCAAATCTTTAAAATTCTACAATATGATTAGATAATTAACGTACTTTCCCGCAATCATTCATATTAGAGTATACAGATGTTCCACTGTCAACACAGCTGAATACAATGGACTATGATGCAATCGCCTGAAGTGGGCTGCCTTTGCCTTTCCAGAAACAATGTGCTTTTATTATTTATTATATATGTATTTCTATGCTTACTGTAGTGGACTCATATTGGATTTATTTTCAGTAAAAAAGGAAATTATCTTCCATGCCCTTTCTTCTCAGGATTTTGCAAATCAGTAACAGGATTCAGCAGTAAAGTACTACACTTAGGAGCACAGACTCTGGCATCAGACTGCCTGAATCTGACTCCTACCTCTGCCCCTTTTTAGACTTTTTAGTTTCCATGTTAAATTCCCTGCATTTCAGTTTGATGTAACTTCTCTACGTCTTCTGTATAATGGGGATCAGTGTAGTATCTATGTTGTAGGGCTATGGAGAGAATGCAATAAATTAGAAGAGTGCCAGGCACATCCTGGTCATTCTGTAGATGTTTATTTTTATTGTTATTGTTATTTAACTCTAAAATGTTTGGCCAGTTGAGTGTCTCAATTAAGGGAAACAAAAGTCAAGTAGTGTCCTGGTATAGATTTTAAAATTTGGTTTAATGTTTCACTTTTCATTATTTTGACATAATATGCCCCAGGGCAAACATCACAAATAACCACTTTAGACTTGTGCTATCTGCTAAACTTTTTTATTTCACTAAATATAGATCATATTTTAGTTCTCTGTATAGGATTGTTGAGCTTGATACAACTGAGAATTCTCAAAACAGATTTGTTGCTTCGTATGATAACATGCTTTGTAAAAAAAAAAAAAAAAAAAAATAGAAACAATGTAGATAGTATAGAGGAGAAAGTAAAAAAAATCACCTGAATTCCTAGTACCAAGAGATAGCCATTATTGATGTAGACGGAGATAATATGTGTAGTAGATATAATTCCATGCATACACAAACACACATATGTATTACCTATCAGATAATATATTTTATACATACATAATACATATATAGAGGTATGTGTACACACATTTTTTCCTAAATGGAATAGTATTCGGCATGCTGTTTTATAACACTGGGATAATCTAACATCTCTGATTATGAGATTCTCCAAAGTATGTGTCTTCCCAGGAGCTGAATGAAGATTCAAGTCTTATTTTTTGTTTTTTGGTATCATCTCACTGTTTCTACAACCTCTCTCCTTCCTTGCCCTCAATTCTCCTTAGCTTCAAAGACACTAATACCTACTGTTACACAATTTTGAGATGAGTAGAAAAAAAGTAAAAACAAAGGTCAAAGAGTACTATTTCCAGTTATTTTTATGAGTGAAAATGCTGGTCAAACAAGCTGTGTCAGTCATAAAAATGACTCTACAGAAGTCCCAGGTGATTTCAGTGTGTGACTAGATTTTCTATAATAGGCGATCCAGACTTCAAAGTAAAGGCTATGAGACAGTTCTCTTGAAGTGTGCCACTGTTTCGTATTTTGGATGGGACAGTGTGTTGCTTCTCCAGCATTCTTGATTAAAGTTGCTTGATTAGACAAGAGTAGTTTCCTTTAATCAGAAAGCATAGGTCAAATGTAAGAGTATGTTAATCTGAGAGTGATTTTCTTATTAGAATAGTTAACATTCGTCCTTCAGTTACTTTCAAAATGTTTCTGTATTTGATCAGCATTTGATTGCTAACCATTTGTTTGACTGAATTTGAGTGATTATTGCACATAATTTAATACTTATTATGTTTCCCAAGTGGTTTTTCTGAATTCCTTATGCGTGCAAACACTGAATCCCACATCTGTAAAATGAATATTTTCTATCAGTAATATGAGGACATGTTAAGGTTCCCCTACTCTCTTACTTCCCAGAAGGAAGACGAATTTATGCTACAGCTTGAATGACACATATGCCTAGTGTCTGGGTGGGGAGAGAAACACTGAATTACTTTCAGTTCCATGTTCTGGGTATGAAGTGTTCATTTCAATTACTAAATGAAGTAATAGCAATAATATTTGAAAGATAGCATTTCAGCTGCAGCTATCACCCAGCGTCAGACCTGTGGAAATATAGTTAAAATTATAGTACCATATGCTACCATATCAATATTTGGGAGGTAATTGCATGTGTCTAGAGCATAATTCAGGTAATTGATTTTAGGTCTTACTTAAATACAAATGTATGCTTTACACAGATGTGGTTTTAAGTTTATGTGTTAAGAAACCTGGCAGTGACTAGGTTCTGAATTATAGAAAAAAGTTCAAAAGGGACATTCGCCATTCTGAATTTGGAAGAGTCCAAGCTAAGATCTAGTCCTTCCTTCACGTCAATTATTTAACCTGTGTGAGCCTCAATTATCTCATAATATGGAAGGGATGATAGTATTCAGTGAAGTTACTAGGCCAAGAATTTAACCCATTGCCTGGTGCATAATAAATGCTCAACAAATATTAGTTTCCTTCTCCCTTCTTGGAAACAACGGAAAGAGAAAAGGGCCAGGCACAGTGGCTCATCCCTGTAACCCCAGCACTTTGAGAGGCTGAGGTGGGAGGATTGCTTGAGCCCAGGAGTTTGAGACCAGCCTGGGCAATACAGTGAGATCTTGTCTCTACAACAAATAAACAAGGCCGGGCGCCGTGGCTGACGCCTGTAATCCCAGCACTTTGGGAGGCCGAGGCGGGCAGATCACGAGGTCAGGAGATCGAGAACATCCTGGCTAACACGGTGAAACCCCATCTCTACTAAAAATGCAAAAAATTAGCCGGGTGTAGTGGCAGGCGCCCGTAGTCCCAGCTACTCGGGAGGCTGAGGCAGGAGAATGGCGTGAATCCGGGAGGCGGAGGTTGCAGTGAGCCAAAATCGCGCCACTGCACTCCAGCCTGGGCGACAGAGCGAGACTCCATCTCTAAATAAATAAATAAACAGACAAACAAAATTAGCCGGGTGTGGTGGTGTGTGCCCACAGTCCCAGCTGCTCAGCAGGATGAGGTGAGAGGGTTGCTGGAGGGATGCACATGGAGCTGTGAGGGAGGAAGGGGACACCCGCCTAGCCAACCAGATCAGCTGAATCAACCCTGGCAATCAGTGGGGTGACAGATGTCACAGCCAGATCACCCTCACATCTGAACACCCTCTTACTGCGATATCTTACGATTCTCCACAGTATGCTGTCTCCCTACTTGTAATAAGTACATAAATGCACCTTTGTTTGAATCCAGCTGTGCGCAATTGTTGCAGCTTTGGCCACAGGGTATCAACACAACTGATTGGCTACCTGTTGAGAGAATAGCTCCTTCTAGGGGCCTCACCACACATACACACACAAAATGGCCTGTTGACCAGCAGCATCAGCAGCACCTGGGAGCTTGTGAGAAATGCATTATCTCACCCTGCACCCCTGCATGGTAACAAGATCCCCAGGTGATCCACCATAAAGTGTGAGAAGTGCTGCTAGGCTGAGTCTCAACCTTGCTTGTAAAGTTTTAGAAAAATGTGGATGCCTGGGTCCCATCCTGAAAGATTCTGATTTAATTGGTCAGGGTACAGCCTGGGCCTCAGAATTGTCCAAAGAATACCCAAGTGTGGTTGGGTTTCGGTTCTGCTGATAGCACCATTTGCTCACAGTGAATCATGATCAGGAGAGGGGGCTTGGGATAGGTTGCCAATGGTCTTCTCACCTGTGCTTCATTCTCATTTATCTCCAGGTGGCCCCTCTGAAGGCAAGCTGATCCCGGGAGATCAGATTGTAATGATTAATGATGAACCGGTCAGCGCTGCACCCAGAGAGCGGGTCATTGATCTGGTCAGGTGGGTGACTCATTCACCTGTGTCCTGTTCTGCCTTGAAGGCTGCTACATAGCTCTGAGGTCTCAACTAGCAGAGGAAGAGCCTCCTGTGGGACAATTTAGGACAGAAACACAAGCCAACACATCCACACGATTGAAAATGCTGCTGACACTGACCTGTAATATCAAAACACATGCTCCATAAACACAAAACTCCTAATTGTCCACTCTCTGTTAACATTGAAGGCACAAATGCCTCAGTTTAACATTTTTATGACTCCTATATCCAAAGGTTCATTTTTTCCTTCCAGAATTACTAACACATTGATTTTTCGTAATCAGGGAGATCAAAACACAATACCTGAATTCAGCGTAAGTGATGAGTAATTTTATATACATAATCCCATGGATATACAAACACAGTTCACTGATACTTCATATTTGACTAAGTACTTCATTACTGAATTTTGAGATTATCAACTATGGCAATAGGATAATTAGGTCAAAGCTAAAAGTTTACAAAATACACGTGGTTTATTGGTTTAGTTTTATTGTAGATGTAAGTAGTTTGTTATGTGATATTCTTAATGGGGCACCAGAAAATGTATTTTGTGTTATGTTAAAACTATTGGTCAAGAATCCCCTTAGAAGCCCACTGGAGTTATACTTCCTTAGTGAATTTAGGGGAAAAGAGATCTTTAGAAGTTTTTCAAATGAAGAAGCTGGACCTATCGTGTGAATGTATCCATTCATGCTATAGGAGTGTTGACGAATAAGGAGACATGACATTTGTCTTTTATAAACTCGTATTTTCAACCAAGATTGAAGCCAAAGCTAAGGTTACCAGAACTCTTTTCACTCAAGAGGGGATTTCCTAACATTTATGCTTACTCATTACAGAAAGTGTTAGGTTGGTGCGAAAGTAATTGCTGTTTTTGCCATTGAAAGTAATGGCAAAAATTTCAATTATTTTCGCACCAACCTAATAAATCTGTACTTTGGAAAAGGCATTAAGTGGAGTATTTCTGGGGTCTTTCAGAGAAAGTCTCTTTCTCAAGCCTAGTTCAGCTTTTGCTTCACAAAGAGGTTCTGGAGGGTCAAGCAGTCTTGGAAGAACTGGGAGAGAAGCAAAAAGAGAAATAGAAAGAGAAGGCACTTACATTTAGTGTAAGCAACCATCTCAGTTTTAGCATTTAAAAGGCCCATGTCCCAGGGAAACTCTGGAATGGCTGGTCACTGCTATGGTCTGAATGTTAGTGTCCCCTCAAAATTTATATGTTGCAACCTAATACCTAATGTGATTGTATTAATACGTGAGGCCTTTAGGAAAGTGATTAAGTCACGAGGTCTCTGCATCATGAATGGGATTAGTATCCTTATAAAAATTTGAAGAGAATTGCCTTGCTCCTTCTCCCATGTAAAGACACAGTGACAAAGTACTGTCTTTGAGGAATGAGGCCTTTACCAAACACCAAATCTTCTGGAAGATCTTGGACTTCACTGCCTCCAGAACTGTGAGAAATACATTTCAATTATTTATAAATTATTCAGTCTAAGGTATTTTGTTGTAGCAGCTCAAACAGACTAAGACAGTCACTCTTCTTCAGTCTGGGCTTAATGGAGTCTTCCCAGATGGCTAGAAAAGTCATACTTGTACTCCTGGGGCATCCAGATCTCCAAAGAATGGTCTTACACGGGAGCAGACACTGAGACTTGTGACATATTCACTATGCATCAGGAACAAGACCTGGGAACGTCTCCAATCTTTCTATGGACAAGGGGAGCCAGAATACGGAAAGAATCTGTATGTAAGAGCCCTTGGTAAGGAGCTGCAGGGTTCATTTGGAATAACTTCTCTCTTGAGATGCGTGTGGGTGTCAGCAGGGGCATACCTCATCTAGATAGGCTCTGAGCCTTCTGGAATGCCATGTTTGGGCTTGATGGCAGAAGTTGCATAGACATTTTGTTTTCCCCTAGGTGCGCACCTCTGTGATTAGTCCTATTGATTTTTGTGCCTGGAGGATGATAGAAGAAATAAAATATCTGTGTTTAGGTTGGCTGTGACTTAATTGTCTGCTGCAGGACAGTGACAGAGAAAAACCTATCTGAAAGTGTGATCATTTCCTAGCAATTGTTCCAGGGATATTTAGAAAGATTATTTCCAAGAAAGATATTTTCTTTCTGGTTTAATGCTTATAGAAGAAAATGGCATATCTGTAAACAAAGCACTCTCTATAGAACTTTACATGTAATAAAATAAGCCAGTTAAAAGAGAGGATGGCAAACAGCTCCAAGTTCAAATCCAGCCTGCCATGTGTCTTTGCAAAGTCCATCAGCTAAGAAAGGTAGGTTTTTTAAACCATTTTTTAAAAGTTGAAAAATGTATTTTGTGACACATGGAAATCATATAAAATTCAGATTTTAGTATCCATAAGTATTTTAGTGGGTTTAGCCATGTTTGCTCATTTGTGTTTTATCTATGTCTGCTTTCCTGCGACAACAGAGTTGAGTAGTTGCAACAGAAACTATCTGGCTCACAACCTTTTCACTCTCACTAAACCACAATGTTAAAATAATGTATGTCTTTCTAATGAAAATGATCACACATTACAAAATATTCCTGTGCCTTCCCATAAGTTTAGTCATCTGTCTGCCATAGTGTGTACTAACCTAAACATTTAACTCTTGTAGAAAATCCCCTTTTTACTGGGCTCCTCAGCTGATATATGTTTTAAGGTCTATATCTTACACAAGACAAATTCCCTTTCTGTATAATAAAAAAAATCCCATTTTCTTAGCCACTAAGGAAATTTGGAAAAACACTCATCATTTTGATAACACTATAAAATTCTCTCTTTAAAAATCGGCATCCATTTGCTTGCTTTAGTGGTGTAGTCTTGTTTTGTTCCTTTTCCCCCATTGCAGCATGTGTTCATGGATCATTTTTTGTTCCCAGATCCATTTGTGTTTCTTGGTGGATTATTTTTCTTATCATTTGGTTACTCTATTATAGAAAATTATTTTTTCTTGAGAAAATGAAAGAGTTTCGCAGAGACCAATTTACTGATATACTAACAACATTTTGGTTTTTTCATGTAGTCTCAAAAAAGCTATAATTGCTGCACCGAAATTAGATGAGTTCTGTTCACTTCATGGTCTTCTAAGTTGTTAACTCTAACTCAGACTGTATAATGGTGTTTGAGGATGAAAATCTTTGAAGAATCCATGCCCTTTACAAATTACCATATCTTTCTTCTTTAAAAGTATCTAAGGATAATTTTCTTTTCACAATTAGACTAATTAACTGAAAGCAGTCTCCAAAATTTTATTTTTAAAAAGTAAGGAGTATTATTGCCCATAGAAACATTATGAATTGTGCTTTGCCTTCCCACTCCCATGGCTAGCCAGCACAATTAAATTCGTTTGACTTCAACAAGGAATTATTGAGGATTAACAGACATCATATAAGGCAATGAGCATGTATAGATACATAGGCATGATTCTTGCCCTCAAGGAGAAGAATTCTAATTGATTTCCCTATATTTATGACTGGACAAGGCTGTTGGCGAGATTAGTATTTGGTAGGAATGTTTGGTGGAGATGGATGGTGTGTTAAGGGGTATTATTGATGGTGGTAAAGAGTAGCCATCAATGCGAAGTGGAAGGGCAGGTTTATGCATGAGAAGGGAGTTGTAAAATAGATCTTTCCTTTGACTCTAGAAACCCCAGACCTTCTTGATGGACACTCACTTTCCAACCTGCAGATATTAAAAAAATCCATTGCCTACGTGGCTGTCCTGAATCACCACCTCAAAATTTGGTCCTTCAAGGCAGCAATATAAATCTACTGGCTCCTGTTAGAATGGGTGCACTAGACTTTTTGGATTAGAGATGCAATTGGGAACCTGATAAATGCCATAGACTTTTCCCCCATCCAGAAAAACCCACGTGTATACAAAGTTCTGCGTACAATATTAGAATGGTTTTTGACTCCCTAAAGTTAGTCCCAGTTTTAGCGCCAGGGCAGCAGACTCTGAGAATGCTGAGTCCCTTCCTCCCCTTCTCCCACTTCCTCAGTACCAGATGCTAACATTGAAGAGTCAAGCATATAAACAACTTGATCTTATCCTTTTCTATCAAAGCAGTTGAAGTGGAAAATTGCCCATCCTATAATAAGAAGGTACAATGGTCAAACTGGAGACTAATTCCCCTTTCTCCCAACATCTGTAATAGGGCAGCTAACTATTCCTCCATCTGCCTTCTCCCACTACTTATGTTGATTATTCATGCTGATCTAATTGATGAGCAGTGTTATAGCTATGGCTATTTGTCTACAGAGGGTTGCTCACATCTGTCAGACATGTCACCCCTTCTATACTAATACCCTGGGAATTGGAGAGCTTTCCTGGGTAGCAGTAGTGTTCTTTCAATAAGAAAGTAACTGTAATAAGAAATAAGAATAAATGATAGGGGAGTGGCATTAACAAGGTAGCAAAATGAGGTCCCCCACTGGTATCCCCCACAGCAACTATAATTTGGCAGCCACCTATGGACAAAAGTGGCTTTGTGGGAGCTTTGGAATCCAAATAGGTCACTAAACCCTGGTGGAGCCTAAGACTGAGGAAGGCCATTTTGAGAAGGCAGACACACCCAGGCCTTGGTGGCAGACTCACAGCCTATGATCCCAAATACAGACCCAGAAACAACCACATCCCCCCATGGAGTTGGCTACAGCCTGGTTTGGCCTTGGTCCTACTACTGGCCATTATCCATTAAGGGACCCGGGAAGAGTCATACCTACCTAGGCCTTGGGTAACAGATCTGCTGACCTTGGCCCCAGTTGTGGACCCTGAAGTGGCTTGTGATCAAGCTCCAGCCTCTCTCAGCCATTGTCTGTGAGCAGTCCCACCTGTCCTGGGACCTGCTGGGAAACAGGCCAGTTCATACCCCCAGAGGTAGGCCTAATGAACTTAGTTCCACAGATTTTGAAACAGCCCCATAATTCAGCTCCAGCCTCTCTCAGCCATAATCCAGGAGCAGTCATGCCCATGCAGGGACCCTCTGGGATATATATTCATTTGTGTCCCCTCAGGCAGGCCTACTGACCTCCATCTGAATGTGGATCCTGAAGTGGCCCCATAACCTGGCTCTAGCTCCTCTCAGCCATGGTCAGGGAGTGGTCCTGCCTGCCCAGGGACCCAGGAGACAGGCTCCTCTGTGCCCTAGAGGCAGACTTACCAACCTTGATCCAACTGCAGATCCTGAAACAGCCCTGAAACTCAATTCCAGCCACTCTCATCTGGTATTCAGGAGCAGTCCTGCCTCCCCGACTCCACCTAGGGACCTGCAGAGTGGCATGCCCATTTGTGCCACCACAGGCAGGCCTGCCAGCCTTGATCCAACTACAGATCTTAAAGCAACACTGTGATCCAGCTCCAGCCCTGCACAGCCACAGTCCTTCCCACCCAGGAAACCATGAGGAGGCATGTCCATCTGTGTTCTCAGAAGCAGGCCTGTGGATCGTGATCTTGACTGTGGACCCTGAAGTAGCCCTGTGACTCATTTCCAGCCTCTCGCAATCACAGTCCAGGACCAGTTATGCTTACTCAGAAACCCACCCAATGGTCCAGCAATAACCCTCCCAGGGATCTGGTGGAAGCCACAATGATCTGTGTACCTAGTAACAGGCCCATGATCTGTAGAACCTTGTCCCAGCATCAGCCCAATTAATGAAGATCCTAGAAGCATTCCAGTCTGCTCAGAGATGAGATAGGATCCATGCTCTCCCAAGGCTCTGGAAACAGGCCTACCCCCCATTGTAAGACCCCATTGCAGATTTAGCAGTAGTCACATGATCTAGCCCTACTATAATTGCAGAGGCAATCTCATCAGTCAACAAGAGAAGGCTTTTACCTGCTGAAACCAGTCTATAAAGACCAGTCTGTAAAAACTGGAAATCTAGCAGACCCCATTGCAAATATAGCAGTAGTCACATGATCTAGCTCCACTGCAATTGCAGAGGCAATCTCATCAATCAACAAGAGAAGGTCTTTACCTGCTGAAACCAGTCTATAAAGACCAGTCTACAAAGACTGGAAGAGGGCCTGGTGCAGTGACTCATGTTTATAATCCCAGTACTTTGGGAGGCCAAGGCAGGTGGATGACTTGAGGTTAGGAGTTTGAGATTAGCTGGTCAACATGGTGACACCCAGTCTCTACTAAAAATACAAAAAAAAATTTAAAAAAAGAAAAAAGAAAATAGCCTGCTGTGGTGTTGTGTGCCTGTAGTCCCAGCTACGCCAGAGGCTGAGGTGGTAGAATCGCTTGAACCCAGGAGGCAGAGGTTGTAATGAGCCGAGATCATACCACTGGACTCCAGCCTAGGCAACAGAGCAAGACTCCGTCTCAAAAAAAGAAAAGAAAACAAAGCAAAACAACAACAAAAAAAAAAACGACTGAAAGAGATGTTTGCCCCCTCAAATGCACAGATACCAACTCAAGGCTACATGAATCATGAAGAATCAAGCAAACATGATACCACAAAAGGAAACTATTGAGGCTTCAATAAGCAGCCCCTAAGATATATCATTTGAGATATACAAATTACATGAAAAATAATACAAAATAATCACCTTAATGAAGCTCAGTGGGATACAAGAGAACACAGACCACTAAGCAAAAACAAAAAGCAATACATAAACAAAATAAACAGTTTAATAAAGAAATAAAGGTCAGGTGCGGTGATTTACGCTTGTAATTCCAGCACTTTAGGAGGCCAAGGCGGGCAGATGGCTTGAGCCCAAGAGTTCAAGACCAGCCTGGCCAACATGGCAAAACCCTGTCTCTACAAAAATTAGCCAGATGTGGTGGCCTGCACCCATAGTCCCAGCAACTTGGGAGGCTGAAGTGGGAGGATGACTTGAGCCCAGGAGGCAGAGGTTACAGTGAGCCAAGATCACACCACTGCACTGTAGCCTGGGCAACATAGCCAGACCCTGTTTCAAAAAAAGAAAAGAGAAAAGAAAGGAAAAGGGAAAGGAAGGGAAGGGAAGGGAAGGGAAGGGAAAAAGAAGAAAGAAAAGAAAGAAAAGAAAAGAAAGGAAGGAAGGAGGAAGGAAGGAAGGAAGGAAGGAAGGAAGGAAGGAAAGAAAGAAAGAGAGAGGAAAGGAGAGGAGAGGAGAGAAGAGGAGAGGAGAGGGGAGGGGAGGAGAGGAGAGGAGAGGAGAGGAGAGGAGAGGAGAGGAGAGGAGAGGAAAGGAAAGGAAAGGAAAGGAAAGGAAAGGAGAGGAGAACCATAAAAAGAACCAAACAGAAATCCTAGAGCTAAAGAATACAATGACAAAACTGAACATTTTAATAACTTCAACAGCAGACTCAATTATGCAGAAGAATCAATGAATGCAAAGATAGGCTATTTGAAATTACCCAGTTAGAGGAACACAGAGTAAAAAGAATAAAAAAGAGTAAAGGAAGCATACAGGACCTATGAGATACCATCAATTGAATGAATATATGCATTATGGGAATATTAGAAGGAGAAAAGGAAAAAAGGGAAAAAAGCTTATTTAAAGAAATAATGGCTGAAATGTCCTAAATCTTGGAAGGGATATGAACATCCGGATTTATACAAATCAAAGAATCTCAAGCAGAATCAATCCAAAGACTACTCTAAGATATATTATAACCAAATTGTCAAAAACCAAACACAGACATAAAATATTGAAAGCAGCAAGAGAAAAGCAACTTGTCACATACAAGAAAAGCCTTATAAAACTATCAGTGGATTGCTCATCAGAAACCTTGCAGGCTAGGAGTGGACGATATATTCAAAATGCTAGGAAGAACTGCCAACCAAGAATAGTTAGCCAGGGGCAGTGGCACCCATCTGTAGTCTCAACTATTTGGGAGGCTGCGGCTACAGGATCACTTGAACCCAGGAGTTTAAGACCAGCCTGGGCAATACAATGAGATCTCATCTCAAAAAAAGAATACTATACCCAGCAAAGCTGTCCTTCAGAAATGAAAGAGAGGGAAAGATACTCCTAGACAAACAAAAGCTGAGGGAGTTCATTACCAGTATATCTACCTTAGAAGAAATGCTACAGGGAGTTCTTCGAGTTGACATGAAAGGATGCTAAGTAACTACCTGAAAACATGAAAGTATAAATCTCACTGGTAAAGGAACTACATAGTTAAATTCAGAGTACTCTAATACTGTAATGGTAGTGTATAAATCACTTTTAACTATAGTATGAAAGTTAAAAGACAAAAGTATTAAAAAATAACTACAGCTACAACTTGTTAATGAAAATGCAATATGTAAAGTGTTACATCAATAACATATAATTTGGAGGGAGGGAAAATTAAAAGTGTAGAATTTTGTATACAATTGAATTTAGGTTGTTATCAGCTTAAAATTAACTATTATAACTATAAGGTGTTTTATGTAAGCCTCGTGGTAACCACAAAGGAAAAACTATTAGTAGATACACAAAAGATAAAGAGAAAGGAATAAAAAAACTATTAGTAGATACACAAAAGATAAAGAGAAAGGAATCAAAATATATCATTACAAAATATTAACAAATCATAGGAGAATACAGCAAGAGAGGAAGGAAGTGACAAAGGCACTACAAAACACCCTGAAAACAATTAACAAAATAATAATAGTCAAACAATAGTTAGTTTGTTCAATAGTTAGTTTGACAATACTCAAACCTTTGTATTATAGGAATTGCAGAAGGAGAAGAAAGGGAAAAGGGGCCAGATAGAATATCTTTAAAAATAATGGCTGACAAATGAGATTACATCAAGCTAACAGCTTCTGCACAGCAAAGGAAACAATCAACAAGGTAAAAAGACAACTCATAAGATGGGAGAAAATATTTGCAAACTATTCATCTGACAAGGGATTAATAATAATAATAATATATAAGGAACACAAACAGCTAAATAGGAGAAAAAAGAATAATCCAATTAAAAGTGGGCAAAAGATCTGAATAGACATTTATCAAAAGAAGACATAGAAATGACCAACAGGTATATAAAAAATGTTCAACATCACTAATCGCCAGAGAAATACAAATCAGAACTACAATGAGATATCATCTCACCGCAATTAAAATGACTTTTATTAAAAGATAGGCAATAACAAATGCTGGAGAGGATGTTGAGAAAGAGGAACCCTCATACCATCACTGTTGGTGGGAATGTAAATTAGTACAGCTACTAGGGAACACAATATGGAGGTTCCTCAAAAAACTAAAAATAGAACTACCATATTATCCAGCAATATCACTACTAGATATATATTCAAAATAAAGGAAATCAATATATCAAAGAGATATCTGCACTCTCATGTTTATTGCAGCACTATTCACAGTAGCCAAAATATGGAATCAACCTAAGTGTTCATCAATGGATGAATGGATAAAGGAAATGAATGTAGTATATATACACAGTGGAATATTATTCAGCAATAAAAAATAAATCCTTTATTTGCAGCAACATGGATAAAACTCCAGGTCATTATGTTAAGTGAAATAAGCCAGACACAGAAAAACAAATATTGCATGTTTTTATTCATATGTGGGAGCTAAAAAACTGGATCTCAGGAAGACAGAGAGTACATTGATAGTTACCAGTGGGTGAGAAGGGTGCAGGGGAGGGAGGGATAAAGAGAAGTTGATTAATGGATACAAAAATACAGTTAGAAGAATAAATAAGACCTAGTGTTTTATAGATCAGTAGAATGACTACAGTTAACAGTAATCTATTGTGTATTTCAAAATAGCTAAAAGAGAATTATTCAAGTGCTCCTAGTATAAAGAAAAGTTAAATGTTTAAGATGATAGATATCCCAATTACCCTGATTTGATCATTGTACATTATATGAATATATCAAAATATTACATGCACCCCCAAAATACATACATCTCTTATGTATCAACAAAAAAGTTTATTAAAAAATAATAATAGTGGAAAACTTTTCTAATCTGGGGATAGATAGCAACACTTAGATACAGGGAGCATATGGATTTCCAGATCAAATTTAATCCAAAGGCTGGTCATGGTGACTCACACCTGTAATCCCAGCATTTTGGGAGGCCAAAGTAGGAGGATCACTTGAGGCCAAGAATTTAAGATCAGCCTGGTCAACGTAGTGAGACCTGGTCTCTACAAAAAGAATTTAAAACTTAGCTAGGCATGGTGGTACATGCCTGTAGTTCCAGCTACTCGAGAAGCTGAGGCAGGAGAATCACTTGAGCCCAGGAGTTGAGGCTGCAGTGAGCTATGGTAGCACTACTGCATAGCCTGGGTGACAGAGTGAGATCCTGTCTCAAAAAAAAAAAAAAAAAAAATCAATCCAAAGAGGAGTACACCAAGACATATATTAATCAAACTACCAAAAATCAAAGACAAAGAAAAAATTCTGAAAGCAGCAAGAAACTAGAAACACGTCATATTAAAAGGAGAGCCAATGCAACTATCAGCAGATTTCTCAGCAGAAACCCTACAAACCAGGACCTAGTGGTCCAAAGCAGGCCAAGTCTAACCATGTGGCACATTAAGTTTTTCTTATTTGGTGGGTCCAGCAAATGACAGAGCTGTAACTGGGCTTTAGAACCTGAGTCTTATCTTGTATGCCCCACAGACACACTCCATTTTTGGATTATACACAAGTAGTCTGTCTCCTATCCCAGGACTGCTAAGCAGTTGCCTTGATTTTAGTAGGGAGTTCTCAGGAGTACCTGCTTATTGCAGTCGATGGGAGATTGGCAAGATGATTCAGAGCAAAAAAGCCTATTCAGAGCAAAATAGGCTATTTAGAAGGGATCCATCCAAAAATTAGATCCTAGCACACCTGTCTTTTCATCAGTCCCTCCTCATCAGAATTAAAATGGAAAGTCAAAACAGATCATGTTCCAGGGGCATTCTGTCTGCAGAAGAGTACATTAGAAAGGTAATCTTCCTGCCTAATGTTAGCTGGGCTTAGGTGCACCATGATGCTGCGTAGTAAAATAGCAAAGCAGAGCCGGGCACAGTGGCTCATGCCTGTAATCCCAGCACTTTGGGAGGCCAAGGTGGGTGGATCATCTGAGGTCAGGAGTTCCAGACCAGCCTGGCCAACATAGTGAAACCTCGTCTGTACTAAAAATACAAAAATTAGCCGGGCATGGTGGCGCATGTCTATAGTCCCAGCTACTTGAGAGGCTGAGGCAGGAGAATCGCTTGAACCCAGGACGTGGAGGTTTTAGTGAGCCGAGATCAAGCCATTGCACTCCAGCTTAGGTGACAGAGTAAGACTTCATCTCAAAAAATAATAAAAATAATAATAACAACAAAGCAAAGAATATCTACCAAGCATCTGACACATAAAATATGCACAATGATGTATAATATAATAAGGCCCTTATTATATTAAGACCAGCAAGCAACTCCAGTGAAAACACAAAAGAAACAGCCCTATGGTATGCTGACACTACAAATTGTAATCTCACCTCATACATACTTGCAGCGTACACGTTTTCTGATAATTGCAAATTACAGAGCCTGAGGAGAAAGAGGTCGGTGATTCTAGACAATGGAAAGTGTGGGAAAACATTATAACAAGGCTAAAGTAGAAAAAGGGATTTGGGAGCATAGTTCATAAAAGCTATAATGATATAGAATGATGGAAATTAATAAGAAAAATGACTTCACCCAGATTATCTTAATGTCCTTAGATTTTGTTAATGACCATGTCCCACTCACTTATTAAGTCTCTTCACTACTCTAGATGCTTTTATGCAACTCATGTATGGAAAATGAATGTTAAAGATTGAAGAATCAGAATAAATTTTAAATTAGGGCATGTTTTCAATGATCTCATATGGTTGACACTACTGAATGTCTTAACATCTTACTTCTATTAAAAAAAAATGGAAGGAGATAATTATTGAACCAGTGCCATGTTCTGTTCATCCTTTGGAACTACAAATTTGCAAGTGACTGCCTTTTCTATAAGTAGATGAAAAGACCAAAAAAATCATCTTGGTGAGGCTGTGTATTTTCCCTGTGGTGAGAACATGCCCAGTATCAAAGTATAAACCTTATCCCCTAGAGAGAATGGAGAGCTGTAGGAGCTTACAGCGAAATCTATTTTTACAGGTAACACAATGGGTGGGTGTGGTGGGCAAGAATCTCAGGCCACACACTCAGATGTGAGAGAAGTGTAACATTATCTATATATTATCTATAATAATCTAATATTTATTTCAAATCCGTATTCCAGTGTATGATCAGTTCATCCTGTTTTCCGTAGAGCTGAGTCAACCTGTAGAGGGTTGTTTTAATGAGAGGAGGCATTGGGAGATGTGAAGTTTATCCACTCCTCAGTCATATCATCCATCTTACCAGAACTTGCTGAGATATATTTGTACCCATCTGGTCTGTCTTTGACTACTCACCTAGAAAGGAAGCAGACATGTCACCCCTTGTTCACCATTGTCAACCCTTCCTTAGCCACTTCTCCGTCATCTTGCATGCACTTGCCACTCCTGAGCCATTATGGGACATAGAATAGTCTCTGGGGCTAATTTCCTCCAGAATCTTGTCACCTTCCCAGGATTCTGACTAGAAAAGAAGGCACGGGTTGCTGTACTCTTTAATTCTTCAAGACTGTCTGGGGGTTCCCGGTTGGTTCTTCCTGGAGAATCGGCTTCTGAAAAGACAGGGAGCATGCCTGCCCTTACAGACAACTATAAGTCTGGGACCTTTGCTTGTGCTGTGGTTCACACCATTTTCCCCATCCTCAGACTAATCCCCATTCTGGGGAGGAGTAAGCTTTACTCTGGTTTATGTAATACCCATCTGTATTAGTCTGTCTTCATGCTGCTAATAAAGACATACCTGAGACTGGGCAGTTTATAAAGGAAAAGAGGTTTAATGGACTCACAGTTCCACGTGGCTGGGGAGGCCTCACAATCATGGCAGAAGGCGGAAGGCGAAAGGTACATCTTACATAGCAGCACAAGGGACAATGAGAGCAAAGCAAAAGGGGAAACCTCTTATAAAACCACTAGATCTCATGAGACTTATTTAGTACCACAAGAACAGTATGGGGGAAACTGCCCTCATGATTCAATTATTTTCCAGCAGGTCCCTCCCACAACACATGGGAATTATGGGAGCTACAATTCAAGATGAGATTTGGGTGGGGACATAGCCAAGCCATGTCAGCATCCTAGCTTACAGCTTTTACCCTTAGTTTCTTAAACATAGATATTTCTTTACTTTCTTCTATAATAATCCTTTCCTGAAGTAATGAGTGTTATATGATCTGGCTGACCAAATGAGCAAAGAAATAGAGTTGCTGGAGCAGAGTAAAGGAACGAAGGGTATGGGGGTGGGAGGGAAACTTTGGTGACCATTTCAAAATGTTGTCCTGCTACCCAATGAAAAGACACGGGGGATAGAAGTCAGAAAAATCTGAGTTCAAGTTCTACCTCTGTAATGTATTAGCTGTTTGTGACCTGCACAAGGAACTTAATTTATATAATCCTCAGTTTCCTCACTTGTAACATGAAGACCTGTCTTATACAATTGTTGGAAGAATTAGATAAAACACAGTAAGTAAAGCTCTTAGCAGATATTAAGAGCAGAGCACATAGTCAGCTCTTAATAAATTTGAATTATCATTGCCCTCAAGGTTATTACCAGCGGCATCACTATAGCTGAATGATCATGAGCAAATTGCTTAAGTCTCAGGGTCTTAGTCTCCTAGTCTATAAATGTGGCTAAGAATTTGTACTTCTAAGCCTTTGTCTCAGGATTGAATGAGATTATGTACATGAAGCACTTTGTGGCCCGTAGTAAGTTAGGTCATTGTGTCAGATGCTGTCATTACTGCTCTGGAAATTGCAGGGTAGGGGATTGGAGCACAAGCCAATCAAAACCAAAGAGAGGAATCTGGGTAGAAATTCAAGACTTTCAAGGATGAAGATAACTTGAAAAGTGGTTAAAAAGCGCTAAGACTCAGGGTTTGTAAACGTACCTAGACTCAGCCTTGGGGCACTGAAACTGAGAGTTTGGCAGTGAACTTGACTTTGGGGACACATAGGTGTGCAGCAATGTGACAACATGGTGACAGGAACCAGAGTGACTTCAATGTTCTGTCATATATGAATGAAGGGGATGTGTAGAAATTCAGGGACCATTGGCATGTGCCCTGCTTGGGTTGAGATTAGGTTAGGAATGACCCAAATCAGGGATGAACCAACTTTTCTCTAAAAAGGCCCAAAAGATAAATATTTTATGCTTTCAGGCCATAAGGTCTCTGTCACAACTTAATTCTTCCATTGTAGTGCAAAAGCAGCCATTGATGATATTAATACATAAACAAATGATTGTGGCTCTATTCCAATAAAATGTTATTTACAGAAATGGGGATAGGGAGAGGGCAAATTTAGCCCACAGGCCTTGTTTGTTGCCCTTTGACCTGAACTAACGAAGCTTAAAGAGACCAACCTGAAGATAAGAGTGTATAGAGGCAGAGAAATGAAGCAGAGGCTTTTAGCTAGAAATAATAATGACAATAAAGCAAATATTATGAACTCTTTAGCCACCTAAAATCCTTTTCGGAAAGTGGACACATAGGAAAAATAATAAGCAAACAAACAAATGATAAACATTACAGACTTTCATGATGGCTCCCATGACCCTTTGTAATCCACCCACCAGGGTGGCTTGCACTCATATTTTTACCCACTGAAAGGGATTTACACCTTCATAATAATCTATACAACACAATGTTATCACTATTTGCAAACTTGCCTTTCTTTGTCACAATTCTGTGTGTTTCCTAATGATAATGGCCAATATTAGGGTAGCTCTAACTATCTTGTAACAAACCCAAAACTATACAGAGTTTCCGTCACAATAGGAGTTTGTCAATCACAAAAGTCCATAATGGGTCCTCCTGATTGGTAGACAGCTCTCCTTCAGAGGGTAATCCGGAGAAACAGCCCAGACTTCCTTTATTTTGTGGCTCCTAAATCTTCAACACAGAGCTCCTAGTTTGTCCTTGTCAAACTGGCAGAAGGGGAAGATGATACAAGGGTGCATGAAAGGGTTTTACAAAAGAGGTGTACAGCACTTTTCTTCCCCTTCCTTTGGCAAGAAGCCAGCCATATGGATGGATCTACCTGCCCAGGAAGCTAAGCATGGTGTAGTTGTGCACCCAGGCAGTACAGGGAGCAGTTTGGCTGAGCATATCACCAGTCTCTGCACAGATTCTGTTTTATTAATTATGTTAGCCTTCAGGCCTACCACTGTACTCATAATGGAATTGGAAAGAAAGAAGTGTTTGCTGAAAGAGCCATAAAAGTGAATTTAACACTACCCACCTTTAAAAAGATTACTATAATTTATTATTCTTGTAATCAAATCTAAATTACTTGATAGACTTCTTTATACTTTAACTTCCGGGATACATGTGCAGAACGTGCAGCTTTGTTACATAGGTATACAAGTGCCATGGTGGCTTGCTGCACCCATCAACCCATCACCTACATTAGGTATTTCTCCTAATGCTATCCCTCCCCTAGCCCCTCACCCCACAACAGGCCCCAGTGTGTGATGTTCCCCTCCCTGTGTCCATGTGTTCTCATTGTTCAGCTCCCACTTATGAGTGAGAACATGTGGTGTTTGGTTTTCTGTTCAGCACTGTACCTGAAGCAGGTTCATTGCTCATTTCATGCTTTTCCATATGCATTGATTTTAGCCTTGACCTCATATTTTTCAAACATCTCCATCACTTCATCAGTGTTGTTAACTATATTATCTCCATCTGCCTCACTCCATACTAACCTCTGGGTTCTCAACCTCTTCATGTCACCTTAGGCTTCATTCATGAAATGAAGTATTTGCTAAATTGTTCAAATTACTATTCTGGAATTAACCTGCATTTAACCTTCCCCCATGCTGCCTAATCCAGTGTCAGATCATATACCCAGCATAATCAGAGCCACATTTATGCCCACTAACCTATAATTTCACATTAAACTCAATAACCTGTATTTTCCCTTGGAAAATGCAGTGTTTATTGCCCTTTTGTGTGGAGTCGTATTTATGCATTATGTGCATGATTTACATGTAAACTTGTAGATTAACAGCCTCCTGTCTCCTGACTGAATCACATCCAAGCTATGTAGTCTCCCTGCATCCCCTTCCTGTCCTTAAGATGCAGAGATGTAGTAGCTTGAAAGAGACATGCATCTGGGAGAGACAAGATCAGGGATTTCCCAACCTGAACCTGTGACACCTTCAGGGTCCTCATCCCCCAAAAGGTTGGGAGGGAAGACTATAGGCATTCTGTGAGAGACCATTCTTCATTGTACAGGTCTGTCCTTCAATGTAAGGACATTTAACATCTGTGACCCCATCCGCTAATCCTAGTAGTGATCCCCAATCATTGAGGGATGTCTCCACTCCATTGAGAACCATCAGAGATGATCATTATAAAAGCTTTACAGCTTAAATATACTATGAACAGTAGAAGATGCACCTCACTGTTTTCTCAAGAGGATACAATTTTCAAATTCCTATAGATGAATGGTTCCCCAATGGTAGGAATGTTTCAAAATGGTAGCACATTTACGTGATTGTTGAGACGAGAGGAGGTGGTAATGAGGCAAGTCCTTATCCCTGTTCCCAAGCAACGGAACAGGGAGCAGGGAAGTAGCAATGATCAAGATCTACTCTCTCCCTACCAGGAATCCAGATAATGTACTAGCAGAGTCCACCATGTTCATAAATGAAACACTAAGGCAGTAGAGTTTAGTTATAAATGGGATCTTCAAAAGGGTCTTGGCAGGATGAGGCAGAAAAGGATTCCTTGAACAAGAAAGATACAAAAAAAGGATTTTGTACTCCCTTGCCACCCTTTTGCTAGTGTGTTTTTTCATGCAGTCAGAAGCTGCTGAAAGAGACACTTGAACGGATTTTTTTCTAAAAAGCAAAAAGGAAGCAGCCACCATTTATTAAGCCCTCCTCTGGGCAGCATACACCAAATCCTCACACATCTCTGTAAGGGGCGTAATTGGACTGATTTGTAGTTGAGGAAACAGGATTAGACAAGTGCTGACTGTGTACAGGATTCTATACTAGTGAGCTCTGTAATTTGCTGAAGGTCAGTTGAGCAATACTTGATGAAGCCAGGAGGTAAACCCAGTGTCTATCTGTATATGTACTTTCTCTTACACCATGCTGCCACTCTGGGTGAGAGGAAGTGAATAGAGGGATAACAAGGTGAGTTTTAGGAAAGAAACTAGTCTCATCTCTTTTCCCAGATGCAGCTCAGGGAAAGAAAGGCCCTAGCTATGATGTTAAAGGTCCAAGCTGACTTTCAGGAACCCTTAAACCCCTTTCCAGGAATCCTTAGACAATGTGTGGGCCAGTCTGCAGTAGCTGGTGTGGATTAACCACCACAGGACCCTTCTGAATGGTGAGAGCTGAGTAGCATCCCCTAAAACCTTGTATGACCTGGGCGAGGGGGAAAATGTCCCAAGACATAACTAAGAATATGTTTCCCATCAGCCTGTTGGGCAGGGGCTCAGAGTAGAGATACATTATTTAGAAAAATTAAGAAATGAGATTTCTTACAACTAGTGTTATGGATAAACATTTTGTACACACGATATAGTTTTGTTTTGTTTTTTAATGTTAGACAAAATACAGAAGCCTGGAAAGTAGTGCCCTTTTTCACTCTGAAATTTGTTTTGATTCCACATACAAACATAGGAGTTCATGTCTGTTAGATCGGGCTTATTCCAATAAGACTTCATTTTTATTTCAACATCTTTGCTTCTTCACATTTGGTGTAGTTTAAATCAGTCTTTATTATGTGCACCAAGTTATTTACCACCATGTAGTAGACATTAAAAAGCAGTTAAAAAACCACTTGATAACAACTTAAAAGATAAAATATAGATTCATTTCTTCTATGTGGTACATATGTTAGACAGAAAGGTACAAAAAATTTATAAATCTTGTCATTAGACAGAAACGATTGTAATATATTATTATTCCAAATAAGATTTCACTTTTGTATCAACATCTTTGCTCTTTAAAAAAATTCTGAGTATTTCACACTTAAACAACTAAGGCAAAATGTCTTACCAATTCTGGGTCAAATAATAAAGAGGACCTGGAAAACAAAAGATTTGTTATTTTTCCCCCATGTAAGAAATTATCACTGTTAAACGTTCTTCTTTCTCTTTTAGCTCCTTGCTGTTGTTCTATTCATATTTTTATGAATAAAATAGTCTATATGTCTGTGTCTAATAAATAGGATAGCTTTGTGGACTGAGCATTCTTGGATTTTTATAAGAAGCATGTCAGAGCTGAATTGAGCACATACTCTGAAACTCTCCCCCAGGGTGTTTTCATTTATATTTAATGTTAAATCAAGGATATTAGAGGTGGAACAGACTGTTTGTCATTGAATGCAATCAGCAGTATCAGCTCACTTTGAATTCCGTAAATGCCATTTGGAATGTTCTTTTTGGTAGAGCACTTCAGGGTATCTGGGTAACATGGAGCTTGATAATTTCAAAACTGAATAACCAAACACAATAACAAAGGAAACCACTCTTGGGATTTATAATAAAAAGTACCAAATTTGGAGAAAGCTTCTAAAAGTGTGAAAAAAGTTTTAAAAACCACACATTTCTTGCCCCTTGAACCCACATGTATTATTTTTCTTAAGCACAGTGAGCTACTGTTTTCCATTATTTGACAAAGTAATACAGTATGTGAGAGGCCCTTAAGGGTAGCCTTCCCCTATAATTTGTTTTTTTTTCTCTATGAAGTTCATCTTTTTTTTTTTTTTTTTTTTTTTTTTTTTTTTTTTTTTGGTGACAGAGTCTTGCTCTGTCGCCCAAGCTGGAGTGCAGTGGCATGATCTCGGCTCACTGCAACCTCCACCTCCAGGACTCAAGCGATTCTTCTGCCTCGGCCTCCCGAGTAGCTGGGATTACAGGCACCCACCACTCACCCTTAAATGACATTGAAGCACATCCCAGACATCATATTATTTCATCCATAATTCAGTATGTATCTCTAAAGGATAAGCATTCTTTACAAAAAATAAAAACCCACAATGCCATTATACCTTACAAATTAACAATATTTTCTTAATAGTATCAAATATCCAGTCAGTAGTCAAATCTCTTCCATGGTCTCATAAAATAATTTCTCATTATAGCATATTTGAATCAAGATCCAAATGGAGTCCATGTATTGTGATTTGTGGATACGTGATTTGTGGATATGTGGATATTAAAAGACTCTTTTAATATATATTTTTCCTTTCATCTCCTTTTTATTATCTTTGAAAAAAAATTATTTAGAGTTTTTTTTAAGTTTTTTGTCCTGTAGAGATTTCCGCAGCCTGGATTTTGCTGATTGCATCTCTGGGTGTCATTTAACATGATCTTCTGTCCTTCTGTATTTCCTATGAGAGTTTGTTTCACTCCCAGAGTGGAGGAAGCTGTGCACTTGCATCCTCTAGAGGTGTACAGTATCTGGTTGTTTTTCTTTCTCTGATGTAAGCAGCTATTGATAATCTTTGCCAAGATTTATTAATTCATTAATGATTGCAAAACGGTGATGCTCTAATTCCATAATTTCCTCTTCAATTATTAGCTGAATAACATTATAAAGAAAAATCATTTGGGTACCTGAAGAAACAGTTTATATGAAAGACAACAAATAACTTGATCCTGTCTCTTTATTTACCAGTTTTCAAACTAATGAATTGTTTCACTGGCATTCCCACTGGGGAAACAAATAGTATTTTTTTTAAGTATCACTATCATAAACTCATGGATTTAAGTATATTGGGTATATTTATATCCATTGATGTTATTATTCTCATTGAAGCTCAACTCATCCTATCTTTGGTAATGGGAGCCTATTCAAGTGAGATATCAAGTCCTCTCAACATAAACCTAATAGTCTTTGTTAGTTTCTTGGCTTTCTGATATGACAAGATGCTCAAGGCTTAACTTGTATGTTGGTTGCTCCAAATCTGGGATGAGTAATTTCTCCAAGGAGCCATGATTCCTTTTAGTGGGAAATGATATGTAGTAATCTGGATGCTAGTGTGCTCATTGATAAGGACAGAGCTAAGAAATATGTGTACATTTTTAAATGATAAAATACATCATGAGCTCATACTGATATGTCCAATTCAAATGCAGGACAAAAGGTTTCTATATAACCTCATCTATCTTAAATTTTTATCTCTTCTTTCTCAAGCTGTAAATCCCAATGCTCGGTGACATCACCATAATCCCTCAACTTTATCCGACACTGCACATGCAACAGCCTCAGAATAACAACACTACCACAAATAACATTTGGAGATATTTTTATGGCAGTTCAATTTGTCTTTATGGAATATCCAACCAATATATTCAAATGACTGTGTTAAAATCACTTGAGGCCGGGTGTGGTGGCTCATGCCTATAATCTCAACACTTTGGGAGGCTGAGGTGGAATGATCACTTGAGGCCAGGAGTTCAAGACCAGCCTGGGCAACAAAATGAGATCCTGCCTCCACAAAACATTTCTTAATTTTTTTTTTAAATTAGGACTACACCTGTAGTCCTAGCTACTTGAGAGGCTGAGGCAGGAGGATTGCTTAAGCCCAGGAGTTAGAGGCCACAGTGAGTTCTGATTGCACCACTACACTCCAGCCTGGGTAACAGAGTGAGACTCTATCTCTTAAAAAAAAAAATCACTTGACATAGTTCCCCTATGTGACACTCTGCCACTAACTGGATGATCAGATGCAATTATTTCATTTTATGTATAATTCTTAGAGATGGCTTTTTGATTTAATTATGTTTTAAAATTAAGTTCAACTGTAACCATGCCATCAACTGGATACACAGGTTCTGCATTTCGTTTTACATGCAATAAGGTAGAAATTGCTTTTTAGAATTTAGAGTTTTATAATTATGAATACTATTTACATGATACCTAAGTCAAATCTATAAAATGTATATTCAAAGAAGTATACATGCTTTGTTTTCTCTATGCTATTTCCTCCCCCATAGATAACATTTATTTTTATATTTTATTTTATGGTCCATTCTTCTATTGTTTAATGTGAGCACATACTCTGATCCCTCTCCATTCTTAGAAACAGTATTATACTAGACACAGTTTTATTCATTTTGCTTTTTTCACATAGCCGTATATCTTAGCATTCATTGCAACATGTTTTTTCAAACACACAAGTGAAAAAAAGGTGAGTAGGTATACGTGTGTAACATTTAGAAATTAGATGTATATTTTTGGTTTGTTTTTGTTTTTATTTTTTGAGACAAGGTCTCCACTCTGTCACCCAGGCTAGAGTGCAGCGCTGCACCTGGGCTCAACAGATCCTCCCACCTCAGCCTCCTGAGTAGCTGGTACTATAGACATGACCCATCATGCCGAGCCAATTTTTTTTCTTTTTTAGAGATGGGGTCTTGCCATGTTGCCCAGGCTGGCCTCAAACTCCTGGACTCAGGCAATCCCCCCACCTCAGCCTCCCAAAGTACTGGGCTTATATAATAGCTTAGTCCACCCACCCACCCACCCACCACACCTGCCTACCTTTTGTTCTCTGGCTATTGTCTATTGGTCTCCTTCTATGAACATTGTTGAAATTAGCTAAGTAATAACCTCTTCTTAGCTCTCTTTGTTCTCTCCTTGAACACTTGACTTGAACTAGTTTCTTTCTACTGCCAGTTAGTATTAATACCTATAAGGCAAGCAGCTACCTAACTCTGTTCTTCCTAGAACCAGTACAGGTGCTACCTGTCTCCCAGATAGCATCAGTCATAGTTAATACAGGTAAAAATGTGCCTGATCCTCACCACTCTACTTCAGTGGCCCCCACGCTGGCCATTATGGCTGTCTGCAGCTTGTTTTCTTGTAGATTCCAGGATGAGGAATCTCCCACTTCTTGTGAGGACCTGTAGGCAATTCCAGGGTTCTTCTGGTCTCCAGGTCATCAGAAGTCCCTTTTCCTTGCCTCCATTTCCTTCCACATGGATACTGTTGGTATGAATCATATTCTGGCATTCATGGGACTAGCTCACCACTTATTTTTGCTGGTGATGTTGTCCGTGGGGTTTTGGCTTTAATATCTGAGTTGCTCTCTCTCTTTTTTATGGGAGAACTCAAGGAGATTAAAAAATGATATTGCCAACTTTCCATAATCCTCCAGTGGCTGCAGAATTTATCAAAAAGTTTTGACTGAAGAATTATTTATAAATATTCAATATCTCTTGTGGTCATGCAGCACTTTAATTTGACTAATTAAACCTGAATGAATCCTGAAGTCCTGGCAGACAAATACAAACAAATGGTAATTTTTACAAGCTTAGGTAAAATTCTATTTTTTAATAAAGAAGAATCAATCATCTATTATGGAAATATAAAACTTTGTTGTCCTGCTGAAAGCAAAACTTTTTTTCCCTTGAAAGTGAATAGCAGGTCACTTTTTATGATACGTATGTAATTTGCTACGTACATTGTAAACGTTGAAAATTTTATACTTACGGACATCAAAGAAAGCCTAATTTTTAGAAGGTACCTATTTATAAAGTAGTCTGGATATATTTGATCTATTGAAGGTGTTGTTTTGCCAGTATAATTTTCACACTATGTGTTCTTCCATGATTAATATATGTGAGTATATAATACTTCACAAATAATAGACTCACAAATACTTCAGAAATAGTAGACTCACAGAAAAGGTCTTCTTTCTAGGGTGAAAGGCTCAAAGAGGTGTAATATTTTCCCAGAGTTACACAGCCAGTAAATAGCAGAGCCCAGAGTCAAATATGGAAGCCAAGTGGGACAATGGACTGGGAACCGTTGTACTAGACTACATGAAAACCATAACACAATATTTTCAACAGAAGAAGGGATTCTAACCATTACCATTGGAGAGGAACACTTAGACTTTTCATTTGTTTAAAAGGTAGTAAGGTGGCCGGGCACTGTGGCTCACACCTGTAATCCTAGCACTTTGGGAGGCCGAGGTGGGCGGATATCCTGAACTCAGGAGTTCAAGACTAGCCTGGGCAATGTGGCAAAACCCCATCTCTACTAAAAATAGAAAAATTAGCCAGGCATTGTGGCTCATGCCTGTAATCCCAGCTACTCAGGAGGCTGAGGCACGAGAATTGCTTGAACCCAGGAGGTGGAGGTTGCAGTGAGTCGAGATCACAGCACTGCACTCCAGCCTGAACGACAGAGTGAGACTCTGTCTCAAAAAATAAAAAATAAAAAAGGTAGTAAGGAGAGAAGGGGGAAGGAGAAGGTAGTCGAAAGGCTAATACACTCTAAGCATTGCAATTTAATATATTTTAAATTTTTTCTTCCAAGTTTTATAAGCTATAATTCAGAGAGGCACCAGGGTGGTATCTGCCCACCTCTAGATTGAAAAAGAAACGAGGAATCAAGGCTATTTTAGGCATCTGTCAAGCTGTAATTACCTCTTTGCTCAGAGAAACCTTTATGTAAGACTAATGTAGATTGGCATTTTTTCGGTTTAAAAGAACATTTCCAGTCATTCTTTTAATAGAATGATCCTTATTATGATGGTTATTTCAATATGTTTTGGTAGGGGGAAAATGTTCCCAGTATGGCCTTGACATAGAGATTACACTTTTAATCTGGTCTGTTTCTTATTTACTTACAAGCTCCAGTACTTCTTAGAGTCTTCTTCCCATACCCTTTCTAGTTCAGAAATTGTTGAATGGCTTTTATTTAAGCTTTTCAAGTAAGCCGGGTTTGTTTACCAATAAGTCTATGTATACATTCCACGAAAAGTTTACCCAAAGTACGACCATTAAAAGGTGGGATTGAGCCAGGCATGGTGGCATGCACCTGTAATCCTAGCTGCTTGGGGAGGCTGAGGTGGGAGGATCACTTGAGCCCAGCAATTCAAGGCCAGGTTGGGCAACATAGCGAGACCCTATCTCTAATTTTTTTTTTTAAGAGGTGGGATTGAAATGACAATTTGTAGAAAGAAAACCAATTTTTCATGATTAGGCACTTGTTCATTGTCTTAGGTTGGGCTCCCAGAAACTGACCCTGAAGTAAGGATCCATGTGTAAGTGACTTAATAAGGAGAGTTCTCAGGAAAGATAAATAGAGGGGTGGGAAGTGGGACCTGGAAGAAAAGGAGGGCAAACATAGATGCGGTATCAGGCAAAGAAAGCCCCAGGAGGGTGACTTTGGCTCAGTGTACAGGAAAGTTCCAGATACTTTTTAAGACCACACCTTAAGTTGTCCTATCAGAGGCAGAGGGATAGAGTGTTTATAGTCACTAGTTAAGAACTGCCTCCTGGGCTCATGTACCCCCTCCCCTCTATGCTCTCAGGCAGTTTAGACTCAGTAGGCTGAGGGTATTTCAAAGAGCCAAGTTCACGTGCTGGATGCTGAGAATGAAAGCACCCAGCATCAACCGCTGACTGCCTCTGGTGCTTTATTTCTCCTGCTTCCATCAGCACATCCTAGAGTTCCCAAGGACATCTTAAGCAGACAAAGGTGTGTAAGAAGTTCAAGTTCTGTTGTGTTTTCTAGAAACTTTCCAAATCCAAAATTGGAGACCACCTATACCTAAGTCCAGTGTTTTTGCTAGCCCAACATCCCACATTTATTAATGATTATCTCTAGAGAAAGGACTAGGCAATGAATTAATTTAACTAGAAAAAGATCATTGCTGTAAAAGAAAACTATGCTTTTCTAATATTTAACTCGGATTATAAATATGCAACCAAAGTAGCCAGAATGTTCTGACTGCAGTGATGGATCGCCAGCCACTGAAATGCCATTTGAAAGAATGGATGGTGTTTTAAAGAAATTATCCTATTCATTAAGACTGTATCTATGCAGAGGAGAACCAAGTACAATGGAAATGTTTGAGTCCCAGGCACTTCGTTGAGGGCTTGGCATATTTAATCATTACATGAATCCTCTAAGGCAAGTAAGTATTATTTTTCCTGTTTTAGAGGTGAAGAAACTAAAGCTCATGGAGAAAAAAAATGTATACATTGAATAACTATTTAGTAGGCATCCACTGTGTGTTAGGCATGATGCAAGGCGCTGGTTATGGGATGGCAAACAAAATGGACCTGGTCCCTTCCCTCCTTGAGTACACAGCCTAGTGAGCAAGAGGCAAAACAAGCAAATACATAGATTATAAATGGTGATAAGAAAGGAAAGGAAAAGAACAGGACACCGTAAAGCATAATGATGGCATAGGAGTAGAAGATTCAGTGAAATCCTCAATGAGAAAGTGACATTTAAATTGAGACCCGTACAATGGGAAAAGCTAACCAGGCAAAGAGTGGGAGGAGAGAAAGAGCTTAGAGTGCTTTGGGGAGTGAAACAAGAGTGATATTGCAGTTCCTGGCCAGCCAAGGGGAAACAGGTGTGAAAAGACTCAAGAAAGAAGCAGGAGCGAGGTGATTGAGGGTCTTCTAGAATAGCAGTTGGCAAATTTTGACCCACAGGCCAAATCTGGCCTACTACCTGTTTGTGTAAATCAAGTTTTATTGAAACATAGCCACCACTGGGCATGGTGGATCATACCTGTAATCCCAAAACTTTGG
Organism: Macaca fascicularis; assembly: GCF_037993035.2. Taxonomy (NCBI): domain Eukaryota; kingdom Metazoa; phylum Chordata; class Mammalia; order Primates; family Cercopithecidae; genus Macaca; species Macaca fascicularis. Next base: position 12,417,079 of record NC_088395.1, read on the forward strand.
AAGGCCAACATGGGTGGATTACTTGAGCCCAGGAGTTTGAGACCAGTCTGGGCAAGATGGGGAAACCACATCTCTACAAAAAACACAAAAAATTAGCCAGGTGTGGTGGTATGTGCCTTTAGTCCCAGCTACTTGGTAGGCAGAAGTAGGAGATTCACCTGAGCTCCAGAAGTCTAGGCTGCAGTGGGCTGTGGTGGCGCCATTTAACTCTGGCCTGAGCAACAGAGTGAGACCCTGTCTCAAAAAAAAAAAAAAAAAAGGGAAAAAGCAAAAAAAAGAAACACACATTATCTGTGGCTACTTTTGCTCTATGACAATAGAGTAGAGCAGTTGCAGCCAACTGTCTGGTCCACAAAGCCTATTTACTATCTAGCTCTTTACAGAAAAAGTGTGCTGACCCCAGTCTCCACCACGAAAAGAAGTTTGGATTTTACTCTAAGAAAGAGAAGGAGCCATTGGAGGGCTTTAGGAAGTAGATTCAAATAATTCAATTTTTTTTTTGAGATGGAATCTTGCTCTGTTGCCCAGGCTGGAGTGCAGTGGCATGATCTCGGCTCACTGTAATCTCTGCCTCCTGGGTTCCAGCGATCCTCCTGCCTCAGCCTCCTGAGTAGTTGAGATCATATCTGGCTAATTTTTTTTGTATTTTTGGTGGAAACTGGGTTTCACTATATTGGACAGGCTGGTCTCGAACTCCTGACCTCAAGTGAGCCACCTGCCTCTCCCTCCCAAAGTGCTGCGAATACAGGCATGAGGCACCGTGCCTGGAAAATAATTCAATTTATATTTTAAAAATATCACCCTGGCTGCGCTGCATGGAAAATGGAATCTAGGAGACAAGAGTGGCAGTAAGAAGCCATTAGAAGTTTTTGAAAGAGTCCAGATAGGAAATAATAGCTAGAGGACTGGACAGAGCAGTGGTTCTGGTGTTAGAGAAAAGCTATGTGTAGAGGAAGGATCAGTAGGATTTAGCATTGTATTTGATGTAGAGATTGAAACAGGGAGAAATGAAGTATAACTCCCAAATTTGTAGCTTGAGCCCTGGGTGGATGACAGTGCCAGTCAATGAGATGAGTCAACTAGAAGTAGCGGAAATAACGTAGGTGAATAAATAAGTTTAAGTTCCTCAGAGTTCTCCATTATTAAATCTTAGGTCCTGCATTGGAGACCAAGTCTTCATGCTCTTCCAGTAAACAGCATAGTCTCCCATTGGAATCATCACATCAGTTTACAGTTAATTGACACAAAACCACCAACACTAAATTTTTTCACTGCCAATACTTGGAGCAGTTCTGTAATAAGGCCACAAAGAAATGGTCAAAGTGATCTGTTTTAGGTAAATGTGCTTGTAATTTTGTAGCCTTGTCTTTAAGTTTTACAGACTTTATATATAATTTGTAATATGCATAAGCATGAGCTAATTTTGAGTTCATCTTTTTTTTTTTTTTTCCTTTGAGACAGGGTCTCGCTCTGACACCCAGGCTGGAGTGCAGTGGCATGATCTCAGCTCACTGCAACCTCCAACTCCTGGGCTGAAGCGATCCTCCCACCTCAGCCTCCCGAGTAGCTGGGACTATAGGCATGTGCCACCACACCTGGCTAATTTTTTTACTTTTAATGGAGACAGGGTTTCACCATATTGCCCAGGCTGGGAGCTCATCTTTAAAATAAAAAATATTTCAGACCATTTATTTAAATCTTTCACATGTAAATTAAATATGTATCTGCGTTGGCTATGCAGAGAGCATCTTTAGGGACATACAATATAGGGCTTAAAATAGTTGGGCTTTTGTCACCATAGTATTCATTTTGTCTCTGGCAGCTGTGAGACACCAACTCACCAACATTTCTGAGGTCCTAATTGAAAATGAGGAGATTCTAGAACTGTGCTTAACCCTAGACTTGGAAGGGAGTGTCTCTGAAGCAAGACCTCACATGTCTGTGGTTCACCTTCCCATCTAGGTAGCTAAGAGGGCAGAAAAAGGCTTGTCTGAATGGCCCCACTACTCTGGCCAGGCTGAATGTAATGTCAAGCTCTAGGACCCTCCAACACAAGTCTCCTTAAGCAGCAGACCCAGCCCAGGTTGGAATCTGGCATAACTTGGAAGCTGAAAGATGACCCAACTAGCCACATTTCAAATTCAAGCTGAAAGTACCACTCACATTTAATCAGTTTCTGGAGATCTATATTGGAAGGCTTTTATTTCCCCTTCTTTAAATGAACAGCAATTCATTTACATGGAGAAACTGCATGTGAATAACAGCAAAGCCTGTCGAGAGTGAGTTTTTAACTATGCAAACTGACTACTTAACCTGTTCTTTTCAGACTTTCCCTAACAGTTTTATTGAGGATATTCTTAAAAACATATTTAGATGATACATTGCATGAGTTTCAAAGAGACCATTAAGGTCTCATTTGGGCAGATAAAAATGAATTTTTAAAGGAATCATAAATGTGTGTTTTTATAATTGTGTCTTACGGTATTTTTAATATTGCTACCATTTATCAAATATGAAAAATAAGACTTTACAATATTATCAAAATAATATTCATACAGTAGTAGTCTCATACCCATTAGATATTATCTGCTAATCCCTTACCATTGTTCCTAACATATTATGATTCATTCAGATCTCGTTATATTTTATTTTGTACTGTTTTTCATGCATAGTATCTCATACTATGCATCAGGTAGTTTTTAAAACTCTCATTCTTTTTTTTTTTTTTTTTTTTTTTTTGAGACAGAGTCTCACTCTTGTTGCCTGGGCTGGAGTGCAATGGCACAATTTCAGCTCACTGCAACCTCCACCTCCCGGGTTCAAGCGATTCTCCTGCCTCAGCCTCCCGAGTAGCTGGGATTACAGGCATGCGCCACCACGCCCGGCTAATTTTGTATTTTTAGTAGAGACGGGGTTTCTCCATGTTGGTCAGGCTGGTCTCGAACTCCCGACCTCAGGTGATCCGCCCACCTCAGCCTCCCAAAGTGCTGGGATTACAGGCGTGAGCCACCGTGCCCGGCCAAAACTCTCACTCTTTAATTCAATTTTTATTTGACTTTTCTTATCCCCTTACCTCCCTATAGGACATTTTTCCTGTCTTACCTAGTTGAAGATTAATCTTCCTTGGACATTAAAGAAACTCAAGAAAAAAAAAATACTTAGTTTAAGAAACAAAAATTTGCTCATATTTTTAAATCGATTTTCACGTGCATTTTGGTTTGCACCCTTTTTAATTCTGAAACTCTGAACTCTAGTTTTGGACATGAGATTAAGCTTCCATTTGATGGCAGGAGTGAAAAATACAGGAACATTAAAAATGGAAATCACGATCTCCACCATCCCTGTTCTTCACATCCTTGAAAGTAGAAAGAGTAAAAGGCAAAGGTAGTGTTAAACTCCAATCTGTTATTATTTTAGAGGATAGATAAGGAATTAGTCTAAGCTATGCTCTCGGCTTCTGTAGGAAGGAAGCTTTTCCACTACTTCTGTTTTTCTTGCTTTTCCTTTGTTTTTAACCCCAATGAATATATACTTTTGAAAAGTAATCTTTATATAATCTTTCATGTAGTAATTGAGTAGCTTTTGTGAGTGAAACATTTTTCTTTTCTATACAGCCAGCCCAAATGCAGACTGTAAGTCCTATTAACATAAAACAGAAAGGTCTCAAAATTCAGTTGCAGGGTTAGTGTGCCCCAAGTTCATCTTCAAAGCAGTATTTCCCAATAGACAGGAAAATGAGATTTCTCTCTGCTTTGGTATGGATAAAGTATCACCATTGATCAATTTATAAATAATTTCTCTAGGTTGAGGCTAAATTCAAACATGGGAGGCTTATTTCAGAAATCTAGTATAAATCCCCTAACCTCTTTCCCTCAGTGAAAATTTTATCATGGTTCACTGAAAATCTGTCAACTTTCAGAGAGGATTGGAACATTGCTAGGTTTTCTGAGATTTGAGGGGCCATTTCAAAATAGCTATGTTTGAACTATGTACCTATCCTTCCTTAACCTAATTTTTACCTGCGGTAAGAAGGTATATTCGATCCTGTAACTGTTTATAAACAGTCTCTGCAAACATCATCTTTGAATTGAAGCTTCTTCAGGGACATTATCTCTATCCCTTGCCAACATTAAAAATAGTATTTCTCTGTTTACATTTGTCTCCTCTTCCCTTCTATGTATATGAAAGTTACCAACTGGAAAAATAGTTTATGGTCTTTACCATTGCCTGATTGTTAATATTCAAATACATGTTCAATCCTGGTAAAGCTCCACATTGTTCCAATTCTGATACATGTAAATTGGGAGCTAGTGGCTATGACCATTAACCCCTAGGAACACCTGGGAGCCCCAGCTTCTTCTGGCTCCAGGATAACATTATACGTAGGCTCATCTTAGTTAATTTCACCTGAATCTCTCACCTTTTTATTATTGAACGGCTCAAACTGTGAGGCCTCAGGACACAGGTTTCCTCCGGTACCTGCTTCTCTGTGATACCTGGTTCTTCCTTCTCCATGACTTAACACGTTCCCTATGACTAATTGATCTTAGTTTTGGTTCCTTCACAAGCCAAATCTGAGACAAGGATTTGTGTGTGTATAGATAATCTAGGGGATGATCCCAGGAAACACCAGCCAGAGACTAGAGATATGAGACCAAAAAGGAAGACAACCAATAAAATGTAAGTTATCAAACCAATTGCCACTGTGGGCAACTGGAGCTTCATCCTCTTTGCGAGCTCCAGGATCAGTGTAGAAAACATGCCTTGGAGTTATTCAGTTGAGTGGTGAGGGAGTTGAGGTATTTATACTCTAATTCTTGTCAGGTATTGAATGAGAGCTCCTCTGTGGGGTCATTCCCCAGAACTTCCAGCTGACTGTGTGTGGTCAGGGTGGACTTTAGCAGCCAGAGAGAGGCGCCAGGCAGGTGGAAATGAGGAAGACTCCTCAATTGTCTGCTGTAACTCCTAACTAACCATTTCTACTGCACCCCCTTGAACACTCTATTGCAAATGTAATGGCTTTAACAATTAACCTCTACTATTTTCTGAGCCCTTGCCCTTCTCTTGTGACCACATTGAAAGGAGGCTCAGTCCTTCTCGTGCCACTTAAGTCACAGGGTAAAGAGGTAGTATTGGCATTCCCCTGGCTTCTCATGATTAATTTATAGGTCATTATTCTCTCACCCTAGTGCAAAACTTGCTCCTTTTTTCTTATGCCCTCCAACAATATGACTTCAGACTTTCTCTGAATTTCATGCCATTCCTTACATGTATTGAAGACTTTGACACCTTCCAAGAATCCTACCACACTCTAGATAAAAATCATCGTTCAAATATCCACATGGATGAACTTACCTTCTTAGTTTTTCTCTCTCCTCAACTCCAAGTGCCTTCTGGACCATTCCCTTTCAGCCAAGCACTCCCAATCTCCACATCCCCAACTGAACCTCCTCTGACACCATAAATTCCCAATATTCCAACTTTCTAATTATTCTATTACTAAAGAGTGGTTCTCACTAGAATTATTCTCATCAATGCTGTCTTTCCCAACTCTTTCCAGTCTTCCCTCATGGCCTTCTCTCTCCCAAAAGCCACTCACCACTCGTCTTGTGTCCTAATTATACTTGCTGGTATGCTTTTCTTTAAGCAGACCCCATGCATCCCTGCCTGTAGTCCTCTTTTCACCTACACTGCCCCTTGTTAATTGTTAAGGCCATTACATTTACAAATGAAAGGAAATGGCATTCCTTTCAAGTGCTTACCCGTTCATCAAGATCCAGCTCAAATACAGCTTTTTCAGTGGTTCTCCACCACTTTCCCTCCTATATCTCACACGTTGAAGTCACTCTCCTCTTGTTCTGTATTTCCAAGATATCTATCTGTGGTAGCTCTGCTTTGTAATTGTCAAATTCTGCCCTGCCGAGTGAAGTGGGTAAATTACTTAGCCTTTCTATGCCTCAGTGTAATCAACTACCAAATAGAGAAAGTGATAGTTACCTGTCAATGTTATTGTGGAGATTAAAAGAAACAATATGTGACGTGCTTCCAAACCCAAAGATGAACACAACATGTATCTTTATTGGGCAGCTGTAAGGAACCAATAGAGAAAAGCAAAACCTTTTTATGGGAACTCTGAATACTGATAATGACTTTACCATGGATAGAAGGAAAGACATTGGTGCCCATAGCCTGGGTTGTATTCCTGGCTCCACTTCAAATTAGCTGCATGGCCTTGAACAAGATGCTTGCTCACATTGAAGAAAGCCCATTTCCTCATGTAAAAAGTGGAAATAATGAAACCTACCTTGAAGAGTTATTGATGACTAATGAATGGAAGTGGACATAGCTCTGATAACTTGAACTGAAATGGCTCCCAATATTCCCTTATCATCTCTCACCCAGGCCAGTAAGGTTGGGGCACACATCTCAGGCAAGAAGCAGTATTATGTGACCTAACAAGGTCTGAGAGAGAGAGTGACCGTCAGCCCCATAAGACGGGATTCCATCCTGGGAGGCTGCACTGCTGACTTGGACAAGTGTGAAGATCTTGCTTTAGGAATGATAGGCTCAGACAGAAGCTCTGAGTACATGCAGCATGTGTGGGGACAGAGAGAGGAGCAGTTCTTTATGCGCTCTTGAAGTGAGCCAACTCCATGTCTGGGCTAGCCTCTCCTCTGTGTCTTCTAGAATGCTCTCCCTCATGGCTCTGGGGACAAGAATTAGTAATAATGATTACTGATTACTAATAATTTTTAATGATTTAATAACAACAGCAGACATCACCATTTATGAAGACATGATTCAGGGCTGTGTATGTCACATCTCTCATATGCTATCTGCCTACTTTATCCTTCCCCTCCTGACCCACATTCTACGCCAGGGTTGAACCTACAACTTGGTCTGCAGCAAGGGCTCTCCTAGGAGTGGATAAATTTGGTAAATGAGAAGATATGAGGATTCTTCTGGGACCTGGATTCAAAGTATTTTAATTTCTGGAGCCTCTGTATCTTCATCTCTGAGTGGGAATAATAATACCTAAGTCCTAACATACTCAGAAGAGTTCTTGAGAAATATTGGATGTGAAGTACTCTACACAGTGCTTAGCATACAGTAGACGTGAAGTAAATGATTGCTTATACTGGTGATTCCTCTGATAATGTCCGAGTTGGCCCCCATGGATCCTGACCATCCCTTGTTCCTCTCTGTATTGAAACCTTGTGCAGAGCACTCTTCTGATGAAAATGTCCCAAGCCATGTGACCCCAGGTACCCAAGCAACCTGTTTATCTCTTCGCCCAATTTGTTCTTTCTCTTCTTTAAAGAGAAGCCATCTTTTCACCCATCTGCCCCTGCAGAGCTATTGTGTATGTTGAAGGGTTGCCATGGACACCAGTAGGCCTGGAGGCACATGGGTGAATCTGGGAAGACTTCCAAGGGGTGGTCTCTGGACAGTATTCTGAGGAAAGAGGTTGAGGTGCCATTTGTTGAAGAAAAGGTAGCAGGAAGTTCTAAATGAATGACATTGCACAAAACACAGGAGGTGATATACGGGACTCATCAACTTGAAGGGTAAGCGCCTTGCGTCTCTAGAGGAAACCCATGTAATTTTAGGTCCAGTTTGGTTTCTACATCTTCTGGATGCAAACAGATAGCAGGAGAGTGTGAGGGGCTCCCCACACTTACTTCTAGCCACCTGAGACATCTTCTGCTCTGCTACCCGAGTCTCAGATCATTCCATAGAATGGTGGCTCCAGACAGGCAGGGATTATTTTCTGTTTTATTCACCAGTCTATCCACAGAGTCTAGAACAGTTTTCAATGCATAGTAGGCACTTGTCAAATATCTGTTTAATGAATTCCAGTGGTCTTTAAAGTTGAAGTGTAGGTGAAGATAAGAGGAGGTGAATGGAGAGCTACTGGAGGTGTTTCCTACTAGGGGAAAATGATTAGGAAATCTTACTTGAATCTGAGCTGCATTTGGAAATCATCATAGTATTTGGAGAAGGGAAGTGATGTGATGAACATTAATACCTCAGTAAGGTGGGTCAACTTTCTTCCAAATAGACCAGAAGAAAGGAGACAGGAGGCACTCCACTTCTTGCTAAAAAGTTATTTTCCCTAAATATGGTTATTGAATGAATAAATTTGAAAAACAATTTATATATCTGTTGAAAGCCATAAGCTTCTTATCTCATCTCACCTGACAAAGTCGAACATATCCATGGAGTGGAAGATAGGAATTTAACTTTTCTCACTATAAATTGCAACAAGTTGACATTCAGCCTGGCCTTCTGAAATGCTCAGTTTAAAATAACAGTTGCCGGTATCAGCCTTTGCAGGCTAACTCCCTTAGAGCATGCAACATCAGTGCTTGCCCTTGGGACCAGACATTTACAGTTGCCTGGGGAAAGTAATCTCTGTGTGTGCTAAAAACACAGAACACAATGATGGAAATGATACCAATAAGTATGCCAACAAGATGGACATGATTCTCTTAGCAAAATGCATATAAAATCTAGATACTTCACGGACAAGGGCGCAAGCAGAAAACATCCTCTCAAATGCTCCACATCCTACGTAACTGCATGTCTAGGCAGAATTTTATTGAAGCAAATGTAATGGCCAAGAAGTACTTTAAATGAGCTATTTCTTGCATCCTTGAGTTATTTTCTCTCCCTTTCCTCCCTCAATCCCTGCTCTCATCCACCCACTAGGATTTTTTTTTTTTGGCAATCTTCAAGGAAAAATAATAAAAAGAACTGGAATTTACATAATACCTTCCTTCCAAGATACTAAAAGCAGTTCACCCATCTATAATTTGTCCTTACAACAATCCTCTGAACAGGCCTGTTATTATTATTATTATTATTATTAACATTATTATTATTTCAATTTTGCAGTCACATTGCTTGCTGCTGAGAATTTTAGCTAACACCTCATTTCTTGAACAATTTTAGCCCCTCAGCATATCTATAAAAAAGACTTCAAGTGCCACCTCCCATTTGTGATTGTGCCATGTATTCCATTACAGTCTCTGACCCTCTGTTTAATTTTCGTTTAAAAATACATTAAATTCCTTTATTGTGAGAGCACTGCAGGACTGCTGAACAGAAGGTGAAGTGAACGTTGAAAGAGAACAGAATCAAACATAAATATCTTCCAAACTAAAAGGGAAATGGAAAGTAACTGTCAAGGCAAATTGATTTGAATTGCATAAGAATGTGATTTTTTTTTAAATTGACTCAGAATATGAACTATTCTTTCTAACAGCTTCAACTTGGCAGATGACACTACCTGTCTCTTCCTAATCTCTTGCAGTCTTTCAAATTCCAAATTTGTATTGGGTTCAAAATTTTTGACATCTCAAAAATGTTTCCAGCTCACTGAATTCCTTTAGTTATCTCATATTTCCCATATCAACAGGGTCTCCCATGGAAATGACCCTGAAAAGGCATGAGCCATTTGCCGATGGTCTCTTTTAATTGCCCCAGCAATAATTTTCTTCCATGGCCCACTACCTAATTTATTTTTAATATAAACAGGTTTCATTCAGCAGACCAGATGTTGAATCTTCCCCGTCGTCTTCTCTTACTCATTTACAGTGTTACATGTAAGTTCCATTCTTCTCTATATATAATAGCTGCCCTGCTATTAGATAGGGCTGTATCAGTCAGTTGTTGCTTCATAACAAATAATCAAGATCTCAGTAGCTTACTGAATACTTTCTTTTTTGCATTGTGGTAAAATATATACAACATACAATTTTCAGTTTTAACGATTTTAAGTGTGTAATTCAGTGCCACTAATTATATTCACAATATTGTGTAACCATCACCGTTATCTATTTTCTTTTTTTTTTTTTTTTTTTTTTTGAGACGGAGTCTCGCTCTGTCACCCAGGCTGGAGTGCAGTGGCCGGATCTCAGCTCACTGCAAGCTCCGCCTCCCGGGTTTATGCCATTCTCTGGCCTCAGCCTCCCGAGTAGCTGGGACTACAGGCACCCGCCACCTCGCCCGGCTAGTTTTTTGTATTTCTTAATAGAGACGGGGTTTCACCGTGTTAGCCAGGATGGTCTCGATCTCCTGACCTCGTGATCCGCCCGTCTCGGCCTCCCAAAGTGCTGGGATTACAGGCTTGAGCCACCGTGCCCGGCCCCGTTATCTATTTTCAAAACTTTTTCAGTCCTCCAAACAGAAACTCTGTGCCCATTAAGCAGTAACTCCCCATTTCCCCTTCTCCAAGCCCCCAGTAACCTAATCTACTTTCTGACTCTGTGAATCTGCCAGTCCTAGATATTTCATACAAATTGATTTAATATTTTGATATTTCTTCTTCTGTGTCTGGAAATAAGGGTTTCTTTCTCATTCATCTGCAAACTGGATGGGGTAGCTCTGGTGATCTTGACTGGGCTTGCCTGGAAACTACAGATTCGTTTCAAATCTATTTGGTATGTCTCTCCTCCTCCTTGGACCAGAGGGCTGCACAAGGCAATACAGAGCAGGAGAGAGCAAGCAGGAACAGGTGGCAAGGCCTCTATAAGATTAGGCTCTGAACTGGTACACTGTCACTTCCACAGCTCTTCCGTTGGCCAAAGCAAGTAATTGGCCAAGCCCAAAGTCTAAAGTCAGGCAAGTTAACTTCAGCTCTAACGGGAGAATGCAAAGCTACATAAAAGTGCATGGATACAGGGAAGGTTAGAGAGCTGGGGCCATATCCTACATGGTTAAAATGTAAGTTCTGGAGTTGAATGGACCCTACTCTACCACTTTTCAGCCATGCAGTTTTATGAAAAGGGACTTAATCTTTCTGAGCCTTGTTTCCTTATCAGTAAAATGGGGATAATAATATTACCTATCTCACAGGCTGCTGTGATTATTATTGAAATGCTCTAAATTTGCAGTAAAAAAAACATTGCAAGCAATATTATTGTCATTCTTAAAACATAAAGAATAGAAAAAGCAATCAAAGCCAATAAAACTTTTTTATCTTTGCTTTTCACTGAGGAAAGGAGGTTTTAGGTTAGAAGAGGATGCTGAAAACGATGGAAGTTCAGAAAGGGAATTAGAATTACAAACTAAGACCTACTGGTACTTGAAGAACCAGTAGCAATCATTTTGTCTATTTGTTTTTATATTTTCTTTTAGTAATATCACTTTTTTTTTTTTTCACATAAACCTAGCCCATGATCTCAGTGCATAAAGCAGTAGAAGGGTTCTGGTTGAAAAGACACAGGGGTATTCAGGGCTCTGCCCACTGGCAAGAGTCCCTGTCTCAGAAGGGTTGCATGGAACACAATTTGAAAACCACTAAGTTTTTTTTTTTTTTTTTTGAGACAGAGTTTCACTCTTTTTGCCCAGGCTGGAGTGCAATGGCATGATCTCGGCTCACCGCAACCTCCGCCTCCTGGGTTCAAGCGATTCCCCTGCCTCAGCCTCCCAAGTAGCTGGGATTACAGGCATGTGCCACCACGCCCGGCTAATTTTGTATTTTTATAGAGACAAGGTTTCTCCATGTTGGTCAGGCTGGTCTCAAACTCCCAACCTCAGGTGATCCACCCACCTCGGCCTCCCAAAGTGCTGGGATTACAGGCGTGAGCCACCGCGCCCAGCCAAAAACCACTAATTTAATCCAAGTTTCCTCTTCTTCCAGATGAAAAAAAAAAAAATGAAGCCCACTTGTGTAATTTGATTTGCCCCCAGAATCACATAGCTGATTGATGCCAGAGGTAAAAGGAGAGTAAAACCTCTCTTTCTAACTCCCTTGCCCATACCATGCTGGCTTCTGTGAACTTTCAATGGCCTTGTTGGTAACAGCAACCTCTTCAGCCTAATTTTATCTCCTCTCTTCTTTTTCAATTTGTCCTTTGTTCAGATATATCATACTTCTAGGTAGGTAGCACTCATATATTAGCCATGATTCTGCCCATTTGAAGAATGCAAATGTGTTACTGGTGAAAGAAATGCCCTTCTCCATCAGCAAAAAAGGGGAAGAAGGAAATGAAAAAGTATATACAGTAGACATGTGAGTAGATACAAGAAATATGTGAATATGTATATTCATTCTCCTATAAATGTACTCATATATATTTTTTTATATATATATACACACACACACATACACTCATACATACACATATATACAAACCATTTTGTGAATCTGACACATAATAGAGTCATGAGATGGAAGTCAAAGCTCTACCATGTAATAGCTGTAGGGCTTTAGACAAATTATTCAGCATCCCTGAGTTCAGCATCCTCTAGGTAAAATGAGGCTAAGAATCACTGCTTCCCAGGGATGTTACAAACATGAATATGTATGAGAAACAGAAGTTTACCACCTTGGGAGTGTTACCAGGACTGCCAAAATGCCACCCTGGTACTTTCTAAGTTCTGTGCTTCTAGGCCCATTTCTGAATTCTACAGAACAACTTACTGATTAAAGATACAGGCTTTGGAGTCAGAAAAGCACAGATCCATGTGCTGAATTCTGCCAGTTACTGAAATGTGAACTGAGAACATTGAATTAATCTATCTGAACTTGGTTTTCTCATTTCCAAATAAGAATGATATTACCTTCTTTACTGGAATATCAGGAAGCTTGAATCACACGAGTAATTTGTGTAGTATACTGTATGGCACATGGTAAGCATTCAGAACACATTAACTCTTAATCTTGTTCTTATACTGTGGTTGTTACTGTTCTTCAAAGTTTCCCCTAGTTTTCTACCCACTCAGGCACAGGGAAATACATTTGGGGAAATATTGGAATAGCAGCACTTTGAATCTTTAGAAATCAGATTATTTTCAAAAACTATAATATTTTCTTTATTTTAGGGGGAAACTATTAAAATCTTTTTTCCCCTAGAGAATGGCTGCTGTGAGGATTGCTCAGTGTGATGTCATGTCCCTGAACACCATCTCTATCCCTGTGCATGTTCCAACAATTTAATTCAGCTGGCAGAACTGTCCCCCTTTAGAATAAGGTAGAGATTATGCTAACATTTTAGATGAGGATCATCTTGTTGGTTTTTGGACTCCAGATGAGCATCTCTAGATGGGCAGCATTGTCCAACACATCGTGCTGCCGTGATAGAGTATGGTAGCCTCTAGCTACACATGGCTATTAAGCACTTAAAATGTGACTAGTGCAACTGAGGGACTGGATTTAATTTTATCATGTTTAGTGAATTTAAATTCAAATAGCCACAGGCCTGGAGACTTCTCTGCATGTTCTGGGCCAATGAGAATGCTGTTTGAAATTTTGATATTTAACTCATCAAAGAACATGTCCTTGAAGATAAAGACAAACAAAAAGAGAACGGAAAGAAAGCTTTCATACTGGAAGCATGTCAAAGCAGCCCAAAATGGATGAGATGAAATGAATTACCCCTTTCCTTTCCCAAATCTTCATGATGATTAAGGACTATTACTAACTGCTCACCAGGACTTTGGGACTCCCAATAATTTTCATACAGTTTGTGCTACTTAGTTTGAGTGAGTTGAATGTGGCATGCTTACACTTTCTTAGCACCCCTCACTCAACTGGCAAAGCTTTAAGTACTTTTTACATTACTTTAAGACATTCTTCTCCAACTCCTTCTTTGTGAAACATAAATTGATTGCTTATTCAACATGGTGTCTTTCAGTCATAATAGCATTTATCTCCACATCCACTCAAGAATATGTGTTTAGATGACAGCATGTATTGATGGACTGCAAATTATTCCAGTAGCTGACAGAGTAGAAGGAACTCAGTCAGACACTAAGAAGAGTAAAAGATTAAGGTAAAGACTAATTGAGTTCATATAATTAGAGATGCACATGTAATAGGATTGTCAATGAATGATAAAGGCAAATAAAACAGAGTCATTGGTTGAACACATGTATACCCTTTGACCTACCAATTCCACTCCTAAGTATACGCCAAACAGAAAGAGATACACATTTAATATATTTACCAAAAGACATATGCAAGACTGTTAATAAATAGAAGCACTATTATTTAACAGCCCCAAATTGGACTACTCAAGTGGCTATCAATGGTAAAATTGATAAATGAATAGTAGTACATCTACACAATGGCTACTACACATCAACGAGAATAAATGATCTACAACTGCACATCACAACTGGGATAAATCTCAAAAACAATTCTGAGTAAAAGAAGAAAGAAACAAATCATTGTTACTTTACAATTATATTCATATAATGTTGCAAATGAGGTCATACTGTTCTATGGTGTTAAAAATCAGAACTGTGGTTATCCTCGGAAAGTATATTTGGAAAGGAGCATAGGGGGGTTCTGGGATATTGGTAATGTTTTGATTTCTTATTTGGACCCTGATTACAACTATCTATTGGTACATAACAAATTACCTCGGCCAGGTGTGGTGGTTCACACCTGTAATCCCAGCACTTTGGGGGGCTGAGGCAGGCGGATCACCTGAGGTCGGGAGCGAGACCAGCCTGACCAACATGGAGAAACCCTATCTCTACTAAAAATACAAAATTAACTGGGCGTGGTGGCATGTGCCTGTAATCCCAGCTACTCGGGAGGCTGAGGCAGGAGAATCACTTGAACTCAGGAGGCGGATGTTGCAGTGAGCCAAGATTGTGCCTTTGCACTCCATCCTAGGCAACAAAAGCGAAACTCCTTCTCAAAAAAAAAAAAAAAAATCTCAAAACTTAGGAGCTTAAATCAACAACATTTATTATCTCACCTTTCCTGTGGATCAGGAAACTGTGGACAGCTTAGCTGGGTACCTCTGGCTCAAGGTGTCCCACAGGGGTGCAATCAAGTTGTTGTGTGGGGCTGTGGTCTCATCTGAGGCTCAACTGAAAAGGAATCTGCTTCCAAGGTCACTCATGTGTTTCTTGACAGATTCAGTTTCTCACAGGCTGTTGGACTGAGGGCCTCAGTTTCTTAATGACTTTTGGCCAGGACCTCCCTCGGTTCTTTGCTGTGTGGGCCTCTCCAAAGGGCAGCTTATGTGGTATTTGGTTCCCTTCGGAGCAAGCGAGCAAGAGTGTGAGAAAGAGTGAGCCCACAATATGGAAGCCATGGTTTTGGGGTTTTCTGTAACCTAATCTTGGACATGACATTCTCTCACTTCTGCCATATTTCATTTATCAGAAATGAATCAGTAAATCCAGCCCACACACAAGGGAAGGGAATTATACACAGTCTGAGCATCAGAAGGTACAGATCCCTGGGGATCATCTTAGTGGCTGCCTACTACTTGGGTCTTCAGTGTGTAAATTTCATTGAGCTGTACACTCAAGGCATGTACCTTTCTGTATATTCATTATACTTAAAAAGTGTGATTGAATAATTAATTAACAGAATCTCTGGATCTCACAAAAGAGGCCTGTGGCCTTCAGATAGACTTTACTAAAGTGAAGGTTCTTAAATTTAAGTCTAGCCTCCAGAAACAGAAGCCTTATTTCCAACCCACTTCTGCCAAACTGGACTTACAACAACATCACTAGGTCTTTGCTCCTCTATCCTGTACATTATCACAGTACACATAACTGTGGTCACCACTGCCTCTGAAAACCCATGAACCCTGAAAGACAGAGGAGTTCTTTCCAGTTGGACAAGCATGGGGCCTGGTGCTTCTTGTGTCATAGAAAGGGAAAGTGGTTCTGTCATGATGAGGTCAAGACCTGGGCTTCCTGTGGCAAACCCCACAGTCAAATTCAGCCAGTGCAGGAAAACCTCTGAGGTGGTGAAGAATGGAAATTGTGTTATTTAAAGTCAGCCTCTAGTACTGACACACATTTAAAAAGGAAAAAATCATGAAGATTCTTTGGGCAAGCATCAGAACAATTGCTGTGGGCCAAAATTCATAAATATGCTGTACACTGTCTCTGATTTTAGGGTTGGCCTGTTTCTAGTCACTGCTTATTTTTACTCTTAGGGAAATGTCCCCAGGACTGTGGGCATGCATAGAGGCAGGAAAGAAGGGAATAAATGAAGAAAGTCTTATCCTAGGTGATGAGAATAAAATAGCGATCCTGAAAAGACTTGAGAAATGTTAGTAAAGGAGCTGCCAGTTAAAACACACTCTATTATTTCTCACTATAAAATAAGCCTTTGGCTTCTTCTCAATAACCACCCTGTCATTTGTTCTAAACCATGGTTGGATCGCCCATCAACAGACCATACAACGTGGTGGCCTGCTTTTGCTCAATGTCTGTTTTGTTCATCCATGGCAAAGTATTTAAGAAAAACGTCCACCCCAATTTTTTTTTTTAGTACTTTTTGTGCTTTCAGTTTACTATGTCAGTTTTTTCCAACAATATTTATAAGAAGCACTCTTAAGAACCAAAGTTCATTTAGAGAGCCATTAAAGAGTCTGCTACTCAATGAGTTCGTGATTATTGATAACAGCCACCTATTGCCTGCATTGCTGCCTTAGCCCTTAACTGGGCCCACACTTCCACTTTGCCCTCCTGCAATCCATTCTCAGCTTAGTGGCCAGAGTGACCTTTTTAAAACATGTATTTTGTCATTCCTCTGCTCCAAACTCACAGGTAAAGTCAGACTTTTGCAATGGCCCATCAGGCCCCAAATGATCTGGGCCCTTGCCCTCTCTCTGATCTTTCTCCCTAGAATCCCTCCTTACTCTGTTGCAGGGTCACTGGGCTCCTGGCTCTAACTCAAACTTCCCTGGCAGGTTCCACCTTAGGTCCTTTGCCTGTAGCCCCCTGTGCCCAGGAGGTTCTTCCCCTTGACAGCTGCATAGCCAACTACCTTACTTCCTACTCATTGTTGCTAACTTGTCACCTCTTAATGACATTTAACTTGTCTACCCTATTCTAAATGGCATGGTGGCCTACCTCCCAACACTCACAAATGTCCATATCATCTTCAGCATGCTGCATTATACATATGGTGGTATTTGTTATTTATTTTTTATTGAATGTCTTCCCTCTTTAGATGGTAAGCTCTGCCAGGTTAGGTGTTTTATTGCCTGTTTTATTTATTGATGTAGCTCAGGATTCCTCAATCTTAGCACTATTGACATTTTGTGCTGAGTAAGTCCTTGTTGTGGGGGCTGTCCTGTGTGTTGTAGGATGTTTTGCAGCAACTATGGGTTCTACCCATTAGCACTTCTCCTGTGACACCCATAAATGTCCTCAGACATTGCCAAATGTCCCCTATGGGGTAAAATCGCTCTCCACTGAAGATCACTGATGTATCCCAAATGCCTGGCCCCAGGTAGATACTCAATAAATATTTGTTGAAGGAATGAATGCAGGGAGAGCTATATAGCATCACAGAAGTGCGTAAAATAATTTAACTATTACCTCATGAAAAGCTGCTGCCTTTTATAAATTTTAAATAGAAGCACTATTTTCATCCATTAGTCAAATAAGCATTTCAAAGGCCAGAGACAACGTTCATTCAGCAAAAAAATGAATTAAATGGACAAAAAATTAGGTCAAATCAAAACCAGATACATATGCAAATTAGCTCTCTTAGCAGTAGTTTCCAAATTCAAAGTGCCAAACCTGAAATTTTATTGCAAAGGTTTACAAAATACAATAAAGAGCTTGAAATGATGCAATTTCATCAAAATGTTAATTCTGATCATCACTGTATCAATGATATAGATTTTAACCATAATAGTCTAATATTAATATTCTTACAAAGAAAATCACAGCCCAAGCCTTAAATGCATTCAGTAAAATGTGAATTAGACTTTGCAAAGAATTCTGATTTCTCCCTAGGTTTAAAATTCAAGTCATTGGTTATATGTAAGCGATTTAATTCTAAGCCTAAAATTACAGTGTACTTTAATCCTTTCTCTGTAATTCAAATATTTACTTGACAATGCAATACCAATTGTGCCCTCCAAATTATTCCTTGTAGTGAAGCACTTTTAGTCCAAGACACTTGATTGGGTCTTCTTCTCCTCTAAGTTTGTTTTTTTCCCCTCTACTCCATTCTTCACAAGTCCATAATTAATGTTACAATTGGCAAATCCCACTCTCAGCAGTAAGAAAATCTTTTTCCACACTTCAACATATGTTTGTATAAGACAGTTTTTCTGGTTTGTTTTAATGGAGGTCACAAATACAGTATACTAAGGGAGTCATTGGCTTGGACATTTTGTCTTCCTTGATAAGGGAGACATGTTCAATTTCAAAACCATTTGTTTTAAATACCTGTTTCTTTAAAAACATAGTTTTCAAATTCTTTTTGGGAAGATGATGTTCTAGTTATCTATTGCAGCCTAACAAATGTAATGGGCTAATGTAATAATTAATATAATAATTGGTTATCTCTCATGGTTCTGTGGGTTAACTGAACTCATGCAGATGGTTCTCACTGGGGTCTGTCATGTGGCTGCAGTTAAATGGCAGCTGCAGCTGGAGCCATCTGAAGGCTTGATTGAGGAGACATCCTAGATGGCTTCTTTTGTCATATGTTGTTGCCTGGACTTGGGCAGCTGACATGGTGAAGGCTGGCCAGGCATCTCTCCCTCTCTCCACACTACTTCTCCACATGGATGGCTTCTATACGACATGGTAGTCACAGGGTTGTTGGACTTCTAACATGGTAGCTGGCTTTCCTCAAAGTGAGCATTCCAAGATATCCGTGTGGACATTATTAGGCTCCTAGGATTCTTCTGACCAAGGCCCAGAAATCATGCAAAGCTATCTCTACAATATTCTGTTAAAAGTGAGTCACAAGATTAGTCCAGATTCAAGGGGAGGAGACTAGACAGAATGTGAATATTAGAAGGCGTGGTTAGTTGAAGGTCATCTTTAGATCCCTAGTATCGCAGACAAAAAGATAAGCAATACAATTATCCAGTTTTTGAGGATGAAGTCTTTAATACATTGCTTAATAAGGATATTTTCTTAAATTCTCTTTACTTTCCCTTTGGCTACCAAACTGGTGGTCTTTTTGATCAGCAGTTTAACGTCTCACTGAAGGGTGAAAATGGTAATAGGAGAAACAATGTCTATAGAATTGGTAGAAACCAAGTCCAATGCTACTAGACAAGTGGACTCTTTAATTCATCTCCTCTATGTTTCTGTTGCCCTAATGACTATGGTGGCTTCATTATGCCCATTTTCTTCCATAGCATTCCCTGAACATGACTTAGAAATGACAAATAGTCCCATTCCTCTTCTTTGCAAGTATCAGGGTAGAAGCAAGCTTCAGCAGCAATGAGCAGTGTAAATGCTTCATATAGTCCATGACAGATTACACTTAACTGTAATATGTTGACCTTTTCTGAATGCTTGGTCATTTGCTGGACATTTCCATTCTCTCCAGCTAATGGCTTCAGTGCCTGTTAGGAATTGATTCAGTGGATAATTATAATCTCTCTTCAGAGTGTTGCAAAGGTCAACGAGATAAAGCAATAAACCCCCATTTCAAGTGCAGTCCTGTGGCGACTTTTCTGAAAATGAAGGGCAACACTTCTTCCTTCATCTTTGCCAGCAATTGACTAGGCTGATGCTACATTATGGCTTGTTACAAATCTGAAAAATCTCCGTGTTCTTCTCACATCTCCAGGTTTAGGTGGCAAGAGAAAATAAAAAGCAAGCAAGTGGCTTCATCACAAAATACCCTAGGATTGAGGAAAAGCCCTTCTGAGCAAAGATCACTGGAGAAACACTGTTAATCAGTTTTTATTTTCATGAACAGAGGCTGTCCACCAGCAGCGAGTTTAAGGGCTGAGATGCGCTAGCTTGCAGAAAAGAATTGTTTCTTTTTTTTTTTTTTTTTTTTTTTAGTTTTTTTTTTATATTATTATTATACTTTAAGTTCTGGGGTACATGTGCAGAATGTGCAGATTTCTTACATATGTGTACATGTGCCATGATGGTTTGCTGCACCCATCAACCCATCACCTACATTAGGTATTTCTCCTAATGCTATTCCTCCCCTAGTCCCCCACCCCCGACAGGTCCCAGTGTGTGATGTTCCCCTCCCTGTGTCCATGTGCTCTCATTGTTCAACTCCCACTTATGAATGAGAACATGAGGTGTTTGGTTTTCTGTTCCTGTGTTAGTTTGCTGAGAATGATGGTTTCCAGCTTCATCCATGTCCCTGCAAAGGACATGAACTCACCCTTTTCTATGGCTGCATAGTATTCCATGGTGTATGTGTGCCACATTTTCTTTATCCATTCTATCACTGATGGGCATTTGGGTTGGTTCCAAGTCTTTGCTATTGTGAATAGTGCTGCAATAAACATATGTGTGCATATGTCTTTATAGTAGAATGATTTATAATCCTTTGGGTATATACCCAGTAATGGGATTGCTGGGTCAAATGGTATTTCTAGTTCTGATCCTTGAGGAATCACCATACTGTCTTCCACGATGGTTGAACTAATTTACACTCCCACCAACAGTGTAAAAGTATTCCTATTCCTCTACGTCCTCTCCAGCATCTGTTGTTTACTGACTTTTTAATGATCACCATTTTAACTGGTGTGAGATGGTATCTCATTGTGGTTTTGATTTGCATTTCTCTAATGACCAGTTATGATAAACTTTTTTTCATATGTTTGTTGGTGGCATAAATGTCTTCTTTTGTGAAGTGTCTGTTCATATCCTTTGCACACTTTTTGATGTGGTTGTTTGGTTTTGGCTTGTAAATCTGTTTAAGTTCCTTGTAGATTCTGGATACTAGCCCTTTGTCAGATGGATAGATTGCAAGAATTTTCTCCCATTCTGTAGGTTGCCTGTTCACTCTGATGATAGTTTCTTTTGCTGTGCAGAAGCTCCTTAGTCTAATTAGACCACATTTGTCAATTTTGGCTTTTGTTGCCATTGCTTTTGGTGTTTTAGTCATGAACTCTTTCCCCATGCCTATGTCCTGAATGGTGCCTAGGTTTGCCTCTAGAGTTTTTACGGTTTTAGGTCTTACGTTTAGGTCTTTAATGCATCTTGAGTTAATTTTTGTATAAAGTGTAAGGAAGGGGTGCAGTTTCAGTTTTCTGCATATGGCTACCCAATTTTCCCAACACCGTGCATTAAATAGGGAATCCTTTCCCCATTGCTTATTTTTGTCCAGTTTGTCAGAGGTCAAATGGTTGTAGATGTGTGGCACTATTTCTGAAGTGTCTGTTCTGTTCCATTGGTCTATATATCTGTTTTGGTGCCAGTACCATGCTGTTTTTGTTACTGTAGCCTTTTAGTATAGTTTGAAGTCAGGTAGCTTGATGCCTCCAGCTTTGTTCTTTTTGCTTAGGATTGTCTTGGCTATATGGGCTCTTTTTTGGTTCCACATGAAATTTAAAGCAGTTTGTTCTAATTCTGTGAAGAAAGTCAATGGTAGCTTGATGGGGATAGCATTGAATCTATAAATTACTTTTGACAGTATGGCCATTTTCACGACATTGACTCTTCCTATTTATGAGCATGGAATGTTTTTCCATTTGTTTGTGTCCTCTCTTATTTCCTTGAGCAGTGGTTTGTAGTTCTCCTTGAAGAGGTCCTTCACATTCCTTGTAAGTTTTATTCCTAGGTATTTTATTCTCTTTGTAGCAATTGCAAATGGGAGTTCACTCATGATTTGGCTCTCTGTTTGTCTATTATTGGTGTATAGGAATGCTTGTGATTTTTGCACACTGATTTTGTTTCCTGAGACTTTGCTGAAGTGGCTTATCAGCTTAAGAAGCTTTTGGGCTGAGCCAATGGGGTTTCCTAAATATACAATCATGTCATCTGCAAACAGAGACAATTTGACTTCCTCTCTTCCCATTTGAATACCCTCTATTTCTTTCTCTTGCCTGATTGCCAGAACTTCCAACACTATGTTGAATAGGAGTGGTGAGAAAAGGCATCCTTGTCTTGTGCCGGTTTTCAAAGGGAATGCTTCAGCTTTTGCCCATTCAGTATGATACTGGCTGTGGTTTTTTTCATAAATAGCTCTTATTATTTTGAAATATGTTCCATCAATACTTAGTTTATTGAGAGTTTTTAGCATGAAGGGGTGTTGAATTTTATCGAAGGCCTTTTCTGCATGTATTGAGATAATCATGTAGTTTTTGTCATTGGTTCTGTTTATGTGATGGATTGCATTTATTGATTTGCAGATGTTTAACCAGCCTTGCATCCCAGGGATGAAGCCAACTTGATCATGGTGGATAAGCTTCTTGATGTGCTACTGAATTCGGTTTGCCAGTATTTTATTCAGGATTTTCGCATTGATGTTCATCAGGGATATTGGCTTGAAATTTTCTTCTTTTGTTGTGTCTCTTCCAGGTTTTGGTATCAGGACGATGCTGGCCTCCTCATAAAATGAGTTACAGAGGAATCTCTCTTTTTCTATTGTTTGGAATAGTTTCAGAAGGAATGGTACCAGCTCTTCTTTGTAACTCTGGTAGAATTTGGCTGTGAATACGTCTGGTCCTGGGCTTTTTTGGTTGGTAGGCTACTAATTACTGCCTCAATTTCAGAACTTGTTATTGGTCTATTCAGAGATTCAACATCTTCCTGGTTTAGTCTTGGGAGGGTGTATGTGTCCAGGAATTTATCCATTTCTTCTAGATTTTCTAGTTTATTTGCACAGAGGTGTTTATAGTATTCTCTGATGGTAGTTTGTATTTCTGTGGAATCAGTGGTGATATCCCCTTTATCATTTTTTATTGTGTTATTTGAGTCTTATCTCTTTTCTTCTTTGTTAGTCTTGTCAGCAGTCTATCTATTTTGTTAATCTTTAAAAAAAAAAAAAAAGTGAGCCAAGATTGCGCCACTGCACTCCAGCCTGGGCAACAGAGCAAGACTCTGTCAAAAAAAAAAAAAAAAAAAAAGCCAGCTCCTGGATTCATTGGTTTTTTTAAAGGGTTTGTCATGTTTCTATCTCCTTCAGTTCTACTCTGAAACCCTACAAGCCAGAAGAGAGTGGGGGCCAACATTCAACATTCTTAAACAAAAGATTTTTCAACCCAGAATTTCATATCCAGCCACACTAAGCTTCTAAGCAAAGGAGAAATAAAATCCTTTACAGAAAAGCAAATGCTGAGAGATTTTGTCACCACCAGGCCTGCCTTACAAGAGCTCCTGAAAGAAGCATTAAATATGGAAAGGAAAAACCAATACCAGCCACTGCAAAAACATACCAAATTGTAAAGGCCATTGACACCATGAAGAAACTGCATCAACTAACGGGCAAAATAACCAGCTAGCATCATAATGACAGGATCAAATTCACACACAACAATATTAACTTTAAATGTAAATGGGCTAAATGCCCCAATTAAAAGACACAGACTGGCAAATTGGATAAAGAGTCAAGACCCATTGGTGTGCTGTATTCAGGAGACCCATCTCATGTGCAAAGACAGACATAGGCTCAAAATAAAGAGATGGAGGAATATTTACCAAGCAAATGGAAAGAAAAAAAAGCAGGGGTTGCAATCCTAGTCTCTGATAAAAATAAACTTTAAACCAACAGAGATCAAAAAAGACAAAGAAGAGTATTACATAATGGTAAAGGGATCAATTCAACAAGAAGAGCTAACTATCCTAAATATATATGCACTCAATACAGGAGCACCCAGATTCATGAAGCAGGTTCTTAGAGACCTACAAAGAGATTTAGACTCCCACACAATAATAGTGGGAGACTTTAACACCCCACTGCTGATATTAGACAGATCAATGAGACAGAAAATTAACAAGGATATTGAGGACTTGAATTCAGCTCTGGACCAAGTGGACCTAATAGACATCTACAGAACTCTCAACCCCAAATCAACAGAATATACATTCTCAGCACCACATAGCACTTATTCTAAAATTGACCACATAATTGGAAGTAAAATACTCCTCAGCAAATGCAGAAGAACAGAAATCATTACAGTCTCTCAGACCACAGGGCAATCAAATTAGAACTCAGGATTAAGAAACTCACTCAAAACCACACAACTACGTGGAAACTGAACAACCTGCTCCTGAATGACTAATGGATAACCAACAAAATTAAGGCAGAAACAAGCTATTTAAAACCAGTGAGAACACAGACACAACTTACCAGAATCTCTGAGACACAGCTAAAGCAGTGTTTAGAGGGAAATTTATAGCACTAAATGCCCACAGGAGAAAGCAGGAAAGATCTAAAATTGACATCCTAACATCACGATTAAAAGAACTAGAGAAGCAAGAGCAAACAAATTCAAAAGCTAGCAGAAGACAAGAAATAGCTAAGAATTGCTTTCTAATTTCTTTGAAGAACCCTGAAGTACAGGAAGAATAAAGAATTCCGTGTGTGCATGTATATACCTACGAAGTGAGAGTTCAACACCGTTTCACTGCACCTTATTGCCTTTCTCTCTAAATAAAAATACTGCACATCCATCTTTCAAGAAGTTACTTTAGAATGCTATTTCACTGCTTATAAAATGCTTTCATATATAATCCTAAATTACCTCTTTGTGTGCCTTTTAAAAGCCTATCATTTCACCCTTCACAGATTGATTATTTACTTCCAGTTTTGAAGTTTTAAAATTGTACAGTTAACTTGTTTGGACTTAATGTTTCTAAAGCAAGATTCTCGAATTCTGACATGAAATATCTTCCTATATATCTTTGTTATTTGATTTTTATTTATTTTTATTTATTTATTTATTTTGAGACAGAGTCTCGCTCTGTCGCCCAGGCTGGAGTGCAGTGGCACAATCTCGGCTCACTGCAAGCTCCGCTTCCTGGGTTCACACCATTCTCCTGCCTCAGCCTCCTGAGTAGCTGGGACTACAGGCACCCGCCACCACGCCTGGCTAATTTTTTGTATTTTTAGTAGAGACAGGGTTTCACCGTGGTCTCAATCTCCTGACCTTGTGATCCGCCCACCGCAGCCTCCCTAAGTGCTGGGATTACAGGTGTGAGCCACCGCGCCTGGCCATGTTATTTGATTTTTATTTTGTTTGGTTTTCCCAATATCTGAGGAAATCTCAATTCCCATGATGACTGTTAAATTAGTATCAGTGTCTGGGTTCATCAAGAGATCTATTTAAGTTGGTCTAGAAAAAAAATATACACTAGCACATGCCAATATGATTATATATAATTTTTAATGGCATAAATATAAAATGAGAAAGGCATTTAAAGAAAGATGTCAAAGTATGCTGCTCTAAAAAACAGAGAACACCAGCCTTAGCTTCATTGTTTAGAGAGATTGTAATACTGGAAACTCTACCTCATTGGAAGCTGGGCTTCTTCCTCACATAGCTTTGCTTTCTGCATCAAATGACATCCAATGAAATCATAAAATGGTATATAATGCCAAAGCATGGTCTAAAACCATTGATGCTGGGTGTCCCAAACATGTTTCAAGGGACTCTCCATGAAAAAAGGATAATAGACCTTTGACCAAGAAATGAAGAGAGAGGAATTGAAGGCAAGTTTGACAAGAGTGGTTTAGGGTAGGATAGACTATATTCCCCTGCAGAGATCAGCACTGTGATTCAGGGATGAAAATGACATTTTTAACAAACTCAACCATTTAAAAAATATTGTCACAACAATTTGAAATTAATCTTCAAAAGCAGAAAATTTATGTGGAATTTAATATGAAATAATAATTATCTAAATGTAGTTATAACTGGATTCTTAATGGTCTCTAGCTGTTTTTAGGCCATCCCAGAAAGAAGTTAATTTGATGGCTTAAAACTGTCGTCTTCTATTCCTGATTCTAATCATTCTGTCGAGGCTATTTTTAAATGGTGTAGGTCATTGTTTTGTTTTGTTTTTTCCTCCTAGGATCTTTGGGTTAGGAATTTTAAGGGATCCGAAACATTATAGAGTTAATTTTTCTTGTTTGGCAGGTTATAATTACATAATTATAGACAAGAAAAAAAGAGAAGAAAAGCATGTCCCTAGTCCTGGTGATACATAACATATTGGAATATTTTATTTCAATTCAGACAACTTCATTTATTCATTAAATAGTAAAATTGAAGTCAATCTAGATTATGTTTCAAGTAATTTACAAAGCATTACTATAGCTGTAAAGAGTTTAAATATAATCAACACACTTTGAAAAATAGTTTCCATTTTCAAATTAATAAAGTATACTGAGCAGTCCTTCTTCCAGAATTTCTTGAAAGAAATTCTGCATAAGGTTAAGTCATGAATGGAAACTACTTTTTTTTTTTTTTTTTTTTTTTTTGAGCTGGAGTTTCACTCTTATCTCCAGGACTGGAATGCAATGGTGCGATCTCGGCTCACTGCAACCTCCACCTCCTGGGTTCAAGCAATTCTCTTGCTTCAGCCTCCAGAGTAGTGTGATTACAAGCATGCACCACCACACCCAGCTAATTTTTGTATTATTAGTAGAGATGGGGTTTCACTATGTTGGCCAGGCTGGTCTCAAACTCCTGACCTCAGGTGATCCACCCGCCTCTGCCTCCCAAAGTGCTGGGATTACAGGCATGAATGACCACGCCCAGCCTGAAACTACTTTTAAGATACATAGGGATTACTAGGCTAGAAGTCTCTTTATTCATGTGGCAGGCAAAATATAAGATGGACCCCAGTGATCTCTGCCACTTGTATTCATAGATTTGTGTATTTCCCTCTCTTTTAGTTTGGGTGGGGCCTGTGACTTGCTTCTAACCAATAAAGTATGGTACAGGTGATGGGATGTCCCATCCATGATTATGTTACATGAGATTGTAGCTTTCATCATGCCAGCAGACTCCCTCCCTTGCTGGCTCTGATGAAGCAAGTTGCCACATCGGTGAGATGGGGAGATCCACATGGCAAGGAACTGAGAGTGGCCTCAAGCCAACTACCCACAAAGAACTGAGGCCCTTGGTCCAACAGCCTAAAGAGGATTTTCGTCATGCCAAAAACCACTGAAGTGAACTTGGAAGTGAATCCTTCCCAATCGAGCTCCCATATGGGACCCAGCCCTGGCCAAAACATTGCAGCCTCAAGAGAGAACATGAAAAAGATGACCAAGCTAAGCCATGCTCATATTTCTAACTCACATGAACTGTGAGATAATAAGTGAGTATTGTTTTAAGCAACTAACTTTGTGGGAATTTGTTATGCAACACTAGGTAACTGATAAAGCTAATGTCTATAGTCGGCAGAATAATGATCCCCTGAAAGATGTCCTCATCCTAATTTCCAGAGTCTGTGACTTTCTTTGCAGATGTAATTAAGTCAGAGATGAGTTGATTATCTTTGACTATCCAGCCGGACCCAATATAATCACTAGGTCCTTTTAAGTTAAAGAGGAAGTGAAACTCAGGGAGAGATTTGAAGATGCTACTGCTGGTTTTGAAGATGAAGGAAGCGACCATGAGCCAAGGAATACAGGCAGCCTCTAGAAGTTGAAAAGGCTCCAGAATGAGTGCAGCCCAGCTGACACCTTGATTTTAGCCCAGCAAAACTCATTAGAGACTTCTGACTTCCAGAAATATAAGATAGTGCATTTGCATCATGTTTAAGCCACTAAGTTTGTGGTAATTTGTTATAGCAGCAATTGGAAGCTAATACAGGGTCTATGCTTATTAGCATCAAGGATGACTAAAAAGAGTCCTTCTCCAGGGCCTTGCCTGCTCCTAACAGCTACTGCACTGAAGATGTGCATATCAGCTTCCCTTTCCAGAATTGAACAAATAAATTCAGTGCCACTGAGCATTGCTGTAGAGAAAATTAGCATTTGTCCCACAGCTTTATGGGCCTATTCATTCTCCCACCCAACCTACCACCTTACAGTTTTTTGTCTGACAATTATCCCTTATTCTCTTGTTTACTGTTTTATTGTTTGGTCTCACGATTCTAAGCCTCTCTGTCTTAGTCAAAGTGTGTTTGGACTCAAAGAATATGATCTAATCAAACCAGTTCATCATGCTAACTGACTTTAAACTATACTACAAGGCTAGAGTAATAAAAACAGCATGGTACTGGTACCAAAACAGATATATAGACCAATGGAACAGAACAGACGCCTCAGAAATAGCGCCACACATCTACAACCATCTGATCTTTAACAAACCTGACAAAAACAAGCAATGGGGAAAGGATTTCCTATTTAATAAATGGTGTTGGGAAAACTGGCTAGCCATATGCAGAAAGCTGAAACTGGATCCCTTCCTTATACCTTATACAAAAATTAACTCAAGATGGATTAAAGACCTAAAACCATAAAAACCCTAGAAGAAAACCTAGGTGATACCATTCAGGACATAGGCATGGGGAAAGACTTCGTGACTAAAACACCAAAAGCAATGGCAACAAAAGCCACATTTGATAAATGGGATCTGATTAAACTAAAGAGCTTCTGCATGGCCAAAGAAACTATCATCAGAATGAACAGGCAACCTACAGAATGGGAGAAAATTCTTGTATTCTCTCCATCTGACAAAGGGCTAATATCCAGAATATACAAGGAACTTAAACAGATTTACAAGAAAAAAACAAACAACCCCATCAAAAAGTGGGCAAAGGATATGAACAAACACTTCTCAAAAGAAAATATTTATGCAGCCAACAAACTTGAAAAAAGCTCCTCATCACTGGTCATTAGAGAAATGCAAATCAAAACCACAATGAGATACCATCTCACACCAGTTAGAATGGTGATCATTAAAAAGTCAGTAAACAACAAATGCTGGAGAGGATGTGGAGAAATAGGAATGCTTTTACACTGCTGGTGGGAGCATAAATTAGTTCAACCATTGTGGAAGACAGTGTGGTGATTCCTCAAGGATCAGAACTAGAAATACCATTTGACCCAGCAATCCCATTACTGGGTATATACTCAAAGGATTATAAATCATTCTACTATAAAGACACATAAACACGTATGTTTATTGTGGCACTGTTCACAATAGCAAAGACTTGGAACCAACCCAAATGCCCATCAGTGATAGACTGGACAAAGAAAATGTGGCAAATATACACTATGGAATACTATGCAGCCACAGAAAAGGATGAGTTCGTATCCTTTGCAGGGACATGGATGAAGCTGGAAACTATCATTCTCAGCAAATTAACACAAGAACAGAAAACCAAACACTGCATGTTATCATTCATAAGTGGGAATTGAAAAATGAGAACACATGGACACAGGGAGGGGAACATCACACACCGGGACCTGTTGGGTGGTGGGGCACTAGGGGAGGGAGAGCATTAGGAGAAATACCTAATATAGGTGATGGGTTGACGGGTGCAGCAAACCACCATGGCACATGTATACCTATTTAACAAACATGCATGTTCTGCACATGTTTCCCAGAACTTAAAGTATAATCCAAAAATAAATAAGTAAAGAGACACTGGGAATAAGTAGAGCACGCAGGTCTTGGAGGGTGCAATCATAAGGCAACTATGTTCTGTCCCCCATTGCCCACTTATAACAGCTCCCCAGGGCCAGTTCCTCCAAGCCCTCAACCAAATCTCAGGTGGTTCCCATAAACCTATTGAACAGGTTCAAAAAGTGATCCAGTCACTTGTACACTTGTAATCACAATTTGTAATCTGTAATTGCAACATTTGATTGTCATGTAATAGTCAAAACTTCCAACTCCACAAAATTCCTCCCCTGTGCCTAGTTCAGGCCTAGGAAGCCTGCAGTGGGTTAAGGGGCACTGTCAATGTTTTCTCTACTGCCCCAGCATTCAGCTCCTTCCAGATTGAAATGAGGCCAAGATGGTGAGGTAAAAGGCAAGAAAGTTCTCACTTGATTGGCACCAGTGTAATCCAGCATTACTTTCTTCTATCCATGGAAGGTGATGTTGGTGGACTCTTTCCTTGTGGTTGCTTTCATGGATTCCTGGAAGATTTCTTTGTTGAGTTACTCCAATTGTAGCCCCCTTGTGTCAGGCAGAAACCAACGGCTGACTATGCTCAATGCTCCTTGCATTCTGTATATTTCTGCGAAGGCCCTCTCATCCCTCAAAGTAGCTCAGTTGATCAGGAGGTCCCAGGCCAATGTTTCTACTGCATCTTCCAAGAGTCCCATACCTTGGGCCTGCCTCAGTGTAAGGGTGGTAACTGCACAAATGTAGCCTCTGCTCTTTGAGCATGTGCTGCTTCTGACAGCCTCTTCCTGTTGCCTTCTTTTCAGTTTGTAATGAAGACATGAGTCAAATCCCAAGATGAGTAAGGGGTAAGGGTTACAAACTCTGGTTTTCAACACCTTTGAAAATCTTGCAGCACCCTTCTTTGGCATGTGGGAATGATTGGCATGTATTGGCATGGGGCCTCAGCGGAATCTGTCTCAGTTCATCTTAGCATCCTGTAACATATGAACACATATGGCTTCTGTCTTTTTTTCCACCTCGGTTTGGATTAGGAGTCCTAAGGGATCTGTAGTGCTATGGAGTTAATTCTTCTTGTCTGGCAGATGATGATTATGTACTTAAGATGAGAGAAAACAAAAGTAAAAGCTCTTTCTCAGAATGATCGTTATCCTACTGAGATCATTTATGTGAATGATTTTATTTCTAGCAAAATGGTGAACAACCAGCCCTCAGAAATGGTGGAAACCAGGACTGTTCAGGGGATTACTGGCATCTGTAATCTTTACTCTGGTGCTCAGTCATAAATGTGACTTGGCTCCCAACTCTCTTAGTCTCTGTGTCTCTTAGTTCTGATTCTGGAGATAGGAAATCTGATTGGCTCATTCCAACATTCAGGTCCAATGAGCTGGGTGCAGAGAATGAGTTCCCAGGACCCATTGCTTGCTCCTGAGGACTCTGGGAGCAGACTCAGACAGGACAAGCCAGGCAGGGCAGGTTGTTCCACTAACGTGGCTGCCACACTCACACATTCTTTGGTCAATGGGGTTATAGAGCATTTCTTATCTGATAAACGTTTCTTGTTGCCTGTGAATGAGGAAAATTTGAACAAAAACTAAGAAACAGTGCTTTGCTTCTGTTTGTGTTGCTTTCCACATATTTGTCTCATATCTATTATCCTGGAAATGGACACCCAGTTTGCCTCTGACTCTTCACCCCCATGCATTCTGCTGCAAGGAACATCCTCATCCATCTCCCCTTAAAGACTAGCAGCAGAATTTTTGGGGGGATATAAAACCAGAGTGGACTGGCTGGGTCACGGTGTTTGTGACACTAGAGTTGACCTATTGAAGCTAGATTGCCTCCGCAAACTGCTACACGTGTATATATTCCCACCAGCAATGCAGATCCTTCATCTTATCCACTGAATTCTCATTTGATTGCGCTGTTGCTCTGTCTACTGCAATCATTGGGCTCCCTGCCAGCCTTGGTGATTGGGAACTTGTGGAAGCAGACAGGCCACCATCAGCACTGTGCTACCTTCCTGCCCCCACCAGCATCATCATCCTAAGTGTTCTGAGTCTTCCTGGAGTTTTAGTTCTATTACTCCTTTCCCTGCCCTCTGGATTCCTCTCTTCCCCTACCCCACTCCCTACTACGTGGTCCAGCCCAGTCAGAGTGAGTGGGCCGAGCCACAAATCAGTTAGTGCTAGAAGTGCGATTTGCAGTGACTTCTTCCAGGGAACAACCTTGCAAAAGATGTCCTTCCCCTTACTCATGTGGGCAATAAATCAGAAAAGCAGGTAATTAATTACAACCTAAAGTAGAAAAAGTCAGCTCTTCTTCAACAAAATGGCAACTGACCTTTCTCCTAGTCGTGATTTAAAAAGGAACAAAGAAGGGAAGAAAGAAAAACTATTATAATCCATAACATGAATTTTCCTCAAGGGTTTGAGTTACTTGGAGGGAATTAGATAAACCATTATATTACATTGTTCTGCTTTTAGCCATGAAGTGCAGCCTATTGTGAGTAATATTTCCCAACCGGTGCCTGTCTGAAATATTTATCAGCCCAGGGTCCTAGCATTGTGACCAGGGACTTACTAAGCCACACAGTATGGGAACCGATGTTTGCTGGGATGCTATTTTTTTCATAAGATACTAACAATAACATTTCTCTTTTAGGATGCTGATACTGAGAGGTAATGATGCTCCATGAATTGATAGAATTTTTAAAAATCTCTTCCCCTGGCAGAAAACTACAGAGAAATTTTTAAGCAGCAAAGAAAAAATAGGCTAAAGGAAAATCAGAAGGGGAGAATCAATTCTGAGAGCAGCAAAAAATATAGAGAGTTAGTTGATGCTTCTAAAACTGTTCTTCCCTTCCTGGGTTTTATTTTAAGGTCCTGCTGTTTGGCAGCACAGATAATATTGCCCAATGTAAACTTGCTAGGAAGCTTTCAATTGGGCAGTTTGTTAAACTCAGGAAACACTTCATTTTGGCTTTTTGTGTGGTCTGAAAGCCTACATCTGAGCTATTTGATTTACTCTACCCTGGGAGTCCAGGGAACATTCACTAATGTTTTGAAAGAAAACTCTTACTGGTTAGAGTCCGGGCTCAGTGCATATCATAAATATGTTTGTTTTTCTCTCTTACAGAAGCTGCAAAGAATCGATACTCCTCACTGTCATTCAGCCTTACCCTGTAAGTGTTCTGTGAACAAAAGTGCCACTTAATGTTCTCAGGCTTCTTGTTTCTTCTGCCCACTCCAGTAAAACCATGATGATGAATAACAGCAGAGAAAAATAACATGCACTCACAATATGGGTTCAAAAATCTTGACTATTTTTGTACTTTATACTCCATGTTAGCAAAGTCATTCATTGAAGAGGAAAGGGAGTAATATATTTTCTAAAGTTCTTGAAAGACAACCAGCTGTTCCAGTCCTATGCAATGGTCACATTTGTAAATGACACTAAACTCAAGACCTTCTTATGGTTTCCAGCTTAAGAAACACAAATCTCATGAGACTATCTAATTGTAGGAGGTCAATGCACAATTGTTATTCTTATCCCCAGCTAAATAATTCTGTAGAGAACTGGATATTTTAGCAAAGCTTGCTTTAAGAGTAGATATTATATGATATATGCTGTCAGAATTTGGTTTCAGCCATCATGGTTTGGAGGGTGGAAAGTGATTTACAAACTGGACAGTTCTTGTGATTAAAAAAAAAAAAAACAAAAAAAAACTTTATCATGGTATAATCTGCGTACCATAAAATTCATCCATTTTCAGTGTACAGTTCTATGGTCTTCATAAAATCTACTGAGGTATGCAACGATCACCCCATCCAGTTTGAGAACATTTCCATCCCCCCAATAAGATCCCTGTTCCCATTTACAATTAATCCCTGTTCCCACACTCAGTCCTAGGCAACCACTAATTTCCTTTCTATTTGTATAGACTTGCCACTGCTTGCAAATTTCATACGTTGTCAGCTGAACTAAAACTTACCAAGGCAAATTCCTTCAGATTTTTCCCAAAATGGTTCCTGTCAGTCTGACCTTCATATGGAGTGGCAGTGATTCCAGCCTGCTTAAGCTCCTGTTTTCTTCCCCATAGAGTTGGAGCATTTAATTTCTACATCAATTAAAGGGCTCTAGTATTTGCTGATCTCCATCTTCTGACCAAACTCTTCATTTCCCCTGTCCCAAAAATTTTCCCCTAAGCTCTGTGGGCTAGGCATTTTAGACAGGAAATAATAAGGATCAAAATTCTGATAAGACCACAAATAGAACTAACCAAAACAACAAATTATGCCATCTAGGATGTAACTATGCATATTTATATTAAAAGCTCAGTTTAATATTGACTGCTACTGTTAACTCCATCTCTTTGACAGAACTTACACACATACACACATATTGGGATTTGAAAACTAAGGAGGCCCCAGGATGTTAGAGAACTATGACTTGAGATCTAGCTTCTAGCTCCCAGCAGTATAACAAAAGAGTCAGCAGTGACTACCTTAACTGCTCAGAACCTTGGTCTCCTCATCTGTCTGATTCTGAGATTCCTTCCATATGCTTCTATATAAAGTACAGCTGGGCTGTTTTTAGATTGCTTTGGTTAACCAAATTGTCGTTTTCACTTACTTCAAATCTATCCACACTTCTTGATTTGTTTGCAGTGGACAAATTCAATTTGGGTAAAGTCAATGTAAATGTCTATAATAAGCATTAAACAACTATAAATTGAGATTGAACAAGTATAAATTGAGATTGAACCACTTTAAATTCCTGATGGAACTTCACATTTGCACTGTCGTTCCCAAATTCTCTTTCTATATTTTATAATCTACTAGAAATGCAAGATCAGGCAGGACCTTTGTTTTTTGTTTTTTGTTTGTTTGTTTTGCAATGTGGGATACTGTTTTACCTCATGCAGTAAACTTAGAAAAAG
Organism: Macaca fascicularis; assembly: GCF_037993035.2. Taxonomy (NCBI): domain Eukaryota; kingdom Metazoa; phylum Chordata; class Mammalia; order Primates; family Cercopithecidae; genus Macaca; species Macaca fascicularis. The sequence continues at coordinate 12,451,267 of NC_088395.1, forward strand.
AAAGAAGAGTTTTACATGTAAGTTTATGGTTGTGTCTTGTGGCTTTACTTGCTGTTTGCCATTGGAGTCCATGTGACTTGTTATTCATTTGAATGTTGATTACTAGCAGTGAATCATGGCACTTCCTTTTAAAAGATAATCTGGAATTTTCTAGGAGTTCCAGTGGCTCTTGCCATTGTGCTACATTGAAAGGCAACATTTAGCCACAATATTTAGGAGGAAGCGTGTCGTATTCTTATAGCCAACAGCTGTACCTCTGCTCCAGAGTTACTTTCCCCTTGCCCAATCACTGCAGACAAATTCTCATCTTTGACTTTCCTTTGACCACTCTCCTTCGAAAAATGACTCCAGTCCCACCACCTCCTCGGCCTTGCTAAATAAATCCTTCTCAGCTTTCAAGTCTCAGGCCAAATTCTAAACACTACCTCAAGGTTTTTCAACCTTGGTATTGTTGACATTTGAACTGGAGAGTTCTCTGTTATGGGGACCTATCCTGTGCATCGTAGGATGTTTAGCAGCATCCCTGGCCTGTACCTAGTAGATGCCAGTAGCACCCTCTCCCCAAGTTGTGGCAAACCAAAATGTCTCCAAACATTACCAAATGTCCCTTGGGAGCAAAATTACTCCCAGCTGAGAACCACTGTCCCACCTAAAGTCTTCCCTTAACTGTTCAAATCCCAAGTGGCTCTTCTCTCCTCCGAGTTGTAGAAGTTGAAATAAAAGAATTAAAACCACAAAGTTTCTTAAATAGATATCAGACATGGATTGGACAGCAGATGGGAAAAGACAAGACTGCAATCTTTTATTTGCAAAAAAAAAAAAAAAAACTTATTGAGTTTCACATATTTGTTAAACATCTTCTCAGCAATCAGGATTGACAAACAGAAACAGATGAGCCAGCAGACCAAAAGAAAGTCCGTAAGTTCTACTTTTATTACAGACAATAAAAATTAGCATTTTAATTTCTTTTGCAACTTGCTGGACAGCATTTTTTATGTTGTATTTCTTCTGCATAAGGTCCAGTAAAGATAGACAGCTAATGTTTATACCTTCCAGTCATATTCCACATGTGCCCAAGGTACCCCAACATGACCCAACCACAGAAATTGATCTCCAATGAGACCCAGGTCAAGGAGGAATGGGGTGAGAGTTTTAGGATCCCTGAAATTCTTTGATAAGAAGTAATTCTTAATAGGTTGCTGCATTTTTTTAAAAAGTATTATGGTAGGCTTTCCCCGCCACCATGATTTTTACTGTTTTTCTTGGGGAAAAAAAGTACTAAGTGGAAGTACAGAAAGAAATATAGATGCAGAAAAACGTGTTGGCAAACTTTTCCCGCAGAGACAACCAGTGTAAATATTTCGACCTATTTCCTTCCAGTCTTTTTTTCTATGCTTTAGTTGAGATCATATTGTACATGTAATTTTATTATGCCTCTTTTACTAAATATATCATAAACATTTCCTATGTCATCAAAAACTCTTCATAAGCATCATTTAAATGGCTGCAAAACATTACGCTGAACCAAGATTTCCTTAACCAACCCACATCATTGGGCCTTTTGCATCGTCTTTAATGTTTTGCTATTATAAATAATTCTGAAAAGAAAGTCTTTGTGTATAAGTCTTAATCTGTAGTTAGTATTTCCCCAGGATGGAATTTTAGAAGGGGAATGTCTGGGTTACTCATGGGTTTTGTTTGTTTGGCTCTGATACGCCATCTTCTTTCCTTGTACTGTTATCCTTTTTTATTATAGATCTTTCACTGGCCAGCTCCTTCCTTTTTTCCTTTGACTCTGCTTTCTACAGTTTCCAAGTCTAGAATTCCAAAGCCAATCTTACCTGAGACAGAGAGTATTTAGAGTTTCTATGGCTGGACACGGTGGCTCACGCCTGTAATCCCAGCACTTTGGGAGGCCGAGGCGGGCAGATCACCTGAGGTCAGGAGTTCGAGACCAGCCTGATCAACATGGAGAAACCCTGTCTCTAATAAAAATACAAAATTAGCCGGGCGTGGTGGTGCATGTCTGTAATCTTAGCTACTCGGGAGGCTGAGGCAGGAGAATCACTTGAACCTGGGAGGCAGAGGTTGTGGTGAGCCAAGATTGCACCATTGTACTCCAGCCTGGGCAACAAGAGCGAAACTCTGCTCAAAAAACAAAAAAGAGTTTCTACAACTTCCCCTCATGCAACCCCAACTCAATGGGACTTGAGCTAAGTCATTCTCTCAGTTCTGGTGTACCGTGAGCTGGCATAATTCACATTGCTTTAGGTTTCCAAAGAGCTGAGGGACCTGCTTTCCTGCCTCCAACTTCCTAACTACATTTTATTGTGTTCCACACAGCTGAGAGAGGCTACACACCTCCTCATGGAAACCCCAGTGTAGCACATTCTATCAGAGCCCAGACCATATGTCATGCTGAGCATGCCAGCCTAATTTCCAATGGAGAACACCTGTGAGTCTTTGCCTGCAGGCTCTTCCTGGGCCTAGGAGCATGCTCATGGAGCAGGCCACAAGTGCTGAGGAATTATCACTCCCAGAAAGGCTGTTTTTTGTGTTCTCTTACATGGTGGTCAGTCAGGTGTAGCCACAAGAGGGGACACAGGAGAGGTGCAGGAAAAAGAAGTTTTTTTATACTCACAGGTCCTAGAGAAACTGCATGCCAAGAGGAGGGGTCACATGAGAGGGAGCACTAAGGGAGCCAACTCAACCAACCAGGTGGGGTAGAGCCTGTGGGCAAGTGCCTTTATCAGGGGGTCAGGGTGGAACACACAAGAAAAGTGCAAGGGAATTTCTTTGATCTGTTTAAATGTTACTAAGTCACAGTCAGGGGAGGGTGGGAAAGGGTACTTGTGGCAGGAGCCAACTTTATCACACTGGTGCACCTGGTTGCCTGGGCAGGGTGCTCACAACCTGTTTGTGGGGATGTTGAGGCAGCAGGAAAATATGAATTTTGAAAACTTACAATACAAGGAGACGCTCCATCAATGATTGACAGGAACTGGTGGATAAATACCCCAGCTCCCTCTCTCCTCAGACAGTATAACACTGAGGCATGTGGTCTGCCTTGTTTCCCAGGGGTTCCCAGCAGGAGTAAGCTCCAGTTGCCTATAGTGGTGCCTTAGTAACAGCAAATGCTTTACTGGTTTATTCTCCCTTCCTGCCTGCCTTTCCCACTCACCTACCTGGGATTCCTGTGAGCACCTCCCAAATCAGCTACCTGCTTGTGAATCCTTGTCTTAGGTCTGCATTTTGGAGACTCCAAACTAAGCCAACCAGTAATGTAGGCTAGTCCTCACCAAATGTTCTCTCAATACCTGATATATAAGTAGTACTGTAGAGCTCTAAGAATTGCAAGTTCAAGACCTTGCCCTTCAATTTCAGAAATTAATCTTATTTGTGTAATTTTTTCAAACTATGTTCTAGTAACTTCTAAGAGCATTCAAAAGCATCAGAAGCATTCCACACACTATTGTGGCCATCTTAGCAACAGCAAATTTGGAAAAAGTACAGGGGTTGATTAGGGGCCTGATAATCTTAAAATTAATTAACAGTAGGAGAATCTGATTATTCAAAATGGTAATTACTTGTTATTTCCACCACAGGATATGAAGTGCTTGTGATCAACACCTACAGGTTGCTCAGAATTAATTCAGCAGGCTTTCAAGTGGTATACATTGTATATTTTTTGAGAAACAAAGATAAATCTGTGTTAAAACTATAGTCATGACTGGTTTACATTACCCAATATACCACAAGTAACTCTAGCCAGTGGAATAAGCCAGTACTTCGTTGATTCTCATTAAGTAGCCTTCAGACTTGGAGAGCCTATGTAGTTGTTATCAAAAAGTAATTTTCAAAACGTTTGTCAATTTTATGAAATAGTCACAAACCCAGAACAAAAATAGTACTTGTTATGAATTCTTAGTTAGAAGTTTATCCCGAGTCTGTTGACTTCAAATTGTGTATAAAATAATATTTACTTAACAACCGTGGCTATTTAGTTTCCTTTCTGGTCTTCCTAAGTTAGCATGTTTCTCTTTATGGCATGGTAAATAAATACAGGAATGAAGTTACATAAGATGGGCATGCTACATATAGTTAGAGAGAGGGATAGTACATAAGGTTATTTGCCCCTAAAGTAAATAGCCCCATATTTATTGGCCTCAGCATGGCTAGTAAATATGGGGCTATTTACTTTAGGGGCAAATAACCTTAGGTATTTTCATGATCCCTGGGAACACCATGGCACTCTAAGGTTATATCAAATGATATGCATCCGAAAACTCTATACTTTTTATTGAATCAAGGAATTGGGTAGAACACTTTAGAAAAATATGGCAAAATATAACATTTAAAAATTGAGATGCACAGAGGAATAAACCTCGGTATCTGGTACACTGAACACATGTGAAATAGTTCGCTCCCAAACAATGCTGGAGAAGTGGGGTGCAACTGCATTAAAACATCTCATCTAATTAGTAGTGTCTGTTCTGGGTAGCTTTATTACAGCTGCTTCACTTGTGCTCAACTCATTGTGCCAATGTAAATACCACCTGCTTAAAATCATTACAGGAGAATAATGTTTTCCCTTCAGCTAAAAAATGACATATCAAAAGCAAATGAACTCACCACTGTATGATTTGCTCATTAATCATTACTAAAGTTGGCCTATAATTACAATGATACTGATGAGAACACCCTGTCACATCACTTCAGCTCTGCAGCAGGACTTTTAAAAGTCATGTTGAGCATGTTTAAAGCTATTATTTTGGTTTATTGCTATTGTTTGTTTGTTTGTTTGTTTGTTTGTTTTTTAAAGAGGGCAGCCATTCTCTTAAAACATCTTGCATAAATGGATGAATTCAAGCTCTGGGAGACAAATCATCCATTTATCCAGTCTTCTAAGACACTACTCATAGCAAAGGATGGGATAGGTGTGGAGGGGAACTTTAGAAATAACAGGATTCTCCTGGTATTAAAGCAAAAACTCCATCCAGGAATACACACACACACACACACACACACACACACACACACAGGCATACACACATGCACACACAGGCACCCCACACACACTTTTTATTATACTTTTTTCAACAGCTTTTTTATTACAGTAAAATACATATAACATAAAATATACTATCTTAAACATTTTAAAGTGGACAATTTAGTGGCATTAAGTACATTCAAAATGTTTTACAACCATTGCCACTACCTAGTTCCACAATTTTTTCATCACCCCAAAAGGAAACCCCATATTCATTAAGTATCACTCCTCATTCCCTCATTCTCCTCCACTCCCAGCCTGTGGCAACTACTAATCTACTTTCTGTCCCTATAGATTAGCCTATTCTGGACATTTTCTGTAAGTGGAATCATACAATATGTGGCCTTTTGTGCCTGGTGTCTTTCACTTAGCATAATATTTACCAGGTTCATCGACGTTGTAGCATGTATCAGAATTTCATTCCTATTTATGGCTGAATAATATTTCATTGTACAGATGGACCACATTTGATTTATCTATTTCATCATATTGCTTTTTGAATTTAATTGATCTTAAGTATACTTGTATTTGACAAGAATGAGAGTCCTTTTTTAAATTCATTTTACTTTGAAAACCAAAGTATAGGTCACCCTAGTTGGCTTTCGTGCCTCTAGATTAGTACAATAAATAGAGGGTTAAGCCTCTGTGTTGTTTCTAGAGTCAATTATTAGAATTCTCTGAACAACAGCCTCAATGTATTAAGACTATATAGCATGGAAAACATTAGTTTGAACCATAGGCAATTGCCAATATTTGACCATTTTCGTTTATAAAATAACAATTGTATGATTCAAACTATTTACCTCTGTATTAGGTTTCATAGAGAATGTAATTCTTTTTAAAAATAAACAAACAATGCCTTCAACATAGTAGATATGTACTAGGTGTGAGTTCCCTTCCCCTTAGGCTTCTTTAACATTATGCAACAATAGTGATTCTCAGATAAAGTGACTTTACCAAGATCATGCAGCAAGGGATGCCCCAGTATCACAGCACCCTTCTAGGCAGGTTCTCCCATTGTACTTCCAATTTCTGAGGAAGAATTGTGCTACATGGCCCCTCTTCCCAATAAAAGAAAGGAGAGGATCATAAGGCACAAAGAGCCCATAAGATGAGGAAGAATATGAAGTCAACGTTCAATTGTAAGGAAAGGTCTCGTTTCTACCCTCCTCAGTAAGATCACAAGATCACAAGTTACCAAGAAGAGGCTAAAACTCAGGTTGCAGGTACATAAAGCATGAGTGCTTGAGAAAGAGAGAGAATACTTGTCTGCTCACATGCCCATATGCCCTTAATGTGAATAACAATGGGATTATGAATCATTTTAGGACTATCAATGACTCTTCTCCACCTCATTAAAATAGATGATTAATGATCAATTCATCATAAACCCAACATTAGATCTGACTACCACCTCACCTTGAACACTGTGCTGAAAGCTCTCTATTAAAAGCAGGGTTTGTGTGCTTTTGCAGCCATTGTTTTAAAATATCCCTGGAAATGTGCTCAGTTAAAACTGGAACATGGTAGTGGTAGTTCTGATCTGGTGACTAAATCAAACTTACTAACTTATAGACATGACAGAGTTTTGACTGAGTCTATAATTTGCATTTTGTCCTTGAATCGGACATGTACCAAGCATTTTATTTTTTAGCAAAATTATTGCATAACTGGGAGGATAAAGATGGAAAACAACTGTTACAAGGTTTGCATTATGTTACCAGTAATCAGATAAAATGTTTTCTTTTCTTCTAGTCTCCCAAATCAGCATTTATTAGTGCTGCAAAAAAGGCAAGATTAAAGTCCAATCCAGTCAAAGTACGCTTCTCTGAGGAAGTCATCATCAACGGCCAAGTGTCGGTGAGTTTACAGTTGCCTGCTTTGTGACTCAGGGAAAGTCAATGAGGCAGAAGCTTTGTACTCAAACAAAGTCAGTAGTCCCACTGGAATGATTGATCTGAAATTGGTCGTTGGTTTTTACAGAGGTGTCAAATCTCAAGGTTGTAAAGGGCTTGAGAGATCATCAGGTTGGGCCTGAATCTCCTCTAACATGGTCAGAATATGTGGTAGTCCAGGATTTCCTAGAATGCTTCCAGTGTCAGAGACCTCACTGCTTTGCAAAGGAGTTCATATGATTTGGGATCAGTGACACTGCCTCATTCATACTCAGTAAATTATGCCTCTTTGAAACTTCCACCTATTTCTTCCCATTCTGCTAACTAAGCATTCTTCCATATGATAGTACTTTATGTATTTTTGAGAAAGGTATTGTGTTTCTCCTTTTTACTTCCCCAGAAAAGCTTAATCTTTCAATTAATCAGGCAAAGAAGTTAAAATGATGGAAAAATTTTATGTAGGCAACAAGAACTGAAGAAATACTGCCCACATCTCCATAAATAGATCCTGATAGAAATCATTATTACTCAGGCACTTAATTGATCTTCAAAATGAATAATGCAAATATCAACAGGATGTTTTCTTTTTGACTTTTTCTCCCAAAAATTTACTGAAGTGTTTTCAGTTTTTAGAAAACTATCATCCAAGGCACTAATATTTTTTGGACCTTTGAAATGCCAGAGCATTGCTGTTCTGTTGGTATTGTTTAAATAAATCCATGAGGATAAAATCTCACCTACAATATATTCATTATTGGTCACAAACTCTTCTCCGAGGTTGGTTCTGGATCTGAATCTGAAAATGTAGGCCTGTACATCCTGGGCAAGGCACTCATGCTCCAAGTGTCTTCGAATCAAAACTTACTGATCTAGGGCTGCCCCACTTGGGGTCCAGCTATTGTGATGCTTGTGGGGAAGGCTGGAGGCTGTGGCTGTACTGCCCTGTGAGCATGGTCTGTTCTGTGCTCCTCAATGCATCCCATCACTCTGGATGCACGGTCACTGTACATTATTAATTTGCAACAAGAGTGTCCCAGCTGAAGGGTGGAAGGTACAGAGGAATCAATATATAGCAGAAAGTCATCTGAAACTTTTCTGCCCAGAGCTTTCGAGCATGTAATTGCGCAACCAGGTAGTTTACACATCTTTAGAAAGAATATGATTCTAGAAGCTGCTACAGCAGTGTCAGTTCATCCCTGGATATAGCAAGACTCCTGCAAGTCAGCTGATGTGTGAGGACACCTCTGAGGATAATCATCTCCTGAAGCCTCCATGGCCTGCCACAGGTTTGTGGATGGCAGGGATGTTCAGTCATGTGGATGCTCCTCAGACTTCATGACTGTCTTCATTTCCAGTTTACTCTTGCTCTTCTGAGTCACTGAGTGCCATTTCTTCTGGACTGGGATCAAGATTTATTCAGTGACTTGGGAGGAAGACTATGCGGGAAGTCCACAGAAGCAGAAAGGAGGGGGAGGAAATTTAGGAAAAGAAATAGGAAGTGAAAGGCAGGAGGCCCATTATGGAAATACTTAGGGACTGAATTCTCCCTGACACTGGCAAATCCCTGAACATCTTGCCTTCAGTTCCCTCACGTGCAAAACAAGGGATGTGTGCACTCATGACGCTGAGTTCTCCTCAACTCCTGGGACTTTATGACCAACTACATGTGAATAACTCAGCTCACTCCTGGGACTTATAGAACTCATTAAGTGTACCCTCTTCCTCCCTCTTTCTTCTCTCTCATCTCTCACTACTTCCAATGAAAGAAAAAATGCAAAGAAATAACATTTCTATTGTTTGCTTTTTGTCATGTTTCAAGCTGGCATCTTTTTCTGAGTTATTTCTAGATTATGATCTTGTTCATTATAGACAATGTTTTACTCTCTTAACACACTAAGCCATTCCTTATCTTTTCCCTTGGAGTTTAAGAACCATTCCTAACTGGGTGAAAATAGTTTCACAAAATAACTTTATACCTGAAGCTTATTTATGCTGGTGACTCACTGTCATGACACTGCCAGGCACCCACAGTACCTCATCAAACAGCATCATTGCTGGTCTTTGTTCTGCTCAAGACTTCCTGCCCTGCTTAGGTCTGGGCTTGTAGTTCCAAATGTCAAAGCCTAATTACAAAAGAATCATGTCTGCAATCATGTGTGCCAGTGGGGAATCTTGAGTTTAAAAAAAAAAAAAAAAAAAAAAAAAACCTCATCTGATTGACTTTCTGATGAGCAAATGTATTTTGCTATGAGCAACTTAACTCACATATCACCAAAGGAATGCCTTGGTTGGCCTTAGAGAGTTTGATTGTTTTTTAATGCCGTGCTTAGAATAAACTATAGATGTGCTGCTACTGCAAAGAGAAGAGTCATAATTTGATCAACTTATACCCCCCACTTTTTTAACAGGAAACTGTTAAGGACAACTCACTTCTTTTTATGCCAAATGTTTTGAAAGTCTATCTGGAAAATGGGCAGACCAAATCATTTCGCTTTGACTGCAGCACTTCCATTAAGGTAAGATGACCTGGTAAACTCTGTACCTAGACTCTTTCAGGTACAACATGCAGGACACTGTGAGCCATTTGTAGCTGTATCTTCTTTCAGAACTATCCCTTTATTTCTGCAATTTTGTTGATTGCCTCCATATAATGTAGTCTGTGAATACTTCAAACCAAACCAAAACCAAAAGCTTAAACTAAGAAGGTTCTGCTCTTTTATTTCTCTTGGTGTTGCAAAACAATATAATATACTGTCAGTGAAGAAACACTAGAGCTAGTCATTTTAATGCAACTACAGATTAATTAAAATAGTGTGACTATCACCAAGGCGGCTTGGCACCCTGCCCAAGGCCAGCATGATTTCTCAGCAACATCAGCTGCTCAGAAGATTAAGATGTTAGCTATTAATTGAATATCTGCTACTTTGGTGTCCAGCAAAAAACAAGGGGTAAAATAATGTAAAAGTAACATTTACTTTTAATTTCTGTAACCAATTTCATGGTAATGATGCATAAAGAGGGAGAAATGAGGCCTACTTCTTAGAAGAAGGGCTAGAAAGGAAGACTCACAAAGCAATCCTATTCTTTCAGAGCCACAGGTGAGTTTTAGATAATAGGTATTATAGCAAAGCATACGGTTTTTTTTCCCCACATGCTTTCTTCCTGGAGAAGAAAAGTACAGAGCCTCTTCCTTTTATTGGACAAAAGTGTATTCAGAAATTGATTGCGCCCTAATGCTTCATCAGCCTAAAATAGGCTTTCTTCACATGGCACAGTAAAAAAGATTTTATGAAGGTAAAAGAGTACCTTGTGATGATCTGTACAATAATCTATCAAGAGAATATCAACCCTCTGTTAAAAAATGTCTGTCAATATCCGACCTCTAATTCTTGTTGGGTTTTTTAATTAATCAGCATAGACCTCACACGTAGAAGCATTTCTGCAAAGACCCACTCACTGTGTATTCTTATTGTCATTATACCAGCAAGCAGCTTGTTTTGAATTGCTCTAAGTATGTAGTAGCTTAATAGGTCATGCAGTGGAAAATATTAGATTGATGTTGGAGCATTAAATCATCCTTAAATCATTCCAGATGAAATATTAACTTCCTTCATACAAGACTTCTAATTTTAAATGGTGATGTCTGGAAAGGACTTCTTCCCTTTTTCCTCATTCATTATCAATTTGTGGTGAGATATTAATGTAATTATTGATCAACTAACCCAAGAGTAGGCAAACTTTTTCTGGAAAGGGCTAGATAGTAAATATGTTAGGCTTTGTGGGCCATTTGATCTCTGTTTCAACTACTGAACTCTGTCATTGTATCAGAAAAGTAGCCATGAACAGGTGGGTTTGGTTAGTCCTTAAGACAATGCTTGGTTTTGATAATTCACTCAAAGGACTCACAGAACTCAGTAATTTGTTATACTCACAATTACAGTATATTATAGCAAAAGAATACAGAACAGGATTAGCAATGGGAAAGGTTCATAGTCAGGGCACAGGAGAGATAGAGTGGAAAGGCTCCAGATGTCCTCTTCCAGTGGATTTGTAGAGATAATGCTTAATTCTCCCAGAAATGATGCGTGACAGTATGCATGAAGTACTGCCAACCACAGACGTTCACCCAAGCCTTGGCATCCAGAGTTTTTATTGGGGGTTTGCCACACAGACACAGCTAACCACCTGCATGGTTGACCTTAGTATTCAGTCTCTCCAGAGTTAGAGCTGATATTATATGGCCCAATGTTCTCACTATAAATCAACTGTTAGCATAGACTATCTGGTATGGCCCAAGACCACTCAGTAAACAAAAACACTTCTATCAGACAGGACAGTCCAAGGGCTTACAGGTTACTTTCTAAGAGTGGGAGCAAAAGAGCAAATTTTTCTTTAGGCAAGGCGAGGTTAATCTGTTACTTCACAGTCAATATGTGAACAAATGGGCATGGCCAGATGTAACCCACGGGTCATAGTTGGCAGACCTCTGAAATAACCCACAGAGCTACATTATTACAGCTCTCTCTGACACCATGGCCTTGTTTTGTGTTGCCAACTGGTCAACTCCCTGCCACTGGACTCCCTACCCCACCTGAGGACCTAGGTAAAGACTTGAATGCATTTCTTAACAGAAATAAATCTAAATTTAAGAAAGCCCGTTGTTCATTCCCTCCAGCCTCTTTATTACGGAACATATGTAAGACTAAGTTTGATTTCCCTGAGGATTGCAGATGACAATGAGAAGACAGGAAGAAATGCAAAGAGTTCACATCAAATTCAAGTTATCTTATCTTATACCTAACAGCCTCATTATTACAATAGACACTGGCTGGTAGGTGTAAAGTAGAAATAGTATAGTTATGAAAGGAATATGACATTGTGTAACAAAAATTGCCAAAATTCTTGCTGCAGAATTACAATAGGGAAAAACTATTGCTATTGATTTTCCAGTGTCCTCCCTGGTGGTTCAGGAAAATGCTTTATAAAGTATGTGTTGTCACACAAAGGCTGGTTTTGTTTTCTCTTTCCTGGGCTTTAAGAGAAAATTATAAAGCAGGGAAATCTTTTTTTTTTTTTTTTTTTTTTTTTTGAAATTCAACATAGTCAAGGTATTTCTCTTGAATGATTTTTTTCAGGAGTGGGTGGATATGGGGATCTTTGATTTAACGGGGCCTGAAGAAATTGAAAAAGGACCACAGAGAAGGATCAAAACATCAGAAAAGTCAGTAAAAGAAACTCTAAGTTTTCACTCTAAGGTTTCTTGATCTTGGCACTGTTGAGATATTAGGCCAAATCATTCTTTACTGTGGGGCTGTCTCTGCATTGCAAGATGTTGAGCAACATTTCTGGCCTCTACACACACCACGGCAGTAGTATTCCCACTATTGTGACAACCAAAAATGTCTCCAGAAATTTCCAAATGTTGCAGTGGGGCAAAACTTCCCTATAGAATTTTGAGCATCTGAGTATAAATTATCTTTGAGGGATCATTTACCAGTTTTCAAGTACATGAAAAAAGTATAGGTTGAAGAAATTAGTTTTACATTGTAGTAAATGTGTGTGTTTGTATGTGGAACACCTTTCTGATCATAAATGCTTAATCCTATAAAAGATTGCGACAAAGCTTGCTCATTCCACCTTCCCCAGAGATGTAAAATAAATATATGTATATTACTATGGTGCCCTCACTCTGTGCCAAACAATGTTATAATAAATGCTTTGTATGTGTGAACTCATTTAATCCTTATATCCGTTCTGAGATAAGCATTATTATTATCCTCAGTTTACACACAGGGAAACTAAGATACTTAGCGACTAAATAACTTCCCCAAAGCTGCACAGCTAGTAAGTAGTAGAGCCTGGATTAGAAGCCCAGCTGTTTTCTTAGCCTGCATTCCTTACAACCACTACACTGCTCTTTCAGAAGGGAAGCCAGGGTCAGCAAGCAGATATTTCAGTCTTCACAGTCTCTGTTGCAACTACTCAACTCTGCTGATGCAGCACACAAGAGCAGCCATAGATTTTAGATAAACAAATGGGTATGACCATGTCCCAATAAAACTTTATTTACAAAAGTTGATGGTGAGCTAGTTTTGGCATGCAGGCCATGTTTTCCAACACTTGGAGCAGACCACTTTCAGAACTGGTTTAATTGCTACCCCATTTAGAAGAAAGGAGAATTGAACTGGCTATACTGCACAATCTATTGACAACCTTTCTATATCAAGAGCTTACATGATATTAAGCTCCTCCTCCAGCTATTTACCTTGTTAAGTCTCTGTTTTGAACTCCATAAAGATTTTGAATGATAGAGGAGGCCAGGAAAAGGGCAAGTGAAGGAAGACTTCATTTCTGTATCTTTTTGGAGCATTAAATTTCAGAATCAACCAAAGGTGTAAAATTTCAAGATTGGCAGCCTACATGTGTAACACTTTTCAGTCATGGTAGACTCCACAAGATGGCGGCCTTGATTTTGGTCTCATCATGTTCATGTTTCCTCTGTAAGGATGTCATCTTAACCCTTCAAGAGAAGCTCTCCATCAAAGGCATTGAACACTTCTCTCTCATGCTGGAGCAGAGGACAGAAGGGGCTGGAACGAAGCTGCTCTTGCTTCATGAACAGGAGACTCTAACTCAGGTCTGTGAAATCTCACCCTCAAGTGATGAGGCTGCTGGTTAGAGCAGAGGTTGCCCAGTCCAAGATTTCTCCCCCACTCTAATCCTGTAAATGTATTAATTGTATCCCTGGGTATCCTCTGTAAAGGAAGTGCTGGCATTCTTAATGCATTTTACACCTCAAGGTCATGTTTCCCTTTCTGCCCATCTTTTGCAGACTGTCAGTTAGTCTCCCAACTAGATTTGTCATTCAAAGTCTCACCAGCAGCACATTGAGAATACAACTCTGTAAAATTATATTTTATGTGATTACAGTGACCTGTTCACCTGTTTTGGTCAACAATCTCTTGAAACCATTAAAAAGAAATGGTTTCTGGGATTATTTAAATTAATCCAAAATCATATTTAATTGTTTGAAATTCTGAGTGCACACTTAAGACTATTTTTGGAAGCCTGAAATCTCTGCCCCAGTCCTGCCCGCTATAAATATATGATCTACCAATGTGTCCCAGTTCCTGATTACCAAGATGCCACCCCCATCTGTTCCCTGGGGAGAAAAGCAGGCTGCTTGGCTGCTGAATTCAGCGCAGCACCCTGACTTTTCTTGTGACAGAAGCAAAGTCTTTGTTAAATGTATAAAAGATTTCAACAAATTCCTCTTCCATAGGAGAGATCAATGATAACAGAACTTTATGGAGAGGTGTAGGAGAGGACACCAGGAGGAGAAGCATCAGATGCTGCCAGCTGGATGGAGTGGCAAAAACTGTTGTCACACTAAAGTGCTTTTTGGTTGTTGTGTATAAAAGTTGGTGTCCCACACATTGAGTCCTGCAAATATCCCTGATTCTCTTGATTCAGTCCAACTTTTTGTAATAGATTAGTTCAAAAGTTGCCATCTGTGTTGATTTATATTCCTCTACCTAAACTTGGCCTATTATTTCCATCAAGTTTTTTTTTTGTTTTGTTTTGTTTTGTTTTTTTGAGACAGAATCTCACTCTGCTGCCCAGGGTGGAGTGCAGTGGTGCAATCATAGCTTATTGCAGGCTTGAACTCCTGGACTCAAACAATCCTCCCACCTTAGCCTCCCAAAGTGCTGGGATTACAGGAATGAGCCCCCATACCTGGCCTCTATCGAGTCTAAATCTACCTATAGATATTTTAAATCACTTATAATGGTTATTATTTAACCTGTGCCAAACACTCTTGGAAATAAAGGACTTATTTTATGCTTCATTACAGGGGCACAACCCCTGATATACAGAATCTGTCATGTGAAAGGTCAGTGTCTGGATCTGAGTTCCCCTGGAAGCAGAACTTAAGGATTTGAATGCATGTCGTTTGTTTGGGAAGAGATATCTGGAAATACCCACAGAGGAATGGGGAAGAGAGATGAGAAATATTGAGAGGCCAGTAAAGAATGTATTATCAAACCAGTTTCCACTGTGGGTAACTGGAGCTCAGTCCTACTGGAGAGCATTGAAAGACAGTGTAGGACACACCTCAGAGGTATCCCACTGAGAGGCGAGGGAACTGGGACGTGTGCCTACCGACATGCTGTCTGTTATTGATAGTGGGCTGCTCTCTTATTCGGGTTTGCCTTGTGCTGTCGAATGGTCACAGGTGTTTGCCGTAAATACCCTTCAGCTTATAGCAATAAATGCCAAGGGGATATGGGCAGACATCTAGTTACTATGAGTCTAATGAAACCCCCCACAACGTTCTGAACTTTCTGGTTATACTTTCTCTCTAAACTTTTATCTACTACATAGCCTTTATAGGAAAGCTTCATGCTGATTTAGTTGGACAAAGATTCTCTAAAAGTCTCTTCTGATGCTAGGTAAACAAAACTTCTTGCTCCAAATACTACATTTCTTTTAAAATGTTGGAAGGAAACAAACTCCTAATAATCATTCTTTCTTTAACTTTATTTTTCATTATAGAATCAGAACTAAAAGTGAAGTGCTAAAAATCAAGTACTATCTCTAGAAAACGGATTTAAATATCCTGAAACAAACCAGCTATATGCCTTTGAAATCAATGCATATGGAAAATTGATTGCTAAAATATTTATAGGCATGATAAAAGTAGAGAGTAAGAAATTATATTTTTTCCGATAACAAAATCATTTTAAAACATTTAATTTCTATGAAAACCTCCCAATGGAATTTTTAAGCAACTCTGCCTGAATTTCTGGTGGTTTGATACTAAACTTCTGCTAGAAAATATTATTTATATACTACTTAAAGTTTCCAAGAAATTGTTTGTTTATTTTAGAAAGTGTTATGGACTGCCATTTCTAATGACTTGAAGCAACCTTTTTTCATTACATTAATTCATTTCCCAAAACTAGTGTAACATTTTGATACTAAAAGTAAACTCAAGATAAGATGGCTTATGGAAAATTCAAGAAAAAAAAGTTGAACCAGTAATTAAAGGAGTCAGAGATATGGTGATTCCTGACTTTCTAACACACCAGAACAAACTTTCTGGCAAAATAGCCCATGAAGTCACTGTGAAACACTACAGCAAGGCTGATCAGCACTAGTGGCCTCTTAGGGTCCCCAATTTCTTTATTCCTTGTTTGCTTTACCATCAGCCAGTGCTGAGTAGCCGATAGTCCTCGAGTCTCATGAATCCATTCAGCTTTGCAGGCCTGCGCACAGCCAGAAAGCTGGTGTGACTACTCAGGATGCCCACATATGTACAAGTAGGGTGTCTTTTTCCATTGGAATTCTTCTGTTCAACAAAGTTAGCGAACTGTAAATACATACATATGCATGCATACACATACCACGGGACTCAATAAAGCTATTTTATTTTAAATTTTTTAATTGCAGCTCACCAACATTTTTATATTGCCAGATTTGTCCCCTGCATAAGAGTATTACACACGACTGTGTTGGTTCATGCTGCATGGTTTTCATTTTGTTTTGTTGACTCCTTGAAGGGAAATCGATAAGCTCTTGCCTTCTTTCTTAAAGTCCAATGTCTTTCATTCATTCAAGTGTTTATTAAACACCTATTATTATTTATTAATTGATTTCCTTTTGTTGCAAAAGGAATTAAGAAATGAACTTCTAGTATGTGACACATACGCTCTATAAAAGGAAAACAAACTGAAACGAGCCATGGTCCTTAACCCTGAAGAAACTGTGGTATATTTTAAGCTCCTTTGAGCAAGTGGAACAATATCATCATGATATCAGAAGTTTGGAGTAGTTTGGAAACTTGTAGAATCTGATGTACTGCATGGGCCAAAACCTCTGTCTTCCTACTTTCCAATGTGTTGTCATCCAAGGTTGACACTATCATGTTTTCATTGCAAGAGTCAGTCTGGAGTCTAATTTAGAAAAACAAAACACAGCAATGTTATGCAATAATAAACCATACTGGACAATCTCTCTGCTGTCCCTTTGGATCCCCTTTTTGTACTCCCCAACATAGATCTGGGGTGCTATCACTAACAGCCAGCATCTGTAGATCTTCTTTCAAGGACTGCCCTCAGACTACCGGAGACCATCATGTCCAAACCTGGAAACTCACATCCCCTGGGACAGCTCTAAATGAATGACTCATCAATGCTCCTTTGGCTGAGGTCTCAGCAGCTCTGTGGTATAGCTACCACTCCAGAGTCTCCTGCAGGATCAGGCTATAGCTACTCTCTGCTGGGGTTCCCTGAGAAGGCACCCTTGCTTGGCTTCCTCTTCTTTCCTGACCTGCTTTCCCCACTCCCTTACTAGCCTCTCCTGGGAGCACTTTCTTAATAAGTCCTTTGCACACAACCCCTCATCTCGGGGTCTGCTTCTGGGGAACCCAACCTAAGTGGCAAGGTTATGTGTAGTTTTCAGGGAATGAGTATCTATAAATACTAAAAGAATATCCGCTGATTCTTTCCTTAGTGTCCAAAAAAAGTTGACTGCTTCAGTGTCCCTCAGCCATTTCTCAGTCAGCACTGAAGGGTTCTTGTGTGATTTTTCTACTCTTCCAGGTGACACAGAGGCCCAGCTCCCATAAGATGAGATGTCTTTTCCGAATTAGCTTCGTCCCAAAAGATCCAATTGACCTTTTAAGGAGAGATCCAGTTGCTTTCGAGTATCTCTATGTTCAGGTATGTTAAAATTTTGGCATGTTTTATATCGATGTTGTGACATAAACTAACTTTGGGACTTTGCCCAGAATTCTTTAACTTGAAACGTTTCTTTTTTGTCCCCCACCTCAAGCTCAGTGAATCGGACAATAATTGTATGATGCTCTTTTTATTTTTACGTTCGATTTTGAAATAATGTCATACTTCCAAAAAAGTTGCAAGAGTAGTCATCTATACCCTTCACCCAGATTCACCAGTTGTTAACATTTTACCACATTTACTTTCTCTTTAGTATATGCACATGTTCTCTCTCCCCACACAAATCCACATACAAATGTATATAATTTTTTTCTAAACTATATGAAGGTCAATTACCAAAATAATTCTGGTTTACTCCTAAATGCTTCAGTGTGTGTTTTCTAATAACAAAGACATTTTGTTATACAATTATTATACAAGTAACAAAACCAGGAAAGTAAACATTGATACATTTCCATTATCTCACCTACAGTTTATATCCATATTACACCTATTATCCTCAAAATGTCTTTTATATATACATTTTTTTCTAGAACAAGATGCACTGCAGGATCCCATTTTGCATTTAGTTGTCATGTCTCTTTAGTCTCCTTAAATCTGGAACATTCCTCAGCCCTTTTTTGCCTTTCACGACCTTGATAGTTTTGAGGAGTACTAGTCAGCTATTTTATAGAAATCTCTCAATTTGGGTTTCTCTGATGTTTTCTTATGATTAGACTGATGTCATACATTTTGGGAAGAACAACACGATTGACTTTGTGTCCTCAGTGTAACACATCAAGAGGCACATGATGTCAGTTTATCTCTTTAATGGCAAAATGAACTTCGACTCTTGGTTAAGGTGATATTCTCTGAATTCACCCAAAAGCTACTACTATTCCTTTCATAATTAAAAAGTAATTTGTGGAGAGTCACTTTGTAGCTCTTTTTATTTATTTATTTATTCATTTTGAGATGGAATCTTGCTCTTGTCACCCAGGCTGGAGTGCAATGGCACGATCTTGGCTCACTGCAACCTCTGCCTCCCAGGTTCAAGTGATTCTCCTGCCTCAGCCTCCCAAGTAGTTGGGATTATAGGCGCCTGCCACCACGCCCAGCTAATTTTTGTATTTTTAGTAGAGACGGGGTTTTGTCATGTTGGCCAGGCTGGTCTCAAACTCCTGACTTCATGATCCGCTCACCTTGGCCTCCCAAAGTGCTGGGATTACAGGCATAAGCCACCGTGCCTGGCCTGTAACTCTTATTATCTTCTTCATCAAACTTTCACCCACTAGTTTTAGTACTAATTGATGATTTTTTTTTTTTTTTTTTTTTTTTTTTTTTTTTTTTTGAGACAGAGTATCGCTCTTGTTGCCCAGGCTGGAGTGCAATGGCACGATCTTGGCTCACTGCAACCTCTGTCTTCTGGATTCAAGAGATTCTACTGCCTTAGCCTCCCGAGTAGCTGGGATTACAAGCATGCGTCACTACACCAGGCTAATTTTGTATTTTTAGTAGATACGGGGTTTCCCCATGCTGGTCGGGTTGGTCTCGAACTCCCAACCTCAGGTGATCTGTCCACCATGGTCTCCCAAAGTGCTAGGATTACAGGCGTCAGCCACCACGCCTGGCCCTAATTGATTATTCTTATCTGAATCCATTATTATTGTAGTTGAAAATGATGATTTTTCTAATTTCATTATTGCTTCTGCACTTATTAATTGGTGTGAGAGTTTTCCCTTCTCCTTTATTTACTTACTTATTCATTCATTTGATGCTTAGATTTTTCTGAAAATTGTGATATTCGTTTTACTGAACTGTTAATTTCAAGGTGGTAAAACCTGAAGAGAACAGTCTTTTCCAGACTAATATCTGATTCTGGGCTATAATTCCCCAAAAATGAAAGTTTCCAGGAATGAGTATCTGGTGTAGTTTGTCCCAAAGGGAATTTATCCAAGTTGATATTTATGAGGTGTTCCTATATTTTACTATAACTGCTTCCTATTACTCTCACTTAAATTTCCAATATAATCACATTAAACCAACTTACCTAATCCTTAGACAGCTTAGACATCTAGCAGTAGAACTAACTACTTGAAGAGGTTGCAAACCTAAACATAACCTCCCCCTCCTGACTGCCAGAAAGAGAAAAAACAAAAGCAAAGCAAAAAAAAAGAAGAAGAAGAAGAAGAAGAAGACATTCTGTCTTTGAGAATATCTGTATAAGGCAAAGACTGCTGGAGCCATATATAAAATATATAAAGCAAAAAAGTAAGAAAAATATAATAAAAAGAAATATTTGTTAACTCTAGGTAGTTAATAACACTGCTGTTTGCTTTACTATTTTAATACTTTCTTGTATATTTCAAAACATTTGTAATCTTCAAAATATGGGTAGAAAAAAACGTGGGTGGAAGATGGAAGAGAGACTAGACAAGGTAGGTACCAGAGGTTAAGAATGGTGACATAAATTAAAGTGGCAATAAGCCCTGAAGATCATAGGTTAAGTCAGACAGGAAAGACACAGAACATACAAGAATGTTCTAGCAGATGGGGGCACCCAGGTTGAGGCCAGTCAAACCTTCCCCACCTCAGTGGCCTTTGGAAGACTGTGGTATTACAGCTCAGTGGGACGATTAATGTTCATGAAGATAATCCTACATCATTGGGAAAAGTCAAGTCCTGTTCAGTGAAACCTGTTGACCAAGTAAAGAAATGTGTAGTGTGCTTTAAAATGTTTACCACCCCGAACAACAAAACTGCCACGTTTTGGGTTTTTTAAATGTTAAGCTTTGATCACCTGGACCCCTCACTTGTCAACAATATCTCCTTGTCTCCAGCAGACATGACCGCATGAAACAGAGCCTGATTCTCAGCTGATCTGTTACTGTGTCTTCCCCATGTCCCTGCTGAGAACCAATCCAGGGCTTTGCCACTGCAGCTCAGATCATGTGCTACATTGTTAGTTGCAAATAAATAGTTACAGGTGCTGGTCAGTAGTTGCTGTAGACAGTGAGTGCATTCAGTGGTTGTTCTCTATAATTACATACTCACCCCATTCACAAGAGGGTGCTTTAAAACTATTTTACTCTGCTTCCATTTAAACATCACAAGTCCATTGCATTTATAAAAAAAACAATATGGTTGCATTTGTCTTGGGGAGAGGACACCTCTTAAGTAGACAAGGAGTACAGCCAAACCCAGTTCTGTTTAAGGTGTGTTTGCACAAATCTAATGCAGTTTAGGGAGATCCTTCTCATTCAACAGACACATGTTTTTTATACATGTGAGACTGTCCTCAGAACAGGAAAATGTGTCTGGAAATCTTGCCCAGGAACTGAAAGAAAAAGACTGAGGATGTTTCTGCTTTCTTGCCTTGAGTATAGAATAGGCAGTGAATTAGCCACCTCTTCAAGGTGTAGCCAGAGGGGGAGAAATGGAAAAACAGGTATCGTAGACAATAAAGACCAAAATAAAGCAACTGTCATATATCCTCCGCTGAAACAGGAAATGAGAATGTCTTTGCCTCAGACCTTCTTCTTTGAAATGCCTTGTATCACAGAATGCGTGCTACTGTAAGTCTAAAATAACATCTAATATAAGTCAACAGATCTGCAAATGGTGTCTGGGTGCCCATGTTGATTTCAAGATACTAAAAAGATGCAATAAAACAAGCCTAGAGAACAAAAGAGTAAGCAGGAGCAACATGTATCACTTTACAAAAATAAAATCAATTTAACTTAGTGGGCCCCTAATGAGGACAGCAGCCATTGACTAGATGAATCATGACGATGAAAACAGAAGTTGCAATACTAGTACCTATTAATCTCCTACTTCTTAATGGTCCATGACATATTTTACAGATTTTAGCATATATATTAACAATAAATGCTAATAGTCCAGATTGTTCAAATTTATCATTACAATGGGCTATACTGACATTTACCTGTCCACTATCTGTTAAGAAAAAGACGGTTATGTCAATTAGCAAATGAGTAAGACCTAAGAGGCTCCAAAATGTTTTCAAATACTATAGTATTATTGGTTTCCTTTTTAAGATCTAACATGTTAGTTATAAATGAACATTTTGGAAGCCTCAAGTGGAACCTTTTGGGATCTCTATTTAGCAAAACAAATACTACCCATTTGCTTGTATAACTGTATTTTAAGTAATATAGTTGAGAGTAATAAAAGCAAGATTAGTACAATATAATATATATTATATATATATATATATATTCCAAATTTCACACTCATTCTCCAGAATCAGTCTGAACTAATTATATAATATAATGAAGTGACTAATCACCTTGTCAAAAAATTCATCTAGATGTCTAGTTAAATACAGGGTAAAGCAGTGATGAGAAATATGGTCCCAGCTATGACTCTTAGGAGAAGTAATAGTGATGGCTTATCTTTATCAAGTATCTTCCACTTCATGAAACATATTTACAGGTATCATGGAAACCTTGCAAGTTCATTGCTAACTTTCAAGTTAGTTGTTTTGAGATTTAACCCACTTTTCCAATAAGGAAACTGAGGCTCAAGAGAGACGAAATGCCATGTTCAAGGTCATTTTATTAGAAGTTGACAGAACCTAGAATCAAACCTGGGGCTTTTGTCTCTAAATTATATGCCCAAATCCTCTTTCAATCCATCATGGCGTAGCAGTCATTGAAGAAAATGATTTCTCAAAAAATTGATTCCTCACTGTGCCAATGGTTTTCTCACCCCATCCTTTATGGGACTCTATAAAATGACCCTATCTGCTCTCTCAACTCCTTGGAGCCCATGTGGACAACCCTGAGCACTTGGAAATAACTGGTAAACCCAAGACTAGCAAAACAAAATGGCAGCCTGTAATTGCTCTCAGAGGCTGCCTTAAATCAGACCACCCTATCTCCTGTCTCTGGACAAACCCACTTCTGACAAGGGGTACTGTGCAATCCAAACAGGTTTAAGATTTTAAGGAGAAGCAAAGGTGGAAGGTCATATTAGGGATGAACAGGGGAGAGAATGTGACTTCACTCTTAGCAGTGAAGTGATGGGTTGAGAGACATGCACCCATGGCATGTGGATACAGAGCATGCACGCACAGCATAGCACCGGTGCAGCATGGGTGAGTGTGCACAGTGTAAATATTGTATGCAGAAGCCATCTGGGGGTACATGTTCCTATTTTAGTAAAATCAATACAGGAAGCACTTATAAACGTGCTTCTCTTGAAAAGGAGGCAAGTAAATCTTGATATTGTTTTTCATTTGAGGCCAAGGGCCCCCTGAAGTTTCACTAAAAAATCAAGTTGAAAAAGACAAATGAATTAGAGAAAAGGGAGCCTTTAGAATGAAGTCCCAAAGATACAAGGGAAATTGTCCACTTTTATGCTAATGTTCCACAAAGTATGAACAGCTGTGTAGAAATAGGATTGGACAAAAAGGGCCTAAGCTAATGCTAATGGACTGAATGAAGAAACCTAGCAAGGCCTAGATTCTTCTTGGCCTCTGAGCAGCGTTCCTTCCTTCTGGGTGTGGGGCAGGACCCTTTCTGGAATGGGAGTCTTATGACCTACAATCAAACCATGTTGGTCAGATAATTTCTTTATGGCCAGTTTTTACACAGATAGGGCAGAGGGAAAATTAGAGTCATATTTTTAGGTTTTATGGCTGGCTTTGGGGAAAGGGAGTTCTAGTTTCTATGACCCACCTTGGAGAGGAGGGATTCTAGTTTCTATGGCTAGCCTCTAGGGAGAATAGAAATAAAAAACAGGAGGGCAGAAGGTCAACGAAAAACTTTTGTTTCTGAGGCCTTCATTTTGGGGTATTGTTTTTTGAGCTCCAACAAAATCTTCTTGAGGCAAGCCAAAGAATAAAGAAAGAAGGAAATAAGAAAGGAGCTAAATACCATATTTTCTAGCCCAGGAATCCAGTTTCCCATAACAAAAGTAAGTGAACACAAGTGTAGAATATGCCTAAGCAATGCAGCACTTCCCAGCAGCACTTAGCTCACCGCCTTGTGTCTAAACAGTAAGTGAGGATACTACTCCAAAGCCAACCTCTGTTCCCAAGCGGCACTTTACACTTGATGACACACTCTCAGCCACTCTTCAGCTTGATCCCCACAACAAACACTATGAGATAGGTGGCCTTATTCTACAGATGAATAAACTAAGACTGAAAGAGGAGGAATGACTCCCAGAAAGGCAGGCACTTGAAAAAGCAGGGCAGTCGCCCCTGAAGTGAACGGAGGAGTTCAATAGCTCCCCTTATCCAGTGTACCAATGTGCTGTGATAAGGCACTTGATGTGTATCTCATCTAATCCTCCAGCCACTCCAGTGAGATAGTTAATATGAATCCCCTTTGCACAGATGAGTACATTGAGGCTGCAAGAGTTAAAGTGAATGGTCTAAAACCACCTACACAGGTAGCCATTGGGAAAGCCAGAACGCCAGAGCAGGTGGGTATCAGTCCCAAGCCACTGTGCTCAATCGCCTTGCTAATTCTGCCTCCCTGCGGCTGCTGTGGCTGATAACGAGGAGGAGAATGATGTTGGTGGTGACAGTAGTAAACATGTAAGAGGGCTTACACCCTACCAAGTACAGTTCTAAGAGCTTTAGGGGTTTTGTTTTGGATTTTTTTTTTTTTTTTTTTTTTTTTTTGACAAGGTCTTGCTCTTTCACCAAGGTTGGAATGCAGTGGTGTGATCAAGGCTCACTGCAGCCACAAACTCTCGGACTCAAGCGATCCTCCTGCTTCAGCCTCCCAAGTAGCTGGGACTACAGGCACACACCACCATGCCCAGCTAATTTTTGTACTTTTTGTAGAGACAGGATTTCGCCATGTTGCCCAGGCTGGTCTTAAACTCCAGGGCTCACGTAATCCACCCGCCTGAGCCTCCTAAAGTGCTGGGATTCTAAGGACTTTCCGTGGTTCACTCATTTAATCGTCCCCACAACCCAGTGAACAGGGAGCAGTATTATCCCCAATTTACAGAAGAGAAAACTGAGGCACAGACAATTAAGAAGGTGCCCAAGTTTGTGCCCCCAGTGAAGTGGAGAAACAAGTTTCAAGCCTAAGATTCCAATTCAGGCAGCCTAACTCCAGAAGCCACATTATGCTATCAATGCTTTATGCATTCAGCTGCGGCACCTGTGTTTGGAAATTTCATACCTAAATTCCTAATTGTTTTTACAAAAAGCTAAATATTTAAATAGCAGCTCGTCGATGAATGCTAAATGTTTTGTGTGGTCTCTGTGTTTGCGTGTGCAATTAAATACTGACTCGTTTCCAAGCAGCACGATGGAGATGTTTCCACATTTAGCCTCTCTGCCTGGGAAGTGAAGGTTGAAACACTCTGGGGAAATGTATGTCACCTGTTCTCTAAGTCCACGCGCTGCGGCCCATTCTTTGACAAACTGTGCCCCCTGCTGGTCTCTTCGCAGAGTTGTAACGATGTGGTTCAGGAGCGATTTGGGCCGGAGCTGAAATATGACATAGCCCTGCGGCTGGCCGCATTACAAATGTACATTGCAACCGTTACCACCAAGCAAACGCAGAAAATCTCCCTCAAATACATCGAGTAAGTGTTGACTCTCAGCACCATTTCGGAGACAGACATGCCGCCTCCCTTAGCCCGGGTGTATTTTCGTTACTTGTCCAAAATTGATCTTGTTTGTGGCAAAGCATTTATTCGCCAGTGGCAAAATGTATGAATATCATGCTCATTTTTGGTAGAAGAGATCCATTTCTAATCCACCTTTGGAGCATTGTAGTTAAGACGAGGGACATATTTAAAACGAAGCATAAATTTTTGAATTCCTAAAGGGGCTTGATTCCAAGCCAAGCTTTGGTCTCAGCACTTTTCACACATTAACTTGTTTAATTCTCACAACATCCCTACGAGATTAGTAGGATTTTAGCTTCATTTTACAGATGAGCAAACCGGGCACAGAATAACTTGCCCAAGTCAAATGGCTATTAACGGGGGGGCAGGGGGTATACAGGATTCAAACCCAGGCAGTGGGACTCCCCATTGTCCTATAGATTGTGTGATGGGTTGAGGCACCTGTGTTTGGAAACACATGTAATGCTAAAGCTTTGGACCTCACCCACACCCTGCTTGCAATCTCACCTCCAAAAGATGTATAAACTAATTAAAATCCCACTTTCCAAAGAAGCTTCTCATGGGCTGCCTAGAAAGCCTTTCTAAATTCCACAATGCCAGGTTGACCCACCAGGGGGCAAAATGGCTTTTCTCAATAAATTCATGAGCCTGTGTTGGGAAGGATTAAATCTCTAACTTGCTGACTTTAACACCACTGTTCTGACAACTCTCAGTCACCTGTTGACATGTAGGGAAAAATCCTCATGTGCAATTTGAGAACCTCAGGCCTTCAGTTCACTCCTTCCAAATGCTTTCTCTCTCTCCCCACACATAAGCATGACTGTATCCTGAGAAAGACTCGGCTCACAAAGAGATCTTGTGCTCAGCTGGACACACTCACACCCTCCTCCACTCTCCTTTCTAAAGTTCTTGGGGACAGGTGAAACTGGCTGCCATTTGAAAAGGTGGCCTGCACAACCTGAGATGATTTTCAGACAATTAAAATGCATTTATTTTCCTACTTTCTGTACCCACATTTTACCAGGTTGAACATTGTACAGTCAAAAATGTCTCAGAGATATCCGGCTTGAGTAAAAATCCTGAAAAGTCTATAATAATGTTCTCATTCATAAATTCCTTTGACCAACAAATATTCATTGAGCATTTTATATAGCACTCACATTAGGACAGTAGAAAATACTAATATGTATGAATTCTATTCCTGGCCATTGAGGAACTTGTGCTCTGATTGTAAAAACAAGATAAAAAGACAAGAAAAGTAATTATTTAAAACAATGATACAAGTAGGATTACAAGATAGCCCATAAGTAGTGCCAAATGATGGCTAAAGACAATAAGTACAAGTTGAGAAGGAAGAAAACATAATCATGAAATATACCATTCTTAACTAGTGAAGAATATGAATGGTCAAGTGGTGGAGGTAGGTTGTCTTCCTACCCTTCTTTGGAGAGGACCTGGAACAGGAGAAGTAACTGGAATCCTCTTGAAGGTCTTCACATAATTTAGAAGACACTGGTTAGACACATAACCTAGGGTAGGATTTCTATTCCAGGATAGATTTCCTAGAATTCAAAATATGGGACCTTCTAAGAAAGGAGTTGTAATCATTTCTGGGGAAATTGGCTCTTTGTAAAAATGTATTAACTCAGCCCCATTTGTTGTCATTTTGTTGTACATCCATACCCATGAATGATGCCAGCATCTCCAGATCAATACCGGGCACACTTAAGAGTCATGAATCACACCCAATTCCACACCACCAGCAAGAAATGTTGATGGAAGGAGTTAGACATGAACTGGCTAGGACAAAAGAATTGTGTGTGCCTAGAGAAATAGCCATGGAGGAGGGGAGGGACAGGGAAGAATGGTTTGGGGACATGAAGGACTTGCATCCATTCTTCTAAGAGAAGAGAGAAAGAATGTGAGCAGACAGGGAGACTGGAGAATAGAAATCAACAAAGGGATGGAGAGAAAATGGTGTTGGAAATACAAACTCGGATACGTCAGTGACTTTGAAGAGATTCAGAATTTGGTTGGACAAAATGTCTCTTCACTTTACATTGGCTCCAAATGCCTCCTTAGCATTGTCTCTATAGAGTGAGGAATAGATTTCTTTTTAAATGCAAACATACGTATTAATGATCAAGTAGTGTGTGTCCTGAGTGCAAACTAAAAGTTACTTCCTTAATTGGGGACTTGTCTCCATTCTCTGCCTTACCAAGGGTTCATTTGTTCCAACAAACATCAGAGCACCATTTTGTCTTAGATAACTCATCATCACAAGAATGTGAAATTAAAGATATGCTCTTTATTGCAGAAAAGAATGGGGATTAGAGACTTTTCTTCCCTCTGCTGTGCTGCAAAGCATGAAAGAGAAGAACATAAAGAAAGCACTTTCACACCTTGTCAAAGCAAATCAGAACTTGGTACCACCGGGTAAAAAGGTATCACATTTGCATCTTAATAGAAAATTATAAAGAGAGAGGCTTGAATGCATTTTTTTAAATGTTTAAAATTAGCTCATGAATAAAATACTTAGTACCATATTTTCAGAAGCAGTAACACTGTGTAACTTTTTTCTAACTATTAACATATTTCTAACACTAATGAAAAATAAGTATTCATACAGAAACCTATTTATTTCTCACAAGTTATGGACTCCGTACTGTAGGGGGGAGGTGTGTGTTCATGTGCCCATCCAGGAAAAGTTTGCATAGCCTCTGAGAACTTGTGAATAGAAGATAGAATCGTGAAATAATTCTATGTTTCAATCATGCAATTGCTTACTGCTCAGACCAGCTTAAATGCACAACAGCCAGCAAGAGGCCCTGCAGGCCAGAGATCACATTCATTAAACCAGGGATCCTCAACTGTGGCATAATTGACATTTGAGAACAGATCATCCTTTGTTAGGGAGTTACGGGGAACATCCTGTGTATTGTGGGATATTTAGCAGCATCCCTGGTCTCTACCCACAAGATGCTGGTAGCACCCTCCCATGATCGTGACAAACAAAAATGTCTCCAGACATTGCCAAATGGGCTCCAGGGAACAAAATCACCCCTATTGACAAACATTGGATTCAAACCTACCTTTAGAGGGAAGATAAAATTATTGCTGTCATTCACCATCATTAGTGTTAAAATCTTTTTATGCTTTTGTTTTGTTTTCATTAAGTAAAAGAAACACAAAGGAAATTTTAAAATATACTGTTGGTCAGAAAAGAGAGGTATAGTTTATAGGTAATAAAAAGCAAAAGATTCTAGGAACCAGAAAGAGAAGGAGCCTTAAAATACTGGATCTATAAAATTGGACGCAGTCTTCTAACTGAAGAACACTTTCCAATTGATATTAGCTGGAGAAATTTGTGTGACTCTAATACAAATCACTGTTTACATGGAGAATTATTTTGTCTTAGTGTCTGATTTTTTTAAGTCATTTTTACTGGGTAAGGCACATTTATTTCTATCCCCTCCACACCCCATGACGGTTTTTTTTGTTTGTTTTGTTTGTTTGTTTGTTTTTTAAGTATAATCAGGTTCACCACACTATCAGCCACCTTTAACTCACTTCCCAATTTCATGGGAAGGGTGTCTTTGATCACAGTTGAGCATTCAGCTTACAGAGATGTAGCAAAACAATGCGGGTCAAGTTCTTAACTTCAGTTCTGATTTGCTGGAAGCTGATTTCTCTAATTGACTTGTGATTTTTCTTCCAAGCCTGGCCCACTCATAATAATTTGGATAACTGCTATAAGATCAATCAATCTATCCATTTATCCATCACTGTCCTTTAAAGGTTGTTTTTCTAGCCAAGAGTGAATAGTTTGCTTTCAAAACAATTTGCAAATGCTTTGCTTTTTTTAAAGAAGTAGGATGGATGAATGGTGCTAAGTAACAATTATATAAAGAGCAGTTCCTTCAGGTATAGTTAACAAATAAGCTGGCAAGTCATCTGCAATTGAAAATAGAATTTTATGGTCATTGCCACTTAATGGTGATCTACACCTTGTTGGAAAATTTCAACCTTAATAAAAAATCCCTGGCACATTCAGTATGAAACATTGACCTTTTTTTTTTTTTTTAAATCAAATACTCTTTTTAGTGATATGGGAACCTACATTTTTTAAGTCTTTGTAAAGATAACTTTCATCTGGATAAAATTTCATTTATAAATCATTCGTGAAACTCAACAGATTTTCCAAGTTGAATTAATAAAACTGAGCCTTATATAGCAAGTTCAAACATGTCCACAATGATTGGATCTCAGAAAGTTCATTTCCCCCGAAAACTTGCAAGGACTGGAAGAAACTTGAGAGGGGAAGTGTAAAGGGCCTGTTTAGAAGGCTTTGCCTAGATTGCAGGTGCGTATTCAAAATGATTCCCACAAAGTCTACATTCAGGTGAGTCTCTTGTGCAATGGGAATATATGTGGACACCTCACCTTTGTCCCTAATTGCAAGTAGAAGGCTCCTCTCACTTCTTGAAATCTCCCAGCGAGCAGATGTTCAATGGAACATTTTATGGTCTTGTTCTCACTTGTTGAGTGCCCGGCCCAGCATATCTATACCCATGAGTGCCCCATACATTGACCCTCTAATGAATAAGATGTGAATCTTGATTTTATGTTCCAGTCCTTCATCAGGAAACCAAATATGTAGCAATTCTATTCCTAATGAAGAGTCTTTGTCACATCTCAACTTTTCAGCAGTAAAATCATCCTTCTATCTTAGCCTTGTTTTCTGCTGGTCTCCAGCTGAAATGGAGTCATACCCAATAGAGTTAACACCTGAGGTTTCTTTTCTCTCCTCAGCTCTCTGCACTACAAGCCAAGGTCCATTATCTCAAGTTCCTCAGTGACCTGCGATTGTATGGGGGCCGTGTGTTCAAGGCAACATTAGTGGTAATTTGTTTCTTTTTGTTTTGTTTTGTTTTGTTTTTGCTTTCTCTTGGAAGCCACAGCAGCTCATTCCACCTCTGATGACAAAAGCAAATCAGCTGTGAATCTTCTCCAGCCTTCATTTCTAACCAACTTCACAACAGTCTGAAAATATCAGAAGAACTGTTAAACTAGATAACACCACTGCAGAATGCCCTAGAAAAAGAAATGTGAAGAACCAAGAGAATCAAAGGATTCTAACAATGGCCTTCTTTTAAATCACTGAGCCAGAAGTTGCTTTCACAGTGAAAAAAGGAAAACCAAAAAGAAAAAACAAACCTCATTTCTAAAAGCATCTTATGATTATGAACATACTGTGCTTTAACATTTACTTTCTAATTACTCATAATTTATCAGAGCCTCAAATCAGTCATGTATCTGGTTCTTCTAATTAGATGATTTAGTACAGTATGACCCAGAAACACTTTCTAAAGAAAATGTAATCTTATAAAAATAGGATCGTTGGTTCAAGTTGGCATGGCATTTCAGAGGTTCAGTATTTTTATGTTGTCAACTTCTCTTTCTCAGCAGGCAGAAAAGCGCTCGGAAGTGACTCTCCTGGTTGGGCCCCGGTATGGCATAAGCCATGTCATCAACACCAAAACCAACCTGGTGGCTCTTTTAGCCGACTTTAGCCACGTCAACAGGATTGAAATGTTTTCCGAGGAGGAGAGCTTGGTGCGGGTGGAACTCCACGTGCTAGATGTGAAGGCAAGTGTTTCAGATGTTGATACACATGACCTTGCTGTAAACAGCTAATTTCTGATAACACTGCAGATGTTTACAAGGCAGGCAAAAGTCAATGTGTGCAGAGCATCACAGATGCAATGTGGTGCAGAAAATAATCCACCCAACTCAGGCCTGAGGGCTCCAGTCCTCACTAAATTGCTGTGTGATTGGGAACAGGTCGCTATACTTCTCTGGGCTCAATTTTTTTATTCCTACATGAGAAAGCAAGCTGCATAATTTCTAGGTCCCTTCTGACTTTAGAAAATGTGATTTCTAGTTATAGAGTAGGGGAAACTTTTCTGAACTAACTTTCTAGAATATATGACTCAAATCAAGAGGGAGATTTTCCCCAACTTTCTTTAGAATTCTCACTCCCTTTGCTTAGGTTGGGTCCATATGTGTGTATTCATTTGGAAAAGCTTGATATTTTAGTTCATCTGTCTTCTCATATGGTAACAACTGGTACTGACTGAACATCTGGCTCCTATGAATGTCATAGCCATTCCATTTAAAACAAAAATCTGGCCAGGCACAGTGGTTCATGCTTGTAATCCCAGCACTTTGGGAGGCCAAGGCGGGCGGATCACAAGGTCAAGAGTTCGAGACCAGGCTGACCAACATGGTGAAACCCCATCTCTACTAAAAATACAAAATTAGTCGGGCGTGGTGGCACACACTTGTAATCCCAGCTACTCAGGAGGCTGAGGCAGGAGAATCACTTGAACCCAGAGATGGAGGTTCCAGTGAGCCGAGATTGTGCCATTGCACTCCAACCTGGGTAACAGAGTGAGACTCCATCTCAAAAAAAAAAGAAAAAAAAAAAATCTGAGATGGTCCACAAAGGGCAAAACTCTACTCCCAAAAGAGAATAGGAAATAGTCCAGGTTCCTGGTCTCCACCTTCTTTTTCCAGTAGAGATGAGTTATTGGATTTTGGCAATGGCAATATTTCTACTGTTTCTATGAAGAAAAGGCACTGGAACAAAGGGAGATAGTGACTCCACAAAGGAGACAACACCAGCCTGGAAGGTGCTCTGAGAATAGCCATGGAGGACCCAGCCCTACCTGCATCCCCACTAGGGTGCTGGTGTGGGAGGAATGGATTGACAGCCATTGAGAATGTGGCAAAGTGTTTCTACAAAGCACATCAGAATACCCCAGAGAGCTCTGCAGTGGGAATAGATGATCACGAAAGACAGAATGTAGAACTCAAACATGCTGGCTGTGGCCTGTGGGATTTCATGGGCTGCATCCAGAGGGTTCCAGATGACTTCATGGCTAGCTGAAAGAGGGAGGATAGACTTGGAATGCCCATCCTACTCCATGAGCAAAGAGGCTGAGAGAAATAGCCCCATCACGGAGAAAGGTGGATGAAAGGTTGAACTGGATGCAATTATTACAGATTCGATGACAGAGATAATCTGTCCTAAACAGAAATGAGTGCTGTGTCCGGCCAGTGGTGTCCTGCCTATATAAAATAATGATGCGGTGGCTTGGAGGCCGAGGGGAGACCTCAACTGAAGTGGAAGGAAAAGCAGTTCAACAAGTAGTACAGGCACTTTGTCAGGGAAGTTAAATTCTACCAGCTGGGGGCACTAAATCCTCCCAGTGTCCTAAACCTAGGAGTGAAAGCAAGAGATCTGCTGTCTTGCTGTCTTTGTGCCTCTCTTCGTATCTGCTTTTTCTTGTTTCCTTATTTCTCTCTCTCTCACCTTTTCTTTTTCAACAAGAACACACCCTTCCTAACTCAATGAGAAAAATTGCTTCATCCAACACTTTTTTTTTCCCTATAAGCCCCAAATCCATGTCCAATTGTATAATAACCTCATTGTTTCAAGAGAGTTTTAGTAAGGCCTTTTCTCAACTCCCATCTGTTTTATGCTCCTGTAAATTTACTATTTCTTCTAGAAGCAACTTTTTACTGGATCTCTGGCACTTTTCATTCAATCTTAGCAGTAATTTCCACTTAAATTTTACCTCTCTTTAACACTAATTTACACCGTGAACCCAAAACTTAATCTTCCTGTAATTTTCAGATTGTGAGTTCACTGCTGGTAACTGAGGTAACGGTAACTTAACTAGTTAATGTTAATTTACCAGTTTAACATGTTTAATTGTTTTTAAATGTTAAAAATGTTAACTATTTGGGAAGAAAACAATCTCATTTTTCTTTCATTTCAATATGACTTGGGGGCCAGTTGCGGTGGCTCACACCAGCAATCCCAGCAGTTTGGGAGGTTGAGATGGGCAGATCATTTAAGATCAGGAGTTGGAGACCAGCCTGGCCAACATGGTGAAGCCCCGTCTCTACTAAAAATACAAAAATTAACCTGGCGTGGTGGCGTATGCCTGTGATCCCAGCTATTCAGGAGGCTGAGGCATTAAGAATTGCTTAAACCCAGGCAGTGGAGGTTGCAGTGAGCCGAGTTTGCACCGCTGCACTCCAGCCTCAGCGACAGAGTGAGATCCTGTCTCAAATATAGATGATAGATAGATAGATAGATAGATAGATAGATAGATAGATAGATAGATAGATAGATAGATAGGCAGGCAGATAGGCAGGCAGGCAGATAGATAGATAGATAGATAGATAGATAGATAGATAGATAGATAGATAGATAGATAGATAGATAGACAGACAGACAGACAGACAGACAGACATATATATGACTTGGAAGAGATTCAAAATGTCCAGGCTTTTTAGAGGGTGTGTCCTGAATGTTTTTCAGTAAGGCACTTTGTGTTATCCTTGGCTTTTTCTCCTGCCTTGGGTTTCTCCCATGAAATGTTTGTTCAATAACTCCTTTTTCCATAAGCATAAATGCAGCCGTTGACACTCCAGGGATGTTATTAAGAATGGATGGCTTTAACCAAAGTGTTCTTTTGTGTAGCCCATCACACTTCTGATGGAATCCTCAGATGCCATGAACCTGGCCTGCTTAACAGCTGGATACTACCGACTGCTTGTTGATTCCAGGAGGTCGATATTTAACATGGCCAACAAGAAAAACACAGCGACCCAGGAAACAGGTATTCTCTTCCTGAACTCATGAAGCACTGACCTCCCTGCAAACACCCCACCTAACAACAATAAAAAGGATGTTTTCTGAAAAGTTAAGACCGGACGCGGTGGCTCATGCCTGTAATCCCGGCACTTTGGGAGGCCAAGGCGGATCACGAGGTCAGGCTTTCAAGACCAGCCTGACCAAAATGGTGAAACACCATCTCTACTAAAAATACAAAAATTAGCTGGGCATAGTGGCATGTGCCTGTAATTCCAGCTACTCGGGAGGCTGAGGCAGGAGAATCGGTTGAACCCGGGAGGCGGAGGTTGCAGTGAGCTGAGATTGCACCACTGCACTCCAGTCTGGGCGACAGAGCCAGACTCCGTCTCAAAATAAACAAATAAATAAAAATTAAAATTAAAGTTAAAATTGTACCCACAAAAAGATCTAATGTCCAAATTCAATGCAAAAAGCCTTCAGATACCTCTGATGTGGGCTAATTGTTAAAAAGAAAAATGCTGATTTCTCACCACATTTGACACATCACTCAGAAGTGTCAGGGTGCTTGCTCCAACCTTGATTTTATTATCATGAAAGTCTCTATGGTTGGGTTTTCATGGCCTTACTTTTACAGAGGTCAGGGCCAGAGGACTAATGATGGAATGCCCGAACATGAGTTGTGAGCCTCTGCTTTAGGGCTGGTCTCTCCTGAAGGTGTCCTAGGCCCAAGGGTCTGGGAGGACTCCTCCCTGTAGTCAGAGTTATGCCCAGGATTCTGGGAATTTTACAAACAGGAAAACGTGGTTATTGCCTAGCACTTGGACCTGGGGACACTAGAAGAAAATTTTTCCACCATGGCAGCCACCTTGGATCCATAATAGGAGCACCAAGATGGCAAAGACATCAAATAATTCAGTTCACCTACTTGACAGCAAAAAAGATCCCCACAGTGAGGACAGGGAAGGCTGCAAATGTTAAATTGATTATCCTTTGACAGTAGGTGGTTTTCATTGGTTTTAGGACATTTTTTCTTCAGTTACTTAAGCATTTTACTCCATCTACAGTGGAAGCTTAGTAAATGGCACTGATGGACAGATGCCACCATTCTAGGCACAGTCACTGACCCGTTAAAAAAAATTATAATCAGAGGTTCCATAATTGGGGTTTCTTTTAAAAGAAAGGGGAATTCTTACAAACAAATTTTACTGTTGTTTCTCTTTTTTTCTCCCTCCCCCCGGCCCCGGTCCCCGGCATTTCTCAGAGAAGATGAGGGGAGAAAAAAAGGGAAGGAAGTTCTCTCACTGTTAAATTGAGCAGAAACATCAAACTTTATTCCATAAATATATTGCAATATGTGGACACATTTACACACACATACAGACTCACACACAGTTTACTATGATGGCCAGGTGAGTGGAAGCAGCTCAGTCATAGAAAAAGGGAAGCTAGAAACAGGAAGCGATGGATAAAGTATGATAGAAGGCAACACTTGGACTTTCAAGTCAAATAAATCTGAAATTTAATCCAGTCACATCTTGAGGTGTCTGATTTTTTTAATTTCTCTAAGCTTGAGTTTCTTCATTTGTAAAATGGGGTTAAAAAACTAGCTTGCAAGGGTTAGAAAAATAATCTAGGTACATCATCTAAAATGATGCTCAGCATTTCTATTAATAATTTGCAGTGGGAAAAAAAAGAAAAAAAACCAGAGGCAGAAAGAACCGAGAATGACAGAGATAGAGGCCGGGTGCAATGGTTCACACCTGTAATCCCAGTACTTTGGGAGGCTGAGGCAGGAGGATCACTTGAGCACAGGAGTTTGAGACCAGACTGGGCAACAAAGGGAGACCTCATCTCTACAAAAAATATAAAAATGAGCCAGGCGTGGTGGCATGTGCCTGTAGTCCTAGCTACATGGGAGGCTGAGGTGGGAGGATACCTTGAGCCTAGGAGGTCAATGCTGCTGTGAGCTATGACTCGCCACTACACTCTGGCCTAGGTGACAGAGCAAAACCCTGTCTCAAAAATAAATAAATAAATAAATAAATAAATAAATAAATAAATAAATTAGAAAGTAATAGAAACACAGAAAGGAGAGAAAGACAGAACATGTGGCAAAGAAAGCTCCTGAGAGACACAAATGTTTAAAAATAAATACAGAAAAAGAAAAAACAAAAAGGAGGTGATAGACGTGCACTGGGTTTGGCAGTAAACATTTTTATGACCACATGTTTTCATTGAGCTAGGAGATTTAGAGCAATTTAATGCTGACCTTCGAAATTCCACAGAAGGCTGGGCTCGGTGGCTCATGCCTATAGTCTCAGCACTTGGGGAGTTGAAGGCGGATGGATCACTTGAACCCAGGAGCTTGAGACCAGCCTGAGCAACAAAGTGAGACACTGTGTCTATGAAAAAAATTTAAAAATTAGCCAGGTGTGGTGGCATACACCTGTGGTCCCAGCTACTTGGGACATTGAGGAGGGAGGATCACGCAAGCCCGAGAGGTCAAGGCTTTAGTGAGCCAAGCACACTATTGCACTCCAGCCTCCAGCCTGGATGACAAAGCAAGATCCTGTGTCTAAGAAACAAAAAAAATAAAAAAGAGAAAAGAAAAGAAATTCCAAAGAGCTGTTCAGCAATTTGACACAATTGTTTCCCATTGGAAAACCAGTTTTGTTTTGTTTTTTCAAATTTTATTTTCAAATGTTAAAGTTTATCTGGAAAATAAATCCTTTCCTCATAGACTGTAAAGATTGTAGAGGTGTATGAAGAAAACCAAACCTACTATTCTAAACATGATTACAGTAATAAGGGTCTCCACTCTGTCCAATTCATAGTGACCCACAACGTAAGTTTTAACAGAACTTAAAGAGGCAAAAATATAGTTACAAAAAGTATTCTTACTGTGGGGAAAGAATGGAACTTCAGCCTCACCATCATTTCTCCCAGTTTCAAATACCTATCCCCACTCTCAACGATAGAGGGCGGGAGAGAGAGAGAGAGAGAGAGAGAGAGAGAGAGAGAGAGCGAGCGCCAGTGAGTGCTGAAAGTACTCTCTTCTCTTCAGAAACTCCCAAAAGATCAAAAGATCTGACAGCCAAGAAATACAGAGTGGAAGTTCCATCAGGCCAGTTCTTCTCTAGTCCCTTCTCTCCTTCCACTGTAGGAGACTGGGCCACAGAATAGACCCCAGCTCCCAACCCACATTCTTCCATGTCTCCAAAATTATTCCAGGAAGCCAAATCAGTAGACCCTTCTGGAAGGAAGCCAGATTGAGCACATATTTTATTCTCACCTCAAATTGATCCCAGATCTTAGTCAAGATCTCTAATAAGAAACAGCCCCCATTTCTTCTTCTCTATCTTGAAAATTAGGCTTCAAGCACTTTCAAAATCCCTGGCCCCAGATATGTATGCATCTCTGGGCTTTAGGAGGGTCTTAGTAAGTATCCATCAACTTGCTTTGAGCCTGCTGACCTATTCAATTTTCTTGTTCATCTAAACCAGAGTTGGCAAAACTATGGTCAATGGGCCAAATCATGTTCTTGCAAATAAAGTTTTATTGGAACTCAACCACACACATTGTTTTACTTTCCTAAGGCTGCTAGAACAAATTCTTACAAACTTGGGAGCTTTAAACAACATAAATTTATTCTCCCACAGTTCTGGAGGCCACAAGTTCAAAACCAGGATGTTGACAGGGCCATGCTCCCTTCACAGGCTTTAGGGGAGGATTTCTCTTTACCTCCTCCTGCTTCTGGTGGCCAGCACTCCTTGTGGCTGCTTAACTCCAGTCTCTGCCGCTGTCTTCACGTGGCCTTCCCCTCTTCTCTGTGTGGCCCAAATCTCTCTCTGCCATTGAATTTAGGGCCCATGCAGATAATTAAGGATAATCGCATCTGAAGATCCTTGACATTGCAAGACACTTTTTTCCAAATAAGGTCACGTTCACAGAGTGGACATATCTTTTGGGGGCCACCATTCAACTCATATACCCATTTGTTTATGTAGCATCTATGGCTCCTTTCATATTAAAACAGCTAAATTGAGTAGTTGCTCAAATGAATGGTTGGCCCACAAAACCAAAATATTTACTATCTGGGCCTCCCTTTACAGAAAATATTTGCCAAGCCCTAAACCTGCATTACAATGCAACTTTGCTGAACTACTCTTCCTCCTGCAACAATCCACACTCACACACACACTTCCCCCAACGTGCACACCCAGTCATAATCTAAATTGTTGTTGTTAATAAAATAATGCTGACCCCCCACGAGGTTTATTTATTGTAAGGTAAGATGCAAATATGGCTAGTGTATAATTCAACGTCTTCAAAATTATATCTCTTATTGTTCATGAAAATACATGAATTTATTAAAAATGGCCATGAACACTGTTCAGCATTAAGTCCATTGCATGATTTGCCGGGAGCAAAAACCTCTTTGGTAAAACTGTACTTTTTTCCCATATGTCTTGCACATCTGATGTCAGTTATCCAAACTTGTGCTGGGGACAATTTGAGGGAATGGATGGGAGAATAGTATGGCCCTAAAATTTTCTCAAAATGTTGCCTCTGGAATCTATAAGGCAATATCAACAGAATGACCCAGTTCTCTGTCTTGTTAAATATCAGAACAAATCTCCACATCAAAATTCCAGATTGAAAGATGCTTGAAGAGCAAACAAACTAATAGTATTTAAATTGGGGTTTTGTAATTTTAATCCATGAGGAACATGAAACAAATTTTCAGGAGTTCCCGTGATACAAACAAAAATTGAAATTAATCTAAATATTAATTATGCTTAGAAATTACAGAGAAAAGTACCTTACCTGTGACCACTCCACCTTATGCATTTTATACACACACACACACACACACACACACACAGAGGCATGCATGCTGACATTTATACATGAATATTTTAACATCTACTAGGATATCAAAAGACTGAAGATAGAAGTTTTGTACTATCATTACAATATTTATTTTAATTTCCCATATGGCAAAACTCTGACAATCCTTGACTATCTCTGAACTCAATGAGGAAAACATTCAATATCTTCCTTCATGAAGTAGGGAATATTAGATCTCACCTTACAAAAAAAGAACAATTAATGTTCTGGAATAATGGCCTATTGAAATCTCACCTTTAAGGGTAAAAGGCATGTTGTATATTTACATTCGTAGATATGAATGAAGCCTTTTAATAATAGAACCAAGGGTCAGATGGAATTAAGCTATACTTCCCTACCCCCGGATGGTATTACATTTTATCACATAGCAATTACAATTTATGCAGTATCAATTTTGTTAAGGTTGGTTCTCCTAACCCAAGGAATTCTTACACCTGAAGCCTAAATCAACAAGTACTATATTTGGGTAGTTGAAAAACTGTATTTACACAAGTGATGCTACAAGCCATTAAGTTAAAAAACAGAGACGAGCCCCCCCCCACCCCTGCCCCACCCAAAACCAGACAGTACAGTAATGTGTCTTTGCATGATTCTTTCTCTTTAGGAACTGAAAACAAGGGGAAGCATAACCTCCTTGGCCCAGATTGGAACTGTATACCCCAAATGACCACCTTTATTGGCGAAGGGGAACAAGAAGCCCAGATAACATACATAGATTCAAAGCAGAAGACGGTGGAGATCACAGACAGCACCATATGTCCAAAAGAGCACCGGCACTTGTACATAGACAACACCTATAGTTCAGATGCACTTAACCAGCAGCTGAGCCAGCCCGGGGAGGCCCCCTGTGAGGCAGACTATAGAAGTCTCGCTCAGCAGTCCCTATTGACCCTCTCAGGACCAGAAACTCTGAAGAAAGCACAGGAATCTCCGAGAGGAGCTAAAGTGTCCTTTATTTTTGGAGACTTTGCCTTGGATGATGGTATTAGTCCCCCAACCCTCGGCTATGAAACACTACTAGATGAGAGTCCTGAAATGCTGGAGAAGCAGAGAAATCTCTACATCGGCAGTGCCAGTGACATGAAGGGCCTGGATCTCACTCCAGAGGCAGAGGGCATCCAGTTTGTGGAAAATTCTGTTTATGCAAACATAGGCGATGTGAAGAGCTTCCAGGCTGCAGAGGGGATCGAGGAGCCCCTCTTGCATGACATCTGTTATGCAGAAAACACTGATGACGCAGAGGATGAGGACGAGGTGAGCTGTGAGGAGGACCTCGTGGTGGGGGAGATGAACCAGCCGGCCATCCTCAACCTGTCTGGGTCAAGCGATGACATCATTGACCTCACATCCCTGCCCCCTCCAGAAGGTGATGACAATGAGGATGACTTCCTGTTGCGTTCCTTGAACATGGCCATTGCCGCACCCCCACCTGGCTTTAGAGACAGTTCAGATGAAGAGGACTCTCAGAGCCAGGCAGCTTCCTTCCCCGAGGACAAGGAGAAAGGCGGCAGCCTGCAAAATGATGAGATCCCCGTGTCCCTCATTGACGCTGTGCCCACCAGCGCCGAAGGCAAGTGTGAGAAGGGACTGGATAATGCCGTTGTCTCCACGCTGGGAGCTCTAGAGACTCTATCCGTGTCAGAAGAACAGCAGACCAGTGACAATTCAGGTTCTTTCACAATTGTTACATTCATTCACTGATAACCATATCATTCCATCCTTCCAAGCCATTTGCCCTTGGAGTTCTGTTACATGGTGTTCTCCATTTCACAAATGTCCCATTTCATAAACGTGCTGAAACTGCCATCATAGGTTTTTTTGTGTGTATGTGATTTCTTTTGTTGTTACTTTTTTAAAAACATAAGGCACATCTCCCCCACCCCCACCCCCATTTCTGGAAAAACTGCAATAAACTCAGAGTCCTTACTGAAAAGGGAAAAACTTGGTATTTTGTTTTAGTAATAACGGGTCCCATTTTCTTACATGTCTCCAAGTGCCTCTGATGCATCCATTAATCAGTTCTTGTTTTTTACGGCATGCAGGTGTAGCCATCTTGCGGGCTTATAGTCCTGAGTCTTCGTCAGACTCGGGCAATGAAACTAACTCTTCTGAAATGACTGAGAGTTCTGAACTGGCCACAGCACAAAAACAGTCAGAAAACCTCTCCCGCATGTTCTTGGCCACTCACGAAGGCTACCACCCCCTTGCAGAAGAGCAGACTGAGTTCCCGGCCTCCAAGACCCCCACTGGGGGCTTGCATCCAAAGTCCTCGCACACCCTGGCTGCTAGGCCAGCAACTGACCTCCCGCCCAAAGTTGTGCCTTCCAAGCAGTTACTTCACTCAGACCACATGGAGATGGAGCCTGAAACCATGGAGACTAAGTCAGTCACTGACTATTTCAGCAAACTGCACATGGGGTCGGTGGCATACTCCTGCACTAGCAAAAGGAAAAGCAAGCTGGCCGATGGTGAGGGGAAGGCACCCCCTAATGGGAACACAATAGGAAAAAAACAGCAGGGGACCAAAACGGCAGAGATGGAGGAGGACGCCAGTGGTAAATTTGGTACTGTGTCTTCACGGGACAGTCAACACCTGAGCACTTTTAACCTGGAGAGAACTGCCTTTCGCAAGGACAGCCAAAGATGGTATGTGGCCACTGAAAGCGGGATGGCTGAAAAAAGTGGATTAGAAGCAGCAACGGGGAAAACCTTTCCAAGAGCTTCTGGTCTTGGGGCAAGGGAGGCTGAAGGGAAGGAAGAAGGAGCTCCTGATGGAGAAACCAGTGATGGCTCAGGACTTGGTCAAGGGGACCACTTCTTAACTGACGTGACCTGTGCATCTTCAGCCAAAGACTTAGATAACCCAGAGGACGCTGACTCGTCCACCTGCGACCATCCTTCCAAGCTTCCTGAGGCTGATGAGAGTGTGGCCCACCTTTGTGACTACCACTTGGCCAAGCGGATGTCATCGCTGCAAAGCGAGGGCCATTTTTCTCTGCAGAGCTCCCAAGGCTCTTCAGTGGATGCAGGCTGTGGCACGGGCAGCAGCGGCAGTGCCTGCGCCACACCCGTGGAGTCGCCGCTCTGCCCCTCCCTAGGGAAGCACTTGATTCCTGACGCTTCTGGGAAAGGCGTGAATTACATTCCTTCAGAGGAGAGAGCCCCTGGGCTTCCCAACCACGGAGCCACCTTTAAGGAACTGCACCCACAGACAGAAGGGATGTGTCCACGAATGACAGTGCCTGCTCTGCACACAGCCATTAACACCGAACCCCTGTTTGGCACATTGAGAGATGGATGCCATCGGCTCCCCAAGATTAAGGAAACCACAGGTACAGCAATGATGGATTTAGCACTTTGTATGACATGCCAGGAGCATGTAAACCATATTTACAACAA
This sequence comes from Macaca fascicularis, assembly GCF_037993035.2. Taxonomy (NCBI): domain Eukaryota; kingdom Metazoa; phylum Chordata; class Mammalia; order Primates; family Cercopithecidae; genus Macaca; species Macaca fascicularis. The sequence continues at coordinate 12,493,534 of NC_088395.1, forward strand.
ACTTACAAACGTAAAGTCTGGAAGAAAAGTAAAAGGTAGAATTTAAAAGGCCACAGAACAGTAAAGTACCAATCATTGATCCCCTAATATTTAATAAATACTAAAGATTACAAAGGTGAAAATGGCATTTGCGCTTTATAATCTTGCTCTGTGTTTGCTTTCAGAATTTGATGGAGCAATATGTTTTTTTCCTAAATTCTAAATGCAGATGTTTAGCAATGCCCAGTGTGACTTTTAGTTATATGATAGTATTGCTTAGAGTCACATACCAGTTTGATTTTCTTCCCAAGACATCTGATTTCTAATTCTGCCATTTCATTATTGAGGGACAAAGAAGAATAAGAGAGCAGGGTATCAGGGAGATTGGAGGGGTTTGGAGAGATTATTTGCCTTTCAGCAATCTTACTGACTCCTCCCTACTCTGACATACCCCAGTGTCAGGAAGATTTTGAGGTTATGTCTGATGAGCTGCTTTATTTTCCCCAAAATAATAAAGTGTAAACACACATAGAAACAAGAACACATCCACCTTCTGTATCCCACCTTCACTACTCCACCACTCAATGGTATGCATTCCCCTCACTGATCCACTTGGCTGGTCATTATATGGCAAAAGCAGATACTCTCTCATATTTTCATATTTCAAATTATGTCATCAATAGTGTCTTTTTCATACAGGTCAATAGAAGTTAGTGAGATCTTATATTGGTCATTTTCTATTCCTGTTCTTTTAAGATTTTCTACTTTCTCAAAACCCACCACTGGCTTTACCTGCCTTGGAAAAGTTATCTGTGAATATTACCTAACTCATCACCCAACTGCATATTTACCTCTAAACTAACTAAGTCACACTGTTTAATCTTTCATGATTTATAAAGAACTTTCACCTGAGTTACCTCTTGCTTCTCACAAATATTCTGTGAGATGGGGATTATTTGCTTCACATGACAGCTTTTCTTAAACAAACAAAAAAAAAATGTTGAGCAACTGGCCCAAGGTCTCAACTTCAGACTTTGTACCAGGCAAACCTCATGCTGTCCTCTTAAAAAGATTCACTTATTTAATTTGCATTAATTAAATTAGGCCACTTCTTTAAAAGAAAGAAAGGAAAGAAAGAAAAAGAAAGAAAGTAAGGAAAAGAAAAGAAAGAAAGAAACTGATGCCAGGTTTAACTTAATTCCCTTGAAATGAAACTTAGTATCTTCAATATATTTGAATAATCTATACATAGTTATTTTCTGTGTCTAAGCTTGATAGATAGATATTGGTAGCAAGGCAATTCATGAAATCCCTGAAAATGTTTGGGATTTCTAGACAATTTCAAATGAATCAGCAGTTCCAGAAATAACAGATTCCAGTATTTTCTTGATATTCATTAAAATGGAAATTTGTTATGAGATATCAAGATGCAGCCTTTGGAAAGCAGGGTGACCTTAGCATACGGCAGCCCTTCCAGACTACATCCTTGAGAAATGACAGACATCATGTAGAGATGTAGTAAAAATGGCCTCCCAGGAGATGCTTAATGATTCTCTCTGTTTTTCTACTACCCCTAGTGTAGCTTTGACAGAGCCTGGGAAGGAGAGACGAGGAGGCATGCCTTCAGCTTGGTCTCAACATCCTGAAGCTGATCCCATCCTGCTACCATCAAACATTCACTCGGAATCAAAGGTGCCAATTCCAAATCAAGACCCTAATGATTTCTCCCAAGCAAATCAGGCATATGGAGAGGCTGTGAGCTGGCGGCCACCGGATCTGAGAGGGGGAAGCCTCAGGACACCCCCCAGCCAGAAGGCTCTGAGACATAGCAGCAGTGTCCTCTCCGGATCTGTCGATTTGGAGACCTTCCGAGAGAGAACCAAGGGTGCAGTCAGCTTAAAGTGTCCAGGCATCACAGAAGCACAGGAGGCCAGTTCTGAAAGGCGAGCAGAACTCCCCCTGGGGAGGAAGCTCACCAAAAGTTTTTCCCAAAGCTCGATGCACTTGAGCTCCGAGGGGAGGTTTCACAAAAGGTCCCCAGTGGCTCATAAAGACTCAAAGCTGTATAGGACATTACCCTTGCGGAAGCTGGAGGGCAGCAATTGGAGATGCCGGGGACCCTTCAGCTATTGCTTCCTGAACCGAGGGCAGGATGAAGATGGTGAGGAAGAGGAGGAGAGAGGAGAGGCCACCGTCCAGGTCGCTTGCCTCTATAGACCACAGATGACTCAAGCCACGCCAGAACCAAGCAGCCCATGTCTGGCTGTGGCAATTCAGAAGCAAGGAGGGGAGCTATCCAGAGGGTCAGTGCTGAAGGTCTGGGCAGAAGACCTGCGAGGCCCAGATGACTTGGACTTCAGCAACCTGGCTTTTGATGCCCGGATTGCAAGAATAAATGCCCTAAAGGAGAGCACATATGCAATGCCTGATGGGTTCCTTGCAGCCCAAAATGATGCCAATGAGCTGCTCTGTCTCGTCAGGGCAACAAAGGAGAAGAAAGAGGAGTCACGCCCTGAAGCATACGACCTTACACTTTCTCAGTACAAGCAACTGTTGTCCATTGAGTCCAGACAGTTGGGAAGTGCCTGTAGGAAAATGGCGATGGCTGAGAAAAGCCCGGAGGAGATGCTCCTAGCTATGACTTCCAGCTTTCAAGTGCTCTGTTGCCTAACAGAAGCTTGCATGCGATTAGTTAAAGTCGTGAACTCAGAAACACAGCGGCAGGAAATTGTAGGGAAGATCGATGAAGTGGTCATAAATTACATTTGTCTACTGAAAGCTGCCGAAGCAGCCACTGGAAAGAACCCTGGGGACCCTAATGTTGGATTCTCGGTGCGACACTCAACCACCATGGCCGCTCTCGTAAGCACACTGACACGTTCTCTCAAGAGGCTTTTAAACAAATAAATATGGAAGTCACGTCATAATCTACCTTTACGAAGCCATACATGAACTTTTATTTACTTTGTGTGTATGATGAACAGATGTCTCCTTTCTTCTCTCTGTATATTTTGTTATTTTATATAAAATAGGAGATAAAAGTCACATTGATGAAATGTTGAAATGTACTAATCAGATGTATTCTGTTTATATTATACATATATATACACGTAAAAGAAATATCCAAGAAAGTGATGACATTTGGCTATTTTTCATATAGTTAAAACTCCAGGTATATGATGTGAAATTTTAAATTCTACCATGTTAGAGCAAAACAATGAATCCTATCCCCTTTCTTTCCAAGTAGATACTTGGAGATCACATCATTCATATTTAGAAGTAAAACAAAAAAACAAAAAAAGAGAGAGAAAAGAAAAGAAATCACAATGTATATAAAACAGTACTAATGTTTTAAAATTATGATTTTTAAGCATTGGAAATAGCAAAAAGACATTTAAAATTCAAGAAGCTATTATGAATTACTAGAGACTATATCTGTAATAAATTAATTTTTTGCTCATAGTATTTGGTTACTGGATGCTTTCTTCCAAGAATCCCACATATTTAATTTGGGTTTTTGCTATTTGGGCTACAAATTGGTGGGGGTGGATTCTACTGTGTCAGCACAAATGCTCTTCACAGTGTTTCTAGCATTTAAAAAACTTCCCAGGGAGAAGAACAGAGGGGATGATGGGCAGTTTCCTAGGTAATACCTAGAGTTATAGAATATCTCATTACATAAAATGTATGGAATTAATAATGCCAAAATTAATTATTTGATGGAAAGATCTGCTTTGACTAAATGTCAAAAATCTACAAACCAAAGACATTATCTTCCCCTCACCGCAACTCAACTATGAAACTTAAAATTCCCTTTAGAATGATGGGACATTTAGTAAAGTATTTGCAAACTTACAAAAGGGAACATTTAATGATCATCAAAATTAAGTATTGATTCAGTGATGTAGACCAGACCACACACCAGCACCTGTGAGTCTCATCTCAGATCACAGCTCTCAACATAGGGCTTCATGCATCACCGCCTCTACAGAGGCTAAGGCTGCCAATCAAATTTGGAATTACAGTGTAGTACTGGGACAAAATCTCAAATCTTGGGTGTTCCAGAAAATCAGGGAGAAATGGCTACTGTAACCATGGGAACCATGAGTAAATAGTTAAGTATTTATTAAATAAATACTTAATCTGGATTGGCTGATAAAAATATGAAATCTGAAAAAAAAAAGAAAGAAATGGAAGTGGTATATTTGACCAGTTCAAGTGAAACCAATGGAATGCAAAGAACTTTCCAGGACTGTCACATCTCTAAAAGTACCCTGCAGTCATAAAATAAAATCGATATTATATATATATATTTCCTGGGTCATTCAGTGCTCAAGTTACATGCACTCCTACTTAGACAGGTGGCTCCTTAAGAATACGACGGGAGTACACCAGGTGCAAATATTTCTACTTTTGTAGCCTACTGAGAAGGAGGCATAACACAGTCCACAATTGCAATCTCTCTCTAGTCAGCCATTCCACAGGGACTCAACAACAAAAGCCACACGTGGTTATGGATGGCAGCGAAGGAAAGGAGTTTAGGCGTGTGTTATTATAAATAATGTTTAACTAAATAATAAAACATTATTTCATTACAATTATAATTATAAATATTGGTGTTTTGATATTGAGAGATATTAGTGGTGTTTACTGTGGAAAATCTTAGTAAATATCATTCTGTGTACTAAAATCCTAACTTATTAATAGGATGTGTGCCCTATGTCAGACAGTGTGCTAAGCATATTAACTATATTATCTCATTTAATCATCACAACAATCTGCTGGTTTGGACACTATTCTCTCTGGAGGCAATATGGATGAGTTGTTACGGATATGGGGTTTGGGGTCAGAAACATCTTATTTAAATTTTGACTCTGCCATTTTCTAGCCCTTTCGTGTTGGGAAAGCTACTTTTTCTAGTCTCAATTTCCTCATAATAAAATAAAGTCAATTATAAGATTGATTTCCATAGGGTTGTCATGATTTTTGAGTATGTATGTAAAGTTCTTACCACAATACCTGGCAGAGAGTAAGTATTCAATTAATGTTAGCTATTATTATCATCATAATCATTGTGTTAAATATACTACTGCCCAAGATAATATGTGGGGGAATGTTTGTTTGTTTTATATGCATATTGTATCCTGACTGTGTGCAGAACACATTATGTGTATTGCATATATGTAAAAGAAGGGTACAAGGAAGTGACCATCCTTGTTCAAGTCACATATCTAGTTAGAACAACTTCCCAGTCCATTCGAGTTCTTTGAGAAGCCTCAGGGAAGTAGCTCTGGGTCCTTCTAATCAACCTCCCATTACTGCGCCAGTAAGTTTCTGTTTCTTATAAATAAACTCTTTGCTATTCAGAAAACTTCAAGGGGCCCCCACATTCACAAAGCATGGGGCTCCTAACTGGGGTCCAGGTCCATAGAGTGTAGGAAGAACATATTAGAACAATAATTGTGCTTATTTTTATCTAGCTTTTTTATGTTTGTGTATGTTTTATAATGGCATAATAGTACAATGGTACATGTATATAATTTTAAATAAATAAATGAATGAATGAATAAATAAGCATATGACTGGTGCATGCATGTAACAATATTGTTGCAGGTAGGGTTGCATTCACTGAAATCTGGAGAGCACTGAACTAGAGAATAAACCTTCCTTATACTCACGGTTCTTTACATTTAGTCCCCAGTCTACTTTGCCAAGTTTATCTCCTACCATTTTTATTAATCTTTGATCACAAATCTTTCAAACAAAAGTAGACACAATCATATGAATTCATGTGGACTCATTACGTACCAATTCATGTCTAATCTTATTTTCCGTATTTTTACCCACCTCCTCTCCCACTGTATGATTTAGAAGCAAGTCCCAGACATCATAGTGCTTAGCTCATGAATATTTCAGTAAGAATATCCTGTGAGAACTTTTAAACATAACCACAATGACATTTTTGCATTTTAAAAATTGGAAATTCCTTAATAGTATCAAACAAACATTACAGAAATAAATGATGGAGAAAGTAAAAGTCCCCTATAAACCCAACCTCCAAAGATAACCATTGCCCACAATTTAGGGCCTCTTCATTCCATCTTTTACTGTATTACATAGTAAAGTTATTTGTATTTTATTTGTTTATGAGCTTTGCTTTTGGCTCAGAGAGTTGTTCTGACCAGAGTTGCCCTTGTACCTGAGTGTCCATCCCAGCATATTTCACATAAGTGGGTTCATCAGAAGGGATGTGATTGATGTGGAAAGACAGAGTGCTCAGATCAACAACCACACAGCATTAGCTTCAAAAAAAAAAAAAATCAAAAAATGAATGCAATTGCTCAGACATTAAAATTAACACAGATCTCACTAACCTCAAACTCAGCAGAAATTAGTCTAATCACAAACAAAATTATTTTCCAGAAAAGAAAGCCTGAAATCACTAGCTATAGCAATACCACAATGGCTCAATTCCTTTTGCTATAAATTTTATCTTTCATTATGATTTCTCTTAGGAAAGACAATCCTCATTTGTTTATGTTCTGCTTTCGTATAGTTCTAAATGCCAGTTATTAATTCTCTGAATGTTACTTCTGAGTGACCCAGGACAGTACTCTAATTTATCCTGCCTAGATTATCCTTGATTTGGCAGTGGGGGCCGGGCTGTTTTTTCCTTTTGACTGGTTATCACCCTGCAAAATTGTGCGATTTTTGAAATGGAAAACAAATCACCTATGTTCAGGTAATTCCTTATCTCTTCCAAACATTTAGAAACCTTCATGGGGATCAAAATACATTAATATTGCCAGGAACAGTAGTGTTTGCCTGTAATCCCAGCTACTTGTGAGGCAACATAGAGAGACCTCGTTTCAAAAAAAAAAGACTAAAAAAGGAAGGAAAAAGTTGCATCAATATTACATTGTCTCTAACCTAATTTTGTCTTTGCTTTGAAAGTGGTCAATTTTGATTTGTGTAGATAGTGGGGTGTGTGTGTGTGTGTGTGTGTGTGTGTGTGTGTGTGCGTGCGCGCGACTATGGGTCTGTAAAACTAGCTATCAGTTTGGTTTTATAGATTTTCATATTAGCTCCCCCTCTACCAATGCAAAAACTATGAAAAATAAATTTATTGTAACATCCCAAATCTTCTTTTAAAGTCAGGTTGCAGCAATAGCTTTTCAGCTTTGACAGATCAAAGATTAAGAATCTTGCCTTTTGAACTGAATTTTTATTCATAACAATTTGAATATCATTAAATTAGATATTTTTTATTTATTCCACCTATACCTTGGCCTACCCATCTCACTTTTTAATTCCAAAGCCTATATACAGAAAATCCACAGAAGAACAATCTGTATCTCTATCAAATGTTTGTTGCTACACAAAATAATGGAATGGCTTAAATCCTGCATCACTGAAAGAGATAGATAATCAAATATCCAAAGTAACTTACTGCACCATTCAACCTCAAATTAACCAGCTACCTTCCCTGAAACTGTCTATATTTATCATTGCATCTTAATTTTCTGTTACACATTAATTTCAGAGCACTGGGTTTTGGGGTTGTTTGTTTGGGGTTTTCAATTTTTTCATTCTTCGCGTTAATTCACATTTTCTACTCTAAAGTCTGGACCAAAATTCTGTGCCATTTGTGGCATCATCATTCATCACTATAGGCAGAATTCACTTTGGTAGTGGATATATGTGGGATTGGTGGAATTTAGCTTTCTTGGTAACCTCCAGCCATGTAATATTTCTGCTGTTTTCATTTTGATTAATTCCCATTTCCTATCTTGCTTTTTCATTAATGATTCATAATTTCTTCCCGCCTGCCACTTAAAGGAAGATGGATCCATTTTTTCACTCATCATTCACCAGCTATTATTAACTTCCTAATCTAGGCAGACATCGTCCTAAGTGCTACAGGTAGGTACGATGGTGAATATGACTGACATTGTCCCTGCCAAAGATGGAGCGCCCGTTTAGAATTGGCAAACCTTTTTCATTCCTCAAGAAAGTAGAGATTCAGAGTGAGTTAGCATTACAAGCAGCCTTCCTTTGCATGGTAGTACAGGACTGGGAAAGTGACCATGCAAGCTGAAACTCTGCAAAGCAATCAATAATCAATGAGAAAAATTATACCTGCTCCTTGACCTACAACTATTTTTGTCAAAACTTAAATACTCTCTTATTGTCAGTTATTAATGTATAGGGACATGAAAAAGTGCAGTACAATTGATATTTATTTAGTATACAGTAATTTAAACTATTAGAAACCTTGAGAATTAAACTGGATCTTTTTTGTAAAAATGCATCAAGAGGAGTTTGAACAGTGCTTGCCTTCTTTTATTCATCGTATAGCTTAATGATATAGGTAAGCATCTTCTTCTATGCCTTTGGCAAATTGTCAAAGCTTCCAATATTTTATCATTTGTGTTTTTATTATTGTGAAATATCTCCAAGAGTTCTTTTCATGCAAAGTGCTTTTTTTTCCAGTGTCACTTTCCCTGAGACACCTTCATCCTTTTCCTCAAAACTTCTCCCCTTATTTATGTTGATACATGTACCTCCACTGCATCTCTCTGGTGGCACATCTACAGTCTCAAATGAGGGCAACGTCATTCCCGCTGTCAGCTACTTCTTTGATGACTCCATTGATGTCTTATTTTAATTTCACTTCCAGTGTTATCACTTTTGTTTCTTTGCTGCACTTTCATCCTTGTTGACCAGTTCTCTCTATCAATGCTCCAATTTTATTAAACGTTACATGGCTTTATCACATGAGGGAAAGCAAAAGGAGGCAGCACAGCTACTTGCTTTGCTGTGTGTGCATGAGCTGAATAACAGACCAATCAGTGGCAGACTTGGAAAGAACTAATGCAATTGATTGCTGATCATCATGCACACCTTTTATTTGTGTAGTGATTTTTGGATTGAACAGTTAATGGCAAAATTTGTGCTTTATACAATTCAGTTAACATATCATGGTAACTGAAATTTAAACAATGTTGTTGGGGCCTGGTAGATTAGCAAAATCATGGTAACTGAAATGTATCCATATCAGGACCATGAATAATGAGGACTAAATGTATAGCATTCAGCACTGTTCAATAGAACTCTCTGCAATAACGGAAAGTGTCTAAATCTGTGATACTCAGTATGATAGCAAATAGTCATATGTGGCTGCTGAGTATTCCCAATGTGGCCAGTATGACTAAGGAATCAAATTTTAAACTTTATGTAATTTAATTAATTGAATTTAAACATTCACATGTAGCTATTGCCTACTACATTGTACAGTGCAGTTCTAGTGGGCAAGCAGACAAAAAAGAGTGAAAAATAAACAGAATAATGACAGATTGCAGTAAGTTCTGGGAGGGAACATTATAGGCTTCTGAGGAAGAAATCACATATAAGTCAGGCATTTGCCTAGAATTTGGAGAAAGGAACCAACTCTGATCAGTTAGTACACATGACACTCATTTCATATAGATGCTGCTGAAGAAATTTAAATGATATGTGCAATAGAGACAGTTGCAGATAAAGACCTTCCTTCATTAGACCGTAAGCTTGACTTAGCCAAATCCATTTTTTTGGCCCCAAGTCCTAGGTGGAAAGACAACTGAGTACCTCTTTAAAAATTAAAACATACACACACATATATAGACTCAAATACACTCACTTGTTCTTAGCCTTTGGATGTCTTACATGATGATATGTGATTTGCATGGATAATTATTTCTTCCCTACGATTTGAAAATCTGCTGTAAAATGTTGGCTACACATTAGTTTGTGAATTGTTGACAAAGACATTGGAGAGTGTGAAGTGTGGTGGCAAATACTGACCTAACAGCCAACATAGCGGTTGTTCCCTAAAACATGTCCTTTCCAACAGTCTGAGCTCACACCAGCCCTCAGCTCAGAGCCTAAGCTTTCCTCTGCTTTTTTTCCCATCTTTCTACCTATTCTTGGTCCCAATTTCCTTCTTGGTTGGGTTTCAAGGCTATTCCCAAGTCCTTTCAGATGTGGCCCAACATGCTCTGCAGCCTAAAATATAAATACTGTATAGGGTAGAAAGGAATAAAAGAAGAGGTGAGGCTCACAGTTTTAGGAAAGCCAATTTAAATTTAGTACGCACTATTCATTATTTCTTCCCTCTGTCTTCTTTCCCCTCTTTGTCTTCCCTGACACTCCCCCGACGCCACCTCTCTGTATTAGTTTCCTATTGCTTCATGACAAATTAACACAAATGTAGTGACTTACAACAACAAGCATTTATTATCTCATAGTTTCCGTGGGTCAGAAGTCTGGGCACAGCCTAACTGGCTTAGAAAGGGTGCAGTCAAGGTTTCAGCTGGCCTGCATTCTCATCTGAAGGCTTCACTGGGTGCAAGTCTGCTTCCAAGCTCATTCAGATTGTTGGAGTAACCCATTTTCTTAAGGGTGTATGACTGAAGTCCTAGTGTTTTACCAGCTGGAGACTAGAGGCTACCCTCAGGTCATGGAAGATGCTGACAATTCCTTGCCACAGGGGCACCTTTAACATGGCTGCTTATTTTATCAAGCCTATGAGGAAAATCCATGACCTCAGGGAGGGCTCAATCCCTCCTTTAAGGATTGTCACCTGATCAAGTCAGGTGTGCTTAGAATAATCTCCCTCTTGATTACCTAAAAATTAACCTATTGGGACCTTAAGTGCCATTTCCAAAATTGCTTCACCTTTGCCATATGCTATTGGCTAGAAGCAATAGCTTCCTGCCCACACACCAGGGGAGAGGATTGTACAGGGCATGAACACCAAGGGGCAGGAATCATGGGAGCCACCTTAGGGTCTGTCCCCATGCCCACCAAGGCTCTTCCCTGAGCTACAGACCCAACAGATCACATATCACATATTCCTCTGGATAGATGAAACAGTATAATTTGAAATACCGACTTGAAAGGTTTTCAGGACCCACAGCCCTAATGTGAGTCATTAAAGGCCATATGGGAAATCTTCAGCCTTCTCTGCCCTGGCCCAGGTCCCTTCTCTAGATATATTTCTGTATTAACATGCCAAGTTGCTCCGGGGATGGAAACTCCAATAATTATGATGTACTGACCTGTGCAGGTCAGGATTTTATTAGTGCTAAGTCCATAGGTGAGCTTCTTGTGACAATGGGACTTTTTTTCATTGCACTCATTTTAGTCAAGTTATGACTTCAGGATCAGGTTATATAGAATAATTCAACTAGCAGATGAATTATTAAATATGCTGAACTTTAACCAGCATAACCACACCTTTCTCAAGTATTTATGGGGCAGGAAAATGAGGTCGGCTCAAGTCACTTGCTCCTAAGTTATTCATCTGGAAGCAGAGCCCATGCATTCAAGTTCAACTCCCCAGCATGCACCATTTGGAACTCCTCGCCAGAGTACCCTGAAAGGATGCTATTCCCTCCATGTGGGCTCCAGCAAAGATAAGTATGGAACAGGACTCATTTCTTTCTAGATTCCATGACCCTTTAATCTCTTTATTTTCCAAAGCTGTATAAAGTTATATTGTTGAACAAGTGCTGGCAAAGATGTGGAGAAAAGCAAACCCTTGTACATTGTTGGTGGGAATGTAAATCAGTACAATCACTATGGAGAACAGTTTGGAGGTTCTCCAAAAAACTAAAAATAGAGCTACCATATAATCCAGCAATCCCATTGCTGGTTATATACCCAAGAGATCCGCACTCTCATGTTTGTTGCAGCTCTGTTCACATTAGCCAAGATTTGGAAGTAACGCAAGTGTTCATCAACAGATGAAAGGATAAAAAAAAATGTGATGCTTATACACAATGGTGTACTATTCAGCCATAAAAAAGAATGAGATCCTGTCATTTGCAACAACACGAACAGAACTGAAGATCGTTATGTTAAGTGAAATAAGTCAGGCACAGAAAGACAAACATCACATATTCTCACTTTTTTGTGGAATCTAAAAATCAAAACGATTTAACTCATGGAGATAGAGAGTAGAAGGATGATTACCAGAGGCTGGGAAGGGTAGTGGGGGGGCCTGAGAGGGATGTGGGAGTGGTAAATGGGTACAAAAGAATAGAAAGAATGAACAAGACCTACTATTTGATAACACAACAGGACGACTATAGTCAATAACAATTTTATTGTACTTTTAAAAATAACTAAAAGAGATAATTGGATTGTTTGTAACTCAAAGGATAAATGCTTGAGGGGCTGGATACCCCATTCTCCATGATGTGATTATTCTGCATTGCATGCCTGTATCATAACATCTCATGTACCCCATGAATATATACACCTACTATGTACCCATAGAAATTAAAAAATAAAAACATTTTTAAAAGCTATATTGTTGAATCAGACTTACTGAAATACTCCTTCTTTAGTACTCCCTGGATTTCTGAGAAAGGTGCAACAAGGCAAACACACACATACAGGTGCATATAACGTAAATAAATGTAGCATATCACATCACCCAGAAATACATACAGGGACCAGATGTGGCTTTCCTGCCTCCAGGCTACCTTTGCCTACAACTCCTACGAATCCAGTCTCCAGTTTGTTGTCAGTATGATTATAATGACATTAATAATAATAATAGCTAATGTTTATTTAGGCATAATGTGCCAGGTATTGTGCTAAATCATCTTCATGCACAATTATTGCATCTATTTCTTAGAACAACTGATGCGAAATTACTACTATCTTCCCAATTTTTAAGAAAGGAAACCGAGGTTAAAGACTCCAAAGAACTTGCCCAAAATCATGGATGCTAGTCAGAATCAAGATTCAAACACATGAATTGCAATTTTATTCAATAGTTCTTAGCCACGTAGCTAGTATGACTGTTTCTAGTCAGAGAAATGCTAGCATATTTTTTAATTAATTTCCACCAAAGAACTTACAACAAAAAGTAACCATCTTCTATCCCAAACTTCCACCCTCAGTTCCAGTTCCGAGGGACAACCTGTTTCATCAGTTTCTGGGTTTAGATTTTCTACTGGTTTTCTCGTTAGTTCTAGATAATCTAAATTCTTGACTTACCAAATTTGGATGATATTATGGACTATCCCCTTGAAAGATAAAGAATTTACTTACTTATGTCACCCTCACCTTACCTTCTCCTCCCCTAACCTATGTTTGACAGGGGTATTATTAAGTTCTATTCATGGTTACTTATTTAGCTTTAAATGTTATAATTACATTTCTGCTTCTTGTTCAATAATCCTTAGACAGTCTCCTTGACTCCCCAACTATGTGAAATGAAGCTCTTTGCACCCCCAGTCTTGATTCCTCTCTACACCTCCCCAACTTCTTCATTTCCACCTTCAATCTTAGGCCTTCAGTACCTTTGCATTTACATCATTTACATTGTTATTTAAAATAATGTTCTCCATGGTGTTTAGAGATTAAACCTTTGTAAAGCACTGCAGACTGGAGAAACAGCATGGTGAACTGGTTTCTCAAAACCATAAAGTTATTCAGAGCTCTTCTAGAGCATGAAACAAAAAACCCTATGCATGGAAGGAAAGAAGAAAGATAGGGTTTACTGGGAATTCATTCTATCTTAAGTCAGTGGTCCATAAAGTGTAGCTCCTGAACCAACCGCATCAGCATCACCTAGAAACTTACTAGAAATGCAAATTCCTGGGCTCCACCCGACCTACTGAATCAGACACTCTGGGGGTACAGTACAGCAACCTGTGATTTAACAAGTCTTCCAGGTGATTCTAATGCACGCTCAAGTTTGAGCATCACTGTGTTAAATAATTAACAACTGTTTGTTAATTATTGTTAACAAATGTAAGGTACAATTTAACAATGACTCTTTGCTGCACTAAATCTTATCTTGTAAAGGAAACTACTTAAAACATGCACATGCATTTAAAACCTTGTAAAAATTGAAATCTGCACTGAGATGGTGATTGATATTTCCAAAAGGGATGACTATAGGTTGCATTCATTTTTAAGAGAGATCTCACCAGACTGAACTTTCCGTATCATGAAACATAAAGGAAAGAGGTTTCATAAGACAAAAGAAAGTAGACTGAGCGCAATTTGAATTGCATTTAACCTGGAGAAGTTCTTTATATGCCAGAGCAAGGCAATTTTCTACCCCATATTTGCCTAACAAAAGTTCAATGTGATTGCCTCACAGAGACCCTTTAATGATGATTCCTCCTTAAAGGGCAGGTTTGTTTTACTGTTTCTTCCTTGTCAAGTTAGGTACATTTTCATTTCTCTAGCCAAAATAAAGTCTTTTAGGCGTTGATTTAGGTTGGATCTACAATCAATTTTTTTTTTTTTTTTGAGACGGGGTCTCGCTTTGTCGCCCAGGCTGGAGTGCAGTGGCGCGATTTCGGTTCACTGCAAGCTCCGCCTCCCGAGTTCACGCCATTCTCCTGCCTCAGCCTCCCCAGTAGCTGGGCCTACAGGCGCCCGCCACCGCGCCCGGCTAATTGGATCTACAATTGTCAATTCAATAATCATCGTTTGTATTATAATTATTATTGTGCTAAGATTATTCCTTTTCTATACACCTTATGTCATGGCCGCCATGTCACTTAAAAGTGTTCACAAAAGCAAAATAAAATTGATCTCTGGCAGGGCACAGTGGGTCACTCCTGTAATCCCAGCACTTTGGGAGGCCGAGGCAGGTGGATCACCTGAGGTCAGAAGTTCAAGACCAGCCTGACCAACACAGAGAAACCCTGTCTCTACTAAAAATACAAAAAAATTAGCCGGGCGTGGTGGCTTATGCTTGTAGTTTCAGCTACTCGGGAGGCTGAGGCAGGAGAATTCCTTGAACCCGGGAGGCAGAGGTTGCAGTGAGCCGAGATCGCTCCACTGCACTCCAGCCTAAGCAACAAGAGCAAAACTCCATCTCAAAAAAAAAAAAAAGAAGAAGAAGAAGAAAAAGAAAAGAAAAAAAAAAAGGATGCTCTTACCCTAAAGATGAGGCCTGGGCTTCTCCATTGCACCGTGTTCTCAAAAAAGCAGCACTTCTTATATGGTGACCGGCTTCTAAGACAGAAAGAAAACCAGGCAGAAGCTGCAAGGCTTCTCATGACGTAGACTAGAAAGTCACCCAGTGACTTTCTATTAGTCAGCTGAGTCACCAGACCAGACTCAAGAACAGGAGAACTTGATTCCACCTCCCGATTGGAAGACTGATTTAAAAAAGCTGCAACCATCTTTAACTGGTCACAGGTGCTTCCACGAAAGCCTCAACTTGATCCAGCATCTCAATTGTATTATCTATTTCACGAAATCAGCTCTTCTTAGAGGAGTCCCTCCCTGCCAGAGCCTTTTGACTTCCTTTTTCATCATGAACCTGTTTCTATCTGCATGAGAAGTCCATCCTAGGACTTCCCTCTCCAGCTTTCTTAGGACAGACCCCATAGTTTCCTGTATCCAATATCGCCTAGGGAAATTTTCTCAAAAAGATTATGTAGAATGTAACTTTGTTAAACTCTTGCATGTCTGAAAATACCTTTACTTTGCTCATATGCTTAATTGATAATTTGGCTGCATATGGGATTCCAGGTTCAAAACTGTATGCCTTGAAAACCAAGATGTCATTGCTCCCTTACCTTTTTGCATTAATTTGCTAAGTTTGTTTGTTTGTTTGTTTGAGACAGAATCTCTCTCTGTCACCCAGGCTGGAGTGCAATGGCTTGTTCTTGGCTCACTGCAACCCCTGCCTTCTGGATTCAAGCAATTCTCCTGCCTCAGCCTCCTGAGGAGCTGGGATTACAGGCGCCTGCCACCACACCTGGCTAATTTTTTTTATTTTTTAGTAGAGAGGGGGTTTCACCATGTTGGCTTGGCTGGTCTCGAACTCCTGACCTCAAATGATCCACCTGCCTTGGCCTCCCAAAGTGCTGGGATTACAGGCATGAGCAACCTCGCCCGGCTGATTTGCTGTTTTTCTTGTTCCTTTAAAGGGCTATTTCTTTTTACCTAGGAGACATATTTCTTTCACTTACTTGCAGTCTCAATTTCACAAGGTTGTATCTAAGTCTGGAATTTTCTTTCATTCATTCTGCTTGGAATTTAGTGGATCTTTTTCTTCTGAGAGCTTATGTCTTTCTTCAATCTAGAATGTTTTCCTTCTATTGTTTTTTTCCTCTCCGTTTTCTCTATACCCATTATCTAGTGTGCACTGAATGGAGCAAACCACTAGTCACATTTTCACAGGTATTCACAGGTATTTGTTCAGAGATATTAGCTACATTGTTTTCATAAAATCCTCTTTAGTGCACAGGGAGCACTGGTTTGACATTTTTATGATTTATTATGGGGCCGGTGGAATACGTGCAAGTGCTCTGCTCATGATCTAAGTGTCCCAGTGCATCATCGGTAAACTTTGTCCACCGTTTCCCTCGTAAAACACAAAGCCTTAGTATGGAAACAATAGCAATAATAAACCATGAGGTTAATGATTGGTAGGTTTTTTTTTTTGTTTTTTTTTTTTGAGACAGTCTTACTGTCTCCCAGGCTGGAGTGCAGTGGCAGGATCTTGATTCACTGCAACCTCCACCTCCTGGGTTCAAGTGATTCTCATGCCTAAGCCTCCCAAGTAGCTGGGATTACAGGCATTTACCACCACACCCGGCTAATGTTTGTATTTTTAGTACAGATGGGGTTTCACCATATTGGTCAGGCTGGTCTTGAACTCCTGACCTTAAGTGATCCACCTACCTCAGCCTCCCAAAGTGCTGGGATTACAGGCATGTGCCACCATGCCTGGCCTGATTATTTTCATACTAAGGTTTTATTTAAAAGTCCTTCCTCAGGCCGGGCACAGTGGCTCACGCCTGTAACCCCAAC
Organism: Macaca fascicularis; assembly: GCF_037993035.2. Lineage (NCBI taxonomy): Eukaryota > Metazoa > Chordata > Mammalia > Primates > Cercopithecidae > Macaca > Macaca fascicularis. The sequence continues at coordinate 12,510,352 of NC_088395.1, forward strand.
CTTTTGGGAGGCCGAAGTGGGCGGATCACCAGGTCAAGAGATGGAGACCATCCTGGACAACACGGTGAAACCCTGTCTCTACTAAAAATACAAAAATTAGCTGGGCGCAGTGGCACGTGCCTGTAATCCCAGCTATTCAGGAGGCAGGAGAATCACTTGAACCAGGGAGTTAGAGGTTGCAGTGAGCCGAGATTGTGCCACTGCACTCCAGCCTGGCGACAGAGCAAGACTCTGTCGCAAAAAAAAAAAAAAAAAAAAATCCTTCCTCAGTTCTTTATGACAAATGGATTCCCTCATATTCTTTTCTATTTACTTTATAGTTTGACCATTCATATTTAGGTCTTTAATCTATCTGAAATATACTTTTTTATATGAAGTTAGTTAAGAATTCACTTTTATTTTTCTTCATAGTTGTAGACAATTCTTCACATCACAACTCTGGTCAGATCCTGCAGGACAAGCAGTACACATTGAGGTTTCAATGACAAATGGTGGCACATACTGGAGATGGTGATTTCTAAGTTCTACACATTTTGTCTCTGGTCCACTCAGAACTCTCCGGAACGAGTGCTCTTGGTCATGACACAGATGCTATTGGGGAAAGGCTGAGGTGCTCTCCACCAACTTATTATAGGGAGCAGGTCACAAGGATGAACTGAGGCAGAACATGGAGGATGTCACATGTTCTGCACAAAACTGTTGACGAATTCATGTGAGACACTAGCAAGAACTCACAGAGAAGGGCTGGGTGCAGTGGTTGACACCTGTAATCTCAGCACTCTGGGAGGCCAAGCCGAGAGGATTGCTTGAAGCCAGGAGTTCAAGACCAGCCTGGGAAACAGAGCAAGGCCCTGATAAAAACATTTAAAAAATAAAAATAAAAAAGGAACTCCCAGGGAAAACTAAGGGAAACATTAATGAGAAAAGAAAAAAAAAAACTCCTACATTACTAGCTGGGCACAAGGGCAGCTAAGCTATAGTTAATTACCATTAAGTTGATTCCTTTGATAACCACAAAGCCGACAGGATCAAGGGAAATAGAACAATATATGTCAATTGCATTCTGTAATGTGTGACAGAGTGAAAATACCATTTTATTTTCAGATTCATTAAATAAGAATTACATTTCTGTGACTAAATCGCAGTTTGAAAACAAAAAATTTTTATTTTTGGAATATGTCACCCATTCATGTTGTTATAAAGGATTGCTCTATATTTTAGAATTATTTTTCTATTATATAGTATTTATATTGCTAAAGGCAAATGGATATGAAATAAGACATTATAATTATAACATTTAATCATGTAAAAATATGACTAAACCACACTTGAAAGTATCTTAAATAAAATACCATGGTAGAAAAAATAACTAAATCCCAGAGGATATTTTTAGTCTGTCTTTGAGAGTACAGAGCAGAAGGTACAGTGGAGTTCACAAGTGCCTGAGGCAACATAGGAATCAGTAAGGATGAAAGGTATCATAATAATTCATGTTTAATACTTCTGGAAAATCTAATTACAGTTTTAAGTGACCATTTTCTAGTAAGACTGCTAAATTCCTTAGAAAGATTTTTACATCACTCATTGTGTGTAGCACACATTTCCCTCAAAATACATCAGAGTTCAGTCTCACGAAACTTAATTTTTCAGATTTAATTTGATGTAGGTGTACATTTCAGATGATTTCACAATCCTTTGGGTCATTTTATTAATCTGATCAACTGAATATGAAAACTATTAGAGATCAGCAGTACAGTTAATAAAACTATTTCCCCTACTACCCTGGGTCAAAATTACTTAATTTAAAATCTTATAAATCTACAGGAGATTCAGGGAGTAAACATCTTTTAATTTTTTTTAATCTTATAGAACTAAATACAGATATATGATAAATGATCCAGAAAGTTCAAAAAGTTATACTATCGGGGAAATTAATGTATAATCCCACTACCCTAGGTAGTAAATGCTATTAACAATTTAGCATGAACAAAACACTTCTGAAATATTTCATATCTCTTTTGGATCATTTCTACTTGAAACCTTGCAGTGGCTCCTTATTAATTTCAGGATGCAGGCCAAAGTCTGCAATGTTTTCCAGCACATGGCCCAAGTGACCTTTCTAGATATCTTTCTTGCTACTTCCAGTGGGGCATCCCCATCAGACTGATAAACTGTTTCAGCCATTTTCTTGAAAGTTGACAGGACAGGAAGGTCAGATGAGCTGGGACAGAGAGGAGGTAGGGTAAGGGCAGCAAGGGATAATGGAAGAGCTGCAGCTTCCATCTATAGTAACGCTGCAAAAGGTTTGGGTCTGTGCTCTTCACCAGGCTAGAGCTAAGGAAACTCATTGTCTGATATTCTTCCTCAGTGGCAGGGCTGGCAAAAACTGCAGGGGTCTGGTCAGTGGCAGATCCAGTTTGGCAGGGCCTGAAGCTTATACAAGTGATTGATCCTCATCATGAAAAAGAATAATAACAAATTGAAAATACAAAAGTAAGTGCAAACATGTTTGTTTGTTTGTTTGTTTGTTTGTTTGTTTGTTTTATTTTTTTTAGATGGAGTCTTGCTTGGTCACCCAGGCTGGAGTGCAGTGGTGCTATCTCAGCTCACTGCAACCTCCGCCTCCTGGGTTCAGGAGATTCTCCTGCCTCAGCCTCCCAAGTAGCTGGGACTACAAGCAGCCACCACCATGCCTGGCTAATTTTTGTATTTTTAGTAGAGACAGGGTTTCACCATATTGGCCAGGCTGGTCTCGAACTCCTGACCTCAAGTGACCTGCCCGCCATAGCCTCCCAAAGTGCAGGGATTACAGGCGTGAGCCACCACACCCGGCCAACATGTATATTTATGTAGAACAGGAAATAAATGGCAATGAAACTCAGTTAAGAAGTTCGTATGTAGTGCAAGCATCACAAAAATCTATAAAATAACAGATGGCTTTTATGAATTAACTGCCTGACGAATTGCTCTAACACCTTTTTTTTTTTTTTGCCCACAGTCCTTTGGCTTTATACTCTTTAATTGCCTCTCCATGACTTAGAAAAATCTCAGTTGTGCAACTCATTACCAGTAGGGTCATATAAGCTTTTTACAATTTTCAAATTTGGGAAGACTTCTATCAAGTTTCTTGATATGTATGCTATAATATTTGGGGGCATTTCAAGGGTTCTTGTGCAATGACTAATCACAAATGTTCTTGAATTGACAGCTCTCATTAACCAGTTAGTTGTCAATGTCTTCATTGTAGTAGCATATTATGAATTTTATGGTTTCTTATTCAATAATTGGTATGAAATCACTGAGAAATAAAATTGTAAAGTGTATAATTTGTTTCTGATGGGAGAGAATTTCCGTTTTGAGTAGTTGAAAATGTAAAGCAAACCTCCTGCTTACAGTCTGACACATTTAAGTAATTGGAAGGATTTTGCTACACACTAGCTTTGGGCTTCATACATTCCATGCTTTATTTTCTCTTTGCTACTCACATACTTTTGATTTCGGGTGCAGTACACAAGTTTGTATTGAGATAGAACTTTTACCACGACAATTTCTTGTCACACCACCAGGTAGGTTGACTCAATAGGTGATAGGAATATTCTCAGAAGCTAGTCCTACACCAGAATGACAAGCAATCACTTAGCTGCACACAAAAGTGACTCTAAATCACATAAATATACCCCACTATGCCCAGGCTAAATGTATTCATGATTTAACTTCCACTTAACCATTTCCCGAAAATGCCCACAGTTGCCACAACACTACCTAAAATGAGAGGAAAAGTAACAGAGGGGAAGTTAGAGTGAAAAGAAATAGCCATCATGTTAACCAACTCCAGTTAAAATATCTTCCTGCTGCGATTTTCTTACAAAATTGATGACCATTTGAATGCATTACTGCAGGAATTGGAAGAGATTCATGCAAGTGAGGGCCTCTGAAGCTTAAGCCTCCTTAGCTTCACAGAGGAAAAGTCAGTGACATCCATGATCTAATCTTGGAAGCACACGCCATCACTCCCACCAAATTCTATGGGTTACAAGAACCAACTCTGATATAGTGTGAAAGGGACCTATACAGATACATGAATTTTAGGAAGCAAGGATCATCAGGGTCCATCTTGGAAGCTGTGTACTACACAGGTTGATCTTGAACTAGCTTCCTCACCTCTGTGCATCATGGAATTTTGAGTGCTATTTTGTTTGCTATTGTTATCATAGATTGACATATGCAAAATTAATTTTCCTGAAGCCAATTATCTTAAGGGTGGATTGTCTAATAAACAAGAAGCAAAACACAAAAGACCATACAATAAGGCCAGGCACTGTGACTCATGCCTGTAATCCCAGTACCTTGGGAGGCCGAGGCGGGCAGGTCACCTGAGGTCAGGAATTCAAGACCATCCTGACCAACATGGTGAAACCCCGTCTCTACTAAAAATACAAAATTAGCCGGGAGTGGTGGCACATGCCTGCAATCCCAGCTACTCAGGAGGCTGAGGCAGGAGAATCGCTTGAACCCAAGAGGCGGAGGTTGCAGTGAGCCAAGATTGCACCATTGCACTCCAGCCTGGGCAGCAAGAGTGAAACTCCATCTCAAGAAGAAGAAAAAAAAAAAAAAAAAAAAAAAAAAGACCATACAATAGATCCTTTTTAAAATAAAATTCAAAACCAGGCAAAACTAAACAATGTTGGGTAGTGATGCATGTATTTATGGTAAAACTATAAAGCAAAGCAAAGACCTGGTAGCCATAAAGGCCAGGTGAGTGGTTACTTTTAAAAGGAAAGGAGGTCATGTGATTGGAAAGTAGATGGAAGGGGTTCTGTGGCTATGACAACATCTTATTTCTTAACCTGATTGGTGATTATACAGGGCTTTGCTTTTAAAAGAGTCATCAAATTGTACATTTATGTTTTAGGGACCTTTATGTATGTGTGTTATATGTCACAATTTAAAATCTGAAAGTTAAAAATACATATGTTGGGAAAGGGCTAGCCAATAGGAGAACTGGATTGGGAATGAGGCAGTTCCCAAGTTGAACCTTCCTGCTCTCGATCCCTGAAAGAATCTTCTGCAGCTGACAGATGAAGGAGAGTAGCTTTTGAAATGTTTCATAATGGCTGCTAAGGGTTCCTTTTGGGCAACCTGAGTATATCAATAAGAAGAGAGTGGTAAAATCACACAATGGGAGGTCACCAGCCTGACAGAGCCACGCTTAGGAATGACAGCCAGAATGTGCCAGTGGTGCAGTCTGGGAAAAGAGGATTGCATTGTTTCACAAAATGATAACCCTATTAGTATATTTCCATGAAGACCAGTGAGGGAGCATCCAGGTAAGCAGTACAGTCTGGCAGTGAAGAGCTTGTACTCTAAAAACAGCCTACCCGGTTTTGCATCCTGTTTCTGAGGCATGCCAGCTGTGCAACTTTGGGTGTCACAACCTCTCTGCAGCTCACTTCAGTGAGTCAACTAAAAGTTCCTCTGGTCCCAGAGGCTTCCAGACAAGCTTCGTTCCACACCCACACCTGCACGCCCACTCTTACATGTACTTTCTCACGTGACAGTGCACACAGCCAGCCACTTCAGCCTTAAGGAAAGATTCTGCCCAAGAACTCTGCTCAAGGATTCAGCCACAAAAGGCTCGGATTTAGACACACATGATTAACCCGCCAAGAGAAAGGAGAATAAAGATGGGACATGTCAGTGTTATTTACTATGTCATCCTTGAATCCTCTGGCATATGACTTATATTTGACATTAAGCTGAGAGAGTTAGACAAATAGGAAAACTGACTTGGCCCCCTGATTCACTTGGTTCTATCAAACCCACTGGGCCTGTCTACTTCTCTCCCCTTGTCATCAATCCACTGCTGTAGATTATTCCCGTTCAGACTCTGGTCATCCCAGAGGCAGTCTTCCCCTCTGGCTTAGGTAGAAAAACACTGTAAAAATTGTCACTTCAGATTAGGAAACCCTTAGCCCAGTGGTTCTCAACTGGAAACCACTTTGCCCACCAGGAGAAACTATAACCATAATAGGTCCATTGCCTGGTGCACACAGCAAGTCAATATGCTCGGACACCAGGTTGCAGCAGAGCAAGAGGTTTAATCATAGGGCTACTGATAAAGGAGACAGGAGGAAACCTCAAATCCATCTCCTCAAGGAGTTTGCAGGGCTTGGAATTTTAGGGTTTTGTAGTGGACCAAAGTATGGAGACTATTGATTGCTCAAAGAGTGCACCAGCCTGGCCAACTTGGCGAAATTCCATCTCTACTAAAAATACAAGAATTAGCTGGGCGCGGTGGCAGGCGCCTGTAATCCCAGGTACTTGGGAGGCTGAGGCAACAGAATCGCTTGAACCCGGGGGGCACAGGTTGCAGTGAGCCAAGATTGCACCACTACACTCTGGCCTGGGCAACAGAGCAAGACTCCATCTCAAAAAAAAAATAAAAATAAATAGTGCAGGGGAAAGTCATGGAACAGGGAGATGAAGCTGTGTTCTCATGCCAATTCCTTTCCTGTGGAGGTCTTCAAACTGGTTGGCATCAGCTGTTTCACTAAAATTGGGGATCCGAAAAACATATTAAGCAATCCTTAAATGCCTAATGATTCTCATGTCAGAGATTCTGTCTATAGGAATAGTGGGGATACAAATCAATTCTTAAACAGTCTTATGGTCCTAATATCAGAAATCCTACCTATAGGAACAATGGGGATGCAAATGGTCAGTATCTAGTGCTACATGACTTTTAGCAATAAGTGGGCCAAAGTGCAGCTTGATTAATGCTTAATTTTAACTGTATTTCTGCCCAGAACCCGGCATGCAATTCTGGTCAATTCTGTGAAGACAGTTCCAAAACATTGGCAATATCTGGAGACATTTTTTTATTGTCAGTGGCATCTAGTGGGCCAGTGACAATAAAAAATGTCATCTAGGCCGGGCATGGTGGCTCACGCCTGTAATCCCACCACTTTGGGAGGCCGAGGCAGGCGGATCACCTGAGGTCAGGAGTTCAAGATCAGCCTGGCTGACATGGCAAAATCCCGTCTCTACTAAAAATACAAAAAAAAATTAGCCTGGCATGGTGGTGGGTGCCTGTAATCCCAGCTACTTGGGAGGCTGAGGCAGGAGAATCGCTTGAACCCAGGAGGTAGAGGCTGCAGTGAGCCAAGACTGTGCCATTGCACTCCACCCTGGGTGACAAGAGCGAAACTCCATCTCAAACAAACAAACAAAAAGTCATCTAGTGGGTAGAGGCTAGGGATGCTGCTAAAAATCTTCCAACATATAGGACACCCCCCCCAATCCCCTGCAATAAAAAATTATCTAGCCCAAAATGTCAGTAATGCTCAGGTTGAGAAGCCCCTTAGCCAAATTTCTTTATAGGCCTGAACCCCCCTCCACTTAACACTCAACATATAATTAATTTCCTTTTTTTATGCAAACAAATGAGATTAGCAAACTGAAACTCTCTAATGAACTTAAGTCATGCCAAGATCTGTAGACATCTTTTCTAGAAGACAATGTATACATATTACAGATATTTTGTAATTGATTCATACATGTTTTGCAAGTATCACATATTCTGTGAGAAATCTCTCTAGAAATTGCACTTGCATACTGTTTTAATGCTGCAATTCAGAATTCGATGGAGACTTCCCCCATGAATGTGCTATAAGTGAGGTAACAGTTATGGCTGGATATCCATTGCTGATCATTTTTTACCTGGGCAAGATAATAAAACCAGTTGCCTTACTGTGTCCAATGACCTTGCCTATAGCTTATGGACAGATCTTTCTTGTCATCCCTCTGAAGGAAACCAAAATGTTTCTCCCCAAAATATACTTCTTTGACATATTTCAAGATGGCTATTCAGAAGGGCTGGAAATACAAGAATAGCTAAAAAGCTGTCTTCTGTGGGGGAGATTTGCATCTTTAGAGAAAATATGCATTGATACAGCCAAGCTTTCTCTAAAGCCTTCTCTTGTCCAAATTTAGGAAAGATTAACTGGGAGTCTGGCACCTAAAGGTCTAAAAGAAATACTCACCATCTAGTCTTTCTGAGGGCTGCTACCTGTGAGGTTTTATCTGCATAACAAGAACACCTTTACTAGCCAGGCCCCTTCTCTCCGTACCCTAACCTGTTTTACCAGGATCCAAGTCCCTATTCTTTCTGTAACCTCAAGAGGGTGTCAGTGTCAACCATCTTCTTTTTCTTTGTGATCTTGTAGTTTGTAAGACTCTGTGCACGTTAATAAATTTACATGCTTTTTTTCCCTATTAATCTCCTTTTTCTCAATCACTTTTTCAATGAACCTTTAGAGGGTGAAGAGGAAGTTCTCTCTTGGTCCTCACACCTCAAGAAAGAAGAAATTCAGGCAGAGTCAGCAATACTCAGATGTTTAAGAAGGCTGAAACCAGTGTTGAAAATGGCAGAATGGATAGGCAAAGAGGTGGTAGAAGAATGCTTTGGCTAAACCAGCTATAAAAGCCAGGAGTGAATTTGACATTTTATCCGCTCAATAGTTTCATCTACCTTTAAACACAGAGATCATATTCAATTAGCAGTTCCTCAAATGATTAAACATACAGTTACCATATGACACAAAAATACACATCAATACAAAAACTTGTACACAAGTGTTCATAGAGGCATTATTCACAGTAGCCAAAAAAATAAGAAGAAGAAGAAGAAGAAGAAGAAAACAACCCAAATGTCTATCATCTGATGAATAGATAAGCAAAATGTGGTCTAGTCATCCAATGGACAATTATTCAACCATAAAACAAGGTGAAATTCTGATACGTGCTACAACATGGACGAACCTAGAAAATATGCTAAGTGAAAGAAGCCAGACACAAAAGGCCACATATTGTGTGATTCCATTTATATGAAATGTTCAGAACAGGGAAATCCATGGAGACAGAAAGTATTAATAGATTAGTGCTTGCCTGGCTCTGGGGGTAATGGGGGAAGTGGTGAATGAGAGCTGAGTAGTTTGGGGCTTCTTTCTGGAGTAATGAAATATTTTTAAATGGATTGAGGTGGTGGCTGCACAACTCTTACAAATATACCATTGAACTATACACTTTAATTGGGTGAATTATATGGCATGTGAATTATATCTCAATAAAGCTGTTTTTTTTTAAAAAAAAAAATCCACTTACAGGTTTTTGTGGAAACATAAGTTTTCAAATATACAAAGACAAAAACAATCCCCTCCTCTCTTCCTTCTTCCTTCTGTGAAAGGAAAATACCAATGTACATCTTACATATATTGATTGATGTCTCATGTCTCCCTAAAATGTGTAAAACCAAACTGTGCTCTGACCACCTTGGGCACATGTTGTCAGGATCTCCTGAGGCTGTGTCACAGGCGCATGCGTCCTCAACATTGGCAAAATAAACTTTCTAAATTAACTGAGAGCGTCTCAGATATTCAGGGTCCATACCTCCTGCCAGGCCTAAAACTCCTACCTGCAGAGAAAAGATAGGTGCCCCTTCTGTTGGCAGCAAGGACTCAATTATCCTTTGCAAGGGGCCCCAGATTTTGCTGGTGATGCCACTGCATCAAAGTGATCTTTCAGAAATGCAAATTTCCCCTGCTTAAAACTCTTATCCAGCTTCCCTGAACACCCCAAACTGTTTCATGTCTCTGTACCTTTGGTCAAAAGACTCCCTCTGTCTGGAATGTCTTTCTTTCACTTTCTGCTAATGAAGTCCTGTTCATTTTTCAAATCGTATCTCAGAGGTCACTTCTCCAGGTAGTCCTTCATGATTGTCCCTCCAACCCCACTCAAGAGCAATACCTACTCCTACCCCGACTGAATATTTCTGTTACGGTATTAGTTTTTGTTTGTTTTCTTTTCTTTTTAAAATCTGTTCTACTTAGTAGAGAACCTCCATTTTATTCACATTTATATTCTTGGTGCTTCGAACAGTACCCGGCACAGAGCAAATGCCAAAATAATGTCTTTTAAAAAATTGTACTGAAATACCGAGGGCTTTCTTTATGTATTCACATAGTGATGAAACACCCATTGAGGGTGGGGTTATATTTTTTAAAACTTAAAACACCTTGAGGTTGGGCGCAGTGGCTCACACCTGTAATCCCAGTATTTTGGGTGGCCAAGGTGGGCAGAACACTTGAGGCCAGGAGTTCAAGACTAGCCTGGTCAACGTGGCGAAACCCTATCTCTACTAAAAATTCAAAAAATTAGCTGGGCATGGTGGCATGCACCTGTAATACCAGCTACTTGGGAGGCTGATGCAGGAGAATTGCTTGAACCCAGGAGGCGGAGGTTGCAGTGAGCTGAGCTCATGCCACTGCACTCCAGCCTGGGTGACAGAGTGAGACTCTCTCTCTCTCAAAAAAAAACAAAAACAAAAAACAAAAAACTCTGACATGTGACCACATTAAAACTCACAGAATTATACAACCTGGACTTTAGAATTGAATGCTATTAGCCCATCGTCTCTCCAACTTTAGCGTGCATATAAATCATCTGGGCATTTGTTAAATGCAAGTTCTGATCCAGGAAGTCTGAGACAAGCCTGAGATTCTGCACTTCTAATAAGCTCCCAGGTAATGTGGTGCTTTTGGTTGACTAACCATATACATGGAGTAGCAAGAGCCTTGTTCCCCCTGCCAATCAAAAACATGAATTCTAGTTACAATATTTGGACAACTGGTCAACAAGCAAACAAATGTGAAAGTGAGCTTTTCGGAACTTCTCTAAGACAGTGGTTCTCAAACTTTAGCTCCATCAGAATTGCCTGGAGGACTTGTGGAAGCACAGTTCATGGGATCCATGCCAGGTGTTCCTGACTCCGCATTCCTGAGGTGGGACCAGAGAATCTGCATTTCTAGCAAGCTCCAAGCTGACTGATGCTGCTGACCCAGGGACCACACCTTGGGAACCAATTCTCTGATAGTCACTCTGAAACCACTGTAATCAATGAACAATTTATCCATGATTGTCAGACTCTAACAATGTGCACAGGTGATATTAGACAAACAGATTGGTGCACCTGGGAACCATCTGCCTCATGAGAGTGAGTTGGTGGCCCATTATATTAAGAGATGCCTCTCCACATTGGTATACAGAAAAGAGCACTGAATCAGAAGCACAGAGCCGGCTTCCAATCCTGGATCTTGAACCTGTGATTTACATCCCTTGGGCAATCACTGAACCTCCCAAGCCTCAATTTCTCCATCTACAATATATCTGTACTTCAAGACTTAGCTGAAGCAGACCTTGCTCGGCTGACCCACCAGAGCAGGTCTCCAACCCCCGCAATTCTCACCTCGCACCTCACTGGACCCCATGAGCAACTCATTGTAGCTTGGCAACTAGGCACTGCATTCCCTGAGGGCAGAGATGAGTTTTAATTATATCGGTTCTCAAACAAGCAGTGATATGCCTGGCAAATAGCAGGTACTCATTAAATGTTTACTGTTGAATGAATAAAAGTAATAAACCCAGGACTCCAAATAGCCCTCCAGGACCTGGCTTTATGCTAATTTGCTAATTTTAGCTGCTTTGAAGTATCATTAGAATACAACGTCCCACCAAGTAGTGCTGGGAATGAAGGATACATAATTCAATGCTTAATATGACTCTCAAGAGAAGAATACATGGTTAGACTGCTGAGCTATAGATGATTTTTTTTAATTTTCAGATTTAATGATACATGGAATTATTTTTGCAAGTAAGGATTTTTACTGCTGCTCTTTATCACAGCTTTATGAAGGAAAGAGATCCTATAGGGCTTTGCTTTTGTAAATGAATGGGGTTTTTTATTATTGTAAAAGTTTTCATTAATAAAAGAAACTTTTTTGTACTTAGGTGTTTGTTTTTTAGATTTTAAGAGCTCTTTTTTAGTTAGAATCACTTTACTGGTTAATAGAATAATAAATCCATATTTCTGTTTTCCCCAGCTCTACAACATCCCAGCTGTGACTTCGGATGAGATGCCTAGTGCTTAAATGCCTCAATTTCTTTATCTGTAAGATAGGGATAGAACAGTTTCTCCCTTACAGATTTTGTATGACCTACATGAGTTAATAGATGTCTTCAGAAGGGTGTTTGACCTATAATAAGCCCTAACAAACAAAAGTAAATTATTATTTTTAGCTCGAGTATAAATGAATACATTTGTAGGAAGGTACAGGCTTTTTTACCACAACCAGAGGCGACGTTTGTACCCAGGCAGAGCCTGAGACAGGCAAGGGCCGCCTTTGGGTAGTTTTCACCAGCACATACAAAGACGGGCACCCCCTGCCTAATTCACGGGGTGGGTCACTCATTTTGTTCATGGCTTAAGAGAGGACAAAGTGCTTCTCCAGGTCTTGTTTTTTCTCCTAACTCTACCTGTCTTAATAATGATTCATAAGGCTTATACAGAGTTTTCACTTACAAAAGGCATTCACAATTATCCTCCTTAAATCCTCCAAACAATGCTGTGGCTATCCCCACTTCACATCTGAGGAAATGACCTCTAAAGCATCAAAGAGGTTGGCAGACCTGCTCAGGAGCCTCTGAAAAAGAAATGTTGGAGGCAGAAATGTGGCTCTGGTCTTTGACTAGAAGCCCAGGGCTCTCACCCTGAAACCATTCCATATCATGTTGCAAGTCATAACATATGAACGTGAGAAGAACGGAACTGAAAAACTCAACTATTCACTAATGTCTCTTATTTGAATCCACCAAAAATTCCTGTGTTCCTCTTTGTTCACTCCACAGTAGAGGCCACCAGCCACAGGGACTATCTCCAAGGTAGAGAAGGTTAAACTGAGGGCTAACCTGTTTAAGCTTGCCAAACTTACCCTGACTTGCTTGCTTTTAATCACTTACTTCCCATTGATTTTAAACACTATATAGACCAGGGGCAACGGCTCATGCCTGTAATCCCAAGACTTTGGGAAGATGAGGCAGGAGGATTGCTTGAGTCCAGGAGTTCAAGACCAACCTGGACAACATAGCAAGACCTCATCTCTAGAAAAAATAAAATTAGCCATGCATAGTAGTGTGCCTGTAGTCCCAGCTACTAGGGAGGCTGAAGCAGGAGGATTAATTGAGCAAAGGAGGTTGAGGCTGCAGTAAACTCTGATTGTGCCACTGTGCTCCATCCTGGGTGACAGAGCAAGACTCCGTTTAAAAAAAAAAAAGATTCTAAATAACTAAAAGTCACATAGCCAAACAATATACAACTAAACTTTCACTAGCTTACTTATAAAGAACACCTCTGATATATATGGCACTGTGGTAATGGTTGTTTGAAGTTGTTTTTCAGGAACTAGGGGGCAGCTTTTATGCCGTTTGAACCAGTTGAGACCACTGACCCTTCAACTGGGCCTGTGCAAATGCTCAAGAGGTGACCTTCTGATGTCACAGGGCCAAAAACATCTTCCTCAGATCATGCTAACACTGCCATTTTCTGAGCATGCATCCTATGAAGAGCCATGAACCCTGACTACACTTGCGCAGACCATCAATCCATCATTTTTCCCCACTTACCAATCACCCTTCCCCATGCCTTAGACCACCCTGCTTTTTTACCCCATAAATATCCCTAAACCCTATCTTCAGGGATGCTGATTTGAGACCTATTCTCCCACTTCATCACTTGGCTACATCGTGAAAAAACCCTTCCTCTTTTGCAAAACCCATTGTCCCATTGATTGGTTCACTGCATGGGGACAGAATAGGCCTGGTTTGGCATCTGGGCAGATCAGAATGAAGACTAACAGGGGTGATTTCCATTACCTCCTAGTCAATCTGAGCACCGCCCCCCCCACCCCCGAATTAAGGGGGAACAGGTATCCTTGATAGCCAGCAGGTTGGGGCTTTGGCTACACTTGTATACATAGATGAAAATCTACATATCTATGCACTTGTATGCATACATGGCTTGTATTGCGTGGACACAGCCTCTTTCTGTTTGCATGGCTTAAAGCCAGGAGCAGTTGCCAAAAAGTACAAAGGCAGACAAAGGAAGAAAAACCAGCTAGAAGCATAGATTACCTGAAGATGCTTTATCCAGCAAGTCAGGTCTGTTGTCTAGATTCAGGGGGTTGCCATGTGGGTAATTGAGGCAACGGAGAAAAAAAAATGGAGTTAACGGAAAAACAGCAGTGGAGGCCCAGCAGGGAACTGTGACCATCAAGAAGGCTGGCCCACAGGTAAAACAGCTAGGACGTGGGAAATCTCAGACAAGCCTGTTAGGTGAGGAGATACTTATGGCCCAGTTGTTCCTGATATCCCAGCTCATAGCCAGACAATCCCCGGAAACAGAATGGCCCAGCTGACCTGCAGCTGGCCATAGCTGCATGATGGAAGCCAGTGAGAACCAGACCTGCCCAGCCATGCTCAGCCTATATTGAAGACCCAGAGAATCTCAAGCTAAGTAAATGATTGTTGTATTAAGGTACTATCATTTTGAGTGTTTGTTATACCACAATAAGTAGCTGATTCAGGGATCAATGATGGTAATTCAAATATAGATTCAATATTATATTACACCACGCTATAATTAATTTCCTTAAGTGTGATGTTACCATCATTATGTAAAAATATGTCCTTTTTAGGAGATATAGGGGTGATATGTCATAATGTCTGCAACTTTCAAGAGATTCAGCAAGAAATAAATATAGGTAGCTTGATAAATAGGTAAAGCAAATATGGCAAAATGCTGTCAATTGTTGAATCTAGTTGATGGGTATATGGGTAATCACTGCACTATTTTTTAGCTATTCTACAAGTTTGAAAATTTTCATAGCAAAAATTGGAAAGTAAAAATGTTTTTAAAACACCCATATCCCACGTTAAACATACATTTATATTTTAAAATAAAATTTTTTTTGTAATTTGCTTTTGAAACTATTAAGTTATGAGTAATCATTCAATTAGCCTTTGGCTATAATTTCTTGGTTCTTCTCATGGACACTCAGGAATTTCATGAAGAACAAAATCCAATTTATAAATTGTATTCAAATATACAGAAATATCTATAACATTTATGAATTTTTGAACACTAAATTTATGTTTACCAAATTTAACAATGCATAGAGCTAGAATGCTACATCTGGCAGCCATTTAATTGAACACATTAAGTTTGACTTGGAAGTTTTATTTTGCATTTAGGAGCCAGTAATTTTCTCCCAGTTCTGAAATGTTTTCATAGGCTGTATATGAATAGTGATTAACAGATAAAACAACCCTTCAGTGGCCTAAAACCAGTTCTGCCCTTTAATCAGCTCTGAGAAGAAGCCAAACACCTCAGCTGGCAGAGGCATTAGAGAGAGAGAGAGTCATTCCTTGTCAGAGACCAGTGAACTTTGGAACTGTGGTCTTGGGAGCCAGAGAGACCTGGGATCAAATCCTAGTTACACCATCTTCAAGAAGCCACTTAACCACTCTGAGTCTCAACTTCCTTCTGTTTAAAATGGAAATTAAAATGGAAATTAAAATGACTATGTGACTGGATCTTCATAACAAAAATGCAGGAATCATAGGTGAGGGCCATTCATCATGCCTGGTGTCACTGTTATTTGGCCTCATGGTTATTTCCTTGAAATCAAATGACTGCAGAGAAGAAAGAAAAGGATGACATCCAGTGGGATTCTCAGCTCGGCCCAAGGTGGGTCTCAGTGCACTTTCTATTCTATAGCGCCCTGCAGGAGCTATGCAGCTTTGCCTTCCAGATCACCACAAGACCAACCCAATAGAACAGTGGGCCTTCCCCATGGGAGAGCCTCAATATAATAGCTGTCAAATAAATGGATGGGACTTGCCACACTCATTTGAGGAAATATTGTATCTGGGGAATGTTTCAGAAGCAAAAGCATGGAAGTTGATAGCAGAAGTAGCTAGAATACAACCACTTCATTAACCCTGTCGCCACTAAGGTTGCCATTAGTCCAGATAGATGACGTCTTTGGGCAAGTTAGAAAAAGGTGCCTCTGCCTAAAGACACTTTACTTCCTGTGTTGGAAAATTGGTGAAGTATACTGAATTATTTTTTAGACCAAGATGATTCATTATTGTCTGCTAGGTAATTATCATAATAAATATACAAATTAATTCCATCTACCTTGTAAATCATAGATAGAAATGTTGCTTACTTTTTTGTGGTAATGCTTGGATGTTTAAAGTTGAAAGATACATATACACACTCATACACTGTTATGCTCAAGTGTGACAGTGAAATTTAATCCATGTTCATCTCTTGCCTGAACAGCTGGAAAAGTATAAAAAGTGCAATTCAGTAAAATTTAAGTAATTTGTAGCATTGAATCAGAAGAAGAAAAAAAAACAAAATCAATAAAGGAGAAATATACCCTGTACCTGTCATAAAAGTATTTCTTCTCAGACCTTTTTTGGACACAGACTAGCATTTGTTCCTGGCTTTATTTTTAATCTCCCTGGGAAAAAAAAAAGTTTTAATTTTTCTTCCTATTAAGCCGGCACTGTTCAAAAAAGTCAACAGAAAACAGCCTAGTCTAGAAAACAGCCAGCTGTTTTCCAAAGTGGCTAAGATCATAAACACCTGGAAAATTATTTCTAAAAACAAAACCAAAAAAAAAAAATCCACAGGCCTAAGCTTTTCACTTCAGCTAGGTTTGGGACCCACTGGTTTAATCTAGTCAATCAAATACGAAGAGATAAAATGGCAGTATCAACCAGAGACCCTGAATTCCTTTCTCTCCCAATTCCTATTTAATTTCCTCTCTCAAGCCAGCTGGCATGCTGACGGAGCCTGGAGAGCATCCAAAGCCTCAGAGTGGGCAGGGAACTCTAAGCTAGTGGCCAGCAAAGTGGAGTGCAAGCATCCAAGGGGTCATACAAGATGATTCACTGGAGTGGAGAAGAAAACTGTAGTTATATTTTTTTCATCTTTTTATAATGCATTTGCTGTATTAATGAAGTGGTACCTATTTAATTTATAGGTAAATATATGTAGTACATTTGATTTAGTAATGGAGTGGTACATGTATACAATTTATAAGTAAATGCATTTATCTATTTATTTCGGGGTGATGTTCAACCTTTTTTTACAAAGGGAGGTGGAGTCTGATATCCTAGAGAAAATAATGGACATAGGACTTTCTTCTCCAGTGAACCAAGAGACCAAAGATGGAGCCACCTGGCTGAAGACCAGACTTAGGTATCTCTGGAGAGGGTATGTATTTGTCAGAGTTTTCCAGAAAAACAGAACCAACAGGATGTGTGTGTGTATATGTGTGTGTATACATACATACATCATATATACATGCATATATACACACACACATACATACATATGTAGAAAGATATACATATATACACACACACATATATACATATATGTGTGTGTGTGTATATATATAGAGAGAGAGAGAGAGGGAGAGAGAGGTTTATTATAAGGAAGTGGCTTACATGATTATGGAGGCTGGCAAGTCAAAAATCTGCAGAATCGATACGCCAGTTTGAGTCTGAAGGCCAGCAGGGTGCTGCAGAACAAGGAAGAACTGATGTTGCAGTTTAAAGGCTGACAGACAGTAGAATTCTCTATTGGGAGTCAGCCTTTTTGTTCTCTTCAGGCCTTCAATTGATTGGCTGAGGTCCTATGGAGGGTAATCTGCTTTACTCAGTCTACCAATTTAAAAGTTAATCTCATCAAAAATCCCCTCACAGACACACCCAAAGTAATGTTCGACTAAATTTCTGGGCATTGTGTGGCCCAGTCAAGTTGACACATAAAATGAACTATCCTAGGGTGTTGCAGGTATGGACTGAGCCCTTCCAGTGGAGTCTCTTTCAACTGCGCCATTTATGGTGACACCACATCCATTCCAGGCACCAATTAACACTTCCCCTGCCATTGTTAGTTCTCCTCCTTTTAATGACTAAATTTTCCCACACATGGTCATGGTCTAAGTCCTACCCCTTTCCCTGAAAAGTGAGACTAGGGAGAACGATACATAAACAATGGCTTAAGTTTTCAAATCACCAAAGATTTCCATTTTACAGCAAGCTTTGCAAACATTTCACACAAATTTTCTTTATCAGGAGCAGAGTGCACACAATACATTCAAATAGAGACCCATAGAAGCAATAAAAGGAACTAAATCTAGAGTTCCTGATAAACGAATCGCCCCTGGGAAGTGTGTTATCTACCTCTGTGTGTCTTTTTATGAGACGGAGTTTTGCTCCTGTTGCCCAGGCTGGAATGTAGTGGTGTGATCTCAGCTCACTGCCACCTCTGCCTCCCAGGTTCAAGCAATTCTGCCTCAGCCTCCCGAGTAGCTGGGATTACAGGCAACTGCCAACAATCCTGGCTAATTTGTTGTATTTTTAGTAGAGACGGGGTTTCGCCATGTTGGCCAGGTCTCAAACTCCTGATCTCTGGTGATCTACTCACCTCGGATTCCCGAAGTGCTGGGATTTCAGGCATGAGCCTCCGTGCCCAGCTATGTGTCTTAACCTAGAAAGGCCACTGGCTCTTTCTTCTCCCAAAGAACTAGTGAGTCCTACCTGCTCAGGTGAGACTTGTTATTTCTATTCCTGAGATGAAAGAACTAAAGAAACAATATGCAAAAATACCTTAAAAGCTGCAACTAGGAAGAGCCGAGAGCAGAAAGGCTTTCTCTCCCAACATCCTACCTGAGGGTCAACCTTACCCCGTAGGAAGGGAGACTGAGTTTTGCCACCCCTAGAGGGACTGCAATAGCTCACCTGACTGTGGAAGGTGAACTCTCAGCAAATGAAGCCCAGTAACCTGGGAGAGGGAGACCAAACAGAACAGTAATAAATAGAGGAGACATACCACCAACAGCCAGAACAGAAAATGAAAGGGAAGACTTAAAGAAATTCCATTTTAGCATTACAAGAAGACTTTATGGGACTAGAAACAAAACAAATGATTTCTCCTTTTTTTTTTTTTTTGAGACTTCTCTCTGTCGCCCAGGTTGGAGTGCAGTGACATAATCTCAGCTCACTGCAACCTCCGCCTCCCAGGTTCAAGCAATTCTCCTGCCTCAGCCTCCCAAGTAGCTGGGATTATAGGCATCTGCCACCGCACCCAACTAATTTTTGTCTTTTTAATAGAGATGGGGTTTTGCCATCTTGGCCAGGCTGGTCTTGAACTCCTGACCTCATGATCCACCTGCCTCGGCCTCCCAAAGTACTGGGATTACAGGCGTGAGCCACTGTGTCCAGCTGATTTCTATGTTTTAAGAGGGGATCTGTGGGTTTTGTTCGCTGCTCTGTATATCTGTTCATTAAACATAGGAAGTACACAAATACTGAATGACTAAATTAATAAAATTTAGTAGACAAAATAGAAGAGGCAAAAGGAACCAATGAGAACAGAATTAGTGGCCTCAAAGTAAGTGGACTAAAGATGCCAAACAATTAAGGAAGTGCATATCAAAACCACAATGAGATACCGCCTCACACCCACTAGGATAGCTGTTATCCAAAAAAAAAAAAGGGGGGGAGACAAACAACAACAACAACAAAAATCCCAGAAAAGAACAAGTGTTGGTGAGGATGTGGAGAAATTGTAATCCTTGTGCTTTGTTGGTGGGAATGTAAAATGGTACAACCACTGTGGAAAACATAATGCCAGCTCCTCAAAAAGTTAAATATAGAGACGGGGCACGCTGGCTCACACCTGTAATCCCAGCACTTTGGGAGGCAGAGGCGGGTGTATCACCTGAGGTCAGGAGTTCCAGACCAGCCTGCTCAACGTGGTGAAACCCCATCTCTACTAAAAATACAAAAATTAGCTGGGCATGGTGGCCGGTGCCTGTAATCCCAGCTACTCAGGAGGCTGAGGCAGGAGAATTGCTTGAACCCGGGGGACAGAGGTTGCGGTGAGCCAAGATCGCACCATTGCACTCCAGCCTGGGCGACAAGAGCGAAACCCCATCTCAAAAAAAAAAAAAAAAAGAGTAAACATAGACTACCATATGATCCAGCAATTCCACTGCTATGTATATCCCCAAAAGAATTGAAGGCAGGGAGTTGAACAGATACATGTATACCAATGTTCACAGCACCATTTTTTTTAAAATAATAATCAAAAAGTAGAAACAATATCCATCAACAGATAAATATTTCACATGTGCTTCTATCTGAATGAACATGGAAGACATTATTCAAAGTGAAATAAGCCAGACACAAAAAGACAAAAATTGTATGAGTCCACTTATATGAGGTACCTAGAGCAGTAAAATTCACAGAAACAGAAAGTAGAATGGTGGTTTCCAGAGGTTGAGGGAAGGGGTACAGAGTTTCAGTTTGGGAAGATGAAAAAGTTCTGGAGAAAAGAGGCCAAAACAGAATTTATGAGGAACAAGATAAGATACACAAAGACAAGAGATTGTGAAGACCTAACATGTCAGTAACATGAGTTCTAGAGGAAGGAGGAAAAGCACTAAAAAAAAGTGAACAATTAAAGAACTAATAGAAGGCTGATTTTCCTGGTCTGAAGACACACAAGTCCGCAGATTCAAGGGGCTCACTGGGGTCCAGATGGGACTAACAAAAATCAAAGGCACTTGCCTAGTAGTACCTTGATAATATTCCTGAACTCCAGAAGTGCAGAGAACATCTTACAAACATTATGCAGATCGAAATAATACATAAATTACAAAGGCAGAAAAATCAGACAAGCATCAGACATCTCATAAACCACACTAAAGGGTACTAAAGGGTAGACGGAAGTGAGATAACATCCATAAACCACTAAGATAAAAGAATTACAGATGAAGAACCCAGTATTCAGCCAAGATGGCAATGACCTTTCAGGGTAAAATATAATCCCCACGGTAAGCCTATTGAGCACTCACTTGTTTCAGATACTCTGCCATAGGCAGTATAAGTAATATTCATTTCAGTCTCACAACAATCCCATGAGGTGAATACTTTTATTATGATCCCAGTATTATAGATGAGGAAAGTGAGACACAGAGAAATTAAGTTGCTTAACAAATTAAGTAATTACATGGCTCAGAAGTGGCAGAGCCAAACTTCAAATTCTGGTGTTCACATTCTCACACCATTCTACCATTCCTAAAATTAGTTGTCTTGGTGAGAAGTGAAGATAGGTCAGGAAATGTATGGTTTACAGAGGTAGGGGGAGGGGAGCTGGGGGAAGAAGCCCAGCAGATGGAAGAAAATGCATGGTGTAATGTCTGTAGTACATATCAAACATAAAATGCTGTATTTCATTGAAAATATGTAAAAATTGAAGAACTCGAAAGTGATAGGACATACAAAAACATGGATTTAATCTTGGTAAATTTGCAAGCAATTTTATTCTCAGATTTTATTCTCGGATTTCTGTTATTTCAAGATAATGTCTGTTATCAAGGGTTCAAAAAGAATAGTTCTGACTTGCAGATAGACTGCCTGGGTTCCAGTTCTCATTCTAGTTGTTCAGTAGCTGTGTAATCTTGGGGAGTTCTGGGGTGTTAATTTCACCATAGAGTGTGGTCCACTTTGAGGGAAAAGAGCTGGGATTTCCTGCTCCTGGCCCCATTAGTCAGTAGCTGCAGCCACCCAGGGAAGGTGGATACTTTGATGTATCTTGTCTGGCTGTTGTGGCTCCAGTAGCCTTTCAGCAGACCACAAGATGACATCACAGCTATAAACAGTTAGAAACAATGTGCACCAAAACTAGAGAAATAGCCCTTACAATCCATAAAGCACATTTGAGAAAATTTGGGCAAGACACTGCAGTGTCCATATGGGGTTCACTTTTCTCCCATAACAAAAACCAGAGGGAAACAGTTGGAAGAGTTGAATCAGAGGGATGATAATGCTATCAAGAAGCAAAAGATGGATGCAGCTCCTCCATCCTTAGCATGTTGGCTTTTTGTCTAGGGGTTTACATGCTGCTCAACCTCCAGGAAGAACATCCATGTTTCAAAAGGAGCAAATGAAAAAGGGCGACAGCCAAGAGGTCTTACCTGCCAAGACTTTTACATTCTTAAAAACTCTTTATAGGGAAGGGAAACTCCCAAGCAAATTTCCCCTTTTATCTTGTTAGCCAGACCTGGAGGAAATGCCCACCCCCAAACCAATGAATGACCAAAGGGTTGGTTGACTGTGATTTCAACTCATCACAATTCAGTTCCTGGAGTCAGGGCAAGAGCCCACCCTCCTTGGCATCAAGGGTTGCCACTGGAACAAGTCAGTGTTCTGTCAGCAGTGGTGATGGCTTGTGGGTTGGCTTTCATCAGTACATGCCACCATCCTTTGCCCTGATTGAGATCATGGAAATAATGGGAATTATGTGATCCAAGGAAAGAGAAAAGAATGGAAAGAGAAGAGGATGGGAACTTGAGGAAATAAGCTATTGGAGGGACTAGCCCATGAAGGAGCCTGGAAAAGGAGCCACCAATCAGAAAAAAAGCCCAGGGAGTGATATCGCAGAAGCCAAGGGACAAAAAATGTTCAGTTCCTGTGGCAGTTACCTATTGCTGCGTAACAAACCAATCCCAACATTGTGCCTTAAAACAACATCCATTGATTGTTATGCTCTCAAGGTTTGGAAGACTGACTGGCTCAGCTGGCTGGTTCTTGCTCAGGGTTCCTCATGTGACTGCAGTCAGATGATGGCTGCTCAAAGGCTTCCTCATTTCCACATCTGGTGCTTGGGCTGGGAAGCGTCAAACAGCTGGAGCCTGGATCAGCTGAGCATCCTTAAGCATCACTCTCTATCTCTCTGTGGTCTGTCTACATGATCTCTTCCCTGTGACTGCTTCAGGGTAGCCACCTCTTATCTTTCCATAGGTGTGTGATCCAAGGAGAGAACCAGGGCAGATGTATTGCTTTTGATGACCTAGCTTCGAAGCCCCCAATCATCACCTCCTGCCACATTCTCATTAAAAGTGAGTGATGAAAGCCCATCTATATTCAATGGCTCTTGATGGGAGCCAAGACAAAAAATTTCCAGACATTTTTTGAAATCACTACATCTTGGTAATTTTCATTTTAACCTACTGCTTGGTTGTCACAACAGGACAGGGATATAATTGCTAGAAAGGTGCTAACAGCCCCAGGTTAAGGACAGACATTTCTTTAATGTAGCTATCGGGTATAAATGATCCATGTGTGATCTACTCACAGAAAGCACCCAGTCGCACCCCCAACTGGAGAGACAAGCTTCACTAAGCTTTATAGCCCCCCAGGTTTCCCAGCTGATCAAAGACAGTAACTCATCAGATCTTTCCAGAAGCTCATGTTTGCCATGCCCTTAGGGTTTTTTCTACCCTCTAGGGAGTATCCCTATCTCACCAAATATTCTGGAGTCCTGCCCAAGCAGATCTGCTCTCAGGAGCAAGCCACTGATAACCCCTGCGCATTGCATCTTCCTCTGTGTATGCAGCAAACCTGAATAATCAAAGGTCACATTTCCAGCCATAGCTTCTGCTAGCTGTCCGTGGCATCCAGGCTGCCCGTGGTCTTTCACGCACCTCGTTATCTAAAACCCTTACCTTGTCTATTTCCAAAGGCATCGAGACTACTCATGATCAAGCAAAAGGCACAGTGGGGTAATTAGAGAACGAAGAGACCCATGTGAAGAGGACAAAGGGAGCAGAGAATTATTGTGCAGGTCTAAATTTCCTGAGAGTGAAGCCAAAAGGCAAATCTTGGGTTTTACATTTTTTTCATTTCTCTTCAGAGGGAAACTTTCTCTCAAAGTAAGCTCATTTATTACAACAGGGCACTGAATAAAGGACACTTGGTCACAAAGTCTACACAACACCTTTAACTACAGTTATGCAAGAGTCATCAGCTGTCTGCATGATGGATTCTTCTATTGATCTTTTATAAAGATGAAAGATATACTATGCCCATTAGGCTGTCTCTTCCAATATCACGTGTCTTAAGTGAGTCTTTCTTAGGTACTTTCTGTGAAAAATTTATTGACTATCTTCAATATGTCAGACACTATGCCAGGTGCTAAAATAGCAGTCAATTTATCCCTGAGTCCTCTAAGACAGTACCTCTCAGACTTGAGTGTGCAATACAAACCCCTGGAGGGCTTGTTAAAACTCTGGGCCCCATCCCTGGAGTTTCTGATTCACTAGAGGTAGAGTTTGAGAATTTGTATTTCTAACAAGTTCTCAAGTGATGCTGATGCTGCTGGTCCAGGCACTACACTTTGAGAACCACTGCTCTAAAAGTCACCTGCAGGGGCTGAGGCAGGAGGATTGCTTGAGCCCAGGAGTTCATGACCAGACTGGGCAACACAGTGAGACCCCATCTCTAAAAAAAAAATTTTTTTTTTAATTAGCCAGGCATGGTGGTGCATGCTTGTAGTCCCAGCTACTCAGGAGACTGAGGTGAGGGGATCACTTGAGCCCAGGAGTTCAAGGCTGCAGGAAGCTATGATCATGGCACTGCATTCCAGTCTGGACATCAGAGCAAGACCAAAAAAATAGTAATAATAATAATTCGGTCTATTTCCAGCTAGAGGGAATACCAATTCACTTCATGAAAAGTGTGAGAAATAATGGGGTAATGGGGCCCATTATAGAAAGAGTAGTATTTTTTTTTCTCAGCCAACAACTTTGGATTTTTTTGAAGAATGTTTAAGGCCCAAGGTTATTGCCAATCGGCATAGAAGAGATGATATTTTGGCTGAGAATTGTGAAACACCTGTTTTCTTCTCATAGCTTAACCCATAAAAGAACCCTAGTGTTACCTCTAAGAATATTCCAGCTTTATGAAGATCATTATCTCGGTGGACTTGTAAGAAAGAATTAAGGCCAGGTGCAGTGGCTCACGCCTGTAATCTCAGCACTTTCGGAGGCCGAGGTGGGTAGATCACTTGAGGTCAGGAATTTGAGACCAGCCTGGCCAACATAGCAAAACCCCATCTCTACTAAAAATACAAAAAAAAAGTAGCTGGGTGCGTGCCTATAATCGCAGCTACTGGGGAGGCTGAGGCAGGAGAATCACTTGAACCCTTGCGATGAAGGCTGCAGTGAGCTGAGATCATGCCACTGCACTCCAGCCTGGGTGACAGAGCAAGACTCTGTCTCAAAAAAAAAAAAAAAAAAGAATTAAGTGCAAACTATGCTTCTCATAGACTAAATGATTGTTGTTTCAATGAAAGTTAAAACATCTCAATGCTTTCTTGCCACATATTCCCTAGATAATTATCACTAATTTCTTTCATCATTTGCTGTGTAGATTTCAACCAAAGTCAGTCAAATACAGAGATTTGGCGATAATTCAAAAACCTTCTAGTATATTTATTAAAACTTTTTTAAAAACAGAATACTATAGCTAATTTGACTCATATTCAACTGACTCCATGTAAATTATGAAAAATCAGATTTTCAAATGTTCAATTTATTTTGGTCTCTGTCAAACTATGCAATTTACTTTACCAGGACTTCCAGTTAAAATTGTCCATTAAAATTAAGCACTTATTTCTGTTCCATGTAAAATCACCCTCAAGCAAAGCATTGGGATGCATTTTTAAGGCATAAATTTAGCAAAAGGAATTAAGAGAAGAGAATATAGAGTAATAACACAATTTTGGAAGTGAGAAAACAGAAAGACATGTGGTAACTGACTTGGTAGCTGGAGACAGCCAAAGCCTAACCCTGTAGGGGAAGAAACCAAGAAGCAATGGGAATTATCCTGTAGGTCCCCCAGAAGGCTCAGGAATGGGTGGCCCCATTTACCACTAGAAGTGGAGATAAAATGCGTTGCAGCTGAATTGCAACCCCTCCCAGCAAAAAAAAAAATTCATATGTTGAAGACCTCATTCCCAGTATCTCAAAATGTGACCATATTTAGAGACAGGGTCTTTCAGGAGATAATTGACTTAAGATGAGGACATTAGGGTGGGCCCTAATTCTGTATAACTGGTGTCCTTACACAAAGAGAAAATTTGGACACATGTGGACAGAGGGAAGATGATGTAAAGATACAGAGAGAAAATATCCATCTACAAACTGAACAGAGAGAAGCCTGGAACAGAGTCTTCCCTCATGGCCTTCAGAAGGATTCAACTCTGCCAACACCTTGAACTCAAACTTCTAGCCTCCAGAACTGTGACACAATAAATTTATGTTGTGTATGCCACCAAGTCTGTAGTACTTTATTACAGTAGCCCTAGCAAATTAATATAAGATGGGATTTAAAAATAGGAGAATTGGTTGAAGCAGTTGAGCCCTCAGGGGGCGAATCTGATGAGGGCCTTCTCGTTGTATCATAACATGGTGGAAGGAGTCATATGGTGAAACAGAGGTAAAGTGAGTGAGAGAGAGCGCCAAGCTCACTTTTATAAAAAACCCATTCGTTCTACAATGAACTCAGAGATGGAGACTCACTCTGTCACCCAGGCTGGAGTGCAGTGGTGCAATCTTGGTTCACTGCAACCTCCGCCTCCCAGGTTCAAGTGATTCTACTACTTCAGCCTCCCGAGTAGCAGGGACTACAGGCACGCGCCACTGTGCCCAGCTAATTTTTGTATTTTTAGTAGAGATGGGGTTTCACCATGTTGCCCAGGCTGGTCTTGAACTCCTGACCTCAGGTGATCCACCCATCTCGTCCTCCCAAAGTGTTAGGATTGCAGGTGTGAGCCACCCTGCCCGGCCGCGCAATAAGGACATTAATCCATTCATGAGCACAGAGCCCTCTTGACCTAATCACCTCTTAAAGGTCCCACTTCTCAACAGTGTTGCACTGAGGATTGATTTTTCAACACATAAACTTTGGAGGACACATTCAAACCATAGCAGGTACTGTAATGACAACAGGAGAATTAGGTTAAATCTACAAGTACATGCACACATACCCTCCAGGCAGGAGATAAGAAAATTCCTAGCAAATTCCACCTGCCTGAGTGAAATGACATTGAGGTTTTTGCAACAGAATAGGTGGTGTGTTCATTTCCAATTATTTCTGTAACAAATTACCACAACCTGAGTGGTTCAAAATGACAAACATTTATTGTCTTACAGCTTAGGAGGTCAAAGGTTCAAAACAGGTCTCACTGGAATAAAATCAAGATGTCGGCCAGGCACAGTGGTTCATGCCTGTAATCCCAACACTTTGGAGGCCAAGATGGGAAGATTACTTGAGGTCAGGAGTTTGAGACCAGCCTCCTGGGCAACATAGTGAGAGCCCATCTCTACAAAAGAAAAAAGAAAAAGATTAGCCAGGCATGACGATGCATGCCTGTAGTCCAGCTACTCGAGAGACTTGAGGTGGGAGGATGACTTGAGCCCAGGAGTTCAAGGCTGTAGTGAGCTATGATAGCACCACTGCACTACAGCCTAGGTAACCGAGGGAGACCTTGTCTCTGAAAAAACAAAACAAAAATTTCAGGCCAATATCTCTGATGAACATCAATGCGAAAATCCTCAATAAAATACTGGCAAACCGAATCCAGCAGCACATCAAAAAGCTTATCCACCACGATCAAATTTGCTTCATTTCTGGGATGCAAGGCTGGTTCAACATACGCAAATCAATAAACGTAATCCATCACATAAACAGAACCAGTGACAAAAACCATATGACTATCTCAATAGATGCAGAAAAGGCCTTCGACAAAATTCAACAGCCATTTGTGCTAAAAACTCTCAATAAACCAGGCACTGATGGATCGTATCTCAAAATAATAAGAGCTATTTATGACAAACCCACAGCCAATATCATACTGAATGGGCAAAAGCTGGAAGCATTCCCCTTGAAAACTGGCACAAGACAAGGATGCCCTCTCTCACCACTCCTGTTCAACATAGTATTAGAAGTTCTGGCCAGGGCAATCAGGCAAGAAAAAGAAATAAATGGTATTCAGTCAGGAAAAGAAGAAGTCAAATTATCTCTGTTTGCAGATGACATGACTGTATATTTAGAAAACCCCATCGTTTCAGTCCACAATCTCTTTAAGCTGATAAGCAACTTCAACAAAGTCCCAGGATACAAAATCAATGTGCAAAAATCACAAGCAGTCCTATACACCAATAACAGACAAACAGAGAGCCAAATCATGAATGAACTCCCATTCACAATTGCTACAAAGAGAATAAAATACCTGGGAATACAACTTATAAGGGATGTGAAGGACCTCCTCAAGGAGAACTACAAACCACTGCTCAAGGAAATAACAGAAGACACAAATGGAAAAACATTCCATGCTCAAGGGTGGGAAGAATCAATATCGTGAAAGTGGTCATATTGCCCAAAGTAATTTATATATTCAATGCTATCCCCATCAAGCTACCATTGACTTTATTCACAGAATTGGAAAAAACTCCTTTAGAGTTCATATGGAACCAAAAAAGAGCCTGCAGAGCCAAGACAATGCTAAGCAAAAAGAACAAAGCTGGAGGCATCACGCTACCTGACTTCAAACTATACTAAAGGCTACAGTAACAAAAACAGCATGCTACTGTTACCAAAACAGATACATAGACCAATGGAACAGAACAGAGGCCTCAGAAATAACACCACACATCTACAACCATCTGATCTTTGACAAACCTGACGAAAACAAGCAATAGGGAAAGGAATCCCTATTTAATAAATGGTGTTGGGAAAACTTACTAGCCATATGTGGAAAGCTCAGACTGGACCCCTTCCTTACACCTTATACAAAAATGAACTCAAGATGGATTAAAGACTTAAATGTAAGACCTAAAACCATAAAAACCCTAGAAGAAAACCTAGGCAATACCATTCAGGACATAGGCATGGGCAAAGACTTCATGACTAAAACACCAAAAGCAATGGCAACAAAAGCCACATTTGATAAATGGGATCTGATTAAATTAAAGAGCTTCTGCACAGCAAAAGAAACTATCATCAGAGTGAACAGGCAGCTTACAGAATGGGAGAAAATTTTTGCAATCTATCCATCTGACAAAGGGTTAATACCCAGAATCTACAAAGACCTTAAACAAATTTACAAGACAAAAACAACCCCATCAAAAAGTGGGCAAAGGATATGAACAAACGCTTCTCAAAAGAAGACATTTATGTAGCCAACAAACATATGAAAAAAAGCTAATCATCACTGGTCATTAGAGAAATGCAAATCAAAACCACAATGAGATACCATCTCATGCCAGTTAGAATGGTGATCATTAAAAAGTCAGGAAATAACACATGCTGGAGAGGATGTGGAGAAAAAGGAACACTTTTACACCGTTGATGGGAGTGTAAATTAGTTCAACCATTGTGGAAGACAGTGTGGTGATTCCTCAAGGATCTAGAACTAGAAATACCATTTGACCCAGCAATCCCATTACTGGGTATATACCCAGAGGATTATAAATCATTCTACTATAAAGACACATGCACACATATGTTTATTGTGGCACTGTTCACAATAGCAAAGACTTGGAACCAACTGAAATGCCCATCAATGATAGACTGGGTAAAGAAAATGTGGCACATACACATTATGGAATACTATGCAGCCATAAAAAAGGATAAGTTAATGTCCTTTGCAGGGACATGGATGATGCTGGAAACCATCATTCTCAGCAAACTAACACAGAAACAGAAAACCAAACACCACATGTTCTCACTCATAAGTGGGAGTCGATCAATAAGAACACATGGACACAGGGAGAGGAACATTACACACCAGGGCCTGTCGGGGATGGCAGGCTAGGGGAGGGATAGCATTAGGAGGAATACCTAATGTAGGCGATGGGTTGATGGGTGCAGCAAACCACCATGGCATGTGTATACGTATGTAACAAATCTGCACCCTCTGCATATGTACCCCAGAACTTAAAGTATAATAATAATAATAATAATTTTTTAAAAAAATTTTAAAAATGGAATTTTTAAAAGGATAAAATCAAGATGTCAGTAGGGCTATATTCATTCTGGAGGCTCCAGGGAAGAATACATTTTCTCACCTTTTCTGGTTTCCAGAAGTGGCCTGCATTTCTTGGCCCATCCTAACCTCTGCTTTCATCCTCACATCCCCTTCTCTGATTTGGACTCTTCTGCCCATCTCTTTCATTTATAAGGACCCTTGTGATTACTTAAGGCCCACCTGGGTAATCCAGGCTATGCTCCCTATCTCAAAGTCCTTAGCTTCATCACATGTGCAAAGTCCCCTTTTGCCATGTAAGGTAACATATTCACCAGTTCCAGAGATTAGGGTGTGGATACTTTTGGAGCCATTATTCTGCCCACCACAGGGGGCTCCATTGCTCTCAGTGAAACCCACAGTTGACAAGCTCCATTCACTGGCACAGAGCTTTCGGTCCTCTTTGGTGCCACATCTTAAAATATTGGCAGACAGCTTCAACATCTGAGGCTCAGTTTTCTCATCTCTAAAAGCCCACTTGGGATTGTAGCTAAGATGAAATGAGTCCACATGCATGAAACATTTAAAAGTGTTTCTGCCAGAGAGTAAGTGCTATTGAAACATTTGCTTTTACAATTTGATATTATCATCATCTGAGAAAAATTTCTAATGCGAAAGGCACAGAACAAAACAATTAGACAGAAAAAAGGAACTGGGAAAAAAGGCTACACAGGAAGATGAAACCATTCAAAAAATCTACCATTAATTTATTCTCAGAGAGATAAGAGAAGATATTACATCCATGAAATGAGAACTGGATGCTATCAAAATATTGTAAAAGAAAAATCAGGAATTAAGAGCATGCTTTTGGAAATTACGAGATTGCCATTTTGTAAGATTAAAAATCATCAAATATTGGCAATTTCATACGGTTTCACATTAATGAACACAGAAATGAAAAACTCAATAGAACAAAAAGTTGAGGATTCTCTCAGAGACTAGAGCACAAAGATAAAGAAATGAAAAATAGAAAAAAAAAGTATCACTCCAGGCGGGCGGGCCAACGACTAAGTGGGAGAAGTCCCAGAAAAAGAAGGCAGGAAAAAATGCAGGGAAGGAAACTGTCGCAGAAATAAATCAAGAAACTATCCCAGAATTGAAGGCATAATTGGAAGGGTCCCCGAGTGACTAATACAATGGATGAAAATCGAACCACACTGAGACACATGCTAGGGTCAAAGAGAAGCTCAGAGAAGCTTCCTGAGAGGAAAACTGAGGAAGAAACAATCTTATTACAGGATTTGAAATGCTTTGAATCTCTCAACAGAAACAATGGAAACTACAAGTATATAGAATAAAGACTTTAACATTGTGAAGCAAAACTGTCTCCAATCAAGAACTCTACCGTCAGCCAAGTTTTGAGTTAAGTGTGAAAGTATGCTTGAAACATTTTCAGACTTGCAGAACCTCAAAAATGTATTTCCCAACTACCATTCCTCAGGAGGCTACTGGATGACAGGCTTCCCCCCAACCCCTGCCTCCAAATTAAGGAGTCCAAAATAAAGAGGAAGATATGGTGCCAGCCAAACTTTGGAACTGGTGATAAAGGTAGGGCTAGTAACAGAAGTACTGGGCTTAAGAAAAAAGCAAACTTAAATATATATATATATATATTTACAATAATGTGAAAAAATTCTCTGGAGCATGTCTTTAAAATTTTAATGTGAATCGTTTGGAGGGCTTGCTAAACCTGAGCAAGCTTTCTGGGCAGAAATTGTTCTGTATACATGTTATTGAGAGATATGGAGGTTAATTAGAAAAAAAAGTGGTTATATCCAGGGAGGAAAAACTGGAGCCACAGAGGGTGGGGGTGGGGAGGTACAGTGCAGGAAATTATTGCTAATGGCTGCAGTAGGTCCTAGCAGGAAGACACCTGGCCCTGTATAACAGGGGTCAGCAAATTATGGCCAGGGAGCCAGCTGCCTATCTTTGCAAATCAACTTTTACTGGAACACAGCCACGTCCATTTATTTAGGTGTTGTCTATGACTGCTTTCCCATGAGAATGGCAGAGTTGGATAGTTGCCACAGAGTCTGTGTGACCCGCAAAGCCTACAATATTTACTATCTGGCCTTTTACAGAAAAGGTTTGCTAATCCCTGTTTTAAACCATCCGTGTTTAACTGTTAGAAATAAAAACTAAATTCTAAAAGAGCAAAAAGGAAAAAAATAATGACTATAGAATGATAAAATGTTAGAGCTGAAAGAAATCACCTCCAACTGCATTGTTTTAGGAGAGAAGACTCAGGTTCAGGGAGGTGAAGTATGAATTGAAAGTAATGGCAAAAACCGCAGTTACTTTTATACCAATCTAATAACTTGTCCATGGCCTGAAGGTAGTGGGAAATCTAGGAGTATGACCCAGGTCACTGATTTCCCCCATTTCCACACGGTTATCTCTTATTAATCTATCACTGTATTTAAATGGCTTTCCATCCAGGCAGGTTATAAAACATTACTTAGTTTAGTAAAGTAAGGTATTCATGACTTAAAACGGGCATGTGACGAGGGTTCACCGAGAGTTCTAATTCAGCATTCTACAATGAAATCTGTGAACCATAAAACCTGCATGCAGCTGAAATTCCTAAACTTTTCAAGAACACTGGAGTACACAGTCAACGTTGCCTTGAATGTGATTTTCAATTGCTTTCAATTGTAAAGTGTTATGCTAGCTTGTTGTCAGTTATTTCATCAAACCAAGTATGTATTTGCCAATCAGGGGGGTCTATCATCTTCCTAAAGCAGGGTTTAAGGTGCCTAAGATGGAGAGTTCCAATGTGAATCATGCACGTCCTTTGTTACAACCTAAAGCACTGTGACAAGTAGAACCAAAAATGTAATGGCTCACACACAGAGAAGTTTCTGATTCACATAACACTTCGAAGGGATAGAAGTTGGGGAAGGGAGTTGGTGTATAAAGTAAGGGAGAGGGAAGAGAAGGGCTCTGTTTCACATGGTCATTCAGAGGCCCAGGCTGATGGTGGCTCTGCCATCTTCAAAATTGGGCTTCCCAGAATACTCTAGTCATTATCCTACCAGCCACCAGGAAGAGGGGAAAGTTATGGAGGAGTATGTGAGGTTTAATGCCACATCTGTTCGAATTCTACTGGCTAGAACTCAGCCACACACTGGCACCTAACTGTGAAGGCAACTGGGAAATTTACAGCGATTTGAAAAATCAGGAAACATATAATGAACTTTATATTTGTTTATTTTTATTTTTTAGAAATGGAAGTCTCACTATATTGGCCAGGCTAGATTTGAACTCCTGGGCTCAAGTGATCCTCCTGCCCCAGCCTCCCGTGTAGCTGGGATTACAGGCACAAACCACCATGCCTGGCTTGATGAACTATTTTAAAACAATATTTTCTGTACATCTTCAAGTAACAAGCTCAGTATATTTTCTTCAGCTTCCAAACACATTTTCACATGTGTGGCCATGGGCCTGGGGAAGGGGTAGATGAATGTTCGTGATCTTCACCATCTTTATTGCTAAAGACTGAGGTTTATAGCCAAAAACGCTTGCAAAGCAACATTCCATTGTTATCACTGACATCTTTTCTCCATTGGAAAGTGGGAATGAGACAGACAGGTGTCCTACAGAGGTCTTTTATCCACCTAACTATATCAAAAACACTTGCAGTCATTACTATTGAAGAGCAGTTTTGATCTATAACAGTGGGCTGAAAATTAGGGTGTGGGTATTTTAGTTGTGGCATAAACTGGGCATAGTGTCCCCAAGGACTCAGGCTTAGGAAGAGGGCTTACCTGACCTGAAGCTAAACATTTTTTAACAAATAGTTGTAGAAAAATACATAGTCACCTGCAAGCACTAACAGGTAATAGTCTGGGATGACTCTAAATACCTTTATCTTGCATACCTGTAATAGTTTAAATCTGAAGACAACCTGAATCCCAGCTGGTGCGGTTTGTACACCCAAGCCAGTGCACCTGATCATCTAGAGTCCCACAGGCCTGTGGCTTCCTCCCCTGATGGGGTCAGCATGAGTTATAAATCCTGCAGCAGCATACCCACCTTTCCTTCCTGGTTCTTCTATTTGCACTATTGCCTGGAAGAAACTATGGATGGGGAAAAGCAAAAATTCACTCTCCCCAGTCTTGCATCAGTTGGCCTGAAATTAGCATAATCCATATGGTCTACCATTTGGTTTGCTGTCCAGCCCTTCCTGATCACCAGGAGAGACCGAGAGCTCAGGAGTGAAGCAGAGAGCACATGTACCAATGTGGGGGCAGGTGGTCCTGATAGCCCTGGAGCTACCCAAACAGACTGGATAAAGGGGACTTTCGAGGCCATCAAAGATAAACTGCACTTCCCTTAGAATACTACCTAAGCCTGCTCCATCTTCACCTAGGAGCCATTTATTTGTTTTTATATTAAGAATTTTATTATGGGCTTTGTTTTGTATTCATTATGATTTACAAAGTCCTGCCATCTAGTGGCCAAATTAATAACACATCTCTGAACACGCCAATATTTGCCCAGGACTCAAATATCGGATCCTTGAAATGTTTTTTTAACAATGCCTAATGTAGGTGAAAACAAGGTCTTGGTGAGGTGCTGCCATTTCATCCGTCCTCGGTCTCTGCGCCTTTCGCAGAGCTTCCAGCAGCACTATGTTGGGCCTGAGCATCTGGAGGTTCACCACCTCTGTGGTCCATAGGAGCCACTATGAGGAGGGCCCTGGGAAAAATTTGCCATTTTCAGTGGAAAACAAGTGGTGGTTACTAGCTAAGATGTGTTTGTACTTTGGATCTGCATTTGCTACACCCTTCCTTATAGCAAGACACCAACTGCTTAAAACATAAGGATGTTTCAGTTCATCCATTTAACAGATATGAAGAGCATTTTAAGAGGTGCAGCCTCTGGAAATGGATCAAACTCGAACTCATATGGCATACTAGATATGTTTGTCAATAAACTTATGACATGAAGAAAAAAATTAAAAAGTGAACAATGCCTAATGTAGAGCCAATACTCAGAAATATTTAATGCAAAAGTGAAATGTAGTTCAACCAACAGTTTCAAGATATGGTATATGACATACAAAGAAATGAAAGAAAGCAGACATCCTATGATATTTATGGCTAAGCTCTATTGTCAGTGTGTTATAATCCAGTAGGGATCTCTTCAAAGAGAAATCTCAGAAGGGCCAAGTATGGTGAATTATTCTATGTACACTCATGATCGTCATCATCGTGGTCATCATCATTATCATTACACAGACAAAAGGGGCCAACAATAGGCTTACCTTGAGAGAAGGGGAGAAATGGACTACAGCAGAGTTTCCCAAATTTGTCTGCATATTTATAATCACCTGGAGATCATTTAGATTCCAAAGCCCAGACCACATTGCATGCCAGTTAAATCACAATCCCTGGGAGTGGCCCAGGCATCAGTATTTTTGAAGCTCCCAGATTCAAATACACAGTCATGTATGGGGATCATGGGACTATGAGTATCTAGCATTTACATCCGTGCAATGGTATCTTACATGAGCAGTTTACAAGAGCATTTTGGCCTAGATTAACTCATCTAATCCTTGTGCATTAGGATTATAAGTAAGAATAATCCCTGTGCGATAAATAAAATAATTTCCCTGGTGGCTCCTAAATTTCCAGAAAGGTTGGGAAGTCATCTGGGAGCTACATTGGCATAGCAAGCCTGCCCTCTTCCCTATATTATATGGTTGCTTGAGGTGACTGGGGTGGGGAAGCTGACCAAGAGTATGGGGGACTAAAGCCCCATTCCCCACACAGTGCCCCCACTGATTAATTACCTCTGCTTTCTAAAGACAGAGACAGAGGCTCTCATTTCCTTAAAGCGGCACAGCTGTCCACAACAGAGGCCGCACTGCGCCCTCTGCTGGAGGGTCTGAGTGGGCTCTTGGGTATGCAGTGGCAACAGCAGCGCCCTCCGCGTGTGCTTTCCACTCACAGACCTGGGATCCATGCACTGCAATGCCCTTCATGCAAATTGAATGTAGACATATCCGAATTTTTCTAATATATTTCTATATAAAACGATTATTTACTTCGTAGAAGCCTTTTTTTTTTTTTTTTTTTTGAGGCAAGGGCTCACTCTGTCACCCAGGTGAAAGTGCAGTCGCGCAATTACGGCTCATTGCAGCCTCTTTCCGTAGGCTCAAGAGATCCTCCCGCTTCATTTATTGATTTTTTGTAGAGACCCCATATCTACTATTTTCTTAGGTCCCATGTTACCCAGGCTGGTCTCGAGCTCCTGGGCTCAAGCGATCCACTTGCCTTGGCCTCCCAAAGTGTGGGGATTACAGGCGTTAGCCACTGCGTCCAGCAAAGCTTCCTTTCTCTAAGAAAAGAATCACCACAGAATTTCTGAAGATAACCAACCCATTTTCTATATTTTACATTATTCCATTTAAAAATTCAATTCTATATTCATCTTCTTCAGCAATCGTTTTTTGGGTCGAAGCTAAGCACACTGAAATACTTATCCAAGCCATTGGTTTTACATTTTTATACTTGCCCATCCAGCAGACAATAAAACAGAAAGAGAAACTTTTCAAAACCCAAAGAGATGCCCCTCTCTCAGGGTTGCTGTGTACGGGTACACAGGTTGTGCACTGTACAACTTCAGGAGACACACACACCATGTGGACGGTAATGTGAATCATAGCCCTTCATTTATGCAACAAGGTGGGACTGCTCTGGTGCTAGGTGTGGCAGAAGAAATAGAGATGTCTGCCTTCACTTGTGTTTCTAACATGAGTGCTGGTGACCCATCAGCTCTGTCGTGAAACACCCCACAGCCAAACCTAACATTTATCACTTCAAAGCCAGTGCTGTTTCTCCTGGGATAGCTTTGTGCTGGTTCTAGGTCATTTTTCAAGTCATATAAAATTCATATCTTTCTTTTGTTTTTAAAAATACTTTCTCTGAGAACATTTTTTAAAAAGATTTGTTTTTTTAAAAACTCATCCGTACTCAAGAGACCTTCATGTCTTGTACCCTAAACTTGAAAAACTCAGCTAACAGAAAGAACGTAATGTTTGTGTTTACTCCCTGACCCTTTATGAACCTTCAGTATCATACTTGCCTTTATTCTTCTGAGCAAATGCTGATTCCGCTTGTATTCACATTCATGTTTGACCTCTTCTGAAATATCTGATCAGTATTGTGTTTCAAATCACCTTCGAAGTGTATTTACTTGCGAGTGCAAGCCTCTCCTCAGCTGGGGATCACACGCAGCTCCTTGGGAGAGAAGGGGGTCTTGGTCCAATTGGATTGCTTACCTTCATACAGAATAGAGAACTCATAAAAATGGATCCGTGAGGCAGAGAGGTGCTAAACTCATCATGGCGGGTAGTCCTTACATTTCCTACTGCAACTAGCTCTTCAGCAAATGCTAAAAGCCTACTTTCAAAATCCCGAGTCTGGCCAGGTGCAGTGGCTCATACCTGTAACCCCAGCACTTTGGGAGGCTGAGACCAGCAGTTCAAAACCAACCTGACCAATATGGTGAAACTCTGTCTCTGCTAAAAATACCAAATAATAATAACAAAAATAAAAGTAAAAAAAAAATCCCGAGTCTGTCAGTATCCCCCAACACCACCACCACCACCGGGTATCACATAGATTACTTTTTCCTTCTCTGCTTCTCTTGGCTGCCTAGAACATCGGCACTCTTTGGGGTTTCAAATGTTCACTTCTAACTTGGCGTTTGTTTCTTTTTTGAGACGGAGTTTCGCTCTTGTTACCCAGGCTGGAGTGCAATGGCGTGATCTCAATTCACTGCAACATCCGCCTCCTGGGTTCAAGCGATTCTCCTGCCTCAACCTCCCAAGTAGCTGGGATTACAGGTGTGCACCACCACGCCCGGCTAATTTTGTATTTTTAGTAGACATGGGGTTTCTCCGTGTTGGTCTGGCTGATCGTAAACTCCTGACCTCAAGTGATCCACCCGCTTCAGCCTCCTAAAGTGCTGAGATTACAGGCGTGAGCCACTGTGCCTGGCCCTAACTTGACTTTCTAATGTAATTATTTTAAATCCACCTGGTCTTTTTAATCTTGTGTTAGTATGTCCAGTTTGCTTGTTTCTGTGTTTTTTATCTTCAAGCTGGCCCAAATCCCTTTAGGAAGGGAAATAAAAAACACACAAATTGGAAAATATGTAGTTGCAACTCCAAGCCTTTGAAATCTGGTCAGAACATGGGTGCTAGAGAAACCAGAGGCCGGGAGACCCCTGAATCCTGCTTTCTGCTCACGGCAACAACAGGGGTGGCTGAAGCCAGAGAGACAGTTTTGGTCTCCTATTTCTTATCACATAGGAATCACAGGACATAACGCCATAGCAATCAGCAGGGGCAGTGTGTGCAGTGGTTCAGTTGACAGGCTTGAAAGATCATACACACCTAAGTTTAAATCCCAGCTCTGCCACTTACCAGCTATCGATCAACTTGCTTATTCTCTCTGCCCTTCAGTTTATTCATCTGTAACATGGGGATAGTAATTCATACTTTTTCAGCTTTTATAAGGATTAATTGAATTAATAAATGTGAATACTTAGCACAGTGCTTGGGGAATGAACAATATGGGTGCAAAACATATTAGAGCCAAATATGATAAGTATAGTTTTATAATTTTTTTCCCAGAAGAAAGCTGGATCATAATATATGACTGGCCAGTGGGAGAGAGAGCATCAGGATTGATAGCTAATGCATACAGGGCTTAATACCTAGGTGATGGGTTGATAGGTGCAGCAAACCACCTTGGCACACGTTTACTTATATAACAAACCTGCACATTCTGCACATGTATCTCGGAACATAAAATAAAATAAAATAATATATATATACACACACATATATATGAGACTGGCTATTTTATCATCTTTCTAAATAACAGGCACAATTCAAATTGCTCTCTTTTATTAAAAGGTTTGGGGTTATGGAAAGAAAATATTGTAGAAAACACCTTATTTCTCTCTTCAAAATTTTCCCAATTTTTTCTTTTGATTTTTACATCTTTGAAATGTAATTGCCCTCAAACACTAACTTATTAATAGTTGAACATTTGATTTGCATACAGTCATCTTTCATTCAAAACTGCCAAATTGTTTTGGAAGTTTTTTTTTCCAAAAATAAAAATTACCAATACAGATTCTCAGCACACACTCAATAAACTGATCAAGAAGAAATATATTCTTAAATTTCCTTCACTTTTAGAAAGACAAGTTCTCTGGAAGTTGCTCTATTTCCAAAGGTTAAAATAGTAAGTTCTAGTTCTTTCCATTCCAGATGCTTTGCCATGAGACCGATACACTTCCCATACTTTAATTTTTCCAAAATATAGGAAAAATGCACAATAGGTTGGACGCTGTGGCACACACCTGTAATCCCAGCACTTCGGAAGGCCAAGGTGGGTGAATGGCTTTGAGCTCATGAGTTTGAGACCAGCCTGGGCAACATGGTGAAATCCCATCTCTACAAAAAAAATACTAAAATTAGCCAGGTGTGGTGATGTGTGCCTGTGATTCCAGCTACTCGGGAGTCTAAGGCTGGAGAATCACTTGAACCTGGGAGACAGAGGCTGCAGTGAGCTGAGGTCGTACCACCATACTCTAGCCTGGGTAACAGAGTGAGACCCTGTCTCAAAAAATAAAATAAGATGTGTTTTTTTTAATGCACAATAAAAATTAGAATAATACCAAAACAATGATGATACAATAAAAACCTTTCTCCAGAAGAAAATGGAAATATAAACATATTTCTAAAATAAGTATTATTTGGGAGGTTAAGCTAAACCAGCAAATCTCAAGCCACATGTGGTTACAATTTATATGAAAAAGAAAATTTCCAACCAACAGCATCTGAAACATAAATCTAGAGTTAGACAATTCCACTGTTATTTGTTTTCTTAGGGCTGCATTATTCATTTTAAAATTGTAAATTTCTTTAATTCTCTAAAATACAAGGCAAGAAGCAGATACTTTGCCATGTGGAAGAGTGCAAGTCCTTTGACTACGTGGGTCTCTATCCCTGACCTCAACGCTGCCGGCCATGCTCTGTTGAGCCTAGTTCAGGATCAAGAGCTTCAGAATAGCCTCCATCTTAAGGCAACATTTGTACAGACCTACTTGATATGCTCTTTGGTTTTTTCTCTTCAACAGTAAAAGCACACTCCCTCTCCAGGAGGATAATTAAATTTCTCCAGCCCCATGCACGCCCTGATCTGCATTGTAGGCCCAGGTTAATTGGAGACAGGCAGCTATTTGCCCTCTAATTTAAATGAGTCCTAAGGCTGAGAGGCATACAAGCAAAATCAGACACCTAGAAGAGCCAACAGAACAAATGGAAAGGTGTGCTTAGGGCATGGTCTAACAGCAAACCCAAGCACAGTCTTGAGGATAGGACAATCGACATTTGGTTTCCATGGGCAGAAAATAGAGACCACTGGGGCAGATGGCAGAGAGGAGAATGTTGCCCCGGGAAAAGGGGGCAGCCTCTACCCAGAGGCAGACAACTATGGCTACATGTGCAGGCAGGATCTATGTTCCCAGATCTTCTGGTTTTTCAAGAGATGTCAAAGATTTGGTGTTTATATGGAGTTTTCTATATTTTAAAAGTTAATAACCTGGCCAGGCACAGTGGCTCATGCCTGTAATCCCTGCACTTTGGAAGGCCAAGATGGGCGGATCACTTGAGGTCAAGAGTTTGAAACTAGCCTGGCCAACGTGGTTAAATCCTGTCTCTCCTAAAAATACAAAAAAAAAAAAAAAATTGGTCGCCTGTGGTGGTGTATGCCTGTAATCCTAGCTACTCAGGAGGCTGAGGCAGGAGAATTGCTTGAACCTGGGAGGCAGAGGTTGCAGTGAGTCGAGATTGCGCCACTGCACTCCAGCCTGGGGGACGCACTACAGGCTGGGGTGTGGCATAGAGTATGATGTTTTCTTCAGGGTTGCATTTCTCCCCAAAATAGAAATTGAGACCAATGTCATTCTTTCAAACACTCTTCTTTAAAGGAAATATCAAAGAAATAAACCTCTATGCTACATGCAATGTAGGATCCTGGATTGGATCCTGGAACAGAAAAAAAGACTACAGTGGTTAAGTAGTAAAATCTAAACAAAGTCTAGAGTTCCATTAATAGTATTGAACCAATGTTCGTTTCATACTTTCAACAAATGTGTTGTGGTTGTGTAAGAGGTTAACATTGGGAGAGACTAAGTGAAAGACATGTAGAAACTACACCATCTATGCAGCCTTTCTACAGATCTAAAAGGATTCCAAAATAAAAAGTTAAGGTTAAAATAAACTATATAGAACTATATGTGTGAAATATGGCCCATCAATTAAATCATAAAACACACATTAAGCAAGTTCTCTGTGAACATCACCATAGTAAGTATAGTAAGTTTACAGTAACTAAAGAAGAATGCACAACTAGGTCCAGGCATGGAATTGGGGACAGAAGAGCGGGGAGTAAAAATGCCAGAAAGAATGAGATACCTTAAGGCAATCGGTAAACCAATGTGAGCAAGTCAGAGGGTATGGGAGGGGAGGATTTAGGTGAAAATCTGAAAGAAAAGGAGAGCAAACTGTTACAAACCTGAATTTCATGTAGAGAGAGTAGACTATGACATTGCTCATTTATTTTCTCTTTACTTAAATGTTGTTGTAAAATCAATCACAGTAAGGTTTCTTTACTCATCTATGGTGTACTATTTTCCCAGCTGCTAATTTTAAATTAGCCTCCCCTCAGCTGAGGATCACAGTTAACAAAATACAAGGTATTTACAAGCAAAAGTTAAGCACAAATAAAGGTCTAGATGAAAATGAAAGGGAGAGAACTCTAAACCACAATGACACATATACACATGTGGCCATTTAGTCTGTACAATTTGCCTATAGCAGGGCTTCCCAACCTTGGTGCTATTGGCATTTGGGGCTGAATCATCCTTTGTTGTGGGAACTGTTCTATCCATTGTAGGATGTCTTAGCAGCACCCTGACCTCTTCCCACTAGATGCCAGTAACATTCCCAAGCTGTGAAAAACAGAAATGTCTCCAGACATTGTCACATGTCCCTTGGCAGGCAAAATTGCCCCTTGGCTGGGAACCACTGGCCAAGAAGAGAAAAGTATAATTGTCTAAATCAGAGTATATTCCACAGGTATAACCCAGTACTGCCACTCAAGTTGTTAGAACTATCTGGTGGGACCATATGAAACTACTGTTTTTGTAGGTTAAAAATGATTGAACATCAGTGATTTTATAAGTTTCAACCTGAAAAGTATGTATTTCTATATGAATCAGTAAATAGTAAAATAGCAATTGTTACTAGTGGTAAAAACAACTTATAATTTGCATTATAATATGAACTTGTTAGTTTAAGGTAATTGCCATGTCACTGAATGTCATGATGACCAATGATGATATATGATCTTCTGGTAGCTGTGTGACTCAGAAAATTATAAAAATATTAAATATATTAACATACCAGCTAGGAAAATTGGCAGGAAAATGTTTTTTATTAATTTGCTGTTGGTTCATCAGAAACTGAAAGTAAATTCAGCACTGAAAAATAGTATTGTTACTCTTAACATATATTCTCTGCTGATTAGATAAGATGTTACCTCTGACTGCTTCAAAGGCGGGCCGTGGGACATGGCACAGGTCATGGGACATGACCCTCTAACAGCTTCAAAGGTGGGTCATGGGACATGGGGGTGGTGCCAATGTAGGGAGCCTAGCGCTGGTGTTCGGAAGGGGGGAACAGAGCAGGCTGGATCAGGGGACATTGGTGGCCCCATGGTTTGCAGAGCCATAGTTCTGGAGTCCATGCCATGTAGAAAGTTCTCATATACAAAGGCTCAGCCAGCTGAGACCTCGGTACTCATCCTGGTGGCCCCTGAGCAGCAACAAATCCAAGAGCTGGCATTGGGGCCCTAATGACACTCCATTTAAGGGGGACATCATTGGATGAGTTGGATTTGGCACCTTGCATCAAATCATAGCTCAGACAGAGGCATCATTCATCTGGTCATAGCGGTGTCAAACAAAACAGAGCAGCAACAATTTCTAAAAATCAAGAAATGATTTAGAAATTATTAGAATATTCAATGAGCAATATGTTACAACTTAGATTACTTGGTAAGCAGTTTTGGATTGGTATAGCTCAGTTTAGAGAATAAGAGGGAGGATGTTTATAATTTTATATGTGTATTGATTTTTATGTTAATTTTACTCCCATTCCAGTTGTAAATATATTTATTGTCACCCGTGGTCTATCATCAGATGTCTAGAAACCCACTGGTTCCCTAGGGACAGTTCGCCCTATCCAATAGAGAAGAGTGAGCAATTATCTTCTGTGTTTCAATATGAAAAATCAAACTTATAAACAGAAAACAGAGAGTTTGGATCCTTGCACACTTCTTACTTGCTAGGTAACCTTGGATGCATCACTATCCAGGAGCCTCAGTTTCCTTATCTGTACTAGTGAAATACTATCCGACAGGGTTATTGTGGGAATGAAAGGTGAATCTATGACAAGGAGCTTGGCACACAGTAGGAACTCATGTTCCCTTCTTGGGATCCCATCAATTATTGAATAAACAAGCAACCTTTTTCTATATTAAACTGATACAATTTATATTTATTTGTATTTCACACAATATGAATGTTTATTAAATGTATCTCATTGGCTTCCTTTAAGGTATCTGGAAATGAGGGTCTAAATAGTAGAGAGAAATGTGCTTGATCTTAAATTCCTGATGGTGGCTGGCACAGTCCTCTTATCTATGACGGAGTGACCTTGAAGGAATGCCAAGCAAGTTAATCATTTACTAAGTGTGGCTTTTTCCCCAAAGACACTTGAGCTGAGGCTTTTTCAAGCCTGAATAAGGTCACATAATTCTTCTTTTAAAAGATCGAGAAAATTACGTCATGCTTTTGAGAACTGATATGTAGATAGTTGTTATGGTAAGTTGGCATTCATGGAAAAGAACTTTTTTTGGTTAAAAATCTATGGTCATCAATCAGATTCTTATATATGATAAGCCATCAGAAAGTACATGCCAAACTCTTTCACCTCCTTTAGAGGTCTGTTTTCAAAGAAAAAAAAAAATGTTTTCAAAAATTATTCGTTTTCTCTTTTTTAAAAAAAAAACACACTAGCTTTTGAAATAAACAGTTTTTAAAAAAAAATAAACACCAATAAAATATTGATTTCAACGTTTCTCTACTACCTTGGCTAAATTAATTAGGTAGAATAAGCAATTTGTATTTTTTTAGCTGACACCTCTGATCCGTGGGGAGCAAAAGATACTGAAGGTAGGAGAATAAAGAGAAACAGTGTTACCATCACAGTCCTAAAGACTTGATGATGGTGGGAACAGAAAATGGTGGTAAAGATCTAAGTCAAGAATAAGAAAACTAAGAACACATACATGCAAACACTATTCTCTGGTT
Organism: Macaca fascicularis; assembly: GCF_037993035.2. Classification (NCBI taxonomy): domain Eukaryota; kingdom Metazoa; phylum Chordata; class Mammalia; order Primates; family Cercopithecidae; genus Macaca; species Macaca fascicularis. The sequence goes on from NC_088395.1 coordinate 12,554,663, forward strand.
TACTACCAGTTTCTTGAAGGAAAAGTGCCTCAGTATTCTCAGGGAAGAGAAGAAAAAGGTTGAGATAATTCAGAATCCAGAGAACAAAAAAACCAATGGTAGAATTGAAAAAGTTAGCTCTGTGTGTGTGTGTGTGTGTGTGTGTGTGTGTGTGTGTGTACCTTATTATACAATGAACAGAAAGGCATGCTTTGTTAGAGTTATTCCTTATTACTCTAAAAAGTTTCTGAGAGTCACTGAATACTAATTCCTTTCCATATCTGGGTTATTTATGAGAGTGACTTTGTCTGCACAACGTAAAGAGAAGTGGGTGTTTAGGAAGATGCCAGATATTAATGAACTCTTGGTTGCTATCTGCATGGATCACATTGATTTCTAATATAAGGAGAATCGGTTGGAGAATATTTCTAATTTTGAAGTTCTTGCTTGCATGCCTTCTTTATTTGAAAAAATTATGAGACTCTGCCAAGCAATATGCTAGATGAGGGATTGACAAACTACTTAAGGCCAAATCACAGAAGCTTTGTTTCTATACAACTTTCAAGCGAATAATGGTTTTTACATTTTTGAATGGCTGGGGGAAAAAAACCAAAAGAATATTTCATGGCACATTAAGATTAAATGAAATTTAAATTTCATGTCTATAAACAAAGTTTTATTGGAACACACCGCACCCAATCATTTACTTGTGCTACCATTGAAGACTTGTGTAGTTGTAACAAAGACCCTATAGCTGACCCACAAAGCTGCATGTATTTGTTGTCTGGCTAGCTCTGTGCTAGACTCTGAGGATAAAGCTATGACCAGGACTGATCCAATCCCTGACCTAACGTTATTTATGTTCTAGTCACCAATGGCAAAGATATTCAACATGCAACTAAAGGCAGCAAATTGATCATTACAGATGAAGATAAATACTATGAGGGCAATCAACAGACAGAGTAATGAGATCAAGAAAACTGAGCTGGGGGTTGGGGGAGGACAGAGAATTGTTGTGTAGAGGGAAGTTAAAGAAGTGATCTTTGTAAACTGAGACTAAAAGATTAAATGAACCAAGCCTGTGATAGAGGAGCCATCTTGAGTTTTCTGAGAGAGCAAGGTGCATGTGCAAAGTTCCCATGGCCAGACAGGTTCTGTGCATCTTAGAAAAGAGAGGAGAGAAGCTGAAGGTCAGTGGGGGAAGGTGATATGAACCCGGAGGGTTAAGCAGGGCCAATTAACGAGTATTATGGGAGGCCATCTACAGGTTTTAAGGAGAAGAGTAATTCATTAGCTTTGATTAAAAAAAAAAAAAAAAAAGTCACACTGGGCGCGGTGGCTCATGCTTGTAATCCCAGCACTTTGGGAGGCTGAGGCGGGTGGATCACCTGAGGTCAGGAGTTTGAGACAAGCCTGGATAACATGGCAAAACCCCGTGTCTACTAAAAATACAAAAATTAGCTGGACATGGTGGCAGGCACCTGTAATCCCAGCTACTTGGGAGGCTGAGGCAGGAGAATGGCTTCCTTCCAGGAGGCAGAGGTTGCAGTGAGCCGAGATCGCACCACTGCACTCCAGCCTGGGTGACAGAGTGAGACTCCATCTCCAAGAAAATAAATAAATAAAATAAAATAATAAAAAATGTAAAAAATCATTCTGATTGTGGTATAGAAAGGGATTAGAGGGAGACAAAGATCTTTAGAAGAGAGCCCTCCTTGAGGGTTCAAGGAGGCTGATGCAGGGGCTGCCTGGTGGCCATGGCGATGGAGAGAAGTCCAGATTTGGCAAACGGAATCAACAGTCTTAGGATGGGAGGGTGACAGGAAAGACAGAATCGAGGGTGATTCACACATTTTGCCTCTGATTAACTGAGTGGTTGGAGGTGCCACGTACTCAGGGAAGAGCAGGCTGGACCAAGAGCATGAAGACTTCCCATTGGAGAAGACCAGTGTTTTCTCTAAAGGTTCAAATAGTCAATATTTAGGCTTTGAAGGCCGTGGAGTCTCTACCACAACCCCTCAACTCTGTCCTAGTCGCACAAGAGCAGCCACAGACAATATGTAGATGAACGAATGTGTAAATATGTAAAACTTGATTTACAAGAATGGGTTATAGACAGGATTTGGCCCATGGGCCATAACTTGCCAACCCCTGTTGTAGAGTGGTATGTTCAAGTTGGACCTCAAGTGTGAGGTCTGAGCTGAAGATACAAACATGAAAGTCATCAAGATTAAGTCATGGGCCTGGATGACACCAAGGAGAGTTTGTAGAAAGAATAAAGACAAGAAAGCCCAGGGTCACGCTTGGAGGCATCCCAACATTTCTTGGCGAGGTGGGATAATCCTTATCAAGACTGTGTTACCGGGATTGTTTAGAAGTAGAAAACATTATCACAAGGAAGGAGAAGGACTCTTTATACACTACGTTTATCTCTAATTGAAAGCCTTCTTCAACTGCTCACACTTACATGGGAGAGTGAAGTGGGGAGCAGGAGAGAGTAGTGGTAAAGAGCTGCTTGGCTCCACTATGTAGCTGTGTGGCCTTGGGCAAGTTATCTAACTTCTCTGTTTCTCAGTTTCTCTACCTGTGAAATGGGGATGAGAGTAATAAAACTGAACTCATAGGGTTGCTGCAAAGCCCTGCCATAGTAAGTGCTATATATATACACAATATTGTTATTTCTTCTCTTAATTGCTACCTTATTCCAGAAAGGATTTGAGACAACTCGCTTTTATTGACCCTTGCTTAATTTAGACACTCACACCAAAGTTAAGCTCAGCCTAATTTCAATTACTTCATGTACATCAGAATATTATCCCGCCTCCTCCCCCGCAATGCAAATCCTTTACCCCCTTTAAGAATCTTCCGTGTCCACTATTACAAAATTTCCTTCCTCTTCCATCTGCATCCTGGGTGTGGATTCCTGTGCTCCTTATCTGGCCTTGACCCCTCTTCTGCTTGAATTACATATGCAGTATCCAGCTATCTTAAGCTGACTGAAGGCACCAGATCTTTGATCTTATTTCTAGAAGTGACTGATACAACCTGCATGAAAAGGACATTCCCCTTGGCAGCATCAGATTACATGGAATTACCAAGAGAAATCAGTGTAATTACATCTTCACCTTGCCTCTGAAGAAAGCTTTAATGACCAATTTTCACAGAAAGAAGCTAGTTTAATATTCATCTTCACTGAATTCAAGAGAGTTTTGTTTTTGTTCAGGTTTTCATTCTGTTGAGTATCACTATGGACTCACTGATTTTTACATATTTGGTACATTTCAAGCAACTAAAGTTGCATTAATTTTTGATGTTCACACTGTCCTACCTTTAATCAATAGTAGCCACTTTTTAATTAATTAATTTTGCTTTTGAGAGATGGGGGTCTCACTATGTTGCCCAGGCTGACCTCAAACTCCTGGGCTCAAGTGATCCTTCTGTGTTAGCCTCCGAGTCACCATGTTTATAGATATGCTACCATGTCTGGCAATAGTAATCATTTTAAACTGGCACCTTTATCCTTCTGACGTATTCCCCATCATCTTTGCTATATCTGAGACAAGATGTTCTGGTTCACTTCGTCCGTTCCTGATCCAGACCTTGAATTGGTCAAATCGCAAGAATACTTGATTCCTTTCCATGGAAAACAGTGTTCAAAAACCAAACTTCTGATTCTGGAAAGTGGTAATGAAAGGGAAGAAAATTTAACTTTTCTCTTGTTTCTCTAGTACAAACCTTATTTTAGGGTAATCAAGTAGCCCAGAAGACGAAGGGAAGCTCTTTTGTACTGAAGAATTCCGGCTAATATTGTACACAGCAAAGATTAATAGAATTAGAAAGTTTGCATTTTACAAGGCTAAAATGCAGGCTTATAATGGAGGCTTACAAGGCTGTCAGCACCTTAAACCAGTGATCTATCTCAATATTATATCAAGACAACCTGACATGTTAGTATGTTAGATGTGATCATGGTCTTGGAATCATAAAGAAAAATGTCTTTATCTCTCCTTTTAAGAGCTTTATTGAGATTCAATTTATATATCATACAATTCACCCACTTAAAGTGTAAAATTCAATGACTTTTAGTATGTTCACAGAGTTGTGCATTCATCATAACAATTTTAAAACATTTTTATTACCACCCCAAAGAAATCCCATACCCTTTTGCTTTTAGCCCTGCCATCCCTCCATCTTCCCATCCCTCTAACTAACCCTAGGCAAACCCTGATTTACTTTCTGTATATAGACTTTCCTATTCTGAACATTTCATGTAAATGGAATCATGCACTAAGTGGTCTTTTGTGTCTGTATTCTTCACTTAGCATAATGTTTTCAAAGCTTCTGTAGTACATATCAGAATTTCATTCTTTTTAAAAGCTAAATAATATTTCATTGTACAGATGACCACATTTTGTTTATCCACTCATCAGCTGATGGACATCTGGGTTGATTTCATCTTTCGGCTATTGCAAATAGCGCTGCTGATAACATTCATGTAAACTATTCATTTGAATGCCTGTTTCCAACTCTCTTGAGTATATACCTAAGAGTGGAATTCCCAGCTCATATGGTCACTCTGACCATTTGAGGAACTGCCAGACTTTTCCAAAGCAGCTGCAACATTTGGAATTCCCATCAACAGTGTCTGAGGATTCCAATTTCTCCACATTTTCACCAACATTTGTCATAATTATCTCTTTTTTATCACAGCCAACATAGTGGGTATGAAGTGGCATCTCCTCGTGGTTTTCACTGGCATTTCTCTGATGGCTAATTATGATGACTATCTTTTTTTCTTCTTCTTCTTTTTCTGGAGGCAGAGTCTCACTCTGTCTTCTAGGCTGGAGTGCAGTGGCACAATCCTGGCTCACTGCAAACTCCGCCTCATGGGTTCAAGCAATTGTCCTGCCTCAGCCTCCCAAGTAGCTGAGATTACAGATGCCTGCCACCACACCCGGCTAATTTTTGTATTTTTAGTAGAGACAGGGTTTCTCCATGTTGATCAGGCTTGTCTCAAACTACTGACCTCGGGTGATCCACTCACCTTGGCCTCCCAAAGTGTTGGGATTTACAGGCGTGAGCCATGGCGCTGGCCTCTTTTCAAGTGTCTATTAGCCATCTGGATATCTTTTTTGGAGAAATGTCTACCGGATCTTTTGCCCACATATTTTTCATTTTTTAAGAGATTAAATTTTTAGAGCAGTTTTAGGTTCACAGTAAATTAAGTGAAAAGTACAGAGACCTCCCATATATTCTCGGCCCACACACACGCACAGCCTCTCCTACTAACTAAAATCAATGTACGTACATTGACACGTCATTATCATCTAAAGTCCATAATTTACATCAAGGTCCACTCGTGATATTGTACACTCTATGAGTTTCAACAGATATGTAATGACATGCATCCACCATAGTAGTATCATAGAGTAGTTTCACTGCCCTAAAAATTCTCTGTGCCCCACCAATTCATCCGTCCTTCCCCTCTTGCCAATGACAACCACTGATCTTTTCACCATCTCTGCAGTTTTGCTTTTACCAGAATGTCATACAGGTGGAATACTACAGTCTGTAGCTTTTTCAGATTGGTTTATTTCACTTAGTAATATGCATTTAGGTTTCCTCCATGTCTTCTTACGACATAATAGCTCATTTATTTATAGTGCTGAATAGCTTTCCATTGTCTGGATGTGTCACAGTTTGTCTATTCACCTACTGAAGGACATCTTGGTTGCTCTGAAGTTTTAACAATTATGAATAAAGCTGCTATAAACATTCATGTGCAGTCTCCTTTGATCATTTTAAAATTTGGTTGTCTTTTTATTATTGAGTTGTGGTCATTTTTTATATATCCTAGATACAAGACCCTCATCAGATACATGATTTGCAAACATTTTCTCCCATTCTTTGGGTTGTTTTTCTCTTTCTTTCTTTCTTTCTTTTTTTTTTTTTTTTTTTGGTTTTGTTTTGTTTTGTTTTGTTTGAGAAGGAGTCTTGCTCTGTCGCCCAGGCTGGAGTGCAGTGGTGCAATCTCGGCTCATTGCAACCTCCGCCTCCTGGGTTCAAGTGATTCCCCTGCTTCAGCCTCCTGAGTAGCTGGGATTACAGGTGCGTGCTACCACGCCCGGCTAATTTCTTTTGTATTTTTAATAGAGACGGGGTTTCACCATGTTGGTCAGGCTGGTCTCGAACTCCTGATCTCGTGATCTGCCCACCTCAGCTTCCCAAAGTGCTGGGATTACAGGCGTGAGCCACCATGCCTGGACTTCTTTCACTTTCTTGATGGTATCCTTTGAAGCATAAGTTTTTCATTTTGATGTCCAGTTTATATATTTTTGTTGGTGGTGCTTGTGCTTTTGATGTCATATTAAAGAAATATTTGCCTAATCCAAAGTCATGAAAATTCATACCTATGTTTTCTTTTAAGGATTCCATAGTTTTAGGCTGGGTGCGGTGGCTCACGCCTATAATCCCAGCACTTTGGGAGGCCAAGGAGGGTGGATTACTTGAGCATGAGAGTTTGAGACCAGCCTGGGCAACATTTTTGTATTTTTTATAAAGATCCCATTTCTACAAAAAATACAAAAATTAGCTTGGTATGATGGAGTGCACCTGTAGTCCCAGCTACTCGGGAGGCTGAGGCAAGAGGATCACTTGAGCCCAGGAGGTCGAGACTGCAGTGAGCCGTGATCACACCACTGCACTCCAGCCTGGGCAATCGAGTGAGATTCTGCTAAAAAAAAAAAAAAAAGAAAGAAAAAGAAAAAGAGTTTTATAGTTTTAGCTCTTTCATTTAGGTCTTTGATCAATTTTAAATTAATGTTTGCATATGGTGATATGTCTTTATCTTTTTACAGATATATGCAGGCTAAATAATTTAGATGTGAATATATAACATCTGTAATTTACTTTAAAATACTTTAGATAAAAATAGATAAAGCAAACATGGGAAATTTTTGACAGCTACAAAATCTAGGTGGTGGGTACATGGGTGTTCATTATATTTTCATCTCTGTTTTTGAATTTTTCTTTAAACAATAGAAGTAAAAGGTAAAGTTTTAGAAATAAAAATTAGAAAAAATACTTGATTATGAGTGAAAATGTTATTAATACTGAATTAAAGTTGAATCTATTTTGACTTATTTTTAAAATAAATTGTTTGTAAATGTTAGTGTTTCATAATAAGTTATAAATTATTTGCCACACCCCTAATAAAAACATACAAGAAAAAGGTTATGTCAGAGTGTCTTGGCATTGCTCTTAGGAACTAGTGTTCTAGAACTTCTTGTTCTAATACAGCAACTATCAGCCACATGTGACTGATGAGCACTTCAGATATGGCAAGTCCAAATTAAGATGTGCTCTAAGTGTAAAATCTATATTGGATTTTGAAGACTTGATACAAAAAATGCAAAATAGCTCATTAATATGTTTTATGTTGATTACATGTTGGAATGATAATATTTTGGATATTGGGTTAAAGGTATTATTAAAATTACCTTCACTTGTTTTTTATATTCTTTTAAAATACAGCTACTAAAATATAAATTACATATGTGGCTTGCATTATATTTCTTTAAAAAAAGTTTAAAATTTTTTCATAGCATCATATAGGAAACAATCATTACATTTCTTTTGGACAGTACCATTCTAGAGAGAAAAGGACTGGGCTAGAAGATCCACATTCTAATTTCTTTGCTGCTTTCAACTAGCCATGTGTCTTTGGGCCATTTCTTCCATTTCTTAGCCCTAAAATAGTCAGGGATAAATTCACTCAGCAAATACTTAGACTTCTTACTACATACAAAGAACTTGGCCAGATGATGTAGGAAATAGAAGACGTGAAACTGTTCATAAATTCAAATCATTGTTTTACCATTAATCTCTATCCATGAGTCAATGAAGATAGAAATCAACAATGGAAAATATCTCATCATTTTTATTTTTTAAACTAACATTTCATCTTAAGATAATGTATATTTTATAAACAGTCTGAGACCTGGATCACATATGCACAGAGTATATGTTCTTTTTCTCTTCTAAGTCTTGGGTCTTTGAACAAGTGTTCCTCTTTTCCAGAGGCTCCCCAACTTCAAATGTTGTTCAAGAAGTGCACTGTGGTAGACAGTTGGTGGACAGTACTCTTGTCCTTTTGTTGTCCCATACCATGTTGACGGCTGGTCTTGGCCATGTAACTTGCTTTGGTCAATGAGACATTAGCAAGCAAGATAAAAGCAGAGGCTTGATAAGCACTTGCTCATTGAGACTTACCTTCTTAGAACACTCCTTGGAACCTTGCAGCCATGCTGTAAGGAAGCCCAAGCAACCACGAGGAAAGGCCCACATGGAGGAGAGAAATGCCAGGGGTTCATTCAGACTAGTGATTCTCAACCTGTGGTGATTTTGCCCCTTGTAGGACATTTGACAATGTCTGGGGACACTTTTGGTTGTCACAGTGGTGGATAGGTGCTACTGGCATCTAGTGGGTAGAGGCGAGGGAGGTTGCTAAACATCCTGCAATGCACAGGACAGTCCCACAACAAAGAATTACCCAGCCTAAATATCAGTTGTGCTGAGGTTCAGAAACCTGTTCTAGACCAACGTTTCCCACAACCTGGCTCCTATTGACCAAGTATAAAGGCACTTGGGAGAGAAAGTGTTCACACTTAAATAAAATCATCTGTAGCTACTCATTTACAAGTGACAGCTTTCTGAACAGTCTGTGACTCATGATGATTTTTCAATGATTCCCATTAGTATTCTCATCAACCCCAATGGCACATTTCACCTTGTTTACATTCAGCATTTAAGCAGAGTAACTCATCAAACTATTGAACCAACAATCATTGTATTAGATGCCCCAACTGAGATATTGTTTCTCCTTGGTGCTATCAAGGCCATGGTTTGTCACAATTCAATCCAAGCTTCCAAATCTGCAGCCATTTACCCACCCAAAGGCCAGGGGCTTTAACTTTTACTGTTTTATAGTCCATCAGCTTTGGTTCTGTGTTACCAAAGAACCACAGCCCCATCATGCTAAGAGGATGCCACTTTCCCTTTGAGAAGAGCATGTATATATTTAGAGGAATCCATTATTAGTCAATTTTATCTATGAGAGAAATTTTAAGTATATAAAAATTATAGTAATTTGCTGATAGTAAATTTTATTAGAAGAGTTTAAATATAACTACATTAGCAGACTCACTCAATAAAAATTTTAAACATAGTGGTCAAGTATAAATCTCATTGCTATGGTAATTAACTGTGAAATGCATAGATAATAAACCATTGCAGATAGGGGTTTTTGTTTGTTTTCTCATATAATAGGGCACATACACATCTCTAGACGGAATGAAAAAGGGCCAGAAATGTTGCTAAAATTGTTAGTTTAGATAACTTTTTGATAGGTTGGCAGATACAAAAGTTTACAAGAAACACTCGATATGCAAAGTAATTTCCTTGCAAAGTACAAGGACCCAGATGAAAAATCCCAATGATACGAATCACCCCAGCAATCTCCCAAATCCCATTATGAAGTCTGATTAGTGTAGGCTACAACCCAATTGCAAGTGGGCTTTGCTGTTGATGGAGAGCCAGTTCTTGGCAAACATTAGTAAAACCAAGCCATTTATCTACCTGGTTGAATCAGCCTTTGTTGAGGAGTGTGAAACTGTGACCAGCATCACCAACCAGCCCTCTATAGACAGGGACTGGTTTCCTTTCTCTTACACTTGGTTTGCGCCCTGAAGTTGGCTCTGGTACTGCATTTGGCATCTTGAGAAAACCTTTTTGCTGGTTTCTAGCAGGAAAGAGGGGAAGGAGGCCCTGACTTCAGGGATGTGGAGGGACTGAGCTGGACTGTCTAGGGAGATCTGTGTTCCTGGGATCGGGCCCTTGAGCATCCAACAGGCGGAAGGTTGTGAAGTGGCCCAAGGACCATCACATCTACCGAAAAATGGTGAATCTGGGGGACTTGGTCTGATCCAGTGAGCCATCAAGAGCAACACTTCCCCTCAGCCTGTGATGAGGACTCACATAGTGGCTGGATTTTTTTAAGGACACATGGCGCCGGGGCAACTGTAGTTCAGGGGTCATCAAGTTTGAACTATGAAGGACCACATGGCCAATATTTACGTTTTGCAGACCAAGCAACAAAAGGGAAGATATTACGTAGGAACTTACATAACAAGAGAAAAAAAATTGTCACAATGTTTTTATTGATATAATCCAACATACAATAATATTTGAGTACAATTATTTGCAACCCACATCTATTAATAAGAGAAAAGGAATTCTTTTGTCGGGGGGATATTTCTCTTCATTGGAGTTCAAAGGCGGTGTCTGCTATCATCACATAAAGTGCAAATGTTCATGTATGAAAACGATGCTTAGCTCTCTGGTACAAACACAGGGAGCTCTCGCGATCTGGCCCATAGACTGTAGTTTGCAGACCCTTGCCATAGTTGAACACCAGTCGCCCACACTGGATTTGCGATGTTCCGGGGTGGGAAGTCGCTCCGGGCTGCGAAGCACCTCGAGGGATCCCCCCAGCCCCCCGCCCCGTCCCGAACTCTCCCTCTGAGCCCAGCTAACCGCGGTTCATTGGCTCTACCCGCGAGGCAGGTCTGGAAGGTCAAGAATGAGGCTCGGAGCTCTCTCGCGGAGCAAGGACACCTTCGGGCTTCAGGACCACCCAGGGCGTCCAAAACTGCTGCCAGGGCTGTGCCCCCGCCCCTGGCACTTTCCAGCTCCCCCTCCACTGCCGCTCTTCCTCCCTCTCGGCCCCCTCCAGCTCCTCCTCTGGCTCCTCCCCCTCCGCTCCTCCCCTTCCCTACATCTAGCCGCCGCGCTTTCCCGCTCCCGCAGCAGCAGCCCCCCGCGTCGCTGTCGCTGTCGCCTCCGCCACCTCCTCCGCCGCCGCGCGCCCCTCGGAGTCCCGCGCCCCACCATGCCCAACATCGTGCTGTTCAGCGGCAGCTCGCATCAGGACCTGTCCCAGCGCGTGGCCGACCGTCTGGGCCTGGAGCTGGGCAAGGTGGTCACCAAGAAGTTCAGCAACCAGGAGACCAGGTAGGGGCCACGCCGGCGGCCGGGCTAGGGAGAGCGCTGGGCACGCGGCTGCTGGGCCGGGTTGGGGGCCGGCGCCTGCCCGGGCCACCTCCGCGGCCGCCGCGCTCCCCCTTCCGGGGCGGGACGGTGGCAATGCGGCCTCCGCGCCCCCGCGCCATCGCCTGCGAAGAAGCCGAGGCCGGGCGCCGCGCGTCCCGGTGCGCGCCCCGGCTGTACCCCCGGCGGCAGGGCCTTCGGTCCTGGGACCGCGGCGACTCCGCGGTCCCAAGCCGCTCCCGGCCTCCCAGCGGCGCTGCCGGGCCTGGCGTCCCCATCCCGGAAGGGAGACGTCTGGGCGGTCACAGACCGTCGGGGAGAGAGTGGGCGAAGCGGGCGGGAACCTCATCGGGTCAGCGCGCGGTGGAGGGACGTCCAGGGTTGGCTGGTCCCAGTTTCCGCGTCCCTGCAAAGCTGAACCTCAGACCAGTGCGTGCGACTAAAGGTTTCTCCCGTCCCCAACTCCGGTTGCACAGTGGGTTTACCTGGGGAGGGTCTGAACGCTGCTTCCCCCACCTGCCCCGAAGGGTTTGATCCAACGGGCGGAGGATCAGCGATTTTACAGCTTCCCAGTTGATTCTCCTGAGCAGCCAGGGCGCAGACCACTGCGTTATCCAGAGCGTGGAGTTGTGCCAAGGTTTGAAAGACTGTGAGAACCCCAGAGCGCACGTGCTGGGCTCCCCTCTGCTCCCACTACTCTTGCTGCTTCAAAGATGATGGACTTTCAGCTTCCTTCTTGTTCTGGGACTCTGCTGTGTACAGCAACAATGCCGTGATTCGACTGTAACTTACACCCATTTCTCAAGCCCAGGAGAAGTGGTCGCCTCTGCCTGTGGGTCAGGTGGTGGCCATCCTCGGAAGCTGACCTGGGGGGCTCCTTTGTCCACCTGCCTGAGTCCACACAGCTCCTTGACTCATTTCAAATTGGTCTCATTTTTCCCCTTCTTCCTCCAATATCTAGTACCGTTAACTGTCCACAGTTACTGATAATTTTTCTATCTTTGGCAAAGATCCAATTTAACCAGCATTTTCTAGAAATGGTGCCAGAACAGTTGGACACCCATATGCCCAAAAAATATGAAATTCCATCCATACTTTTCACCATTTGTAAAAATTAACTTTGAAGTGGATCATAGACCTAAGTGTAAAATCTAGAACTATAAAATTTCTAGGAGAAAATCTTGATGACTTGGGGTCAGGCAAAAATTTCTTAATGAGGAGTTATGTTAATACTGATGGGAAAGGTACTATTTTTTGGCAAGTCGGCTTTTTAGGATATGTGAATCTTATGTGACTTCCTCCAGGTGGCAAATTCCAGTTGTGGCTCCGATGATAATATAAGTGAAGAAACATTGTGAATGAGTGGCAGGTGGACTTTGGCTAAAGAATTCCGCTCTGCGGTGTTTAATGCAGAAGTCTGAGAGGATGGTCTAGGGCTCTGGAGAAGGATAGAGCTAGGTTTGAGTGTTGCAATATTTTGCCAGTCCTGTTCAACTTTCAGTCGCTTTAGGAACATGAGAAGAATAGTTTTTGTTCAGAAGGTGTTGTCATATGAGTAAAGGAGAAATTTCGTGGTGAAGTAAATTTTGAAAGCAAGTATGTTGCCCTTCCATGTACTCAGTGCTGCATGATCTTTTGCTAAGGAGCATGGTTAATCGATCAGTTCACTGCTAAGTCAGTGTTGAGTTTCTCCTAAAAATACCGCATGTGCCGTTGGGCAAAACTCACTCAGACATTGAGGTATGATTGTTTATACATTTGGTTCAAATATAAAGCAGACTCACTTTTATTTCGTTTTTGGTGTTTTATAACCATCACTTGATAATTAGAAATTGTGGGGCCTCAAAAACCACTCAGCATGAAGTTTGGGAATTGCCTATATAGCTACATTTTATGTTTTTAATATATAGAATATAAAAGGTTCACTGCCTGATTTTTCTCTTTTCCATGAACTGTACAAGTACAGAGCTTAATTTTTATAAACAGCCCTCTCTGGACTGGGTACTGTGCTAGGAATCCAGCTTTTAACTGTGTGATTGTAGAGAGGAGAAACTGAAGGGCAAAAGGAAGACAAAATTCATTCAGTTCATGTAAGGGCCCCTTCTTGAATCTGTCACTGAACTAGAATCAGAAATCTGGTTTGCTGTCTCCTGGCCATCAATCCTCCCATTTTACATTTTTTATACGCTACTTAACTGAACATAGAGCCTTCTAATTTTACCTTCTCATCCCTAAATCATTTCAGATATGCAGGGAGAGGTCCGCTCCAGCTTCACTATAGACCATGGAAATTCCATGGTGACATCTTAGGACAGCAGGTGTCTAGATGTCTCTGTTGTAACATTTTACCCTGGTCAGTTAACCTGCTGGCAGAATCTTAAGCTATACTGTGAGACAAGGTTATACAAAGTTATACGAGGTTATCGGTTACCATGTAATAAATAAAGAGCTTAATGGCTTAAAACAGTAATTGTTGATTTGGCTTACAAATCTGCAATTTGGGAAGGGCTCAGTGAAGAAAACTTGTTTGTGTCCCATATGGTCACAGCTGAGGTGGCTAACTGGGGCTGGAGGGTTCTTGAAGATGGCTCACATGACTGGTAAAAACTGGTAGCAAAAGTTGTTACTAGCTTTTGCCCAGGAGCTTGGTTAGGAACCTCAGCTCCTCTTCCTGTAGACCTCTCCATGGGGCTGCTTGAGCTTCCTTATAGCATGGAAGCTGGGTTCTAAGAGCACATGTTCCAAAAGACAGGACATTGAAGCCACCAGTCCATTAAGGACTGGGCTTGAAAGTTGGTGTATCATAATTTCTGTCATAAGCTGTTGGGCAAGTACAGAGCCCTCCCAGATTCAAGGGCAGGAGACTAGACCCTGCTCCTTGATGGGAAAAGTGTTAAGAGTCTGTGGCTATCTTTTAGTTACCATGCCAGTTTATTGTTGAGTCAGTGATGCTTTTCAGCCTTTTTATTTGGGGGTCAATAAAGATCCTCTGGCGGAACGGCAAATGGATGCTGCCTTCTGGCCACAATTTTTTAAAGACCTAGAATAAAGGTAGTCATGATCATCTTTTTGAGTAGAAGCAGGACTAGCTTTAGGGGAAAAGTTGCCATGGTGATGATATTCTCTGTCCTCCCCTGGACTGCTAGTCATATGAGAATTGAGGTTCCTGAGGAAAAACAGGCCAAAGAATCTAATCTTGTGGGATAAACGTCATAAGACCAGGAGTTGGCAAAGTTTTTCTGTAAAGGGCCAAATCGTAAATATTTTAGGCAGTGCTAGCACGCGTAGTCTCTGTTGCTGCTGTGTCTTACAGTTCTGTAAATCCCCTTGCCTCAGTAATGTCTGTCACAGGTTAGCAGGGCTGCATTCTCTTCTGAAGCTCTAGGGGAGAATCTGTTCCCGTGCCTTTTCCAGTTTGTAGAGGCAGCCCACATTCCTTCACTATTGGCCTCTTCCACCTTCAATTTCAGCAACAAAATGTTGCTCTGACCCTGCTTCTGCTGTTTCCCTCTTGCATTTTTAAGGGCCCTGTGATTACAATGGGCCAATTTAAATAATCCAGTATAATTTCCCCATGTTAAGGTCAGCTGGTGAGCAACCTGAATGCCATCTGCAAACTTATTTCCCCTTTGCCATATAAACTCACATATTCAAAGGATTAGGATGTAGACATCTTTAGGGGGCCATTATTCTGCCCACCACGCCATTCTTAACTCACAGGCCATAGAAAAACGGCCTGTGTGCTGTGTTTTGTCGACCTCTCAGCTATATAATACTGTACTTGATTTCTGCTGTAGTTCATTTTGTGCTGCTATAACAGAATACCGGAGACTGGCTAATTTATAAACAAAAGAAATTTATTTCTCATAGGTCTGGAGGCTGGGAAGTCCAATATTGAGGGGCTGGCATCTGGCAAGGGCATTCTTGCTGCATCATCCCATGGCAGAAGGGTGGAAGGGCAAGAGAGCACATTTGAGAGACAGCAAGAGGGCCAAACTTGCTAATATAATAAACCCATTCTCAAGATAGTGAGCACACTATAGCAATGATGACGTTAATCCATTTGTGAGGACAGAGCCCTCATGACCTGATCACCTCTTAAAGGTCTCACCTGTCAATATTCCTATACTGGGGATTAAGCTTTCAATACATGAACTTTAGGGAACATATTTAAACCACAGCAATTTCCAAATTAAGTTCATCTCATAGTTTATGTAATGTTCACAAAGCAGTTAGATTTAGCTCCTTAGATCTTGAAATAGGAGGAAGCACATAGAACTCTTTCTGTCCCTCTCATCCTGTGAGGTTGGCATATTTTCATCCATAGTAGAAGGCATGCAAGAAGATGTGTGAATGTTATCAAAACAATTTTCACAACATGTCAACTTGAAAAACTTTATTTTTATTTTCCTTTAAAATTTTTTTTAGAGACGGGGTCTTGCTTACATTGCCCAGGCTGGACTAGAACTCCTGGGCTCAAACAATCCCCTGGCCTCAGTCTCTCAAGTAGCTGAGACTATGGGCATGAGCCACCATGCCCAGCCTGTTTTTAAATTTTCATTAGGTATAATTGGCTCTTTTTTTTTTTTTTTTTCCAGACGGAGTTTCACTTTTGTTGCCCAGGCTGGAGTGCAATGGTGCCATCCCGGCTCACTGCAACCTCCGCCTCCTGAGTTCAAGTGATTCTCCTGCCTCAGCCTCCTGAGTAGGTGGGATTACAGGCATGCACCACCACACTGGCTAATTTTGTATTTTTTAGTAGAGATGGGGTTTCTCCATGTTAGTCAGGCTGGTCTAGAACTCCAGACCTCAGGTAATCCGCCCACCTCAGCCTCTCAAAGTGCTGGGATTACAGGTGTGAACCACTGCACCCGACCTTATTTGACTCTTTTAAGAAAACAATTGTATTGAGTATCTGATAGCAGGAGAAGGGAAAAGGATAATTATTCATGTTCCTCATTTGTAATTTTAAAATATTTCATTTTGGGATGAATACATTTACAGACAATTCTGCTGTAACGTGACATATGTATTCCTAAAAATTACCACGCTATGCAAAATCAGGCAATCCAAAACCACAGGGCTTATGAGAAAAATGGGGTTAGGGACATAACGTTTAAAAACTTCCTCAGTGACCCATTAAAAAATCATAGGAATGTTATACAGGTTGAGTATCCCTTATCAGAAATGCCTGGGACAACAAGTATTTCAGATTTTTAAATTTTTATTTTTTATTTTTTGCATTTTGGAATATTTCTATTGTACTCACTGGTTGGGCATTCCAAATCTCCAAAAATCCAAAATACAAAATGCTCCAATGACCATTTCCTTTGAGCATGATGTCGACACTCAAAGTTTCAGATTTCAGAATTTCAGATTAGGGATCCTATCAAAATGATAAAACACTGACATGTATTACATGTTCAAAAAATATTGGTTGGGTGCATTGGCTCACGTCTGTAATCCCAGCACTTTGGGAGGCTGAGGTGGGCGGATTACTTGAGGTCAGGAGTTCGAAACCAGTCTGGCCAACATGGCAAAACCTGTCTCTACTAAAAATACAAAAATTAGCCAGGTGTGGTGGTGTGTACCTGTAATCCCAGCTACTCGGGAGGCTGAGGCAGGAGAATCACTTAAATCCGGGAGGCAGAGGTTACAGTGAGCTGAGATGTCACCACTGCACTCCAGCCTGGGCAACAAAGTGAGAAAAAAAAATTACATAAATACTACGACAGAGATGGGATTTTCCATTGAAAAATGCCTGAGGTTTAGGGTTCTCTGAAATGACGTGAAAAGTTGTGACACCAAATGTGAATGAGTGTGGCTCGTTGTCCTTGAGGTGTGTACATGGGTATGTTTGTGTATTTCTAAGTGGCTTCATTCAGCTGGGTGCAGTGCAGTTTTCTGCAGTCTCGGGATAAGAGGTTGTGCATAAGAAGACACGAAATTCATGCTATGCTCAAGTTGTTCCAAATAATATCAATCATTGAAAGAAATTTCCCCTTTCAAAACATAGCAGAGCTGACCATCGTCTTGGTTTGGATGCAGAGCTCTGCGAAGGACGTGCCTGAGCACACAGCACTATTTTCTGTTTCTTCCCATCAAAGGAATATACCAGGGATGAGCTGGCTCTCCCTCTCATGTTGGACATCCAGAATTCTGTACCTGGAAATACAGAAACTTCCAGACATGCAATTTTCAAAAACTTAGCTGCTATTTACTCTTTCTCCAGAAGCTATGTGAGGATGCCAACCAGCAAAACAAGGAAGTATACCAAGAAAGAGGATACAGAAAATGGCAAATGGAGTGCAGGAGAGGGGGCAGGGGATCCCCGGATGGCAGCTGTGCACAGGCAGAGAGATAACCCAGGCCTGCCACCCCTGGGAGGGATGCCTGCAAGATGATGAAATGCAGATGGGACTTGAGGCCTCTGACCTTGGGAGATTTTGATTGTTAGTGAAGGGTTTAGGGTGGAATCTGGATTCAGGATTCAGAAAACTTAGCAGATAAAAAGGTAAGAGAATGACCTCCAGGGAAAATAGAAAGAAAAGATGTGCATGAAAAGAAAATATAAACATTCGTTTAAGTTTATTGCATGGCAGAGCTCTGAGCAGCATTTGTGCAGTTAAAAACGTAGAGTCAATCTTTAATGTGTATATTGATCTATATTGGGACGATGGCGAGATGGGAAGTTTGCATTGCAAGTGATGGAACTGAATGGAAATAGAGTTCAATCCTCATCTTCCATAGTGAGAAGTCAATACACTTTGCCTAAAATGAAAAATCAAGACACAGCAATACACACATATTAGCTAGACTTGAAGGAAAATATCTAAAAACCCTATCAAGAGTTGAAATTGGTGGCCTCTGGGCACTTTCTCTGTTATAAGTCTTACAGAATGGTTTGAATTTTTTAAGCAATGTGACTGTATAACTTTAATAAAAAACTAAATCTAAATATAGTATTTTGCAGAAAAGAGTTAACATAGCAGGCCTGAGACTTAGGCCTGTTTGCAAGGTTGGCCCTTGGCTGGCCTCTGGGAGCTTAGATTTTGCAAGGGTACCCACCGTTTCCCAGTAAGAATGGCTCACTGCATAAACTCTTAAACAATTGATAAACAATGTGGTTCATGCTGAATGCCTGTGAATCTGACATTTTGGTATGTGCTAGGCAGAGGGTGCTTATATGACCAGCCCACAATACAAACCCTGGGACTTGAGTCTCTAAGCAGCTTCCCTGGTGGAGAGCCCTTCACACGTGTTGTCACAGCTCACTACTGGGGCATTAAGCTCTACCTCTGACTCCCCTTGGGGAGGAGTCTTGGAAGCTTGCACCCTCTTTCCCCCATCTTCACCCCATGCACCTTTTCCCTTTGCTGAGTTTGCTCTGTGTCCTTTCCCTGCAATAAATCACAGCCATGAGTGCAACTATTAGGCTGAGTCCTATGAGTCATCCTGGTGATCACCAAACCTGGGGGTGGTCTCAGGGATGCCCAAGATGCAAATATGCTTCAATATTAACCGATGGCAGTTTTCTTTTCCTAGCGTGGAGATTGGTGAAAGTGTGAGAGGGGAAGATGTCTACATCATCCAGAGTGGCTGCGGGGAAATTAACGACAACCTGATGGAGCTCCTTATCATGATCAATGCCTGCAAGATCGCGTCATCATCCAGGGTGACTGCTGTGATCCCGTGTTTCCCATATGCCCGACAAGATAAAAAGGACAAGGTAGGAGAGGTGTGTCCTGCCCTAGAAACCTGCTCTGGGCCACTGTCAATGTTGTTTTTCCTCATTTATCCATTTGATTAGAATTATCTGGAAAATGTTGGCTTTTTCCTTTGATGATCAAGTAAATATGCTTCCTCATTTCGTTTGTTGAAGGTTTGGCTTTGAACCTACCCTGACGTTAATATTCAAATAAACAGATAATGCATATTTTTGCAGGTATTAAAATACCATTATTGTCCTTGTTATAATGAAATTGTTGTATGTCTTTGTGGTGGTGGATAGAACTAAATGCACACACACACATGCATAAGAGTACAAGTCAAACTGGAGCATATCTGAATCAGATCACTGGATTGTATCAATTTCAGGGTCCTGGCTGTGATACTGTGTTATAGTTTTACAAGAGGTTACCACAGGGAACTGGGTAAAAGGTTCACAGGATCTCTGCGTTGTTTTATACAACTGCATGTCAATCTACAATTCCCCCAAAATAAAAAGTTTAATTAAAAAAAAAAACCCATGATCTCTTTTTAACCTTTTAAAAAGAGTAGAAATAGTATCATTGAATTATGTTTTCCACAACATTAGCGTCAGAGGAGGCTCTGTGAGTCTTTAGAAAAAAATTGAAGAAAATTTGATTGGCCTTTGCCTTTGAGAGCAACAGAGAAATCGGAGGTTGAGAAGAACTTTGAAGGAGATTGTATTAGTTTTCTAGGGCTGTCATAAGAAATTACGCAAACTGCATGGCTTAAAAGAGCAGACATTTTTCCCTCACAGTTTCAGAGGCCCAGAAGTGTGAAATCAAGGAATGGACAGGGGCACGCTCCCTCTGAAGTCTGTAAGGGAGGATGCTTCCTCACTTCTTCTAACTTCTGGTGTCTCCTTGCATTCCTTGGCTGTGGCTACATCACTCTGGTCTCTGCCTCTCTCTTCACCTGGCCTCTTCCCTGTGTCTCTTCTCTGTTTCTTATAAGGACACTGTCATTGGATTTCAGGCCTAACCTAATCCAGAATGAACTCAACTTCATCTTTACATTGGTTATATTTGCAGAGACCCTATTTCCAAAATGAGGGCACATGCTGAAGTTGCGGGTGGACATGAGTTTTAGGGGGATATTGTTTGACCTACTACAGTGGTCAATTCCCAGCTGTTGTACGTTCCATAATTTATGGATAGATAGATGTTCAGCTGGGCTCAGAGAATCCTGCCAGTTTGCAAGACACACGGCTGTTCTCTGATTTGGTAACTCAGTGCAAGAGAAGTTTTCCCCAATATGCTGCTTTTTATCTCCATAATTCACTTCTGAAACAACACAGATTTCTGAAGTAGCACACAAGATCCCCTCATATTTGAAAAAAATCCCTTTATAAATTTGAATTCATATACCAAAGTCCCCCTGAATTTTAATCCCAGCCCTCCTCAAGTCATGGTTTCCATTCCCTGTCTTGAAGATGGCCAATGAGTTAATTTCTCACCTAAAATCTAATTAGAAGGGTCCACATCTTTTATCTGTAAATGGCTATATGGTCTCTGTTGCAACTGCTCAACTCTGGTTGTACTTCAAAAAGAGCAATAGACAATATGTAAATGAATGGGTATGGTTGTGTTCCAATAAAACTTTATTTATGGACACTGAAATGTGAATTTCATATTATTTTCACGTGCCTTGAAATATTATTTTGAATTTTTTTCAACCATGTAAACATGTGAAAGCCATTATTAACTCACAAGCAGTACCAAAACAAGTGACTGGTGGCTGGTGGCTAGCTGGATTTGGCCTATAGGCCACAGTTTGCCAACCACTGTATTAGACCACTGATAGATTTTGTGTGTGTGTGTGTGCGTGTGTGTGTGTGTGTGTGTGTGTGTTTATGATCTAAACTTGACCTTGGGCAGCCAAAACCTTAGGTCACATGCACTGCTATGAAGCTGTATCCTCCCACTAGCTATTCATATAGCTCCTTTTATTTTAAACTTGATTCTAGAGTTTTGTGTGTATTTTTAGCTGTTAAGTTTCAATTTTCTAATTTTGTCCCATTGGTATAATCTGTTGTCCTAGCTATTCTTCCCATCTGTATGTTTCCACAGGATTGTTTAGCATCTTTCTCCTTGTCCATGTCATAGAAGAGCTAGTTTTCTGCCATTATTTCTTCTGCCATTATTTCTTCCTTCCTTGTGGTTTAGTAAATTCTCACATTGTAGCTGGTTTTTTGTTGTTTGTTTGTTTGTTTGTTTTTGAGACGGAATCTCACTCTGTTGCCCAGGCTGAAGTGCAGTAGCACAATCTCAGCTCACTGCAACCTCCGCCTCCCAGGCTCAAGCGATCCTCCTGCCTCAGCCTCCTGAGTAGCTGGGACTACAGGTGTGCACCACCACGCCTGACTAATTTTTGTATTTTTGGTAGAGACAGGGTTTCACCATGCTGGCCAGGCTAATCTTGAACTCCTGACCTCAAGTGATCTGCCCGCCTTGGCCTCCCAAAGTGCTGGGATTACAGGCGTGAGCCACCACCCAGCCTGTAGCTGTATTTTTAATCAAGCTCTTTCACTCTCAATAGATTTCATATTTTGTATTTGGCCCTAAGATATTGAATATATTGTAACTTCTTTAGAAAATTACTCCTTTTATCATTATACATGCCCTCCTCCACTGTTAGGTGATTTGTAACCCCATGTTCCTCTTTAAGTGATAAAATATTGGAAGCTCTACAATTTTGTTAGCACATATCTGATTTGTGGTGACCTCTTTTTACAAAGTTGTATTTTCAAAATGTTTTCTTATTTGAGTTGGAAAAACTAGCACTGTTTTTTCACCACTCCTTCTATTGTAGGAGGTGTGATGCAGTCCAGCCTCCATCCCCTAGTTGCGCGTAGTGCTCCCAGCCACCGCTAACAAGAAGAGTCCTATGGATTTCTGGAACTGCAGTGGCTATAACTGTTGTTTTTTTGTTTTGTTTGAGATGGAGTTTCGCTCTTGTTGCCCAGGCTGGAGTGCAGTGGCGCCGTCTTGGCTCACTGCAACTTCTGCCTCCCAGGTTTAAGGATTCTCCTGCCTCAGCCTCTCAAGTAGCTGGGAAGCATGCACCATGACGCCTGGCTAATTTTTTGTATTTTTAGTAGAGACGGGTTTCACCATGTGGGCCAGGCTGGTCTCGAACTCCTGGCCTCAAGTGATCTGCCCACCTCAGCCTCCCAAAGTGCTGGGATTACAGGCATGAGGCCCCGCACCTAGCCGGCTTTAACCGTTTTGTGGAACTGTGTTGTCTAACTAGCTAGTAGCAGTTTTCCCGATGTTAGACAGTTAAATGTGTTTTCCATTTTGCCCCGTTGTGAAAACATGTTTCTTTTCTTTCTTCTACCCTTTCTTTAATCACTTTGCTGTAAGTGTGTTTCTTGGTAATAACATTGTAGCTGCTTTTAATTTTTTATCCCAGTCAGACAATTCCATGACTTTCTGAGCTTAACTGCTGATGGAAGAGAGGGGCTTTCATCATCAACCACACCTAAGCAGGGCCACTGGTAACATTTGAGAGACAGTGTGTGTAGTGGCTTAGGAAGCCGTGTGGTTTCTCGTTAGAGAACACAGCTAGGAAAGAAGTAATCACAGTGGGGTGTATTAGTTTCCTAGCACTGTTATAACAAATTACCACGAACTGGGTGACTTAAAACAACAGAAACATGTTCTCTTAAGTGCTAGAGGCCAGAAGTCCAACATCAAGGTGTTGGCAGAGGAATATTCCTTTTGGAGGCTTCAGGGGAGGCTCCTCCTTCCTTGCCTGTTTCAGCTCCTGGTGACTGCCAGCCTTGAGGCCACATCACTCTAATCTCTGCTGGAATCTGCGCATGGCCTCGTCTTTTGTCTCCATCAGATCTCTCGCTCACTCTCTCATTTTTCAATTTTCTTTTTAGAGACAGAGTCTCACTTCGTCACCCAGGCTGAAGTGCGGTGGCACAATCTTAGCTCACTGCAGCCTCAAACTTCTGGGCTCAAGTGATCCTCCCACCGCAGCCTCCCAAGTAGCTGGGACTACAGGTGCACACCACCACACCTGGCTAATATTTTTTGCTTTTTGTAAAGGCGTGTCTCACTATGTTGCCCAGGCTGGTCTCGAATTCCTGGGCTCAAGAGATCCTCCTGCCTTGACCTTCCAAAGTGTTAGGATTAAAAGCATGACCACCACACCTGGCATCTCTCTTTAAAGGATACATGAGGTAGCATCTAGGGCTCACCTGAATAATCCAGGATAATCTCGCCATCTCAGGATCCTCAATGTCAT
Organism: Macaca fascicularis; assembly: GCF_037993035.2. Classification (NCBI taxonomy): domain Eukaryota; kingdom Metazoa; phylum Chordata; class Mammalia; order Primates; family Cercopithecidae; genus Macaca; species Macaca fascicularis. The sequence continues at coordinate 12,577,754 of NC_088395.1, forward strand.
CACATCTGCAAAAACCCTCTTTCCAAATAAAGGTAACATTTACAGGTTCCAGGGATTGGGCTCTGATATTTTGGGGGCCACCATTCGGCTCACTCCAGGAGGTCTTAAAGGAAGTCACTGATGTGTTAAGAGACAAATAGTTTAAGGACACTTTGGGCTTTGAGCTAGTACATATCATTTATCATCTAGGCCAGGATGCTTTCAAGATTGAAAGGGAGCTCTATGGATAACTGTGCTGGGAAACAGGTGTCTGCCTAGACTGTCCTGGGCAAGTGACATAGGGCCACCCTCTCTATAGCCTCTGGACTGACCTTGGAGGTGGCCAAGACACATAAGCTGTCCTGACACCATTATTTCTTACGTGTCTGTGTAGTCAGTGTGACTCATATTGTAGTGAGGAGACAATTTTGTTCTCTCCCCAAACTTCTGAAAGAGGAATTCTTAATTCTTAATTTTATCTATTATTTGAGGTATGCCTTTGCTTTATTTTTTTGAAATGGAATCTCGCTCTGTCACTCATGCTGGAGTACAGTGGCACAGTCTTGGCTCACTGCAACCTCTGCCTCCAGGGTTCAAGCAATTCTCCTGCCTCAGCCTCCCAAGTAACTAGGATTATAGGCATGCGCCACCACACCTGGCTAATTTTAGTATTTTTAGTAGAAATGGGGTTTCGCTATGTTGGCCAGGCTGGTCTCAAACTCCTGACTTCAAATGATCTGCACACCTCGGCCTCCCAAAGTGCTGGTATTACAGGTGTGAGCCACCGCGCCTGGCCCACCTTTGCATTTTTTAAATGACTGATAATACTCTTCCCAACTATTCCTTCCTTACCTTGGATCACATGGCTTGGCTTTGTACTGAGAAACTGTACTTCGGTGAGGGGAACAGGTATTTAGTAAGCACCTAAGAGAGATGGCCGCAGCCTGTTAGCATACTTCATCTCTTAGAATCTCTTAGACAAGTGCTACTGTTTACCGGTACAGGTTAATGATGAGGAGACCAAGCATGATTGGGGTGGGGGTGAGGAGTAGGGGAAATGCACTTCTACCTTTTTGCTTCATTTAGGAAGGCATAAAGCCATGTGGTGTTAGATTGTGATGAGAAGCTGTGGCTACACTTGATCTCTCATCCCAGAAAGAAAATTCTCCTGCGCAGCCACAGGAGGAGCTCTGGGCAGCCCTCCGAGACTTTCTGTTGTGCTTTTTCCTTCCCTTAGGACTGTATTACCTATGACGTCTAATGACAATGAAATTCTGTGTAATTGCTCTACTTGGAATTCCTTGCAAAGAAGCCCAGAAAAAAAAAATCTAGAAGCTCTTAACCAGATTCAAAGCTGGTTTTGTTTTTTTCTGTAAACCTTGTTGCTGCTTTTTAAGCAAGCCCTGCACATACGTAACATTTTATTTGGGGTTTTCTTTGCATGTACAAGACACCAGGGACAGATTCTGATGGCGAAGGAATGGTTTCATAAATTAGGACACATCCATACAATATAATATTAACATAGAAAAATGATGATGATGTAATATTAATTGTAAAAGACATGGTGCCAAGTGGTCTGAGCTCTGGCATTGAGAATCAAGTAGGCTCAGATTTGAATTCCAGCACCATTATTTACTCAGTTTGTCCTTTGTAAAAGTTACTTAAACTGTCTGTATCTTTAGTTTCCTTATCTGTAAATTAAGTACAGCACTAGCTACTATTTATGAAGTACCTACCATATCATAATACATGAGTGGGCAGGCTTTTTCTGAAAAGAGCTGAATGTCATTTTGGATGCCATTTTGGATGTCAATGTCAGTGGGCCACTGGGTCTATTGCAGCAGCTCCACTCTGCCATTTTAGTGTGAAAGCAGCCGTTAGTCAATGTGTACATGAATGGGTATGGCTGTGTTCCAGTAAAACTTTATGTGCACTGAAATCTGAACCTCATATAATCTTCAGATGTCACAAAATATTGTTCTGCTTTTGATTGTTTTTCAACCATTTAAAGACGTAAAAACCATTCTTAACTCACTGGTTATGCAAAAACAGGCTGTGGGCTAAGTTTGGCCCATGGATTCTAATTTGCCGGTCCCTGCTATAGAACACACTCAATAACTGCTGGTTCCCTTCCCTGGTAAAAACAGGAGGTTGGGCTGGGCATGGTGGCTCACACCTGTAATCCGAGCACTTTGGGAGGCCGAGGTGGGCAGATCACCTGAGGTCAGGAGTTCGAGAACAGCCTGGTCAACATGGTGAAACCCCATTTCTACTAAAAATGCAAAAATTAGCCAGGCATGGTGGCATGTACCTGTAATCCCAGCTACTCAGGAGGCTGGGGCAGGAGAATTGCTTGAACCCAGGAGGCAGAGGTTGTAGTGCAGTGAGCTGAGATCTCACCACTGCACTCCAGCCTGGGTGACAGAGCAAGACTCCATCTCAAAAGGAAAAAAAAAATAGTAGATTGTGGGCAAGGCTGGGAATAATGACTTCTGAGGCGGGTAAAGGACTTGTAGTTTGGGGATTTCTTTTTTCAAAATCATTTTCAAGATCATGTTCTCTTTTCAATAAAATTTTCTTTTGTTTCCTTTTTTGTACCAGAGAAATTGAGAACAGTTTTTCCTGATGTGAATTTCTACAGTCTTGTAATTTTTTTAAAAGCCCGTCAAATTTACACTTTTCGAAAGGCGATATTTGATGCATTGAATAACATCTGGAATAGCCTGGGACTCTGTCATGATTGGGCTGACTTGCAAAACATTTGACTTTTATGCATTTTTCACTAGGGGAGCTGAGTGTTTTACTTTTGGCTACTGTACCTTGACTCTACCTTTGTTTCAATGCTGTACTTTTCTTTGTATAGGCTAGCAAGTCAGTTAACTAGTAAATCATTTTTCCTGCAAGATTCAGTTGGGTATGAGCCGAACTCTGAGACACAGAACAAAAACCAAACTTGTAAACAAGGTGTGAAGAAGAAAATCAGAAAGTGTGAATTTAGAAATTACCCTGTGGTTTGGATCCCAGAAGTTAAGAAACACTGGATGCCACTGAGGAGAGATGAGAAGGGAGGATTCTTTTTGCTGGCGCCTTAGTCTGTGCTGCTGTAACAAAATACCACGCACTGGGTAATTTATAAAGAACAGAAATATTCTTTGGTGCCGGGCGTGGTGGCTCACGCCTGTAATCTCAGCACTTTGGGAGGCCGAGGCGGGCGGATCACCTGAGGTCGGGAGTTGGAGACCAGCCTGACCAATGTGGAGAAACCCCATCTGTACTAAAAGTACAAAATTAGCCGGGCGTGGTGGCGCATGCCTGTAATCCCAGCCACTCGGGAGGCTGAGGCGGGAGAATTGCTTGAACCTGGGAGGTGGAGGTTGCAGTGAGCTGAGATCATGCCATTGCACTCCAGCCTGGGCGAGAAGAGTGAAACTCCGTCTCAAAAAAAAAAAAAAAGAAAGAAATATTCTTCGAACGTGTGTCGTGGGAGGGGGGGAAAAAGGACAAAAATGTATTTTCTCATAGTCCTGGAGACTGGAAGACCAAGACCAAGCACCGGCATTTGGTGTCTGTTACGGGCTGCATCCTCCAGAGGGAAGAATGCTGTGTCCTTACATGACAGAAGACGGAAGGGCAAGTTTGCAAAATGCTGCCTGAAGCCTCCCTTAGAAGGACCTTAATCCCGCTCTCAAGGGAGCAGCCCTCAGGGCCGAATCACCTTTTAAAGGCCCCACCTCTTAATCCTATCACATTGGCAACACCTGAATTTTAGAGGGGACCATTCAACCCGTAGTAACTGATTCGACAATTGTAGGAAAAGCACAAAATTGATTAGCGTTGCAAATCAGGCTCTATTACAAAGCAGTTGTAGCAACTGATTTGCTTTTTTTATTGTCCTGGAACTTTGTTACACTAAATAATTCTCATAATTAGTGAGGCTAATGAGTAAGCCTTGGACATTTAGTGTTAATCTGTTAGTAAATATTTATTGAAGAACTATCAAATGCAGAGTGTGGAACTGTGTTCTGCGGATGATGTGAAAATCTCCAAAACCGATTGTTTGCCCTTGAGGGATGTATTCTAATTGTGAACTATGACATTTGTACATATAATATATCGGAACATCTATCTTTCAGCAGGTATCACAAGGCAGTCCCAAATGGTAGGGCCAAATGCTTACCAATTCTGTGCCCCCTTAGAAAGGAGAGATGATTCCTGGAGTTCTGCCTTAAAATTGGGAGATTTGAACCAGACCTGGAGGATCAAACACATTGGCTCGGCAGAGGCAGTGGAATAGGGACAAGGCAGGCATGTGGATATAATGGCCAGACTTCAAGTGTTTTCTAGAGGAGGAAGAGCAATCCCAAGGCCGACTTCAGGGAGGCTTCCTGAAGCAGAGGTGTAGGAAAGGAGCTGTTCCTAGGAGGCTGCAGCCAGACTAGCCGGAGAACTCGAGAGAATAAAGCTGAGAAAATTCGATTTTATCCCAAAGGCAACGTGGAATGTAGTACAGGGGAGTTAAATGATGAAAACGTGAGTTATGATCTCTAATTAGTGGAGAAGATTGAAAAAATAAAAAACAAGAAAAATATATTTTCCTATAATCTCACGTTCTAGAAACATCTGTTAACTTTTTAGAGTGTTTTCCTCTTATTCTTTTCTTTGTGTTTTGAACATACTTATATACTTTTTTTTTTTTTGAGACGGAGTCTCACTTTGTCGCCCAGCCTGGAGTGCAGTGGCGCAATCTCGGTCACTGCAACCTCTGCCTCCCAGGTTCAAGTGATTCTCCTGCCTCAGCCTCCCAAGTAGCTGGGACTACAGGCATGCATCACCACACCTGGCTAATTTTTTGTGTTTTTAGTGGAGACGGGGTTTCACCGTGTTGGCCAGGATGGTCTGGATCTTCTGACCTTGTGACCCACCTGCCTCGGCCTCCCAAAGTGCTGGGATTACAGGCGTGAGCCACCGTACCCCATATATACCTATTTTTAATGATAAAATATATATTTCTTTTTAAAAAGTGCTATATTCGGGAAAACACAAATAATCTGTTAACATTTTTTATGTAATTCCTTCCTGCATGTGTTTTTACATGAATGTATTGTGTGTGTGTGTGTGTGTGTGTGTAACAAAGATCATTTGAATGAAATCTTTTTTTAAGCTTTTCTTTTTTGTGGCTGATATATAGAAATACTGTTGTTTACAACAAAATGCTGAACGCCACCTAGGTCTAATCATGTGTCTGTATAATCGCTTGAATTTCTTCGATGTGGGCAGTTGTATTGTCCATAATTTGTGATGTGGAAACCAAAGCTATAGAGAAGTTAGGTAATTTTACAAAGAATGTAATGTCAGTAAATGACACTAAGTATGAAATTAAATAGTAACTATTATCAATCCCCTTACAGTATTCATTCTTTGACCTTGCTTTTTCCATTGTAATAGTGTTAGCATCCAACTGTTGGCACATGAATTCCTCTTTAATAGCTGGACTTCTTTAGCCTCTGGCTGTGTGAGGGTCTCTTGGCCTCAATGATCTCACATGTGCCACTCGGTCCTTCTAGAACACTATTCTCCTAACCTTTGCTAAACTTGCCTTAGAAACGATTTCCTCAGAGGGACCGCTAATAATGATCTTGTTTAAACTTTATGTCCTTCCTACTACTATCATCTCACTCTCTCGGTACCTTTTATTTCTACACACTTATCATGATTTCAGTTATACATATTGTGACATTACATGTACATGTGTTGAACTGTTTGCTTCTTTTATACTTGTTCTCTATACCCAGCGTCAAGCACTTAGTTTTGCAGTGGTATATGTAAATAGTAAATGTTTGCTGAATAAGATGGAACGAATATATCTTTTGCTGTTACAACATGTATAATTTTCTTTTTGATTCTTCGTTGATTGCATCTATGATTTATCTTTCTCATGTACGTCCTAATGGGAGGAATCTAACAGTATCCATCTTTTCCTGTTATAAAATTAATGTTCTTATTTTTAGAGTCGTGCCCCAATTTCTGCAAAACTTGTGGCCAATATGCTGTCGGTGGCCGGGGCGGATCACATCATCACCATGGACCTGCATGCCTCTCAGATACAGGTATCCGTGTTTTCCTTTTGCAAATGGTTAAATCAAGTCTGTTAAATTAAATAATCTTAGAAGAGGTAACATTACTTGTGTTTGAGTTTATATATGGCTACTCTCTTGGATTTTTGTCTTTACTAAACTTGGAAATATAATTTGATTTTAATACTTCCAGTCTCTATCAGCACCTTGCCCCCCAATCACTTTTGGAGGAGTGGGGATGGCTTTTTGGTAGTAAACTCTATGTAGTTCCATCTCAGCTTATGGAAAATAATTAGAATGGCGGAGTCATAATATCATAATATACATTTTTTAACTTCTTCATAACTTATGTTCTTTGTCTCTAAAACAGGCCAAATTATACTGTGCCACTTTGTGTTATATAATGAACGTGAAGTATTTGATTTATAATAAATACCTAAGAGACAACAAACCTTTTCCCTCACTGTCCTGCATAGCCATATTCTATTCCTCAGAATACAGGCCATCGTAAGACAATAGAATATGTCCCAAAAGACAGATTGGACTGAAATATGCCCCTATAACATATCCGTCTTTTGATTTAATTCTGTTTAAAATTAACAAAAGGGCGTCTATTACAAAAGCTTCTTTTGAACAAAAAATGCAAATGTTATTTAATGAAAGCAATTATTGTTTTAAAAAAAAAAAGGAAAAAACAAAACAAAACAAAACCCTGCAACATGACACTCACTTCTCCCTTTAGGGATTCTTTGATATTCCTGTGGATAATTTGTATGCGGAGCCCGCAGTCCTGCAGTGGATTCGGGAAAACATTGCCGAGTGGAAGAACTGTATCATTGTTTCACCTGACGCAGGGGGAGCCAAAAGGTATCATGCAGGCTACACCTTGCAGATTTCTCCATCTGCTGATTGGTTTTTCCTTTTGCCATGTATTAGATAAGGAAGCATGCTGTAAATTACTTAAAACTTTATTTTGCTAATGAGCAAGTAGGTAGACCACAGGCTTCACTTTCAGAGCAGAAACCCATCATCTTTGTTAATATTTCATCATTCAGGAAAGAAGAAAATATACACAGAGACACACATACACAATAGGTATATGTTGGTTTCTTTGTTTTCAGCAAAGGGTAGATGTGTTTGAGGTTTTTTTAAGTTATTGTTTTCTGATTATAAAAGTAATGAGCCTAATTGGAAAATAAGTCTTTTAATTAACAGCACTTGGACATGGTAGCCAAAATAGAACAAATTTTTTTAAAAGAAATCTCTGTACATAGAATACCAAGAAAGGGAAATATCTGAGACCAAGAAATAAAGCAGAGGCTGAAAGCCATGGCCAGGTGGCTTGGGGGATGGGCATCAGATCCAGGAAGAGTCTGGTGGCTTGGGTTTTAATGCTCACGTGGAAACCCCCATAAAGAAGGGAGCTAAAGCCAGGCACGGTGATGTATGCCTGTAATCCTAGCACCTTGGAAGGCCGAGGCGGGAGAATCACTCGAGCCCAGGTGCTCCAGGCTGCAGTGAGCTATGATCACACCACTGCACTCCAGCCTGGGTAACAGAGTGAGACCCTGACTCTAAAAAAAAAAAAAAAAAAAGAAGAAGAAGAAGAGAAGAGGGCTGAAAGCCAGATTTCTAGCCAAAAGCCAGGGGAAAGCCCGTCTTTACCTCGGCCTTTGGATTAGGGGAGGAAATAGTCACCTATGAGAAGTCAAACCACGAGCCTGTGAGCCTGTGCCACATTCAGATGTGGAGTGGAATACACACGGAAATGTGCTCCAGGCTGCAGAGCCCCTGCAGAGGGAGAATTTCACAATCCTAGCTGCTCGGTGAGTGCTCCCTGCTCAACCTGACCCGATGCTTGATCCAAAGTTAGAAAACCAAGAGAACACAGTCCACGGACACCCAGCACGTGCAGACAACAGGGCAGCAGGCAGCCAATACTTGGGGATAAGAGAACAATTACTGGACTATCAAATAAGTAAGTTTAAAAGGAAACTGAGGTGAAGGAGAGTTAACAACCTGGTAGTAAGAGTATGGCAGTGATGACGCACCTAGTGGTGTGAGAACGTGGTACTGAACGTGGTACCATCTCAAGGGCTTGGCAGAGATACTCCAGGTGTTAACAAGCAATCAGGGTACAGGGTGTTCACAATCAAGGATGAGCACAATAAGAGAATGCTGCAAACTGAGGCTTGGTGACCCAATGACCTTGTAGAGCTTTGCAGATGCTGTCTGGGAAGAAAAAAGGCTGGGAGGGGAGTTTTATTGTGTAGGTAGAGACCTCTATAAGGGAGAGGTAGGAGAGACTTCTACCCACCCCCCAGTCCAGTGAGGAAGCAAGGAAGCTCTAAATGTGCACTAATAGAGGTGTGATGAAAGTGACAAGTGATCAGCCTTCGGCATGTCTGACATCAAAAGCCTGTCCCTCATTCGGCACCCTCATCTGCCTGCAACCCAGCTGAGGACCTAGGATCAAACGCAAAAGCTTAGAAGTAGCCCAGAAAGTTGTCTTAACACTCTTGCAGGGAAACACAGGCCCTGATTCTTAGAAGAGCCTTGTTCATTCTGCTCAAAGCTGCCTTCCAACCGCTGCTTGGGTTCCCAGCACAGAAGAGAAGGAACAGACCATACAGCTGGAGATCAGCCTCTGTCAGCAGCAGGAAGTGGCTGTGGCCAGGAAGGAGACACAAATATATAAGAAACGGGAGCAGAAAGTTAACTTGCAAAGACCCTAGATGGGCAGTCATGGGGTGGAGAGCAGCGCTGTGTCACTTAGCCTATTACTGTACGGTGTGTAATGTTCACAAAATTGCCCTTGGCCAAGAATCAAGGTTGAATTACGCTGAGTGTCCTCTGCAAAAGATTGTGAGCAACATTTTGGAGTCGTATCTACTTGCAGTTGACTTGGAAAGTTCTGCAAGTCACATGGAATCTGCGTTCAATGAGGCAAATGCACTGGCCTGATAGAAGGTTAGAGGCAAAGAAGCCAGCCAAAGGGGTACAGGAGCTAGCCTCAGATGTAACTGGGTTATAATAACAGCTTTGTTACAGTGTAATTCAAATACGTACAATTGGCCGGACGTGGTGACTCACACCTGTAACCCCAGCACTTTGGGAGGCCAAGGCAGGTGGATCACTTGAGGTCAGGAGTTCAAGACCATCCTGGCCAACAGGGTGAAACCCCGTCTCTGCTGAAAATGCAAAAATTAGCTGGGCTTGGTGGTGCACGCCTGTAATTCCAGCTATTCAGGAGGCTGAGGCAGGAGAATCACTTGAACCTGGGAGGTGGAGGTTGCAGTGAGCTGAGATCATGCCACTGCACTCCAGCCTGGGTGACAGGGCGAGAGTTCATTTCAAAAAAGAAAAAGAAAAAAACAAAAAACTCCAAATATGTACAATTTACCCATTTAAAGTGTCCAGTTCAGCAGTGTTTTGCATATTCAAAGATCTGTGCAACAGTCACTGTCTAATTCCAGAACATTTTTATCACCCCAAAAAGAAACCCTATACCCATTAGCAGTCACTCTTCATTTACTTCCCCCAACCTTATTCCTGGCAGCCAGGAATCTACTTTCTATCTTTCTGGGGTTATCTTTTGGAGGCTTTGTATATCAATTGGTAGTATAGGACATGGCCTTTCTGTCTGGCAGATATCTTTGTAAACCAGAAAATATTATTTTGGCAGCTACTCAGCCCAAAGAATAGTAGATTCCACAAATTTGTTTGACCATCTTTCTTTCCTCCCCCAACCTTGTTTTTATATACATAGTGTAAGAATATAATACATGCTCTTAGCAGAAATTCAGACAGTACAGTCCCATCCCCGTTCTTTAAATGCCACTGTTATTTCCAGTGTCAGAATTGTGTTATTTAAGCATATATCTGCCTATTTATTTCACACAAATGGCAATGTGATGTACACAGTTCTTCATTGTGCTTTTCTAAAAAACTCACTTGCTGTATCTTAACAATGATTCCATAGCTGTGTTGTACAGCTGTGCAATATTCCCTTGTGTGCTTGTACCACAGCTCCTATGAGTCAGGCCCCCTCTTACCCATTTGTAGGTGCCGTTGTTTGCACTCTTAAATGCAGTTCTGAAGCAATATCGTTGCTTTGACATGTTGTACACATGTGCAAGTAGGATACATTCCTAGAAGTGGAATTGCCGAGTCAAAAGGCATGAGCCATTTTAGGTTTGATGGGCAGTGCCAAAATATGGTCTTTTCCAAGAGATATACCAGTCGACGTTCCATCAGGAATGGATGCCGGTGACTTTCTACACAACCTTGCTCACACAGTGGGTTATCAGGCAGTTTACTTCCAGATCAGGTAGGTGATCTATGGCCTCCTCTTCCTGTGAGCTCAGGTTGCTGTGGGTGAGGGTAGTGCCCTTACCAGGGCATGTTGATTTGCCATGAAAGGGGTCTCTATTCAGATCTTTTGCCTATTGTTCTCTTGGCTGGGACCTTTCTTGTGGATTGTCTATAGTTCTGCATAGACAAGAGATCACAGCTGTTTCTCATGTGTGTTGCAAATATTTCTCCAAGTTTTTTCATTTCTTCTCCTTTTTTGTACTTTTATTCTCTGCAGGACTTTAAAAACCTTCTTATGTAGTCATGTTTATTTTTTCTTCGCATTATGGCTTCTGAGTTTATGTAGGAGTCATCCTTCTCTTAAAATTTGTCTTCTCCCATGATTTTGTATATTTTTTTCTTTTTTAATGTCCCAAGTTTACTTCCATCTGAAATTTATTTTGGAATAAAGAATGAAATAAGAATCCAGCCCCCCCCCCACCCTACTGTCTAGTTTTTCCAAAACTATTTATTAAATAATCCACCTCTGTTGATTTGAAATGGCATCTTTCATCATATACAGACTTCCCCATTTCAAATAGATAGCTATTTGCCAACTCCTACTTTTAAAAAATGCAGAATAAAGTAAACAGAGTAAATGGCTGGGGTTCAGATGCTGTTTTGTTTTGTTCAGACCTCCTTTCAAGCAATATGCACTCAACCACCCCTGCTCCCTCTGTCAGGAAAATCAAGCTTTTTAGGGACATACGTTTCAGATTTTTTGTCACCTCCTTTCTCTTTTCCAAGTGTTTCCACAACACATCATTGTCATCCTCATGTTCTAGCCCCCAACTGACAGTCTCCTCAGAACAGCCTTGCAGGTAATACATGACACATGCGGTTGACATTATCTGTGGCTTCTTTTCTTGTTGCAAAAAGTCACATTTAGCAAAGGAAAATACTGTACATTTCTGTCTGACCAATTGGAGTTTGTTGCTTTAGAAAAAGCTTTGAAGGTTGACTCGTTACAGATAAAACTGAATGTTGCCACAGGAGGTCACTCTTGGGTAGGCTTTGTAGCTTGGTTGGGTTACCCATGGAAAACAAATTAAACCTAAGAAACCTACCTACCACTGCTGAGATAGCAAGTGTCAACCTAAAAGTGGTATGGGAAGAGGGTAAAACTGGATAACTCAGGTTTAACTTTTTTTTCTGATTATATAATTTTTGGAGATGCTCTATAGGAAATTTGGAAAGTAGAAAGAAGAAAATCTTAACGACTTTATATCTCGACCAGTAGTACCACTATGAATAATTTGGTGTACTATGTATCTGTCTCTCCTGGGGGAGCTGATATGGCCCACGCACCCACAGAGAAAAGATTGTAAATATGTGCCCAGAAGAAATCCAAAACTGTATGAATATAATTTTCATTCTGCCTTTTTCTGCCTAAGATTTCAGTGTGGTACGTTGTGTCAACATCATTTGTTAGGAGTATGTATTAGGTCTCCAAGATATACAAGGAAAAGAAGAGTTATCTATAGCTTTTTCAGGAAATCATAGTGTTCTAACAACCCAGGAAGCTATTTGCAGGGGTATGTATTTTCCCTTATCTTCTTCTTCTGACATTACCATTGGATACCTTTAAGTGGCTAGGCCTCCCCACTCAAGTAAGATGTCTGTGTCCCCCACTGCCAAGAACCACAGAGCTCACCTTCCTTCCCAGTCCGACTTCCATGCCTACCCTGCTGTTTGCTTCTAAGCAGGCTCATGAGAACAGGCATCACCTGGCAGAGGGATGAAAACAGGTTCTGCTTCAACTTCTCCGGTATAGAACTTCTGCCACAAAGGGCAGTGCTTCCCAGTGCTGGGCTGTGGATTGGTGTCCTGTCATGCCCAAATCTGCCTAGTCTTTACCAAATAAGCAGGCGGTAATATATGTGGACATTTTGTGCAAGGTGTTCATGTGTCTTGGGAAAACCTGTCTCATGTTCCCAGAAAGTAGCTTTCCTTACCTGAAGTTTAAGTGACTTTTATGACATTGGCATGTAGATAGTAGAACTGTGCGTGCTTTTTTGTTTGTTTGTTTTTTGAGATGGAGTCTCGCTCAGTCGCCCAAGCTGGAGTGCAGTGGCGCGATCTTGGCTCACTGCATCCTCCACCTCCGGGGATCAAGCGATTCTCCCGCCTCAGCCTCCCGAGTAGCTGGGGTTACAGGCACCCACCATCATGCTCGGCTACTTTTTGTATTTTTGTAGAGATGAAGTTTCACCATGTTGGCCAGGCTCATCTTAAACTCCTAACCTCAGATGATCTGCCCACCTCGGCCTCCCAAAGTGCTGGGATTACAGCCGTGAGCAACCGTGCCCAGCTGAACTGTATGTGTTTTAAGGTGATTATGGAGCAAAATTTTTGTTAGCCTTTAAATTAATTTTTTTTAATTAAATATTTAAGTAAGGAAACTGTTGACAGCTAGACAAGTTTACAAACAAAGGGTATCTGCTAGGGCTACTATGGTTTGGGTTGCATCCTGAAGGATGAGTGTTTTAAGGGTAGGATGAGTGTTTTAAGGGTAGGAGAAGCATGGACCTCAACGTAGTAATGCTTCCCTTTGCTTCAAGGACGTTGATGTCTTATTCTCTTATCTCACAGTCTCTGTGTTTAACTGGAAAGTTTGGTCCCTTTTCTTTTATGATAATTGACATATTTGGATTTATGACCACCACCTTACTATGTGCTTTTTTTGTTTTGGAGACAGAGTCTTGCTCTGTCACCCAGGCTGGAGTGCAGTGGCGCCATCACAGCTCGCTGCAGCCCCAATCTCCCAGGCTCAAGTAATCCTCTCACCTTAGCCTCCCAAACAACTGGAACTAAAGGCACATGCCACCATGCCTGGCTAATTTTTGTATTTTTTGTAGAGGCGGGGTTTTACTATGTTGCCCAGACTGGTCTCCAACTCCTGGGCTCAAGCGATCTGCCTGCCTCAGCCTCCCAAAGTGCTGGGATTATAGGTGTGAGCCACCATGCTTAGCTATTATATGCTTTAGTTTTTCCTTCTTCACAAAGTAGACATTATTATTATTTTGGTTTTGTACAATCAACGTTTGTTTAGATTTGTCCACAGATTGATCAATATCTTTGCTCACCTTTCTCCGCCCCTGCCCCCCACCACATCTCAATGTATCTGTGGTCATTTTCCTTTTGCTTAAGTTGCATTCTTTAGGTGGTTATATGTTAGAAATAAATTCTCAGGTTGTATAGTTTGGCTGGAACTATCTTTATTTTGCCCTCCTTCTGGAAAGGCAGTTTTGCTGAGTGTAGAGTCCTAGCCTGACAGCTATTTTCTCATATCACATTGAAGATATGACTCCATAACTTCTGGCTTCCATTGGGGAAGTTGAGGACTTGGCCATCCTTTCTAGGTGACTCGTCTTTATTCTTTGTCTCTTTTAAGCTTTCTTGGTCTTCTATAGTTTTGTTAAGATTGTTTGGGAATTTATTTGTTGGGTTTATAGGATCTGAGGATCCTCAGATCCTATAAACCCAACAAATCATCAGGAAACAGTTGTCAGAAGACATCATTGGTCCTGTGTTTCCTACAGAAATAAGAAACAATAAATATTGCACTGAATATTTGTGGTTTGAAGTCCCTGAATGATAAAGAAGGAACATATTTGCAAAAAGTTGCATAGGGGTTTTTTATGCAGAATTTTGTCAGAAGACAGTGGTGCTGCATGTTTTTCTTTGAGTGCAAATGTACATTGCTAAGATTTTTTTTAAGATGGCATGTGCTTTGAAAAGAGGATATTGCATTTTTAAGAGTTTAAAAATCTTTTGAGTGAGAAATATAAAAACATCTTATTTTCACCTCTTTAGACGAAATGAAAGATATTTCTCATTAAAAAAAAAAAAGGAAGGCCAGGCGCGGTGGCTCACGCCTGTAATCCCAGCACTTTGGGAGGCCGAGATGGGCGGATCACGAGGTCAGGAGATCCAGACCATCCTGGCTAACACGGTGAAACCCCGTCTCTACTAAAAATGCAAAAAATTAGCCGGGCGTGGCAGCGGGCACCCATAGTCCCAGCTACTTGGGAGGCTGAGGCAGGAGAATGGCGTGAACCCGGAAGGCGGAACTTGCAGTGAGCCGAGATCGCGCCACTGCACTCCAGCCTGGGCGACTGAGTGAGACTCTGACTCAAAAAAGAAAAAAAAAAAAAAGAGGAAATATTAGCCGAATAAGTTATACAGAGTTACCATATGACCCAGCAATTCCACTCTGAGGTATATTCCCCAAAGACTTGAAGACAGGGACTCAAACAGATATTTATACAGCAGTGTTCATAGCGGCAGTATTCAGTATAGCCAAAAGGTGGAACCAACCTGAGTGGCCACCAACAGATGAATGGATGAACACAATGCGCTGTATCCACCCAGTGGAATGTTATTCAGACTTAAAGAGGGATGAAGTACTGATCTATGCAGCAATGTGGGTGAACTGTGAACAGTTTATGCTAATTGAAAGAGGCCAGACACAAAAGTGCACGTATTTTATGATTCCATTTATACAAAAAGCTCAGAATAGGTAAATCCATAGAGACAAAAAATAGATTCCTGCTTGGCAGGGCCTGGGGGGAGGGGAGGATAGGGAGTGCCTGCTTAAGGGATGTGGGGTTTCCTTTTGGTGTCATGAAATGTTCTGAAACTAGATAGAGGTAATAGTTGTGCAATATTGTGAATGTGCTTGATGCCATTGAATTAATACACTTTAAAATGGTTCCAAGGATAAATTCCGTGTTATGTATATTTTACCACAGTTGAAAAGAAACACTGGCTGGGTGCAGTGGCTCACACCTGTAATCCCAGCACTTTGGGAAGCTGAGGTGGGCGGATCACCTGAGGTCGGGAGTTCAAGACCAGCCTGACCAACGTGGAGAAACCCCATCTCTACTAAAAATACAAAATTAGCCGGGTGTGGTGGTGTATGCCTGCAATCCCAGCTACTCGGGAGGCTGAGGCAGGAGAATTGCTTGAACCCAGGAGGCAGAGGTTGCGGTGACCTGAGATTGTGCCATTGCACTCCAGCCTGGGCAACAAGAGTGAAACTCCATCTCAAAAAAAAAAAAAAGAAGAAGAAGAAGAAGAAAGAAAAGAAACACTGGTTGTGTTGCGAAAGTCCTCAGAAATGGGGAGGGGAGCCTGGAGCACCTCCCCTCCCTCCCACTGCCCTCTCAGCCCCAGAGACTGCCCCTTCTGTCCTTCATCAGAGCACGCCAGGAGCTCCATTCCTGGTCGCCATCTGAGGATGACACAATGAGTAGGACTAGGACTTTAAAACTAGTGTATAGAGGTTTTATCCTCCATGTACTGCGTCTTAAGTTGGGCTATGTGTGTATTGGTCCCCAGAGCATTTTTTCAGCTAAATTGCATAATGACTGTTATTTTAAAAACTGGAATAGGAAAAATCTTAATGTTACATTATGCCTGTGGCATTGTCTTAAAATCAGTTTTACCATTTAAGTCCACTCTTCACAGGAAAATCTGAAATGCCTCAGGCTCACCAACAAGCGAGGCCTGCCCACTTTCTCTTCCTGTTGGCAGCTCAACTCCTCCTGAGCCAGTGATTTTTTTTTTTAAGAGATGGGATCTTGCTATGTTGTCCAGGCTGGATTTGAACTCAGGCTCAAGCCATCCTTCCACCTGAGATTCCTGAGTAGCTGGGCCTACAGGCACAATGCCATGCCTGGCACCACTGATGTCTGAGCATTTGCCTTAGATGAGCAGAGGAGCTGGACTCACAGTTTAGAGTCTCCTTAAACCTTGAATGCAATGAAGCCCATCCTGACTAGCTTACATATTAGATGGCTGCATTAACCAGGACTTTTGTCCCCACTATCTGTGCCACAAACTGGGCAAATAGTTCCTAAATAACTTGCTTTAAGTTGTGCCTGTCATGGTTAAAATGCTACCCACAAATACTAACAAATTGAATATCAAATTCTTATCCAGTAGTTTGATCCAGTGGCCAGGGTGCCCGGACAGTCATTCCCAGCCACCCCAATTGCAAGGTCTGCCGTTAGCACATTTCTCCCTGTGGATTGGTAAGTGCCTGCCCCAGACCATGCCTGGGCTGATCAAGAGAGGCCTGATTCTTGCATCGTCTCGAGTGTAGTTGCCTGCTACGTTCCTAAAATACTACTTTAAAGAAGAGAGCTCTAGTTGACTCTGTATGAACATGTTCATTTGTGCCTTTGCCAGGGTCACGTCAATTGCAGACAGGTTGAATGTGGAATTTGCTTTGATCCACAAAGAGAGGAAGAAGGCGAATGAAGTGGACCGGATGGTCCTGGTGGGTGACGTGAAGGACCGCGTGGCCATCCTCGTGGATGACATGGCTGACACATGCGGCACCATCTGCCATGCTGCGGACAAGTACGCAGGGCGGTGGGGAAAGCGTTAGGACTTCTCACTAGGAAAGGGAAGCACATCAGCTTTTAGAAACTGGGCTCTATTCTCCTGATTATTGCTGGTCTTGGCAGTGGAGTTTTAGACCAAAGGAGATTCTAGGCCCTTTCATCTTTATACCTCTTTCTCGGGTAGAAAAGAAAGCATGGGCCTTTTCGTTTTCCAGGGTGACCTTGTAGTGTACTTGAAAAAGGGTCAAAGAAGGTGCTTCCCTTTGCCCTGAGCACAAAAAGAAAGATGGTTTTTCGGGCTTCTTCAGTCCCTTGCTTCCTTCCATTTGGCTTTCGTGCCAGCCTTCTCGGCCACATGGGTGTCTGAAGGATTTGTAGACCTGCTGTCCACTATGGAAACCCCCAGCCACACATGGCTGTGGAGCTCTTGGAATATGGCCAGTCTGATGAGATGTGCTGAGAGTGTAAAAAGGCCACTAGGTTTGGAGACTTAATATGAATCAATGAATATAAATATCTCATTTACATATATGTTTTTATATTGATTACACATCAAAACAATGACGTTTTGGCTATATTGGTTTAAACGGGTGGCTCTCAAGCAGGAGTGATTTTGCCCCCTCGGAGACATATGGCAATGTCTAGAGACACTTTTTGTTGTCATGGCTGAGGGGTAGGGTGTTGTTAGTGGGTAGAGGCCAGGGGTGCTGTTGAATTTTCCCATAATGCATAGGACAGCCCCCATGACAAAGAATTATCCTGGCTCAAGTGCCAAGGTTGATAGTCCCCGATTTAATGGAATACAAAGTGTTTTGCTCATGCTTGAATGATCCTATCTTAGGTTAATAAATGTGAGTAAAATGTGTTGCATTTTTCTTTTACGGAGCACACTCTTTGCTTTTACCATTCATACTAGGGGAGAGTATGCCAAGAATATTTGCATACCCTTAATTTTTATCTTCTGCTGTTCTACAGGCTGCTGTCAGCTGGAGCCACCAAAGTGTATGCTATCCTTACCCATGGGATCTTCTCTGGACCAGCTATTTCCAGAATAAATAATGCCGCCTTTGAGGCTGTTGTCGTCACAAACACAATTCCGCAAGAGGACAAAATGAAACACTGCACCAAGATTCAGGTAGTGTCTACGCCGCAGGCAGCCAAGCAGCCAGGCACCTACTTTAGATCCCTAAAAATAGCATCATGTCTTCTGTGTGTGTGGCTCCTTGCTAAGGCACATGCTTGGCAGAGGCAGCAGCTTCTCATGATGGCAGGATATAAATCATATTAGATCCCTGAAAAAGGCCGGGACCAACAGAGGTCAACGTTCGCTATTTAGAAATAGAGAGTGAATAAAATCACAATAGAAAAACGGTCAGAAACGGGCTGTGCTAAAGCTAAACTTAGAATTATCATATGACCCAATAATTCCACCCCTAGATATATGCCCCCCAAATTTGGAAACATATTCAAACAGAAACTTGTACAGACATGTTCATAGCAGCACTATTCACAATAACCAAAAGGTAGAACCACCCAATGGCCATCAACAGACAAACAGACGGCCAAAGTGTGGTCTATCGTTACGATGGAATATTATTCAGCCTTTAAAGGGAAAGAAATCCTGACGCATGCTACAGCATGGATGAACCTTGAAAACATCATGCTAAGTGAAAAAAGCCGGATGCAAAAGGAGGAATATTGTGTTTCTGCTTCTAGGAGGTACCTGAGATTGGAAAATACATAGAGACAAAGTAGAATGGTGACTACCAGGGTCTGGGGATAAGGGGGGCGGTGGGGAGTTATCTATTGTTTAATGACTATATAGTTTTTGTTTGGGACGATAAAAACAGTTTGGAAATAAATAATGGTGATAGTTACACACATTAGGAATGTAATTAATGCCAATAAATTATATACTTAAATGGCAAATTTGATGTTATATATGTAAATTTTAAACTGATAAGAACAGACACTATACTTGATCTTAGTGAGATAGATAGATAGATAGATAGATAGATAGATAGATAGATAGATAGACATTCACACAATAAAAAAAATGGGGGTGGGAGCAGCAGGCTGAGCGGAGGATCTTCAGAGCTTTGCTCCTTCCTTTCCCTGCTGATTGGATGCCCATGGGCCAACAGAGAGCTGATAATCATATAGATAGCAATTGGCCTGAAATAAGTCAAAGGGTTTGAGCTCCATTTTGCCTCTATGTCTCTGTGAACCTTGGCAAGTCATTTTTTTTTTTTTTTTTGAGACGGAGTCTCACTCTGTCGCCCAGGCTGGAGTGCAGTGGCTGAATGTCAGCTCACTGCAAGCTCCGCCTCCAGGGTTTACGCCATTCTCCTGCCTCAGCCTCCGGAGTAGCTGGGACTACAGGCGCCCACCACCTCGCCCGGCTAGTTTTTTGTATTTTTTAGTAGAGATGGGGTTTCACCGTGTTAGCCAGGATGGTCTCGATCTCCTGACCTCATGATCCGCCCATCTCGGCCTCCCAAAGTGCTGGGATTACAGGCTTGAGCCACCGAGCCCGGCCATGGCAAGTCATTTCATTGCTCCAAAGCCTCATCTCCCATCAGCAGAGCGTGAAAGTGCATCACAGTGATCTGCTTCATGATTTCTGATTCCTCAGAGAGAAAAGCAGTTTGCTTGACACAAAGCAGTAAGTCTGAAAATGGTCAGAATAGCGATGTCATATATTTTCATGCCTGATTAGTAGTAGTTTAGGATGGGAGTTGGCACACTATGGCTCACAAGTGAAATCCAGCCTGTCATCTGTTTCTGCAAATTTTTATCAGAGCACAACCATGCCCATTCATATATGTATTGCCCGTGGCTGCTTTCACGCTACAATGGGGAAGTTGAATATTTGTGACAGAGACCCTCTGGCTTCCAAAGCCAAAAATGTTAACTATTTGGTCCTCTATAGTTTGCTAATCCCTGAGTTAGAAGATCACAGTTGTGCTTTTAAATGACGCAGTCAGCGCCTTTTCAGAAACAGAAAGAAAAACCTTCCAGATGACGATTAAAGTTAATTTAAAATAACAAATGCCCCTGGAAAAGGGTGTCTCTGGTTAACAGTATCCCTGAAAAGCCTCCTGTCTCTGCACTGAAAATCTCCCTTCCAGGATCCCATACGGGTCTGGTTCAATGGGTTGTAATTTGAAGACATACCCCAAAGCTGTCTGTCCTCTCAAAAGTGTGGGAGGTTTCGATAGCAACACATCACGTATGCTACAGAAATTGTTTCTCAGCTTTCCAGCTGTTCAGTTTTTAAAGAACTCTAACTAAGATGTCCTGCTTCCCTTCTCCCTTTGTTTTTCTCGTTGGCATTTAGGTCATTGACATTTCCATGATCTTGGCCGAAGCAATCCGAAGGACACACAATGGGGAATCCGTGTCCTACCTGTTCAGCCATGTCCCGCTATAAATCCAGAATGGGAAGTGCCCAGCAAGCCTACTCTGACTTCTGACTTGTTTTTGTTTTCTGGATGTTTAGCTGTAGGTACTCAGCAATGATAGGTTAATCACTGGCAAAAGCATCCGATCTTTGTATATGCTAAGATTTATTGTTTCCCCTTCTAAAGCGCAAGATCATTTCTTTCCAGTTTTTGGGGAAATGGTGGTGGTTATTTGGTCTTTAAGTGAACTGTCTTAAATGAGAAACGTTTTTGTCATTTTGACTTTTAACGGGTACAGGTGATCTCTTCCTTTGTTCTTTCAATACTTTGAGGCGACAACTTTCAAGTATATAATTTCATTGTGGAAGTCATAGTTTATATATTTCGAGGTTGCCAAAGGTGACTTCAGATTAAAACCTTCTGTGTAAATATATATGATAATGCCTATGGACATTTGGGTAAAACCCTGTATAGAATTAATTAGCCTTTTACTTTGGAGTGAACCTTGGAAAATTTATAATTATCATACCATGGATTTTGAATGGTTTTTTTTTTGATAACTCAGTTTCATATAAACCATCTTGGTTATTGTGCTTAATTTGGACCAAATTTTATTTAGCTTAATATGGACACTGACACATTTTGGGGGGTATACATCAGACATATCAGAACAGTGTAGTTCTGGATCATTTTTTAAATTACCTCTTCTAAAACATAACTGTCACTTACTGAAATGCTGCATCCTAAAATTCCAAAATTATATTGAGCAATCGCCAAGGCCTAAAGCCAATTGACCTTTAAAGGTAATCATTTCAGCTAACATTAAATTTAAAGCCTAAGAATGTATAGAGCTAGTTTTAAAATAATGATCTCAGATTTTTAAAAAGGATATAGGAACCTGCATTGTCATTCTCTGAATTCAGAACTGATGGTTTCTATCATTATTTAGCCCCACCTTTGTATTTTAATGTCCTTCAGAATACTTTTATGAACCAATGAGACTGGACTTAGCCACACACAATGGAAATTCAGACCTTGACTATTTGGTTTTTCCAGTTCACAAAGGTGATGAAGACTGTCTTGGGAGCAACTTAATCCCAGAAGTTGTACATTTCTTGCAGCTCCTGGCGTGGAAACTTAAGTGAGACCACCAAATACATTGGTCCTGTCCAATTCTACTGAATGGGGGTGGACTTGGCACTTACCTGGCCAAAAACAGGAGCCAGAGAAATATGAATATAACCAAAGTTGTTTAGCCTCCATCTTAAATTACGTTAGTCAACTTATAGATATTCATATGATCACTTTTCTTTTTAGATACTACATCAACTAGATTCAGGAATATATCATTTGCAGTGCTTGTATTGGTTTAAAATATAAGATTTTAAGCTCCTCTAACATTGTACTAAAAAACTTCAATAAAATCATTCTGACTGCTTTCATAGTTTGTATTATCATTGTGGAGTAATATTTTTTGATGGAGTGATGTGTTGCAGTACCTGAAAATGTTTGCTACTTTACGATTATAGTCCAGCATACAAAATTACAGAAGAGCCAGAAGTTAATTGATGTCAGCTGTTTTCCATTTTGAAGGTGTTTCTTCCTGAAGAACTTACTAGCAATCTCCTTTCCCCCAAAGCATAACAGCTGTGCCACATAAGGTGTCCAAGTTGTTAATTCCACATGTTTCCTATAAAATTAAAGATGGTACAGTGTGTTCACACATCAGAGTAGTGATGTTCAATATCCATCTATTGGAGCAAACCAAGCTTAAATGTAGGCTGCATAAAACTTGTTCTTATTCATTGATTTCAGAAGCACCGAGAAGGATTCCTGTCTCCATAGAACAGCCTGTTCAGTGGTACTTCAAACTACTCTCGTGAGTGCAAAGTAAAGTCATAATTACGTGCTCCTGGTGAGGCTCAGCTGTAAAGTATGTGTAACACTAAGAATGGCAACATGTTGTCTTAAAGTCACAGTGAAATATGAAGAATTACAGCTAGGTCCATCTGAGAAAAAGGGTGATCACAGTGTGTATGAGAGAACAAGATAGAATGTATTAGAAAGGAGGAAGGAAGTGAAGGAGAAGTGAAAGCCAAAGACACTTCATCAGCTTTACAATTGCACTTAATAATGATGTCACACCTCTTCAGAGATGTTTCATTTCCTATGGCAAGTCCTGTCTAATCCGCTGGCTGAACTACAGGGGACAGGGAAGTGGTAAAGGGAAAGATGGAGTACTAAGGCATGCAGAGGTTGGAATCACGCTGGGGAGACCAGGAAGGGCTCAGTGATCACCATTAGATGGTTCATGTCAGAATTTTCCAGAGCCCTATGGTGTGTTCCAATGTGGACTGACGCAGGACAGCAGAGGGTGTTTGGTACATGATGTGTTTCAGCAAGGATGTCCCAGGGAAGAAGGGAGTTAGAGGCTGAAACATACTCAGCTATCCTGTATCTAAATTGCGTGGAATCAACAAGGTTCCTCCTTCTCACTACCAATATTTATCTTCCTGATTTATCTCCCTGTGCCCCAGGAACACATCCCTCCACCTTTTTTCTGACCCTGCTTTCCAAGATCACATCCTGGGTGGTTTCCTTTATTGCAGTCTTTGAGCTCTATTTCCTATTCTGAAAGCATAATGCCCAGGAACACAGACTTCACCACTTACCAGAGTTTTAAAACCAACAGCAACAAGGACCTTGGGTTGGTTACTTAACCCCTATGCCTCAGCGTCCTTACATGTGAGATGGGGATAATAAATGAGTGTGAAGTGTTTAGAATTGCTCGGTTTGTACATTAACTTCAGTTTTTAGAGAGCGTCTCCTGAACTACCCCTAGAAAGAATGTAAGGTATGAAGAGGCAAGATTTTCATGCGTTTTCTAGGTGTTAAGCCTAGAAGGGAACAGAATGCCCTCCTGCCATTTTAGAAGGGCTACATTGTCTTGGCATGTGACTGCCTCAGTGAAGGGTAGCATTTAGGTGACAAATAGTTGCATGTTAAAAACAAAAAAACTTGATTATGCTTAAAGTAGTGGTTCTACCAGCATGTCCCGTGGCAGCGCTGGTTTTGCCCACCACATTAAAATTTTTTTTGCCCCAGGGCCAGCACTACCAAGTAGAATATGCATATGCTTTTAAAGCTGTTAACCAGGGTGGCCTTATATCAGTAACTGCCAGAGGAAAAGACTGCTGTAATTATCATACAGAAGAAATACCTGACAAATTATCGGATTCCAGCACAGTGACTCACTTACTCTAACTGAAAACACTGGCTGTCACTGTGATGACCGGAATGACAGCTAACAGCAGATCCCAGGTACAGAGGGCACGCTATGGGGCAGCTAACTGGAAATACAAGTATGGCTGAGATTCCTGTGGACATTCTGTGTAGAAGAATTGCTGATACTACTCAGAATGCTACAGTGAGGTCTCCTGGTTGTTGTATGATTTTCACTGGTATAGATGAAGAACAAGGCTCTCAGGTGTGAAAGTGTGATCCTCCAGGTTACGGCTGTGATTTAAAGCCACTGCAGCAGGAGTTAAACAAACTGAGTTAACCAGTTTCCTTGAAAAAAAAAAGTGAAAAATTTGATTGGACATTTGAACAGACAGTGGAAACTGCAATTACATGCCTGTCTACTGTTTTATCAATTGATTTCAAACCTTCAGAAATAGAAGTTGGAGTAGTGACGGTTGAAAATCCTAAATTCGGGATTCATACAGAAGCAGAGATTGATGCGCTCACATTGTTGTTAGTTTACCAAATCCATGATGCCACTTACCTGTGTGTTTGGTAACATCAAACCATTATGGACGTCCCTGGACTGAAAAAGGAGCCTCTCCCACTCCTCCTACTACTGAAGTGGTTAGGACTCTATAAATAAAAACAATGCTTTTGGAATCTCAGCATTTTGGGAGGCCAAGGCAGGTGCATCACCTGAGGTCAGGAGTTTGAGACCAGCCTGGCCAACATAGTGAAACCCCAGTCTACTAAAAATCCAAAAATTAGCCAGGCATAATGGCGCATGCCTGTAATCTCAGCCACTTGGGAGGCTAAGGCACGAGAATCACTTCAACTCGGGAGGCAGAGGTTGCGGTGAGCCATGATTGTGCCACTGCACTCCAGTCTGGGCAACAGAGCGAGACTGTCTCAAACAACAACAACAACTTTCAGCTGGATGCTGTGGCGCATTCTTGTAATCCCAGCTACACAGAAGGCTGAGGCAGTAGAATTGCTTGAGCCCAGGAATTTGAGACTGGCCTGGGCAACATAGAGAAACCCCATCTCTTAAAAACAACAGCAATACTTCCAGTGGGCAGTAGCAACAATAGATAGGAATGAATGCCATGTGATTATAGAGATAGTAATCAATTGAGGTCATTTACAACAACCTGATTTCGTTGTAGCCCTCATTCACCATCCATCCCATCATAAATACAACCAAAAGTGGTGCCCAATATAAATGGGAAGAACAGTCTTCAGTATCCTAACAGATGAGTTCTGTGGCCAAAAGAAAAGCCGGCTAAATAAATTTTACATTTTAAGAGAGTGATAAAAAAAGAGAATAAGAAAGTGAAAAACATAATGCAGTAGAAAATGCCCTAAATTGGGAGTGTGGCGATCTAGATTCTGGTTCCTGATATGCTGCTAGCAAGCTGGGTGACCTTGGGAAAAATGTGTACGCCACTCTGAGTATGAGCATCTTTCTGCAAAAATTAGAGGAAAGATGGTTGCAGAAGTCCCCAGCAGTTTTAATAGGCGATGCCATTTATTCTAGATGTAGTTGGAATAGTGCTAACTGAAGGCACAGATGGTTGCTCTCCATCGGGTAACCAACTTGTTTTGGTTTGCCTGGGACTTTTCTCAATTTAGCCCTGGAAGACCTATATCTTAGGAAACCCCTCAGTCCTGGGCAAACCAGGACATTTGGTCTCCTGTTCCCTCTTCTAAGGTGGATAGTTCTGCATCCCCAGCACCACCGTGGTAAGGAATCCAACGAGCATGGCTTTGATCTTGTGCTGGTTGCAAAAACAAAAAAGCAGGCTATATGATGAGCCCAACAATGTACAGGGGACCTGTGGCATTACAGGTCTTTTAAAATCTGTTCAATTAACCATAGAAGCTCAAGAGCTGTAGTCACAAAATCAGAGAGAAAAAGCAGGGGCACCTTTAGAAAATACCTTCAAGTCTGGCTTGATTACCAGTCCTTTGGCACAGCTACCTTTAACACCTTAAGTGGTCTTCAGAGACCCCAGGAAACAGTCCAGACAGAAGGCAGAGTGCTCTGAAGGGTACCTGATGTACGTTGTCCTTCCGCACATTAAGAGATTCTTAACATTTGTGAGGGCATGGCCATCTGTGTCTGAGGACCTGTGATTCTCTGATTTTCCCTCTATAAGGAGTGCTAAATCTAGTATTTTCTTGCATGGAAACTAAGACTGACCATGAATTATGGACACATTTTAAGAACTAAAAGTGAACACGTCACTCTTTAAAGTCATCCTAATGATTATTTCTGGGCATATTTTAATGTACATTTACCATAGGATGAGCTCAGTATGTGCCATTGACCTTTACTCACCAAAGGAACCAAGGAGCGACCCTAAATTTCTTTTCTTTTTCTTCCTTTCTTCCCTTCTTTTCTTTCCTTCCTTCTTTCCTCTCTCTCTCTCTCTTTCTCTCTCTTTCCTTTTTTTTTTTTTTTTTGAGACAGAGGGTCTCACTATATTGCTCAGGCTGGTTTTGAACTCATAGCATCAAGCAATCCTCCTGCCTCAGCCTCCAAATAGCTGGAACTACAGGTGTGCACCACCATGTCTGGTGCAACCCTAAATTCCTTTAAGCCTCAGAAAACTCTGAGGACCAAGGCTATGGAACAATCTTCTCAAGAATCAAAAGAAAGATAGGCAGAGATCCCTCTCCACAGCAATGGTGGTCTGACCTTGCATTAATTTCTGCACCTGAATGCATTCATAGCATTCAAAGGGCAATTCTTTCTTGAACACTGACCAAGGCTCATTCTTTGTCCTACAATAGTCAGGCTCCTCTGAATCCTCTCCTTGACCAGGCCTATCTTGGGCTTCCCTCTCTGTCATTGTGGAATTTAGTTTGAGCAAGAATCCTGTGAAGTCAGTTTATCGAACAAACTCCTGCCCTTTGTATCTGACCACCGTCAATATCTTATCACCCAGGCTTGCCTTTAGCAAGAATTCTGTTTGAGTTGATCTAGCAAGAATCCCTCCTACCCCTGATGTTTCCTTAGTGATTTTCCATCCACTGCCCCCAACCCTGTTCGTTGCTTACAAATCTCCACTTGTCCTTGTAGGAGTCAGAGCTGAGATTAATCTCTCTCCCCCACTGTAAGACCCCATTGCAGTCCGTGGTCCCTAAACCTATCACAAAGACCCCCTTGAATGAAGTCTTCCTTAGTGTCTTCAATGAATGTGATGAATAACTTTTTTTTTTAACAATACAAAATTCATAGAAAAAGTCCTTGAATTAAAAAGCACTCTGGGGAAAACCAGTTGGCACAAGAGTGATTTTGGAACAGTCAATAATCCTCCACTGATGTGCACTGGTGCAGCCATAAACACACTTTCAACCCTTGCATTTTGGAGAAGTTTCATTACATGTACATAAATTAGGAATTTTAATACATTGGAGAAATACCACTTGCTTCTCTGTATTTTGACTCATGTGAACATCTTGGCTTAGACATATGTCAAACGGAAAATTCATATTTTTAGTCCTTCCACAGACAAAATGAAGGAGTTGATCTTGTTTCTTTCATTCATTCATTCATTCACTCAACAGTTCCTTATGAAGCCTCTATTAGTATACCATAGTGTTAGGATGTGGCTGTCATATAAGTACTAGATAAATAAAAGACATGAATAAGGCTTACGTGAATCTAGCCTTCAGAGTTGACACAGGTCGTTTTTTTGTTTGTTTTTTTTGTTTTTTTTTGAAACGGAGTTTTGCTCTTGTTGCCCAGGCTGGAGTGCAACGGCACAATCTTGGCTCACGGCAACCTCTGCCTCCCGGGTTCAAGCAAGTCTCCTGCCTCAGCCTCCCGAGTAGCTGGGATTACAGGCATGTGCCACCACGCCAGGCTAATTTTGTATTTTTAGTAGAGATGGGGTTTCTCCATGTTGGTCAGGCTGGTCTGGAACTCCCAACCTCAGGTGATCCACATGCCTCAGCCTCCCAAAGTGCTGGGATTACAGGCATGAGCCACCACGCCAGGTGACACAGGTAGCTTTATGCACAATCATTTGATGTCAACAACACAGAAGTATGATGGCACCATGCTGTAGGCAGGATAATTTATTTGGAGTGTGTGAAACAGTGGGGTGACCAGGAAAAGGCTAGGAATGTGGCCTGCTGGGTTCAGTTCTCAGCAGTGATTCCAACACTTTTTCCCCCTCCCCAGATTTTCTGGTATATCAGGCTTTGTTCTTTTAGTATTTGTGTTGGTGTGTTCCTACTCTTTTGGTATTTAAAAAAATTGGAAATCGGAATCATTTATATTTTAAGCCTACAAAGACAGCTATATTCAGCATTAAAATGCAAAAAGAACAAAGGTGCACTTGTTTAAAAAGTATGTGACCCCATCTCTTCCAGATTAAAAACTTCCTGCTAGATACTCCATTGTCTGCAAAGCCAATTCTGGTATACTTCTACTGTTGAGGATTTTTTCCTACATTTATTAGTTTCTCATGTTTCTCTTGTATTTTCCTGAGAGCCAATTTTATCCACAATAAACTTCCCGAAGTCCTTGATGGAGGCATTTCAGAATGGGGACAGGGGAGGGGGAAGGTAAGAGAGATGTGAAGAACTGGAGAAGGGTGTTGGGGGTGGAGAGATGGGAGGGAGGTTGGACAAACTAGCCCAAGCACCAGCCTTTCCCAGGGGCCAGACACTCCCCAGGGAGAGATTCCCTGCTTTCACCTCCCAGCATGTTTCAAGGTTGTTCAGCCTCAGCCCTCTTGCCATTTGGGGCTGGCTCATTCTTTCCTGGGGGAGCTGTCCTGTGCATCGTAGGATGGTGAGCAACATCTCTGACCTCCACCCACTAAATGCCAATAGCAGCCCCCATCCCACATTTGTGACAACCAAAAGATGTGTCCAGACCTTGCCAATGTTCCTTGGGGGCAGAATCCCCCCTGCTTGACAACCTGATTTATTTTAACCAAGACTTTCTTCCTCTATCTTCTTTCCTGAAGACTCAGGTCAGAGTTACAGAGGAGATTCATCCTGGCCCCTGGCCCAATCACAACTAAAAAAGCATTTTAGCACAAAGTGGATAAGACAACGGCAATCATACCTCACTTTTAAAAATTCAATGCTAGCGTTTTGGTACAAAATGAGGTTTACACCAAAATAATCCCATTATCCTTGCTTTTTTGTTTTTTGGTTTTTTTGCTGTCGTTTGTTTTGTTTCATTTCTTTTTTTTTTTTTTTTTTTTTTTCCAGAGACAAGGTCTCGCTCTATTGCCCAGGCTTGAGTGCAGTGGTGTGTGTGGCACCATGCTTGGCTAATTTTTAAATATTTTTGTAAAGACAGAGTCTCGCTATGTTGACTAGGTTGGTCTTGAACTCCTGGCCTCAAGTGATCCTCCTGCCTTAGTCTCCCAAAGCACTTGGGATTACAAGTGTGAGGCATGGCACCCAGCCACATTATCCTTTTGATGCAGGGCTACAAGCACTGATTTCTACATCTGCCATGACCTGGGCACAAGATTTTGAATCCGTCACTAAATTATTCCCTCAAGTTCCTCTAAGAACAATTCAGCCTTAGAATAAGTCACAAGGATTTTGGTTTTTTTAAATCAAGAGATTAATATACTAGGCCTGGTATGAAGGCTCATACCTGTAATCCCAGCACTTTGGGAGGCCGAGGCAGGAGGATTGCTTGAACTCGGGAGTTTGAGACCAGCCTGACTAACATGGTGAAACCCTGTCTCTACAAAAAAATACAAAAATTAGCCAGGCATGGTGGCGCAGGCCTCTGGTCCCAGCTACTTGGGGGGTTTGGGGGTAGCATCGCTTGAGCCCAGGAGGTGGATGTTGCAGTGAGCCAAGATCGCGCCACCGTGCTCCAGCCTGGATGACAGAGTAAGACCCTGTCTCCAATTAAAAAAAAAAAAAAAAAAAAAAAGGAAGAAATTAATATACTAACAGTAACCTTGAAGGAGATGATTGAAGTTCAGCCTAATTTTAACAGTGACCTCAAGAGAGCACCTTTTTTTTTTTTTTGAGATGCAGTCTCACTCTTGTCACCCAGGCAGGAGTGCAGTAGCACAATCTGGCTCACTGCAACCTCTGTTTCCCAGGTTCAAGTGATTCTCCTGTCTCAGCCTCCAGAGTAGCTGGGATTACAGGTGCCCACCACCACGCCCAGCTAATTTTTTTTTGTACTTTTGTAGAGATGGGGTTTCACCATATTGTCCAGGTTGGTGTCGAACTCCTGACCACAGATAATCTGCTGTCTTGGCCTCCCAAAGTGCTGGGATTACGGATGTGAGCCACCTCGCCCAGTCAAGAGAGCAGATCTTTTGATGAGCCATTCAGGTTTTTGGGTTACCTGGCCCTTCAGTTATTTTTCATCCTGCTGTGAGAAGCCAGAATGAAGAGGAATCAATATATCCAAGGTAATTTAACATTTAACTCATATATATATATATATATACTTTAAGTTCTGGGACACATGTGCAGAACATGCAAGTTTGTTACATAGGTATACACCTGCCATGGTGGTTTGCTGCACCCATCACCCTGTCACCTACATTAGGTATTTCTCCTAATGCTATCCCTCCCCTAGCCCCCAACACCCCGACAGGCCCCAGTGTGTGATGTTCCTCTCCCTGTGTCCATGTGTTCTCATTGTTCAGCTCCCACTTATGAGTGAGAACATGTGGTGTTCGGCTTTCTGTTCCTGTGTTAGTTTGCTGAGAATGATGGTTTCCAGCTTCATCCATGTCCCTGCAAAGGACATGAACTCATCCTTTTTTATGGCTGCATAGTATTCTATGGTATATATATGCCACATTTTCTTTATCCAGTCTATCATTGATGGTCATTTGGGTTGGTTCCAAGTCTTTGCTATTGTGAATAGTGCTGCAATAAACATATGTGTGCATGTGTATGTATAGTAGACTGATTTATAATCCTTTGGGTATAAACCCAGTAATGGGATTGCTGGATCAAATGGTATTTCTGGTTCTAGATCCTTGAGGAATTGCCACGCTGTCTTCCTCAATGGTTGAACTAATTTACACTCCCACCAACAGTGTAAAAGCATTCCTATTTCTCCACATCCTCTCCAGCATCGGTTGTTTCCTGATTTTTTAATGATTGCCATTCTAACTGGTGTGAAATGGTATCTCATTGTGGTTTTGATTTGCATTTCTCTAATGTCCAGTGATGATAGGCTTTTTCTCACATGTTTGTTGGCCGCATAAATATCTTCTTTTGAGAAGTCTCTGTTCATATACTTCGCCCACTTTTTGATGGGTTTTTTTTTTTTCTTGTAAATTTGTTTAAGTTTGTTGTAGATTCTGGATAATAGCCCTTTGTCAGACAGATAGATTGCAAAAATTTTCTCCCATTCTGTAGGTTGCCTTTTCACTCTGATGATAGTTTCTTTTGTTGTGCAGAATCTCTTTAGTTTAATTAGATCATTTGTCAATTTTGGCTTTTGTTGCCATTGCTTTTGGTGTTTTAGTCATGAAGTCTTTGCCCATGCCTATGTCCCGAATGGTATTTGTCAATTTTGGCTTTTGTTGCCATTGCTTTTGGTGATGTGGTCATGAAGTCTTTGCCCATGCCTGTGTCCTGAATTGTTGGGAGCAAGCCCCCCAAAATCTGGCCATATACTGGCCCCCAAACTTGCCATAAATAAAATCTCTGCAGCACTGTAACATGTCCATAATGGCCCTAATGCCCAAGCTGGAAGGTTGTGGGTTTATGGGAATGAGGGCAAGGAACATCTGGCCTGCTCAGGGCAGAAAACCGCTTAAAGGCATTTTTAAGCCACAAACAAAAGCATGAGCGATCTGTGTCTTAAGGGTGTGTTCTTGCTGCAATTAATTTGGCCCATCTCTTCGTTTCCCATAAGGGATACTTTTAGTTAATTTAATATCTATAGAAACAATGCTAATGACTGGTTTGCTATTAGTAAATATGTGGGTAAATCTCTGTTTGGGGCTCTAAGCTCTGAAGGCTGTGAGACCCCTGATTCCCCACTTCACACCTCTGTATTTCTGTGTGTGTGTCTTTAATTCCTCTAGCGCTGCTGGGTTAGGGTCTCCCCAACCAAGCTGGTCTTGGCACTGAATGGTATTGCCTAGGTTTTCTTCTAAGATTTTTGTGGTTTTAGGTCTTACAGTTAAGTCTTTAATCCATCTCGAGTTCATTTTTGTGTAAGTTGTAAGGAAGGGTTCCAGTTTCAGTTTTCTGCATGCAGCTAGCCAGTTTTCCCAACACCATTTATTACATAGAGAATCCTTTCTGCATTGCTTGTTTTTGTCAGGTTCGTCAAAGATCGGATGGTTGTAGATGTGTGGCATTATTTCTGAGACCTCTGTTCTGTTCTATTGGTCTATATATCTGTTTTGGTACCAGTACCATGCTGTTTTGGTTACTGTAGCCTTGTAATATAGTTTGAAGTCAGGTAGCGTGATGCCTCCAGCTTTGTTCTTTTTGCTTAGGATTTACTTGGCTATATGGTATATTTTTTGGTTCCATATGAAATTTAAGTAGTTTTTTTCTAATTCTGAGAAGAAAGTAAATGGTAGCTTGATGGGGATGTACTGAATCTATAAATTACTTTGGGAAATATGACGATTTTCAGGATATCATTTTTTCCCATCCATGAGCATGGAATCTTTTTCCATTTGTTTGTGTCCTATTTCCTTGAGCAGTGGTTCATAGTTCTCCTTGAAGAGGTCCTTCACATCCCTTGTAAGTTGGATTCCTAGGTATTTTATTCTCTTTGTAGCAATTGTGAATGGGAGTTCACTCATGATTTGGCTCTCTGTTTGTCTATTATTGGTGTATAGGAATGCTTGTGATTTTTGCACATTGATTTTGTATCCTGAGATTTTGCTGAAGTTGCTTATCAGCTTAAGGAGATTGTGGACTGAGACAATGGGGTTTTCTAAATATACAATCATGTCATCTGCAAACAGACAATTTGACTTCCTCTCTTCCTATTTGAATACCCTGTATTTCTTTCTCTTGCCTGATTGCCCTGGCCAGAACTTCCAATACTATGTTGAACAGGAGTGGTGAGAGAGGGCATCCTTGTCTTATGCCGGTTTTCAAAGGGAGTGCTTCCAGCTTTTGCCCATTCAGTATGATATTGGCTATGGGTTTGTCATAAATAGCTCTTATTATTTTGAGATACGTTCCATCAGTACCTAGTTTATTGAGAGTTTTTAGATAATCATGTGGTATTTGTCATTGGTTCTGTTTATGTGATGGATTACGTTTATTGATTTGCATTTGTTGAGCCAGCCTTGCAGCCCAGAGATGAAGCTGACTTGATTGTGGTGGATAAGCTTTTTGATGTGCTGCTGGATTTGGTTTGCCAATATTTTATTAAGGATTTTCTCATTGATGTTCATCAGGGATATTGGCCCCAAATTTTCTTTCTTTGTTGTGTTTCTGCCAGGTTTTGGTATCAGGACGATGCTGGTCTCATAAAATGAGTTAGGAAGAAGTTCCTCTTTTTTTTATTGTTTGGAATACTTTCAGAAGGAATGGTACCAGCTCCTCTTTGTACCTCTGGTAGAATTCAGCTGTGAATACGTCTGGTCCTGTGCTTTTTTTGGTTGGTAGGCTATTAATTACTGCCTCAATTTCAGAACTTGTTATTGATCTACTCAAGGATTTGACTTTTTCCTGGTTTAGTCTTGGGAGGGTGTATGTGTCCAGGAATTTATCCATTTCTTGTAGATTTTCTAGTTTATTTGCGCAGAGCTGTTTTTAGTATTCTCTGATAGTACTTTGTATTTCTGTGGGATCAGTGGTAATATCCCCTTTATCATTTTGTATTGTGTCTATTTGATTCTTCTCTCTTTTCTTCTTTGTTAGTCTGGCTAGTGGTCTATCTATTTTGTTAATCTTTTCAAAAAACCACCTCCTGGATTCACCGATTTTTTGAAGGGTTTTTTGTGCCTCTATCTTCTTTAGTTCGGCTCTGTTTTTAGTTATTTCTTGTCTTCTGCTAGCTTTTGAATTTGTTTGCTCTTGCTTCTCTAGTTCTTTTAATTGTGATGTTAGGGTGTCGATTTCAGGTATTTCCCTGCTTTCTTTTGAGAACAAAGACATTTAGTGCTATAACTTTCCCTCTAAACACTAGTTTAGCTGTATCCCAGAGATTCTGGTATGCTGTCTTTGTTCTCATTGGTTTCAAATAACTTATTTATTTCTGCCTTAATTTTGTTATTTATCCACTAGTCATTGAGGAGCAGATTGCTGGAGTTTGCTGGAGGTGACTCTAGACCCTGTTTGCCTGGGTATTACCAGCGAAGGCTGCAGAATAGCAAAGATTACTGCCTTTTCCTTCCTCTGGAAGCTTCATCCCAGAGGGGCACCCACTAGATGCCAGTTGGAGCTCTCCTGTATGAGGTGTCTGTTGACCCCTGCTGGGAGGTGTCTCCTAGTCAGGAGGCACGAGGGTCAGGGACCCAGTTGAGTTGGCAGTCTGTCCCTTAGCAAAGCTCAAGCACTGTGCTGGGAGATACACTGCTCTCTTCAGAGTTGGCAGGCAGGAACATTAAAGTCTGCTGAAGCTGTGCCCACAGCCACCGCTTCCCCCAGGTGCTCTATCCCAGGGAGATGGAAGTTTGATCAGTAAGCTCCTGACTGGGGCTGCTGCTTTTCTTTTAGATGTGCCCTTCCCACAAAGGAGGAATCTGGAGAGGCATTCTGGCTACAGTGGCTTTGCCAAGCTGCAGTGGGCTCTGCCCAGTTCAAACCTCCCGGCAGGTTTGTTTACACTGTGAGGGGAAAACCACCTACTCGAGCCTCAGTAATGACAGACACCTCTCCCCCTACCAAGCCTGAGCATCCCAGGTTGACTTCAGACTGCTGTGCTGGCAGCAAGAATTTCAAGCCAGTGGATCTTAGCTTGCTGGGCTCTGTGGGGTTGGGATCTACTGAGCTAGACCACTTGACTCCCTGGCTTCAGCCCCCTTTCCAGGGGAGTGAATGGTTCCGTCTCGCTGGTGTTCCAGGTGCCACTGGGGTATGAAAAAAAAAAAACTGCAGTTAGCTCGGTGTCTGCCCAAATGGCCGACCAGTTTTGTGCTTGAAACCCAGGGCCCTGGTCATGTAGGCACCCGACGAGAGAATCTCCTGGTCTGTGGGTTGCAAAGACTGTGGGAAAAGCATAGTACCTGGGCTGGAATGCACTGTTCCTCATGGCACAGTCCCTCACGGCTTCCCTTGGCTAGGAGAGGGGGTTCTCCGACCCCTTGCACTTCCCAGGTGAGATGACACCCCACCCTGCTTCTGCTCACCCTCCGTGGGCTGCATCTACTGTCTAACCAGTCCCAATGAAATGAGACGGGTACCTCAGTTGGAAATGCAGAAATCCCCCGCCTTCTGTGTTGATCTTTCTGGGAGCTGCAGACCAGAGCTGTTCCTATTTGGCCATCTTCCCAGTCACCTGGCAATTTAACTCTTATGGGCCAAAACGGCAAAAGTCATCTGTGGTCAAATCAGAGCCCATTACATCTGTCAAAGGTCATGGAATTGATAAGATTTTGGAGTTAGATGGAACATTCATGACTGAATGATTCCCATCTTATTTTATAGATGAGGAAACTAAGGCTCAAAGAGACTAAGTAACCGGCTTAGTAAGGTTACACAGTTCCCTAGAGGAAAAGCTGGGGTTAGAAAATGGGGCTTTTCAGCCAGGCATGGTGGCTCCCGACTGTAATCCCGGCACTTTGGGAAGTTGAGGTGGGTAGATCACTTGAGGTCAGGAGTTCGAGACCAGCCTGGTCAACATGGTAAAACGCTGTCTCTACTAAAAATACAAAAATTAGCTGGGCACAGTGGCAAACACCTGTAATTCCAGCTACTCGGGAGGCTGAGGAAGGAGAATCACTTGAACCGGAGAGGTAGAGATTGCAGTGTGCTGAGATCGAGCCACTGCACTCTAGCCTGGGTGAGAGACAGAGAGAGAGACCCTGTCTCAAAACAAACAAACAAATCAACAACAACAACAAAAAGAAAATGGAGCTTTTCTGTTCTTTAAGCAGAGATGTTTGCCTTAACCCAGGCAACTTCAATGATTCTAATCACTAGTGCATAACAGTGAAGAAGCTTATCATTAAACCTCAGGGTAGTGAGGAAAAGCCAAAAATACGGTATGGTAACTTCTATCAGAACCTGAATACTTGCTTCCACTGATTTGGTTGTCCTTTGCCTTTCTCCAAAAACAAGGTCTTCATTTCACTCACTGCATTTGCCTAGTCCTTTTTCAGGTCATTATGCTAACATGAGAACCAAAATAACAACACTGTATACTGGAGATTTTTTAAATAATGGTGATCTATAAGGCAGTGGTTCTCAAAGTGAGGCCCTGGACTAGCAGCATCTGCATCACCAAAAACCTTAGGAGAAAATTGAAAACCACCCTAATAGGTAAGTCCACGCTAGGTGCTAATGTAATGGTCCCTGTCTGTTGCGTAAGGAAAGATCACTTCCTTCTCTGATAAAAATGGCTCTGGTTCTGGTAAGTTATACTCGAATTTAATTATATTTCATGGCAAATCTTGTAAATCAGCTGAAAAGTTATGCCAACTTGGTGGACATTGGCAGAGAATACAAGCTTCTGACTTACCTCAAGGTTTGAATGTACCTAGAACAAAAGTTTCTGATATTTGTACTCACTTAACCAACAACTATAATTGCCGGGCACTGTTGTGGTTGCTTGGGATATTTCAGTTGTTACTAACGCTTTGGTTTTATGGAAAGACAAAGACAATGCTGGTCTTCTAGCAGCACAAAGCATAAGGTAATGTTCCTATATTATTCATATTCCATTGGCAAAAATGCAGTTATTATCAAAAAACATTGAAATTAAAAGTACTTAAGTCATTTGTAATAAGGGATTCAACAAACACCCAATATCTAAGCAATTTCCAATGATTTCAGTAATATGAGAATTGCCTTTAAAAAGTAATGTTTTAGGGCCAAGTGCAGTGACTCACACCTGTAATTCCAGCACTTTGGGAGTCAGAGGCAGGAGGATCGTTTGAGTCTAAGAGTTCAAGACCTGCCTAGGCAACGTGGCGAGACCCTGTCTCTACAAAAAATTTAAAAATTAGCTGGGCATGGTGGTGCATGCCTGTGGTCTTAGCTCCTCGGGAGGCTGAGATTGGAGGATTGCTTGAGCCTGGAAGATCAAGGCTGCAGTGAGCCATGATCACACCACTGCACTTCAGCCTGGGTGACAGAGTGAGACCTTGTCGCAAACAAACAAACAAAACAAATAGAGAATAAAAAGTTTAGAAACAGACACAACCGGCTCTAGGAAAACAACTCAACTGTTGAGAGCAATAAGACATATGTACTGATAGCCTATCAACTTGAGACATTAATAAGAAATCGACCAACTTTTTTTTTTTCAACAGAAGGTAAGGAGAATGCAGGTTAACCAGTCAGAATTTCAGGTCAGTTAGTCAAGAGAGTTTGGACTACGCCTGTTGGTCTCAAAGTTGGTTATCAATTGGAATCACATGGGCATCCTTGAAAATTCCAAATACTCAGGCAACACCCAAGAGTAGTTAAATCAGAACCTTTGGTGTCAATACAGTAGTCAGGAACTTTGTAATGATCCCATTCCAATGTGCAGCTGAGACTGAGAAGCTCCAGTGTAAGGTCATGGACCATGAAGCTTTCAAGTTCTGCCGCCTGTTCTCAACATTTATGTGTATCAGCTTTGGGCAACTATGTGTAGATGGTATGAAGAATGGCAGAAAGTATATAAAGGAACAAAGCACCACCATTAATTCTACAAATCAGTACAAGTTAGTAGCTACAGTTTGGAGAATTTAAAACGTTTTCCTCTTTAGTAAGAATTCCTACAAAGTAATGCCCATTTAAAATCCTGATCTATTTCAATTGCTTGCCAGAAAGGTTGTGTCCATTTGCACTCTCACCCAAAGTCCCTAAATCCTGGCAAACACTGTGAATTGATCATCTTTTTCCTTTTTTCCAATCTGATAATTTAACAGTACTGGGATATTGTTTTATTTGCATTTCTGTAAGAACTTTATTTTATTGACCACAAATATTTTACTTTCCAGGATCTATAAAGCAATATAGCAATATAAATAATATTGTATAAACATACTCAAACCTCGTTAACCTATCACCTATTATTGCAATACTATTTTCAGATTTTTTCTTCAATAGCAAAAATACTTTATTACTGATTAAAAATAGTATATATGCACTGACAAAATTTTGATAAATGCAAAGACAAGTAATGAAAATAATCAGCAATAACAATGGCTAAAAGTGGAGTATACATACAAACAAATACTTGTTTTAAAACTTTTTTTGGTTTACTCTTAGCATAGTACCTTTTTCCATGTCATGTAATATTCTAATATGTGACTTTTGGAGGCTGCATAGTATTCTAAAGTAATATATTTTAAATCCAATATTCTTCAAAAAAATCTGAAACAACAGATCTTGGCTTGAATATGAAGTTTTTAACATTTCTGTTGTATATACTACAAGTGGTGGATTGCTACTTTGGTGGTTCCCGATGAACCATAACTCCCGGTATTCACACTCCTGTGGAGTATCCTTCCATATGAACTTCGGGCTCGGCCAATAAATAGGACATTAGCAAGAATGATGTAAGCAAACACTTGATAAGTGCTGGCACATTGGAGCTTATCTCTCTTGAAATGCTTACTCTCAGGATCAAACCACTGTGAAAAGAAACCCAAGCTAGCCACATGGGGAAGAAAAGAGGAAAAGACCACGCCCTCTCAACCTTCCCCACTGGGGAACTAGACATGTGAACAAAGCCATCTGATTGCAACCTCACAGGAGACCCCAACTGAAACCAACCAAAGAACAACCCAGCAGAGCCCCAGTCAACCACAGAATCATGAACAAATAAAATGGTTGCTGTTTTAAGCAGGTACGTTTTGGGATGGTTTGTTACACAGCAAGAGATAAGCAAAATGTGACAGCATCTAATAGGAATACCTGCTTTAAATATGAAAAAGAAACCCTTAGGATCATAAACTCAAGAAGAATTTTTTGTTTTTATCTAGTCAGATTGCTGAGGTCCTGGCTGTTTAGATGACTTACGGAAAGAACTTGGGCAGTAGAGTCAAGATATGAATAGTAACCCGGCTTTATTACTAGAGATTTGACTTCGTTGAGCATCAGCTTTCTTGTGGGCAAGTTAGGTTTTAACAATAGCTGCCTTGCAGGTGTTTTATTTTCAAGCATTATGAATGATGGCGCCTCGAGTTCCATAACAAGATGAAGGCATATGCAGGTGTGAGTTAACATTTTCATTGGCTGGCCATGTATGTTGAATCCCAAACAAGTGAAGGTCTTCACTATACCTCACCACTCATGAATCTACTTATGGGTCTCAGATGGTGAGCTAGATTGTCAGTAACACCCACCTCAGGAAAACTGCTTCTGAGTTTACAAGACAGCAGGTGGAACCGCTCAAAGACCAATGCATGCAGGAATAGTCTTTCCTCTTTTTTACCAGGTCAACTACTTGATTATTTGCATCGGGGGCCTTTTTTCAAGGCATCTGACCTTTTGGACTCATCTGGAAAAATCTAGTATGTACTGAGGACCAGCCTTCAACACAAAGGAAGGTTTTTGTTACATTCGTTTGCATATCCTGTCAAGGATATCTTCAGAACACTTTCATTTCATAGTAAAATGAAACTTACAGAAGAACTAAGCAGTGAAGTGCTTCATACTTTAGTTTAAAAGGGGAATGAGAAACAAAAGACAAGGTTAATTATGACACCGGGGCTTTACAATGCTAAAATTATCCTATATACAAAGGGATATGTAGGCTGTGTTCTTTTTCCATGTCATTACAAAGAACAGGCTCAAGGTATCTGCAAATTTCTAATAAAAATATTATTACTTGAAAAATGTCCATGGTTGTATCTAACTGAAGGGGTTAAAACTTTTAGACTTGTTATACAAATACCACGATATTTGTCATGAAAGTCCTCCCTCCTTTGCATCAAGCAGACCCTGACTTACGACATCTGAGAGTGGAAAAAACTAGCATGAACTGTAAGGAAGTGGGATTCATACCTACCTCTCACTCACACGCTCATCCAAACCAAGCAACTTGCATAAAGAAACCTGAGACTTTGTACTTCCACATGCTGGCAACACAGCATTAACTAGACTTGGGCAACTTGTTTAAGGGGTTTATTTAAGTTCCTATCAGTAAAGAGGTGTTTTTCCAGTTTTGGGAGAAGATGTATGATGCCAAGTTTGTTTGTTTTTTTAAGTTCAAAAACTTTTATAAGTTTCATGTTGGCATTGGATGTTTACATAGTAACTGGTACAATTTACATCAGTTTTATATTTACCTATGTTTGCAAAGATGTCATGTACACAAAGATACATATTCAATAACTGAGAAACAAGTGAAACTTCTGATCTATACTTTCAGGTTTGTTTCATAATGATAGTTCTGATAAGGATCCTCAGCATACCAGTTTCACCTCTTCCAGAAGGACGTTGTCATTTTATCTAAGAGTTTACTCTGGGATTTATTGCAGAACACAAATTCCCTCAATCACTTTTTTCTTGCAGGGATCTTTTTCCAGAATTTTTTCTTATAACCAGCTTTTCTCCTCACCCAAAGGCCAGAATGAAGTTGAAGAAACCTATAGATGACAGTTTTCACAGTCTTTCTCTTGTCTTTTTGTGTACTGATGTATATTACAGTTCTGACCGGCAGCTTCAGGACACTTGGAAGCAAGGGGGCCACTCTGTTGGGGATCACTGAAGTATGCCCACATGTCAAGTTTCTGACAGATGTGATAAGCCTGGGAGTGGAGGAAATGAATGGTGTCTGAATATGACTAAAACGTCCAGTAGACAATGCAGAAATAAGAGAGGCATTCCTGGCACAGTTTCGGTGGGCTGGAGATGCAAAAATATTCAGGAGCCATAGATTCCTGAAGCTGCTCTCATCGCACCAGCAAAAGCAGAGGCAGCCATCTTGCCATCCTGCTATGTTGCCAAGTTTCTTTTTTTTTTTTTTTCTTTGAGCTGAAGTCTCACTCTTGTCCCCAGGCTGGAGTGCAATGGCACAATCTCGGCTCACTGCAACCTCCGCCTCCCTTGTTCAAGTAATTCTCCTGCCTCAGCCTCCCGAGTAGCTGTGATTACAGGTGCCTGCCACCATGCCCAGCTAATTTTTGTATTTTTAGTAGAGATGGGGTTTCACCGTGTTAGCCAGGATGGTCTCAAACTCCTGACCTTAGGTGATCCACCCGCCTTGACCTCCCAAAGTGCTGGGATTACAGGCATGAGCCACCATGCCTGGCCAATGCCAAGTTTCTATTGAACCACTTTGATGTCTATGCCTGAGTCAACTGGCAGAGCTGGGACTCAAACCTAGGGCTTCTGTCCATGACCATATCTTTGTTTAATCGCCACTCTGGATGCTGATCAAGTCTGATCTTCCTTTTCATTTCAGAGCATTCACCCCAGGAGTCCTTCAATGTTTAAATCTCTAGATTAAAATATGGTACTGCTGGGTGTGGTGGCTCATGCCTATAATCTAAAAATATTGGGAGGCTGAAGTGGGAGGATTGCTTGAGACCAGGAGATCAAGGCCAATGTGGAAAACATAGTGAGACCCTGTTTCTAAAAATAAATAAATAAAATAGAATAAAATATGGCACTAAACTGGGTGGCCAGATAAAATACAGGACACCCAATTAAATTTGAATTTCAGATAAAAAATAATTTTTTAGTAGAAGCATGTCCCGATTTGCTAAATTTGGCAACCCTACACTAAACCTTACCTACCCACCAAGGGCTGTTCCCACTCCTCCTCATTTCCACCTAAAAGGAAAGAAGAAATACAACGAGACCTAGAAAACAAAGTATGAGGTGCCCCAGCCAGTGAGAGGCCATCCTCACAAGACAAAGAGAAGAACTGTATCCTCTCCATCCAGTGATCTCTCTTGAGCTAACTTACAGATGGGGGACTAGATCAATAAGGTAGGATCTTCTATGTCATCACTCAGACTGGGGTAGTTCACTGGAGCCACAGCTAACTCTTCAGAAGAAGGTCTTTCGGAGGCCCAAGGGTATTTATTGCACTAGTGCTTGCCATACCAAAGATCAGAAACAACCCAAATGTCCGTTAGGGAAATGGTTAAGTAAATTGTGAAACATCCAGAAAATGGGATGTTTTCCAGCTATGAGAAGAAAAAATACAGATGCCCCTGAGATAAAGGTACAGAAGGAAATGCAAATGAAAAAAAAAAAAAAAAGGAGAGAGGAAGAGAGTATATGCTAACAAATTATGACAAAGGCAGGGCCAGAAGAATATGTTTTTACTTGCTAGTATGCCTAAAGAAACTCTGGAAAGATAAGCAAGGAACCAATAAGAATGGTTTCTTGTGGGGATGAGTGTGGGATTGGGTGGATGGTCTATAAGAAGAGCAGAAAAGTTTTTACTCTGTATCTATGTATTTATATATGTATGTATATGCATGGATGTATGTATAGACACATTTATCTGTACAGAAAAGAGTTAACATGGTGGCCGGGTGCCATGGCTCATGCCTGTAATCCCAGCACTTTGAGAGGCCAAGGCGGGTGGATCTCCTGAGGTCAGGAGTTCGAGACCAGCCTGGACAACATTGTGAAACCCTGTCTCTACTAAAAATACAAAAAATTAGCCAGGAGTGGTGGTGGACACTTGTAATCCCAGCTACTCGGGAGGCTGAGGCAGGAGAATCGCTTGAACCCCGGAAGCAGAGGTTACAATGAGCCAAGATCGCGCCATTGCACTCCAGCCTGGGCAACAAGAACGAAACTCGATCTCAAAAACAAAAAACCAACACACATGGCAGGCCTGAGACTGCTCTCCTTAGAAAGCCCTGCTTGTAAGGTTGGCCCTTGGCTCATGTCTGGGAACTTGAATTTCAGGGTGGTTCCCACCATTCCCAGAACTGAGAAGAGTGGCTCTCTGCTCTTACACCATTTGTACAAACAATATGGTTTTTGCTGCACACCTGCTTTCCTATTGGGAGGCTGGAATTTTGGTACGTGCTGGGCAGAGTGTGCCTACATGACCAGCCCCC
Source organism: Macaca fascicularis (assembly GCF_037993035.2). Lineage (NCBI taxonomy): Eukaryota > Metazoa > Chordata > Mammalia > Primates > Cercopithecidae > Macaca > Macaca fascicularis. The sequence goes on from NC_088395.1 coordinate 12,620,287, forward strand.
AGTAAACACCATGGGCACTGAATCTCTAACGAGCCTCCCTGGTAGAGAGCAGTTGGCATGTGTTTTCTCAATTTGTTGCGGAAGGAATCAAGTACATTCGTGTGACTAAAGTGGGAGGGGATGCTTGGAAGGTTGGGCCTGGTTTCTTCTGGGCATCGCCTCATGCACCATTGTCCTTTGCTGCTTTTGGTTTGTGTCTTTTCACTGCAATAAATCATAGCTGTGACCATACTCTATTAAGTCCTGCGACTCCTAGTGGATCACCAAGCCCGGGGCGGGAGAGTCTTGGGGACCTCCGACACGCTACACAGTCCCTTTCTCTCTCTCTCTCTCTCTCTCTCCCTCCCTTCCACACACACTCCATCTCTGTATAATTATTCTGTACCACACAAATATGTATTAAAATGAAATAAAAAATAAAAAAGGCCTTTGTTTAATATTTGCCTAACCAAAAGCTCCATTCAATCTGCTTTTCTTTCCTTCCTTCTTTCTTTTCTCCTGTCCTTCATTCTTTCCTTTTCTTCCTTCCTGCCTGCCTGCCTTCTCTCCCTCCCTCCCCCCAACTCTCTTTCTTTCTCTTTCTTTCCTTCGCTCTCTCCCTTTCTTCCTTGTTTTCTCTGTCTCTATTTTTCCATTTACTACATAGAAGTTCTTACCATATGACTATGTATTTTCCAGCAAAATTGAAGAAAAAGTTAAAAAGCTATTGTCTTATATTTGCCAACTAACAGCCCCATTCAAAATGTCTCGAGGGGAAAGAAAAGAAAAGCAAAAGAAACAAAGAATATAACAAACGTCACTGCCTCATTCTCTTTTGAGGAGACAGAAAATTCTCATAGATCTTAAACAACAGTGTCAGGTTTGGTGTGTTTTTCTGTTGTTCAGCTTTAACACAGTAGTGTTTCAAAATCTTAAGGCTTTGTCCTAGAAGAAAATGTTCCTGTTTGAACATATAAAACAATCCAGCATATAACTAGAAATACAGGTCTGCCAGTCATGGTAACACTTTTGTGACAAAACTTAAAGTTATCTTTGGCGGTGATATACATTTTTAAGAAGTTATTATATATGCAAAGATTGTAGAGAAATTACAGAGACACAACTGAACTCACTATGTAAACACTGAGTAGTTCTTGAATCAGAAAGAAAATAAAGCTGTAAAAGATATTTTGGGGACAAATTGAAAAAATGTGAATACAGAACTATATGAGATATTACAAATTATTAGTTTTTTAATTCTACTTTAAGTTCTGGGGTACATGTGCAGAATGTGCAGGTTTGTTACATAGGTATACATGTGCCATGGTGATTTGCTGCACTCGTCAACCAGAAATCTAGATTTTAAGCTCCACATGAATTAGGTATTTGTCCTGATGCTCTCCCTCCCCTTGCCCTCCACCCCCTGATAGGCCCCAGTGTGTGCTTTTCCCCTCCCTGTGTCCATGTGTTCCGATTGTTAAACTCCTACTTATGAGTGAGAACATGCAGTGTTTGGTTTTCTGTTCCTGTGTTAGTTTGCTGAGAATGATGGTTTCCAGCTTAATCCAAGTCCCTGCAAAGGACATGAACTCATTCTTTTTTATGGCTGCATAGTATTCCATGGTGTATATGTGCCACGTTTTCTTTATCCAGTCTATTATTGATGGGCATTTGGGTTGGTTCCAAGTCTTTGCTATTGTGAATAGTGCTGCAATAAACATATGTGTGCATGTGTCTCTATAGTAGAATGATTTATAATCCTTTGGGTATATGTCCAGTAATGGGATTGCTGGATCAAATGGTATTTCGGTTCTAGATCCTTGAGGAATTGCCACGCTGTTTTCCTCAATGGTTGAACTAATTTACACGTCCACCAATAGTGTAAAAGCTTTCCTATTTCTCCACATCCTTTCCAGCATCTGTTGTTTCCTGACTTTTTAATGTTTGCCATTCTAAATGGCGTGAAATGGTATCTCGTTGTGGTTTTGATTTGCATTTCTCTAATGACCAGTGACGATGAGCTTTTTTTTCATATGTTTCTTGGTTGCATAAATGTCTTCTTTTGAGAAGTGCCTGTTCATATCTTTCACTCACTTTTTGATGGGGTTGTTAGTTTTTTTCTTGTAAATTTGTTTAAGTTCCTTGTAGATTCTGGATATTAGACCTTTGTCAGATGGATAGATTGCAAGAATTTTCTCCTATTCTATAGGTTTCCTGTTCACTCTGATGATAGTTTCTTTTGTTGTGCAGGAGCTCTTTAGTTTAATTAGATCCCGTTTGTCAATTTTGGCCTTTGTTGCCATTGCTTTGGTGTTTTAGTCATGAAGTCTTTGCCCACGCCTGTGTCCGGAATGGTATTGCTTAAGTTTTCTTCTAGGGTTTTTATGGTTTTAGGTTTTATATTTAAGTTTTTAATCTATCTTCAGTTAATTTTTATATAAGGTGTAAGGAAGGGGTCCAGTTTCAGTTTTCTGCATATGGCTAGCCAGTTTTCCCAGCACCACTTATTAAATAGGGAATCCTTTCCCCATTGCTTGTTTTTGTCAGGTTTGTTAAAGATCAGATGGTTGTAGATGTGTGATGTTATTTCTGAGGCTTCTGTTCTGTTCCCTTGGTCTATATCTCTGTTTTGGTACCAGTATCATGCTGTTTTGGTTACTGCAGCCTGGTAGTATTGTTTGAAGTCGGGTAGTGTGGTGCCTCCAGCTTTGTTCTTTTTGTTTAGGATTGACTTGGCTATACGGGCTCATTTTTGGTTCCATATGAAATTTAAAGTAGTTTTTTACTAATTCTGAGAGGAAAGTTAATGGTAGCTTGATGGGGATAGCACTGAATCTATAAATTGCTTTTGACAGTATGGCCATTTTCATGACATTGATTCTTCCTATCCATGAGCATGGAATGTTTTTCCATTTGTTTGTGTCCTCTCTCATTTCCTTGAGCAGTGGTTTGTAGTTCTCCTTGAAGAGGTCCTTCACATCCCTTGTAAGTTGGATTCCTAGGTATTTTATTCTCTTTGAAGCAATTGTGAATGGGAGTTCACTCATGATTTGGCTCTCTGTTTGTCTGTTATTGGTGTATAGGAATGCTTGTGATTTTTGCACATTGATTTTGTATCCTGAGACTTTGCTGAAGTTGCTTATCAGCTTAAGGAGTTTTTGGGTTGAGATGATAGGGTTTTCTAAATATACAGTCATGTCATCTGCAAACAATTTGACTTCCTCTCTTCCTATTTGAATACCCTCTATTTCTTCCTCTTGCCTGATTGCCCTGGCCAGAACTTCCAATACTATGTTGAATAGGAGTGGTGAGAGAGGGCATCCTTGTCTTGTTCCGGTTTTCAAAGGGAATGCTTCCAGCTTTTGCCCATTCAATATGATATTGGCTATGGGTTTGTCATAAATAGCTCTTATTATTTTGAGACATGTTCCATCATTACCTAGTTTATTGAGAGTTTTTAGCATGAAGGGATGTTGAATTTTATTGAAGGCCTTTTCTGCATGTATTGAGATAATCATGTAGTTTTTGTCATTGGTTTTGTTTAGGTGATGAATTACGTTTATTGATTTGCATTTGTTGAACCAGCCTTGCAGCCCAAGGATGAAGCTGACTTGATCGTGGTGGATAAGCTTTTTGATGTGCTGCTGGATTCAGTTTGCCAGTATTTTATTGAGGATTTTTGCATCGATGTTCATCGGGGATATTGGCCTGAAATTTTCTTTTTTTGTTGTGTCTCTGCCAGGTTTTCGTATCAGGACGATGGTGGCCTCATAAAATGGGTTAGGGAGGAGTCCCTCTTTTTCTATTATTTGGAATAGTTTCAGAAGGAATGGTACCAGCTCCTCTTTGTGCCTGTGGTAGAATTCGGCTGCGAATCCATCTGGTCCTGTGCTTTTTTTGGTTGGTAGGCTATTAATTACTGCCTCAATTTCAGAACTTGTTATTCGTCTATTCAAGGATTCAACTTCTTCCTGGTTTGTCTTGGGAGAGTTTGTCTGTCCATGCATTTTTCCATTTTTTCTAGATTTTCCAGTTTATTTCTTAGAGGTGTTGATTGTAGTCTCTGATGGTAGTTTGTATTTCTGAGGGATCAGTGGTGATATCCCTTTTATCATTTTTTATTGTGTCTATTAGATTCTTCTCTCTTTTCTTCTTTATTAGTCTAAGTAGTGGCCTATTTTGTTAATCTTTTCAAAAATCCAGCTCCTGGATTCACTGATTTTTTGAAGGGTTTTTTGTGTCTCTATCTCCTTCAGTTCTGCTCTGATCTTATTTCTTGTCTTCTGCTAGTTTTTGAATTTGTTTGCTCTTGCTTCTCTAGTTCTTTTAACTGTGATGTTAGGGTGTCGATATCAGAACTTTTTAGCTTTCTGATATGGGAATTTAGTGCTATAAATTTCCCTCTTAATACTGCTTTAACTGTGTCCCAGGGATTCTGGTACGTTGTATCTTTGTTCTCCTTGCTTTCAAAGAACTTATTTATTTCTGCCTTAATTTCTTTATTTACCCAGTAGTCATTCAGGAGCAGGTTGTTCAGTTTCCATGTAGTTGTGTGGTGTTTAGTGAGTTCCTTAATCCTGAGTTCTAATTTGATTTCACTGTGGTCTGAGAGACTGTTTGTTATGATTTCCATTCTTTTGCATTTGCTGAGGAGTGTTTTATGTCCAATTATGTGGTCAATTTTAGAATAACTGCAATGTGTTCCTGAGAAGAATGCATATTCTGTTGATTTGGGGTGGAGAGTTCTGTAGAGGTCTATTAGGTTTGCTTGCTCCAGAGCTGAATTCAAGTCCTGAATATCCTTGTTAATTTTCTTTCTTGTTGATCTGTCTAATATTGACAGTGGGATGTTAAAGTCTCTCACTGTTATTGTGTGGGGAGTCTAAGTCTCTTCGTAGGTCTCTAAGAACTTATTTTATGAATATGTGTGCTCCTGTATTGGGTGCATATATGTTTAGGGCAGTTAGCTCTTCTTGTTGTATTGATCCCTTTACCATTATGTAATGCCCTTCTTTGTCTTTTTTGATCTTTGTTGGTTTAAAGTCTGTTTTATCAGAGGCTAGGATTGCAACCCCCTTTTTTTTCTTTCCATACTTGGTAAATATTCCTCCATCCCTTTCTTTTGAGCCTATGTGTGTTTTTGCACATGAGATGGGTCTCCTGAATACAGCATACTGATGGGTCTTGACTCTATTCAATTTGCCCGTCCATGTCTTTTTTTTTTTTTTTTTTTTTTTTTTTTTTTTTTTTTTTTTTGAGACGGAGTCTCGCTATGTCGCCCAGGGTGGAGTGCAGTGGCCGGATCTCAGCTCACTGCAAGCTCCGCCTCTCGGGTTTTTACGCCATTCTCCTGCCTCAGCCTCCCGAGTAGCCGGGACTACAGGCGCCCACCACCTCGCCCGGCTAGTTTTTTGTATTTTTTAGTAGAGACGGGGTTTCACCGTGTTAGCCAGGATGGTCTCGAACTCCTGACCTTGTGATCCGCCCGTCTCGGCCTCCCAAAGTGCTGGGATTACAGGCTTGAGCCACCGCGCCCGGCCTGTCCATGTCTTTTAATTGGGGCATTTAGCCCATTTACATTTAAGGTTAATATTATGTGTGAATCTGATCCTGTCATCATGATGCTAACTAGTTATTTTGCACGTTAGTTGATTCAGTTTCTTCATAGTGTCATTGGTCTTCATATTTTGGTGTGTTTTGCAGTGGCTGGTACTGGTTTTTCCTTACCATATTTAGTGCTTCCTTCAGGAGCTCTTGTAAGGCAGGTCTGGTGGTGGCAAAACACCTCAGCATTTGCTTTTCTGGAAAGGATTTTATTTCTCTTTTGCTTATGAAGCTTAGTTTGGCTGGATATGAAATTCTGGGTTGGAAATTCTTTTCTTTATGAATGTTGAATATTGGCCCCCACTCTCTTCTGGCTTGTAGGGTTTCTGCAGAGAGATCCACTGTTAGTCTGATGGGCTTCCCTTTGTAGGTAACCTGACCTTTCTCTCTGGCTGCCCTTAACATTTTTTCTTTCTTTTCAACCTTGGAGAATATGATGATCATGTGTCTTGGGGTTGCTCTTCTCGAGGAGTATCTTAGTGATGTTCTCTGTTTTTCCTTAATTTGAAAGTTGGCCTGTCTTGCTAGGTTGGGGAAGTTCTGCTGGATAATATCCTGAAGAGTGTTTTCCAACTTGTTTCCATTATCCCTGTCACTTTCAGCTACACCAATCAATCGTAGATTTGGTCTTTTCACATAGTCCCGTATTTCTTGGAGGCTTTGATCCTTCTTTTTCATCCTTTTTTCTACAATCTTGTCTCCATGCCTTATATTTGTAAGTTGATCTTCAATCTCCGATATCCTTTCCTCTTCTTGATTGATTTAGCTATTGATACTTGTGTATGCTTCACGACATTCTCGTGCTGTGTTTTTCAGCTCCATCAGGTCATTTATGTTCCTCTCTAAACTAGTTATTCTAGTCAGCAGTTCCTGTAACCTTTTATCAAGTTTCTTAGCTTCTTTTCATTGGGTTAGAACATGCTCCTTTAGCTCAGAGGAGTTTGTTATCACCCACCTTTTGAAACCTACTTCTGTCAATTTGTCAAACTCATTCTCCGTCCAGTTTTGTGTCCTTGCTGGAGAGGAGTTGTGATCATTTGGAGGAGAAAAAGCATTCTGGTTTTTGGAATTTCAGCATTTTTGCACTTGTTTTTTTCTCATCTTTGTGGATTTATCTACCTTTGATTTTTGTGACTGATGACCTTTGGATGGGGTTTTTGTGTGGGGGTACTTTATGTTGATGTTGATGTTACTGCTTTCTGTTAGTTTTTCTTCTAATAGGTCCCTCTTCTGCAGGTCTGCTGCAGTTTGCTGGAGGTCTACTCCAGACCCTGTTTGCCTGGGTATCACCAGTGGAGGCTGCAGAACAGCAAAGATTGATGCCTGCTCCTTCCTCTGGAAGCTTTGTCCCAGAGGGGCACTGGCCTGATGCCAACTGGAGGCTCTCCTGTATGAGGTGTCTGTTGACCTCTGTTGGGAGATCTCTCCCAATCAGGAGTCACGGGAGTCAGAGACCCACTTGAGGAGGCAGTCTGTCCCTTAGCAGAGCTCAAGTGCTGTGCTGGGGGAGAATCCTCCATGTCAGGATCAGCTCTCTTTTCAGAGCAGGCAGGCAGGAAAGTTTAAGTCTGCTGAAGCTGCACCCACAGCTGCCTTTTCCCCCAGGTGCCCTGTCCCAGGGAGATGGGAATTTTATCTGTAAGCCCCTGACTGGGGCTGCTGCCTTTCTTTCAGAGATGTTCTGCCCAGTGAGGAGGAATCTAGAGAAGCAGTCTGACCACAGCCGCTTTGCTGTGCTGTGGTGAATTCTGACCAGTCTGAACCTCCCGTCCTCCTTAGCGCTGTCAGGGGAAAACCACCTATCAAAGCCTCAGTAATGGCAGATGCCCCTCCCCCAACCAAGCTCGATTGTCCCAGGTTCACTTCAGAGTGCTGTGTGGGCAGTGAGAATTTCAAGCCAGTGGCTCTTTGCCTGCTGGGCTCTGTAGGAGTGGGACCCACTGAGCCAAACTGCTTGGCTCCCTGACTTCCAGGGGAGTGAAAGGTTCTGTCTTGCTGGAGTTCCAGGTGCCACTCGGGTACAAAAAGTAACTCCTGCAGCTAGCTCGGTGTCTGCCCGAACAGCCACCCAGTTTTGTGCTTGAAACCCAGGGCCCTGGTGGTGTAGGCACATGAGGGAATCTCCTGATCTGCGATTGCAAAAACCATGGGGAAAACGTAGTAGCCAGGCTGGGTCGCGCAGTCCCTCATGGCTTCCCTTGGCTAGAGGAGGGAGATCTCTTGGCTCCTTGTACTTTCCAGGTGAGGTGATGCTCCATCTTGCTTCTGCTCACCCTCCGTGGGCTGTACCCACTGCCTAACCAGTCCCAATGAGATGAACTTGGTACCTCAGTTGGAAATGCAGAAATCACCTGCTTTCTCTGTTGGTCTCGCTGGGAACCAGAGACCGGAGCTGTTCCTATTCAGCCACCTTGCCAGATTGGCCAATATTACAAATTATTAATCCTCTTAGGTGTCATCTTTATCTCAGGAGATACAGGCTTAAGTGTTTAGGTTAAAATGTCATGTTGTCTGCAACATTTTAATGATTAAGGAAATAAATACATTATATACACATACAAAAAAGTAAAACCAATGTAGCTCACTATCAACAATTGTTGAATTCAGGCAGCTATACAGGCTGCATTGTGCAATTCTTTCAACTTTTCGATATATCTGAAATTTTTTTAAGTAAAAAAGTTGGGAAGAAAAAAGATTTTCTTTTAAAAACTAGTATATTAATGTAAATGAATTCAAGTAGAATGATATAATATCAGTTATTAGAAAACCAATTACCACTCAGCTATTGAATCCACCATACTGAGTTAAGAAGAACTTGGTATCTTTTGAATAAGAAAACATAGGCTTTATTGATGCTTGACTACTAGACAAGTTGTACTTGATTAAACTCCTAGTAAATTCAACCAGCTAGTGACTATAATTAGATGACTGGTCGCTTCAATCAATTAATCTGCCTAATGATCTACATCTGAAAATTGGCCTAATTAATTGAATTGTTCTTATTTTCATGATCACTTTCATTTTCATCATCATAAAGAGTGATCTCTTAAGTACCTAGAATGGATGCTGAGGACAACACATTCTTAACTCAAGGAGTCTGTGATATCATTGGGGGAACTAGGAGATATGAACGAAACATAAATAATCAGGCCGGGTGTGGTGGGGCTTGTGTCTGTAATCCCAGCACTTTGGGAGGCCTAGGTGGGTGGATAACCTGGGGTCAGGAGTTCGAGAACAGCCTAGCCAACATGGTGAAACCCCATCTCTACTAAAAATACAAAACTCAGCTAAGTGTGGTGGTGTGCACCTGTAGTCCCAGTTACTCAGGAGGCTGAGGCATGAGAATTGCTTGAATCCGGGAGGTGGAGGCTGCAATGAGCTGAGATTACACCACTACACTCCAGCCTGGGGACAGAGCGAGACTCCGTCCCCAAACAAACAAACAAACAACCATAAATAACCATGCAAGAAAGCAAACTATATATGCTAAATTCATAATATCATAATCTCTTGGGATCTTACCATATAAAACCTGGATGTGTCTTTATTGATCATACAGCCTCATCCCTCACTTTAAAGATAAATGGTATATTTTTATGTAGTCAAATTTTCAACGTTTTCTTTAAGACTCTGGGGTTGTTGCTGTTGGTTCCTTGCTTGTTTGCTGTTATCGTCATACTTAGCACTACTTTTCTACTTCAAGATTAGAGAAAATATTGACCTATAGTTTCTTTCAATACTTTTAAGTTCAATGTCTTACATTTAAATTTTTGAACTACACGAAATTTATTTTGATACAAGAAATGAGGTTTGGCCAGCGCGGTGGCTCATGCCTGTAATTCCAGCACTTTGGGAGGCTGAGATGGGTGGATCACGAGGTCAGGAGTTCAAAACCAGCCTGGCCAATGTAGTGAAATCCCGTCTCTACTGAAAACACAAAAAAATTAGCTGGGCTTGGTGGCAGGTGCCTGTAATCCCAGCTACTCAGGAGGCTGAGGCAGGAGAATCGCTTGAACCTGGCAGGCGGAAGTTGCAGTGAGCAGAGACTGCGCCACTGCACTCCAGCCTGGGTGACAGAGTGAGACTGCGTCTCAATAAATAAATAAATAAATAAATAGACAAATGAGGTTGGACAATAGCTTGATTTTTTTAAAACTCCAAGCCAGTTGCCCAATAATCCGTTTTGCCATTGATGTGACTTTATAAACACCCATATGTGCTTTTACTTATTTCTGCTCTCTTCTCTGTTTCATTGATGCACTGGTATTATGCCATTGGAGGCAATACAGCATTATAATGCATTTACAGATATGGAAGAGAAATCCTCCCCTTTTATTTTCATTCAGAAATTATCTGGCTATCCTCATATGTGGTCTTACCCCAGTCAGACCCAACACCTCACTTTTATAACAAATATTTGGTAATGTGCCCTTTGTTATATGAAAGGAGATGATATTTGTTGATAATGTAACCCCAATCTTTGTGATAAACAAAAAGGCCCAGCTGATTTCCAAAATGTACCCCGGTTTAGAATCAGTCTGGCAAGTATCGCATGAAATCCTATTGGTATTTGATTGGGATCACACATCATTTGCAAATCAATTTAAGCAACATTTCTATTTTTACAATGTTGTGGCCTGTAGCCCCAACAACAATTATTTGTCTTCATTTATTTATGTCTTTGTGTCTGGGCAGGGTCCTGCCAGGAAACAGACGGTGTGTTAAAGTGAGAAATTGATGAGTTCAGCAAAGTGACTATTTATATATTTGGACAGGATTTAAGGAAGTAAGAACGGATGATGCAGCACTTCAGAGGGGAGTCTTTCCGACCTCAAGCTGAAGGAGAAGGAACAATTACTGGAATTCAGGGAGGAGAGCATCACCGAACAAGAGCTTCATTAGAGGATTGCAGCCAACACAGGGCCAGGCGGAGGGAGCCAGAGGGAGGCAGCTCTGCTCTCCCTCCTCCTGCCCTTCAGTTTCCAACCACCGCCTCCCATTGGCCAAACCCAACCAGAAGTCAGTGAGCAAGGGGCTACTGATGAAGCACATATAGCTCAGCCTCCAGGGACACAGAACAGGATAAAAGGCTGGGACAGTGGGTCTGGTGGGGCAAAGAGAAAGCTTGCATCTGCCAGGTGAAGCATTATAGTCCCCATCCTCCCCCCACCACCTTAGTTCTTGTGCATTTCCCATCAGTTTTCTTCCAAAGCATTTCAGATTTCACTGATTTGAATGGAATCTCTTCTTCTATTACCAATTTGGATCAGTAATTATTTATGTATGAGAAAACTATTGATTTTTACAGATCATTTGCATAGCAGAGTGGTTTAATAAGGAGACATTTGGTTTTTACTGCCTGCGTGGGTATAACTTGCTATGTGACTTGAGGCAAATCCAATATTTCTTCTGTTATGAATTCCAGTATTTGTAAAAAATGGGTAATAAGATCTCTATTTTATATAGTTTTAGTATTTAATGAGATAATACATATAAAGTCATAACAGTGTCTGGCTCATAACAAACCCTCAATAAATGTCATTTATTACTGTATCTGGTTTTTGAGCTGCTCTATCGCACCATTGACTTTTCAGCCCAGTATATGTTAACCCTGATCATTATCCTCAGATGTCCCCATGCCACACTCTACATCATCCAAATTCTCTCCATGTGGACTATGTAGATTAAAGAACTTTAAACATAACTACCGTATTTTGGCTCTACCTACAAAATGTCCAATAATCAGTTAAGAAGGGAACAATTCTCTTGGGGCCCACACTGTGAGAAGCGAATGCAGCTGAACTTTTTTAAAGGAAAATGAATGAACCAACTGGTAGCTTTGCCAGTGCTTAAAAACCAGCATCCTCTCCAGCTGGGTCTAAGACAGGATAAGGTAAATTTAGATATGTCTGCAATATATCTATAGAACAGTGGTTCTCAATCTGAGGTGTTTTTGCCCCTTAGGGGATAGTTTGCAATGTCTAGAGACATCTGTGATTCTCACAACTGGAAGGGGGCAGTGCTATTGGCATCTAGTGGGTATAGAGCAAGGATGCTACCAAACATCCTACGGTGCAACAGAGAATTATCTGGTCAAAAATGTAAATAGTGCTGAGGGCGAGAAACCCTGCTATAAAAATGAAAGAAGTTTGGTCTATAGGGTTGTTTGGATTTAGACAAGACATTGCCCCAGTAGTGGTGGTAGAAATAAGAGGAACCCGGTGCTTTTGCAAAGCCCATATCTGGGGTGGCTTAAATAATCTCTCCTCTCCCCGCCCCCCGACCTGATCTTTGTAGTTGGAAACTCCAGGGCTGGCTGCCTGGAGTCTTTGTGACTCTACACTTCCTGCCACCCATCACTTCATCTCAGAAGACTCGAGATTAGGATCACTCCATACCATCAAGAAAGGTATTTTAAACATTGGAACACATATAGATAATTTAAGTAGGTAGATGTATGTGCTGTTATAAGGAAGTGGGGAGGAGAGGAGAGGGAACTGAAATCATATGCACAAAATTTTTTTTAGAATATAAATAAAAAATGTGGTAGTCTAAAATGTCAATTCTTCAAAGATAAAGTTAGACTTTCAGTAACGTTAGAAATGGTTTTCTGGAATATGTCTCCAGTCTACCTAACTTCGAGGAAGTAAATACTGTAAATAGATGTTTCAAGTGCATTTTAAAGCAATGATCGCAGCATGTCTTTAAGCTACAGTATTTTGCTGTCTTTGAAATGTAAAGTTTGATATCTTCTCTTTCTCTTAGTTGATGCTATTGGGTCCATCTCAAGCTGATCTTGGCACCTCTCATGCTCTGCTCTCTTCAACCAGACCTCTACATTCCATTCTGGAAGAAGACTAAAAATGGTAAGAACAGCTCAGAGAACCTTAAAAAGTGTTATCTGTAATCTTTGTGGAAACAACTGAAACCAGCTGGCAAGAGCAATGTTGAAGAATCTGTACTTAGGTTATTTGCTGGGGGAAAGTGCTTCCTGATATTTCATAATTGGCATTAATGAAGGGGGCATTTCACAATTTCAGATTAATCAATGCTTGCTCTGTCCAACTTCCTACAAGAATTAAATATGTGCTGTGGGGAGGAGCAGCAGATGTTTGAATTGGGGGCATGGTTTCTATGGATCTCATTTCTTCAGCTTACATTTTTGGCTTTAAAGCCATAACAAATCACTGAATTACTGAAGTTACTTTGTGCTTTTTCCAGCATATGGTGTTGTCTGAATGACTGTGTGGATGAATGTGTGTAGGCAGGCTCATAGCAATAAAATACGGGAAATCCCCGGGCTTGAGTGCTGTCAAAGAAAACTAAATTTGGACAGTAGATAAAGATACTCTCAGGACTATTGCAATCGGTGGAAAGAGACCTCAGTATAGAAAGGGGCTCAATTCTGAATACAGCCAAAGACCAGTAAAGATTTCTGGCCAAGGAGTAGAGTGTGGGTCAGTGGATGGAAAATTACTAAGAGGAAACATCAAGGGTAAAAGGGATTCTGGCTAAACCGACCTGACAGGATTCTTGCTGAAGACAGGCCAGGGTGATCAGACCTCACCTGGGGATGGTGGGGGATGAGGAATTTGATCAGATATTGAGGGTGATCACATACCAAGAGGAGTGGATTATCAATAAAATGACTTAGCAGGATTTCTGCTTAAACTGGGCAATGCAAAGATGGACATGAAGCCCAAAGGCTGAAGCTTAGGGGTGTAGTGGAGCCTGATTAAGTTGAACTAAGGAGAGTCTGTCAGCGCTGGCTCTTCCAGTCACTAGTTGAGGGGTCTTGTGCCTGTCATCAAAGTCCTCTGAAACTCAATTTCTCTGACTACAAAATAGGCATTAGAATCCCTCCCCAGTTGCCTTCCAGGGCCACTGTGAGGCTCAAATAATAGACTATTTTTCAAGTCATTTGCAAGTGGTATGATGCAAGTGTGAGTTATTAGGTATGCCAAAACTTACTCGGAAAAAGATGTCAATGGCCTTTTTCTGAAATTATTTTGTCACTTAAATCAGACACATTGTAGATCTGAATGTTGGCTCCTAGGCTCATTTTGTGTCAAAGTTCTAATGAAGCATTAACCATGGGGCTACTGTTACAAAGGAAACAACTGCTTATGGTTTCATTTCCTAGAAACCCAGATGTCTATTTTAATGTAAACCTATGCCCACATCTGTCTTTGCCCCTTGAGGGGTGGCATAATGGGAATGATAGTAATACAGAGAGCCCACATTTCTTGATCACTCAAGTATCATGCTGAGGGCTAGATACACATGATTCTATTTTGGTCTCAAAGTAGCCCTATGAGGTAGAAATAAAGAAACTGGGGCTTTGAGAGGTTAAGGAGCTTGGGTGGCTCTGAAAGCTGTGCTGAAGACTCTTCTGTTCTTCCTAGACCAAGCCCAGCACACACACAATAAAGGTGAGGCTGGATATGATGGCTTCCTACTCAAGTACAAAGGGGAAATAGTATATCTCTTCTAAGAAAAGACATGAAAATAATTTTCAATATAAGAAATTCAAAAGGCAAAAAAGCACAGGAAAAATATTCAACTGTATTGAGTCATATGTCAGATCCTTTGATCTAAAGAGTACACTTTTAGGAACTCTTCTTAAAGAAGCGACCATGAGACTGGATAAAGAAAATGTGGTACACATATACCATGGAATACTATGCAGCCATAAAAAGGAATGAGATCCTGTCCTTTGCAGGGACATTGATGAAGCTGGAAACCATTATCCTCAGCAAACTAACACAGAAACAGAAAACCAAACATTGCATGTTCTCACTTATAAGTGGTAGCCAAACAATGAGAATACATGGACACAGGGAGGGGAGTAACACTCACTGAGGCCTGTTGGGGGAGGGTGGGGCAGGAGAGAGCATTAGGGAAAAAAGCTAATGCATGCTGGGCTTAATACCTAGGTGATGGGTTGATCTGTGCAGCAAACCACCATGACACACGTTTACCTATGTAACAAACCAGCACATCCTGCACATGTACCCCAGAACTTAAAACAAACAAACAATAAAATAATTAAAAAGAAAAAAAGAAGTGATCAGGTACATGGGAAACTATTTACGAAGATAGTCTGTGCAACCAGGCAAAAAAAAAAAAAAAAAAAAAATCTCATGTCCCATGTTGGGAAGGGGTGAATTAATTGTAGTACACTCATTAAATGGAATATTATGTAATCATCAAATCATGTTTTTTAAAATAATACTGGATGACCTAAGAAAGCACTCATGGTATAATGTTAAATGAAAAAAGCAAACTACAAATTGATAAGTGCCATGTATTCCTGATGTTTTTACTTACCTGCTAGACAAATACTAGATGCTTACTAAATGTTGGATAATCTGTGATGATGGTTTACATAAACACATGTGTTGCATATTCTAATTTCACTCAACATCCCTACTTTATAACCATTTTACAGTTAGCAAATCAGAGGTTCATGAGGCCAAGTGATTTATGAAAGTCAGAGAGCTCTTACATGACAGAACAAGGATTTAAAACCAAAGTTTTGTATTGACAAAGCCTTGGGTATTACTACAATGCTTCTCACCATATGAAATAGATGCAGGGATGGGAAATTACTATCAGAAGGGAACATCTCCCAAAATGTCAATAGTAGTTCAGCAAATTTAAAAGTAAAAACATTATTCTGCTCTTAACCTATAGGAAATTTCTTTATGGCTAAAAAAACAGTTATTAAGTAATCTATTTATTAAATTAATACAATCTGATTATTTAAAAATTTGGAATGCTGTACTAAAATTAAAAATCATAATTACAGATTAACCAGCCAGTACCTTTGCACTCCAAGAATAAATAATGTATATCCCCGAAACTCACCAAAGTTTAGGGCTGGGGTTGGCAAACTATAGCCCATGGGCTATATCCTACCTGCTGTACAGCTCATGAGCTAAGATTGTTTTGTTTTTTAAATTGTTTTTAAAAGACTGAAAAATATCAAAGCAAAGTTACTATTTTGTGACATGTAAAAGTTATATTCAATTCAAGTTTCAGTGTTTACAAATAGCTTTATTGTTTGAATATTTGTTTACGTATTGTTGATAAGTGCTTTTGCACTACGATGGGAAACTATTCAAGGAGTTGAGTAGTGTGACAGAGACCCCGATGGCCTGCAAAGCTTAAACCATTTGCTAACTGGCCCTTTACAGAAAAAGTATGTCAGTCTGTGGCTTACAGAAAACAAGAGGATAAGGTATAAGGTCAAATAAGTTGGAGGGTCCTATGGTCTTTGGTGACTGTTGTGATGCATAATAGCTGTTGAGTTCCTAATTTATGTAAGACAACTTTATATCCTTTTATTCTTTTAATTTGAAAACTAAGTCTGTTGGGCTAAAATGATAGGAAGCAAATGATAATTCTCTCCTTTTTCTTAAAAAAGCAAGTGGTTTACATCTTAGTACTTAAATGTTTTGGTGACATAATGAAACTGATATTCATGGCATTTGTACTTTACAGAGATTAAACTAAAATTAACAATATTTCAAAATTCACAAATAGGGGATATTTGTTAATAAATCTATTTGGGAAATTCCTAGCAGAGGCTCTGTCTATAAAATGAATAGCGTTTCAGCAGCTTCTCTTATTCACAGTGCTTGGTTATTCTCTAGGGAGACAAACACAACACATCTCTAGTTACCAAACAGTTCAGTGTGATATAAACATGGCAAAAAGTCAATGAATTTGAGGGCAAGGGTTTCCAGCAATCGCCCCCCCACTGCTTACTTCTTCCATGCCCTTTCTCAGTTTTCTTCAGCCAGGCAGCCATCCCCTCTGGTTTCTCCCAGACCCCGGCTGCAGGCTCCCAGCCATCACAGAAAGCCCCTCGCTCACACATTTTGGCTCAAGCAACTCTTTCTCTTAGAAATGCAGATCCCAACATTTCCTTTTAAACTCAGGCAACTTGGCTTTTTCCTGCCCTGTGATCTTGAAAGTTGCTTGGAGGAACAGCTGAGTGTATGGGGCTGTGGTCCTCTCAGGGCTGGCATGTTGTAGCCCAGGGGGTGCCCAGGGACCTTTCTGACTGGTTGGTTAGTTGGGTAAAAGAGTGAAGTCAGGAGAGCAGCAAATCCTTCTTAACTTACTATAAAAATGCAAGTGTTCCCCAGGCCTCAAATAGTCTCATATGAAGATAAATTTCCTTTTGCCAAGAATTCTGCTGAAAATAATCCATCGTAGCCAGATAACAGCTATGCAAAGAATATATAATAGACTGTTAGGGGCATGTATGCCGATTCATACAGAAAGGTGAGGGTTTCTTTTGCTGGGGTGTGGTGGGTGGGGGAATTCCTTATTGCAATCATACTCTACTTCTCCATCCAGAAAACTCTCCAACCCTCTTGGGGGACTCTCTATTTTCTACTCTTTCTCCCCCTTATGTACCTACCTAGACCATCTGCTCCCATATGTCCTGCCTGACTCCTGCTCCAGTTACCTATCACTGCATAAGAGATCACCTCAAAATGCAATGGTTTCAAACAACAACAATCATATACTGCTTTCTGTCATGGGTCCAGGAGTTGACTGGACTCACTAGGCAGCTCTCCCACAGGGTCTCTCTTGAGGTGGCAGTCAGGCGGTGACTGCGACTGGAGTCACCTGAAGACTCACTCTCCAGATCTGATGCCTGGGCTGGGAGACGCAACAGCTAGGTGCCGGAGCAGCTGCAGCTCCTCAGGTGTCTCTGTCTCCATGTGGTCTCCCTGATATGGTGGTTGTTGTATAGCCAGGCGTCTTACAAGGGTGATGACTCAGGACTCCAAAGCAAGTGGGGGAGAGGAAGGGAGAGAGGGAGAAACAGAGAGAGAGAGAGAGAGAGTGTGTGTGTGCCAGTACGCGCAAGGTGAAATCTGTATTGCCTGTGAACTACCCACCATGTCTTTGGTCCTCTTGACAGGAAACCTCCTAGAAATGTTTGCTGTCTCTAATCCCTCTCTTTACATTCTTCCAAGAACTTTGAAGTCATATTTTATTTAGCTACTCCTTCAAAACATATCTGGTGTTCGGCCGGTTCTTGCCCCTCCAGCACTGCCACCTGGGACTTCTGCTTGAATGACTGTAATAGCCTCTCGACTAGTCTCCCTGCTTTCACCCTTGCCCCTCACTGTCTATTCTCAACACAGCAGCCAGCAGCATCCTTCTCAAATGTAAGTCAGACCAACTGACTATCAGCTCAAAAATTTGCAATGCATCTGCATTCTACCCAGAGCAGAGACCATCTTCCATGGAATGGTAGAGAAAGCCCAACATGCTTGGGGACACTCCCTCTCTGACTTCATCTCCTATTGTTCTCCTACTCCCCCAGCTTCAGCAATATTGGCCTCGTTGCCATTTTTGTGAATATTCCAGCATGTTTTCACCTTGGGGCCTTTGCTCTAGGCTAATTCATCTGTCTGGAATGCATTTCCCCTAGATGTCTATATGGATGACTTTCTCCTTTCCTTGAGGTCTTTGTTTAGATATCAACTTCTTAATGATGCCTATCCAAGCCGCCCTATTTATCATCACATTCCTACTCCACATTCCTGATCCTTTTCACTCTGCCCTGTTTTCTTTTTCAGTAACACTTATCACTTGATATGCAATATCACTTCTGACAGTTATATATTGTTGTGCTTATTATTTAGAGAACATAAGCTACAGATGAGTGGAAATCTTTTCTATTTTGTCTGCTGATGTCCCAAACACCTAGAAGAGTACCTGGCATGTTGCAGACATCAATAAGTACTTGTTGAATTTTTCCTTTTTCACAATTTCCTTCTACATTGTTATGATGAGGTTTTATTTCCTCTGTAATTTGATTTTAAAAGTTTTAATTAAAAAATATATTCTTTATGTTAAAAAGTCAAAGAGTAGAGAAGGGTATAACATAAAAATAGAAGTCCCTGTGTCCCCAGGGAAGGTCCCTTCATACCACTGCCCAGAAGAAATTGCTGTTAAAGGTTTCTTGTGTATTCTTTCCTACTTTTCTCTCCAAATACAAATATATGCATATATATTTATAATAAAGGCATTATATGCTATATGTTATTTCAATGCTGCTTTTAAAATCCCCTTTAGTTTTTGTAACTTAATAGTAGATCATGTATAGCTTTTTATGTCAATACCCACAGCTCTACCACATTCTTTTTAAGGGACATTTGATATTTTACTATTGGTAACTTCCCATTTTTAACCATTCTCTCAAATCAATGGATTGTCATGTAATTCTTCCCATTCTTACTATTTCAGAGAGCTGAATCAAACTAATACAATAGTTTTATATAAAGACATATAAGGCCAGGCATAGTGGCTCTTGCCTGTAATCCCAGCACTTTGGGAGGCCGAGGCAAGCAGACCACCTGAAGTCAGGAGTTCGAGACCAGCCTGGCCAACATGGTGAAACCCTGTCTCTGCTAAAAATACAAAAATTAGCTGGGAGTGGTGGCAGGTGTCTGTAATCCCAGATATTCAGAAGGCTGAGGCAGGAGAATCACTTGAACCAGGTAGGCAGAGATTGCAGTGATCCAAGATCCGGCCAGTGTACTCCAGTCTGGGCAACAGAGTGAGACTCTGTCCTAAATAAATAAATAAATAAATAAATAAATAAGACATATAATGCTTACTTTAAAGAAAAACAAAACATGTACTAGTTGTTTTTTTCCTCCCTCTGTGGAATTCTTAGAAGGTTTATGGTGGTTTGAAGTTTTGCATGGACCATTTTGAAACAGTAGCAGCCTGAGGTTCCGGGGGTTATGAAGACTCCCAGCTGAGGACAGACCCTGGCAGATAAGTTTCAGGGGGCTCTACACCAACCATTAGAGCCATAGAATAAGCACAATAGAAAAGGACCATTAAGGTCAGTTAGCTAAATTCCAGTGTTTGTAGATGAGAAAGTCAAGGTTCAGGATAATTCAGTTGGTAGCCCTGTAGCAGACAGAGAGACTGAAAACAAATCTGACTTTCAGTTCATATGGTACTAACCCCGAAAATAAATAAACACGAGGAGAAATCAGACTAATCCCAGTCTTCTAACTTGTCGCAAGACACAAACCGCTTACCTTCACTTCCTCATTTTTGCTATCTAATAGTTCCCAGTTATACACATGTCCTTCTCACTCCTCTGATTGCAACCAGACATCTCTTGCAAGTTTACAAAGTTTTGAAGATAAAAATGCTATTTGGAAAGCGTGAAGTTAAAAACAGCTTGATAAATTTTTTTCCTGTTAGTAATCAGATCTCTACAACTGTAAACATTATGGTAGGAATCTAATACAGATCTAAAATCAGTAAAATTCAATCTTGAATATGGTCTTCAGTCTTGCCATCAAAATAGTGCATCCAGGTGGATAGGTTTTGCCACCTTGAAGAGTTGTTTATTCAAACTTTTGTTTGAAGAGTGGGAAAGCAGTGTCACCTTTAGGCTTGATTTATCCCTTGCCCCACAATATATTGTTTTTTCTCACCATAGATTTCCCTGACAGCAGAGAGAGAGTTCTGTGCTCAAGAGATACACACAACTTCTGATGATAGAGCAGCAGATGTATTTGGTTCCTAATTGAGCAGCAATGGTGTTTGACTCATCATGATTTCCCTACTTTATCTAGCACAGTACCTTGCACAGAGTAGATTCTCAATAATGTTTGTTGAATGACTGTGTGAGCATATAATTCATTATGGAGGTAAAGCTCAATGTGCCTTTAAATTTCTAAATTTACAAACTGCCCTAACGTAACATTGCTGGATAATATGGTTTGGCTGTGTCCCCACCCAAATCTCACCTTGAATTGTAGCTCCCATAATCCCCACATGTCATGGGAGGGACCTGGTGGGAGGTAATTGAATCATGGGGGCAGGTTTTTCCCATGCTGTTCTCATGATAGTGGATAAATCTCATGAGATCTGATGGTTTAATAAAGGGCAGTTCCCCTGCCCACGCTCTCTTGCCTGACGCCATGTAAGACGTACCTTTGCTCCTCCTTTACCTTCCACCATGATTGTGAGGCCTCCTCAGTCATGTGGAACTGTGAGTCCATTACATCTCTTTTTCTTTATAAATTACCCAAACTCGGATATGTCTTTATTAGTAGCATGAGAACAAACTAATACAATGGACATTGGATGCAATTCATTAAGAAAAATCTTAAAAATATCTTTCTTTTTTCTCCCTCAAGTTGGTCCCACTCAAAACATAAATACGCCTTTTTTGGGCGGGGGAGACAGAGTCTTGCTCTGTCACCCAGGCTGGAGTGCAGTGGTGTGATCTCAGCTCACTGCAACCTCTGCCTCCCGAGTTCAAGCAATTCTCCTGCGTCAGCCTCCCGGGTAGCTGGGATTACAGGTGCACGCCACCATGCCCGGCTAATTTTGTATTTTTAGTAGAAATGGGGTTTCACAATGTTGGCCATGCTGGTCTCAAACTCCTGACCTCAGGTGATCCTCCTGCCTTGGCCTCCCAAAGTGCTGGGATTTCACGTGTGAGCCAGTGTGCCCAGCCACCATTTTTTAATACTTGCAAATTTTTCTTATAAAAACAAACCAATTTATCTATCTCCCAAAACCCCTAAGTGGCACAAAATAGAAGCATTAGAGTACCAAGAATCCTTGAACTGAAAAGGAAATTAATCAAAATGCAGACACACATTATACCAAGTGCATTTGCTGTAACTGTGTGAGGCAACTTGAATAGAATTGGTCAACAATGAGTCTGAATCTTGGTTTGAAATTGCCTGTCTGATCTCTGCTTCCACATCAATAAAATGAGAATATTTGTATGGCCTTTCAACTTCAGTATGAGGGATCAATGATGTAATATAAACAAGTCTGCCTTAGAACCTGGCACACCATAAGTAATAAAAGGCAGCCATTATTTTAAAAAACACACAAATCATGGTCTGATGGCTGTTCAATATAAATTCTATATTTTCCATTTTAACTAAAGAGATGATATATTGAGAAAATAGAAACACCTGTGTGTATAAAATCACCCATTCCCATTTTTATAATAATTAGTTTGCTAATTGAGCATCCAAATTTACCCAGTGTATTTGCATGTGTAATTAGCTATGATTCATTACCAAAGTCAGGCCTATATCATGGTACACTATGCTATTTTACAAATCAAATTACTAAAAGATGTGTGTCTTTAGGCAATCATTACAAAGAAAAAAAAAACCCCAAAGCAAAATAAAATAAGATAGATTACTTGTATCAGATGGAAAAACAGACTTGGCTTGTTGCTGAACCCTTAAATCTCAAAATAACGATAGTTGAAGCTAAGGTTCCAGCTTAAGTCTGAAGCAGGTCCTTTCCAATGGCTTGAAAGGAGAAATTTCTACACTGAAGGAAATTTCCATTGGAATAAAGGAATATTTCACACTTTTAAGTCATCTTCTCTAGATGATCTTTTAGGTATACTTTCTCTTTAAATAAATCTAGAAATGCTTTGTTCATTTGTTTAGAATTAACTCCGTTCACAAGTTTAACACAGCCTAAGGGTTGGTCTAGACCAGAGGTTTGCCAGCTATGACCTGTGGGCTAAATCTGTCCCATCACCTGTTTTTTTTTTTCAACCTGTGAGCTAAGAATGGGTTTTACTACTCTAATAAATAGTGAGTTCATTTTTTTCCCTCACCTGCTTGATCAGAGCCCAACTTTCTCATTGCAGTTAATCTTCCTTCTGGCATGGATCTTGGAATGCAAACTTGCTGGTATCTCCGAGTTCCAGATTTCCTGTGCAGCCGGTGTGGAGAGCCAAAAGATGTTTTGTTTGGCATAAAGCATTCCAAGGGTCAGTGAGCTTGGGCTCAACTATTGAGCATAGGACAAGGGCAGCCCCATCCTGACTGTGTCTCTTCCTACGAGAGACAAATGAGCTCTGTGCTTTCACTGGGGTTTCAGGTTCAAAGGGACAGAGCGTCTGAGAAAAAGGATTATGAAAGAGTCCATCTGCAGCTCCACTTTCCGTGCCCTTCCAATGATACCATCCTCGTTTCTTCTGTGGGATGCTCCCCACTTCAATCCTTCCTTCAGAGGCCCCAAACCCTCCTGGTCTCTCCTTGTCACCTAGTGAAAATCTGATCTTCAGGGAAAAAGCCTTACTATTTATACTAGTATAATGTGAGTCTTCTATGGGATTTTAAGAAAGTTCAAAGCCTTGGTTTACTCAGCAAATATTTAGCTTGCACTCACTATGTGGCGGGCATCCTAATGATGGAGTATATGTAAAGACAAACAAGGCTTCTGGACCTCAAAGTGTTCTCCATCTATAGGGACAATGACTGAGTTGACATCTCGAGAAGTAGAATAGCAGAGTGGCTAAGAGTGCCAGCTCTGTCTCAATCACCTAGGTCTCACCTCAGCATTCATTTCACTTTCCTCATTGTAAATGAGCATATCTCTTAGAATTGGGATAAGCATTAAATAATATAGACTTGGAATGAATTTGCTTAGAATTAATTCCATGCACAAGTTTATCACAGCCTAAGGTTTGGTCTAGACCAGGGGTCTGCCAAGTATGACCCATGGGCTAAATCTGTTCCACTACCTGTTGTTGTTGTTGTTGTTTAATGACCTGTGAGCTAAGAACAGGTTTTACTATTCTAATTAGTTACATTCTAAATGGTTATTTAAGTACCTCTATAATATCCTCAATTTTGCCTAAAATATTTACCATCTGGCCCTTTACAGAATAAGTTTGCTGACTTATTGGTCTGGACCAATGCTATCTAATAAAACTTCTTGCAATGATGAAAATGTTCTCTATCTGTACCCTTGAATACAGCAGCCACTAGCCTAATGTGGCTTTTTGAGCCTTTGAAATATAGTTATGTGACTAAGAGATTGAATTTTAATTAATTTAAATTTAAGGATCCACATGTGACTATGACATTAGAGTAGTTCTAGACAGTCTGAAGTCTAAAGACTCTATGCTTTGTCAGTGCTCCCCTCTCTCAATTGAATCAACTACCCTGAGGCTGCATGAGTCAAGGGGAAGGCCACACTCTTCAATCAAATTTTTTGCCCTGGACTGGCTTTCACTGTCTACTAGAAAATGCTTAATGGGAAGTGCTTAGAAAATGCCCATGGGCACACACTTAATTCATCTAAGTTGCTACTTTGTCTGTATCCATTAAATCTGCTTTATTTTGGGGTAAACTACAGTAGAAGTTGGCTTTTTCCACCCTGCAAAGCCTTAAAATTCAGGATATCTTACTCAACTTAAAGTGTAGAGTTGCAGCCAGGGCAAAACTGTATTTCCTTCTAGCCGTGCTTGCGGACTGGCTAACTTCAGTCCTATTTCATTTCTTTTGTAAGACTGCTAAAAACAGTAAGAAGCCACCAACACACATCATCATTATGAATATTGCCAAATCATTTCCCCTAAGAGTAAAGTCACAGTTGGCATGTGTTCTGCCCTCCAAGATAGCATAGGTGACAGTTTTATCAGATACCTTGCGATGGCATAACATGGGCCACCCAGCTTTCCAGCCTCTGATATCTGAGTCTTGCTAATAGCCTGATGACATCCGCATCCCATATTTTAGGTTCACTCATGGACAGTAACTTATTTCCAAATTCTATACTGGTTAAAATTAGGTTTGCATTTGTGCAATAGAAAATCCAATTGACATTGGCTTAGCATAACAATATTTTTATTTCTCATAAACTCTTGGCAGTCAGCAGTTCCAAGCCATTATTTCTGCTCTGCTCTCTGAGGTCATATAAGGAAGGATCTGGATGCTCTGGGTCATCTACCTGGTTGCTGTACCATCCCTAGCTCATTTTTCTCATGTGCATTGCCCAAGATGGCTGGCTACAACATCCATATTACAAGAAGCCAGGTCGAAGTAGACAGGAGAAAGGGGAACAGCCCCACCATTTAAGGACATGTCCCAGAAATTGTACACCTCACTTCCACCCAAATTTCATTGGGTGTCACTTAGTCATATAGCCACACTTACCTGCAAGTGTGTCTGGGAGATATAATTATTTTTCAGAGTGATATATGCCCAACTACAAATGGAGGTTCTGTCATTATGAGATGAGAGAAAGGCAGAAAACATGTTGAGATATGTGTAGCAATCTTTGGACTCTATGGAGAGAAAAAAGAATTGAGAGTATCAAAATTCAGGCTCAAAACCAAAATTAAGGACCAAAAAATATCAATAACTATCACCTGGAATAAGAACAACATACAGTTCAGCTACACATATACAAGTGGCAGCATCTTGTCTGGAAGGAACTAATGGTCTTTCTGCATTGTATTTTAGACGTGTATTTTTTTTTCTCCCTTCCACAGGATTTTGAGCTCCTTAAGGGCAGAGACTTTGCATCTCCTGTTCCTAGTAGGTATCCAATATGTATCTGTCAAATGAAAGAATGAATATGAGTCAGTAGAATTCTAACATGTATTATAAACTTTTTTCACAAGATAGTTGGAACAATTACTAGCTAAGGAATTGTTGGGGCACTGTCTGGTCCAGATCCACTGGCTAGGTCCTTAGTGTGTCCCATATTGTTGTTTCTGTGTCCATCATTCTTTTGCAGGGAATCTTCTACTGGGCACAGAACCTGCCTCAGAGGGGCATATGGGTAATGAACTACCAAGAGAGGACTAGAACCCAGTTCTTCCAACCCTCCATCCAGAGTGCTTTTCACAACCTCACATGTGATAAGTGCAGTAGGGGTGAGAGGAGGGAGTGATTACTTCTGTCTGGTTTGATCCCAGAAGGTTTTTTGAAGAAAGTGTTTTTGAATGAGACATTATAAAAACAGAGCTTCTTAAACCTTTTCCCCCAAGAAATCCCTGGGCAGATAGAAGAGACAGAAATCTGACCTGTGCTTGGTCTGGGGGTATAGACTGAAGGAAACTACTCCAAGGAGAATTTTTTTTTCATTTTTCTTTACTTCACGATTCATTTATGCAGGCATTCATTCTTTCATTCATGTATCTAACAAATATAACAAAGTCCTAATTAAGTGCCAGGCATTGTTTTACATGAGACCACAAAAGGCTCTACCCTCTTGCAGCTTACATTCTTGTACAGAATATACATCATACGAATAAGCAACATAAATCATCAAGATAATTTCTGACTGCGGTAAGGGCTATGACTGAAATCAAACAGGGTAGTCAATTACAGAGTGCATATACCTCTCTGTGCCTCAGTTGACTCATCTGTAAAATGGAGATAATAATAGAGGTCTAGGCTAGGTGCGGTGGCTCATGCCTGTAATCCCAGCACTTTGGGAGGCCGAGGTGGGTGGTTCACTTGAGGTCAGGTGTTCCAGACCAGCCTAACCAACATGGTGAAACCCCGTCTCTACTAAAAATACAAAAATTAGCCAGACGTGGTGGCACGTACCTGCAATCCCAGCTACTTGGGAGGCTGAGACAGGAGAATCGCTTGAACTCGGGAGGTGGAGGTTGCAATGAACCATGATCATGCCATTGCACTCCAGCCTGGGCAATAAGAGTGAAACTCAGTCTCTAATAATAATAATAATAATAATAGTGATAATAGTCTATAATTCCAAAACTCTAAACCAAAAGCTTTGTCCTAACTCAGTTGATTGCAAACATAATATGATCTGAATGCATTTGAGGGTAGATCTTGACCTGAACTGAATTTTTTCTTTATTCTTTTTAACAAAGAATAAATAACTGAGTTTTTTTTTTAAATAATTCCACTTAGAGTGGACAATCTTATGTGTCACTGTGGAAATTTTGTGTGTTTTATTATGGAATGCTGCCCCAGGACTCAATAGGTATTACATAATCTAGGGTACATGTAGCATATTACCTTCTAAAATTTGAAAAATTCTGAATTCCAAAACACATGTAGCACCAAAGTTTTTGGATAAGGGATTGAAGACCTGTGGTATCCATTACTGTGAGGATTAAATGAATTAATATATGGAAAACACTTAAAATGATGCCTGGCATATGGTAAGTGCTACCTAAGTTAACTACTATTACTATTATTATCACTATTCTTACATGGGAAGGTATTTAGATAAGTTGGTCAGGGAAAGCCTCTCTGAGGATGTGTCACTTGAATAGGCAACTAAGGGGTGGTAATGACCGGGCTGTGGGAAAAGGAGGAGAAAGATGATTTCAGGAAGAGGAAACAGCAAGTGCCAAGACTGTGGTGGTTACAAGGCTGGCTTGAATGCAGAACAGAAAACAGACCAGATGGCTGATATGTGGTAAAGGAGGGGAAGGATGACTCAAGGTCAGAGAGGTAGGCTGAAGTCAGAACACCCTTGATATAAGCAGTGGTAAAGACTTTGGATTTCATTTAAAGTGTAATAGGAAGACATTGTAGTAGATCTGATTCAGGTTTATAAAGAACACTCTGATGCTGTTTGATGAATGAATTGTAGAGGAGAAGGGGGAGCAGAGAGAACAATTTGGAGTCTAGCATAGTGGTCCAGATGAGACCTAATGACTAATTGGAGTTGGGAGGTGGTAATAGTCAAAGAGAAAAGTGGACAGGTGCGAGAAAAAAGTTTAGAAATAAGTGGTGGTGGGGGGGAAGGTTTTCTGATTAATTTGCATTCTAATTTATAATATGTCAGTGTGTAGAGACTAAAAATTTCACAGTCATTATCTCAGGTGTGTTAAGGCCAGTGGTGTGCTGGACCCTACTTGAAATTGGCCATGGAGGGAATATTTACCACTATAGAAACTGACAAATGCTACAAATCAAGACAACAAATCAGGGAAAGCTGATTGTTAAACATTTATCATCACACCACTGGTGAAGGTGACTTTATTTTTCTACAACTAAACTTCCTTCATTTTACAGCCTCCATTTTCCCTGATCACGAAAACACTCAAACTAGGCACATCCTGGGAAATGTGGTATGAGGACTGTTGTCTCAATCACTTCATGTTTTCAACTCAACTCCCCTCGCACTTCTTCCCAGTGTCTCATTTAGGTACATGAGAATGGGATGGGAAGAGGGACCTGGTTCATGATTGTCACTTATCCATGTTGGCCCCCTCTGAAGTACAACTCCCCTCTCTGCTTTACAGTATCACTCTGGGCAGCATTACCAATTGCCTCCTAATAGTGGGATCTATGAACCCATTATGTCTTTGGACAAAAGCATAGCAGGGGTTGGGTCCAGGGCCTGGGATCCTATAACTATACAAATATTATTATCAGGGACTATAAAATCCTATTATGAGGGACGATAGCCATCCCCCTATCTTGACTCAACCCCTCCTCCCTGAGTAGTGAACATTTTTCCTAAATCTCTGAGAAAGACTGGTGCTCTAGAAAGATGTACCATATTTATTTAAGGGCTTCCTGTACCCACTGGCATATTGCCATATATTCTGAGGTATCTGAGTGCTCCTTTTGAGAAACATAGCCTTAAAGGATAATTAGAATTCTGGTGGGTGAAAATGGTAAGGAAGAGGACTTCAAACAGAGGGACTTGCAAGTCAGGGAACTTGGGTGTATCGACTAGTGAGGCTAGTAGAGGAGTTCAATCAGGTAAGCCAGACAAGTAGACAGGGGACAAATTATGGAAGACTTTGGATGCCATGATAAAAAGCTTCAGCTCATACTGTAAAAAGTAAAATAAAATAAGAAGTTCGGGTGCAGTGCCTCATGACTGTAATTTCAGCACTTTGGGAGGCTGAGGTGGGAGGATCACTTGAGCCTGGGAAACAATTTCAAGGAGTTCAGAGCAAGAAACTGATTGATTAAGGTTTGGGAAGCTTGATAGATAGGGTGGACTGGGAAAGTGAGAGAGGAGGCTTTGGAGTAGACCAAGGGTAGAGGGATCTCAGTTGATATTATGTCAGCTAAAACCACACACCAAGGAGGATGTTAAGAACAATGAAGGAGGTCAACTGGACTCTCAATGGTTTTAATGATGGGGAGGAAAAGATAGGGTGGTGAGAAGAAGAAGAGACAATTTTGTACATCTAACTCCAACAAACTTTAGACATGAAAAAGCCCTTCTGAGCCATCTTGCATTGGAGGAAAAAAGTTGCTTATTTACCTCCAGTTAGAGGAATTAAGGGAAGTAGGCTTTTTTTTGTTTTTCTTTTGAGACAGAGTCTTGCTCTGTCACCCTGGCTGGGGTACAGTGGTGTGATCACGGCTCACTGCAACCTCAAACTCTTGGGCTTAAGAGGTCCTCCCTACTCAGCCTCCTGAGTAGCTGAACTACAGGTGTGTGCCACCATGCCCAGCTAATTTTTTTTTTTTCTGTAGAGAGAGGGTCTCACGCTTTGTTGCCCAGGCTAGTCTTGAACTCTGGCTTCAAGCGATCCACCTGCTTTGTCCTCCCAAAGCGTTGGTATTAGAGGCATGAGCCACCACATCTGGTGGAAGTAGGCATTTGGTTTCTTAGATATCAACATGATTGGTTGATTCAGTCACTTGGGAAGATAAAAGCATTAACTGAGCTAGATCCCTATGGTAGAGACACAGGCTGGACCACTCCATGTGTAAGTACTAAACTAAAACCAGTGTTCTGGAGTAGACGTTGCTAGAAATCCTGAAACTTGAGAGCAAGTCCACGGTTAAAGTATTCTGTAAGGCAGAGTCAGTTGAAGGTAATAAGGTGATTATTAAAGTTCTTCTGCACTTCCCATATTCCCTTTTAGGGCCTTTCTCCCTAGGGTCCCAGTGTCTGTCATGCTAAACCTAGATGCACAAGAACCACCTTTATGGGTAGGTTCCCATATGTCGCAGTTTGCCTGACAGACTTGGTTTATGCCTATAGTCTTGGTGTAATTATTAACAGCCCCACTTCACTCTTGTAAGTATACTAATGGATCAATTATATGGTTCCTCTGATTATGCATCACCCAGTCAGTGCCCTGACTCTATTACTGTCTCCTCTCCAAATTTATGTAATATAAACTCAATGTGTAGGGAAAATGCTCATCCTAAAATCCCCTTGGAGGGGATAATTTGCAAGATTATTTCCAAAAACAATCCAAGATGAGAGCCAGATTATAGAATGTCAGTGCCAGAATGGCATGAATCTATGTTTTATAATCAAATGCCACTTACTAGTTGGGTAACCTTGGGCCAATCAGTTAATATTGCTGAGTGATGTCTTCTTTGTAAAATGGGAATCTTAGAATATTCTGAGACTCAAATATTTTGAAAGACTCAAGTAATGTGTACCCGGGCAGGTTTAGCGGGTCAACATCAATTGCACTGAAGTCTTCATGTGTTATTTTTCCTGGGTGTATCCATATTCTAACATTTCTTCACCTTCCAAATTTCAGACTTTGGCAGTGAATCGATGGCTCTGTCATTTTAGTGTTCCATGTAACAACGAATAGGAAAATGCTGCTTCTACCATCTTGAAAGCTATTTTGCTAAAAAGCTAAGATGCTAAAAGCTAACTATGTAACTAAATAATTGCAAATCTCAGTAATTGACAAATACAGTCATGGGGTTGGGGCTACTGTTTAGACAGTTGGAAACAAGGCCTGAATTATTTGTTTTTAAAATGTTGCAAAAGAGAGGCAGCAAATGGGAAATTTTAATTCTGATTCTTCGTATGTTTTAGAGCAATGATTTGTTCTTTCTTATACTTTCAGATGTTTCCAGTGTGGACACTGAAGAGACAAATTCTTATCCTTTTTAACATAATCCTAATTTCCAAACTCCTTGGGGCTAGATGGTTCCCTAAAACTCTGCCCTGTGATGTCACTCTGGATGTTTCAAAGAACCATGTGATCGTGGACTGCACAGACAAGCATTTGACAGAAATTCCTGGAGGTATTCCCACCAACACTACGAACCTCACCCTCACCATTAACCACATACCAGACATCTCTCCAGCGTCCTTTCACAGACTGGTCCATCTGGTAGAGATCGATTTCAGATGCAACTGTGTACCTATTCGATTGGGGTCAAAAAGCAACATGTGCCCCAGGAGGCTGCAGATTAAACCCAGAAGCTTTAGTGGACTCACTTATTTAAAATCCCTTTACCTGGATGGAAACCAGCTTCTAGAGATACCGCAGGGCCTTCCACCCAGCTTACAGCTTCTCAGCCTTGAGGCCAACAACATCTTTTCCATCAGAAAAGAGAATCTAACAGAACTGGCCAACATAGAAATACTCTACCTGGGCCAAAACTGTTATTATCGAAATCCTTGTTATGTTTCATATTCAATAGAAAAAGATGCCTTCCTAAACTTGACAAAGTTAAAAGTGCTCTCCCTGAAAGATAACAATGTCACAACCGTCCCTACTGTTTTGCCATCTACTTTAACAGAACTATATCTCTACAACAACATGATTGCAGAAATCCAAGAAGATGATTTTAATAACCTCAACCAATTACAAATTCTTGACCTAAGTGGAAATTGCCCTCGTTGTTATAATGCCCCATTTCCTTGTACGCCATGTAAAAATAATTCTCCCCTACAGATCCCTGTAAATGCTTTTGATGCGCTGACAGAATTAAAAGTTTTACGTCTACACAGTAACTCTCTTCAGCATGTGCCCCCAAGATGGTTTAAGAACATCAACAATCTCCAGGAACTAGATCTGTCCCAAAACTTCTTGGCCAAAGAAATTGGGGATGCCAAATTTCTGCATTTTCTCCCCAACCTCATCCAATTGGATCTGTCTTTCAATTTTGAACTTCAGGTCTATCGTGCATCTATGAATCTATCACAAGCATTTTCTTCACTGAAAAGCCTGAAAATTCTGCGGATCAGAGGATATGTCTTCAAAGAGCTGAAAAGCTTTAACCTCTCTCCATTACATAATCTTCAAAATCTTGAAGTTCTTGATCTTGGTACTAACTTTATAAAAATTGGTAACCTCAGCATGTTTAAACAATTTAAAAGATTGAAAGTCATAGATCTTTCAGTGAATAAAATATCACCTTCAGGAGATTCAAGTGAAGTTGGCTTCTGCTCAAATGCCAGAACTTCTGTAGAAAGTTATGAACCCCAGGTCCTGGAACAATTATATTATTTCAGATATGATAAGTATGCAAGGAGTTGCAGGTTCAAAAACAAAGAGGCTTCTTTCACGTCTGTTAATGAAAGCTGCTACAAGTATGGGCAGACCTTGGATCTAAGTAAAAATAGTATATTTTTTATCAAGTCCTCTGATTTTCAGCATCTTTCTTTCCTCAAATGCCTGAATTTGTCAGGAAATCTCATTAGCCAAACTCTTAATGGCAGTGAATTCCAACCTTTAGCAGAGCTGAGATATTTGGACTTCTCCAACAACCGGCTTGATTTACTCCATTCAACAGCATTTGAAGAGCTTCGCAAATTGGAAGTTCTGGATATAAGCAGTAATAGCCATTATTTTCAATCAGAAGGAATTACTCATATGCTAAACTTTACCAAGAACCTAAAGGTTCTGCAGAAACTGATGATGAACGACAATGACATCTCTTCCTCCACCAGCAGGACCATGGAGAGTGAGTCTCTTAGAACTCTGGAATTCAGAGGAAATCACTTAGATGTTTTATGGAGAGATGGTGATAACAGATACTTACAATTATTCAAGAATCTGCTAAAATTAGAGGAATTAGACATCTCTAAAAATTCCCTAAGTTTCTTGCCTTCTGGAGTTTTTGATGGTATGCCTCCAAATCTAAAGAATCTCTCTTTGGCCAAAAATGGGCTCAAATCTTTCATTTGGGAAAAACTCCGTTATCTAAAGAACCTGGAAACTTTGGACCTCAGCCACAACCAACTGACGACTGTCCCTGAGAGATTATCCAACTGTTCCAGAAGCCTCAAGAATCTGATTCTTAAGAATAATCAAATCAGGAGTCTGACGAAGTATTTTCTACAAGATGCCTTCCAGTTGCGATATCTGGATCTCAGCTCAAATAAAATCCAGATGATCCAAAAGACCAGCTTCCCAGAAAATGTCCTCAACAATCTGAAGATGTTGCTTTTGCATCATAATCGGTTTTTGTGCACCTGTGATGCTGTGTGGTTTGTCTGGTGGGTTAACCATACGGAGGTGACTATTCCTTACCTGGCCACAGACGTGACTTGCGTGGGGCCAGGAGCACACAAGGGCCAGAGTGTGATCTCCCTGGATCTGTATACCTGTGAGTTAGATCTGACTAACCTGATTCTGTTCTCACTTTCCATATCTGTATCTCTCTTTCTCATGGTGATGATGACAGCAAGTCACCTCTATTTCTGGGATGTGTGGTATATTTACCATTTCTGTAAGGCCAAGATAAAGGGGTATCAGCGTCTAATATCACCAGACTGTTGCTATGATGCTTTCATTGTGTATGACACTAAAGACCCAGCTGTGACAGAGTGGGTTTTGGCTGAGCTGGTGGCCAAACTGGAAGACCCAAGAGAGAAACATTTTAATTTATGTCTCGAGGAAAGGGACTGGTTACCAGGGCAGCCAGTTCTGGAAAACCTTTCCCAGAGCATACAGCTTAGCAAAAAGACAGTGTTTGTGATGACAGACAAGTATGCAAAGACCGAAAATTTTAAGATAGCATTTTACTTGTCCCATCAGAGGCTCATGGATGAAAAAGTTGATGTGATTATCTTGATATTTCTTGAGAAGCCCTTTCAGAAGTCCAAGTTCCTCCAGCTCCGGAAAAGACTCTGTGGGAGTTCTGTCCTTGAGTGGCCAACAAACCCGCAGGCTCACCCATACTTCTGGCAGTGTCTAAAGAACGCCCTGGCCACAGACAATCACGTGGCCTATAGTCAGGTGTTCAAGGAAACGGTCTAGCCCTTCTTTGCAAAACACGACTGCCTAGCTTACCAAGGAGATGCCTGGTGGTTTAAATTGTTTTCATGTATGTCACACCAAAAGCGTGTTTTGAAATTCTTCAAGAAATGAGATTGCCCATATTTCGGGGGAGTCACCAACCTCTGTCACAGGAGTTGGAAAGATGGAATTTATATAATGCATTGAGTCTTCTTTCCTATGTCTCTGTGTCTCTATTTGCACTTGAGTCTCTCCCCTCAGCTCTTGTATAAAATACTGTTGGGAAAGGAGTGCCAAGTAAAAAACACAGGGCTCTGAGGCTCCTGTAATTGTGATGATTAAATATACACACAATCATGACATTGAGAAGAACTGCATTTCTACCCTTAAAAAGTACTGGTATATACAGAAATAGGGTTTAAAAAAAGCTCAAGCTCTGTCTATATGAGACCAAAATGTACTAGAGTTAGTTTAGTGAAATAAAAACCCAGTCAACTGGCTGGGCACGGTGGCTCATGCTTGTAATCCCAGCACTTTGGGAGGCCGAGGCGGGTGGATCACGAGATCAGGAGTTCAAGACCAGTCTGGCCAACACGGTGAAACCCTGTCTCTGCTAAAAATACAAAAATTAGCTGCGCGTGGTGGCAGGTGCCTATAATCCCAGCTACTTGGGAGGCTGAGGCAGGAGAATTGCTTGAACCTGGGAGGCGGAGGTGGCAGTGAGCCAAGATTGTGCCACTGCACTCCAGCCTGGGCGACAGAGCTAGACTCTGTCTCAAAAAACAAACAAACAAAACCCAGTCAACTTCTTAACCAATTGCTTCTGTGACATCCAGGGCCCCGTTCTGTGCAGATCGAGTGTGGGCACCACACAGGTGGTTGCTGCTTCAGTGCTTCCTGCTCTTTTCCCTTGGGCCTGCTCCTGGCTTCCATAGGGAAACAGCGAGAAAGAAAGACACATCCTTACCATAAACGGATATGGTCCACCTACAAATGGAAAAATATTTAAATGATCTGCCTTTATACAAAGTGATATTCTCTACCTTTGATAATTTACCTGCTTAAATGTTTTTATCTGCACTGCAAAGTACTGTATCCAAAGTAAAATTTCCTCATCCAATATCTTTCAAACTGTTTTGTTAACTAATGCCATATATTTGTAAATACCTGCACGCTTGATACAGCAATGTTAGATGGTTTTGACGGTAAGCCCTAAAGGAGGACTCCGAGAGTGTGTATTTATCTATACTTTTATCAGAGATGACAATTATTTGAATGCCAATTATATGGATTCCTTTCATTTTTTGCTGGGGGATGGGAGAAGAAACCAAAGTTTATAGACCTTCACATTGAGAAAGCTTCAGTTTTGAACTTCAACTATCAGATTCAAAAACAACAGAAAACAACAGAAAGAACCAAGACATTCTTAAGACACATGTACTTTCAACTGGGTATAAATTCATGAGTTCAAAGATTGAAACCTGACCAATTTGCTTTATTTCATGGAAGAAGTGATCTACAATGGTGTTTGTGCCATTTGGAAAACAGCGTGCATGTGTTCAAGCCTGTGATTGAAGACATATTTTCCTCATATGTGGCAGTGCCAAAGGCTTTACTTTACCTGTGAGTACACACTAAATGAATTATTTCCAAAGGACATTTAATCAGTAAGGGTCACAAATTCCCAAATTAATCTCTGGAATAAATAGAGAGGTAATTGAATTGCTGGAGTCAACTGTTTCACAACTTCTGTAAGCTTTATTGTGTTTCATAGTTTCTGTTCTTCTTCCGTGAGAACAAGGATAATGGCATTAAAAAATCAGCTTTTCGCCATTATAAATTGTCTTCTATTGAAATACATAAAATCACTTGAAGACAACTTAAACACTTTCTGAAATGGATCAAGAGGAAGGGAAAATGAAAATAATGCAACTCAGAAACCACAGAGTATTTTGACATGAGGTTAAGTACGGTGGTTTGTTATAGGAAAATAACAGCACACTAACAGATGGTTTTTATCGGAATTCTTTGGTAATCTTGACATGTCATACTTTTAACTTTCTGAGGGCCCTCAGTGCAGCTTTGTAGGACTGGAGCTGTTCATAGATGGTCCCCACAAAGCTCTGAATGTGGGGCTTCTCTGCTGACTGGCCTCTGGTTGGCTCCACCCCAGAAGGGACTCTCAGATTTTCCATGAATTCTGCTTCCACCATCAAGTGTTGGTTCAAGCCCCTTTCAACCTTGACTTGGCCAGGGAGTGTCCTTTCTCTTCAGATAGATACTACACCTTAGCAAGACTTGGTATTTTTAGAATCCAAGCCAAGAGAGGCACTTGGCAGGGAAAATGTTATGGATGAGAAAAAGGCAAAACATGTATCTGCAGTTTGTAGAGGAGAGAGAGGATGAGTCTGATTGTAGCCCCGACCCTGAGTCAGGATCTCTCGGCCCCATTTGCAGGTCTACTTCCAGCTCCATCTGTCTGGACACTCTTTTAGGTCCAGATCATCTCTTACATGTGACCAAGGAATATAGAGTATGCAAGGGGATGTGGCGACCTGAGAGTGTGGGTAACTTGTGCCCATCTCCAAGGAAGCTGTGATGGGGATAGCAAGGACACACACTCTTCTTATTTATAATGCCTTTCCACCTCCCATAAGATATGCTTTTTATTTACTTCCTGCTTCTCATCCTAACCCGGGTGAACAAGAGGACCAGGTTGTACATCCTGCTAGTTATTTATGGCCCAATTTTAACATGGGGGTGGAGTTGAGGTTGGAATTGTTCCTCCGCCTCTGCTGCACATGCTCAGTAAGCAGGAACACTATTCATGGGAAAGGCTTAGTCACAGATAGTGGGAGCACATCCCTCCTTGGAGCTTCGGGTCGCTGTGCTCTAGAAGCAGTTAGTTATAGCACATGCTGCTCCTGGCATCTACTGGAAGGTGAAGCCCTTGACCCTAAGAAACACTGGGAATGATTTGTACCCTCCAAAGTCCAATAGCTATGTGGGAGGGAAACGATCAAAGAACGTGATTGAGGGGACTCAAACAGAGATGTGCTTCAGACAACACCAAGACAAAGATTAATCCATTTCACCAAGTTAACAATATACTGAAGGCAAACAAGAGAACAACCCACCTGCCAACCAACGCTATGAAGAAGGAGGGTTAAAAAGAAAATAAGTCCCAGACTCATAAGATGGTGTGGAAAGGGCCCTGGTAACATAGGGGCCACCCACGCCAGTGAGAATGAAATCACAATAGGGCAGTTTCACACTGTTTCAGGTTTTTCTTTTTCTTCTTCTTCTTTCCCTCCTTTCTTCTTTTGCCTCCCCCTCCCTCTCAGTTTCCTTTTTGGCTCTAGACACCCACGGCAAGTGTCAAGCAATGTACAAGAATGAAAAGAAGACAGTCGTTGTTGCAGGTGGATGCTTCTGTTTGGAAGGTGTGGTTTTGTGTGCACTTTTGGTTGGAAACCTATGTCTCTCTCACACACATGTCCCCCACCTGCTTCAGTGAGCATGATCTTCTAAAATTGGCTCCGTGGAATCTTCCCTAGGTGACACTGGCTGGACTCTCTGCCACATTCAAATTCACTCTTTCTACTTATCTCAACTTTCAAGCACTAATTCAGTCTTTAAGATTCCCCTAATCTCAGGTTGTAATTCATTTCTAACATGTTTGTCATGACGTCAGTGGTTGCATGTCTTCATATGTTTATCACTGCCCCCTCTTGGGGATTTATATTAATTAAACGTTTTGGAAAAGCTCAGACTTAAAATGACTGAGAGGGTTCTCGTTACAGTGTCTCACACTGAACACTCACTAAAAATAGTCTGGTAAAATCCAGAAGGAAATGGGAAGTCCTGGGGACCTCATGACAGTTTTCAGACATCCCTAGAGCAAAGATGAGCCAGACAGTGGCTCCCACAGACAGAAAATGGCTCTCAATATTCTTCTGGCCAGTGGCAACTACTGAGGCTAAGACTAGACAGAGACGGCTAACTAGGAAGCCATATTGCTCTTGTATGACACATGGCTGCTTTACTTCTCACTGGCCAAGACAACACCGTGAGGCACAGATTCCAGGGGATTTCATAACAGTGAATTGCATGAGTTGACTTGAGCAAAAGAAGTTTGTAGTAACATATCCATGAACCCATATCTGAGGCCCATTGTCCAGGTGGACCACACTGCTGAGAAGATTGTTTGGGCTGTTTTGGGAGCCAGAACTAGGTTGTTGTCCTGCTATCACCCCGGGATGGTGGTAACATCCCTGCACCAGGTCCAGATGGAGGCCCACCAAACAGAACTTAGTAACAGGTGACATGCATTAAATAAAACAGTTTATAACTCCCATCTCTCTTCTGGGCCTACATTTCTCATGATTGATTTCTTTGCCTTTGGATTGAGGCATCGTAACTAAAATTCCCAGTTAATTTACAAACTTTCAAGGGTTTTAACACATTATTCCTGCCCTTTAACACATCACTCCTGTCCATTAACACATCGTGATGGATTAATCTGTGAGATGATCAACTCTCCAGAACAGGCCACCGAAGAAAACAGAACACAAGAAGCATGTTCTGAATGGAGAAGATGCATTTTAAAGTAATCACAACTTTGGCTCCTACTCATGAGGGCAGGCCCACAAAGGGAATGACAGGCAAGGAGGGAGTGAGGAGGATCTTAGGAAGAAGGGTTCAAGATGAAGTCACTGGTATCCCGACAATGTCATTGAGTAAGGGGTGGAAGGGAAGGAGGAAGGGAGGTCACATCTATTAAGCAGAAAATGCAAATTAAATGCTTCATTTATTCCCTTGAATGTTCACATCACCTCTGTGAGGCTAGTATTAGCAGCTCCGTCTTAAAGATGATGGGTTAACTCAGAGATAAAGGTAAGATCAGAGAGGTAAAGTCAACTGCTCAATCTCTGGGACCCAGAAGTCCGCATCCCTGCAATACTTTTGAAGCAACTGGCTTGCAGAGCAGTTTGGGAAGCACCACATCTTCCTTTGGGACACCAGGGACTGTTATTACAGGGATCACTTTAGCAAGGAAAGCCCAGAGCCCCCAGCTGTGCTCAGTTTCCCTCCTTTTGTGTATAAACTTTGGTGCTCTCAGCCTACTTCCCGGGAGTGGAGCTGCACTTAAACTCAAATTGCTTCCCACTGGGCACTGTTTTTGGACAGATGTAATTTAACTATATAGGACTGGCAGTTCTGTTTAGGGCCCAAAGGTGAAGACAATTTGAACAAGAACACTAGGGCAGAATTAGATAGACAGGAGCAAGTGGTTAAAGGAATTGAAGTCCCGTAAGTCCTGATAGAGTTGCTGATTACATTTGTGGGTAAAAGGATGTCTTTACCGTAATTTCCCTAACATCTTACAGATAGACGCTGTGGTTTTACTTATATGGTGCCAAGCGCCACCTAGTGGGGCAGGAAATCCCTCCTGGATGCTGATATTCTGCTGCTGAGACCCTTACATGGGCATCCAAAGGGGGATGTAGGAAGAAAATGTAAGAACAGATATAGTCATGTTTTTAAAAGTATGTCTGTGGCTATTTTTATCACATACCCAGTGTATTAATATAGAAATATGTAGGACTGTGTGTTAAATGTTTACTGATGTGAGGGCAGTTTAAAAATAAGTTGAAGGCCAAAAATAAAAAATAAAAATGAAAATGAAAAATAAGTTGAAGGCCACAGACTAGTGAATATTTGTTTCTGTCATTTATTTCCATTGCTTTTGCTTTAAGTCTCAAAATGGGGCCAGTCATGAATTTCCTTTTGCCGGTGCACATGTAGATGTATAGCCTTGAGTTAACTGGGTGACCAATCCTCTTTTTGCTACATTTCCATTTTTTATAGACTGTGGCCCCCATTTTAAAACTGTATTGAGTATCAGTATCTTTCTTGCACATTCTAGCTGAACATTCTCTCTCTCTCATATTTCCAAGCAATCCAAACGCTAACCATTCCCTTCTGTCACCACCCCCCACCCTATAAACGGCATTTTGAAGCCTGCAGTAACTTGACAGTTTGAGGGTTTAGGTCATTTTCATCCTATTTGCCTACTTGACTGTCAGTTCATGAAGACAGTTGCTGAACGGGCATGATGGTTGGGTGTTTCATGCCCATTAATTAAGTCAAAGATGATGGAGTGCTTACTTGCTAAGATATATATACACGTACATACCTACCTATATATTCTGTATACACACATATATAGCTGTCCATATATATATGCAAGCATGTATACATTTGTGTGTATTAGAATTACTGATAATTAGAATTACTGAATTACTGATGGCCATGTTTTGCATAGATTAATTGTAAACCTAAGATAAGCCATAGAAAGTACTCAGCACAGGGTCTGACATCTATCAAACACTCCATAAACAATAACTTTTTAAATTCTTTTTATTACTTTGGATATCTAATCAATCATATAATATCTCTCTCTCTCTCTCTCTTTTTTTTTTTTTTTTTTGAGTGCAATGGCACAATCTCAGCTCACTACAACCTCCACCTCCGAGTCCAAGAGATTCTCCTGCCTCAGCCTCCCCAGTAGCTGGGACTACAGGCATGCACCACCACACCTGGCTAATTTTTGTATTTTTAGTAGAGATGGGGTTTTGCCACATTGGCCAGGCTGTTCTCGAACTCCCGACCTCAGGTGATCCGCCTGCCTCAGCCTCCCAAAGTGCTGGGATTACAGGCGTGAGCCACCGCACCTGGCTAATCAATTACATAATCTCAAGAGGCTAATACAGTGAAATCTTTAACATTTTTCTTTTAGTATACAGTATCTGTGAAATTTGTTGCTACTTATCACTTATCCTGTACATAAAGTTTATGTTCAACATTTCATGTACTACATTCATACATTATTTAACAATTTTTTAATTTAAAGGGTGACACTCAAGTTATTGCTCTTCCATTTGTTACATATTCTCAATCAAAACTCCTGTTTTCTCTAGATTTAAATTCATCAAAGTTTCCAGAAATGTCCCAGATTCCCAGAGGTCATCTCTGTAGGCTTTTTTAAATACAAGTTTTCATTTTCCATAACCTTCTCTCTACCATAAGAACGCTGACCACTTCCTGCTTGTAGCTTATCCGAGGAAAGTCCCTTTTAGTTGATCCAAGTTCCCAGATTTCCCCAATTCTGCTTTTTCCTGTGATCCCACAAGAAGCTCCACAAGTATGAAGTAGCGCCAAATGTTAACTTACATAAAACCCTGCGAATGTACTTGCAAGCATCAGCATTGAGTTCTTCCTCTTCCTACCCACCCCCTACTCCTGATTTCCCCCGACTCTGGGTATAACTGGTGTTCTCCATGGTCACATGTGAGTTTAAATTCTTCCAGATGTTTTCATAAAACTTCATTTTAAAAGCCATGTTGAAGGAGACAATAGCAGAGTTTGTACACAAAGGTATGAAATGGTTTCTTCTGAGAATGGGCCCGGCAGGGCTTACCTGCCTATAAGCGGCACTGGTCTCCAAAGTTGTGCCAAGTCTAACCTTTGTGAAATTCACCTGGGAATTTAGAATTCCACTTGGAATGCTTGATGCTTGGGTGTTTCACGCCTGTTAGTTAAGTCAAAGACATTGGGGTGCTTACTTGCTGAGATATATATACGCACGTACACATCCACATATATATTCTGTATACCCACATATATACCTGTCCATATATGTTTGTGTGTATATGCATGCATATACATGCAAGCGTGTATATATTTGTGTGTGTGTGTTAGAATTACTGATAAGCTCATAGCCATGTTTTGTATAGATTAGTTATAAACCTAAGTGTTCAGAATTGTTGAGGCTTGAGGTAGCTAGTTACTCACACCCTCTCCAGCTGAGCAATTCACACTGCAGACAGTGTGGCTGAGAGTGAGCAGGTGCATGAATTCCATAGGCCATAGCTTGGACTTGCAATCTTGCAACTCTCCAGTGCCTCCACTCAATCACAGGTAGCAAAGGAGAAACGCAAGCCATCAATCCAGAACAAAGGATTCCTGTCACAGAGAGCTCACCTTAGGGCAGCAGAAACAAAGAGAGGGTGCACTCCGCCTATAGGCAGGCTGTCCTGACAGAACAAGAGCCAGGAGACTTGAGGCAGCAGCAGCAGGGACAGTTTCCCCACTGTCACCAATCCCACAAGTCACTCTGTCTCTCGTGAGAAGCATAGCAAGGAGTAAAGAGGAAGAGGGACAAGTCCCCACCCTTCCGTATTTCAGGGGTTGATTTCGAAATGTAGGGAGAAGAGAAAAGTTCCTCTAAAGTACCATCCTGAAGCAACAATAAATGAATAAATTCTCAACCAGGTTGTCTACACTGAGATGCCAAGTCTGTAAAACATGGTGCTGTGCTTGGACTCATGACATGAAAAAGACTCTTTCCTGCAGGACAGAGACCAAAGCTTACAGGTTTCCCCTCATTATGAATCTACTGTACAGAAGATAGACAAAGTCCCTACCTTCATGGGGCTAAAGATAAAATTTCCAAGACTTGGCTGGGTGCGGTGGCTCACGCCTGTAATCCCAGCACTTTGGGAGGCTGAGGCAGGTGGATCACCTAAGGTCACGAGTTCGAGGCCAGCCTGGGCAATATGGTGAAACCCCCCCCCCCAAAAATACAAAACATTAGCCAGACATGGTGGCTCATGCCTGTAGTCCCAGCTACTCGGGAGGCTGAGGCACGAGAATCACTTGAACCCGGGAGATGGAGGTTGCAGTGAGCCGAGATTGTGCCACTGCACTCCAGCCTGGGCGACAGAGCAAGACTTCATCTCAAAAAAAAAAAAAAAAAAAAGAATTTCCAAGACTCATTATTATTGATTGGGTTCTACAATTTCCCCTAGGCATTTCTGAAATGGTATAGAATATAGCTATGAAATTTGTATTCTGCATCACATAGATGTAATATTCAGAAACTGTTGATTGCATTCATCCATCCATCCATCCATCCATTCATTCAGTCAATAAATATTTATGGTGTGCCCACCATGGGCCTGGCATGATGCTTAGGGTGAGAAGATACTGGTGAGCCAAAATAGAAATAGTCCCTGTTCTCCTGGAGCTTATTCAGAAATCCATTAATCAGATTATTGCGCTGAAGGAGATTCAAGTGTGATGAAGGAAAGGAAGAGGTTTCTATAAGAGTGTATAATTCTCATGTGATGACTTGGAAAAGGGAGCAAAACCAGGGAGCAGGAGGGGCAGGCTGCCCTGAGGAAGGCCACCCAAGGTGAGATGTGAAAAATGAGTTAATTGAACCAGGCAACACTGAAAGATGACCATATTTGGGGGCAGGAGACAAAGAGTGTGTCTTAGTCGTATGGCATTTGGGAGCCTTCGAATCACCAAGTGGATAGAGATGCTGAGTCAGTAGGTGTCCATAGTCTACGGAGCTCAAATAATAGAGCTGAGCTGGAAAGATGCAGTTGAACGCTCTTGTGGCAATGGGACAAATGGACACCTTGGGCAGGGTCTTGCTACTCAAACCATGGTCCCT
Source organism: Macaca fascicularis (assembly GCF_037993035.2). Lineage (NCBI taxonomy): Eukaryota > Metazoa > Chordata > Mammalia > Primates > Cercopithecidae > Macaca > Macaca fascicularis. Next base: position 12,663,132 of record NC_088395.1, read on the forward strand.
GCACCAGCAACATGGACATCCCCTGGGAGTTCATTAGACATGCAGACTCTCAGGCTCCACCTCAGACCTGCTAAATCAGGCACTCAGGCAGAAGATGACCCTGTCCCATCAATGACAAGGTTTACAACCACAGAGATTTTCAGGGTGAGGATAACACCACGTTATCCCAGCAGTGAGTATATATTTATTCTGAGACAGTCTCAGTGATTTATTTATTTATTTTTTGAAGACGGTGTCTCACTCTGTCGCCTAGGTTGGACTGCAGTTGTGAGGTCTCGGCTCACTGCAGCCTTTGCCTCCTGAGGACAAGCAATCCTCCACCTCAGCCTCTTGAGTAGCTGGAACTACAGCCGTGTGCCCCTACACTTGGCTAGTTGTTTTACTTTTTTCGTAGAGACAAGGTCCAGGCTGGCCTCAAACTCCTGGGCTCAAGCAATCCTTTTTCATCTTGGCTTCCCAAAGTGTTAGGATTACAGGTGTGAGCCTCTACACCTGGCCAGTCCTAGTCATTTAGGTATCAACTCCTCCACCTGTTACAGTGGCCCTTAACTTTGCCTGCACCTTCCAATTACCTGGGCGGCTTTAAAAAAAGACTATGTCTGGGTTCTACCATAAAGATTGTGATTTAATTGGTTTGGGCTACAGACTGAGCTTTGGGATTTTAAAGCTGGAGGGCGATTCCAACATACTGGCAAAGTTAAGAACCATTGCTTCAGAATCATTGCTTGATTGCAACAGATCCTCAAGCATTAGCAGGCATCAAAATCACCTGAGGGGCTTGTTAAACCAGATTGCTGGGCCCTACTTCTGAGCTTCTGATTCAGTAGGTATGGAGCTGGAACCCGAGATTTTGCATCTCTTACAAGCTGGGCCCAAGTGATGCTGGTCTTGCTCTACCGAGCGGTTGTCAAACTTGACTGACTAATAGAGTCACATATGGGTGCCTGGGCCTTATGCTAGAGCCCCTGGATTAACAGATCTGAAGGCAAAGTCCTGAGATCTATGTATTAAATAAAAACCCACCCAGATGATCCTGATGTAGATGACCTAAAGATGAACTTTTGCAAAACCCTGCTCTAGACACAATTTATATTTATAACCTTAAGCACTGAGATGACACTGGGAATGCCATCTCTTCTCTTTTCCTTCATCCCCATTCAAGCTGATCCTAAACTCTGTACGCATTGCCTCAGGGGGGCATGTGCAGGGGAAGCAAGCTAGTTGGCTTTTGTCTTCTACAGGAAGGCCTAAAGGCCTTAGGGGATCACAGAAGAGCCCATGGAACAAAGCAACTCTAAGGCATCAACCAGGTGTCCAGGAAGGGAAGGAACAGGGCTGCTTCTCTGCCCCTTCTGGAGAAAGACGTGAAAAGGGAAGGGGAGGAAGGTAATATTAATAGATCAGGGGAGGTCTGTCAGACCTGAGAAAAGTGGGACCCTGCCAACTCTATGTGAGAAATGATCAATCTTCCACAGAGTTGGGATGAAGGAATTGAATTAAAAAAATCAATTGTGTACTCCGCTTCCACACACCCCACTCTGGTTTGCCGCTACATCAGACTCAGAAGCTGTACCCAATCCTGGGAGTCAAGGATTCCTGTGAAAGGAAAATATCTTGGGCCCCCAACATCACTAAGCTAAAAAGTCAAGCTGGAAACTGCTCAGGCCAAACCTAGCTCTCATTCTATTCAAAGTCATCCCTCTGCTCACTGAGATAGATGCATATTCTGATTGCCTCCTTTGGAAAGGCTAATCAGAAACTCAAAGAATGCAACCGTTTGTTTTTCACCTACCTGTGACCTGGAAGCCCCCTCCCTGCTTCGAGTCGTCCCCCCCCTTTCTGGAAGAACCAATGTACTTCTTACATATATTGACTGATGTCTCATGTCTCCCAAAAATGTGTAAAACCACGCTGTGCCCCAATCACCCTGGGCACAAGTTGTCAGAACTTCTTGAGCTGTGTCACAAGCACGCATCCTTAACTTTGTCAAATTAAACTTTCTAAGTTAACTGAGACCTGTCTCAAATTTTGGGGGTTCACACTCCCCACTCCTCTGAGGGTCTGAGTTGATCTTCTGGAGAGTCAGGCAGGATGAAAGCTCAGAGACAGACACAGCATGGAGTCATAAAAAACAAACATCTCTGCACATTTCAGTGGGTGGACTAAGTCACAGCAGATACATCAGACATATGTTTAACTATTTGAACATTTTTCACCTGGGTATATTTCTTGCATAATTGTATTTGTTTTGTTTTCAAAATTTAACTCAGTAAGTAGATTTAGAAGATACATTGGGAATCCTGAGCTTGATTTTATACGATTCATCAATTATAAAATTGATCCCTCCCTAGCATAGAACGTAGTTAAAATCCTCTGTCCCAAAATGGGACGAGCAAAAGATCGTTTCATGGTGTTTCCTTTTCTTACATCTTAAGCACTTTGGTGCCTATAGGGCAAACTATGCATCAAAGTTGTTTTTATTTAGAAACTTGGATTTCCTTAACTGAAGATGCTCAAAAGCCTGCCGGGCGCCGTGGCACACGCCTGTAATCCCAGCACTTTGAGGGGGCCAAGGCGGGCGGATCACGAGGTCAGGAAATCCAGAGCACGGTGAAACCCGTCTCTACTAAAAATACAAAAAAAAAAAAAAAAAGAAAATTAGCTGGCCACGGTGGCAGGCGCCTGTAGTCCCCAGCTACTCGGGAGGCTGGGGCAGGAGAATGGCGTAAACCCGGGAGGCGGAGCTTGCGATGAGCCGAGATTGCGCCACTGCACACTCTGTCTCAAAAAAAAAAAAACCAAAAAACAAACAAAAAACCTGAAGCAAACCTTTTAGACATATGCACATTTCATAAACTTAATCCCAGCACTTTGGGAGGCTGAGGCAGGAGAATCGCTTGAGCCCAGGAGTTTGAGATCAGCCTGGGCAACATAGCAAGACCCCGTCTCTACAAAAAATAAAAACTTAGCTGGGCATGGTGGCGTGTGCCAGTAGTCTCAGCTATTTGGGAAGCTGAGGCAGGAAGGTCACTTGAGCTAAGAAGTTTGAGGCTGCAGTGAGTCGTGACTGCACCACTGCACTCCAGCCCGGGTGAAAGAGCGACACCCTGTTTAAAATATAAAATAAAATAAAATAAAATGACAAAATAAAATAAAATAATACAATTTTATACTGTACGTTGCCACACAAAAATTAGTACCTACCTGTTTGATCAGGAAGTCCGAGATATTGGGTGGTGGGCGCCATCTTGTGGCAGCATGGTTATTAACATCTTAGCCATTGGCCGGATCTTCAAGTCATTGCTGACTCGTGAAGGCGTTTCTGAAGTCCCTGAAAAAAGGTGCAGGTGCAGAAAGGAAGAAACGAAAATGCCTTTCTCGAATGCTAAAAGCACTGATTCTGGTGATACGAAGACTTGCAAAAGAGAACTAGAAAAAAAGAGGAAATAAAACATATTGGGGGGGAAGGGCAGAGGGGTCCTGAGACTGTGAGGAATCAAATGACGATCCCGTGGAGAAGTAGCCTATATAACAGGAATGGCCCTTCTCAAATCTTCTCCACGCCAAGCCTTGGGCCTCAAATCTAGCAGGTTGTTCTTGTGCTTTTCAAACAGCCCTCATATATTTGAATCAAGTGTCCCCAAAACCTTCCCACATATTTTCAGCATTTGGTATTGATCCCTCTACCAGATGCTCTGTCCCCAGCAAACAGCCTTGCCTCCTATATCTGTCCACCAATGGATGTGTCCTCAAATTCTGTCCTCTCTACATCAAACATGTTTTATGTCACCGACCTCATCATCATCTCACAAAACCCAGATTCTTTCCTCACAGAGCCTATCTGCATTCGTTCTCATTCCAAGGAGAGGTGACCCTTCCCTTCCTAAATTGCAAGCCCACTCACTACTGTCCCTGGTTCATTCACTTTCCCTACTTGGGAAAGTGGCTCCAGGAGGTTGACTCTGTCCGTTGCACACGTGACCACTCTTCTCCATCCTGCTGGTTTTTCCTCCTCACCTGAACACACTCCTTTTAAAATTATCTTCCCTCCAAAGATGTTTGTTGCAGCATTGTTTGTTATTTCAAAACATTAGGACAAGCATAAATGCCAATCAATAGGGGATTCGTTAAGTAAAATGCTACATGCATAACCATCTATAGAGCATAGCCATTTAATAAAAAAAGAACAAGACAGATCTGCATATCCAAACCAGAATGCTAGCTGGAAAAAAAAGATGCAGAATAGCATGTATCGTGTGAACTAAGTTTTCAAAAAGAATTCTGTATGCCATTATATATCAGTATATACGTAGGAAAAATTTTGAAGAACATATACCAAACCATTAATAATGGTTAACTCTGAGGAGTGGAATTTGGAGAGCGTTCATCTGATGTGTTCTACGTTCCTTTATTTGGATGTTTAGGACCATGTAATAATATTATAATCAGAAAAAATTTATATACAAAAGAAACTTCCCTTAATTCTATCCATTCGTCCTCTGTGTTTCCCTTTAATTTTCCCAACATCCATCCATCCATCCATCCCCATCCATTTTCACCAACATCCATGTGTGAGACCAGGCTGGATGGATAGAACAGCCCATGGGCTCAAAAGGTGTACAGCCTGGTAAAGAATGTAACACGGAGCCACCAAAATGTCATCCAGCAGAGGAAGTGGCAAGTACGACAGAGCTTTCCGTTCAGATCCAAGCTTTGCTGCTGAATTTGGGTAAATGACTGAGCCTTCATGAGCCTGTTTCCTCCTCTGAAAATGGGGATTATAGTAACAAGCAGAGAGAATGGGAGTGGTGGGTGGGTAGAGCCTTAAGTAAGTGCTGGTGCAGAGGACTCCATCCCATCTGGGCCACACACCATCAGGAGGGACATGGGGACCTGAGGACAAAGAAGACAAGCAGCCCATATCCGCCAGCAGGACCTGGCAAAGTGGGCATGACACCAACAAGTTGCATCCCAGAGGTGCCCACAAAGCGCTCAGGATTTGCAAAGCTAAGGTCAAGCGGAAGCAGGAGCAGACAGTTTCAGGAAGCACCTGTGGCCTATCTCACCTGTGTCTTCCCTGGCCAGGGAATGGCAGCCGCTTAAAGGGGCCAAAGGAAGCCACAGTGTGGCTCCCAAACGTGGACGCACAGTAGCTGTCCTCTCAGGAACTCTGCACCCCCATTTAAAACCAGGATCACATGAGATTTGTGTAAAGGAAGCCTCTTGTGCATTTCTTCATCCAAATCGTTGACTTAAAAGTTTCTTCCACATAAGTCCTTTCACTTTAGCTTTTTATATATTTAGCATCGATTTCACAACAAACAACTGATTCCAGGCACTTGGTGTTTTCCCAGACCTTGAGCTTTTTCCAGGGTTGCACGTTATTTTCATATGTGGTACTTCGAAGCGGCCCCAGTGTGGGAAAGCCATTTGCCGCCTTATGAATTGTCTGGTCATCACTGACTTGAGAGGAAAGGGCTGTGTCCAGGGCTGGGGAAGGCCCCAAGAGTGGTTCTTCAGGCCTGCTGTTGCCAACAGTCCAGGAATGTGTGAAGTCTGTAACAACAAGCGTAGTAATAATAATTCTAGCTCTACTAGTTGAACACTGACTTTGTGCCAGCTACTTTTCTAAGAGTTCCACAATATGAGCAATTTAATCCTCGAAGCCAGCATCTGAAAAAGATACTAGTATTCTTATCCCAATTTGACAGACGAGAAAACTAAGGCTCAGAGAGGCTTATCTGCTGGTGATTTGTGTGTCTGGGAAGTGCACGTTGTCTGGCAGGCTTGCCTGGCAGAAGCGGTTCATGACAGGTCTTCTCCATTTTGGAATCAAGATCTGTGTCAGCATGGATGGCAAGGGGAAGAGCAAGGAAAGACTGGTCTAGGAGATGCCCAGGAGCTTTCAGCCGCACAGTGTAAGGTGGGGAGAGCAGACCTGGCCACCAAGGACCAGTTTCTGGGCTTGGGCAGAAGCCAATCATCTGGCTACTTTACAAGCAGATGGAACTTCTGCTTCTCAGTAACCTTCCTGCCCTGGTGTCAATTCCATTTTCATTTTCATCTTTTAAGGTACTGGCTGTATGGAGAAAACTGAAGGCTTATTTGGTATAAGTAAGTTACTCATTTTTATGAGTTTGCTTGACGTAGATACTAGACTGTATGTGTGTATATATACATATAAACATGCATATGTACATAAAAAATATGTCATATATACATTTTATACACACACACACACACACACACACATATATATATATATATATATATATATATGCATGCTTTATAAGGTCAATTGACTGGTCTACAATTGGCTGACACTTGGTGGCCTAGAAGCCAGAGTATGTGAGTCCCCCTTTTCTAGAAAGCTGACAAACTCTCCGGTTCTGAGGATCCTTGCTCAGTCAACCGCTGGAAGTCATTTTTAGTTTTTTTTTTTTTTTTGAGAAAAAGTCTCATTCTGTCACCCAGGCTAGAGTGCAGTGGCACTATCATGGCCCACTGCAATCTCTGCCTCCCAGGCTCAGGCGATCCTCCTCCCTCAGCCACCTGAGTAACTGGGACTACAGGTGCACACCACCATGCTTGGCTAATTTTTGTATTTTTTTAGAGACAAGGTTTTGCCATGTTGCCCAGGTTGGTCTCAAACCCCTGAGCACAAGTCATCCTCCTGCCTCGGCCTCCACAAAGTGCTGGAATTACAGGTGTGAGCCACTGCACTCGGTCCATTCTTACTTACTTTCTTTACTTTATTTCCGAGCAAATGTTTGGAGGGAAACCAAAAGACTGGGATGCGGCCAGCCGAGGTCTTTGGGTTCACAATCACAAACGTTTTTGGTTTGCCCACAAAGGCCCAGGCTGCACACTCTGATGTCATAGGAATCACTTCTCAAACCGTGCACCAGGTCTTGAATTCCCTTAGGGTGTGATCTTTAGAGTTCCATCTAGGCATACCCACCCAAGCCATTCTTTGACTGCTGACAGGCCTTCCTTCATAACAAGGTGATCCACAGTCCATTTATATATGGATGTCATCTCTGCCCACTCTGCTGCCAATTTGGTTTTCTCCCACTCCTGGGGTGTAAGGCAAGATGAAACATATCACATCCCATTCTAAACTTTATTCTTGTGGCCAGGGGTCAGCAAACTTTTTCAGTAAAGGGCCATATCACAAATATCTTAGGCTTTACAGGCCAAGAAGCAAATTTGGAATATTATGTAGGTACTTATAGAGTAAAATAAAAATTTCCACAATTATTTAATTGATGAAACTCAAAATGTAATAATAATAATCGAAGGCAGGTTTTTTTGTAGCATAGGTTTAATAATGAGAAGAATGGAATCATTTTTGGAGGTGATAACATTCTGCTTAGTTGGAATTTAAAGTTAGTGTTCTTTATCATCAAATCCATTGCCAATGTTCATCTAAAAATATTTTCACTTCTGGGCCGGATTTGGTTCAAAGGCTGCAGTTTGCTGACCTCTGCTCTAGGTTAAACCTTTTGAGGCCCTTGCTCTGCGAGCATAAAATTGAATCCATTTATCAGACTAAATCGGGAAGATTAAATTTTCCAGCCTCATGAATGCTCAGCCATTGACTCACTCGTTCATACAATGAACACTCATTTAGCTTATACTATACGCCAGGTGCTGGGGGAGGCACAGGGCACCCAGGAGAAAGATGCTCGCTTTGCGGCCACAGCCTGGTGGGAGGGAGACCCACACCTACTGGTGCTATCTCAGAAACATGTGGAACAAAGATGAAGCAGTGTTCACGTTATTCGCCTACATCTGTGAATTATACAAGGAAGATGAGCTTGAGAAATCCTAAGTTCAGTACAAATTTATGGTAACTTTTTTAAAAAAAGAATACACTGAAGTTTTCTTAGTGAATGGAATAATGTTCCCTTTTTCTCCCCTGTACACACAAATACACAAAAACTAAAAAAATACACTGTATGTGTCTGATTTGGGTTGTATTTACATCATTTTATAAACAACTTTTTCCTGCAACTTCAGCTTCAAAGTTTTAAAGCACAGTCAATTAATGATTTGGCAACAGCTAAGCAATCACAAGTTCCCTTCTTTTCATGTAAACTTCTGTAAAACACATGCGCTAGGTTCTGCTGATGGTAAATAGACCCACATCAGGAAGTTAGCCATTTTCTCTTCTCGGCCACCTCCTGCATAGAGGGTACCATCCTGCACTGCTGCAAGTTACGGAATGAAAAATTAGAACAACAGAAACACGGTAAGCCACTTCTATTTCTTTAGCAAAGCTTTCCAATAGAACATGGGATTTCTGACCCAGAAATCTGGGTTGGTGGCAAATAGTGTGAGCCAAGAAAGTAATAAATGGGCAAATAAGGATAAAAATTAAAGATCAAAACAACTGTAAATGCAAGTAAAGCGGCTTTTGCTGTGATCTTTAATTTGTGCATATGTTAGTATAAAAGAACTAGAGAGTAAATTTTGAAAATCAAATGCAGTGATGATCTTACTAATGTGAACAGGAAAATAAAGAAAATTCCAAGTTAGAAATTGAACTGGAAATATTACTTACCCGCCCCACCAGAGACAATATCCTCTTCCAGAACAACAGGTTGGAGGAGAAGGTGAGGGAAATATTTTTCCTTTGCTATTTCTGTAGGAAAGGACAAACTCTCTTCCTTCACATACATAGGTCAATTGCTAAAGCCTAGTGAAGCCTGAGCTTAATCTACTGTTGAAGGCTTACAATTCAACATTAATTGCTACTTTTCTTGGTCAGAGTTTTAAAGAATTAGGTTGGTGCAAAAAACCGTGATTACTTTTGCACCAACTTAATAACATGCTACAATTTCTGTAGTTATTATTTTACACTGTCTAGATATAGCAGGTGGTCCGTTTTTGTTATTGTCAAGAACTGTCAGACTAAAAACAAACTTTACACTTGTTTTTAAATGATACGTTTTCTAGAAAATTCAATGAGGTTTAAGAGTAATTGAAAAGTCTGATTTCAAGAGTCTCATCCAAAATTACCATATATTTTCCCCCAAAGTCCTTGGAGTTAATTTTGACAATTTAATGTACACTTAAGTCTTTTGACGTTAATGTTTTGTTTTGTTTTGTTTTGAGATGGAGTCTCGCTCTGTCACCCAGACTGGAGTGCAGTGGTGCGATCTCGGCTCACTGCAATCTCCACCTCCCAGGTTCAGGTGATTCTCATGCCTCAGTCTCCCAAGTAGCTGGGATTACAGGTGTGTGTCACCAAGTCCAGCTAATTTTTGTATTTTTAGTAGAGACCAGGTTTCGCCATGTAGGCCAGGATGGTCTCGAACTCTTGACCTCAGGTGATCCGCCTGCCTCGGCCTCCCAAAGTGTTGGGATTACAGGCATGAGCCACCGTGCCCAGCCTGAAGTTAATTTTTATACCCACCTAATGTTCATTATGGATCTTGAAGGTAAATTAATTCTGCACTAAAATTTTATGATGCTTTACAAAATGACTGTAGGTGGCCCATATGCAATTGGGTCAACTGGGCCAATGACACATATGGGATTGCAGTTGAAATTATCCAATTTCTACTTGATATTTGTAAGCTACTGCGATAGCCAGTATAATTGTATTATAAGAAAGTGGTAAATAGTCAGGGCCCGGTGGCTCACTGCTATAATCCCAGCACTTTGGGAGACTGAGGTGGGCGGATCACTTAGGTAGAGACCAGCCCGGTCAACATGGCAAAACCTTGTCTCTACTAAAAAATACAAAAATTAGCCATGTGTGGTGGTGCGCACCTGTAGTCTCAGGGACTCAGGAGGCTGAGGCAGGAGAATTGCTTGAACCCAGGAGGTGGAGGTTGCAGTGAGCAAAGATTGTGCCACTGCACTCCAGCCTGGGCAACAGAGTGAGACTCTGTTTCAAAACAACAACAACAACAACAACAAAACCAAAAAAACAAAAACACAAACCCGGTAAATAGAGTAATAATAAAATCAAATTAAACTTGCAAAAATGGCCACTTTGCTCCCACTGTTGGCCAATGGAGGTCAAGGACCTGGCTGACCTGCCTAAAGGCAGAGGTTGTTAGCCTTGGCAATGGACTCAAATCAGAGGGGGAGCTTTCAAAACTCCTGCTGCCCAGACTGAACCCCAGATCAATGAAACCCAAATCTCTGGATATGGGGCTTGGCATTTGTAGCTTTTAGAATTCCTAAGTATCTCTACTGTGCAGCCAAAGTTAAGAATCAGTGCCTTAGAGCATCAACAGTTGTTTGGTCTTTCTTAAAAAGCACAGTCCCTTTTTTTAGGTGGCTAGAAATGCTCCAGTAAAAGCTGAAATGTATTTTGATTTGGTTTGATTTTAGAAAGCAAAATAGAAGTTCTAAGTATGCTTTCTCTGAGAAACTGAGACTTTAGATAAGGGTGAAGGCAGTTGATGGAGTTCATTCTCCTCTTTCAGTCACTGCTTCTCATCTTTTCATTATAATAACCTAAGAACCTCAGAGTTTATGAAAGAGAGAGCAGTCTTATGGAAGACCCCAGACTTACAGAATATTAGGGCGTGTTTCACAGGGAAGGATGTCATTTCCCAAGCTTAGTCTTTGAAACTAACCATGGACATTGTTGAACATTAATGTTGGACATCATTTGTAAGTGCATCTTAGTGTCACCTCCAGGATCCATTGAGGGGAACGTCATTCCAATGGAACATCTCTGAGTTCAACTGGGTTATTAAATGGAGTTGAAGGATTTGTTATTTTTAAATTAGTAGCCCCAATTTATGACTATTCAAGACCATAGGACAAGCCTGCCCAACCCTCAGCCCACAGGCTGCATATGGCCAAGGACAGCTTTGAATGCAGCCCAAGACAAATTCATAAACTTTCTTAAAATATTATGCGATTGTTTTTTAGCCCATCAGCTATTGTTAGTGTTAGTGTGTTTTATGTGTGGCCCAAGACAATTCTTCTTCTTCCAGTGTGGCCCAGAGAAGCCGAAAGATTGGACACCCTGCTATAAGACATAGTAATTTAAATGCATAACCTGTGGTTCTGGATTGGCATTAGCAGATACAGGCTGTGTTGATTTTGCAGACAGTTACAAAGAGCTGCTAGTTGGTGTGTATGTCTAAAATCAGTAGATTTCCTGTGGTTCTAAGGAATGACAGAGAATCTGGAAGTTCTCTGTGGTAGCCTGCTCAGTGCAGAAAGGGAACATGGAAAATCTGCCACTAGCATTTGAGTCTTGGAGGTTCCACATAGGGCTGTCAGGTCTCTGCTGATCATTGAAACCAGATCATGGCCAACTAGCCCCTTGGCTTCAGCCCTCCTAATTCATTAACTACTCAGGTAAATCTAGGGTCACTTTCAACTCTACCACCTACCATCTGAGTGACCTTGAAGACATTCATCTCTCTGAGCCTCAGGTCCCATGTCTGTAAAGCAGGGGCCTCATGGACTTCATTTATTTATTTATTTATTTTTGAGGATTAAACAAATGTTCCCTACGCTATTTCCCAGCATCCAATAACACGATTTTTCATATTTTTGTGTATGTTAAGTCAGGACCCATCTCATTACTGATAAGTGTACTTAATGTGGTCATGTTTTCTTTTGTCTTCCAAAGTTGTTAGTGAATCCATTGAATTTGGCATGGGTAAAATAAAGTATCTATTATTAATTGTAAATTTCATCTAAAGTGACAAATCCTACCTGCATAACCATTTCTTAATTTCCTTTCATCATGTATCAGTGGTCAACATTGTTAACTGCAAATGAATCAGAATCCATTAAAAATTAGAATTATTTCCAATCTGGCAAAAATTCACCTCTGGTTGAATCCAAACACTGTGCTGAAGCAGCTAAGTAATTCAGTTGAGGAGATTAATTACACGTTATAATCAATAGGTTCTCTTGACACTTCAGTGTTAGGGAACATCAGCAGGACCCATCCCAGGAGACCTTGAAGGAAGCCTTTGAAAGGGAGAATGAAGGAGTCATCTTTGCAAAATAGCTCCTGCAGCCTGGGAAAGGAGTCTAAAAAGGTAAAAAGCTGTTAATTCCAGGAAGGCAGCTTTAGGCCCCTCCCAGACCACCTGCACTGCACACTACGTGGGATTTATTCTAGCCTCACATGGCAGCGTCCCTACCTTTGTGCCCATACATCTGGTCTCCGCCCTGGCTGCAGCCCTCCCCTTCAGGCAAATTCTGGGTGTGGCCTGTCTGCTCATTGCAATTCCCAGGGAATGAGTTTTCCGTGAAGGCAGACTTTCTGAGCTGTTCTTCAAACTGCACTGGTCTTTTAAAAATGTGTTTGGTGGCCATCAGCATCCAATTTCAGAAGAAAGATTTGGGTGAGGACTGAGAGAGTTGTTGTTGTGCTGTCTGTTTCCTTCAGAATCTGCAGAAGAAAATTGGCAGGTCATGTACTGTGGACCTAACCAAAGAACAGATGATGTACAGAAAGCAGAAAAACTGTTGTGAAATTGCTTCCTCAGTAGCAATAGCTGTATTTGGCAGGGAGAGGAGAAGTTGGGCAGACTTTTTTTTCTTTTTTTCTTTTTCATGATTCATATGTTTTCTTTAAAGAAGTGGGTTTTGCTTTTCTCTGGGTGCTCCAAGACAACCCCAGTGAAAGATCTGGACCACAAAGACCCAGTCATCCTCATCATCAGGGTGTTCATTGCAGCAAGCTCAAGGGCATGCCAGGCAAAGGGCTTTTTTCTGGCAGCATGAACTTGTCTCAGCAGAGGGTTTCACAGAACGACTGTCATTTACCTGTTCTCTGCTCTTACTTGATTCGTTTCCCAGGACTGCTGAAACAAAGTACCACAAACTTGGTGGATCAAAACAGCAGAAATATATTCTCTCACGGTTCTGGAAACCACAAGTCAGAAACCAATGTGTTGTTGGCAGAGTTGGTTCCTTCTTAAGGGGTTAGAGGGAAAATCTGTTTCATGCCCCTCTCCCAACTTCTGGTGGTAGCCAGCAACCCATGATGTTCTCTGGCTTGCTGCTGCATCTCTCTAGCCTTCACCTCTCTCTTCATGCGGGTGGCCTTCTTTCCCGTGTGTCTATTTCCAAATTCCCCTTTTCTTATAAAGAGACCAGTTATTGGATCAGGGCCCACCTTAATTCAGTAGGATTCCATTTTACCTTGATGACATTGGCAAAGTTCAAATAAGGTTGTATTCACAGGTACCAGGGGTTAGAACTTCAAATTATCTATTACGGGCACAATTCAACCTAAACACTCCCCTTTTTTGATTCTCTATTCTTCCACTTCTGCTCAATCCAGGTTCTTCACTTTATCAGCTCCCAATCTAATACTTATCTTATTTCTAGTAAGCACCCTCTTCCTTATCTTAACTGGTCCCTGGGGCCTGTCCTGAGCCTCATTATACCATCAGCTGTTGACATCAAGGGTGGACTTCTCTTTCAGCACAGAAGGCACAGGGCTGTAGGCTTCAGCCTTCTCTGCTTTTCTCTGCCCCATCTACTGTTCATCCACCTGCTTTCCATTTTCCTAAACTTTGTAGACAATTCTTGTCAACTGTTGTCTTCTCCTACACTTTCTTTGATCTTATAGGATTCTATTATTTTACTATTGCTTTCATGGGAGCACCCAACTGTTAGGTTCAACCAACAGAAGTTGGTTGTGCTCTCTCGCTCTCTCTTTCTTTCTGTCTCTCTCTTTCTCTCTATTTGCATAGTGGTATTTTTTTTTTCCTCTATTTTATTTGCAGAGTTGCCATTTCTCTAAGTTATTGTAGAGTTGCTGTTTCTCTATTCTATTTGCATATTTCTCTTCTACCAAGCTGGATTGTTTCTATTGATTGGTTCTGCTGTAATGAGGGTGACTTCTCCTTAGTACCTTTCTCACTTCATCTGGGACCAGATGCCCTTTGATATCTTTTTGGAGCCACAACTTTTGGTAGTCACAGGCATGGGTGTGGCTGAAAGGAAGAACTTGGCTCAGAAGGTACAGCTCTTGCTGGGCCTTTGGTCTCTGCTCTGTCTTCTGAGATCAGTGGCTGCTAGGACCTGGGGTTCCCCCATGCCAGGTATGGTTACACAGCACTCCTATGGACTTGAGCAGAGCACCCTGTAAGGTGAGCATTAGTATTCCATTCAAACTCTGTGCAGTCCCACACGGAATATAGGTGGAGCAATGAAGTTCTCCCCAACTTCTCTGCAAGCAACCTGTTCACCATTTCTTGCCCTTCCCATTGATGTACTTTTCAAAATCAGATTATTTGGAATTTGTCAACTCATGTTTCTTACTTTAGTACTTTTTTGGGAGGACAGCATTAGAAACTTCAAGCTCTTAACTAAAAAATGTCTTTTGGAATCTTCTGGCCATTTCCATGGCCCATAATTTGCTTTTAAGCTGCTTTAGACTCCCGGAGGCTATTTTCATCCAGAAAGAACAGAGCAGAGCTCAAAAGACTCCAGTTTTTGGTCTCTAGCAGCCTCTAGAGGATTTTCCCCTCAATTGCTCTCTGCCCCGTATGAAATAGAGTTGGATTTGAAACAGGATGTTGAGGCCTTACCTCCAGGCTAGTGAGGCCACACAAGATGGATCCTGCCCTCTGGACCCACCCAAGTGTCCACCTAAACATGAGTTACCTAACAACAATGTTTTGTTTAGCACGTAAAGGGAATGGTCTGGAATCTGGCCTTGCCCTGACGTATTCTCCTTGGACCTTTTTAAAAAAATAATTTGTGTTAATCTGTAGTTAAAAATTGTAATAAGGACCTGACAAACACTACCTCAGTCAGATAATCAAGGTACACATAAACAGTGAAAGTCATGTTGATAGCATGCACCCTTCATATGATATGGCTAGAATGGCCCTGGACTTCCGTGATCTTCCTCCCCTAGACCCATCGGCTCAGTATCATCATGACAAAAGCATCAGACAAGTCCCCGTTGAGAAACATTCTACGTAACCATTTCCCTTCCCAGTTATATTTTTCTCCACAGTACTTTCCACTGTCTAATACTCTATCTTTCAAAATGGGCAAGTATTTTAATCTGGTTTGTTCATCGTTTTATCTGCAACTCAAATACAGTTCTTGAAATAAAATACCTGCCTAATAAATATTTAATGAATGAATGAATATAGAACTGCCTTATCCATTTAATTGCCACATGGTATTCCATTGTGTGAACATAACATCATTTATTTACCCAGACTACTACTCATAGGCATTTAGATTATTTCCAGTCTTTTGCTATTGCTAACAGCCCTTGCAGTGAACATCGTTGTATATAAACATTTGCATATATGAGGGTGTGTCTTTAGGATCTACTTTTAGAATTGAAATTGCTGACTCCAAGTATATGTTTCCAATTGTGATAGATATTACACATTACCCTACATCTTAGAGGTAGTGTTAATTTAGACTCCTACCAGCAAAATTTAAGAGTATTTGTTTCCCCATATCCTCAACTGCATAACAGAATAAGTGAAAAATGGTATGACGGTGTAATTTTTGAGTGAGGTTGAGTGTCTTTTCGTATGCTTTAAGAGCAATTTATGTTTCCTTTTTATGTGAACTGTCTGTTAATATATTTTTTCAATTTTTCTATTGGGTTATTTGTCTTTTCATTAATGCATATACCTATTACATATTTATACCAAGTATGTATTAAATACTAACACATTGATGAAACAGAGCAGAAAGCCTAGAAATAGATCCAAATAGCAGAAGAGTTAGTATGTGATACAGGAAGCTTATCAAATCAGTGAGCAAAAGATCATCCAATTAATAACGTTAGGGTAAATGGGTCTCCATTTAGAAAAAAATAATGTGGGTCTACACCTCACATTTCATACCTAAACAATTCCAGTGGGATAAGAAAATGAAATCATAAAAAATTACTAGGAAAAAGATGAGAAAATTGTTCCTAAAACTGAAGTGTGGAAGATCCTTTATGCCTTACACTGCCCTGAGTGATCTCATTCACACCCATGGCTTCAATTGTCATGACTTCCAAATTCATTCCTCTGTCAGAACTCTCCTCTGAGCTTCAGACCCACATACTCAGCTGCCTACTGGACATCTCTACTTGAATATTACAAACTCAACTCAAAAGCAACCTGTTAAACTTAATTAATAGTAGCCCTCCCCCAAACAATGTTCCTTCTCAGTGAATGACACTCATCCATCCAGGTGCACAGACCAGGAACCTAGAAGTCACTCTGAAGTCACCCTCTCCCTCACAACCTCTACCTCCCTTAATTCATCCATTGCTATGTCTCTCAAATGTACCTCCTAAATATCTCTTGAATGCATTTTTTTCTATCTCTATTGCCACTACCCTAGTTCAAACTCCCATCATCTTATGACTGAAGTTCTGTGCCCTCTTGCCAGTGACCACTACAGAATCAATATAAGCATGGTGCCATCCTGCTTAAAAACCTTCAAAGGCTCGCATCACTTCTCAGATGAAGATCAAAATCCATTCTTGGGGATAGGGGAATTGGAGAGATGTTGGTCATAGGACACAAAATTTCAGTTAGGCAGGAGGAAAAAGTTCTATTGAAGAGCTCTATTGTGCAATATGGTGACTATAGTTAATAACAACATATTATACACTTGAAAATCACTAAGAGAGTCCATTTTAAGTGTTTTCACCACCAAAAAATGATAAATATATGCGGTAATGCATATGTGAATTAGCTTGACTGAGCCATTCCACATGTATACATATTTCAAAACATCATGTTGTACATCATAAATGCATACACTTTTTAGTTGTCAATTTAATTAATATTTTTAAAACCCACTCTGGTCTTTTTTTTCCTTTTTTGGAGATGGGTGGTCTCTGTCCCCCATGCTAGAGTGCAGTGCACGATCATGGCTCACTGCAGCCTCCACCTCCCAGGCTCAGGCGATCCTCCAGCCTCAGCCTCCCAAGTAGCTGGGACCACAAGCATGCACCACCATGCCCCACTATCTGTTTTTGTATTTTTTGTAGAGATGGGACCTTGCCACATGACCCAGTCTGGTCTCTAACTCCTGAGCTCCAGTGATCCACCCGCCTCAGCTTTCCAAACTGCTGGGATTACAGGCGTGAGCCACTGTGCCTGGCCCACTCTGGTTTTTACACAAGTCCCTGGCTTTCTCTCAGTCTCTTAAACTTATGTTCTCAGTAAGATGAGGACTGAAAAATGTCCACTGAACTTGGTGACATGGAGATACTGAGAATCTCAACGACATCTCCATTAGCCACTTCCTCTGTGCCATTCCAGTCCTCTGGGCCCTACTGTGGCAAGCAGTCGTACCATGGCAAACATGAAAGCTGATGTGCCTTGTCTCAGACCCACACCACGTCTCTCTGGATTCCTGTCCCAGGGCTTCTCTGGAGGTACAGCCTGGGAAACTCACGGGAATAGACACAGGGCCTTTGCACATGCTGCTCCCTTTTCCTGAAAAATTCCATTGACGCCTTCGTTGTGCCTTACACATGCCCACTCAACCTTAGGATTGCAGTTCAGGTTTCACTTCTTTTTTTTCTTTTTCTTTTTCTTTTTTTTTTTTTGAGACGGAGTTTCACTCTTGTTGCCCAGGCTGGAGTGCAATGGTGCGATCTTGGCTCACCACAACCTCTGCCTCCTGGGTACAAGCGATTCTCCTGCCTCAGCCTCCTGAGTAGCTGGGATTACAGGCATGCGCCACCACGCCCAGCTAATTTTGTATTTTTAGTAGAGACAGTGTTTCTCCATGTTGGCCAGGCTGGTCTCGAACTCCCGACCTCAGGTGATCAGCCCACCTCGGCCTAGGTTTCACTTCTTTATGGAAATCTTCCCCAGTTGCCATGACTAGGCCAAAGTCCCCTCTTGTTAGGCTCTTACAGTGTCATGCACTTCTTTTTTATCACAGTGGAAACCTTGTAATGTGTTTAAGTCATATCTGTTGTACCCATGAGACTAGGAGCCAATTCATATATTGTGAGTGTAATCAAATAGACTCCCCAGGTCACCCACTAGCTAATCAAGGCAGGGATGAGTCCGGAAGTGACTTTGAAATCTAGCAATGTTGGGACTTGGAAATCACACAGGCTGAGATCTGCTCAGGTGCCTGAGCAAATATAGCATTGCCTGCGGTGTCTCCCACAAAGTGCCTCGCATGTCTGAGCCCCGTTGCCCTCCTTTTGGTGTGCCTGTGTCTTCCAGTACAGATGTGAAGCCTGGAGACCCATGGCTGCCTCTGCAGGAGCTCCATGTTTTCAAGCCATAAATCATCTTAGAATCCATAGCATCTAGATATATTAGTTTTCTATTATTGCAGAACAAATCGCTCCCAAATGTAGAGGCTTCAAAGAATACCCATTCATTGGCCTAAATTTCTGTGAGTTAGAATCTGGGCAGGTTTGCCTGAGTTCTCCACTCCAAGCCTCACAAAGCCAAGCTGGGCTCTCATCTGGAGGCTCTGAGTAAAAAATTGTTTCCAGGTTCATCCAGATTGTCAGGTGATTTCAGTTCCTTGCAGTTGTTGTTCGACTCACCACCCCACCACCACCCCGAAAACCTCATTTCCTTGCTAGCTGCCTGCAGAGAGCCACTCTCAGCTTCCGCAGGCTGCCGGCATTCCTTGTTGTGGGGCTCCTGCATCCTCAAGCCAGAAATACTGCATCCAATTCTTCTCATGCGTCTTACCCCTCTGACTTTTCCTTCTGCCGCTAACCAGAAAAAACGTTCCATCTTCAAACGCTCGTATGATTAGATTAAGCCCATCCAGATAAATTCCCATGTGCCATATAATATAATGTCATCACAGCAGTAACACCCAGGACAAAATTCATGGGGGCCATCTTAAAATTCTGCCTACCACACCAGGTATAGTAGAGCCTTGTTTTAGAGCAAGTTAAACATTAAGCAGCAACAACACAATAGTGTTGCATTTGAAAATAACTACTAGCAACTGAACATGTCTGGGAGTTCTGCTCCACTTTAATTTCCATCTCAAAAGGAGCTGGCTTTTCCTTGGCTGTTACAAAGGGAAATAATTATTGACCCTCAGAATAATCAGTGTCCACATAAAAATCTTTTATAACATAATGAAGGTGTGACATATAAAGGTGTTAGCTCACCGGCCCTAAATTTTAGGAGTATTTTTAAAAAGGCACTTATGGCTGGGTGCAGTGGCTCAAGCCTGTAATCCCAGTACTTTGGGAAGCTGAGGTGGGTGGATCACGAGGTCAGGAGTTCAAGACCAGCCTGGCCAAGATGGTGAAACCCCATCTCTACTAAAAAAAAAAAATACAAAAAATTAGCCAGGTGTGGTGGCATGCACCTGTAATTCCAGCTACTCCGGAGGCTGAGGCAGAGAATTGCTTAAACCTGGAGGGACGGAGGTTGCAGTGAGCCGAGATCGTGCCACTGTACTCCAGCCTGGGTGACAGAGCGAGACTCCGTCGCAAAAAAAAAAAAAAAAAAAAAGGCACTTATCTGGTTTAACCCGTAATAAAGACATGAGTTGGGCTTTAGCAAAAAATCTAGGCTGGTTTCTGTGTTCAGTGAAATAAGATTTTTGAGAGTTCTGTTAATTACTACCCTTAATCAAACCAATCACATTAATCTGTTTATTGCATTGTATGGTTACCAAAAGTGACATATTCAGCCCTCTGTTTATTAAGAAACAGTAACAGAAAGTGAGGCACTCTCCTGTGTTACTGAGGGTGCATAAAAATATAAAGCACCATGTGTCTTCCCTAGAGAAGTTTCCAAATTAGCAAGCAAATAGCTATTAATGCTAATGTTTGTGTGATAAGGAACATATGAGTAGTAGTTATTCCACAAACAATTTTTTGAGTGCTGTTTACATTTGAGGCACTGTTCAGGCACAAGGATTTCAAAAGGAGATTGTGTAGCATGATGGCTTAGTTGTTAAAACTATGATTTTGGAATCAGATTGGCTCAAGTCCCCGTGCTACAACATACCATCCTTCAGAAAGGTACTTAAGTCTGTTTGTTTTTTCATCTGCAAAATATAAATAATAATAGGACCTACTGCACTGTGTTCCTGTGAGCATTAATGCGGGTGATCAAATGTTTATGAAGCACTTAGCACAATACCTGACATTTTGCTTGTTATTATTATCAACATAAGGTGCCCACTTTCCAGTCATGCAAGAAGAAAACATAATATATGTCACCATAGAAGTATAGAATAATTGTGGGAAATACCAGTAAGAGAGATACAGTTGTATAAATAAGGTAAAGATGACTGCCTTGAAAATCTAGGATGATACCGTATTAGAAGTGCATCTGAACTCTCCATGGGGGCTGGCCAAAGTTTCATCAAGTGTCATGTCAGTAGGTTGATGCTATCAATATATAGCTTGCTAAGCTATAGACTTACTATAAACCATAGCTGTGGTCCAGCTTAGACACATTATGGTGGTGGAGTATCTTGATTAATGGCCTCTGCAGAAGCTTCCCAGGTCTTCTTATCATCATAATCTCAGAGAGCTTCGTCTTCAACTTCCTTTTTTTGTTGTTTTTGAGACAGGGTCTCACTCTGTCATCCAGGATGGAGTGCAGTGGCATAATCATGACTCACTGCAGCCTCAACCTCAGGGACTCAAGCCATCCTCCCACTTCAGCCTCCTGAGTAGTTGGGACTACAGGCATGCACCACTATGCCCGGCTAATTTTTAAAATTTTTGTAGAGACAGGGTCTCCCTATGTTGCCCAGTCTGGTCTCAAACTCCTGGGCTCAAATCATCTTTCCACCTCGGCCTCCCAAAATGTTGGGATTACAGGTGTGAGCCACCACACCCAGCCCATCTTCAACTTCTTTTAGCACCATGAAGCTGAACATAGTAAAAAGTAAAATCATTCTCGACCTAATCTGATGCAATTTATTTAATTGTTAAGTGAATGCACACATCAAAACTCATATAAGTATGGTGTAGCACTGCTAATTTATTTACAAAACATCTGGCAAATACCGTTACTCTAATACTGTGCTTCTGCTTTTGATTTTCCTTAGGAAAACATGTTCCTTCAGTCGTCAATGCTGACCTGCCTTTTCCTGCTAATACCTGGTTCCTGTGAGTTATGCCCTGAAGAAAATTTTTCTAGAAGCTATCCTTGTGAAGAGAAAAAGCAAAATCACTGTGTTATTGCAGAGTGCAGCAATCGTCGACTACGGGAAGTTCCCCAAACGGTGGGCAAATATGTGACAGAACTAGACTTGTCTGATAATTTCATCACACACATAACGAATGAATCATTTCAAGGGCTGCAAAATCTCACTAAAATAAATCTAAACCACAACCCCAATGTACAGCGCCAGAACGGAAATCCTGGCATGCAATCAAATGGCTTGAATATCACAGACGGAGCATTCCTCAACCTAAAAAACCTAAGGGAGTTACTGCTTGAAGACAACCAGTTACCCCAAATACCCTCTGGTTTGCCAGAGTCTTTGACAGAACTGAGTCTAATTCAAAACAATATATACAACATAACTAAAGAGGGCATTTCAAGACTTATAAACTTGAAATATCTCTATTTGGCCTGGAACTGCTATTTTAACAAAGTTTGTGAGAAAACTAACATAGAAGATGGGGTATTTGAAACACTGACAAATTTGGAGTTGCTATCACTATCTTTCAATTCTCTTTCACATGTGCCACCCAAACTGCCAAGTTCCCTACGCAAACTTTTTCTGAGCAACACCCAGATCAAATACATTGGTGAAGAAGATTTCAAGGGTTTGATAAATTTAACATTACTAGATTTAAGCGGGAATTGTCCGAGGTGCTTCAATGCCCCATTTCCATGCGTGCCTTGTGATGGGGGTGCTTCAATTAATATAGATCGTTTTGCTTTTCAAAACTTGACCCAACTTCAATACCTAAACCTCTCTAGCACTTCCCTCAGGAAGATTAATGCTGCCTGGTTTAAAAATATGCCTCATCTGAAGGTGCTGGATCTTGAATTCAACTATTTAGTGGGAGAAATCGCCTCTGGGGAATTTTTAACGATGCTGCCCCGCTTAGAAATACTTGACTTGTCTTTTAACTATATAAAGGGGAGTTATCCACAGCATATTAATATTTCCAAAAACTTCTCTAAACTTTTGTCTCTACGGGCATTGCATTTAAGAGGTTATGTGTTCCAGGAACTCAGAAAAGACGATTTCCAGCCCCTGATGCAGCTTCCAAACTTATCAACTATCAACTTGGGTATTAATTTTATTAAGCAAATCGATTTCAACCTTTTCCAAAATTTCCCCAACCTGGAAATCATTTACTTGTCAGAAAACAGAATATCACCGTTGGTAAAAGATACCAGGCAGAGTTATGCAAATAGTTCCTCTTTTCAACGTCATATCCTGAAACGTCGCTCAACAGATTTTGAGTTTGACCCACATTCGAACTTTTATCATTTCACCCGTCCTTTAATAAAGCCACAATGTGCTGCTTATGGAAAAGCCTTAGATTTAAGCCTCAACAATATTTTCTTCATTGGGCCAAACCAATTTGAAAATCTTCCTGACATTGCCTGTTTAAATCTGTCTGCAAATAGCAATGCTCAAGTGTTAAGTGGAACTGAATTTTCAGCCATTCCTCATGTCAAATATTTGGATTTGACAAACAATAGACTAGATTTCGATAATGCTAGTGCTCTTACTGAATTGTCCGACTTGGAAGTTCTAGATCTCAGCTATAATTCACACTATTTCAGAATAGCAGGGGTAACACATCATCTAGAATTTATTCAAAATTTTACAAATCTAAAAGTTTTAAACTTGAGCCACAACAACATTTATACTTTAACAGATAAGTATAATCTGGAAAGCAAGTCCCTGGTAGAATTAGTTTTCAGTGGCAATCGCCTTGACATTTTGTGGAATGATGATGATAACAGGTATATCTCCATTTTCAAAGGTCTCACGAATCTGACAAAGCTGGATTTATCCCTTAATAAGCTCAAGCATATCCCAAATGAAGCATTCCTTAATTTGCCAGCGAGTCTCACTGAACTACATATAAATGATAATATGTTAAAGTTTTTTAACTGGACATTACTCCAGCAGTTTCCTCATCTCCAGTTGCTTGACTTACGTGGAAACAAACTATTCTTTTTAACTGATAGCCTATCTGACTTTACATCTTCCCTTCAGACACTGCTGCTGAGTCATAACAGGATTTCCCACCTACCCTCTGGCTTTCTTTCTGAAGTCAGTAGTCTGATGCACCTCGATTTAAGTTCCAACCTGCTAAAAACGATCAACAAATCCGCACTTGAAACTAAGACCACCACCAATTTATGTATTTTGGAACTACACGGAAACCCCTTCGAATGCACCTGTGACATTGGAGATTTCCGAAGATGGATGGATGAACATCTGAACGTCACAATTCCCAGACTGGTAGATGTCATTTGTGCCAGTCCTGGGGATCAAAGAGGGAAGAGTATTGTGAGTCTGGAGCTAACAACTTGTGTTTCAGATGTCACTGCAGTGATATTATTTTTCTTCACCTTCTTTATCACCACCATGGTTATGTTGACTGCCCTGGCTCACCATTTGTTTTACTGGGATGTTTGGTTTATATATAATGTGTGTTTAGCTAAGGTAAAAGGCTACAGGTCTCTTTCCACATCCCAAACTTTCTATGATGCTTACATTTCTTATGACACCAAAGATGCCTCTGTTACTGACTGGGTGATAAATGAGCTGCGCTACCACCTTGAAGAGAGCCAAGACAAAAACGTTCTCCTTTGTCTAGAGGAGAGGGATTGGGACCCGGGATTGGCCATCATCGACAACCTCATGCAGAGCATCAACCAAAGCAAGAAAACAGTATTTGTTTTAACCAAAAAATATGCAAAAAGCTGGAACTTTAAAACAGCTTTTTACTTGGCTTTGCAGAGGCTAATGGATGAGAACATGGATGTGATTATATTTATCCTGCTGGAGCCTGTGTTACAGCATTCTCAGTATTTGAGGCTACGACAGCGGATCTGTAAGAGCTCCATCCTCCAGTGGCCTGACAATCCGAAGGCAGAAGGCTTGTTTTGGCAAACTCTGAGAAATGTGGTCTTAACTGAAAATGATTCACGGTATAACAATATGTATGTTGATTCCATTAAGCAATAATGACATTAAGTCATGGTTTTGCGCCATAATAAAGATGCAAAGGAATGACATTTCTGTCTATATGGCTATGTACCAAATTACCCCAAAACTTAGTGGTTTAAAACAACACATTTGCTAGCCCACAGTTTTTGAGGGTCAGGAGTCCAGGCACAGTGTAACTGGGTCCTCTGCTCAGGGTGTCTCAGAGGTTGCAATGTAGGTGTTTACCAGAGACATAGGCATCTCATGTGGTTGCTTTCTGGATTCAATTCCTCCTGGGCTATTGGCCAAAGGCTATACTCATGTGAGCCATGTGAACCTCTCCCACAAGGCAGCTTACTTCATCAGAGCTAGCAAAAAAGAGAGGTTGCTAGCAAGATGAAGTAACAATCTTGTAATTGAATCAAAAAAGCGATATCCCATCACTTCAGCCATATTCTATTTGTTAGAAGTAAACCACAGGTCCTGCCAGCTCCATGGGAGTGACCACCTCAGTCCAGGGAAAACAACTGAAGACCAAGACGGTGAGCTCTGATTGCCTCAGTTGGTCATCAACTATTTTCCCTTGACTGCTGTCCTGGGATGGCCTGCTATCTTGATCATAGATTGTGAATATCAGGAGGCAGGGATCACTGTGAACCATCTTAGCAGTTGACCTAATACACCTTCTTTTCAATATCTAAGAACTTTTGCCACTGTGACTAATGGTCCTAATATTAAGCTGCTGTTTAGATTTATCGTATATCTATGGCTACATGGTTATATTATGCTGCGGTTGCATTCGGTTTTATTTACAGTTGCTTTTAAAAATATTTGCTATAACATTTGACTTCTAAGGTTTAGATGCCATTTAAGAACTGAGATGGATAGCTTTTAAAGCATCTTTTACTTCTTAACCATTTTTTAAAAGTATGCAGCTAAATTCGAAGCTTTTGGTCTATATTGTTAATTGCCATTGCTGTAAATCTTAAAATGAATGAATAAAAATGTTTCATTTTATAAGAGGAGTGTATAATAAATATATGATAGAGAAATTGGTCTTTAATATTAAAAGAAATTGCCGTATACACTGAATTTTTTGAGAACTCTTTTTAAAAAACTATTTGGTAGAAATCAAAGGGGAAGAAGTTTTCATGAAGCTTTTACATTAAGATACTTATTAATAGAGAAATTCTATCTTGATTCCCTACTCAGAAGACATAAATTCTATCTTGATTCCCTACTCAGAAGACATAAAGTCAGAATGCCTGGCTGTTGGTAGCCTTTGTGCAATTCCCCCAAATGAAACAACTTTGGCAACCCTTTCCACTTCTACTGATCCCTTGGTTCCTCTGCATCAGTCCATAGCATCCTCTATCCAGTATGAATCTTGAGATATCTAATGAAATTTACCCAAGAATAACTAGAAATTATCCGAGCATAAGAAAAGGAAGTCCCTTGGCTGGGTGTGGTGGCTCGCGCCTGTAATCCCAGCACTTTGGGAGGCTGAGGCGGGTGGATCATGAGGTCAGGAGATCGAGACAATTCTGGCTAACACGGTGAAACCCCATCTCTACCAAAAATACAAAAACTTAGCCGGGCATGGTGGTGGGTGCCTGTAGTCCCAGCTACTCGGGAGGCTGAGGCAGGAGAATGGGGTGAACCGGGAGGCGGAGCTTGCAGAGAGCCGAGATTGCACCACTACACTCCAGCCTGGGCGACAGAGCGAGACTCCGTCTCAAAAAAAAGAAAAGAAAAGAAAGAAAAGGAAGTCCCTTCAGAATGAAAAGAAGAGAAACCTCCAAGGTACCATCTTACCTTTTTAGTTAAATCTTACAGCATGAGTTACCTTTTAATACATGCTTCTAATAAACTGACCAAAATAATGTGTCATAGTGTTATTTAATATGGACAAAATGGAAAACAGTGCAAATTTGCCAAGGACAATTTAATTTTGTCACATTGCATCCTGTTTTGTGACCATGATGAGTTTATACAAAGATGTTTATGCTTGTGGTTGTTGAGGTATAGGGACAAATATCTAAAAGCAAGATCAGAATGGTGTGGTATCTCACACCTATAATCCTTGCATTAAAATCTACCTCAATTGTAGGACTACCAGTTGAACCACATGCTTCCCACTGTCCTCAGCAAAGGGCACCTTAGTTAGAGGAAAGATAGAGTCTTTCTTTGGAGGAGGAATCTGTGAGGATTGAGTTTTATGAGCTACCTGGGAGTCAGACCCCGATAGATTCTCCTCCACACTCCCTGGACCTTTTCCTGCCAAGTGGAGATGCTCACTCAGAGGATATCTCCATTCTTTTGATGCAGGTCATTCATACTCAGATATTCTGCACTGTTCAAGCAATAAAAATTGAATGAGCACCTATTATGTGCACCAGTTGGCACTGTGTCAAAATGTACTTGTGGGGAGTCCTTGGATCATTGGTGACAGGTCTTCTCCTCTGCATTTTTCTCAAGACCAGGCCTCAGGGTAACATGTTTTCATGGAGTGAAAGAAGGGAAGGAAGAGTGGGCTTTGGAAAGTGGCAGCTCTGTCATAGCAGTCAGCCTCTGTGTATGCGAAGGACTTTCCAGAGGTCCCCCAAGCCTCCATGCTCCTCCTGGGATTGCCACAGTTCTTGAAACCATCCATACATTCTTCATTTCTATGTGCTAATGGAGCTGATAATTAAGTCATCAACACTTTAGTTATCACTATATAGCTGAGTATCCCTATTTTTCTAAGAGAAAGAGAATGAGTTATTTTTTAAATTATTATTTTCTTCTTTTCTCTTTCCTCCTTTTCCCCTTTTCCCCACTCCCTAGTTAGCTCTTTAAAAATGCAATTATAACCTTTATCTTCCCTTCACCATACACTCCCTACAGGGCAAGCTTATCTATGTGCTTACTTAAAAGCTCCAGAGCCAGAAATCTCTCCCACTAGGGGACTGCCTCAAGAGAGAGGAGTCAATTTACAACCTAAAGCATGCCCACAACAAAACTCTCTCCCACCTGGAGGATATCTTGAGACAATGGTCACTTTACAACTTAGTTCTGCCCGAGATGGCACCAGCTCAACCACCTGGTACATAAGACACAAAAGCAAGTTGCATAGACCTCACCTGCTCACTCCCTTCCCTGCATGCCATTCATGCCAACTCCCCCTTTAAAAGCCCCTGCTTTCTGCCCCAAAAGCAAAGTGGTACCCTTAAAGTCAAGAGCCTATACTTCCCCCTAAGCTAACTTTTGGAATAAAAGTCATTTTATTGAGAATCTCCATACATTGTTGGTGGGAATGTAAATTAGTAAACCATGATGGAGAACAGTTTGGAGGTTCCTCAAAAAACTAAAAATCAAATTACCATGTGACCTAGCAATCCCACTGCTGGGTATATATCCAAAAGAAAGGAAGTAATTATATTGAAGAGATATCTGCACTTCCATGTTTGTTGCAGCACTGTTTACAATAGCTGAGATTTGGAGCAACCTAAGTGTCCATCAACAGATGAATGGATAGAGGAAATGTGGTACACATACAAAATGGAGTACTAGTCAGCCATAAAAAGAATGATATCCTGTCATTTGCAACAACATAGATGGAACTGGAGGTCATTATGTTAAGTGAAATAAGGCAGGCACAGAAAGACAAGTATCAAATGTTCTCATTTATTTGCGGGATCTAAAAATCAAAACAATTCAACTCATGGACATAGAGAGTAGAAGGATGGTTACCAGAGGCTGGGAGGGGAAGTGGAAGCTAGGGGAGGTGGGGATGGTTAATGGATACAAAAAAATAGAAAGAATGAATTAGATCTACTATTTGATAGCACAACAGAGTGACTATAGTCAATAGTAATTGTACTTTTAAAAAATAACTAAAATAGTGTAATTGAACTGTTTGTAACTCAAAGGATAAATGTTTGAGGGGATGGATATCCCATTCTCCATGATGTGATTACCCCTTGCATGTATGAAAACATCGCGTGTATCCCCTAAATATATAAACCTACTATGTGCCCACAAAAACTAAAAATAAAATTTTGTTTAAAAAGTCACTTTCTTTATACCACATCTCACCCTTGTTAATTGGACTCTGCAAGGGGTGAACAACTGAACCTGTGATTTGGTTAAAATTAGATCCTCAGACCCCTTCTGTTGAGAAAGAATAGGTCGCAAACGTTGCAAATCTCTTTTACCTTTCTCAAGGTTCTAGCCTCTCCTATTACTGATTTAGGTAAGAATATAAAACCATCAGGCCTGGGTTACCTCAACTATCTTCTTTGATCCAAAATGTATACTTAGTGGACAAAGACTTTTTGAACAACTAATATGTGCTAAGTCTTAAGGTGGGTTCAGAAATGGCCAGGATCCATCAACTAATCAATGGATAAATAAAATGTGATCTATCCATACAATGGAATATTATTCAGCCATAAAATGTAATGAATCACTGATACTATGATGCAACATGGATGAACCTTGAAAATGTCATGCTAAGTGAAAGAAGCCAGACAAAAAAGACCATATGTTGTATGATTCCACTGATATGAAATGTTCAGAATAGGCAAATGCATAGAGACAGAGAATAGGTAAGTAGTTGCCTGAGGTAGTAGAGGGTTGAGGGATTGGGAGAAGATGGGCATGGCTATTCAGGAGTTTGGGGTTTCTTATTGAAGTTATGTAAATGTTCTAAACTTGATTGGAGTGATGATTGCACAACTCTGTGAATATACTGACAGCAATATTTCTATTCCTGGCCCTTTTTGTGGGTGGTTTTTCTAGCATTTGCTCCACCATGTCTGAAGCTCCTGGCACTTACACTATTGAAGTCTTCTCTACCAGCTTTCCCAGACCCTCTGCTTTTTTCTTGGAATTGATCAAGATTTGCCAGATCTTGTTTGGCACTGACCTCTGATTGTTGGTTTCTGTAAAGAACCCCAAACTACAGGAACTGGAATGCCTGGTCTGGTCAAAGGAGAGGATCCGGTTGATTCTGGACAAATCACTCCACCTCGCTGAGCACGATTCTTCATCTATGGAGTGGATTAAATGATCTCCAAGTTACTTTCAAATTTGACAACTACTCTAGTTTCCTTGGGCTGCCACAAACTGCATGGCTTAAAAAACAAACGTTTATTGTCTCATAGTTCTGGAAGTTAAAAGTCTGAAATAAAGGTGTCTGCAGGGCCACGCTTCCTCTGAAACCTACAGAGAAAGATCCTTCTTGTCTCTTTTGGCGTCTGGTGTTTGCCAGCAATCCACAGTATTCCTTACCTTGAAGATGCAGGACTCCAGTCTCTGCCTCTGTTGTCACATGGCCATCTTCCCTCTATGTCTCTCTCCTCTTCTTAAGAACAGAAGTCATACTCGATTAAGGACCCACCCTACTCCTACTATGACCTCATCTTGACTAATCACGTCTGCAACAACCTAATTTCCAAATGAGGTCAGCTTCCGAGGTCCTGGGGGTTAAGACTTCAACATGTAATTTTGTGGGGATGCAGTTCAACTCATAACAACAACCATGGCTTTTCTTCCTTAGAAATTACTGAGAACTCCATGAAAGTTGAAAATGCCCTTGTGAATGGGAGAGTCATTTACGACTATTGGAAGAAAAAGGCAATTTTCCTGTTGGCTATTAATAAAGCTATTATAGCAATATGGCCAGGTTTCTACTGTCATTATCCTTGAACTTAAAGTCATAATAGTATCCATTATTTCCAATGAGTACAAGGGAAGGTCACATAACTGTGTTCTCTTCATTTCTGCCCTTAAATGCTTTCAGGGAAAGGGGGAATAGATAAAGTCCCAGGCCTTACTCAGCAATCGGGGCAAGATGTAGCAGTGTTTTGAACCTGAAGGACATAATTCAGGGCTTCCTGTGCCAATGACTCAAAATGGAAAATGGTCTTTATAAATGTCCCTCCAGTGTGCAAAGGGTAGAGACTAGAATTTAAAATTCATCAGATATTAATAAGAAAAACCAATGCAAACAAAAAATCTACTTATGATCATAGAACATTGCCATTGGGAAGTTGTTTATTATTTGAGCCTTTTTAAAATTTCTTTTTTGTGTGTGTGAGAAACATATTTCCAGGAGTAGAGAGAAAAGGCTCCCCTGTTTTATGTACTCAGTCTTTCCCTCCTTTGAGATTACCCCTAAACTATTTTAGGGATAGCTCCCTGGCTATCTCAGTAATGATGACCCCAGAAGTTCAGAGAAAATTAAGAGCCATGTCTGGGTTCGTGAGAAAAGCCCAAATGCAGTTGTTCAAGCCAGAAACCAGAGCCTCGCTGTTGACTCTTCCCTCTCACCCCGACATCCAACCACTCATCAAGGACTCTCCATTTGACCTCCTAAATTCTTCTCCCATCCATCCTCCATCTCAGTGTCCATCATCAACATCCCTTGTCCAAGATACCTGCATTGCTCACTAGCTTCCTGGTATCCACTCTGTTCCCTCCAATTCAGTTCCAGAAGCTAGAGTGATTCTTGTCAAAAGTGTGGCTTCTTCTGAATTAGGTTGACAATCTCAACTCCTGGACAAGACCCACAATCCCTTTGTGACCTTCCATTTGTGCACGCCTCCAGTCTCCACTCTAAGCACCCCCACCACTTGTCTTTGGTTCGTGCTAAGAACACACCAAACTCCCGTCTCAGCACCTACACACATACGACTGCCCCAAGTCACCTCTGACTCCAGACTTCACTTAGCTAATTCCTGCTCACTCTATAGGGAGAGTTAAATGTCACTGAGAGCAACTTTCTTCTAACCTCCAAATCCCACTCAAACACCCCCCTTATACTATCTTCTTAGCATTTACCACAAGTTTTGTTGGGTAAATGATAGAGAAATGAATAGTGTGGCTGCAATATGTGTCTTCCATTAGACTGTAGGCTCCAAAGATCAGGGAAGGTGAATTTTAGTCCATCACTCTGTCCCCAGTATTCATCAGCATGCCTGATATACAACAAAGACTTTCAATAAATACTTTTCAAGTGAATGAATGAACAAAGGTTCAGATTGGCTTCTCCAGCTATACCCTAGGACAGATACAGTAAGGGCAGGTCACATTGTCAAATGTCCCACTGTAGCAGTCATGCATAAGGGCAGGCCTTCTGCACCTTCCATATTTCCTTTGCCCACTCATGGTGGCAAGCATGCTGATTGTCTCTTGAGTACTACACAGCATCAACAATCTCGGATGCCATGATGCTGATTCCATGAGGCTCTGAGCCTAGGCAAGAATCATTTACATTCTTATTGAGTGTTGGGCTATTTTTCAGAGCAAGCACAGCATAGACCAAGAAGAAGGCAAAGGACATTATCATGAAATGGAAGAAGTGTGTAAATTGAGTGCAACTATGTAGAAATCATGTGATGGTCCATAAACAAATATGGGCATAACAACGAATCTGAATTCAGGCTCATGGAAGGCTGGTGTGGCTCTGTCAGCATGTGTAGTTCACTAGTTCTACGGCACCATTCAAAGCAGAATTTCCCCAAGTCAATTCCACATGTAAGTACTCCATTAAAAATGCTCCTGAGTTCAAACAGGTTTGGAAACATCTTAGTTACTACAGTATTTCTCATATGCCTTGTGATCTCCAAAAGAGAACTATACTACACTGTGTCCCAAACTTATTTGACCACAATTCCTTTTTTTTATTTTGGCAGGGCATCTCCTAGAGCTAATGTTCTCTCTCTGTCTCTCTCTTTCTCTCACTCTCTCTCTCTCTGGAAATGCAGATTTGAAGGCCTGAGAGAGATTTACCCAGCCTAACGAGCCCCTGAAAATGTTCCCAGGTATATGATGATAGTCACCATATTGACATGAATTGTTCTGTTTTAAAAACAGAAAAACAAACAAACAAACAAAATAACACAATAATCTAGGCCATGTCCCTTGAGGCCTTTATATCAAGATGATTAGCTTCTTGAACTGGTCCTATTAGGTCTCCAGAGAGGACATTATTGCTTCTGAACAGAGATGTGACAACAAGGCAGAATATGATTCAGAAGCAGTGAATAATAAAACTGTAAAAATGATAGATTCTTCTTTGGTATAGGGTGGAGAGGTTAATACTCATTTCTAAAGCATCATTAGCCATATAAAGGATAATTTTAGCACTTGACATAAACTGAAAACACACATAATCCTCCCATTGAGTGGGTTAACCTTGGCTGTGGCTGAATGGGCTCTCTAGGGACTTATTAGGGAATATAGTACTTTCAAAGATGTTAAATCCAGTGGAAATGACTGAAGCAATTAGTCTCTGATCTTGAGAGAATTTCCACCTTTGAATCAGCAAACCCTATCCAACCGAGGTTGAGTACTCTAGAGATGATATTGTTTATACTGGAAACCAATATGAAATGTGTGCATGTATGTATAATGTATGCATCTAGACACATGTAGAGGAGCATTCATATATAGATAGAGATGTTCATTATTGACTGCTTAGTAGATATAAAGAAGCTAAGAGAATAAAATTTAAAATAAGGAAATAAGGAAAATGAGAGCATGATGTAGTAATTTTTCTATTTCTATTTAAATGTTTTTTCCTAACATCCAGTTTGTTGTGGAGTCACTAAAAACATCACCTCATCAAAACACACACACACACACACACACACACACACACACACACACACACACACAAAAGATATAACCTACCAGCAAAAAAAAGCCTAGGACCAGACGGATTCACAGCTGAATTCTATCAGAGGTGCAAAGAAGAAAAGAGCTGGGACTCCTTCTACTGAAACTATTACAAAAAATTGAAAAGGAGGGACTCCTCCCTAACTCATTCTATGAGGCCAGCATCATCCTGATACCAAAACCTGGCAGAGATACAACAAAAAAAGAAAACTTCAGGCCAATATCCTTGATGAACATTGATGCAAAAATCCTCAACAGGCTGGGTGTGGTGGCTCATGCCTGTAATCCCAGCACTTTGGGAGGCCGAGGTGGGCGGATCACTTGAGAGCAGCAGTTTGGGACCAGCATGGCCAACATGGCAAAACTCCCCCTCTACTAAAAATACAGAAATCAGTCGGGTGTGGTGGCACATGCCTTGTAATCTCAGCTACTTGGATGACTGAGGCATGAGAATCACTTAAACCCAGGAGATGGAGCCTGCAGTGAGCCATGATTGCACCATTGCACTCCAGCCTGGGCGACAGAGCAAGACTTTGTCTCAAAAAAAAAAAAAAAAAAAAGGCCTCAACAAAATACTGGCAAACTGAATCCAGCAGCACATCAAAAAGCTAATCCACGGCCAGGCGCGGTGGCTCAAGCCTGTAATCCCAGCACTTTGGGAGGCCGAGATGGGCGGATCACGAGGTCAGGAGATCGAGACCATCCTGGCTAATCCAGTGAAACTCCGTCTCTACTAAAAATACAAAAAACTAGCCGGGCGAGGTGGCGGGCGCCTGTAGTCCCAGCTACTCAGGAGGCTGAGGCAGGAGAATGGCGTAAACCCAGGAGGCCGAGCTTGCAGTGAGCTGAGATCTGGCCACTACACTCCAGCCTGGGCGACAGAGCGAGACTCCGTCTCAAAAAAAAAAAAAAAAAAAAAAAGCTAATCCACCACAATCAAGTAGGCCTCATCCCTGGGTTGCAAGGTTGGTTCAACATACTCAAATCAATAGATGTAATTCATCACACAAATAGATCTAAAGACAAAAACTACATGATTGTCTCAATAGGTACAGAAAAAGCCTTTGATAAAATTCAACATTCCTTCATGTTAAAATCTCTCAATAAACTAGGTATTGAAGGAACATACCTCGAAATAATGAGCCATATATGACAAACCCATAGCCAACACCACATCGAATGGGCAAAATCTGGAAGCATTCCCCTTGAAAACAAGAAAGACAAAACCTGCATCATTCCCTGAGAGGCATTTCTTTTCCTGGCTCAGCACATAGGCTTAAAAGAGGCCAAGAGTGAGCAGATCTGTGAGCTGTGGTTCAATGTCTGGTGGTGGGAAAGAGAAGAGAAGAAAGAATTGGGAAGGAGAGAGAAGAAACAAGGCCTTGTGAGTGGGGAAAGATGCAGGTAGGAGTCAGTCAAGGGAAGGGATTTATCTTTTGAGGCGTCTATCTCACATCAGCTTTTCTTTGAGGCAGTGATTTTCAAATTCGGCCTATATCACCTAAAGGGCTTATTAAAACACAGTCTGGGGCATGCCTGACAAGTGTGCATCTCAAGTGAGTTACCAGGTGGTGCTGATGCTGCTGACTGGGGAACACACTTTGAGAACCACTGGTCTAAGCATACCCCAAGTGCGCCGCTCTAAATCAACAATTTCCACCTCCACCTTAGACAGCACTTTGCTCCTGTATCATGGCACTTCTTTGTTTTATCTTGGTCATAGTTAGTAGCTTGATCTCCCTCCTCTGTAAATTCTGTAGGGGACGTAGGGGACGTAGGGGACTGAAGACTGTAAATTCCTGGAAGGCAGAGACCACAGTTTACTCATGCCTGTATCCTTCAGAGCACAAAGTACAGTACGTATTCGTTAGCAGTTGTTTAATCAATGTTTGTGGAATAAAATTCTAGAAAGTGATCTAATAAATATGTGTATTATGTAACTGATGCATACATTAACTTTCCAGAGATTTACATGGTTTGTTCACTAATGGCAATATCTTAAAACCAAACAAATGAATTTCTAATAATGTCCATTTAAGCAATGCACCAGATCTGTTGAGGGGATATAGTTTTGGCAAAGACGTGTTGACTGGTTCTTAAGCCACAAAGGCTGTTTTTTTCTGGCTTTCCTGCTCCTCTGACTTATCAGGAGAGCTTTGCATACCTCCCGAGCCTCCAACAGCCAGAAGTTTCAAGTTAGCCACTAATCTGAACACACGATCATCATGTTCTGATCACAAAACACGAAACATTACAAAAGGAAGGCTCATTTAATTTTCACATGTACACAGTCCAAAGATAAGGTGTGGCTCCTTATTCGCATTACTCTGTGAACCCAAATGCACATAGGGAGCCTCACCAGATGGGAGTGGCTCCCTATCTGCATTATTCTGTGAACCCAAAATATCTGAGACAGGTCTCAGTCAATTTAGAAAGTTTATTTTGCCGAGGTTAAGGATACACCTATGACACAGCCTCAAGAGAGCCTGACAACATGTGCTCAAGGTGGTTTGGGTACAGCTTGGTTCTATACATTTTAGGGAGACGTGAGACATCAATCAATGTGTGTAAGATGTACGTTGGTTCAGTCCAGAAAGGCTGGACAACTTGAAGCAGGGGAGGGGGCTTCCAGGTCATAGGTAGGTAAGACACAAAAGGTTGCATTATTTTGGGTCTCTGATCAGCCTTTAACTGAATATACAATTCACACAGGAGAGGAGTTCGAGATCAGCCTGGCGAACACAGCAAAACTCCATCTCCACTGAAATACAAAAATTAGGGTGTAGTGGTGGGTGCCTGTAATACCAGCTACTCGGGAGGCTGAGGCAGTAGAATTGCTTGAACCTGGGAGGCAGAGGTTGCAGTGAGCTGGGATCGTGCCACTACACTCTAGCCTGGGCAACACAGCAAGACTCTATCTCGAAAAATATATATATATATATGTAGCAATCATTTTGACTGTAAAATATAATTTCCATAAACCCTTTTATAACCTTTTATTAAGGAGTAGGTTAACATTCCAAGAAAACTTGTTAATCTGACACAGGGGGCAATGTGCTGGTCTTGCATCAGTGTACCTTTGATATTAATGGTTAATTTATAGAGAAACTGAACTAATTTTATCTCTCAAAATTGGCCCTTACAATCTCTTACACCATCCTCTTCCATGGTAATCCCTGGGCCTTGAGGAGTTGAATAGTTTTAATTTCTGGCCCAGTGCCTCACAAACACAGCTTATTTTGATTGGCATCTTCTACCAGGTCTGAAGATGAGGCTTTAACTGGTGTCAGTGTTTAAGATTTAGCAGGACTTGGTGTCCTTTTAAGACCCAGGAGTCAAAGCCTTGTACCTTAATGGCACAAGGACTTTAAGAGCAAAATACAGAAAGTTACATGGATGTGATAACCTTAATTTAAAACCATTTTAAAAATCTCAGTTTTTTCTAAGCAAATCAAAAGTTAGTAACAATGACATAGGAATTATTTCGATAAAATGTAAAATTTGTTTGTTA
Source organism: Macaca fascicularis (assembly GCF_037993035.2). Classification (NCBI taxonomy): domain Eukaryota; kingdom Metazoa; phylum Chordata; class Mammalia; order Primates; family Cercopithecidae; genus Macaca; species Macaca fascicularis. Next base: position 12,699,379 of record NC_088395.1, read on the forward strand.
GACCAATCACCAAAAGGCAAAAGAAAAGGCCTTCTGCAGTGCAATTGTTGTTCCCTATGGGTGTCCATTTAGATAACCTGCAAGTCAAACTAATGAAAAGGGTACGTCGATTAATTAGACATAGGAGGAGTGTTTCTTGGGTAATAAGTGAAAATTTTTGTATTCATAGAACAATTTAAAGCCAAGAGCACAGAATGTTATGTTGGAATAAAATATTTCCTTTAGACCTTTAAGATAAAAAATTTTAGCATCAGACTTCAACAGTTAGAACCTAAGGGAAAAAAATCTTACAGGAGCTGAAAATGAGTTGAAGGATAGAGTTATTATTTCAGACCTTTTGAAAAGGGAGAGAAAGCTGAAAATAGCAAGACACAAAAAAGTTGAACTTTGGGTTCAAAAAAATTAAAATATCTGGTAATTTTATTAAGACTAAACTAGGCCGGGCGCAGTGGCTCAAGCCTGTAATCCCAGCACTTTGGGAGGCCGAGACGGGTGGATCACGAGGTCAGGAGATCGAGACCATCCTGGCTAACACGGTGAAACCCTGTCTCTACTAAAAAATACAAAAAACTAGCCGGGCGAGGTGGCGGGCGCCTGTAGTCCCAGCTACTCGGGAGGCTGAGGCAGGAGAATGGCATAAACACGGGAGGCGGAGCTTGCAGTGAGCTGAGATCCGGCCACTGCACTTCAGCCTGGGCGACAGAGCGAGACTCTTGTTTCAAAAAAAAAAAAAGACTAAACTAATACCTTAAGAAAATCCCAGGCCGGGCGTGGTGGTTCACGCCTGTAATCCTAGCACTTTGGGAAGCCCAGGTGGGTGGATCACCTGAGGTCAGGATTTCGAGACTAGCCTGGCCAATATGGTGAAACCCTGTCTCTACTAAAAATGCAAAATTAACCAGGCATGGTGGCACATGCCTGTAATCCCAGCTACTTGGGAGGCTGAGGCAGGAGAATCACTTGAACCTGGGAGGCGGAGGTTGCAGTGAGCCAAGATAGTGCCACTGCACTCCAGCCTGGGCAACAAGAGCGAAACTCCATTTCAAAAAAACAAAAACAAAAACAAACAAACAAACAAAAACAACAAAAAAAGAAAATTCCATTGTTCTACTCAATTCTTTAGTGTATAAGTGCTCTTTAAATATTAAAGCCCAATCTCTAGAAAGTCCATCATAAATAATTTCCCTTTAATTTTCGGCAACTTGATCATAAAGACCCTTTTTTTCCATAAATTCTCTTTTTGCAAACCTTATTACAACTTACACAGGCCATTCATGATATTCATGACATGCTTGGACTTTTTGGATCGTCCTGAATATCTCTTTCTTAAACAACCAGTCATTTTATTCTAGGACAAAAATTTACCATATGATATTTTTTCTCATATAAAATTATTTTGTTTTTAACCTTTCTTGCCAAAAATACCTCTTTATATTTATAACTTTTGTTACATTGCTTTTATTTACTGGTTACCATTACTTTGTTTTATAAACAACTTTTAAATAAACTTCAAATTAGACAAAAATTATTTTCCTTTAAATAAGAACACATTTCTTTTTTTAGAAAAAATGTTTTCTTATCATTTAAAAAAATTGGAAATGACCCAGACATTCAATGAATATCTATTATTTAATTTAACTTTAGATTTTAAATTTTATAAGTTTATTTATAAGCATTTATCTCATTACATTTACCTAATTAATTTTTAAAATAGTTTACCCAGATTACTTATAAAAACTGTAATAGTTATTATTTAAAGTTATTTCCCTGTTAACCATTTTGTAACCTGTGAATTTCAGGTTTTCCTAAGTAAGAACCTTAAGGTTAGATAAATAGTTTTTTTGGTGTTTTGTTTTGTTTTGTTTTGTTGCCAATAACTCAGGATTTAGCTGTTTTCATTAATTGAACAATATTAAGTGCTTTATTTATCAAATTTTACATAAATATAATTTTCCTTTGGGCTGCATTCATAGCTTTATAACCCTCAGACCAAATTTTGACATGTAGCAGAGATAAAATATAAAACCACTTTACCAATAAATCTAAACAATAATGTATGTTGACAATTCTGAAGCCATTTCTAATTCTATTTCATGAATACTTTCAAAACCAGCTTATTTATTAAAAATTTACTTAAGTCACATGCACTTGAAAAAGCATTTGGCTTAAAGTATTTTTTTCTGATAATTTGATTTTGGCTGGGTGCAGTGGCTCACATCTGTAATCCCAGCACTTTGGGAGGCCAAGGTGGGCAGATCACTTGAGGTCAGGAGTTCGAGACCAGCCTGGCCAACATGGTGAAACCCCATCTCTACTAAGAATACAAAAATTAGCCATGGTGGCACACGCCTGTAATCCCAGCTACTTGGGAGGCTGAGGCATGAGAATCACTTGAACCTAGGAGGTAGAGGTTGCAGTGAGCTGAGATTATGCCATTGCACTCCAGGCTGGGCAACAGAGCAAGACTCTGTCTCAAAGAAAAAAAAAATTATTTGATTTAAGTGCTTTTTTTTCCCTTTAAGCCAATTAATTAGAGCTTGTTTATGTATTTTTAGTAGTGAAACATTATATATACGACACATAAATACACAGATATATTAGACACGCAGATAGACCTTATAGATTCATAAGACCTCTTCCTTTTCCTCCTATTTTAGACTTCCAATTTCTTGATGACCCATTTTATTATCGTAGGTAGTTGTCAGCTAGATAGCCCTAAATTTGCATATCAAAGGAACAGCTCTTAGGTGAAAAATCAGATATTGAAATTTATATCTCAAGGTACAGAGAGAGGGTCTGGTGGTGCTAGGAGATTAAAAACAAATGCCAAATCAAACATAAATTTATAGAAATCTATCAGGATTGTATAAGGAAACAAATTTTATTTAGATAAGTAGTTCTATTAAATAAATTTAGTATCTATCTTTTAACTGGATCTCTGAGCTCTGGGCAGAGCGTACATTGAATCCTGGGTCTCCAAAATGAGAGAATTATTATGGGGCTAGACCACATGATGCTTTTACAGCACACTTTTTAAAAAAAAAAAAAAACAAAGACATTTCTCTAAGTGTCTAAACTATACTCTTCCTTACTTTAAACACCCAAGAGAAACCTCTGTTATAATAACTATTTTAGCAAAAAAAAAAAAGGAAGAGAGAGAGAAATCAGGTAATACAATAAAAAAACAAGCAGTTTAAGATCTGAGATGAACTTGTTTCTTTACGCTCTTGGTGTTCCATAAGGATAAACAGAGATTTCTCTCCAAAACGGAGTCTGGCGCTGTCTGTTTTCTTTAAGGAATCCCATGCTATTAGAAACTATATTAGTTCCCTCGTGCATCAGAGGGTGGCAAAAGAAAGTAGAGACAGCAGAAGTAAATAGCGAAAACAGAATTCAGTCTACTGAGAAGAGAAAAAAACTTTTTCTCAAAAAACACAAGGTCCTAGGAGAGAAAAAAAAACCCATAACAACCTTTTTAAATACACACACACACACACACACACACACACACATCATCATCATCATCATCTTGGATATTAGCTTTTAATTAAGCTGACTTTTAACCACTGAACTCCATTAATAAAAAAACAAAAACCTTTTAAATCTCATTACCATATTTTAACTAGGATAAATTGCTGATATTTCAAAAGTAACACAAATATCAAACCAGAAAGTGCTTTAGAAACCAAACCCAGACTGTCTTGCTGAAAAAAAAAGTGGGGGCAGAATCTCAGCTATGGAACTGCTACATGGCGCGACAGCCATTGCTCTTTCAGTTTGCCTTGGCTAACAAAAACTGGTCTTATTATGTAAATAAAGCCCTCAGGGTAGTCGAAATCAAGAACCTTTCTCTTATTTCCCCTTCTGCTGGACTGTTTTTCTTTCTCCCTGCTTTTTTTTTTTTTTCAGTTGTGGAATTTAGCCAATTCAGAGGTCTTGTTCCCCATAATTTGGAACTTTCCTTCGGATTTGATCAAGTTGGATAGACTTGGTCAAACCCAATGAAAAAAAGGCCAAAACAACAACCCAAACAGAAACAAACAAATAAAGAACAAGAAAAAACAGCTAAGCAAAGCAAACAATCCCACAATTTTTAGGTTAGTGCAAAAGTAATTGTGCTTTTTGCCATTAAAAGGAATGCAAAACCGCAATTACTTTTGCACCAATCTAATATATGATTACCAAGCGCTCTAATGGTAAGGATAAATTAAAACCAGCTGATTGTTAATCTTAACTTTAGCCGAGACAAAATCCCAATTCAGCTACTTACCTAGGAATGGGGCTCAGGCTGAAGACTGCTCTCTACCATCTTTGAAGCAGGAAAAAACTCAAACTCACCTTCCCTGTTGGAAGTGAGCTGAAATTCCAGAAAGGATTTACCTGCACTCTTCATCCTGGAAGCAGGAAAACTTGCCTTCCTTGTTGGAAGCAAGTGAAACTCCAGAAAAGGAGTTATACAGCAAAGTAAACTTCAGATCTCAACCAAATTTGGGGAGATGAGGGATCCTCTTGGTTGGGGTGGGGTTGTCTCCCAGGCCTCAGCCAATTGTCCTACTGGCTTGAGCCATAAAGATAGCTCAAGCTGGTACCAAGCACCAATAGGAGATTTGTCAAAGGTCAGGGCTGCCTCCACTCAGAATCCCTTCATGGTTACCAATTTGTGAATCCAAAATATCTGAGATAGGCCTCAGTCAATTTAGAAAGTTTATTTTGCCAAGGTTAAGGATGCACCCATGACACAGCCTCAAGAGGTCCTGGCTACATGGGCCCAAGGTGGTCTGGGCACAGCTTGGTTCTATACATTTTAGGGAAACGTGAGACATCAATCAATATGCGTAAGGTGTACATTGGTTCCGTCCAGAGAGGCAGAACAACTCGAAGCAGGGAAGGGGGCTTCCAGGTCACAGGTAGATAAGAAACATTTGTTGCATTATTTCGGGTCTCTGATCAGCCTTTCATTGAATATACAATTCACATGGGAGAGGAGGGTAGAGGAATAGTCAGTTATGCCTGGGCTGGCTTGGTGAAACAACAGGGCAGAGAAAGCAATCAGATATGCATTTCTCTCACATGAGCCTCAGAGGGATGACTTTGAGCTCTGTCTGTCCTTTGTCCACAAGAAATTTCCTTGTGGGCAAATTGTGGGGGAGGTACGTCCTTTTTTTTTTCTTTTCTTTTCTTTTTAATCTTTGTAGCTGTCTTATTTAGGAATAAAATGGGAGGCAGGTTTGCTTGACGCAGTTCCCAGCTTGACTTCCCTTTAGCTTAGTGATTTTGGGGTCCCAAGATTTATTGTCCTATCACAACGCCCATCTGATATATGTAAGGGGGAATTCTTTTGTGCCTACATTGTTAGTGGAATGTGGAGCCACAGCAAGGGATGGGCCCAGCTTGGATTTACCACCAGGGGGCTTGGATTCTTTCTCATGCGTCAACACCAATCACTGCCAATAGGGGGCAGCAACAATTTGCCTACAGTTTTTAGGCTTTGGTTTTAGACTCAAGGAGCTCACGGTGTGGAATCTCCATTGTTTTTTCTCTGAAACCTGGCTTCTCATCTGCCTGCAGACTCAAATCCACCTCCTGCCAATACTACAACAGCCACAGAACAAATGCATTGAAACTAAGAGAACTGGTGAGAGGCTAGATCTACTGTAAATCAGATAATAGGCTCTCATAAAAGGAGCAGTTTGGAGGAAACTAATCCTTCACAGTTTGTCTAGCAATTTCTAGGTTCAATCAATTGAGGCCTTAACCTATAAACTCAAGTGGAAATTTTTTATTGGCTCCTGGTGATGTCACTCCTGGTGAGTGTGGGAGAACTGGTTTTCTAGGTGTGGGGATTCTTTATTCTCTGAAACACCCACTAGGAAACGCCCTGAGGCCTTTTCACCTTCTGTGGTGCCAGGACCTCTCATGTAACTGGATACAATGCTTTTCCCAAACAGACTATACACAACAGAAAACTCAAAAACTAGAAACGCTAAGTGGGAATAAGGGAAATAAACCACAGGTCAGTGGTTCTTGACCTTGGCTGCACATGGAAATCACCTGGGAGTTTCAATCCTCAAGGACCAATGCCAGGGACGCCCCCCTCCCCTGCCCCCAAGATTTGGATTAACTGGTCTGCATGCAACCAGGGCAGCTGGAGTTCTGAAAGGCCCCCAGGTGGTTCCCATGTACAGCCAAGACTGAGCACCATTGTCAGATGTGCAGTCTTTGCTCCCGGGTCAATTAATTCCTCACGCCCACTAACTACAGATTTCTTATGTTTTGAGCACATTTAAAACAAAACCCAAAACTTAATAAAACAAAGTTAGTACACAGAGAAATAGGAACCTGATGAAAATGGAACATAGAGTCAAGTCAGTTTGGTTTTGTTTTAAATCTCCAACTGCCATAGTGCTAGCCTGCTATTTGCTTTGTTCACTTTTGAATGAAGTACTTGTTTGCTGACCTTCAAACACTTCCAGGTTGTCTAAGAGGAAGCCATGTGGCACTTTGACTTTTGTGTGACCTGGCAATTTGTTTACATCAAATCCCTTTTAACCCTCTGCAGTTGACAGTGGAGAATTCAGTGTTTTCATATGCTGCCTAAGCTCTAGGGTGGAAGGCTTTAAACTTGATTTAGGTCAAGTTGGCAGTGACCTAGGTGAGCCCCCAGGAAACTGCACTTCCACAGCCAAAAGGTGACCATCCACCACCTTAGGCATGACAGTTACAGTTTTGAACCTGCTATTAAGTCCCGCAATTCTCTTGGTTAGTTAGAGTAATTGAACCTGTCAAGGGTAGGCAGAATCGGAGGAGTGCAGAATGGTTTTGAGGGTACAGTGGAAAAATCAGCTTCGGAGTATGACAAGCCAGCCTCAACACTCAGTCACTCTTACTAGCTGTGAGATCTTAGGTGGGTTTATCACTGGCTGTGAGCTTGACTTGCCTATCTATGCTATAAAGGAATAAAAGCCACTTCGGGTGGTTTTTCTTAAATAAATGGAATAAACCTGTCATGTGCTGGCAAATGTTTAACAACTGGTTCTCAAGGTGGTGGGGGCAGCCCTGATTTGGAGTATTTCCATAGTGTAAATACTCTCACCATGGTGGATCTCAAGACACCAATGTGACAGCTCTGAATGTGGAATTGGGAAGAGGTATGTGCCATCTGGGACAAACCATCTCCTAGTACCTACCTAGAATGCAGCAGACACTTAGGATGTTATCCCCTGCCCTTCCCCCTTAAAGGAACATCTATGCTGACAGAGACTGTTGCCATTAGTAAAGAATTTTTACAAACACTATCTCATTACATTCTCAGGTGAGATGGGCAGGGCGGGTCTTATTTCTGTGTTTTACAGACGAGAAGCCTCAGGCTCACAGAGATTGGACAAAATTGCTCAGGGGCACACAGCAAGTAATCTACAAAATGGGCATGGTAGGCAGAGTAGCAGCCCCCAAAACATGTCTGCATCCTAATCCCTGGAACCTATGAATATTTGGTTACATGGCAAAAGGGAATTTTGACTGCAGATGGAATTAATACTGCGAGTCAGCTGCCCTCCAAGTAGGGAGATCATCCTGAATTATCCGGGTGGGCCTAGTGTAATGACAAGGGCCCTTAAAGTGAAAGAGGGCAGCTCAAGAGGAGAGTCGGGGGAAATGTGACTATGCAGGACTGGTCAGAGAGATGTGACATTGTCGGCTTTGAAGATGGAGGAAGCAAGGAGTCTAGACGGCCTCTAGAAGCTGGAAAGGCAGGGAAGCAGCTTCTCCCGCAGAACCTCCAGGAAAAGACGTAGCCTGCCAGGTACCTTGATTTTGGCTCAGTGAGACTTCTGACCTCCAGAACTTTAAGATGATGAATTTGTGTTGTTTAAGCTGCTAGATCTGTGGTCCTTTGCTACCACAGAGATAGGAAACGAATCCAATGGGATTGGCAATCAGGTCTCCTCATCCCTCAAATCTTAGCTCATATTTCACCTCCTGAGGGAGCCATGTTTTTCCTGCCCTTTCTAGGCCTCTGGTTTTGCCTGAGTTCTCATAATACCTGGCTTTAGGCACTCACCAGATGGTTGTGAATCTTTGCATACCTGCTGGTCTTCTCCGTAATCCCCAAGTGGCAAGAATATTCTTTTCACTTTGCATCACTTTCCACTACCTCAGTTCCTTCCCCAAGACCACAGCATCATAACTGCATTCAGAATGTGTGAGTGTGAAAATAGATGGATGAATGAATGGGAGCTGACATTAGCAATAGTACTGCACCGCAGCACCACCAGGAATCATGATGCTGAGCTGTCACTGTTGCAGAACAATTAAAAGCATCTCCTGGTAGTATCTTGAGCTCCCTACCCGCTTCCTGCAGGAAAGACCAAGACTTCCTGTCTTCCCACTGGCTCACAGAAGTGGCCTTTTCCTCCGGAAACCAGCGTGCGTCTGTCAGCATCTTTTGTCTTTTGCGGGAAAGGGAGGATTCTGGCTCCAGACTGAAGAGGGACAGGCATGGTGTGTGGGTTCACAGAGCACCAGACTCCAGACTCTGATGCCAGCATCTTTGTCTCAGCAAAGGTCATAATTGGATTTGGGTGTTTAAGGCAGTCACTGATTTACTGTTCTCATTTTTCAAGTGTGAGAAATACTAACTGTGCTTTGTTTACTTCTAAAGGAACAAAGGCAGTATGAGCAGCCTTTAAATACTGCCACATAATACACTGAGAGCAGACATGACCACGTGCTACAAAGAGTCAGGGCTACGTAAGAAAGTTCACATCGGCGTGGGAAGTGAAAGTGAGCCACGTCACCATTTCTGTCATGTGACAGCTGTGGGCTGTGGAGCAACTCACTGAGCCTATTTCCTGGTGTGTAAGATGGGGATAATGATAGCTTCTATTCACTGACCACTTCCAAAGTGCCTGACCCTGTTCTAAGCCTTCATTGTCATCCTGATTTTATAGTTAGACAGCTTGTCAGTGTCAGAAGCAGAAATGGCTACATAGTTTGCAAGTCCAGTGCCCTGGTTCAAAAATGATGAAGAACTTCAAGATGGTGGCAGCAGAGCAATAAACCAAACCCCGAGCCCTCCTTAGTGTGGCTCCTATGTGACTGCATAGGCTGCACACCCTGGGCAGAATTAGTATACAAGTCCTGCAGCCTGACTCCAGAACATTCCCTCTTAACATCTATGCCACAAGGGCTGTCTCCTAAGGTGGCCGTGAGGTTGGAAGTGAGACTAAGGCATTCCTGGCAGAGGGCACAGTGCGAATGACCATCTGGAAATACAGGCGTGGACAGGAAGATGAGGAAGGAATGATAAACTCTCATGGCTAAAGTTTTGGTGAGCTGAAGGAAACAGAAGTGTGCTGGTAGGCAGTACTGGTTGCAAACTGTGCCCTCCCTGAAGGTCAACTATAAAGTGCAAGGCCCTTGTACTTTATAGGCAGCTGGTGTTGAGGAGCGCTGGAAGGTTTAGAAGCAGGGGGTGGCATGGACACAGGCAGAGAACTGCCCCTAGAGGGAAGTGTGGAGCAGAGCAGACCGGGGCCTCAGCACCCGCTAGAGGAGGCCATTACGATCATACTCGAGGGATCTCATAGTGAGAGGCTCAGGAATTAGAGAAAGGAAACAGGAAAAAGTGAAGGACTTCAAGGTAAGTAGAAATTATAACTTTGGAATACGATCTGGAAACAGGAAACTGGGGAAAAGGAAAAGCTTCTGATGCCTGCTGACCTGGCCTTTTGTTTGGGCGCCATCAGGCCCATATGGGGTGTCATCACGTACACAGACTGCCTTTGCACACATAGAAAACAGGGTACATCTCTTCAGGAAGTAGAAACTCTTTAAGCAAAAGAAATCGATTTAACTTCCTAAAAACAACAGCTGTTACTGGCTATAAACTCAGTCATTTTCTCAATTTGGGTTTTCCCCCCAAAATATTCCCTTCCAATTTTCAGAGGCATAATCAGTTCTGTGATTATGTTGCTTGCACATAATTAGATCACACAGTAATAATAATAACTATAAACTCTGGAGGAAACAGTGCAATTAAAACCAGAAAGAAAAGTCTCCCAAACCTCTCCCAGATTCTTCTCTCAAACTTGGGAGTGGGGCACCTCAAGCCCAGTGAAGGAATCAACATATTTTACCCCAAAATATATTTCTTTGACATATTTTGAGATGGCTGTTCAGAGGGCCTGCAAACAGAAGCAGCCCTGCAAAGCTGTCTCATGTGGCGAAGATTTGCATCTGCAGAGAAAAACTACATTGATGCAGCCAGGCTTTCTCTGAGGCTCTCTCTTGTCCATATCTAGGAAAAACTGACTGAGAGTCTGATACCTTTAAAGGTCTGAAAGAAACATTTACCATCTATTCTGTCTGAAAGCTGCTACCTCTGAGATTTCTCCTATGTAACAAGAACGCCTTTGCCAGCCAGGCGTCCTCTTCTCCCCGTGCCATAATCTTTTTGCCAAGATCCAAGTCCTCAGTCTTTCTGTAACCTCAAGGCCTCTGTACCCCACTGTGGGAACTGGTAATCACTGTATGGTTCTCCTCCATGTGCACAATAAATTTGTATGCCTTTTCTCCAATTAATATGCCTTTTAATTTATTATTATTATTAATTTTTTCGAGGCAGAGTCTTGCTGTGTTGCCCAGGCTGGAGTGCAGTGGTGTGATCTCGGCTCACTGCAACCTCTGCCTCCCGGATTCAAGCAATTCTCCTGCCTCAGCCTCCCGAGAAGCTGGGATTACAGGTGCATGCCACCACGCCCCACTAATTTTTGTATTTTTAGTAGAGACAGGGTTTCACCATGTTGGCCAGGCTGGTCTCGAACTCCTGACCTTGTGATCTGCCTGCCTCAGCCTCCCAAAGTACTGGGATTGCAGGCATGAGCCACCATGCCTGGCCTATTATATATTTTTTAATGTTCTCTCTCAGCAGAGTCAAGAGGTTAGCTATCAGTGTGTTGGATATACTGAATATATGGGGCCTGTGCGATATCTAAGAAGAAATGACTACTAGGCTGTTGCATATGTGGTTCTTTATTTTATTTTGTTTTAGAGCCAAAGTCTCACTCTATCACTTAGACTGGAATTCAGTGGCAGGGTTTTTTTTTTTTGACAGGGTCTTAACTGTTGTTTAGGCTGGAGTGCAGTGGCACGATCATAGCTCACTGTAACCTTGAACTCCTGGGCTCAAGCAACCCTCCCACCTCAGCCTCCTGAGTAGCTGAGATGACAGGCATGTACCACCACACCTGAATTTTTAAAAAAATCTTTTAGGCGTATACCACCACAACTAAAAATTAGGCGTGTGCCATCACACCTAGTATTTTTAAAAAACTGTTTTCCTAGAGACGGTGGTCTCATTATGTTGCCCAGGCTGGTCTCGAACTCCTGGACCCATGTGATCCTCTGGCCTCAAGTGATCCTCCAGCCTCAGCCTCCCAAAGTGCTCAGATTATACCCAGTGTGCCCAGTCTATTAATCTGCCTTTTTTGAGTTGATTTTTCAGTAAACCTTCAGAGGGCGAAGGGGAGGTTTTCCCTTGGCCCCTACACTGGATTCAAATCCTAGCTCCCACTTCCCAACAATGTGACTTTCGGCAAGTCAGGTAACCTGATTCTCTTCTGTAACGTGAGGGAACTATTCTAGCACTTACCTCAATCATACTGCATTACCTTGTTCTGAAGTTTAAATGAGAAATGCTTAGAGTAGTCTTCGGCATGCAGCAAAGCAGGCCATAAATGTCAGATATTATCATAATCTCCAGATTTTCTACAATGATTCTTGAATGACATTTAAGATCAGAAACATCTATGTAATTCTCATATTACTATCATTGTTATGTATTCTTTCTTTCCCAATGAAGAATGAAGGTACCATCCACTGACACCACAGTCACGAGGTTGGGTCAAGCCTTATGACCACCCTAGAGGCCTAGACAGAAGGGTTCAAAGGCCCTTCCTCTCCTATGGGCTAGTAATAAACAGGGTCTCTAACAGAATAGCGGAAACCTGAGTTGAACAAGTTCATGAGGGAGGGGAAGCTGACGCCCACATCAGCACTTGTTTTTGAAGAGGAGCTGTCTTGGCCCGGAGCCGTGGCTCACGCCTGTAATCCCAGTATTTTGGGAGACTGAAGTGGGAGAACTGCTTGAGCCCAAGAGTTCAGGTCTAGCCTGGGCAACATAGTGAGACCTTGTCCCTAGAAAAACTTAAAAAATTAGCCAGGCATGATGGTGTGTGCCTGTGATCCCAGCTACTCAGGAGGCTGAGGTGGGAAGATTGCTTGAGCCTAGGAGGTCGAGGCTACAGTGAGCTATGATCACACCACTGTGCTCCAGCCTGGGCAACAGAGCAAGACCCTGTCTTTAAAAAAAAAAAAATGAAGAGGAACTCTCCAGATTAATAACAATCTCCCCAATTTTCATGATTCAGGCATTGAATCCTGCTGCCCCATATGGTTCTCACCACTGAACAAGTATCATTTACGGAGGGCCGTCGTTGCTATGTTCTGGAGATAGAGAGAGAAGTAGGACACGGGCCAACCACTGAGGAGATCCAGCCTGATGGGGAGAGAAGACAGAGAACACACAAGTGGGGCTAGACACAGTGGCTCACACCTGTAATCCCAGCACTTTGGGAGGCCGAGGCGGGTGGATCACCAGAGATCAGGAGTTCGAGACCAGCATGGCCAACATGGTGAAACCCTGTCACCACTAAAACTACAAAAATTAGCCGGGTGTGGTCCTGTAGTCCCAGCTACTCGGGAGGCTGAGGTAGAGAATCACTTGAACCTAGGAGGGAGGGGTTGCAGTGAGCTGGGATTGTGCCACTGCACTCCAGGCTGGGCAACAGAGAGAGACTCCATCTCTAAATAAATAAAAATAAAAAGAGAACACACAAGTGGCAGCAAGTGGGACAAATGTCACTGCAGAAGACCTTCCAAGGCAGGGTTGGCGGGGTGAGGACTGCATTTTGCCTCAGGGTGGCAAAGAAGCTTCACACAGTGGGCCACCATTGAAGTCTCTACAATGACAGGAAACTTTCCAGGGTGTTGGTGATCTGAATCATGATGGGGAGGGTGGTTATGCGTGTGCACATGGTTGTCTAACACTCATAGAGGTACATTCAAGATGAATTTTATGTCAATTAAACCTCAGTCAGGTTGATCATAAAGAGTCCGAAATGTCGTGTTAGCACTTAGTGAGCTCTCGGGAATTCTCTGCAGAATGAGACCTCGAGGAGTACGGAGGGTGGGAGTACTGGCACTTTCTGCATCCCCAGGAGCTGGCTCCACATTGCTCCTGGCTCTGAATCCTGCTTTTGGGTGGCCATGGGGAGAAGACAGGGCTGAAGCCAGCCTCCACAGGGGAGGGTGCCCTAGCAAGGCCCCGCGGGGCCTCAGGGAGTTCAGAGGGAGGCTTGCTTTTGCTTGCTTGTCTGAACACACGCCCACCTTGAGTGAACACAGGCCCCACCTTGACTAAACATGGGCTTCTTGCTGGGCGGGCCAGCTCCGAGCCTTGCAGGCCACTTTATCATGTTGGTGGCTCCCATCTTTTCTTAGAGTCCACATCTCCACTGGGTTGAGCTCTCAGCCACCTCTGCCTAGGCTACTCTCTTCTGAAACTTTCTTCTTCCTCTGTCTCCCCTACTTCCCCTCACCCCCTCCTCACCCCTCCCATTCTCTCTCCCCTAGGGCGGAGGACCCAGCTGGGGCAGGGCTGACAGGAGCCCCTAAGAGGAGAACTTAGAGGCCTGAGACCTGCTGAGGGGGTGTGTGTGTGTGTGTGTGTGTGTGTGTGTGTCTCTGTTTGGGAGAATTTGGATAAAGAGGCCGGTCGCAGTGGCTCCCGCCTGTAATCCCAGCACTTTGGGAAGCTGAGGTGGGCTGATGACTTGAGGTCAGGAGTTCGAAATCAACCATGCCAAATGGTGAAACTCCATCTCTACTAAAAATACAAAAATTGGCTGGGCGTGGTGGCGTGCACCTGTAATCCCAGCTACTCGGGAGGGTGAGGCACGAGAATTGCTTGAACCTGGGAGACGGCAGTTGCAGTGTGCTGAGATCACGCCACTGTACTCCAGCCTGGGCAACAGAGTGAGACTCCGTCTCAAAAAAAAAAAAAAAAAAAGAGAGAGAGAGAGAGAGACAGCTAAAGTAGTAATGTGCCTGTGAGAGGGCCTAAGTTTGACCCCTCAGGGTAGTCTTGTCAGATAAAATACAGGATGCCCAGTTAAATTGGAATTTCACAGAAATAAAATAATTTATATGGTCTCAAATATTGCATGGCACATATTCATAGTAAAAAGCTATTTGTTATTTATCTGAAATTCCCATTTAAATTTGAGGGCATCTTCCATTTTTATTGGCTAAATCTGGCAACCCTCCCTCAGGGTGTGATGGCAGGAAGTGGGAGAGAACACAGATGTCCCCTGTTATCTCCCTGAGCCCCGCGTGGCCCTCTCAGGGAACCACAAGCCAGGGCCAAGCCCATCCAATCCTCCTGCACCAGGGGCAGCAGAAGCCACGCCACTAGTGGCAGTCACCTCGGTGAAAGTAGAGCAGGTATGTGAGGCTTTTCTGCTCTGCTTCTGTGGAAGTGATTATCCAATAACTAGTAGGAATTGGGCAGTTGGCAGACGCCTCCCATGCTATAAGGCAGGTGAGTGTGGGCACAGATGAGAGGCTGAGAGGGGAGGTAGGATGTCACCCCTGCCCTCACCAGTGTCGCCTATTTTCCCAAGCGTCCCCCAACCACTACCCATGTGGATCCTCCCTTGCAGAGCCCCCTTTCAGGGCCCCATTGGCACTTCACTCTTGAGGGAGGCCTAGGAGAAGCTAGTGGAAAGTTACTTCCACATAAACGGTCAGACAGACGGATGATGAAACCACAGGAAACCACAGCTCCTCCCCTGCCGGGGCACCAGGCCAGAAGCCAACCTGCTAGGCTTGAGGACCCTTTCTGGTCTTGCTAGGGGCTCAGAGACCCTGGGGAAGTCCCTTACTGTGTGTTTCATGTCTTCACTTATGGATGGGATGCCAGCTGCTCTCTCATACCCTCACACGGCTTTTGGGAGGCAAGGGTGAGCTAGTAGATGCAAAATAATGGCAAAATTAAGAAACCAAGTACCTGTACAAATGTACATTTTTATAGTGGTTCAATCTGGCCACACGTGCTTCTACTTAGAGAAACACCATACCTGAATTTTCAGGTGCACATACATATCATTATATGATCCTACGAGCAACTTCCCTACCTCACTGAAAATATGATTCACTTCACCAAAATGTAATGTTGTGGTCACATTCTACAAGGAAAACATCCAAAGCACAGCCACTGTAAGTGAGGATAATTCTCAACTGGGCCTATGGTGGGCTGGCTGAATACACTTGCATTCTAGAACGGGGCCTACTGCAGATTGGTCTGCAGTTAGCTTGATCTAGGGTTATGACAGCAGTCGACTTGAAAATAACTTTCCTCCTGCCCCTTTAAGAACACGAGTTCCTTCCCTTGCAGATAAGCAGGAAGTCCCCCTCCCTCTGTCTTGGTGCTTGGTGGTGCGTTTCACTTCCTTTCAAAGGTGTTTTCTTACTAAAGAAACCCCAAGCCCAGGGTCACATTCTGTTTCTTTCAAAGGCATACTCAACTGCCTGTTGTTGATTCTGTGACAAGTTTCTTGAACAAGAAAATACACACACAAAAATGTTAAATGTATAAAAGATGAAAGTAAAACATCAATAATATTTTAAATATTTAAAATATAAAAGTAATGCATGCTTCTGGTAAAAATGTAAATGGTAAAGGATTCTCCATTTCCTTTCCCCAGAGGTAAGCTCTTAAAATTCCCTTCTGGAAATGGTCTCTCTACACCTCACTTTTTTTTTTACACAGAAGGGATCAGACACTATTTATGAGGCTCTTTATTTTCCGCTTAAGAGTATTCTGGCTGGGCGCGGTGGCTCACGCCTGTAATCCCAGCACTTTGGGAGGCCGAGGTGGGTGGATCACGAGGTCAGGAGTTGGAGACCAGCCTGGCCAACATGGTGAAACCCCACCTCTACTAAATACAAAAGGTAGCCTGATGTGGTGGTGGGTGCCTGTAATCCCAGCTACTCGGGAGGCTGAGGCAGGAGAATTGTTTGAACCCGGGAGGCGGAGGTTGTAGTGAGCCGAGATCACGCCACTGCACTGCAGCCTGGGTGACAGAGCAAGGAAAAAAAAAGGGCATTGTTTGGACATCCTTCCACAGCATATCATGAACAAATCTGCCTCAATCTTTTTCTAACAGCTGCATAGTTTTCCATTGTTTGGGTACTCTATCATGTATTTAATTAATCTCCCAATTAATATACGCTTAGATTGATTGTAGCTTTTGCTCTTATCTACAGTGCTATGGGGGAAAGATCTAGATGTTTGTGCATGTGTATGTATATGTATATGTTAAGTGTGTTAGTATGGCTGTAGAATAAGAGTCCTGTCACTGGACTTAAACTAGAAATGCTGGGTTCAATTGGAAATACTGTTTTAATTGTGACAGCCACCGGTGCCTCTGAAAAGTCCCTACGAATTGACCCTTCCAACAAGAGCATATAACAGCTTTCACTTTCCTTTCCCTGCATTCTGGCCAACTGGAGCCATTACTCAACCTTTTCATTTTTGTCAGTCTGAAAGGAGCAGAGAGGTCCTCATTGTTTGATTTGCATTTGAAAGCCTACCATACAGGGGCATCTTCTCATGTTGTTCTTGGCTCAGTGAGGAGGGCCTTAGAGACCAGACTTTGGAACTAGATAGAGCTGGATACCGTCCCAGCTCAGCCACTTGCCAACTGTGATCTCTGGAGCCTCAGTTTATCCATCTGTAAAATGAGCATCCTTAGACTAAATTCATGGGGTTTACTGAGAGGGTGCAATAAAGCAATAAAAAATGTTTATCACTACAAATGTTAGTGTGTTTCTCATCCAAACAAACAAACAAAATAAATAAATAAATATATATAGTCATGCATCGCTTAACAATGGGGATATGTTCTAGGCGATTTCCTCATTGTGCAAAGGTCACAGAGTGTACTTACACAAACCTAGATGGTACAGCCTACTACATACCTAGGTTATATGGTACAGCCCATTGTTCCTAGGTGCCAAACCTGTACAGCATGTGACTGCACTAAATACTGTAGGCAACTGTAACACAATGCTAAGTATTTGTGTATCTAAAATTAGAAAAGGTACAGCAAAAAATACAGTATTGTTTTATGGGATCACTGATATGTCATTATGCAGTACATGACTATGTGTATGTGTGTGTGTGTGTGTATACACACATATATATGCACATACACACATAGTCTTATACTGTGTATGTATATAGATGTGTGTATATATATATATAGTCTTATACTGTATATGTATATTCAGTATATATATGTGTGTTTGTGTGTACATATATATGTATATATACATACACACGGATATATATATACTTTTTGATTGACCTAGTCAACGGCCAATTTAACCGTTTCTGCAGCATCTGAGATCTCACCATCTCCTCACTGCTGCCCCCTGCTTGAGGGTAGAAAATGTAAATAAAATGCTGAAAAATAAAACTTAAAACTGTCATATTCAATGATTGGTCTTACTAGCTGAGCAACCTTGGCCATGGTACTTCTCTGAGCTCCAGTTTCTTTCTCTGTAAAATGGGGTGTTCACTCTACCTACCCCACAATGTCACTGGGAGAATGAAGAGGCGCTTAGGGCAGTGCCTGGCTCTGGCAAGCACTAGATAAATGATCCTTGTGGTTGTTCTACTTGTCCAGGGATCCCCTAAAGTGCTCAGGCCACTTTCCCCAGTGGGATAGGAGGAAAGTAGTCACCTCAACTAACAGAGGGTAATCTATCAAACACCTACTGGGTGCCAGGCTAGTTGAAGACCCTTTGGGCCTATAAACACTGCTGTAGGGTGTGGTGGAAGGGCATCTCCAACTCTCTGAGACACAATTAGATCCTGCCATGCTCGGCAAGCAGGTTGAGCCATCAGACCCTGTTTGCTTGCTTGCTTGCTTGCTTGCTTTTTTCTTTCTTCTTTCTTTCTCTTTCTCTCTCTTTCTCTCTCTTTCTCTCTTTCTCTCTTTCTTTCTCTCTTTCTCTCTTTCTTTCTTTCTTTCAACAGGGTCCTGCTCTGTCACCCAGGCTGGAGTGCAGTGGTGCCAAGGCTACAGATCACTGCAGCCTTGACCTCACGTGCTCAAGCCATCCTTCCATCTCAGCCTCCCAAGTAGCTGAGACTACAGGCATGTACTAAAATGCCCAGCTAATTTTTGTATTTTTTGTAGAGACAGGGTTTTTCCATGTTGCCCAGGCTGGTCTTGAACTCCTGGGCTCAAGTGATCCTCCTGCCTCAGCCTCCCAAAGTGCTGGGATTACAGGTGTGAACAACCTTGCCCAACCCCCTCCCCCACTGTTTTTTAATCTCCTTTGTAGAGGTCATCAACAACCCCATTCACTAGTGTTCAACAAGAAAAGATCCTCTTGGGGAGCGGGAAGTTATTGTGAATCTCCTTTGTGAGAAACAAATGCCATTTTCTGAATGATTTTTGCCATGTTTTATTTTTTAAAAATTTTCTCCTTTGGAAGCAGGGTGCACTGTGTATACTGTCATGTTGCTCAGATGACAGGTAAGTTACCTGTGAGTAGGCATAAGTGCTGACATTGTTTCTGGGTCCTTCAATATCACACAGTATCTCCCTTGGGGTTGTGCATGGTGAGGAGAGTAATTCACCCTCATCAAGGCTATGATTCATCCCGCCATAACTGAGTTAAGGCTTTTGTGAAGACAGCTGAAATATCCACACCATGCAGGGAACCGAGACACATTAAGCAATACATCTCAAAAAATACTAGTTTTGCAGTGGAGAAACCTGGGTGGTAACTGGGTGGTAACATTAATCAATTGATCCAAGTTAACATCCCAATAACAGAACATACTAACTTCATGGGCCCCCTGCTGTGAGACACCGAGAAGCTCACAGTGTCCCTCAAGTAGCATTCCTGCCAAAAAGGCAAGCCCAAATCTACTCCTGAGGAAACATCAGTCAAACCTAAATCAAGGGAAATTCCACAAAATGAACGGCCAGTCTTCTTCAAAAATAGTGTCATGGAATACAGACAGGCTGAGAAAGTTATAAATTAAAAGACACTAGTGGGGCACGTCAATTACATGCCATGCATGATCCTGGATTGGAACATGGACTGGAAAAAACTGTTATAAGAATGTTATTGGGCTAAAAGACAAAATTTGAATAAGGTCTGCAGATCAGATAATAGTCTTACAGCAATGTGACATTTCCTGGTACTGACAATTGTACTGTGGCTATGTTGGAGAATGACCTTATTCTTAGAAAATGCATACCTAGTATTTGTGGGTAAAAAGGTGTCATATTCACAACTTATTCTCACATGGTCTAGAAAAAAATAAGTAGGTAGATAGAAAGAAAGATAGGTAGATAGAAAGATAGATAGATAGATAGATAGATAGATAGATAGATAGATGAATATTGATAAAGCAAGTATGGCCAATTATTAACAACTGGTGAATCTGGGTTAAGGGTATACCAGAGTTCTTTACTGTCTTTTTGCAGCTTTTTTGTAAGTTTGAAATTATTCTAAAGTGAAAAATTTTAAACATTCTAGTAACTGCAACCATGGTGCATGTTACAAACTAAATAGTAAATAAGTCCTAATTAATAAAGGAAGCGAAACATTAACGTTGCAGAAATGTAAAACCAAAAACAAATGACAAAACCCTCTCCCTCTGCTGGCAGTTTTAGCATTCTTGTACACAGAATGATCATTTATTTTGTTTTGTTTTGTTTTTCAAGTTTCTCTTAGTACAAAACTTAAATCTCTTTCATTTAACATGCTTGCACAAAGTACCCAGTAGGTGCCAAGCAATGACTCACAGCAAAGCCAATTCCCAATGGCTCTTGTTCTCATTGGAAGTGAAGGCCATAATCTATATGTATGTATCCTCTCTGCCTTCAGTAGAGAAGGCAGGAATACTGGGAGGAAGGAAGAAAGTAAAAACATATTTCTTAAAATGCCTCCTGACATGTCCACTTGGACTCTACTAGGCAAATAAAATGTCCTACATCCCATCCCAGCTCCTGATCATCTATCCTAAAACCTGAGCACACCACGCCTCCCCATCCCCTGCCCAGTTAGGTCTCTCCACTTCAGTGGATGGCCACTCCATCCTTCCAGTTGCTCAGACCAAAATCTTTGCATCAGCCTGGACTCCTCGCTTTCTCTCCCCCTCCACACCCTGTTGATCAGCAAATCCTATTGGCTCTACCTTCAAAACACATCCAGCATCTGTCCACTCATCACCACTCCACTGTCCCATCCTGGTCTGTCCTCCACCTGAATTGTTGCAATGGCCTGTAAAGCAGCCTCCCTGCTCCTAGTCTAGTCTCAACCCAGCAGCCAGAGTGGCCATGGTCCCTTTCAAATCTGAATCAGGTCATGGGACTTCTGACGGCAAACTGCCAGTGGCTTCCTAACTCATGCAAAAAAGGAAGGTCAAAATTCTTAAAATGGCCTGGGAAGTTCCTCATGTTTGGTACCACCCATCCCACACTCCCATAAGGTGATTTGACTTATTTGGCCTCATGTTATACAACTCCAGGGAACACTGCTGCTCTCCTGCTTCAGCCATGCTGGCTTTTGTGTGTGCTCATGGTCCCTGTTCAGGGCCTTGGAGTTGGCTGTGACCTCTCCCTGGAGCACCTCCCCCAGGCATCTGCATGGCTCACTTCCTCTTTCCCTTGAAGTCTTGCCTCTGATGGCTTACCTGGACCCACCCCTCCTACACACTCCCTGTTCATTTCCCTTACCCTACTCTCACTTTCCATGGTCATCTTCTAGTATACTATGCACACTACTTATTTTAAAAAAATATGTATTCTCTCTTTCTGGCCCGCTAGAAAGTAAACTCCTTAAGGGCAGAAGTTTTGTTTATTGAGATATCCTTGGCTCCTACAACAATGCCTGCCACACAGTAGTAATGCAATAAAAATTGGTTGAACAAATAAAGACTATTGCAAAAATTAAGCATGGGAGATCAATGTAGTTGCATATTAAAATGATTTCTATAAAAATAAGCATGATCAGTCAAGATCTTTTTTTGTTTTTTATTTTTTTTGAGATGGAGCTTCACTCTTGTCTCCCAGGCTAGAGTGCAATGGTACAATCTCGGCTCACTGCAACCTCTGCCTCCCAGGTTCAAGCGATTCTCTCCTCCCTCAGCCTCCCAGTAGCTGGGATTACAGGCGCCTGCCACCACGCCCAGCTACTTTTTGTATTTTTAGTAGAGACAGGGTTTCGCCATATTGGCCAGGCTGGTCTCGAACTCCTGACCTGAGGTGATCCACTGCCTTGGCCTCCCAAAGTGCTGGGATTACAGGTGTGAGCCACTGCACCCGGCCCAGTCGAGATCTTTTAACAAAATTTTTAAATTGTGTCTTTCAACAAAGGTGTTTATTCTGGGTTTTGGAGTTTGCATTCAAATCTCAATTTAGTTTTGTGATTCCTGAGCTTCAGTTTCCTTCCAGCAAAACCAAAAATAGAAGGACTTGGCTTGAAGCGTTTTAACTGAGGATTAAATTAGATGATACACCTGGCACTGGTTTAATAAATGAGAGTACAAGCTTTTTCTCATTTTGTCCTTCTGTAAATCTACCCAGAGTTAAGCCAAACTTCATAGTTAAATTCTCCACTAGTCTGCAGTTAAAAGGTCCCCAGGGTCACTCACTCTTCCAACCAACTGGCTAAAAATTTAGGGATTCCCGTGACCACCCTCAGGCTCAATAATTTGCTAGAACAATTCACAGAACTCAGGGAAGTGCTATACTTACAGTTTTATTACGGTGAAAGGATACAGAGCAGAACCAGCCCAAAGGAGAAATGCACAGGGCAACGTCTGTCAGGGTTCCAAGTGCAATGCTTCTGTCGTCCTTAAGGATCTGTTATCCTCCCAGCCTGAAAGTGTGACAATACTCAAGGAGTAATGTCAGTCAAGGAGGCTCACTTGAGCTTTGGTATACTGAGATTTTTATTGAGGTCTAATGAGGCCTCATACAGACATGATTGATGGAATCACTGGTCACATGGTTCATTCTCCAGCTCCCCTTTTCCCCTCCAAAGGTTGGGCTTATATCTCATGGCTCAAAGCCCCAACCCTCTAATCACATATTTGATCTTTCTGGCCTGGCCAGCCCCATTCTGAATCATCTCATTAGCATAAACTGTCCAGTGTGAGCTACCTCATTATCATAAACAATCAGGCCTGGTCCAAGGGGTCCACCATGAATAACAAAGACACTCCAATCACTCAGGAAATTCTTAGGGTTTAGAAGCTACATCTCGGGAACTAGAGATAATGGCCAGCCAAATTCTTCATTACACAAAACCAAACACAGTGGTCTAGCTAAAAAGTAAGGCATGTTTGCAAACATAACCATAGAGTACAAAATATAAAATTCAGACATTAAAATACCTCCTCCTGGACACAAACTAAAATTGTGTCCCTGTCTTTGTATACATAGAAAAAATAGAAAAATTTAAGTGCAAATGTATGCTCACTCTTTGTGCCAAGGACCTTAAGTAGTAAAAACAAAAACAAAAAAAAAAAGATTAGGAAGCCATTTTCATGAATGAGTAAATTTAGGTCTTTGGAAGCCACATGTATAATTTCAAATCTGAGAAATGGATGCTTGTATGACAAAAACTAACAATATACACCACCATCACCACCACTGCCACTACCAAAACAAAATCAGGTCTATCATTATTTGGTTAGCACTGGGAACAATTCCAGTATTGGTGAACCATCCTATATTTAGGTGAAATACACACTCTGAGATGACTGAGTTTCATATATGACTGAATCTGAATTTGGCTCCTTCTCATCTTAGATATACAATCTTCCTCCTAAAGTATGGATTCTATGAAATCTAGCACCTAATATTATGCCTAAAGGATTATGAGCCCACAGTTGAACACAAGGAGTTTTGGTTTATGGTCTTGACTCTGCAAACCAACTGAATACCCTTGAACAGGTGGTTTAACTTCTCTGTGCTGAATTCCATCCTCTATATTGATACCAATATCTAGTCCCTTTATCTGCATACAAGTACTTTAGGGATAAAATGACACAAAAGGTGAGAGAATATTTTGATGAAGTTCACAAACACTAGATAAATGAGTTGCATTACATAAGGAATTACTAAACACCAAAATGTAAGGTGACACCTATAAGCTGGTCTTTTTTTTTTTCCCCCTAGCTGTTGTCCAATTTGTTGCTTTCTCTGAGCTGGTGCCCAAACCCTTTCGGGTAAGCTGCTGGTATAGATGGTGAGATTTGGATCAAGCAGGAGAGGTAAATGGTAAATTAAATTTCAAAAGCAGAGTTAGTTATTGGTTTATCACATTCATTGGTAGCCAAGCCATCACTTCCATTTTTTTCTCAAAAACGCTGTTGGTGACTTTCTCTAGTTTAAGAAACTGTTCCTTTAGTTTGGGGTCCACGGACACCCAAGAGATTTTTGGAGAGAATTTAGGGAACTTAGAAGGAAAAAACCCATCTTTATTTTCTTTAACCTCTAACTGAATGTTAGCAGTTTCTTCAAATACGCATGTAGTCAAGAAACCTCTGAAATCTTAGCAGTTCCTGTGCTTGTATCAACAAAAGAAATTACAGATTTTTTATATCTGTTAACGTTGTGTAGATATCAAACACTGATCACTATTCTGAATTTATACTGCTAGACTGTGTTCTTTAATATATAAAGAAGCACATATATTACCACATCACAATTATTAAAAACTTTTGGTAACTGTATGTAAATATAATTGTCATTTGTGATCCCAGGTTTTTTATTTTAAGCATTGACAAAATTCTGAGAAAGGATCTATGAGGGGGTGGGGTGGTCCCCAACACCCTGCTGTGCAGTTAGGAACCAGGCCACACAGCAGGAAGTGAGAAGCCAGCGATCGAGCATTACCGCATGACCGCCTGAGCTATGCCTCCTGTGAGATCAGGGTGGCATTAGATTTTCATAGGATCGCCAACCCTATTTCAAACTGCACATATGAGGGATCCAGGATGTGCGCTCCTTATGAGAAGCTAATGCCTAATGATCTCAGGTGGAACAGTTTCATCCTGAAACCAGCACCCTCCCGACCCTGTCCGTGGAAAGATTGTCTTCCACGAAACCGGTCTCTGGTGCCAAAAAGGTTAGGGACCACTGATCTATGGGACTTCTGGGTCAGTTTCAATTCTCCTTCATTGACCTTGGTACGTGCAAGTCAATTCTGAGGCACAAGTAAGCTGAAAGTTGCAGCCATCCCTCAGACAGGAAAAAATAACCCGGCAGAAAGGAAGAGAACAGAACTGGTGTGTGCACCTCACAGAGGCCTAGAAAACGGTGGTGGCTGCTCCAAAACACCAGCTCCAAGGGCACCAAGGCTCAGATTGAAGCATTGCAGGTGGCAAAGAGGGCAGAGCATCCTGTGTACACACTCAGACTGATCCACCAGCGAAAGGAAGGGGTTAAAGAGGAGGAGCATGGAAAACTTCCAGGACAGCCGACAAACTTAGCTGCAAAGTCAGGATAAAACAGTCCAGGAACCCCAACAAGAAACTGCTGGAGGTGATGTTGGAGACTTCCTCTCTCTCATAAAGGTCAAAGATTTCTTGGGATTGTCTGCTGTGCACAAGTGTGGCCCGGCCCTGGGTCAACAAGAATGTCCCTCGACTGGAGAGAAAATTGAGGGAGGGATGAAGAATTCCAATTCTGGCATTGGTGCCCCCAGCCCTACTGGTGCCAGCAGTCCGAGAACCTTGGTCTGGTATCCACACCTCCTCCCAGGTGCACTGGGAATGGATAAGGGAACTAAGATGCTGTGGCCCTTAAGCTCTGCCAGTCAAATCAACCTATGATTAAGCTTTATAGTATTGTTAAGAAGCCCATTGTTTTGCTGTTTAAAATTTGTTTTCCTCTAGTTTCCTAATAAAAAGTTATTTTTTTTTTTTCTAAATTGCCACCACTTTCTCAACTCAAGAAGAACAGGGAGTTTCCACACCTGAGAAGTATTATTAGTGGGCATGACCTGAGAGGGCATTATAGGCACAGAAAGAGCCACGTGTGTAAGGGTCTAGGAAAAGACAGTGGCACTAGAGGCACTCAGAGAATGAGAATCTAAAAAGGGCAGGACTGGCCTCAGGACTTGGGGGACACAGTACAAAATGGAAATGTGGGGTAAGAATTTCAAAATGGCAGCAGCAGTACATTAAGCCAAGCACCAGGGACTTCTGAGCGTGAGGCCCAGTGCAGCTGCACAGCTGTGCACCTGTGAAGCCAGTCCTGGAGAGGCCAAATCGTCAGGGTCAGCCAAGTAAGTGGATCTTGGCCTAAGTGAGTTTTCCCCTCAGATCTGAGCCAGTGCTCCATTACCTACACTCCATTTTCCTCACCATAAAGCTATTAACCACCTTCTGCTGATGATCTGGGAACTATATTTTATATAAAACTTTGACACCCACAGAAAAAAACACATTAAAATATACAAACACTTGTTATTTGCTAAGGCTAATTCTGCTTCACAATGGAATCAAAGGTTTGTAATTTTTAACACAGAAAGCCATTGGGAGTGTGTAATGCCTCCCCTTTCAACATGCTATTGAACCTACTAATTTTTTTTAGCCATTGTAATATGAATGACTTCTTAGAAAAATATTGAAGTAAGGCTGGGCGTGGTAGCTCACGCCTGTAATCCCAGCACTTTGGGAGTCTGAGGCGGGTGGATCACGAGGTCAGGAGATCAAGACCATCCTGGCCAACATGGTGAAACCCTGTCTCTACTAAAATACAAAAAAATTACCCAGGAGTGGTGGTGCGCACCTGTAATTCCAGCTACTCAGGAGGCTGAGGCAAGGGAATCGCTTGAACCCGGGAAGCGGAGGTTGCAGTAAGCCGAGATTGCGCCACTGCACTCCAGCCTGGTGACAGAGCAAGACTCCGTCTCAAAAAAAAAAAAAAAAAAAGAAAAGAAAGAAAGAAAAACATTGAAGTAGTGAAAAGCTGAGGAGAACTACCAACGGTTCAGGATACAAATTATCTTTATTGCCAGTGCCTTGGCCATGCAGGAGGAGGAAAAAGAGCAGATTGAATTTCTGTAATGAAATAATTTGAAAATTGGGGCAGGGAAAATTTCACCGTATATAACATTATTACGATATCTGTGTTTAAATGTCTTCATGATGTAGGCTGGGTGCAGTGGCTCGCGCCTGTAATCCCAGCACTTTGGGAGGCCGAGGTGGAAGGATTGCTTGAGCCCAGGAACTTGAGACCAGCCTGGGCAACATAGAGAGAACCTGTTTCTTAAAAAAAAAAAAGAAAAAGAAAAAGAGAAAAAACGTCTACATGATGAAAAAGCTAGACAGTTGATTAAGACAGAATATAACTTTACCCTTATCTGGCATATGGAAAAAAGTCTTTAAAAGGCCTTAGGATTCTACAGAAGAGTAGTGTTTAAATGAGGCGGCTTCTGAGCCAGCCAGTCTGAGTTCAAATCCTATCTTTGGCTTGCGTTGTGTTTTCTTGGGGAAGTTATTTAATCCCTCTAGGATTCCCTCATCTGCAAAATGAGGAAAATAACGGTGCCACTGTCATAGGATTGTGTGAGGATTCAAGAAATACTACATGGAAAGCTCCCCAGTATATGGAAAGCACTCAGAAAGCACTTGCTGTTATTACTGCTATGGTTACAGCCATGATTGTTACTATCATTATTCTACAACCTGGCCCCTGCCTGGCTCCCAGCGTTATTTCCTGTCACTTTCTCTCATTTTACGCAAGTGCCTGCCAAGCTAAGCTACTCATTGCCCCCTGCGTTAACTTGAAAATTCTTTGCTTCTGTATTGTTCCCTGGCTGTGTGGAGGCTGAGTAACCACTTGGAGGGGATGTTGTAGAGGAAAATTCAAGCCACAGAAGAGAAACTGGGTTGAATGAGATCCCCTTTTACATTTCTTTTGGCTGTAAAGTTTCCATTGGATCAATAAAGCAAAAAGGACAATTAGCAGCACGGCACTCTGCACTGAGCACAGGCGAGGGTGTTCTTTCACTCCTGTTTGCTTTCCTGCTACCCCCTGCTCGCCCTTCTCTTTGCACCATGTGGGGCCGTTCTGGGTGGGAGTCCTGGAGAAATATACTTCAACTAAAGATAAGGCAGAGATAGGCCTCAGTGGAAAGACTTGGTAGACAGACCTGGGCTTTTGATTAAGAGCAAATTGCTTAAATTCTCGGAGCCTCAATTTCTTTAGTAGTAAAATGGGGATATTACTACTCACTCCATAGGGTGAGAATGAAATCAGATATTGTTTAAAAGGGCTTATAACTGAGGGTACAAGATATAGCTACTCTACTAAATATCCTTTCTCTTTTCCTTTTCCTGTTATTCACGGGGGTACTTAGGCTGTGTCTTTAAGGGGATTTAGATTCCAATCAGTGGAAGGAGGGCTCCGCTGTGAGGGAGACGAGATGGAGACTGCAGGGGCCACAGGGGAACGTGGGGTGCAGGCAGGTGGGGCAAATGATAGGAGGCCCTGAAACTCAGACAAAGGGATCTGGGCTTGAGAAAGCAAGAGTTGGGAGCTCAGCTTTGTTCGTGTTCTTCTGTTCCTCCCTCCTCTTCCTTCTTCTCTTCTTCTGGTAAGTTCTTGGCACAAAATTAAATAGGTTCAAACTAATATAACTCATTTTCATGAATTCAGACTTCTAGCCAACTTCTCCACGGTTAGAAATAGCTACGACTCTATCGTAGGACCGCCTTGGAAAGCAAAATAAAACTGCATCCCCTGACACCTTTTCCGGGTTCCACCAGGCACAGGGTTGGAGGGGAACCGCCTTTCAATGTAGGCAATGTTGGCACATTTTTCATGGGGCGCTGTGGCCCGTGAGATGAGGAAGACAGGACAGGGGCAAAGTGGACTCTACTTATCTTTCACCAGAGAGCCCCAGGGCCAGAGTGCACCATACAACCCAGAGTCACCCAAGGCCTTTTTTTGGGGGGGGGGGGAACGGGTGGGTCTCACTGGGAACAACATCTGCACCTGTTGTAGGCAGTTCCTTTGCCCCTGTATGCCTCTGTCTTTTTAATTGGTATCGAAAACTCCTACCTCAATGGTAGTTGTGCCCGGCACATACTAACAGACTTATAAATGTAACTGCCTGGGGCAGGAATGATCCTGGAACATTCTGACATCTAGAACATTAAGACTAAATGGATTTAATTATCTGAGGAGAAGAAAGCGAGGCAATTGGAGTCACAGGTTCAACACCTGAGTTCAAGTACCTCCCTCATGTAAGAAAATCAATTCATGGAAGGCTGAGGCAGAGAATGGCTTGAATCCGGGAGGTGGAGGTTGCAGTGAGCCGAGATCGCACCACTGCACTCCAGCCTGGGTGACAGAGGGAGACTCTGTCTCAAAAAAAGAAAAGAAAAGAAAATCAATTCAGTGCAGTGGGAGAACTGTTATTGAGCAACTACTATCCACCAGACACTGTGGAAAGCACAACAGCTTAGCTCCTCACACTCTTCCTGGTGATTCTCGGGTACAGACTAAGAGGATGCGGGGAGGACTTTTGTATGCTCTTGGCATATACAACAGAGTGGCTACCAGCTGATGTAACCCAATGATGGCTTTCTAAGCCTCAGTTTCCCCATCTGGAAACTTCTTATGGAAAGGCGGTGGGGAAGAAAGGAAAAAACAAATATAAAACTTCTGTTACAATGCCTGACTCTTAGAAAGTATCAACTGACAGGAGTCATCATTTTGTATTTGCTGTAGAACTACCAAAAGATCTTCTATCAACATTTTGTAAGCGAAAATAATAATATATATTCATATATATTAATTATATAGAAATAATATATAATAATATATAAATGTATAGGAGAAATAATATCAAGACACCTAAAAATTTTAATTCTAAACACAGACAATTATTTTATTATTTTTCCTCAACCTTCCATCCTAAATAATATGAATAATAACAATAGAAAGAGCTTACTAATTGTCATGCACTGTCTGAAGCATTTAATCCTCCCAACAACCCTGTGAGGTCCGTGTTGCAATGAACCCATTTTACAGATGAGAAAACTCCAGCACAGAAAGATTCATTCACATGGCCACTCATGCAACTTTTAAGAATATTCCTTTGGTTTGCATTTCCTTGTATCTGCACCACCCTTCCCTTTCGTGTCTCTCTCTGTCTCCTGACCCGTTTGCAGGTCAATCCCAATCATGGGAACTCTTTTCCTTTAAGCAGTGATCTCTTTCTCTTCCTCTCTGTTCCCACCTGGCCTCTATCAGTGTTCCAGCACAGTGGAAGGCTGCTTGCTACTGCACTGGAAAACTTCTCCAGACATTTCCAAGTTTGCATTCGTCCATCTCCTTTGGAGAATTGCTTCAGTGAGGCCTAACTCTTTCTGAGGAAAGGCCCTTGGGAGAAGAAGCCAGGAGAAGGTAGTGGCACTCCTTTGTCATCAGGAGACATTGGGAGGAAAGAAATGATTTTCGACAGCAGCTGGGCGAGGGGAAATGGAATCACAGAACCTGCGGAAACGGTGTCGGTACAACAGCAGCTGCCAGCTCTAAAGGCACCCTGCAAGATCTTTTCTGTGTTTCAACGATGAAGTGGACTCCCAACATGGAACTGAGGCGGGGGACTGATACCAGACAGGTGACATTCGGTGCATGCACGAACAGGTCCAGTGCCCCATTTGGAGGCCAGGAAGGCAGCCACCCAGCAGAGCATTAACTAGGGAACCAGACGGTCACCTGCCCCTGCTCACCCCCACCTCCTTCCTCCCCAGGAAAAAGGAAGTCAAGTAGATGAAGAAACGGGGAAGTCCGAGCTGCTGGCAGTGGCATTCAAGGGTCTATATATAAGGTTGACTCTAATCCCCAGCGAGACAAAAGCCTGTGCCATAAAAATGATTAGCAAGGGGTTTCTAGAAACATTTCCCCAGGCCACGGAAAAGGAGAAGGAATATTTTGCACACTGCCTTGTTTCTTAGAAATAATCACAGCTAGGCCTCTTTATAACCGGGGAGTCTTTTTCCTTTCACACGCCATTTGCAGGCGCGTGCCATGGTATTTGTAACTAATTTTCAGTAGCAAGTGGGTCACTGGTATTCACAGAGTCAGGTGCCATTTTGAAAACTGCTTCCCTCTACCCGAATTTCTTATATTTCCAGATGCAGATGCACTTCAGAGATGTTCTAGTGCTGGAAACGCTCCCTTGAAAATATAATTTGATTTTTGAATTTCACCTTAAGATGTTAGAGATCATGTAACTGTCGTCTTCGGAATTCAACGCAGGCCTCCTTAGCCATCACTTTTATAATTTATGAAAATAAGGAAGAGGAAGGTAAAGAACTTCCTCATTGCCAGGCAGTAAAGTCAATGGCAGAGCTTGAGCTTGACTTATTTTGCTAAGAGGGAGGTGTTTTACCCTATAAACTCCAGACAAATTACCCTACACCCAGCAAATATTACTGTTGAGTGGTCACAAAAATTATGCTGATGAAACAATATGGATGTTACAGTGATGAAACTTTCTCTTTTAAAATCACTTAAGGGTGCTTTACGTCCCACCCAAGGCAAGAGGAACGCCAGCGAGGAAGACAAAGAGGCCCGGGGTGGGGCGCATGCCCTCCACTGGTCTGAAAGCTGAGTCACAGGAATCGTACCCCTGCAGCCGGCCAGGCTCTCCAGCGAGAGACACCGCGCCCTTGTGTGGAGATGTCCACAGTAGACAAAGGCAGTTTCGCAATAAAAGAATGCCTGTCACCCTAGGTGCCACCCCGACCCTTAGTTATTATGCACTGGTCCCCAAGAGCAATTTTTGCGCTGCTGTTGCAAAAATTCATCGTAATGAAATAAACGTAAAAGGGGAAAATGTGTTATGAAGGAAGTGTTGGAGCGTGCTTTGCTCATTTATTTTTTTCGCCATGTTGTGGTTAGGGTGCACTAGTGGACCCCGGGTGGGGGTAGGGCTCCCCAAAAGCCTGGCAGGCCTCCGGATGCCGTTCCGAGACGCGGCGCGAAGGAGTTAAGCGGGCCGGCGGGTGACATCACCTCATTTACATAGGAGCGCCCATAAAGCGGCGCCCGCCGCACCCCGCCCGACAACTCGGTGGTGGCCACTGCGCAGACCAGACTTCGCTCGTTTTCGTGCGCCTCGCTCCGGTGAGCCCCAGGGCCCCTTCCTCCTTCCTCCTCCTGCCTTCCTGCCTCAGTCCCCTTCCCACGGTGCTCGCCCTTTCATCATCCGCTTCCCTGTGAAGGCATTTCCTAAAGCCGAGCCTGAGTGGTTCTCCCGCGGCAGGCTGCTTTGGGGAGCTGGGGGGGTGCGAAACACCCTAGATGCTGGGTAATGGGGTGGGAAAATCGATGATTTAAGAACAAAACCGAAAAACTGGCGTTTTGCCGTGCTGCTCGGAGGGGACCTTAAAAAATTTCTTAGTGTTTGCCCGCAAAGGTATTGTGCGTTGCCTGGGAGGCTGAGATGGGGGAGAACAGACAGGTCCTTTGTTCTGAGGTTCATCTCCCGAGCCCCGAGCCTCCTCCCAGTCTCGGACGGCTGCGCGGGCTGCATCTGTGCAGCCTGGCGGCGGTGGGGCTGTGCCATGACATTTTCACAGCCCTTCTTGCAGAGACATGTGTGCCAGGGATGCCGAATTGCCGGGAGAGCAGGCAAGACCGGCTTCGGGGCGCGCGGCAGTCGCTTTGTGTGCGGGGCTGCATTGTGGCGCGGGCGAGGAAGCGGGTAGGGCGGTGGTCGGAAGCTCCAGCCGCGGCCGCCGCCTTTGTGAGAGGACGAGAAAGCCAGATCCGGCCCGCATCCTTTGCGGAGAGGCCGCGGCTAGAAAAAGGAAACGCTTTTGCTGCCTGG
The DNA here is from genome assembly GCF_037993035.2 of Macaca fascicularis. Taxonomy (NCBI): domain Eukaryota; kingdom Metazoa; phylum Chordata; class Mammalia; order Primates; family Cercopithecidae; genus Macaca; species Macaca fascicularis. The sequence continues at coordinate 12,731,392 of NC_088395.1, forward strand.
GTTCCATTTTAAGAATTCTTGCCGATTTTTCCCACTTGAATTCGGAAGTGGCTTTCCTATTCCCTTGTCCTAGCCAGCCTTTAATTTTAAACGCTGTAATGAACAATTCGCATTGGTCAATTTCCTTTATTCTGCAAGATTCGGCTTTGAGAGGCATCCGCCCTCTTTGGTCCCCAGCGTTTTGAAATATGGGGAGGAGGGGCGCGGGGAGTGTCGCCCCTTTTTCTGTAGAAAGAGGAAGCTCGTGAGTGTGGAACGGCAGCGGAAGGAGGGCGAGAAGGGTTTTCAGGCTGCGGGTCGCAGGGCAGAAGCGCAGTTCCCAGCCCAGAGACACTGGGGGTGGGTGGCTCTTCCTCACGCTCGCTCTTGGCTTGCTCCCTGCAGCTTTTCCTCCGCAACCATGTCTGACAAACCCGATATGGCTGAGATCGAGAAATTCGATAAGTCGAAACTGAAGAAGACAGAGACGCAAGAGAAAAATCCACTGCCTTCCAAAGAAAGTAAGCTCCGACCCACCCCCATCTTTAGAAAGGCTGGGTGGGAGCGGCCGGTGGGAGGGCGGGAGGCTGGGAGGGGCCGCGGGAAGAATTCGGGAGGGGGGAGTGCGGGGGAAGAGCCGACAGCTGATGAATGTGGCTTGCAAAGGTTAATTAAAAATGGTTTTGCAGCCAACAAACACAGGGCTTTAGTAATTTAGTTATGGAATATTTAATATGCCATATTAATATAAAAACACATTTGTCCGTTAAAATATACTTCTATTTAGTATATTCAATATACATATTTTATTCCATTATGGAATACCTTGCAGAATGTTTGATTTGAAAAGATGCTTTAAATGAAAGCCCTTTATAGTAGTCTGTACTGAATCCTTTAATCATCTCCCTCCATCTTTTTTTTTCTTTTTCTGGTCACAGCGATTGAACAGGAGAAGCAAGCAGGCGAATCGTAATGAGGCGTGCGCCGCCAATATGCACTGTACATTCCACAAGCATTGCCTTCTTATTTTACTTCTTTTAGCTGTTTAACTTTGTAAGATGCAAAGAGGTTGGATCAAGTTTAAATGACTGTGCTGCCCCTTTCACATCAAAGAACTACTGACAACGAAGGCCGCGCCTGCCTCTCCCATCTGTCTATCTGGCTGGCAGGGAAGGAAAGAACTTGCATGTTGGTGAAGGAAGAAGTGGGGTGGAAGAAGTGGGGGTGGGACGACAGTGAAATCTAGAGTAAAACCAAGCTGGCCCAAGGTGTCCTGCAGGCTGTAATGCAGTTTAATCAGAGTGCCATTTTTTTTTTTGTTCAAATGATTTTAATTATCGGAATGCACAATTTTTTTAATATGCAAATAAAAAGTTTAAAAACTTAGCTGGTGTGTCTGGTCTCTGGAAGGATCGCGGATGAAACCTTTGCAAAGAGGCCTAACCTCTTGGTCCACTGGGGAGGGACAAGCATCTGGTGACTGGATAAATTCCCTTATGGTGTAGAAATGGGTTTCACCCAGGTATGCAAAATACCTTGTCTATACTAGGTGATCATTTTCTCAGGCTGATTGAATTCCTAGTATGAGTTGTATGAGAACTTTAATAAAAATATATTTGCAGTTCTTACGGGTTTTGATAAGCTGACATTGCATTTATTGCACGGCTCAAGAAAATGAAGGTGATAATTTACAGCACAGTATCTTATTTCAGGCATCAAATTGAACTTGGTTATTTAACCAAGTGCTAGTATTAACAGACGAGTAAAAATTACATTTTTAGCAGCTGCGTTAAGGAATTTAGGACTTTTGCTTACTCATTTTCTAATGGCCGGTTTCTATATTAGAGTTCAATATTTACAATTGCTTTAATGAATACAGTTAACCATTAGTGAACATGATTTTAAATTTATTGAGTCCTCTTAGTTTGAATAATCTTTGGATTTAAAAGATACTTATTCGATCTTTTGGGTTTAAAGGACACTAGCAGGACACAGGTGAGATTTGTACTAAGTTTAAATCCAGCAGGAATTAATTGACTCACATTTAGGTCTTTAAGTCCTTGATAACTTCTCAATCATCGGAAGTTATTTTCGCTGATGGGTAAAAGCAAAGTCCTTGGTGCGGAAAGACGGGAACAACATCAATTTTTTAAGAGTTAAAAAAGATTTGCCATTCTATAAGGTCCTTAATGGATTCCTCGGTTCTGTAGGGAAGGGTGGAGAATTTTTTTTTAAATAAGCACCAATTTTATTAAGCCGAAACAGCATTTAAGAAGGCTTTTAGTTGACTGAATGCTCTGCAAAGCTAAATTTTACAATGCAAATGTCCAAGAAGTTAAACATTTTTCTCTCAAAACCGACTTATGAAAATACCCTCTTTGAAGCGGAGGGGTAGGGAAAATTGTTGATCACTATTAAACTGGTTGCTTTCATTTCCTTTGCTCAACACTTATTTTGAGAAATGCACAGGAAACCATTTACCTGTGGTTTAGACAATCAAGTAGACCATCAGGCTAGAAGCCTTGCTCTGCGTTGCAAGGGAAGGGGTGCGTACCCGCTGCTGCAGAGGCTGCTGCAAAACCTGAAGCGCCACAGCCCGCTCAGCTGGGTGAAGAGAGAAGTAAGCACAAAGGCTCTGGAGCCATCTCAAGATGGAGATGGGCCTGGAGCCCTGCAGTTTTCTTTTCTTGCCTATAAGGAAGGGTGTGGGCACAGTGCAAATGCCCAAGGCACAAAGAGAAACCATTCCCACGTAGGTTTTTGCTGTGTGCCTTTTTCAAACAATGCAAAGACGAAAGAAGATTTTAAGAAATTAACACAGCTCCAGAGTTCCTGTTGAAGAAGGAACATTTACGAAAAGGGATGATTCATGGAATAGAAGGCCTTTCTCTCCTAAAGGGACAAAGCTAAAACATAGCAAAAAATAAAAATAAGATAAAAAATCTGGTAAAGGTTGAATTCAGGCTGCTTGACGTGTGGAATGGGGAAATTCAGAAGCTTCTTCTGCCCATATCACACTCTATACACTTAACTGCTGCACCTGGGGATGGGAGAGACTCCATTTATTTATTTTCTAAATTTTCACGGGGGATTCTTTGTTTTTCCCAAGAGAGATTCTTCCCAGAAGGGCTGGGGGTATTTATGAATCAGTGTGGGGATATATGTTCCTGCTACGTAGAACTTGGGAGTCGACAGTATTTTTCACAGATACAAAGGGGACATTAGGTTTACCCTTAGAATGAGAGAATGTTGGGATTGAAGGAGACCCTATGACTGTTTCTCTTCCCCACAGGAGAAAACAGGCCAAGGTAGCTTAAGTAAGCCCTGAAGGTCACGCAGTTTAGTCTGGGATTTCTGCAAATTTTGAATTGATCAAGACAAAGCAAAAATAAAGGAAATAAAAAGAGACTAACTAAAGGACCTTTGAGATTGAGCTGGCTTCATTTTGAAATCTCGCAAATTTGTCAACCTTCACAGCCATATTTCCAGCCTTCCAGTGGTTGGAATTTTAAAGCTATTTTTATTCTTTTGGGAGAACAACACAGCTTTTGGGCTGTGTATGCAAAGATTGAGTGTGTATGGGGGGGAGGGGGGATTCAAAATCTTAACAAACCTTGAGTCTCTCGGCTGTGTAAGAGACCCATTATAGTCAGAATCAGGTATTGTCTCTTTTAAATGCACAAGGAAGGTCTGTTTATTTTCCCCCTAAAGAAGCATCTAATTCCTCAAGAGACAAAAAGAAAATATTTTTGCATTTTTTTCTAAACATATGGGGTCAATTTTGTGCTTACTAGAAAGAACAGTGCATTTTAGAGACAACATTACAGACAAAAAGTCAAAATAAAAAATCTTGAGTCTTTCTTTGTTCAAGAATGTAAACTTAAAACATTGTTTAAGAACGTTGAAAGCACTCAATGCTTCATTTACCCTAGTAGCCTTCACTAGCCTAGCAAGAAAATAAGAAAAAATACCCTCCCCACTCCACACTCCCCAAATTCTTTCTTTTAGATTACGCTTTCAAGAGTAGCTTACACTGCAATCTAAGAGAATCAAACACACCAATTTGGGACTCAACTAGGTTTTCTCTGTATGTAATGAGAAGGGGTGAAATTACAAATGTAAGGCAGAGATGTACAACAAAGCAAGCTAGGAAGAAAATATGTTTCTAAGACCTGTATTTACCTAGTTTATATTTTCCTTGGACACTTGCATAGCATTTTATTTCTCTAATCACATTGTCGTGCTAGTACCATCTTTGCTCCTGGCTTCTGAAACTTTTGTAGGCAGGTCTGGTGCATGCTACATTCATTGTGTGCATACACCATGTACTCTTCCTTCTGTGCCCCAAAGCGCCTTGCATAGTATTAGACACATATTAGGGCTTTAATATACACTTCTCCCCTTACTTGATGGAGACTTCACTTTATTTATTTATTTTATTTTATTTTATTTTTGAGATGGGGTCTCACTCTGTCACCCAGGCAGGAGGGCAGTGGCGCAATCTCAGCTCACTGCAACCTCCGTCTCTCAGGCTCAAGATCTTCCTACCTCAACCTTCCGAGTATCTGAGACCACAGGCATGCGCCAGCATGCCCAGCCAATTTTCTTTTTTTTTTTTCTGCCATGTTGCCCAGGCTTGTCTCAAACTCCCGAGCTCAAGCAATCCACCTGCCTCGGCCTCCCAAAGAGCTGGGATTACAGGTGTGAGCCACCACGCCCAGTCAAGACTTCATTTAACATGCTGGTTTTGGGGTCCCTTTGAACATGTGAATGTCATGTTAGACATCACAATTTTAAATATGTTTTTAAAAATATATTTAAAGAGCTTTGAACAGTAATTTGCCACTGACCTTGGTTGTGCTGAATTTTTTTTTTTTTTTTTCCTGAGACGGAGTCTCGCTCTGTTGCCAGGCTGGAGTACAGTGGCACGATCTCGGCTCATTGCAACCTCCGCCTCCCAGGTTCAAGCAATTCTCCTGCCTCTGCCTCCCAGGTTCAAGCAATTCTCCTGCCTCAGCCTCCCGAGTAGCTGGGACTACAGGCGCACGCTGCCATGCAGGGCTAATTTTTTTTTTTTTTTTTTTTTTTAGTAGAGACAGGGTTTCACCATGTTGCCCAGGCTGGTCTCAAACTCCTGAGCTCAGGCAATCCACTCACCTCGGCCTCCCAAAGTGCTAGGATTACAGGCTTGAGCCACCGTGCCCGGCCAGTTGTGCTGATTTGAATCAATACTTATAGCCAACTCCATATTATGAAGCCAGAGCACTGGATCATTAGTTCACTCCACCAGTTCATGCCAGGTATTTCATTTGCCACAGAGACATGGTTGTAAATAAGAAGATGTAGTCCCTGCCCTTCTGTGCCCTCCATTAGTTACGAGATGCATTTTTCATCTGACTCCAAGTGGAAAATATTAAAATTATTCTTTTCCATTTTTAGGGTACATGATGAGTCTAAGGGCTTTGGATTTCTAAATGAGGTTTAATACCTATTCTTTGCTTTACAGTGACCATGTTTCCAAATACATCTAGAATGATTAATTCAAATCCCTCCAAAAGTTCAATGGTGAGTGAAGTTTGAAGGAAACTGACTGATTCTTCACCTTGCAATCAAATATTCTATTAGCATAGAAAGATTGGGCATGATAACTCTTGCCTGTTATTTTTTGAGAATACTTTCTGAGGAATGCCCAAAGATCTAAAAATGGACTGCATGAATAGCATTTTGTTGTTGTTGTTGTTGTTTTTTCTAGGCAGGGTCTTGCCCAGGCTGGAGTGCAGTGGCTCTATGATAGCTGCACTATAGCCTCAAACTCCTGGGCTCAAGTGATCCTCCCACCTCAGCCTCCTGAGTAGCTAGGACTACAGGCATGTGCTACCAGGCTTGGCTAATTTAAGTTTTGTTTTTTTTTTAGTAGAGACAGAGTTTTGTTATGTTGTTCAGGCTGATCTCAAGTTCATGGCCTCAAGTGATCCCCCTGCCTCCACCTCCCAAACTGCTGGGATTACAGGTGTGAGCCACCACACCCAACCTGGATAGATAGCATTTTAAAATCTATCTTTTGCTAGGATTTTGTGGCTTAGAAGTTGAATCTCCAAAGAAATACTTCTTATTGCTAAATCCTTCCCCTTCCTCTGTTTGCCTTCTCTTTCCATTCAACCGTATGATTGTTGGGGGCTGAAATGGTTGCTCAAATTTTGAAATCCCTCAGAGAACCAAGCAAAATGATGACCACTTGTATCCATAAGCACAGCACCTGGCTGGCTGAGGGCTGGTCGCATTTGTTTAGTAGGATTCCACAGTCTGGAACTTCAATGGAGGGGGACAATAATCTATTCAAAGCAGTTGGAGCTATTCCTGTCACGTTATTGTCAAACCACAGGAATTATGCCTTTCCTCATTACCACATTGAGTGCTGTAAGTGGCTGATACCTTTGGCCACACAGAGACTTTGTGATAGCGTTTTTTTAATCTAGAAACAAAAATATTTCATAAGATTAAAAAATATATATGGAATGCCACATGGTTATTTCTACTTAAAATGATGATGGCTTGCTTGGAGGGTAGAGTCATTCTTTTTTTTTTTTTTTTTTTTTTTGAGGCAGGGTCTCACTCTGTCACCCAGGCTGTAGTGCAAGTGCAGTGGCACGATCATGGCTCATTGCAGCCTCGACCCCCCAGGCTCAAGCAATCTTCCCACCTCAGCCTCCTGAGTAGCTGGGACCACAGGTGTGTACCACCATGCCTGGCTAATTAGAAAGAGTCATTCTTTACTCAACAAACATTTACTGAGCACCTAGTGTTTGCCTGGCTCTTTCCAAGTTGCTGGAATAGGAAGTTGAATAAGGCCCGGGCCTACTCTTGGTCTATGGGAGAGGCAAACCTGTGCAAATGAACAGCCGTATCCGACCTGAGCCAGATATCCATTCATTTATTCAACTATGATTCACCCAGCTTCCATTTTTGCCAGGTAAGACACTGAGCCAGGAGATAAACTGGAACCAGATTGTGAAGGGCCCCTGAGCCAGGCTAAGGAGTTGGAAAATTACCCTTAGGTAATTGGGAGATATTAGAAGTAAAATCATTTCATCCACATGAGGCAGTCTGTAGACCCTTGTTGTTTAGAAATGTAGCTATAGGGAAGGAGGGTGCAGAAGAGACTGTCCATACTTGTCACTGAAAAAGCTTATTGACATCATCAGTGTTGCAGCAACCTCATACAAGAAGGTGCTAAATCTTACTTTTATTGGTATTTCTTGGTCCACATTTCGAAAAGATGGGCTTGTAACACCTCTATATTATGAACACTTCATGGTCATTTGGTACCAACTTTTATACTGGAGTGGAAAGAAGTTTAATCAATTTGAAATGGTTAAAATTACATTTTTGTGTGGAGATCTCTGAGGTTTGCAGTGCCTCTAAGGTTTATACATTAAAAGCTGGTCTTCAATCATGTATTAGGTTCCTGGGGCAGCTGTAACCAATTCCTACAAACTTGGGGGCTGAAAACAACAGAAATGTATGCTCTCATGTTTTGGAAGCCAGCAGCCTGATATCAAGGTGTCAGCAGAGCCAGATTCCCTCCAAAGACTCTGGGAGAGGCTCCTTCCTTGCAACTTTCAGCTTCTAGTGGCTCCAGGTATTCCTTGGTTTTTGACTGCGTCACTTCAATGTCCACTTCCATTTTCATGTGGCCTTTTCTGCGTCTGTGTCTTCTCCTCGTCTTTCTCTTATACGAGCACTTCTCATTGGATTTAGGGCCCATCTGTGTCATCCAGGATGATCTAATCTCAAGATCCTTAATTACAGCTGCAAAAAACTCTTTCCCAAGTAAGTTAGCGTTCACAGGTTCCAGGGATTTGATATGGACAGATCTTTGGTGGGGGGAGGGCTGCTATTTAACCCACTATAAATTGTCATTAGTGGGTTGTCTAGTAGAGGCACTGTAGTGCGAAGGTTGAAGTGATCAGGCGGTCAGCACTGTGGGCAGGGACATTTTACCGAATGAGTGGGTTTGTGGAAGGAGAGAGGACAACTGAAGTTTTTCGACATTAATCAGAACATTATCCAGTGATTTAAGGACCAATATGGAAAAACTTATAGGACCCGTAAGTGGGTGAAGAGAAAGGGGTATGGAAGGAAGGAAAATGAAAGGTTTGTAATTGGTTATATGTTTCCTGTGATTACAGGGATGAATAACACAGGTGGTCATAGCAGAAAACAGTTGGTGCTTCCTCAAGAGCAGTGAAAAATACCATGTGGGAAAAGAAGTATATATACTACCCTAAGTAATTAGAGAGGCCAGTCGCAAAATTTAAAAGAAAAGAGAGTAAAAAAGAATATAATCTGAATGGGTTTTTTTGAAGAAAGGATAGTAATTATATAACCCTGAACTTGTCATTTCAAACATTATTGGTAACTTGAGCTAGGAAGGTGAGAGCACCGTGAGTTCATATATGCAAACGTAAATTCTCAAAGCCATACGTGCATTCCTAAGGCATTCCTCTAAGGTTCCACTGACTTTCTCTGTATAAGCTCCGTGTTATAACAGATGTATAAATATACACGCAACATGCATCGAGAACAAACATATTGGCTTCTGATGTTTGGAACCGTCCGCCTATCAGGGCTTCTTTTCTGAAATAAATTATGAAATTTCCCAACAGGAGAGATGGATACCAAAAAGGCAATCCATTTAGGTCCTCAACCCATTCAAATAATAAATCCTTCAGATTAGAAGGAGGTGAGGTCAATTAAATCTAACATAGACATTAAGAACTATCTGCCCCAAAGAAGCTACTCCACACTTTTGACCATATTCCTTTGAAACAGGGAGGATTCATGTTCTCTCTCCTCTCCTGGAAGCTGACAGATACCTATGTATGATGTTGACATTTATGTATGTCTAGAATGCCTAAGGCATTTGGTTTGGCCAAGGCTGGTTGTGACTTGGCCCCCTGCCACCATTCTTTGTACCACAGGTGTTTCCAAGTAGGATCTCATTCGAGTTGGGAGGGTGAGTTAGGGCTTTAGACCACAGGAGCAGCTGAGGGAAAACTGTAAGGGGCCAGGCTTAGCCAAGAAAAGAAGGCTGAGAAAGATCCAAACCAGACAGATGGCTACCATTCTAACCTCTATCCCCACCCCAGCGCTACCACACTTCAGGCCACACCCTATCCAGAGTGTGGTTTTCAAACCACAGGCTGTGTCGTAGGGAATCAATTTATTGATTCTTGCCAGCATTGGAAACAAAAATTAAAAACAACAACAACAACAACAACAAGACAAAATAAATCACTAAAAATAAATCAAGCAAGAATTACCAGAACTCCTCAGCATGGTAAGGGTAACTATTGTTTATCAAACTTCTGTTTGAGTTATTTATGAGCGAGAGAAATGACTGATCTGTGATGTACAATGTTTCTCTCAGTGTGAGTCAGACTCACACTTGTCAAGACTTCCATCCCCCAACCTCCTGCCTGCTTATGGCCTCAATTCCTTTCTTTTCTCTGTCTAGGTTTGACTCCTAATCACTCACTTCAGATTGATTTTAAGCCCTCTCCTCCCCATGTCCGGCTGAAATCTTCCTTCATGTCCCAGTCCTGAATCCACTCCAAGAACCTGTTTGCCATCTTTTCACCCAGGCTAGTACTAACAGATAAAATGATACACTTTGCCATGCTGTCACCTCAAAATTTGTCACTTGTTCCTGGTCAGCTTCCTATTAGCTGTGCCACCCTGCAGAAACTTCATAACTTCTATGAGCTTCACTCTTCTCACCTGCCCAATGCAGAAGGGGATGGCCATGACACATGGGGTTGCTGTGAGAGTTGAAGGAAATATGTATATTGTAGGTGCTCAATATATGGTCTCCTTTATTATTGCAACAGCCTCTTAGTTCACAAATCAATGCACTATTATTACATGAAATACTTCTTACTTGACCTCTTTGTAGCCTGTGTGTGTGTGTGTGTGTGTGACAGGGTCTCACTCTGTCACTCAGGCTGGAGTACAGTGGTGCAATTTTGGTTCATTGCAGCCTCTCCAACTCCCGGGCTCAGGTGATCCTCCTGCCTCAGACTCCCGAGTAGCTGGGACTACAGGCGCATGCCACAATGCCTAGCTAATTTTTTCTCTGGGTAGCTGTGATGGTTATTACTGAGTGTCAACTTGATTGGATTGAAGGATGCAAAGTATTGATCCTGGGTGTGTCTGTGAGGGTGTTGTCAAAAAAGATTAACATTTGAGTCAGTGGACTGGGAAAGGCAGACCCACCCTTAATCTGAGTGGGCACCTTTAATCAGCTACCAGCATGGCTAGAATATAAAGCAGGTAGAAAAAAATGAAAAGACTAGACTGGCCTGGCCTCTCAGCCTGCATCTTTCTCCCATGCTGGATGCTTCCTGCCCTCGAACATCAGACTCCAAGTTCTTCAGTTTTGGGACTTGGACTGGCTTTCCTTGCTCCTCAGCTTGCAGATGGCCTACTGTGGGACATTGTGATTGTGTGAGTTAATACTTAATAAACTCATTTCTGTCCCTCTAGAGAACCCTGACTAATACAGTAGCTTTTGACAGTGTTGACCACAGTCTACTTTCTGAAACCCTCTCCTCTCTCACCATTTTTAGTCTCTGACTTCTCTATTCCACCAATGTCTCTGATTGCCTTTTCTCTCTTACCCCATAAGTGTTGCTGCTCACTGGTTTGGATCTTTTGCTTACCTCTTTTGGTGTCTGATTTCACCCTTCAGACTAGAGGTTAGGTCTTTAGTTTCTAGATTTTTTTGGAGTTCTGAGCTTCACCTCGTCTTGTCTCTGCAACACAGAAACCCTAGATAGCTGCTCATTCCTGCTCCAACTCTTGCTTCTGTTTCAGGGCCCAGTGTCTCAGCATAGACTTAGAACATGGTGCTACTTTCTTCCTCTCCCAAGAAGTCATGTGACTCACTGTGTTAACTTTAAAAAAAAATCGTAATTTCAAATTTACAGAAGAGTTGCAAGAATAGTTAAAAGAATTCTCTATACCCTTTACTTAGATTCACTAATTGTTAGCATTTTACCATATTTACTTTATCTCTCACCTCTTTTTTTTCTGAACCATTTTCTGAACCCTTTGAAGGTACCTCAGCTTATATTTCCTAAGAACAAGAATATTGTCTTATATAACCACAGTGCAATGATCAAATTCAGGAATTTTAACATCAGTGCTGTGATATTGTTATCTAATATAAAGTCCATATTTAAATGTTGCCAGTTGTTCCATTGTCCTTTACAGCCCTTTTCTTCCTCCTCATCTGGGATCCAATCCAGGATCATGCATCACATTGAGCTGTCATGTCTCTTTAACCTGGAACAATTCCTCAGCTGCTCTTTGTCTTTCAAGACAGTCACATTTTTGAAGAATATGAACCAAGTGGTTTGTAGAATTTCTATCATTTTGGGTTTGCCTGTTGTTTTTTTCGTGATTAGAGTCAGATAATTTGGGGTAGGAAAACTGATAAAGGATGTTGTGTCCTTCTTGGTGCCTCACATCAGGATGCACGTGCTGCTGACTTGTCCCATTCATTGATAACATGGATCACTTGTCTAGATGGTTGCCACCAGGTTTCTGCATTGTGAGGCTATCATTTTTCCCTCCGTAATTAGTAAGTAACCTGGGGGAAGATAGTTGGAGGCTCAGGCTCAAGTCTCCTGTTCTTCCTCAGACTTCCACCAAGTAGTTTTGGCACTTATTGATGATTCCTGCCTGAATTGATTATTTCTATGATGTCAGCAAAAACGGTGAATTTATGACACTATCATTTCTTTCTTTTTTTTCGAGACAGAGTTTCACTTTGTCACCCACGCTGGAGTGCAATGGCGTGATCTTGGCTCACTGCAACCTCCGCCCCTCAGGTTCAAGCAATTCTCCTGCCTCAGCCTTCCGGATAGCTGGGACTACAGTTGTATGCCACCACACCCTGCTAATTTTTGTAGTTTTAGTAGAGATGGGGTTTCACCATGTTGGCCAGGCTGGTCTTGAACTCCTGGCCTCAGGTGATCCGCCTGCATTGGCTTCCCAAAATGCTGGGATTATAGGCATGAACTACTGTGCCTGGCCCCTATCATTTCTCCTAATGTGACTTACCATTTTCTTATGTTCTAACCTGTATGTATAAACCAACAAAAATGTCATTTCAAAATTTATATGCTAACAATAATAAAAATAACAGTAGCTTCTATATGTAGGCCTATGGGCTTATCCTGCCTGACTAGACACAACATTATAGAGGTGCAATGTTGCAAGGAATATTTTCAAAGACTTTGAAAATGTGGCTGATGCAAGCTTGTGCTGTCATTTCAGTCTTTAAGAGTCAGCTTAGGGCTTGTTTGCAACTGACATTCTCATGTGTTACGACTGTGATTTTAAAAGAGAATAGAGATGCATGTATGTAAACCACATTCATGTTCAGTTCATACTAAATCTTTAACATTAATTTTGATTGACCACAAATATTATTCAGTTCTCATAATCTGGCAGAGAAATTTCTGTCATTAGTTCTGTGGAGCTACAACAAAGGCTTAAGGTGTCGAGGAATCAGGTAGAGGCAGATCCTTTTCAGGTTCCTGCTAGATAACAGATGTTTGCATTATAAAGGAAAACTAAACACAACTGGAATAATTGGGCACAGCATTCAGAACTGTCATTTCTGCAACTGCACCATAGGAAGAAGGCCTCTGCTCTTTCTCTGAGAATCAAGAGGTGGCCTCAGAATTGCGAGCTTGGCCAAGCGTGGTGGCTCACACTTGTAATCCCAGCGCTTTAGGAGGCTGAGGTGGACAGATCACCTGAGGTCAGGAGTTCGAGACCGCCTGACCAACATGGAGAAACCTTGTCTCTACTAAAAATACAAAATTAGCCGGGCATGGTGGCGCACACCTGTAATCCCAACTACTCGGGAGGCTGAGGCAGGAGAATTGCTTGAACCCGGGAGGCAGAGGTTACAGTGAGCTGAGGCTGCAGCATTGCACTCCAGCCTAGGCAAAAAGAGTGAAACTCCGTCTCAAAAAAAAAAAATTGCGGGATTGACTTTGGTCAGGTGCCTACGTTTCCGTAAGCCTTAAACAAACATCACCTTAAACAAATATCGCCCATTCTACTGGTCAAACACACCTTCCTAACACTAGCGTGAGAGGAGTGAAAAGGTAGAGCACTTCAAGGGTGTCTGGCCCTCTTCCATTTTCTACCTGGAAAAAATATCTTCATCCACGTACTGCTGTTTGCTTATAACAATTGTGCCCTGTATTATCTGAGTCTCAAGGCCAGTGCTAACACAGCTGCATACCTGAACAATGACTCACCCCTAAAGTCATTTTCAAGACACCCTGACCATGAGTTTGTTATGGAAATAAAGAAAAAGTTTATGATTTTAGTGAGACTTGTCCTCCAAAGAGGCAGAGTCCTCAATATGTAATAACAATTAATAGAAACTTTCTCTTGTGTTTTTTTAGGGTGGAGTAGCAGATGATCTTTTAAAAGTGTTTTTAATTATTAAACTTTTTGGAACACATCCATTTATGTGGTTCAAATATCAAAAGAATATGAAAAATACATTCCCATTCGACTGATCGCCCTCACTGTCTTGGGATAATGCTTTTTATTAGTTTCTTGTTTAACCTCCGATATATATGCAAAAACAAATATATAGTATAGTTTTAATGTCCCCTCCTCTTACGCAGTTGGTATTATAAATCATCTTCCTAATATAATATTCTTAAACTTAACATTATTATGAATAATGCATATTTATTTATTTCAAATAAATCAAACAGTATAGAATGGACTGAAAGAGAAAGGGAAAGTTCCTCTAACTTTCAACTCATTTTCCAGAGATAGCCACTGTGAACAGTTTTATGTGAATCATTCCAGATGTTTTCTAATAATAGTGTTAGTGGTAAGAGCTGCTTGTGAAAGTTTTTGGAAAATTGAGAGCCGGTTGTTAAACGAAGTCACTATTAAATGATATAAACTTACAATAAAATAAATTATATGAAAAGTAAAGGTAATAAATGCTTAAAATGCATCACTGCCTAATTATTTTACACATTTTACTATTACTGTGCTCTTAGGGTTATTTACATCTGCTATATCTGTATGGTGGAAATACTATAAAATGCTGGCTGCAGGCATCTCTTCCCAACTCCTCTTAAGGACTTTACACCTCTACTGATGCTATGGTTTGAATGTTTGTCCCCTCTAAAATTCATGTTGAAACTTAATCCCCAGTGTGGCAGAATTGAGAGGAGGGGCCATTAAGAATTAATTGAGTCATGAGGGCCCTACCCTCAAGAATGGACTAATTCATTCACAGATTAATGAATTAATGGCTTGTGATGGGAGCGGACTGGTGGCTTTATAAGAAGAGGAAGAGAGACCTCAGCTAGCTTGCTAAGCCCCCTTGCCATGTGATGCCCTGTACCACCTTGGGACTCTGCAGAGTCCCCACTGACAAGAAGGCCCTCACCCCAGATGTAGCCCTTTGACCAAGGACCAGCCTCCATAACTGTAAGAAATAAATTCTGGCTGGGCATGGTGGCTCATGCCTGTAATCCCAGTGCTTTGGGAGGAAAAGGTGGGAGGATTACTTGAGGCTAGGAGTTGGAGAGCAGTGTAAGCAATACAGCAAGATCCCATTTCTAAAAAAAATAAAATAAAATAAAATAATTTTTTTAATTAGCTGGGCATGGTGGCATGCACCAGTGGTCCTAGCTACTCAGGAGGCTGAGCCTAGGAGTTTGAGGATGCAGTGAGCTATCATGCACCACTGCATTCCAGCCTGAGTGACAGAGAGGGACCCTGTATCTAAGGAATAATAATAGCAAATAAATAGAAAAAAAAATCCTTTTCTCTATAAATTATCCAGTTTCAAGTATTCTGTCATAAGTCACAGAAAATGGGCTAAGACAATTGCCATAAAATATAAAATATAACCCCCCAAAATGACTCAAAAATAATAAATGTAAAGGTGCAACTAAAATGCCAACACAATACTTTTAAATTTAAAGAAAATTAGCATTACAGTAAATGGCATTGCTTAGTCAGGAAAAAGCCTGGCTAACTCTCATGGATGTACAAATGCCCTTTTCCTTTTTTATTCAAATACCCAAGTAGATAAGACCTGTCTTCCCTCATCCTGGAAAACCTCCTCTTTCATTTGACAAATATTCTATGTAGATGCTCTCTCCTCTAGTAGGGAGAGATTAATCTCCCCAACATTCACACTTGAGGGCGGGCTAGATTTAGTGACTTACTGACAAAAATCTTTGTATGGAACCAGAAGGGAAAAACAGTAATATTATAGTAAAGAAACTTGGCAAACACCCCTTTAACTAACTGATGAAGACTAGTATCACAAGTGATATCATGTGGACATCATGTACCCTCCAATATGTTATGATGAGAAGGGCACTTCACCGACTCCAAAAACCCATATCCGCAGTGTACAAGAGGAAAAGTTTCCTCAATGCTCCTAGGGTTCATGGCTAGGTCTGAAATAAAACTGATAAAGACAGATTAACAGGAAAAAGCATACGCATTTACTTAATCAAAGTTTTACGTGACACAAGAGCCTTCAGAAATGAAGAGCCAAAGACCCAGGGAAAATTTTCCATTTCATGCTTAGGTTCAACGAAGAATGGACAGCCACGTAGCAATGTGATTGGACAAAAGGGTATGATCTAATGGTAACAGACTAAGGTGGGAAACCCAGCAAGGCCTGTCTATTCCAATTATTCTTGGTCTCTCTGTGAAGCTTTCCTTCCTCCTGAGTATGGAGCAGGACCCCTCTGGAGTGAGGGTCTTATGACCTACAGTCAGACAAGGTAGGTCAGAGAATTTCTTTATGGTCAGCTCCTACACAGAAAGGGGAAGATATTGAATACTTCTAGGCTCTATGGCTTGATTTGAGGAACAGGAGTTCTAGTTTCTACGGCTTCCTTTGGGTAGAAAGAGGAACAGGAGAAAGAAGGGTGGGAGAAGGTCAGACAGAGATCTTGTTTCTGAGGCCCTGTCAATCTCCTTCAGTTCAAAGTATTCATCGTGACAAGGCACCATATTTTGGGGTATTGTGTTCTGAGCTCTGGCATCAGTCTAATGGGGAAAACATCAGGCGAACCCAAATTGAGGGACATTCTACAATATAGCTTACTGGTACTACTGAAAATTGTCAAGGTCATGAAAAGACAAAAAGAATCTCACAGAGGAGAGAAGACCAAGGAGACATGACAACTAAATGCAATGTGCTATTCTATGAACAGCAAGAACAGAACAGAGAGAAGAAAGAAGTATTTAAAGATGATATTTAACAGAAAAACTGATGAAATTGGAATGAAGTCTTCAGTTTTGTTAACAATTTCGTACTTTTTTTTTTTTTTTTTTGAGACAGGGTCTTACTCTGTTGCCCAGACTGTAGTACAGTGGCACAATCTTGGCTTGCCATAACCTCCGCCTCCCAGGCTTAAGCGATTCTCCTGCCTCAGCCTCCCGAGTAACTGGGACTGCAGGCATGCACCACCATGCGCAGCTAATGTTTGTACTTTTAGTAGAGACAGGGTTTCACCATGTTGGCCAGGCTGGTCTTGAACTCCTGACCTGAAACGATCCACCTTCCTCGACCTCCCAAAGTGTTGGGATTACAGGCATGAGCCAATGAGCCCAGCCAACAATTTTGTACCATTGTTAATTTCTTAGTTGTGACAAGTATACCATGCTGTAAGAGTTTAACAATGGAGAAAATGAATGAGGAATAAATGGGAACTCTGTTCTATTTACAAATTTTCTGTAAATATAATATTATTCCAAAATAAAGTTTATTTAATAAAGCTAAACAACAAAAAGATAACATCTTTTTATTGGATATCAAGTATTCAACATAAATTTGATTTTTATAATTCAATACTCCTCATGTACTGTTCTTGTGCAGACCAACCATTAACGTGGTAAAGACCTGTTTTCTATTTGTAACAGGACATGACAGGCTGTTTAGTGTATAATGCAGCTAAAATCAAGACTACAGGTTTGACAAGGGCTTGTTAATTCTGTTTGATTCCATATTCATAGTCTCAGTCCTAGCTTTGTCTAGAGAGACCTTGTACAAATGTATACTGTTTGAATCAGAGTGGGTAAATGCTCTCTGTCCTCTCCTCCCCAGCCTCCCAGAAAATAACTGAAAGCACATGTTCTCTTGAAGGAGAGCCAACAGTGCTATCTTTTTGTATGAAGACTGCTTGATTATAATTAAAACTTTCATTTGACTATTAAAAGTAAGGAACAGCTATAAATTAAGGTAGCAATATTAAAACCTCTGGGGGTAAGTCTAAAAAGCCTCTCTGTAATTAGAGAACTACAAAACTTAAGGAACACTAATTCTTTTCGGCGTCAAGGTCTCATTTTGCCAGGAAGCTGGTATTTTGTAAATTGCAGCTCTTCTAGGGCTGAGGACAAATTTTGATTCTTGCTTATAGCTGTTGCCTGAAATTTTTTGCCCTTTATGAACTGGGCTATGAATTAGAAGACTGATTTCTTATCCTGATTGAATATGTGAGGATCTGGGTGGCCTAGGTTATGTCATGACCCCTGTAGATTAGAGTTTCCAAATTTGTCTAGTTAGATGTTGGACTATTAACCTTCTTTGGCTCTTCCAGTTCAAAAGAGTTGAAGTTTTTATTGTAATAATGAAAATAATACTTCCTAACACCACTTCTCCTTAAAAACAGAAGGCATTAGTTAACCTTGGGCAGTGGATTTGGTTAGTAATAGTTTGTATATTCTTCCCTGCACTTTACCTTTCCAAATGCATGTGTGTATATCTAAATATAAATGTGCGTGTGTGTGTGTATGTGTGTGTGTGTATATATATATATACACATACACATACATGTGAACACATACACACATATATAGTCATTTCACTTTAATATGATGAAAAATAAAATAAAAAATTGTATTTGAAACTACAATAAGGACATATACCAATAGATTTCTTATTAAGTCTTACTAAGTTAAACTAGGGTATTGTGGTCTGATGGGCCTTATCCTTCACTTTAATGAGAATTTTGCCAGGACAATCTGAAACTCTGACTTGGCCTTGAGTGCATTCCCTGTCTTTTTCCATTTGACAGTCTTAATATTTGTACTTTCTCTTTATAGATCTTACTCCTTAGTTTTTATCGCTCTTTTTTTTCTCCATTGGATTAAAACAAACAATGAGCTTTAAAAAGAACACTTCTCTTGGTAGATATCTCCAGAGAGCTTATATTTACTTTAAACTGAATTCTTGCCAGACCACCCAAGTGGATACTCCTGATTTTTCATTATCCATCAACATATTACACCATAATGGATACAATGGCATATAAATTGTGTAGCCAAGCACCAAGCAAAGCCTTGACAGTCCACTAGGACAACACAAAATTATGAGAACATTTTTCTGTTTAGTTCTAGAAAAATGGTCCACATCTTTCTCTCTTTCTTTCCTTTCTCTTCCTTTTGATGTTTGTAAAAGGCAATATTATACATATAGTAATTTAACAACTAAGAATTTGGACTCTGAGAAATGGGACTGACACCTGCCATGTTTCCCATTGGCTAAGGAGATACCTTTTCTAAGAATATGCAAACACTAGTAATCCAATCCTTTAAGTCTTTTAAAGCTACGCTTGTTTGTTTTACAACATAATGCCAGCAGGATGTTAAGGTCAGCCATATCAGAGATTAAATTGTACATTTGCACTCAAAGCAATAGATGAGGACATGGAAAAACCAGACATATGAGTTTGTCCATGATTATCTTAAGTTGGCAGTGATCTGAATATGGCTGGGTCACTTGATTATCTTGGTTGATTGCCACCAAACATATTTAAGGATTCTGCCATCACATGGGTCATTTTTCATAATACTGACTTGTGTATATTAAAGAGTATAAAGGAGCCAGGCCTGATAGTGCATGCCTGTAGTCTTAGCTGCTTGGGAGGCTGAGGTAGGAGGATTGCTTGAGTCCAGGAGATTGAGACCAGCCTAGGTAACATATTGAAGCCCTGTCTCTAAAACAAAATTAATTAATTAAATTATTAAAAAATAGTATAAAGGACTCTGGTAATTTCAATAGACTACCCGGATCTTCAGTTGTAAGAACCACAAGGCATATTTCAGTTTCTTGAGTTTATTGTGCAGAATGAAATGCACATAGGCTGGGAGCGGTGGCTCACGCCTGTAATCCCAGCACTTTGGGAGGCCGATGCGGGCGGATCGCGAGGTCAGCAGATGGAGACCAAGGTGAAACCCCGTCTCTACTAAAAGTACAAAAAATTAGCCGGGCGCGGTGGCGGGCGCCTGTAGTCCCAGCTATTCAGGAGGCTGAGGCAGGAGAATGGGGTGAACCCGGGAGGCGGAGCTTGCAGTGAGCCAAGATCACGCCACTGCACTCCAGCCTGGGTGACAGAGCGAGACTCCCTCTCAAAAAAAAAAAAAAAGAGAAATGCACATGTAAAACCAGTTCCATTAGCAAAAGTCAAATCAGTCTCCTCTTTGAAGATGTAGCATGGTTTGTGGACTTGATCATTATAAGGGCATCTTTTACTAATTTAATACATATCTATATACCTACTGCTACTTTTGTATCCATAACATTTTTTATTCTATAAAGAGAAATACCTTCTACAATGATTAAGTGATTAACTCTGATAGCATCTCATTATAAACCAGTAGTCAGCAGTCTCTGGCACAAGAGCACAAAACGGTTAGCTACCTGTTTTTCTACAACCTGAGAGCTGAGAATAGTATTTACATTTTTAAATGACTGGAAAACAAATGAAAAGAAGAATACTATTTCTTGGCATGTA
Organism: Macaca fascicularis; assembly: GCF_037993035.2. Taxonomy (NCBI): domain Eukaryota; kingdom Metazoa; phylum Chordata; class Mammalia; order Primates; family Cercopithecidae; genus Macaca; species Macaca fascicularis. The sequence continues at coordinate 12,751,248 of NC_088395.1, forward strand.
GAAATTATATAACATTCTCCTACCATTTGACCCAGCAATCCCATTATTTGGTATATGCCCAAAGGAATAGAAATCATTCTATTATAAAGACACATTCATGCATATGTTCACTGCAGCACTATTCACAATAGCAAAAATGTGGAATAACCTAAATGTCCATCAATGGTAGACTGGATAAAGAAAACTTGGTACATATACACCATGGAATACTATGCAGCCATAGAAAAGAATGAGATCATGGCCTTTGTAGGGACATAGATGGAGCTGGAAGCCATTATCCTTAGCAAACTAATGCAGTAACAAAAAACCAAGTACCATGTGTTCTCACTTATAAGTGGGAGCTAAATGATGAGAACACATGGACACATAGAGGGGAGCAACACACACTGGGGCCTATGGAAGGGTGGAGAATGGGAGGAGGGAGAGGATCTGGAAAAATCATTATTGGGTACTAGATTAATACCTGGGTGACAAAATAATCTCTAAGACAAACCCCCGAGACACAAGTTCATCTATATCCTGCCCATGTAGCCCTGAACTTAAAAGTTAAAAACTAAAAAGCATATGAAGTTCTCATTTTAGCATCCATAAGTAAAGCTTTCTTGGCCCACAGCTGTACTCATTCATTTACAGTTTATCTACGGCTGCTTCCCTCTTAAAATGGCAGAGTTGAGTAGCTGCCTCTAAACAGAAAAGATTTACTATATAGCCCACTTCAGAAAGTTTGCTGCCTGCCTGGTATCAACAAAGTGGTTTTCGGAAGGAACCCTGAGGCATAGCATGGAATGTGTAGATACGTAAAAATTACCACAATGGACTGACATGGATTTACGAACCTAACTTCTCACAGGATGTAATTCCTAGTGGAACACCTTACATGAGCAGAAAAAACAAAAATCTGGAGGAAAAAAAACAAAGATGGAAAACCTGAACTTTGTGAACGTTTGGAGAGTAGAGCATGAAGACCGAAGGCATATTGTACATATTGCCAAGATGCGCCCTTTCTGCCATAGCACACTTTCCTTCTTAAAGTGGAGCTGGGCAGTCCGGAGGTAAAGACTAAGCCTGTGCTGATTGACTGATGTATGATGGACATATAACTGTGATTCTGGTCTGAGTAGGAAGTGATGAGAATGGCCTTTGAATGTCTAGTATCTGAAAGCAAACATACATTAGGGGTCCCGTGAGAAGGCTGAGTATGTATTCCTACATCAATGACCCCTTAGAAATACTACGGTCAGGCTTTCAAAAAGCCTACATCCACCTTTTATTTTATAGATACTTTCGTCCATTTGGAAGGGGATAACTAAGATTTAAGTTTCAATACTTGTTGTGACGCCTCCATCAGGGAAGAGATTGTCAGTAGCAGAGGAGGGATGTGGCTAAGAACAACGGTCATCATTTATCATTTCCAGAGTGTGTGTGTATGTTGTGTGTGTCTCATGTTTTATTTTGGGATATTCTCTTGGTATGGTAGTTCATGTGTATAATTTATAAATACATAATACATGTTGGTATATATTTGTGTATTCACACTTTTTATGGATACTTCTATTTGTGTTATCAAACAGTTTACATGTGTCTTGGCTTAATTTTCTATTCCTGCATAACAAATTATCACACATTTAGGGGATTCAAAAAACACATTTGTTATTTCATTGTTTCTTTCATTAGAAGTCTGGAAATGGCTTAGCTGGATCCTTAGCTCAGGGTCGCACATGGCTGAAATCAAGGTGTCAGCCTGGGCTGGATTCTTATCTGGAAGCTTGGGGTCATCTTTCAAGCTCAAGTGGTTGTTGGCAGAATTATTTTTCTTGAAGTTGTACAACTCATGATGACTTGAATCTTCATGGTCAGCAGGAGAGAGTCTCTACGATTCAGAGAAGGCCTAAGCCCTCTTTCAAAGAATGTCCAACTGATTAAGTCAGGCCCACCCTGGATAATTTTCCATTTGATTCCTTAAAGTTGACTGATTTGGGACCTTAATCACATTTGCAAAACTCCTTCAATTTTTCCATAAAATGTAACATAATCAGGGAGTGACATCGATCACCTTTGTCAAATAACATAACCTAAGAATCATGGTGTAACACCACAGGGCTGAGATTATAGGCACCTGCTTAGCCAGACAAGAGTCAGAGAAATCCAGCTTTAGATCTTAGCTCTCCCACTTTCTAGCCATGTGATTGCATAAGTGACTTAACCTCTCCATGCCTCAGTACTTTCAACTGTAAACTAGAGATCATTCTAGCGACATGCTAGCATTCTAACACCTACCAGATTGGGCTGGCTTTGAAATTAAGATTATACTTACAAGAGGTCAACACTGTGACCGACAAATAGCAAGTGGTCAATAGGCATTAGATATTTCATTAGATATTCATTTTCATGCATACATATATTTTACTCATAAAACAGAAAAATAGTATGAACAGGAATACATGTCACTGTGTCTCCAAGAAAGCAAGACAAAAAAGGCGAAATTAGAATGCAAATTGTCTGATTTCACATTACTTTTGTGGTGAGAACAAGCTAGTTCAATAAATGAAACTTTAACACAAAGTGAGATACTGTAAAAGCATGTGTATTCAATAACTCTCAGTTGAATTTAAATCTGGACAGAAGTACTTGCTTCTAAATTGTTAGTGGATTCATTGACTTGATTATTTTCCTAGGCTCAATTCATTTGCTTAACCAAATTATTCCTTTCCCTTTAGTGTTACCCACAGAAGTATTTCCACACAACAAACATTAGTTTGGCCAGGTGGCCCCTCCCTTCTTCCCCACTCTAAGATAAAGTCTGTTAATATGAAACCAATAAAGTCAACGTGGAAGGACACTTGCCAAAGATCTTGATAAAGTGCTGTGTAGCAAATGGACAAATATGAATAACATATCCAGGACCTGCAGTTTCTGTACTAAAAAGGAGTTCTGATCCACCTCCTAGTTTCAAGTTAAAAGCCTGCAGTAAGCTGTTTTTCTATGAAAGGGAGGAGGAAACAACAAACACAAACCCCCCAAACAAGAATCCCTCCCCAAAACACCACTCTAAATTTGCTCATGTCCTTGGAAGTAAAAAGAAACAATTTCCCCTGATTACAGATTTCCTGATATGCAGAGAATGTACAACCCCAAGTTGCCTCGTGCTCACAACAATGGGGCAGACAGAATGCACACAGAGCAGGCTTTTGTCCTCTTGGTTATTGTCATCTTATTCCCCAGAATGGCTTCTTGCCTGGTGATGGGCAGAGGGCCTGATTGCTGAGAAACTCTCTTCAGAGGGACTGGTGTGTGGCTGTGGGTGGCGTTTGGGGACACTGGGAAAGGAAAATTCCTGGGAACAGGGGCTGTACAGTAGCTGCAGTAACTCAGTTGCCCTGGAATTCCTGAAAAGGCTGGGGCTTTGGGCTCTCTTCTATTTCTGTCAGAGTGAATAAAAGAGCTAGTTATTCTAAAGCTTTATGGAAAAGGCAAGATAAAGAGGGGGGAGAAAGGGTGAGAGAGAGAACTGCATCAACATACAGCAACATTCTGAGTCTCATTGTCAAGTATTGGCAAACTATCCTAAGTGACAGATCCAGATGTGGCTCAATTTCTCATAGAAATTTTTTTAGAGGGCAGTAGGAACCAAGAGACTACAGGGTGGGTAGATCATATCTGGCCTTGCCTTAGGATCCCTGTATATAATCTATTTTTATCATTAAATAATAATAGAAAATAGAATCGTAGAGGCAACCATCCAGAAGTTTCCAAACATCCAGGTATTTGACATTATGGAAATAATATAGATACAGACTTTCTGGGTTTTACATGGGCTTGTTATCTATCCTAATTTTTATTTATTTGTTTATTTATATGTATTTACATTGAGAGGGTGGGATAGGTGGACCATGAACCGACTTAATTCATTCAACACTCATTTATGAAGCATCTATTGTGTGTAGGATACTGTGAATGTCACAAAAATGAAACACAGAGGGCCTCTGGCTTTATTTGCAATCCTATCCCAGAGACTATAAAGGTTGGAAGAAGCATCGTTCAAAGCCATATTGACATCCATCAGCATCACTCAGCTTCTGGAAAAGTGGGTCAGAAATACTCAATGAGTTACCCAATTCTCGAAGAGAACAAGAGTGAGATAGAATTCGTTGGTAATTCAATAGATTTCGTTAACTCAATTTCCAGTTTACCAACAGCCAAACCAAAGGCTTCGAAAAGGAGTAAGTCAGCTCTCTGACCGACTCTGATCTTTTCTGTGCCTATTGGAGGAAAAAACAACCAGCCCAACTGCTCTTAGGAAGGAAAACTGCAACCCGTCAGTCAGATGCAGATTTCACCTCTGAACCAACTGTTTGGTTTCACCTACACACTTCCTGCCGGGTGCTTTGCTCATTCAACGTTCAACAGCTGTATCTTTCCCAATTCAATTAATCTCACTTTCTTTTTGGTCATCAGTGGCAAAACAGTATAAAATACCTTTATTACTATCTTATGCTCAGCGTTATACCCAAGATTTATCTTTTTAAAAGCCAAGAGACCATTGCATTTATCAAAAGGAAAGGAGTAGTGGATGCCACTGGGGGCTCATACTGCCAGTGGATATTGTGAATTACATTAAGAAGATCTGAGAGCAAATGTCTTGTGATATCAACTTCTCATATTTGATTACCACTATTTCATAAGTGCCTTTTATTTTCCTTCTAAACATTTGTGGCATTTTTTTTTTTAAGCAACAGCCAACCTAATATATATTATTTGTGCCAGGTACAATATTATTGCTAAGAAGACACTATATGCGTGTTCTGGTGCAATTTTAGTCTTATATTTCTGAGTTGTTGGAGCCATTTAAGTAGCTTGCCCATGGGGGGAATCCTTAAAACAGCTCTGAATACCTTAGAGAGGTACATTTTAAGTAAGGCTGCATCATCATTTCGGCTATGAAAGTCCCTGGGATGTGCGGGAAAGGATGTTAAATCAAAACCCTCACATTATTTAAATGTTTTCATGAAAGGTATAATCAAGTGTGCCTCTTGATTCTATTTGAAGATGTGCCAAGCAGCAGGGGCCCTCTTGACAAAAGCGGCCAGGAAGTGACTCTCTACTCCCCAGCGACAGCATTTTCAAATTGCTCTTTTCTGCTCAATAAAGGCTAAAAAGGAAGTGAAACTTTTTGTCATATTCTGCACTGCTGATTTTTTCCAGACAGAGCAGAAATGCCTGCCTGTATATCCCTCTAAGGACTGGCTAAGAAAGGGTGGAAAATAGCAGGCAAGAAATGTTATCTGTTTGAGTGTCTGTTCTTTGGTTTGGCTATGAAGTAAAACCCAAAAATGACATTGAATTTGGCATTTGAAACTGCAGTGCCATTGTTGCTTTGGGACTGGCTTAACAAGCCCATAATATTCTAGAGGCATGTGCGCGTCTCAGGAGCAGACTCAGCCATTTCTCAAATATGAAGAGGGCTGGGCCATGCAGTCCTGTTTCCTCTTCCTGATCTTTGTAGCAGTTACAAGCTGAACAGAAACATGCAAATAAAAATCGAGAACCCTAAAGAGTAAGAAAATCATTTCCAGAAAGACTGATAATAAATTTCAAGACATCAACTCAAATATCACTGATTTAAGTGCATTTGTTCCAGCTCTTTTATAGAATGTGAGGTTAAATCCACAAACTTGTTATTAGAGTTCTCCCTGTACTAATTCCCAAATGTGATTCTTTTTAAAAGAAAAATAAAATACAATGATTTTTTAAAATCTCATCTAGAATGAGAAAACATAAAGTGCTTTTGGCTTTCCTTTCCCTGATTTTGAAGGGTTTTTTTTTTCCTTTTTCCTTTACTTCCCTACTTTAAAGATGTTTAAATTTAAGCCAGGTGTGAGCTCTGAGAGAGATCGAAGCTGCATTTTATTTACCTTTGTATCTCAGACAACCAGGAATGGTAGCGGTAGTATTTGTGGAATGAGTCTTCTCCTGACTTATCCTGAAGGGATGCATCTTCTACTTAGGATAACGTTAGATTTGAATTTTACAAGATCCTAAGTCTGTCGCCCAGGCTGCAGTGCAGTGGTACAATCATGGCTCACTGTAGCCTTGACATCCCAGGCTCAAGTGATCCTCCTACCTCAGCCTCCCAGGTAGCTGGGACTACACATGTGCACCATCATGCTCAGCTAATTTTCACATTTTTTGTAGAGAAGAGGTCTCACTACGTTGCTCAGACTGATCTGGAACTCCTGGCTTCAAGTGACCCTCTCACCTCAGCCTCCCAAAGCCCTGGGATTACAGGTATGAGCCACTGCACCCCACCATTATAGTTATTTTACAGTATACTCCTACATATATATATATATATAGCTAAGTGTAAAACAACCTCACGCAGGTCCTTCAGGAGGTACCCAGAAGAAGGCATTGTTATCATAGGAGATGACAGCTCCATGCCTGTTACTTCCCCTGAAAAGCTTTCAGTAGGACAAGCTGTGGAGGTGGAAGACAGTGAAACTGACAATCCTGACCCTGTGTAGGCCTAGGCTAATGTCTATGTTTGTCTAAAAACACACACAAAAATAAAATAAAAAGTTTGAAAATAGAAAAATGTTTACAGAATAAGGATATAAAGAAACAAAACATTTCTGTACTGCTGTACAATGTGTATTTTAAGCTGTTATTACAAAAGAGTCAAAAAGCCAAAAAAAATTCAAAGGTGTGTAAAGTAAAAGCATTACAGTAAGCTAAGGTTAACTTATTATTGAAGAAAGAAAAATATTTTAATATAAATTTAATGTAGCCTAAGTATACAGTGTTTATAAATGCTACTGTAGTACACAGTCATGCCCTGTGCCTTCACATTCACTCACCACTCACTGACTCACCCAAAGCAACTTCCAGTTTTGCAAGCTCCATTTGTGGTAAGTGCCCTGTAGAGGTGAACCATTTTTTTATCTTTTATACCATATATTTACTACACTTTTTCTATGTTTAGATATACAAATACTCACCATTGTATTACAATTGCATACAGTATTCAGTACAGGAACATGCTGTACAGGTTTGTAGCCTAGGAGCAATAGGTTATACTATCTAGCCTAGGAGTGCAGGAGGCTATACCAACTAGGTGTGTGTAAGTACCTCTATAATCGGACAATGATGAAATCACCTAACGATGCATTGCTCAGAACATAGCCCCGTTGTTAAGTGATGTGTGACTATACTTATACTATTGGTATTACATTTGGGAGAAGTTTAGAAGATTGTACCTCACTAAAGTCTTCCTTTCTCTTTTTTTATGAGTTGGAAGATGTATTGAAAAAATCTGCCTTCAGCTGCTATAGTGGTGAGGTGGCGGTAGTTCTCTCTTACTTCCTGTTAATCATTTGCATTTCTATGGCCTATTATAACAAAACATTTCAAAGAACCTCATAAACGTGAGGATTGATTCAATTAAACTATACTTCTGGTCTCTGGGATGAATATGACAATGTTTTGCTCATCTCAGAACTGGAAAATTAAGGCCCAGAAGTTGTAAAGGTATTTCTCATTCCAAATTCTGTATATCTATATATATATATATATAATATGAATAAATAATTCAATAGAGTTGGGAAAAATCATATTTTTTTCCCCTTTGAACTGGAAACAAAAACCCTTTGTACAGATTTTGATGATTCTTACTTCCTCCAAACCTTAGCTTTATTCATATGTTCTGCAAACTAAGCCACCATTATGAAAACAACTGAAACTGTGATCAGAGGATGCTATAAATAAATTAGCTAAAGAATTGAAAATCCTCCTGGTCAGGGATTAAGCCTTTTGTGATCTTTCTCCTCTATGAAAATCCCTTAATCTCTCCTCCTCTGAATTTTCCATTTATATTGCTTATATCAATGGTTCTTAATTTTTAAAACGTGACCCCTCTTCTTACACTCTGAATTTTTATGTCCTCCAAAAAGGTATCATAATTACTTTTTAGAAATTAAAAATGTATTGAATAGGAAAGCTAAGGAACGGCATTCATGTAATTTTTTTTTTCCTTTTCTTTTGAGGCAGAGTCTTGCTCTGTTGCCCAGGCTGGAGTACAGTGTTGCGATCTCAGCTCACTGCAATCTCTGTCCCCCGAGTTCAAGTGGTTCTCCTGCCTCAGCCTCCTGAGTATCTGGGATTATAGGCACCTGCCACCACGCCCAACTGATTTTTGTATTTTTATTAGAGACAGGGTTTCACCATGTTGGCCAGGATAGCCTCAAACTCTTGATCTTAAGTGATCCACCCGCCTCGGCCTCCCAAAGTGCTGGGATTACAGGCATGAGCCATCATGCCTGGCTGGGAAAAATACATTTTTGATACTGAATATCTTAGTCCCTGTTATAACTCTGTAAGCCCCGGGGAGTCTGAGATGCACAAGCAAAAATCTCTGGCTGATTTCAGTCAGCCATTTGGGGGCTTATTTGCTTTGTTTTCTAAATGCTTCTCAACATTTAGTTTGAGAGGATAGAAATTAGGCCATTTTTTTCATCTCTTATAGGACTGGCCACACAGTAGTGCTTCAGAAACTAGTTGCTCATTTATTGCTTGGTCCATTCTCTTGATTTTCTTTTGCCTGGGAGGAGACACTGCATTGACCTTTCAACCAAATATTTGGGTGTTGCAATTTTTTTTTTTTTTTGAGACAGAGTCTCGCTCTATTGCCCAGGCTGGAGTGCAGTGGTGCGATCTCGGCTCACCACAATCTCCGCCTGCCGGGTTCAAGCAATTCTCCTGCCTCAGCCTCCCGAGTAGCTGGGACTACAGGCGTACGCCACTATGCCCGACTAATTTTTTGTATTATTAGTAGAGTCGGGGTTTCACCATGCTGGCCAGGCTGGTCTTGAACTCCTGACCTTGTGATCCACCTGCCTTGGCCTCCCAAAATGCTGGGATTACAGGCATGAGCCACTGCACCCGGCCGCAGGATGTGGCAATATTTTAAATATATTTTAGTATAAATTGAAGGGCCTCTGATGTCCATCTAGTAAGAATCTGGCCACATATTCGTAGACCGTTTCAATCTTTGCAGACTTTGCCGACTTTGTCCTTTGAAGCTTGCTTTGCTTTCTCTTTTCACTCCTTTGTAGCATCCTTGAGTTCTCTGCTGCTCCAGAAAGGAACATTATGGCCTCTTGACTGGATGGATAAAGGGTCCAGCCCTGACCCATTGGCTGCTAGAAAGGCCAGGGGCAAAAAGATGACCCCATTAATCACCTTTTCCACCTGTACTTCAGTCTTACTTACAAATTGTTTTTTTCTCATGTCTTTTCATCATAGTCTTTATCTTGTCAACAATTTATCATAAAAATTGCTGAAAAGGATCTATTAATTCTCAGCACAGAGGCTGTCCTTTGGATTTCTTTGTGACTATTGCTTTGGTCTTACATGTGGCTGATATCAGCTTGTTTTGAAAATACTAACACTAGTCCACATTTTCACCTAGTAAAGTCACTGATGCCTTCTTCATGGCCAGTTACAAGGAGCTTTTTCATCTAATTCATGATGACCCAGGAACCTTACCTCCATGACAAAAATTTTCCTGGTAACTCAGCTTCTCTACCTCATCTCTACTTCAGTTCTTTAGGTTGTCAGATGTTGAAGATAAATCACTTTAACTGTGGTTGCATAGAATTGGTGGGGAATCACATGAGTTTCTTCATGTAAAAACGATCAAGAACTCTGCTTTGGGTCTAGATCCTGGTTTATGCTGCCTTCTTGAAAACTAAGTGAAGATGGAGGGACTTACTGTTAGCTCCTCTCTCTTTCTCTCTTTCTCTTTCTCTCTTTCTCTTTCTTTCTTTCTTTCTTTCTTTCTTTCTTTCTTTCTTTCTTTCTTTCTTTCTTTCTTTCTTTCTTTCTTTCTTTCTTTCTTTCTTTCTTTCTTTCTTTCTTTTTCTTTTTCTTTCATTGCATGATTCTCTGACTTTGCTAGGAGTTGTAGATCCAAGTTCAAACATGCATTGGTAACTACACCCAAATGCAGTCAAGATACAAGGGTCTACATGTGATACAGGGTCTAGTTAGCCATGTGACTTTGGACAGGTCATTCTCTCTGGCTTTGATTTTCTCATTTGTAAAATGATGTATTAAATTCAGGCAAAAGTAATTGCAGTTTTTGCCATTAAAAGTAATGAATTCGGTTCTTCCTAATAATTGAATTAGGTTCTTTCCAGGCCCTTTTCTGGTTCTTTCCATTTCTAAAGGTCTATGATGAATAGGCCAGCCATGTCATCATGGGTTCCAGCACAGCACCCTAGAGCCCCAGTCCTCATTCCTGGCAGGCACGCACATCTCCAAATAGGGTTCCTTAGTTTTTAAAGAAGGGAAAATGGTTAAGGAGAACTGAAAGCCACATACTTTCAGTTCTGACTTTGTGAGTTTTGAATTTAAATGCTTTCTCATATGAAACAGTGAGTGGGCAGAAGCATTCTACAAAAAGAGAGCCCTGAAGTTAGATGAGCAATGAGCAATCCCTTTCTGTTGGCAACTCTCTTTTGAAACAAAATGTCTCACCGCTCTAAGTTCAACTGCCGAAAGAAAGAAAGAAAGAAAGAAAGAAAGAAAGAAAGAAAGAAAGAAAGAAAGAAAGAAAGAAAGAAAGAAAGAAAGAAAAGACAGACAGACTAAGGGTAAGGAGAAAAGAAAAAAGAAAAAGAGAGAGAACCCACCACCCTGTGCGAGCAGCACAGTTGAACAAAGGGAAATAGAAGGTAGGGGCATGTGAATCCACGTGGCCCTTTGCCAACCCACTTGCCTCTCATGCTGCCACATTTGCATATATCAGGGTAATTTCTGGGATGGAGGTTTTTACTGAGCCCTTGTTGGCACAGAGATTTTCTCCTGGTCTCAAGACGTTCACAAAAAGCTAGTACTGAGAGGAAAAACCTGCTGGGACTTACATGTAATAGCATCTTGGAAGCAGCTCTATAAGATGACTAACATTTCAGCTGGACATGAGACAACTTGGCGCCAGAAATGGTGGATGATGGCGCACCACCACTGTTTCATACAGCCCACTATCGAGGCAAGGGGGTCTGAGCACATTGCCTGCAAATAATATGTTTGCAACTTTTCAATTCATTTGAGTCCTGACTAAAAAAAAGCGTGCCAGGCAAATGATCATCTGAATGACTTTTCAGAAGGTTTTGTGCTGCTAGCCCCTAAATGATACGTGAAAACAAATCAGGGAGTTGCGGCCATCTGAAATGTAGCTTGAGAAGGTAAGAGAAGATGGAGAGACATGCTAAGGGTTTAAGTAGGAGGAACCAATGAGGAAAAGCATATGACACTATTACAGTGGAATTTTGCCTTTTTTGGCCATTCCTGTGTTTCCACAGTTGTAACCACTTGTTTCAAGCTATTCCTCTGATTTTTTTTCTTTTTTTTGCATCTTATAAAAGTGAGGAGTCTATAAAAGACAACATTTTGTAGGCCTGCAGCCTTTGTATCTAGCTTTTGGAAATAAGTTGTTACTTATCTGCCTATGAATGCCTTCACCCAGCTTTCCTCAAATTTTTGGGGGGATGAGGAAAAATTAGTTTCCTTTTAAAATATGGAACCCCTGGAGAACATTTATTTCTCAGAGAATGATAAACAAGGAAAGGGGATGTGATGCATACAGCACATTTAAAAATATTTTCAGGCTGGATGCAGTGGCTCATGAAGCTTGCATTTTAGTGCAAAAAAAAAAAAAACAAAAAACAAATATATAATATGGCAAGTGTATTGGTAAGCATTTTAGAGAAAAGTGAAATAGGATAAAAGGATTAGAGAAGAAATGGGAGGGTGGAGGGTCCATGCTATGTTGTAGGTCATGATTGTAAAGATCATTAAGTCTAGTCTCCATTCTCCCTCTGTGCAGATGAAGAAACTGAGGCACTAAAGAAGGAGATGACTGCTCAGGGTCCCCCAGCTGGCTAGGGGACCACTGGGAATGAAACCCAGCTCTCCTGACCCAAGACAAGCCCTCTTTTCTCCCATCTCGACACTCACACTTGGAAATGGGTTGCTGCAGTAGGAATTTGAAGTCTAGCATTTTTTCCCTTTGCAATCAATTGATACTGATTTTCTTATGAGTACAAAATGAATTGTCCAACACCATTCACATATCAGCTTGTGGCAGCAGTAATAGTCACTAACATTTAGAAAGGGGTGGCATGGAAGTCGCCTAGAGTTGACTCCCCGCTGTGTGGTCAGTTCATGAGCATCTGCCCTATGCTCAGCACCTTTCACACTGATGTGACAAATTCAGGATGCATCTCCGACTTTAATATGTACCTGAGTCACTTGGGAATCTCGTTAAAGTGCGGATTCTGATTCAAGAGGTCTAGGTGGGAACTGAGGCTCTAATAAGCTCCCAGGTGATGCTGAGGTTGCCAGTTCACAGACCACATTTTGGGTATCGAAAGTCTATGTACCTCTGCTAGTTTGCTGAATGCAACTGAGAAAGAAACCTCAGGGTTAACGCTTGCATTTTTCTTTCTTCATTTCTCCATTGTCCTACTCCCCTCCCTTGGAAGGCTCCAGCTTAGAAAAAGAAAACATTATGAAATAGTAGTGCCAAACCTGAATTACAACGTTAGGCATGTAATTATCTGGGCAAAAGCCAGATGTCTCAGACTAGGGGTTAGTACAGCTTGTGCCAGGGCTGGGTAAAGTTCCTAGACTGAAGAGACAGTCGAGACTACCTGACATATGCAAGAGAAAAGGTGTACCTGTGCCTGAAACTCTGGGAGGTGAGAAGTGGACAAGGGTTACTGCCGTATAAATAACTGAGGAAGCTTCTCCTTCCCCACCAGATTGCAAACTGAGATGTCTGCTTGTTAATCTTGGCCACAGGGGTGACTCGGTCTGTGTCTGCAAATGAAAGCTTTCATCCTTGGCTGTGAAATAAAAATAGCAAATAGCATGTGGCATGCAGGGGCTTTTCCTCTATAAGGAGCTGTCACTGTCCACTGTTTAAAGCCTCTGCTTCAGCCGTCTTCAAGGAAGGAGGGCTGTGAATTTGTGGGGGCAGATTGCAGAGCCAGTTCAGAGACAGCAGAGATACTCCAGGGAAAACCTCCCTTCGCTTGCTGTTTACATTTGCACATACTTACCAGCTTGCCAGAACTTCTTGGTGTCAACAACCTTGACTGACACTGCGTCATGTGAATGTATCTCCTGGGGACTCAGAAGATAGCTCAGGAGGAAAAGGCAAAGACCTCACACTGTGATCTGACTGAGCTTAGGAGAACTGGGCTCCCCAGATCTTTTTGCAAACTCAGTTTCTTCTCAGAGGAAAATGGTAACAGTGATAATAAGAAAAAAATAAAACCGTATCTCTAAGTGGACAAAGGCTATAACAGTTACCATTACTCTTCTGGAGGCAAAACCAGTTCCAGTGGGCCTAGGGCTCTGCAGCTATGCAGGGCTTCTTTACAACTGAAGACTTTAGACCATTTGGTTTGTATTCAGTAGCACCAGGTGGAAGATGTGAGGACGGGATGGTGAATGGGAGGTAGATATCTGATTTTAGATTTCTAGGCATTTGCCAAAATATTCCTTCTCCAGTCAAGACTTGTTGCCATCGGGAAAAATGGTCAGTCACCTTCTAACAGTTGTGATCTTCCTAAATGCGCTCAGCAAAGGCAAATGGAATGTTCTGGATTACCAACCAATGGCCCAGAAGGTTGTATATCACACTGGGAATTGTTGCTGGTCTCTTTTGTTCAGAGGTGGAACACTCTCATCAGTTACTAGAAAGATTTCCCACCACCCAGATAAGCCATCAACCATCTAAGGGAAAGAAAGATCAGCCAATATCAGCTCTAGCCAGATAATAACCTCCTGGTCTTGGAGATGGGAATAGGGAAGGCAAACGCCCTCTTCTTCAACAAGTCTCAGAGCTTACTGTAGTGTCTCAAGGATAAGGCTCCTATGACCCAAGAGCTGCTGGGCAACCTGTGTGTGTCTCAGCAGAGTCGAGGGTTTTGGGGACTGCCTGGGGCAACCCAGCTGTCACCGGCTGGCCCAGGGTTTCTGTATGCGGTGGTGATCTTGGCTTGGCAAACACCAAGGGAGATTCCAGGAAAACAAAGAAAAAAAAATCCTTTTCACTTTTAATTCAAATGGCCCTTATTGCTGCCACTTTGAATGGCTAAGACATTTGTACCTTTTTTTTTTTTCTTGAGACGGTGTCTCACTCTGCCGCCCAGGCTGGAGTGCAGTGGTGCGTTCTTGGCTCACTGCAAACTCAGCTCACTGCAAACTCCGTTCATGTCATTCTCCTGCCTCAGGCTCCCCAGCAGCTGAGACTACAGGTGCCTGCCACCACGCCCGGCTAATTTTTTTGTATTTTTTGTAGAGATGGGGTTTTACCATGTTAGCCAGGATGGTCTCGATCTCCTGACCTCGTGACCCACCTGCCTCAGTCTCCCAAAGTGTTGAGATTACGGGCGTGAGCCACCGAGCCCAGCCGGCGACATTTGTACTTTTTAGTGGCCTCCACTTCCAGATGTGGAGTATATAAGTGGATGCCCACTGATGGGGCCACTCTGTAGCTCTCCGGAGTGAGCCAACCCCAGGATATAGGAGGAGCAGGGAGGGGCAGAGAAAAGCTTAGTTCATTTTTCTTATTGTACGACTCATCTTAAAACACTGCAATTTCTTTGAAGCAAAATAGCAAGCCTTTTTTGTTTGAGTAAACATTTTACTTTGGGATAATTTTAAATTCGCAGAAAAGTTGTAAAGATAGTACAAAAGCCGGGCGCGGTGGCTCAAGCCTGTAATCCCAGCACTTTGGGAGGCCGAGGCGGGTGGATCACGAGGTCAGGAGATCGAGACTATCCTGGCTAACATGGTGAAACCCCGTCTCTACTAAAAATACAATAAACTAGCCGGGCGTGGTGGCGGGCGCCTGTAGTCTCAGCTACTTGGGAGGCTGAGGCTGGAGAATGGTGTGAACCCGGGAGGCGGAGCTTGCAGTGAGCCGAGATCACGCCACTGCACTCCAGCCTGGGAGACACAGTGAGACTCCGTCTCAAAAAAAAAAAAAAAAAAAAAGATAGTACAAAGAATTGCCATACACCCAGCTTCTGCCAATGGTAACATCTTACATTTCCACCGTACATTTGTCAAAACTAAGAAACTGACACGGGTGCAATACTATTACCTAAACTCCAGACTTAATTTCAGTTTTGCCAGTTTTCTATTTAATGTGCTTTTTCTATTCCAAGAGACAATCCAGGGGACCATATTGCATTGAATAACATGCTCTTTTCTAACAAATCTCTGCTTGAGCTAATCTCGCTGATCTTTTAACCAACCTTATTGAGCACCCATTCTATACAGGGCCCTGGCTAAACCAAGCGGGAGGGATAAATAAGTCCTGACATAGTACGTTATCTACTTGGAAAGGCTGATGCAAAAATACCACTGTGAGATGCATATTATCAGAGTGGTTTGCAAACAGTGCCCCAAGATTGTGGAGGACAGGCATAGTTCTCTCCACCTGGGGCCTCACTGGGGCCACAGTTACTATGAGTCCAGGAGAATCAGAAGTGCATTTCTAGGTAGGGAAGTGGGCTGGAGAGGGAAATCTGGGAAAGTGATACAGAGTTCCACCCAATTTGACTTTGATAGGAAAGGGAAAGTACTGCAGGGTAGTGAGCTGACTATTTAAGATGTGGATGCTTAGAATTAGGAAATGTCCTGGTTTCTAAAAACAATGAAGAGAAGTACTCTAATACTGGAGAAATTGTGTGAGCGTGTTAGTTGGGGGGCTTTTCAACTGGGGCTCATTAGGAAGAAACCCCACCGATCTTTCTTTCACTATGTGGCAGCTAGTTGAACTATTCGATTTTACAGCAAAGAACTCACAAAAAGAGCGCCTTTGTTCCCAGATTGAAAACACAAGAAAATACCCAAAACTTGAATCATGCCAGTATCCAGGTAGAAAATCATTCATATCATTTGCCGGTTATTAATTTTGTTGGTGGCGATCATCTATGCTCTTTCCTCACCCTAGGGGTACTGACCCTCATTGTAGGAGAGGCTTGACTTGTAGAGCGAGGACCCATTTCCCCCACCCAAGCCAAACAGCTGCAGGGAAATGGAGCAGTTTGACACCAGTCACAGCTCTGTCCTAGGAGAAGATCGTGATATGGCCTGGGGACGGAGACTGAACACAAAGCTCAAAGCAGTGCTCTCTAAAAGCAGGGTGTCCCTTGATGTCTGAAGAAATGACAATGTTGACCTATAGGCTTCCAGGTAGGGTTCCAAAAATGTACTCTCAGGGTCCATCTTCCATACTCAAAGCTTAACTTCAGTTCCCCCACAAGGATTTGCTTTCTCAACACAAAGAAGGCCAAAATGTAGGATCCATGCTTTTCTAACGTGGTCTTCTACAAAATTCTCAATGGGCCCACACTCCCCAGCAATCCCAGACTTATGATTCCATATTCCAGCTGTTTAGCTCAAGGGCTCACAAGGCAGGTGGGTTTCACTTAAAGACAAAAGAAGAGGACAAGAGTCCTGGGGGTAGCGCCCCACAGGTGAGGGCTGGCAGTTGAGAAGGCAGGAGAAAGTGTCACTTTCATGACTGATGGGGATCCAGTGTGACTTCAATAGCTGAATGAGGCCGGGTGCGGTGGCTCACGCCTGTAACCCCAACCCTTTGGGAGGCCAAGGCATGAGGATCATTTGAGCCCAGGAATTCAAAACCAGCCTGGGCAATGTAGTGAGACTTCGTCTTTACAAAAAATAATGATAATAATAATAATAACTCAAGTGAGCCTTCATCTTTCTGAGCCTCAGATTTTCCATCTATAGATGAGAATCTTATCACCTGCCCTGCCTATCTTGCAAGGTTCTAGTAAGAATTCGAAAAACAAATGAATGCAGAATAAATTGCCTGGTATAATAATACTTAATAAAGGACAGCTATTGTTCATATTACTTCATGTATCCTAAAAAAGTTCTTTCTTGCAATTGAATTCCTAGTAAATATGAGAGTCTCCTTGCAGTAAAGAAGAGAACAAACTTTATGCTACTAGAAAAAATATGTGGCTATTTGCCTACTGTGGTGGTAAGAATTATCACTCTCCAATTCAGGATGGGGTCCATGTCCTGTACATCACATGGGAAAGGGGAATTTAGGTGGCAGATGGAATTAAGGTTGCTAAGCAGATTACTTTAAAATAGGGTGACTGTCCTGAAGTTTTAGGGTGGACCTAATGTAATCACAAGAGTCCTTAAAAGTGAAAAAGGAAGATGGGACTATGCAAGGGAGGACCAGCGGGATGGCAGCCTGAGAAGGACTTGGCCGGGCACTGCTGGCTTTGAAGATAAAGGGAGGGAGTCCTAAGCCAAGGAACGTAGAAACCTCTAGAAGCTGGAGAAGGTGAGGAAATGGATTCTCACCAACAGCCCGCAGACAGGAATGCAGTCCCACCGACACCTTGTTCTTAGTCCAGTGAGATTCATGTCAGACTTGTGATCTACAAAACTGTAAGATAAAAAACATGTGTGGGCCGGGCATGGTGGCTCATGCCTGTAATCTCAGCACTTTGGGAGGCCAAGGTGGGCGTATCACCAGAGGTCGGGAATTCAAGACCAGCCTGACCAACAGGGTGAAACCCTGTCTCTACTAAAAATGCAAATTAGCCAGGCATGGTGGCGCATGCTTGTAATCCCAGCTTCTTGGGAGGCTGAGGCAGGAGAATTGCTTGAACCTGGAAGGCAGAGGTTGCAGTGAGCCGAGATCACGCCACTGTACTCCAGCCTGGGCAACAAGAGCGAAACTCCATCTCAAAAGAAAACAAAACAACAACAACAACAAAAAACAACAACAAAAAAACATGTGTGGTCATGGACACAAACAAGGGAACAATAGACAGTGGGGCCTACTTGAGAGTGGAGGGTAGCGGGGAGTGAGGATTGAAAAACTACCTATGGCTACTAAGGTGATTACGTGAGTGACAAAATAATCTGCATACCAAACCCCTGCAACATGTGGTTTATCTATAGGACAAACCTGCACGTGTATCCCTGAACCTAAAATAAAAGTTTAAAAAATGTGTGTGTTGTTTTAAGCCACTTCGTTTGTGATAATTGGTTACAGCAGCAATAGAAAACAGACATACCTGTCAACAGAAATTCTGGAGTAATGGCACATTCTTGGATGTAGGAATGAAATGTTATTAGCTGCATAGTTTTTCAGAAACTCCTTTACTCCTCTTCTCATGAATGTATAGTCACAGATGAATTAGTATTTTTCCCCCCATTTATCTGGCATGGATTGTAGTTTCTGAACTAAAGCAGATATTTACAGTGCTCTTCTTACACCTCTGACTATGTTTGCAGAAACTTACATACAAAATACTGTTGCCTGATTCAGGCTGCCTGGTTTGGTTTTGAACAGGGTGTGTCAAGGTACATTCAAAGGGAAATTCCGACTCAAGGGCAAAGTGATGTTGATAGAGTCCAACTCAAAATATTTAGAGAAAAAGATGGGTATAGTCAGACAGTGGGCTTTCTTCCCTGTGTTTTCAAGGTTTTCCTGAGAACAACAGACATATCGTGACTTTCCCTTTAGCTTACTATTAACATGAAGCGAGAGGTCAATGACACTGTCTGGCTCCTTAAAAGAGCTAAGAGAAGGGGAGAAAAATCCAAATTCCCAGGTAAACATCTGTAAAAGGATTTGGAACTGAGGATAAGGAAGTTTCGAGGCTTACTGAAAGGGAAAGGAAGGCAGCGTTATTTACTGGCCACGGATCGTACTTCCTGTTGTGAAGCTCAGCACCGTTTCATAACAACTGGGGGCTGCTGTCTCTTGTGCTGTAATGAGGAAGCAGCGTTCTTGGTTCCTCCATATTACACAAATGAGTGACCTCTACTGCACAGTGAAATTGGTATAGGGAGAAGAATGGGACGCTTGCCCCTGTAAACACGATAAAGCTTTTTAAAAAAAATTGCAGGAATATCTTTTCATAGATAATGTGATTGAATATGTCACATGTCCTTTACCCCTCTGTAGGTTCTTGACTTGTCTGGAGATTAAAACAGCTTAAAGAGATAAGTACTCACCAGGGACTGCCCCTTAGCATGCATTTGTTGTCACTACACAGCCAGGGGCTACAAAAGCCAGCATAGTCCTTTAAAAAAGGAATTCCGTTCGTGTCTTTCTTATTATACAACTTTTCTACAAACACCACGAAAACTTTTTGCAGCAAATTTGCCTGGAAGGTTGGCCAGGGAATTGGGAAACAACATTTTTACCTTGACAGGAGGCACGCTAACTTGCCCTTATCCTTCTACAGATAAGTCATACTGTGGCTAGGGTCACACATGTGAGATACAGTGAAAAACTGAAGAGACTTCTTGGATGTCTCAATGGATAAATACTCAAAAATCTAGATTTTTTTGGCAAAAAGGTCTTTCAGGTTAGCAGACAGAGGTTGGGTTTCCTTATCACACCGTGAGAGTTCAAATTCAGATTGGGCTATTTACAAACTGTGTGGCTTTGACTAAGTTAATTAACGTCTCTGTGCCTCAGTGTTCTCAACTTTAACAGAGAGAGTAGTAATACATATGCCATATTCTTGGTGTGAGAATTAAGTAAGGCAACATATGAAGCCCACAGAACAGTGCCTGATACTATAAAATACTCCATCAATGTTAACTATTTTGATTAGACAGAATGGATGTAAATTCGTGATCGAGGAATAGAAGGTACAGAAACAGGTGACTCATCAAAGGGAAGGAATGCTTGAAAGCCCAGGAAACACTGCCCACCCGCATGTATGCTATCATTTGCACCCGGCATTCAGGGTTCTCCTGAATGAAGAAGCTTCTCTTCCTGCCTTCTTCTCTCCTTGCCTAGTTTCCCATGACAATCCTTCTGGTAGTGTCTGCACCAGCCACACAGGGCTCCAGGGCTTTCCTATCTTCTTCCCCTCAGTCTCACACATTCACAAGGTTTTTGTTTTTTTAAAAAAAAAATTATTGGAAGCGACTTTAGATATCTTGCTTGTGTTATAACTTTAAAAAATCTGGACCAGAAACGTTGCATAGTTTTACAAACTTATTCCATTTTGCACTTGGGAAATATAGACTAAATCCCATGTTTTCAATTTCCTTACCACTGTGCCATACTAAATATTGGGGATTCTACTCTTCTAGCAGTGCAAATCTGTGCTACTCCATTCATTCCCTGTCATTGCTTAACCTTCCAGGTTTGGTTTCTTATCTCTCTGTTAGATTCTAAGCATTCCAGGGCAGGGATCAAATGTAAGCTTTGTATTCTCAAAGGTATCTCAAGTTCAAATCTCAAGTCTTTGACACTGGTGAGAATCTTCAGTAAATATCTATTGACTTTTGCATTGCTTCAGTGATTAAATGGCTATAAAAGGCAGATTGCTTCCCTCCTACTGAAGGCACTGTGGATAGGTGCACCCATATCGAATGGCCCCTCACTATTGTGAGTGCTGGCTGTTTTCATCACAGTAGGTGGCATTCTGGGCTCTTCCCCCAGGCATGGGTTCTCTCTCAATGCCATGATCTTAGCATTCTGCTCGTGGACCACACTGGAAGTGAAACTACACACTTATTTCTCATGGTGGGACACAGTGTACAAGGAAGTAAAAAAAAAAAAAAAAAAAAAAAGGAAAAAGAGAACAGACCTACTTTGTTCCCCTTAATCTCAGGTTTGGTGAATTACTGATTTGGGGCAGGCTTTAGAGGCTGGTAAATGACATGACATTTCCTCCTTTGTGGCTACTGAGTTCCTTTTGCAGGGGGATGGAAGACAGTTTCAAAGTTTAAACTTTGATCATCTTACCTGGGAAATGTAAGAAAGGCAGGATCTTCACCTGTTATGATGGAGTACACGGCCCAGGCAGGGGACACTGCAGGGACTTGTGGTGGCAACTAGCACATTATCTTCTTGCGTCTTCATTTCTTCTGGATGAAGTTCATGCTGAAGACTTCTTAGGAAATCCATTCATTAAGGGGAAGGTATTCCATTGCCTCACTTAGTTGTATATTATCCTGGCCTTTCACAGCCTGGATTAAACTCTGAGGCCTTCTCTCTAATGCAAGCTCATGGTAGGATAGAATATCACTCTCATCAGGCCATTCATATTGACTAGTCTGACATACTCCGGATACTCTGGAAATACTGCTCTGCAGTTCTCAGCATTTTAAAGGGGGAAAACCATGGTTAAAACAAACTAAATATGGCCTGAGAAGAACTCTATACTTCTATATTTGAGTCCTTGTGGACGAACTATAGCCTAGCTTAATAGGTAGACAAAATTGAAAACCTAACTTAGTAGTATGCACCTGTAACAATAGCTAAGTCTTGGCCAGTCCCAGCGGCCATACTTCAACTATTCATACACCGCTGAGTGTTCAAACCATGTCCAAGTAAGGCATACACCGAGCTGTAACCAGCCCAGCCATTCTGTACCTCATTTCCCATTTCTGTATGTAATTTCCCCTTTTTTTTTGTCTATAAATCTTCTTCCATCATGTGGCTGTACTGGAGTCTCTGTGAATCTGCTATGATTCTGGGGGCCACCGGATTCGGGAATTGTTCATTGCTCAATTAAACTCCTTTACATTTAATTTGGCTAAAGTTTTTCTTTTATCACCATTGGCAGGCCTCCTTGGAACACCTATCTCCTACCATTCATTGCCTTTCATGGACTAAGTCAGGTACCACTTTCTGTCTCAGCCTAGAAAAAGTATTTCCTCCCCAACCTTAGAGAGAGGAGGCTAGATGAGATGGCAAGTACCTTCCAGTCCCAACATCCTAAGCATTTCCTTTCTCTTGGTGTGAAGTGATATAGGGAAAAGAAAGTGGGAGTTGGAGTCAAATCTGGATTCCAATGGCAGTATTCCTGCTTCCTGGCTGTATAGAGTTATGTGAGTCCACTTCTTCAAGGCTCAATTTTCTCGTCTCTAAAATGGGAATAATGATACTAGTCTCAAAGTGCTGTTGGGAGCACTACTGAGGTCCTGCTTGCAAAGCATCTAGTACAATGCCTGGCCCACAGTAAGCACTGAATGCATTTAGCTATTATTATTATTAATAGAACTGTGTAAATAACATTAGTATCTTTGATGGGACTAAAAAACAAAAAAAGAACTGGTCAGGTGAATCCTCACATGTTATGTTAAAACTCTAGGGACCAGGCCAGATGTGGTGGCACATGCCTGTAATCCCAGCACTTTGGGAGCCGAGGTGGGAGGATCTTTTCAGCCCAAGAGTTCAAGACCAGCCTGGTCAACATAGCAAAGCCTCATCTCCACTAAAAAAATATATATATATGCCTGGTGTGGTGGTGTACACCTGCGGTGCCAGCTACTTGGGAGGCTGAGGTGGGAGGACTGCTCAAGCCTAAGGTGGCCAAGGCTGCAGTGAGTCGTGATCATGCTACTGCACTCAACCTGGGTGACAGAGTGAGACCTTGTCTCAAAATAAAATAAACAGACAAAAAACAAAACACTAGGAAATAATAAATGCCAGTCTTTCTCCTTCATTTCAGGGCCCAAATCACATCTTATTGTTGTTGTATGACTATTTTCTTTTTGGTCTGCTTTCTACTATATTTAACTTTTGCATGTATTCCAGAGCATCTGACAAAATGCAGTATGCATGGTAGTATATTACAAAACATCTAAGATATTGAATTGGTCATCTGTTTCCTAACTGGCCAGTCTATCATGGCAAATAATCATGAATTTCCACCATTCTGACCAGTGCTCAGAGTGATTTGATAAAGCAGAGATGGACTGGAATTGTGTACAACCACACATTCAGCAACATCCAAGTTTTTCATTGGCCATGCTGAGGAGCAAAGCTATTTAGGGGCTGGTGGGAATTGGACCCGGATGATGCACAGAAGTTGGGCATAAATAAATAGGTCCTTCACTCTGTCACTCAGGCTGGAGTGCAGTGGCGTGATCTCAGCTCACTGCAACCTCCACCTCCAGGGTTCAAGCGACTCTCATGCCTCAGCCTCCCAAGTAGCTGGGATTACAAGCATGTGCCACCACACCCGGCTAATTTTTGCATTCTTGGTAGAGACGGGGTTTCACCATTTGACTAGGCTGGTCTCGAACTCCTGAGCTCAAGTGATCCACCGGCCTTGACCTCCCAAAGTGCTGGGACCACAGGCGTGAGCCACTGCGCCCAGCCTTGGTCCCTCTTATTGACCAGCTACTTCAGACTAACACTGGCCACACACTGCATCTCATAATCCTTTCAGTCATCTCTAAAATAGAGATTTTTGTCTTCCGTTTTACAAATGAGGAAACTGACAGCCAGAGAGATTAAGTAAGTTTCTCAGAGTGGAGTAAGGACTTTCAACTTCACAGCCATGTGCTTCTCTGCAGTATTGTCTGGATTTAGCAAAGTGGGATTTAAGAATTGCTTCCTTTGTCTTTACCTGTACTTAGGAAGTAGGCTTAGTTCTCTGAATAACCCACTTCTTGGACCATCAGACAACTATTTTCACACACTTTCACCTTTCCCTAGCCTCCCTGAGTAGGTTAGGAAGTTATTCTTTGCGTGTTTTCCAAAATGGTAAGGGCTTCAGGTAGACTTTCAAATTGTAAGAGTCATTTGAACAGAATTAAAATGTTCCACCCGAAGCCTTATACAGACAGTGCTTTGAATACATCTCTAAAAAGTATCTGACTGCATCTAATTTCTTAAAATGTGCTTTTGCTTAACTTACATTCAGTAAGCCCACCCTGTCTCAGACATTTTTACTTCTGAAAATCACTGGGGCCGGGCTCAGTGGCTTACCCCTGTAATCCCAGCATTTTGGGAAGCCAAGGCAGAGGGATCGCTTGAGGCCAGGAGTTTGAGACCAGCCTGAGCCACATAGTGAGACCCCCATCTGCTTGTGGTGACACATGCTTATAGTCCCAGCTACTTGGGAGGCTGAGGTGGGAGGATGAATTGAGCCCAGGAGTTCGAGGCTGCAGTGAGCCACAATCACACGATTGCACTCCAGCCTGGGCCACAGAGCTATCTCTCTAAAAAAAAAAAAAAAAACATAAAAATAAAAATAAAAGAGAGAGAGAGAGAGAAATCAGAAATAGCTCCTTATAGCAAATACATTCAGAATTTCCCCATAAACACAGACTCCCATGACAACCAAACAAAGAGAGACAAGGAAGGAGAAACACTCTCTTAAAGCCATCAGCTGTAAATCCTTTCTTCTAAAAACTGTAGGACAGTATAGATTCTGCTTAAATTTTTATTTTTATGACTGATGTAAAAAATGATCCTTTGTTTAAAAGTACTTTCTACTACTCTATGTTATATCTAAACTGGTACAGAGATATTGGTATAAAATATCTCTCCAATGGATGAATTGATTAATTGACTTGATAAGTTTGACTTAGCGTGTATATGTCAAAAATCATTTTGAGTATTTCCACACACTTTGGGCTTCCAACGATCTGCATCCTTTCCCCCCATTGAGATTCTCTATGCTGGCATGTTTTTCTACGGCACAGTGAGGGAGCAGTTGACACAGTATAGGCCAAATGACCCATCTATTTCTGTTTTCTCCCTTAATTTACAATATCACTGATTATACCCAAGAATTCCATTCTAAAATACAGCTTTACACTTATTTTGCTACTCAGGTTCAGGACCTAGAAACACTATCACCAGGGTATACTATGGATTCAATTCTGGGGACATAAACAAAGGTCTATGATGAAAAGAAAGGTTTACTATTACTTGTCATCCTCAGTTCCATTTGTCTTATTAGAACCTTGCTGGGCACAGTGGCTCAAACCTCTAATCCCAGCACTTTGTAAGGCCAAGGTGGCAGGATTGCCTGAGGCCAGGAGTTTGAGACCAGCCTGGACAACATAGTGAGACTCTGTCTCTACAAATAATAATAACAGTAATAATAATAATAAAAATTAGCTAGGCATGGTGGCATGGTGGCCTGTTCTCCCAACAACTCTGGAGGCTGAAGAGAGAGGATCACTTTAACCCAGGAGTTTGAGATTGCAGTGAGCTATGATCACACCACTACATTCCAGCCTAGGCAATAGAGCAAGACAAAGAAAGAAAGAAAAGAAAGAAGAAGGAAAGAAAGAAAGAAAGAGAGAGAGAGAGAGAGAGAGAGAGAGAAAGAAAGAAAGAAAGAAAGAAAGAAAGAAAGAAAGAAAGAAAGAAAGAAAGAAAGAAAGAAAGAAAGAAAGAAAGAAAAAGAAAGGAAGGAAGGAAGGAAGGAGAAAGAAAAAGAAAGAGAAAGAAAAAGAAAGAAAGAAAGAAAGAAAGAAAGAAAGAAAGAAAGAAAGAAAAGAAGGAAAGAAGAAGGAAGGAAGGAAGGAAGAAAGGAAGAAAGAAAGAAAGGAAGAAAGAAAATAGAATCCAACAATCCCCCCCCACCTGACATTATATTTCCTTTTTCTGTATCCTGGGCAAAGAACATCAGAATTTTCATACACAGTAAATTCTCTATATGTGCTTGTCACTGGGGTAGTTTAAAAACCAGTGCTGTAGGGTACAGGTTTCTCTCCACAAATCACCACAGAATCAGCTTCTGACAGATCTGCAGCTAGAATGACTCTTGGCCAATCCTAGGATGATTCCTTTATTCATTAGTGGTTTTCAATGCCTTGGGGCTACTCTCTCTGTTATTTGAGGATACCATGCAGTGTGCAGCGATTTTTTATTAACTCACTAATTGTGCCATTTCTTTCACTCTTGGGGTGACACTGTATGTGTTCTAATATAAGATATACAACTCTTCATTATTTTTCCCTGTTCAGATAATCTGTTCTGCACGAGGGCTCCCTGTAAGAATTTTCATAGTATTCAACTGTAGTAAGAGAAAGTTTGAAATATGAAAGGACATTGGTCAGATAAGTTATGGTAAACAAAATGGAATGCTAAACATCGATTAAAATGAGATGTTTGCTACTACGTACTCACAAAAAGATTTTTTAAATGAGATGTTTGACTGGGTGCAGTGGCTCATGCCTATAATCCTAGCACTTTGGGAGGTCAAGGTGGGCAGATCACTTGAGGCCAGGAGTTCGAGACCAGCCTGGCCAACATGACAAAACCCCATCTCTACATATCTACTAAAAATACAAAAAAAAAAAAAAAAAAAATTAGCTGGGCATGGTGGCACATGACTGTAATTCCAGCTACTCGGGAAGCTGAGGCACAAGAATCACTTGACCCAGGAGGTAGAGGTTGCAGTGAGCTGAGACCGCAGCACTTACACTCCAGCCTGGGCAACACAGCGAGACTCTGTCTCAAAAAAAAAAAAGAAAAAGAAAAAAAAGAAAAGAGAGATGTTTGAAGGGTATTTTACGTTATGGAACATTTGTAATGCTACAGTGAATATCCTTGTTCTGAATCACGTACACCGATGCAAGAAATTCTGTAGGATATATTTCCAGGAATGGAATTACTCACTCAGAAAGTTTAACTATTTTTCATTTTAAATATATTGGTGAGAAAAACTTCAAAAAGATTGTACAAACTTATAATCACAAAGCAGTAACTGATTGGATGAGGTTTTTTTTTTTTAAAGACCATTTTTAATCCATCCAGTTTAGTCTGGCAACAAGCTGGAATGCTCTAAAAGAAACTCTAAAACACCAATTTGTCTTTTCACTCAAATATGTATCTTTTTCTGAAAAAATGTGTAGTGAACTATATATAAAAATCATTCTATAAAGCATTTCTTTTATGTTACTAAATTAATCAGTAGAAAGGACACGTGTTATAAAAATATACTGTTGAAAACATGTTTTCTCAACATCCTAAAAGCTTCAGTCTGTATAGAAACAACCCAACTTTGTGTCTAAATGCTATGTGTCACTCATATGTTCCAGCCTCAGTTTCCTTATTCTTAAAATGAGGAGTTGGAATCTAAGGTCCATTTCAGATGTAATGACTCCATGATTTTACAATCCCTCTTATCAATTGATTGTAGTAATCAAGAGAACTTCCTTCTCTCTCCTAAGAATGACTTTAAAAAAAAAAAAAATTAGAGACAGGGTCTCACTCTGTCACCCAGGTTGGAGAGCAATTATAAGATCCTAATTCACTGCAGACTCGACCTCCTGGGCTTAAGTGATTCTCCTGTCTCAGCCTCCCGAGTAGCTGGGACCCTGGGTGCGCCGCTACGCCTGGCTAATTTTTTACTTTTTGTAGACACAGGATCCCAGTATGTTGCCCAGGCTGGTCTTGAATTCCTGGACTCAAGTGACCCTCCCACCTCGGCCTCCCAAAGTGCTGGGATTACAGGTGTGAGCACTGCACCCAGCCAGAATGACATCTTTTGTCATAGGTTGTGTTTAGTCCTCACAAAAGCACTCTGAGGTCTCAGTATCATTGTGCCCATCTTACAGAGAGGAAACTAAGGCACGGAAAGGTCAGTAACTTTTCTGAGACCACAGAGCAAGGCAGGGGTGGCAGAGGAGCAAAACTGCAACCCCGGGGGCTGGGACAACAGAGCCACATTCTTTCTGTTTTCCTCCCTTTCTTCCCTATTGTTAACAGATGGAAGCAAATCTCAAGGTGAATCCTACAAAAATTTTGACATCGCATCCCATAGCTTAGATAGACAATGTTTATTTCCGTGATCCAAGGGAGAAGATTCTAAAATTATGTTCAATTGAATGTACACATCCAAATGCGGCTTAGCTTCTTTACGCCTTATGCTTTTAGAGTCTGTTTATGATTTGTTTTGATTTTTATGTTTTTAAATTTTTCTAGGATATGTGCTTGATAGTACTGAAACAAAGGCAAAAAAGAATCCTGGGGTGGGGGGGTGAGTGGGAGGGAAGTCTCTTTAAGGTCAAATTGAGTTACGGTCTCTTGCAGATGAAGATGAATACGCTCTCACCAGACAGATTCTTGTGGCCCATGGAGAAATCTGGGCTAGTTCCCTTTTCTTGCTAATGAAGGGTGCTCACCGAGGAGACTGAAGGGGAATTTTTCAAACCAGGTGAGACTAAGTGTGCAGGGTAGGCTCTCAACAGATCTTGGCAGCCACCTTTCCCTCAATGCCCCACCTCCCCACCCCAGACTTTCAGACACAGGCAGCTCAGGACATTTTCATACTTTGTGCCAGGCAAGAGATGCTCTTCAAATCTGTGGTATGTTGGAAAGTTTTTTTCTTTCTTTCAAATCAGTTGGATGTTCCACATCTCCTAATAGCAAAGAAAAATGTTTGATCTTGCATTTTAAACTTTCTTTCTTGTTGATCTTAATTTTCTTTATGTATTTATTTTTTTTTTAGAGACAGGGTCTCCCTCTGTTACCCAGGCTGGAGTGCAGTGGTGTGATCATGGCTCACTGCAGCCTCAAACTCTTGGGCTCAAAGGATCTTCCCACCTCACCCTCCGAGTAGCTGGGACCACAGGCGTGCACCACCATGCCCAAGACAAAAAGTCTCAGGCTGAGAGGCAAAGTGCAAAGGCCCTGGTGGAGTGGGAGACTGCTCACTGTGTCGCAGGGAAGGAGAGGAGACCTACATTGACTGATGGGCGGTCATGGTGTGTGAGCAATAAAGAAGGCTGGTGAGGCCCCACCCATTGGCCTTATATCACTGGGATCTTTTTCTCATGCAATGTGCAGCTAATGGAAGGTTTAGAGCAAGGGAATGAAGGGCTCTGATGATTCATAATAATAATAGCATAGTGTGACTATTATGGTCATTTTTGAACTATCACTCTTCTAGCAGGATTAGGAAAGAAGCCCTAGACCAGAAACATAGACAGGGAGACCCAGTCCAGGAACAGGTGGAGAAGATGGATTAGCAAGGGAGGGCAGGGACTGAAGAACCTTGGGTACTGAGTGCACCAAGGGCACTGAGAGAAGGCCTGGGCTGCTGATTCCATGCTCCTGTGTCACTTTGCTTTAGTGTTACTGCTGTTCTGCCCTTTGGCCAAGGGAAAAGATAAGAGTAATTTGAAAGGAAATACCCCTGGGAGAATAACAGCTTGTTTACCTGAAATGGATAATTCCCTGGAACAGGATTTGCCAGCTTTCAAGGATTCTAAAATTATGAGGCCAAGCCGGGCACGGTGGCTGAAGCCTGTAATCCCAGCACTTTGGGAGGCTGAGACGGGCGGATCACAAGGTCAGGAGATCGAGACCATCCTGGCTAACACGGTGAAACCCCGTCTCTACTAAAAAATACAAAAAACTAGCCGGGCGAGGTGGCAGGCGCCTGTGGTCCCAGCTACTCCGGAGGCTGAGGCAGGAGAATGGCGTAAACCCAGGAGGCGGAGCTTGCAGTGAGCTGAGATCCGGCCACTGCACTCCAGCCTGGGCGACAGAGCCAGACTCAGTCTCAAAAAAAAAAAAAAAAAAAAAAAAATTATGAGGCCAATCTGCACTTTAACCTGGACATGATCAGGATGTACTAAAATGAGACGGGAGAACCAGCCCTGGAGTTAAGACTCCTATTTTCAGTTTTGCTTTCGACCTTCCACAAACTGTTCCAATTCTCACTCATCTCCTGATTTCATAGTATTTTGGGCATCACATTTCCATGACTTGACTCCCTACACAAATTCTGCTTTGAAGCTTTCTCTATGCTGAAGCCACAGTGGGATCAATTCAGTCCAACAACTGCTCAGCAGAAGGGAAGGGAAGTCAATCAAAGCAGGGATTTGATGTCAAGTAAACACAGTAATAGGCTTTTAACTGAATGAGTCTTTCCCTCTTTAGCCAATTGTTTTGTTGTGTAAACACAGCCTCAAGTAGCCCTGGTACCATTTGTCTCTTCCCAACGACTCCTCCCTATTCTCCTTCCTGGTAGCTCTGTGGGCTTCTTCATGCTGATTTCCATGCCACAACCTATCTGGAATCTTGGAATTACAGAATTTCAGAGGAAAGAGAAGTCTGGAGTATATCTGAAGTCATGACAAACAACTTCCTTTCCCCATAGCTGATAAAGAATGGGCCTACATGGCCGGGCGCAGTGGCTCATACCTGTAATCCCAGAACTTTGGGAGGCCGAGACGGGCGGATCACGAGGTCAGGAGATCGAGACCATCCTGGCTAACACGGTGAAACCCCGTCTCTACTAAAAATACAAAAAACTAGCCGGGCGTGGTGGTGGGCACCTGTAGTCCCAGCTACTCGGGAGGCTGAGGCAGGAGAATGGCGTGAACCCGGGAGGCGGAGCTTGCAGTGAGCTGAGATCCGGCTACTGCACTCCAGCCTGGGCGACAGCGGGAGACTCCGTCTCAAAAAAAAAAAAAAAAAAAGAATGGGCCTACGGGTTCCATATGAAGGGAAGGTGTGAACACCCTGCATGACTGGAAGCAGTTTACAATGCCTTGGAGGTCCCTATGATTCACTGAGCAGTGCTGGACAACTAGACAAAAGCAAATGTCATATCCACCCAGTTCAGGGGGCTTAGCCAGCTGTTTACCATGCTAGCAGTTTTCCTGTTTCACATTCCATATCCTCAATATAGGGCATTCTCTTAAGTGACCCATCATGTCCCTTCCAGTACACTCATTGTCAGTCTTTCCTTTTTTCTCCTCCCTTCACTCTTTCCACATTTCATCCAAATTGTTCTCTCTTCCTCGCCCCTAGGGGAGAACAGGAGGATGCCCTGTGCCTGTTTCCAGTCTTACCATGAGCACAAGACCAGTTGGTGTTTACACATGAAAGGGAACTAACTGATCTCCTACGCCTGTACATCAGAGGGAAGTACCTGTTTTCCTTTGAATTCAATAGGCAGCTAATGAGTTTTCCATTCCTTCTGATCTCAATCTGCTGTCACGTCCACTAGTGGGTGATCTTTCTGTTGCAAAAGAGGACTTTCTGAACTCCTATGTGGGTGGTCATTTATGAAGGTTGATTGGTGTTTGAAAATAATTTAGAACTCTGTGTGTTCATATGTGTATGTATGTATGTGTAAAAATAAAAGTTGATTGGCATGACATCATGGGTGCTGGGAGCGGGTCTGGTAACCAGGATAAAGAGTAGTCTTCTCTGTCCCTTGTCTGGCCACAATTAGGAGAGAGTCTGGATTGTCAGGAAATGGAGCTTGCTCCATCCTCTCAATGTGGCTTAAGAATTTTCTTTTCAACAATGAAAAGATGCACAGATCATAGTACAGGAGATCATAAGAGTCACTCTTGCTATCTTCAGTGGATCATAGTTGTATACCATTCTATAAAAATATGAGAGAGAGAGAGAGAGAGAGATCTTTGTAGGAATAAACATAGAAAGCCATTTTATCTACAAAGCCAATTCAACCTGGACTGCAGTACTCACAATCATAAAGTACTAGTTAGGTTATTAGTTAGTGGTTGACAACCATAAAGTACTAGTTCGGTTATTAGTTAGTGATTGGAGGGATGCAAAAGCTGACTTGAATACATGACTTCAATCACTTGGATACAGGTTTAATTTCCTGTAAGAAAGCTGCAGAAAATCAATGACCTAAATATCTGAACTTGGGTATTTCCAAGGAAACCACCAGACTTCCCCATTGTCTTAGATTAAAGACAATTAACAAACTGCCTAACAGGCCCCGGAGGTCTTCTGTGTAATTAGATCAACAGCAGTACAACACCTGAGATTTATCTCTCTCTCCAACAAGACCATTTAGGTTTGGTAACACATCCAAGTGGAAGAGGAAAGAAAGAAAGAAAACCCCAAAACCAAAAGCACAAATAAAACTACTACTGAAATTAAGAAGTTAGGATCTTCCCAAAGCCAAGCAACTGAACTCATTCTACCAGCGAGACTGAGTGGAAACCTCTGCTCAGCCATTCCTCAGCATTGGACACAGGTTATTCTTGAGGTTTGGATAAAATATGGGTTGGTCTGCAGGAAATACATTCATTTTAAAATAAAATAAAAAATATGAGTTGGCATCAATAAAATTCTATGTTTTAAGAAATGCAGGTTGGTATTATCAGCCCTGTTTTGCAGATAGAAAAACTGTGGCTCTGAGAGTCATCAGCAATCCTGATGTCTAGAAGATTTCAAGGCCAGGACTCAAACCTACGACCTGGGACTCTAGAGTGTAGAGCTTACGCTGTCTCCTTAAATACTGATGACTTCGCTAGGCTCACTGGAGAGAGATGATTTCACATATAATATTGAAAAAGTAAGGATGTAGGGGTGATGAAAATGTGGCCCAAGTATATCTAAAAAGGAAGATAGTTCACTGGCATATCAGGTCATGAAACAACCATGAGCGTGAACTAGGAAACCACAATGCATGTGAGAATGGCCCAAACACAACTGACTGCACCATCTGGAGAAAAGGTGAAGCCTACACAGAAAGAATGCCAAACAGAAAAATGACATGGGTTTATGTGAAGCAAAGATCAACATTTCATGTATCTTCTCACTTTAAGCACTTCTTCCTGCTTCTGGCATATCCCTTCACCCTGAGCTGAAGCAAGTTCATTAGCTAGGTGGAAAACAAGAGGAAAGCCAGTGAAAACTGACACTCTTTTTAGATTGTAACCCCTACTTGGGGCAAACCTACAGGATCTCAATGACAGAGGTTTGCTTTCTTAGTAAACAGCCTGGGAAGTTCCCCCTCATCTTCCTCATGGGTCTGGTGTTCTTCATCATTTTACTAGTGACTTAATGTTGGGAGAGAAAACCTGCTTGCTAGATATTAAGATAAGCTTATTAAGAGAAGAGGATTGGAGTTGGAAGGGTGGGAGTTGAGCACTTAGCATCTCGCAAGACAGGATCAGAATTTTAAAGAGATCAGAGGAAATTGAAAAAGAATTCATAAACAAAAAGTACAATAAATGCTTGTTGAATAAATAATAAAACAATGCAAAAACAATTATCCTGGGGAAAATAGAGATGGAGAAGCTCGTTACAAAGTAAAAGGTCTATGGATCATGGTGATGGTACTTTTGCTTCTGAAATAAAACCCTAAGATGTATCACAACAAGCATAAATGTACTTCATAACACCAGTTCATTGAGTGCCTACTTAATTAATTCTGCTGAGATACTGATGAGGTACAGAAAGGAAAGCAAGAATCAAAATAAATAGTTTGACTGTCTGTTGGGCACTCAAAGGGTAGTTCTTGATTGATGCATTAAAATGTACTCTTTTTGCAGTCTTCAGCTTTATTGAGGCATTATTGACATACAATAAACTGCATCTGTTTAAAATGTGCAATGCGGTGAGTTTTGATGTACACACACATCTGTAAAACTGTCGCCACAATCAAGATGATCAACTTATCTATCATCCCTAAAACTTTCCTCATGCCTGTTGGTAATCCCTCTCTCTCCACTCCCAGTACCCGGGCAACTACTGATCTACTTTCTGTGACTATAGATTATATTTTATAGACTCAATTTTATATAAATGAAATCACCCAGTAGATCTTTTGAGTCTAGCCTCTTTCATGCAACATAATAATTTTAAGAGTCATCATGTTGTCTTAAGCGTCAATATTTCATTTATTTTTATTCCTGAGTAGTGCTTCATGTAGCTTATTTTTTGGTGCTCAGTTATTACTTCCCTGGAGACATTAGCCAGTTGACACATTCTTATACTATTTCTTTATTCTGTACTTTTTGTTTAACTCACATCATAGACTCAGTAAATATTTATATGAATTTATTCAAGGATTTGGTTCAAAAATGAAAATCTCTTCGAGGGGATTCTACTACGGATCATTCATTCACTTGTTCATTAAGTCATTCAGCAAATATTAATTAAGCTCTTACTAGGTCCCAGGCACAGTGCTAGGCACTGGGGATACAATAATGAAGAAAAGAGACATGCATCTCTTACATTCTAATGAGAGGAGACAGGTGGCAAACACAATAAAAACAAAAATTATTAGTATGTTAGAAGTCAACACGTGTGATTTAGAAATAATAGAACAGGCTAAAGAGCCAACAGGCATCATCCTAACAATGCAGCCCGGATTCCAAACAGCTCCTGAAAACTGGACTGAATGTAGACTTTAGCATGGTTTTCTCAGTCACACTTACAAAGGCCCCATGGAAATCAACTTCCAACAGGACTTCAGAGAAACAGAGGCTGCCATGAATGGTCAGGTATTAGGGAATGAGGTCATCCTTCCACTGGACACTCTCCTACATCCCCTGCAGGTATGTATGTCTTAAGCTTTTGTGCTCACCTGCAGGAGAAAGGCCAGAAAGTGGCTGCCACATTTTTCTCCCCCAACTGCAGGAGTGAGGCCACAGAGGTTTACCTGGGAAGAATACTCTCCACAAACTTAAATCTCAGCACATTACACTGGTAAATGTCACATTCCAGTTCCAGATATCAATCTGGATCCAGGAATGTGTGTGCTTCACTCATTCCAAGCACTCATTTGTTTGGTTTGGGGGAGGAGAGACAAGGCTAGAGCAATCTGAAAGTTCAATCAAGCCAAAATGCCTTGATCAAAAACTGATGAAACAGGGCCCCCAATCCATAACCAGAGAATGTTGGGCACTTTCCTCCCTGCAGAAATGTTTTTGCATTTAAGTTTAGGTAGTTTTAAGAGAGGAGTGTAAGGAGAGAGTTTCTGTAACTAGAGGAGGGGAGCCTTTCCCGCCTGCCTCCGGAGCTTCTCCTCCAGGGTAATCTGGCAGCCATTCAAGGCAGCCTGAACTTTCTGAGAGACTTGATTTCCTGTTCCCACTGCCTCAGCCGACTGGAGGACTAGGGTGACCTGGGGTGGGGGGAGCAAGGGACACTGGTTAGTTTAGGATCAGCAAGTGGGAACCGTTTATCCCAATATGCTTAGAAATTCTTCCAGCAGCAACTGTAAAAATAAGTTTGAACTGTAGAAGAAGCTTAGTTATTTCAACAGTGAACTTCAATCATGAGATTCTTGAATATATTTTGGGAAGACAAGTTATTTTGTTTGTTTCATTCATTTAAAATATAAAACAACAGACTTCTTACAATGCAGAGGGGACCTCACTGTCACCTAGTTCAACTCACACATTTTACAGATGATGCAGAGTTCAGAGCTATTCATTGACAATGGCTGGGGGGATGGGAGCAAGACCCATGTTTCCTGGCTCTGAACTCAGTGCAATTTCCTTCACAGATTATAGAAAAGTGCAATTCCAAATGCCACGCCTTAGGGGGAAATTTACTATATGTAAATTATACCTCACAACCTGACTTAAAAAAAAAAGTATATGTTATCCCTGCTTCCTCCTGAACCTGGGTCTGCTTGACACCAAAGCCCAGGGCTTTCCACTCTCTGCCTCTCAGTAGTCTTATTGTAATTCCTGTGAATCCATGGTCCTTTAGTGGTTTATGTTTGAGGAGGGAGCTGTGGACTGAATAAACTATGCAGCACAAAGGCATTAACTATGGATTAATGGGAAAGAAAAGCTTGCTGAGTTCTGAGTCTGACGGGTCAAGAGCTTCTGATGGTGTCATGCAAATTTCACTTCCCAATGAAATCAGTCACTCTTCGTGTGGAGGGGCCATCATATCTTAGCCAGTTCCTGCTTGGGGTTCAGAAGAGAAAACAAAACAGTCTGCCCCGTGGTGGGAAAGGGACATTTGGTATTCTCCTTGGCTTCCTAGCTAATTACAAAGTGTTAATGACATTCAAAGGAAACTTGCCTCCTTCAGGGCTTTACAAATAAGGAAGGGCGGGAGAAGGTGAGCCAAAGAACAGACAGGGGCTCCAGTGAAATGCAGGGCACAACCAATCAGCCCCAGTAATCAGCAGAGGGGGAGGCAGCCTTAATTTACAAAGGAAATAGACACCCCAGCACAGGCTGAAATTGGGTAGGACCAAGAGTTCTTAAACTAATCACAGCTGGTTTCCAAACCTCAAAGATTTGTTATTGCAAAAACATTCTCAAGCAATAGATGAATAGATTGAATGGTGACAGAACAAAGAAAAGATGGAGAAATTTTCCCCACAGCAGCTTCAAGATAGGTTCAGAGAGGTATGAACTAGCAAAGTAACACATTTATCCAATCAACATTTTTATACCCATCTCCTACACTGGGTCTGAGGACACAGCTATCGTGAAACATTTAACGTCCTCTAGTATCCTACAGAAAAACAACTAAAGCATGCTTGTGCAACTCAGAACTACAAGCTCTTCCTCATGAATTGGACAATAGGTGCCTTCAAAGAATGGTTCTTTTTCCTGTATTTTCCTTCCCTTCTCTCAATGGAGAATTTTTTCCTCCACCCTAAAAAGGAAACACGACCATCAGTTTCCCAAATATGAAGAGGGAAATGCATGTGTGTATAAACAGCGGTTGCCACCTAGTAGAATTTTAAGGCTTTAAGGATTTTACCCCCTAACGATTGCAATTTCCTAAGTTAACTTTCAGAACTTCAGTTACTATTGTCTTATGTCTTGTATCCAATGTACTAGTTAGGTATTTCTTTACAGGCTTTTTAAGATTTACAGGTGTACCTGATCAAAAATAGCTGGAAAGATTCGAGATGTTTTTTACTGGATAATTTATTCCGTGTGTACCCAACAGCCAAGCACTTGGCAAATGACCAAAAATATGATTTATTTATTTTTATTTATTTTTTTGAGACGGAGTGTCACTCTGTCGCCCAGGCTGGAGTGCAGTGGCACGATCTCGGCTCACTGTGACCTCCGCCTCCTGGGTTCAAGCGATTCTTCTGCCTCAGCCACCCCAGGGATTATAGGCGTGTGACACCACACCCAGCTAATTTTTTATATTTTGGGTAGAGACAGGGTTTCACCGTGTTGGCCAGGCTAGTCTCAAACTCCTGACCTCAAGTGATTCGCCCGCCTCAGCCTCCCAAAGTACTGGGATTAGAGGCATAAACCACTATGCCCAGCCAAAAGATACGCTTTAAAAAGCCAGAAGAGCTCATGCAAGAAATAAGTAGCTGACAGATAAAATGGCAACTTTTTGCTTTAATGGCAATGTAAACTATCCAGAAGGGACATTTATCGGTTCAATGAGAATTGATTTTCTTCACTCTCAACTCCTATTAACAGGTCTTCTCTTTCTAAAAGATAGGAATGTGTGCTCCAGTAATTAATTTGTTTATGTGTGACTAGTACATTGTGAGACTCTCTATGGGACATCTTTCTCTGGCACTTATTTTGTCTTGATCCTGGATGGAAGACAATGATAACCAAGTGACCTGTTTGTTGACTAGGGCACACTTAAAAGCAGGTATGGATATTTGATTTCATGTACATTAGCAGGACATCAATGAAAGTGTGTGAGTACTGAGACAGGTAGGCAAGTGGCGGGGTGAACTTCACTCCTTAAAATCGTGAGCTCAAGAGACGTGAACTACCGAAGCTGTCTGACTTTTTTTTTTTTTTTTTTGAGACGGAGTCTCGCTCTGTTGCCCAGGCTGGAGTGCAGTGGCGCCACCTCGGCTCACTGCAAGCTCCGCCTCCCAGGTTCACGCCATTCTCCTGCCTCAGCCTCCCGAGTAGCTGGGACTACAGGCGCCCGCCACCACGCCCGGCTAACTTTTTTTTCGTATTTTTAGTAGAGACAGGGTTTCACCATATTAGCCAGGATGGTCTCGATCTCCTGACCTCGTGATCCACCCGCCTCGGCCTCCCAAAGTGCTGGGTTTACAGGTGTGAGCCACCACGCCCGGCCAGCTGTCTGATTTTGTTTGACGTGCTCTTTTAAATGACATAAGGCAAAATATATTTAACTGGTTAATTAGTGAAAATCTAGCAACAAAGGATGTCTGGTTAATTCATGGAAAATGGGAAGTTTGAATAAATTTAAAGATAATGTTTGAATTAGGCAAATAAAATTAATTCTTGTGTTTACATAGACACAGAGATTGGAGAATTGCTATGTATTCAGTGTTCTTTCAAATAACCAGTCATTCATTTATTTAGTACATGTCTATTGTGCCCCTCTTGTATGGCTGGGAACACACCAGGTTCCAAAAATAAAACTGGGACTATGATAAAATTTTTACTCTGAAGGGTAACAGTGAAGTAAATAACAGCCACAATACGGGATTTGAGAGGTACAAAACCACTAAAAGAGAGGAAAAGGGGCACAATTTTGTTTAAGAACTAACGGATTCCAGAAAAGGTGAAGAATTAGGTGGTCTTTGACACAGATCTTAAAAGAGTAAGTAGGCACTTGCCACACATAGATGAAAGAAAGTGTAGCAGACAAAGAATAGACCAGTCATGGTTATTAACTATCAACTAGTCCATCTTTACCACTTACTTGCTATTCATTCCTGGACACAATTGATCTCAGGGAGGTAGTGAGTAGCATGGTGGTTACCAGAGGCTGGAAATGGTAGGAGGGATGTCAGGGAAAAAGAAATGCTGGACAATGGGTATAAACATACGGTTAGAGAGAAGAAATAAGTTCTAGTGTTCAAAGGCACACTCGAGTAACTACAGTTATCCTGTATTTCAAAATACCTAGACAAAATTTGCAAAGTTCTTGACACAAAAAGTGATCAAAGTTTGAGATGATGAAAATTCCAACTACCCTGATTTGATCTTTACATATTCATGAATCAAAATATCACATTTACCCCATATATATTTACAACTATTACATATCAATAAAAATCATGAAGATATTGGTAACTAATAGCTAACATTTATTCAACATGTACCATGTGTCTAACCTTCTCACCATTGTTTCCTCTGACACTCATAGCAACCCTCTGACATAGATACATCACTGTCAGTTTTACAAATAAATAAGAATAAAAAGAATTGATTTCAATGTGTTTTGGGTGAGCAGCGCTGAGAGAGCCCTGATTCACCTGAATAAGAATGCAATGCGCTGTCCAGTTCTGGTTCAATTTTACATCTCAGAGCTTTTGTACTGTGAGTGCAATAAAATCAGGTGTGTGCACAGAAATTCAGGGCAGAGTTAAGCTCCTCCTAAGGAGTGAGTCAAGTATTTGTGATTTGACTGAATCACCTTAATTTAGATATCTTTACAAAGATATTAACTTATCAATCCAAGATGAAATTTTAACTAACGTCAGGGAGATGAGATGGCCCTTTCCCTCTGGTATCAGGAGAACCCCTCTCCAAGAGGCAGAGGCAAGAGACTCTGTTTCTCCTGGGTTTCAGTTGCTGAAGGAAAGGACTTGCCTCTGGTCTGTGGGAAAACTTTCTTGGGAGCTGTCTTTGCATTTGAACTCTGAATTTTGTTCAGTACATCATTGTTCTAAGGATATATTTAGTGCTTTGTGACTGTACATTTCAACATTCAGCTATTGAGTGAGACAATATTACAAGACATGATGCTCTAGATATCAGCCATTCTTCAAACAGGGTGTTTATTATGGAACAAAAGAAAATATGTGCTTCAATCTAGAATTTGAAAGCACTAACTGCAACGTTTCAAGCATATATAAATAAATGTTATCTGTCTTACCATTTTCGGGAGAAAAGTGAATCTTTACATTTGTTTTAGTGTAACTTGTTCCTGATATTCTAACCTAAAATTTCATGGTCACAAAAAAGTACAAATTAAATGTTCTCTTTATGAGAAATAAAACAGGGACTATAGCACAGGTGATGTGAAAAAAATAGTCACTAAAAAAAAGGAACCAAGAGTGAACTCTGAAGTAATCTATGGACTTGGGGTGATAATGATGTGTTAATGTAAGTTCATGGGTTATAAGAAAGGCACCACTCTGGTGGGGGATATGGATAGTGGGGAATGCTATGGTGGGAGAGCAGGGGGTAAATGAGAAATCTCTAGACCTTCAGATCAATTTGTTGTGAACTAAAAACAATTCTAAAAAATAAAGTCATATATATGTGTGTGTGTGTACACATATTCACATATACTTATATGCATATTATTTATGTATAGATACATGTATATGCATATATACATATAAACACACACACACACACACACATATATATATACACACACACACATTTATACACACACACAAACACACACCCCTAATAACTTTTAAGGACAAAAACTTTCTTCCCTTCAGAATATCTGCCAAAGTGACTTAAAGTACACCATTACTCATTTGAGGTAGTAAGGGGTGGCATAAATATCAACTGTTTCATCACTAAGTACATTTCATCCTAATTCTCATCCTTCCACTATAGAATAAATGGTTACATAGCCCAGTATGTATAATAGAACTCTCATATGGACCTCTGCAGATCTCAAATAAGGATTTTCTTAGAAACCTGAAGTAGTACTTAGACTTATACACCAACACACGCTTTGGGTAAAAGGAAAATCCTTTATGAAAATGCAAGCTTTAGGAATTAAATGCTCCCCATAGGGACTCACTTATTCCTGTATAAGTGATTGCAGGCAGAAAACCAGAATCTGAATGAACTTTTTTTTTTCCTTAAACTTGGAAAACCTAGAAAAGACAAGAGTGGTATATAGGGGCCAATTAAAATAAAAAGCACAAGGGAAAATGAGAGGAAGTCGCTCCTCTCCTCCCAATGGGAGTATTGTGTTCTGAAGGATTCATGAATGGAATTTCAGAAACTCAGCAAAAGAATACATTTAACTGACTTACTCCAAATATATTCTGAATTTCATATTTACTAAATAAAGTGTTTCAAATGAACATTTTGTATGTTGTTACATGTAAAAACCGCATATTACAAAACGAAAGGTAGGAGAATTCATCACTTAAGTTTTTAGATGCATATATACTTAAACTTCCACATACTCCACAAATACTAAACTTGAAAAACAAAGCACC
The DNA here is from genome assembly GCF_037993035.2 of Macaca fascicularis. Lineage (NCBI taxonomy): Eukaryota > Metazoa > Chordata > Mammalia > Primates > Cercopithecidae > Macaca > Macaca fascicularis. The sequence goes on from NC_088395.1 coordinate 12,791,957, forward strand.
CTACATAATTTACCTTGCCACAGATGTGAAATAATTGTAAGCATACATAAATGTTAACAAAATACTTTCATTCAATGCTAAGGGGAGGTATCATTGAAAGGTGGACCAAAACAAACTACATGGCAATTTGATGTCTTTGGAAATGACATACCCACAAACCAGTGGCTCAGCACTGATATTAATATATCTTGCTCAGTTGTCTCAATCATTTATAGTAGTTTAATTTTTTCAAGAACACAGACGTTAAGGTACTTTTAATAATTTTGAAAGGCCATAGAGTATATCTATTTTTTGAAGTCAAGCTTTCATTGGAATTGCTTCTTTAACCTAATGATTAAATATAAAGAATACACAGATAAAATAAGGTTTTGTCTTCTTTTATTAGAGAAAAATGTGCTTTTCCATGCCCATGCTTTCCACATTTTTGGAACTGATACAGAACCACAGAGGCCAAACCTAAAACTAAATTATCTTTAATGTTAAAATTTAATTGACTGTGTATGTAACTGTGCAATTGCTGCTTTCTCACAGAACTGTCTAGGGTTCTTTCAACAGATCATAGAAACGTGGTCCAGCATTTAACAAACAGGCTAATGATAGAGGAGATATACTAATTTATACAAGAATTAAGTAAACACTGTCATGTGGTTTAGTGTAGCTCAAGTTATGCTTGTATCATATAACATAGGTTCAAGTTCTTTTGTCAGTCATCAGAATAACAGAGGTTGAAGATACATATGAATAAGTGGCAATTATTGCTGCAGCTGTTTCAAAAAAATAAATTTAAGTAATTGTGATACACATTTCTACAAATAAAATATTCCAGTGCTTACATCAATCCTGAGTTTTTAAGATTAAATATGCACTACTTACAATTACCACAATATTATTTTGGAACAGGGCGATTTATTTATTATTTATTTATTATTTTTATTTTTTGAGACAGAGTCTCTCTCTGTCGCCCAGCGTGGAGTGCAGTGGCGCGATCTCGGCTCACTGCAAGCTCCGCCTCCCAGGTTCACGCCATTCTCCTGCCTCAGCCTCCCGAGTAGCTGGGACTACAGGCGCCCACCACCATGCCCGGCTTTTTTTTTTTTTTTTTTTTTTTGTATTTTTAGTAGAGACGGGGTTTCACCATGTTAGCCAGGATGGTCTCCATCGCCTGACCTCGTGATCCACCCGCGTTGGCCTCCCAAAGTGCTGGGAATACAGGCGTGAGCCACTGCACCCAGCCAGGGTGATTTATTTTTTAAGTTGACTCTCTTCACCAAAAAGAGGGCTTTCATCATATTCTTCCAAGTCCTTGATACTCTTAAAACAAAAAGTCTAGTTCACTGACAAACTATCACTTTACATCTCACGTTTTAAACAGAGTAAATTAAATGTCAAAAGGAAACAGCTTTTAGTATTCAAAGGATGCTGGTTACTTATTATTATTTTTTTTTTTTTGAGACAGAGTCTCGCTCTGTTGCCCAAGCTGGATGGAGTGCAGTGGCACGATCTCGGCTCACTGCAAGCTCCGCCTCCCGGGTTCACGCCATTCTTCTGCCTCAGCCTCCCGAGTAACTGGGACTACAGGCGCCCACCACCATGCCTGGCTAATTTTTTGTGTTTTTAGTAGAGATAGGGTTTCACCGTGTTAGCCAGGATGGTCTCGATCTGACCTCGTGATCTGCCCGCCTCGGCCTCCTAAAGTGCTGGAATTACAGGTGTGAGCCTCTGTGCCCCTTCCCCTTATTTCAAATTTAAAAACTGTAATCAATACATGGAGCTCCAAATACTTAAATATTTTAATACCAGATTTCAGTGAAATATTATTATAGCATGTCCAACAGTCATGTACTTTGCTTGAAGAAAATGGTTTGATAAACATGTTATGGTCAAGATGGAGCAAAAACAGAAAAAGACTGGTAGTCTTACATCATGAAATACCGTATTTTTTCACCAGGTAGTGACCCATTTGTTATCACTAATAGTCCATATAACATGGTTTCCACTGAAGGGATAGAATGGTCTGTGATATGACCTCATCAAGTTAGAGAAAATATAACTATGTTTGAAATATATACTATTCCCTCAGCAAACAGTTCAACAGTTCCTACTCCCTAAAATGTGGTATGTTAATGCTGAGGAAGATGTAAAAAATGAACACACAATCTCTTTCATATTCCTGTGACATGAGGAAATGCACGAATAAAAAAAAATTGATAACAAAACTTATGTAACTGCTATGGAAGGGCAACTCACTCGGACATGTAGCCAAAAATGGAGACTGATGTCAACTTAGTTGGCAAAAGATTTCAATCGGTCAAAAACAAGAAAAAAAGAGATTTAAAAGCATTGTGAGGGAAGAGCATGAACAAAGCATGAGATTAATGGAGAGGACGTTCAGAGAAGGCTGTCAACCCGGAGAGGCAAGAAGAAAGACAGAAGGCGGCAAAACAAGCCTAAGAGGGGGTCATGTAAAGGGGAGAGTCTCTGAATATCTAAGAACTGACATGTGGGTGCCACTGACAGGCTGGGAAGAGGGAAGGGCTAGAAGCATTTTTGGAAGGGAAGGGTTTTAGGAAGATAGTATTTCTGATCAATGAAAGGTGGCTCAGAAGAGAAGAGAGAACTCAGAAAAGAGTTTAATAGTATAAGCAAGGAAGAATGAGTTCTTGAACTAGGGTAGCCTCAGTGGCAATTTAAAAAAAGAAATTTAAGGACCATTGCAGAGGTAAAACTTGCCTCATGATAACTGCATGGGAAAGATAATGGACTCAGAAGAGTCCAAGATGATACCGAAGTTCCTACCCTAAGTGGTAACATGTAGCATTAACATTGACAGGAAAACTTTTCTAGTCTCAAGTTCATACCAATTAATAAATGGTTTCTGGGGAACATTATAGTAACATGTTCTCCACTTGTGACTTCTATATAAATAACTGTGTTGTGTATAGATAATCCTCAAGTTGCTCAAAAATTTTATTTTCAAACTCTTTCCCAGTTTATTTAACACATCTCAGTTAGTGTAGAGGAGTGACATATGAACATGTCTTTTCACAAGATTGTTAAAAAGAATACCTTACCTCACAGAAAGGAATTCCATTGTTTCCTAAATAATATACATCTACATGAAGAAGAGGTCATTGTCCGATGACAATTTGCTAATGTGCTGTACGACAGCAGATAATTCACAATTCACAACATGTTAATAATCTGCTGGCTTTCCCATTCTGTTGTACATCTGAACCATCCCTTATTATTACAAATTGTCATGTAAAACCATTACTAGTCACTAATAATTTTGAAAGTGAATATGCCATAAAACACTCCTACATTACAGCAGAAAATAAAAGAGATACTCAGTAGTTACATTTGCCTACTTCCTATTTAACTAAAACTCTTGAAACAACACAAGTGAAAAAGACATCTAGAAAGGACTTATGGACTTTCTGCCTTCCAAAGATTTGTCGCTGATCTCCTAAAAACTGAAAATAAAGTCTTCATTAATGTGTTCATAAAGTATCAATTTTTATACACAAGAGGTATATTTCTAGATAAAATTTCTAATTTACCTTTTCCTGTTCTAAATAACTCCCACAAAACTATTCATGAATCCTAAAAATACTGTTTTATGTTACTGCATTTACCAATTATGTTAAATCTGGAACAATACATTCAAAGTGAAAATGGTAATTCAAAATGTATAACCAAAATATCTTTCCATACATTCAGAAACAAGCAGACTGTCTTCTATTTTTATGCATGTGTTGTATTTTATAAGAATATATTGTGTTACCAAATAGAACAGACCTTTGTGAATTGCTCGTGTGATGGCTCAATCTCTTTCAGTTCCTTTCTTATCTTGTTGCCACCTCTTTTGTTGCTCTTGAAATATCTTCTAGAAGCACAAAACAAAAAAGTGATTAAAATTGGGTAAATTTTAATACTTACAAAACATAATTCTGCATTAAAGAAATACTCTTTAAATCAATACCTGTGAACACTTTATTTTAGACAACGTTTATGACCAAATTTGAAACAATTGTGTTCACCACTCATGTGCTAAAACGATAACCTTTTTAATCAGTAATGGAGTAAAGAATTTTCTTTCTTGTACATATTCAACATGCACGTCCCAATTCTTGATTTCAAATGAAGAGTATTTGATGACCTTCCCTATAATTTGTTGACCACAGATAGGTAAGATCTATACAGAAATTAACTAAGAAACATTCTTTCTTATTAAGATTTTAAACACGTATTAAATCTTGGTCATTTCAATATGTACATAGATGAACCTTCCATTAATGACTGTTTTTCGGCACCTTGACCTAATCTCCAACAACAGTGTTCTTGTCTCCACTACGTGGCACACACAGTCATCCTCTAAATTTTGTCGCTCCCAATGACCATAATACCTACATAATACTAATAATAGCATTGATAAACAGCAACCATGAGCCAGATCGCATCCTGAAAAATTTAAATAAACCCGTTACATAGGAACCCTTTAATCCTCCAAACAACTCTGAAGTAGGCACTCTTACCATGTCTCCTTTCGTATATAAAGAAACTTTAGCACAGAGATAAATAATATGCCCATGGTTCCTGAGCTAGCAATGGTCAAACTGGAATTGGATCAAAAGCAGTGGGGCTCCAGAGTCCCAGCCCTTGACCACTGCAATCAGCTGTTTCTCCATCTTCCCAACATACAGCCACTACCTTCCTGCCACTGTAGGTCACTCACTTCAGTACTACAGCTCAGGAGTCTGTCAGGACCTGATGCCTATTGAATGGAGCACTTTTCACTGCCCAATGTCCCACCCCCATGTGCTCAGGTAACTCAGTCCCAGCTGAAATTCCACAGCTAGTCAGCATAACCCCATCCCTGTGTCTATGCCCTGCCCAACTCTCCCTCTATCAACATGCTCGGCTACACCCCAACCCAGGAAATTCCAACCCTACAGCTGTTCTTGTACAAATATGCCAACTGGGCTCACTTTAACTTCTTAATCGCTATGATGCTGACCTCAGTTGGACCACAAATGCTTCATGGCAATTATATTCCCCTGGTACATGAGTCCACTAACGGGCCCCCTCTTTGGGCTCATGCTCTCTTCCTTCTTCGCTGGATTTCTGCATGAACTATTACTCCCTGAGACATTGATACAATAGGTAGATCATAAAGCTAAGCCTGATACCAACAATTTGTTCTTCCTTTTCTCCTTCTCCTTCCTCATCTTTCTGCTCATCTGTGGTGAACTCTTCAAGGACATTCGGCAACTTCAGAGAAATTCTGTAATCACGTTTCTGCCTATAACACATAATAAGTAACAAGGTCATACATCATAGAGAGATGAAAAATTAATCCTATTCAAACCAAAACTGACTTGACATAGTTTATACTATAAAGTAGCAAGGGAGTAATAGCAGCTGAAATCTTTTTGGGAAAAGGTGAAATGAGTTACTCTCATTCTGAAAGGATCCTTTCCTAACTGACTACTAGAGCAGCTATCTTATATTCTTTACGTGTTGAAGACTAAGGAGGGTTTACTGCACTATAAATTTCCCAGAAACAATCATTTTCTCCAAGAGCAGTTTACTTTTCATTTCTTCTTACTAAATAACATATGGGTTCTCATAAGTAGGTTCGAGAATATTGTAGCCATTCATCCCGTAAGATTTCCCAAAAGAAATACTTCACTTAACTATTTCTCCACTTTGGCACAACAATGATTTCGTAAAAGGAATAGTGAAAACAGTTTAACTAATAACTTATTTACAACATAAGGTTATCCCTTTCTACATAATTGAATATTGTTAAGAATCTACAGACTAAACATTGAAGACATTTATCTTATATTCAGCTACCATATTTCTAGAAATGGCTAAACATTAATTTACAGGAAGACTATTTTATTTATTTATTTTTTTTGAGACAGAGTCTCGCTCTGTGGCCCAGGCTGGAGTGCAGTGGCCGGATCTCAGCTCACTGCTAGCTCCGCCTCCCGGGTTCACGCCATTCTCCTGCCTCAGCCTCCTGAGTAGCTGGGACTACAGGCGCCCGCCACCTCGCCTGGCTAGTTTTTTGTATTTTTTAGTAGAGACGGGGTTTCACCGTGTTAGCCAGGATGGTCTCGATCTCCTGACCTCGTGATCCACCCGTTTCGGCCTCCCAAAGTGCTAGGATTACAGGCTTGAGCCACCGCGCCCGGCCCCAGGAAGGCTATTTTTATCTGGAAGGCAAAAAGAGGTCATCTTCATTGGCTTCTAGGTAATATCTCTCAATTCTGTTAAACTGAGGTTATAAAACTAAAGAAACTTACCTGCTTAGGGAACAATCAAGTAAAATATGTTCTTCACTAGAGATGCCAATATGTAGATGCCAATGATATAAATATCATGATGCAAAAAAGCCAACAATCATACCTTTTTAGTTGCATTGTTCTCAAAACGTTTTTAACTCTATTCTTTATTTCACTGCAAGCTTTTGCAATCTTTTCACTCCTTTTTCTCTTTGCAGCAAGATCCTCTTTAATGTCAGCTAGATAGTAAATGAATATGCATTAAAAGTTCATGTTGAAAACTAGTTTCTTTGCATATATTGAAATTAATATGTGACTTGATGGTTCAGCAATATCAGAAGGACATTTAAAATGTAAAATGCAAAGATCATTTTACAAAGCAAGATTTACTCACTTTATGTAAAACCTTTCAGGTATTAATATTAGTATTCCAATTTCAATTGGTATAACAGCAAATCACTTAATTGACGGATGATGATAAAAAGCAAATAATTAAAACTGTTCCTTTTCTTTTTTCTGGGACGGAGTATCCCTCTGTCGCCCAGGCTGGAGTGCAGTGGCGCGATCTCGGCTCACTGCAAGCTCCACCTCCCGGGTTCATGCCATTCTCCTGCCTCAGTCTTCCTAGTAGCTGGGACTACAGGCGTCCGCTACCACGCCCGGCTAATTTTTTTGTATTTTTAGTAGAGATGGTTTCACCGTGTTAGCCAGGATGGTCTCCATCTCCTGACCTCGTGATCCGCCCGCCTCGGCCTCCCAAAGTGCTGGGATTACAGGCGTGAGCCACCGCGCCCAGCCACAGACTTTAATTTCTACATTTATAAAATGTCCTACAATTCAAAGGACATATTTTTGTGAAATACTGTCACAACTCATTACGTAAAGCACAAAAAAGTATCTTATTTAATAAGACCATCAAAAGGGTAGAAATAATACACAATAAGCAAAGTATTTTTAATCAATCTCGTGGTTGATGCTATTAACTGTATTTTAATAAAAGAAGCAATGTCCATGGGTATAAACATTTAGGTTTAAACAGATAAAGAAATACATTCAAAAACACGTTTGAAATATTTTCTGAGAGCTTTTTATCTGACATTTTTACCCATAGTGTGGTGTTTCAGAAAACTGTAATACTGCAAGGAATGCTTTCCCAAACATGGTTTCACATCAGAGATCTACCATCAATTGCTAAGAATAGTTTTCGGCAATCATAGAAGAGCTGCACCATAATACAAATATTTTTTACATATGGTATCCATCTATAATGCTCAATGTATTAGGAAGCTCACAAAACCAGCACTTTGTCACCACCAAGCAGAGCAAAGTTTTCCAAATATACTGCTTGTATGAATTATCACTATAGAAGAGCTGAAAATTAAAGTAAGCTTTTTAAAAATAAGAGTGTTGTCTCCATCGTCTCTACAGAAATTTTCTCAAACTTTTTTGAAGATATGGTCCTATAACAGTGCAACTAATATTTCACATGGCAATATAAAGTTTATGAGTTTTTGGATCCAATTACATGTTTCTCACTGGGTAGAAAGGTTGTCTTTCCTTTTCTACTACACAATTTATTACTGGAATAATAATAGAAAATCATCATTTTAGATAATTCAATTTTCCCTGGTACTTTAAAGAAAACAAAATCAGAAAGTTGTGACAATAGCTAAATTACGAACATGAAAAGCTCATGTTAAAAACTTTGAGTACATACAGACAGGAAGAGGGGAACAACACACACCTGGGCCTACTTGAGGGTGGAGGGTAGGAGGAGGGTGAGGATTGAAAACCACCCATCAGGTACTATGCTTATAATCTGGGTGACAAAATAATCTGTATACCAAACCCCTGTGACACGCAATTTATCTATGTAACAAACCTGCATATGTACCACCAAACCTAAAGTAAAAGCTAAAAAAAACCTGATATATGACTTAATGTGTGTACACTGAAAGGAATGAATAGAGCTGTTTCTCCTCCAATGTCCTCTAATATCCCCCAAACAATTAAATTTCCACGTGTATGAAAGAAAAGCCATCCCTCTTGCCATTATTAGAAGCATCCTCACATTCTGCATGAACAATTAAAAAGGTAAGTAAGAAAAATTATCAGATTACATTAAATGCTATATATGAGAAGAAGGCATTTAAGACCATCTTGTCATCCACTAATTCATATAACCTACTGTAACAGTTGTATGGTTAAAAACAATTTTCATAAACCACAAATAGCTCGTAAAATATACCTGCAATATCTTCTAGCTCCTTGGTACCAACCCTGTAAAAAAAAGTTGCAACAAAATTTTAACATAATGCTACACAAAATGCCATGTTTGTTGGGAAGAAATGTTTTATGTGAAATGTTCTGCATAGAACAGAACAGTGATGACATGATCCAAAGCTGACTTTTCCTAAAGACCTTATCCGACAGGCAAAAGTGACTTAAACACTTTACCCCACGTGTTCATCTGTTTCAGCAAAAGGTTCTCTTTCCTGATGCTCATCAGTTACATCTCCCTTCTTTGTCTCTGTAACAGGTTTTCTTTCCTCATGCTCATAACTTACTGGAGCCTTTCCTGCATTAAAATAAAAAAGACAAACTTTTTTAGAGGAAGACGCTGTTGTGGACATTTTTTTTTTTTTTTTTTTTTGTAGAGAAACGTACTATTTGTAGACTTTGTAGATTTGGAAGCCCTTCGGGCTCAAGTCCTAGTAAACAACGTTCACAGGTCAGACCCCTTGGATGTCAGGACAGCACCCATGGAGAAGAGCTGCTTTGAGAGCATTTGTAAACCTGCTATGAGGGGGAGCCTCCCACGGGAAGCCTAAGGCCCTTGAGCCTGCGTTGAAAACCTGGGGCATCTTAGCACACGCACGGTGGACTCCAAAGCCACGAAGGGGTCGGGGGCCTCGGGCTGCCCGTGTGCCCCCAGCGCAGAAAGCAGGCAGACCGTCAGGCGTGCACCTTCTTCCATATCCCCTTGGACTGTGTTTACCCGCAAGCTCCATTTCCTGGGCGACCGTAACTTGAGCCTCCAACTGGTCCTTGGCAGCCATCCTGCTGCGCTTCCTGCCCACGGGCTGCGTGGCTGGCTGTCCTGGGAAGCTAGAGGCAGCCTCTGAACCTGGTGAGTACAAAGACACACTAAGGAAACTAAGGAAACGAGGCGTGTTAAATGAAAGCCATCAGGATCGCGGGTTCAAGGGCGCCCCGAGTCCCCTGTGGGAGCAGGAGGGGACGCGGAGAAGATGCCATCATCCTTTCCTGTCCTGGCCCGTCCAGCGCTTCCCTGGGGCTGGCTGCAGAGCTCGCAGAATTCCGCGGCCTCTGCGGGATTCCTGCAGTACCCTTGGGACAGAGCTTGGCCCTGCCCCTGGGTTCCCCAGCGACCCCATGTAGTCAGGAGGGCCGCGGGGTGACACAGGATCTCCCCAACCATCTCCATGGATTGAGCCGGTGTGCACCTGTTTCTGACAGTCAGGGACAGGGACTGCCCACTAGCCAGCCTGAACGCCCAGGGAACCCCTGGTCACCCCAAGTATCCCGTCTTGATGGGCGGCCAGACAAGACGGACCCATGTCGACCCCCCCAGCCTCCCTCCCACAAACGCTGCACACATGTACAGGCCTCCGGGACCCTCCTGGGCCCTGGGGACCACTCAGGCAGCTCCAGCTCCCTGCCCTGCCCATTTCCTCGCAGGTCAGCCTGGCTGCCCCGCCCTTCACACCCTCTTCCCCAAAGAGCCTCATGCCCGCCTTCCCCGCATATCCACCGAAGGCACCTCGCCTGAGGGATCCCTGATCTTGCTCCCTCAGAGGACCTGAAGAGGCTGGCACCACGAAAGCTCACTGCCTGGTTCCTGGGTTCTCGCGAGAGCAGCCGGCCTGGCTGCCCGCGCTCCTCGCTGATTGGTCGGCTCAGTGCGCATGCAGGTGGCGTGCGGCATGGGGCCACGCCCCCTGCCGGCACACCCTCCCGCTCAGGGACTGTCCATGGCTGCTGTGGACTGATTGGGTGGCTCTCTGAGGCCTCTGTCCCCACGATTTTCCAGCTCCTCATCCTGGTGAAGGAAGCAAGGACCCGGGAGTGGGGAGTGCCAGAGGACCCTGCCCTAAGGAATGGAGGCCAAGTGAACGGGGCTTAGGACCTTCCCCCAGGCTCGTTCCAGCCACTCCTGCCCCTTCGGGTGGAATGGCCATCACCCCTGCGGGTGGGGCCCAGGCTCCCTCCCATGCCCTGTGTGCTTCCAACACGCCCAGCTGCATCCTTTTTATCAATGCATTGTGCTTTTATGTTTTATCTAAGAAAATTGTTGACTCCCAGCAGCGGCAGGTAATTTTCTCCTATCCTACTTCATTCTCTCACACTGGGTATTGCATGATTCTGTAGTGGATATACAAAGTTAAAGACTTTGTCTAGATTTCTCATGATGTGATCATTTCTTTTCTTTCTTTCTTTCTTTCTTTCTTTCTTTCTTTCTTTTTTTTTTTTTTTTTTTTTTTTTGAGATGGGGTCTTGCTCTGTCACCCAGGCTGGGCTGCAATGGTGCAATCACTGCTCACTGTAGCCTCAAATTCCCACGCTCAAATGATCCTCCCACCTCAGCCTCCCAAGTAGCTGGGACTACAGGTGTGTCCCATCATGCCCGGCTAATTTTATTTTATTTTATTTTATTTATTTATTTTTACAGACAGAGTCTCACTCTGTCGCCCAGGCTGGAGTGCAGTGGCGCGATCTCGGCTTACTGCAATCTCTGCCTCCTGGGTTCAAGCAATTCTCCTGCCTCAGCCTCCCGAGTAGCTGGGACTACAGGCACACGCCACCACGCCTGGCTGATTTTTTTTTTTTTTTTTTTTTTGTATTTTAGTAGAGACAGGGTTTCACCATGTTGCCCAGGCTGGTCTCAAACTCCTGAGCTCAGGCAGTCTGCCCGCCTCGGCCTCCCAAAGTGCTAGCATTACAGGCATGAGCCACTGCTCCCAGCCAATTTTGTTTATTTTTTGCAGAGATGAGGTCTCACTATGTTGCCCAGGCTGGTCTGGAACTCCTGGGCTAAGCGATCCACCGGCCTCAGCCTCCCAAAGTGCTGGGGTTACAGGCGTGAGCCATCGTGCCCAGCCCGATTATTTCCACGGCTGGGTTGGAAGCCATCTTCCCCTGACAAGGCAGCTCACCTTTATTTCTAAGAGTTCTCTATAACCTAAAGAGAATCCCTAATTACTGAAACTAAATACTACCAGCTGTCCCCATTTCCCCACAATCTACTTGGTACCCAAATTAGCCAATGAGACATCTTGGGCAATTTTAAGCCATGATTGCCTCAGGTTTCCCTCTCTTTCGAGCTTAAGATGTGTAACATTAAGAAAGAAGACAAATCTTGCAGAGGGCTTTGTGCAACCAGTCTTACAGCTTTCTATCCCATCTGGATCAATGTAATTTTCATATGCTTCATCAAAGATTTCAGCTGAAAGTACTATACCAGGTTCTGTCTATAATTGGAAACACATACACACATACACCAACTACTGGTATTCAGCTAAGAATTCAATGCCGGCTCATTTTTCTTTAAAAGAATGTCAAATCAAGGAACAATTCTCCATCACAAAGCGGAAGTTGATGTCAGGTGAAGACAAATGGGGATTACAGAGCTACTTCTTTGGCATAACCGCCTAGAAACAAACTGAAAAGGATTCTGCAATTTTAAATAGGCACAAAGACATTCTTTTCAGAACACCAAGTGTCCAAGTTACAAAACCCTGAAAAAATTCTTCTTTTAAACTTTCGGATGGAGCAATTTATCTCTTTTTCCCAGCTGGAGTATTTGTGAGGTGTCTCTCAGAAAGAAACAACTCAATACACAAATCATTAAGCCTTTGTAAAGGGAGGAAGTCTATTTGAAGCAACTCTCCGCTGAGGAAACAGGTTTTGTGAACTAACCAAAGCCTTTAGGGCAAACATGGTCACTTCAATTTTTTTTTTTCCCCCCACTGGAGGTTATCTACAAAGACCACAGGAAATGTTTAAGCAAATTTAAAGGCGATTTCTCAAGAGTTATTAGAATAAGTACAGTAATTTAGAGAATTGGTTTCTAATAACTGGAGGCATAACCCCCTCTTACCCCCAACACCCTACTCCACCCTATGTGAATCGAATGACAAGTAAGGATAATGCTTCATAACAAATGTAGAAATAACACCAATTTTCAAAGCAGCCCTTGCTCTTTTATTGCTGTCATTGAGAACTAACTGAAAGAAATGCACCCCTTGGATTCATAGACAGACAGAGGGACAAACAGATGGCTGGATATGTGATAAGCAACAACAGTATGGCCAAATGTCAATGATGGAATCTAGGTGGTGGGAACATGAATGTTTTCCATGAAATTCTTTCAACTTTTCTGTGTATTTGAAATTTCTAATAATAAAATGTTGGAAAACAATTGTTCATTTTGAAAACATCTAGAAATCTAAGATGTGATCACTGGGTTAAAGACTATATACATCCATACTCTGTAGCCTGAATTAGTGATTTACGCTCTAATAGCCAATCAAATTGCTCATTTATCAGACAGGGCTGGTAGCACAGGAGATGGAAGTTTCTCTACTGATAATCCTCCAGATGTTTGAGGGCTTCATGTTCATTTACATTTCAGTCTTTTCTCCAATTCTTAGACTGTTAGCAAAAGTTTATACTCAAATGAAGCAGCAAATTCTAGGCTCCAGCTGTTTAAGAATAAATGAAACATTCATGTCTTTCAGAAAGGCTTATCTGATGTACTCTGCACAAATACGCTCACCTATGATCTTCTCTGTGCAGACTCTATCAGGGCTGTTCTCAATGGGCTTTTCAAGACTCTCTCCAATCAGATTATAATTCCTTCAAGGGCAGTTCTTTGTCAACTTTGCTTCTCCAGCACTCAGCACCATGACTGGCACATGGTGTGCCGTCAGCAAATGCTGTGTTTGCTATATGTGAATTAATGCTGTGCATACATGTAGAGACATAGGCTCAGACCCTCTCATCAAATGGCAAAGTCTACCACCCAGTCCTGAGAATTACATCTCAGCTTAGAGCAGAGGGGCCTCACCCTGGCGTCTCCTGGAATCACTCAGGAAATTTCAAAACACACTGCTGCCTCCATCCTACCCACTGAGTTTCTGATTAACTGTGTTGGAGTTTGGCCTGGGTCTCAGGATGGTGAAATCTCCCCAGATGATAGAAAAGTGCATGCAGCACTGAGAATTCCAGGGTTTGGACTTTACAAGCCACCAGGTAATTTCATTTTCACTCACCTTCTTTCCTTTGATTCTCAGGACAAGCTACCAGGTCTCCAGGACTGAAGGTTATCATCTAAGTTGATGTTCTCAACTGGAGGTAATTCCACCCCCCCACCCCCTACCAGGAGACAGTTGGCAATGTCTGGAGGTATTTTTGGTTTTTATAGCTAGGGATGGAGGTGCTACTGGCATCTTGTGGGTAGAAGCCAGGGATGCTGCTAAACATCCTGCAATGCACAGGACAGCCCCACCACAAAGTATTATCTGGCTCCCAATGCCAACAGTGTTGAGATTGACACACCGTGGTCTATTGTAACTGTTTGATTAGCTAGGGCTTTCTTAACCAAAGTAATCTCCTTTGTGCACTGTGTGCCCATGGCCTGTATAAGACAGACAATTGCACAACAATTTATCCCAGAGTACATCTGAGTCAACTGTTGATGTTACATGTTGGATTGGCTCCAGCAAATGAAGAGCTGACATTCAATGAGTGTTCCCTTTGTGCCAGGCACATTATATACATGGCCATATGTTCCTCCCAGCAATCTTGAGAAAGAGAGGGAGAGATTCTAAATTTGAAAACTAAACTCATTATACAAGGTCATACATTGAATTAAGAGTTTGAACCTTTAACAACAAGCTCAAGACAAGAAGTTGCCTCAGATCCTTAATAGGTTGCCTTAATATAAAATTAATAGGCCGGGCGCGGTGGCTCAAGCCTGTAATCCCAGCACTTTGGGAGGCCGAGACGGGCGGATCACGAGGTCACAAGATCAAGACCATCCTAGCTAACATGGTGAAACCCCGTCTCTACTAAAAAAATACAAAAAACTAGCCGGGCGAGGTGGCGGGCGCCTGTAGTCCCAGCTACTCCGGAGGCTGAGGCAGGAGAATGGCGTGAACCCGGGAGGCGGAGCTTGCAGTGAGCTGAGATCCAGCCACTGCACTCCAGCCTGGGTGCCAGAGCGAGACTCCGTCTCAAAAAAAAAAAAAAAAATATATATATATATATATAAAATTAATAATGCCCTATGTTTCTCAAAACCCCTTGTTTGAGAAACTCAAGCCTAATACATTGTTCATCTTTCCTGCTCTTATTGAATGGAATTGATGTGCCATTCAAGCCTAATCATTAACAAGACATACCAGTACCCTTTCCTTGTAATCCTACCTTCCTCAACCCCACTAAGGATCCACAAAATACCTTTTAAGGTGAAGTTCTAATCACTTTCACATTATTGTAACCATGGCTTATGGCTTATCTTTGTTGTCATGGATAATTGAGACAACTGTGTGGGAATGGCAACTTATGAATGATCTAACAATAGGCCTATTAATATAGCAGTAAATGTCACAGTTATAATAGAAGGTACCATGCTTACACAGAGTATTGCCAGACCTAGCACAATTTCTGGCATAAGGTTTGTGCTTAATAAATGCTTGCTGGATGAACCAATGAAGTAATCAAATGAGTCGGAATAAGAGGTAACATATTCAAGAGATTTATAGAATGGAAGATCTAGAGTGCTTTTATTTCAGATTGATATGTTCTCTAGTGGTAACCAAAAGAGTAATAGCTGACTTTCACTTTATTATTAAAGCAAAAATAGAGCATATCAATTTTTATTTTCTCATTCTTATTTTGGTATCTAATAGTGTCACCAAATATTATATTATATGGATAACTATAGTTCTGATACTCACATCAACATTTCTAATCTTGTTGGTAGACATTATATTTTTCTTTAAAAGAAGGATAAACAGCTTAACATGGGAAATATTTGACATTATTAGATTTCTTAAAAAGAATTTTTGTGCTTTTATCAGCCTCTGACCAATATCTACAGGACTGACTTCTCCTTTAGGCACAGAGTTGAGGGACCACAAAATTACTTCAATTTCTCTTAAAAATAGCAAGGGAAAATATTAATATAATTCAGTATGGATTATATTATCTTTATACTACCAGAGTCATAAAATATAATTTTTATTTCATGTATTATTTTATATATATAATTTTTTTTTTTTGATGGAGAAAGGGCTTCACGAAGGAAAATGTGTCTATAGCTTATCAATGTCATGCAGTGGCCCTGGATGTCACCTCTCTATATTCCACTGCCCTACTCTTTTCAAATAGCTTTTTTATTTATTAGTTTTTTGGGGTTTTTTTTCTTTTTCTTTTTTGAGGCAGAATGTCATTCTGTCGCCCAGGCTGTAGTGCAGTGGCACGATCT
This sequence comes from Macaca fascicularis, assembly GCF_037993035.2. Taxonomy (NCBI): domain Eukaryota; kingdom Metazoa; phylum Chordata; class Mammalia; order Primates; family Cercopithecidae; genus Macaca; species Macaca fascicularis. Next base: position 12,807,764 of record NC_088395.1, read on the forward strand.
TAGCTCACTGCAATCTCTGCCTCCTGGGTTGAAGCAATTCTCATATCTCACTCTCCCGAGTAGCTGGGATTACAGGCATGTGCCACCACACCCGGCTAATTTTTGTATTTTTATTAGAAACAGGGTTTCACCACATTGGCCAGGCTGGTCTCGAACTCCTAACCTCAAGTGATCTCCCCACCTCAGCCTCCCAAAGTATTGGGGTTACAGGCATGAGCCACCACACATGGCCATTAATTAGCTTCCAATTCTAATTTTTTTTTTTTTTTGAGATGGAGTCTCACTCTGTCCCCAGGCTGGAGTGCAGTGGCGCGATCTCAGCTCACTGCAACCTCCACCTCCTGGGTTCAAGCAATTCTACTGCCTCAGCCTCCTGAGTAGCTGGGACTACAGGCGCCCGCCACCATGCCTGGCTAATTTTTTGTGTTTTTAGTAGAGATGGGATTTCACTGTGTTAGCCAGGGTGGTCGCGATCTCCTGACCTCGTGATCTGCCTGCCTTGGCCTCCCAAAGTGCTGGGATTACAGGCGTGAGCCACTGCGCCCGGCCCGATTTCAATTTTTTAAGAGAACTTTGTTTCATCATCTAAGTGACTATCTGGGTCCTTCAGTGGAGGGAGACTGGCAACTGAGGACATTTTACAACCAACTGATGACAAGGGACTGACTCAAGGTGTGGAAGAGGGGAGAGGAAATTGGTGATGTGGGAACATACCAGTTTGCAGGTCAAAAATGAGGGGTTAAAGATAACTCCAAGACTCTCACCTCAGGGACATGGGCAGATGAAGGTGCAGTTAGGCTAGCAATCTCAAGTAAATACCATGAGAGAGGAGATGGTCAATGGGTCTCACGGAGATTGGGACTGGAAAGGGCTAAACCTGGCAGAGATAAAGGAAAAGGAGCCAGCACAACAGACTGAATAGATAGGAGGACATGCTGGAGAGCTGAGTCCAGGGACAGAAGAGGACAGAGATTTTAGAGTTGTGGAGAGTTCAGTAAATTCAAAGACCTCAGAGGGATGAAGAAGGTTGAGGCTTGGATGGCCACCACAAGCTTTGACCATCGCGAGGGTACCCAAGGTCTTTGGTAGTTTCTCAAGTGTGATGTAGGGAGAAACCAGATTGCAGTGGATAAAAGATATGAAGGCAGAGGCCGGGCTCGGTGGCTCATGCCTGTAATCCCAGCACTTTGGGAGGCCGAGGCGGGTGGATCACGAGGTCAGGAGATCGACATGGAGAAACCCCATCTCTACTAAAAATACAAAATTAGCCGGTCATGGTGGCATGCACCTGTAATCCCAGCTACTCAGGAGGCTGAGGCAGGAGAATGGCATGAACCTAGGAGGCAGAGGTTGCAGTGAGCCAAGATCGCTCCATTGCACTCCAGACTGGGCAACAAGAACAAAACTCTGTCTCAAAAAACAAAAACAAACAAACAAACAAACAAACGATATAAAGGCAGACAGGGAGAAAGAGGGTTCCTCCCTCCAGGGCCAGGACATTTTAGAATGTAAGTTGAGGAAAAGGAATCAGTGGTCACAGAGAGAGAAAGAACAAGCTGGTGTTTTTTCTTCTCTTCTGTCTCTCAAAATTATACTTTCACAGAGAGAATGAAGTGTAATAATCTAGACCAGGATCAACAAACTACGACCCCTGGGCCAAATCTACATTGCTGCCTATGCTTGTAAATAAAGTTTTATTGAAACACAGCCATGCCCATTTTTTTCTCTATTGTCTATGGCTGCTTTTACACTATAGTGGCAGTGTTGAGTAGTTGCAGCAGAAACCACCTGCCCAGCAAAGTAAAAAATATTTACTATCCGGTCCTTTTGAGAAGGTTTGTCAACCACTGTTCTAGGTCAACTCCCCTGATATAAAGATGGAGAAACAGACATTCCATTCCATTTCTATGTTCATTTGCTTTCGTGTTCTGACAAAGCAGAAGTGTCTACCAGAATTATTAATTACGTAGTATATGCGTCATCACCCACTGAATTTTAAGAGCTATGTATACAACTTTCATGCAAAGCGTCACCACTTTCTACTCTCATCAAGGTGAATTTTCCTCCCCATTCTAGCTGCAAACCAAAACTAAAGCTAAATGCACTTCCATCCTTTATACAGGCCTCGTTTCAGGAATGTTTGTTGGGCACATTAATGAGCAGAAATGACTTAGCTTTATAACTGCTTCTGAAAATCTTGAGATTTAAGTGAGAAGGAAATACTTTTGTTTCTGCCTCCAACCTATTTTAGTGTAAATCAAAGTTAATAGCTCATGGTCTGGTTGGCAGTTCACAAGAAAGGGCGAGGTTGCCAGAAAATCAAAATCACACAATTTCCTGTTTTTGAAGATGTATTTCAACAAGATCACTGAGAGCTTCAAAGACAAAAATGGCTGTCTGCCAGGGCCAGACCAGCTCCAAGCGCCTTTGTTTGCTTTATTGTTTGATGCTGTGGGGTCAAAGCACTCTCTCTATTGTGTTGTCTCTGCTCCCCACCTCTGTTATTTTTTTTTTTTTTTGGTTGTTATTCTATTAAGATTCCTGCTGAAAATTAAATTAAGCTTCCTAAGTTCTTCTTTGTTGATCCTAGCAACTAATTATAGAGAAACCAGAAAAAATTCTCAATACTTGGGCATTTTTTTAAGATTGTAATTGGCTACCCACAAAGTTGGTGGAACAATAGTTTTTGGGGAAAAAAAGAGATTCGTACTGATTTTTCAATGAATATTTAAAAATACCTTGGCATCAAACTTCCTCCCATTAACCTTGTTTGAACATAAAAAGGTCCCTCTTACTGGTGCTATAATTGACTTTCCCCACCTTACTCTTCCCTGTTCATCCTGACACATCCCCCACACTCCTTTTTAAATTGTGGCATAGGACCCACGTGGCCCCTGTAATCTTCCTTCAAGGCCAAAGCCAACTCCCAGAATACTCAGCATGTCAGTGTCACCTGCTCACAACTTTGGTTCTGGCATGGTTGAAAATTCTTCCAAGTAATGCCCAAGAGGGATAGCTTTTTTCTGGGGTGAGCTTGCTAAGCCAACTCAGAGGATTACAGTAGATTGTGATTACATCTTTCAGTGCAGAATGTCGGGGGTGGGGTGGGGGCGGGTGCATCTATGGAAGGATTAGAAAACTCGCTGACTAGAGGGGCTGCCAAGATCACTTTGTGTGAATTCGACTGCTATAGAAACTATGAAATTAGCTCACTGATCTGAACTTTGGGTCAAGACCCATGCAGCCATTCTAGACATGAATGGTTTTGGCCTTCAGTCACAACAATTGAAAATTAGACCCTTGAAGAAGGCAGGAGTCTTTGAAGCCTCCTTAGAATGTGAGGGCTTTAGACCTGGAGTACCTTAAAGGTTTTCTTTAAAAAACGTTTGGATGTAGTGACCACATTGTCTGATTTTAAATTCAGAAGGCATCCATAGAGTATCTGAAGTGCTACTGCCTTCGAGCCAAGATGCGTTATTTAGGGTAATGGCATTTCTGTAATCTGTCACTCCTGAATCTCCTGTAAGAGAAGCATTTTCTTAGACCTGGTCATTCCTGTCTAGGTTGACTATCAAGAGCTGTACACCTCTAAGAACAGATCTGAGGTGTGATGTCACACAGGTGGCCTGAAGGGGAAGACAGAGCTCTCTAGTTGTTGTAACTTAAGGTAAAAGGTGTGTAACCCCGGTACTACAATGACAGGGTCAGCTCACTCTGAAACCTGGTGATATCACCTGAAAGTCCTTGAGTTGAAATGGAGCACCTGCAGTCATTATGGTGATCACACCCTTCATGTCTTGCTAAATATCCCTCAACAGTTTAGTGATATAGGTAGTCATTAACAGGTCCCTAATGAGATTTTATTTTATTGAATTGTATTTCATTTTTGAGACGGAATCTCACTCTGTGGTCCAGGCTCGAGTGTAGCGGCACCGTCTCAGCTTACTGCAACCTCTGCCTCCCGAGTTCAGCGATTCTCGTGCCTCAACCTCCTGAGTAGCTAGGACAACAGGCGCATGCCACCACACCCGGCTAATTTTTTGTATTTTTAGTATAGATGAGGTTTGCCATATTGGCCAGGCTGTTCCTGAACTCCTGATCTCAAGAGATCTGCCCACCTCAGCCTACCAAAGTGCTGAGATTATAGGCATGAGTCACCCACTGTGCCCGGCCCCTAATAATATTTTAGTTAAGGAGATTTTCTGTATTTACGTAAGGCCATGCCAGAAATGTTTTCTTTAAAGGTGCTTTATTCATAGAAGTTTGCTGTCCTCTTTATAGTTTAAAATAATTGATTACTAGTTAGACACTACCAGTGTTTAATATTGAACCATCTCTGAATCACCAGTTTATTCTGTTCAGATTTCAAGTGGGTCGGGATTCACATTCACATTCGAACTTCGAATCCATATTGGTTCCTCAACACAAAAGGAACAGAGACACAGAGATAATCTTTGGCCATTAGTATTCACCATGGAAATTACCAAGATAATCTTAAAACATCATAAAAATCAAGAAGTTATAGTTTAGTCCCATAAAATCAGAATCATAATGTATTTCAAATAAATATCACTCTAAATCAGTATAATCCGTTCATCACACTATAAGTAACAATTACCCATTTGAAAGAGCTTCCTGAGTAGCCTGCAGGCTCAAATCAATGTTTTCTACTTAGTACAATCACAGCATTAAAAATTTTTTTTTATAATTCTAAAAATTATATGGGCTTAGGATAAATAAATGACAGTTTACCCCTTCTCAGTTTCATTCTTCAGAAGGATGTTAACATTACCTTATGTAAGCTTTCAGAACATTGTTTACTATACTGTACTTATAAAAATATAACTGAAATCGGTTGATTTGCTCCTCAGCAACCCTGTGAGTGGAAGCATTTTAACTAATAAATCTGTTTTCAAAAAATAGGATCATAATATACATCTGCACTTGCCTTCTTTCCTAACCTAATGATGTACTTTGGACATCCCTGTGTATTATTAGACATACATCTTCCTCATTTCATGGTTACACAGTATTCCACTGTATGGAGATATATTTTAACCAGTTCCTTCTTGATGGCTATTTATGTTGATTCTAGCTTTTTTTCCCCTTGGCTGGTATAAACATTGTATTTTTATATCATTGTGCAGTTGTGAAAATGCCTAGAAATAAAATAATTGAATCAACTAGATCCAGTTATTTAAAAATCTTGTGATCTGTTTCTCAATTATTGCCCTCTCCAAAATTGTCCCAGTATATATTTTCACTCATAGGGCATGAAAGCCAATTCTAGTGTTTATAAGGGAAGGCACTTGTGTTAACAGAGGTGTTACTCTTATAGTCTAGAATAGAGCCTTTACGTGCATGCACTCTCTCTCTCTCTTTCTCTCTCCCTTTTTCTTTTATAGACTCTGTGAGCAGATTAGCAGACATTTTGTATTTATAGCACTCAGTGGCAAACTGCATGTGATGATTATACCAGATTTCATCCTTATCCTTGATTGTGTGATGTTGTTCACATAGACACTGAACTTTAATTTGTGAAGATGGGCTTGATGATTTCAGGAAAACAGAGAAGACAAGATAAATTCTTAAGATCGCTATTTAGAAAACTGTTGTGAATTTGCTGATTTGGCATGTGGATGTAGAATAATAAACCTTGTTACTGGTATTACAGATACCATGCAAGTCTTTGCCCTATATTATTGTTTTTCAGAACTCAAGCCATTTTACATGTCCATAGGATCATCTTTCTGCAATGACACCGGCTGTCAGAATAATTTATAGAACATAGAGTCCAACTCTGGATAACCCAATCAAAAAAAGGAGTTGATTGAAAGGACATAGGTAGTTCATATAATCATTAGAAAAGTGAAAGGTCAGACACAGAAAACAAACAGGAACCAGGGGCAGGCCTGATGACCAAGGGTAAACAATTCACACTGTGCTTTGGTTAAGGCCACACTGCTGACACCACCACTCCTGGGCCTCCCCACACCTCTGGGCTCCTGACCCCACTACTGCCACCTAGAAGAGTCTCACACCTGTCTCCCTCAACACACAAAGTCCTAGGTGCAACTTTCTCATTGGATGAGCCTAGGCCATGTGCTCAAGCCCCAGCCACAGAAAACTTTGGGAGAGGGAATTGTCTGAGGTCCTTTAACTTCCCCTTTGGAAAATCTAACAACACCTGCACAATGGCGAATTGTCTCCAAATAGAGAGTTCAATGCCTCATAGCCAAAACAAGTCAAAAACAATAAAGAGGAGAAACGAGAACTGATCACCACTCTGAGGTCTCCACTTCTGTTTCTGGAATGATGTTATAATTTATTTCTGACTTTCTTTATTGGCACCTCCTTAAAAGCAGCAGATTAGCTGTTTGTAACCTGATCTAACCTCTCTGCGTTGGCTCCCAGCATTATTGTTTTTAAAGATTCTCAGCGCCGGGCGCGGTGGCTCACGCCTGTAATCCCAGCACTTTGGGAGGCCGAGGCGGGCGGATCACAAGGTCAGGAGATCGAGACCACGGTGAAACCCCGTCTCTACTAAAAATACAAAAAATTAGCCGGGCGCGGTTGTGGGCGCCTGTAGTCCCAGCTACTCGGGAGGCTGAGGCAGGAGAATGGCGTGAACCCGGGAGGCGGAGCTTGCAGTGAGCCGAGATCGCGCCACTGCACTCCAGCCTGGGCGACAGAGCGAGACTCCGTCTCAAAAAAAAAAAAAAAAAAAAAAAGATTCTCAGCAATAACAAGAATGCTTCGTGATCACCTAGCGTTTGCAGGTTGCTAGATGCTTTTCCACGTAGGACAGCATGTGCTCAATCGCCCACTGTGTAGTGGGGATAATTCCTCCGTGTCTTGTTCGTTTTTGGACGTGACTCTTTTTTCTAACCCTTCTCTCTCCAAACCCTAACCTGGCCATTCCCACTGCTTTCTCAGCAACATTGGAGAGCACCATATTAATCATCGGAATGAAGACTTAACTGTTCTTGGATTTCAGGACCCTCCTTCTCCCATATTGTCCTGTCCATCAAACCACTGCTTACCACCACAAATCATTCATCCAGCCAGCGGGGTCCCTCCTGCTCAGTCCTGGGTCTTACCACATGCATTACCCATTGGCCTCAATGGAAATAAGATCCTGTATTTTGAATGAAAAAAAAAATGCCTTTATTAGTATTATTTTTATTTTTAAAACCAGCTGTATGTTCTTTGGAAAAGTAGGGAAGCCTTCTGGACCTAGATTACTTACCTGAAAGCTGAATGTGGAGCCGGGTGATTTCTGATTTCTTCCTCCACTGTAACCTTCTATATATTTAAAAAATTCCATGAACAGAAGTGGGATTGATAGAGGAGGGTACTCAAAGCAACATTAAAGGGGGGAACTCCTTCTTTCACTGGCTTTATCTGAAAATGAGAATCATAACCGATATTCTCAAAGTAGCTTGAGGACTCGAGTTCATTGACACCATGTGAGTTAACTGTTGAATGCTCCTTTGAGGTCTTAATATACATGCCCATGGAGATCTTTTTAGCTTTCAAATAAAAACCATAAGCATGAAATGCCTAATTCCTGTCCTGGGCACTTCATGCTTTATTAAAATATAATAGTATTTGTTATTTTCATGTGTGATAATGGCATTGTGGTTGTGTTTTTAGAAAGTGTCTATCATTTAGAGCAGGATTTCTCAATCTCAGTGCTACTGACATTTGGAGACAGTTCTTTGTTGGGGCTGAGGGTGTCTGTGCATTATAAAATATTGAGCAGCATCCCTGACTTCTACCCACTAGATGCCAAAGCACCCCTTCCACAGTCGTGACAATCAAACATGTCCCCAGACATTGCCAAATGTCCCCAGAGGAGCAACTTCACCACCAGTTAAGAACCACTGTTTTAGAGATACATACTAACATATTTTCCAACGAAATAATAAGATATCTGGTAGGGAGTGGTTGAGGATATGGGTGTGGATAAGGCAGGATTGGCCAAGGACTGACAGCTGTTGGATTGGGTGATAAGTACTGGGGCCTCATATTATCTTGACCACTTTTGTGTATATTCAAGTATCTAAAATTAAAAGTGCAAAAAACATTGTTTTAACACATCAGTGGTATTGATTTTAAATCTGTTCTCAAGGTTGAGCCTGTAGAGCATCTTATCCTGGAAAGATTAGGAGCTGAGGATAGGGGAAGTAGAATATTATTCATGCTCTTGACTAACTGTTTTTGACCATTCTGGGGACATACTAAGTTTTGAGTGGTTAAACTGAACTCTTAATCAGCCTTACTAGTGTCAAGCCATTCTGCACATGCCACCATTATTTTTTTCTTCCTGGTCATCTGGATGAGCATTAGCCAAATTGAAGGTTGAGGCTGCATTATCTGAGGAAGCCTTCCATCCTCCCCATGGCCAACAGCCCCTTGTTTAGGCCATTTGCTTGAGTGCAACTATATCCCAGCCTTGCTGCTTTCAGGGCTGATGCTTAAGGGCAGGTTTCCCTTATTACAGTCTCATGGGCACCAATGTACACAGTGAGAAAGGGCCTAGGGGAAGGCTGAGCCTGGCTGGAACTAGAGGAACACCAGCAGGGATCCAATTAACAATACATAATTACCAGTGGGCCTGACCTTTCTTTAGCCTGAGAAACATAACTGGAACTTAGCTTGAGACTGGGCAGAGTAACTCTTAGAACCTTTATTTTGAGGCTAAGTATTGGGTTGGACCATCCAGAATGGAGCAGGAATATGTAAGGATCACTTTGGAGATGATGTTGGGCTGGTGGTAGCAAAGAGGTTGTACAAACTGGCAGTAGAACATCAAAGTGATTCTTTTCTAAGTTTAAGAGGAGTAATCAAAGCTGTCTAGAAAAATTGGCAAATCATAATTCTCTTCGGCATAGAAAAAATGTAGATACAATTGATTTAGAAAAATCCACAGCTACTTTCAATCTTAAAGATAGTAGATGGTGTGACTAAGAGCTGGAACTCCAGCCACACCACCTGGACTTAGATTCCAATTCCACTCCTTATGCACATCCCACGCTAACCTTTGTAAGGCAAGTTATGGAAACTTTCCTCACCTCAGTTTCCTATCTGTAAATCCAGGACAATAATCATATGCCTCTCCTAGGGTTATATGAGGATTAAATGAGTTAGTATACTAATGGGTTTAGAATAGGGCCTAGTGCAGAGTAAACAATGGATGTTGGTGATTGTTAGCTAGAACTAACCTTCTTTATCTTGCAAGACAGTGTAAACATTATGTAGGCAGGACAATTTGAGGGTCGGGGAGAAGAAGCCGCTTCCATAAAATTTAAAATGATCATCAAAGGCCATTTCTTTGGATTAGTAAGTTACTTGCTTTTCATATTTTTGGGAGTTGGCATGTAGCATGGGACATTTATCAAGTGCTGTTTCTCTGATAGAGCCATTCTTAAAAGACAGGAATTTGAATGGGGTGAAGGTGGGAGGAGCAGGGGACATCTGGATTATGGGGGCTCTGCCTTTGAAATGGTGGCTGTGTGGGTCCTCGAGGGACTTTAAACCCTCAGAAGACAGTGGCCACTGATGCTGGGAGATGGGTGAGGGATCCCCAAAAAAGATATGCCATTTGAGAATTATTTCTGAGCTAAGAATCTCTTGACATAAAGTAACTGTGTTAAACTGAATGTGCCCCGTATCAAAGGGTTCCCATTCTCCGTTCAAATTTGTCTTTTTTACTATTAATGTGTTAAAGACTCCCAAACCCTTTGCCCTTGTTGGGTACTTTGTTTTCAACCCCATCTCCCAGATGACACACAAACCCTCTCTAGTGTCATTTCAAATCTGGAACTGAATCTGATAGCTCTCTTTGTTGTCAGAATTTTCTCATTAAATGAGGTTACAATACTTCATATTTACAGGCTCCTTAATTTCATCTTTGATGTTTTTCTTTTTAGCAAGCATATTATTCTGGCTTTCTTACAAATACTGCTCAGAATCAGAGCAAGGGCTTCTTACCCCCTTGCAAGGGTGGCCCAATCACTGTCTGCTTTTGATTTGTGTACTCTGTGCCTTCTGTGAGCAGCACTGCCACTTGAAACCCGATTCCCAGAGCAGTCCTTGGACCTCTTGTATCAGCATTCCCCAGACTATGAATTAAAATGGCAGTTTTCTGTTTCAACCCTAGACCTTCTGAATCTGAATTTCTAAGAGTGGGGCCCAGGAAACTGAATTTTTATTAACTATCCCAAGGGATCTGATGCACACTGAAGTATGGAACTGTGACCTCGTACCCTAAACCCACGTTCTCCATTGCAAATCCTTCAGCATCCTTACCTTCTGTCTTACCCACCCAGGAGACTCCCTTCCCAAATACGCATCCTGCATGGTGTCATTGCATTTGCTTTCCTAGGGAGGGATGAAGATAAAATCTTGACATGTGCTTTGTGGTGAGGGGAGAAAGCAGTTTTTATCTGAGGCTGAAAAGTTACATCTTGAGCCTCAGACAGAAAACTTAGGATGAGTCACCCAAGGAAAGGGTCAAGAGGTCGGCTAGCCTGAGCTGATAGAGCGAGACAGTCTTGTGAGTCTGACTAAGTTAAACCATGATCTTGGGTCAATAAATACTTGCAGAATGAAACAGATGATTTACTGATATTGAAATGGCCAGGCCACTTGGATGATCTCCCCAAGTACAATGTCTAACTTTGAGACTTTATACATTATAGTAAAATAGTGGCCAGGCATAGTGGCTCACACCTGTAATTTCAGCACTTTGGGACGTTGAAGTGGGAGGATTGCTTGAGCCCAGGAGTTCGAGACCAGCCTGAGCAACATAGCAAGATTCAGTCTGTAAATTTATACGTGTGTGTGTGTGTGTGTGTATAAAATAACTTGGGCACCCTACAAGCTGACTGGGACTTGGCCTTGACTCTGACCTTGATTGCTCTTATTCTATGAATAATTCCAAAAAGATTGATTATCTGATTACTCAGGCCACTGCAAACGGGAAGCACCTGATTAGAAGCAATTTGCAAGAGCAAGAGAAATATGCAAATACAGGCACAGTGAAAGAGGCAAAAATTGACAGAAATTTCTGGAAAATTTGCTTATGTGGAACTTATCATTCCTTGATGATGAAAAATGGATAGGTGAGAACGTAAAGATAGCTGTAAAAATCGAGCACTTCCAACTTCAAGACTTGACCTTAAGAATCCTCTAGTACTTAAAAAAAAGTAGGCCATTGTTGATCAAATATAACATTGACTACTTTGGGATGGAGAAGTAGAGATGATGAAGGGTGAAAAAGGCTTTACACAAGTCATGGAATTGAGTCAGTAATGATCTAGGGGGCTGGAACTAAATCCCAAATAGGTCTCTCCGAATTTATACATTTGGTTTCATAAAAGGAAATGACAGCCTAGAAACCTCTGTTGAGCTTCTCTTCCATTTGATTGACCTAAATTTCTTTTGGCTGATTACCAAAGCATTACACTAGCAAAATGTTTGCCACTACTATATGGACATTTAAGCTGGAAATACAATACTCAAGTAATTAGAATCAATGTTTCCTATACAAGTATAAGTGATAGCTCAGATGTTTCTCTGCATATAGGGGAGAAATAAAATCAAGTTCTGGCAGAATTCTGTAAACATCAGCTAATTTCAGACAATTCCAACAATACCATTATAATGTACAGGGTGTTGAAGTCCAAATTCTAAAATAAAATTGAATAATATTATGCCTAATTGTGTGACCCTTAAGGTTATGCTAAGAGAATAAACTTAGTGTTTATTGTTATCTGAGGATATTAACTAAATAATTAAGGCAATAACTTGTGTTTGATAGTACAGTGTGCCTATGTGATTTTCTGTTAAGAGGGAAAATATATGCATTAGTCTGCTTTCATGCTGCTGATAAAGACATACCCAAGACTGGGAAATTTACAAAAGAAAGAGATTTAATGGACTTACAGTTCCATGTGGCTGGGAGGCCTCACAATCATGGTGGAAGGCAAGGAGGAGCAAGTCACATCTTACATGGATGGCAGCAGGCAAAGAGAAAGAGAACTTGTGCAGGGGAACTCCTCTTTATAAAACCATCAGATCTCGTGAGACTTATTTACTATTATGAGAATAGCATGGGAAAGACCTAATACCATGATTCAATTACCTCCCACCAGTTCCCTCCCACAACACATGGGAATGCAAGATGAGATTTGGGTGGGAACACAGCCAAACCATATCATTCCACCCTGGCCCCTCCCAAATCTCATGTCCTTACATTTCAAAACAGTGAAATATGTCCCAACAGTCCCCCAAAGTCTTAACTCATTTCAGCATTAACTCAAAAGTCCACAGTCAAAAGTCTCATCTGAGACAAGGCAAGTCCCTTCCGCCTATGAGCCTGTAAAATCAAAAGCAAGTTAGTTACTTCCTAGAGACAATGGGGGTACAGGCATTGGGTAAATACAGCCATTCCAAATGGGAGAAATTGGCCAAAGCAAAGGGGCTACAGGCCTCATCCAAGTCTGAAATCCAGCGAGGCAGTCAAATCTTAAAGCTCCAAAACGATCTCCTTTGACTCCATGTCTCACATCCAGTTCATGCTGATGCAAGAGGTAGGTTCCCATGGTCTTGGGCAACTCCACCCCTGTGGCTTTGCAGGGTACAGCCCCTCCCTCCTGGCTACTTTCATAACCTGGCATTGAGTGTCTGTGGCTTTTCTGGGCACACAGTGCAGGTTGTTGGTGGATCTACCATTCTGGGGTCTGAAGGACGGTGGCCTTCTTCTCACAGCTCCACAAGGCAGTGCCCCAAGAGGGACTCTGTGTGGGAGCTCTGACTCCACATTTCCCTTCCAAACTGCCCTAGCAGAGGTTCTCCATGAGGGCCCAGCCCCTGCAGCAAACTTCTGCCTTGTCATCCAGGCATTTTCATACATACTCAAAAATTTAGGTGGAGGTTCCCAAACCCCAATTCTTGACTTCTGTGCACTGGCAGGCTCAATACCACATGGAAGCTGCCAAGGCTTGGGGCTTGCACCCTCTGAAGCCATGGCCCAACCTCTACGTTGGCCCCTTTCAGTCATGGCTGAAGCAGTTGGCATGCAGGGCACAAAGTCCCTAGGCTGTGCACAGCATGGGAACCCTGGGCACAGCCCACAAAACCATTTTTTCCTCCTAGGCCTCTGGACTTGTGATGGTAGGGGCTGCCATGAAGACCTCTGACATGCCCTGCAGACATTTTCCCATTGTCTTGGGGATTAATATTTGACTCCTTGTTACTTATGCAAATTTATGCAGTCAGCTTAAATTTCTCCTCAGAAAATGGTATTTTCTTTTCTATCAAATTGTCAGGCTGCAAATTTTCTGAACTTTTATGCTCTGCTTCCTTTAAAAAACTGAATGCCTTTAACAGCACCCAAGTCACATCTTGAATGCTTTGCTGCTTAGAAATTTCTTCCACCAGATACCCTAAATCGTATCTCTTTCAAGTTCGAAGTTCCACAAATCTCTAGGGCAGGGACAAAATGCTGCCAGTCTCTTTGCTAAAACATAACAAGAGTCACCTTTGCTCCAGTTCCCAACAAGTTCCTCATCTCCATCTGAGACCACCTCAGCCTGGATTTCGTTTTCCATAATATTATCACCATTTTGGTCAAAGCCATTCAACAAGTCTCTAGGGAGTTCCAAACTTTCCCACATTTTCTTGTCTTCTTCTGAGCCCTCCAAACCGTTCCAATCTCTGCCTGTAACCCAGTTCCAAAATCCCTTCCACATTTCAGGTATCTTTTCAGCAGCACCCCACTCTACTGGTACCAATTTACTGTATTAGTCTGTTTTCACGATGCTGATAAAGACATACCCAAGACTGGGAAATTTGCAAAAGAAAGAGGTTTAATGGACTTACAGTTCTACATGGCCTCACAATCATGGCAGAAGGTAAGCAGGAGCAAGTCACATCTTACATGGATGGCAGCAGGCAAAGAGAGAGATAACTTTTGCAGGGGAACTCCTCTTTATAAAACCATCAGCTCTTGTGAGACTTATTCACTATCATGAGAACAGCTCAGGAAAGACTTGCCCCCTGATTCAATGACTTCCCACTGGATCCCTCCCACAACATGTGGAAATTCAAGATGAGATTTGGGAGGGGACACAGCTAAACCATATCAATATACAAGGGAGAAAATGTGGGAATAAGGGCTAGGGAAATTGTTAGCAACAACCATCTGGGTGACCTTCAATTTTATTTTTATTTTTATTTCTTTTCCATTTTTTTTTTTTAAATAGATACAGGGTCTAACTGTGTTGCCCAGACTGGTCTCAAACTTCTAGGCTCAAGCAATCCTCCTGCCTCAGCTTACCAAGTAGCTGGGACTACAGGTGTGTACCACCATACTTAGCTAATTTTTTTTCTCTTTTAAATTGTAGAGACAGGGTCTTGCTATGTTGCCTGGGATAGTCTCGAATTCCTGGCCTCAAGCAATCCTTCTGCCTTGGCCTCTCAAAGTGCTGAGTTTACAGGTGTGAGACACCACACCTGGCACAAGCTTAAATTTTATTTATTTACTTATTTATTTAAGACAGAGTCTTGCTCTGTTGCCCAGGCTGGAATGTGGTAGCACAATTTTGACTCACTGCAACATCTGCCTCCTGGGCTCAAGCAATCCTCCCGCCTCAGCCTCCCGAGTAGCTGGGACTACAGGTATGTGCCACCATGCCTGGCTAATGTTTGCATTTTTTGTAGATGCAAGGTTTCGCCATGTTGCCCACGCTGGTCTCCAACTTCTAGGCTCAAATGATCCACTGGCCTAGGCCTCCTAAATTCTGGGATTACAGGTGTGAGCTACCATGCTTAAATTGTAAATCTCAAATGGGAATTTGCAACATTCATCTCATGCTGAAAAACATCTTTCTTATGAACTCTGAAGAGGCCTAAAGCCCTTTCTGCTCTTGAGTTCTTCTATTTCTTGAGCCAGGAATCACTAGAGGCAAATCTCTAACCTTCTTGGGTCTTAGTTTCTCCATTTATAAAGTGGGAACAGTATTGCTTACCATGGCACAACTACCCCAAGGTTAATGGTGGCCAGGATGACACTCAAATTCCATACAGGATTTCTGAGAGGACCTCTAACATTTGAATGGAGTACTAGGATGTTAGATCTGGGAGAAATTTGTCTAGTTGTATGGCATTATACTCATCTGGTAGGGGACAGAATGGAATCAGAGAGGTTAAGTGGCTTCAGCATCTCTTTTTATGCATTTTTGTGGTACACAACCTCAGTGTGTCTCCTCAGCTCTGGGAGCTCCTTCAAGGCAGGAGACATATCTTAATCATCTTGATGTCACTCAATCCTAGCGGAGTGCCAGGAACACAGCAGATGTTTGCTATTTGTTAAATAAGTTGCTAAAGGCAGTCAGAAAAGGAGTCTCTCTGGTAACTGGACTCCTAGCCAGCCCTCTTTTCATTAAGTCTCAGCTCTGTAAACATTCTTGACAAATATGTTAGTTCAGAACATTCTGGACTCACTGAGGGATTTTTCTCAGCAGCATCTCACTGGAGATGTTTCAATTCCTTTGCCAAGGGTCCTGGTTGTGTGGTCCCCCAGGTCTTGGCCAAGTCTGCACAGACGTGGTCTATTTATCTGGGTCTCTTTCTCCCTGCTGTGGGTCCCTTGAGGATCGTGAAAGCGAATTAGTCATCTTTACATCACTGCAGACAAGCACAGTGCCTGCTGCACAATCGTGGTTCTGTGAGAGTTTGTTGAAGAAATTAATGTTAATTAACAGTTGTTGAATGCTAACCCCTGTGCCAGCCACCTTTTCAGAGGACTGTACCCAAGGAACTCCTTTGATTCTCACGACAGCATTCTCATCATTATTTTTAAAAATATTTATTTATTTATTTGAGACAGAGTCTCACTCTGTCACCCAGGCTGGAGTGCAGTGGCGCAATCTTGGCTCACTGCAACCTCTGCCTCCTGGGTTGAAGCAATTCTCATTCCTCACCCTCCTGAGTAGCTGGGACTACAGGCATGAACCACCACATCTGACTGATTTTTTGTATTTTTAGTAGAGACAGAGTTTCATCGTGTTGGCCAGGCTGGTCTTGAACTCCTGACCTCAAGTGATCTGCCCGCCTCAGCCTCCCAAAGTGTTGGGATTACAAGCGTGAGCCACCGTGCCCGGCCCCCTACATTCTTATCATTATTCCAGTTTTATGGAAGAGGAAACAGGCACAGAGAAGCTTGGAACCAAATACAAAACCACACAGCTAGTAATTAGAGGAGCTGGGATTTGAACCAAGGGAATTTGGCTTCAGAGCCGACCATACCAGTGATTCTCAACACTTTGTTCTTGGCCCTCCTTTGCGCTCTTAGAATTAACTGAGTGTCTCAAAGAGCCTGTCTTTATTTAGCACCTCAAGGCGCTAAATCTCTCAAAACTTATAATAGTAGAAATTAAACTGAGGAAATTGACAAATGTTTGTTGATGAATTAATTTAAATATAACAATAATAAGTCCATTGAATGTTAATGTGACATAGTTTTATTTGAAAAAACTATACTTTTCTTTAAAAATGTAGTGAAAAGAGTGGCAATGTTTTTTGTTGTTGTCGTTTGTTTTGTTTTGTTTTGAGATGGTTTCACCCTGTTGCCCAGGCTAGAGTCCAGTGGCATGATCGTGACTCACTGCAGCCTCCACCTCTTGGGCTCAAGTGTTCCTGCTGCCTTAGCCTCCCAAGTAGCTGGGATCACAGCTGTGAATTACCATGCCCTGCTAATTTTAAAATTTGTTGTAGAGACAGGGTCTTGCTATGTTGCCCAGGCTGGTCTCAAACCTCTGGGCTCAAGCAATTCTCCTGCCTCAGCCTCCCAAAGTGCTGGGATTAGAAGCGTGAGCCACTGCCTCAGTCCTGAGTGGCAATGTTTTACATTGTTGCACATTTCTTTAATGTCTGACTGAATGGAAGACAGCTGGATTCCCTTATCTGCTGTGTATTCAGTCTCTTGACATATGTCCTGTAGCTTCTGGGAAACTCCACTGTACACTTGTGTGTGAGAGAGAAAAGGACAAATAACATCTTGGGTTTTGGCACTCCCCAAGGGTGCCCCCAGGGTATAGCTTGGACAATATATAACTCCCTCTCTGCATGCTCCCCAGAGTGGAATGGTATCACAAAGCAAGAGAGTTGGCCTTTCAAGGGACCTTAATGCTACAGAGGTGAGTGATGCAGCCTACTCTAACCTAGGGCGTCCTGTGATGTGGCTGTGGACTTATGAAACCAACGTGTGTCCTATGCCCTCAAACTGCATGTGGTTTCCTGCCTCTGTGCCTCTGCTCTTGCTGAACCCTCTGTCTGGCATGCTGTCCTCCTTCAGGTGGTTTCCTGGAGGCCCAGGCTGTACTGAATATCCCCCTCCTCTAGGCTCTCATAGTACCCCAAATAGACCTCCATGGCAGCCATCACCACACTACATGAGTCTCTCTACCCCAGGCTGAGTGCTCCCTGAGGTCTGGGATTTAGGATTTAGCCCTCTTTGCATTTCCAGTGTTGAGGGCAGAATGGCAGAGCAAAGTGCTGGCGAACATGGGGGTGGAGGAGACAAATTTGACCTGTAGATCAAGGGAAACTTCCTGGAGGAAGGGGATTGGGCCTCGCCAGGGGCAGAGGGAAGGAAAGCGCAATCCTGTCATTCGGAACAGTTTGACCCTGGGGCAGGGGCATCTTCCAGGGGAAGACAGAGTTGGTAGAAGTGGTTGGAGGGTCCAAGGCAGAGAAGTCAGTGGGAGACAAAGCTGGGAAGATCAGAAAAGACACATAGTCACTGCATACAGAAGTCACTTGGATGAAAGGAGCTCTTCTGATCTCAATCTGTGTGCGTTTCAGAGCAATTGGACTGTAGGTGACGTTGATGCCTGGCTCAGTGCAGGAAATGAATATTCAGGCCCTTTCAGCTGAGATTAAAGTACTTTTACTGAGCAGCAGTCAACAGACCTCACATTTTAGGAGACTCCTGGTCCCCAGAATGACTATTAGCTGGATTGAATTCTGAACAAGCAAGGGTTTTTGTTGTTTTTTTTTTTTTTGAGGCGGAGTCTCACTCTGTCGCCCAGGCTGGAGTGCAGTGGCTCGATCTTGGCTCACTGCAAGCTCCGCCTCCCGGGTTCACGCCATTCTCCGGCTTCAGCCGCCCGAATAGCTGGGACTACAGGCGCCCGCCACCACACCTGGCTAATATTTTGTATTTTTAGTAGAGATGGGTTTCACCATGTTAACCAGGATAGTCTCGATCTCCTGACCTCGTGATCCACCCGCCCCGGCCTCCCAAAGTGCTGGGATTACAGGCGTGAGCCACCATGCCTGGCCTTTTTTTATTTTTTATTTTTGAGACAGAGTCTTGCTCTGTCGCCAAGGCTGGAGCGCAGTGGCACAATCTCAGCTCACTGCAACCTCTGCCTTCCAGGTTCAAGCACTTCTCCTGCTTCAACCTCCTGAGTAGCTGAGATTACAGGTGCTCGCCACCACACCTGGCTAATTTTTGTATTTTTAGTAAAGATGAGATTTCACCATGTTGGCCAGGCTGGTCACGAACTCCCTGACCTCAAGTGATCCTCCTGCCTCGGCCTCCCAAAGTGCTGAGATTACAATTGTGAGCCACCGTGCCTGGCCAGGAGCAAGGTCTTAAGCAGAAAAATGCTCACAGCCACTAGGCTGGTAAGTCTATTTATTCTCAAGGATGAAGGCTCTAGCCTTCATACAAATATGACAGAAAGCAATCACACACCAAGCTACGTGACTAGGAATTAGAGTACTTAAGGAGGCAGAGATTTGTTTTTAGTTAACAGCAAGAAATATATATTTTCCTCTTATTCTTCAGCTACCATTCTGGCTAGTTTTTATTACTCTCAGGAGAGGCAAAGCCAAGAATTTCTTGTAGACATTATTTCCCAGCAAATGTCGCATTTTAGAATGCATACTGACATCTTCCCCTTAATTGATTTATTCCAGACATTCAACTTGGCAGCATTTAATAAATTATGATTACAAACAGCACCACTTAAAAAGTATGACTATTAAAACGGTGCTCATTGAAGAATTTGAAAGTACAGAAAAACAAACAAAAAGTAGCAGGCCAGGTGTGGTGGCTCACACCTGTAATCCCAGCACTTTGAGAGGCTGAGGCAGACAGATTGCTTGAGCTCAGGAGTTTGAGACCAGCCTGGCCAACATGGTGAAACCTCGTCTCTACAAAAAAATTACAAAGATTAGCTGGCGTGGTGGTGCATGCCTGTGGTCCTAGCTACTTGGGAGGCTGAGGTGGGAGGATTACTTGAGCTTGGGAGGCAGAGGCTGCAGAGAGCTGAGAGTGCACCACTGCATTCCAGCCTGGGTGACAGAGTAAGACCCTGTCTCAAAAACAAAAAAACAAACAACAACAACAACAAAAACTAGCAGGAAAAATCTCCCTTCTCTTCTAATTCCAAACACTAAGATTCCCATCCCTGTGTGGTAGTCTCCCCAGATGGCTGCCATCAATTTTTTTTTCCTTTGTATGCACATGCTGTTCCACCCAGCAAGAAGTCATTCTACCTCCCCTGGAATCTGGCCTGACATCCTGAATTGGATTGGCCACTACTAGAAGTCTGCATAAATGATGCTGTGCCAATTCTAGGCCTGGACTTTAAGACGTCTGGCAACTTTCACTTTCCCTCTGAAAACCTACTGCCACATAAGAAGTCTCTGCATTGTCAAAGACACCATGCTGTGAGGAAGCCCAAGCTGTGATGTGGAGAGGCCACCAGAAGAGAACCAAGGTGTCTGACATGTGAAGAAAGCCTTCTCAGTCCTTCCAGCCTAGCCCAGCCCCCAGTTCAGTACAGTAGAATTAGTGAACTCAGCCGATGCCACCTGGAACAGAAAACCACCCAGCTCAGACTAGTCTACCCAAAGAATCATGAGAAATGATAGTTATTGTCTGATGACACTAAGTTTTACCAAGTTTGTTATTCAGCAGCAAGTAATAACTGAGACGCCTTGTTCTATTTTAGAATATTTTCTTAGTATCTTTTTTCACAGCTTTTTTAGCAGTCACACTTATGCAATAAATACAATTGGTTTTTAGCACTTTTCACAATACATTTCAGGACTTGTCTCTTCTCATTTTATCAAAAGTGGAAGGAATATTTTTAGTGACTACACACTGTTCAATTGTAGGGATATATTATCATCTGGGCCAATCAAATTCTGTCTGCCAGGAAGGTAGAATTGGGACAAAGTGATTCTGGTCAACCTTTGTGACTGAGGTGGCCACATTTGGACATTGTGCAAGCAGAACTAGAAAATCAGAACTAGAAAATCAGTCATAGACAGAAAGAAGAAAGATGTGGGCATAGAGGCTGGGCGTGGTGGCTCACGCCTGTAATTCCAGCACTTTGGGAGGCCGAGGTGGGCAGATCACTTGAGCTCAGGAGTTTGAGACCAGCCTGGGCAACATGGCAAAACCCCATCTCTACAAAAAATAAAAAAATTAGCCTGGCATGGTGGTGTGCACCTGTAATCCCAGCTACTGAGGAAGCTGAGGTGGGAGGATTGCTGGAGCCTAAGAGGTGGAGGTTGCAGTGAGCCAACATTGTGCCACTGTAGTCCAGCCTGGGTGACTGAGTAAGACCCTGTCTCAAAAAATATAAAATAAAATAAAGAAGTGAAAAGAAAAAAGAACTGGGCTTAGAAGGAAGAGAGAAAATGAAAAATAGAGACAATACGGCCCACAGTGTGTCCTTGAGTTCTACTGATTTTCTAGTTCTAGCCCTTGTGTTGTATGAAATACTTGAATAGCTTTTTTCCCAGCTGCCATGTAAGAAGTGATAACTGAGATGTAAGAAGTCTGACTATGCAGAGACACCATGGTGTGAGGAAGCCCAAGCTGTGATGTGGAGAGGCCACTAGATAAGGCCTCCTGTATTCCATGAAATACTTGAGTATTTTTTTCCAATAAATTCTTCATTTCCTTTCAAACCACTTTGAGAGACTTTTGTTCCCTGCAATCAAATACTTACTGAATAAGGCCAATAGTTTCAAAAGAAGAGCAGGAAGGAATGTCATGTTGGAGAGGCAGGAAAACCTTCTTTTTTGCAGCATGAAGTTGCCTCTGTGGTCTTCAGTTTCCTGATAGTGACTCAGCTCTACAACTTGAAAATGAGCAGTTAACAGGCTGCTTGTGCCAAGTAATTCTGGTGATAGATGTGCATTTTTTCTATAGCTTCCCACCATTATAGTCCACTTTGGATGCTGAATTCTCATTCAAAAAGGAATGGAGGCCAAAAACCATGTGTGCTCCTCAGATAACAGTGCCAAATTCTCCACTTGCAAAATGGGACATTAATAATTGCCACCTCATTCCACTCAGTCTATGATTAAAATCATTTCTTCAGTTTTTCAAATTTAATCACAGCTTTTGAAATTAAGGACATCTGAATGTTGTGTGTGTATATACAGTATAATTAATGCTGTATTTCTGGGCTAAGAGCCCAGAAACTATTGTATATAAGTATGCACAAATGTACCTTTACAGTTTGATAATATTTCATTTCCATGTAGGCAATTTTCTTCTTGAATAAATTACTTGATGGTTGTATTTTTTCATGAACCATCATGAAGAATATTCCAGATTTCCAGATTTGCTCTCCAGTGTTTTGAATGTATAGCAACCTTGCCAACATGTGGCCTTGAACGTTCTGCACATGGCTAAGGATCTGTTGGATTACCATTCTCTATAGCTGCCCTTTTCCATACAAGAGCCACTGGCCACATGTGGCTACTGAGCAGCTGTAGTGGATTAAATCCAAATTCAGGTGTTCTGTAAGTGTAACATACACACTTAATTTTGATGACTTAGTACAAAAAAAAAAAGGAAAAGAAAATATCTAATAATTTCTACATTGACTACATGTTGAAATAATAGTTTAAAAAATGTGGTTACTGGAAGATTTTAAATTACATATATGGCTCACTTTTATGGCTTGCATTATGTTTCCAGTTGACAGCACTACTCTATGGAGCTGAATCCAACTTTTTGTGAGTTTCTCTGGGCCCCCAACCAACAGGGACAAGTAGCCTTAAAGTGCTAGCTGATTACTTCTCAGTATTCCCAAAAACCAGGGAAAGCAAATAGAAGAATCAGGATGTGTCTGCCCTGGATGCTTCCTTTTTTTTTTTTTTTTGTCTCCTTCTTGACTCTTAGTTTCCTCTCTACCACCTAGTGCTCCCTAAGTGGCCCACCAAGAAAACCTACCCAGCAAGCGCTTCCTGAAACATCTTCCTGAGCTCCAGAGTGAGCATTGTATTCTTTTTCTTTTTCATCTCCCCCAAAACTAACAAACCTCTCAGTGTAGGAATCTCACATAGCTGTTATATGAAATATGGACTTTAAAAAATTTCTCACAAGGGTATGAAAGATAAGCCTTTGTATTAGCCTGTTAAAGGTAAGGTTGAAAGGCTCTCCAATGGGACAATTTCTGGCCAGGTGTTCCAGTAGAAAGATGCATTTCCAGCAGTTGAGAGGGCAGTATTTTGGGGTAATGTGTTTAAACCAAACATTGTTAGCACACACCTATTCTGTAAATATATTAACCTTTTCCCTCTAAAGGCATAGTTATGGGTCATATGATCAAAACCATGTGATCTTATTAATTTTCCCTAAAATAATCTCTACCAGCTTCCATAGAAGCCCCTTTTGCCCCTGTCCTCATATCCTCCTCCCTAATTAAAAGTCTATAAATCAGAAGGTTCCATTATCGACCAAATCACTTCTGTTGTAAAACTATCGGCTGAGATGTTTCTAGCTGTCCTCCATTATACATGACTTTCTCTCCTTTGAAGTAACTAACATGTTTTTTATTCACTCAGTCACTCACTTGTTCATTCATTCATTCATTTAATATTTATATACCATGCACTTTCTAAAAGTTCTTGAAGCTCTTCGGTACCCTTCATACGCATGCAAACCTGTGCTTCCACTGTTGTGCTGTCAAACTAGGGGCCTCTAGTGAAGAAGGAAAATAATTCCACAAGCACACCAATCCTGTTCAAACAGACACCAAGCCCTTTGGGAATTTTACACTCAGACCCAGGTGGAGAACTGGGCTTCTTAAAAAAGTCCTGTAAATCAATCCATAGTATATAAAAATTAGGCATGTCTAAAAGAGGTTTATTAAGCGATTTCCACAGCCACTGCATTAGATTTCAAGGAGTTTATAAGGATAAGCAGATCTTTATTGAGAATCACCATTAACATGGTCATTAGCTTTCACATCATTAAATATCTCATTTCAAGGGCAATTATGTTGGATTTCACATTTATCAGAAAATAATTGCAGAAAAATGTGCCATACACACCATTTTTTCAGAGGCATCAGCAACACAAAAGGTGGAACTCAAAAGCAACATTTCCTTTTTGTGTATTATTTGAAACTTATGCAGCCCAGCTGACAACTTGATTTCAGCCTCTTGAGGCCAGAGCTGAGAATCCAGCCATGCCATACCTAGACTCCTGGCCCATGGAAACTGTGAGATAATAAATGGGTGTGGCCAGGCACAGCTGACACCTGTAATCCCAGCAATTTGGGAGGCCAAGGCAGGAGTATCACTTGAGCTCAGGAGTTTGAGACCAGCCTGGCTAACATGGCAAAACCCTGTCTCTACAAAAAAATACAAAAATTAGCTGGGTACAGTGGTGTGCACCTGTAGTTCCAGTTACTTGGGAGGCTAAGGCACGAGAATCTCTTGAACCCAGGAGGTGGTGGTTGCAGTAAGCCAAGATTGCGCCATTGCACTCCAACCTGGGCAATGGGAATGAAACTTTGTTTCAAAAAAATAAATAAATAAAAATTAAAAAAAATAAATGGGTGTTATTTTGAGCCACTAAACTTGCGGTAGTTTGTTATATAGCACAGAAAACAGATACATTGGGTTATTCATTCATGTCTATGACACAGTATTCATAAATTTATCTTTAAACTAGTTATTCTCAAACTCTCTCTATGAAAAATCAATATTTTAATCTCCAATCTATCATGGAAAAATACTTCCATAAAATGAATTATTAGAAAAAACTAAATTTAAAAGGTATACAAAATACAAGTCCATGAACCAATACTCATAACATTTAAAAAAATGAGTTCTTACAAAAATTTAATAAAGACATACAAAATGCAAGCCTAAGAGTTTTTATTAGATTTGATAGAGAGTTACTCTGTCAAATTAGTGTAAAAGTATTTAAATATTTATTCTCAATTTACACGTCTCCCTGAGGCTGGATAATAAACAGTTCACTGAAGAGTGGCCATCTACAGATCATCTATTTAAATGATACCAAATCAACTTATAAAAATAGCTGGTATTTATGGAGGTTTTATTATGCCCAGGACAGTGTCCAGTCATTCACATGAATTACCTTCTAGTGATGATCATCCCAACTCTGAACTTTATGAATTCTCCTATTTTATGTATGAACAAACTATGATTAATGGGATGAAGTAACTTACCCAACTCGGTCACACAGCTAGTAAGTACGGGAGGTTGTGACCCAAACCCAGAAATCTTAACTACATAGCATGACACTGCAGAATCCCTTTATCCATGGTAATATTTGAGATAATACAATGCTCAAACTATGGTAAGTATGGGATGAAATTAATTTCACCCTGGTCAAAATTTCCACAAAGTCCTACATAAGGAGATTTCTGTGCTTTTGTTCCCTAAAATTGAGACCCATCACTTATACCAAACATGAACTAGAGAGAGATGAGGCATGTGGTGAGGTCTAGAAGGAAATGAACCGTGCTGTTGTTGATGTCTCTTCTCAGAGCATGGTGGTTCTTAGTATAGTGGCAGAATCAGAGATGCGGAAGAGAGGAAAGCAGGTGTACCTTGGTGATTTATGCTCCATTTACACTGGGTTATGGATTTTACTTCCTTCACTGAAGTTTGTCAGAGGCTTGAGGGTAACAGTTTCCATCACAATCACTGGGGGGATTTTTGTAACTACTGATGCATAAGATCTGTCCCAAGAGATTCATAGCTTACTGGTCTGGAAGAGGCCTGGGAATCAGAAGTGTTTCCAAAGCTGCTTGGGTGATTCTAATGTGTAGCCAGGGTTGAGAACTGAAGTTTTAAGAAAGATAAGCATGGAACTAGGTACAGCTGAGTCATTTCTACTGGATGTCCTCTTGCCCAGGGGTGGTGTGAAAGCCACAGGAGAACAGCCTTCTGCCCACGGCACTCACTGATGGGGAATGCCCTATTGGGATTAGGGTGGCTCAAGTACCTCCATGTTATATGAAGCTCAGGAAAACATTCACCAGCCACTTTAATAGTCTCCAGCCTCTGTCATTTCAGACCTTCATTAGCTTAGGTTTCAACTACTTTGCAAAATATCATTCCATTGATTTTAGTGTTTTAAGTTATCATTTATGGCAAAATTAGAATTTCATTGTTACTCAGCCCCCATTTGTGGTTTTTGCTTATACCATAGGAGATACGTCCTAAGTATTAGAACTTTCCTAAGCATTTTAGCATTTTTACATTTAACTTACATTTTACATTTAACCAGCTTTGACCTGCATCACAAATCATTGATATTTTGCATTTAAGAATTTTATATTGTTTTATCTTCCTATGTCAGATTGGACATAATAGTAGATCTAGGGTTGGTGGAAACTGTAATCTCACAGCATGTTTGTTAGAATCCCAGTCTTGTGAGAAGTTCCTTGAAAAGAGAGTTTTCTAACTCCTTAGTACTCAACATGTGGGGATGTATGAACCAGAACATTGGCGTCTCCTGAGAGCTTGGTAGAAACACAAAATCTCTGGTCCCACTGAAGACCTATTGAATCTGGATCTTCATTTAACTAGACTCCCAGGTGATTTTTATGTTTGTGTAGGAAGGGTTTAAGAAGCATTGAATGTTGAGAAATAACTGCAAATTTTGTTCCTTTTCCTGCAGATGCATTATACACATTAGCATATGAAAGCTTCTATTAAGTACAATGGTAAAGAAAATGGTTTATCCCAGATATTCTCAAATGTATTTGAACATAGGGCAACATTTTTTTTAGGGTAGCACTTTTAAAAAGCCTTTTATTGGAGCATGACATATATCAGAATAGTGCATATATTGTTGGGTAACCATTGTCCATGGGTCTCTCACCTTTCTGCATGCCTTGTAACCAGAGGCTCTCACTCCATTTGTTCTGAACTCTCTTCTCAAGGATGTTTGTATAGTGAACAGCCTTGGAAGACAGAGATAGGGTTTACCTCCAGAACAAAAATCAGTCCAGTATAATAAAGCCATTCCAACACAATAGTGGTTCTCTCCAGGTCAAAGGTCAGGCAGGCTTACTGCCTCTTTAAAAATATTTGGATTCCCTTCACTTTGTGTTCTTAAACTATGGCATAAACCCACTGCATGTGCAGTATTCAACTGGGCTCCTCTACATTGCCCCCATGGGACTTAGAGGGCAAGAGAAACTGATACAAATATGAAGCTCATGTTGTATGCTGTTCTCTGAATAAGAAAGTCCTTTGCCTCTGACCCAGGAGTCTCATGTCTTCTGCCAACATCCATGAAACTAGGGCAGGATAACTTGTCAGCTTACAAGTAGGGTCAAATCTGAGAACCTTCACAGTTCTTGATAATTATATAGGATTGATTTGATGGATCTTTGCAAACTGCATATAACTGTGTAATAGGTGATCAGTTCAAGAAAGATAAAATTGCTAGTGCCCAGAAGGCCTCTTCACGACCCTTTGCAGTCACTACTCTCCCCAACTCATGTGGACTAACAATGACCTCATATGTATGTAATGAGCTGTTTTCTAAACTGAGATCATTGAAGCTGACATTGTTCAGTACCTAGTATGAGTCAGGCAACCCTCCTAATGACTTTATGTGTAGTAAATATTTTAATTCTCACAGCAACTGTCTGAGGTAGGAATTATTACACTCATCTTGCAGGTGATAAATTGAAGCACAGGAGAAACTAAGTGACTTGCCACAGGTCACAAATCTAGAATTTGAACCCAGGTAATTTGACCTCAGAGCTTTATTTTATTTTATTTTATTTTAGTTTAGTTTAGTTTAGTTTAGTTTAGTTTAGTTTAGTTTGGAGATGGAGTTTTGCTCTTGTCGCCCAGACTGGAATGCAGTGGTGCAATCTTGGCTCACTGCAACCTCCACCTCCCGGGTTCAAGCGATTCTCTTGCCTTAGCCTCCCGAGTAGCTGGGACTACAGGCACCTGCCGCCATACCTGGCTAACTTATTTTTGTATTTTTATTAGAGACAGGGTTTCACCACGTTGGCCAGGCTGGTCTCAAACTCCTGAGTTCAAGTGATCTGCCTGCCTTGGTCTCCCAAAATGCTGTGATTACAGGCATGAGTCACCATGCCCGGCCTTCCTCAGCGCTAACTGTTAATTCTGTCACACACTGGGCCCCATGCTCTGACACTGGCACAGAATATTTGCAACAGGCATAATCTCAGGAAGTCTGAGCGTGAGTGGTTTTACAATCACAGGCAGGCCTCAAATATAAATATGCTGTGTTCCAAGAATTTGTTTATAAACCAATCATCTTTCTTATATCATAGAAAAGGTATTGGATACATCATCTGAAAAATCTAGACTCCAATACTGACTTGCATTTAGTAGCTGTGTGACCTTGGACAAGACTTAACCTCTTTGGGCTTCAGTTTCCTCATTTATAAAATAACAGAGGTGGACCAGATGAGCATGCAAGCTTCTTCTGACTTTAAAGTTCTGTACTTTTATATCCAATATATATTCTCCACAGAATTAGCACTATCGATTCCAAGACTAGCACCAGAATATTTTTTTCTGAGTAAAATGATCCTGGAAATTTGAAAAAAAACCCATAGAAATATTTCTGTGGACTGGAACCTGATTTTATTATCTGTGACTTGGGCAAGTCATTTAATAGATGTGAAGCTGTTTTCACCCTGGCAAAATGAAAATAAATAATATTTGTTCTGTGGGGAATCATAAAACTTCAAACAAGTTATCTATCTATCTATGTATCATCTATCTATCTTTATGTTTTATAAGGTGATATGTATTATACACACAGGTATGTTATTTGTTGTTTATAACCTCATTCATCCATTTATCTATCCATCCATCCATCCATCCATCCATCTATTCATTCATTCATAAAGCATTTATTGAATGCCTGCCCACTTCTTGTCAAGTACTATGTGAATAGTGGAGGTATAAGATTAGAATGCAGTGTGATAGAGGCTCTGAGAAGGGCAAGTACAGGGTGCTCAAAATGGGCACCTAATCAAGTTGGGTGTGTTTTGTGTGGCGAGGAGGGGGAGGAGAAAGCAGGGAAAATTCCCCAAGGAGTTAATATAAAAGTTGAGACTTGCGGGACAATGTTGACCAGACTGGTGGGAGTGGAGATAGAGCGTGGGAAGGGAACACAGGACACAACATGGGCCAAGGATAGGCCCAGGCTGAGAGGCATAAGGAAGCTGAATTATTTGTAGTCAGTGTGGTCGATGCATTTGGACTTCTCAGAGCCACGTTTCACGCAGCGAGTGTAGGGGTAGTGTAGACGGCTCCAATTATGGGATGGTGCAAACAGCTGTAGTTTGCAAACTTTCAACCTATGCTTAGAAAAGGATCCTTTCTTAAGCAGCTTTTCTTCCTCCAAATTGGGGGAATTGGGGGAAAGATCCCTGGAGCAAGTCCTGGCTTCTTTTGAATCCCTCTGAGAATTACTTTTCGTCAGAGGTTACGTATATAGTCATCAGCCCAGGATGTCCTAAACTCCACATCGGCCTGTGGCTTCATTCCTCACCTTGCACCTCTTTCTCCACTTTCCTTCTTCCAGCCAAGAGGGCATGGAGGCTGGAGACGGAGGCTGGAGACTGAGGCCATGTTTGGGGGTATACTTTCCTCTTTGAGGCTGGCTGACTTTAATCCAACTGCTCCTGGGTTAAGATTCTGGGAGGTGCTTCTCTTTCTTACCTTTCTCCTCTCAGCCTCCCACTGCCCCCTCCTGATCCTACCCTGGGCCTGACCTGTTTCAGGAGTCTTAAAGACATGCCTTGCTTCTCCGGAGCTCATGCAGAGGCTGCTGAGGCCAGAAATCTCACAGATTACTTTTGCTCCAGCCTCTGGTTTTTTTAAGAGCAATTGCCTGGGAGGAACTCTGAGGGAGGCTTTCTGCTAAAGAAGGGAAGTGCTTTCAGTTTCGGCGTTTTCATCTGGAGTTCAGCAGGGCCTCCCGCAGCCTTTCCAAACAGACCAGGCACATGCAGAGTGGGGAGATGGCGTCACCCAGAACACTTCTAATTTTCCTTATCCGAATGATTTATGTGACTCAGAACTCATTGGCTGATGCAAAGCCAGGGAGCTGGGAGCTCCTTTCGAACTGGTGGAAAGACTTTCTATGCATGGGAACTGACTTTCCTGGGCACCAAGTGCTCGTCTCTGGGGCCCTATTTTGTTTTCATAGCTGCCTTCTGGTGGAGGGGAGAATGTATTAAATACCATGATTACTTGCTCCCTGCCAGCAAGCACTGCCTGGCAGGTTGTAGACCCCTGGATGATTTGGTAGAAAAGGGAAAATGTGGTCAAAGAAGCTCAGGGCCTGGGTGCTCTCGTTATCCTCTTTCAGGATTTAGTCCAGTATACCACGGTGCATTTAATGCATCTGTATTTTTTTTTTTTTTTTTTTTTTTTTTTTGAGATGGAGTCTTGCTCTGTCACCCAGGCTGGAGTGCAGTGGCGCGATCTCGGCTCACCGCAATCTCCACCTCCTGGGTTCAAGCAATTCTCTACCTCAGCCTCCCAGGTGGCTGGGATTACGGGTGCCTGCCACCACGCCACGCCCGGCTAATTTTTTTTTTTTTTTGTATTTTTAGTTGAGATGGGGTTTCACCATCTTGGCCAGGCTTGTCTTGAACTCCTGACCTCATGATCCACCCACCTTGGCCTCCCAAAGTATTGGGATTACAGGAGTGAGCCACCACGCTGTGCCTGCATCTGTATTTTTAAGCAAAAACAATTTCCCCTTTCAGTTGGAGAATTTTCATTCTTAATCGTTACTGCCTATCTTTCTCAAAAATTCCTGTGTCAATTTTGGAAAACACTAATTATTTGGATAATGGGGACATCCTTATATTTAACAGTTGCTTGGCCTTTAATTACCAATGGAAGGGGGAAAATTATAGAATTTTAAAAAATGGTTGTGTTGGAAGAAGATCTTTTAAGCAGTCAAAGCAAGTGGTAGCATGTGGCAAAGGGGTGGCATTGATGGGAGAAGCATTTATTTATTTACTGATTTTTGCCGTTTTAAAATGAATTTACTAATTTGGGTTAGTAGATGACTCATAAAATAGCCCTGTATGTGTTGTATAAAATAGAAGTGAGATAATGTCCCTTTTCTATTTAAAAGCCTGCGATGATGAAAGTAGCCCTATTCACAATAGCTAAAAGTGAAAACAACCCAAATGACCATTAAATGGTGAATGAATAAACAAATTATGACATATGCATTCAACAGAATATTGCTCAGCCATCAAAAGAAGTAAGGTACAAATGCATATTTGAATGAACCTCCAAAATATGATACTAAGTGAAAGTAGTCAGTCACAAAAGTCACATATGATATGATTCCATTTATATGAAGTGTCCAGAAGAGACAAACCCATAGAGACAGAAAGCAGACTGTGGTTGGCAGGGGCCATGGGGAGGGGATGATGGGGAATCACTACCAATGGGTATGGGAATATCCCTTTGAGGTGATGAAAATGTTCTGGAACTAAATAGAGGTGTCGGCTGCACAACACTGTGAATACACTAAAAATGCCACTGAATTGTTCACTTTAAAATGGTTAATTTTATGATGTGTGAATTTCACCTCAGTAAAAAATAATAATAATTAAGTAAGATCTGGAATGGTTCCCTATTTCTCCAAGAATATAAGCCAAATCCTTACAGAGGCCTGCCAAGTCCTACAGGAGATGGCCCTGTTACCTCCTGGCCTCGTCCTCTCCTCCTCCCACAACTGTCTCACTGAGTACCTTGACCTCCATCAGTTCCTCCTAATGCCAGGCATGCTCCCACTCCCAAACCCCCTTTGCACTGGCTATCCTGTCTGCCTGAAAGACACTTCTCTCCAGTGCCCACATGGCTCCTTTAGTCTTTTATGGCAATGCCCAAGGAGGCCTGTCCTCACCACTCTATTTCCAATCACACCAGTCCCCAAGTATCATTCCCTTTATTCTGCTCTACTTGACTTATTTCCTTCTAACAAACTATGGCTTTTTACTTATTTATTCTGTTTATTCTCTTTCTCCTTCTCCTCCCTCTAACCATTGGAATGTAGCTCCACCACCAAAAAAAGAATTTTAATATGTTCTGCATTCTAGGCTCAATTTGTATTGATTTTTTTTAAATGTGTACAAAATCAAATAACAAAGAATTACACATTCAAACAGATTCAATTAAGTGGATTCTGAAAGAAATATCTGTAGAAAACGAAGTCTCAAATCCCATAGTAAAGCATCTTCATGGCTTTTTATTCTCTGCCAATGTTTATATTTCCTGGATGCATAAAATCATTCAGGCTGAAGTTAAAACATTTTTCTTTTATCACAAGTAGCTTGAGTTTTGAACCCGGAGGAGGCACTCTGGGTTGAAAGTTATTCATTATAGAAAATGGTTGAACTATAAAATGTCTTCTACTGGGAGAAGGTCAGCTTATTTGGGTTGCTACAACTTTATTGAGGGTGGGGCAGGGAAGAATATAAAAGTCTTTTTCTGCTGCTGCATTTGTTTATCAAATTTGTGCAAGGCCTTGTTGATCACGGGAAGCATAAAGAACCCAGATACTATATTCATGTGTAAAGTGAGGCAACGGAATCTATCACAAGGGGAGTGAAAGTCTAAAAAAAAAAAAAAAAAAAAAAAGGGGGAACAGAGAGAAAAGAAAGGGCAAGAATTTAGAAATAGATAGCCGCCTGAAATATTTTTGTACACGAACAGGAAGTTGCTTTCAGAAAGCCAGGCCACAGACTGTTGCACTCAGACATTGCACAAGGAGCTCTAGGATTAGAAAATAGCATCATGAGCTGAAAGTGATTACATTTTGCAGATGGGTGTCTCTATTAATTTGGATGTATACTGTGGCTAGAGATCCTGCTGTCTGACGGAAAAGCAAAGAATGTAAAAGCCAAAAAAAAAAAAATGCTGTAACCCTTCTCTTAATATTGGCATTAAAGCTGAAAATGTGCCTCTATTTATCCGAAGCATAAGGAAGTTGTATATCATAGTAGCAGAATGTATCAGCTATCTAAGATTGAGTGCAGAATTCTGATAAGAGAGCTCTTGAGCACAGAGTTTCAGCTTTGGACAAGGAAGAATTTCTCTGTGTCATTTTGCTTAGGGAACTGTTTCCCGAATAATACACATTTCATTTTTCTGGCATGGACTTGGACTCATGTGGATTCCATTTGAGGAAAGCAAAGCTCAAGAAGCAGAGGGGTGGTGGGATTTTTTTCTGACTGCTGCAATTTCACAGAATGCAAAACTAGCGTGACCCACTAATGGTGACTGTTGTGCTGTAGAATGTCCTGTTCATAGCCACAGGGGAAACCGCTGCGATTCTGAGGCAGAACTGGCTAGTTCAGGAACCAGCAAAGACACTAGAGTTAAAACCCACATGCCTCCCCTTGTCTTGTAATAGCAAAATTTTGCCTGATGTTGGAAGAAAAATTCCTTTTCTTAATCTGGTGTAAAGCAAGTGCATGTGAATGTTTCCCTTGATTAACTTAAGCTCCCTCAAACGATAGGTGCATTTGTGTTTTTGTGAAGAGTTGGAAGGTGGATCGGTGGTGAGGTGAGACAGGCATCATTGTCGTTTAGGATTTTTCACGTGTCCTTGGGACATAAACCAAGCTAAAGATATCCAAAAAAGCCAATTCCTCTTAGAGCTCTCATGATGTAGTGTGAAACCTGCCTAGGAGACTCCAGTGGTTCTGAATCAGAACACAAATTGGCGGGGGGTACATTTTTGGTTATCATGATTGGAGGCGGGAAAGGGGCAGTGGAAAGGCTGCTCTTGTCGTGGAGTGGGTAGATGCCAGGGCGGCTGCTAACCATGCCACCATGCACAGGACAACTCCCCTAATACAGAGTTGTCCAACCAAAAATGTCACTAGTGCCGAGGCTGAGACATCCTCATCCTAACACACCCCCTAAACAATAAACCCATTTGAAACATTCCCCAGAACGATAGTCTGATAAAACAAAAAACAAGCAACCTAGTAAGTAATATTTCCTCCTTCCTCTTTCCCATTTCACAGAAAATCGTTGAATAAATGCAAGCAGGATATTTTTAAGAAAACAATTCTGTAAGCAATCTCCTTAAATATGTTTCACTTCAATTTCTGCCATTCTCTAGAGGTTATTATATGCCCAGTACAATTATTGAAATCACTGTAACAGTAAAAATTTATAGCCATATTAGTGTCTTTTGGCTAAGTTGAAATAGCAGATGAGGGTAAAACACAAAAATCCTTTAAAAAAACATAGCTTATTTGATTGCTGCACCAGTTTGAGAAAAAAGGCTAGAATTTATGTTAAAACTGTCTTTAGGGCCCGGCACGGTGGCTCACGCCTGTAATCCCAGCACTTTGGGAGGCCAAGGCGGGTGGATGACTTGAGATCAGGAGTTCCAGACCAGCCTGGACAACATGGTGAAACCCAGTCTCTACTAAAAATACAAAAAATATTAGCCAGGCATGGTGGCGGACACCTGTAGTCCCAGCTACTTGGGAGGCTGAGGTGGGAGAATTGCTTGAATTCTAGAGGTGGAGGTTGCAGTGGGCCGAGATCACCCCATTGCTCTCCAGCCCGGACAACAGTGAGACTGATATGGCTCTGATGAGTGGAGAAACACCAGGGTTCTTGGTCCTCATGTTGGTTTAGATAAAACAACATGGACACACATGGAGTGGTTTTAAGGAGCGCAGAGTTTAATAGGCAAGAAAGAAGGGAGAAGAAAGAAGGAAGAAGTTCCCCTGTACAGAGACAGAGGGAGGGGATCTCCAAATCCAAGAGAGGAGGCCCCATGTGCCAAGGATACCAGCCAGTTTTATGAGGAGGCTGGAGGAGACAGTGTCTGATTTGCACAGGGCTCAGGGGATTGGTTTGACCAGGCATATCATTCATGTAGCCTGCGAAAAAATTGCCCCCTCACCCTAGCTTTTAATATGCAATTGCAGGGCACCATGACATTCTACACACGTGGGGATATGTGGGGGTGGCCATGTTGCCAGGCACATGTCTGGGGGTAAGGGCAAGAGGACAATGGTGGGAATCGCCATGTTGGGTGGACCCAGTTTCTAATGGCCTGCATTTGCATATCAAAGGTTGCCGGCCTGGGTCTAAGAGCCAGGGCTTTTCTGCTAGACAAGAAACGTTTCTGGAGCTGCTTTAAAAAAAATGAAAACTTTCCAAGGACCCCTTTTCCTCTCTATCTGCCTAAAATAATTTTTTAATAACTCCTACCACAAGACTTTGTCTCAAAAAAAAAAAAAACAAAAAACAAACAGAAAAACCTGGACACAGTTTAGATCTTTAGATGCAGGACAATAAGTGACTTACATAAAAATTCAAGCCCAAGAAAACAATGCCTGTTTCAATACTCCTGAGCTTGTATCTCTTTTAATTTATTGGCCAGAAAGGAAACAGCTTCAGTTACTCTTCCTAGTTGGGAAACTTAACATGAAAACCTAATATGAAGCCCAAGATCCTTAGAGAATGTTAATACAGAGAGTCCTGCCCATAGCTTGAAAATTTTTGTGCTAATAGCATTAATTGGGGTACTCAGGAGGTTTGGGATTTTAGGACAATTGGTGTCACCACTTATCTGTGTGGCCTTGGCCTTCAGTTTCCTTACCCGCAAAACAAAAGCTATGACTTCCAAAGTCACTTTCAACTAAAGAAACAATGGTTCAAAAATAGTCAAATACAGGCAGACCTTGAGATTTCTACCAAGCCATCAAATGTCTCTAGTAATTTTTACTGGTTTGGAAGTAAAATGATAGCTCACGAAGCCGTGAATGTGTTCTTTAACCAGTAGAGAAAAGAATATTTATTAGTATCTGCTTTAGAAGGATTGCAAATAGTTAAGACCAACCCTCTTTCCTTCATCAGAATGAATGAATCCAGGTCCTCTGTGATAGAGAAATGATTTTTTCTCCCACATACAAATCTATTTATTTTTCTGGGATATCTGGAGTTGAGTATTTAGATCCTTTTAGGCCATTCTATGTCAATTTAGCCTTGCGGAACCCCCTGAGACAATAGTACTTCTATCTTAATATTAGTGCGAATATTAATTTTTTTTTTTCCCTGAGATGGAGTTTCACTCTTGTTGCCTAGGCTGGAGTGCAATGTCGCAACCTCAGCTCACCGCAACCTCCACCTCCTGGGTTCAAGCGATTCTCCTGCCTCAGCCTCCCGAGTAGCTGGAATTACAGGCATGCACCACCACACTTGGCTAATTTTGTATTTTTAGTAGAGATGGGGGTTTCTCCATGTTGGTCAGGCTGGTCTTGAACTCCCAACCTCAGGTGATCCACCCACCTCAGCCTCCCAAGAATGTTAATGTTAATTTAGAATTTTCCAGGCATATCTGTGTGCAACAGAAATTACCTGGCAGCATGGTATATCAACATCTAGTGTACTCTCTCTGAGAGGCTCTTGTAAGCTGAAAACAGGAGAAAACACAGGGCAGGAGCACAGAACATGGGCAAACAGCATCACTACATGTTTCCTCCTTTACAGGAAGTCTCTTGCCGGAAGCCGTGCCACAGAGCACACAGGCAGTTTGCGGAGAAGGATGCAACCCACACTATGTCCGAAGCGGGCTCTGGGGAAGGCAGGGTTTGATTGTTTCTCAGGTTGTTTTACTGCCCTGCCCACACCCTCCCACCCAGAAAAGTTATTCCTTCTGCAGCTGTGTGCAATTTTTTCAGGAAGGGTTTTAGTCTTTGTTTTTCCCAAGACTTTGTCTTGCCTTTTCTCCTCTTCTTGGGCTTGAGTTTAGATGGGCCATAACAGGAAAGAGCAATGAATCCCAAACCCAGTTTATTTTTTCATTCATTTGTTTTTTTTTTTTTTTTTTTTTTTTTTTTTTTGAGACGGAGTCTGGCTCTGTCGCCCGGGCTGGAGTGCAGTGGCCAGATCTCAGCTCACTGCAAGCTCCGCCTCCCGGGTTTACGCCATTCTCCTGCCTCAGCCTCCCCAAGTAGCTGGGACTACAGGCGCCGCCACCTCGCCTGGCTAGTTTTTTGTATTTTTTTTAGTAGAGACAGGGTTTCACCGTGTTAGCCAGGATGGTCTCGATCTCCTGACCTCGTGATCCGCCCGTCTCGGCCTCCCAAAGTGCTGGGATTACAGGCTTGAGCCACCGCGCCCGGCCTCATTTGTTGGTTTATTTTTATCTCAGCAATAGTTTAGTGAGAAAGAAGGTTAATATGATGACAAAAATACGGGTCTGGAAGACCCTTCGTGAGTTTTAAGAAGACAGGCCACCATGGCAGCTGTAGCTACATAAGCATTTGCTATATAAGTCAATTACTAAAAATTGTGTGTTGTCTACTTAGAAATGTTTCTTGGGTTGTTTATTAAGGTGCGTAACTTTGAGAATGAGGAATAGAGGAAATGGAAGACGAGTAAGAGAAACCATCCTCCATTTGAGATCTTGTGACCCAGCTCTGTTTCCTTTGCTCTCTGTCTGAAGTTAAAAAACAAAAACAAAAACAAAAAACAAAACAAAACAAAAACTTTAAAACCCTCAATGGAGAAATATATAAATATTTACCAAGGCTTCCCTTCTATCTACAATACCTTTGTGCAAGATACATCATCTTAAAGTCTTGCAATTTGATTGCAGTTGAAATTAATGGTGCAAGAGGTTTTCTTTTTTGTTTGCTTTTTTCTTCATAACGGAAGTGTAATCTCCTTGCAAAGCTTGTGAGCATGCATCCTAAATTGTGAACTTCATCTGCCGTGGAAGGGAAAACCTTGACCCAATACCATTGGAATCTAAAAGTGTGGTCCCTAGGATTCTGAGCATACTAGACGAGATTTAAGGCCCCTTTCAGACTCTGCATTAATGCTTGTTCAGTAGTGATAAATAACATCGATTGGTATTGAGACCAGATTAATAACAGAAGGCAGCTAAAAGATATTCCCTCTTAGCCTAATTTCCCAAAGGGCATCACTCAGCTACCTTAGCGGGGTGAGGCTCTTCCTTCTCTAAGTGGTGTCTTTAGAAGCTTGAGGGATTATTGCTCAGGGGAAAATGGCTCAATCTGAGGGATTCTTTTTTATTGAGACGGAGTTTTGCTCTTGTTGCTCAGGCTGGTGTGCAGTGGTGCAATTTTGGCTCACCGCAACCTTTGCCTCCCGGGTTCAAGCGATTCTCCTGTCTCAGTCTCCCGAGTAGCTGGGATTACAGGTGTGCAACAACACACCCAGCTACTTTTGTATTTTTAGTAGAGATGAGGTTTCTCCATGTTGTTAGGCTGGTCTCGAACTCCTGACCTCAGGTGATCTGCCCTCCTCAGCCTCCCAAAGTGTTGGGAGGGATTCTTAAGAGCAGCTGAGAAAGGGGCCCTGCACTTCAGCTGGCTCCAGTTTGTCATTCTTTGTCTGGTATCTTCAGACATTGCAATAAGAAAAAATAAATACAGTGTGAGAAATCAAATGGTTTTTGTCAAAGTGTAAAAGGGACTGCGTCTGACTAACACTGGAGTTGGACAGAAGCCATAAAGGATGTTTTGTGTGAATGTTTCCGGCTGCAAAATCTACCTGACTGTTGCGCTGAAACCACAACTATCTATCACATGCTTGTGAGAAACCCCCAGGAGCTTCCTGTTTCGTGTGAGTCGTGAGAAGATTGCACAGCACAGTACAGCTCTCATTGTCTTTGAGCTAATCTCAAGCTAGGAGAAAGAAGGATAATTCATATTTTGTATGTTCAGGTATTTAGAAGTCTTTACACCCATAAATCGATTATATATAAATTAGTATGCAGATTCACTACCATGGAGAGGATACTGTGTACATCTGAGGATACTGTGTACATATGGTTGAGCCGTTCCGCCTAGGCCTTGGGGAGGAGTTGGGGCATCTCCAGGGCTAAAGTAATGTGGTTTGGTACGGGGACTTCCAAGGAAGCATCAGTATGAGATAGAACATGGCTGACCAATGGCGAGATGATGCCCCACAATGGAACAGATGGGATTGGCGTGGGTGGGGTAGTTTGTGAGACCAGAAGACTTGCAATCTCTCCTGCTGAGACCAATACCAACCAAAGAATAATTAGAGAGCATGGAGGACAACATGAACTCATGTGAATTTCACATCATACCTCACAAGTTAACTCTATATATCGCCTAAGGAATGGCTGAAGCTTCTTTTGTTGTAAATGACAATAGACACATATCCAATGCCATTAAGACAGCATCTGGTCACCCAGTGGCCAATAATGTCAAAGTTCTGATCACAAGGTGAGCAGTTTCCTGAAAATAGAAGAGCACTATGGCCACAGACATGGGTCCCAACATAGCCACTCTCTGGAGCCACCAGACACCCTCCTCACACTCCACAGAGTTTGCTTAAATGTGCTCTGAGCTGGATGCATTTGTAAAGGTTTTTCTCTTCCTCTTTGTTAACCCAAGAAAACAGAAGGACGTCTCAGCTAGACACCAGCCGCTGCCACCTCATCTCTTCTCTGACTCTGCTCCGGCAGCTGAGGTTTCCTATGTTCTCTCAGTGGGTTAGGAGAATAGGGGTGGCACATTGTCCCTTAATTAGACAGCAAGAGCAGCCATCTCCTGCTCAACTTGCCTGGGCAAGCTTTTTATTCATCATACCTGAGAGTAACAGTAGTAGCTTTTTGTATGGCATATGTTATATGTAATCATGATGACCTTTTTATAAGCAGAAGAGTGGACAAAATACAGGAGGAACTTAGAACTGACATTCTCGCTTCCATCATGTGGACTAGACTATCAGCATGTTGCTGTGTCTCCATTTCATGTTATTAATTATTTAATTAGGGATCAGGCTGGGCGGGGTGGCTCACATCTGTAATCCCAACATTTTGAGAGACCAAGGCAGGAGGATCACTTGAGCGCAGGAGTTCAAGACAGCCAGGGCAACATAGCTAGATGCCAGTGTTTCCATAAAAAATAAAAAATAAATTAGGCGTGGTGGTATGTGTTTGTGGTCCCAGCTACTTGGGAGGCTGAGGTGGGAGGATTGCTTGAGCCTGGGAGGTCAAGGTTGCAGTGAGCTGTGATCGCACCACTATACTCCAGCCTGGGCAACAGAGCAGCACTCCTTCTCAAAACACACAAAAAAGGATCAGCAAGCTTAGATGAAATATTATTTTCATAAGTGAATTTTTCATTATGAAAAATTTATTGAATTTTTCGTAAAACAATATTTTTTCATAAAATAATATTTAATTTTCAAAAACAATATTTAACAACTGTAAAAAATTTGAACAATATAGGAAAGCACAATGATAAAAAACAAACCCCGCAAAACCCTTATGGACTTCATTCTCAGCCAAAATTGCTGTTAATATTTTGATGTATTCCCCTCCAGTATTTTTTTTCTCTGCTTCTACATATGTTGGTAAACACGTGTCCCTCTTTTTACAAACCTAGATCATTCTGGATATTCAACTGCGTACCCTATCTTTTTTCATGTTATGTAGCATTTTAGCCTCATTTCCCCATTCTCTTATAACATGATTATTAATGGCTATGTTCATTTTAAGAATATGCCATATTTTTTTTTCTAATTGTTGTTGAGGGATATGAGGTATAGAATTTTTCTCCATGGTAAACAACATCACAATGAATATATCTGTCCATAGATTTTTAGACTATATCTCTGAATACTGACCAAACATGTGATCCTTGAATTAAATTTTTCAACATCAACAGAGCTAAATATTTTTA
Organism: Macaca fascicularis; assembly: GCF_037993035.2. Lineage (NCBI taxonomy): Eukaryota > Metazoa > Chordata > Mammalia > Primates > Cercopithecidae > Macaca > Macaca fascicularis. The sequence goes on from NC_088395.1 coordinate 12,847,825, forward strand.
TGGTTGTTGATGCATATTGTCAGCCTGACCTTGAAAATGACTACATCAATTTATACTCACATCAGGTCTTTAAAATTTTTATTATCAGATGATCCTTGGTACCAAGGACTAATAGTGACAGTGCAGTGTCTTAAGTGACAATGAAGAGCATAGACCAGCTTCATATATGGAATTTAAAGATCCAAGAGAAAAACTGATCAGATGTGGAACTAAGGGTGCTTCCCAGGGTTGTTCTAGAAGGAAATGGCCATTTTGGCAGAGCCACTGACCTTTTTAACAAAGATACCAGAATGAGTTGAATGCTTATTCTGCTTGAGCATGAAAAAAACATATACTTCATCCAGAATTTCCCTTCTATCCCCCAGACCCACACTTCTCTATTCAAGTCAGGGTTTGTGACAGGGTAGCCTAACAGGGTTTGAGGTTTCCATAAGGAGAGGGCTCATATGCATGAGGTTAGTTCTTGCAAAAAGGAAAGCATAGAAGTTGATCTTTGAGGTCATTTTGTGCACAACGTACAGTAGGCAACGAGAGGTGAACCAACCTTGATTCTTTTCTGCTTCTGGCCAGAGCTGACTCTGTCATTGTCTGTTTTTCCACTGATGATAATAATATCCGTTGGCTTCCAAAGGGTAGTTGGGGTTGAATTCCTGTTTATCAAAGGGTTGGAAGAGAGGCCCTCTGATAGCCTGTGCAAATGATTGATAGAAAAGTACAGCTGTGGCCTTGGAAGCCCACATTGTCTCTCTCAGATGGCTATCAAATGAGGCCTTGGGTTGCCTCTAATGTAAGGAAGCTAGAGTTAATAGTCTCCATCTTTACAGAGCTCCTGGGCTGATTGTGCAAGAGATTCATGATCTGATCACAAGAGCAAAAAGAACGCCTGTGTTGCAGATAACAAAGAATTACACAAGGCCTGAAACAAACCCCAATGTTTTAAAACACTTGGTGGAAATTTAAGTTGCAAAGCATTTTATCATCTCAGGCCATCTCTCAGAGGGGCCAGCTGAAGCTACCCGTACACATCATTTTACAAGCACTGGGCTTTCAATGGGTCTTTTAAAACCAGCTGAACTGTGGTTTGCTTTTCAGTGTGTAAGCTGGTCAGCTTACAGCAGTACAAATTGGCAGCGTGGCAAGAAAGAAAACTGAAATTCAATCCAACACTGGGATTGGAAGCTCTTGAGACTCAAATGTCACCGACACCAGGGTGCGGCTTCTCCTCTAATTATCCTGTTAAACGAGGGTTGAAAATGTCAGCACAGACTTCAGGCTGGGCTCCTCCAGCAACCAATGAGAGTGGGCTTGGGTCTGGTTTAAATGATGAAGAGCAAATTTGAAAAACCCTTCAGTTGATTTCAAGACTTCCTGGGACGGCGATGTTTAAACCACAATGTTCTTCTTTTGGGGCAAAGTTAAGAGCCAATAACAGTTAAGGTTTCTCTGCATGTTCTGCCCATATTTGGCTGTAATCTTGCTTCATCCAACTAAATTTATAATATACGTGTGTGAAAAGCAAGCCTTTGGGATTTGTCTCTCTCTTTCCTTGTTATAAAGGAAGCCTTATCTTTAAGCGTTTGAGGCTACCTGTGAACTTACAGTCTAGCTTCAAAGCAAAGAAAGGAGCCAGTGTAGAAAACTTCGTTTTTACTTTTATTTTTTTAAAACAAGCTTTAATTGTAGCTTCTGGCTTTATACCACTTACAGGAAAGTATGTAGAAAACCAAGTCTAGTTTCGGCCTGTGCAGTACTGACCAGGAGAGGCTTATGAGATTACGGGGATATTGAAGAACACAGAATGTCATATGGATGATTGTATTTTATCTGTAATGTATGTGTAGGAGAGATCCATTTCTCAGAGATGCCAAGAACTAAATGCACCCTTTAAAGTATTTTCTTAGGGGTTGCTTGAGGAGGATGATCAAGTCTTACAGAGAGATAAGACACAAATATGATAAAACTTATTCTCATTTTAAGTGACTATTGACCACTTGATATGTATCATCCATTTCATTCTCACCACAATCCTATGAAGGAGATTCAATTCTATCCACATTTTACAGTGAAGAAACTGAGGCAGATCATGTAACTTCCCCAGATGCCCGAGGGACCCCAGAGTCCAAGACACCAACTTCCACTGCCTCTCAGGACCCTAAGGAAAGAAAACTGAGAGGTCATTCAGCTTGTCTCAGGTCCAGAACTGTCTGGTCAGAGGGGATCCTGGGATCCACCAGTTGAGCCCTTCATTCAGGGCCCCAGTTATTCCTAGTCTTGGGAAACCCAGCTCTAGAAGCCCCTCCCGAGCAAGACTGAGGACAAAGGGGCTAGACTAGAGACCCAGCAACATGGTCCTCCCATGTTCTCAAAACTCAAGAGACCTAGGAAAGAGAAGGGTGACAAGGCAGCCCAGCACCTGCCCCCCCCCGCCACCCCCCACTGCCAGGGGCCAGAGAGGCCCCACTTCACTCTGTAGAGCAGTGGGATTCATCTGGGGGCCATTTGGCCCTCCAGGAGGTGTTTGGCAATGTGTGGAGAAATTTTAGGTTGCCACAGCTGGGTTGGGGAGGCGAGGGTGCTACTGGCATCTAGTGGGTAGAGGCCAGGGATGCTGTTAAATATCCTACAACATACAGCACAGCTCCTGCCACAAAGTGCTGTGGTGAGAAACCCTGCCCTCAAGTCTTGGTTGGGCACATTCCACCCACAGCTCTGAGGAAGCTCCATCTGGGGCTTCTTCAAAGAGTCATTCTGCAACCAGGAAGCTGGCAACCCATACAACTATGCAGAAGGTGAAAGAGAGAAGGCGGGACTATGAGCACGGGTTTTAATTACTGCATGTTTCTTTCTGACAGAGAGAGGTCGGTGTTTGCCTCAATTTGCAGGTATCAGGACCAAGGTGGGCGGTGGGCAGTGGCGGGGCGGTGGGGGCGGCACTGGCTCTGTGTAGCAGGCTGAATAATGGCTTCTAAAGATAGCAGATCCTGATCCTGGTAGCCTTCTATGAAAAAAGGTGGTCTTTGCAGATGTGATTAAGTGAAGAATCTTGAGATGGGGAGATTATCCCATATCATCTGAGTGGGTCCTAAATGTAATCACACGTATTCTTGAGAGAAGGAGGCAGAGGGAGATCTACATGCACATGGAAAAGGCGATGTAACAACAGCAGAAATTGGGGTGATGAGGCCATAAGCCAAGGAATATGGATGGCCACTAGAAGCTGGAAAAGGGAAGGATCAGATGCTCCCCTAGAGCTTCCTGGGGGAACATGGCCCTGCCCACACCTTTATTTGGGCCTAGCGAGACCGATTTCAAAATTTGGCCTCCAGAACTGTAAGAGAATAAACTGTTGTCTTAAGCCACCAAGTTGGTGGTCATTTGTTACTGCAACCATAGGAGACTAATCTACCCTGATACTCCTGGTGCCCCCAGATGGATCTTCTGAGGCTGAGGGGCAAACTCTTCCATGCAGGCAAAGCCAGAAAAAGGGGAATGGAAATTTCCTTTGCACTTTCCTTGATACACTTACCTTTCCCACCCCACCCTTTAAGCACCCTTTCCTGTGAAAACATGGCACCTGCCCCCTCATCGGCCTCTATCAGTCAACAATTTCAACTGAATGTCGGGCAAAGCATATGACATCACTAGTGCTTGGTTCAAACCTGTTTGAGTCACCTGTCACTTTCTACCTTGAATTTTTGTCACCAATGTACATGCAGTAACTTCTGTACTAAACTATGACTCAAACATTCACAATCACACTCAAACACAGTCTAGTGTTTGTCACAGCCTAGTATAGAAGGTACTGCATGTACATTAGAGCAGGGGAGCAGGAGCCTGATCTGATTTATTATGAAGTCTCCCAAGGCCTCCAGCACACAGTATCAGGCACACAGGAAACAATCAATGATTAATGTGTGCTTCCTCCATCCTGACTGTGAGAAATATTACTTAGGTCTCTTTATTGACGGGTGGCCAAAAAGCACAAAGCCAAATCTGATGCTTATTAACAGTAATCGCATGCATGCTGTAAGCCCTGCAACAACTATCATTATCCGTGTTTTGTTTTTCAATGGAGGTATAATTTACATACAGTAACATGCACACATCTTAAGTGTATAGCTTAATGAATTTTTACCTAAATATACCTCCTGGAAACCACTGACCACACAAACATCTATCTCTTTCCATCACTCCAGAAAGCTTCTTTGTTCCCTTTTCCCAGTCAATTAACCCCCATGCCCCTCACACTCCAGTGAACCACTATTCTGCTTCTACTCCCATAAACTAGGTTTGCTTGTTTGTAACTTCATATAAACAAAATTGTACAGAATGTACTCTTGCGTCTGGCTTCTTTCTCTTAACATAATGTTTCTGAGATTTATCCAGGTGATTGTGAGTATCAGTTTATTCTTTCTTTTTTAAATTTGCTGTGTATTATTCCATTGTAAGAATATGCCATAATTTGTTTATCCTTTCTTCTATTGATGGACATTTGGATCATTTCCAGATTAGGCATATTGTGAATAAAGCTGCTATGAATACTGGTGTATTTTATGGACCTGCACTTTCACTCCTCCTGGCTATGTACTTTTGTAAAATTGCTGGGCCGTGGAGAAGGCATCTGTTTAACTTAATAGAAGTTAGTATCACTATTTTTGATTTGGATATGAGAAAAAAAAGGTTTTTTTAAAGAAAGAAATGAAGCAGTTACAATGTTTCTTCACTTATTTTCCCAAATCCGTTCACTGTATTAACTTTTTAAAGAGTAGAGTGTCTCTTTCCTGTGCCACAGGCATGGTTAATTGAATCAGCAGTACAGAAAGTTAGAGGGTCACGAGGTACGAAGAATCCAGCAAACTCACATCTGCATAAATACACTCTCATATCATTTTATATGCATTCACACCAACCTGTATCTTTAAAACTGGACTTTCCTGACATGGGGGTTGACCACAGTGCTGACACAGACAGAATTCCTATGAAAGCAAATATTTTAAGAGGAAAATTTCCCCTATAATGAAATCCTGATTGAAATGACAATTGCAAGCAGTGAAAAGCGTGTGGAATATGTAGAATGAGCAAAATCAGATCTTTCTGTGGTGTCCTTTCTGAGTATCCAAGGAAGTCTCATTCCCCTGCCAAATGCACAGCTCTCCTAAGGCCTGGGCACAAAGAGAACTGCCCGGTCTTCCCAGCTGCCAGCTCCCTTCCAGAATGAATTCCCGAGTCCCAGCTGCTCCCCACTGGAGTGCCACTGAATTCTACAAAATCCTGACCAGCATTGCAAAAGCGAATAAACCGGGACAAGTATTTTAAGACCCTATGGTGTCACAACACTGAAGGCTGGTATGCTAAAGGGAAGAACAGAAATGTCCAAGCTTGTTTCTCTACAAGGTATATTTTACAACAGCCATTACTCATCACAAATAAAATTCCTTTCACCAAAATAGGCATTTCATACAATTTTTCTAATGATACACAGTGCTTATTTTCAGGTTACCTAAAGTCCCAACCCTTCTGCTATCTCAAACTTTGACCACTGTCTGTGAGGTGCATCTAGAGTCTAATTAAATGGCAGCTTGGTACAATTATACATTCCTTGGTCCTTTCTTACAGAATCTGAGATGACACCCCGGGATTGCCATGGGAAAAATTGCCATGTCTGTGTGATATCAAATAGTCTGATCAAGTCAGCAAATAAGAAATGTCAATCACTCAGGTTTTGTCGTTGGCACAAGGAAATCAAAACAATGGGGTGATTCAATATCTTTCCCTTTCTTTTCTTTTTTTTTTGGTTTGTTTTTAAACATTTATATTTTTTCCACTGCTCTCCTGTTGTGTTGATAGTCATTTTCTGAACAAAAACAAAACACTTTCTACTTGATCTTCTTTGCCATTTTTTGAGAGACTATCACATGTACTTGTCCTGAAACTGTTTTCAGAGCAGAATTTGGCTTTCTCAGTGGGGCTGGTAAACAATGCAATGGGAATTAGCCCTACATTTTCCACATTGCTTTCCTGCAGTTAAACTTCCATATGAGTTGTTTTAATATGTAACTTACTAGATCTGTCATGATTTGGAGTTAATTTCTCTCTTATTCTAAAGAGCACACTGGATTGCTTAGGGAGAAATGACCAAGGACTGGCAGAGGCTTCCTTATTAGGAAGTCAATGTATCTGCCACTGAAACCCCATATGATGAACCTCAGAAGCCTCCATCGTAGTGGAGGATTTAGTTCTCTCCTCCGCATATTTTTTTTTTTTGAGATGGAGTTTCACTCTGTCTCCCAGGCTGGAGTGCAGTGGTGCAATCTCGGCTCACTGCATCCTCCGCCTCCCGGATATAAGCAATTCTCTGCCTCCGCCTTCCGAGTAGCTGGGATTACAGGAATCCACTACCACGCCCGGCTTTTGTGTGTGTGTGTGTGTGTGTGTGTGTGTGTGTTTTTAGTAGAGACGGGGTTTCACCATCTTGGCCAGGCTGATCTTGAACTCCTGACCTTGTGATCCACCTGCCTCAGCCTCCCAAAGTGTTGGGATTACAGGCGTGAGCCACCACGCCCATCCTCCTCCACATATTTTTTATGGAATCACTTATTTCTTATTTTAGTTCCACTAGCACAAGTAAGTTTCAATTTGGGAAATGGTGAATATATTACCACAAATGTTTTTGTGGGCCCACAGACTCTATCATAGACTTTTTGTTGTTGTTGTTGTTGTTGTTGTTAATGTCCGATTTAATGATATAAAATTTACCTATGGTGTAATTTAACCCTTTTTTTTTTTTTTTTTTTTTTTTTTTGAGACGGAGTCTCGCTGTGTCTCCCAGGCTGGAGTGCAGTGGCGTGATCTCGGCTCACTGCAAGCTCCGCCTCCCGGGTTCACGCCATTCTCCCGCCTCAGCCTCCCCAGTAGCTGAGACTACAGGCGCCCGCCACCACGCCCGGCTAGTTTTTTGTATTTTTAGTAGAGACGGGGTTTCACCATGTTAGCCAGGATAGTCTCGATCTCCTGACCTCGTGATCCACCCGCCTCGGCCTCCCAAAGTGCTGGGATTACAGGCTTGAGCCACCGCGCCCGGCCAATTTAACCCTTTTATGAATACGATTCTATGAGTTTTGTGAAACAAATGTAGAGATGTAACTACCACCACAACAAGATATTGAGTATTTATATCACCCCATAAAGTTCCACTTTGCTTCTTTGAAGTCAGTCTCCTCCCACCAATCCCCAGTTCCTGGAAACTACTGATCTGTTTTGTGTACCTATAGTTTTGTTTTTTCCAGAATGTTGTATTAATGGAATCATATAAAACATGGCCTTTTGTCTCTCACTGTTTTCACAGCATGACGCTTTTGAGATTCATTTATGTTGTGCATATCAGTACTTGTTTCTTTTTATATCTGAGCAGTATTCCATTACATGGATATACCAAAGTTTGTTTATACATTTACCTATTAATAGAGCATTTGGATTGTTTCTAGTTTGGGGCAATTATGAACAGTGCTGCTATGAACTTTCTCTTAGAAGTACTTCAGTAGACAAGCATTTCCATTCTATGAGTAAATTACCTAGAAGTAGAAATGCTGAGTTGTATGCTATGTTAAAAGAAACTCCCACACACAGTTTTCCAAAGTGGCAGTATCATTTTGCATTTCCACTAGTAATTTATAAGATTTCCAATTGCTTTGCATCCTTGGCAGTATTGTCAGTTTTTGTTGTTGTTGTTGTTTGTTTGTTTTTTATTATAAGCCAGGCATAGCCCCAGTTACTTGGGACGCTGAGGCAGGAGGCTCACTTGAACCCAGGAGTTTGAGGTTGCAGTGAGCTAGATCACACCACTGTACTCCAGCATGGGCAGCAGAGTGAAACTCCATATCTAGAAAATATTTTAAAATAATTAAGTAAAAACTGTAGACATTCTCTTGGGTTTTCAGTGGTATTGCATTGTGCTTTTAGTTTGTATTGCCCTAATGACTAATGATATTGAACATTGACTAATGATATTGAACATTCATGAGCTTCATGAGCGCATTTGCCGTCTGTTTCTCTTCCTTAGTAAAGTGTGTAATCAAATCTTTTGATCATTTTTTAATTGAGTTGTTAGTTTTGTTTCATTATTGGAATGTGACAGTTATTTAGATACTTCTCGATATTAATTTTTAAAATGAGATACATGATTTGCAAATATTTTCTCCAAACTCTTGACTAGCATTTTTATTCTCTTACCAGTGTCCTATTATACACTGTCATTTGTAGTGAATTGGGGTTGTTTCTTGCCTTCACCCCTGTCATCTTGGACAGCAGGGTAAGGAGATAGGTGGTGCCATTGGCTTCTCGTCCAATGCATAACACTCTGGCTGTAGCTTAAGGTCTATTATAGGTTGAATGTTTTGTGTTTACCCCAAATTTACATGATGAAATCCTAATCCCCAATGAGATGGTATTAAGAGATGGGGCCTTCAGGACATAATTAGGTCATGAGAGCTTGTTCTTGCTCTCTGCTCTCCATTATGTGAGGACACAATGAGAATCTAGACATCTGTAAACCAAGAGGTAGGCCCTCACCAGACACTGGATTTGCCAGCACCTTGATCTTGGACTTCCCAGCCTCCAGAACCATGAGAAATAAATGTTTACTGTTCAAGCCTATGGTACTTTGTTATAGCAGCTCATACTGACTAAGACAAGGTCAATCTCCTGAGAGAAGAATATTGACCTAAACACTGGATTCTTCACTTCTGTAACTGTAGAGTACACAGAATAATTGGGAAAGTTTGGTTAGTATGCAGATTTCCAAGCTCCACTTCCAGAGATGTTTATTCAGTACCTGTGAATGAGACCTAGATTGTTGCAATATTTAATAAGCAGCCAGATTATCCTGATACAGGTGACTCTGGGATGAGACTTTGAGAAATCCTGAATATCTAAAGCCACTCATAATGCTTCATGTGTGGTGTGGTAAAGATGCAAAGTCTATGTCCAGGCCTAAACAAGATGGTGAGGTATAAGTCAGCGCAGGGGATGTTGCCACACAATTAGACAAAAAGAGAAGAATCACCAAGAATGCAGGAATTTTAGGACATTTTTACTCAACATTCAGCCTATTCCCTTATCCATCACTTTGCTATCATAGCTTTCGTGTGTGATATTTTATTTGAATATAAACTGGAGGGGAAAGGTTGTTGACAAATAAATAAATTATGGCACATTAAAAAATATCAATCAGGCTGGTGTGGAGGCTCATGCCTATAATCCAAGAACTTTGGGAGGCCAAGGTGGGAGGATCGCTTGAGGCCAAAAGTTCAAGACCAGCCTGGGTAACATAGCAAGACCTCATCTCTATTAAAAAAAAAATTAATTCTTAACTTTGATCCTGAATAAGAATATTGTCTCTTTATGTCATACATTACTGGGCTGCCAGCTATGGTGCTGTGATGGATTCTGGTTCATATTTTTAGGTCCACTGTTCTTACAGGAAGTCATCATGACCTTTTTCAACAGGGATGTGTGGAAGGTCTTTGGTCTTACAATAATACTTTTCTAGACAAAAGTAGAACTTGTCCTGCTTATTTTCAAACAAATTCATGAAGGATGTTGGAGTATGCATCATTATTGTTTTTCAGAGAAAAGGAAACACAAACAGTAGCAACAAAACACCCAACTTCTATGTAGGGGCAAAGGGAATTTTTCCCTTCCCCTCTGAAGGTTTGAGTCTGCTGAAATAAACTGACAAAGAGGAGAAAGGGCATACAAGTTTATTAATGTGTAAGTGTATATGGGAGTCATACAAAATATGATACTAAGAGAAGGGCCAGATGGGTAAAGCTTAAATAGTACATTCTTCATAGAAGGGAGAGAAATAGAGGAATGTAGGCAATTTTGAGGTGTAGTAAATGATTTTCAGGGGAAATGAATGAGCCCATAGAACAGACAATAGCCTGGGACAAAATTTCTCTGAGCTCTGGGAGAGGTGACTGACAAATTTCAAGAAGGTGAGAGGTAGAACTTCACTATGAACAAAGGTTGTCTTATCATGTAAGTAAAATCTTCCAGGTAATCTCTTGGACCTTCCCTCAGAAGAATAGAGGAAAAGTCTGCCTGGGCATGGGGGTGACCTTTAGTCTTTTCTCTTCTTTGGTGGCCAATCTTTCCTGGTTATTTGATGAGATTGATAGATAAGGGGTTTTAAGACAATTGAATCTCTTTTGCAAGAAGTTTTCTTCCCACAGATAAAGGAACTCCCAGAGAGAGCCCCTTCATGCACTTTAAGGGTAGAAACAAGGGAAGGTTACAAAATCCTTGGTTCTAAAGGCAGCTTTTAAGGACTTCCAATTTCCTTCACTTCAAAAGTGCTCAGCATGCCACAGCTGATACTTTGGGGTATCATTTTTCTGAGCCCCAACCTCTATAAAATCCAGGTATCCAGATATTTGGACTGTGTAATACCAAACAACCAGCTGATCTGAAGTTTTTCTTGAATTGGACAAACTATTCTGACATTGCATAAGTACAACCAGCATGATTTAAGTTTTATCTGCAGACAGAAACCAATTGGGACTGACCTGATTTTCTATGTTAATTAATCAAATATTGTTGTTCATTGGTACCTCTCAGCTAAAAGAATTTAAAAGACCTGTTACTTTAATCCTGTTGTGGAATGTTTTTTAAAACTTACAGCTAATTAACAAATCTTCATGGGCAACTGGAGCACCTCAGGCTCTGGTAAACGTAAGGGATCAATGGTTATTAATCAAAGGTGGTGTAGTTGGAAGACGCCTGGAGTAGGAGGCAAGAGACCTAGGTTCTACTGCTTGCTTGAGCTGAACTGTGCTTCCTTAAGCTTCCATGAGAGTAGATACCTTCTAGAAAAAAAAAAAAAAAGAGAGAGAGAGAGAAACTAGATACTTAAGGAAACATACATTTGTAAAAAGACTAAAACCAAAGTGATTACAGTCTAAATATAATTCATTCCCAAAACAGGCAAGCAAACAAACAACAAAACAATCCTAACAATGTAGGTGTTTATGTACCTCCCATGTAAAAAGGATCTGAAACCCTGAAGCCACAGGATTCAACCAGGCAAGTAGAGAATTATTTTCTTTATTTTAAAACAATACTCAAGTCATGCATAATTCATGCTGAAAAATTAGAAAATAAGGAAAAAGAAACTAATCAATGAATAAAATCAATTAAAACTCTACCACTCAGTAAAAACCACTGCTTAGCGTATCAGTGCTATATTCGTCCATAGATCCATATACATACGTGATGCATGTATATTTCAAATGGGATCATGTTGTAGCCGCTGTCCTGAAATCCTGAAATCTGCTTCTTTGAGCTAATGCCGTATTGTGAAGCAACTTGCATGCTAATAAATATGCATCGTCATCACCCATTGTAATGACTACATTATATTCCACTGTAGGCTTGAAAATATTAACAACTGCCGGGCACGGTGGCTCATGCCTGTAATCCCAGCACTTTGGGAGACCGAGGCGGGCAGATCACAAGGTCAGGAGATCAAGACCACCCTGGCGAACACGGTGAAACCCCGTCTCTACTAAAAATACAAAAAATTAGCCGGGCGTGGTGGTGGGCACCTGTAGTCCCAGCTACTCAGGAGGCTGAGGCAGGAGAATGGCGTGAACCTGGGAGACGGAGCTTGCAGTGAGCCGAGATCACACCACTGCACTCCAGCCTGGGAGACAGAGCAAGACTCCATCACAAAAAAAAAAAAAGAAAAAGAAAGAAAATATTAACAACTAACAAATCTAGTGCTTCCTCTGTGCCCAGCACTTTTCTAAGCACTATAACAGCATGCCTGTAAGGTAGGTAGTATGATTACTCCTGTTTTACAGACAGGGAAACTGAGTTAAGGAGAAGGTAATTAACTTGCCATCTGGGGTTCAACCCCAAATGGTCCAGGATCAGAATCCAAGCTCTGAACACCTGGCCATGCTGCTCCTTGCCTCTTCCTTTTGGTTGGATCTTTACGTTATGTCTAATAGTTCATTATTTTAAACAGTGCAGGTTAATTTAAACCTCTATGTCCTCAAAAGAGTGGTGGTGGAGGGTGGAGGTAGTGTCATGCGCTTCCGTGTGAAGAGACCACCAAACAGGCTTTGTGTGAGCAACATAGCTGTTTATTTCACCTGGGTGCAGGCGGGCTGAGTCCGAAAAGAGAGTCAGCAAAGGGAGATAAGGGTGGGGCCGTTTTATAGGATTTGGGTAGGTAAAGGAAAATTACAGTCAAAGGGGGGTTGTTCTCTGGTGGGCAGGAGTGGAGGTCACAAGGTGCTCAGTGGGGGAGCTTTTCGAGCCAGGATGAGCCAGGAAAAGGAATTTCACAAGATAATATCATCGCTTAAGGCAAGGACCGGCCATTTTCACTTCTTTTGCGGTGGAATGTCATCAGTTAAGGCGAGGCAGGGCATTTGCACTTCTTTTGTGATTCTTCAGTTACTTCAGGCCATCTGGGCGTATATACGTGCAAGTCACAGGGATGCGATGGCGTGCAAGTCACAGGGATGCGATGGCTTGGCTTGGGCTCGGGCTCAGGCCTGACAGGTAGAAGGGGAAGCGTTGATAACAGATGACTTTTTAATAAGAGAGTAAAAGAGAGACATTCTTTTGGGTAAAATCAGATTAGAAGGTGTTCATTCTTATGGTAAAAGTGAGAGTTCATAAAATTACTATAGTTACTTAGGGGAGGGGGAATTTTCAGGCATGTGCAGAAGGCATACTTGCAGGACTGTGAGACAGACAGATTCCACTGATTACATAAATCTACATAGAAGAAAATGTTAGTAGCAACTGCATAGTAGAAAATAGTAACCCTGCTAATGAAAATACAGAGTTAATTTTCTGTAGTCTGAACTTCGACCCATTGTGAAGACAGAATTAGAAGTCCTTGGCAATTAGAGTAGGAACTTGCTGTGAAGGAAGTGAGCATTCATTTGAGACTGGGTGTGGTGGGAAGTAAGCAAAGGATGACTCACAGACAGATCAGTGGACAAGGCGAGGCCTGGGAGGAGCGGGGAGATCTGAACGAAGCTAGGCAGGCGCTTCTCTGTTCAGACTCGCTAGGCATCACTGGCTCACTCTGGACACGGAATATCTTTACTCATAGCTGCACATCATTATTATTTCATTTTAAAAGTTACACAACTGGCATATTCCCACTGTAGAATAGTTTTAAAGTAGAGATGAATAATAAGAAAGTAAAGTGAAATCCATCCATCACCTTAAACATTCTTAGATACCCATATTAAGAGTTGGCATATTATTTTCACATTATTTTCCTACATACTTTAAAAACAAAGATGGGATTTTCACCACTCAACAATAAACATATAATTGCATCATTTTTCATATAATGGGATGCTATGTAGGCATTAGAAATGATAAAAATATGTTATTTGACCAAATAGTAATGGGCATTGTACCTACATAGTCTTAACTAGCCAATAGCCATTTTTCCTTTGGTTCATGGAATTCGTGAATTCTACAAAGTTAATCTTATCTTGGGGTGATCTCATTGACTTTTAAATGCTGCTGCAATTAAGTAAGAGTGGGGATGGGGTATGAACTTCAGGAGTAAAACAAAAAAAAAACAAAAACAAAAAAAAACCAAAACGCTTTATTACAATATCTTTTCCAAACTACTTTGGCTGGCCCAGAGGAGGTCAGGAAACGAGGAGAGCGATTATCATTAAATCTTATTCCTCTCTTTACAGCCATATTAACCTGAAAGAACAAAAATGTAGAATACTTTCCTCATCTTCTCACTTTTTCTCTAACTATCACATAGTAAGGAATCCAGAAGAATAAGGCTACAAAGCTACAGGCAAAACAGTAACAGGAATGGCAAGCGTGTCCTGTTTATGGACTAAAAACACAGAGCATTCCTTGGAAAGCCAACCTTTTGATAGTGAGATTAGAAAGAGGTTTTCTAGGGCAGCACAGGTCCAAATATTAAACACGAGTCAGATCTTATGAAAATCTAAGCAGGTCATAGAACAACCCAATGAGCTTAGAAGAGAGGAGAGCTATAGTTAGAATGCATGGACCCTTGATTATCTTATTTCCATGAGCTCTAATTAGCATAGTACAGAAGACATTAATGCAATCAGCCACAATATTTATTGAGTTTCTACTATGTGCCAGATGTTTTTGTGGGTGGTGGGTATGCAATGCTGAACAAAAGTATCATGGTGACTACCCTCACAGAACTTATAAATTAGCAGCAGGGTGGGGGTGGGGGATGGTAAACAAGTGAACAGGTAGACAAATAAATCATTCTAAAGAGGGACAAGATTCTAAATAGACATTTTTCCAAATAAGCTATTCAAATGGCTAATACCCACATGGAAAGATCCTCAATTAGTCATTAGGGAAATACAAATCAAAATCACAATGAGATATTTCATCAAACATACAAGAAGGACTATTATAAAAAAAAAAAGACAAACAACAACAAATGTTGGTGAGGATGTGGAGAAATTAGAACTCTTTTATACTGCTGATGGGATTGTAAAATGGTAGAGCCACTTGGGAAAACAGATTGACAGTTCCTCAAAAGTTTAAACACAGAGTTACCATATTGTTTCCTTATGCAATAAAGAATTTGGGGCAAACCCATAGGGTAAAGTGAAAGAAAGCAAAGGAATAAAAGAATGGCTACTTCATAGGAGTAGGATCACTCCATAGCAGTGGCATGAGCTGCCCAACTGAGTATACTTATAGTTGTTTCTTGATCATATACTAAACAAAGGGTGGATTATTCATGAGGTTTCTGGGAAAGAGGTGGGCAATTCCTGGAAGTAAGGGCTCCTCCCGTTTTTAGATCATTTAGGGTAACTTCTGGACATCGCCATGGCATTTGTAAACTGTCGTGGTGCTGGTGGAAGTGCCTCTTAGCATGCCAATCCATTATAACTAGTGTATAATGATCAGTGAGGACAACCAGAGTTCACTTACGTTGCCACTTTGCTTTTGGTGGGTTTTGACAAGCTTCTTTACTGCAACCTGTTTTATCAGCAAGGTCTTATTGACCTGTATCTTTTGCTGACCTCCTATCTCACCCTGTGACTAAAAATGCCTAACCTACTGGGAATGCAGCCCAGCAGGTCTCAGCCTTATTTTACTCAGCCCCTATTCAAGATGGAGTCACTCTGGTTTGAACGTCTCTGACAAGATGACCCTGCAATTCCTGTCCTAAAGAAAACAAAAACATACATCCACACAAAAACCTGTACACAAATGTTCATAGCAGCATTATTGATAAAAGACAAGAAGCAGAAACAACCCAAATGCCCAGCAACAGATGAATGGATCAACAAAACGTGAATAAATAAAATATACATACGGTGGAATATTATTCAACCATAAAAAGGATTGAATTATTGATACATGCTACAACATGGATCAACCTTGAAAGCATCATGCTAAGTGAAAGAAATCAGTCACAAAATACCAGAAATTGTATAATCCCATTTATAAGAGATGTCTAAAATAGGCAAATCCATAGAGACAGAAAGTAGGTTAATGGTTGCCAGGGACTGAGGGTATGGGGGAATGGGGCGAGACTGCTAATGGATATGGGGTTTTCTTTGGAGGTGATAAAAATGTTCTAAAGTTGATCATGGTGACAGCTACACATCTTTGTGAATGTACTAACAGCCACTGAATTGTACACTTTAACAGGATCAATTGTACGATTTGTGAGTTATTCCTTAATAAAGCTCTAAAAAACAAAAGGTGATGAAGTGTGTTGAGGAAACAGAAAGAGGCCCTGAGGCACGAAAGCGCCTTGTGTGCTCCAGGAATGAAAGAGGAGGCCCATGTGATCAATGCTCTAGAAGACTTGGAGGGGACAGCGGATCTCGTGCTTAGGCACATGAAGTCAGTAATTATGGCACTTTGGGATTATGTTCAATGGGCAGTGGAAAGTCCTTGAAGGCTGTAACACCCAGCAGTTATGTGACTCAACTTTTATTTTTAATAGCTCTTTGTTCCTGAATTGTTAGGGCAGAATTAGATTGCTGTTATAGCTCCTAAAACCAGATAGAGATCCTTAACTTAAAAATTTGGTGTTAAAATTAGCAAGGGGCTATTTTCTTTTGATTTAGTACACATACCAGGAAAATGAGGATATCAAAATGCTTATTCCTTAATAGCACAAAAGAAGAGCCTTATTATAGTAAATAATGTAAGTTTTTCATTTTTTTAAACCTGAGCATATTCTGTTGCTTCTATAGGACACAAGTTGAGAATTAAACCATTTATTCATGCTCAGTATCACACTTATATTACACATAGGTTCAGGTTTAATTGCATTGAAGAGAAGGAGGGAGTAGAAGATGTCTAGCAAAAGTCATGGTGGAGCGAGCCAAGGCATTCCTGTATGTCAAATGTGGGATCATCAGTCTATCTGCACAGGGCACAGGGGACTGGGAATTCATCTGGCTTCTTGGTTGAAAATGTGAAGATGTTATTGGGACTAATGATTGAATTGCACAGATTTGGAGACTAATACTCCCAGATGAAAAGAGATGGGCTTTGCCAACCTCAGGGAGGGCAAGTAAACAGCTCAGGAAAATGAGGAGCAGAACTGTGCTGGAAGGCAGCTGAAGGCAGTGTGCTCAGCCTGGGACAGCAACTCAGAGCCCAGCAGTGGGGAGTGAACAAGCTCCACTGTGGCACCTGCCAGGGGTCCCAAAAATGCCCAGGTTTTTGTTTTTGTTTTTGTTTTTTTAATGGAGTCGCACTCTGTTACCTAGGCTGGAGTGCAGTAGCACAATCTCGGCTCATTGCAACCTCTGCCTTCTGGGCTCAAGCGATTCTTGTGCCTCAGCCTCCCGAGTAGTTGAGACTACCGGCACATGCCACCACGGCCAGCTAATTCTTGTATTTTTAGTAGAGACGGGGTTTCACCATGTTGGCCAGTCTGGTCTTGAACTCCTGACCTAAAGTGATCTGCCCATCTCAGCCTCCCAAAATGCTGGGATTACAGGCGTGAGCCACCACGCCCGGCCAGATGCCCAGGTTTTTGTGAACCCTTCCCAAGTTCTTCAACAGCATGAGGCTTGTGAAACTTCCGGAAACAATTTCCCTTCACAGCTCCTGGTAATGACATGAGCAAGACAAGAAACAAAATATAGGAGGAGTGGCACTTAACAATTTTAGTAGAACATTCAGGTACACACATGTGCGCACGTGCACACACACGCAGGCCCCCCGCAAGCACCATGCTAGGGAATTCCAAATATGTTAAAACCTGGTGAAGAGAATCCATGGGGAGGAGAGAAGATTGGTGAGCCTGATTCTTCATAATTTAATTACCATTATCTTTGAATGCATTCCATTGCTTGATTGTATTATAATTTACTTAGTCTTGTAACTATAGACCTTCAGGTTTCTTTCAACTTTTTAGCATGACAATGTTGAAACATGTATCTATCTGTCTACCTCTCTGCTGGGACTACAATCATGTGCCATATAATCTTTAAAAGAAGTCACCAAATTGCTGTCCAAAAACATTGAAAAACTTTATTTGTCCATCAACAAGTGTATATAAATGTATGCTAACACCCTTGCCATTACTAGGTGTTATAAAATTTAAACTTTTTGGACAACCCATAGTTTAGTATAATATCTCATTGTTTTGATTTTCGTTTTGATTTTTCTTTTTTTCTTTTTGAGACTGGGTCTTGCTTCATCACCCAGGCTGAAGTGCAGTGACACAATCAAAGCTCACCTCAGCCTCGACCTCCCAGGCTCAAGTGATCCTCCCACCTCAGCCTCCTGAGGAGCTGGGACCACAGGAACGTGCCACCACACCCAGCTTTTTATAATTTTTTTTTTTTTTTTTGTAGAGACAGCATCTCACTATGTTCTCCCAGACTGGTCTCAAACTCCTGAGCTCAAGTGATCCCCCTGCCTCAGCCTCCCAAGATTTTTGATTCTTAAATTATAAGTCAGAAAGAGTTCACTGGCCATTTGTTTTTTTCCCCTCCCTTCCCTTCCAGAAACTTCCTGCTTGCCTGTTTTCTATTGGATTATCCATCTGCTCTTAATGATTTGTGTGAGCTTACTGTCATATCTGTTGCAGTATTTGCTCCAGTCTTTTGGTTTAGAAATAACGTTTTCTGAAATAAAGAAGTTTATATTTTTTATGTAGTTAGATTTATAAATAATTCCCTTTATGGCTTCTGGATTTTATGTCTGGCCTAGAAGGCTGTTTTTTCCACCAAGATTAAAAATACATTCACTCCATAGAATTACCATATGATCCAGCAATTCCACTTTTAGGTACATGCCTTAAAAAATTGAAAACAGGAACTCAAACAGACACTTACACACCAATCTTCATAGCAGCACTGTTCACAATGTGCAAAAGGTAGAAATAATCCAAATGTCCACCAACAGATGAATGGATAAATAAAATGTGCTCTATATACACAATGGGATATTGTTAAGCCTTACAAAGGAAGAGAGTACTGATCATGCTACAATATGGATGAACCTCAAAAACATGCTGAGTGAAAGAAGCCAGACACTTCTGACAAATATTTTACAATTCCACTTGTATGAAGTTTCTTGAATAGGAAAATTTATAGAGACAAAAAGTAGAATAATGGTTGCCTGGGGCTAAGGAGTAGGGGAATGGGGAATTGGTGTTTAATGGGTTCAGAGTTTCTTTTTTTATTTTTATTTTTTTTGAGACAAGAGTCTCGCTCTGTTGCCCAAACTAGAGTACAGTGGCAGGATCTCAGCTCACTGCAACCTCTGCATCCTGGGTTCAAGTGATTCTCATGTCTCAGCCTCCAGAATAGCTGAGATTACAGGTGCATGCCATCACATCTGGCTAATCTTTGTATTTTTAGTAGAGACGGGGTTTCGTGTTGACTAGGCTGGTCCTGAACTCTGACCTCAAATGATTTGCCTGCTTTGGTCTCCCAAAGTGCTGGCGTGAACCACTGCGCCCAGCCTGAAAGTTTCTGTTGGATATGATGAAAAAGTTCTGGAGATGAATAGTGTTGAGAACAGATTTAATGCCACTGAATTGTACACTTAAAAACTGTTAAAACTGTAAATTTTATGTTATGCGTATTTTATCACAATAAAACAATGGAATTAATTTAAAAATACAATCACTCAAATTACTTTCTAGGCCTTTATATTTTATTTCCTATATTTAAATCTTCCCATTTCTGCATTTACTATTTTTATTTTCTATCTCTCCTTGACTCAATTAAGGTAACGTTTTCTCTTAGGAAAACATTCATTTCATTGAAATTTTAAAATTTATTTGCATGAAATTATGGTGAATAGCAATTTAAAAAATGTTCTCTTTGCTCAATTATCTATTTTCATTCTTAATTCTGCACCTTCCCCATTTGTCTTGATGGAGCTAGCTAGCACCTTGTTTTATTTTATTACTTTTAAAAAGAGCCAGCTCTTCTGTTTCTTAGTTCTATGGTTTTCCTGTTTTCTAACTTATTGGTTTCTGCTTTTACATTTATTAATTCCTTTCTTCTCTTTTCTTAAGTTAATTTTATGGTTCTTTTTATAAATTCTTGAGCTAAATGTGCAATTAACTAATTAAAATTTTTAGTAAAGTAAGTGTTTAAATTCATAGCTTAAAGGTATAGAACAGCCATATTCCACACATTTTGACATGTATTATTTTTGTTATCATTATTTTCTAGACATTCTAGTATTTTAGTTAATATTTTCATTTCAAGACAAATGTACTTAAAAGGAGAATTTTCTTTTAAATCTCAGTGTTGGATTTTTTTTCCTCTTTTTATAATTATTTTCTACTTTAATTTACCATGGGTACAGAATAGCCCTGTTTTCTTTTAATATTTGGGAAGCTGTTGAAGTTTACTTTTGTCACAGTGGGTGAAAAACATACATTGTTTCCAAGAAGGTGTATTCCCTGTTACTGATTAACTCAGTGCACTCACTTTCTCTGCATTATCTGAGTTGAGAAAAGTGAATTAAAGTGTGGTTTCAAATTGATTATGTTATTTATTTTAGTATCTGATATGGTTTGGCTCTCTGTCTCCACCCAAATCTCATATTGAATTGTAATCTCTAGTGTTGGGGGAGGAAACTGGTGGGAGGTAATTGGATCGGGGGCAGACCTCCCACCTTACTGTTCTCATGATAGTGAGTGAGTTCTCATGAGATCTGGTTGTTTAAAAGTACGTAGCACTTTCCCGTTGGTTCGCTCTCCTGATCCACCATGTGAAGATGCGCCAGCTTCCCCTTTGCCTTCTGCCATGATTGTAAGTTTCCTGAGGCCACCCAGCCATGCTTCCTGTAAAGCCTGCAGAACCATCAGCCAAGAAACTGCTTGAGTCCTTGTTTTCAATTCTTTTGGGTATAGAGCTAGGTGTGGAATTGCTGTGTCATATGGTAATTGTATGTTTAACTTTTTGAGGATCTGAGTTTCATTTTAGTGGTTTTTCTCTTTTCTTTTCTTTTTTTTTTTTTTTTTTTGAGGTGGAGTCTTGCTCTATTGCCCAGACTAGAGTGCAATGGTGCAGTTGCGGCTCACTGCAGCCTCCACCTCCCAGGTTCAAGTGATTCTCGTGCCTCAGCCTCCTGAGTAGCTGGGACTACAGGCACCCGCCACCACGCCCAGCTGATTTTTGTTTTAGTAGACACAGGGTTTCACCATATTGGCCAGACTGGTCTTGAACTTCTGACCTTGTGAACCACCCACCTCAGCCTCCCAAAGTGCTGGGATTACAGGCTTGAGCCACCACGCCCGGCCGTGGTTTTTCTTTTCTCCCATTCTATCACACTATTTCACAATAAGAACAACTAAAATAATCAGATAATGGAGAAGTTTCTCACTATTTAATATCTCTACCTATCACCCCACTGAATGCCTTTAGTTCTACCAGGTATTCAAATTAATACATTTCATTTTATATCATTTATTTTCATTATATAACTCAACGTAGCAGTTTCTAAAGGGCCAGAGATTTGTCTTAAGTCAGCAAGCAGGAAAGTGGATGAGGGAAAACACAGGGCCTGGGTAACCTTCAAATTGCCTGTGAATAATCAAGAATCAGGGCTGGCTTCATGAGTGTGCAACTTACACCGTCACATAAGGCCCTGTGCTTAGAAGAGCCCTGCACTGAGAAGCGCCCTGTGCTCAGAAGGACTTGGTGCTGGGCTTAATGATCTGCTGTGACTGTTTTGAAAATCTTTTTTTTTTTTTTTTGAGACGGAGTCTCGCTCTGTCGCCCAGGCTGGAGTGCAGTGGCCGGATCTCACTGCAAGCTCCGCCTCCCGGGTTTACGCCATTCTCCTGCCTCAGCCTCGAGAGTAGCTGGGACTACAGGCGCCTGCCACCTCGCCCGGCTAGTTTTTTTGTATCTTTTAGTAGAGACGGGGTTTCATCGGGTTAGCCAGGATGGTCTCGATCTCCCGACCTCGTGATCCGCCTGTCTCGGCCTCCCAAAGTGCTGGAATTACAGGCTTGAGCCACCGCGCCCGGCCTGAAAATCTTAATAATTTTTGAACAGGAGGCCTCACATTGTTATTTTGCACTGGGGGCCTCAAAAATCATGTAAACAACTCTATTAAGAAGTGATGGCATCTATCTATGCCCATCCTGTATACTAAAAAACAAATTGTAAATTCTAAAAACATTCTAAAATGGGAATTAAAAAAAGATATGTCTACCACTCAAGGTGGAAGCATTCCAAATGTGGGTGGCTACTAAATAGAATGGTAATAGAATAACTCAAGTGTATTTAAAAACACAGATGACAGACCAAAGTCAGGCAGAGTTTTTACAAATGAATTTACTGTGTCTCCTATTGTTAGCCTGATAAAACAATTCAAAAAGTCATTGCAGGAAACTGAGCTCAAGTAAGAACAAATAGCAAACACATTCCTTCTACTCTCCAAGAAAAAGTGGGGAGGTTTCAGTTCTTATGCCTTCAAGTAGAACTGAAGGATGCTTCCCCCACCCCCGCCCCTCCACCCGTGCTTGGAAGGGCCTGGTAAAATCAAGAGTAAAATGCAATCCCAAGAGATGAACTATAAAGAAAACATAATACTTTTGCAATAGCCTGCTAGGCTTTTCCATCATGTTTTGATTTCAGGAAAGATCAGGCTTTATGGGCTAAAGGAAAAATAAATGAGTTCGTGATAAGCCTAAATCCTGCCCTCCCCTTTCCAGTATCAGCAGAGAGTAGAGGTTCTGGGTTTTTCCTAAGATCAGAGGGAACAGGTCTTAAATTCAGGGTGGAATCACAACTGGCCAAAAACCTCATCAAGGCCTTCTTATCTGCTCCATCTGCTGGCTCTGAGTAATCTTTAGCAATTGCTCAATGGTGACGTCTTTCAAGAAATCCTGCCAAGAGCACCCTTTCCCTAGCCTTTCCTTAGTTACAACAATCTACAAAAGACCAAGGGTGAATGTCTGGGTGGAAGAGCTGGCCACCTCTGTATTTGTTCCTTGCTACAAGTGGGTATGAGAAGTATCCTAGGAGACAGATTTTCCAGGACAATGATTAGCCAAACAGCCCTATCCAGAGGCCTTCCAATAAACCAGATTAGCTATGATGTGATTATGTAATTATATGGCATGTTTCAAGGAGACACCGTAAACTACAATCAACAATTTGGCATCACGCAGCAACTTGGGGTGTAACCTATTTCAGGAAGAGCCAAATTGGATACCAAAAATGGAAGGACTTGCTCTCATAGGAAAGAAGAGTGAAGGGAAGTGTTTGGTGATGGTGAAAAATATAACATATTTGGAATTTTTAATAAAGAGTTTCTTAGAAGCATCTTATAACATCTGTCCACATCCCTGATTCCCCTTTACAGCTCATGGCCTGAGTTTAAAAAGAAAAAAAACAAAGACTTAGGGTAGAAATAGCAGGGACAGGCTTACCTATCGTCTATGATTTTGTTGAGTTTTGTGGGAGGAAGACTCTAATATTGTTTTCATCCACTCTCATTCTCTATGGTGCAAATCCTAGGTTGGCTTTTTGTGGGTTTTTTGTTGTTGTTTTGTTTTAGTTTTTTAAAATGTATAATTGACACATAAAAATGGTTTTCACATAATCCTTCCTGCAACACAAAAGGCCCCAAGGGCACTTACCTAGCTTGCCTTCAGGGGTCAATTAATTCATGATGTGCCGGGTAGTCAGGTATACTCTATGGAGAAAAGCCTGTATCTTTGCATATCTAATTTATTTCCCAAGTTTAAAAAACAGTATTGCTTTTGATCTGACTAGAATGGCTTGAACTGGATTCTGTTGGAAGGTAAAGTGGTATTATAATTGCTTTTTTACTTAACTGTCTACCCCAGTGGAATGTACTCCTTGAGGGCAGGTATTACATGACAGTATGTTGATCATTATGTTCCCAGGGTCCCAGGGTCAGGTATAATGCCTGGCACACAATAAGTGCTTCATAAGTATTTCTTGAGTGGTTGCTGGATGAGTGAAGCAGACAGAGACCCTTTCAAGACCTTTTATAGCTGAGGCGTCTGTGACCAAGTAAGAATAGTGGTTAGAGGCAGAGTTTACAGAACTGGACAACTTGGTCTTGAATCCTGGCTCTGCCTCTTTCTATTGTGGCTAAATTATTTAACCTCTTCATGCCTCAGTTTTACCATCTTTAAACTGGGTGTAATAATGAGATCTATCTTATAGTGCTGTGAAGATTAAAGGAGTTGAGATTGGAAACGGTAGGTGCTCAACTGTGTTAGCTTTATTTCTTTAAAAAGTGAACAGATGACCCTTTTCATGTTCTTGCAGCTTTGTTCCATGCCCATTGCTCCCCAAAAAATTAATCATTGGGCAAAATATTTTATCATAATAAATTATTATATATCAAATCATCTCCCTTGTAATTGTTCCGTTATACAGGGCAAAAATCCTACAGGAAAAAGTGTCTCCAATCCACACTCAGTATGGCATGCTTACTAAATATACAACTGGCAAAAAAAAGTTGGTGGGGGAAGAGTGGGAGAAAATTTTGGAGCCATTTGAAGCTCTAAGTGACCTAAGCATTTGCACCATCTAATAAAATTTGATGAATCATTTTCAGTTATTAAACATAAAAAGGATTTGCTTATGCATGGCTATGTTTGAGCAGATTTGGTTGATACTTCATACTTTCCATTAATTATAAACTATAAAATGGGAACAAAATGAGAACAGTGAGTTAAGGCTTTTTTTTCTTTCTTTCTTTCTTTTTTTTTTTTGAGATGGAGTCTTGCTCTGTTGTCCAGGCTGGAGTGCAGTGACGTGATCTCGGCTCACTACAACCTCTGCCTCCCGGGTTCAAGCAATTCTCCTGCCTCAGCCTCCTGAGTAGCTGGGATTACAGGCACGCGCCACATTACCTGGCTAATTTTTTGTATTTTTAGTAGAGATGGGGTTTCACCACATTGGCCAGGCTGGTCTCGAACTCCTGACCTCAAGTGATGCACCCACCTTGGACTCCCAAAATGCTGGGATTATAGGTGTGAGCCATTGCACCCAGTCAGAGTTAAGGCTTTTTAAAAATAAAATTTCTGACATCTCTACCACTTAAGAAAATGTCTGCCACCATCTTTGTGGAAGGTTTGAAAAATCATAAATATGCCAAGTGGATCTTTATCCATTCCTCCAAGCGTTCCTCTTATGCTGCTGGGATGGTTTAACTCTAATTATACTGGAAGTTCAAGTTCAAAAAAAGTTTAAGGGGGAAAGGTGTGGCTGTAAGCTGACTTCTATGAAGCAACCTGGATTAGGATGCCAGTGAAAGAGGGCCTGGGGGTTGGTTGGTGAGTGTGGCTGAAACTTCTCTGATATAAATCTATTCATTTGTGTGCCCTGAGGTGTGGGCACTCCTGGGGGCTCTGAGATGCCAGGCAATGGTCTCTCCTGACTTCCAGTCACCAACACCAGCTTGTCCTTGTGGTTAATCACCTATTCCCTTTCTACATATGTCATCAGACTCCTCAAACAGTTCTTAAACAGCAATATAGTATTACCAAATGAGGAAAGAAAAGAAGAAGCAACATACACAAAATGGTCTCAATTGTTTAAAAAACACACATAGGCCAGGTGTGGTGGCTCCCGCCTGTAATCCCAGCACTTTGGAAGGCTGAGGTGAATTGCTTAAGTCCAGGAGTTCAAGACCATTGTGACAGCCTGGGCAACATATCAAGACACCTGTATTTACTAAAAATAAAACAAAACAAACAAAAAACACACACACTGGGGAATGAGATTGGAAGATTGGACAATAAATGTTAGCAAATGTTAGCAGAGTTTACACTGGGCTTTTAATTTGTAGCTGATTTATATTTTTTCCTTTATGCTAGTCTGTATTTTCTAAAATGTTTATAATAGACTCATGCTGCTATAATCATAGAACAAGGAATTAAGGGTTGGATGTGGCTGAGTCGCACCTGTAATCCCAGCACTTTGGGAGGCCGAGGTGGGCAGATCACCTGAGGTCAGGAGTGCAAAACCAGCCTGGCCAACATGGTGAAACCCCATCTCTACTGAACATACAAAAATCAGTTGGGCATGGTGGTGGGCGCCTGTAATCCCAACCACTCAAGAGACTGAGGCAGGAGAATCGCTTGAACCTGGGAGGCGGGGGTTGCAGTGAGCCAAGATCGTGCCACGGCACTCCAGCCTGGGCAACAGAGTAAGACTCCATCTCAAAAATAAAATAAAATAAAATAAGATCTATTTAGAAAAATATCCATACGACATGGTGAGAACTGGCTGGGCAAGTCCTCCACATGGCCAGTTTGCAGCCCCGTGTAAGGGGCGATATCTTGTGAAAGCTGATTATACAAATTGAGTCATTATTGTCATGCCCAACTAAATCAGCATCAAGGGCCAGGGGGAAAAAGCAGTGGGGGAACATAGCCACTGCTCCAAGAGTTGAATTTTCTACAAGCCCAGCTGCTGAAGCAACCGGCTGTGACTCCAAGACTGGTTTTACCTACCGCAGTCACTCACTGTATTCGTCCATTTTGTGTTGGTAAAAAGGAATACCTGAGGCCGAGTAATTTATAAAGAAAAGTTTATTGGGCTCATGGTTTTGCAGGCTGCACAAGCATGGCACCAGCATCTGCTTGGCTTCTGGTGAGACCTCAGGAAGCTTTTACTCATGGCAGAAGACAAAGATGGAACACACATGTCACATGGCGAGAGAGAGAGAGAGAGAGAGAGAGAAGGAGGGCATACTCTAACAACCAGATGTTGCAGGAACTAACTGAGTGAGAACTTGCTCATCACCAAGGGGATGACACCAAGCCATTTATGAGGGATCTGCCCCCTATGACCCAAATACCTCCCACCAGACCCCACCTCCAACATTGGGGATCACAATTCAACACAAGATTTGGAGGAGACAAACATCCAAACACCCACTCACCAATCAGAGCTTGCCAGCTCCCAAAAGCTTCTCTAGTGCCAATAAGCTCTCTTTCAAAATGATAACATAACATCTCTCTTTCTAATAAAACTCACAACCTTCTCTTTGTTCTTCAGACATACCGAAGACCACCCAGTCTGTGTGTATGCCCCGAACTGCAATCCCTGCTTCCCAAAATAAAATGTTAAATTTAGAGATTCATCTCTATACTTTATTTTGGCTTCGACAATCTGATTGAGAGAAAACTCAGCTGCCTCTCAGACAAACCCAAAAGTATTACCAAATGAGGAAAGAAAAAGATAAAGAATTTCTTACAAGCTTCTTATAACATCTGTCCATATCACTGATTCCCCTTTACAGCTAATGGACTGAGTTAAAAACAACAACAGAAAAAGACTTGAGGTAGAAATAGCAGGGACAGGCTCACCTGCCGAAAAGTCCTTACATCACACCCTGCTCCTAAGAGTTCTGCCTATTTACTTACTGGTAGTTTCCTGAGAACATGACCCCAGTCCTCCTCCATAGGTAACAATTGGGCTGCGGTTGGAGCTCAGAGCAGAACAAACAGCAACCAGGAAGGAAGCAGTGTGTGTTTCACAGTCCACTGTTGAGCTAATTATTCCCAGAGGCCTACGGGACTACACAGGCTTATACTGACCATCGTCAGCAGTCAGTGCCTCCCTTTTTTGAATATTGCTGGTTAACTCTGTAAGTTAAGAAGGGAGAGTATCCATTTCTTCACCTGCTGAACTAGAGCAATTTCCTTTCTTCAAGAAAAGGGAGAAGGTTATGGTTTCATAAAAGCTGCCACTTCTCTTTGGATGGAAGACTAGATTTGCTATAGACATTTTCACCTTGTTATGAATTTGTCGTTTGTTTTTGCTTTGGGAAATGGTATTTAGTAGACAAAAGGA
Organism: Macaca fascicularis; assembly: GCF_037993035.2. NCBI lineage: Eukaryota > Metazoa > Chordata > Mammalia > Primates > Cercopithecidae > Macaca > Macaca fascicularis. The sequence continues at coordinate 12,875,169 of NC_088395.1, forward strand.
TAGCATATTTTTGAAGTGCCATTGTGGAAAACAATAGTTAAAATATTAATATCTATTGAAGAATCTATCAAAGAGTATACCATTTATAAAAATGGTAATGCCTTCGGAAAATATGGCTTCAAAGGGATTGTTATTATTTGTTTATAACTTAAGGAAAACCCCTATCTAGCAAGAGGAATTCCAATTACTTCACAGATTTCTTTCTTTCTCTTTCTTTCTTTCTTTCTTTCTCTTTCTTTCTTTTCTTTCTTTCTTTCTTTCTTTCTTTCTCTTTCTTCTTCTTCTTCTTTTCTTTTTTTTGTTTTGTTTTGAGACAGGGTCTCTCTGTTCCCCAAGCTGGAGTGCAGTGGCACTATCACAGCTAACTACAGCCTCGACCTCACAGGCTCAAGCAATCCTCCCACCTCAGCCTCCCTAGTAGCTGGGACTACAGGCACACACCACCATGCCTGGCTAAATTTTTTTGTATTTTTTGTAGACGTGGGGTTTCACCATGTTGCCCAGGCTTGTCTCAAGCTCCTGGACTCAAGTGACCTACCGACCTCAGCCTCCCAAAGTGCTGGGATTATAGGTGTGAGTTCCATGCCCGGTCATACTCCATGGATTTCTGATCTGACTTAAGAGTCCTCTTCCCCATCTGCTCCGCTGTGCTCTACCATTATTTCTTGTCTAGGCTTATATCATGTGATCTCCAAGGTCTCCCTTTGACTAAAGCAATTTGTGTATGTGTCTTGATTCCCTGCTCAATCAGAAGCTCATCAGGGGCAAGTGACCGTACTGTTCCATTTGTCTAAGGTCCACATTGCTTATCTCAGTTCCTGCCACATATTGGTAGCTCAATCAGTTCTTATCAAACAAATGAATCTTAAATATATCCATTGGTCATTTATTCATTCATTCAGTTAGTCACTCAACAGATAATGTTTGAGCACAACTATATGCCAGTCATGTTCAAGGCGCTGAAGATACAAAATTAAACAAATGAGACTGAGATCCCCATCTTTAGGAAACATATTCTATTAAGTTTGACCTGTTATTGTGAAAACCTTTAATTTCCGTGTTTAAGGGTCTAATTGCTGATTCCTAGTAGTTCATCTGAAAGGAGGTGGGAGTATATATTTTTTATGGCCTTTCCTTTTTCCAAGGATGTGTTCAGGATCAGGAAGCAAATAAAGCCTTTAAAGAAAACCTGAGTTCAAAAGTTTGCCCCAGAACATCGTGTGGCTAAAAGTACAGCCCCAGATAGATCCCTCCCTCACTGAGGAGTTGGGGCCCTGTGCATGATCTGAAATGGAGGGGGTGAAACAAAAGGATGTAACTCACCTGTGATAAAAAAAAAAAACAAAACAAACAAACAAACAAAAAAACACCCTTGAGTCACCCTTTCTCCTCTCCCTCCTCTTCCTAAAGTTAAGAATTTAGGAACTCTGTGGACTTAGAAAATGAGGAGCCAGGATAAAGGTGTCTGTGTGAATTGAATGGTAGCTGGTAATTCCAGAGGTGTTCAGAAGCCTAGATATGACCTAGGAGGAGGGAGACCCACAGTACCTGAGCCCAGTCTGGAGTTGGGAGCAAGAAGAGGCAGGCAACCTCTGGAAAGTGGAAAGTAATCCACTGGGAATTCTCAGAAATTTTAGGATGAGTGCAAGGCTTCCTAGAGCCTGTGTGATTGAGCCCTAAGCTGTTTTATCTAAACATGAAAGGAAAACCTGGACCTGGAAAGCTGGAATGCATGGAGAATTCAGACTATTCTTCAGTCTCAACCTTCTTTTCCACGCTAAGGAAAGCAGTTCATTGGCAGCTCTGTATAGGATGCCAAACGTGTTTATCTGGTGGGTCTTCATGTTCCCTCACTTCCAGAAAACCTAAGAACTTTAAAAGATCTCTAATAGTAGAAGGATCTCATTTTAAAAACTTTTACTCATAGTTGGGAACAATCTTTCCCTATATTAAAAGGAGACAGAACATCAATCTGAGTGTACACAATGCAAAATTCTGAACCAATTCCTGTTTTGTGGAACTGTTTTCTGGATATGTTATATGCGGTGGACTGGTAGGTCCTCGTAGCCCACGGTTTTCTTTGAGGGATCCAGAACTAATCCCAAGAAAAAGCAGAAAGGCTCTCAAGCTTGTGGTTTTGATGCCTCCTTTGCCCATGAAGAAGACACTGTTTTCCATCAACAATCTATTTGCACAAGCCACTTTGTATGTACAAACTGAAAATGAACAACATTGACCAAAACTCTCAGCAGTGGGGGCAATGTGACAAATGGATGACTCTTTCTCTCTCCCAGCCTCATCACCAAACCCCTCCATGTCAACGCTCAAAAAAGTAACTAAAATGAAGGAAACCTAAGGTTTCACAAAAATGACAAATTCAATTTGATTAGAACAAACTGCCGCTTTCCTCAAAGGTATACACTCCTGCACTGTTCTGGCTTTGAAATTGAACTTTGGGAATAAAGGTTCGAAGGATCACCTTGGTTTTGGGGGGACCCATGTGGCAAATTACCTCTCCTCTATTTCTGTAAAAAGTGAGGATTCAGAGAAAACTTGGAACCCCAAAACTTCCCTCTAAAAATGTAAACTTCTGCTGAAGAGGATGTCATGTTTACAACAATAACAACAACCAAAGCAGGTCATCACGATGACAGGCGGGTTAGTCACATGCCTGTTCACATTCCATCTGCAGCTCAGACTCTAAAACCCTTTGGCTTAACCTCTCCCCTTTGGAGGCTGAAAAGCAAATAGAATAATGGAGAACATTTAGCTCCAGAGGATTTAGTAATCTTTTCATCCATTTGATTTATAAAACTGATTGGAAGGAATGGAGAAGCTTCTCTTGTTGTTACCATTTAGCTCTCTACCGTGATGCTCTATTTTGCTCCCTTAAAGCTTTTAATGCTCCCAGATAAATCAGAGCTTTCACATCACCCTGCCACTTTCTACAGTCTGAATACTCTGTCCTAATCTAGGATCGAACACATTTAAAAGATCATTTGCTTTTGAACGGGGTTTGCTGAGTCTTTCTACCCTCCATGGAGATCTTCTGAAAAATTCACAATTCTGGTTCAGCATGAACTTGGGTTTTCCAAAAGTTTCCACTGGACTCCTTAAGGATGAAAAAGGGAAAGTCTTAGAGACAAGACAGAAGACAGGCGCTAAGGCCAGCCAGAGTGAAAAAGATTTCTAGGAGTTAGCAGCCAAATAAAACAACGCCAAACAAAACAAACCCAGGCTGCCCTTTCCTCTGCTCTGCAGGCTCTTATCTGCTGGTAAACTCAGCCTCCTCAGTCTAGAATACGCAGCTCCAGAGTCACTGAGAAGGCTGAGTTTGTGCCTGTCCGTCCCAGGTACCTCTCAGCACCCTGCACAGTCTTTGTTCCAGCACATTCCTCATAGTTTTATAACTATTTGTCCACTTGTCTCTCACCACTAACATCTAGCATCCTCTCCTCTAGTCTGTGTTACTTGTGTATATTCTTAACTAGCACTAGTGTGTTAACTAGTAGATAAATTCTATCAGAATTTAAATTCTTATTCTCATAGAACATGGATTTTCGACCTCAGTTCTTTTGACATTTGAGGCCAGATCATTCTTTAGGTGTGGGCTGTCTTATGTATTGTGGGATGTTTAGCAGCAGCCCTGGCCTCGGCCCACTGGACGCCAGGAGCACCCCCCCACCCCCCAAATCACTGCAGTGGAAAATGTTTTCAGGCATTGCCAAATGTCCCCTGTGGAGCAAAATCTGCGCCGTTCCCCCAAACCTCTTGAGAACCACTGCTGCAGAGTAATACGAAAAACATGGGTTGAATGATTTAGTCCACATGGTCTCTAATCACAGGGACTCTCCAAAGCTATCAAAATTGTCCCTTATTTTTATTTTTTAGAAGAAAGCATCAACATTTTACTAATGTAACAACCAGATTCTACTTTAGACACGTATTTTAAAATCACATTAAAACCAAAGTTTTTTGTTTGTTTTTGTTTTTGTTTTGTTTTTTTTTAATGTATCCCTGAATCCCTGAGAGGTAGGTTTACTTAGCAGGGTCTCTGGGGTAGTAGTTAAGAGCATAGAGTGTGGAACCAACTGCTTCAGTTTAAAATCCTGTTCTACCATAAACCACCTGTGTGATCTTGGGGAAGTTACCTAACCTCTCTGTGCACCCTCAGCTGTGTAATGATCCAAGTAATCTAAATTGGAATGTAGAATAATAATAATACTGCCTGCTGAATAGGGTTGTTGAGAGGGTTAATATTTGAGTTAATATTTGAAAAGCTCTTAGAACAGTTCCCAGCACAAAGTAAGCAAGATATAAACATTAGCTCCAAGCCAAGAAGTACAGGATTTTCAAAAAGTCTCTAAATTCAAGCACATTTGTTTAGAACTATTTGGATGCCTTATGTTTCTGCTGCCAAAGGGATCAGAGTAGATCTTGCAATATGTACAAAACATCTCTATACTTCCAACATTTTGGAACTGAATTATAAGTTTCCAGTCAGCCCTGTAACCTTCTACTCTGAAGACTTTACCTTCCTTCAGTTGTGACTTCAAGTACTCAATGTAGAAGTAAGAAATACAATGAGTCTCAGAAATAAAATGGGAAATCTCATTGCCTATTGAATGTGCTAGTCAGTGTTTCATACTTAACTACTAGAGGCAAACACAATGGAAACTTGTTGGCTGCCATTTTGATAACACATTCAAGTTGATTTGTGTTCTCTGGGCCATTCATCTCTAGGGAATTTCTCTTTGTTTATTCTTCTTCCCTTTTTGTGTACAAAAACAGAGTTTAAAATATGTCATGCCTTTGTCCTCACTGCGCAGTGGTGTTTAGACTGTCATCTGTGATAATAACAGTATTTGTTGCCATTCTTCAATATTGTATTTTGGAGGCAGCATGGTGCGGGGGTGAGGATATGGCTTTGGGGCTCAATTTCCAGTTTCACAACTAACTAGATATGTCACCTTGGGTGAGACACTTAATTTCTCAATGGCTGTTTCTCCACGTGTATGGTAAAACTGATGTTACTACTATCATCAGAGAGTTTTAGTGACTGAAAGGAAAGTTCATCTTCAGAAGTCGGCACAGAGCAAGACTCATGGTTGAGGTTCTGTAGATATTAGCCATTACTATTCCTAATATCTCACAACCACAGTGGAGGTAATACTTTTTCAAGCAGTTTTATGCTTATTGTCTCATTTGACAATGAGAGTATTGTTCAAAACGTAGGAGAAGGTGATTTTAATGAACTGAATATTTACGTCCCTCCCAAATTAACATATTGAAATCCTAACATCCAATGTGATGGTATTAGCAGGTAGGGCCTTTGGGAGGAAATTAGGTCACGAGGGTAGAGTCCTCATGAGTGAGACACATGCCCTTATAAAAGAAACCCCAGGAAGCTGTCTCACCCTCTTTCCTCCTGAAGAAGGATCTCACCAGAATCCAATCATGTTGGCACCCTGATCTTGGACTTACAGCCTCCAGAACGATGAGAAATAACTTTTTGTTGTTGTTGTTTAAGAAGCCCGTTCTATAGTATTTTGTTATGGCAGCCTGAACTAAGACAGTGAATTTATCAGCACATTAAAGAGAAGATGACCAAGGCAAAAAGATGGTGAAAAATTTGCCCAAGGTCACCAGTGAATTAGCATCAGTTCAATCTGGAACTGGATCCCCAAGACCCCAAGTCTCATGCACTTTTTTCCACCAGTGCTTCTCAAAAATTAATGTATACTCAGACAATCTGGGAATCCTGTTAAAACACAGATTCTGATTCAGCAAGTTTGGGGGAGGTGCCGAAATTCTGAATTTCTAACAAGCTCTGAGAAGGCGCCAATGCTGCTCGTTCATGGATCCCACTTGGAACAGCGAGGGTCTATGACTGGTTTCATCAACCTCTGGCACTTATGATGCCTTGAAGCTAATCTTTCATCAGAGTTCAAAGAAAAAAAAAAAGTGTGCCAAAAAAAAAAAATCACAAAACACATAATGAGATAACTCCCAAAGGTATCATAATCTCACTACTGTGAAGGGAGTTTATTACCAAAAGACCCATCGAACTTCAAAGTGTCAGTACAAACAGGCAACCCTCAATTTTGCCAAGACCCACAATCAATGAAAAGTTTCTATTCTGTTGCCTGATTGGAGGTCCTGCTGGGAGACACAAAAGTCCCTTCCCTCCTTCCCTTCATTTAGCACCAGGGAGTTCATTACCAATGGGGGCTCCATGCAAAAGAACATTTCTCTATCTTCTGAAAATTGATTGCTCCCTCTCTCTGTACATTTGTTTTTCATTTACACAGATATTTCAGCTATTTTTGATTTGTGGTGTAACCTAGGTAACCTAAATCAGCTAAAATTATCAACTAATTCCAACCTCCAGACCCCAAATGGCAAACCACACCTGAGCTTTGCACAGATCAAGTAGCAGAAAGAATAGCGAGGTTTTTGTGAGGAGGGCTGCCTTCTTTGATCTGATGTGGCTGGGACAGCATGGGAGCCAGTGCAGATGTGTAAGAGAGGCTCAAGTGCCACTTCGGAAGATTCAGCACGAAGAGTGCATTCTTCCCTCTTCTGGTTTCTCCATAGTGTTCTTTTGAGTGTTCACTTTCAGATTAAGCTGGCCTTTGCATATTAGAGAAGGGGTTGGCAAACTTTGTCTGTAAAGGGCCAGCCAGTAAATATTTTCGGCTTTGAAGGCCACATACACAGTCTCTGTCACAACTACTCAACTCTGCCCTTTGAGCTCAAAAGCAACCACAGACAATATGTAAACCATCGGGCGTGGCTACGTTCCAAATCAACTTTATTCATGGACACTGAAATCCTAATTTCAATTAATTTTCACTTGTCATGAAATATTATTTTTCTTTTGATTTTTTTCACCATTTAAAAATGTGAAAAACACTCTGCTTGCAGGCTGTATAAAACCAGGCGGCAGGCAGGAGGACTTGGCTCACAGGCCATAGTTTGTCTACCTTTATACATATTAGAGTCATACAAGTACAGCCAAATGCAACATTCTCATAAAACATAATGTTAAAAATCAGATGGAGAATAGACCTCCAGATTTCCTGCGTTTATGATGACAGCTTTACAGGAAACCAAAACTGTGTGCTGGGGACTGTTCTGGGTATTCTGTAAATGCTTTTTCGTGTTTGTCTTTGGTATATAATACATTCTCATTTCCTAGGGCTGTTTAGTTTGTGAATGTGAAACCGTCAACTTCCTGTGTCAACTTCAAGTAGCTAAGTTTTCCTATTTGTTTGAATTCCTTTAGTGGACCCTCATCTTATATTTATTTCTTTTGGCTCCAAAGACTGACCATATTCATAGTAAGAGTTTGGCAATGTGAGTAGTCATTTTCTGCAAAGAAATAGATTCTGACCGAATCATTTCACTGAAACCTCCTAAACCATGAACTTTTATTCTAGAACTATTAAATGTTTGTGGCGAAGTTCTTTAGCCCTTTGGCTTGTACATTTTATGGCTACAAAAAGGTAGTTGGATTTTTTTTTTTTTTCATGGAGGAATTTCATGCATAGCCCAGGAACTGTTTTAAGTGTAGAATTTATCTTTGCAACATGCATCTTCAACACGCATGTATGCTTTCTGAGTATGTGCAATTATGCTACTTTTCTGTTAGATGTTCTAAGCTTTTGTATCTTTCTGGTCACATCATATACAGATTCCTTTCAACCATTACCTTACACATGCCCTTTAACTTCAATAGCTTTAGCTGTAGGAATGTCTGCAAAGTCACAAAATTAATTTTCTCCAAACACCACATTCATTTATCCCTCCCCTTAGTGACACGAACTTAAGGCACATGAGCTTTCAGACTTGAGATTCTTTTTTTATGACTTCTGTAAACCATCACCTAATTGTTGATCTGACAGATTGCATACTCAGAGTAAGTTTATTAACCAAAGCATCTTTTTTGATACCATAAAATTAATTTATTTCTGCCCCCAAGAGTGTGTTTCGGGAGTGGGTTAGTAAGAAACATCTGAATCATAATCATTTTTGGAACATCCCTTGTACTCCATAAAAATAACATTGTTTCAGAACCACTCCCAATTCTCTGCTCCTTCAGGAGAGAGGATAGTGGAATTGACTAGCACTCAGCTGCTGAATGCGAAGGACGCCCACAGACCTGGAAAAGACTTGGTCAGGCCTCTGCCAATGGAAGAAGGGAACATTGGTCGTCTCCTCTTCAGATAATGTGCTTGGGTTTTGCTGTACCTTTGAAAAGACATTGAGACACAAAGGCTTTGTCAGAAGAGGAGGAGGATGTAGGAGGGTGAAGGCTGCAGCCTTGGCCCAGCTGAAGTGCCCCACACAAATTTTCAGATCTCCGACATCTGTGTTTCCTCTGGCCTGACCTTTTCCTAGTCCTTCCCTGGCTAAGGGGTAGCACTCCCAAGAATGCAAGCCTATGTCACAACACCCTGAATGATCAAGGACGTCCCTGGGTGGCCTAACAATAAAAGGACAGCATTCTGGAGGAAAGAACAAAAAATGGACAAGAAGAATGCCAAATAAGCAAATCTGCAATGTCATAAGGGTCAAGCTAGTTAATGTCTGTTTTATTGAAAATTCACAGAACAGAAAAAAATGTAGTTTTAAAACTATAACAACAACAATAAAAGCATATCCACTGGCACATCTTCCTTGTTTTCAGTGATTAATGCTTTGAAGAAAGTTGATTGGAAGAGAAACACAGTCATCTTAAAATACAGACAAGTGCTTTTTTGCTTATAAGCAACTGTAGCTCAGAACTCCTGTCACTTCAGGTTTGTCCTTCAAATTTCCACCCATGGTGGACATATCAAGAAGGAACATCCCCATTATTCTCAATTAGCTACCCTCCTGGAGGAGGTAGGTACACACGTGATGTCATTTCTGTTTGACTCAAGATTAATTATTATTGTTATTATTATTATTATTATTATTTTGACACAGAGTCTCGCTCTGTTGCCTAGGCTGGAGTGCAGTGGCACAATCTTGGCTTTACTGCAACTTCTGCCTCCTGAGTTCAAGTGATTCTCCTGCCGTAGCCTCCTAAGTAGCTGAGATTACAGACATGCCACCATGACTTTTTAGTAGAGACGGGGTTTGCCATGTTGGCCAGGCTAGTCTCGAACTCCTGGCCTCCTGCTATCTTTCTGTGTCGGCCTTCCAAAGTGCTGGGATTACAGGCGTGAGCCACTGCACCTGGCCAGCTCAAGATTAATTACATGGTATCAGTTGCACCAGATGTACCCTTCTGATCTTTGAATGATGCTTGCGTTAGACTAATGTTAGGTGCACTGCTATTCCCTGAGCACACCTTCTGATGAAATGCACCCAAACACAAAGTTCCCAGAGCTGTCCCATTGCAGCTTGAGGAACTTTTCATTGCTATGACCAGAGGAGCAGCAAGATTTCTTCTCTAAAGACCGTGCCCAGGAATCATGCGCTTTCCCATTTGCTTTTTTTGTAGTAACAACCCCTTATTCACACAATGTGTCAACTGAAGCAGAAATCAGTGGACAAGTCTGGTCATCTGTCGAAAGTGCACAAAGCCCTTTATTCTAGTGCAGGATTCTCGGCACTATTGACATCTTGGGCTGGAGCATTTTTTGCTGGGGCCGGGGGACTGTCCTGTGTGCTGTAGGATGTTTAGTAGCATCCCTGGCCTTCACCCACTAGATACCAGAAGCACTTTCCGCCCCTGCCCCTGCCCCTGCCATTTATGACAACTGAAATTGTCATGGAACTTTGCCCAATGTCCCCTGGGGGCAAAATTGCTCCTGATTGACCACCACTGCTCTGGTATGAGAGAATTGTGGGGGTACACAGGGCAGCCAATCTTATTTCTTGCAGTTTGGCTCAGTTTGAATCACCAGTCATTCTTTTCCAGACCTTTGAAGTATAGGACAGGCAGTCATGCAAGTTAAACTGCCATCCCCATGAAAAAAGTGACCCTCCCTTATATCTAGCTCCTAGCCTGGTGATTAGTTGAATTACATTGTTTTTTGTTTTTTGTTTGTTTGTTTGTTTTTTCCTGTGCATTTTCTCTTTCCACTGTGCACTTAAAGTCTAGAAACTGTTGACTCACTTTTCTTGGTAACCGGGACACCTTCGCTTCAGATTCCCAGTCCTGGCTCAGTTTCAGATGCCAATTTCCATTTCATACACAAATATCTTAACTCAAGGGTGCCTCCAGAATCTTGCTCACAGTATACGCTTGAAGGAACTTTTCTGTCCTGGGGAAGGTTTATCTCTGTACATTTTCTTCCTCATAGTGTTTCTTCAACTTTCTCTGTGAGCCTAGCTTTTCACAGTCCTTGTTGGCCATCAGTGATCTCCAAGTCTCTGTTGCCGGTCACCACATTCTCACTACTCAGGAAGCCCCCTTCTGGGACCTCAGTCCTGGGCATTGTCTCTTCACAGACAATCACTCATCCACAGTAGAGAGAAGAGGGTAAATCTTGGAATTATTGGCTGACTCTTTGTGGGCATCTAAACCTCCCTCAGCAGAATGTCCGCAGCTTTCACTGCATATCCAGAGGGATTTAATATACACACAAATCTCCAGGCCCTAGCCCATCAGAGGTTAACTGCACTTCGAGATCCTTGGAATAGTGGCTCATACTGTATTAATGATCTTTATGGGAAGGCATTAATTTCATTATTTCAAAAATGCACATTGAGCACTACTGTGTACTAGGTACTGCGCTAAGTATTAGGGATTCAGTATTAGCAGGAGAAGCAGTCCCTACTCTCGTGGAGGTTATAATATTGGAATGAGCTGGCTCAAGGAGACGAGGGTCTGGCACACAACCCTGAATGTGGTCCGTGTCTCCGGTCATTTTAGAAAATTTAAAAAACAACAGCAACAACAACAAAAACTTGTGCAAGTTTCACAATGGAAGGATCCTTCCATGCATCCATATAGATCCAAAGCATTGCTAAGTTAAAGCAAATATCATGAGAAACATGGAGTCAAAGAAAGCAAACAGACAGAAAGGCACATGAACCTTTTGTATCAGGGAAAACTCATAAAGGACTTTTGGTCTAGGTTTTTGAAAGAGGAGTGTTAAGCTCAAATACTTCTTCAGAAAACTTAAAGAAAACCTGAAGAATTCATCGAAGTACAAATTGAACTAGAGAAACCTTCAATGATGATGTGAGGTGTTTTATCTTGGTTTTACCCCTTCATCTTACAGTGCTAGAAAAGAAAAGCTGCTAGATTTGGGGGAGTGGACAGGTCTCCTCAAACAACCTTGTTCCTTGATCATTTTGATCTCTTAGCCTTTGGTGACTTTATTCTGCATGGAGAATGGCTGTGGGAAAGGACATAGACCATTATTTCTCTTGATTGAGTCAAGTAAACATGCTATTGCAAAATATCAGAAGTTATGAGTCAGAAGTTATGCCAGAGACTATTATATAATAGGTTCCCCTATTTTAAGAAAAAAATATGGTCAAATCCCATTTTAAAAACTAGATTTTGATTTTTTGGCATACTATGCCTTGGGGGATCTGTAGCAAGACACAAAGCCATCATGCCCCACTCATGAACTGTTAAAGAAACTACTGTCCAGGAAAAGAAAATTGAGAGCACGATGATTGTATTTTAGATCAGAGAGACAAGCAATAGAACTAACATGGTTATTTCAGTAAAAACACCTAAGAAATAAGGTGTTTTTATTTCTTACATCACTAGACAAGAGAAGGAAGCTTTTTGACAGGGATATATGGAAATAACACCTTAAAAGACAGATGAGAGAGTTTCGGTTTTGGTGAGAATTATTTGACATACTTCAGAGTAGTCTCATTTTTTTCAAATATTTCCAAAATGTATGCATGCTAATATATTGTAAATATTTTTGAGTCTCCTTATTGGGATAAGAGACATGTTCAGGCACTGAGAAAGCTTAACCTGAGCCCTCTTACCCATCATCAAAGACTCAAAGAGAAGGGAATGGGCACTGGATGACTGAAGAATTGGGATTCTAATGGATAAGAGTCTAACATGATCACCAAAGGTTTGGTTTCTGAACTCCTAATAGAAAAAGCAATTATGGGCCAGGCGCGGTGGCTCAAGCCTGTAATCCCAGCACTTTGGGAGGCCGAGACGGGTGGATCACGAGGTCAGGAGATCAAGACCATCCTGGATAACACGGTGAAACCCCGTCTCTACTAAGAAATACAAAAAACTAGCCGGGCGAGGTGGCGGGCGCCTGTAGTCCCAGCTACTCGGGAGGCTGAGGCCGGAGATTGGCGTGAACCCGGGAGGCGGAGCTTGCAGTGAGCTGAGATCTGGCCACTGCACTCCAGCCCGGGCTACAGAGCGAGACTCCGTCTCAAAAAAAAAAAAAAAAAAAGAAAAAGCAATTATGATCAGAATTGAGTGAGGGTTCTCTGGGAGGAGTAATGTCAGACCAACCTAATATCTTTAAAAATATAAAGTTATTACATTGGTGGGACAGTGATAGGATAAACTCAGGGAGAAGACAATGAACCCATTGCTTTACAACAGACACGATTCAAAGATTCTCCAACACATTTATGATTTCCTACTGGTTGGTATCTAGGAATATGACAAAATACATAAAATATTATTTTTAGTGAGAGAGATGAAAGGCCCTATATTAAACACCACCAATGTTATTTTAAAAAGTCTTGTGATTATATATATGGTTCTTGCTATTTTTCTTGGAATGACAGGCAAATTGTTTGAGGGCCCATGAAGCGACAGATAGTAAATAGATTGCAGACAGAAATAAAAATATTATCATGTTAACTTACTATTTATAGGCATTTGGAAATTGCACGAAGCATGCATAACAGAAATTTGACATGGATTATCCCCAGAGCTCTTTCCTGTGACCCATCTGGTGGAAATCATCCCAGATATCCTAGAGGTTAGGTGTTTTTGCTGGGAGGAATAACACTACTGGAGTTAAACAAACCAACTATTTGGACACTCCCAGTCTCCCCACATGCAATTGCCTCAGCAGTGGAAACATGTGGCCAAAGATCAGAGGAACTCATGTGAAGATGCCTCTAAGTGGTTACTATTCTTGGAACAAATTTACCAACAAAACACATGGATCTTCAATTATCTCTGTTTAAATTTAAGGAGAAGTGCCAACACTGAAGGGTAACCTCAAATAGGAGCCCTCTTTTACACACACATGTGCACATGTACACACACACGATACACACATGATAAATAGCAGGACATAATTTGTTTATTTCTCTAACACTTCTCACTCACCAAACTGTCAGATCCATTACCAAGATGGTTGAAATAAATAAACACAATTGTAATCCTTTGTCACTAGATCACAGAGAAACCATTTCTAGAACCTGAAACCAGACGAGTCCCTGTTAGTGGACAGGGGCATCAAATGGGAGAAATAAAGACTGTTTAAGGCTTGTATTCATTTGAGATGGCACTGGCTTCTGGATCCTTACAATGTGTCTCCCCTCTCCTGAAGGAGAAAATGACTGCTGTGGAGATTAGGATAAAATGCACTTGATTCAGCTTGTTTTTCCTTTGCACCAGAAATTCCATCAAATGCACATGGCCTTGAAAATAGATGCTGGGCTTGGAAAGAAAAAGTAAGTACCTGCAGAGAGACAGAATTCAGAAGCAAGAAGGATCTTCTCTGGGTAGCCACCACTACCAGATTCCATTTTATTTCTAAAATTATGATTTCTGTGTTCATCCATTTGTTCGCATTGGGCTTTCTCATTTTGCATTGTTTTGTTTATTTTGATTTTGTTCTGTAGTCCAATACCAACACACTGAGGAATAGCTTGTAGGCAGTGTTTATGAACAGCTGAAGGCAAGGATCAAGTTAAATAGCACATATACTCCCAGTGAGATTTTCCTCTTTGCACTTTTTATAATCTTCACATTGCTAAATTCCTTAAACTACAATTGATTCTCTCTACAAGAATTGCCAAGACACTGTCAAAGTCAACTTCAAAAAGCTAGAAACATGACTTTTAAACAAATATATGGTGAGCATGTATCAAAGACATATTTAATTCATTAATGAGGAAACCAGCATGTAGGAGAAGCATAAACACACACACACACACTCAGTGGGAAAAAAGTTAAAATGTGATTGCAAAGATAGATACAAAACTTTTGTGTCCTACACGGCAATAAAACTGTAACCTTTGGGTTTTGGGGGGTTTTTATTTTGTTTTGTTTTGTTTTGTTTTGTTTTTTACCAAATAGAAAGGAGCTGCAACTCTACTTTGCAAAAGTCATTTGTAACTTATCAAACTACCAGTTACAATCTACCTTCATAGAGTAGATGCTTCAGATCCTAGTCAGTGATAAATAGGTAAGTCAAACCAAGATACATTTCCCTAGAGAATGAAATATTCTTGGATGGTTTTGGTAGACAGTGCTTCACTATGAGTTGGCAAGGACGTGCAGTCATCCTTCTGCTTATTTCCAAGTATTGTATGACTTTTCTTCACAGAGCCACACAAAGGCATTCTGTCTACAGTTTAGTGGATGGCGTTTTATGGGTCTTGGTCACTGAAATACCCTTGTAACTTCCCTCAAAGTCCTACATCATAAAAAGCTTCAGCAACCAAAGGAAAATGCTAATGTTTCAAAATGGAACTCTTGAAGGATTTGTCTTTCTAAAAACAAGCTTTTGTCATGCACCCAAGGCAAAGGTGGCCCCCCCCTCCACCCAGCACCTCACTTGACTCTAGGGCTGCAATCTGCCGTGGACTGTTGGTCAATGCTCCATTGTGTGCTGAGGTTCTGAGGGGTGTGACCGCCCACAGCTGGCCACAGCTCCTCCATCTACATTTGCTAGCCCACGCTTGCAGCCAGAAAGCCTTTTAGAATGTTGCAACAAACAAAACCAAAAGCCCACAGGCCATCTCAGGCAGAGGAAACCACAGACAGACATACTGTCTTCCACAGGCTCCCAACTCTAGTTGACCCTGTTTGTGTCTAGTATTTTAAGTCTATGACCTTAGCAAAGGTTCAACATGCAGTGCCAACTGAGCAGGCAGAACCAGAAATACAGTTCTTGCCGCAGGATTTGGAGGCACAAGAATTCGATTTGAGTTCTGTGTCCACCATGTACACATTATGTAGCTGTACCTGCCCTGAGTCTTGGTTTTTTCATCTGTACAGTGGGAATGATAAGACTTAACTTACTACTCTATAGAATTGGTTTAAGATCAAACAAAAATATGTGTTCAAAGGGCTTGCTATAGTAAACATAGTTATCCTTATTGTTAAAAGCTACCCCATTCTGGATGCCAACTGTAAAGGGTGCTTTTTATACATTAACTGGGATCACATAAAGAGCCCCACAGCTGTTGGTTATTAGGAGCATGTATGACAAATACTGTCACTTGCATACAATATCTCTTGATCCCTTTCTTCCATGCTAACATAACCTCAATTCTCTTTGCAGTAGCAGTATGCCCAGCTCTGTTCCCTAGACCTTTTTGTAGCTAGGAGAAGCCATGTGACCTGATTCTGGGCAATGAGACCTAAACAGAAATCTTCCACGAAGCCTTTGCCTCTGTGATAATAATGGCAGCAGCCACTCCAGATGGCCTGCTGCTACCATCACATTGCCTGCAGCAGGGAGGTGCAGGTGAGGCTGCAGCTCTGTGGAGCCAGTGGGACCCCACCCCTTTTGAGTTGGGGCAGGAGCTCCTTGGGTGCTGCAGCAGCCACCCAAACCTTGGCTGCAGACCCAGGCCTCCCACTTCAAGGAGCAGGTGGGAGCCCTGCCCTCCTAGGCACAGCTGCATCTGCCCAAACCGCAGCTGCAGACCCAGGCATCCCTGCACTCTTGGGGGCCTGGGAAGGCCCCCGCCCTGCTCTCACAGGCTTGGAAGTGCCCGGTCCCACTGCCTGGTTTCTCCCTGCTGTTGGCACCTGCTCCAATTTTGGATCAAAGTTGGGCCGAGCCCAGGCACCATGAGCAACAGTGGGAGGCAGACAGGTTCCTGGGCAGAAGGGGGTGGGTCCCCAATGAAGCCCCACCTTCAGGCTGGGGAAGACCTGAAGCCTGGGGATCCAGCTTCCAGTCCTGTGGACCAGAGTAGGGGGGTTGTGGTGCTCTTTCCTGGGCCCGCCCATGGCTGCACATGAAGCAATCAGCACACACTTTCCCCTCTGAGGCCCATAAAAGCCCCAGGCGCAGACAGGGCAGAGCAGACGAGGGGACTACCATCTGCAGAGAGGACCTATCCTCTCACCCTCTCTGCTAATAGCAGGAGACATCAGGATGACCAGCTGCATAGAGGAGCTACCCACTCTAGGGCCTCCTCTCTGGTAAGAGCTTCAGAGACGTCCAGAGATGATGGGATGAACTGCCTGCAGAAAGGAGCTTCCCACTCCAGGGTCTCCCCTCTGCTAAGAGCTGAACACTCAATGGGACACTTTGGCTGTGAAAGGAGCTGCTCCTGCAGGTCTTCTGTGAGCTGTTCTATTGCTTAATAAAGTTCCTCTTCATCTTGTTCACCCTCCACTTATCTGCGTACCTCATTCTTCTTGGTTGCAGGATAAGGACTCAGGACCTACCAAA
Organism: Macaca fascicularis; assembly: GCF_037993035.2. NCBI lineage: Eukaryota > Metazoa > Chordata > Mammalia > Primates > Cercopithecidae > Macaca > Macaca fascicularis. The sequence goes on from NC_088395.1 coordinate 12,891,758, forward strand.
TGGCAGAACTAAAAGAGCTATAACATAAACAGGGCTGAAATGTGCCCCATGCTCACCACGCTGTGGGTGAAGAGAAGGAGAGAAGAGATGCAGCCACTCAGGGAGCCCAGACCCGGGAGCTCCCCGAGCCTGGGCTGTGACTTCCTCTTGGAGGTCCTGTGGTTTCTGGTGTCGCTGAGCTTCTGAATGCCACCACATTCCCTGGTGCCTGCTGGGGAAGCTGCTTGCCATGCACCTGATCAAGCCACAGCCTCGCAGACAGCCAGTGTCTGTTTCAGCACCGGAAGCTGCCTGCCCCACTGCAGCACCCAGCGTGCCTGACTGTGTGCAGTGGCCAGACCCCAGGCTTGCTCATTCACACACCCCCGCCACTCCCTGCCTGGCTCACCCTTGGCAGGTGTGGAATCCAGGCTGGTAGTGTGAGCCAAGCACAGCCTGCCACGCCAAGTGAGCAGAACGAGCTGAGCAGGCCTGAGCAAAAGTCAGGCAAAGGCACCACCAGCCACAGAGGTTTCTGGCCAGAAAAGCGACACCCCTAAGATCCCATGACAATAAAAGGAGACTGAGCCAGCTGGTGTGGCCTTTCCCTTTTCTCTTCCTATTTTCCTCCTGCTTGAATACAGAAGGGATGCTTGTTACCATGAAAATGAGGGAAAGACTAAGAGAACTGCACAGACATGGACCCAGCCAGAATGGGGCACAGCTTTGATCTGAACATTGACAACTGCCTATCTTCAAAATTCTTGTTACATAAGAAAAAAAAAACCTGTAGGTTTAAGTCATTCAAGTTGGGTTTTCAATTATTTGCAGCTGAACACAACACTAAGCATACAATGTGCATGAAGCAATAAAAGAGCTGTGTCTATGGAAGTTTGATTAGTCAACTAATGCCACCTTCTCTGTGAAATCCCAGAGACTTTGAGTTCTGGTCTCTGGCTTTTCTTTTTTTAAATGTTTTTTGTTTTTGAGACAGGGTCTCACTCTGTCACCCAGGTTGGAGTGCAGTGGTGTGTATGATCACGGCTCATTGCAGCCTCGAATGAGCAGGTGATCCTGCACCCTAGGAGCAGGTAATCCTCCCACCTCAGTTTCCCAAGCAGCTGGAACTAGAGGCATGCACCACCACGCCCAGCTAATTTTTTATTGTTTGTAGAGACAGGGTTTCACTACGTTGTCCAGGCTGGTCTCAAACTCCTGGGCTCAGGGGGTCCTCCTGCCTTAGCCTCCCAAAACGCTGGGATTACAGGCGTGAGCCACCATGCCTGGCTGGTCTCTGGCTTTTCTTATGGAACCACAACAGCCTCTATAACCTTCTCCCCACCAAAGACTTTAAAAGTTATCTTCTAATGGCCAATTCTTCAAAATTAAGCATGTATTTAGTTCCCAAAACTAAGATTGGCTCTTGACATGAAGCAACTGTTTCTAAGCACATTATCCATTATTTCTATAAATCATATAAATACTGTGGAATTTAAAATATTCTGCCATTCAAACTTAATTGATTTATTACATCAAACATTCATTGGATATTTGCTAAGTGACAGGCTTTTTGGAAAGATAGGAATAAAACAAATGGCATTCACAGTCCAAGGAAAAAGATAAACTTAAAAATAAATAATGTCAAAAAGACTGAAAGGAAAACCACCGAAATATTCTTTGTGGTTATCTTGAATAAGAAGGACCCATGGGTGATTTTAATTTTCTTTTTCTGTAATTATCTTTCTTTTTCTGTTATCACTTTACTGTGAGAATTAAATTTATTAACACATATATTGTGTTATGGTTAGTGCTTAGTACAAATTAGCTATTAATAACATATTTATATGCTCAATTTTATTAACACATGCTTTTATTAACACATTAATACAGAAATATCCTTTCATTACTCAGGAGTTTTTCAATCAATGAATGAATATATATTTAAATTAATTTTTTTTTAATTTGGTATATATACACAATGGAGTACTCTTCAGCCTTAAAAAGAGGGGAATGTTGCCATCTGAAATAATATGGGTGAATTTGGAGGACATTATGCTAAGTGAAATAAACCAGGTACAGAAAGACAAATGTTGCATGAACTCACTTTTATATATGGAATCTAATAAACTGGAACTCAAAAAAGTAGAAAGTGAAATGATGATTCCCTGAGACTCGGGATGGTGGAGACGAATAGGGAGTTGTTGATCAAAGAGTACAAAGTTTCAGATAGACAGGATAAGTAGGTTTTGAGATTTATTGCACAGTAGGGTGACTATAGTAAACAATCACGTGTATTTCAAAATAACTAAGAGTATATTTCAAACGTTTTACCCGAAAAAAATGATAGATAAGTGAGGTAATTGGTATGTTAGTTAACTTGACTTAATCATTCCATGTTATAAACATATATCAAAACATCACATTGTACCAGGTATGGGGTTTCTTCATGGGGTGATGAAAATATTCTGGAATTAGAAACTGGTAATGATTGAACAACTTTGTGAACCTACTAAAAACTGCTGAATTATATATTTTAACACCATGAATTTTATGATATGTGAATTATATCTCAATTTAAAAATGGATTCTTAGACTGGTTATCTTTTAAATTATATATTATAGGACTAGAGCCCTATAGCAAAGTCAACTCTGTATTTTACAAAATTGTAAGGGTTCCTTTTTCACCATAGTTCTCACTTAGATGTTAATAGTCCCTTAAATGGAAATGACATCGTATTTATATCCACCATGGTTTTTACTGACCTCTGTCTCATGAGTTGTGTTCCCTTCCTTTCACAGTGACATTTGGTGAGCATTTTTACAACTTTCTTCTGGAAGTTCAATAAAGGCCAGGAAATATAAAGCCTAAGATACCTGGTGAAAAATGGTCTCCTAAAATATAGTAATTATTTTGTATTTTTGATTTTGAAGTTGTATAAGTTTTATGGTTTGGGTTTTTTTTTTTGAAAGGGCTAATCCAGCTTCTTTCTTTTTATAGTTATAGGCCCAGAGATTGTAGTGAGGGCAGTAAAACACTCCCACTGCCGGCTGCTGCTGCTGCGAGGCACCTCCCAGGCACAGAGGCAGGTAGAGTAAACAGATTGCCTTATCAAAAGATAAAGCCAGAGGTTTGGCCCAGAGGGAAGCTGAGAAGGGCAGTGCCCGGAAGGTGAGGGTTTGCCCATGATAAACCATATCCTGGGGCCTCTCCCACTCCCCACAAGGGAGGGCCAATTTCATCATGACCACAGCTCCAAAGAATCTTCTTCTATTAGCAAGGCATCTCCAGGGTGAGAGCCGATACTGGAGGCCTGTGCTCCCCTCTGCTGTGTGGTTTTTAGACAACATGTCTTGAGGATCTCAAACATTCAAATACTGGTTTGTCATGTCAAGAAGTTTGCCCCAAGTGCCTTCATTGATGGACAGAGAAGGCATTTACTTCCGGGTTCTTGGGCGGGTAGGGGAGGGAGAGGTTACTTTTCTCCTTGAGCCGTGCGTGGAAAGTTCAATAAGGAATCAGACTCACTTTGCATGAGGGAGTTTGGGGACTCTCTGTCAGGAATTTTTAATTGTCCCAAGCCCTCTGTAAAGCAGGGATGGCCCTTCACCCAGGGTGGGACAGGGCCACACCTACAGTCCAGGAATGGCACATTGTGAGGGACATTTGACTCACTTCATGTAGCAACCTTGTTCTTGAAAAGTTCTGTTTAAATCAAATTGTTCTGGAAGGACTAGCTGCTTAGAAGAATCCAGAACTGTATTCCTTCATAATTGGAAAAACCATGGAGACCCCTATAAATCAGCAATTTGGAAAATTAGAATTATTTTCAGATGTGCTATCACTGAAGTCTGTCTGTCTGTATGGGGAGAACGATGAGGGGGATTGAATATCTTTTTTCCTCAATAAACTTGAAGTTGTGTGAGGTCAAAACACTGAGTCTTCCATCATTTCACCTCCAGTCCCCAGCCTAGTGCCTGGGGTATAGTAGAGGTTCCCAGATATGTGCTAAATGAACGAATACATAAAGATTACATTATTTTCCTTAATAGTCAAAATAACCTTTGAGGTATGTGTCATTATCTGTTTACAGGCGAGGAAGCTTTGGCTGTTGTGAATTAGCTAATTTGCTCAAGATCATCCAGTAGATGAGAACTAAGGATGGGATTAAACTCAAGTCTATGAGTTCTGAATCAATGCAAAAAAATGAGGTGTGGAGAGAAGATACTATGCACCCCACCTCCATAATCCTACCACTCAAAGATAACTAAGTTAACCACCGTTCAACTTTTGACATATTGGTATTAATTCACAAAATAGGTTTAAAGTACTTTTTGTCACATAAATTATCTTTTAAGGGTAATAATATAAAGAGATTATGTCATCACATATTCCTGTATAGCAGTGCTTCCTGAAGTGTGGTCCAAATATCAGCAGCATCACCATCCCCTGGGAACTTGATAGAAATACAAATTCCTAGACCCCATCCTAGATTTACTGAATCAGAAACTCTGAGGGGGTGGGGAGGAACAGCAATCTGTGTTTTATTTAACAAGCTTTCTGGTTTGAACCCCACTGATGTATAGTATTTTATCATATACGTCTTAGCTCTGACTACTATAACAAAATACTACAGACTGGGTGGCTTGAACAACAGATATTTATTTCTCACAATTCTGGAGGCTAGGAAGTCCAAAATCAAGGTTCCTGGTGAGGACACTCTCCTGGCTTGCAGATGTTTCTTGCTGTATCTTCCCACCTCATATTACAGAAAGAGGAAGAGAGGGAGATGAGGGCTCCACCCTCATTACATCATCTAAACCTAGTTACCTCCCAAAGGCTCCCACTTCTGAACACTATCACATTGGGGGTTAGGGCTTTAACATATGAATGTGGGGGAAACAAAAACAGGCCACTGAGCAGCCTTTAAACAATATTTTTTTTCTTGTAAAAACTGTGGTCATAAACATCCTTATAACCAAACCTTTGGGCATATCTACAATTATTTCTCTAGGATAGATGTAAGAGATATAATTGCTAGGTCAAAGGGTATGGACAATTGTAAACACCCATGATTTTTTTTGCTACAAGATTACAGGGTCAGTGCAAGGTGGACTGTGGTCTGGAACTAATATCGTCTCACTCCACAACTTCCTGATGCCTTTGTGCAGGTGATCTCATCAAAGATATGAACATTTCACAGCAGAATTTGGAGCAGGCTGTGGATATCCAGATGCCTGTGCAGGAAACCATTAGGTCATAAGGAAGGTTTTGAGGCTGAAGAAAATGGAGGAGAAAGATAAGATGAAAATCAGAGAGAGCACCCCATAAATAAGCAATAAGCCGAGGAAGTTATAGCAAATTCAGCTCGCTTGAGGATCAACTGTGATTAAATTTAAATGCAAGGAAAACCTAAAGCAAAATTTAAACCCCACAGTGATGAGGAATTTCATATTAGCACTTGCATTAAAATTCCTTACTTCATACAGATAAGGAAATTATTAAAACACAACATTCCAAACATTATAAATGTTTCCAGAGACATTTGAGTCATTTTATAAAAATAGACTTTTTTTCTTATTACTAAGAGTGGGTATCAAAAGTTAGAAATGGAAACCAGAAACCCCACTCCAGGGCTGGTGATACATGACAAGGGACTTACATGTTCCTCGAGCAAGTCCCTGTTCAGATGAGGGTCATTGTTTGAGGCTCAAATGACAAAGCAAATGAGAGACAGAACAAAACCAAATTGACAATGAGCTTGTGCCCAGCAGATACTAAGAGCTAGACTGTGCTCTCTCTTAGATATCACTTCTGACCTGTAAAAAGTGCTGTTATCCCACAGAACAAAGTTCTATTCACAACTATGTTGCTTCCAGGTGCATGACCTTGGGCCAGATCACTCTCTTAGCCCCCATGTCCTCATTCATGAAGTGAGAACACAGATATCTGCCCTTGTTTATCTCCCAGGATTATGGTGGGCATGAAATAGTAGCTCTGAAAATGCTTCATAAAGAATGGCATACTGGTAGGTATTGCCATTGTAAAAAGTAGACTTGACAAGGCAGTGCCAAGGCTGAGAGATGGGTTTTAGTCTCGATTGTGCCACTAACTAATTTGTGGCTTTGGGTAAGCAACTAAAGTAGATCCTGGTGGTGCCCCCTACTCACCTTCTCTTTATTGGGCTCCTCCCCCAAATGCTAGGTGCTCACAGCTGTCCCCTTCTCCAGAGAATTGCTTCTGGTCAAAGGGAGTTGCCTTGTTTCCTCCCTACCTCCCTGCAGCCCACAGCTGGGGGGATGCTGAAAGCAGACCCTCCTGCCTCAAGACATGACTCTACAGTGCTTTTTATACACCAGAGCTCTCCATGCTGATCACACACTCACAGTTCCAGAGGCTGGGAAGTCCAAAAGCAAGGTTGAAACTAAGCTTAGCCCCCGCCCTTGGCTTGTTCCTTCCCCTGCTCTGCTGGCTTCCTTGCTCCTTTTCTCCTGAGAATATCCGGAGTGTCAACTCAATAATTCTCATGCACCTAAATCCTGATATCAGGGTCTGCTTCTAGAAAACCCAGTGTAAGACATTACACTTTCTTAGCTTCCTTCTGCTTATTTCTATGGTTTTGCTTCAGAGCAATTCCTCAATTCAAAGAGTTTGAAAGTTCTGGTCACTATTGTGCTCTGTGATTCCTATACCAAGACAAGCATCATCAGTCTCCTGGTTAAACACTCATTTTTATACCAAATGTTGCTCTTTAAAATTACCTTGGTGCTTCTCATATTACTTGCATCTTGATTAGATTCTACTTTTCATACAAAATGGCCCCAAGAAATGACTGGAAAATGACTCTCTCTATATAGGTTATGGGGATTCAATCAGGATGGTGGAAGAAATTGTAAAATTATAAGGAAATAAACACAAACCCTCTTGGAATGCCTGGGGGTTTGCATAGCATTTGGCTGAAGGCAGCTGAATTCTCTTAAAAGCTTAGGGCCTAGATACAAAGAAATGTAAAGTAGTTTACCTAAATAACTTGTTTACAAATGTGGTCCTAAAACCAACCTTTGATGAACTGTGGGTGCATAATTGCTCTCTACTGGGGGGTTGGGGGGTGGCAACCAGGTCAATTACCCTCTAGTGGTGTTTACTCAAGACCTTTGTCATTTAATCTATACTGAATAAATGCAAGCTTCACTGGCTGAACGGGGCCATGGCTGCTACTCTTCACTATACCTTCCTTTGTGTCTGTGAGGGGCCCAGACCCTTAACTGGACTGACAGGCAGAATATCTGTGTCAATGTATTTTATTCATCCATCATTGGGTCAGGGCCTGTGGGACGGACCCCACAATAGGTGAAACACAAGTACAAATGCTCCTCAATTTACAATGGGATTACATCCCAATAAACTCACTGTAAATTGAAAATATTGTAAGTTGATAATGCATTTAATACACTGAACACCATACCTTAGCCCAGGCTACCCTAAACATGTTCAGAACATTTACATTAGCCTACAGTTGAGCAACATCATCTGACACAAAGCCTATTTTATAATCTTTAGAATCTGATATTTATAATAATGTAATACTACAAGAATATCTCATATTTATTGAATACAGTACTGAAAGTGAAAACACAATGGTTTTGCACCATTGTAAAGTCAAAAATCATAGGTTCACCATCGTAAGTCAGGGACCATCTATAATCCTTAGCAAATTAACTCAAAAGTCAGTCAGTTTTGTTGAGCCAACCAAGTCATAGCCCTTATTGATTCTTTCCCCAGGAGTGTAAATGAACACCCTGTTCTTTTAGTTTTGTTTATAAAATGCTCTTTCCCCAACCAGGCAGTCTTCTATAGCTTGGATGAAATCCCAGAGGGCCATGTCTGTGAGCACAATAGTGTTGTTACTGGAACCTCCCAGGCTGCAGACATGACTACTGTTTCAGTAGGGAGAGTTTCCCATAGTAACCTTCACATGGGACCTGTTGACAGGAGAAGGCAGGAAAATGGTCTAGTCTGTGGCATTTAATAGAAGTCTTCCCATAATTACCTCTCAGTGGCCTATGATAAACACAATAATCATATCTGAAATGTTAGCACATCACATCATACTTCTAAGGAATTGTTAATACCTAGAAAATATAATTCACTAGCAAGTGTTTCTCTGCACCTTCAAAAATGGACAACATAAGGCTATGAGCTTAGAAGCCTCACTAGATGGCTGTCAGGCAAGTGAATTCCCAAAGTCTCCGAGCTTCCCTGGAGTTTCCCTAGCTGCACAAACATTGGTGCTATACTCTATCCTTAAGCTAAGAAAATACAAAATAGAAGAAAATGGCAAAAAACAATTCTGATTTTTACATTTCTCCTGAACCCCAGAATCATCCCTTTGTTCCCTTCATTCTTCTAACAGGTAACTTGAAATAGACCAAATGGGCAAAGAAAGAGATGATTTTAAAAGCAAAGAAAACCCAGTCTTTGCTTTTAAGTTAGTAATAGTTAAGTTAGAGCAATAAGACAAGGCTAAGATGGACATCATTATGCACATTTCTCAGATATAGAAGTGGAGGCTGGAAGAACTTGACTGATTGGTATGGGGTCACCCAGCTGCCCGAGATACAGCTGAGACTCAAACCCAGACATCCCATTTTTGAAAAATACATTTTATTGTGTATATTTAAGGTTTATAACATGATGTTAAGAGATAGATATATACAGCCAAATGTTTACTATAATGAAGCAAATTAACATATCATCATCTCACATAGTTACTTTTTAAATGACAAAAGCAGCTATAATCTACTTATTTAACAAAAATCCTTAATACAATTTATTAACTATAGTCCTTATAGTTGTACATTAGATCTCTAGCCTTGTTCATCCTACCTAACTGCTATTATTCAGCCATTAAAAAAGAGATCCTGCCATTTGCCACAAGATGTGCAGACCTGGAGGACATTTTGCTAAATGAAATAAGCCAGGCACAGAAAAACAAATACTGCATGATCTCACTTATGTGTGGAATCTATAAAAAGCAACAAAGGTGAAATATACAGAGTTAGAGAATAAAACAGTGGTTGGTGAAGGGAGGGAGGAGAGGAAATGGGGAGTTTTAGTTCAATGGATATAAAGTAACAAGACTAGATCTCTGATTCTGGGTCAACCCTCTTTCTACTGACTCTAATTGACTGTACAGGAGTGAGGTGTATACTGGCTGTATTCTATGGCTATAGAATAAACTAGATAGAAAAGAGAGACAATCAAAGTCACAAGAAAAATCTAGGGATGACATGGTGGAAGTCTAGAATATGGTTGCTGTGAAGCTATTAAACATCTATATTCGAGGCACCATTTTCTGATCAGTGAGCAAACCAATTCTACCATCCAGGGATTCTATTGTGTATTTCTTTGGGGGAAAAAAAAGAAATGTACTATGTGTTCAACACTGTGCTAAGTGCTGTAAGTAGCTAAAGTATATAAGAGTGTGACCTCAAATAACTTACACTTTTCTTGGAAAGAAGTTTTATAAAACAACTGTAGTTACTAGGAAGAATTCCCACAATAGCCATGCCATCAGCTGCATGATCACATCATTCACAGTAGTATAGAAGACACTTAAGGAAGTTTAGTCCTATTGCAAGGATGGGGGCAAGGAGGGAGCTTGTCAGTTGGCCCAAGTTAAGTAAACTCTTGGAAGAATTTTTAAATTATACGTTACAGATGCTTACCAGGCACATTGTGCCCATGTTATGTGTGCCTGTCAGTGAATACATGCTGAGCTTTTTTCCTGAAGAAATAGGAGCTTCTTGCCTGTTATATCTGTTCAAGAAAATGATCTAAGTTAAAGCAGGCAACCCAAAGTGAAATATCTGAATAATTGGTGAAAGCAGCTCTAGGGAGGATCAGCTATAGAGGTCTGTATCTGTGCTGTAAGATGTCTGGTTTATGAAGTAACCAGAGGGAACGGATCAACTCCTCCACTCCATTCCACCAACTGAATATTCTACGAGCAATTGTTCTACCAGGTCCTCCATGAAATGGCATCTAAGGACATATTTTTTGCCAAGACATCAGTACATTGGATTTCATTCCTTAGGAATTTATGCCCCAAGATTTTTATTTGAAATGCTTCTGTTATTATTTAGACTTAGTTCTGGGGGAAAATAAAAAGAATACAGGAATAGATATTGGCAGACTAGCACTGACATTGTCTGGAACTTTTTGTGAAGTTTCCTCAGGCCTCTCCCAAGCATCTCTGTGCAAAAGTCACTTTTCTTTTCCTATTGTATCTCCCTCCCCCACTTCTTTAGGTGATAAATAAATGCAGTGAGTGGTTAATAAATATTACCTAAGATGAGTTGGGTCATGGTTCCCATAACCATCACCATAGCTTGCTGATTCCTGCCCCGGAACTTGCTACTGCTCATTCTGACCCAAACAGAATGCCAGTGTCTTCCTCTAGCTTACTCCAAATCCCACTCACTATAAGAGCCCAATCCCAGGCTCATCTTTCAGAAGCATCATGAGACCTAGAGCTAGACAGAAGGGTCTAGACTGTAGAGGATCCCTGGTTCACTACATATGAAGTGGGGCCCTGGTATTTATTAAATATTTTCCAGGTGATTCTGATGACCAGCCAGAGTTGGTAATGACTAGTTTAGCTTTTCCTCGGTGGTTCTCAGTGTGTAATGAGCCATCACCTTCACTGGGAACTTGTTAGAGATGGAAAATTTCAGGTCTCCCCCTTAGACCTACTGAATCAGAAACTATAGAAATGGGAACCAGCAATCTGAGTATTCGCAAGTCCCAGGGGGTTCAAGTCTGTGAACTACTGGTTCATTTCCAAGGTGCCGTCTCTCCAGCCATAGGGGAGTCTATGTTTTAAATGTTCCACAGACATTTGTGATGCCAGCTCAGTCTGGGGAAGCACTTAGCGAAGAAAGCCAAGACCCAGGAAGTTACATGGCATGGCCAAGTTCATAGTCATGTAGTGACCTAACCAAGGTCTAGACAGTTCTAACTGACTCCTGATTCTCAGTTAGAACTCAGGCCTAGTCTGTGCTTTCAGCCTGCGAGGCATCCAGCTTCTGAGAGCTCTTCCATCTCTAAACTCTCATTAATATTTACTATGCTCTTTATCACTCCTTTGAACTCCAAACCAAATTCTGCCTTGCCTTTCTCATTAACTTTTCTTAAGATTCAAGCTGGGGCAGGGTGTGGCCTCCTAGTACAAGGCATGCTGTCAATATTTGTCTTCTATGAGCTCTTTGGGCAAAGCAGCTATCCCAACTCCCACTTTCCCACCCCTGCTCCTGTCCTTATCACAGCAGTGAGCAGTCTGTTTGCCTATCTCTCCCCCTCTAGTTGAGAACAGAAGGCTTAATATTAACAGAATGAATTGAATACACCTGTCTATCAGTCGGCTTTAATTATATAGTGTTATCAGTACTGCTTTACTTTTTATGGCTGAATAATTTTCCATTGTATGGATAGACCATATTTTGTTTATCCATTCATCCACTGATGAATATTTGGGTTGTTTCTACCTCTTGGCTATGGCGAATGGTGCTACTATGCACATGCATGTACAAGTATTTGTTTCTGTCCCTACTTTCAATTCTTTTGGTAGCCTACACAATTTTAAACATAGGGTGGATACATGTTTTGGTGGGTGATAAGGGACAGTAGGCACCTATTTCACCAGAGGAGTGGCCCCCAATGGACAATGCAGTGTCATGCTTACCTTCACAAACATAGTCACATATTTTGTCCTCTTTTGGGGTCTCACATCATTATTCTTTTGTAAAAACCCAAATAGCTATAGTGGAGAAGTTGCGGGGACTCTAACTCAAAGGTGGGGACCCAGAGCAGCTTTCAATTTACATGAGTGACTCATTCCTGATGAAGGACTTCCACAAAACTAGCACAGTGTCAAGGGAAGGGTTTTTTGCTTCCTCTACTTAATTATAACTTCCAGTTTTTTAGGAAGGAGAAAAAGATTATTATTAGTGTGAAAAAGCCCCAGATATTAGACAGCAGCTCAGAAAATATGTTCTGAGAATAGTTTTCATGACTGAGAAAATGAATTTCCATTTAACATGACTGTTAACTGAAGAATTCCAGTCTTAGGCCCATGTACCCAGCTGTGGTAAATAAAAATTTCCCTAGTTTTGGGGTGTGTAAAGAAAACACGGCTTATCTCCAGTGGCTACCAAAAGGAAACAAACACAAAAAGAAATGGAAGCTGTGAAATGCTAACATCTCTTCAGAGACTTGGAGCCATTTCCAGAAGCCTGGGCTTCTCTTTGTAGTCTGGTTGCTATGGCTCTGTCTTCGTTACTGCAAAATACCGTCTGATATACTCTGGTAAGTGGTTACATGAAAGAGTCGATAACCACAGAGGTGCTGGCAGATCCCTATCTTTCAGGTTCTCCTCTCAGCCTGAAGCTTTCTGACAAAATCTTTCCTCCCAGCTTCTTATTGCTTCTGGAGCTCCCAGTAATTAAAGAGACACAGGAAGAAATCAAAGAAAATGCCACTCAGAAGGAATCAAAGAAAATAACACTCAGAACACATCAGCCAGTTCTCTGCTGAAGCTGTCAGGGGTTGTGTGTGGCAGGAATACCAAGCTGAAGGTGGGCTGAATTTTGATTTAAAAGAAGTTTAGACCTTGCAAATATTCTGTCTGGATAGCACACATTGTGGGTTAAGATGTGTGAGAGTCTCCAGTCTTCAGATGCAAGTTGAGCTCATTATGATCGATGTGAATCTGCATGTTAAAAGGAGACTCGTTGCTGTGGGCAGTAATGCAGGGAGCTTCTTGAAATTGCCTTTGCGAAAATTATATCAGTGAGAAAAGTTTTAACAGTGAGCTGAGCTAACCCACCCCACATTTTGCCTTTCTCTTAATTACTCCTGGGCTTTTGGACCAAGCTGATTTTGAGAGACATTTAGGCTATAGTTTAAATGATGAAAAGCCTCCCATAAAACTGAATCGCTTTTGTAACGCTAATGGAAGGCCATCAGGCTGCAGGGAGGAGAGGAGCCTGAGTTCTGCTAAGATGCAAACATGAACCATAGACAGCCATTATTCCAGAGGTTATAAGATATGCAATTTCCCCAATTACTCCTGCAAATAACATCACTATTGTAGAACTTAAGATTGGCCTTTTGAGATATCTTTTCAGGCTTTTTGTATGTCTGACACCCATGGCTCCACCTGGACCCTCCAACCCTGCTCCTGTGGTCCCACCCAGAAGCGATTCAGCACACAGGAGAACAGCTGCAACTGGCTATGATTTCATCTCTGCTCCAACCAACCAGCTGCAAGCCTAGCCACCCCCACCCCTTCCCCCAAAGTTGCCTTTGAGGAACCCCTAACTTGTGAGCTTTGGAGAATGATTGGAGTACTGACTCCATCTCCCATGTGGTATGGCCAGCCTGTCTATTAAACTCTTTGCTACAATACCATGGTCTTTCTTTGTGCAGGGGCAGGAAAGAACCCCTTGGGCCATTACATCCTAAGAAAACATTAAGAGTATCGTGGCTAACCACTGTCTTCTCTCTGAAGCCTCTTCTCATCTATGAATGGATCTGTGACCATTTCTGCTTTGGCCTCCTTCTGAAACCGCCTTTGCAAACATCATGACAGTGAGAGAAGTCTAGCATGGCTGATTCCATCTTGCTTCTAGCCTCACAATCTGGCTATTCTTGCTTATTCCTGGGCATAGGCCAAGCTAACCGTGGGAGGAATTTAGTTTACAGTTTAACTTTGAAGCAAGGATGATAATAGTCCCTCCCAGACCCCCTCCTTGTTCAGGGACTAAAACTACTTTTGTAAAACTAATACAGGGCCACAAGATTAGGATTATGGGAGAGGCCTGAATTCTGCTGAGATATAGGTATAAACGATAACCAGCCATTGTTCCCTAACTTGCTATTTTATTTTTATTTTTTAAAGAGACAGGGTCTCACTATATTGCTCAGGCTGGCCTTGAACTACTGAGCTCAAGAGATTCTCACACCTCAGCCTCCCAAAGTGTTGGAATTACAGATGCAAGTCACCATGCCCAGCCTCCTAGCTTGCTTTTCTGTAATCCCTTACTACTCAGGAGTCATGTGGCAGAAATTACAAGATTTGTGACTTCCCCAATTGCTCCTATAGATAACATCACTGTTGTAGAATCTAAGATTGGTCTTTTGAGATGGTTTTCAGATTTTTGTATACTGACAACCAACTGACTCTACCCCAACCCATGACTCATGACTCAATCAGTCCTGTGGCCCCCACCCAGAGGCTGAGTCAGCAGATAAGGATTGTTTTCCACACCCCTACAATCTCTTTCCTAACCAATCTGCATGCCCAATCCTTAGCCCCCTGCCTGCCAAACTATCCTTGAAAAACCCTACCCTCCAAGCTTTTGGGGAAGCTGATTTGAGTACTAAACTCTTGTTCTTCCACTTAGCTGGCCCTGTGATTATTAAAGTCTTTCTCTACTGCAATACCACTCTCTCAGTGAATTGGGTTTATCTGTGCAGTAGGCCAGAAGAACCCATCAGGTGATTGTACTTTCCTTCTTTCCCAGTGGAAAAGGGGTTCCTCATCCAGTCCTTGGGCCCCCAAGAAGCTTCCCTCTTTTTGTAAATCAGTTTTATTGTAGTATAATTTATGTACAGTAAATGGTATCCATTTATAGTATACAATTTGCTGAGTTTTGACATCCGTGAAACCACTGCCATGATCAAGATACAATATTTCCATCACCTCCAAAAGTTTCCTTGTGCCTCTTTGCTGTTCATTCCTTTCTCTCTGCTTCTAACCTTAGGCAACCACTGATCTCCTTTCTGTCACTATAAGTTAGTTCACATTTTCTAGAATTTCATGTAAGTGTACTTAGGTAGTACGTACTCTTTTATGTCTGGCTTTTTTACTCAGCATAATGATTTTACAAGTCATCCATTTTGTGGGTAGTGGCAGTTGATCGTGCCTTTTCATTACTGAGTTGTATTGCATTGTATGGATGCACCAGTTTTTGTTTAAGCATTTTCATGATGGTCGAGCTGTTTCTAGTTTGTGACTATTGTTTCTCCTCTATCTTTAATTGCTTTCCCTCTTCTGCCTCTACCCCTTAATACAGAGATATGCTCAAGTCTCTTTCATTTAAAAAAATATTTTCTTGACCCAGCAACTTTAGGTGCTCAGTCTCAGGACAGTTTGGGATTTTCTAGTGTATTCTGGGGATTTCTAGGCATAAATTCTGAATAAACCTGGCAGGTAAATTCAAGTGGTCTGTTGCAGTCATGGGACAAGATTATCTTTCCAGATATAGTCTATCTAATCTGGACATTTCTCAGAGCTGGCCCACAGTCTCTGGAAGTGGCTGCCTCAGACTGGCATCCCCCTGGGTTATTTTTCTTCCTCTTTCTGGACCGAATAACCATTCTGTGCCCCAGTTTATCCCCTGGAAATCAGGAAGGATCTTTACTTATAATTATTTAAAATTATAACTAAGTTAAAATTAGTGAACCAGGTAAAAATCAAAGAATATTGTCATGGATGGTTTATTACTCCATTCTCACACTGCTATAAAGAAGTAGCTGAGACTGACGAATTTATAAAGGAAAGAGGTTTAATTGACTCACAGTTACACATGACTGAGGAGGCCTCAGGAAACTTACAATCATGATGGAAGGTGAAGGAGAAGCAAGTACCTCTTCACAAGGCAGCAGAAGAGAGAGAAAAGTTTAGGGGAAACTGCCATTTATAAAACCATCAGATCTCCTGAGAACTCACTATCATGAGAACAGTGTCAGGCCTCTGAGCCCAAGCCAAGCCATTGCATCCCCTGTGACTTGCACGTCCGCCCGCCCAGATGGCCTGAAGTAACTGAAGAATCACAAAAGAAGTGCAAATGCCCTGCCCTGCCTTAACTGATGACATTCCACCACAAAAGAAGTGAAAATGGCCGGTCCCTGACTTGAGTGATGACATTACCTTGTGAAAGTCCTTTTCCTGGCTCATCTTGGCTCAAAAAGCTCCCCCACTGAGCACCTTTTGACCTCCACTCCTGCCCACCAGAGGACAACCCCGTTTGACTGTAATTTTCCTCCCGAATAGCTGGGATTACAGGCATGCACCACCAAGCCCAGCCAATGTTCTAATTTTTTTTAGTGGAGACAGGGTTTCTCCATGTTGGTCAGGTTAGTCTCAAACTCCTGACCTCAGGTGATCCACCCACCTTGGCCTCCAAAAGTACTGGGATTACAGGTGTGAGCCACTGCACATGGCCAGGGCAGTCAAATCCTAAAGCTCCAAAATGATCTCCTTTGATTCCATGATGATGATGATGATGATGATGATGATGATGGTGATGATCACTAGTCAAGGAGTCTTCCTCTTTGTTGTGTCTCTGTGTAGAATAAAGGCCCCCCAAAATGACCATATCTTAATCTCTGAAACCTGTGAATATGTTGCTTTACCTGAGAAATTGGACTTCACAGATGTGGTTAAGGTTCTTGAGATGGGAACATTATCCTGGATTACCTTGGCGGTGGGCCTGACGTACCACAAGGATCCTTATAAAAAGTGGGGATTGAAAGATGTTATGCTTTGCAGATGGAGGAAGGGGCCACAAACCAAGGAATGCCAGCAGCCTTTAGAAACTGAAAAGGGCAAGGAAATGGATTATCTCCTAGAGCCTCCAGAAGGAACCAGACCTGCTGACACTTTTATTTTAGCCTAGTGAAAGCCATTTCAGGTTTGACCTCCAGAACCGTAAGATAACAAATGTATTCTGTTGTAAGCCACTAAGTATGTGGTAATTTGTTATGGCAAAAAGAGGAAACTGAGTCTCTAAGTCAAAGCCAGTGCAATTGGCTAGGATTCCAATTTCTGAATCCTTGGTCACAACTATTATGAGTTCCCAGAGGAGATACAAAGAGAGGACACTCCAAGCAAATCAATGATGTTTTTACTAACTACAACCATGGTCCCATGTTTGTAGGTGGACACTGTGGCTTTTGGTGAGCTTTGGTGAGCCTTTTAACTGTGGGCTGAGTAACCTTGAAAATGAGGGTATAAAGCAATCTGTGGAAAACTGGCCTTTCAAGGGTCCTGCTTTGCCTATAGTTTTGACTTTTTATTTTCACCTGCTGAGAATTAGGTAATTCAAATAGAGACACTTGGGCGACAAATGGTGTTTGACTGCGCTCCCCCAAAGTCAAGCCTTAGAGTAATTTAATATATTGCTGCCACTTTACTCTGAATAGTATTCCTGGGTAGAAAGTCTTTGGGGGCCCTAGATTACTATTAATGTACTTTAACCCTTGTGTTGACAACATTTACTTGGATATAATTCATGGATGGATCATGGATGCTCTCCAGAGAAAATGCTAAACACAAACAGGATTGTATTGGTTTCCATATACTTAATTTCTTGCTGACCTAATCAATATGGGTTGAATATAGACCGATGATATACAGTTTGAAGTGTATTTTTTGATATTTTTCAAGAACCCATGTGCCAAATATAAGCATTTAGAAAAACTCTTAGCAAATGGAATGTAGAGTACCACATGCTTAGTATGCAGCAAGCTGACAGCCACGCTAGCATGGTCATTTATTGCTTATTGAATTTACTCAGATCATCTTTGAGTCCAATGCCATGCACACAGTAGGTTCTTCATCAATAGTTGTTCAAGTAAATTTAAATTTAAAATTTAAAAAATAAATTTAAAAAATATACATGACTCCATTATATTTTGGGTTTATACATGGGGAAGCTGCAAAATAAGCATAACTAAATACCTTAATTTCCAGGCACTCTGCAGATCAGAAGGCCCATGTCCATTTGATCAAAGTCCGGGGGATACACAATGGTAAGTGCAAGATGTATCAATTCACCAGTGAAACTCCAGATGGCTTTCCTTCCCACTTCATCATGTCACATCAATATGGTAGCTTGTGAGTTGCTTGATATATTCACAGTTGACATCCTATAGTCTTCAGCTCTAGTAATTTAAATTATTGTACTTTATTTTGACTACTCAGAATTGTCTCCTGAATTAAATCAACAAACACAAGCATATTTATACACACACACACATATATGAAAGTATGAGTTGGCCGGGCACGGTGGCTCACGCCTGTAATCCCAGCACTTTGGGAGGCCAAGGCGGGCGGATCATGAGGTCAGGAGATTGAGACCATCCTGGCGAACACGGTGAAACCCCGTCTCTACTAAAAATACAAAAAAAAAAAAAATTAGCTGGGCGTGGTGGCGGGTGCCTGTAGTCCCAGCTACTCGGAAGGCTGAGGCAGGAGAATGGCATGAACCCGGGAGGCGGAGCTTGCAGTGAGCCCAGATCGCGCCACTGCACTCCAGCCTGGGTGACAGAGCGAGACTCCATCTCAAAACAACAACAACAACAAAAATTAAAATATAGGCAGAAAAATATTACAGAGTAAAATATAATGTCAAGTGAGTAAAAGAGATAATGTAGTTATAAAATAAAGATAATATTTTTAAAGGTCAAATTACAATGATTTGGCCACAAGCCTTTTAAAAATATATATTGAGCTTTAATACATATGCCATACAATTCACTTAAAGTTGCAATTCAATAATTTTTAGTGTATTCAGAGGGTTGTGCAACCATCACCACTATCAATTTTCAAATAGTTCATCAACCTTAAAAGAAACCTTCTACTCATTAGCAGTCACTCCTATTTTCTCTTGACCCTTCACTCCCACCCCAGCCCATCACAAATCTACTTTCAAGTTCTATAGATTTTCCTGTTCTGGGCATTTCATAGTAATAGGATCATATGACATGTGGGGATTTGTGTCTGACATCTTTTCCTTAGCATGTTTTCAAGGTCCATCCATATTATAGGATGTATCAAACCTTCATTCCATTTTTCTTTATTTTTTCTTTGAGATGGAGTCTCGCTCTGTTGCCCAGGCTAGAGTGCAGCAGCATGAATTTGGCTCACTGCAACCTCCGCCTTCCGGGTTCAAGCAATTCTCCTGCCTCAGCCTCCTGAGTAGCTAGGATTACAGGTGCATGCCACCACGCACAGCTAATTTTTTGTATTTTTAGTAGAGATGGGGTTTCACCGTGTTAGCCAGGATGGTGTTGATCTCCTGACCTCGTGATCAACCCAGCTCGGCCTCCCAAAGTGCTGGGATTACAGGTGTGAGCCACCGTGCCCAGCTCTGTTTTTTGCCCTAATATTATCTCATTGTATAAATAGACCACGTTTTGTTTATCCATTCATCAGTTGTCAGACATTTGGGATGTTTTTACTTTTTGGCTATTGTGAATAATGCTATTAATATTTGTGTACAGGTTTTTGTGTGGACATATGTTTTCATTTTGCTAGTGTGTATCTAGGAGTGGAATTGTTGAGTCACATGGTAACTCTATGTTTAACATTTTGAGGAACTGCCAGATTGTTTTTCCAAAGCAGTTGTATTATTTTACATTTCAACTAACAGCATAGGAGGGTTCCAATTTTCCACATTCTTGTCAACACTTGTTATTGTCAGTCTTTTTATGATAGTCACCCTAGTATAAGTAAAGTGGTATCTCAGTATGGTTGGTCATGAACTTTTTGATAGGTCCAGGGGTGCAGGAAAAGGATTTAATGGAGGAAAAGATCAAGAACAAAGGCATAGAGGTAGGAACTCCCTGCCTGCTCCCAGCATGTTAATTTCACCTGTTGAAGGCAAGTCATTTTGGTTTGCACAGAAAATGTGTGTCAGAAAATAGTGGAGAATGAAACTAGAAAACTCCCTCAGAGGCAAAACTGCATATATATAAATGCAGGGTGCTGCAGGCTGGGTTACTGTGTGCAGGAAACAGTAGAGACCTTGAAGGGTGTTCTTTAATACAAATCTTGCTTTAGGAAAATTAATTTGGATACGCAGAACTTTTGAGAGAGAGAGACAGATGCTGGATGCATTGCATTGGGGTACTGGTTTTGCACAAGGGATGACAAATGGAAACCAAGGAAACCCTTGGAGTTCCAGCTGGGACTCTGGGAGAATTCTGGTCTCCTAAGACAAAGAAGTCAAGAAGAACAGCTGTTTCGTGGGGTGGATAAAAGACAGAGCAATTTTCATATTAGAAACTTCAAGTCTGAGGGTGTTTTTGACAGCAGGATGCCTGGAACTTGGAGAACGGTATCGGTCAGAACAGAGGTTGACTGCCTGCTTTACTAAGGTCCATGAGCTAGAGAATAGTTTTCACATTGTCAAGTGGTTGGGGAAAAAAACCCAAAGAATAATATATTGTGACAAGTGAAAATTACATGAAATTGGAATTTCAGTGTTCATAAAGTTTATTGGAACACAGCCATGTCCATTCATTGACGTATGGTCTTTGGCTGATTTCATGCTGCAATAGGAGAGTTGAGTGGTTGCAATAGACTGCATGGCCTGCAAAGCCTGACAAATTTACTCTCTGGTCTTTTACAGAGAGAGTTTGTTGGCCCCTGGATTAGAGACAAACTTTGGAGGTACGGCCTCCCAATTGTGATTCTTAAACCTGAAAGAGTGAGAGTGATCCAAATTAATAGTGTATAGAAAAAAGGAGCCAGGGCCAGTCTTTGGGGCTGCTTATGTTTGGGGACCAGAGAGAGGTAAAAGAATCAGTGACGATAGTAAATAAGTTGAAATAAACCTCAATTTAGTTAAACATGTCAATTCCCAGACTATTTTATTGCTTGGTACTTAAAACACACTCCCAAGAGGAAGATTAATTAATAAAGCTGCAACGTGGGATAGCTATCCAGCTGGAAGCAGCACAGGCCCCTAACAAGGTTTGTTTTTGGAAAATTCCTACCTCCAGTCTTCTTTTCTCCCACAATAGGGTGAAGCATCCCATTCCTGCCTTATCCCCGGAAGGCCCGGCTTCCAGACATTTGTATCAGAAAGAGGTATGAGGCAGAATGTTCCACTAGGTAAACTGTTGATAAAAGATCAAGTGCAATTCCTGCCCTAGGATTTGGACTTGAATAAGGGGACTCTCAAGACACTGAGGAATGACTCTCAATTCTGGAAAGTGTAGGCACTTGGAAAGGGGCAGAGAGTTGTGTGAGAATATGGAGGAGGATGATTCTTGGACGGTCCCTCCAATCAGGCCAGTTGTATGTGCTACGTATGTAGGGGTTGGACCCACACCGTTGTCCAGTGATCTTGGATAAGTTACTTAAATGTTCTCTTTTGGTAACTTATCTGGAATTAAGGAATAAATTCTAAGCAACTTTTAAATAAGAAGCATAAAAGCATTTGAGTCTTCAGATTTGCTTAATTGATCACTGCAGACTGGCTGTGTCAATAACAATGACGTTTAGAGGAAAAGGTGAAATTAGTTTCTTTTTCTTTTCTTGGACTTAGCTCCAGGAGTAGGGAACAGGAAGCCATTCCCAGAAGTTGCTTTCCCCTCCCACCCCTGAGTACGCGGCAGGGCCAACAGATGTGGCTGAATGCCCAGGCCCAGGGCCATGAGTACTAACCTATGCCCTGGAAAGCAGGAAACACATTGTCTTCATGTACTCTGCAATTTGGGAGCAAACACCAGCAGCTCTTGCAGGGGGCCTTTGTGGGCCCAAATTCAGTGGACTGCCTGCTCTCTCTCACCACTGCTCCACCTTTCGTTTGTCTGAACGTGGGGAAAACGAAAACGCACACACACACACACACACACACACACACACACTCCAAGCACTTTTACTTTTCCTCACTCAACAACAATGCAGAAAACTTCTGTGATCAAATATGTGTGGGGGAGTGGGTGCGGGGGGGGGGTGGGGGTGGGGAGGCGTTCCTGTACACATCAAGGAGCAGATACCAGCTGCATGTCCTCTAATTCAGTTCTGACACTCTCTACCCAGAGCGTGTCAGATCCCACAGGTTGAGGACTCAGTCCCCAAGACTGCCCCCACCCCCACTTACGATACCAATTAAAAGCTGCAGGTTATTTTTCCTGTGCTTCTGACCGACTGACTATAATCAGGTTGCCCACAATCCCCCTTTCTTGGGTTCAATTAATTTGCTGGAGTTGCTCACAGAACTCAGAAAAACACTTACGTTTACTCATGTATTATAAAAGACATTACAAAGGATACAGATGAAGAGATGTCTAGGGCATGGTATGAGGGAAGGGGTGCAGAGCTTTGATATCCTCCCTGGGCACCACCCTCCAGGAACCTCTACATGGTCAGCTATCTGGAAGCTCTCTGAATCCTGTCTTTTTTGGGTTTTTCTAGAAGCTTTATTACTTAGGCATGATTGATCAAACCATTGGCCATTGGTGATACACTCAACATCTCCTCTCCCTTCCCTGGAGATTGGGAGTGGTGCTAAAAGTTAGTCTTTCTGGGTGACAAACCCCCATCCTGAAGCTGCCTAGGGGCTGCCTGCTATCAGTCAACTCATTAGGGTACAAAAAGACAACGTTTTAGAATTTCTAAGTAATTTAGGATTTGTATGCCAGGAAACAGGGTCAAAGACCAAATAGATACCACAATATCACAATTTGCTTGTTTTTTGTTTCAGCTTGGGATCAGCCTTATTTTTAATACGCAGATGCTCTCCTACACAGGAGCTCCTTTCTTATTAGGGACCTTTGGGCTTCCTTTTCAGATCCCCCTAATGCCATGGAATTGTAGCTGGAACATCCACTCCACTTCCTACTGACTGGCTCCTGACACTTCTCAGTCCCCAAATATCTCACCTTCTCCCAAAAGCCCGAATTTTTGTTTTCTTCACTCAATTTCTGTTTATAATGGCGTTTGTCAGATTTTCATATATCAACATCCTTCTTAATAATGAGAACATTTTAGGCATTCACATTCTAATATAGATCCACTCAATCAGATTGCTTTCCACTTAGCTGAAACAATCGTATAGAGAAAAGGAAGTTTCTATTGCAGGAGGCAGAAGACAAGATGATTCTAGAACATGAAATATTGGCAATGGCTCATCAGGATGGGGTGCTTGTGGGAGTGATAGGAAAGCCTGGGAGCCCTGGGAAACCTGATAATCCCAAAAGAAAGGCAAAAGAACATGGCAAAGGAGCATAGGAAAGGAACTTGTTGACCCACACCTGTGCTGCACTATCTGTAAGAGTAGTTCTGCGACAGCACCATGCAGAGGAAACTCCTTTAATCCACTTCTTCACCTGCTCCTCTTGCCCTTGTTTTCTTATTTTCCCTCTGCCTCAGTAGAGTGAGTCAAAGCGGAGTCCTTTGAAATGTACTTTGGCCCTAGAGTCCTATAGATTCGTGTTCACATTTTGAACAAGTTACTAAATCACTCTGAACCCTAGTTTGTACATCTACAAAACGGGGGATCTACCCTGATGGGGTGCTGTGAGAATTAAGTGGAATAATACACGTAAAGGCATCTGCACAAGTTATTTTCTTCTCTGAAAGCACTGACTGGAGCTGGTCAGGAAGTACCAACTGGTGCCAGTTCCCCCATGAAGTATGTGTGTGATAAATTATCCTGCATATCTATATGCACACACCCATACTCACTTAGCTTATCCAAAAAACTAGAAGAAGCATAGAGGAAAAACATTAGCAGACTTTGCTTGGGGGAAATCAGACCTTGGATTCCCCTGCCCCCCACCCCCAACCTCACCAAATTAGTATATCCTCAGGTTTCATCTAAGTGTGCACCCATGGCAAATCTACTGTTTACTGGTAGTTAATGGAAATAATGCCTCAATGCCCATCCAATATGGGGCCACCAAAACTTTCATAATACAATGCAGTTGCTGACCTGGAAATGATCTCAGCAAGCATCTGGTCTGCTAACCATCAAACCCTCCCACTTCCTTCTATGTATAGGAAAATGGAGGCACAGAGAATTTAAGTGCTTATAGAAGGTAATAGTTGAGAAAAAACTAGGACTAGAACTGAAGGCACCTTGACTCATGATCCAAACTATCTTTCTACCACTCCTGGTTGAGTTCATGAATGTAAAAAGAGACTTTGTTAAAAAAAAAAAAAAATTAAATATATAACACCTTGCAAGATGTTAACCACCATTACTTATTGTTCTAATTATAAATTATCCATCCTTCTAGATACTTCTGCAGGGATCTTGGCAAGTCATTTCTGATCCTGTCCTATGAAATAATCTCTCAGAGACTCAAGGAAGCTCCAGAGGCTACATCTGGAGAGATATAAGGGGGAAACTGAGCAAAGAGGAGGCAGTGGAACGTAATTTTGCAGGCAGAAATTTAAAAATATATATTTAGTGCAAACTCTACTTCTGTGTGATTTTCTGTTTGTTTTAAACCAAGAAAAAACATCATATTCTTGATTGCAAGGAATTTTTTAACAGAATAAGAGGCCATGAATTCCCATGAGCCACCCTGCCTAACAAAGCCAGAAAACCCCCTGGGTTAAAGGATGCAAGTTAAAGATTACAGGTCAAAACATTTTAAAAGCAGTGACAATGCAAACTTTATATAACAAATGACAAAGATATATAACTATATAATAATAAAGAAATAGCTATATAAAAAGAGCTAGGTAGATGATGGATAAATGGATGCGAAAGAAGGAAGGAAAGAGGGGAGGAAGGAGGGAGGGAAGGAAGAAAGGAAAGAAGGTAAGGAAGAAAAAGGCCTAAATGCTGTAGTTGATCTCTGGTGGCAAACAATTTTAGTTTTCTAACTTTTGCTTCTCTGCATTTTACAAATTCTCGTACTTTCTTAAACAACAACAAGAATAACACCCACCCTAATCATCAATGTTATTTGCTAAAAGGGTTGACAATGACAAAAACAAACCCCTTGAAATTTCCAGTTCTCCTTTCCAGTAAATCTGCTTTCGCTTGGGCCCCTCCGCATTCCTCATCCACATCAAGGATTCAAGAAATTCCACTCAATTGAAGTCCAGATCACATCTAAGACTGATCGTTCCACATTTAAACCTTTCTCTGATTCCTTCAGTGACTTTGCCTTGCTTGCGAGAAAATGACAACCGACTCACTGTTTCATTTTCCCTTCCATTCAGCCACAGCAATCCAGGGCCCTATTCCGTCGTTTGCTTTTCATCGATAGTGCTTCCAATTCACCCATGTGAAAACATCTTTGCAATTACAGCCTTCACTCAGTGTCCCCAGGTTAACTTCAGGACCCTGATTGAAGAATCTGAAACCACTTGACAAACTAATTTGAATTGCAAACAGCTACCAACACAAATCCAAACCGTTTCTTTTAGGTCTGGGAAACTAGCTGTTTTGATGTGTTAATCATTTAGCTAGCAAGATAACTTAGCTCATCGTTTTATCTACGAATTACTTAACAAAATTCCTTTTAGTACTCTTTAGGCTAAAATACTGTTTGTGATATATATCTCAGCTACTACAAATGTCATGAAATAAAAATAAGCTTTGAATCCAAAGATTGTGAAAACAGGAAAATAAAGGTTTTAGTGATATTGGGATCTAGTTTATTTTAAAATCCAGATCTAAGAAGGCTACTTACGCTGGGAAAAATGTGTTACCCAGCATGTTCTGGAAAATTCCTTTTAGGGCCTTGGAAACATTTAGGTGGGATTGTAGGAGTCTCTGAGAAGTATGAACTGTATTTTTTTAAACTTCTCTAGAGTTTATGACATTTGTGTTTAATTTTGTTTGGTTTCAGAGAGCGAAACATCAGCTATTTAAAATTTTTAAACATGTCTTTTTATCTCTGATATGTGCTAGGAACTGTGCTGTTATTACAGGGAAATTAACATTGACTAAGACTTGGCACAGTGAATGGCACATTGTAGAGAGAAAATAAATATTCAATTAATGAATCACAGAAATCTGATATTATTCATGTACAACTGAAAGTGTTTCCTAGCCGTATTTAGTAGTAAGATTTTAAGATTTATGCACCAGGTTCCTGGAGGCCTAATGAGCCACATATATTCCTTGTAGAGAGTATTCTAACTACAGCCTTTGCTCTATCTGTGAGAAGAGCTCTTAATGTTATAATGACAATATAAACAATAATATCATCTGACATTTATCAAATGCTTACTTCTTGCAAGATGTTTCCCACTTATTATTTCACTTCATCCTCACCATCAGTATTTTTGTTGTTGTTACAGATGAGGAAACTGTGGAACAGGTAGGTTAAGTGACTTCCCGGCACCCAGAGCTAGCAAGTATTGAGGGCAGGAATCAAAACCGGGATTCAGATTTCGCAGCCAGGCCTCTAAGCTACTTTGTCTCTATTGTGTTTTTCTTATAACAATGCAAGGGAGTTTGATTTGAAAGGCAAATGTCCTGTGTGTCCCACTAGTCTGCAGCGCCCTGTCTTTCTCCTATCACACGCTGCTCTCAATTGCTTAACTACGTGCAAATGTCTGCTTTATCCACTAGACAAGGCCGTGCAGGCCTTGTATCTGTCGCTTCTTCTCTATATGCCACCCCTACCACTGGACCTGACACATTGAAGATGCTCAGCGTATATTTATGAATTTGTTTAAAAATCCATTAAATGGGAAAAACAATACCATGGGCTATTGTACTGTCTCTCTCATTGGGTTGTGAGCGTCAAGGAGAAAAATATCCATAATCCATATAGTAACATTTATTGAGGGTGGGCTCTGTGCCAATTATCATGTGGCCTGCTTTACACATTAGCCTCAATTTAGACTTTTTGAGTATATGATTTAGATGACAAATCATGAAATCAGTGTCATGTGGAAAAGAACCCAGAGTCTCAAGCAGCCTGGGGACTGGTTGACCAGAAATGTGGCCATTATAGTAATGCAAGGAACGGAAGATACGACCTAAGGAAGAATGTGGAGAGAAGGGGGCTCATTCAAGCAATAATTCTGGAAGAATTTGGTGAATCCATTGAAAAGGGGAAGAGGAAAGTAACATTACTTCAAGGTCTCTAGAGGGACACCTGGGTTAATGGTGGGCCATTTTCCTGAGAAGTTTAGAAATAGGGTGAGAGGAGGGAGTTTGGGGATGGTGGGCACAGGCTGGCAGATGAGGAGCTTGGGAGGTGTGTCTCTGGGAGTGATTCTCCACTGAAGAGGTGGAATGGCCAGAGGGCTGGGGATTAAGGGCACATAGGCTATAGTTTTAAAATTCTCCATCCCCAAACAGCACATATGTCAGAAAGTAAAAGGGCATGTCTATTAAATCTTAGGATTTCCTTTGGGATTTATTTTATTTTATTTTATTTTATTTTTTTGAGACAGAGTCTCGCTCTGTCACCCAGGCTCGAGTGCAGTGGTGCAATCTCGGCTCAATGCAACCCCTGCCTCCCAAGTTCAAGTGATTCTCCTGCCTCAGCCGGAGTAGCCGGAGTAGCTGGGGTTACAGGTGTAAGCCACCATGCCTGGCTAATGTTTTGTATTTTTAGTAGAGACAGGGTTTTGCCACGTTGGCCAGGCTGGTCTCAAACTCCTGACGTCAGGTGATCTGCCTGTCTCGCCTCACAAAGTGCTGGGATTACAGGTGTGAGCCACTGCTCCCAGGCCCTTTGAGTTTTAACTCTCAATGACGCTAGGTAGGAAGCCAAACTAGATGCTAGAAGTCAGTGTACTTTTACCAATTTTTGTTCAGAATGAGCTGCTTTCCATTCGCTCACCAAGCCACGCAAAAGCCTTCCCTGGCTTTGCCTGGCAAGTTTATGCAACTGCTTGAAAACATCCACTCTCCCAGATTTAAATAAAATTTCTCTCCCTGAGGGAAGGTAGAATTTTAACATCCTGAGGCTTGCCTGCTGGCTACTGTGTGTCCCTAGTAGGAGAAAGCCCCTTTGTTGCTGGGTTATGCTAGCTTGTAATTTGGACTTAAATTTAAAATTACAGTGTAGGTTGCAGCTGCAGCCTGGGGCTTTGTGCAAAGTCTGCTGCTTGGCCCTTTCCTCCATGACATCATCGCCTTTCTAATTACAGACAGCTTCGCTTTTACTTAAGAGAAGTGACACAACAGAACAATGGGTACTGGCATCAGTGAGGCCTTAGCGTGAAGAAATCAACAGCTAGCCTTGGGTGAGCAGACTTCCTTATCCCACTGGAAACTCACAGGAAAAAAAAAGGTGTCCTTGTAGTTTAAAGGCAAAAAGTAGTTTTGACCATCTCTGTGTATCATGGTACATTCTGGCTTCCACTGGGGCAGAAACTTCCCCGACCTTTGCAAGGGCAGACAGCTGCTTTTCATTATGAAGAATACATCCCTGATGAAGGTGATAATGTTTCCAGTGGAGCCTGTTCTGAACATCCTTCTGCATTGAACTTGTGAACCCTTCCGCTTCCTGTTCTCAGAGGAAGTCTGCCCTCTGAAATGCTCTTATATTTCTCCTTTCTTTACCCAAACTTTTAGTTGACTGTGGAGACTTTCCAGAGTTTACATTCTGGTCTCCACCTATCCTGCCCTCTCGGCAACCTGGAATGAGAGCGTAGGGAAAATCCACTAGTTTCCATGGTTTTTATATGAATTGTTAAAGCATACTTCCACACAGAATAATGAGAGTTAGTTTAGGAAATATTTGCTTCTCCATTCTGACTTGAAAATCTATTATTCACCCAACAAGGATTTCAAATTATGTCAATAGGAAAGCGAAGGAGATGTTTGAAATTAAATAAACACTTTGGTGTTACGTGTTAGGCAACTGGACTCCGGTACCATTGTGTAAGGCTTTTGGGAAGAGAGCAATTCGATTTTGTAGTTTAGTCATAACAATATCGAAAATTTAAGTTAATTCTTCTAAAGTTTAGCATAGACATGACTATCTCCCTAGGATTTCTTTCTCTTACACTTTTTTGTCAGATCCCCTGAATCACTGATCCCATATGCAGTGGTTTTAAACCATAGTTGTGTATTAATCTGTTCTCGCATTGCTATAAGGAACTACCTGAATCTAGGTAATTTATGAAGAAAAGAGGTTTAATTGACTCACAGTTCCACAGGCTGTACAGGAAGCATGGCTGGGGAGGCCTCAGGAAACTTACAAACATGGCAGAAGGTGAAGGATTCATGTGTACGGAGAAGAAGGGAGAGAGTGAAGGGGAAAGTGCTACACACTTTTAAGCAACCAGATCTTGTGAGAACTCACTATCACGAGAGCAGCAAGGAGGAAGTCTGCCCCCATGATCTAATCACCTCCCACCAGGCCCCTCCTCCAACATTGAAGATTGCAATTTGACATGAAATTTGGGCGGGGACACAGAGCCAAACCATATTAGGTTGCAAATTCTGTGACAATTTTTCCATCAATAATGGTATCTGTGTCCTGTCCTCTTGAATCAGGTGGGCTTGTGACAGCTTTAAACAATAGAGGAGACAGAAGTGATGTTATGTAAATTCTGAGGCTAGGTAATAAAAAGCTCTGAAGCTCTGTCTTGTTAATTGGGAACATTTGCTCTGAGAGACCTAAGCTACCATGTAAGAAGTCCAATTACCCTGAGATCACCATGTTGGAAGAACACATGTATAACGTATGCCAATGTTCCAGTAGAGTTCCAGTAGACAGTCCAGTAGACAGTCCCACAATGTTCCAGTAGACAGTCCCAGTAGACAGTTTCAGTAAACAGCAGACAGTTCCAGTAGACAGCCTCTTCAGCCATGGTGACCCAGGTGTCATATATGTGGATAAAGAACCCATTACAGAAATAGATTCTCTGGCTCCAGCTATTTCAGCCTCCAGCCATTTGAGTTACTGCTGGTCATTTGGATTATCCCAACTGAGACCCAAGATATCATGAAGGAGAAAAGAGCCATCCTTGCTCTGCTGTTTTTGGATCCCCGACCACATAATAATTTTTTTCATGCCCCTACTTATTGGGATATATAACCAACAAATCACATTTTTCTTCATTCTTTTGTCCTTTTTATTTGCATGTTTATTCTCTTGTTTTGGTAGAACATTTCCATCAGTGTTTTTCTGAGAAAGAATATATGAGAGGTAAATTTTTATGTATTTTTCTGTCTGATAATGTTATTATTTTAACCACTCATTTGGTTGATACTTTGGCTGGATATAGAATTATTTGAACATTTTAAGGCATTGTCCCTTTCACTTGTAGCATCCTATGTCTCTATTAAGAAGTACAAGGTAATCTGATTTCCAATCCATTATATGTTATCTTCACACTTCCACCCCTCCTACAGGAAGCTTTATGCATTTTTTCAAAAAAAAATTTCTGGTGGTATGAAATTTCACAATGCCCTGATGTCACTCAGGTCTTATCTATCTGTTTATCTACCTATGTATCTACTTACTATCTACTATCTATTATCTATTTATGCTAGGCTCTCAGTGAGTTTTAGTCTGGAGACCCTTCTGTTTTAGAACATATTAATATATTATTTTATGAGTTTTTTCCTCTGCTTTCCCCATTCCCTATTTCTAGAGCTTTTATTTATTAGATAGTGGACTTGCCAGACAGATTTTTTTTCTTTCTTTTTTTCTTTTTTTGTAAACTGGGTCACACTCTGTCACCCGGGCTGGTGTAATCATGTAATCATGACTCCCTGCAGCTTCAACCCTCCAGGCTCAAGCAATCCTCCCATCTCAGCCTCCCAAATAGATGAGACTACAGGTATGCACCACCACGCCCATTCTTTCTTTCTTTTTTTTTTGTAGAGATGTGGTCTCACCATGTTGCCCAGGCTGGTCTCGAACTTTTGGGCTCAAGTGATCCTCCTTTCTTGGCTTCCCAAAGTGCTGGGATTACAGGTGTAAGTCACTGTGCCCAGCCACTGTGCCCAGACAGATTTTTCTTATCCTTTCTCTCACATTTTCCATCCATTTTGATTTTGGATTTTCTTACCCTATGGATTATTTAGTTGTACAATTTCATGGGACACCAGATAATGGCAGTGGTTTTCCAATGGTAATGAGTTTGTTCAATAGAGCAGTATGGCTGGGAGATCACCTTGACTTTATCTTCTAAAATTTTCACTGAATATTTTCCTTTGGGCTAAGGAACATTTTTCTGTTTCTTTTTTTAACATGTTATCCTAGTTTTGTTTCATGTATAAAGTACCGTTCATAACTTATGGTTCTGTGAATATTAATTTAATTTCTTTAAACTTTGTATTCCTCCTGATTTGTCTCCATCTCCTTCAGCTTCCTTTATTTGTGTGTGTTTTGTTTTCTGTCTGTCATGTTGCAGGCTTTTCTCAGTTGTATGTTCATATTTAAGACTAAAGCACAGAAAATAAAATTCAAAGCTTTGTGAGCAGAGGTGGAACTTGATGACAGTTGACTTTCATCGTGGGGTGTGGGGTGATTTTTTGTTGAGTTATATTTAATGTTGGTGGACCTCTAGATATTAATATCTATAAAATCTTTCCGTGAGACATTTACTTTCTCCAGTTACCACTCCACAATTTATATTGGTGAGCTATTTCTATAGCCACAAATGCCGCCCAAATCTCCATGGCTTACGACAGCACTGATCTTTTGTTTAAGTTACATGAGAGCTGTGGCTCCTCTAGGCTCCACTGGGCTTGGCTCCACATGACTTTGCATTCTGGCTCTCTAGCTTGAGAGCAGACACCGTCTGGGGAATTTTATTCTCCTGGTAAAGGACAGAGGCACAATGAAAAGAACTGAACCACAGAAGTGCATTAATCCTTCTGCGCAGGCATATCTTATGTATTATTTGCTCACACTCCATTGGCCAAAGCAAGTCAAATGGCCATGCCCAAAGTACATGGGGTGGAGAAGTAATTCTACCTATAGGAAAGCAGAACAAGTATAGGCAGGGAGGAAACGATTATGAACAAATAATAAAATCTCTCATGGTATCTCATGCTGACTGGTTTCATTTCTCCTGTTCTCTCTATCTTGTGAAGTTACGCTGTTTTCATTTTTTAATAGAATTTTCGTGGGTTTATTGGAGGAGGATCAGAAATCAATGTGGGTGTTCAGTCTTTAATGTTTAACTAAAAGTCTGCTGTTAACTTAAATTCTAGGTGATAGATTGTTGGGCCAAACTTAGCATTTGCCAGAAATAACTCTTGTATAAAAAAGGAAGAGGTAAGAATCAACACTGATTTGTTTGCTCAAAATTCAGAAAAAAAAAAAGATGCATGTGAAACTAAGGAGAGTACTTACCTGAGGATGGAGGTGGGTGGTAGGAACCAGGATATGGCATACAGGAATGCCAGGAAGATTTGTACTGTATAATAGTTACACATTCTTTTTTGTGTAATATGCAAATATATTACCAAAAAGTTACATTCACCAGTAAATTTTAGCTATGGTAAACCTTAGAAGAATTAACTTCATTTTTAAAATATTGTTGGGAAATCCAAGCCAAGAGAAACAAATCTTTCCGAAACTAACTCTCATTACTCTGTCTGGAAGTATGCTTGAAAAATTAATATATTTCCATTTTTCAAAAAAAGAAACTCAGGAAAAGGAAAAATAAAAACCTGCTTTGTTCTTTTCAGTACATTAGCAGAAAGCACTGGAACACAAAGGGAAGTTGGTAAAAGATTCACTTCAAATGTCACATTTCTGGAGATCTTAACCCACCCCTACCCACTCCTGCCCCAGGAGAACTAATATTTTGTGTCTCTGTGTCAGACAAAGCTTTGTTTGTGTTTTCACCATGGCACTCATAAATCTGTAATGCAATCATTGATCTATGTGTCTCTCTCCTCCACTAGACTGGGTTTCCTATGGCTTTGTAATCTTAGGATCTACCTTGATGCCTGGCACTTAGTCAAGTGTCAATGAATTGTTAATGAATTAATGTACACTATTTTTCTTCAGAATCTAGTGTAGTAACATGAGTAAAATACTAGCAAAAGAAACTATTCTCTTTTTATTTCAGGACACTCTAAATTCCAGTACTGATATTTGTGAACATTTCATTTCATTTATCTTACTTATTTTCTTTCTTCTTCCTTAACTGTTTTTGTCTTCCCTGAATAACCACAAGAAATAAATGTCATTGATGCATTAGTGTTTTCCAAGATGAAAACTTCTTTTTAGAATGTAAAAATAATATGTGTTTATTGAATAACACAAAACAAAATGTTAAAACAGGAGAAAGTATATGAAGTGGAATGTGAATAATCATGCAATAACATATCCCAGGGATAAAAGCTATTAACAGATATAAAGACAACTGCAATTAACACACACACACTCACACAATCACACAGTAAAAATTAGGAAATAAAAATATAGCCATTAACATAAACAGTTGATAGATATACTGACCTTCTGATTAAATGGGATAGATTGAACACCCACATTTATGTCTACTCCTCACAAAATCCTGCTAAGGTGAAACACAAAAGATTATTTGTTTAAAGGTATAGCTCTATAAGATAGAATGGGAAAAAAAGATGATAGTAAATTAAAAGATGATAGTAAATTTTGGAAAGGGGACAATGGTTACATGAGTGGAAACTGACCTAAAAGACTTGAAAGCTGAAATCTAAGTTAGTGGTGGTAGAAATCTCCAAGGAACATGATTCCCACGCGAAACTCCAGACAGGCTCTCACTAATTGGTGAAGCTGCCCATTCCTTGAGAGACGGCTTTGATCCTCAGGTTAAATTTACAAACCATGTATTTCATTAATTACTGAAACATGAGAACATTCTCATTTTGGATAATAAACACCACCATTTCATTATGCTAAAGAATTTTCAAAGTTTTCTGAAGCACTAATGAGTCTAAAATGATGACAGATAAAACCTTTTGAATGTTTTGAATGTTAAGATGTTACTTCTGTCTGTATAAAAAGTTGGTCACGGTCAACTTCTCTTCAGCCACTTTCCCCTTACCCAACTGGTTTCCCTCTATCCTCATCAGTTTTTGAATTATCTATAAGCTAGGTGCAAATTTAGAATTACTACTGAATAAATTCCATAAGGAAGTATTATATCCAGTCTATTTTACATTCTAGTATATTTCCATCTGGTTGGGCCCAGACCATAGCCCATTCTGTTTTTAGAAAGTGGAATTCTCTCATTCCCTTAATTGTGGATCCAGCCTCATTCATTAGATAACCGTTTTTCATTTTTTGCCTATTTCTTCCTTTGGATTAGAAGCCTGCATTTCTCAGTTCATAATTTTCTGTGAGGAACAGGCAGACTTTAGGAATTTCTGTCTGTAATTGACAATTGTTATAGCCCTAGCACTTTGAGAGAAATGTGTGAAGAAAAACATTCATTTGTCTGCAGCTTTCTTTGGTCATTTCTCAGCCTTTGCTTCTATGGATGGAAATCAGTTAAGTGCTAAATTATACTGACTACTCATGCAAAACCTATATTTGTGTAATCTTGAAGGTCAAGCTCGGCGCAAAAAGTTCCCTAAAAGAGCAAATAATACTTATCTTGTAGGGTTGCCCTGAACACTAAGTGGCCCATATTTGAGGTTTTGGCTATTCATTTATCTGTACTTCAGAATAGTCCAGAACTGTTTCTTGAGGGAGCTACTGATCCGTTTCCATGGATGTGGTAGTTAATTTTATGTATCAACTTGACCGGGTTAAGGATGCCCAGAAATGCTGGCAAAACATTATTTCTGACTGTGTCTGTGAGGAAGATTCTGGAAAAGCTTAGCATTTGAATCAGTAGGCTGAGCAAAGAAGATCCACCCTCACCAATGTGGGTGGGCACCACCCAATTCATTAAGGGCTTGGATAGTACCAAAAGGCAGAGGAAGGTCTAGTTTGCTCTCAATTCTTGAGCTAAGGCATCCATCTATTTGTGTCCCTGGTTCTCAGGATCTCAGGTTCCAGGACTTACACCAGTGCACCACTCCCCCAACTCCCACCCTACTCCCCACTCCACCCCTTGTTCTCAGGCCTTTAGACTCAACTGAATCGCACCACTGGCTTTCCTAGTTCTCCAGCTTACAGACAGCAGATCATAGGACTTCTTAACCTCCATTGTCACGTGAGCTGATTCCCAGAATACATTTCCTCTTATGTGTCCATATACATCCTACTTGGTTTGTCTTCCGCATGTGATGGCTGTGTGGACCTTCATCCAAACGCCTGTCTTGGATTGGCATTTTAAATTTCCTAAGATTAACTTAACATTACCTGTCTTAATCAGTTTTCTGTTGCTTATAACAGAATACCTGAAACTGGATAGTTGATAAAGAAAAGGAATTTATTTCTTACAGTTACAGAAGCTGAGAAGTTCAAGGTAGAGGGGTCACATCTGGTGAGAGGCTTCTTGCTGGTATAGACTCTGCGGAGTTCTGAGGTGGTTCAAGACATCACATGGCAAGGGGGCTGAGCATGCTAGCTCAGGTCTCTCTGCCTCTTCTTATAAAGCCACCACTCCCCACTGCCATAACCCATTAATCCATTAACCCATTAATGAATTAATCCATGAATCAGCTCTGTGCCCTCTGACCAAATCACCACTTAAATGCCCCCACCTCTCAATACTGCCACATTGAAGATTAGATTTCAACATGGGTTTTGGAGGGGACAAATATTCAAACCATAGCACTACCCTATCTTTTTGATGGTTGAAACATATGGATCTTTCCCTAATTGGCAACAGAAAATGTCTGGCACTGTGTTCACAATCTGCTCTGCAAATCTTATCAAAAGCACATTTTACAAGAAATAATATTTTTGGAGCATTGCTTAAGAGAAGTGAAGTCCAATCCCAGCATTTTGGGAGGCCAAGACAGGAGGATTGCTTGAAGCCAGGAGTTCGAGACCAACCTGGACAACATACGACATAGCAAGACTCTGTCTCTATCTTAAAAAAAAAAAAAGAAAGAAAGAAAGAAAGAAAGAAAGAAAGAAAGAAAGAAAGAAAGAAAGAAAGAAAGAAACGAAAAGACATAAATGAAGTCCAACCTCAGATATTTAAAATTTTTTCCTTGGACCAAGTTAATCCATTAGCACGCTTTGTATTTGATCATCATTGTTTTGGCCCCACACAGATCACTTAGTGAATTTTCATCTGCCTTATACATTTACTCTATGGTGAACGGGCTTATTGAAGCTCATTTTTATGTGTTGCAGAAGAGTTGCCGAAGCTACCTTACATATTTGTTTTTCAAAATGTGATCCAGGGAACAGCAGTTTTGACATCACCTGGAAATTTGTTGGAAATAGAGAATCTTGGACCCTACTCCAGACCTGTTGAGTCAGAATCTGCTTTTTAACAAGACCCCCAGGTGATCTGTATGCACATTAAAGTTTGACAAACATTGCCTTAAACTATATTCTTCTTTGCCAGAAAGTATAGACAAAAATAATAACAAAAACCAAAAACCATACAAACAAAAAAACCCTCATATTTCAGAAATAAAAAAAGCTTTGGTTCTCCCAAAACTCTTCTTATTGCTAGGTTTATTCCTTTCCTAGTTTTATTTTCCTTTTACCTTATTCTCATAACTATGGTATGAGTTTATAGTAGTGTTTCAGTTATCTAGTCTTGTATACCAAACTATCCCAAAACATAGTGACTTAAAACAACGTCCACATTTATTTTGTTCACAAATATACACTTTGGGCAGAGCTTGGCAGGACAGCTTGTCTATGCTCCACATGGCATCAGCTGGGGCCGCTCAAAGGCTGGAAGCTGGAATCATCTGAAGGTTTGCTCACTGATATGGTTTGGCTGTGTCCCCACCCAAATCTCAACTTGAATTGTATCTCCCAGAATTCCCACTTGTTGTGGGAGGAACCCAGGGAGAGGTAATTGAATCATGGGGGCTGGTAATTCCCATACTATTCTCGTGATAGTGAATAAGTCTCACGAGATCTGATGCGTTTATCAGGGATTTCCACTTTTGTTTCTTCCTCATTTTTCTCTTGCTGCTACCAGGTAAGAAGTGCCTTTCACCTCCCGCCACGATTCGGAGGCCTGCCCAGCCATGTGGAACTGTAAGTCCAATTAAACCTTTCTTCCCAGTCTCAGGTATGTCTTTATCAGCAGCATGAAAATGGACTAATATATTCACTTATATGCTGTTTGACGACAAGACCAAAACAACTGGGGCTATGGCCAGAACACCTACATGTTACCTGTCCATATGACTGACATAGTGGCTGGGTACCCACTGGGTACCACAAGATTCTATCCCAAGATAGAATGAGCTGGGCAGGAGCTACATTGCCTTTTATGACCTAGCTTTGGAAGTTAGGTAGCATTACTGCTACCACATTTTTTCCTCAGGGTGGAAACGCAGTCCTTCCCAGGGAAGGAAAATAGAGCCCATCCTTCAATCGAGAAATGAGAAGATTCTGGAAGGGATGGGAAATACTGCTGTGGCTATTTTGGAAAATAAAAGCTGCTACAACTCTACTCATACTTTTAAAAACAGTTTTAATTTTTTTGTGGAGAGAGTTGGGCATGAATTAATAATTAACAAATTAATAAGGATATTTATTAGAAGTAAATGGCTTTGGGCCAGGCATGGTGGCTCATGCCTGTAATCTTAGCACTTTGAGAGGCCGAGGTGGGCGAATTGCCTGAGCTCAGCAGTTCGAGACCAGCCTGGCCAATGTGGTGAAACCCCATCTCTCCTAAAATACACACACACGCACAAAAATTAGCTGGATGTGGTGGCACATGCCTGTAGTCCCAGCGACTCCAGAGGCTGAGGCACAAGAATTGCTGGAACCCAGGAGGTGGAGGCTGCAGTGAGCCGAGATTGAGCCACTGCACTCCAGCCTGGGTGACAGAGCAAGACTCCATCGCAAAGAAAAAAATAAATAAATAAATAAATAACTTTTTTTTCTTTCTAAACCTGTTGTACATCTTTACTTTCTAGTAAAGCAAGTAACGTGGGATGACCAGGAAAATCATTAAAATTTATGAAAATTTATCTCTTGCTTCTGATGTTGGCAGCTGATCTAATCCCAACAGGTTCTAGCCCATGTATTATTTTGAATACATATTAAGGTCGGAGTGTCTGCTTTAAAGTCTCAAATTAAATGTGCACAGAGGTCACCTAGGGGAGTCTTATTAAAATGCAGATTTTAATCCAGTCTGAGGTACCCCTGAGATTCTGCATTTCTAATAAGCTCCCAGGCGATGCTAATGCTGCTGGTCCATGGACTACACTATGAGTAACAAGGTGTCAGATAGAAGTAGCTCTAAGATGTGTGCCCTGGGAATCTTATTTGCTGGGACCTCTCCCATGTTCCTGGATGATAATCACAAGATTGAGGTTAATTCCTTCCTTCAGTTCTGAGGGCAAACCAGAGTCCCATTGGAGATGGCTGATTTTACCCTAAGTCTACCCAGAAGATGATTCTTTAATTTCCTCTGCTGAACCTAAAGCCTCCTCTGTGGATCTGAAGGACTCAGGCCTAGGTGATGTGGAGCAGCAAGAAAACCACATTCACCAGTTTGCTCGAAGCTCTCTTTGACCAGCTGCAGGCCCTTCTTGCATCTTTTCTGCCAGGGTGAATCTTGCCAAGTTTGGTTTTTCTGATCCTAGGCTCTGCGAGCTGGACCAGCAGCTGTGCAAACACTGGCCTTTTCAATAATGCCATTTTCCCCTTCTACACTCTCCAACCACACTGACTCTACCTTGAAAGATTTCATCTCTGTTCGGGGCTGTGCTACTGAATTGTCATATTGCATGCCTCCTATATATAAGCTAGAGCAGCTTCTGATTTAGTCCTGAGTCATTCTGGTCCTCAAAGACCCAGGAGATTTGGGTAGGATTACTAGATCCTACACATTTTCTTTTTTTTTTTTTTTGCACAAATATCTGATGTAATAGGGCGAGAGCACTGACATTGTGCTCAGAAGGTCTCAGTGCTGTGAGCTCAGCTGTTGATTACTCCACATGAAGTGTTGTGAACCTCAATTAAAAGTGATTATAAAAATTCCTACCTCAGAACATGGTTGAAAAGAAAATTAGGGCAAATAGTACAAGTTATTTTAAGATTAAAAATATGAAACAAATGAAAAAAGCCAGGTTGGAGGTCAAGCTACCCCAGTAGCAGTTATAGATACTATAGCAGAGAAGACATAATTTTATCTTATGTCCAGTCTTCGCAAAAGCATAATTCAGGGACCAGTGCATCAGAATCACCTGAAATGTTTTTTAAAAAGTAAATCTTCAAGTCCCATTTTAGCTGTAACTGAATCTGAATCCCTGAAGAGGAAGGTGGGTGTCTAGTAATTTGCATTGTAAGCAAGCCCCTCAAATGATTCTTATGCACACTGAAGTTTTGAGAACCAGACTGCAGTCCCTACCATGGGGGTGGTTGGTTGACCTCTGCTGGGTTAGGCTTCAGGGCGACCTCATAGACAATTTGGACTTTTTTTCTACTCATTCCCAAACCCCAAACCCCAAATCCTGCTCTTCTCAGCTCCAGTCCTAGCTCGATTTCCGCAGTCTCCCATTTGTAAGTTTCAATCCTTACTCTAGTTTCTCTCTATCTGGCTGTCATTCTAGACCTCCTGGGTGCCCTTCCCTGAAGCCTCAGCTTTTAGTCTTCCTTCAGGTTTTCCTCCTAAAGTGTGCCCTCAGGATCCCCATACTAAATTCTCAGGCAAGCTTCTCCTGCCCCCTGGGGAGTAATTATCACAGCCTTCTCTTTTTGAGTTAGCTCTTAGGGTGTCTGGGCTACAATGCATCCCATGAGTCAGCCCAGTTAGGGGAAAAGAAGGCTCACCAACAAGTCAGGTCCTGTGGGGATCATCTCTTCACGCTGAAAGAAGGTACAGTGACAAACCATCCCCACCCCATTGCTTGCTGGGAAGCCAGAAGGACTCCAGCAATGAGCACAGAAGTGGCCCATAAGCACTCTTCTCCTAACTCATTGCAGAGGACAATTCAGACCTCTAGGGAGTTCTGAAATTGATCCAATGCAGAGTAGTTCCCATTTATTTTCACCATCCTAGAACCAGTGGAAACTAGGGACCACTCAGGTCACATCTGGATGTTTCATCCATACCAGGCCTCAGCAATGTTCTCTGTTCTTAGCTTTCACAGACAGAAATGTATGTTAATAAAGTGAGCCTTTGTCTCATAGATAAGTACCAATACAGCTTCTGCTGGCTTTGCTAGCAGATGTATATAAGTCAAGTTCTAGTTAGTCTAGCTACGAATCTGAGCCTTAAGACAATCCTACTTGGCTTATTGTCCTGGAATCTTTTCCTGGCACATATATGTGTTCCTGAGGATGTGGGAATATTTGAGGATGCAGATTTTATTCCAAATAACATTCATTCCTCTTGTCAGTGGCTCTGTAGGGTACTATCGATTACTATAGTCCTCTTTATTCTTCACCAAGTGAAATGATAGTTGCTTAATGTAGAAATCTATATTAAAAAGAAAAATTTTTAATCGACAATAAAACACAATAATGATTACATTTTAATCTACAATAAAAGAAAATATTCTGTTAGTTGGCATTAAAATGCTGACCTGCTGGATTTGTGTAGGGGATGGTAGCTCAGTCTGCATGCTTACTTTTGTAAATAGTTTTATTGGAACACAGCCGCATATATATGTATTTTTACATATGGTCTATAGCTGCTTTCTCACTACAGTAGCAAGAAGGGAATAGTTGTGACAGGATCATATGACCCTCAAAGCCTAAAATATTTACTATCTGGCTTTTTACAGGAAAAAGTTTGTAACCCCCCTATAGACTATAAGCATCTAGAGATCATAGAACAGGTTTAGTTTGATTATTTTGTAAAGAAATCAGCACAACTCTATACACCTAATAAGTACATCTTGATGTGTTTGGTGATTTCCAGAGGTTAAGTAAATAGGGCTTTTAAACTTCTATATGGAAGGGGAAAAAAATTGAAAGACACAAAACATGTTAATCATGGTTATCTTTGAATAGTAGGATTATGGAGCAGTTTAATTTTCTTCTTTTTCATTTCTGGATTTGCTAGATGTCCTTCAATGAATATTTATTACACACACACACACACACACACACACACACACACACACATCCCAAAAACTCCCCCTACTCCCAGGATATTTGGTGGGTCTAATTCTTTAAACAAAAACAACAATATGGAAATTATTTTTTCTAAGTCAATGTGGAGATGAGAATAGAGGGAAAGCGTCTTTCATAATCAAATCATAATTAAATTAAAACAGTATTATTCAAAAACCTCTTTTAGCATTTTGCTCCTTTTATAAATATTCGTGAAGGTCTGCCAGTCTAAAGAAAAATGATGGATTAGGATTATTCTCTGACATATTTTACAACCCTAAACCCAGGTCATAATCCTTAGTAGGTAACAGGCAGTCATATTTTCTAGATTACTATTACTGAACTGTGTATTAGTCAGGACATGGTGGTTGCAGTTGACAGAAAGCTGACTCAACCTGTGCCAAAAAGAGGAGGCATTTATTGGCACACACACTCAAACCACAGGAAGGATGTAGGAGCAACTGGAACCAGCTCAAACACCATCAGCTTTCCATATCTCTCCCCCTACTTCTTTCTGTGGCGTGGGAATCATTCTCACAAGCCAGCACACTAGATCTAGTTTGAAAAATGGCAGGAGGATTCTGATAGGTCTGGCTTGAGTCATGTGCTCATTCCTGCTTGGGGGAGGGGAGGTAGAAATATGTTCTGCTGGAAAGTGTGGGTCCGGGTAAAGAGAAAGTGAGTTTTGGCTGGGTACAG
This sequence comes from Macaca fascicularis, assembly GCF_037993035.2. NCBI lineage: Eukaryota > Metazoa > Chordata > Mammalia > Primates > Cercopithecidae > Macaca > Macaca fascicularis. The sequence continues at coordinate 12,933,336 of NC_088395.1, forward strand.
TGGTGCACGCCTGTAAACCCAGCTACTCAGGAGGCTGAGGCAGAAGAATTGCTTGAGAGATCTGGCAAGATGGCCTAATAGGAACAGCTCCCAGTGAGACCAATGCAGAAGGTGGGTGATTTCTGCATTTCCAACTGAGGTACCTGGTTCATCTCATTGGGACTGGTTAGACAGTGGGTATAGCCAATGAAGGGCAAGCAGAAGCAGGGTAGGGCATCGCCTCATCTGGGAAGTGCAAAAGGCCGGGGACCTCCCTCCCTAGCCAAGGGAAGCCATGAGGGACTGTGCTATCTGGCCCAGATGCTTTTCCCATGGTTTTTGCAACCCGCAGACCAGGAGATCCCCTTGTGTGCCTACACCACCAGGGTCCTGGGTTTCAAGCACAAAACTGGGCAGCTATTTGGGTAGACACTGAGCTAGCTGCAGCAGTTGTTTTGTTTTTTTTTTTGTACCCCAGTGATGCCTGGAACCCTGGTGAGACAGAACCATTCGCTCCACTGGAAAGGGGGCTGAAGCCAGGGAGCCAAGTGGTCTCACTTACGGGTCCCACTCCCATGGAGCGCAGCAAGCTAAGAACCACTAGCTTGACATTTTTGCTGCCAGCACAGCAGTCTGAAGTCGACCTGGGATGATCAAGCTTGGTGGTGGGAGGGGTGTCCACCATTACTGAGGCTTGAGTAGGCAGTTTTCCCCTGACAGTGTTGAGGAAGCTGGGAAGTTCAGATTGGGCAGATCTCACTGCAGTGCGACAAAGTGGCTGTGGCCAGACTGCCTCCCTATATTCCTCCTCACTGGGCAGGGCATCTCTGAAAGAAAGGCTGCAGCATCAGTCAGGGGCTTATAGATAAAACTCCCATCCCCCTGGGTCAGAGCACCTGGGGGAAGGGGCAGCTGTGGGCACAGTTTCAGCAGGCTTAAACATTCCTGCCGGTTGGCTCTGAAGAGAGCAGCAAATCTCCCAGCACAGCACTAGAGCTCTGCTAAGGGACAGACTGCCTCCTTAAGTGGGTCTCTGATGCCCATGCCTCCTGACTGGGAGACAACTCCCAACAGGGGTTGACAGACACCTCATACAGGAGAGCTCTGGCTGACATCAGGTGGGTGCCCCTCTGGGACAAAGCTTCCAGAGGAAGGAGCAGGCAGCAATTTTTGCTGTTCTGGGGCCTCCACTGGTAATACCCAGCAAACAGGGTCTAGAGTGGAGCTCCAGCAAACTCCAGCAGACCTGCAGAAGAGGGGCCTGACAGCAGAAAAACTAACAAACAGAAAGCACTAACATCAACATCAACAAAAAGGACACCCACACAAAATCCCTATCCAAAGGTCACCAGCATCAAAGACCAAAGGTAGATAAATTCACGAAGATGAGGCAAAACCAGCACAAAAATGCTGAAAATTCCAAAAACCAGAATGCCTTTTCTCCTCCAAATGATCACAACTCCTGTCCAGCAAGAGCACAAAACCGGACAGAGAGTGAGTTTGACAAATTGACAGAAGTAGGCTTCAGAAGGTGGGTAATTACAAATCCTCTGAGCTAACGAAGCATATTCTAACCTAATGCGAGGAAGCTAAGAACCTTGATAAAAGGTTACAGGAACTGCTAACTAGAATAACCAGTTTAGAGAAAAACATAAATGACCTAATGGAGCTGAAAAACACAGCACAGGAACTTCGTGAAGCATACAAAAGTATCAATAACCGAATCGATCAAGTGGAAGAAAGGATATCAGAGATTGAAGATCAGCTTAATGAAATAAGGCATAAAGACAAGATTAGAGAAAAAAGAATGAAAAGGAACAAACAAAGCCACCAAGAAATATGGGACTATATGAAAAGACCAAACCTAAGATTGACTGGTGTCCCTGAAAGTGACAGGGAAAATGGAACCAAGTTGGAAACACACTTCAGGATATTATCCAGGAGAACTTCCCCAACCTAGCAAGACAAGCCAACATTCAAATTCAGGAAATACAGAGAACACCACTAAGATACTCCTCGAGAAGAGCAACCCGAAGACACATAATTTTCAGATTCTCCAAGGTTGAAATGAAGGAAAAAATGGTAAGGGCAGCCAGAGAGAAAGGTCAGGTTACCTACAAAGGGAAGCTCATCAGACCAACAGTGGATCTCTCTGCAGAACCCCCTACAAGCCAGAAGCCCCTACAAGCCCACTCAGAGGGCAGATGGGCAATATTCAAAATTCTTAAAGAAAAGAATTTTCAACCCAGAATTTCATATCCAGCCAAACTAAGCTTCATAAGCGAAGGAAAAACAAAATCCTTTCCAGACAAGCAAATGCTAAGGGATTTTGTTACCACTAGGCCTGCCTTACAAGAGCTCCTGAAGGAAACACTAAATATGGAAAGGAAAAACTGGTACCAGCCACTGCAAAAACATACCAAATTGTAAAGACCATCAACACTATGAATAAACTGCATCAACTAATGTGCAAAATAAACAACTAGCATCATGATGCCAGGATCAAATTCACACATAACAATATTAGCCTTAAATGTAAATGGGCTAAATGCCCCAATTACAAGACACAGACTGGCAAATTAGAAAAAGAGTCAAGACCCATAGGTGTGCTGTATTCAGGAGATCCATCTCTTGTGCAAAGACACACATAGGCTCAAAATAAAGGGATGGAGGAGTATTTACTAAGCAAATGGAAAGCAAAAAAATAAAAATAAAATAAAAAAAGCAGGGGCTGCAATCCTAGTCTGATAACACAGGTTTTAAACCAACAAAGATCCAAAAAAAACAAAGAAGGGCATTACATAATGGTAAAGGGATCAATGCAACAAGAAGAGCTAACTATCCTAAATATATATGTGCACCCAATACAGGAGCACCCAGATTCATAAAGCAAGATCTTAGAGACCTGTAAAGAGACTTAGACTCCCACACAATAGTAGTGAAATACTTTAACACCCCACAGTCAATATTAGACGGATCAATGAGATAGAAAAGGATATTCAGAACTTGAACTCAGCTCTGGACCAAGTGGACCTAATAGACATCTATAGAACTCTCCACCCCAGATCAACAGAATACACATTCCTCTCAGTACCACACAGCACTTATTCTAAAAATCAACCACATAACTGGAAGTAAAACACTCCTCAGCAAATGCAAAAGAATGGAAATCATAACAAACACCCTCTCGGACCACAGTGCAATCAAATTAGAACTCAGGATTAAGAAACTCACTCAAAACCACACAACTACATGGAAACTGAACTACCTTCTCCTGAATGACTACTAGGTAAATAACTAAATTAAGGCAGAAATAAGTAAGTTATTTGAAACAAATGAGAACAAGAGACAACACACCAGAATCTCTGGGACATGGCTAAAGCAGTGTTAAGAGGGAAATTTATAGCACTAGATGGCCACATCAGAAAGTGGGAAAGATCTAAAATTGAAACCCTAACATCACAATTAAAAGAACTAGAGAAGCAAGAGCAAACAAATTCAAAAGCTAGCAGAAGACAAGAAATAACTAGGATCAGAGGAGAACTGAAGGAGATAGAGACATAAAAACCCTTCAAAAAAAATCAGTGAATCCAGGAGCTAGTTTTTTCAAAAGATTAACAAAATAAATAGACCACTAGCCAGACTAATAAAGAAGAAAAGAAAGAAGAATCAAATAGACACAATAAAAAATGATAAAGGGGATATGACCATTGATCCCACAGAAATACAAACTACCATCAGAGAATACCATAAACATCTCTACACACACACACACACACACACACACACACACACCCTAGAAAATCTAGAAGAAATGGACACATTCCTGGACACATACACCCTCCCAAGACTAAACCAGGAAGAAGTTGAATCCCTGAATAGACCAATAACAACTTCTGAAATTGAGGCAGTCATAGCCTACCACCAAAAGAAAGCCCAGGACCAGATGGAGTCACAGCTGAATTCTACCAGAATTACAAAGAAGAGCTGGTACCATTCCTTCTGGAAGGATTCCAAACAACAGAAAAAGAGGGACTCCTCCCTAACTCATTTTATGTGGCCAGCATCATCCTGATACCAAAACCTGGCAGAGACACAACAAAAAAAGAAAATTTCAGGCCAATATCCCTAATGAACATCGATGTGAAAATCCTCAATAAAATACTGGCAAACCAAATCCAGCAGCACATCAAAAAGCTGATCCACCATGATCAAGTTGGCTTCATCCCTGTGATGCAAGGTTGGTTCAACATATGCAAATCAATAAATGTAATCCATCACATAAACAGAACAAATGACAAAAACCGCATGATTATCTCAATAGATGCAGAAAAGGCCTTCAATAAAATTCAACATCTCTTAATGATAAAAGCTCTCAATAAACTAGGTATTCAGGGAACGTATCTCAAATTAATAAAAGTGGTTTATGACAAATCCTTAGCCAATATCATACTGAATGGGCAAAAGCTGGAAGCATTCCCTTTGAAAACCAGCACAAGACAAGGATGCCCTCTCTCACCACTCCTATTCAACATAATATTGGAATTTCTTGCTAGAGCAATCAGGCAAGAGAAAGAAATAAAGAGTATTCAAATAGTAAGAGAGGAAGTCAAATCGTCTCTGTTTGCAGACGACATGATTGTATATTTAGAAAACTCCATCGTCTCAGTCCCAAAACTCCTTAAGCTGATAAGCAACTTCAGCAAAGTCTCAGGATACAAAATCAATGTGCAAAAATCACAAGCATTCCTATACACCATTAATAGACAGAGAGCCAAATCATGAGTGAATTCCTATTCATAATTGCTACAAAGAGAATAAAATACCTAGGAACACAACTTACAAGGATGAGAAGGACCTTTTCAAGGAGAACTACAAACCACTGCTCAAGAAAATAAGAGAGGACACAAAGGGAAAAAGAAATTCCATGCTCATGGATAGAAAGAATCAATATCGTGAAAATGACCATATTGCCCAAAGTAATTTATAGATTCAATGCTATTCCCATCAATCTACCACTGACTTTCTTCACAGAATTAGAAAAAGCTACTTTAAATTTCATATGGAACCCAAAATAAGCCTGTATAGCCAAGACAATCTTAAGGAAAAAGAACAAAGCTGGAGGCATCACACTACCTGACTTCAAACTATACTATAAGGCTACAGTAACCAAAACAGCATGGTACTGGTACCAAAACAGATACATAGACCAATGGAACAGAACAGAGGCCTCAGAAATACCACCACACATCTACAACCATCTGATCTTTGACAAACCTGACGAAAACAAGCAATGAGGAAAGGATTCCCTATTTAATAAATAGTGCTGGGAAAACTGGCTAGCCATATGCAAAAAACTGAAACTGGACCCCTTCCTTACACCTTATACAAAAATTAACTGAAGATGGATTAAAGACTTAAATGTAAGACCTAAAACCATAAAAACCCTAGAAGAAAACCTAGGCAATATCCTTCAGGACATAGGCATGGGAAAAGACTTCATGTCTAAAACACCAAAAGCAATGGCAACAAAAGCTAAAATTGGCAAATGGGATCTAATGAAACTAAAGAGCTTCTGCACAGCAAAAGAAACTACCATCAGAGTGAACAGGCAACCTACAGAATGGGAGAAAATTTTTGCAATCTATCCATCTGACAAAGGTCTAAGATCCAGAATCTACAAGGAACTTAAACAAATTTACAAGAGAAAAACAAACAGCCCCATCAAAAAGTGGGTGAAGGATATGAACAAACACTTCTCAAAAGAAGATATCTATGCAGCCACCAGACATATGAAAAAAAGCTCATCATCACTGGTCATGAGAGAAATGCAAATCAAAACCACAATGAGATACCATCTCACACCAGTTAGAATGGTGATCATTAAAAAGTCAGGAAACAACAGATGCTGGAGAGGATGTGGAGAAATAGGAATGCTTTTACACTGTTGGTGGGAGTGTAAATTAGTTCAGCCATTGTGGAAGACAGTGTGGCAATTCCTCAAGGATCTAGAACCAGAAATACCATTTGACCCAGCAATCCCATTACTGGGTATATATCCAAAGGATTATAAATCATTCTACTATAAAGACACATGCACATGTATGTTTATTGCAGCACTATTTACAATAGCAAAGACTTGGAACCAACCCAAATGCCCATCAATGATAGACTGGATGAAGAAAATGTGGCATATATACACCACAGAATACTATGCAGCCATAACAAAGAATGAGTTAATGTCCTTTGCAGAGACATGGATGAAGCTGGAAAACATCGTTCTCAGCAAACTAACAGAAAAACCAAACACCACGTGTTCTCACTCTTAAGTGGGAGTTGAACAACGAGAACACATGGACACAGGGAAGGGAATATCACATACCAGGGCCTGTTGGGGGGTAGGGGGCTAGGGGAGGGAGAGCATTATGACAAATACCTAATGCATGCGGGGCTTAATACCTAGATGATGGGTTGATAGGTGCAGCAAACCACCATGGCACATGTATACCTATGTAACAAACCTGCACATTCTGCACATGCATCCCAGAACTTAAAGTAAAAAGAAAAAAGGAAAGAAAAGAATCGCTTGAATGCAGGAGGCAGAGGCTGCAGTGAGCCGAGATTGTGCCACTGCACTCCAGCCTGGGTGACAGAGCAAGACTCCGTCTCAAAAAAATAGAATGTAAGTTTCTATCAGCAGAAGCAGAGGAAGTGAAGAGTTGCAGTCATGCGTGGGGCTTTATTCTGGAGTGGCAGTCACTGTGATTAGCATCAACTCACTATAGATACATGGCCCAAATGTATGAAGAGAGCCTGGATTCTATATGTAGCCCCCCTATACGGGAGGTGCCGATTTCCGAGGTGTCAGTTACCCACTGTCAATCAACCACGGTTCAAAAATAGGTAAGTACAGTACAATAAGATATTTTGAGAGGAAGAGTGAAACCACATTCACGTGACTTTTATTACAATTTATTCTCATAATTGTTCTCTTTTATTACTATTTATTGTTGTTAATCTCTTACTATGCCTAATTTATGAATTAAACTTTATCATGGGTATGTATGTATAAGAAAAAACCAACGTGTATATATACGTGTGTGTGTATGTATACGTATATATATGTGTGTGTATATATATGTGTGTGTGTATACATATATGTATATATATGTATGGTTTGGTACTATCCGTGGTTTCAGACATCCACTGGGGGTCTTGGTACCTATCCCCCTACAGATAAGGGGACTACTGTACACAAGTAAGTGGTGAATAAAGTTCATCTCCAGAACCCCATGTTATTTAAAATCCTTAAAGGTCATTCATCAAATGCCACTAAAATCAGGCCTCCACTCCCTTCTTCCCCTTCTCATGGATGAAAAACCAAGTGGAACCCTGTTTCTTCTCTTCCCCCAGCATTTTGCTCTCCAACCTGCCTGTCAGAATCCTGATCACTCCCATTATCTTCACCTCCGTTCAAGAGGGAAGAACTTAAACTGCTCTCCGAAGAATCAACTCCAATGCCACTAAGACTTCAGTGAGCCTCAGAGTCACCCGGAGGTCTTGCTAAAACACCGGTTCTTGGGTCCCATCCCCACAGAGTCTGAGTCAGTAGGTACAGGGTGAGTGCAGCCCATGCCCAAATAATGCCGGTGCTGTTGGTCTAGGGACCACACTTTGAGTAGCACTGATACCATCCAGGCTTCAAAACCTGTGTTTGCATAGTTATCTCGAAACATCAGTGGTTTTAGCCCAGGGGTGATTTTGCCCCCTAGGAGATACTTGGCAATGTCTGGAGACATTTTTGATTGCCACTAATTGGAGAGGTGGGAGTGAGTCCTACTGGGAGGTAGGAAGCAGAAGCTAGGGATGTTGCTAAACATCTTATAATGTACAACACAGCCCCCAAAAGAAAAAATTATCTGGCTCAAGATATCAATAGTGCAGAAACCTTACTTTAGTTCTTAGGGTCACGAGATGGTAACCCACGGGCCCAAGATGAACTTTGCAAGTGGTAACGTTTGTCCTCTACCTTGTTCTAATAGGCCAAACCAAAAAGCAGATTATAGCACAATTAGCTTAACATCTGTCCATTGTCTTACACAATGCTTAGTTATTGTATTATTAGCATGGCCCCTGGAGGCATCTGAGTTTGCAACCTTCCGATCTCATCTAACCTCTTTATTTTATAGATGAGGAAGGAGCTATGACATGGGCCAAAAGATTTGCCTAAGGTTTAATAGGGAAACCAGATCTGGAATCTAAGCCTGTGACAGTGATCACAATGTCAGTTTGAATCAATATACACACACAGGTACCTCTAGTACTTTCAGGTGTAGCTATATTATTCATTCATTTATTTATTCTTTCAGCATTAATTCCCCTGTATACAGTGTTCTTATTTGCATACACAAGATCACATAGTTATACACATAAATCAAAGGTTCTCATGTATTACCTAACAATAGCATTGGACACACAACATATTTGGCCCGTGATTTATTTAGCATCCCCTCCAAATGTTTAAAGATAGAGATGTTCCAGCAACAAGTTCTATTTTTGAAATACCAAATTGAAGCCTGGAACTTGTTATGAGACCGGATGGCTCTTTCAGCTAGCGATGCAGAGTGAAAACAGCTGGCCCTTTAAATTGTGTGCACTGTGGCCAAACCGTTTCTCTACCCTTCAAAGATGCTTTGCACTGTCTGGGATATTTTTTATCCTCATCACTTTAGCATTTAAAAACTTGTTTTTTTAAAAAAAGTAGGAAGGATAGCATTAGGAGAAACACCTAACGTAGGTGACAGGTTGATGGGTGCAGCAAACCACAATGGCACGTGTATACCTATGTAACAAAACTGCACATTCTGCACATGTGCCCCAGAACTTAAAGTATAATTAAAAAAAGAAAAAAAGAAAAACAATAAGACCACAAAACAAAAAAACAATCAAAATATTGAAGAGCAAAGAAAAATACTAAATTACACTTGAGTACTGCCTCTAGATCAGGGACTGCCCGACTATGGCCTGTTCAGCCCACTGCCCATTTTTATAAATAAAGTTTTATTGGAACACAGCCATGCCCATGCATGTACATATTTTCCACGGTTACTTTCATAGAATTGAGTAGTGCGACAGAGACCTTTTGACTGGCAAAGCGTAAAGTATTTACTGTCTGGTCCTTTGCAGGGAAATTTTGCTGACCCTGCTCTTGATTATGTATTAGGTTGTACCATATGAAATTGCCACCATTTGGCAATTTTGACCTACACTTTCATAAATTCATTCTAAAAAGCAAAGGATAGTGATTCCACTAAAAAAAATGGCATTTCTTTTCTTGCAGGTTAAAATTTGCAGTGGCTCTTATGACTCAAAACAGAATTTCACAATAGCTACGCTTATCTGTAAAATCACTTTCTCATATACCAAAAAATAAAAAGATTAAAAAAAAACTTCTTTCCTTTTCACAGGAAATGGACAAAGACTAGACTGGCTCACTGGTCCTGAAACAGAAATTTCTATTGAAAGATTTTGCAGCTCTCTGTGGACATAGATCCGCCCTGCTCCATCTATAACATCTCTCTCAACTGCAGTTACTCATTCACGAGAACTTTTTATTAGTTCCTTCTGCACATGCCATCTTCTGCAGACACAAATGTTTATGCTTCACTTAAGAGGTGGCATGAATATGTTTGTATAATGTGGGTCATTGCAGGTCATTGCTAATATAATAGAGTAAACCTCTGCTCAGCTGGCCTCAAGTTACACCACACCCATAGCTGTCAATTTCTATCTTCCTCTAGACATATACAACATGGTGAGAGGGAAAAAGCGTAGGGGTGGGACTTAAGCCAACCTACTTTGGATTTTTGGCACTACCTCTTACGAGCCGTGTGAACTTGGGCGAGTTTTGTAGCTTTGATGAGCCTCACTTTCCTTAGCTATAAAATGGGGACGATGCCTATTTTGTAGAGGTTTGAGAGGATTAATAATTGTTTGAGCAAAATGCCTGACAATTAGTAAATTAGTAAATAAATATTAAGTTGAATCATATGGAACTGCCAATAAATGGCAATAACTAGTCATTTTACCTAAAGTTGTCAGCCCTGGGATTGTTACCATGATTGTGTGTACATAGGCTGAGCCCTAGTACCTAGGGTGCAACGTTTAAGGGGGTCTTCATTCTCAGGTGCCAACTCCATACTTGCATGACTCTGAGAGCAAATATTTCCTTAAATTTTGTTTCCAAGGCATCTGTCTTGGTTCTTCTCAGTCCCAGACCTGTTGCCAGGTTCCCCTTATCCAGCTGAGAAATTCCTCCTCTCCTCTCAGGTGCCTGGTGCCTCTGTTTAACCTGAAAACCGTCTCTTGGATGCCCCTTTAATAACTATGGGATAAATGACTCATAACACTACATGCTTCTAAAGATGCTTGCTTTAAAAGAGGATTAAAATCTTAATTAAAAAAGCACTAAAGCAGGATTTCAGGCATGACTTAGTAGAACAGAGTATCGTGGGGGTCAGCAACCTCTGGGGATCCCGAAAACTGTATCAGTAGGCAGGCAGCGTCTCATGTCACTCTGCATGTGTAAGCACATAAACGTGGAACCGCGGGGAAACTGATGCACTGGGGACTTGAATTGAATTTTGAAGAATGGCTAATTAGTCAGACGAGAAGGGAAGACATTTTAGCATGATTGAAAGCACATCCCAAAGGATTTTTCCTCACCGTTTCCTTTTTTTTTTTTCTTCTTCAAAAATGACTTGGTATAACTGACTCGTGTGGTAGCCAGCCTCCAAGATTGCCCCCGTGATGGTTAATATTAGGTGTCAACTGGACTGGATTGAGGGATACCTAAATGGTTGGTGAAGCATTGTTTCTCAGTGTGTTTGTGAAGGTGTTTCCAGAGGAGATTGATGCATGAGTCAGCAGACTGAGAGAGGAAGACCCACCTTCAATGCAGGGTGCGGGGCCCTGCTAGCTCAAAGCAGGTGGAAGAAGGGGGATACTCGACTGGCTCTTGCTTCCTCTCTCCCTTCTGGAGCAGGACGCCATTTTTTCTTCTTGCCCTTGGACATCAGACTCCAGGTTCTTTGCCTTTTGGACTCTGGGACTTGCCCCAGGAGCCTCCTGGGGCCTCTCAGACCTTCAGCCTCAGAGTGGGGGCTACACTGTTGGCTTCCCTGGCTCTGAGGCTTTCAGACTTGGACTGAGCCACACTACTAGGCTTCTCTCATTCTCCAGCTTGCAGACGGTCTATCATGGAACTTCACCTTTGTGATCATATGAACCAATTCGCCCTAATCATCTCCTTTTCATATATATATAACTTGTTCTGTCCCCCTAGAGAACAATGACTAATACGGCTTCCAAGGATTCTCCCCTCATGGTATTTGTGCTTATGTGTAGTGCCACACTGAATCAGGGCTGGTCTGTGTGACCAATGGAATATGGCAGAGGTGAGGGTATATGACTTCCTAGTCTAACACACAAAGGGAATTATGCCTATTGCCTTGCCCTCTTAGATTTCTTACTCTTAGGGAAGCCAACCACTATGTCATGAGGACACTTAAGCAGCCCTGTGAAGAGAACCACACAGGAAAGGAATTGAGGCCTCCTACCAGACAGCACCAACTTATAAGCCATGTGAGTGTACTATCTTGGAAGTAGATCTATCAGCCCCAGTCAAGCCTTTAGATGACTATAGCCCCCGCTGACATCTGACAATCTCCTGAGAGATCACAAGCCAGAACTAGCCCAATCAAACTGTTCCCCAATTCCTGACCTACAGAAAATGTGAGAGAGAATATATGTTTATTGTTACGCTATTGTTTTAAGCAACCTGTTACACAGCAATACAACTAGAATTCAGAAAAAGAAATCTTAAAATCAGCATGAAAAAGACAAACAACACAATAGGGACATGGGCAAAAGACCTAAAGAGACACTTTACAGAATAATAATAATAACCAAATGGCCAATAAGCTCAATGAAAGTTGCTCAACTTCATTAACTATTAGGGAAATGAATAAAAACATCAATGAGATGCCACTGCACACCCACCTGAATGTCTATAATGAGAAAGATGAAAAATACCACTTAGAAAAGATGTGGAGAAAATGGAACTCTCACATACCACAGTGGGGTATACCACTTGAGCAAACTACTTTTGAAAACGGTGTGTAGAAAGCAGTCTACTAAACCTACCCCAGCAGTGCCACTGCACTCTTAGATACGGACCTAACAATATTTGTACACATAGCCATGCCCTGCATTATGATGTTTTGGTCAGTAACAGGTCACATATACAACAGTGATCTCATAAGATTATAATACCATATTTTACTGTACATTTCTATGCTTAAGTATGTTTAGATACACAAGTACTTACCACTGTGTTACAATTGCCTACAGCATTCAGTACAGGAATATGCTGTGCAGGTTTGTAGCCTGGGAGCAACAGGTTCTAGCATATGGCCTAGGTGTATAGTAGGGTGTACCATCTAGGTTTGTGTCAGTCTGCTCTGTGATGTTCTTACAGCGATGAAATTGCCTAACAATGCATTTCTCAGAACATATCCCTATCATTAAGTGACACATGACTGTATATTTTCTGAAAGACATGGATTAGAGTTTTTATAGCAGAACTATTCATAACAGTAAAAAAACTGGAAACTACCTAACGTCCATTGCAATAGAATGGATAAATACAATATTGACACAGTGGAGCACTATACAGAAATAGCATTGAATGAGTTCCAACTCATTTCAACTGTGCAACAGGGATGTGTCTCGCAGACATAATGTTGGACTTCTGAGGGGCTGGTGATGATCTTTCTGTGTTTTGAAATCTTATTGCTTGTTACATGGGTGTGTTCAGTTTGTGGAAATCTGCTTATGTGTAAAAAAAAAAAAAAAAAAAAAGATTTTGAAAACGTCTACTTTCTGTGATGTGTTGAGAGGGCAAAAAAACATCCCAGGTCAGATCATGACATCTGTAGTTTTAATGTTCAAGCTCAAGATGAAGTCATGTGTGGACGTCTATTCCTCTAACTCAGTGGTAATCAAATTATAGTCTGCAGGCAAAATTCAGCCAGCTGTCTCTTCTCGTAAATAAAGTTTTATTAGGGCACAGCCACACCCATTTGTTTATACATTATCTATGATTGCTTTCTCCTGGCACCAGCAGAGTTCAATAGTGAAATAGTTTGTGTGGTCCCCAAAACCATCTGCTCTGATTGATTGAGAAGCTTCTGATGTTGTTGCATTACTTCTTTGTCCTCTTCACTCCTTGTCCCCTCTTGCCCTAGCTCAGGCCTGTATATCAAGGCCTTTTCCAAATACAGACAAGCTCTGTGACTTTCTGAATAAAGGACAAATTGGGCCAGTGCCATGCTCACCATTGCCCCACCTTTGTCATATGTCTGATTATTGGGACACAACCCAGGTGCTCCCATGATGTGCACCATGAAATGGAATGATCAGATTGTTCGTTTGGCTCATTTCTAACCTGCTTCTGAAGATAAGATTGAATTTGACAACAACGGCAGCTCAGGTCTTGCAGAACACCTGCACACACTCAAGCTATTTAAGTGGAAAGAGATCTGTAAGTGTAAGTGCATAGTTTTTGGAAAAGAACATCTAGACAGACTCGTTTTGATTATTAACTTCAGCCCTTCTCCAGTACATGATCACAGATGGGCTCTCGATTCCCATGGCTCTGTTTTTAGCTAAGAGTATGTGACACATGCCAGGTGTTTGGCAATTACATCTTGTTGAACGTGGTCACTCATGTGGAAATACAAAAATCACTCACTGTTTGAATCAAGAAAATTGTCACTGCCAAACATGTTTCAGATATTCTTTTTCCTGAAGTGTTTTCTCCCTGCCCATTTATAACCAGCTGTCTTTAAGGCATTATTTTTCCTGAAGAAAGGACTTATTAAAATGAAAGAAAATAACTTTGGCAGGGATTGTTCAATAGTTAAACTCTAAGTTTCAAGTGAAAACTTTGGCTTTCTTTTCTGCATTCTTTCAAGGCTTTGCTCTGTGACCCTGGTTTAGCTTATCTGGTCTTTCATCTGTAAAAAAAAAAAAAGAAAAGTTTAAGTTTATATTCACTCATTCCTCAAGTGATCTAGTGAGTGATTGTTGTCCATGAAGTTTTTAGATACCTTGCTGAAAGAGATGATGGAATTTCAAAATTAACCCCCGTGACAACAAAAGCCAGTACATTTCCACTGCCAGTACTTTGTGATAAAGAGTGATTTATGTCCATACATGCTCCCGACTTGCAGAGTATTTTGGAGTGATACAATCATTGTATAATTTTATGCATCTTTAGCTAAAGGGAATGAGAAGGAATCTGGCTAAAGAGAAGAATTTTCTATGGGGAAGGAGAAATTGTACAGAAATTCAAAAGGAAAGACTTTAAAAACTTATTTGTTAATTTTTTTTTTTTTTTTTTTTTTTTTGCTTGTGTTGGTTGAAATTTCAATTAAGTCACCAGAAACACATATTGAATACATGTTACATTCAAGGCACTATTGTGGATACAAAGACATTTTAGAAATCCTCTTTTTGAAATACAAAAAGTTTTTTGGAGTAAAAACATCACAAGTTCAAATCCTGGCTACACCTTTTACTGGATGTGTCACCTTGGAGAGCTTACTTAATTTATCTGAGTCTTAATTTTCTCATCCAAAATTGGAGGGAATCATTATATACCCATCCCTTACTGTTGGAGTGAGGAGGAGGAAATGAAGTAAAGTATATAAAGTGCTCAACAGAGTGCCTGGAAAGGAACCAGTAGTAAATACTAGCCATGTGATTGTGGTTGTCATATTATAAAGTATTTCACAATTGAATCTGCTGTTGTTAAGAAAAACTTTCCAAAACTTAGATCATAGAAAGATTACAGTGTGCCCTTTCCGTGTCATCTAGAACGTTATCTTCATGCCCACCTAAGGTGCAGCGAATGTAGGCAACTTTGATTTCTTATTTACTTGATTAAACCCAAGACTTTATAAAATTAGATGACAACTTGTAAAAAAATTGATAAACTGAAAGAGATGGGAAGCAGATTTTGTCAGATAGAGATGTAGATGATTTCTTTCCATTAGAAAAGTATTATGGGTTTTTTCCCCCATCTGACATTAAGCATTTTTTGTCTCTAGCTTGGAGATCTTGTTTCAGCATTCTTTCAGAGACTATAAATGCTTAAGGAACAAGTATTCTCCTTTGGACCAGCTATACCATCCTGCTGGCTCCTTCATTTGTGAGTTAAATAAATCTTCAAAATATGTTCATTTATTGTATGTATAACTATGCTTTTAACTTCTTGAAAATTATAATTTGATAGTTTATAGCCTCATCTTTTCCCTCTCCTCTTTGAACTTATTAGGAGAGAATAATATTTGAATCTTCCAGGATGCTCACTGAAAGAGCTGAAATTGTCTTGGTATTAGAGGGTTAGGATCTTTCATACAAAAGAGCTATAGTTAAGACCAAAAAAAAAAAAAATCATCGTACCTCAGTGCCCAACACACAGTAGATTAAATGTACTCATCCACAATCAGCACAGACTCCAGTCCTTAGACATGAACATACCCTTACAATTTTGAAACCTAAGTGTGGCTACTGTGGACAGCATATAGTTAGATCTTGTTTTCTTTATCCAGTCTGATAATCGCTGTCTTTTGATTGGATTGTCTAATCTATTTACTTTACAGTTATTGATACAGTTGGATTTATGTCTGCCATTTTGTTTTATTTGCTTTCTACATGTCTCAGGTATTTTTTGTTCCTGTCTTCCTTCTTTACAATTCTCTTTTGTAGTAAGTAGACATTTTCTAGTGTATCCTTTTAATTCCTTTAATTACATTTTAACTTTTTAAGGTTTTTTTTTTTTTTTTTTTTTTAGTGGTTGCTCGACAGCTTACAGTATACATCTTAATTTATTATAATTCACTCCTAATATTCTAACCTAATTCTGGTAAGATATTAAAACTTTATTCCTATATAGCTCCATTCCCTACCCCTATTTTGTGCTATTACTGCTATATATGCGGTGTCTGTATATGTTAGAAACCTAAAAATACATTGTTATAATTATTGCTTTACATAATCTTATGTCTTTTAAAGCGGCTGAGAGAAGAAAGGAGAGCAAGTATATATTTACAGAGTTTGTTATATATTAACCTTCATATTTATTACTTCTGGTTCTCGTCACTTCTTGTGGATTGGAGTTAGCATCTGATGTCATTTCCTTATACCATATCCTCACAATTTAACTTCTTCTTTAGAAGTAGACTTTACAATTTTTATGAGATGTGATAAGAAGTATTAGACTCTTTCTTGTGTGTGGGGGGGGTGGTTCTGGAGAAATATCCATGCCTTACCTAATTCAGTTTAAGACTCTTGTCAAAAAGTTTTAACTTTACATCCAAAATAAGAACAAGATATTCTTATTTTGGATGTTAGCTCTTCCACATACAGAAGGACAAACACAAATATTTCATTATTACTTAATCCCACCCTGAATCTTTTCTTCCTTAGAAATACTTTTAAAACATGAAGAAATCAGAGGGTTTTTTGTTGTTGTTGTTGTTGACACTAATTTATTTAACAAACTTCAAGGGTTTTGGTAATCTAATGGAATAGCCTTTGACTCTTTGACCTAAAATGTTTTCCTGGGAAAAGACAACTTTGGGCTGGGCACGGTGGCTCACGCCTGTAATCCCAGCACTTTGGGAGGCCGAGGTGGGTGGATCATGAGGTCAGGAGTTCGAGACCAGCCTGGCACACATGGTGAAACCCTGTGTCTACTAAAAAATACAAAAAAATTAGCTGGGCGTGGTGGCACGCACCTGTCATCCCAGCTACTTGGGAAGCCGAGGCAGGAAAATCGCTTGAACCCGGGAGGCGGAGCTTGCAGTGAGCAGAGATCGTGCCATTGCACTCCAGCCTGGGTGACAGAGTGAGACTCCATCTCGGAAAAAAAAAAAAAGACAACTTTGTGTTTTGGTGGGAGTGGCTTTTGCTTTCGGTTTTCTTTTCTCCTTAAGTTTTTGGGAATTCTGATAAGCAACTGAACTGTTCATGACCACACTAGGCATTTTAATTTTTAAAAGTCTAGCTCTGGTGACTAATTGCTCAGTTTCTCCAAGAGAAGAAGGCCTGAGCTTTCACCTCTAGCAATGTTTACAGTCAGATAATGGGGTGAAGGCAGGGAGGAGAGATCTCTTCTTCGGGTGGCAAAATGGGAAATAATCCTCGTGTTTCTCCTCTTCACAAAGAGACCACACTGAACCAATTGTTTAGTAGCGCTTCCCAAACTTCAAGGCGCATGCTAATTACCTGGAGCTTCGTTGAAATGCAGATTCTGATTCCAAAGGTGGAGGGTGCAGCCCAGTGCTCTGCAATTCTAACAAGCTCCTGTGTGCCGCGGATGTTGCCAGTGACTGGGGAACCAGACTTTAAGTAGCAAGGGTTAGCGCACTCATTCTCAAACTTCCTGTACATTACAATCGCCTGGGGGATTTTTAAAAATTACTGATTCCTGGGGCCCATGCCCAGAGATTCGGATTTAATAGACTGTGGTTGTCATAGTAATGTGCAGGCAGGCTGGAGGGTTACTGAGAATTACAAGTTAAAAGTGCAAGAGACTATGATCAAGTCAGGAATATCATAGCTCAGTCTATGCATCACCAGAACCCAGGTTCTGTGTCAGCGTTTGAGTGTCTTCATGGCCAGGATGTCCTGAATATGGCTACCAGATAAATCAGATTTCTCTTTTTTACATTGTAAACCAAAAATAAATTCTAAGCCCCCAACCAACTGAATGGACCTCCCTTTCAGCCAAGGGAATTCCAAAGTAAACCTGAAAAACTAGTTCAGGCCATGATGGGAAGTGGGAGGGTCGGATGTGCCTCATGATACCCTCCTCCCTTTGGAGTTTAGGCACAACTGACCAGCATTAACATTAAAAGGAGCTCTTAAGACTGACAAAGCAGACTCTTTGTAGCAAATAAGAAACTAAATTCCAACTTGACTCTAGTATAGCATCACATTGACAAATAGCAGGCCGTGAAAGAAAGCAAAGTATTTTATCCCCAAACATATTTCTTTGACATATTTTGAAATGGCCCTGCAAAGCTGCCTATTGTGAGGAAAATCTACTTTCTGTAGCGAATCCCCTTCTCTTTCCAGGTCTTTTCCTGATCCAGGAACTTAATTAACTAAGACTATAGCACTTTTTTAAGTTTGGTAAGAGACATTTACCATCTAATTTGTCTGAAGCCTGCTACCTGGAGGCTTCATCTGCATAATAAGAACCTTGGTCTCTACAACCCTTTACCCTAACCCAGATGCTCCTTTCTACTGATACTGGGTCTTTAGATAACAACTTAACTCTTTCAACCAATTTGCAATCAGAAAACCTATGAATCCATCTATGGATTCCTTGGGCACATGTTCTCAGGACCTCTTGAGACTGTGCCTTGGGCCTTGGTCACTCATATTTGGCTCAGAATAAATCTCTTCAAATATTTTACAGAGTTTGACTCTTTTGTCAACATCATTGATCCATATTCAGTACAACTTTAATACAACTAATAAAGGAGGAGACCACCCCTCATATTGTCTTATGCCCAATTTCTGCCTCCAAAGAAAGAAAAAGTAAAAACTAAAAGGCAGAAATGAAATCCACAAGCAGACAGCCCGGCACCACACCCTGGGCCTGGTAGTTAAAGATCGACCCCGACCTAATCAGTTATGTTATCTATAGATTACAGACATTGTATAGAAATGCACTGTGAAAATCCCTATCCTGTTTTGTTCCGATCTAATTACCAGTGCATGCAGCCCCCAGTCACGTATCTCCTGCTTGCTCAATCAATCATGACCCTCTCACACGTACCCCCTTAGAGTTGTAAGCCCTTAAAAGGGACAGGAATTGCTTACTCAGAGAGCTCGGCTCTTGAGACAGGAGTCTTGCCGATGCCCCCAGCCGAATAAACCCCTTCCTTCTTTAATTCGGTGTCTGAGGAGTTTTGTCTGCGGCTCGTCCTGCTACACTACAATTAGATCTCTATATAGTTGCAGCATACCAAGAGAGCCATCTGCTAAGGTGCAGGCAATAAAGGAATGCAAGTAGAATATTTAGAAACAATTGAGATACTGACGGACAATGGCCATATCTTATACAAATGGACAGTGGTCCGATCATATAGGACAACAGAATCCTGACCCACAATCTCTGCCAAGAATGGTCAGGACTTGGTCAGTGACTGCCAGCCTCCCTAGTTTTTGCCTCCACTTTCAACTCAGGACCAACCAGAGAAAGGCAAATATGCTCCCCAAATCAATCACGTAAGATGCCCCATTTCTAATTGTCCCACCTCCAGCTTCCCCATGCTGGCAACCTCTAATCAGAGCATACTCGGAGCCTTTTTTATCCTACCATAAATCTTTCCTACTCCTCTGCCCACCTTGGAGTCTCTGCAAGTGATGGTGGCTGACTCCCTTGCTCTGAATAAAGAGCTTCTGTTTGTTTTCTTTTGGGTGGACTTTGTTTATTTCCACACAACAATGAAACTAAGAGTCAGTTTGCTTTTCATTATCACCATCCACCAGAATTTCTGAAAAATTACAGAGATACAATGCTCTGCCTAGGTAAGGGTGGACTGCTCCCATCACCTTGTCCCCCTTGGCAATGTCACCACTTGTAACACTTTTTCAGCTAGTTCTTACAACACAGCTTGATATCCAGGCTGCCCTGGAACTCCACACATATTTTCTCTTTCTGAATCTGCTGCTCCTTGTGACCCCATCTCTATACCCAGGGGCTTTCCTCCACTTCTAGAGACCTTTGTTCAGCTTCCGTTCTAACTGTTCTAGGTCACAATGCTTCTAGGAGGTCACAACCTCTAACTCCTCTCCTTTCCTTGTCCCAGCACTTTCCCCCACCCTGAGCTTGGCTCCAAACCTCAGTTTTTCACTTTGGTTTCTATTGTTCTATTTCCTGCAAATTGGTCCCTAGCCCATTACAAATTAACATTTATAGAATTGCATAATTAACATGAGATAAATCAAGAGGCTCTTATCTATGAAAAAATGAGCATGTGCATTCTCCATGTGTTATTCAGTCAAAATGCAGTTGATAAACTGCTTCCCAAAGTAGTTTATCAGATTATGACAAGGCACATTAAACCTAGAGGTATAGTCAGTTTAAAAAGAAAAAAAAAAAAAAGCCACTGTATCTGTCGGTTAGTTTTGCCTCAGTCCCCCTCTCCTATTCCATCTACCCCAACTCCAAAATGCATCTCAATTCTCTGAATTTCTGGTATGCGTTGAAAACTACTTGCCATCACATTCTTCTGACCATCTTCATAATGGATGGAAATAGAACAGGGAAGGATTAAGAAGAAAAGTGCTAAGAAAAATTATCTAGAACTTGGAAATAAGGCCAGGAGAGTTCAGGATATCCTTTCAATGTCATAATAGTATGTTGGTTTATAAGCCCACCCCAGGGCCTTCCATAGGAAGATACCTTTGAATAACTTGCTATATACCATTTGTTAAAGATCCCAGACTTTGTGAAGTGACTTGTTAAGTTGTATAACGTCTAGTAGAGATGCAAATCATTTCCCCAAAGATTATAGTTTTATTGCCCTGTAGGACATTAAGCAGTTTTGTATCCAACCTAGCAATCTCATTCAAACACTCTTCTTTTTTAATGTCTATAAATTTCCAATGCTCTTTGAGATACCTTTATTATCTCATTGGTTCCATCATTAATTAATTGAATTAAACCTTTGACCTGACCGTGATTTTAACTTTTTGAAAATGATACTTTGAAAAGAGTCATGAACAGTCGACATGGGAGCCAGTCACGGCAGATGTGATGAATGAAAAAGAGAGGCCAGATTTATCAATGTAGCTATTCTAATCCTTTCACAGATTCCTGCTTCTAGTTATTTTTTTTGTAACACATACTATTAACTTCCCTTTAGGAACCATAGCCTCAGAAAAGCTTTTCCACAACATTAATTACAAGAGGAATCTGGAAAGGTACATAACATCTGCGGCCTCTAACCTGTGTGGTAATGGGCTGGTGGGAGTCTTGGGGATTAGGCGAGTAACTAGCACACAATGGAAGCAGCCCTCCCATCCTCATCCCATGGGGAACCCACGGGACAGAGGACTGAACCAGCCCACCATTTCCCAGAGCCAAACTAGGAAAGAAAACTGGCTTTTCCAAAATGATAATGAAGCAGCATTGTTGTATGGGGTAAATACCTGAGATTCATTGTCTCACGGTCACAGAAAACTAGAATACGGATACACAAGGAGTGAGCTTAAGAGCAGAAGTTTAATAGGTGAAAGAAAGAGAAGAGCTCTCTCCCGCAGAGAGAGGGGTCCTGAATGGGTTTCTGCTTCTGAGGTGAAATGTAGTGTTTTGTTTTGTTTTGTTTTGTTTTTTTGAGACGGAGTCTCGCTCTGTCGCCCAGGCTGGAGTGCAGTGGCACGATCTCCGCTCACTGCAAGCTCCACCGCCTCCCGGGTTCACGCCATTCTCCTGCCTCAGCCTCCCTAGAAGCTGGGACTACAGGCGCCCGCCACCACACCCGGCTAATTTTTGTGTGAAACGTAGTGTGTTTTATAGATGAACTTGAGAAAGTGGTGTCTGATTTATATAGGGGACGAAAGATTGGTCAGACCAGGTGTGCCATTTGCATAAGGCACGAAAAACTGGTTAGGACTAGGTGTGCCATTTGCATAGGGCACGAAAAGCTGGCCACCCACACCCTGATCTTTTTATTACGCAGATGGGTCCGCTACCTGTCTGGCGCCATGTTGCCTGTTCCTTTACTGTACACATGGTGACAAAGAAAAGGGAAGATGGAGCCTCCATGTTGAACATACCTGGCCCCCAGGTAGCCCTTTTCTTTTGGCACCACTGCTGGCATTCACCTGTGCAAGCTTCCACCTTGCTTATCTATGTCTGCAGCTCGATTTTTCAGGCTGCTCTTTGTTCAAAGAGAATAATTTCTTGGCTGCTTTTTGTTAGAAGGAAAGCCTTGCCGAGGCCTCTTTTACCCTATCTGCCTAAATAATTTATTTCTACCTCCTGCATCAATGAGGCAGCTTAACTTGTGCCTAAAAGTCAATCACAAAGACCCATGTTGGAGCAGTAGCTATTTCATAACAACCTGAAAAAGCCCAAACACCCTGCAAGTTCTAATATCCAACCAAGGAGAAACCTTAGCCTCCATGAGGGAGAGAAGTACTTGTCTGTGAAATTTGTTGGCAATAAAATATTTAAACAGCTAGGTCCCTTGATATAGTTCTGACATTGGGGTGTGTATGTGTGTGTTTACAAAGGAATCTTTTTGTTTTTTTCTGCTCAAAAAAGGACGAAAGATCTTTTCATGTTTTTATTTTAAAAGAAGCCATTAGGTCCTACAAGGTCAGCGGCCTGCTTCTTTTCTGGTTTCTTATCTCACAAAACTCCTTGTCATTAACTATGTGTTTTCAATCACCTAGTGTGTATTTAAGTGGCTTTTTCTGATTTAAAAGGTATTTCATTTTTTGAAGATATTATAAGGCACGTTCATCTCTTTATTGTAGTATAGGCATTCAGGCTGCTGTTTGCACTGTGGTCTGCTATTTTATGTGCTATTTTGTATTTATCTGGCTCTGAAGCGTGGAGTCTATCAACAAAATAGGTACTGGGTAGGTGTAGTCTGAAATGTTGATCTAAAGCATTCGTATCTCAAACCTTATGGAGGTTTATTTAGTTAGGCATGGCTTGAAATACTAAGGTGACTGAGTGAGAACATAAATGAAAATCTTATTTTTAAAAAATCTCCTTAACTAAAAATACCTAGAGTCGTTCCATATTTTGACAACTCTTTAACAAAGCTGTTTGGCAGTTATTAGCTAGAAATGCAAAGGGGTGAGCCAGTTGCCTAGAATGATGCCCTTTTAATTATTGGATGAACTTTCTTAAATATTGAAAACAACTTAAGGTTGTGTACATTTTGTTTTGCTTCAGTCTAAGAATTTATCTATCCCTGAGTAATCTAGAAAGCAGATCTGAGGGATCGAGCAGGTGCAGGGTTTTGCTATTACAGTTCTGCAAGACCAAACAATACTTCCTTCTGTGCTTTCACCCTGAAAAAGATATCCTGAACAGGGGTCTCCCAATGCTTGAGGTCAGTCTCCAGATCAGAGCTGTGTTCTCTGGACACTCACTTGTTTTCTGAACCAGTGAGAGGTGAACAGTCTCTGTTGTCCCCTTGCTTTTCCTGGCTCCCCTTCCTCCCACATACCTTTGCTATTTGTCCGGAAACACAGGCAGGAATATAAATAACTTAAATATACAGTGTTTTCCTTAAGTGGCTGGTTATTTTGCAATAGATTGTTCGAGAAAATCTCCCCGAAAAATTGCTGCTTCCTTTTGGTGATGTTAGCTCAGGCTTTCCCCTTGTGTTTTCCAGAAAATTCCATGTTCAAGAAGCTGAACTTTCGTGCTCCACATAAAAGCTTCGGGGTATGCTTAACCTTCTCCCTCTTCTGAACTGCGTCTGACATTCGAATGTTCGCTGTCCTGCTATAGGAAGATCTTCACTTACTGCTTCTAATTGGATTTGTAAGGATGAACTTGTCTATTTTCCCCTTTAGTCCTGCCATGAGGCTAAGATGAATGGCCCCTCATAAATTGCTGGCCTGGTCATTTATCTGCAACACCTGCGTGTTATTATCCCATAATAACACGGATAATGAAACTGAGTGGTATAAAACCAGCATCGAGTGGGGAGGCTCATTAAAAGAACGGCTTTGTTACATGGCACCCTGTTAGTGGCAGTCTTTTCTTCTGGCATGGCCCTCCTTTTTCGTAAACCTGGGGCCTTTTAGGCGGGACCTGGCTTTTTTTTTTTTTTTTTTTTTTTCCCTGCCCCAAGGTATAGAAGGAGGAGTTGGCCTTCTCCCGGTCTACTCGGTCTCTAGACTGTGCTGTCCAATATGGTGGATGTGAGCTGCATGTGGCTTTGAAATACATTTGAAATGTGGCTAGTCCAAATTGAGATGAACAGTAAGTGCAAAATTCATACCAAATTCCAAAGTCTTCATACAGAAAGGTAAAAGAATATCAAATACCTTGATTTTTTCATATTGATTATATTGAAATGATAATATTTCACATATTATCACTTGAACATTGACGGGGTTAGGGGCACCAACTGCTGCACAGTAGAAAATTCAAGTATAACTTTTGATTCCCCAAAAACTTTGCTAATAGCATACTGTTGATTGGAAGCCTTACCAATAACATAAACAGTCAATTAAAACATATTTTGTGGCCGGGCTCGGTGGCACACGCCTGTAATCCCAGCACTTTGGGAGGCCGAGGAGGGCAGATCACAAGGTCAGGAGATTGAGACCATCCTGGCTAACACGGTGAAACCCCATCTCTACAACAAATACAAAAAATTAGCAGGGCGTGGTGGCGGGTGCCTGTAGTCCCAGCTACTCAGGAGGCTGAGGCAGGAGAATGGCATGAACCCAGGAGGCGGAGATTGCAGTGAGCCGAGATCACGCCACTGCACTCCAGCCTGCGCCACAGAGCGAGACTCCATCTCAAAAAAAAAAAAAAAATTTTGTACGTTATATACTGCATTCTTACAATAAAGTAAGCTAGAGAAAGAAAAATGTTATTAAGAAAATCATAAGAGAACATACATTTCCTATTCATTAAGCGGGAATGGATCATCATAAAGGTCTTCATCTTCATCATCTTCGTGTTGAGTAGACTGAGGAAGAGGAGGGGTGGGTCTGGCTGTCTCAGGGGTGGCAAAGGTGGAAGAAAATCTACATATAAGTGGACCCACACAAGTCAAACTTTTGTTGTTTAAGGGTCAACTGCATTAGGTGAAATAAAATACATTATTAAAATTAACTCTACCAATTTTTTTTACTTTTTTTTTTTTTTTGAGACAGAGTCTCGCTCTGTTGCCCAGGCTGGAGCGCAGTGGCGCGATCTCGGCTCACTGCAAGCTCCGCCTCCCAGGTTCACGCCATTCTCCTGTCTCAGCCTCCCGAGAAGCTGGGACTACAGGCGCCCGCCACCACACCCAGCTAATTTTTTGTATTTTTCGTAGAGACGGGGTTTCACCGTGTTAACCAGGATGGTCTCGATCTCCTGACCTCGTGATCCACCCACCTCAGCCTCCCAAAGTGCTGGGATTACAGGCGTGAGCCATTTTTTACTATTTTTTAAAATGTGGTCACTAGAAATTTAAAATTCCATTTGGCTTGTATTTGTGGCTTACATTCTGTTGCCATTGGGTACTGCCATGCTGGACAATCGTCCACCATCTTCACCAACAGCTGTCCACCTTTGCAGACCACACCATTCCATTGTGATGGCCTCTTTCCACCTATATGGGCTCCCCAGAAACTCCTTAGTTGTCCTCAAAGTTGGGCTTACCATTTTCCTCCACCCAACTCCAAACTATCAACCAAGACAACTTTAACATGTATTGAAATCAAACCAATAAGCATTAATGAGTTGCTTACTGGCTCTGGATTTATATTTTTTATGAGTAAAAACTAGATTGCAAAGAACATATAGTTTATTAAGGGAGAAAGGACTACAAGCAAATAATTATAATAAAGTGAGAAAAGTTCTAGAATACACAGTATGTATAAAGTACTACTACTGGACTCAAGAAAAGCAAGATTGATTCTGCCTGTGATTATCAGAGGAAGTGAGATGCTGCGGGTGAAGGAGTTCATGGAGGTGGAAAGTGCCCGTTAGATGACAGAGCTGCAGGAGACCATAGGAGGCAAGGCTGCAGAGGTGTTGTGGGACCATATGATGGCTCTGGTGGGTGCCCAGGGGGCCAGGCTGCATAGGACCAGATGGTGCTATGTAGATAAGGATGCACAGATGATGGAGCTGCATGGAGCTGTGGGAGACAAGGCTGCTGTCCTGCCAACTTCAGAAGCATAAGAGGAGAGTTTTGGTGGTAAAGCTGGAGCAGGGTAGGGCGCAGAAGTTGTTACGGGAGGAGGATAGGGTGCTTAGTGGTCTCAGCTGTCAAGCTGTGTTGGTCCCCATCCTGTGCACACACTTCTTTTCGTGCATACCTGCTAGGAACTATCAGAAGGAAGGAGCTGGAGAATGTGCCAATGTGTCACTCAGCTTCTGCAAAGATGTGCAGATCTGCTCTCTAACAGGAGAGCTGCTTTTGCACTGAAAAGTTTAGCAGAAACAATGACCTAGTTCACTTGCCTCAAAGCTGGCTGACTTGCCCAGGCAATAGGCTGGATGTTTATTAAAAGTGAAAACTCACTCTCCAATAAATGCCTTACTTGTCAGAACCTTCTCTCTACCTCTCCATGACACAGGATCCAGGGTAATGAGCAGTTACAGAATGCATGCACTTTCTTTGCTCTTGAAACCCAAAGACAGAACGTAGGAGGACCCCCTCCGCCTTAGTGTGTTACAGATCATTTTCTGGTGCAGCCAGGATGGGATATTAGAGAGCAGTCAGTCAGCTCCACAGCTGTGTGCCCGGAACTGACACACAGCCCCATCTCTGCCTTCATGGTCACACATGGAGAGGGCACACATGATGTGGGGTGGAGGGTGCTGGGAGAGAGAAATGCCTTACTCCAAAAAAAGCCAATGTTGAGGTTAGGTTTATTTTACTAAAAAAAAAAAAAAATTGAGGGCAGAGTCTCTCTACCAAGCCAGAAGCAGAGTGTTGATTCTCTGGAAGATTGTTGGCTCATGGGATTACCTGCAGAACTAAAAAACAAACAAGCAAAAAGCCACATCCCCGGAGATTATAATTTAATTGGTGTGAAGCTTTTTTTGTTTTGTTTTTGAGAGCTCCCTAGGTGCTTCCAATATGCAGCCAAGGTTGAAAAACCACTGGCTAGATTTTGAAAGTCCATCTTTTTGTTTGTTTGAGATGGAGTCTCACTCTGTGGCCTAGGCTGGAATGCATTGGCGCGATCTTGGTTCACTGCAATCTCCGCCTCCTGAGTTCAAGCGATTCTCATGCCTCAGCCTCCCGAGTAGCTGGGACTACAGGCGTGTGCCACCACGCCTGGCTAATTTTTGTATTTTTAGTAGAGATGGGGCTTCACTATGTTGGTCAGGCTATGCTCAAACTCCTGAACACAGGTGATCCGCCCACCTTGGCCTCCCAAAGTGCTGGGACTACAGCATGAGCCACTGCTCCCCCGGCTGTCTTTTTTTTTTTTTTTTTTTTTTAGCTTACTGATTGCCACTGATTTTCGCTTAAATTGGGAGGAGGTAAAATTGAGGTCATTGATTCAGGGTTTGGGAAACTGCATGGGCAAGTACAAAGTAGCTGAGAAAGTCTAGGCTGTGTCCAGGGGTGAGAAATCAGGGCTAGCGCCTGAAACCTCACAGCATTAGCCCTGAAAGGGCAAGAAGAAGCAACTGCAGATCTTATCTTTCTCTAAGACCTGTGATTCTCAAATAGAATCACCTGAAGGGCTTGTTAAGCCACAGATTGTGGGGTCCCATCCACCCCCTCACTTTCCAGATTCAGTGATAGGGTGGAGGCAAAAAATGTGCATTTCTAACATGCTCCCAGGTGATGCCAATGTTGCTAGCCCCAGAAATACAAGGGAGAACAGGATTACTTAAAATGAAAATGCAGCAAAAAGCCCCAGGCATTTTTCCTGAGCACCTACTACGTACCTGGTACCACAATGTACCTGGGGATAAACAGGAGGAGCCACAGTTCCTGCTGTCCATAGCTTGGCAGTGTCTTGATGCAGAGACCTATAGACAAACATTTCCATTTTGTTAGGTTCTATGGAGGAGACTTCCAGTTCCCTCTCCGAGATGTGGGAGTTAGAAATAGCGTGGCTCTAGGCCGGGGGCAGTGGCTCACGCCTGTAATCCCAGCACTTTGGGAGGCCGAGGCAGACGGATCACTTGAGGTCAGGAGTTCGAGACCAGCTTTGCCAACATGGTAAACTCTGTGTCTTCTAAAAATTTAAAAATTAGCTGGGCACGGTGGTGCACACCTGTAATCCCAGTTACTTGGGAGGCTGAGGCACGAGAATCACTTGAACCTGGGAGGTGGAGGTTGCAGTGATCTGAGATATCATACCACTGCGGTCCAGCCTGGGCGACAGAGCAAGACTTCATCTCAAAAAAAAAAAAAAAAGGAATAGCGTGGCTCCCACCCTTATAACATCAAAAAGCCAGATGGTCTGGGCTTAAAATGATTAAAGAAAGAAAAAAAAAAAGCCAGACAAACTGCAAGTTCAAACCTTTCTTGAATCCATCAGAAAGCTGAGGTCACAGGGCAAACAACTAAGCCAACATCAAAGGACAGACAGACAGTGGCAGGGGCAGATGAGACCTGAGCCCTTGTTTACCTGAGTCAGAGGCAGCTGGACATGAGTAAGAAGAATTCACTAGAATTTTTTTAGCTTGTTTTAAAAATTATTTTTTGAAGTCTCATGTGGGTTTTGAGCCACAGTTTGAAATTCATTTTGAAACAAGACTCCCAGCTGTGCCACCTCTAGCTTCCCCACAATGACAGCTGGGCCATAGCAGAGGAGTGAGGGAGGAATATGGAAAGAACCCAAAACTTCTATTGTATCAAGATCCTTCAAGCCAGGAATGAAAGTGGATGAGTTTGTACTGTTGGGGAAAGCCCTTGGCAGCTCTGAACCTTAGTGTTTTGGGTACCCAAAGGGCAGCAGGAGGAAACTCAGTCAACAGCACCCACACTAACTGCCGCAAATGGTATTTCTTCCCACAAGACGTCTGCAGTCCAAGGATTGAGTCAACCACAAGGATCAATAAGGATTCACTTTGCTAGCAATTTCTACCACTGATGGGCTTGTCCCTTTGCAGATCTGGAGACACCCCCAGAGCTCTTCTCTCCGACAGTGTTTCCATTCTAGGGCCATCCCAGCACAGCCTCCCAATAAACTCACCCTAAGTTTCCTTGTAATAAAATAAGCCAAGTGAAGGCAGGCAAAATCTTTAATTGCCAATAGTTAGGCAACTCCTGTAACCTTTTCTGCACATAAAAGTTATGGCCCTGTAGGTTTGAGATAAAACTGGATTGTTATTGGAAGAGCTGAGATCTGGAAATAGTTTTGCTGGACTTTCTGAAGTCTTTAATCCCATAAATATATATCATTTTTATTTTATGTGGACTTTTGGATAACATAAAAGAATTTAATGGAAAAAATGTTCATCTTCCAGGAAAACACTAATAACTAAGATTTCCTTCTTAATGAGAGGCCAACAGGGGTCAGGCTAACTAGAGAAGAGAAAGATAATTCCTCATATATTTTATGTTCCTTATTCTTTGTACCTTATTTTTCATAGCTCTTATGAGCCCTGAACCATATGAGTCTGTCAACCATACTGACTGGGAAAATACTCAACTCGGTCCTTCCCCTCAGAATTGGTGTGGATTATTTTTACTTACTGTGAATCCAGATTTACTTCCAGACCACCCCTTCTTTACCGTTGCCCACAAACCAGGAACTCAAGGAGAGATGTAGCTGAATAAGAAATGTTCTTTTATCTTAAACAATTTTATAAGAAAAAACCAAACAACTCCATCAAAAAGTGGGCAAAGGATATGAACAAACACTTCTCAAAAGACGACATTTATGGAGCCAACAGACATATGAAAAAATGCTCATCATCACTGGTCATTGGAGAAATGCAAATCAAAACCACAATGAGATACCATTTCATGCCAGTTAGAATACTGATCATTAAAAAGTCAGGAAACAACAGATGCTGGAGAGGATGTGAAGAAATAGGAATGCTTTCACATTGCTGGTGGAAGTGTAAATTAGTTCAACCATTGTGGAAGACAGTGTGGCGATTCCTCAAGGATCTAGAACTAGAAATACCATTTGACCCAGCAATCCCATTACTGGGTATATACCCAAAGGATTAGAAATCATGCTACTATAAAGACATGTGTGTGTATGTTTATTGCACCACTATTCACAATAGCAAAGACTTGGAACCAACCCAAATGTCCATCAATAATAGACTGGATAAATAAAATGTAGCACATACACACCATGGAACACTATGCAGCCATAAAAAAGATGAGTTCATGTCCTTTGCAGGGACATGGATGAAGGTGGAAACCATTGTTCTCAGCAAAATATCATAAGGACAGAAAACCGAACACTGCACGTTCTTACTCATAAGTGGGAGTTGAACAGTGAGAACGCATGGACACAGGGAGGGGAACATCATACACCAGGGCCTGTTGGGAGGTGGTGGGCTGGGGGAGGGATAGTGTTAGGAGAAATACCTAATGTAAATGACGAGTCGATAGGTGCAGCAAACCAACATGGCACATGTATACCTATGTAACAAACCTGCACGTTGTGCACATGTACCCTAGAACTTAAAGTATAATTAAAAAAATTAAAAACCACTAGCAAAAAAAAAATGTTGTTTTTTTGGTTACCAACATAAAATAAACTTTCTAGATTTTCCAAAAATTTAATCAGATATCTCAAATTTCCCGAAGTCCTGTTTGTTGGTGAATCCTTGGTATTTCTTTGAATCGTTCACTTTCAGTAATCCCCTCAAGCTAATTTTATCGTTCAGAGAAGAATCAAATCTAGTTTCCAAATATTCAGAGTTGTGAGTCTAATTTTATCCCCAAACTGAAATATTAGCTAGTTGTCCCATAGATTGCCCCTGGTCTCACCAACCTTGTTTTGGATCTGCTGAGGAAGTCTCACATCTAGAATCTTTAAAATGAAGTTTTGATCCTGATTCCCAGTTCCATATTCTGGTCTCTATATACATTTCCCACCACATTAATTGATAGTTAATTATAGGACTCTCTTGGAACTGGCCAACTTCTCCCCATCAGTAATTGACTCAGGCCCAAACTGGATGTCCTGAACTGGCCCTGGACGCAAGATGCCCCTTTGTGTCTACTCTCATCTGAACCCTAGAGCTGAAGCTTGACCATTCTAAATTGGTATGCAAGACTGGAGTCCACTGAAACGGGGCTGGGTGAGAGCACCTGGATTAAAATCCCCCCCCATTTTCCCTGGCAGTTGTGTTACCATTTAGGTTGAAAGAGGCGATCTTTGTGAGTGGAAATCCTCCAATACACTCATGATTTCACCAAAGACAAGTGTGACATATACTTCCATTCACTTGAACATTCACATGGATTTTCTAGAAATTTCTAAATACTACCAGAATTAAACACCTCATGTCCTAGGAGAATAAATACAAAATAATCTGGGGTTTCACTTTCCACGATTTCAGTTACTCATGTTCAACCAAGTTTGGAAAATAAGTATGAGTATAGTATAATAAGATATTTTGAGGCTGGGCACAGTGGCTCACACCTGTAACCCAGAACTTTGGGAGGCCAAGGTGGGCTGATCATTTGAGATCAGGAGTTGGAGACCAGCCTGGCCAACATAGTGAAACCCCGTCTCTACTAAAAATACATAAACTAGCCAGGAGTGGTGGCCCACACCTGTAGTCCCAGCTACTTGGGAGACTGAAGCAGGAGAATTGTTTGAACCCAGGAGGCAGAGGTTGCACTGAGCCAAGGTCACACCACTGCACCACTGCACCACTGCACCACTGCACCACTGCACTCCAGCCTGGGTGACAGAGTGAGACTCCATCTCAAAAGAGAGAGAAAAAAAAGATATTTTGAAAGAGAGAGACACCACATTTATTTAACTTTATTACAGTACATTATAATTGTTCTATTTTATTTTTAGTTATTGTTCATCTCTTGCCATGCTTAATTTATAAATTACACTTTATCATAGGTATGTATGTGTAGGAAAACACAGTTCATATAGGGTTCGGTGTTATCCAGGGTTTCAGGCATCCACTGGGGGTCTTGCAATGTATCCCCCATGGATAAAGGGGGACTACTCTATATCTACACACACATACTCACACAAATAGGTCACAGAAGAGTTTCACTGCATGGGAAAGGGATTATGCTGGTGAAATGCTAAGCCAAGTATCGGTGTCCATTTGCTCATTCTCATTAGGATTAAACTGAAAGCTGTTTATCTGCTGCTAGTTGCACAGGGATATATCTTGGCTTTACTTTCCAAATGGTTTCTTGGCACAGTTTCATTGTTAGGGATATGGGATCCAAGACAAAACAAAAACCAAAAAAAAAAAACATTGTGCTTAAGGAGTATACAAGAATTATGATTCCTAGATCTTTATCTACCTTGATGTTTTGAAAACTTGCTTTAAGAGAAATAACATGGGCCTGGAGTAGAAGGACAGGAAGGAAGGGGAAGCTGATAGAACAGCCAGGAAGCCGGGACTAACAGCTATTCTATTTTTCTGAACAGGGGGAATAAAATTAGACAAGAGTCACAAACGCATGAGTGTAAAATAACAGCATGTCTAAGCAGGGCAGGGGTGTGGTGAGTCCTTATTGCTTGTGGGTAAAGGACAATTAAAATTAGTTTATGAAAAGTTCATAAAGATGAATAAAGTTAAAGTACTCAGTGTGGTATTCCTCTCTCTAACACAGGATTTTCCTGCTGTAGATGCGTGAAGGGCGTGCTGAGATTCGATTCGCTCACCACCTCAGTGGATTTCTACTATACTTACAGATTCAATACCAATTTCTTTACATTTCTGCCTTTCAACATTAAACCAAGGTGTGCCTAATGACGACAACAGCTTTCAACCAAAGGTCACAAGGACAGCTTCACAGGACTGAGTGACATATCCACCTGGATTTATCTCTATGCAAAAGTCTTCATTTATGCCTTCTTTCTTTGTTCTTTCTCCAAACCAACCACTGTAAACTACACAACATGGCTCTCTGCTTATTCATTTTTTAAATTTTTGTTTATTTATTATACAGAGATGGGGGTCTCACTATGTTACCCAGGCTGATCTCAAACTCCTGGCCTCAAGCAATCCTCCTGCCTCAGCCTCCCAAAGTGCTGGGATTACAGGCATGAGCCACCATGCTCAGTCCATGGCTCTCTGTTTATACCTCAGTTTTAAAAATTAGAGTAAATGGTCATCTTGGGCATTTGTTTTTCTGATAAAAGCTTCATAAATGTGCACACTCTTTTGCATCTGCCTGCTCTCCCCACAGGCCTGTTGCTGTCCAAACCAGTGTGAAGAGTATGACTTAATGGAGAAAACTACTGCTAAAAAGAGTCCATTAGCCCATTGGATGAATTTCTTGGACTGCATTAAAATCAGTTCAATCATTTAAAACAATTATTAAGTGCATAATATATAGCGGACCATTTTAGGCATGGAACACAGCACAGCAAATAAAACAGACACAAATCCCTGCCCTTGTGGAATTTAGACCCTAGTGGTGATATAGAAAGAAAAAAAAAAATGAATAAAGGGAAGAGGGTTGGGAATGCCCAGGGTGGTGGTGGTGGAGCAGCTTTATATCGGTTGATCCAGGGATGTAATGTTTGTGGAGATGTTTCAGCAAAGAAGGAGAAGAAGGGAACCAAGCAGATGTTTGGGAGAGAACATTCCACGAAGGTGAAATAACAAATGTGAAGGTCGTGGGGTGAGACTGCCCTGCTGATGGCAAGGCTACACTGACGCCAGGGTGGCTGCAGGGAGCAAGGGAGGAGGGGAAGCATAGTTTGGAATTATAATTAAAATTTTTTAAAAAGCCTTCTTTCTCAGCCTGATTCCTACTACAATAATATTTCTGATTTTTCCTTCTCATTTTAGACAAGATAAATGATTTGAGGTATGTTATTACCTGAAATCATTAAAAAAAAAAAAGGCCATGCTCTCTGATGTAGTTTCAATTATTACATTATTATCATATATGAACATATTCAGACTAAAAAAAAGATTATCATAGTCATGATAGTCACCACTATGACCACTAATGATACAGTTACATCACAGTTTACATAATCTCATTTGACCTTGTGATAATGCCTGGATAAGGGCTGCTTTCCCTTTCTGCAGATAAGGAAAATTGTCCAATGCATTATGTGACTTGTCCAAAATTGCTCAGCTAGTAAATGTTGGAGGAGGGGTATGGACTAGAATTCCAGTATTATTTTTGCTAAATTACATGACTTTCAGTGCCAACACCTGCTCAGAACATCTCTACTCTCTATAATTTGCCCCTTTAAGAGAGAAAAGACCTGTAACTAAGAAAGATTGGTTTACCTAATAAGGAAAAAGTAAAATGAACAATGACATTTATTATAAAATTGTATATCATACTAAAAATGAGATACCTAAAATCTCAATAATAAGACAGCACAACCTAAAAGCTCAATAATGAGAGACAGATAAGTGTGGAATACTTACAGATGTGTGGAACACTATCATTCTATAATAATAGAACAAGAGCCACCCAGAGATGTCTACAACCTAATTTCCAGATTCTGTGTATATGTTACTTGGCAGGGAAAAGGGGAAGTAAGGTTGCAGATGGAATTCGGTTGCTAATCAGGGAGATTATTGAATGGGCCTATATTAGACCGTTCTCACATTGCTATAAAGAAACACCTGAGACAAAGTCATTTATTTATTTATTATTATTATTTTAGATGGAGTCTCGCTCTGTCGCCCAGGCTGGAGTGCAGTGGTGCCATCTTGGCTCACTGCAACCTCCTCCTCCCAGGTTCAAGTGATTCTCCTGCCTCAGTGTCCTGAGTAGCTGGGACTATAGGCACACACCACCACACCCAGCTAATTTTAGTATTTTTATTAGAGATGGGGTTTTACCATGTTGGCCAGGCTGGTCTCAAACTCTTAATCTAAAGTTATCCTCTTGCCTTGGCCTCCCAAAGTGCTGGGATTACAGGTGTGAGCTACCTCAACCGGCCGAGACCAAGTCATTTATAAGAAAAGAGATCTCACTGGCTTATGGTTCTGCAGGCGCTACAGGAAGCCTGGTGGAGGAGGCCTCAGGAGGCTTTGACTGGTGGTGGAAGGCAAAGTGGGAGCAGGCACCTCACATGGCAAGAGCAGGAGAGAAAGATGGGAGAGGTGCCACACACTTTTAAACGACCAGATCTCATGAGAACTCACAAACGCAAGGACAATACCAAGAGAGATGGTGCTAAAGCATTCATGAGATATCCACCCCTATGACCCAATCACCTCCCACGAGGCCCCACCTCTAATAGTGGGGATTACATTTCAATGTGAGATTTGGGTGGGACACACATCCAAACTATATATTTTAAGGCCCAGGGGCCCTTAAAAGTGAAAGAGGAAGATGTGACTATGGGAGAAAGGCACAGAGAGATGCAATGTTGTTGACTTCAAAGATGTATGAAGGGGCCCCGAGTCAAGGAATGCAGGAGGCCTCTAGCAGCTGTAAAGGACAAGGGAACGATTCTCCCCTGGGCCACCAGAAAGGAGTACAGCCCTGTTGACACCTTGGTTTCAGCTCAGTGAGACCCATGCTGGAATGCTGACCTCTATAATTGTCAGATAATAAATTTGTGTTGTTTTTCAGCTGTTGTGTTTGTGGCAATTTGTTACAGCAGCAATAGGAAACTAATACAATAAGCCAAAATGAACTACATACTTGAGGCTTGGTCATGTAAATATTTAAATGATACTGTGAGATCTATGGAATAACATGGAAAATATTTAGGTTCTATATTTAAAAAGCAATATACAGACATGTATATACAGTGTGGATAGAAGTAGGTTTGATAAACAAAGAAACAGAAATCTTAGCTAAGTGAATATAAAATCTGGGAGAAAAGCCAGAAAAATGTGAACCGTGAGTAATGTGAGGGGTGGAATGATGCTGATTCATTTTTCTTTTCTTTCAACTTTTATGAATTTTTCAAATTTCCTTTAATGGGCCTGCATGGAGAAAACACTAAAATTAAGTTTCAACTTGATCTGAGAAAGTAAAAATCCTATTTAGAGAGCTGCAGTGATATATATTGCCAGAGAGGACACCATCAGTCATGACTTCTGTGGTAAAATAGCAGTATTCTTCTTCATTTTATCTAGGTAGCCAGATGGAGAAACAGTTACCATTTTAGCAACTGGTACTAACATTCCTATGTCGGGAGAGACCTATCTTAGTTGAAAAGCTGAAAAGGAGCTTTGTCAAGTTCACTAGGAGAAGGAAGTCCCCAGGCTCAGTGCTCAGTGCTCAGATTTCACTTTAAGGAAGGGAGAGGGAGGAGGAATGGGACTGAGGCTGCTTAGGCCTGGAGTCAGGAGAGGGCTGGAGTCAGGAGAGGGCTGGAGTCAGGGGAGGCTGCTTAGGGCTGGAGTCAGGAGAGGGTAGAGAAGGAAGTCCCCAGGCTCAGTACACCAGTACTCAGATTTCACTTCAAGGAAGGGAGAGGGAGGAGCAATGGGGCTGAGGCTGCTTAGGGTTGGAGTCAGGAGAGGGTAGAGAAGTGGCAGCTGGGGCTGCAAGAAAACTTTCGAAGGAAAACACAAACCTATAGCACATTTTCAAAGGAATTCAGTGTGTGGTAGATGCGATGCCTCCCTGTTACTCCCGATCTTCACTCAAACTGTAACTTGTCCATGTTTGATTTGATTTCACAGGGAAACTGAGAAAGGCGGTGAGATTTGCATCAAGGTCAACCCTGTTGAAAATTGGGCTAGCCTGTGTGGATGGGGAGAGTATGAGATCTAAAATCACGTCTCGTGGTGTGCTTACCATGTGTCTTCAACTTTGCTGGGTGTTCACTGCCTGTTCAACATCTCCTCTTCCTAGGGTACCTCCTAACCCAAGTGTAATGTGTGGCCCATTGCAAATTAACATGTGTTTGCAAAGCTATTTCACTACCTTGAGTTGCATTTCATACACAAGAAGCCAGCCCTTGGATTCCCTGGGATTTGGGCCAGTTTGTTGCAAAGCAACCACTCAACTGCTGCTCCCCTGAGAACCCATGGGGGCTCCTCACTGCTGATGTTCCCCAGGGACTGAGAAGCTACTCGCTCTCCAGTGTGAGATGGTTTTAGAGGTAGGGGCCTAAAGTTATTCAAAGGAGCCATGGTGCTTGCGCTGCCCTTAAAAGCCCAGAAGATGCTGGGAAGTGGTGTTTGTTAGAGGACCCATTGGGGATTCTATATCCTCCATGGGGTCCTTGAGAGTCAAAAGAATTTCACTCCACCAGACATCCCAGAAACAGAGCTCCTGAGGTGCCCATGATTGAAAATGAGGAATGTTCCCTAGAGACCTTCTGGACCAAATCCCGCCATTGCTCACAGGGGTCTCTCCACAGTGGCAATAGTTTCTTTGGTTTTCTCCAGTTCTGTCTTGAGGGCTCAATGAACCAGAGCTCCCTTGGGGTCAGGTGATATTCCAGAGGCCTAATGTCTGCCTCTGTGGGTGGCAAAACTCACTACCAAAACTGTGGGGGAGTAGTAATGATGTAAGAGTGTGTGTGTGTGTGTGTGTGTGTGTGTGTGTGTGTGTGTGTATGCCTGTGCCTACATCAAGGGGGAGAGGGAAGGAAGCAGAGATTCCAGATTTTGTGGGCTTGAAGCTTATATGATTTTGAGGGTCCTCTTCAAGAAAAAAATACTACATTACAAATTCAAAATTAGGTACAAAAAATACAAATATGTATTTTACAATGAGGAAAAAAATAACAACAAATTACAACTATTAAAAAAGCTGGCAAATAACCCAAAGCATCACAAAATCTAGAACATAGCATATTAATTCCCTAACACATCTCTATACTATTTTTCCTACATTTTTTAGCTAAATCTTCCTTGATAACCTCTTCAAATGACAGTGATTTTTTTTTTTTTTTTTTGTAACAGGAATAGATTCATTCTTTCCTCTATCTAGCATGACTGATGAAATGTTTTAAAAAATTATTGATAGTTTAGAAGTTGGCTTTCTGGCTGGGCACAGTGGCTCATGCCTGTAATCCCAGCACTTTGGGAGGCCAAGGTGGGCGGGTCACCGGAGGTTAGGAGTTCGACACCAGCCTGGCTAACATGGCGAAACCCTGTCTCTACTAAAAATAGAAAAATTAGCTGGGCGTGGTGCTGTGCGCCTGTAATCCCAGCTACTTGGGAGACTGAGGCAGGAGATTCGCTTAAACCCAGGAGGCAGAGGTTGCAGTGAGTGGAGATCACGCCATTGCACTCCCGCCTGGGCAACAAAAGTGAAACTCCGTCTCAAAAAAAAAAAAAAGAAAAGAAATTGTTTTTCAGCTTCCTAATTCATTTTTGGCCATGTGGTAAATTTGTAGAATTTGTTGTCGAATTTGGAGAACCTATCAAGTTTTTTTCATGTATAAGCTGTCAAATTTCAAGGTATTTTAAATTTCCTTACACAATGACTAATCACAATGTTTGAACTAATGGCATCCATTACAGAATTTGTCATTGATGTCCTTGTTTAGTGGTGTATTATGATTTTTATGTTAATCATTGTCAGTATTAGTATTTCTTGTCAAATTGGCAAGAAATTTAATTTTCTTCAAATAAATTTATAAATTTATTTTTATTAGTTGGATTAGTAAGCAATCCAAGAGTCTCTATTCAAAATTTATTTCTTCCTCTTCAAATATTATTAATTTTGTTATGGTCTAAAAGAATCTTTCAATTACAATTTATTTCTCCATGTCAGAATAATTTCTCATGATTTCATTAAAAAATAGACATATATTAGTGTATATAATTTATAACAGTTTTACTGTGTAATGAGTTTATAATTGGATATGTTGAGTATCACAGTCTATTCCTGATGGGAAAGAACTTCTATTTTGACTTGAGGTCATGGAGAACTAAATCTTCTGCTTACAATTCCATATAGCTCATGCTTGGGAGAGGTTTTTCACAAAGTAGCTTTTGGCCGTCTATATTTCAAATCTTGTTTCTCTTCTACCACCCCATACTGCTAGTGCTGCTAGGCACAATGATACACATTACAATTTATGGCCTCTGGCCCTACGCCTTTTCCTTGTGATTCCAAGTGAGACATCACAGTAGATGGTAGCGGTGTTCCTGAAAGCCATTCCTACATCAGGATGGCTGGTAATAACTTAAATATGAAATACAAATATATCCCACTAAACCCAAACTGTTCTTAATTCAACTTCACCTTAGGCATATTTCAAAAATGCCATGGCCATCTTCAACGCCACTCAATACAAGGAAGGGAAGTCACAGTGGGAAGAGACAGTAGTCTTACCTAATTGTGGGTGAGACTGATTAGTTTTACAAATGTTATAAAAAATATGACCATGTGAACACGTTGCCTTAGAAGGGCCCAGTATGCCATGGAGCATTTATGCTTCCTGATCAATCCACTTCAGGGGCAGGAGTTGGTACTGGATGATATACTACTAGAACCTTCTCTATTGCTAACTCCACCTATTTTTTTTTAAGACAGGGTCTCATTTTGTCACCCAGGCTGGAGTGCAGTGGCATGATCCTGGCTCACTGCAGCCTCGACCTCCTGGGCTCAAGCAATCCTCCCACTTTAGCCTCCCAAGTAGCTGGGACCACAGGCACATGCCACCATGCCTGACTAGTTCATTTTTATTTCTTGTAGAGACAGGCTCTTTCTATGTTGCCCTGTTGCCCAGGCTAGTCTCAAACTTCTGGGCTCAAGCGACTCTCCCGCCTCAGCCTCCCAAAGTGCTGGGATTACAGGCTTGAGCCACTGCACCCAGCCCAGAAACAACTATTTAGCAGAGTTTTTCTCCCCCCACCAAATAAAGCAAGAGTTTTGCTTTTCGGGTTGACAAAGAACTTATTTGACTACTTCACTAAAGCTAATACTTTGCCAGGAATATAGGAGAAGTTAAGGGGAATAGAATTATTTCTACACTATTACGATGATAAAAGTTTCAACTTACTATGAGAACAAGAGTTCAAATAAAGTATTTTTTAAAAAGCCACCAGAAGGTGGTTTAAAAAGGCTTTATTCTCTTGAATAACAATGCTTGCCAGTTTGAATAAGATTAGCTTTTCTTTTAAAATATAATCTAAAAAGCTTTTATAATTGATTTATTAATCATTTTTATGTCTTTCATCAGTGGTCTGAAAAATCTTAATAAAGACTCTGTTGACGTTAGTAGATCCATCTCAACAACCGTAAAGACTCTTTGTGTAAATACATACTGGGAAAAAAATCTGAGTCCTGGTGTTTGGCCACTTGTTTCTGGTCCGTGTATGTATGTGTGCGTGTGTGTGTGTGTGTGTGTGTGTGTGTGTGTGTGTGTGTGTGTGCCCTTCTCTTACATACAACCCAACCAGACACTTTCTTTTCAAAATATTATGATCATCACTATGTCTGTTGCACCAGGGGAATTTTCAGTATTCTAAAAATAACTTCAATTCTATGGAGTCAGAGTGTTTTTAGTTACAGATGCCCAAACAGTAGGGTTTCACATCAGATCCATCTTAAAATACCATAAAAGACATAGAGAATAATGGAAGCATGAAAAATGATTTAGAAATTAGGATAACTAAATCTGATTAAAATTAACTTTTATAATGGCCAAAGGATAAAATACTGGTGTTAATGACTAATCTGAGAGGCTTGAGAGAAACCTAATTTTTTTCCTCTTCCTTGTCTTCTATTTGCCTTGCTTCCTGCTGCCTTTTTCTCTGTAATATTTTGGCATCAGCTAGAACTGGTTTGAGCCCCGTGCTTCTATCAGCCTTCATGAAAAATCCTAAGCCTAGGAGTAGGAAGCTAGGTAGACTTTAGGCAAAAGGCATGACTAAAGCAAGTTTTTCCCTTCTTGTTTTCTTTCTGGGTCACCTGCTTTTGATTTAAAATTTTTGTATAACTGGATTAAAATTTTTCCTCTTTCTCGTACATATATTGTGATAGATATAAGCAATTGGTTTTATTCCTGTCTTCAACCATGGGAAATGAATTGTTTGAACCTGCTTATAAAAGGATGCTTATAAAAGGCACAATGAAGACTACTTACTGAATTCTAATAACTGCACAATTCTTACGAAAAGCTTGGTGGTAAGAATGAATATTCATGAGACCACCTAAGGAATGTAAAATCCATTGCTTACTATGGATATTCTGGGACTCCACGTTAGGGGTGCATTGAAACTGAACGTGTTAATTAGTCATTGCTGTTTAACAAACGATCTCCAGTTCTCAGGAGCTTATAGTCATGTTTCCACGCACAGGTCTATGGGTCAGCTGTAGTTTGGCTGAAATCATCCAGGATTAGGAGAGCTTGCCTCCAGGCTGTACATTGGTTTTAGGCCCGCTTCATGTGTTTCCTCATTCTCTCTGGACCAGCAGCTACTCAGGGTATATTCTCCCCATGGGGAATCACAGGTGCATAAGATGTCATGCCCAATCACACACATGTGCCTCTTCACCTTTAAAGTTCCGGTCAACTTTGCAGAGTTTCCACTGGCTAAGCCCAAAGTCAAGGGGTGGGGACACACACTGTGTACTATTGCAATGCTAGGTGATAGGACAAAGGGAGGGAGAGAAGAATTAATAACAATAATCCATCTGCCACACTGACCAAATTTTTCTGTGATTGATTTCCTCATTTGTAAAATGAAACAAAACACACACACACACACACACACACACACACACACACACAAACGCTATCTCCGAGAGTTGTAAGGGTTAAAGAACTTAGAACAGTGCTTGGCACGCACAAAAATTAATATAGTTACTATTATTGCTGTTGTCATCATTGTTGTGGTTTTTATTGTTTTGCTTCTGTCTTTGCCACAGCTGTTTTAAAACTTAGAGACAAACTTTCTGCCCTCTTCTGGCAAGCACGTAGGGAAATGGTTTGCACACCAAATTTACCCCTATGCTTTGTCTTACTTTCTAATGTTATTTCTTCTTCTTTGATTCTTTCGTAAATTAATTTTTGCATCCTGTTAATTGAATAC
This sequence comes from Macaca fascicularis, assembly GCF_037993035.2. NCBI lineage: Eukaryota > Metazoa > Chordata > Mammalia > Primates > Cercopithecidae > Macaca > Macaca fascicularis. The sequence continues at coordinate 12,975,226 of NC_088395.1, forward strand.
ACTGATGTAAGCAGTCTGTAACTGTTTCCCTGTATTATTAGTTGTAGTATGGTGAATAAATAAACAAATGAGCACTATTGGCTTGTTGCTTTTCTTTTTTATTTTATTTTTGAGACAGGGTCTTGCTCTGTTACCCAGGCTGGAGTGCAGTGGTACAATCACAGCTCACTGCAGCTTTGACCTCCCTGGCTCAAGCAATCCTACCATCTTAGCCTCCTGTGTAGCTGGGACCACAGGCATGCGCTACCACATCCAGCCGATTTTTTAAAAATTGTTTGTAGAGACGGGGTTTCACTGTATTACCCAGGCTGGTCTCAAACTCCTGGGCTCAAGTGATTCTCCTGCCTCAGCCTCCCAAAGTGCCGGGATTACAGGCATGAGCCACTGCTTCCGGCCTCTTTTTTTCTCTAAACCTTGACTTCCCATGTGTTTGCCATCTCTGTCAATGCTGCAGTAGCCCTTCTTCTGTATCGACACTAGGCAAAATCGACTTTGTTGCTCTTGTTATCACCAAACATCAGGTTATGAGTTTCTTTGTTTATTGCCTACTCCCCTGCTCTCAACTATATTTTTTACATGTCTCTTTTGTCACTGGCAAGTATAAAATAGGCATGCAATAAATATTTGAATGAAGGAATAAATAAATAAATCAGTGTGTTTGTCATTACTTCTACATGCATTCTAGCCTAGATTTTGTGTTGTGGTGTAGATAGTAACTACAGGCGTGGATTGGCTGTAGGATCCCCTTTCTTTCCACAATCTCTAGAGTCTAGTTCTGCTCCTTCCATTGCACTGAAACTGGGTTTGGTAAGGTCATTGAATACTGTCCTATTTGCAATCCAATGGTCTTTTCTCTGACATAACTACTTTGTAAGGTATGCCATGGTCAATCACTGTTTTCTTCTTAAAAATCTTTCCTTCTGGCCGGGCGCGGTGGCTCAAGCCTGTAATCCCAGCACTTTGGGAGGCCGAGATGGGCGGATCACGAGGTCAGGAGATCGAGACCATCCTGGCTAACACGGTGAAACCCCGTCTCTACTAAGAAATACAAAAAATAGCCGGGCGAGGTGGCAGCGCCTGTAGTCCCAGCTACTCGGGAGGCTGAGGCCGGAGAATGGCGTGAACCCGGGAGGCGGAGCTTGCAGTGAGCTGAGATCCGGCCACTGCACTCCAGCCTGGGCTACAGAGCGAGACTCCGTCTCAAAAAAAAAAAAAAAATCTTTCCTTCTGTAGCTTTTGCAACTCCAGCTTGTCACCTCTCTGGGCAGTAGTCCTTTACCTGCAGGTTAATTCACATCAGGGACACAAGAAATCAGATTCTCCCTGGGATAGAGGCACATGTCCTCTGATGATTCCTAGGGGCATTGCAAGCTGAACTTATTAAAAATTGAATTTACTTCTTCACCCTTTACTCCCAAACCCTCACTGGCTTCCTCATGCTGGTTAACTGTGACGAGAGCCACCTCATTTTTAAGCTGTCCATCTTTTTATCGTTCTTGATTCTTTATCCATGCCCCTCCCCACCCCTCTCTCAACTATAATCAGTCCCTAAAATATTGACTTTGTGTGTGTTTGTTTTCTCAAAGCATCCTCTTTCCTTCTCTCAGAAAATTGTCTTGGTACAGGACCTCCAGATTCTTGACTTAACTACTTCAAGAACTTTCTAAGGCATCTCTCAGCCTCCAGCCTCTTCCTACTTCCAACTTACTTTTCACCCTACTGCATGATAATTCTTCTAAAATGCAGATTGGTGGCTTTCCTTTGCCTTCATTGTGAAGTCCAAACCTTTTGGCATGGCATGCAAAACACTGCCTTTCTCTCCTCTTCCATTATCTCCCAACCTCCACCATGCATAGTGTGCTAAACTTGAGCTACTTAGTGTTTCTTGCAATGACCAGGGCATTCTCTTCTCTTCTCTCCTTTCCTTTCTTCTCTCCTCTCCTTTCCTTCTCTTCTTCTCTTTCTTTCTCTCAACTTTTTATATAGTAATCTTTAAGAATGCCCACTTCTCTTCCTTTGCCCTCTGGGATAATTTCTGCCCTTTCTCCAAGGCTCACTTCTAAAGTTCCCTCCACTGGGAAAGTCCTCTATCCTACTGCCTTTACTTACTTCCTGCTATTGAGTGTTCTTCCCTGGTGTTTCTATCACACGTTATAAGTAACTTCAATAACAGTTCCTTTCAGGTTTAGTAATAATTATTAATTTCTCCACTAGATTGTGAGATTCTTTAGAGTAGAAACTTTTTACATTATGTCTGTATTCATAGTAAATAAGTCTTAGCACATAGAAAACAGTAAAAAAAAAAAAGTGTGGGATTGAGATAAATTGAATTGAGTTAATTAAAAACAGTATTCATTCTAGCTCTCAACTCTGGGGGGTTACGTCAGTTTTTAGTTCATCAGAAATGGTCATTTCTTTGTTTAAATGGAAATTTAACAAAATAGTGTCTAGTTGATGTTGACCTGAATCAGAATATAAAAAGTGTGGTTTTTTTTACGGGCATTTTGGCTTGTGGTTGTAAGCTGGCACCAAAATTCGTTTCAGTATGTTTAATGACATCTGAGTATGAAAACCACACGGTCATCTGGCATGGGGACAATTGGGGCTAGGGTAGAAGCAGTTACACAAATGAGACCCTGATTTGTTCTCTTCTTCTCTCGTCTTTTTTACTTCCATTGTCATAGGAGTTCTTTGTTCCTACCAGATTGAAATAGGAATGCTACTTTTTTTTTTTTTTTTTTAAGTGGATGGTGTTAATACAGCTCTGGGGAAAAAACAGTGTCACAAAAAGCACTGGAAATGATCTCACCAACCAACCATCCATATGACCTGTATTCTGGGCTATGTTCCAGTAATGGAAATAAGTTTGCTTTGTTCCGGATGCATTTCCTCACCCAGGATCCTTTGTCAGCTCTCCTTCCCCATACATCCCACAGTGGTTATTACAGACTTATTGTTCTGGTGCTACTGCACCTCCAGAGTCACCCAGTGGCCAAGGGCACTGGCTTCAGGGGAAGTATAAACTCAGGTTTGCACCCAGTTGCTGCTCAACTCTCTAGTTGTCGATGAATGACTGAACCTCGGTCCTCAGTTTTCTCATTTATGAGATGGGGATAATAAAACCGACTCCACTGGGGTAGGTGAAGCCAATCATATAAAGTTCTTCATCCAGTCAGTACCCTGCACATAGTAATTCTGTACCATCTATTTCCATTTTATATATAAAAGTCATATAGTTTCAACCAGATTGTTAGCTCCCCAGATCCACTTACAAAATATTACTTTCAGAAAGTTATTTCTATAGTTGAATATTTCATTTATAAACTGACTTCATCCTGAGGAATTATTCTTGTTATCTGCCACCTAGAACCCCCTTCTTAGTCTCCTAAGGCAGCTGTAACAAAGTACCACAGACTAGGTGGCTTAGAACAACACAAATTTATTCTCTCACAGTTCTTGAGGACAGACATCTGAAGTCAAGGTGTCCTCAGAGCCATGCTCCCTCTAATACTCTGGGTAGTATCCGTTTGTGCCTCTACCTAGCATCTAGCGGTAGCCATTAATTGTTGGCATTTATTGGTTTGCAGCCCTATCACTCCAGTCTCTGCCTCTGCGTTCACATGGCCATCTCCTCCCTGTGTGTCCCTGTCTTCACATGGCATTTTCTTCTTTTTGTGGGGGACACCAGTCATATCAGGTTAGGGCTTACTCTAATGACTTCATCTTAATCTGATTACATCTATAGAGACACTGTTTTCAAATAAAGTCACTATCACAGGTTATAACTTCAGTGCTTTTAGATTATCTTCTTGAAGACACAATTCAACCCAAAAAACCATTTAATGAAGAACTTTCTATCCCCAGCTATAGGAAGGGGTAATGAGAGATGAGCTTCAGGGACTATTCAGCTATAGAGTCCAGCCCTATCACCCAAGGTCAAGCTCCTTCCTGAGGTGACCCACATTCAATGACAGATTAATACAGGGTTATAGAGGCCTGGCCATCTCTCCAACCTAGAGTGACTTTGAAGGGCCCTTTCAACTCCAAAGCCCTGTGGCGTCAGTGGGGGCTGTTATTGTGCTTGGGTTGAGGTTGACTTCTCTCTCTGCCTAGTCCTGCTTCTGTCCCTAAACATTCACAGGTGTTGATCCCAACAAATGTCCTCATAATAATCTCTAGCTCAAAGTCTACTTCCTGGAGAGGCAACCTGTGATAGTACTTGAAAGGAGAGCATGCCTCCTGCAATATTTTATTCACCAGGGTTGCTACTTCCTGGACACATAGTAAATAATCAATAAATCCTAACTGGACTTATTGGGTCACATTTATCTGAATAATTGGGCAAAATTGAGTGTGCAATTTATTTGATAGTTGCCTGAGACATGAATGAATCCCCATGTAGATTGAATCCATGATGCATCACACATTCAAATGGACCACCCACCATTTAGCCCAAGCTCCTTGTTGTCACAACCACCAACAAAACATTCTCTGTAGTCTTATGTGGCATGACAGTCAGATGCTTGCCATACCTGATAATAAGATAATCGCTCAGCATGAATTCAATATAACTAGCCATAGAAATAACCAACCTAAGGCAACGGTTTGGAAACTGATGACTAAGGAGTTAAGAAATACATGTATTTCAATTCAGGGACCAGGTGCAGGGTCAGGAAAACATGGTGGTCCAAACACATTGAAAGCAACTTGTTCCAGGTAGGTATTTTTTATAATGGAGCTTAGCAAAAGGGAGCCTAAAGGGAAAGAAAGTCATTATGTCTTTAACACTAACCAGTAGGGGCAGGTATCTTTGGGCCCTTGGCAAACTCATTCCTGTAGATAAAGTGGAAATATCAATGGCACTGGTTATTAGTTCCAGATGACTCTCCTTGCTTTTCCTTCTTACACTTCCAGGGAGTACATTGTGGTAACAGCTGACATGAAGACTGTGATCTAGTTGGCCGGAGTAGTTCTCAGTGTTAAATGAAAAAGTTGAGATTCTGCTGTATGTACCAGTCTACTGTATGTTTGGTTTGCTTGGGTCATCCCTGAGAAAGTACTCAATTATGGGTGATCTAACCTAGTTAGACAGTACTTTGGAACATGACTAGGGATATATAATCACTTGATCTAGAAGCCAGCTTGTCTCTTCAGCTGACATCTCTGCCTCCCTACTTTCTGTAACTGTATTTTGTTTTTATGATCTACTGAAAATGAGCCAGAAAACCCAAGTGAACTGATCTTAACTACATTAAGAAATATTTATATGTATCATTTATTCATTGAATAAACATTTGTTGAGAGTCTACTATGTGCCAGGAACTGTCATGTCCAAGGGGGTTGATATGGGTTGAATTGTGTCCCCCCAAAATTTATATGTTGAAGTCCTTACCCCCGCTACCTCAGAATGTGACCTTATTTGGAAACAGGGTCATTGCAGATGTCATTTGTTAAGATGAGGTCCTACTGGAGTAGAGTGGGCCCCTAATCCAATATGACTGGTATCCTCATAACTTGATCTCTGACTTCTGGCCTTCAGAACTGTGAGATAATAAATTTCTGTTGTTTAAGCCACCCAGATTGTGGTAACTTGTTATGTAGCCCTAGCAAACCAATACAGGGAATCAATAGTGTTTACATTTGAAACCACTCCTGCCTTCATAAAGCTTACAGTCTTCATATATGTATGTGTTTGTGTGAGTGTGCCCAAATGTTCCAGCCAAGACCACCTGGAGATAGATGTGGTCAGTCAATCTCCTATTCTATGTGAAACCCAGTATCCTTGTGGACATTTCTGCAAGTTCCTGGGAACTCAAGTGCTCCAGGCCACTTCTGGCCCTACATTCTTGCTTCATCACAACTCCTATCTCCCCATCTATGGCTGATCTCTTATCTCTGCTTTTCTCATCCAACCCAGGCACTGTTTTCTTTTGTTTTTGTTTTTTTTTTTTTTTTTTCCTTCCAGGTCTTCTCACACACAGCTAATGTGTATATAGATGACTTCTCTGAAAGTTTGGAAAGATTAGAAAAAGGGATAATGTAATCATGTAAATTACTTAAAATTGAGGTAAAACATGCCATCTTCCTAAATATTTTAAGAGCTTCCCTGCACTGGGCAGTTTCTCTTGGGGGAATGGTTTCCACAAGCCCGACTTGGCTGCCATTTTGACCTGCCATTTTCTCCCTCTTCACCTTCTTCTGTTCTTTTCCAGCCCCGAATTTGCTGGTCAACTTTTATGTTACAAAATTTAGCTTTTTCTTTGTTTTTAAGTATTCTTATAGATAATGACTCATTTTTCTACCATATGAAAATGCTGATATTTGATCATCTTTGACCTACAAAAATAATAATTTCATTTTAATTAATCCAAGATTTTTCTAAACAATGACAGCTTTCTTTCTGAGTGACGGCTGCTAAAATAATAATATATCTGAAGATATATGTAGGATCATATATCTTATATCCATGCACATGCATAGAAAATATAGTAAAAAGAAAAAAAGGCCATTAGCCCTAGAGGAATGGAAAAGGGTTTTCTTTCTTTTGCACGTTTCTTTATACTTTTCTATATTTTTCCACATTCTACAGTGAACATACACTGCTTTTTATTATCAGAAAAAGTGTTCCTGCTGGGCATAGTGGTTCACACCTGTAATCCCAGCACTTTGGGAGGCCAAGATGAACGGATCACCTGAGGTCAGGAGTTTGAGAACAGCCTAGCCAATGTGGTGAAACCTGTCTCTACTGAAAATACAAAAATTAGCTGGGTGTGGTGGCGGGCACCTGTAATCCCAGCTCCTCGGGAGGCTGAGGCAGGAGAATTGCTTGAACTGGAAAGGTGGAGGTTGCAGTGAGCTGAGATTGCACCACTACACTCCAGCCTGGTGACAGAGTGATACTGTCTCAAGAAAAAAGATAAAAAAAGGAAAAGTGTTCCTTTTTAAAGTAGTGCCTGTACAACAATGACACCAATACAACTAAGATATTTGTAAGTTGAGCTCTTCCAGTAGACTTTCCACACTGTTTGATGGATGTAACAGAACTAGAGAAAAGTCAGTGTGGCAGGAATTGTCATAGCAGTGGGAAATCATCATATTTTTAAGAATGAACGTTTATTAATACGGACTTTGAATTTTAGTTTTAATGTTGTCTGATTTAAAATCTTAATGTTTTTCCTGATTATAAGAGCCATACATGTAGTTCTTAAGTTAGTTAAAACTGCACACATGTAAAAAGTCAAAATTGGATGTCCCTCCCCCGATAATTCCCATCTCCATAACTTAAGGTAAAGCCTTCCCCATAATATGAGTTGTGCAATGTATACTACATTACAATCTGGTTTGTTCACTTAAAATATATACCTTGGGTATCTTTCTCTGAAAGTATTTGTAGATTTATAAACACATTTTATTTTTCCTTTCTGCCAGCTCTAAAGGAACGCAAAAATATGGTGGGATAAGAAAACGCAGTCTTTCTCTGTTTCTTTCTCATCATACAATGTCATCAGCTGTATTGAACACAATCGAATTGGTGTTTTTTCTCAATCAGCCTACAAGGCCTCTGACCTGTCCCTAGACACTTTGATGTGAATGTGAGTGGAAGAGGAGGATGAAATCTTGGGATATTGAACCCAGTTGCTTGGTTTCTGACATTTGCATTTTGCCTCATAAACACCTTGTATCACATGAACATATAAAACATGAATTTATGTCTATTTAAATATGGATTCTGTTCAGAGATACAAAGATCCAAGTTTAAAAAGATCAAGCAGGTAATTTCAAGAAAGTGCATTTTTATCTTGAGGCACCAGATGACTATGGCATTCAAAAAATCTGTTTAGGTTTTAGTGAAAACGTTTAGAGAAAGAAGATACAATTATTTCAAGTTTAAGGTAATTTGACCTTATTGAAGACATGGATGGTTTGTGGTCTTATGTAAAAATAACTTAAAATTTCCCCTAACTTTTGAACCAGTAATTCTACTGCATAGAAACTGGCCTAGGAAAATGCATTCAAGCTCATAACAAGCTTTGTACCCAAAGACAAGCATCGCAGCACTATTAATGACAATAAACAAATTAAAAATAGAAATACCGCAATCATCCAATAAAAGAGAGGTGTTCAGTATCATGGACAACCATACCTTAAACCATTACACAAACGTTAAAAATAGCTATAAAGACCTGCAATAATTTGGGGAAATGTTTCTCCTTATTAGTAAGTGAGTGAAGCAGGATAAACAAGAATATGTGGACAGGGTGGTTCCAACAATGTAAAAAATATTTGTGAACCAGAGATGTAAAGGAAATATACCAGTCATTAAAGTGGCTGATTCTGAGTGGTGATTGTTTTCTTCTTTCTACTTTTCTATATGCCCAAACTTCCTGGTGAGCATGTATTTCTTTAATAACAAAAAGTTTTTTAAAATCATTGTTAAAAACTGTTGGGCACGGTGGCTCACACCTGTAATCCTGGCACTTTTGGAGGCCAAGGTAAGCGCATTATTTGAGGTCAGAAGTTCAAGAACAGCCTGGCCAACATGGTAAAATCCTGTCTCTACTAAAAATACAAAAATTAGCTGGGTGTGGTGGCGCACATCTGCAATCCCAGCTACTTGGGAAGCTGAGGCACGAGAATCGCTTGAACCTGGGAGGCAGAGGTTGCAGTGAGCCGAGATCACACCATTGCACTCCAGCCTGGGTGACAGAGTAAGACTCTGTCTCAAAACAAACAAACAAACAAACAAACAAACAAACACCGTTTTTAAAAACCAGAAGATACCCAAGCCTTGAGCACAGAATCCAAACATCCGATCCCAGTCATCGATTCTTTGTTTCGTGTTTGGGATACTTCTTAACCTCTATGCTTGTTTTCTCATCTTCTTATTAGGGTATGATAGAATCAGTTTGGCTGTTTGGTTTTTTAAATATCCAGGTTCTTTCCTCTTACATCTGGCTTTGAATTATGTCAAAGGTTGAATGAGGTGCTTTCCATGATTGGAAAAATACAAAACAGGGGTTGACGGTGCTGGTGCTGTAAGCTTAAGAATACAAAGAGATGGCACCGTAGGCATCAACACAATCCATAAACCCGGTAAAGCAAGCAAGAGAGATATCTACAGATATTAATAGATTATATTTACATTATTTTTCTCTCTCAATAATTTGTCTTACCCTTGAGTCTTTTTGAATAGTGGTACTGACTATGAACCAGACCTTTAAAGAAAAATGTTACAGTATGGTAATTATATGTTAGAGACACAATATTATTTGAATAGGCGTCTCATCTCAATATTATCCAGACATATAATATTACCAGGACTCAAAGTATTTGAATGATGCAAATTTTCCTAACATTACTTATCACATTTAGTGTAGGCAAGTTGATTGTGGCCATATTGTCAGTTCCTATAGGTAAGTCAAATTGGACTGCTTTTTTATGTTCTTGGGCTTCTATGGCAATAGTATTTTCTGAACTCCAAAGTCTGCTCATGTGATAGCTTGAAACTATATTCACAGAATCTTTCATATTGCTTCCTATAAAAGGTGGAGTTTTATTCCTCTCCCATTGATTGTGGGCTGTAGTTAGTGACTCACTTCTAATAAATATAATGTGGCAGAAGCAACTGATGGTATGTGACTTCCTAAACTAGGACACAAAAGGCATTGTAGACTCCTCCTTGGTGTCTTTCTTAGATCATTCACTGTCAGAGAAGCCAGCTATCATATAGTGGGAACGGTTAAGCAGTTTCATGGAGAAGCCCCTATGGCAAGGAACAGAGGCCTCCTGCCAGCAATCACATAAGGGAACCATCTTGGAGGCAGATCCTCCAGCCTCAGTCAAACTTTCAGATGGCTGCAGTCCCACTGATGTCCTAACTACAACCTCATGAGAGACCCTGAGTCAGAATTACAAAGTTGCTCCCAAATTCCTAACCCACAGAAACTGTGAAATAATAATGCTGATTGTCCTGAACCCACCAAGTTTTAGGGTAATTTGTTAGTCAGCAACAGCTAGCACAGAACTTTATTGCTGGAAAACTGTATTGAAAGGTTTCATATTCTGATCTTGTAGTATCAACCAGATGACAAGAGTCTGGACTATATGGTAGGCACACAATGGGGAGGAAAACAGACACAGAATCTGCCTTCAGGTACTTTGCAATCAAATTCCACGAATGAACGAGAGGAGTGCTTGAAATTGAGGAAATTACTTAAGCTTGCTTAGCTTGCATTTTTGAAATGGAATAAACTTGGATTTTTGAAGTGGAGAATAATAAGCTTTGATTTTTGAAATGGAGAGTAAATGGAGTCTACTTCAAGAGTTGTTATGAGATTGTAAAATAATATTAAATAAAGTAGCTGGCACTGAGAGTTATTACTCCATAAACACTTGCTATTATCATTACAGAGGTGGATTTTCATCATTGGATTTTTTTCTGACCTCAAGCCAGAACCCCTGCCTAATGACAAAAATGTATAAGCATGGCACTTGTGTGAAAGGTGGCATTTTTCACTGATAGTTTTGAAAAATTAGATACTTTACTAGAAACAGCTCTCTATTGTTTTTCTCAAAACTATCTGTGTGAAAATCTTTTAGGGAAATTAAGGGGCCATGGTTTCAATTTGATTCGGTGCCTATCATAAGTTGCTTGTGAGCATGTATTTTCATTACTAATCATTTAGAATAATAAATAAGCTAAGCACCCACACTAATGTGCCAACATACTAAATGCCATCAGCTGTTTTGTTGAAAGGTAGAGTAATATTTCTTATGCTGGATCATGCATGTAATATTTTATTCCAAAGCTATCCTCAGAGCATTTAGATAAATAATTATCCATTATCACATCATTTAATTCAAAACTATGACTTCCCCCTTTCCCTAATTGAAGCATTTGCTTCAACTCCATCTCATCAGTTATGCTGAGTTCTTAAGTCATTGAGAAAAGGGGGCCTGACTCACATTTACTGTGTTTATCTTCTTTTGCTCTAGTATTCCAGGACTGATCAAGAGAAATGGCTCAGAATCTACAACTTGGATAGATGATCAGCAATTTTCAGAGTCCAAATCTAGAAAATTGATGTGAAGGTGAAATACTAGGTGACTATGAGAAAGATAGTTATTTCCAACCAGAGGCTGTTCTACTTCACTGACAGTTTTCTTATATGCATAATTGAGGCCTTGGATGACTGTGTTGTTATGGTAACCATCACTGTATATCACACTAAAATCTGGTATTTAAATGTACTAGAAGCATGAAGCATACATTTTTCGTATTTTTCCAAGTTCATTTTTCATGATTTCATACAGCAGTCCAACATGAAACATTTATTTGAGTTTAAAAAATCATAAGTATATATTCTCCCACTTTGAGATTTACTACCTTCTGTGACTGACTGCAATAGCAATTCACCTTGAAATGGATTTAATACATTTCAAACAATTAGACTTTCTTTCAAAGAAAGAAGATGGAGAGGGATTGTACTTGGTGGTCTTCTATGGGGCTAATGTGCAGCCCTTGCTCCCTGATATAATCAGAATTAGCCTTCAGATTCCAAATTATGGTGAGACAATGTGCAGGGCTTTCAAATGAGGTATGACATTTTTGCTTCAATAAGGATAGACAAATGTCAACATTTGCATGCCACTCTGTTTAATTTATATGACAAAGTCAGGGGCTTCTTGACTTGGGTACTGGTTGCTCCTCCCTTCCTCTTTTTATAGCAGCTACTACCGGATGGGTTTGGCACACGGATGAGACACAGTGTTCTCATTATTGGAATTGCTGGGATTCAAATAATGGGGAGAAAGCTGTAGATTATAGTTAAATGCAGAACACTAATACGGATTTTTAAAAAATCGTTCAATAACCTAATTAGGCAACTACCAAGGATGTCCTGAAAATAATTTTGTGTGAAGTGTTTATATCAAGAGAAAGATTCATATCCATTTAACTGACACATTTAATTCACATTATTCATCTTTCTCTAGGAAAAGATTATATAACTGGGAATATCATCACAAATGGAAATAGAACACAGAAAATCCTGATGTTGAATAAATTGCTGATCTAGTGTGAATTTCTGCAAACATTTCTTAGATAAAACTTAGTTTTTTTAATATTAATATTACAATACTCATTGCTGATACTAGAATATAATTTTAAGAATTTGTAAAGCTCAAAGATTTCGAGGTTTAAACCTGTTTTTTTCAATATTGAAAATAACTCACTGATTGCATCCTTTTCTTATTTTCATTTTTTAAATGAAAAGACTATTCCAATCAAGTGGACAACCTTGTTAGAATATATCTTGAGAGAAAAAAAAAAGATTTTCTTTTAATAACTGCAAAGTTTTAGGATTAAATTTATGACTTTTAGAAATGGAAACAAAAAAAAGATTAAACGAATTAAAATGTCCTTGAGCCAGAAAGTAAGATAGGATGGACAGGTGTATCAGTCTGTTTTCACACTGCTATATACTACCAAGACTGGGTAATACAAAGGAAAGAGTTTTAATTGACTCACAGTTTCACATGGCTGGGGAGGCCTTAGGAAACTCACAATCATGATGGAAGGCGAAGGGGAAGCAAGCACCTTCTTCACAAAGTGGCAGGAAGAAAAAGAGAGAGCGAAAGGGTAAGAACCCCTTATAAAACCATCAGATCTCCTGAGAACTCACTCACTATCGCGAAAACAACATGAGGAAAACTGCCCCCATGATCCAATCACCTCTCTCCCTTGACATACAGGGATTACAATTCGAGATGAGATTTGGGTGGGGATACAGAGCCAAACCATATCAACAGGTGAACGTCATCTAATTTATTTTGCTTCAACTCAAATACCACAAGCAAAACCCCAGTTATTCAGTGATCTCACTAAATAAATATCCCACACTTGAGGCCATAGGGAACGGAACTAGGCCAAAGCAATTTCCAGTCCATCCACTACTGAGGAAACTGCTGACTTGCAGTGAATTTCTGGAATGGGTGTGTGGTGTAGTCAGAGAAAATTGCCCTATGCCTAGAGAACTAGCATCTGACTTTCCTCACTAGGAGTCGCATCCATCACAGCTCCTGATCAAACAGGTTCTGCATTCCTGCTCAGCCTACGAAACCAGGGACTATGTTCTTGGTACAGAGCACCCAATCATGACGCCAAATTAGAGCAGATCACGGTCCACACTAGACTGTGTATATTAGAACATTTTAATCATAGCCAATAATTCTATTGGACATCACTGTTTTAGATGTAAAACAAGTGATAAAAACTAATCAAGATTAAAGGTATGTCTGTAGACAAATTTCTTGACATAACCTACAAGCTGTGAGTGTTTCAAATTTTATGTCTTAGAAATGAAATAGAAACATGTTTTGGTGACTAAGAGAAAGTAAATAAGGAAATAAAGCCTGCATCTAAAATAGTAAAAACGTAAAATTTAACCAAACTTTAAAACTGTATTCAGCAAAAATGTATAGCTCTTCCTCATACCAGATACCGTGCTAGGTATGGATTCAAAAATAAAGAGACATAGATCCTAGCCTCGCAGTGTATTCTAAAGTTCAAAGAAAGTCAGGCGCAGTGGCTCACAGCTGTAATTCCGGCACTTCGGGAGGCTGAGGCGGGTGGATCACTTGATGCCAGGAGTTCAAGACCAGCCTGGCCAACATGGCGAAACCCTTGTCTCTACTAAAAGTACAAAAATTAGCCAGGTAAGGTGGCGGGCGCCTGTAATCACAGCTATTCAGGAGGCTGAGGCAGGAGAATCACTTGAGCCTGGGAGGCGGAGGTTGCCGTGAGCCAAGATTGCGCCACTCTACTCCAGCCTGGGCAACAGAGCAAGACTCTGTCTCCAAAAAAAAAAAAAAAAAAAAAAGGCAAGTGCAGAGTGATACAAATGAGTGATGCAAGCAATCAATACCAGAGAGACCTTCCCCCAGGTGCACAGAGGTTCTCTGGAACATCTGTGAGAACTCCTTCAGGAAAGGGCATTCATTTCCCCAGCTGGTGGCCTATTGCCACTGACTGCTCACAGCCATTGCCCTTCTTAGCAAGGGAGCCATCCAGCTCAAAGTTATGCCTCATCTCTGGGGGCAGCCCACATCTGGTGATTGGCTGATGTGGGATTATAAAGGCAGGGCCCCCTGTTGGAGGCGAGACAATTCTGAAGAGCCATCGCAGCTCCAGAGCTCGCCAGAGGCTATGGCCTCTGTTACAAATGCCTTGCAGTTGAACTCCACCCTAATTACAGGTGCTAGTCCCATTGGGCTTCCTGCATGCAAATCCCCATCTCAGAGTGGTATTCACAACGTGGGGGAAATAAAAGTGGTCCAGGGTCTAATTACTAGTCTCAGGATCAAAAGTCTGACACGGTCAGCACACTATGGGTGGGACTGTCTTTGAAAGGTGCATTGATATTGGCCAAAAATGATACTGATAGGTAAAACGAGGATGTCAGTGTGTTCATTAATAATGAGAAATGTGAGCATCAGAAAGAGCAATATACTCTCCCTGTAGCCCACTATATGTAGAAAACCAAATTGTCATCACCAGCATGGAGTCAGAGTAAAGGCTCTCCCTAGATGACATAAATGTGTGTTGGAAATAGGCCAAAACAGGAGAGAGGTCTTGATAGTGGCAGTGAAATGACTTTGAGGAGGAAGTTAAGTAGAAATTACTGTAACAGCCCAGGCAGCATATGGCGAGGGGCTGATTAGGGAAACGTCAGTGGAATGGGAAAGATGGAAACAGATATAAGACTCATCTAGGACTAATTGTGATAATGATGTAGACATAACCTGCTATTCAGAACACCTGAAAAACCAGTACTATTTTAAACGTCTCATTAAACGGTTTGAATGTATCAAAACTTAATAATTAAAAAAAATTATTACCATATTCATTGTCACTGTCAAATGCTTTATCAGATTTGGGAGTTCCAAATTTTGAGTTCCTCATGAAATTAAAATTTAGACTTGCAACTTTATTTTATTTTCCTTTTATGATAATTTGTCAGCGGGAATTGTGAAAAGTGGTTATAATATTCCCTGTTGTAGGTGGAAAATGGAAAAGGAGTTGATCATTATAGATGCAAAGGAAAATTTGGAAAGCAAGAATTAGCAAATGCTTCAATTTATTTTATTTTTTACAGTCGTTTATGACGGCTTTATTCATAATTGCCAAAATTGGTAGCAATCAAGATGTCCTTCAGTGGGTGAATAGATAAATTGATACATCCAGGCAACGAAATATTATTCAGTGCTAGTGAATACCTCAATTCAAAGCATCATATAAATATTAGTGTTAAATTGGGTAAGTAATAATTCAGATATAAAAATGTGATCTCTAAAAGCAAAAGTAGAAAAAAATCAAAATAAAACAGGAAAAAAATGTGATCTAGGGAAATTAGCTTATTAATAAACATTCATTAAGTGCCTACCAGGGATGTCTAAGGCACTGCACCAAGTCAAAAGAGAAAACAAAGGTTAATTACACCTGATTCCCAACCGCCAGGCACTTAACTAACACCCAGGAGTAATGAACTAGGAACCTCCCCTGAGACGGGCAACAAAATGTCCTATGAGTGACTAGCCCTAAACTACCTCTCTTATCTTCATCTTATATTTTTGGGCCTCAGAATAGCATGCTGGATTAGCCATGTTTTCATATTGCAATCTACCCAAACATAAAATGACGGCTTTCTCCTCTTCCCTACGATCTCGCAGAATTACCAGTAGACACAAGACAGTGGGCAGCCATTTAAAGCAAAGAGAAAATTCAAGGTGAATAGTGATTAATGTCCAAAAGAGGGAGGTCATAGTAAAATCAGATTCGTGTTATTTACTAGGCCTAATTTTGCAAAGTTTTGGGCTTGGGGTTGCAAAGGAAACAGAGCTTTTAGAGATACAGCAAGTCCACAAAGAAAATCCAGCACTGGCTGGAAAAATATCAGCTGAAGTGCATAGGACAAGGCCCCCTTATCTCTGCAAGAGAGAAAGGGCTTTCTTGGGGGAAAATATCATATGGATGCTGGCTCTGTTGGCTTCATGTGACAGTGAGGAGGACAAGTCAAACCAGGTCACACCAAGCCAAGCACATTTCTCAGCATACCTGGGAATCACACTGCAAGTGACATACTGCCAATTTGACTGTTACTCCTCTGTACTGAAGTGAATAATAGACTTGAACTTGGAACTCCATGGAGCTGCATGTTCTTTGGGGCCCAGGAATTATTTCATTACAGAAAACCAGCTGGTTGCATATGCTATTTCAGAGAGAAGATGAACTGATAGGGTCACTCCCAGAGAAAGGATGGAGTGAGGCTGTGAATCCCAGAAAATGAGGTCTTTGCAAAAAAAAAAAACCTCCACTTTCTGAGGGCAATGCTGAACTCAACAGAATTTTCTGTTTGAAGCAACTGCATCTCTTGCTTTTGGTGTTTTTTTTTTTTTAAATTGTATTATTGCTTATCGCAGACCTTTTCGGTTGAATTCGAGGTTTTCTGGTTTCAGCCGGTTCTGCAGTTAAATTTTGGAATATGCTCTCTGCTGCCTTCTCCCACCTCCATCTGCATGTGAAGAATAGTACCCACAGATAAGCCAACAGTATTCCAACTAGAGGGCAAGATCATCCAATTCCTTGCTACTCAAAGTGTGGTCTTGGACCAGCGGTATCAGCATCATCTGGAAGTTTGTGGAAAATGCACAGTTTCATGCCATACCCCGTGCCTGCTGAATCAGAATCTGCATTTTAACAAGATCCCCAGGTGATTTATGTGCATGTGGAAGTCTGAAAGCAATGGTCTGACTCAGTGATTCTTACAGCTGAACATTCACCAGGATCACCTGAGGGGGTGACTTGTATACCGTATAGATTAGGGAGGGGGTGCACCTCCGAAGTTTCTCACTGAATACATCTGAGATGTGGCCCGAGAATTTGCAATTCCAACACGTTCTCAGGTGATGCTGATGCCACTGGACTGGGGATTCCATTCTGAGAGGCACTCATTTTATTCATTCTCCACTTACTGAGGACCCAAATACTCCGGAGTTCAGATTCCAGCTGTGTGACATCAGGCATTATCCTGACCTCTCTGAGTCCACAATTCTTTCTGTATCACATGCAGATAATACCAGCCTTGCTGGATGTTGTGAGAATTCCAGGAGGTTTTGAAAAGCCAAGCGCCTCACCCATGCCTGGCCACAGAATGTGCTCTTCAAAGCATGGGCCACAGACTAGCAGCATCAGCATCCTCTGGCAGCTGTGAGCAGCGTGTGATAAATGCTGATTCTTGGGCCTCACCCAAGTCCGGTGGTATCAGAATCTGCCTTTTCACAAGACCCCCAGGTGAGAATGATGTGCATTAAACGCTGAGAAGAGAAGATCTATAAACTCATGGTCCCCATTTCCCAGTTCCAGCTCAGGATATTGACGCTTAGGAAATGGAGGTTTCTCACCTCAGAGCAGGAATTACAAGCTGGAGCCCCTAAATCCCGCCTCAGTGTGCTCACTTTCTCAAATTCCAGCCATGGAATGAGGACTGGAGCCCCCAGTTCAGACCTGGACACTCACCACGATCTACCCACAGGTTTGCAGAGTACAGTGAGGCAATAAAGGCATGAGACGTGCGTTCAGATGAGCTTCCCTCCTAGCCCAGAGTACACTAAGACGCAGATTCAGCCAGAGAGGAGGGAAGGTATTTCTAGACCTTGGGATTTGCTTATTTGACTTTTTGATCGCAGTTGTTTTTTCGTTTTTTTGTTTGTTGTTTTTGATATTTACAAGGAGGCTCTACTTGAAAACTTGTGGGCAGGAGAGGAGTGAGAAAGAGAAGGGATGGAAGCAGAGGCCCCACAGGATCTCAAGATTCTAACATAGAAAGAACGGAGACTCTCTGGGCTGCCAAGGAGAATGACTTGTTCACAGGGAGAGCTGGTTTCTGTCCGAACAAATGGCGCGGCAGAGTTCCCACCACAGAAGTCAGCCCCCTCAATGTTCTGGTGTGTGATTCTTTGGGAACAAGGTACTGTTTGAGAGGCATTACCATTGGTAGCTATTTTATTGTACAAACCAAATAAAAATGAATCTGTCCTGAACAGTCTAATGAACAAAAACGACACAGAAGTGACTTCAGCAGGGGTGGGGAGGCAGCACTGCTTTTTGCATATTTATGAATAATGACAGCTGAAAAACGATCTGACAGGAAATGGAAATAACATGATTTATTTCATGATGAATAAAATTCTGGAACATTTTGGAGACTATCACCAGCACTGCCCCCCGCCCCCCAGACAACCCTGCCAATGAAGTGGCCCTTAACTTTACGGTGAATTTTGTCATTGAACTTTCTCTTGGACACCTTTTGCGCTGTGACAGAAGGAGTTTGCTCTCATTTTGTTAAACATCTTGGGCCAGGATCACTTTCTTTTCTTGAGGCTGAAGAAGGCTGAACAAACATAAACAAGCCATCACCCCAAATACCCTAGCTACCAGATTTATAGTGGAAATCAATACAGTGGTATTCACTTTATAGCTGGAAGAAGTTCAGGGATGGAAAGTAATTTATCCAAGGTCATAGCCAGTCCACGCTTGGGCTAGGCTTAAAATTTAGATCCCCTGTCTGCAGCCTCTTGATATATAAAACATAAACATAAAAATGATGACTTCCAAGCAAAAGCCAGCTTTTAAACTTTTGAGTCTTGATGTTGATACTTAGCTTTTTTTTTTTTTTTTCCTTCCCTATTCCTTAAGCACTGACATCTCCTGAATACAGCACGAGGGTGATGTCCGGGAAAGCAGAAGCAACTCTGGGGAAAACAGATTTCAGCTAGCCCTTAATCAAAAGCCCACTTCTGAAAATTTGGCCTCCATTTTGAGACTGAGCAGAGCCCCTTTGGATTAACCCACTGTTCAACTCCTTTAACGAATAAGAACTCTGAGAAATTTGCATCCTACCTCCCCAGTTCCCAAATACACTTCAAAATTCAAAAAGATGGAAAAATCAGGCAGTGGTTGCCTCTAAAGGGGAGTGGGGCTGTGATTGTTTTTTGCTGGGAAGGAAGGGACAAGAGGAAACTTTTTGGAGTGAAGGTAACGACTCATTTTCACAGAGGTCTGAGTTAGGTGGTGGGGTATGTATGCATTTGTCAAAACACATTGAACGGTATGTTTAAGATTTGTGTCTTTCATTATATGTTAATTTTCCCTAAAATAAAATCCTGCATAATAAAACAGACACCCTAAGAAAATATTTGGGACAGTAATAAGGTTAAAAGCTAAAAGTGCTAAAGTGGCATTTTTATCAGCTCCTGTCATTATCTTCACCAACCACAAAATATAAAAGTTTTTTGACCATCTCTGTAGAGGGAAGTGGGTAGAAGTTCTCAGAAGCCAAAGCCTGTATCTAAAGTAGAGAGTGTGTGTTCTGGGGCCATTGTCTTTCTGCTGGCATTGCCAGGAAACCAGATCTTTGCCCCTGGAGGGAGCAGGCTTCCTTTGCCAGTCAATTCTTAGGTAAAAATAGTTGCTGGGGTAGGGACATGTGTGGAGGGAGCGGCGGGGCTGTAGGCTTGAAGGAACTGTGCAGTGAATTCCCTGGAAGGGCCCCACGCAGAGTGCTGGGAACTTGGCATCTCAGGTTCTCTGATGTCTTCTCCTGCTCGAGCATAAGATCAAGTAGGCCATTACGGTTTTGGAAAAAATTATAAAAGCATGTGAGTAAAGAAGAAATGTTATTACAATCAAATTGTTTGAGGCCAGGCACACTCATGCCTGTAATCCCAGCACTTCGGGAGACCGAGGGGGGCAGATCATTTGAGGCCAGGAGTTCGAGACCAGCCTGGCCAACATGGTGAAACCCCATCTCTACTAAAAATACAAAAATTAGCCAGGCATAGTGGCACACACCTGGAGTCCTAACTACTCAGGAGGCTGAGGCAGGAGAACTGCTTGAACCCGGAAGGCAGAGGTTGCAGTGAGCCGAGACGGCGCCCGAGACGGCGCCACTGCACTCCAGCCTGGGTGACAGAGTGAGACTCTGCCTAAAAAAAACAAAATTAATTAATTAAAACAAAAAATGGTTTGAGAGTCTTCTTTACCCTTCTATTTCTACTCTGATGAGATCAGGCACATTCAGGGTGGTATGGCTGTAGTCTGTTGCCACTTTGAATATTATTCCGTTCCCCAATTTACCAACGCCATTTGCTTATTTTGTTATATTTTCATGAAATATTTCAAGCATAGAAAACACACAGAATAACATACTAGAGTGAAACCACCTTTGCAAAAATTGTAACGGAGGAAATTATGACAGTGAAAGAGATCAGACCTACCTAACCTCCTCCATTTTGCTTCTAACCTTTAAGCTGTCCTCGTTCATTCCTGGACATAGGCTGAACTAAATTTGGGAAGGAATTCAGTTCATGGTTTGACTCTGGAACAAAACCGATAATAGCCCTTTCCCAGAAAGACCCCCTTCTTGCCTAGAGACCAGTCTGCCTTTGCAGGACTAACAAATTAGCTACAAGATTAGAAACTATAGTTTAAGGGTCATGCAGCCCCTGGCTCCAAGAGTCTGAACCTCCCCAAATTGCTCCCAGGAATAATATCACTATTAGAAAACCTAAGATCAGCGCTTGAGATATTTTGCAGACCCTGTACTCCATGGATCAGCTGACACCACCCAGACCAGATATCTGGCTCAACCATTTCTGCCATCCCACCCAGGAACAGAAGACATCAAGAAAACCTCACTTCGACCCCCTGTTATTCCATCTCTTACCCCACCAATCAGCAACTCCCCACTTCCCAAGACCCTACCTGCCAAATAGCTTCACAAACTCCGATCCTGGAATGCTCAGGGAGACTGATTTGAGTACTAATAAAACTCTAGTCTCCTGCACAGCCGGCTCTGTGTGAATTACTCTTTCTCCACTGCAATTTGCCCGTCTTGATAAATTGACTCTGTCTAGGCAGCAGGCAAGGTGAAGGAACCTGCTGGGCAGTTACAAGAGTAGCACATCCCTGATCCAGTCTTGTCAGGTCACTTTTTTCCAAGAGTGAAAATGTGTTTGAACTAGTGATTAGTAATTACAGACTAGTAATCAAACAGTTCAAACGAATCAGAGTTGTCCTTCTACTAACATTTATGCTTTTGACATTTTCCCCTCACCTATATGTTACGCATACTTGGAAACAGGCATTTGGACATGGTAATTGGTCATTGGATACTACTCCTATGTTTGTAAATAGGTGCATATGAGTGACTCTGTTCTCAGCTTTTTTGCTTTAGAATTTATACAGTCAGATTTTTTTACTTAAGAGAGTTATTACTAAAATAAGTGAGGACCGGGCATGGTGGCACATACCTATAATCCCAACACTTTGGGAGGCCGAGGCAGGTAGATCACTTGAGCCCAGGAGTACAAGATCAGCCTTGGCAACATGGCATAAACCCATCTCTACAAAAAATACAAAAATTAGCCAGGGGCGGTGGTGTGGTGCCTGTAGTCCCAGCTACTTGGGAGGCTGAGGTGGGAGGCGGAGGTTACAGTGAGCCAAGTTTGTGCCACTGCACTCCAGCCTGGGCAATAGAGCCAGACCTTGTCTCGAAAATAAAATAAAGTGAGGAATATCTGCTTTCCCACCTCTACAAATTCTACAATTTGGTTACTTTATATTTGTATTCTTTCTAATACTATTGGCAATTTCAAAAATGTTAAAATGGAAATCTTTATAATGAAAGTCAGCAATTCTCAAACATTTTGGCCTCAGGAATCATTTACGGTCTTAAGAATCACGGAGGATGGCAAAGAGTTTGTGTTTATGTGGATTATATCAATTGGTGCTCACTGTATTAGAAATTAAAACTGAGAAAAAAATTTAAATATTTATTACTTAAAAATCACAATAATTAACCTAATGTGTGTCAATATAAAAATGTGTTTTACGAAAATAACTATTTTCTAGATTAAAAAATAAATTTATTGAGAAGAATGGCATTGTCTTACATTTTGCTGTCTCCTCAGTGCCTGCCTAAATAGAAGCAGTTGGATTCTCATATTTGCTTCTGCAGGGGCCAAAGGAAAACTTCCACTTCACTTTCTGATGGTTCACTGAAAATCAACCGACAAAAGGTAGATTAATAGGAGAAAAGGCATACAAACTTATCAATGTGCACATGGGAGTCATACAACACATGAAAACTCAAAGAAAGGGCTAGATGGGTGATGCTTTAATACCATCTTGCGGTTACAGAAAGGAAGGAGGCTTGGAGCACAGCAAGAGAGGTTGTGGAGGGGAGAGAAGAGGAGAGGCTTGGCTAGCAAAGGCAGTCCTGTTATGCAGATGAAACCTCACAGGTAGCAGCTCTCAGAAAAAAATATGTTTCTGTCAGGCCCCCAAAGCTGTCAGACTCCCAGTCTCTCTAGCCAATCCTTCCTAGATCTGGACAAGGGGCATGGGGGTAGAGAAAGCCTGGCTGTGTATTTCACCAATGCAGATTTTTCTCCACAGATGCAAATCTCCCCCCACGAAAAGGAACTTTTTAGCTATCTGCGTGTTTCCAGTCCCTCTGAATAGCCACCTTGAAATATATCAAAGAAACATATTTTGGGGACAGGTGCGATAGCTCACGCCTGTAATCCCGGCATTTTGGGAAGCTGAGGCCAGTGGATCACCAGAGGTTAGGAGTTCAAGACCGGCCTGACCAACATGGTGAAACCCCATCTCTACTAAAAACGCAAAAATTAGCCAGGTGCGGTGGTGTGTGCCCGTAGTCCCAGCTACTCGGGAGGCTGAGGCATAAGAATTGCTTGAACCTGGGAGGTGGAGGTTGCAGTGGGTCAAGATGGTGCCACTGCACTCCAGCCCGGGAAACAGAGTGAGATCCTGTTTCAGAAAGAAAGAAAGAAATAAAGAGAGAGAGAGAGAGAGAGAGAGAGAGAGAGAGAGAGAGAAAGAAAGAAAGAAAAGAAAGAAAGAAAGAAAGAAAGAAAGAAAGAAAGAAAGAAAGAAAGAAAGAAAGAAAGAAAGAGAAAGAAAGAAAGGAAGGAAGGAAGGAAGGAAGGAAAAGAAAATAAAGAAAGGAGAAGAAAGAAAGGAGAAGAAAGGAAGGAAAGAAAAAGAAAAGAAAGGAAAGAAAGGAAAGGAAAGAAAGAAAGGGTATTTTGAGTGAAATATTTTTGTTTCCTTTACTTCTGTATTCAATATATTGTGAAACATTATTTTGGTTGAGAAATATGAATATGGAGAAAATCCAGCCTCAAACAAATACGTATTTAGAAATGAGGAGAGTATCTTGATAGCCTTTTTAGATAGCCGTGGATACTCATCTTTGATACTATGCCAAATCACAAGTGATGGTTTCCTAAAGAAAAGATGCATTGTGAGATTTGAAACCATACTGTTGTACTTTTCCTAATCTGTTACATTAAAACCCACTGGCATATCTTGCATTTTGAACGTATCCTTTACCCATGCACAATTTTCTAACATCATGTTGGTTGTTAGGAATATATTGATTTGTTGAGCTGTGCAGATTTTCCTCATACAATATTTTAACATCACACTCATTAATACTACAGATCTCATCAGAGAAGTCTTTAAGTGTTGTAAAGCTATCAAGCTCCTGGGGGCAGATTCAAGCTTTCTTAAATTTTAATTGTCACTTGAAAACTCATTGTATTATTTGCATCAAATACTGTCAATCGTTTTCCTTAAAGTGACAGACTTGTATCATTCATTTTGAGAAAATGTCTGCCTAGCCCCCAAATCTGAATAATGACTAGTTGTCAGTTGTCCTTTCAAGTTAAAATAGTGTTACATGAAAACAGCAGCTAGTTTAGTTGGCAACTCATACAGTGGCACCTCACCTCAACCACCAGTCACTGAGGGCTTGTCCTTGAGACAATATATGAAGCTTGGTATGCAATTGAAATGATTCGGATGTACTTCTTGTTCTGTCACACAGAATTTAAAACTGTGTGCTCCGAAATTTAGTAAGAGTAATAACTTTGACTGGCATTTGTTTTGTCCTTCAAGTGTATAATGGTGAAGAACATCTTGGCTCATGCTTAGGTGCTAGCAGTTTTACTGTCCATTCCCTGGCAACATTAGTGCAAAATATCAACCCAGTGAAAAAGACAAATACCATCTTCGAGATACTATGAGAATAGTTTCAACTTCATGAAACACCTAAAAAGTTCTCACAGACCCTCAGGTGTCTGAGGACCACTCTTTGAGGTCTACTGATCTAAATCTCTCAACAATAGTTTTTCTTCTTTAGGTAAGTTTAGTGTCATATTTTTATCATGTTTAGCATTATATATGAATTTAACATTCTTTCTTTCTGGAATTATATGTATGTATACACTGTAAGGCGCTGGCAATACAAAATAAAAAACAAAGGCAAAACAAAGCCCTTGCCCTCATGGAATTTCCATTCTACTGGGTGAGATCAACTATAATCCAGTAATCGGATAACTGTAAATGTATAATTGTGATAAGTGCTATGACTGTCTTGATAGAAGCAATTAATCTGTGGGTAGGAGGTTAAGATACAATGCTTCTGAGGACACCATGTTTGCCTTAAAACATCAAGGATTGTTGGGTGTTAGCAGGTGAAGAAGGTGGTGGTAGAGAGTGCTCCAAGTAGAGGGACCAGCCTGTACAAAGATCCTGAGGTCCGAGGGAGCTTGGCATGTTCAAGAATGGGAAACACCTCTGAAAGGGGGAGACGATGGCAGGCAATAATTCCAGAGTGGAAAGTATAGACCACATTACACAGTTGTCTCTGCTAACATTGAGTGCTTTTATGCAGAGGTGCCATCAAAGCATTTCTACAAGGGGTGGATTAATCAGATTGGTAGTATGAAAGGATCACCTGGACAGCAGTGTTGAGAATCATTAAATGATGTTGTGGGGGGCAGGTGGGCAGAAGAATGCCGGGGACCACTTAGGAGGAGGCTGTGGTAGTAACTTAGTAGAGAGAGCAAAGACAGTGGAAGAATTGTGTTAGGGAGCTGCCATGGTCAGGAAGTGATATGGACTCAATGAAAGGGTGGGCGTGAGTAGGAAAGAAAATGGTTTCACAGATAATACAGTGGTTCCTTGTTTGCCCAGTTGGATAGGTAGTGGTGCCCTGGGGTAGCCATTTCTCATTAAACTCAGACTATCTGGCAACAAGACTAAAAGGAAGGGAAAAGAAAGGAAAGGGAAGGGGAGAAGAGGAGAGGAGATGAGATGGAAGGGGAGGGGAGGGGAAGAAAGGAGAGGTGAGGGGAGGAGAGGAGAGGAGAGGAGAGGAGAGGAAAGGAGAGGAGAGGAAAGGAGGCTAGGGGAGGAGAGGTTAAGGGAGGGGAAGGGAGAAAGAAAACACATTAACACCCAAGGCCAGGGATTGAGGATAGTATCAAATTATTAGGAGAGGAATTTGAATTTATTAAATTCGTTTTATTAATTGTAGCCTAAAAAGGTTTTTTTCAAGGAATTACTTAGACATTCTAAAAACATTAATTTCAGTTTGCGTTTTGTAAAACATGTCTACTCTTAGCAGTGTAAGAGTCTGTTTTGGTGTTCGATCTCCCCTACAGAAGATGAGTTGTTCAGGACACATTCAATAAAGGACAGGACTTTCAAACATCCAAAAGATGAGCTGATGCCCCCTCCACAGGGCAGTCTGCACTTCCTGAGCAGCCCCCTTGTGCCAGGCTCTCTTAGATGTATCCACAGGTGCAATTACGGTGAAGGTTTATGACAGCACAATGTGGTAGGTATTGTCACTGCTACCATTTTACAGATGAGGAGCTCAGAAATGTTGATGTTTGCCAGTGATCACACCACTCTCAAGCATCAATACCAGGATTGAAACCCTTTTCTTTCTTAAAGCAGCTGAATGATATTTCTAATGCAGAGGTCTCAGGTTCAGAGGGGCTCATGGAACTCTTTGAGATCCTACTAAAAACAACTAACCTTCTCAGTAAAGTTCACATTTGCACATGCACAAAATTGACACCCAATCTCTAGAGACTTTATGCTCTTTTGCAACTAATCCAGAGATTGTCCAAGAGCATTTGAAATCCAAGGTTAAGGAAGGTCTATTCTAGGGCCTTTTAGAAGCTATCACTGGCATTGTGTTCAAGTCTGGTCAACGTAAATTTTTAAATACTAATAGAATAAAAGCCAACCACCTTAGATTTACAGACTGCAAGCTGGTTACTGTCCGTAGAATTACCATATAACCCAGCAATTCCACTTCTAGATATATAAACAAAAGAATTAAAAATAGGTATTCAACCAAAAACTTGTACACGCATGTTCATAGCAGTATTATTCATAACAGCCAAAAGGTGAAAACAACCCAAATATCCATTAACTGATGAATGAATAAACACATGTGTGGTATACCCATACAATGGAATATTATTTGGCAATATAAAGGAATGAAGTCCTGAGCTGTGCTACAACATGGATGAACACTAAAATCATGCTGAGTAAAAGAAGCAAGAAATAAAAGGCCATATATCGTTCCATTTATATGGAATGTCCAGAATAAGCAAATCCACAGAGAGACAGAAGGTAGATTAGTAGTTGCTTGGGACTAGGAGAGGAAGGAAAGGGGAGTGACTGCTTAATAGATATGGATTTCTTAGGCCAGGCGCGGTGGCTCACGCCTGTAATCCCAGCACTTTGGGAGGCTGAGGCGGGCAGATCACTTGAGGTCAGGAGTTGGAGACCAGTCTGGCCAACATGGTGAAACCCCATCTCTACTAAAAATAAACAAAATTAGCCAGGCGTGGTGGCTTGTGCCTGTAATCTCAGCTACTCAGGAGGCTGAAGCAGGAGAATTGCTTGAACCCAGGAGGCAGAGGTTGCAGTGACTCAAGATCATGTCACTGCACCCCAGCCTGGGCAATAGAGTGAGACTCCGTCTCAAACAAAAAAGAAAAAAAAAAAGGAAGAAAAAGAAAAAAAAGATATAGATTTCTTTTGGGGTGATGAAAATGCTTGGGAATTAGATAGAGGTGATGGTTGCACTAAAAGTCATGAATTGTACGCTTTAAAGTGACTAAAATGGTGAAGTTTATATTATGTGAATTTTATCTTAAGTTTTTTAAAACAAGATTACATGTAAGAAACAAATGCCTGCCAAGCAAGCCTTCTTTGTCCTTCATTCCTTCCTTTGCCTGGGCTGGGCTATTTAGAGAAGCTTGTGTTTATTCACTCTGGCCCAGGCATGACATCCCAGGTGGGCTGGTGTACACCCATGGGGTGAATCCTGGCAGCCTTCTCCAGGGGTGCCCATTGCAACCTAGGGGCCTAGCAAAGTGCGTGGCCATCCCTATGCAAAAGCCAGGTCCTATGTGCTTGCACGATTGCCCACATTTGCAGCATCTTGTTTGCATTAAAAAAAAGGCGGTAATATACGGGCTTTTAAAGCCTTTAAACCTGAAGTACCATTCCTTTTATCTTTTTGGCCTCTTCCCTAAATGCTCTTGGTCAACAATTTCTGCCCTGTTGAAGATAGCAGTGGTTCTCAAATAGGTGTGGGTATGGGGGGGGGGGTGTTGTGTCCCCCAGGGGACATTCCACAAAATCTGAAGACAGTTTGGTTGTCACAACTTGGGATATACTTGGGATATACTACTGGTATCTAATGGAGAGAGGCCAGGGACGCTGCTAAACATCCTGCCATGTGCAGTGAAACCACTTTTGCAAAAGTTATAACTGAGAAAACTATGACAGTGGAAGAGATCTGACATAACTGACTCCATCTTGCTTTTAACTTTCAAGCTGTTCTTGTTCATTCCTGAACATAGGCCAAACTAACTTTGGGAGGAACTTAGTTTATAGTTTAACTTTGAAACAAAGACGGTAACAGCCTTTTTCCAAAACAAACCTCCTTCCTGCCTGGGGACTAGACTGCCTTTGCAGGAGTAACAAATTAGCCACAGGATTAAAAATTATGGTTTTAAGAGTCACTGCTGTAAAACCTGAGATCAGTGCTTGAGATATTTTGCAGACCCTGCATTCCAATGCATCAGCTGACGCCACCCAGACTGATAAACTGGCTCATCTGGCTTTGTGACTCCCACTCAGGAACCGACTCAGCACCAAGAGGACAGCTTCAACTCCCTATGATTTCATCTCTGACCCGACCAATCAGCACTCCCCTTTCTAACCCCTTACCCACCAAATTATCCTTAAAAACCCCGATCCCTGAATTTTTGGAAGACTGATTTAACTAATAATAAAACTCCGGTCTCCCGTACCACTCTGGTCTCCCATGCAGCCAGCTCTGCGTGAATTAAACTCTCTGTCTATTATAATTTCCCTGTCTTGGTAACTTGGCTCTGTCTAGGCAGTGGGCAAGGAGAACCCATTGGGCGGTTACAGCAGGACACGCCCCTAGGCCCCCAACAAACAATGATCTGGCCCCAAATGTCAATAGTGCCGAGGTTGAGAAACTCAGGATTATAGTATCATTGATATCATATAACTGAAAAGTCAATTACTATTTATTGTGGGCATTGTCATTGAGATAGGTCCCATTCTCCTGATCTCTGTGAAGTGTGAAGTCACTGCCCTCTGAAACAGCCCTGAGAAGAGGGTTCTGGAACTCTATAGGGAAATCAAAGACTTCAGCCTTGTAACTTATTTATCCCACAAAGATGATATCCCATGTGGCCCCAGGGTATATACACATCATAGAGCTATAAAATGAAAATTAATTCCTCCCTGTCCAGCACTGTGGTATCCACATGCTGGTCTGCATGGCAGACACAAGCAGGTAAGAAATTAGAACTTTATTCACAACATAAGAAGAACCTGATCTACACAGGAAAGAAAGAAAACATTGTTCTTACCATTTTTCTCTGTAATAAAACACAGAAAAATAAACTAATAATTATTAATAATTTTATCATTAAGTTAATAATTTTATCATCAGTGCATCTCTTCACATTAAGGCTTATCTACTGATTTTTACTAACCTATTTTAAAAAGGGTGGTTCTTTTGTCTTGCAAGGGAGACACTGGCTATATAGATGTTTCATTTTCTTAAATAATATTCTTTTTTTTTTTTTTTTTTTTTTTGAGACGGAGTCTATCCCCCAGGCTGGAGTGCAGTGGCACAATCTTGGCTCACTGCAACCTCTACCTCCTGGGTTCAAGCAATTCTCCTGCCTCAGCCTCCTGAGTATCTAGGACTACAGGCACAAGCCGCCATGCCTGGCTAATTTTTTTGTAGAGATGGGGTTTCACCATGTTGGCCAGACTGGTCTCAACTCCTGACCTCAGGTGATCTGCCCGCCTCGGTCTCCCAAAGTGCTGGGATTACAGGTGCGCCCCACCCTTAAATAATATTCTAATAGTGGTAAAACAACTACTTTTAAAACATGCACCGTCTTGAGCGAAAATCAGATCCTCCATTTGAAAAGCCTTGTCACTGTCTGTCTTGAAGACAGCAAACACATGCTGTATAAATCAATAACAGATTCTTAAATATTATCCTTATTATCCTGCAGAGAGAATACATGTTCAAAACAGCCTTAATTTTACTTACACCTTGCCTTAGAAAATACTGTAGGGAAAACCTTGAGTAATTATCCAAGCGGTTTGCTGTTGAAGTTTCACTCCTCAAAAAACTACGCTTGGCCTCTCCCTAGTTGCAGGAAAAAGCCACAATTAGGAGATGTCATGTTGAACACATTCTCTGACGATCTGGTGGTCACATTAGAAGGGTTTCATTTTAGTTCCTCTGCAATATGCTTACCAGATTGATTTGGACCTAGCCCTTCAGCAGGACACTTTTCAGCAGTGGCCATCCAAAATAAACGGAAACATCGTGTTTGAGGTCAGGGACGCTTGCTTACCTGGGTTCACCCACACTGAAAATGTCAGGAAGTGAAATTCACATTTTTCTTCATCTAGGGGACTGGCCAAGCTTTCCTGATAATAGTATGCACTTCTAGGAGGCCACTGAAGCCAGGACTTCATGTGTTTGTGGTTGGAAAACTGTTGCTACAATCGAGAGCAATGTGTTGGGAAGAAATTAACAAATACACATGAGGGTGGGTGTGTTTCTCGGCAGAGAAACCGACTCTGTGCTGAAATTCTTGTGTGGAAACATCTGTTTCTAACCATTCTGAGCTAGGAAGAATGTGGACACCGAGCATGTGGTTCCCTTGGAAAATGCTTACCTCACAGTCTTGACCTAAGAGATGGCATCTGGACCAGGGAGGAAACAGAAGTGATCCTGGAATCACATCCTCTTAAAAACAAAACAAAACAAAACAAAACCCCACATCCTTATGCTTTTTTGAAGGGTTTCTTCACAACATAAAAATTATCCAAATTTCCCCTTAGTGTTTATTTTTTTAACCCCTTACCCAATTTTCCCATGGTTAACATCTTACATGACTTGAGTACCTTTGTCAAAATTAAGAAACTGTCATTGGTGCATTACAATTAACTAAATCCCAGACTTTATTTGAATGTCACCAGTTTTTCCACTAATGTCATTTTTCTGTTCCAGGATCCCACCCAGGACACCACATTGCATTTAGTTGCCATTTTTCTTTGTCTCCTTCTTAGATTTTGATGATCCTCCTCTCTTCATTTTCACGGAGACGGTAGCTTTGCAACAATTTCTTAAGCAGCTTCCCTAAACGTACAGGAGCCAACTTTTCAATTGTATCCATATCTAATTAAAAAAACCTGTGGAAAAATTGGAAAATTCAGCCAAAAGGCTCTCCTGGCTGCCATTTTTATCTACGTAAAACCAATCACAATCCATTTAACAAATTTATTTTCCATGATGTTATTGGCTACTCTCCATAATTCAACATACAGCTGAGTCCATTTCACGGGTCAGAACAAGCAGTTATCAGGTAATACGAAGGACCAGACTAGAAGAAGCAAGTTCTTAGGAACTAGACTTCCAGACTAGGAAAGAACAGAAATTTGGACTAGATCAAGCTTAAGTGGATGAGGGGATATTCAGATAGCTGGATTACCATATCCAGAGAGTTGGGCTACAGACCATTTGGGAGACCCCACGCATGTGGCATCAGAAAGTGGAGCAGACATTAGGAGCAAGGGAGTGGGCTGGCAGTGGTAGGAAGGTAGATGGATGGGCAGGTGGGTGTCTGAAAGGGCTAGGAGAAATGCAAAAGCCAGCAGGTGATGATAGGGAGGTTGCTAGAAAGGGCAGGAAGGACATCAGCTTGGGCCTGCACTGCATACAAATCAGAGCCAGGGTCCTTGTGACCTCATATACACAGTTCTAGCCTAGATTTCTCATGTTCTGAGTGGATTTGATGTTTTGGAATAAACTGGCAAAGAGTAGTGATCTCTAAACACTTTACTGCTTAAATCCATGTGAATTTAAAAATTTCATGCCATGTTGCACCATTATACAGTGGTTGGCACCTTCTAAAATGGCCCCCACAATTCCCCACTCCTGGTGTTCATGCCCTTGTGTAGTCCCCGCTTTGAGTGTACGTTGGACCTAGTAAATTGACATTGGCAAACAGAATGTGGCACAATTCATGGGATATTACTTTCAAGATTAAGTTCTAAAGACTGTTATTTCAGCTGTGCTTTCTTTCTGGCTCTTCTTATTTGTTCTCTCTGGTGAAGCAGGCCGTCGTATTGGGAACTGCCCTACAGAAAGTCTCATGCAGCAAGAAACAGAGGGTGGCTTCTGGCCAATAGCTAGCTAGGAATGGAGGCCCTCAGTCCAATGGCCTATGAGGAAGCAAATCCTGCCCACAACCATTTGCATGAACTTGGAAGTGTCTTCTCCTCCAGGTTAGCCTTGAGATGATCCCCCGCTCAACACTTTGAGTCCAGCCTTGATTCCGTACAGACCTGTAAGAGACCTGAACCAGAGGACCCAGCTAAGCCACTCCCAGATTCCTGTCCCACAGAAACTGTGAGGTAATAAATATTGTTGTTTGAAGTTGTTACATTTTAGGATTATTTGTTATGTAGCAATAGGTGACTGATATATACACTAAAGTCATTCCACTCTTAGGTCAGTGGTATAATATTATGTCATCAAGTGCAGCAATACACAGCTGTGAGGACAAAGTGTTAAACTTGAACTCTAGTCCCTAATGGGTAGAGAGGTACCCTGAGATAGGGGGACAGCAACCAACCATGACACACAGAAGTGAAGGCTACTGAGAAATGAAAGAGAATCAACCTGTAGCATGGAAATAGGAAATTCATTATTTCCAGCAAGAAAACAAAAAGATGCCAACTGGACACGATAGGGGTGGGCAGAAATAAGCAGACGAACAAAGAGTGATGGTAAGAATATCAGGTGGAGTCCCCACTGCAGTAGGGAAGGAACACTGGAAAGAAAAGATCTAGTGTTCTAGGAGCACCAGGGATTCATGGAATAAAATGGTGATTGTGGTTTCAGATTAAACCAAACCATTTCCTCTACAGCAAAGAAAGACACTCTCCTGTCTTCACTCCCCACTCCACCTCCACCAGTTTCCTTTCCCTACAGTGAGATTTTAGAAATACATCCTTACAGACAGCACAAACAGGCAATTTGTAAAACTTTTAAGCTTGATTGTAGTCTAGACATAATATGTGTTATGTATTTTCAAAATCAGGTTTGTATTAGGGTCAAATGATATGTATAGTCCATAGATCAGGTATTCAAGGATAATACAAAAGAAATATTCTAGGCAGTCACTACACTCATTAGACACTTGCCACTCAAAGTGTTCTCCATAGCTTTCTTCCTTAAATCTACACTCAACATACTTAACCAGCCAGGCTAGAGGAGGCAACTCTATGATTATTTTAAGTTTACTTCATAATCTTGCGATTTCACCTGAAGCAAAGAGACCAGCTTTTCTCTGAACAGCCAAATCTCCCACACTCTCATTTTCGATAGTCACGGCAGGAGTTTGAGTTTCTCTTTCTAGAAGGATCTCTGGCTGGGACTTGCTGTTCCTGTACAGCTTTAGAACCTCATGCATGCACTTCTATTTAAAAGTTGTCTGTCTACAAATGCTTCAGAGAGCAGACAATCTGGTTTATCCTTCCCTTTTAGGTAGTTTGTGCTGGAAAGAAATTTCTGTGTTTTTGTGACATGAGGAGACAAGACCCTACAAAAAGAAGGCATGATAGAAGATAGGTTGGGAACAAGGTCAGTATTCAGCTCGTAAGCACCAGCATGTCTGACTGGATGATAAAATATTGAAGTACAGGACTTCAGTGTCAGTTAGGCAATGAACACTGCCCTGAGCCACCTGGGGGCCTCCTCTGCATGACCCAGCATGCATGGCCTAGCAGGGTTCTGCAGGACAGCTCAACTCAAGGGCCATGATATTCTATGTGTTCTCATTTTGTGTCCCACACTTGGTGAATCCCTGAGTAGTTTATGCTTAGGAGTCAAAAGACCTGGGTTTTATCTGGCTCCACTGTTTGCACACCTCATCACAAGGTCTTAGTTTCTTCACCTACAAAACATAGAGTAACTGTTAAATCAACGGTTTGTAAAGTGTTTTGTGCCATAACAATAAAAGCTACTGTTGCTTTTGAGTTTCTTGCCCAGTTATAATAATGGGTTCTCACATCTTCTTCTATCTGCTAAGGTGCTTTCTTGTCCCTTAGGCCTATGGAGTGGCCCAGAAAATTCAGCTCTAGTTTTGTAGCTAGCATAGAGGATTGGGAGGTTGAGGCTTCCTCTTCAGGGGTGGTTGTGGTTGTGATTGTTGTAGGAATGTTTAACTCTTTGTCACACATCTCATTTTGAAAATACATTTTCAAACATGCTGCACATTTGCCCATCTTCTCAAAGAAGGTGTCAAGCATTGTTCCATTTGCTGTGTCTCAAGGCACACATCATGATCATCAAACATTGCCATCTTTCCCTGGTGTTGGTCTCCGTTTAGGATTATGAGACAAAATGAGTATGTTCGAAGTACACTTAGTTAAAAATTATTCACTGTTTATGTCGAATTCAAACTTAACTGGGTTTCATGCTAAATCAAGCTAGTCTAAGTCTCTACTAGCCTCTTCCATTTTTAATGTGTTGCCTCTAATCTGTGGCAGGGTGAGGCTGAAAATGGAGCTTGAAATTATAGAGTTGCCAAGAGTTTGAAGTTCTCAATTCTTTTCCATCTACATTCACTTCCCTATAGCTTCAAATACTGTCTGTCTTCTCACCAAACCTATTTTCCCAACTCCTCTTCCCTGAGTTCTAGGACTCTTGAACCCAGCAATCTCCTCACCATCCCTGATGAGCTGGCAGTTGAGATCTCAAACCTGACATGCTCAAAGCAGGATTCTTTTTTTTTTTTTTTTTTTTTTTTTTTTTTTTTTTTTTTTTTGAGAGGAAGTCTCACTCTGTTGCCCAGGCTGGAGTGCAGTGGTGCAATCTCAGCTCATTGGCTCATTGGTTCACTGCAACCTCTGCCTCTTGGGTTCAAGTGATTCTCCTACCTCAGTCTCCCAAGTAGCTGGAATTACAGGTGTGTGCCACCACACCCAGCTAATTTTTGTATTTTTAGTAGAGATGGGGTTTCGCCATGTTGGCCAGGCTGGTCTCAAACTCCTGGCCTCAAGTGATCTGCCCACCTTGGCCTCCCAAAGTGCTGGGATTACAGATGTGAGCCACTCTGCCCAGTCCAAAGCAGGATTCGTGATGCTTCCTACCTCCCCCAGAATTCCCCCATTCCACCAGTTTCTCCTGTTATATTCTACATGTCAGTACATAGTACTGAGCGCCAACAATCTAAGAGCCATCTTAGATGCTGATCTGTTTTGCCCACATATTTTCTAGTCCATCAACTTGTTCTGGTGGCTTGTAGCTCTCTCTCCAAACATTTCTCCAATGCCTCCTTTCTTCTCCATTCCTACTGCTAAAATCCCACTCTATGCCATTATTCCTTCTTGCCTGGACTAGTACCATGAATTGAGCAAGTCTCTTGGAATACCTTCTTGTCTCCTTTCTCCCTGCAAGTAGCAGCCAAGGGACAGTCTCAAAGCAGCAATCAGATCAGATCACAAGCCCCCTCCCTCATTGTTTTACACATTTAGAGCCCTACAGCAGTTCCCTGTTGGAACTATTGGCTAGAAGTTGATAAGTTTGTAACAAAGGTTCTGAAATGGGGGCAATTTTGTCCCCCAAGGGACATTTGGCAATGTTTAGAGACATTTTTGGTTGTCACCACTTGGAGGTGATACTGGCATCTAGTGGGTAGAGCCCAAGGATGCTGCTAAACATACTCCAATGCCCAGGACAGGCTCCCACAACTAAGAATGGCCAGCCCCGAATGTCACTGAGAAGCTCCAACCTAAAGTGAGCAGTATCACAGTGTTTAAGATGAGTCAGGGACTCTGCACCCAACTCTAGCTGGAAAGTTCTTGTGCTAACAAGTCACCCGTCTACATTAATGAACATCTTCATTCAACTGCTCCCTTCAGCTGTTGCTAGGAAGGACCTTGATAGAGATGCAACAGAGAGAAGCTGGGCTGTGCTGAGAGGCTTGTACATTCTCACCAAGAAGCATAACTAGGGTGCTTGGAGTTGACATAACCCTGAGCAAATCATATCCTCATTAAAGAATAATCCAATTTAAAAAGAAAGCCTTGTGTACTCATGGGTTGTTTTTCCAAAGGTCTCAGAGGACAGATCATGAAAGCTTTGAACCACCGGACTGTACACGGCTGCCCAGTGAATTTGCAGAGAACAAAGGCCTCTGATTTTTTTTCCCTCCAAGCTGTTAGTCTTAAGTGAAACAGGGTAAGAAAGTTCTCTTTAGTATCTTTTGACAATTAAAGGATGATATAGGCTATGTGTTTTGATCTCTCATAAAAACTATGAAATTTTATTTCTTCTGGCGAAACATCTTTTCCAACAACATTTCAACAAATTAACAAAAGCAACTTCAGAATGTGTGTTTTTTCTACCTAAAAATGCAAAAACAACTGTTCTTTTTGGCTTTATTAAGCTAAACAGACTTGATACAAGTCTAGCCTTTCCTGCTACTGAATAATCTTATGTAATATGAATACAGCCACTGAAGAGCTAGTAATTGCTAATTATATCCCTCAACTAGCGTTCCTGTTAACCATTTTTAACTTGGGTTTCCCCTGAGGGGTAGGAAGCATTCTATGGTGTGGTTTACCGGAGAAGCCCTCTGAAATCCCCTTTCGTTTGATAGGGAAAAGCCAAAACCTATCTTTGCCTGACAGGTTCCTATATACATATACATATACATATACATATACATATACATATACATATACATAATGTATATGTACATATAAAGTTTATAAATACATGTTAATATTTATAAATATTATATATATAATTTCAACTTTTAGATTCAGGGAGTACATGTGTAGGTTTGTTACATGGCGTATTACATAATACTGAGGTTTGGGATGTGAATGATCTGATCCCTTCACCCAGTTAGTGAACATAGGATCCAACAGTTAGTTTTTCAACCCTAGCCCCTCTCCCTCCCTCTGTCCTCTAGTAGTCCCCAGTGTCCATTGTTTTCATCTTTAGGTGTCTGACAGGTTTCAAGAGCCCTGCAGTGACAAATAGACTAAGTAAAACACAGGGACATGGTTTTGGCAGAAGACTACATGAGAGAAACAAAATGGATGTTCATAGGAGTCAGATATGTTGGGGGCTTAGGAATAGGGTAGTTTGGACTCTCTTTATGCCAGTAGCTCTCAACTCTGGCTCCTCATATGAGAATCACTTGGAGATCTCTTTAAAAAGCACCGAAACCTGGGTTGGGCCCCAATCTCAGAGTTTTCGATTTAGTTGGCCTGGGGAATGACCAGGGCATAGGGATTTTTTAAAGTTTCCCAAGTGACTCTAACGAACATTAAGGGTTGAAAACCACTGCTCTAGACCAGGATTTCTTCACCTCAGCACTACTGATATTTTGGACTGCATCATTTTTTGCTGTGGGGACTGTCCCGTGTGTGGTAGGATGTTTTGCAGCATCCTTGGCTTCTACCCACTAGATGCCAGTAGCACCCCTTCCCCAGTTGTGATAAGTCAAAATGTCTCCAAACATTGCCAAATGTTCCCTGGGAAACGAAATCACACCTTTCCCACATTGAGAGTCACTGTCTTGGCTACTGCACGTTAATTGTAGTTACACAGATAGTATGGTGGGTAAGTAGATGAGGGGTTGGAGATTCAACTCTATAAAATAAATACCAAGGAATAAAACAGTTGTTCAATGTCCCATCCTCAGCCCAGAGGCAGGATTAGTGGTTATGTTCCCTGACTGTACACTGAAATACCTTTCCTCTGGATTACAGGCACACAAACTAAACTGGCTCCTTATTATTATTATTATTATTATTATTATTATTATTTGAGACAGGGTTTTGCTCTGTCACCCAAACTGGAGTGCAGTAGCATGATCTTGGGTTGCTGCAACCTCTGCCTCCTAGGCTCAGGTGATCCTCCCACTGACACAGGAGAATAGGGTCTGGAGGCAGGAAACCTAAAGCCAATTCATCCTGACTTCCTAGAACTGAATCAAAAGGAAAACCACACCTCTCCACACCGAAGTAACAAAAGGATCAGAGGCTACTACCTTTGCACTGTGCAGATGAAAAATGGGAAGTACCTCTAATTGGTCCCCTCCTGCAACCAATCAGACTGGTCGCAGGACTAGTCTTCATGTGTAACTTTGTAACTTCACTTCAGCCTCTGATTGGTCACCTCCTGCAACCAATCAAACTGGTCGTGGGCCACTCTTTCATTTACATAGGGTATAACCAAGTAACCAATGGGAAATCAGTAGAGGGTATTCAAACCCCAGAAAATTCTGCAACCAGTGATCTTCAGCTGCTTGCTCAAGCCCACTCCCATTCTGTGGAGTGTACGTTGGTTTCAATAAATCTGTGCTTTTGTTGCTTCATCCTTTCATTGCTTTGTTTGCGTGTTTTGTCCAATTCTTTGTTCAGAAGACCAAGAACCTGCACAACTCATAGTCAAGTCCCTCCACTGGTACCATCACCTCAGTCTTCCGAGTAGCTAGCTCCACAGGCATGCGCCACCATGCCTGGCTAATTTAAAAATTTTTTCTTGTAGAGACAAGGTTTCACCATGTTGTCCAGGCTGGTCTTGAACTCCTGAGCTCAACTGATCCCCCCCACCTCGGCCTCCCAAAGTTCTGGGATTACAGACGTGAGCTACCATGCCTGTTGGCTCCATATTATTAATAGTCTATATTTGAGTATAGATGCTCCTTGACTTACAATGGAGTTACATCTCAGTAATCACATCATAAGTTAAAAATATCATGAGTCAAAAAGGCATTGAATACACCTAACCTACTAAACATTATAGCTTAGCCTAGACTACCTTAAATGTGCTCAGAACACTTACATTAGCCTAAAGTTGGGCAAAGTCATCTAACACAAAGCCTATTTTATAATAAAGTGCTGAATATCTCGTGTAATTTATTGAATACTGTAAAGTGAAAAACAAAATGCTTGGATGAATACTCAACGTATGGTTTCTACTGAATGTGTATTGCTTTCACAGCATTGTAAAGTCAAAAATGGTAAGATGAACCATCATAAGTTGGCCCCCATCTGTACACAATCCGTGGTCAAAATCATTTATATAGTGTTAAAAATTTATCTCTGAAAGGAAAACAAATGATTCTCTCCTTAATCTAGTCTTTTTTTCCCTGTAGGAAGCCTTCTCTCCTCTTCCATTCAGTACTCCTCCAGAGATAACTTTCTAGCTCTGGGCTGCCCAGTATGGTAGTCACTAGCCATGTGTGGCTTGTTAAAAGTAAACTTAAATTAATTTAAATTAAATAGAAGCAAAAATTCAGATCCTTAATCACAATAGTTACATTTCAGTTGCTCAACAGTCACTGCAACATTTGAGTTAGTGGCTAGTGGTGGTAACATTCTAATGCAGAAATAGAACTTTTTCATCACTGCAGAAAACTGGACAGCAGTTTATAACCACAGAGCTTATGGTGACATTGTCATGCTTAAAAACCTGTGTTAGTTCCCATTGCCTCTAGGATCAAGTTCAGTCACCTAGCTTGGCATTTAAGAAATTTTACTATCTAACTTCAGATGTCTCCTCCAAATCCCTCTTTGCTCCTTAGTCTCCTTTGAGCAGCCCATCCCTTTATAGGAAATATCAGCGCACTTCCCTACCTCCCAGCCTTTGTCCATATTATTTTATCTGTCACGGATACCCTTTCTCTAACTCCACTTGGCAAATTCACACTTGATCTTCAGAGTCAGTTCAAATGTCCCTCCAACCTCCCTTCCCACCTTAGTTCTCCGGATATCAAACAATTGCTGCATTCACTGTCACCCCGCGGGATTTGAATACCTGTTAATTGCATACATGTCACATTTTGTTATAAATAGTTATGTCTCTGTCTCTCATGCTTAATTCAGTGCTCCTGAAGGTGAAGGAGTGGCTTTATTTATCCTTGTATGATCAAAGGCTAACAGAATGTAGGCAATCACATTTCAAAGAAATAATCAGCTAGCTAATGAATAAAATGGCATGATTCGACACATTTAACACCACAGAATTCTAACAGCCCACACCTGCATGCAGTTGATAGAATTCTGGGATTGTTCTTGATGTTCTCTGGGATAAGAACATCTGCCTTTAATTTTATTAGCAGGATGAGCATATTTGGTGACTTAGAGGGCTCTTTACTGAGATAGATGATAAATTTATTTAAAGGTTGTATCTGCTGGGTTGATAGTCACAAAGAGTAAGAAAGAAAATACAAAGGAAATTTATTCTTCTTGCATGTAGACTTCATCTCTCATATCAGTTAAACAGAAATATCTCAAAAGAATGAATATTAAACTAGAGAAAATCATTTAAAAGATCAGATTAATATTACAGCAACACAGTGTTTCTTCCCTGACACACTCTTGGTTCTCTCTAAAAGGTCATTTGTCTGCACTACCAAACTCAGAGCTGTATCTTACACTTCCTTTCTCTTTTCCTCAGCACCTAACACAGTGTCCAGTGCATAGCTGGTCCTCAGTTAATACTTGTTGAATAATTAAGATTAAAAAAAAGAAAACAGGTGGTTATAATGGAGGGGGTGGTGTGAATACCAAGTCAAACAAGATTGAGTGAAATTATTATTCAAGACTACATCGGCTTTCTATTACTGCCGTGGCAAATTACAACTAACTTAGTAGCTTAAAACAATACACAATACACATTTATTTATTTATTTATTTATTTATTTTTTTTTTTTTTTTTTGAGACGGAGTCTCGCTCTGTCGCCCAGGCTGGAGTGCAGTGGCCGGATCTCAGCTCACTGCAAGCTCCGCCTCCCGGGTTCCCGCCATTCTCCTGCCTCAGCCTCCCGAGTAGCTGGGACCACAGGCGCCGCCACCTCGCCCGGCTAATTTTTTGTGTTTTTAGTAGAGACGGGGTTTCGCCGTGTTAGCCAGGATGGTCTCGATCTCCTGACCTTGTGATCCGCCCGTCTCGGCCTCCCAAAGTGCTGGGATTACAGGCTTGAGCCACCGCGCCCGGCCACAATACACATTTATTATCTCATGGTTTTATAGGTTAAAAGTCCAACGTAAATCTCACTGCGCTAAAATCAAGGTGCCAGGTGCACAGCATGCCTTATGGAAGATTTAGGGGAGATTTTCTTGCCTTGCCTTTTTCACCTTCTGCAGGCTACCAGAACTCCCTGCAGAAGGTGAAAAAGGTAATTTCAATGGCAGGTCAAGTCCTTCCGATGCTGCCATCAGATCGCCCTCTGACCGCAGTCCAAAAGGTTTATCCGATTTTAAGGACCCATGTGATTAGATAGAGTCCACTCAGCCAACCCAGGATAATCCTCCCGTCTCAAGATCCATACCTTTAATCCCATCTGCTAACTCCCTTTTGCCATGTAACATACTCACAGGTTCCAAGGGCTAGAGTGTAGACATGTTTAGGGGACCATTATTCTGCCTGCTACAGGGGAGTCACACAGAATGACTAGAATTACAAAGAAAAAAACAAGCAACTGCTACATGTCCCCGGTCTTCTCACAAGCAGCATGAAATATAAATGCTTAAGCTTTAGGTTTGAATAGTTTCCTAGGTCTATTTTTAAAATGGCTTCTTTTCTTTTAGGATACTAATAATATATGTGAACTCTTAATAGTTTGGAAACGCAAAAAACTTTGAAGTAAAAAAAAACCACCCTAAATCCCACCAAGCAGTCATAACCAGTTACTATTTATGTGTCTATTCTTCCCATATTATGTAAATGCATATCAAAATTATATATGCATTAAAATATTAATTTATTCTAAATGATTCTTTAAGTATCCTATTTCCCCTCTAAATATTATCCTAAATATGTTCTCATGGCATTAAAGATTTTTCAAAAAAGAGTATTTCTCCTCACTCTACCACATTTGCATCATATTATTGCCTCTGAATTTATGTGTTTATTATCCTATTGTTGAACATAAAAGGGTTATTTTTAGGCCTTTGCATTTATAAATAGTAGGTTTAGAAAAAGGTGTATTCAAAAATCTGTGTATACAACTCTGATTATTTCCTTAAGGGTGTAAATGAGGAATTATCACATCAGAGACCATTTTAAGACCACTGGTATTTGTCACCTCATTTCCCTCCACAATG
Organism: Macaca fascicularis; assembly: GCF_037993035.2. NCBI lineage: Eukaryota > Metazoa > Chordata > Mammalia > Primates > Cercopithecidae > Macaca > Macaca fascicularis. The sequence goes on from NC_088395.1 coordinate 13,016,888, forward strand.
ACTACACCAGATTTACCCCCATGAGCAGTGTACAAAAGTGCCCTTTGCAATGAACTCTGAGCAGTGTTTACCAGTGCTATGGACTAAATTATGGCTGTTTCCCCAAAATTCGTATGTTTAAGCCCTAGCCACCAATGTGATTAGATTTGAAGATAGGGCTTTTAGGAGGTAATTAAGGTTAAATGAGGTAATAAGGGTGGGGTTCTAATCCAATAGAATTGGTGGCCTTATAGGAAGAGGAAGAGAGAAAGAGATCTCCTTCACATACATACCACATGCACATGCACCAAGGAAACGTCACATGAGGACATAGTGAGAAGTCGGCTGTCTCCAAGCCAGCAGGAGAGCCCTCACCAGAAACAGAATTGGCTGTCACCTTGAACCTGGATTTTCCAGCCTCAGGAACTGCAAGAAAATGAATTTCTGTCATTTAATCTACCTAGTCTATGGTAGCTTTTTATGGCAGCCTGAGCTAATGAGCTAATGAAAAATGATGTCCTTGTTCTATTAATTGGTGATGATTTGATTTCTAGAAGGATGGTCATTTTGTTTACAGGCCACTTTTCATGTCTCTGGGAAAATTCAGAGTCAAATATTTTTGGACTCTAAAACAGAATGTTACAAAAATCATAAGGCATAGAGGACTGAAATTCAACAGCGCTTCCACAGAGCTAGAATTGTGTTCTTTAGAATAATGCATTTTTAAATGTCTGCATCAATCAGAACAAATGCTTCAATCCATTTACATAAGCCCTTTTTGATTTTAGTCTCCATTTATCTATTTTTAAAGGCTTAAAGATCTAGCTACAAGAGTACCAAGAAAACTCTTTTGCCTTTGTAGATGAAGTTCACAACATGTGTGCTAAACTATTTGATTCCTTCAAGCACCATATGAGTTAGGTGGTGTTGAGGTTAATTGGGTAGTATGGATGGTGGAAGGAACTGATTGACTTGAAGGACATGAAGATGCAAGGCTAGTGCAAGAAACCATGTGTGAAGCCAGTGCATTTGGAGCCACGTGTAAAGGTCACTGAGGCCTTCTCGAACAATTTATAAAATAAGAATGGGTGGGAGGAAATTGAAGACAATTTTACATCCTTGTGACTAGAAAGGAGATGTGAGCTAAGAAGAGAGTTCAAACATGACCAAATGAAGCAGAGGCTAGCAGCCCAGGCAACAATACTCCTTTCTTGGTGGGTAATGACATTATAATGAGTAACTGCAGACAAACAAAAGTCAACAGTTCTTACACGCAGAGTAGCACCTAACACAGCAAGTAGTACCTAGGGGAAGGTCTGGGGAGGAATTTGAAAAGGGTTTCTAAGATAGGAAAGGGTTAAGTCTTGTTATTGTACGGAAAGATTGTATCTACTCAGAGGGATGAGAGTAATCACAAATATACAGTGGTTATTACGCCCATTATATAGAAAATGAAACTGAGGCTCAGAAACCTCAAATAGCTCCCCTAGAGTTACACAATTGTTAGTGCTGAAATGTGAACTCAAACCTTCAGACTTGAAGCTGGAAATGAATTTCCTTGGCTTCAATGTCTCCATCTCAAAAACGACTGTATTTTTGGGAAGGTTGCTTCAGAGTTCATGTTCTATTGGCCATTCCACTGATTCTGCATCTCCTTGACAAACGAATCTTGGGCCAAAAGTTCATTGTGGGGACACTGTTGGTGAGTACATTAATTTGATCAGATGTATTCTCATTGGAAATAATATTTAAAATGGTTTACTGAGTTTGGAGGATGCAGATGTTAAATAAATAAAATTGAAATATCCCCTTTCTCTGTTGCCTAGAACTTTACCCATTTCCCTTGTCTCCTCACTAGCACCCTGGTGGCTTCCTCCTACCTCACAATTTCTTTTCATGCTCCTTTGGTGGGTCTTTTGTCTCTGCCTTCACCTCTAAATGTTGAGCGCCTCAGAGGTCTATTCTGTGTCCCGTATCTTTTGTCCACATTCTAACTGAGCAAACTCATCATGTCCAATAGCTTTAAAATATTTACTCCCAGGATTCTAGATTCCTGTATCCAAAAGCCAACTAGATATCACTATGCGGAAGCTTAATAAGTATCTCAAACTCAACATGACCCAAGAGAATTCTCTCTTTTGCCAATCAGGTTTTTTCCAGTCTCATATATCTCAGTAAATGGTTTTACCACCCACTCAGTGCGCAAGTAATTATTCTTGATTACTGTTTTACAGCTTCCCTCACCTTCCACACCCAATACTTCTGGAACAGCAAGTCCCGTGAATTCTATTTTCAAACCACCTCTCAAACCTTTCAACTTTTCCCCATCTCCACTGGTGTCACCACCCTTTGTCACCTGGGGCTAGTACAAAAGCCTCCCAACTAGTTTTCTCTGCTTCCACATGAATTGTTTTGTAAAAATATAAATCACATTAGTTCTGGGCTCAAATCTCTCTGATAACTTTTCATTGCACTTAGATTAAAAATCCATCCTTCTTAATCTGGTTTATAATGTCCTTCATGAGCTAACCTCTGCTGACCTCTGAGACCTCATCTGTCCATTCACCCATTGGCCCACTATCCTCAGCTACACTGGACATTTTTCTATCCTGACACTCACCTAGCTTATTCTTAACTAAGGACCTTGACTCTAACTTAACTCTGTGCCTGGAATGTCCCTCTTCCTCCACATTCTTGTGGATAGCTCCTTCTTGTCATTTACATGTCATCTCAAATGTCATGTTTCCAGAGAGACTTTCCCTGACCATCCCATCTAATTAAGGCCTATTTTTCTTACATAATGATTTGAGTGTTTGTTCACTAGAGTAGTTCCATGAGAGCAGGAAGCAGATCTATCTTATTGAGGACACTCCTGGAATCAAACTATCTGCGGAAGAGGAAACCGATAATCCAGCCATAGTCTTAGAAGATGGGGGAGTTGCTAATGGAAAGAATCAGGTCTCTGAAAGACTTCACAGAACACAGTACCACACTTTCTGACATCCCCTGCCAACCTCATTCGATTGTGACATAGGCAAGAAACAAATCTTGGTTGTGTTTGCCACTGGAATTCCAGGGCTGTTTGTTACAATGGTTAACCTCTTCTGACAAATTTCACAAAATTCCATTTACCCTCGCTTTGCCTCACTACGTATTATTCAGTTTAAGATTCGGTTCACTGTCCTCTAGGAAGCTTTCCTTGACTTCCTTGTGGCTGGCTTTTGTGTTCCCACGGCACCATGTGCACTGTTTCATCACGTACTAACCACATTGTATTATATACTGTCTCCTCATGTGACTAAGTTTTTCCTGAGGTCAGAAACTATATATTTTTCTTTTTTGTGTTTTTATGGCCTATTACAATGTCTGGCACCACAATAAATCTTTGTTAGATAAATAAGCCGTAGACAGCAAGCAGTTCAGGTTTTAATGGAGGGCAACAGTATTTCTTTGCAATGGTTAACAATACTAGTAGAAACATTTAGAATATGAAATACAAAGTGGGGAAAGGCTTTATGAGTATGAATTTATTTGAATGAAGAAAAATTTCAGTGTTACTTAGGCTGAATAAAGACACAATGATCATTAAGTAATTCTAGAAAATAGAGATAATTCTAGATAAATGATCCTTATAAGATTCCTTTGATTCCTGTTAATTGCAATCCAATACACAAATATTGAAGACTTAGTATGAGCAAATTACTCTTTTTCATATGACAAAGAAGAAAATACTTCTGCCAGTTAACATTTTATAATTCTATGACCTTATGATTCTGAACACCTACGTAAGATATTTTTAAACCTTGACAGTTACATTGGGAGATTTACATCAAGAACCAGCATTATGGAGATAGAATTTGCATGGAGTTCTATCATCAAAGCTTTACTACAAACTGGGGCCATTGGGTCATTTTTAGATACAGACCATTGCTTAGTGGCTTCTCCATAGAGTGAACTGGATAGTCATGTGCCACTCGGCAATTTTCAAGGTATGAGTTTGTTCTGTTTGATGTTCTGTCAATTTCTCTAGCGGACAAGCAGCCAGATGGTTAATTGCCCTTCCTTAAGCACAGACACACTCACAGAAAAGGTGTGAGGAAGGACCCCTCCGAAAGAGGAGTCTCTCACACAGCAGGCTGAGCCGCTGTACAGAGTTGAGATTGTTGACCCACTGATTGTGCCTGAAAGGCTTTTCAGCCACACAAAACCCTGGGCTTCCCCATTAGCATATCAGAGGTGGCACAGTGGTGGGAAATACTGCAGGCAACAAAGGATGTGGCTCAGTGGCATTGTCTCATTGGTGCTTACAGAAGCAGAAAAAATGATAATCGGGCCAGAGTTGCAGTGATGGACAGATGTTGACATATTTTCTTGGGCGACCAATGTCTTCCACTCCCCCTCCATCAGTTGATCCATTCTCAAGACTCCCTACCCCTCCAAGGCACAGTTCCTCAACCAATACACAAGGAAAAGCCACGACACAATCAAAACCTCTCTTGAGCTGAACGAAGACACAGTTTCAGCTTTAACTTGAACCATGCCTGGAAGGGATTTGTCATTTTTCTCAGACTTGAAAGTCTTATATGGAACATAACTCGATGATAAATAGGAGAGTCAGCTGCCAGTTACTAATACCATCATAGAGACTGAGTCACTGTTGATGTCACCGCGCCTCTTTGCAGGATCAGCCATCTTATTATTTTATACTGAAAGGGAGAAAAGAGGTTTAGTGAAAAAGTCACTTTACATTCTTATTGTCCTAAATTATTTCCCATCTCTGAAGTTTGAGACCAGTGTTCTATGCTCTATAGCAATGGCTCTCAACTGGAGGTGATTTTGACCCCCAGGAATTGTGGCAATGTTTGGAGGCATTTTTTTTGTGGTCACAATTGGGTGAGGGGGTGCCACTGGCATTTAGTGAATCGAGGCCAGGGATGCTGCTAAAGATGCTACTATGCACAGGACAGCACCTATGATAAAGACTTATTTGGCTCAAAATGTCAATAGTGCCGAGGCTAAGGAACTCTATGGCCTTCTTTGTGAAGCTAATTTACAAATTCTTACTGAGTCAAATTGCTATTGATAAATGGGCACCTTGAGGCACTTATAGCCCCATGCTCACTATATTGATTTAGAATATTGAACAGTTCTTGACAAAGAACAGGGCCGAAATTAAAATTTCTTGTCCTTGGCTGCAATATTGAAAGATTTTATCTAAGCAGTGGGTGTAAAGTTTGAGAAAATTGTATATTGAGCACTGAGGGGTAAAAATTTTCCTACATGCAGTAAATTGACTTTCTTACAGCCAACAATATGTCTTTTACTTCACGCTCAGCTGAGTCTTAAATATGCTCCAAATGGCATAAAATTTGATTGAAGAATTCTTCCTCCTCACTTGGAAATATTTATAACCTCTTGGAAAATGACACACTGGGACACACTATATGTTGTTCAATTATATATATTATATATAACATTAATTACATATATAATATCAAATTTACATTTAAAGTCACATGTATTAGGTTTGTGTTTAATATCATGTTCGCTTGGCTTAAATTTTTTTTCAGCTCAATATTTACAAATCAAAATATTTGTAATTGTATGTATGCATATATATATGTCTAGATAGATAGATATGTCTAGAGAAACATATATTGTTTTCCTTAGGTGCAAGTTATTCTATCCAGGTAACTACATGTTGACCAAACCACTCCAGATCTAAAGCACTAAAGATTATTGGTCACTGGTTGTTATATCCATTAGTATACAATTTTGATAACTGTCTTTTCCACAGGTTAAAGTAGATTTTGTATGCCAGTAAAATAACTGCGGATGATTATAATGGACTTTATAAAGAAGAATATAAAATGGAGACCAAATTAATTGTCTCAGTTTACCTTCAACTATCTTAAGTTATGGTCTACATGATACACAGTTTTGTTCTTAAAAGTTTTTGATTAAAATTACCCTATTGTATTAGAATTCATCAAGCCTAAAGCACTTTCAAATTCACTTCACTCTCTGATGAAGACACTTTACCATTTGTAAAAATATTTTTGCTTCCTGTAAAGCACAGTGTTATGTATTCTAACACAGTGGTTCCTATCAGAATCAATTGGGTCCTAAAGGCATACTCATTTCTTAGGCCCTGCTCAGACTGGTTGAATCAGAATATAAGAGGATAAGGCCCAGGTATTGATATTAAAACAAGCAAAACAACAATAACCCCACACATACACGCGTGCGCACACACACACTCACACACACGCACACGTCAGGCCATTCAAACATACTGCCATGGTGGGAAGGCTGGCTGAAAACTCAGATCTAAAGCACAGACTATCGTAGGCAACAGAATTGGCAGGTAAACTGGGAAAATATTGCCCCATAGAGATAGTAGGGACATTTCCCTGTTTTGGCCTTGAGGGGAGGTGGAGGGCAGGAATAGCCCAGAAGAATAAGTTTGGTATGCAACAATTTAGCAATGATTCACTTTTTAAATTGCCATCCTGTATGATAAAGTCTTCCTGGGGAACTATAATGCAAGAATGCTGGGATCCAGGTGGGGTTCTTAGTGCTGGCTCTTTCCCCACCAGCTGTGGGTGAGCTCTGTGGGTGAGCTCTTCCTTTACTCTTCCCAGCCTCAGTTTACTCACCTGTAAAATGAGGGGGCTTGGTTATGATTTCTACTGTTTCCGTTCAACTTAGAAAAATAGCTATGAGTCATAATTATGAACTTAGAAAAAAATTAAACAGTTTAACATTGTATATTTTTCATAAATTCATAAAGCGCTGTATGGTAAAATGAAAAAGAATTTATAAAGGATTTTTTGGCAATTTGTAATTCAGACATAAATTTGATCATATCAGGAAAATGGGCCTAGTGTTTTGGCTGTTTTCTACAGCTAAATATATCTCATACTGGAGATTAGCAAATTTTTCTGTAAAGAGGCAGATAGCAATTATTTTAGGCTTTGAAGGGTAGGGCCACAGAAAAGAAAATTGCAAAACCTTTAAAAATATATATCATTAAAAAATGTGAAAAATAGGGCCAGGGACAGCGACTCATGTCTATAATCCCAACACTTTGGAAGGCTGAGACAGGATAATTGCTTGAAGCCAGGAGTTTGAGACCAGCCTGGGCAACACAGCAAGACCCTGTCTGTATGAAAGTAAAAAATAAAAACAATTTGCCCAGTGTGTTGGCACATACCTGTAGTCCCAGCAATTATGGAGGTAGAGGCAGGAGGAAAGCCTGAGCCCAGGAGTTTGAGGCTGCAGCGAGCTATGATTATGCCACAGAACTCCAACCTGGGTGACAGAGCAAGACCCTGGCCCCTGTCTGTGAAAAACAGGTAAGAGCAGGGTTTGATGATCCCTGTGTTAAACAATTAGAACATATATTTGGCTAAAAACAAAATTACTTGCTTTTATATAACAACAGTTGTTAAAAGCTATTGCTATAGGGAGAGATTGAACCCAGGCAATAAGGAGACCTGCTGAAGAAGTTTTTACTCAAAGCCTGCATGGAAGCCACCATCATGTGCCCCCATGACAAACTCATCCTACTTTGCCAGCGACTGGCCCAGTTTAAGCACTGAAAGTCTCAAGTCCCAGGAAATGAGGATGACTGGTTATTTTACATCTGTGACTCTTGGAAAGGTTTCTTTACGGAAAATCTAGGATCAAATTGAAAGGGAAAAAGCTTCAGATGGAAATGCTTTCAGGAGCTTTACCATATAAACAACAGGCAAAGATCCCAGCTGGAAAACTTTAAAGGGAAAAATTGTAAGAGAATATTTGCAGTATTTTTTTTTTTGGCTTGAGCTCAATGGATTCTAAATCTACCTACCCATTAACAGCATCAGTTCAACAGGCTGTAGATGAGGAAAGTGCTTATTCACAAGGTGTGTCAGGTCTTTTTTGTAGAATCAGTTTATACATCCTCTGGATATGATAAATCCTGGGCATTATGATGAAACACAGCCCAACGTTATTACTCAGAAGTTACAGGATTTAGAATTATTTCCTAGGTTTGCCCGAAGAGGACATGTGATGTGAAACTAGCTGTGACCCTAATTATGAATGTAAAGATTACTGGTAGAGACTACCTCTGAAACAATCCAGAATAAAGTAGGAGCAATTTTCTCAACATATTATTATGTGCATCTGTGATATTATTGTAATTTGAATCTTTAAGACTAGAAGCTCAAAGCTCAAAAGGTGATTTTCTCTGAGGAACTTGTCTTGAAATTAAGTACATGAGAAGCTGTGTTATAACCACATGGTTTTCCAGTTGTACTTCATCCAAACAGGAATCCTTCTTAAAATATAAATATTAAAAAGCAGATCTAATACTTCAAAAGAGGATGCCATCAGCTAAAACAAAATCAAGAATATAATTTAGAACCTTTTACAATATTCTTTCGTTTTATTCAGTTTATAGAAATTTTAATCCCGTGTTTGAAGCTTCCAATGTGTTCTTTATGATTCACCCTATTTGGGGTCATAAAAGCACCTTTTGGCCGGGTGTGGTGGTTCTCTCCTGTAATCCCAGCACTTTCGGAGGCCAAGGCGGGCAGATCACTTGAGGTCAGGAGTTCAAGACCAGCCTGGCAAATATGGCAAAACCCTGCCTCTACTAAAAATACAAAAATTAGCCAAGCATGGTGGTGGGTATCTGTAATTCCAGCTACTTGGGAGGCTGAGGCACGAGAATCACTTGAACAGCTAAGACAAAGGTTGCAGTAAGCTGAGATCACACCACTGTACTCTAGCCTCGGCAACAGAGCAAGATTCCATCTAAAATAAAATAAAATAAAATAATAAAATAAATGCACCTTCTTTTCTGGGCTTCAGGTCAACTTGCAATCAAAAGCCATTGCTTCCTTTAAAGCTGTGACTATAGGTAACTCTGTTTAGAAAGTATTTCAGCAGAATTATTGACACTGGAAAATACTCAGCATCTAAATGGGCCTTCTTTCCTTCTGCATGGTATAAAATTGAGGGAAAAAAGGGGAGACCTATTTAGGTAGCAGTTTGATGTTTTAGTTCTACAAAAAACACAGTGACAAGTGTCCTTTTCTAGATGAAAACAAACATTTTCTTTTGCTCTAAAGAGAATGTATGTAGCATTAGGAACTCAAACCACGAAAGTTCAGAATGGTTTAAGTGTTTGTAAGGAAAAGAAAAAAGGACCAGGGGCCGTTAGGGTGCACTGAGCATGGTCTTGGAGGAATTTTAAGGAAATAGAAAGTATTGCTTCACCTCCTTTTTCCCAGAATGTGTCAGTGTGTATTGCCATATAAATATATTAATAAATATGCATGCAATATCTGTGTTAAAGGTTCTATTAGTTCCTACTTACCTACCCCTATTCACTCAAATCCAAAAGACAAGTGGACATCAACTTCCTTTTCTTTTCTTTTTTTTTTGAGGCGGAGTCTCACTCTGCCGCCCAGGCTGCAGTGCAGTGGCCGGATCTCAGCTCACTGCAAGCTCCGCCTCCCGGGTTTACGCCATTCTCCTGCCTCAGCCTCCCGAGTAGCTGGAATTACAGGCGCCCGTCACCTCGCCCAGCTAGTTTTATGTATTTTTTAGTAGAGACGGGGTTTCACTGTGTTAGCCAGGATGGTCTCGATCTCCTGACCTCATGATCTGCCCGTCTCAGCCTCCCAAAGTGCTGGGATTACAGGCTTGAGCCACCGAGCCTGGCCAACTTCTTGTTTCACTTAGTGAAATCAGGAAATTCTTATTCATTTTTCATAACATTTTATTTATTATTATTACTGTTTTGAGACAGAATCTCACTCCATCGCCCAGGCTAGAGTGCAGTGGCACGATCTCAGCTCACTGCAATCTTGACCGCCTGGGTTCAAGCAATTCTTGTGCCTCGGCCTCCTTCATTCTCCTGAATAGCTGGAATTACAGGCGTGTGCCACCATGCCCAGCTACTTTTTGTAATTTTTTAGTAGAGACAGGGTTTTACTATGTTGGCCAAGTTGGTCTCAAACTCCCGACCTCAAGTGATCCGCCCACCTCAGCCTCCCAAAGTGCTGGGATCACAGGCATGAGCCACCACGCCTGGCCCAGTTTTCATAACATTTTAATACATAAATTCCAGTACCACTGGTCGTACGCAAGGTAAATTTTTCTAAATTATTTTCTGAGGTAAACATAAATATGGGAACCTTTTTTTCTTAGTGGATCTTGTAAATAGGTGAGGACTTACCTTGCTCTCCTACAAAACTTTCCAAGGAACAATAGCTAACGTTGAGCCCCGCACAATCCCAACCTTGAGGCCTGAGTCACATGGCCCTGCTGTCCCTGTCCCGTATGCGTTCTACTGCCCCTGTGGATCCAATTCCCGTTTTAAATATTTTTCACATGAGGATCTATTCTATGGCTCCCTGTTGCCCTTTCCTCCTAGGGTCGCTCAGAACCACCACTCCCTCTCATGGTGCCCTGTAGACTGCTTACTGAACCAGAGTCTCTCAGCTAATGCTGGGGCTGTAACTCTGCAAACCTCATTGCCCCATTGCCATCTGACTCCCTTTTGTGGCTCTGCCAATAGGGGGTGCAAAAGGAGGTAGAAGCTTGGAGGATGGATAACTTCCCATTTGCTTGTTGGTCCCATGAATGCCATCTCAGGCAGGCTTCTTTGCCCTGGCCACAATTGGTTCCCATTTCAGCATCATTTTTCAGCCCCTTAAAGGTACCAGCACCAGCTGATTGAGTGAGAGCTGCTTCCTCAGAGGCCGGGGCCCCAGCCCTTCGAGGGTTCTTCTCATCGATTTTAGGTTCTGCTAACCCCAAGTTCTTCCATTTCCCCCTCACCCCCCGCCGCAGGCCTAGGGAGTGGCTGTTGTCTTCAGTAGTAGCAGCTACCTCTGTTACCTCCATGTTCCCACCTTCTCTTTTCAGTCCTCTAATGCCTATTTAACTGAGTCTCTATATTCAATATTAAGATTAAAATAACAGGTGTGTTTCTCCCTTTCTCAATCGCATTTTGATTGAGACTCAGCTCTACTATGGGCCTCTAAGGCTCTGATTTCTCAAACATTCCACGTGGTGATGGAAGGGAGCCTGGTAGCATTCCTTCCCATTTGTCCAGGCTTTACTGTCTCCTTGTTGAGATCTACGTACTTATATAAAATGACCCCCAAAGAGGAATCCTCCTTTTGGGACCCCGCCTCCCCACTCCTCACACACATTTCTACTGCAACTCTGTGACACCTTCATGGATTGACCACACACCAAGGGTTCTGCCCAAGGGTTCTCTTTGATATTTGCTCAGAAAAACCTATCTCCCTATCCCAAATAGCCTGGGCTCCAGGGCATTCTTATCACTCATTCCATCCTTCACAAGATAACTGACATTTTACTCAAGGTGGCTGCTTAGTAGAGAGTTGGCCCCTGCCCAGAAGGACATGCCTTAGCTGATCCAAGGACTCTAGATAAGCCCTAAGATTCCTCATTTTGGCCCCCAAGGCACTTTTTCTTAGATACACTTACATTCTTAAAGCTAAAGTGGACCTTCGAAATTATTTATCATCTATTCTAACCTTTCATTCTAGGGAGCATCTATAAATTATATATTTTTAAAAATTACAATAGTAGATGAATAAAACAAAAAGAAATGGTTAAATAGATAATTCAGAGAATATGAATTTTTTCCATGTCTGATGCTGTAAGGCAGTCAAGAAATCCAAAAGAAATATTTTATATATGTATGCATTTTTTAAAATAAAAATATATACTTTAAAATTTTTATCTTTAACCTGGCTCTACACATTGAGAGTTACCATCTCAATAAATGTCAGGCTCGGGAACTTGTAAATTCTATAGAGAACTAAAGCAATTTTCCTGTAATTATTCAGCAGCTGTCATTCCTGGAAACTGTAATTGCAGTGAAATAGAATGTTCCCAAATCATGATGAGGGGAGGCAATGTTCTGTGATCTGGGGCACGCAATGCCAATGAGGAATACAGCATATAATCTGTGTATCTAGAATATAAAATGGAAATACTGCTAGGGCATATGAGGCCACCATTTGTTCAATTATTCAAAATCTCTTATAATGTTTTGGTCTCTCAAGCATCCATGGCCACATTCTGATATGATTCTGTTTAATCCTCTGCATGTTCAAACCTGATCTCTGATTATGGTATTCTCATCTCTATAAAAACAACCACAAAGTGTGGTTAACAGATAGAAAAGTACCGCTAGATAGGAGGAATAACTTCTAGTCTTCTGTAGCACTATTGGGGGTGGCTATGATGGACAACGATTTATCGTATATTTTCAGCTAGCTAGAAAAGCGGATTTTGAATGTTCTCACACAAATAAATGATGAGTATTTGAGATGATAGATATGCTAATTACCCTAGTTTGATCATTATACATTGTATACAGGTATCAAAATATCACATTGTACTATATGTACAATTATGTGTCAATTTAAAATAATAATAAAAGTAAAACCCCCCCTTATGTACACTGAAAATGCACTTTTAAAAATGAATTCTGAGTTTCTTTTCCCGAGGAATGTAAAACAACAGAGTTGAAAAACAGGGTTGGTTCTCTATAGTTATTTTTAAATATCCTTGTCCCATTTAGTGCTGTGGTTATCTACTAGCTATCTATTGACATATAACAAACTACCTGAAATCTTAGCAGCTTAAATCAGTCAACATCTTTTATTTCACAGTTTCTGTGGGTTAGGGATTCATGAGTACCTCAGATGGGTAGCTCCAGCTCAGGAGCATTCATGAGGCTGCAATCAAGCTGTGGACCAGGGCTGCCGTCATCTGCCTATTTCTAAGTATTTCATTCTTTTAGTTGCTACTGTTAACTGGGTTTTTCCATTATTTTCTTCAGTTTGTTCATTATTAGTGTAAAGAAATGTATTAACTTTTGTGTTGATTTCGTATCCTGCAACTGCTGAATTAGTTTAGTAGTTTCTAACGGGTTTGTGTGTGTAATCTTTAAAGTTTTCTCTATATATATCCATGTTATCTGCAAATAGAGATCGTCTTTCTTGTCAGTCGAAATCCATCATGAAAATAGCACTGCAGAGGACTGATATACCCCCGTACTGGTGGGAATCAGCTGGGTGTGTGACCTTGGACTTAACTCTTCATATTTCTGGGCCTGTTTCCTCACCTGCCAAGTGAAAGAAGGATGAGGAAAGAATGACACTGGTCTTAACTGGCCTTCTACAGTCATTATCTTATCTACAGTCATTATCTCATATAATGTTCAAAGCAGAAGCAAAATTCTAAGCAGTGAGAACAGAGAGACTAAGCAATCAGGAGGACCACCTACCCTGCAGCACCCAATTGTAAGGCAAAGAATCTTATCCCATTCAGCCTTACCATAAAACCAACTGAGTCAGGTACTTCCCAAGTCCACTTGCAGCTGTCAAACCCCTGTGCCTTCCACCAGAAGTGCCCACATACTTTATTTTGAGTTCTGTAGTCCCAGAGAATTGCTTTTCTTTTTTTTTTTTTTTTTTTAACAAAGATCCTTTAAATGCAAACCATTTGTATCATTTCCTTGATTTTCTTTTCCCCTGTGGAAACTAACCACTTTTGTACAGTGACTTCATTTTTAATTCAGGAAAATAAATGATTGGTATGTAGGGCATTTCCGGCTCTCCCTGTGTTAGGAAACAAAGGATCAGGGCCTAGCTAGACATGTACCTAGTTCCATTATTCCTTAACATGGCTATTCATAGAGATGTTCCTGTGCATTTCACCTCGCTCTTTCCTTGTGACCTAGGGTAGTCATAAACCTCCAAAGAGCTGACTTGAGGCTAAGAGTCCAAATTTATTACATCTCAGATAAATGTTTTACGAGGCTTTTGAGAACCTTCTATGGACTTCACTAAACGATTTTTTTTTCCTCTACATAGACATGGATTGTTTAAAAATGTATTTCATATGGTTATTTAAGAGGATGTGTCTTTCTGCTAGCCAGATGATTACTTTAGGATTATAAGTATATTGTTGAGACTTTAGTACATAAATCTCTCAAAAAATTCAAGGAATGTATAGGGCCTTTGGTTGCTTTGTGTACCTTTCCCTTTATGAAGCCACCCTGGTACCCCGACCCCTGTCACACCACCCTGGGGCTCTGATGAATCTACAACTTTGAAGACCATTCTCATGTGCCTTATTGATTGATGGCCTTCTTCTCAAAGCTTCAGGAGGTTGGCGACACATTTTCCACTACGGGAACATTTTCATATTTAAAATTAAAGCTGCAGCACAGTTCTGTGGTTAGAAGAGTAGCATTTTTAACTAAGGTGCCACCAAGTCACACATGATACAGATTCATCACTTTATGGTATTTGCCATGCTTGACAAACAGAGCAAGATACTTCTGAAAACTCAGGCATTGGTTTCTAGCATCTGTCCATGTAAACCCATTTTTTGAAAAATGTTCACATCCAGCCTTCTTTTGAGAGATTGAGAGGTAACAGGATGACTTTTTACCCAACCAAATATGAGGTTCTCTTATGAATCAGGAAGAAGTGTACAATGTTTATTTTAAAGAAACTTCTTATTTATAGCATTTTGCCTACTGGAGTGCTGGAGCTAGCTCACACCAGCCTATAAAAGTTGACTGATTTTGTCCCATGTTTGAAAAAGAAGAAAAACTCACATTATGCAATGCCTACCATGTCCTTTTTAAGATGGTGGGTTCCTCAAAAAAGACATTTATTTTTTTCCCCACAGAATGTATAACCTATTTGAGGAAAGAAGGAAGACTGGAAACACCAAACAAAGCAGTGTAACCTTGATCACAAGACAAGTGGAGTCCAAGAAAGAAAGAAAGGAGTGGGCACATATGGCAGAGACCATGGAAATGCTGGCATTTGGGCTAGGTCTCTAAGGACAGGCAGGACAGGAAAATGGGCAATCAGGTAGAGAGAAAGTCATGGAAAAAGTTATGGTAGGCACATAGAAAGAATAAAATCTACCATGAATAAGAAAAGCAAGCATAGAGCATGTGAGTGTAGTGATGTGGGGAGAGCTTGCAACTATGGGACCCAGTACAGTTTGTGCTGTGTCTCATACACATCATATGTCTTCTTATTCTGATCCTCAAACCGAGCCTGAGAGATGAAGGCTACTGAGGCTTAATTGGTGCAACACAGCTGTATAAGCCTGTGGTCAGAACAACAAAAAAATTGTCTTCTATCCCTGGTTCTGCATTGTCCCACAGTACCATGTTGATTCCACTTATCTGCACTTTAAAGCATGTAATACAGAAAAGCAGCAACAAAAGAGAATTTTAAATGAGTGAATATATTTAACACTTTCTGGTTTACTCTAAATGTGTGGATGATGTTCTAGTTGGCCTTGAATGACAGTAAAGTATAACTTCCGAGTAGGATTGCTTTCAAGAGTTTAGACAGGCTGGGCGTGGTATCTCACGCATGTAATCTCAGCACCTTGGGAGGCTGAGGCAGGCGGATCACTTGAGCCCAGGAGTTAGACACCAGAATGGGAAACACGGGGAAAGCTCATCTCCACATAAAATACAAAAAATTAGCCAGGCATGGTGGCACACACTGTAATCCCAGCTACTTGGACAGCTGAGGTGAGAGGATCACCTGAGCCCAGGGAGGTCGAGGCTGCAGTGAGCTGTGATCACACTACTGCACTCCAGCCTGGGCAACAGAGTGAGACCCCATCTCAAAAAAAAAAAAAAAAAAAGAGTTCAAATACAATTTCTCCGCAAGGCGTCCAACATATCCGAGCCCACAGGCTTACTGTAGTCAACCCTAACTCTTGACAGGAAGCAGAATTATAACCAGAGCTCAATTTCTAAGGAAAAGAAAACACACAACAACTAAAACATAGTGTTATCTAAACCATGAGGGCTGGATTCTTCGGCCCCCTGAGAGTCAACTTTCCTAAAAGAAATATTTTTGTTCTTTTCCCCATACCATATGCTAAACCTCAAAAGGAATAAACAAGAACTGAACTTTTGAGTTTAAAAATTTCCAGTAACTTGAATCTCGTATGGTGTTGAGCGAAAAAATCCAGAGACAAATGGAATACTTCATGATTTTATTTCTCTAAAGTATAAAAAACTAAGCAAAACCAATCTGTGCTGTTAGAAGTCAGCTTTGTGGTTATCCTTGGTGGCATGGGAGGAGGGGGTATGATGACAGGGATCAAAAGAGAGCTTTTGGGGTGTAGATAATATTCAGTTTCTCTGAGTAGTGTTTACACAGGTATGTAAAAATTCATCAAGCTGTCAACCTAGAAGCTGCACATTTTTCCTTATGTATGTTATACTTCAATAACAAGGTACTTAAATATTTCCTGCACCCTTAAACAGGGTAGAGCCAGGATTACGATACTTTAAAAGACAAAGAATGTTCGACATTGGAAAAATGTTCTATGACAATAGTGTGTAGTATTGGAGGCCTGGCTTGAGCAGATGTTAGGGTAGAGCAGTCTTAGGAGGTTTGAAGGAAAGAAGGCCAGGTAAACAGAAGCACTGGTACATTCCATCCTTCCAAATGAGTGCCAGAATCTAACTGAAGGATACTTGAGACAATTAGAGATATAATAAAAGGTCCTAGATGGCATATAATAATATCCAATATTATAATGCAACAAATAATATCAGAATCTGGCTCACCCTGGGGCTATTTTCTCATAATTCAACAAATTGGTTGCCCCTGGAAATCTTAATCCAGAAGGAAATGATTTTAGACAAAGAGAGAAAAGGCCACACTCATATGAGGTAAGTAAAATAGACATTTTATTTTTAGTCATTCAATGAATAGGATACAATTTTAAAAGCAGAGTGTAGGGCCCCTTGAATTTCACTCACTGGTCACTCTTCATAATTGTAGCAGATATACAGGATCATTAAATTTTTGAGCAGAAAGTGGTATATAATTTAAGAGACATACTATTTTATCCCTTTTCTAGGTTTGCTAAGCCTCTACTTATGTCAAGTCAGCTCATCATCAAGTTCTATACCATGTTAGGTTAAGCTCTTACCTCCTATCCAACATTTTCTTCTCCAAGTTATGCCTTGGAGCAAATGTCAGATCTTTTTCTACGCCACAGGGCCTACTGGTGATCTGGTGAAGCCTATGGACTCTCCCCAGAGCAAGTGTTTAAATCCATAAACGAAAAGGCATGAGGTTACACAGAAAACCACTTTTACTAAAATTCAGTTCTCAAAATACTTTAAAACTTTAATATAGCAACATATATGCTTCTTAGAGAAAGCATTACAAACAAGAGCCGCCTGAGGTCTAACAGCAATTGTAATTTCAAAGTGTCGATGAGAACAAATGAATTTTTGAAATATCTGCAACAACTCTATGGTAATTTTTTAAAAATCTGTGACTTCTATCGATGAAAAAATTACAAGTATTGATAAAATTCTGTGTATGTTTCATGCACGCTTGAAAGAAATGCTAAATGTCAGTTAGGGGTTGATGAAAGTAAGGATCCATCCAAGCCCATAGATACAATGGATTCCACCTACAGACTCAAGATCTGTGAATCCCAAGCTAACAATCTCTGTTTTAGAGCATGTTCTTGGCCTATATTCAGACTTACTAGCCATTTAACAATAACATACTTGATTTTGGTAAAATGGTTTAAATTAGTGTGTAACATATAGTCCAAGGTTTCCCAAATAAAGAGTTTAAATTTTAGTATAAAGAGAAATTGTGCCTCTGAAAAATAAGAAGAGTTATCTGTAATGACCCTGCTTTACATTTCTGCCCACATTGATTTTTATCTGTATTGACAGTAACTATATTAACTTTTGTGGCTTGCATATATGGCTTCTCTGCCTTTTCTTGATTTTAGTTTTCCACTGCCATTGTATGAACCCAATTTTATGGGTTTCTTTTACTGAAAGCCATCGTGTGTCTGCATGTGCATGCACGTGTGTGAGTGTGTGTGCATGCTTAAAAGGTGTGATGTAACTTTGGGAGGCCAAGGCAGGCAGATTGCTTGAGGCCAGGAGTTTGAGACCAGCCTGGCCAACATGGTGAAAACTCATCTCTACTAAAAATACAGAAATTAGCCGGGTGTGGTGGCACACGCTTATAATCCCATCTACTTGGGTGGCAGAGGCACAAGAATCGCTTGAGCTCAGGAGGCAGAGGCTGTGGTGAGCCGAGATCACGCCACTGCATTCCAGCAGCCTGGTTGACAAAATGAGACTGTGTCACACACACACACACACACACACACACACACACACACACAAAAGGTGTGATGTAAATACATAAATAAGAGTCATTGTCCTTTGGTTGCAGAGCCACCATGAGGATCTGGGTCTCCAAGGCCTTCAGATCCGTGCTGTTACCTAAACCCCAATATCTGCATACTCCTTGTCAATGTCATGTTTCCAAATATTTGCAACCCCTGGTAAATACCAGACATAAGATCTAGAACTGGCTTGTGTTGTGATTGAATATGGATTTGTATTTATGTGAGAGGGGTTGATCTCCAGCAGAAAGGAATTGCCTTTTAAAAATACCTAAATATAGAATAACATTCAGTATGCTGGAGTGTTGCACGCCTGTGGCCTGTCATTGAAGGGCAGCCGGAGGGTCTGGCAGGACTCATCTTTGGCAACAACATAATTTCCTCTCGCATTTTAATCTCCCCATTCTCCATTTAAATGAATTTTTTTTCCCTGTACTAATTTTATTTTTAAAATTCTAGGCTTGGGGGAAAATTAGAAGAGTAATATATTCATTATTTTTAAAGATAATCAACATCCTGATTTATTAATTTTATGGTATTGTCTGCATGATGTATAACAAATCTATTCTCTGGATTGGAAAGGGGCCTCCCAGGGAAGCCAGAGAGAAAAGATGGATGATATCATGATAATTTTCACTGGAAGATTGCATGATAATTTTCTTGGCCTTTATTTAGCAAATGCTGTGGGTGTGCTGTTTTTCACTGTTCAGCTTGAGAGTGAACATGACAATGGAATGACTCCAATTTAGAAGAAAGGCCTTCCTTAAACATGTTCTCCATTCTTCTGCCTCTATGACAGTGACGTGATAGTACCTGATTCCTCTTTAGAGGTAAGACCACCCTTAATTATTCTCTCCATCCTTCTGTCTCTACAGATGAAGCAGAAATTACATGAATCATTGATAATGTGTTTCTCTTACAATCATCAAAGTCAGGTCCTTAAAACTTTGGGGTCTGAATGCCCACCCTTGCCAGCCAGCAAGGGCACAGGATCATCCTCAAACACATTTAAATGGTCTTCCCTGGAGCCAAGGATTAATAAACCTGTTAGAGTCCTCCAGACAAGTTCATGACTACAGGTAGACATTTTAACAGTTTTGACAAAGGAGAGACAAGACATTGTCTCCCTATCACTTCCTATATCTGTTGTATTTAAGGCTTACTGGTTTAATGTTCTTTTCCTCTATTGTAGCCTACGCTCCTTGTGCCTCATGGGTTCAAGCCTCAACATCTTTGCTCAAATAGGCCTGACACACTTGAGCAGATAAAAATCTAAATTGGAGACCTAGGACCAACATCCATGAAAAATAAGGCATAGGCTCACCTATCAATGCCATAAATGCAATCAGAACATCAGTATACAAGTCCTGAAGGAATGAGAAATATCAGGCAACTCTCCTTATTCTATCTAATATCCTTATTCTAACTCATCCTCTACATAATTGTCCCCAAAAAATCTTAAAACTTTTATTTCTCTCTTATTTTCCACCCTCCTGTTCCTTTTGCGTATCACAGAGTAATAACACTGAACACTGATGGAGAGCTGACCATCACTGGGTATTATCCTAAGTGCTTTACATTCATTACCTCATCTAATACTTGCAACAGCTCTCTGGGGTATGTGCTGCTCCTATCCACATGATTCAAATGAAGAAATCAAAGATTAGAGAGATTAGATAAAATGCTGTGGAATTCATAGTACTTTTCACCAAATATTTCTATGCCTCCACTTTCAGAGAACATGCTAGGCTTGCACCTTGTCTTTGGCTGACACCATATTCACTGAATATGGCCCATGAGATGTTTGTGGAAGTGACAAGTGTCATTTCCAGGCTGAGCACTGATTGAAGCCCCACGACTCTTCAGGGCTCTCTTTTCCCTTCTGATGGTGGCTGCATTAGCAGACTGAATCTCAGAGTGAGGAAACACGAAGAGAGCTCCCAGCTGCCTTGCAATGTTCATGTCGTGTAAGAGATAAACATTTGGGGCTGTTTGTCACTCTAGCATAGCCTATCCTCTCCTGACTAATAGAGGTGCCTCCTATATTATATGGCTGGTCAATGGCAGAGATGATCTGACCTTAGAGTTCAAGCTCTCAATCAGAATGATATATTATCTTATTTAACATTAGTCATGTCAATCAGATTATCTCAAGCATTTAAACAGAAGATAACAGGAGAGAATTTCATAGCAGTGAAATAAATGAAAGAGAGTCAGACGGAGGGAAGATGCAGGAACTCTTGAAATTGAAGAGTGGTAGGGAGAACTGATCATCCCAGTTCCCCTGACCCTGCCAGTTCTCCAGGTATGTTCCAGTCTAGGGGCACGGATATGGGAGCATTTGAGGGATCTCATGAGATTTGTGCCTGCATAATTGTCACATTTTCATCCAACAGAATTTAATGAATATAGAACCAAACACATTGTATTGTCTTTTGTTTTTGTACAAGACATAGTTTTTAAAGGACATTTTCTTCTTCACTTGAACATGAAACACGGCATAAAAGCAAGCAGGGTATATGATTATTTCAATAAACAGTTTCCTCATTTTCTCAGATCTCATCTTACTCAAAATTCCTCAATAGTTCTCCATTGCCTATGAAATAAAACCTAACCTTATTAGCATGGACTAAACACACCTGGGATCTGGCTTCTGACTCATCTGCCCCCATCCTTTCCCATTACATATTACACCCCAGCAGCACTCATTAATAGTAATGCCCTCGAAATGCTATGCTCTCTCCTGTTCTTGCATCTTCACACATAACATTTCCCAAAATGACTTCCCTGATTTCCATACCTGTAAAACTCCTATTCATCCTTCAAATGGTAGCTCAAAGCCATCATACCCTATCGCCCCCAGACCAACTACCTCTCCTCTCCCCTATGCTCTGAACGCTTCTTATATGTCTATCAGCAGAGGGTCTCAACCTTGGCTACATACCTTGTGAGATAGGAATAGCACTGGGTAGTTGCAGGAGGATGGAAAAACCCAGACAACAGCTAAAACAAGAACTAGGCAAAGAAATCACAGGATAACAGAAAACCCCAAATAAGGGAGAGAAAATGACAAAAATCTTGGTCAGGGTGACATGTCCATGACTCTTCTGGGCAAACCAACATAAGGGAGAAAGGGGGAGGTAATGGGGAGTTGGGGCAGGGCTGAAATCCCCTTCTTTTCCAGAATATCTAATGATTATTTTACCCCTTAATTAAAAAAACACCCCCAAAATTAGAAATCCATACTCCATTGTGGGCAACTCATTCTCGTGAGCACACCTACACTTCTTTTTTTTTTTTTTTTTTTTTTGAGATGGAGTCTTGCTCTGTTGCCCAGGCTGGAGTGCAGTGGCGTGATCTTGGCTCACTGCAAGCTCCGCCTCCCAGGTTCATGCCATTCTCCTGCCTCAGCCTCCCAAACAGCTGGGACTACAGGCGCTCACCACCACGCCCGGCTAATTTTTTGTATTTTTCATAGAGATGGGGTTTCACTGTGTTAGCCAGGATGGTCTCGATCTCCTGACCTTGTGATCCACCTGCCTTGGCCTCCCAAAGTGCTGGGATTACAGGTGTGAGCCACCACGCTCGGTCACTTCTTTCTTAAGTGTATACCTTTGCTTTGCAATAAAAGCTTCTTGTCTTTCACATAATTCCAACTCATGCCCAAATTCTTTCTTGTGACAGTGTCAAGAACCCAAAAAACTGGCTGGGGCTGGGGTCTCACTGGTGTCTCACAGTATCTTTTAAAACTCCCCAAGTGATTTTAATATTTGAATACTACTTTATTTCTTCCCCAAATTGAAGACTCCAGACAAGCTATAACCATGCTTTTAATCTCTTATAAGCCTAGTGCCTAGCCCTATATAGGAATAAATACATAGAGCTTGAGCAATAACTTCTCTCACAATATTTTTTCAGTCACTAATGAATTCTTTAGAAAATAACTCCTGAGAGTAGCAAAAACTGCTTAATTCAAGTTGACCCATTTTAATATTTTTAATATTTCTACCAGCAAGTTTAGTTTATGTTTCTAAATATATCTGTCTTTGACAAACCATCTTCTATCACACTGAGAGAGGAAGGGAAGCTATCCCTCCAGAACTGCTATTTTTAAATGGTTTTGATATATCTTATTTATTTAGCAATATCATAATTAGCAAGTTAGTTGCTTTCAAAAGTAATCATTGCCTGAAATGGGGATAACATGGGTAATTACCTAGTAGTGTACCTGGTCCATGCTGTCAACAAAAAGAGTCAAACTCTTTTTGACTGTTCCATCAGTCTTAAGGGCTCTGTTTTAATGTTAATGCTGGTCAGCTGTGCCTGGATTCCAATGGGAGGAGGGTATAATGAGGCATGTCCGACCCCTACTTCCCATCATGGCCCAAACTTGTTTTTTAGGTTAACTTTGGAATGCCCTTGGCCAAGGGGAGGGCCCATCAGTCTATTGCATGGCCTGAGTTTTGGTTTACAATGCTGTATGCTCAGTAATGTCAGCTGTTATCATTGTGTACTTCCTCTTTCAGGAAGGGCTGCCTTATTAAGTCACCTCACAGGAGGGCATCTGTAGATAACACTAAAAGAGGAAATAAGATGACTTGCCAGGTGCTTTCTTTCATTTATGCACAGTCCATGAGATTTCCTGACCTCTTTCATCACAAACAAAGAGGTGTGTGTAGCTTTAGAAATTTAATGGACATGCTACCCATGTCATAAAGAAGAAACTGTTTCAGTTGTTTATCTCTTCTAACTCCATTTGGCTACTGCTATATAGGGCCTGCTTTACTAGACCCTTGTTTTTTCCTCAAATCTCTGATTCTACATTTACATGAAAAGCCTTTAGACTGATTGCTCTGAGATTAGCCAACTGTTTCCTAGGTTTGATCACACAATTCCACTCCTACACAATTCCTTCTCTCCTAGGTCTTGTGATTCCTCATCCCCAGCTGAGTCATTCAGTTGCAATCACATTTAATTGTCTCCACCTGAGTGGCTTTTTCTTTGGGCAGCCTGCCTTTGTCAAGCAATTGGAGGCAACATTTATTTATGCACATAGCATTTCTAAGGATCCATAGTACAAAGTGACTCTTCCAGATGAAGTGACAGCTCTCCACATGATAATGACAGTGACATCTAAATTAGCTGCAAGTCTCCAGAAACAGGCATATTTCAATCTAATTTTTATCCAGCTCAAGATGAACTTAAAAAGTTGTTTTCAACCCTTGGTTTCATACTTTAGTTAATACCATGCATTAATTCAATAAGGTTTTTGTTTTATAGTTATGTCTTCAGTAGTGGATTTATAATTATGACCATAACTTTTCAATGACTAGACCTTCAAAAATTGATAAAGGAGGCACAGAAGAACAAATCTTCTTGGCATAGACTAGCTAGTTGTTGAAAAAACCCTTCTCCTCTGCCTCCTGGGCACCCAGCCAGTCTACATTTCCCAGCTGCCCATGCAGTTAAGTGTGGTCATGTGACTGCATCCTGGTCAATGGAATGCTGACAGAAGTAAAATGAGTGACTTTCAGGTCTAGCCCATTAAAAACCTCCAGGCACCATCCTCCATGTTCTTTCTCATTGGCTGCTGATAGCAGCAAGAGGCAGACAAATGTCTAGGCAGATAGGGGCAGGTCCCTGGTGAAACCCCACCTTCAAGCCAAAGACAGTTTAAAGCCTGAAGGCCAAGTTACAAGTCAAATCCACGGACCAGATTGAGAACCTGTCTTCCCATTTGGTGTGCTTTCCTTTGATTTATCCCCACCTTTCACTGATTTTACATATACCTACTCTTCCCTTATTGTTTTTACACTATGCCCACCTTTGATTGGTGCCTTCGTTTTAACCTTTTTTGCATACTCACACACCAACTAAATGTTGCCTTTTCCCATACTACCTATGGCCTACCCCTCCCCTATCCTGTGCCTATAAAAAACCCAGACTCAGTCACACTGGGGAAAGAGATGACCTGACTTTGCAGAAGAGATGATCTCACTTTGGGGGAGAGGTGACCTGACTTTGGGGGAGAGACCACCTGACTTTGGGGGAGAGGCCAACTGACTTCAGGGGAGAGATGACCTGATTTTGGGGGAGAGACAATCTGACTTCAGGGAAGAGACAAATCAACCTTCCCATCCCCTCTCCACTGAGAGCTGTTTCGTCCCTCAATAAAATTCTCTGCCCTCATCACCCTTCAACTGTCAGTGTGACCTCATTCTTCTTGGATGTGGGACAAGAGGTCTGGACCCACTGAATGTGGGTACCCAGAAAGGCTGTGGCACTGGCCCTCTGCCCTCACCAGTGGGGGGCAGCACCCCACACAACAGAAGCAGTGGTGGGGCCAAACCAGTCCCAGAGCCATGCTGGTCCTGGAGCTGAGGGCCAGAGAGGGCCAAGAGGCTGACTAGCTGCTAACATGCTGCAGTCCATCTAGAACAAAAAGAGCTAATTAGCAGACTGTAACACCCACTCTGGGGCTTTGGGGTCACAGGCACCCCTGCCTTTGAAACTAGGCCTCATAAAACTTAGAAACTAGGCCTCATATAGAAAAAATTAACACCAGGTGGCTCTGGATAGGGTCCCACCCTGCCTCGATAGGGACCCACCCTGATAGGGTCCCACCCTGCCAATTCCGGGAAACAACCTCATGGGGTCCCACCCTGCCAATTCCGGGGGTCCCACCCTGCCTCGAAGTTCCCGGAATCAACAACTCCAGAAAAAAAACCTCATAAGGTCCTGCTCTAACCAATTAGCATAAGACACCTTGCTCAGGCCATAGCTAGACCCAATCATTTTACGCCTTAAGCTTTGTTTGAATTTTGCGCCATAAGCTGTGTTTGAACTTGTGTTTGCCTATATAAACAGCCTGTAACAAGCAGTCGGGGTCCCAGGGCCAACTTAGAGCTTGGGACCCTAGCGCGCTAGTAATAAATAACCCTCTGCTGTGAATCTCGTGTCGGTGATCCTTCGCGGCGACCCCTGCCCAGGAGAGAATCGACAGTTCGGTTCCAACACCTTGGTACCACCACATTCCCCCTGGGGCAAAATGCCTGGTCTGGCAGCAGGCCCTGCATGGAACTTGCTTCTGTGTCAGCACTTGGAGTGGCCAGTTGGACCCTGCACTCACTCACTCATATGTTCCCTCCCACTAGGGGCTGAGGATGCAGTTGTTGCAGCTGCAGGAGTTACAGGCTGGAACACAAGACAGATGTGGCTGGGTGGGCCATGTAGAGGGCATGCCCCCTGCTGCAAGTCTGGCAAAGGGGCTGAGAAAAATCCTGTGTCACCGTGGCCTTGTAAGTCCTATGTTAAAAAATGCAAAGCCACAAGATGCAAGAAGCCTGGGTACCAAAATTATCACTTGGAGGAATGTTACCCATCTATCAAGAATGCCTCTCTTGGACCTTACATGAAAAGGAAATACATTTCTATTTTCTTAAACCACTGAGATTTGGGGTTTATGTATTATTGCATACTTTTACCTTAACTGGTAAAGATAAATGCTGTACTTCTTAAAATAAAGTACTATTTTTCCCCTAATAACAGGGATATTTTCATTGTTTACTATTTGGAAAATACTCCATACTAGGTGTTAATGTCATCTGAAATATTTTTTAGGAATAACTCTCTGGAAAATAACTTTGTTAGTCATAACATTCTTTTTCCTGAACATGGAAGGTAAAGGAGGAAAAAACCTCAACTGAGATGCGTTATTCTAGGTTAAGTTCTAGCAATGACTCAGGTTATTCTAATAACTAAATTAACTCAGCAAATCAAGGAATTTTGGGAATTGCAACTTTCTCAGGCCTCCAAGCCATGATACAGTCAATGTTTCAACAATAATATTCTACTTTACTACTAGGACACAACTTGGGCTTTGCTAGAAATTTTCTCAATATATTTCAGTACATATGGAACATTTTAAATTATTTCTTATATAATATTTCTAGCACTTTGAGCAATTTATTTGTGATCAGGGCAATCTGGATATGAATACATTACAAACTACTAGGAATAAAAGTCTGTCTGTTTTATGTATGATTATATAGAATTAACTAGCTGGTGTTCATCAGACATCAGCTAAGGTCATCCCCACCCACCCCTTTGTAATTGACCTGAAACTCACTTGAATTCCCAAAACTTGATTAACTCAGTTTCCTCAAATATCCCAAGCATTTTCATATGATAGTACAATTTAGTGAACGAACATTTGGAATGACAAGGGACTCTCTATACTAAAAAGCAATAATTTAAAATACGATTATTATTTATTCATATATTAAAGAAAGAACTGTGACTTTCATCTCTTCTCCTCTCATATTTCAGCTCTCTTTCAATTCCAGTTCACGTTACATATAAAGAATTTGAACTATTTCCTTGTTTCACTATCTCCTTTCAGATCATGTCCTCAGAGTTTCATTGTCTACACCTAAAGCACTCAATCAATGTAATCCTAAATAAAGCAGCTCCAAAGGCTCAGGTGACATCTGTTAAAATAACTGCCCTTACACACACACACGTGCAGTTTCCTTGGTTTATGGTTCCTGGTGATTCTGAAACACTTAGTGAGAGAAACAATGAATTTTGAACATAAGAATTAACATACACATTACACACATACCTGTGAATTGTGAATCTTATTAAAATGCAGAGTCTGAGTCTGTAGTCCATTCTGGGGTGAGATCTGAGATTCTACATTTCCAACAAGCTTCCAGTTGATACCAATGCTACCAGCAGTTGGGCCACAGTTTGAGTACCTAGATTGTAGAACATTCAAATATTCATTGTAGGGTAGAAAAAAATCTCACCCATTGTAAGGGTCATGGCTGTGGCATCTATAATACAAGAGAGATTAATGAAAGAAAATCATACAGATCTGTTTAATATAAATTTTACATGACATGGGAGTCTTCAGAAATGAAGACTTAAAGAAACAGGGCAAACTTTTTATAGATAGTTATGCGTAAGTATTATTGGGGGACAAAAGGGTACGATCTTGTGAAATTAAATCATTCAGACTTAAAGCTGTTGGAAATTTAAATTATTTTGAACTTTGAGAGGAATGTGACTATGTGGCATGAGTCATGTAGCATGCAGCTGCAACTTCTACTTTTTCCTGCAAATGATTAAGAAAGGCCTTGTGGCACCAGAGATAAGACCCCCTTCAGATCATCACCCCTCCTCGCAGAATGTTAAAGCAACCTACCTTGGAATGTAGCAAACTATAACCAACCAAATTGCTATACCATATATATTGACCTTGTATGGAAAATGTTGCAACTCTGTTAACTGCCTATGTAAGTGAAACCTTAACTTCCCCACTTTAGAACGCTGACCCATTCTTTCATCGTCAGTGTTTCTGGGTGTCTATCCTCAAGCTTTGCACTCAAATAAACTCGAATAAGCACAGTTGATTATATTTTCTGAGTCTCATTATTTAAGGTTGACAATCTAATGGTAATAAACTAGGGGGAATTTAGCAAGGCATGTTTGTTCAGATTCTTTTTTGTGTTCCCGTGTCTTCAGAGATAGGGGCATTCCTTTCCTCAGGTATAGAAAGGACACCTCTGGAATGAAGGTTTTATGGCCTACTTTAGAGGAAGGTCAGATAATTCTTTTATGGCCTGCTTCAGGGGAGAACAGTGAAAGAACGCTAAGAGTAACCTTCCTGCTTCTGCTATTATTTTAAATGCCAAGGTGCCATTTTTGGGGGTAGCATATCCTGAACCCCATAACTATCCATTTGCTGGTATTGTTCTGGTCACCTACGAATCACCTGGAGAAGAAGAGTGATTAGAAATACAGTCAACTGGACCCTCTTCCTTAGAAGTTCTGATTAGGTACAACTCTTTAGAAAACTCTTTTGATGAACCTAATGTTGAGAACCTCTGATTAAGGCTTCTGCTCCTCAAAGTGGGATCCTCAAACAAGAAGGACTAGCAGCCTTCAGGAGCTTCATAGACATGTAGAATCTTGGGTCTTACCCCAGCCTTACTGAATAAGAATTTACATTTTAACAAGAATCTCAGTTGATTTGTATGTACATTGAAATTTGAGAAGCGCTACTCTAGAATATCATAACAGTACAGTGGAAAGAGAGAACTGGGGATATTTTAAGTGCAAAACACTAACATCATCATAGCCAATACTCACTGGAGAGTCAGAAAGTACATTATATTAGTAGGCTGTTTTACAATTCAAATTGTTTTCAGACGTTTTTCTTATTCAGTTTAATCAGTATCTCTCAACATCCTCTGGGAGATAGGTATTATTCTCCTACTTTTATAAATAAATCTTGGCTTATTACTGAGGTTAGAAACTAAGTTGTTTTTGCTTTTTGTTTGTTTTTGAAACAGGGTCTTGCTCTGTCACCCAGGCTGGAATTCAGGGATGCGAACATGGCTCACTGCAGCCTTGAACTCGTGGGCTCAAGTGATTCTTCCACCTCAACCTCTCCAGTAGCTAGGACCACAGGCACACGACACCATGCCCGGCTAATTTTTAAAATTTTCTGTAGAGACGGGGTTTCATCATGTTGCCCAGGCTGGTCTCGAACTCCTGGTCTCAAGGGATCCACCCACCTCGGCCTCCCAATGTACTGGGATTACAGGTGTGAGCCACTGCACCCGGCTGAAACTAAGTTTTATTCAACTTGGTAAGACTCATACATTTTAAAAGCTAACATTTAGTATCAAAGGAAGAATCCTTAAAACAGAACTTGAATCTTAAGACAGTCTCTCGGTCAGTTAGTATATGTTTATGTGAAGAGGAAATTTACTCGCTCGTCCTGAACTTATTTAATGATGTTAAGCCTACTAAGTTGTAAATTAAGCAAGTTTGGAAATGGAAGCTGTCATGCAGTTGAGGCTAGATATATTGTTACAGTTTTTGTGATACAAATATATTTTTCATGCAATTATATACAAAGCTTTATATTCAGTGTCATGTTTCTTCAGACAACTGTTGAGGCTTACTGTCAGCTACACTATTATTCACTTACTCAAAAAACATTTCTTAAATACCAACTATAAACTGTCTAGGTTTTGGAGGTACAATATTGAGTGAGAAACAGTTTTGATCATTGAGGAGTTTATAGGCCTAGACAGAGGGCGACTAACTGCTGTGAGGAAGGGGGTAGGAGAATCTTCAAAGACAAGGTTATATCTCCTAGAGGTCTGAAAAGACCAAGTGAGAGCGGAACAGGAATAAATGAAGGAAGGGCATCCCAAATTGAGGGAATAACAGGGTCTGAGACATAAGGTTCTGAATGAACTGGAAATGTTTGGGGAGTAATGATTCATTTTGACCAGAGTTTCGGGGAAAAGGGGGGCGCATGGATTAGGAGGATGAGGAGGTAGCTTGGGAACAAACTATGGAGCCTTAGATGATATTCTATAGATCCTGAACATTTATTTTCTGTGTGTGCGTGTGTGTGTGTGTATATATGTGTGTGTGTGTATATATGTGTGTGTGTGTATATATATATAGAGTGAGATCAACAAACAGAAAATAACAGATAATAGATTTTAAGCAGGGTTGTGAGTGACCTCTAATTACGTTTAGGTTTAGGGGAAATAATTCTAGGCACAGCATGGAGGATGGCCTAGAATAGACAGAATATTCTGAAAGTACAGAGGCTGGTTTGGAGGTGGTTGTTTAAGTGTTTAAGTAGAGGAGGTGCCTGATTTGGGAGATGTTTCTGGGACAGAATCAGGACTTGTTGCTTACTTGGGTGTAGGGAAAAGGAGAAGTTAAAGATACTGATATTTTTATCTGGGGACTCTGGGCAGATGATGATACCACTAGCTGAGAGAGGACATTTAGAAAGAAGAGCAAGGTGGGATGAAGCTAAAAAGCTTGGCCCTTAACATGTTGTCATAAAAGTGCCTGTGAAATAGACAGGGAGAACAGGAACCAAAGAAGCTATGGCTTTCAGTCTCAACATGTCTTCTTATTAATGGTCCTATTAATTGCAAACGGGGAAAAGGTACCTTTACAGTGGACAAACATGGAGGACACCACCTTAACCAAATGATTAATCAATACCAAAGTGATGTTGTGTGCCTCCTGATACAATACACTGATAAGGACACAACTGCACTTATAAAGTTCTTCTATCAAAAATCCATAACCTGATTCTAATCAAGAGAAAACTTCAGAAAACCCCAAACAAAAGTACTTGGTACAAAACAACTGTCCTGTATTATTCAAAACTGTCTAATAGGACATGGCAGTGAAATGCAGTGGGTCCTGGACTGCGGGGGCTGGTGGTGAACTGAAGAGCTCCTCTTGCAGCCCATTGTCACCTCGTCAGCTCCATAGGCTGCAAAGTCCGGCCACGTCCTCGTGCCACAGCAACGCTCCCCGCCCCACCCCCGCCCCACCCCCGCCCCCTTCCCGGCCACTTTCTGCGCCTGCGTGCATTTCAAGTTCTGGCGTGACATCCGGGCACTACATGACTGGAGCGTTTGGCTCGCGGAGATGAACTTGGCGGTCTTCCTGTGAACCCGCATAAAACCGTCCGCCTACTCAGATGTGGCTGAGGGAGTGGACTGCTGCTGGTCATCTCTATCAGAGGTATCTGAAAGCTCCCTATCTGAAGAAATGTGGTTGGTAGCCTCAATCCTCACCCGATTCTATAAAATAAGAAGGCTCAAAAACGTGGCTGGGCGTGGTTCCTCACTCCGGTAATCCCGGCACTTGGGGAGGCTGAGGTGGGCAGATGGCTTGAGCTTAGGAGGTCCAGACCAGCCTGGGTAACATGGCGAAACCCCATCTCTACAAAAAATACAAAAATTAGACAGGCGTGGTGGTGTGTGCCTGTAGTCCCAGGTACTGGGGAGGCTGGGCTGGGAGGGTCACTTAAGTCCGGGAGGCAGAGGCTGCAGTGAGCCAAGATGGCGCTGATGTCTTACTTCATCCTGGGTGACAGAGCGAGACTCTGTCTTAAAACGAAACGGAAACCTTTCTGTCACTTGCACGCATTTAGTTTACATCGTACATTAGAAAGGAGGGCAAGATAGCTGCCAGTCACAGTATTAACTGCTCCAGCTTTTAGCACGAGATGAACTATACTAGGAAGTTTCAGACTCAAAGTATGCCACATTTTTCGTCAGACCTATGTAGTGTGGGAGCCTAAGAGAAAGCATATGAGACAGACACTAGAGATCCAATATATGGATTACCGACATGTTGAAAAGAAAACTCTGGGATAAAGGGAAAATAAGAAATATTTGAGGAAGAGAATAAAGTTTTCTTGAGCTCAAGAAAAATGTTTCATCTTCCTATGAAAAGGCCCTATCATGGTCAAAGGAAAATTGACAATAATTGCCCAGTACCTGAATGGGAACAATAACGTTTTAAATTTGAAAGAAAAAGAATGCCACAGATTTCCAGAAAAAAGGAAAGATTTTCCACAAAGTACATAAACAGACTTTGCCTGAGTGTCACATGATACAGGATACACGAAGCAACATATATATATTTTGAAAGAGAAGGCTGTGTGTGACTCAGTAATTCTATATCAAGTCACATGTGAAAGCCACAGAAATAATTCTTGCCTATATATGGGCCCTGAAAAAGTTTATTCACAGATGTACTATACATGACCAAAAGATTAATCAAAATAAAGACTTTCTTTTCTTTTTTCTTTTCTTTTTTTTTTTTTTGAGATGGAATCTCGTTCTGTTGCCCAGTCTGGAGTACAGTGGTACCATCTCGGCTCACTGCAACCTCTGCCTCCCGGGTTCAAGTGATCCTCTCTCCTCAGCCTCCTAAGTAGCTGGGATTACAGGCATGCACCACCACACCTGGCTAATTTTTTGAATGTTTAATAGAGATGGAGTTTCACCATGTTGGCCAGGCTGGTCTCAAACTCCTGACCTCAAGTGATCTGCCCTCCTCAGACTCTTGAGGTGTTAGGATTACAGGTGTGAGCCACTGCACCCGGCAAAATAGACTTTCGAAGTAGAAGTACATAGTACTAGTCCTGGTGGTGAGTGTAAAATTCAATTAAATTAGGAAATAAGTCTGAATAATTACTGTAAATATGGTTTAAAAACCCTGCAAATGTTGAAAACAATTTGAATATTAACCTATTTCATTTTAAAAAAATACTTTTTAATAAAAATAATTTAGTTCTCTTAAAAATTGAGATTCGTTAAAATAAATATACTAGATAATAGCAATATTTATATCACTATCACATTTTCTAAATTTGAGAATTGCCCTGTGGTTGCATTAGAGAATGGCATTGTTCTTAGAAAATACTGAAGTGCCACTGGGGAAAGGGACACACCCATATACTGTATACATATATACACATATATACATACAGATATACACATTTACACATATGTGTGTGTGTATATATATGAGAGAGAGTGTGCAAATGTGGCAGAACATTAATAACTGGTGAAGCTGGATAAAGGGCATATGGGAGTTCTTTGTACTGTTCTTGCACATCTTCTACACATTTGAAATGATTTCAAAATACAAGTTTAAAAATTTTTAAACTTTACAATTTTAAAAATATAGGGTCAAGACGTTATTGATGTTCTGGTATGAGCCATTTCCATGCAGTGGTTGGGGCAGAAGCCAGTTGAGTGAGTTTATCAAGTAAGAGATGAGAAAGTAGAGAAAATAGGACATGACTCTTGGACCCCTGGGTGGAGTGACTTCTGAAATACAAATATTTCACCTACTTTCACATTAGGTTTTACCCCTATATATTCATTCTATGCTATAATGTAACAGCACATAAATTCTTCAGGGCTACCATCATTTTAAACCAGAAAGAGTGGTAGCATCATGTAAGGAAAGAGAAGTACCAGCATCCCAAAGATGCGGTTTGTTGCTGGTGATCACAATGCTGCATTCTCTCTAGTCCCTTCCCTTGGAAAGTATTTAGTTCCTGCAAGTCTAGGCAGGATTCTTGGGTAGAGACAAAAATGACTGTTTTATTGGCTCTGGCTCTCAGTGGCTACCTCATTATACTCTTTACTCATGAAACTGAACGGAAATGATTGTGTAAGCACATTACCTGTTATTACCGATAATCACACCCACCATGGCTGCTTCTTGGCTGCCCAGCTAAATGTTAAATTTCCTGCTATGTCAGGGAGGGGAGAAAACGGGACCCAAAGAAAAACACAGGGAAGAGATAGGCTGTCAAGATAAAAATGTTTGGTGGGGCAGGGGAATTGGAAGATCTGGTCAAACGTTACAAAGTTGCAATGATGTAGGATGAATAAATTAGAGATCTAATGTACAAAATGAAGACTATAGTTAATAATATTGTATTGTATACTGGAAATTTGCTCAGAGAGTAGATTTTTGATACTTTTATCACAGAAGAAAGATGGAAGGATAACCATGTGAGATGAGATGATGGATATGTTAATTTGCTTGGCTGTAGTAATCACTTCATTGTGTATATGTATATCAAAACATCATGTTGTATACCTTAAATGTGTACAATTTTAAAAGATAGGAACATTTATGGGAACTTTAATTTGTGATTAAAGTACTTTTAAAATATATGAGGAACATTTAAATTACATATGTAATTCCAGTATCTCAGCAACATTATGATTTTCATTTGTTTGGAGTTCCTTTATTCATATGAACATATTGTTTCTAAGTTGATGAGGCAATATATATTTTATGCATTTATATATGCTAAACATTATACTACATTATTTTAGAAACACTTTTTCTTGATTTTATATTTGTATCATGAAAGTTTTAATAACTGTGTTACATCTCATTGTATTTATATATAATATATATATACTTTAATCATTTCCTTATTATTGGATGTCAATACTGTTTATTTATTTTTATTTATTTATTTTTGAGATAGGGTCTTGCTCTGTTGCCCAGGCTGGAGTGCAGTGGCGTTATCTTGGCTCACTGCAACCTCCGCCTCCTGGGTTCAAGTGATTCTCCTGCCTCAGCCTTCTAAATAACTGTTACTACAGGTATGCACCACCATGCCCTGCTCATTTTTTTTGTATTTTTAGTAGAGATGAGGTTTCACCATGTTGGCCAGGCTGCGACGCTGTTTTTTTTTTTTTTTAATGATTTTAAATAACTGCTGTAAATGTCTTCATACATGTGGATTTTTCTCCTTTTAAATTTTCATATTTCTTCAATTCCAAGGTACATATTTTTTTCTTTTAATTTATATCAGGATATATTTTAGTATAAAGATAGTAGTTTTTTTTCTTTAAAATATGTTATTAAATTAATATTGTATCTTAAAATTGAAACTGCCTTAGAATTAGAGAAATACAATAGTTCTATAATATAAATTACAAATAGAGGGTTTAATGAGTCAAATTTATGATACTTGGTAAGTATATCAGAATGTCTTCTAAAAGGATTTTATTGCTATTTTCTACAGTTTTGCTATCTTGAGATTTGACTTCTTTTGATTTTTAATAGTTTTAATAAATGCAAATCTTTTCTCATTATTATTTTAATTTAGCTATTCTACTCTTCATACGTGAAGGAGTTTGGGTATAAAAAGAACAAAAGGCAACATTTGAAGATATCTCAGAAACCATTCAAAAGGAAAAACCTTGATGATTAGTCAGTAATTTAGGAGGGAAAAAGTGAAAGGTACTGGCTCTTCCCTTTCCATGTTGTTATGTCTGTTCCCCTGCCATGCAAAATTGGACGGATCCTGTACAGTGATTTATCTATAGAATTATAGGGTTTTTGAGCTAGATAAGCCCTTAAGGATCATCTGGTTGACTCCCACATTTTATATATGATTAAGTAAAAACCCAATGACATTCAAATTGTTCAAGATTTTACAGCTAGTAAGTGCCAGGACTGAAATTTGAAACCAAGGTTCCAGACCTTTCTACCAGGCACACTGCCTTTCTGGTGCAAATTCCATTTGAGAGCTAATGACATATCTACCAATCCTTGACATTTAGGCTGGACAGTATAAGATTTAAGTTTAGGATATTATTAATTCTTACTAACTAAAGTACTCAAGAAAGTGAATGATCTCAGATTTAAGATTATAGAACTAAACATGAAAAAAATTGCCTGTATCTAAATATGTTGCACAAATGTAGAAGTGTATATCCTACATTTCCTGTAACAGGCTTATACAATGAATTCTGAGTAAGGTGCCTTAAGTCTAGTAATTCAGATTGTAGGTGATTAAGCCCTCTGGAAAACTGAATCGCCGTGATCTTAAATTTTTCTCACTGTAAATTTAGTCTCATTGCTTATTAAATATTGCTCACCTTTTCCAAACCAAATTAACATCCAAATTTTCCATCTAAAAGATGGCATATTTTATCCCATCATCTTTATTGCTGTTATTTCCAGGCATTCATAATTTTATAAAATGTTCCTACAACTGTTAACCCAAGTCACAGGCTTTATCAGTCTGGCCCTATTTAAATTGTTTCCCCAACAATTTCTAAGGTCCCAGGGTAATGCCTCAGAAATACTTAGGACTGGTCACCATCTTTTACACCTGCTTCTTTGTCTTTCTTCTGGACAGGAATGTTGACGGACACCACTCTCCTCCCCTGATGACAACTCTTGATGCATCCCTACTGTGACAAGGTTAGTCCCTCTCCAGATTTTCCATGTCTAAACTGTGGTGAAACCATACTCCTTAAAAAACATATCTTGAAGATTCCAGGAAAAGGAAATTGAAAACAGAGAATAACTTCCAACAGCCAAGAGAAGTAGATCTTTAGAGTTAACAAGTCCAAACCCAAAATATGAAACCCTGCCTAATTCCCAGCAGTCCATCCCGTGGCAGGGAGGCAGCTCAAAAGGAAACAGGTTAACTCCAGGTATCTCCTTATCTGGGAGTTCAGGTTCCATGCCCCCCAGCTTAAAGAAAGAAGTCCTCCAAATTCTCTCAAGCCTAAGTTGGGCTTTATCTTCCTGCCTGGAATTTTCCTCTTCCCAGATGTGGGGTGGTAGGAATCCTGTAGTCTAGCCACTCAACAATTGATCTGGGCTTCATAGCTTGAACAAAATAATCACAATCGAAGGCAGTATATTTTCCAAAGTCTGGCTTGCGCAGTCTTAAAATTACCTCATTGTAAGAAAAAACTGCTTTAGAGGGAAACTATGCATTGTCTAGCCCAGAGGACACCCACCCCTCTGGGTTATCTGATTCTAAAGGGGCTATTTTACAATGCTGTAAATTATTGATGACTGATATCAATGCAAAACACTTGTTTACAGACATCAAATTGTTTCCTGTCCAGTAGAGGGATAGAGGTTCAATTGACTTCTCTCTCCTGCTGTGAAAAAAGGCTCATTTTGTTTCAATTTGCGTATTCATTTCCCTATTTCACATCTATAACTGTGTCTGTTCTTTGTATTCTCCTTTGAACTGGCTGATACCTTAGCATTTTCCTTATTAATGAGTTAAATAAAATCCTTAATACGTGTTCGTATGTGTTGTATAGGAGAGTCACGATTTTACCATTAAAAAAATTATCTTTAACGCCATGTATGAGACCCTGAAGTATGGTTAGTTTTTGCTACATCAAGTTTAGTTTAGTTCTTCATTACATTTTACCATCAGCATAAGGAAAAGAGGTGATCAAGTATGTGCCCCCCTGCACCATAATATTTGGAGTTTGTGTGTGTGTGTGTGTGTGTGTGTGTGTATGTGTGTGTGTTTTTTTTTTCGAGACAGAGTCTCACTTTGTCCCCCAGGCTGGAGTGCAGTGGTACCATCTCGGCTCACTGCAACGTCCGCATCCTGGGTTCAAGCAGTTCTCCTTCCTCAGCCTCCTGTGTAGCTGAAATTACAGGCGTGCGCCACCATGCCAAGCTAATTTTTGTATTTTTAGTAGAGACAGGGCTTCACCATGTTGGCCAGGCTGGTCTTGAACTCCTGACCTCAAGTGATCCGCCCGCCTCGGCCTCCCAAAGTGCTGGGATTATAGACTTGAGCCACTGTGCCTGGCCCCACTATAATATTTGTATACACACAAAATACACATGCATGTACACACAGTTCCCCAAAATAAGCAGAGAACAGTCTAAAATCCACATGAAAGAAGAAAATACTCTGATGCAATAGAGGCACAGTTCTGGTGATCCATCAAGCAGAACATGTGTTATCTCAGCTTGAAGGGTCTGCATTGAGTTGCTTCCTCATATCCAGGAATTCTACAAGAATGTAGAATTTTCATCTGTATCAGGGTTTCTCAGGCTCAGCACAATTAACATTTTGGATCAGAAAATTCTTTGTTTTCGGAGCTGTCCTGTGCATTGTAGGATGTTTAACAGCATGTCTGGCCTCACTCCAGACGTTGCCACATGTCACTGGGGTCAAAAGTCCTTACCAGTTGAGAACCACTGATCTGTTTTATTAAAGGTCCTCCAAGATAGCTCCTTCCAGAGTAAAGGGAGGATCTCCCTAAGGATAAGTGAATTTATTTAACCAATACATATTAGCATGGATGGGTCTCAGTGATAATGTCGAGTGAACACAGCTAAATTACAGAATGCTTTCTGCAGCATGATACTATTTGTATAAATCTTAAAATCACAAAAACTTGTATATTGCTTATAGAAACATATATATGAAATAAAATCATAAAACCATCAACATAGAGAATACATATCAATTTAATGAGTATGGCTGCCTCTGAGAAAAGAGGGAAGGAATTAGATTAAGATTACAAAAGAATATTCAACTGTGTTTATAATGTTTTGCTTTTTTAAGAGATATAAAACAAGTACCACCCAATGTTGTCATTTTTTCATTCCAGCAAATACATATATGAATATTATGTTACTCTACAAACTTTACTGTAAATTTGAAAGAAATCCATAATAAGATATGAAAAATGCAGCTTAAATTTCAAATAATGTTCTTCAAAGCTGTTGTCATTAATTTTCCAATCATCTACTGCTTTATATTATTCATACTGCTGCTTGCCTCCATGAATATAGGTAGCTGTGAACTGGCAGTGTTTCATAGAGCAATTTCCTGGCTCCAACTCTAACAGACAGCCATAGTATTAATGCTCTCACCCTGTATTTGTGGAGTGCTTTATCTTTTCCCAGTATTCTTACATCTGTCTTCTCTTTTTATACACACAATTTCTCTCACCATCAGTCTTAGTGTCAGCTGTATTTGCCATGTATTAATAAATGTATTAAAAAGACTTCTACAAATGCTTTTTCTTTGGCAGCTACCTGAGTTTAGGTTACCCTAGATACCAACCCTGGGAGACTGGATTCTAGTGCAAGCAGTTTATTTAGGAGGTGATCCTACAGAGCTCTGGTAGGGGAAATGTGACAAGGAAGGGAAGAAGGCTAATAAACAGCACATCACAGAGCAGGTTACAGTTGAGGGCAATTGAAGCTCAGAATTGCCCGTTTGTTTATACATTATGTGGTTTTCATATTATGGCAGTATTGAGTAGTGGTGACAGAGGCCTGAAAAGTCAGAAATAATTTGCTATATGGCCCTTTACAAGAAAAGTTTCTGGATCTCTTCTTTATACCATAAAACTGGAAGAAAAGTTGATATTTTCAAGTGTTTTGAGAGCTTCCAGTATGAGCACATGTGTAAGAAGGAAAATGTCAATTATTACTCATAAAAATTCCATTTTTATGAAGTGGGTTAGGGAAAAAATTGAATTAAGAAGAAAAGCCTTTTTCCATAAAAACAAACATTGGCAATTTGCGCTAAAAAATACATACAGATTCAAGAAGAAATTTGGGACAGTTACATCTCTACTGTGGAATGAATTGTAAACTTCTAGTTTAGACATAGAAGATAGTAATCATTTATTGTGTCAAATCCCAACTGATTAAAAATTATGGTGATAAAGGTCTAAGACTGTGTTTAGGCTTAGTGAAAGAGAGGGCCGTAATTGATAAGCAGTGTCTGAAGTGAGCACAGGAAGGGATAGTGGTGGTCAATATTGAATGCAAAAAATAAGCACAGCTATCTGCCACAAGATGGGAGGAGAAAAAACCAAGAGAGGAAAGGGGACAGTTAGGCTTCCTGCGATCTCAGAAACCTAACAAGGGCTGATAAAAGGCTATTTATACACCAAGCAGGAAAAAACCCTATTATTAACATCTTGCATTAGTGTGGTACATCTGTTAAAAATTAATGAACTAATATTGTACATTATTATTAAATAAACTCTGTAGTTTACCTTAAGGTTCACTCTTTGTGTTGTACAGTTCTGTGGGTTTTGATAAATGCATAACATCATGTATCCACCATGATAGTATCATATGGAATAGTTTTGCCACACTAAAATTTTCCTGTACTTTACCTATTTATAGCTTTCTTTCCACCCACCCCCATCCCAATCCCCTGGCAACCACTGAACTTTTGACTGTCTCCATAATTTTGCCTTTTCCAGAATGTCATGTAGTTGGAATCGTACAGTAGGTAGCCTTTTCAGACTGACTTTTTTTTCACTTAGGAATATGCTTTTAAGTTTCCTTTGTGTCTTTTTACATCTTAGTAGTTCTTTTTTTTTTTTCGGTCACTGAATAATATGCCATTATATGGATGTACTAAATTTTGTTTATTCACCTGTTGAAAGAAATGTTGTTTCCAGTTTTGGGCAGTTAAACTATTTCTTTTTGTGTGTATTTTGGTAGCTTGTATCTTTCAGGGAATTTGTGTGTTTCATCTAAGTTATCAAATTTGTGGGCATAGAGTTATTTATAATATTCCTTTATTATCCTTTTAATGTTTATGAGATCAGCAGTGATGTCCCCTTTCATTTCTGATATTAGTAATTTGTGTCTTTTTTTTGTCTTGATTAGCCAGCGTAGATGTTTATCAATTTTATTGATCTTTTCTAAGAAGCAGCTTTTGGTTTTGTTGATATTCTTTATTGTTTTCCTGTTTTCAGTTTCATTGATTTGTACTATAGTTTCTGCTACTTCTTGCCTTCGGTTTATATTGCTCTTCTCTAGTTTCCTAAGGTGGAAACTTAGATTGCTGGTTAGATCTTTTTTCTTTTCTAATAATATGCATTCACGGCTATAAATTTCTCTCTAACCACTACTTTTGCTGCATCCAACAAGTTTTGATAAGTTGTATTTTCATTTTCATTTAGTTCAAAATATTTAAAATTTTTCTTGATACTTGACACATATATTTAGAAGTATGCTTAATATTCAAATATTTTGAAAATTTTCAGCTGTCTTTCTGTTATTGATTTCCAACTTAATTCCATTGTGATCTGAGAGCAAACTTTGTGTGATTCTTTTTTAAGTTTGTTAGGATGTTTTATGGCCCAGAATGCATGTTCTGAATGTTGGAAGCTGAATGTTCCATGTGAGCTTGAGAAGAATTTGTATTCTGCTTTGTTGGATGAAGTTTTCTAAATCTACAGATGTCAATTAGATCCAGTTAATTGATGGTGTTCTTCAGTTCAACGATGCCTTACTGATTTTCTGCCCACTATATCTGTCAATTAGTGATAGAGAAGTTTTGAAGTTTCCAACTATAATAATAGATTTGTCTATTTCTCCTTGAAGTTCTATCAGTTTTGCCTCACATATTTTGATGATTTGTTGTTAGGCACATACATGTTAAGGATTGCTATGTCTTCTTGGAGAACTGGCCCCTGTATCATTGTGTCATACCCTTCCTTATCCCTGATAATTTTCTGGTCTGCTTTGTCTGAAATTGGTATTGCTACTATAGCTTTCATTTGATTTGTGTTATCATGGTATATCTTTATCCCTTTTAATATAACTGTGTGTTTATATACATAGTGGGCTTTTTAAAATATAATAGAAATTATATAGTTGGGTCTTGTTTTTTCTATGCACTCTAACAAGTCTCTGCCTTTTAATTGGTGATTTAAGCTATTCACATTGAAAGTGAGTATTGATATAGTTGGATTAGTATCTACAATGCTTGTAACCATTTTCTATTTGTTGCACTTTTTCTTTGTTTCGTTTTTATCGCCCCTCCTACCCCCATTTTCCTGCCTTCTCTGGTTTTAACTGAGCATTTTATATGAACCCATTTTCTCTCTTCTCTTAGCATATCAATGATACTTCTTTGAAAAAATGTTTTAGTGTTTGTCTTAGAGTTTGCAATATATATTTACAACTAATCTAAATACACTTTCAAATAATACCATAATGCTTCACAGGTAATGTGGATACCTTATAACAAAGCATTTCCAACTACTTTCTTCCATTCCTTGTACCATTGCTGTCATTCATTTCACTCATCCATAGCTATAACTACCCAATACATTGTTGCTATTACTCTTACTTTGAACAGTTATTTATTAGATCAATTTAAAATTTGAAAAATGAAAGATCTTATTTTAACCTTGTTGATTCCCTGCTAATGTTCTTCCTTCCTTTCTTTCTTGCAGATCAGATCTGAATTTCTGACCTATATCAATTTCCTTCTCTCTGAGGAACTTATTTGAATATTTCTTGCAAGGCAAGTCTACTGGCAACAAATTACCTCAGTTTTTGTCTGAGAAAGTCTTTTTTTCCTCCTTCACTTTAGAAGGATAACTTCACTGGATGAAGAATTTTAAGCTTGTGTTTTTCTTTTATTTTCTTTCAACACTTTCAGTATTTCACTTTATTCTCTTCTTGCTTGCATGGTCCCTGATGAGAAGTCTGATATAATTCTTATCCTTGTTGCTCTATAGGTAATGCTTCCCCCAACTCTCTCATTTCTTTCAAGATTTTCTCTTTGCTTTTGATTTTCTGCAGTTTGAATATGAAATGCCTAGATGTCAATTTTTTGGATCTGTCTTGCTTGGTGTTCTCTAATCTTCCTGGATCTGTGTTTTGATGTGTTTCAATAATTTCAGAAAATTCTGAGCTATTATTACTTCAAATATTTCTTCTGTTCTTCTTTTTCTTTTCCTTTTAGTATTCCCATTATGTATATATTACACCTTTTGTAATGATTACATAGTTCTTGGATATTTCGTTATTTTTCCCATTCTTTTTTTCTCTTTGCCTTCCAGTTTGGAAAGTTTCTGTTGACCTGTTGCCAAGCTCATTAATTCTTTCCCCAGACATTTCCAACCTGCTGATGAGCCTTTAAATACATTCTTCATTTCTGTCACAATGTTTTTTTATTTCTAGCATTTCCTTTTGATTCTTTCTTAGGGTTTTCATCTCATGCTTACATTACCCACCTGTGCCTTCATGCTGTCTGTTTTTTCCGCTGGGGCTTCTTATTAGTCTGTTCTCACACTGCTATCAAAGACATACCTGAGACTGGGTAATTTATAAAGGAAAGAGATTAATGGACTCACAGTTCCATGTGGCTGGGGAGGCCTCACAATCAAGGCAGAAGACAAAGGAACACCAAAGGGACTTCTTACATGGCGGCAGGCAAGAGAGGGAGCTTGTGCAGGGGAACGCCTCTTTATAAAACCATAAGATCTCGTGAGACTTATTCACTATCACAAGAACAGCATGAGAAAGGCCCGCCCCCATGATTCAGTTACCTCCCACTGGGTCCCTCCTATGACACATGGGAATTGTGGGAGCTACAATTCAAGATGAGATTTGGGTGGGGACACAGCCAAACCACATCAGGCTTGTTCTGTTTTGACTACTTGGAGTACTACAATTCAATTCTGGCATTAATGACCTAGAGTTAGTACCAAATTCCACAAGTTAATGGCTCAGTCCTCCACAAGACTGCTGCTTATTCCGGATGCCAGCCACAAGTGCAGTCCCCAGTCCCCAGGCTCCCTGCACTTCTGACTGATTATAAATTTGGGAGTTCCCATAACTACCTCAGTTTTGATAATTCGATATGGCTCAGAACTCACTGAAAGCACACTATGTGTAAAACTCCACATGTAGAGTTTTATTATAAAGTGTACACTTAGGACAAGATCTGGAAGGACTCTGGATGCAAAATTTTCATACTCTCTTCCCAAAGAATCTGAGTGTGTCATACTCCCCGTACACCAGTATGTTCACCAACCAGAAAACTCCACTGAGTTTCAGTTTCCACAGTTTTTATGTGGAATATGATTACATAGGCATGATTGAATATGCAGTTGGCCACATAATTGAGCTCAGTCTCCAACTCTCTTTTCCATGCAGGTAAAACTGGCCCAAAGTTCCAACCTTCTAACCATGTGTTTGGTATTTCTGGTGTCTGTCTCCCATCCTGAAGCTAATTAGGAGTCTGTCATGAGTCACCTCATTAGCAAAACAAATAATTTCTGTCTCTCAGGAAATTCCCAGGATTTTTGAAGTTGTCAGGAACTAAGATCAAAGGCCAGATAAGCTTTTTTTTTTTTTTTTTTTAAAGACAGGGTCTTGCTCTGTTGCCCAGGCTGGAGCACAGTAAGGCAATCTTGGCTCACTGCAACCTCCACCTCTTGGGCTCAAGCAATCCTCCCACCTAAGCCTCCCAAGTAGCTGGGACTATGGGTACATACCACTATGCCTGGCTAATCATTTATTTTTTTGTAAAGATGTGGTCTCACTATGTTGCCCAGGCTGATCTCAAACTCCTGGGCCCAAGTGATCCTCCTGCCTCAGCCTCCCAAAGTGCTGGGATTACAGGTGTGAGCTATCATGCCTGGCCAAATTCTTTATTATACCACAGAGCCCTTAATGTATCAATAATAGTTGTTTAAGTTTCTTATCTGATAATTCCAAAATCTGAATATATCTGAGTCAGATACTGATGTTTGTTTTGTCTCTTCAGACTTTTTTTCCTTCCCTTAGCATATCTCATAATTTTTTTTGTTGGAAGTGATCATACTATATCTGGTAATATAAACTGAGTTAATTGGGCTTTTAGTGTAAGGCTTTATGTTGATCTGGCTAGGAGCTAGGCTATGTTTAATGTTAATTGTAACACGTATGTGCCAGAGGCTCCAGTTTTCTATAGTTTCCTTTTATTCCCTGCTTCCATGGTGCCTTTAGGTTCCCCTAAGAACTCTTTCTTAAATAGATTATGTCTTTCAGCTCTCTCAGTTGTAATCCACTGTTTTTATACTGGAGCCTTGCTGATATGGTGGTAAGACTTTAAGGAGGGGGGAAGGATTCTATAATCTTATAATTAAATCTCAGTTATTTTTAGTGGGCTTGAGTCCCTGAGCTGTGACCTTCAGCGTTTCTCAGCCTTTTTTTTCCTTATCATTATGTGAGACAGGAAGGCTAGAGGGAACTAGCATTGTCTAGTTGCCCTTCTTCTTGGTCACATAAGACTCTGGTAATTTCCCTTGATGTAACTCTTGCGACAGAGAGCAGAAAACTCTGGGCTTATTTCAAAACGGCACTTCTTCTTTCCTCTTGCTGAAAGCAAAGGAGGTATCTCTCCCATATGATTTTTACTTTTGGTGGGGCACCTAGTGGTAAATCTCACAAAAGTGTGGAGCCTCCTAAAACTGGGCCATCAGGAGTTTTTAAATCTCAAGTTAGTCTGCACTCAGCCTTCAGCAGTTTATCAATTACCATTTAAGTGTTCCTACCAGTTACTGGCTCCAGAAGCCTCTGCTCTCG
Source organism: Macaca fascicularis (assembly GCF_037993035.2). Classification (NCBI taxonomy): domain Eukaryota; kingdom Metazoa; phylum Chordata; class Mammalia; order Primates; family Cercopithecidae; genus Macaca; species Macaca fascicularis. The sequence goes on from NC_088395.1 coordinate 13,061,639, forward strand.
GTAAACTGTAATTCTTTGTATTTACACATCTCTACAGTTTTGGGGGTGGCAGTTTGTCCTGTGACTTCAGTTATCTGGTAGATCTAAGAAAAGCTGTTGATTGCTAGCTTGTTCAGCATTTTTCTTGTTGTGAGAACAGGAATGTTGACTTCTAAGCTCTTTGCATATCAGAGCTAATCAGGAAGCATGACCGGTATACACCTAGAGGAAGGGTGCTTAAATCTAAGTGGAATTAGCCTATCTCTGGTTCATGGTAATCATGAATATTGATTACGGCCAGACGCCACTGATTCTTCCATTAAACCAACTTTTCTGCTAGAATTGCAGTCTATGAATATAATATTTTGTTGAGTAGTTAGTAAAATTAAATGCAGTTTTCGAAAGGGGAATCTTTTAGGGAGATATGGCCTTATGGTTTGAACCAGATTTTATTTCCACTGTATCAAATCCCAGTGGCCTTCTCAGTGGCAGAATGGGTTTCTCACAAATTCTCTGCATTGTAGTTGTTAATTCTTAAGTGAAGTTACTCTGGAATGTGCTTTCTTTGGCTTATAAGCAGACCTGCTCTCCACCTTATGAGTTTCCAACTGTTTGCCCTTGAATTAGACACATGTTGGTAGATTGTAGCCTAAGGCCTACTACTTGCTAGTACTTGATAAAATCTTCTCCTTAGGATGAATGGGCAGTGGACTAAAGACAATTATTACAACTTTTTAATCAAAGTGGCTGAATCCATAACTATATCTTTCTAAATTAAGCCTGTTTTGTTATGAACTGTCTCTAGATTACCATTGGCATTGTTGTTGGTCGGATGATTTGGAGAAAATAAAAGAACATCATGATTTTTATTTTTCTTCTTCCTATAATCCAGTGATTCTCAACTAGGGGCAATTTTACTGCTGCAGGGACATTTGGCAATGTCTGGAGACATTTCTAATTGTCACACCTAGAGAAGTGATTGTTATTGGTGTCTTGTGGGTAGAGGCCAGGGATGCTGCTAAACATCCTACAACACACAGGACAGTTCCCGCAACAAAGAATTATCCACAAAAAGTTACCTGGCCCAAACTGTCAATAGAGCTGAGGTAAAGAAGCCCTGCTAGAATCTGAGAAATTAGCCACCGTGGCTTCTTTGTCTATACTAGGATCCTAATGATCTCATTATTTTTATCTCTTTATTAATTTTTGTATTACAAAGATAATGTTTTTTCTCTGGACTATTTTCTCATTTGACCAAAGAAGTTAGTCTTGAAATCCTGCCCCACAAAGCTTACAGGTCAATAATTCACAGTATAATCTCCTTATTGGAGTGGAGGCCTATGGGTGCTGGAGTCCTAAGAGTTAAACACCGTTGCACAATTATAGTGTGTTTAGTGTGCAGCTTATACAAACAAAAATATTATCTGTACCTTTAATTTGTAGTTTACTTGTGTTATAGTAATAATACAGAGCAAATCTTGTATTATAGTAATAATACAAGGAAGCTACAAATTAAAGGTACAGATAAAATTTTGAAAATAGCCTTAGTAGAAGAATGAGAACCAGCCTCTTTTGACCTGCCGAGCTTCACATATGGTTTACAGATGTTCTCCCATTTCATCCTCATAACAGCCTCACCAGACAACCTTGTTCTTGTCAAATAAAAAGTCAAGAAGAGAACAGAATGATACTTTGAAGATAGTTTTATCCTCTTCCTATTAATAAGTCAAATGTGTGCCTTGTATAAATTTACAACCTACACAATGTCTACAGAGAAATATAAAAATCACTCATTATTATACTATCAGAGATAACTGTTTAGTGTATTTCTTTGCTACTTAGTTTTTTTGCATGTAAATGCATTTTAAATGTAATTACATTTATTCGGTGTACATCACTTTTATCTTTTCCCCTCCCCTCAATATCATTTCATGGGCATTTTAGGAGGTCAGTTGATATTTTCTTTCTTTTTCAGATTTGATAAGCTAATTTTTTTTTTATTTCAATAGATTTTTGGGGAACAGATGGTGGTTGGTTACATGAGTAAGTTCTTTAGTGGTGATTTCTGAGATTTTGGTGTACCCATTACCCAAGCAGCATACACTTGAGTTGATATTTGATATTTTCTAAAGTATGATATTTAATGATTTTAAATACTTCGTCATATGACTACTTCATATGTTTAATCATTCCCCTTGATAAGTAGCAACATTTTTCTGTACGAAAGAAACAAACCAAAAAACAAACAAAAGAGAAGAAAAGTTCCTGAAACACACTGGTATATCGAAACAACAAAATTCAACAACAAAAACAAAAAGTCCCACCAGCTATGTGATAAACAAACCACAAATCTTTGACTTCTCATCATACTTAAAAATACTGGGCTTTGTAAATATCCATTAAATTACATACAAATCCGTGTATGCAGATATTGATATTTTTCACTGTGCTCAGAAAATCTGATTGTTGTAGTGTCTGCTTCTAAAAACGGGTAAGATATAATAGTGTTTCATATTTAAGATAAATAGTATAGCTTAGAAGTGGAAGCCTGTTTCGGGGGTGGTTGATTTTCTTTTTAAGTACAAAAATAGTAATTTTAGTATCAATCCCAGGAGTTCCAAGCTTATATAAAATAAAATAATTGTTATTTATATCTATACTGGTATATATAGGATATATGTTATATAATACAGTTGACCCTTGAACAACATGAGTGTTAGGAATACTGACTCCCACACAGCTGAAAATCTGTGTAACTTTTGACTCACCCCAAATTTATCTAATATCCTACTGTTGACTGGAAGCCTAACTGGTAACAAACAGTTGGTTAACACATATTTTGCATGTTGTATGTATTATACACTGTATTCTTACAATAAAGTAAGCTAGAAAAAAGAAAATCATAAGGAAGAAAAAATATATTTACCATTCATTATGTGGAAGTGGCTCATGATAAAGGTCTTCATCCTCACTGTCTTTGTGTTAAGTAGGCAAAGGAAAAGGAGGAAGAGGATAGGTTGATCTTGCTGTCTTAGGGTGGCAGAGGCAGGAGGAAATCTGCATAAAAGCGGACCTGCATAGCAACTCATGTTCTTCAAGTGTCCACTGCATATAGTTATGTAGTATTGCAGTTATATCCAGACATAATAGGCAAGACATGAGACATAAAATATAGTATTAATTTTGGAAGTCATCTAAATCATGCTCTGAGGGAAGGTACAAGGCTACTAGAGGCAAAGGGCCTTGCTCAGTCAGGGTGTGGCATAACTGGAAGCCCAAATGCCAGACTTTGTCCTCTGCTTAGCCTCAACCAGAGGTCAGATGTCTTTTGTTGCCAGATGTTGATAAACACAGAGAGGCAAGCTCTTCAGTTACCTTATCACCACCTTACTAATACATGTGACTGCAAAACATTGTCTTCATTTAAGTCAGAATATAAAGGAAAAGCCCCTAATGAATATGATTTCATGAGCTTTGGACATAAAAACTCACTTGGTAGCACATTATAATTTTAAATCACATTTAATTCCCTGCCAGCCAGGAAATAATTCCATGGGAAGTCAATCAATGAAAGTTAACAAGATCATTACTAGCAAAAAAGGTAATATTTTTCATTTTCAAAAAGTAAAGGGTTGGGTTGGATGAGAAGTAGATATAGGAGACAGAGCAGCATTCTCAGGTGTTGTTCATGCCCCTGCCATTGTTTTAATTGTGGCCGCAATATTGTTTCTCATGGCTGATGGTTGACTTTGGTGAGTAGAAGTAGGTAGTAGCTAAGAATGATCATGAAAAAATAGAACATTTTCTTTAAAAAGGAAAAATTACCTAATGGTATATCAGTTTTGTATTTACAATCACCATAGTACATTTAGGTTATTGGTATTCTTTTACCCGGAAAGGCTGGGGAAAAGTGGAGTGGCAAAGAGAAATAAAGAAGTATTAATTGGAAACCACCTCAAACATGAAAAAAATAGCTTTTATTTATTTCATTCTGCATCTGCTAGTCTCTGGGCAATCTAAAAAAACAGTCATCAGAATTATAGCCACATGGTGATTTTTTTTCTTCTCTAGAATTACAAGAAAATTGGCTCCCACACTGTGGAACTAAAAAGAGGGGCTATAGGGTGCTGCTTCTCTCTCTTGACATTTTACTTGGTTTTCAAAGGAATTCGTGACTAAGAATCTCATGAAATCTAAATGCGGTCACTGATGGAAATTTAGGTTTTCACAAAGAGCGCAGAAAGAAATTTACATGGAAAAAAAAAAGAAAAAATTTGCTCTGGCAAATGGGTAAGGTAAGGATGTGTGTGTGTGTGGTGTATGTATGTACACATCACATACATATATCAGTGAGTATGTATATCTCAATGATTTTCATTTGCTAGGTCTAATAATACATTTAATTTTTAAAATATGAGTTTTTTTCAGCAGTTGTATAAAAATAATTACTTAATTATTGTTTTTCTTTTTCAGCAAGCTTATGAACTTTGGACATATTGAGATTATGTAAGTCCTTGGACAGCATTAATATAATATTATCTAATTTGTATTAAAAGTGTTTACCCATTTTGTTCATTAAGTATAAATATTTGGAAAGATGATAGATTTTAAGCCATATATGGAGCGAACTGACACGTTCATCCACAAAAGTCACATCCAGTTATGAAAAATGAGAAGATTGCGGTGTCACTTTCAGTAGTACTTCTTTTTGTTTGTTTATTACTTTATTCATCAGCACATCCAGGAGAGCTTAATAACTGGCTCTCCTAAAATAAAAACCCTAGTTGGTACTCCCACCATGGCCAATTTTAAGGACAAGGAACACTAAGTTACAAGGAAATGACAATAATCAGTTCTCATTAGATGGTAAGGACAGGCATGAACACTGTGCTACAGCTAACCAGAAGAAAAAGGAATGTTACGGAACTTAAACTGCTTAGAATGTTGATATAATAAAGGGGGATGAGGACAGAAGAAGCACTGAGGCTCGTGAGCCAGGCAGAAGTCAGAGTGGGAGGAGCCTTGAGGTCTCTCCAGGAGATTCAGGGACCATAGGATTTGGTAGTGATTCAGGTACGAAATGATCATGGCCCTCATCATTGTAATGACCGTAGTATTTTGAAGGAATTCAAAAAACAGATGATGGACATGTCCCTAATCGTGATAGTGCCCATGGGATTTTGTAGCTATAGAGTGAAAAGATGACAGTGACCATATCCAGGGTAATGTCTGTGGGAATTTGTGAATATCCAGGTAAGAAATGAGTGTTTCTACTTAAGAAGTGAACATGGGATACTGAAGTTATAAAGGTAAGAAATGATGATAAACCTAACTGGGGGTGAGCATGGTGTTTTCTAGATATCCAGATAAGAGAGGATGATGGCCCTAACTCAAGTACCAAAATTGGATTTCCTCAGGTAAGCACATAGGAGCTGAAGATGTTTCTTACCATGTTAGTGAAACATGGCATTTTGTGCTATTCCAGACATGATGGCGAACCTAACCACAAAATGACCATGGGACTGTCAGGGGTCTAGTAAAGACATGATGGTGCCCTTAACTGTGAAGGTTATGATGAAATTTGTAGGTCTGTAATTAAGAGATGATGGTGATGATAACCACAGTAATGAGCAGGGGATTTTGCAGGTAACCAGGTAAGAGATGATGGTATCTCTAAAAATATGGTGACCATGGAATTTTGAGGATATCCAATCAAGGAATAATGTGTTACTAGAAGCGGTAGTACCAAGGTATTTTGCAGTTACCCTGGAAAGAAATGATGTGTCCTTAGGAATGGCATTTAATCTGGGTAATTTGTACGTCTCCATGTATGGTAGGCTTCTCTAAATCTGGTAGATCTCATGGGCTTCTGTAGGCATCCACATGAGAGATGACGTGACACAAATTGTAACCAGTTGCCACCATTGTAACCAAGGTGTTTTATAAGTATCCAGCTTAAAACTCTAGCTTTATTTATTTCTTTGATGTAAGACTTTCGTGTTATCTATCATTTTCTTTCTTTTTGAGACAGAGTCTGGCTGAGGTCAGTGCTGATGTGGGCCTAAACCACAGCCCGCACCGTGGGACTGTCACAGAGACCCAGTTCAGTGATGATGTGTCCCTACAGGCCTTCCCGTCGTTACTTCCTTCACACGTATTCAGGTGAGAAATGATTGAGTCTTGTCTGGTAAGTGATGGTGGTGTAGGCCTCCCTGTTGTTCCCCTGATTTAGCTTCAGGTATCCCGGTCGGAAATGATAAGAGTCCCTGACGTACTCGAAACCATTAGTTTTCCCTCTGCATATTTCAGAGACAATGCCTAACCCTGTGAGCGCACTGGGAATGCAAATACCAGGTAATCATCCGGCATTCACAGCCACAGCAGTGACCGTGATCATTTTGCTGGTGTCCTGTAGAGAGAAATACTGTCTTCTGGGACCACTGCCCTGAGTTTGGGGGTCCCTGCCAGCATCCAGGTAAGAGTCGTTGAATGATGGATATGAGCATCATGATTTGCAGGTGTCCTGGTAGAACACCTTGTGTGTTTCTTGGCTAACTCCAACTTCAGCCTCCTGTGTTCAAGTGATTCTCCTGCCTCAGCCTCCCGTGTTGCTGAGATTACACATGTGTGCCACCACCCTTGACTAATTTTTGTATTACTAGTAGAGAAGGAGTTTCACCATGTTGGGCAGGCTGGTCTCGAACTCCAGACCTCAGGTGATCCACCTGCTTCGGCCCCCAAGGTGCTGGGATTACAAACATGAGCCACCACTCCAGGCCCCTTGTGTGTTTCAGAGGCATATGTCTCAGTGTAGGTTTTCTAGGCTCCCAGGAGAAAATCCCTACAAACAGGAGTCACGATCAGGAGACATGTCTCTTATCTGGGTAAGTGATGGTGTGCATGGTAAACTCACCACAGACCAGGTAATCTCCACATATCTAGGTAAGTGAGGTTCCTTTGCCTGAACTGTTTACCATGTGATGGGTTAACAGCTAATTTGGAAAGAAAAGGGAGTGGCCCCCCATTTGCCTCGCTATGCGATCCTGTTCATTTCTGTCCTGAAGAGAAAGTATGATGTATGTGCTCTGTCAGTGCTGATCGATTTGAACGTATCCAGGACTCGCGTGGCACTGTGCATCACGGGAGTAACTGCGGTGGATTTGCAGGGAAGCCAGGCAAGGAAAATGGCGTGTCCTATGATGGCCTAGACCTTGGAGGGCCCACAGGCATCCAGGGACATTTTTGGCTCCCACAGTGGTGATAGTGAGCAAGTAGTTTGCAGGGTCCTGGTGGATAAGCTGTGTCCGTAGACTCATTGGTCACACATGTGATTTCAGGTTCAGGCAGGCAGAAGTCAGAGTGTGAGGACAGCCTTGAGGTCTCTACAGGAGATTCAGGGTCCATAGGATTTGGTAGGGATTCAGGTACGAGATGATCATGGCTGTCATCATTGTAGTGTCCATGGTATTTTGATGGAATCTAAGAAACAGATGATGGACATGTCCCTAATCACGATAAGAAATGAGGGTTTCTACTTAGGAAGTGAACATGGGGATCCTGAAGTTACAATGGTAAGAAATGATGATAAACCTAACCGTGGGGTTGACCATGGTATTTTCTAGATACTCAGATAAGTGAGGGTGGTGACCCTAACTCAAGTACCAAAATTGGGTTTCCTCACTTAGTCACGTAGGAGCTGATGATGTGCCTTCGCGTGTTAGTGAAATCAGAGCATGAGAACAGCCTTGAAGTCTCTCCAGGAGATTGAGGGTCCATAGGATTTGGTAGGGATTCAGGTACAAGATGATCATGGCTGTCATCATTGTAGTGATTTTGAAGGAATCCAAGAAACAGATGATGGATATGTCTCTAACCATGGTAGTGCCATAGGATTTTATAGCTATGGAGTGAAAATATGACAGTGACCGTATCCACGGCAATGTTTGTGAGATTTTTAAAATATCCAGGCAAGAAATGAGTGTTTTTACTTAGGAAGTGAACATGGGATACTGAAGTTATAACGGTAAGAAACGATGATAAACCTAACTGTGGAGGTGAGCATGGTATTTTCTAGATATCCAGGTAGGTGTGGATGGAGGCCCTAACTTGAGTACCAAAATTGGGTTTCCTGAGGTAGGCACGTACGAGCTGACGATGACCCTTCCCACGTTAGTGAACATGGCATTTGGTAGTATTCCAGATAAGATGGTGAACCTAAACCCAAAATGACCATGAGATTGTCAGCTGCTTACTAAATAGATGATGGTCCCCATAACCATGAAGATTATGATGAAATTGTATTGGTCAGTAATTAAGAGATGGCAGTGCTCCTAACCACGGTAGTGAACAAGGGACTTTGCAAGTCACCAGGTAAGAGACGATGGTGTCTCTAAAAATGTGACCATGGGATTATCCAGATTCCAATGAAGGAATACTGTGTTACTAGAGATGGTAGTACCAAGGTATTTTACAGTTCTGGAAAGAAATGTTGTGTCCCTAGCAATGGCATTTAATTTGGGTAATTTGTAGGTCACCATGTATGGTAGGTTTTTCTGAATCTGGTAGATCTCATGGACTTCTGTAGGTATCCACATGAGAGATGTGTCACAAATTGTAAGCAATTGCCGCTATTGTTACCAAGGTATTTTGTAAGTATCCAGCTAAGAGCGCCAGCGTTATGTATTGGTTGGATGTAAGACTTTAATGATGTGTCTTTCTTTCGTTTTTGAGTCTGGCTGAGGTAAGTGCTGATGCAGGCCTAAACCACAGTCCGCTTCGTGGGACTGTCACAGAGACCCAGTTCTATGATGATTTGTCCCTACATGCCTTACAGCCATGATTTCTTTCACAGTTATTCAGGTGAGAAATGATTGTGTCCTCACTGATCCCAGATAGGCCGGGCTTTCCCATTTCTGTTTCATAGAAAGTGTCTGCCTAACCCTGTGAGTGTGGAAGGATTACAGGGAGCCAGATGTTTATCACTGTTACCCCGCCCCTGTGCTGCCCCTAGGATTTGTAGAGGTGTCTAGTCAAGAAACGGTGGTTTGCTGCTATCAGGGTTGACCTAGGATTACTGCAAGCATCCAGGTCGAGTGGGTGTGTCCCATAAAGCTGGAATTACTCAAGGTTCTTTGCAGGAGTCCTGGTGGAAAACCTTGTGTCCTTCTACATATGTGTCTTCATGCCTATTGCTGTTCAGCCTTCCTGTTGCTGTGATTTCGCTTCAGGCGTCCTAGGAAGAAATGGTAAGACTCCCTGGCATACTAGAAACCATGAGTTTACCCTGTGCATATTTCAGAGACAATGCCTAACCCCATGTTCGTAGTGGAACTGTAAGTACCTGGTAATTATCTGGTGTTCCTTCCCACAGCAGTGACTGTGGACATTTTGCAGGTGTCCTGTAGAGAGAACTGCTATCTTCTGGGACCACAGCCCTGAGCTTGGGGGGCCCCGTCAGCTTCGAGGCAAGAGTCCTTCAATGATAGATGTGAGCATCGTGATGTGCAGGTGTCCTGGTAGAACATCTTGTGTGTTTCTGAGGCATATATCTGAGTATATGTTTTCCAGGTTCCCAGAAGAAAATCCTGAAGAACGGGACTCATGAACAGGGGACGTGTCTGCTGTCTGGGTAAGTGATTGTGTGCACTGTAAACTCATCACAGACAACCTAATCTTCACATTGGTAGGTCAGTGAGGTTCCTTTCCCTGAACGGTTTACCACATGATGGGTTTAGGGGTATTCCGGTAAGGAAGGGTAGCGGCTCCTTGTTCTCATTGCCATGTGATCCCATTGTTTTCTGTCCTGGAGAGAACGTATGAGGTATGTACCCTGTGAGTGCTGATTGATTGGCACGTACCCAGGGAACTCCAGTGGCACTGTGCATCACAGGAGTAACTAAGGTGGATTTGCAGAGAAGACAACCAGAGAAAATGAAGTGTCCTACGATGGCCTACCCCTTGGAGGGACCACGAGCATCCAGGTAGATTTTTGGCCCCCACAATGATGTTAGTGAGCGGGTGGTTTTCTGGGTTCTGCTGGAAAAGCTGTCTGTAGGCAGATTTCACATTCCCTTCCAGAGGTCAAGGGAACCCTCATTATGCCTGAGCAGGGGAACTCTGCCTGTATCCAGAGGGGAGATAGTATGGGCATAAGCAGGCCATGGACGATCCAATCTTCTGATACACAGGTAATCACCAATGGCATTCCTGCTATTTTTCCTGTCCTGCCGTGGGTTTTCTTGCTCATTTTCTGTTCTTTATTTTCTGCAGTAATTCAGTTAAGAAACAATGCTTTGCCAACCAAGGCTAATAAGCATTAGTCCTTGCTATGTTCGACTTGAGGATAATGTGCCTTGAACCTGAGTCCGTGTTGACTGCGGTAGATGCGGGTGTCCAGGTGAATTATCCTACTCTACCAGACCACAGGATGGAATGATAGTTCTGACACATCATCAGTCCAGAGCTGATAGTGGTGCCAACAGTGGGGTGGAAGTTGGAGTTCTGCCAGGATCTAGGTAAGGTTCCTAGATGACGGCAGTGACCAGCCTGTGTGGTGCGTGTCTTTTTCGTCTTTCAGGTATGCCAAGTGGCATCCTGGAAAACACCTGTCAGATGCGTTTCTTCTGCTGCTGCTAGTCATGAGATCAAGGTGGGTCTGAGAATGGCCATTCGGAGGCCCTGGATAGTAACCGGGTAATGGATGACACGAGTGCTATGCCAATACAGACCACCTGAACTTCAGATTTCCTGGACAAAGAGGGCACTGTCCTTGACACGGTGTTTTCCCATGGTTTCCTGCAGGTGTCCCATAAAGTCCTCTTCCTGTAGAGAGGTAGGAGATGTTGTGGCATTACCTCATGAAAGGCACTCTGAATTTCCCGCATGTAGATAATTAATGATGGTTTGAGTCTGGTAGAGTAACCTTGTGTTTGGCATATGTGTCATTGGGAAAAGATAATTAGTGATTCCCAATGCCAGTAAGCATGAGATTTTACTGTTTGCTTATTCAAAGGTAAGGGTTTGTGTGTGTGTGTGTGTGTGTGTGCAAATTTGACCCTCCATGTGATAAACGGATATGCCAGTGCTCAGGTAGTTGATCATATTGTCTGTCACCCTGATGTGGACCGTGCTGTTTCTCCAGGTATGCCTTGTAGGCTCTGGCTTAGATATCTTCAGTTATCTGGGTAACCTGGATGAGTTGTGAAATGATACCAATGAACAAGTATATTTGTGGGTGTCCTCGTAGCATAGGTTGTGGACCAAGCAGAGTTTCCCCAATATGTCTTTCAGATGAATGTCAGGGCATCACAGCAGGCCTTTCAAAGCTAGGTAACGTGGGGCATTGCTGGCTGAGGTAAGTGCTGACACAGGCCTAAACCGCAGCCCACAGCGTCGTACTGTCACAGAGGCTTAGTTCAGTGATGGTGTGTCCCTACACATCTTCCCGCCGTGATTTCTTTTCCATGTATTCAGGTAAGAAATGATTTAGTTTTTACCACTCCCAGATAGGCCGGGTTTTCCCGTTTTATGAAAGTATATGCTGAACCGTGTGAGTGTTGAGGGATTGCAGGGAGCCAGGTATTTATCGCTGTGTTCCCCATCTGTGCTACCCCTCCGATTTCTAGAGATGTGTAGTTGAGAAACGGTGGTTTTCTGCTATCAGGGTCGACCTGAGATTACTGCAGCTATACACATCGAGTGGGTGTGTCCCATAAAGATGGAAGTAATCATGGGACTTTGTGGGAGTCTTTGCAGAAAACCCCATGTCTTCTTACACGTATGTATTGGTGCCTCTTGCAGATTCCTGCCGTGACATCCCAGTGAATCCAACGTGGGTCTTTATCAGGAAGCAGGGTTGCTCTGCAAGTCAGGGCTGCATGAGGACCAAAAACAACGCATGGGCCACTTGAAGTTCAGGTGTCTAGGTAAGTGAGGATGGTGTGCATAGTTCCTGTTGTTCCCATGATTTCGCTTCAAGTGTCCCTGTCAGAATTGACAAGTGTCCCTGGCTCACTAAAAACCGTGAGATTTCCCTCTGCATATTTCAGAGACAACGTCTAACCCAGTGAGTACAGTGGGACTGCAAATACCAGGTAATGATCTGGCGTTCCCAGCCACAGCGATGACCGTGGACATTTTGCAGGTGTCCTGTAGAGAGAAATGCTGTCTTCTGGGCCTGCGGCCCTGAGCTTGGGGGACCCTGCCAGCATCCAAGTAAGAGTCCTTCAATCATGGATGCGAGCATTGTGATTTACATGTCTCCTGTGAGAACACTTTATGTGTTTTCAAGGCATATATCTCTGTAGGTTTTCCAGGGTCCCACAAGGAAATCCCGACAAACAGGAGTCAGGATCAGGGAACATGTCTGCTATCCAGGTAAGTGATGGTGTTCGCGGTAAACTCACCACACACCAGGCGATCTCCACATATCTAGGTAACTGAGGTTCCTTTGCCTGAAGGGTTTATCATGTGATGGGTTAACAGGTATTTTGGTAAGAAAGAGTAGCGGCTCTCCGTTCTCCTCACCATGTGATCCTATTGATTTCTGCCCTGGAAAGAATGTATGATGTATGTGGTCTGTGAGGGCTGATTGATTGGCATGTACGCAGGGAACTCATGTGGCATTGTGCATCACAGGAGTGACTGTGGTAGATTTGCAGGGAAGCCGGCCAGGGAAAAAGAGCGTGTCCTACAATGGCCTAGACCCTGGAGAGCCCGCAAGCATCCAGATACATTTTTGACTCCCACAGTGATTATACTGAGCAGGTGATTTGCAAGGTCCTGGTGGAAAAGCTGTGTCCATAGAGGCATTGGTCACACTTGTAGTTTCAGGTTCAGGCAGGCAGAAGTCAGAGCATGAGGACAGCATTGAGGTCTCTCCAGGAGATTTATGGACCCTAGGATTTGGTAGTGATTCAGGTATGAGATGATCATGGCTCTCATCATTGTAGTGACCATGGTATTTTGAAGGAATGCAAAAACAGATGATGGGCCTGTCCCTAACCATGGTAGTGTCCATGGGATTTTGTAGCTATAGAGTGAAAAGATGACAGTGACCATCTCTATGGTAATGTCTGGAATTTTAAAAATATCCAGGTAACAAATGAGTGTTTCTACTTAGGAAGTGAACATAGAATACTGAAGTTACAGAGTTAAGAAATGATCAACTTAACCATGGGGGTGACCATGGTATTTTCTAGATATCCAGATAAGTGAGGTTGGTGGTCTTAAATTGACTACCAAAATTGAGTTTGCTCAGGTAGGCATGAAGAAGCTGAGGATGCCCCTTCCCATGTTAGTGAATGTGGCAATTTGTGGTATTCCAGGTATGATGGCAAACCTAATCATGAAATAACCATGGGATTGTCCAGGGTTTAGTAAAAAGATGGTGGTCCCCTTAACCATGAAAGTTATGATGAAATTTTGTAGGCCGGTAATTAAGAGATCACAGAGATCCTAACCGTGATACTGAACAAGGAATTTTGCAAATCACCAGGTAAGAGATGATTGTGTGTCTAAAAATGTGGTGACCTTGGGATTTTGCAGATATCCAATTAAGGAATAATGTGTTCCTAGAAATTGTAGTACCAAGGTATTCAGCAGTTACCCAGGAAAGAAATGTGTCCCTAGCAATGGCATTTAATCTGAGTAATTTGTAGGTCATGTGTGGTAGATTTTTCTAAATCTGATAGATCTCATGGGCTTCTGTAGGTATCCACATGAGAGATGATGTGTCACAAATGGTAAATAACTGTCACTAGTGTAACCAAAGTGTTTTATAAGTATCCAATTAAGAGCTCAGGCTTTATTTATTTGTCAGATATAAGACTTTCTTGTTAACTATTTTTTTTCTTTTTTTGAGAAAGAGTCTGGTTGAGCTAAGTGCTGACACGGGCTTAAACCACAGCCTGCACCGTGAGAATGTCAGAGAGACCCAGTTCAGTGAAGATGTGTCCCTACATGCTTTCCCACCATGATTTCTTTCACAGGTACTCAGGTGAGAAATGATTGAGTCCTTATCGATTCCAGATCGGCTGGGTTTTCTTATAGTCTGTTTCATCGAAGGTGTATGCTGAACCCTATGAGCATTGAGGGACTGCAGGGAGCCAGGTATTTATCACTATATTCTGCACCTCATGCTAACCCTAGGATGTCTACAGGTATCCAGTCAAGAAACGGTGGTGTTCTGCTATCAGGGTTGACCTGGGATGACTGCAAGTATCCAGGTCATGTGTCTGTGTCCCGTAAAGATGGAAATAATCAAGGTTCTTTGCAGGAGTGCTGGCAGAAAACCCCGTGTCCTTCTACACATACGTCTTCCTGCCTCTTTCAGATTCCTACCGTGACATCACAGTGAATCTGACACGAAACTTTAATGGGAAGCTTGGCTGCTCTGCAGGTCAGCACAGATGAGGAATGAAAGCATCGCACGGGCCAGGTGAGGCTCAGCTGTCTAGGTAAGTGATGATGGTATCAGGCCTCCCTGTTGTTCCCTGATTTCGCTTCAGATGTCTCCTCGGAAATGATAAGATTCCCGGGCTTGCTAGACACCGTGAGTTTTCCCTCTGCATATTTCAGAGACAACGCCTAACCCTGTGAGCAGAGTGGGACTGGAAATACCAGATAATGATCTGGCATTCCCAGCCACAAGAGTGACTATGGACATTTTGCAGGTGTCCTCTAGAGAGAAATGCTCTCTTCTGTGACCACGGACCTGAGCTTGGGGGGCCCCGCCAGCATCCAGGTAAGAGTCATTTAATGATGAATGTGAGCATCGTGATTTGCAGGTTTCCTGGTACAACACCTTGTGTGTGTGTTTGTTTGTTTGTTTCTTTCTTTCTTTCTTTCTTTCTCTCTCTTTCTCTCTTTCTCTCTTTCTCTCTTTCTTTCTTTTTGGGATAGAGTTTTGCTCTTGTCGCTCAGGCTGGGTGCAATGGTAGAATCTCAGCTGACTGCACCCTCCCCTTCCTGTGTTCGAGTGATTCTCCCAAGTTGCTGGGATTACAGATGTGTGCCACCACCGCCCACTAATTTTTGTATTACTAATAGAGACGAAGTTTCACTGTGTTGGGCAGGCTGGTCTTGAACTCTGGACTTCTGGTGATCCACCTGCCTCGGCCTCCCAAAGTGCTGGGATTACAAGTGTGAGCCACCATGCCCGGCGCCTCATGTGTTTCTGAGGCATGTATCTCAGTGTATGTTTTCCAGGTTCCCCCGAGGAAATCCTGACAAACAGGAACCACGATCGGGACATTCTGCTATCTGGGTAAGTAATGGTGTGCTTGGTAAACTCACCACAGACCAAGTGATCTCCAGGTAAGCGAGGTTCCTTTGCCTGAACAGTTTACCATGTGATGGGTTAATGGCTAGTATGGAAAGAAAGGGAAATGGCTCCTTGTTCTCCTTGCCATGCGATCCTTTTCATTTCTGTCCTGGAGAGAAAGTGTGCTCTATGTGCTTTGTGAGTGCTGATTGATTGGCATGTACCCAGGGAACTCACATGGCATTGTGCATCACAGGAGTGACTGCGGTGGATTTCCAGGGGAAGCTGGCCAGGGAAAATGGCATATCTTACCATGGCCTAGACCTTGGAGGGCCCTCAAGCATCCAGGTACATTTTTGGCTCCCATAATGATGATAGTGAGCAGGCAGTTTGTAGGGTCCTAGTGGAAAAGCTGTGTCCATAGACATGCTGGTCATGCATTTGGTTTCACATTCAGGCAGGCAGTAGTCAGAGCATGAGGACAACCTTGAGGTCTCTCCAGGAGATTCAGGGACCATCGGATTTGGTACGGATTCAAGTACGAGATGATCATGGCTCTCATCATTGCAGTGACTGTGGTATTTTGAAGGAATCCAAGAAACAGATGATGGACATGTCCCTAACCATGGTAGTGCCCATGGAATTTTGTAGCTATAGAGTGAAAAGATGACAGTGGCCATATCCCAGGTAATATCCATGGGATTTTGTAAATATCCAGGTAAGAAATGAGTGTTTCTACTTAAGAAGTGAACATGGGATACTGAAGTTATAAAGGTAAGAAATGATGATAAACCCAACAGTGCAGGTGACCATGGTATTTTCTAGATATCCAAATAAGAGTGGATGGTAGCCCTAACTGGAGTATCAAAATTGGATTGCCTCAGTTAGGTACGTAGCTGCTGCTGATGTTTCTTTCCATATTAGTGAACACGGCATTTGGTGGTATTCCACTCCACACGTGTTGGCAAAACCAAACCACAAAATGACCATGAGATTTGTCAGGGGTCTAGTAAACAGATGATGATCCCCTTAACTGTGAAGGTTATGATGAAATTTTGTAGGACAATAATTAAGAGATGGTGGTGATCCTAACCACGTAGTGAATAAGGGATTTTGCAAGTCACCAGGTAAGAGATGATCGTGTCTCTAAAAATGTGGTGACTGTGGGATTTTGCAGATATCTACCTAAGCAATAATGTGTTACTAGAAATGGTAGTACCAAGGTATTTTACAGTTACCCAGGAAAGAAATGATGTGTCCCCAGCAATGGCATTTAACCTGGTTAATTTTAGGTCTCCATGGATGGTAGATTTATCTAAATCTGGTAGATCTCATGGGCTTCTATAGGTATCCACATGAGAGATGATGTGTCACGAATTGTAAACAACGGCCACTATTGTTACCAAGGTATTTTATAAGTATCCAGCTAAGAGCTCTGGCTTTATGTATTTGTTAGATTTATGACTTTTTTGTGTGTGTTTTTATAGTATTTTTTTCTTTTCTTGAGAGAGTCTGGCTGAGGTAAGTGCTGATGCGTGCATAAACCACAGCACGCACCGTGGGACTGTCCCAGAGACCTGGTTCAGTGATGAGGTGTCCCCACACGTCTTCCTGCTGTGATTTCTTTCACAGGTACTCAGCTGAGAAATGATTGAGTCCTTACCAATCCCAGATCGGCCAGGTTTTCCCGTTTTCCGTTTCAACGAAAGTGTATGCTGAACCCTGTGAGTGTTGAGGGGCTGCAGGATGCCAGGTATTTATCTCTGCATTCCCCGCCCCCATGCTGCCCCTAGGATGGCTACAGGTGTCGAGAAATGGTGTTTTTGTGCTATCAGGGTCGACCTGGGATTACTGCAAGTATCCAAGTCAAGTGGGTGTGTCCTGTAAAGATGGAAATAATCAATATTCTTTGCAGGAGTGCTGGCAGCAAACCCCATGTCCCTCTACACATACTTCTTCGTGCCTCTTTCAGGTTCCTACCATGACATCACAATAAATCTGACACAAGACCTTAATGGGAAGTTCGGCTGCTCTGCACGTCGGTGCTGATGAGGACCAAAAGCATCACACGGGCCACGCGAGGTTCAGTTGTCTAGATAAATGATGATGGTGTCAGGCCTCCCTGTCGTTCCCATGATTTCACTTCAGGTGTCCCAGTTGGGATTGATAAGGGTACCTGGCACCCTAGAAACTGTGAGTTTTTTCTCTGCGTATTTCAGAGACAGTGCCTAACCATGTGAGCACGGCGGGACTGCAAATACCAGGTAATGATCCAGCATTCCCAGCCACAGCAGTGACTGTGGACATTTTACAGGTGTTCTGTAGAGAGAAATGCTATCTTCTGGAGCCACGACCCTGAGCCAGATGGGCCCCACCAGCATCCTGGTAAGAGTCATTGAATGATGGATGTGAGCATCATGATTTGCAGGTGTCCTGGTACGGCATCTTGTGTGTTTCTGAGGCATATGTCTGTATATGTTTTTCAGGTTCCCTGGAGGAAATCCTGACAAAAAGGAATCACCATCAGGGGACATGTCTGCTGTCTGGTTAGTGATGGTGTTCGCAGTAAACTCACCACAGACCAGGCGATCTCCACCTATCTAGGTAAGTGAGGTTCCTTTGCCTGAACAGTTTACCATGTGATGGGTTAATGGCCGTTATGGAAAGGAAGAGTAGTGACTCCCCGTTCTCCTCATCATGTGACCTTATTGATAACTGTCCTAGAGAGAATGTAAGATGTATGTGCTGTGTGAGTGCGGATTGATTGGCACATACCCAGGGAACCCACGTGGCACTGTGCATCACAGGAGTTTCTTCGGTGGAGTTACAGGGAAGCCAACCAGGGAAAGTGGCGTGTCCTACAATGGCCTAGACCTTGGAGGGCCTACAAGCATCCTGGTAGATTTTTGGCTCTTACAGTGATGATAGTGAGCAGGTGGCTTGCAGGGTTCTGGTATTAAAAGCAGTGTCCATAGACACATTGGTCACATACGTGATTTCAGATCAGGCAGGCAGAAGTCAGAGCATGAGGACAGCCTTAAGGTCTCTCCACGAGATTCACGGATTATTGTATTTGGTAGGAATTGAGGTATGAGATGATCATGGCTCTTATCATTGCAGTGACTGTGGTATTTTCAAGGAATCCAAGAAACAGATGATGGACGTGTTCATAACCATGATAGTGCCCATGGGATTTTGTAGCTATAGAATGAAAAGATAACAGTGGCCATATCCATGGTAATGTCTGTGGGATTTTATAAATATCCAGGTAAGAAATAAGTGTTTCTACTTAAGAAGTGAACATGGGATACTGAAGTTATAAAGGTAAGAAATGGTAAACCTGATTGTGTGGGTGACCGTGGTATTTTCTACACATCCAGATAAGGCTGGATGGTGACCCTAATTCGAGTATCAAAATTGGATTTTGTGAGGTAGGCACCTAGGAGCTGATGATATCCCTTCCCATGTGAGTGAACATGGCATTTTGTGGTATTCTGGATGTGGTGGCAAACCTAACCCCAAAATGACCATGAGGTTTGTCAGGGTCCTAGTAAAGAGAAGATGGTCCCCTTAACCATGAAAGTTATGATGTCATTTTGTCAGTCAGTAATTAAGAGATGATGGTGACCCTGCCACTCCAATGAATAAGGAATTTTGCAAGTCACCAGGTAAGAGATGATGGTGTCTCTAAAAATGTGGTGACTGTCGGATTTTGAGGATATCCAATCAAGGAATAATGTGTTACTAGAAATGATAGTACCAAGGTACTCAGCAGTTAGCCACGAAAGAAATGATGTGTCCCTAGCGATGGCATTTAATCTGAGTAATTTGTAGGTCCCCATGTATGGTAGGTTTTTCCAAATCTGGTAGAACACATGGCCTTCTGTAGGTATCCACATGAGAGATGACATGTCACAAAGTGTAAGTACTGCCACTACTGTAGCCAGGGTATTTTATAAGTATCCAGCTAAGAGGTCTGGCTTTATCTATGTGTTGCATGTTAGACTATCATGTTGTCTATTTTTTTCTTTTTTTTGAGATAGTGTCTGGCTGAGGTAAGTGCTGATGCAGGCCTAAACCACAACCCTCACCGTGGGACTGTCACAGAGACCCAGTTCAGTAGTGGTGTGTCCCTACACATCTTCCCACTGTGATTTCTTTCACAGGTACTCAGGTGACAAGTGACTGAGTCCTTACCATTCCCAGATAGGCCAGGTTTTCCCATTTTCTGTTTCAACAAAAGTGTATGCTGAAATCCGTGAGTGTTGAGGGATTGCAGGGAGCCAGGTGTTTATCACTGTATTCCCTGCCCCCGTGCTGCCCCTAGGATGTCTACAGGTGTGCAGTCGGGAAACGGTGGTTTTCTGCTATCACGGTCGACCTGAGATTACTACAAGTATCCAGGTCAAGTGGGTATGTCCCGAAAAGATGGAAATCATCAAGGTTCTTTGTAGGAGTGCTGTGGAAAACCCTGTGTCCTTCTACACATGTGTCTTCTACACATCTGATTTTGCAAGCTGCCAGAGAAGATACGATGGTGTCTCTAAAAATGTGGTGACCATGAGTTTTTGCAGATAACCAATTAAGTTATTTGCAAAACTAGAAATGGTAGTCCCAAGGCATTTTACAGTTACCCGGGAAATAAATGATGTGTCCTTAGTAAAGGCATTTAATTTGGGTAATTTGTAGGTCTCCATGTCTGGTAGGTATTTCTATATCTGGTCAATCTCATAGTATTCTGTAGGTATCCACATGAGAGATGATGTGTCACAAGTTGTAACCAAGTGCCAAGGTATTTTACAAGTATCTCACTTAAAGCTCCGGTGAATATAAGTTTTTGAAGATACCCAGTGGGGAATGATGTTGGCCTAAGCCGTGGTAATGCCCACTGGTAGTGCCCATATCTTGGTAATAGGTGGTGTGTGTCTGATTATGGTTGTCCCTATGGCTTTTTTTTTTTTTTTTCAAATTCCAGCAATATAATGAAGACAATCTTAACCACTCTTATGAACAGAAGATTTAGCAGGAATTGAGGAAAGAAATAATGTAGGCTTCAACCAAATGGACGTGATTAGATTTTAGGGATTCTAAATAAGTGATCATGGTGTCCCTAACAATGGGATTTTGCAGGTTGTAGTCAACAGGTGATGATGAATTTAACAGTAGGCGCAAACATGGGAATTATTGATACCTAGATAAGACATGATGTGGTCCTTAAACATATTACAGACCATATTATTTTTTAGATATCTACATAAACAATATGTCCTGAAATCTTGATGTAACCATTTTTTTTTTTTCACATTTAAAAAGTTGCTCATTCTCAAATATTTGTGCAGGGCTGATTTCAGGGTATAGGAATGCACCAGCAGCCGGCCCGATGGCTCACGCCTTAATCCCTGTACTTTGGGAGGCCGAGGCGGACAGATCACTTGAGGTCAGGAGTTCGAGACCAGCCTGGCCAACATAGTGAAACGCTGTCTCTATTAAAAATACACAACTTAGCCAGGCGTCCTGGCACATGCCCATAGTCCCAGCTACATGAGAGGCTGAGGCATGAGAATTGCTAGAACCCAGAAGGCAGATGTTGCAGTGAGCCAAGGTTGGGCCACTGCAGTCCAGACTGGGCGACAGAGCAGTTCTTTACCCCCCGCCCCCCATCCCCCCCACAAAAAGTAAGGCACCAGAGTCATGAAATAATGATCTTACCACAGAGGGCGTAAAAAACGAAACCTCGGAAAATATTACCATATTTGAAAAGACTTGTGGAAAATAATTAAGGACCAGGTAGCAGAAATTGTGATCAGAAGAAATAACATAAGAATATACTTAAGTGCACAGTACATAGTTGGAAGGCAAACTGTTTATCCTTCTAAAACCATTACTGTGATCAACACAGACAAGAGACACTTTCCTGAAAGGTTAAATTGGTTCATGAGAAATAAAAGCAACCAAAATGAGCCACATTATCTACAATAGAAGAGACCATATGGAAAAAGTTCTATGGCAAGAGCTAACTAGTTAGTATACAAAAAGATTCACGAAAAATGCCTCAACTTTAGACACGTTAGATATTGCACACTAAAAAAAAAAAAAAAAAAACAAAAAAAACCAAAGGAACATTTTGAAAGCTATTTTAAATTTAATTAATTGCTGAATGTCTCCTTGGCTACTAGTTGAACAATCATTATTTAGTCCCACATATCTCTCACCATTTTGTTTGCAGACCATCTAAAAGCCTTATTTCCTCATCTATTTGACAGATGACCAAAATGGGTCCTACAATATGATCACACAGGATAATCTTGGAAAGTATGACTAAATTATTTTTAACGGCATTATTTTTCTCCTTTGATTTTCAGATTCTTTCTCATAATTTCTAAAACAGTGTCGACAGCGGCCTGTACCATGTCTTCATTGACGTCATCACTGAGATCACTCTCAATTGCTCTCGAACTTGTTGTTGGCCTTTCGTGTAGATATGAACTGTGACCTGGCGGATCTGACTGTTGTTGCTGCTGCTTCTGTTCCTGCTGATGCTTTTCAAAATAGTCTTTTATTTTCTTTGGCTCTTCCGAAGCAGGAGTTCCACATGATGTCTTTGGAAGATCTTGCGATGTGTTTCTGGAACTACCTTGCATACTTAGTTCAATAGCCCTGCGGAGATCTTCATCTTCTTTATTGGTTTCTTGGCGGCTTAGTTCCAGGGCCCTCTGAAAATCCTGCTCTTCTTGGTCTGATGTTCCAGACTCATCACTTTCTTCTGACACTTTTTCAAGAATTGTTTTGTAGACTCTGTGGTCTTTTTCTTTGGCTAATTTTTTTCCATTAAGTTTTGGTCTATCCATCTCTTCAACACTGATGATTTGCAGCAGTTGGTCAGCTTCACAGTCTGGCAGATCCCCCTTAACAACAAATACAGAATATGCTTCCTGTTGCAGTTGAGTCAAGAAATTTGCAAGGCATGTATCTGATATTAATTCTGGACCCGCCAAGAGAGAATTCAAGTTAAACCAGTGTTTTCCGAATTTTCTAATAGTAAACCAGTGTTGTTTATAATTACATATAAAAGATCTTTCATTTATAGGATCAATCCCGAGCTTCTGATATTCAGGATTATTGAAATGGATGACCTCTAAACCCCAGAACTTCAAGGCATTGCATATTACCTGGATGGAGAAGAAGCCGCTATCATCCATGTTTTCTGAAGGCTGCTGTAAAAATGCGCGATAGTCTTCACTAGTGACTCCTCCTTCTGCCATTCTCATCCTCTCTTCTTCATCTAGCTGATGTGCAATTGAAGCTAATTCCACAGGACTGAAATATTCTCCTTGCAGCAGAT
This sequence comes from Macaca fascicularis, assembly GCF_037993035.2. Classification (NCBI taxonomy): domain Eukaryota; kingdom Metazoa; phylum Chordata; class Mammalia; order Primates; family Cercopithecidae; genus Macaca; species Macaca fascicularis. Next base: position 13,084,222 of record NC_088395.1, read on the forward strand.
TATTCAGGCAGTGCTGAGCACAAAGGAAGCCTTCTTGTTTTTCATGAAAGATGAAATCCATGTTGATTCTAACCGTGAGTTTTTGTATATATGCGGGAACATGTTATATGCCCAGCTATGGCAGTTATCTGGGCAGTTTGTAGATAGCCATGAAATAGGTGTTAGGTTTTCAAACCTTATGAAGACCATGGGTTTCTGTAGGTATTTAAGTAAGAGATGATATGTCACAAAGCACTATTGTGACCAAGGTGGTTTTGCCAGTATCTAGTCAAGACCTGATGGTAAACCTAAAGTGAATATGGGGTTTTGGAGTCATCCCATAGGGGATAATGGTGACTTGAACCATGGCAGTGCCCATTGATTTTCAGATGTTCTATAAAATATAATGTCTCTTTAATTATGGTTGTCAGCATGGTTTTAGTAAGTGAATAAAGGTGAAATTTACCACAGTAGTAAACAGAAGATTTGGCAGGTAACTGGGAAAGAAATAACATGGGCTTTAACCAAACGGGTATCATGGGATTTTGGAAGTCTCTGGGTAAGTTATGATGTCACTGACCACAGTAATAGCCATGGAATTTTGAAGGTTCCACTCAATAGATGACAATAAAACTCACGGTAGCAATGAAGATGGGACTTTGCTGGTATCCTAGTTAGAGATGATGTGGGCCTTAAAAACATTAGTGACCAAATGATCTTCAGACATCTAGAAAACTGATGAAGATGTCCTGAACTCTTTTCATATCCATGTGTTTTTATAGGTGTTCAGATAAGAAATGTGTGTGCCCAACAAAAGTAGTAACCATTAGATTTTACTGTTTTCTAGTTCAGAGACAATCTCTCTCAAACTTAGTAGTGACAAAGATATAGCAGGCATCCAGGTAGGATATCACAGAGTTCCTTACCACAGTAGTAACTATAGGATTTTTGCAGGTGTCCAGTGAATAGACAGTGTGTGAAACTACTGTGTTGACCTTGGACTTCTCTAAGTGTCCAAGTACACTTAGTGATGCCCTAATGATCGTAGTGAGTGTATGCACGGAATGAGCAGGGGGCCAGATGGAAGGACATGCATCCTGACCAGGGTTACCATCATATGTTTTCTCAGCAGGTAGTCAAGAGATAATGGTGTCTCTAACTACAGCATTGGCCTCAGAACCTTAGGATTCAGGTAGAGTTCATGGTTCCCCTAACAATACTAGTCACCGTGGGATTTTTTGAGGTCCATGTAGAAGATGTATCCCTAACCACCACTGCTGCCATATGGTTTTGCAGGCTCCTATCAAGAGATAATGGTGAAACTCATATTGGTCATTTTTGTAGGCTTTCATGGAATCTAGCTAAGTGATTATGTGGACCTTAAACATACTACAGACCATCTGCTCTTCAGACATCTCGGTAAGTGATGATGATATCCTCAACGTGTGTTAGTATCGTGTGTTTTGCAGGTATTCGGGTAAAAAAAAAAAAAGATACTGGCTCTACCAATAAGTATTGGAATCCATGAGACTTAGCTTAACCAGTTTTCTGGTTTAGAGATATTGTGTGTTTAACCTTAGGAGTGAATGAAGAATTTTCAGGTATCTGGCAAGTCATCATAACTTTCGTCAAAACAGTAATGACCATGAGATTTTTGTCGATGCCCAGACAATAAATGATGGTGCCTGTACCAATGTGTTGATCTTCAGGTTCTGCCATTATCCAGGTAGCATTAATGAGTTTGTAAAGATGGAAGTGACAAAAGTTAATTTGCAGATGTTCTGCTAGAAAAAGTTGCATTCTTAAACACATCTGGCGCAATGTGTTTTTTCAGGTTTCAATCTAAAGATCAAGGTAACCCTAACAATGGGATTAACATGAAGCTTTGCTGGTATCCAGGCAACTGATGATGTCGGTCTTATCACACAGAAGACATTCAGACCTTCAGAAATTTACATAAGTGATGATGATACCTCTAACATTTGTGTTACCGTGTTTTTTGTTTTTTTTGCAGATATTCAGGCAAGAAATTGTAATGTTCCCATAATTCCCATTTAAGAATACACCCTTACTGCTTACTAGTTCAGAGATAATGTTTTGAAATCTGGCTAAGACTGAGGGATTTGTAAGTTTCCAAGTCAATTTTCATAGTGTTTCTCATCTCAGTATTGACCATGGTATTTTACATGTACCTAGTCAAGTGATTATGACATATCCATGGTTTTGACCTTGATATTCTGCAAGTATCAAGGTAAAGTTGATGGTTCTCCTACTGCTAGTGATTCTCATGAGATGTTGCATGGTCTAGGTGGGAAAAGGCATATCTCTAACCATGGCTGCCTTCATGGATGATGCTGAAACTAACAATGATAGTGAACATGGACTTAGCTAAAGAGAGGGAAAGGATGGTGTGAACCTTTACACATTAGAGAGCTTCAGATTTCAGTTATCTAGGTAAGTGTTGATGGTGCCTGTAATACTGTGGTTACAAGAATGTTGTTTTTATAAACAGGCATTCAGGTAAGGGCAGTGCTAATATAAAGGTGAGAAGTGATGTGGCATTTATACACTAGAGACCCGAATTTCAGGTATCTAGGAAACTGATGGTGATCATACCTGTAATAGTTACCTGGTTTGGTACAGGTTTGCAGGGAAGAAATGAACTGGCTCCACTAGTAAGAGTAAGCATGCGATTTTTTGTATTCTCGTTTAGTGCTAATTTGTACTTAACCCTAGTAGCAGTCGAGAAACCTACAGGTATCCAGGTAAGATATCACACTATCACCCCACTAGTGACCATGGGATTTTGGCATATATTTCTTCAAAGGAGAGAGGTGTCTTTATTAGGGTTTAACTTCACACCTTTGGAACTATCCAGGTAGCATTGATGAGTCACAAAAAGAAGTGATCAAGGGTATTTGCAGGTGTCCAGGTAGTATAAGAGGTGTATTAAACACATTTTTCACAATACGCTTTTCAGGCTCCTTTCATAAGATTATAGTGAGCTTAACAATGGCCATTAATGGTGGACAGGTATAATGAGATGTATATCAAATATAACATTTTTCATAATGTGTTTTTCAGGATTCTGTCAGAAGATTATGGTGAGCCCAATAATGGTAGTTGATGTGGGACACTGCTGGAATATAGGTAACTGATGTGGTAAGTTTACGTCCCAGCACGTCTACTTGATTTTCTTGTATCTAGGTAAGTGATTAATGATGTCCCAAATACTCATTACTGTGTTTGTTTCTTTTTTCTTTATGTATTCAGTGATGAAAAGTTCTTACTAGTAATAGAATCCTTGAGTTCTTTCTTTTCACATTTTAGGGGAAATTTGTATAACTTTGTGAGTATTGAGGGATTGTCACAGTAATTCTCATTGTGTTTCCCACTACATTCATAATCATGGAATCTTTGCAGTTATGCAATCAAGAAATTATGATCTTTTCTAAAATGGTGTTTACCTTGGTGTACTACAAATATTCAAGTAGAGTTGATGCATCCAGTAATATTGGAAGTAACTAAGGTTAGTTGACAGCATCGTCATAGAAAATAAATTGTGTCCTTTAACATGTATTTTCTAAAGTATTTTTCGGGTTCCTGTCAAGAGAGCACGGGAAACCTAAAGATGGTGGTTAACATGGGACATTGCTGGTGTCCAGGTAAGTGATGATGTGAGCCATAGTGGTGGTGTTGGCCTGAAGGGGTGGCCTACCCCTCCACACCTTTGGTCGTTTCTCTTTAGGTGGAAGGAGAGACTTGAGAAAAGAAATGAGACACAGAGACAAAGTATAGAGAAAGAAAAAAGTGGGCCCAGGGGACTGGCGCTCAGCATACAGAGGACCCACGCCAGCACAGGTCTCTTGAGTTCCTTTAGTATTTATTGATAATTATCTTTACCGTCTTAAAGATAAGGGAGTGGCAGGACAATAGGATCATTGAAGGGAGAAAATTAGCAGTAAGACATATGGATAAAGATCTCTGTGACATGAATAATTTCAAAGGAAAACGCTGTGCCTTGATATGCATATGCAAACATCTCCATAAACCTCTTAGCAGCATTATGCCAGCAAGTCCCGCCAGCAAGTCCCACCAGCAAGTCCCACCTTATGCCGTAAGGCAGTTTTTTCCTATCTCAGTGAACAGAGCATACAATCGGGTTTTTACACCGAGATGTTCCATTGCCCAGGGACTGGCAGGATTTTTAACCAGCAAGCTGCCTTCAGGCACTTGTTTAACAAAGACACATCCTGCACAGCCCAAAATCCATTAAACCTTGAGTCACCACAGCACCTGTCTCTTGCAAGGATTAGGTTGGGGGTAGGGTCACAGATTAACAGCATCTCAAATACAGAACCAAATGGAGTCTCTTATGTCTACTTCTTTCTATATAGACACAGTAACAGGCTAATCTCTCTTTCTTTTCCCCACATTGGCCTCTACTCACTGTTGTCAGTTTTTGGATTTTTTAAAGTATTCAGGTACGAAATAATCTCCTTACTATTACTATTAACTATGTTAAGTTTGTTTTATATATTAATGTAAACTTATGTTTAGCCTAGTGAGTGTTGGATTTGCAGGTATCTACGTAATTCTTATGTCTTGCTTCTCAGATGTAACCCCGGAACTTCTGGAAGTGTGCAGCGAACAGAATGTGTTTTCACTAACAGTAGTGCAGACCATAGAATGCTACAAGTAATCAGAGTTGTTGGGTCCTGCCATGGAGGAAGCCACCAACTTTACCATAGACGTTTAGGTGCAAAAAATTGTGTGCATAGGAACATTTGTAACAATTTGTTCTTCAGGTTTCAGTCCAAAGAACATGATGAATCTCAAAATGGTCATTCACAGGGATTCACCTGGTGCCCAGATAAGTGCTAATGTGAGCCTAAACCACAGCACAGGCCATCTGATCTTAGGCCATCTGATCTTCATGTATATAGGTAATGATGGTGTCACATTTTTTTGACTATGTGTTTATTGCAACTATTCAGCTAAGCACGAGATAGCCCTTAACAATTTGAGGAATCATGAATTTTCACTTTTTTCTTCTGTAGAGAATGTACAGTGACGAAGAACTGCACATATCTAGATAACTATCGTGGTGTTCCTCCTCCAGTAGTATCCATGGGAATTTTGAGAGTGTGGTCGGGAAACGATGTTCTTATCTGACAACGGCACTTCCTTGGAGTACTTCAGATATTCAGGTAGTTAATGGTTTCTGCATGATGGCAGTGATCAAGGTTATTTTCAGGCATCCTGATAAAAAGGTTGTGTTCTTTGACACATATCTCAAATTATGCTCTTAGGTGCCTATCCAGAGATCACAATGGACCTAAAAATGTTTATTAACAGGAGAGATTGCTGGTGTCCAGGTAAGTGATGATAGGACATTGACTCATGAGAGACCTTTTGGTTTTCAGATACCTGAGTAAATGATATCCTTAAGATACATATACTAACATTTATTTGGCATGTGTGCAGTTAGAGAATTAGTCTCTATCAATACTAGTAAATATGAGATTGTCCGGCATTCTTATTTAGACATAATGCATATTTATCACTCAGAGCAATAGATGAATATGCAAGTATCCAGGTAATTTATGGTCTTATCTGTCACCAGGTTATTGGTCCTTTTGCAGGTATGCCTTCAAGAAAGGAAGGATTTTCTTACCATAGTTTGAACTTGGAATTGAGCAGGCATCCAGGTAGCATGGATGGGTCCTGAAATGATACAAGTGACCAAAGGACTTTGCAGGTGTCCAAGTATCTGAAGATATTTACCAAACGCATTTTCCACAATATCAAATGCATTTTCCACAATGTGTTTTTCTGATCCAAGTCAAGGCATCGTAGTGAGTCTGTGAAAGGTAATCAGGGAGTCTGTAAAAGGTGGGACATTGCTGGCATCAAGACAAGAGCTGGTGTGGGACAAAAGCACAGCACAGCACATCTGATCATCATGTGCATAGGTAAGTGATGACAGTGCCCCAAGCACCTCTTTATCGCCCTTTCCATGATTTTTTTGCAGGGGTTCAGGAAAGAAATCATAGAACCTGTATCAATTCTAGAAACCATGAGTCTTCGCTTTTCATGTATTAGGGAAAATGTATGGCAAACCCTCTGAGTTTGAGGGATTGCATGTATCCAGGCAATGATCATGGTGATTTTCACTACAGTGGAAACCACGTGATTTTATAGGTTTCCTCTCAAGAAATGATGGTTTGATATGACAACAGTGTTGTCCTTGCAATACTGCAAATGTCCAGGTAGAGTTGATTTGTCTCATATGGATGGAACTCTGCAAGGTTATTTGCAAGTGTCCTTCTGGAAAGCATTACATCCTTCAACACATATTCACATTGTGTTTCAGGTTCCTGTGAAGTAAATGTTACGAAACTAAAAGTGGATGTCAGTAAAGACATTTCTGGTCTAAGTAAGTGATGATGCACACCCTAACCCATCATGAGTCATCTGATTTTTTTATATCTAGGTAAGTTTTACCATTTGATTTTTGGTACGTATTCAGGCAAAACATGATAGTATTTTGTTAATTCTAGCAGGCATGTTATCACAGAGTTTGTATTTCACAGAAAATTTACATTTAACCAGGTGAGTGGTCAATGATTTCCATGTGTCCTTGAAAATATCTTGTAGCTCCCCATCAGAGTAGCAACCATGGGATATTATCAGCTGTGCAGTTATCACCACCCATGATGGTGTCTCTAACAAAGATGTGTTGACCTTGAATTAAAGCAAGTGTCTAGGTAGAGTTGATGTGTATTCCAAAATAATGGAAGCATTACAAGGTTGTAGGCAAGTACCCGGGGAGAACAAGTTGTGACCTGAAGCACATTTGTCTTATATGATTTTTCAGGTTCTTGTCAAAACTATGAGGTGAGTCACATAATGCTCAGTAATGAAACATTGCTTGTAAACAGGTAGTGATAACTGTTTGCTTCCTGTAATGGGGGTAATTACACAATGCAGAGCATTGGATTTTCTAGGTACGTAAAAAGGGATCCCTGATGCTTAAGCTACTGTGTATTTTGTAGGTAATCCATTCAGGTTTTTGGGATAGTTTATAGAGACCAGGTAAGGTTGTATTAACATGTAAAACAGCTTGATATTTTCAGATATCAACTTTTATTAATGTTTTTCACAATATTAACTTAAACTTGTGTTTCACATTTATGCAGTTAAAAATAAATACGCCTCTAGTAATAACGAATAATCAAGAGAATTTATTGCATGTCTTGACAGATAATGAGTATTGAACACTTACAGGGCTACACAAATCCACAGGCATCTAGGTAATTGATTGTGTTGTACAACACCATGATATTAACAACAGGAATTATGCAGGGATCTAATCAAGAAAGTACAAGGATTCTTAAAAGGAGTTTTCCTCAAATTTCTACAAGTATCGAGGTACATTTGATGAATACAAAAATAAAAATGACCAGAAAACATTGGAGGTATATAGGTAGAATGATATGTGTACCAGTCACACTATTCACAATATATATTTCAGATTTACATTAACATATCACATAAGCCTATCAAAACTAGGTAACATGGGACATTATTGGCGGAGGTAAGGGCTGATGCAGGCCTAAACTACAGCCCACAGCGTGGGACTGTCACAGAGACTAATTCACTGATGACGTGTCCCTACACGGCATCCCACCATGACTTTTTCCCAGGTATTCAGGTGAGAAATGATTGAGTCCTAACCAATCTCAGATACACCGGCTTTTCCCATTTTCTCTTTCATCCAAAGTGTGTTCTGACCCTCAGAGTGTTGAGGGATTGCAGGTAAGCAGACGTTTATCACTGTATTTCCCACCCCGTGCTGCCCCTAGGATTTGTAGAGGTATCTAGTCGAGAAATGGTGGTTTTCTGCTATCAGGGTTGACCTAGGATTACTGCAAGTATCCAGGTCGAGGGAGTGTGTTCCATAAAGCTGGAAGTAATCAAGGTTCTTTGCAGGAGTCTGGCGGAAACCCTGTGTCCTTCTACACATATGTCTTGGAGCCTACTTCAGACTCCTACTGTGACACCTCAAAATCTGACACCAGTCTGCAGGACAGTGCAGATGAAGAACGAAAGCGTCGTACTAGCCCCATGACATTCAGCTGTCTAGGAAAGTGGTGATGGGTGTCCATCCTTCCTGTTGTTCCCGTGATTTCACTTCATTTGTCCTAGAAAGAAATGGTATGACTCCCTGGCATACTAGAAACTGTGAGTTTTCCTTCTGCATATTTCAGAAACAATGCCTAACCCCGTGTTCGCAGTGGAACCGTAAATACCTGGTAATTATCCGGTGTTCCTTCCCACAGCAGTGACCGTGGACATTTTGTAGGTGTCCTGTAGAGAGAACTGTTGTCTTCTGGAACCACGGCCCTGAGCTTGGGGTTCCTCACTAGCATTCGGATAAGAGTCCTTCAGTGATGGATATGAGCATCATGATTTGCAGGTGTTCTGGTAGAACACCTTGTGTGTTTCTGAGGCATATATCTCAGTATATGTTTTCCAGGTTCCCAGAAGAAAATCCTGAAGAACGGGACTCATGAACAGGGGACGTGTCTGCTGTCTGGGTAAGTGATTGTGTGCACCGTAAACTCATCACAGACAACCTGATCTTCACATTGGTAGGTCAGTGAGGTTCCTTTCTCTGAACGGTTTACCACATGATGAGTTTAGGGGTATTCCGGTAAGAAAGGGTGGCGGCTCCTTGTTCTCATTGCCATGTGATCCCATTGTTTTCTGTCCTGGAGAGAACGTATGAGGTATGTACCCTGTGAGTGCTGATTGATTGGCACGTACCCAGGGAACTCCAGTGGCACTGTGCATCACAGGAGTAACTAAGGTGGATTTGCAGAGAAGACAACCAGAGAAAATGAAGTGTCCTACGATGGCCTACCCCTTGGAGGGACCACGAGCATCCAGGTAGATTTTTGGCCCCCACAATGATGTTAGTGAGCGGGTGGTTTTCTGGGTTCTGCTGGAAAAGCTGTCTGTAGGCAGATTTCACATTCCCTTCCAGAGGTCAAGGGAACCCTCATTATGCCTGAGCAGGGGAACTCTGCCTGTATCCAGAGGGGAGATAGTATGGGCATAAGCAGGCCATGGACGATCCAATCTTCTGATACACAGGTAATCACCAATGGCATTCCTGCTATTTTTCCTGTCCTGCCGTGGGTTTTCTTGCTCATTTTCTGTTCTTTATTTTCTGCAGTAATTCAGTTAAGAAACAATGCTTTGCCAACCAAGGCTAATAAGCATTAGTCCTTGCTATGTTCGACTTGAGGATAATGTGCCTTGAACCTGAGTCCGTGTTGACTGCGGTAGATGCGGGTGTCCAGGTGAATTATCCTACTCTACCAGACCACAGGATGGAATGATAGTTCTGACACATCATCAGTCCAGAGCTGATAGTGGTGCCAACAGTGGGGTGGAAGTTGGAGTTCTGCCAGGATCTAGGTAAGGTTCCTAGATGACGGCAGTGACCAGCCTGTGTGGTGCGTGTCTTTTTCGTCTTTCAGGTATGCCAAGTGGCATCCTGGAAAACACCTGTCAGATGCGTTTCTTCTGCTGCTGCTAGTCATGAGATCAAGGTGGGTCTGAGAATGGCCATTCGGAGGCCCTGGATAGTAACCGGGTAATGGATGACACGAGTGCTATGCCAATACAGACCACCTGAACTTCAGATTTCCTGGACAAAGAGGGCACTGTCCTTGACACGGTGTTTTCCCATGGTTTCCTGCAGGTGTCCCATAAAGTCCTCTTCCTGTAGAGAGGTAGGAGATGTTGTGGCATTACCTCATGAAAGGCACTCTGAATTTCCCGCATGTAGATAATTAATGATGGTTTGAGTCTGGTAGAGTAACCTTGTGTTTGGCATATGTGTCATTGGGAAAAGATAATTAGTGATTCCCAATGCCAGTAAGCATGAGATTTTACTGTTTGCTTATTCAAAGGTAAGGGTTTGTGTGTGTGTGTGTGTGTGTGTGTGTGTGCAAATTTGACCCTCCATGTGATAAACGGATATGCCAGTGCTCAGGTAGTTGATCATATTGTCTGTCACCCCGATGTGGACCGTGCTGTTTCTCCAGGTATGCCTCGTAGGCTCTGGCTTAGATATCTTCAGTTATCTGGGTAACCTGGATGAGTTGTGAAATGATACCAATGAAGAAGCATATTTGTGGGTATCCTTGTAGCATAGGTTGTGGACCAAGCAGAGTTTCCCCAATATGTCTTTTAGATGAATGTCAGGGCATCACAGCAGGCCTTTCAAAGCTGGGTAACGTGGGGCATTGCTGGCTGAGGTAAGTGCTGACACAGGCCTAAACTGCAGCCCACAGTGTCGTACTGTCACAGAGGCTTAGTTCAGTGATGATGTGTCCCTGCACATCTTCCTGCCGTGATTTCTTACGGTAAATGATGGTGTGTGCGGTAAACTCACCACAGACCAGGTGATCTCCATGTATCTAGGTTAGTGAGGTTCCTTTGCCTGAATGGTTTACCATGTGATGGGTAACAGCTGTTATTATAAGAAAGGGAAGCGGCTTCCCGTTCTCCTCGCCATGTGATCCTTTTCATTTCTGTCCCGGTGAGAATGTATAATGTATGTGCTTTGTAAGTGCTGATTGATTGGCAGGAGCCCAGGGAACTCACGTGGCATTGTGCATCACAAAAGTGACTGCAGTGGATTTGCAGGGAAGCCGGCCAGGGAAAATGGCATGTCCTATGATGGCCTAGACCTTGGAGGGCCCACAAGCATGCAGGTACATTTCTGGTTCCCATAATTATGTTAGCATGCAGGCAGTTTGTAGGGTATTGGTGGAGGAGCTGTGTCCATAGACCCGTTGGTCACCTGTTGGTTTCAGATTCAGGCAGGCAGAAGTCAGAGTGTGAGGACAGCCTTGAGGTCTCTCCAGGAGATTCAGGGTCCATAGGATTTGGTACGGATTCAGGTATGAGATGATGATGGCCCTCATCACCATGGTATTTTGAAGGAATCCAAGAAACAGATGATGGGCCTCTCTCATACTAACCATGGTAGTACCCATGGGATTTTGTAACTACAGAGTGAAAAGATGACAGTGGCCATATACCTGAGAATGTCCATGTGATTTTTGTAAATATCCAGATAAGATATGAGTGTTCCTACTTAGGAAGTGAACATGGGTTACTGAAGTTATAAAGGTAAGAAATGATAAACCTAATCGTGTGGGTGAGCATGGTATTTTCTAGATATCCAGATAACAGAGGATGATGGCCCTAACTCGAGTATCAAAGTTGGGTTTCCTCAGGTAGGCACATAGGAGCTGATGATGTTTTATACCATGTTAGTGAACATGGCATTTTGTGGTATTCCGGATATGATGGCAAATCTAACCACAAACATGACCATGAGATTTGTCAGAGATCCAGTAAAGAGAAGATGGTCCCCTTAACCATGAAGTTTATGATGAAATTTTGTAGGTCAGTAATTAAGAGATGACAGAGATCCTAACCGTGATACTGAACAAGGGATTTGCAAGTCACCAGGTAAGAGATGATTGTGTCTCTAAAAATGTGGTGACCGTGGGATTTTGCAGATTTCAATCAAGGAATAATGTGTTACTAGAAATGGTAGTACCAAGGTATTCAACAGTTAGCCACGAAAGAAATGATGTGTTCCTAGCAGTGGTATTTAATCTGGGTTATTTGTCGATCTCCATGTATGGTAGGTTTTTCCAAATCTGGTGAATCTTCTGGCCTTCTGTAGGTATCCACATGAGAGATGATGTGTCACAAATTGTAAGTAACTGCCGCTACTGTAACCAAAGTATTTTATAAGTATCCAGCTAAGAGCTCTAGCTTTATATATTTGTTGGATGTAAGACTATCAGGTTATCTATTTTTTTTCTTTTTTTGAGACAGCGTCTGGGTGAGGTAAGTGCTGCTGCAGGTCTAAACCACAGCCCACACCATGGGACAGTCAGAGAGACCCAGTTCAGTGAAGATATGTGTCCCTACATGCCTTCCCGCCATGATTTCTTTCACATGTACTCAGGTGAGAAATAATGGACTCCTTACCAATCCCAGATTGGCCAGGTTTTCCATTTTCTGCTTCACAGAAAGTGTATGCTAAACCCTGTGTGTGTTGAGGGACTGCAAGGAGCCAGGTATTTATCACTGTATTTCCCGCCCGCATGCTGCTCCTAGGATGACTACAGATGTCCAGTCTAGAAACAGTGGCTTTCTGCTATCAGCGTCGACCTGGGATTACTGCAAGTATCCAGGTCGAGTGGGTGTGTCCCATAACAATGGAAATAATCAAGGTTCTTTGCAGGAGTGCTGGCAGCAAACCCCGTGCCCTTCTACACATACGTCTTCCTGCTTCTTTCAGATTCCTACCGTGACATCACAATGAATCCAACACGGGACCTTAATGGGAAGCTTGGCTGCTCTGCAGGTCAGCACTGATGAGGACCAAAACCATCGCACGGGCCACGTGAGGCCCAGCTGTCTAGGTAAGTGATGATAGTGTCAAGTCTCCCTGTTGTTCGCTTCAGGTATCCCGTAGGAAATGATAAGAGTACCTGGCTTTCTAGAAACCGTGAGTGGTCCCTCTGCATATTTCAGAGACAACACCTAACCCTGTGAGCATGGTGGGACTGCAAATACCAGGTAATGATCCGGCGTTCTCAGCCACAGCAGTGACCATGGACATTTTGCAGGTGTCCTGTAGAGAGAAACGCAGTCTGCTGTGATCATGGACCTGAGCTTGGGTGTCCCACCAGCATCTAGATAAGAGTCATTGAATTATGGATGTGAGCATCGTGATTTGCAGGTGTGCTGCTGGAACACCTGAACTTGTGTGTTTCTCTTTTTTTTTTTGATAGAGTTTTGCTGTTGTCGCCCAGGCTGGAGGGCAATAGCGTGACCTCGGTTCACTGCAACCCCTGCCTCCTGTGTTCTAGAGATTCGCCTGCCTCAGTCTTCCGAGTTGCTGGGATTACAGATGTGCACCGCCATCCCCCGCTAAGTTTTGTATTACTAGTAGAGACAGTTTCACCATGTTGGGCAGGCTGGTCTCGAACTTCAGACCTCTGGTGATCCACCTTCCTCGGCCTCCTACACGGCTGGGATTGCAAGTATGAGCCACCATGCCTGGTCCCTGGTGTATTTCTGAGGCATTTATCTCAGTGTATGTTTTCCAGATTCCCACGATGAAATCTCGACAAACAGGAGTCACGATCAGGGGACATGTCTGCTATCTGGGTAAGTGATGGTGTGCATGGTAAACTCACCACAGACCAGGTGATCTCAACATATCTAGTTAAGTGAGTTCCTTTGCCTGAACACTTTACCATGTGGTGGGTTAACAGCTATTATGGAAAGAAAGGGAGGTGGCTCCCAGTTCTCCTTGCCATGTGATCCTTTTCATTTCTGTCCTGGAGAGAAAGTATGATCTATGTGCTTTGTGAGTGCTGATTGATTGGTATGTACCCAGGGAACTCATGTGGCATTATGTATCACAGGAGTGACTGTGGTGGATTTGCAGGGAAGCTGGCCAGGGAAAATGGCGTGTCCTACAGTGGCCTAGACCTTGGAGGGCCCGCAAGTATCCAGGTACATTATTGGCTCCCGTAATGATGATAGCAAGCAGGCAGTTTGTAGGGTCCTAGTGGAAAAGCTGTGTCCATAGACAGATTGGTCACACATTTGGTTTCAGGTTCAGGCAGGCAGTAGTGAGAGTGTGTGTAGGCAGCCTTGAGATCTCTCCAGGAGATTCAGGGTCCATAGCGTTTTCTAGGGATTCGGGTATGAGATGATCATGGCTCTCATCATTGTGGTGACCATGGTATTTTGAAGGAATCCAAGAAACAGTTGATGGGCCTGTCCCTAACCATGGTAGGGCCCATGGGATTTTATAGCTAAAGAGTGAAAAGATGAAAGTGGCCATTGCTCTGGTAATGTCCATGGGATTTTGTAAATATCCAGGTAAGAAATGAGTGTTTCTACTTAGGAAGGGAACATGGGATACTGAAATTATAATGGTAAGAAATGATAATAAACCTAATGGTGTGGGTGACCATGCTATTTTTTAGATATCCAGATAAGTGTGAATGGTGGTCCTAACTTGAGTATCAAAGTTGGATTTCCTCAGGTAGGCACTAAGAAGCTGATGGTGTTTCTTCCCATATTAGTGTACATTGCATTTTGTGGTATTCCAGATATGATGTCGAACCAAACCACAAAAGTGACCATGAGATTGTCAGGAGTCTTGTAAAGGGATTATGGTCCCCTTAACTGTGACAGTTATGATGTAATTTTTTCGTCAGTAGTTCAGAGATGACGGTATCCTAAGCACAGTGTTTCTTTTTTTTTGAGAGAGTCTGCCTGAGGTAAGTGCTGATGCACGCATAAACCACAGCATGCACCGTGGGACTGTCCCAGAGACCTGGTTCAGTGATGAGGTGTCCCCACACGTCTTCCTGCCGTGATTTCTTTCACAGGTACTCAGCTGAGAAATGATTGAGTCCCTACTAATCCCAGATTGGCCAGGTTTTCCCGTTTTCCGTTTCAACGAAAGTGTATGCTGAACCCTGTGAGTGTTGAGGGGCTGCAGGATGCCAGGTATTTATCTCTGCATTCCCCGCCCCCATGCTGCCCCTAGGATGGCTACAGGTGTCGAGAAATGGTGTTTTTGTGCTATCAGGGTCGACCTGGGATTACTGCAAGTATCCAAGTCAAGTGGGTGTGTCCTGTAAAGATGGAAATAATCAATATTCTTTGCAGGAGTGCTGGCAGCAAACCCCATGTCCCTCTACACATACTTCTTCGTGCCTCTTTCAGGTTCCTACCATGACATCACAATAAATCTGACACAAGACCTTAATGGGAAGTTCGGCTGCTCTGCACGTCAGTGCTGATGAGGACCAAAAGCATCACACGGGCCACGCGAGGTTCAGTTGTCTAGATAAATGATGATGGTGTCAGGCCTCCCTGTTGTTCCCATGATTTCACTTCAGGTGTCCCAGTTGGGATTGATAAGGGTACCTGGCACCCTAGAAACTGTGAGTTTTTCCTCTGCGTATTTCAGAGACAGTGCCTAACCATGTGAACACGGCGGGACTGCAAATACCAGGTAATGATCCAGCGTTCCCAGCCACAGCAGTGACTGTGGACATTTTACAGGTGTTCTGTAGAGAGAAATGCTATCTTCTGGAGCCACGGCCCTGAGCCGGATGGCCCCACCAGCATCCTGGTAAGAGTCATTGAATGATGGATGTGAGCATCATGATTTGCAGGTGTCCTGGTACGGCATCTTGTGTGTTTCTGAGGCATATGTCTGTATATGTTTTTCAGGTTCCCTGGAGGAAATCCTGACAAAAAGGAATCACCATCAGGGGACATGTCTGCTGTCTGGTTAGTGATGGTGTTCGCAGTAAACTCAGCACAGACCAGTCGATCTCCACCTATCTTGGTACGTGAGGTTCCTTTGCCTGAACAGTTTACCATGTGATGGGCTAACGGCTATTATGGAAAGGAAGAGTAGTGACTCCCTGTTCTCCTCGCCATATGATCCTGTCGATTTCTGTCCTAGAGAGAATATAAGATGTATGTACTCTGTGAGTGTGGATTGATTGGCACGTACCCAGGGAACCCACATGGCACTGTGCATCACAGAAGTAACTTCGGTGGAGTTACAGGGAAGCCGGCCAGGGAAAGTGGCGTGTCCTACAATGGCCTAGAACTTGGAGGGCCCACAAGCATCCTGGTAGATTTTTGGCTCTTACAGTGATGATAGTGAGCAGGTGGCTTGCAGGGTTCTGGTATTAAAAGCAGTGTCCATAGACACATTGGTCACATATGTAGTTTCAGGCTCAGGCAGGCAGAGGACAGCCTTGAGATCTGTCCACAAGATTCACTGATTATCATATTTGGTAGGGATTCAGGTGTGAGATGATCATGACTCTCAACATTGTGACCATAGTATTTTGAAGGAATACGAGAAACAGATGATGGACATGTCCCTAACCGTGGTAATGCCCATGGGATTTTGTAGCTATAGGGTGAAAAGATGACAGTGGCCATATCTATGGTAATGTCTGTGGAATTTTGTATATATCCAGGTAAGAAATGAGAGTTTCTACTTAGGAAGTGAACATAGGATACTGAAGGTATAAAAGTAAGAAATAATGATAAACCTAATCCTGTGGGAGACCATGGTATTTTCTACATATCCATATAAGAGTGGATGGTGACCCTAACTCGAGTATCAAAATTGGGTTTCCTCAGGTAGGCACGTAGGAGCTGATGATGTCCCTTCCCATATGAGTGAACATGACATTTTGTATTCCGGATATGGTGGCAAACCTAACCCCAAAATGACTATGAGGTTTGTCAGGGGCCTAGTAAAGAAAAAATGGTCCCCTTAACCGTGAAGGTTATATGCAAATTATTCGATCAGTAATTAAGAGGTGACGGTGACCCTACCCCTCCAATGAACAATGAATTTTGCAAATCACCAGGTAAGAGATAATGGTGTCTCTAAAAATGTGGTGACCATGGGATTTTGAGGATATCCAATCAAGGAGTAATATGTTACTAGAAATGGTAGTCCCAAGGTATTTTACAGTTACCCAGGAAATAAATGATGTGTCCTTAGCAATGGCATTTTATTTGAGTAATTTGTAGGTATCCATGTCTGGTAGGTATTTCTATATCTGGTCGATCTCATGATCTTCTGTAGGTATCCACATGAGAGATGATGTGTCACAAATTGTAACCAAGTGCCAAGGTATTTTACAAGTATCTCACTTAAAGCTCTGGTGAATATAAGTTTTTGAAGATACCCAGTAGGGAATGATGTTGGCCTAAGCCGTGGTAATGCCCACAAGTAGTGCCCATATCTTGGTAACAGGTGGTGTGTGTCTTATTATGGTTGTCACCATGGCTTTTTTTGCAAATTCCAGCAATATAATGAAGACAATCTTAACCACTCTTATGAACAGAGGATTTAGCAGGAATTGAGGAAAGAAATAGGCCGGGCGTGGTGGCTCAAGCCTGTAATCCCAGCACTTTGGGAGGCCGAGACGGGCGGATCACGAGGTCAGGAGATCAAGACCATCCTGGCTAACACGGTGAAACCCCGTCTCTACTAAAAAATACAAAAAACTAGCCGGGCAAAGTGGCGGGCGCCTGTAGTCCCAACTACTTGGGAAGCTGAGGCAGGAGAATGGCGTGTACCCGGGAGGCGGAGCTTGCAGTGAGCTGAGATCCGGCCACTGCACTCCAGCCAGGGCGACAGAGCATGACTCCGTCTCAAAAAAAAAAAAAAAAAAGAAATAATGTGGTCTTTAACCAAGTGGACATGATTAGATTTTAGAGATTTCTAAATAAGTGATCATGGTGTCCCTAACCACGGGATTTTGCAGGTTGTAGTCAACAGGCGATGATGAATTTAACAATAGGCGCAAACATGGGATTTCTTGATACCCAGGTAAGACATGATGTGGTCCTTAAACGTATTACAGACCATATGATTTTTTAGATATCTAGATAGCAATAATATGTCCTGAAATCTTGATGTTACCTTTTGTTCAGACTTAAAAAGTTGCTCATTCTCAAATATTTGTGCAAGGCTGATTTCAGAGTATAGGAATGCACCAGCAGCCAGCCCAGTGGCTCACGCCTTAATCTCTACACTTTGGGAGGCCAAGGCGGGCAGATCACTTGAGGGCAGGAGTTCGAGACCAGCCTTGCCATCATAGTGAAACCCCGTCTCTACTAAAAGTACAAAATTTAGCTGGGCGTCCTCGCATATGCCTGTAGTCCCAGCTACTCAGGGGGCTGAGGCACGAGAATCATTTGAATCCAGAAGGCAGATGTTGCAGTGAGCCGAGGTTGGGCCACTGCAGTCCAGACTGGGCAACAGAGCAAGTCTTTGCCCCCCTCACCACGCTCCCCAAAGAAAGAAAGAGTAATGCACCAGAGTCATGAAATAACGATCTTAGCACATAGGGCGTAAAAAGCAAAACCTCAGAAAGTATTACCATATTTGAAAAGACTTGTGGAAAATAATTAAGGACCAGGTAGCAGAAATTGTGATCAGAAGAAATAACATAAGAATATACTTAAGTGCACAGTACATAGTTGGAAGGCAAACTGTTTATCCTTCTAAAACCATTACTGTGATCAACACAGACAAGAGACACTTTCCTGAAAGGTTAAATTGGTTCATGAGAAATAAAAGCAACCAAAATGAGCCACATTATCTACAATAGAAGAGACCATATGGAAAAAGTTCTATGGCAAGAGCTAACTAGTTAGTATACAAAAAGATTCACGAAAAATGCCTCAACTTTAGACACGTTAGATATTGCACACTAAAAAAAAAAAAAAAAAACAAAAAAAACCAAAGGAACATTTTGAAAGCTATTTTAAATTTAATTAATTGCTGAATGTCTCCTTGGCTACTAGTTGAACAATCATTATTTAGTCCCACATATCTCTCACCATTTTGTTTGCAGACCATCTAAAAGCCTTATTTCCTCATCTATTTGACAGATGACCAAAATGGGTCCTACAATATGATCACACAGGATAATCTTGGAAAGTATGACTAAATTATTTTTAACGGCATTATTTTTCTCCTTTGATTTTCAGATTCTTTCTCATAATTTCTAAAACAGTGTCGACAGCGGCCTGTACCATGTCTTCATTGACGTCATCACTGAGATCACTCTCAATTGCTCTCGAACTTGTTGTTGGCCTTTCGTGTAGATATGAACTGTGACCTGGCGGATCTGACTGTTGTTGCTGCTGCTTCTGTTCCTGCTGATGCTTTTCAAAATAGTCTTTTATTTTCTTTGGCTCTTCCGAAGCAGGAGTTCCACATGATGTCTTTGGAAGATCTTGCGATGTGTTTCTGGAACTACCTTGCATACTTAGTTCAATAGCCCTGCGGAGATCTTCATCTTCTTTATTGGTTTCTTGGCGGCTTAGTTCCAGGGCCCTCTGAAAATCCTGCTCTTCTTGGTCTGATGTTCCAGACTCATCACTTTCTTCTGACACTTTTTCAAGAATTGTTTTGTAGACTCTGTGGTCTTTTTCTTTGGCTAATTTTTTTCCATTAAGTTTTGGTCTATCCATCTCTTCAACACTGATGATTTGCAGCAGTTGGTCAGCTTCACAGTCTGGCAGATCCCCCTTAACAACAAATACAGAATATGCTTCCTGTTGCAGTTGAGTCAAGAAATTTGCAAGGCATGTATCTGATATTAATTCTGGACCCGCCAAGAGAGAATTCAAGTTAAACCAGTGTTTTCCGAATTTTCTAATAGTAAACCAGTGTTGTTTATAATTACATATAAAAGATCTTTCATTTATAGGATCAATCCCGAGCTTCTGATATTCAGGATTATTGAAATGGATGACCTCTAAACCCCAGAACTTCAAGGCATTGCATATTACCTGGATGGAGAAGAAGCCGCTATCATCCATGTTTTCTGAAGGCTGCTGTAAAAATGCGCGATAGTCTTCACTAGTGACTCCTCCTTCTGCCATTCTCATCCTCTCTTCTTCATCTAGCTGATGTGCAATTGAAGCTAATTCCACAGGACTGAAATATTCTCCTTGCAGCAGATTATTCAGGCAGTGCTGAGCACAAAGGAAGCCTTCTTGTTTTTCATGAAAGATGAAATCCATGTTGATTCTAACCGTGAGTTTTTGTATATATGCGGGAACATGTTATATGCCCAGCTATGGCAGTTATCTGGGCAGTTTGTAGATAGCCATGAAATAGGTGTTAGGTTTTCAAACCTTATGAAGACCATGGGTTTCTGTAGGTATTTAAGTAAGAGATGATATGTCACAAAGCACTATTGTGACCAAGGTGGTTTTGCCAGTATCTAGTCAAGACCTGATGGTAAACCTAAAGTGAATATGGGGTTTTGGAGTCATCCCATAGGGGATAATGGTGACTTGAACCATGGCAGTGCCCATTGATTTTCAGATGTTCTATAAAATATAATGTCTCTTTAATTATGGTTGTCAGCATGGTTTTAGTAAGTGAATAAAGGTGAAATTTACCACAGTAGTAAACAGAAGATTTGGCAGGTAACTGGGAAAGAAATAACATGGGCTTTAACCAAACGGGTATCATGGGATTTTGGAAGTCTCTGGGTAAGTTATGATGTCACTGACCACAGTAATAGCCATGGAATTTTGAAGGTTCCACTCAATAGATGACAATAAAACTCACGGTAGCAATGAAGATGGGACTTTGCTGGTATCCTAGTTAGAGATGATGTGGGCCTTAAAAACATTAGTGACCAAATGATCTTCAGACATCTAGAAAACTGATGAAGATGTCCTGAACTCTTTTCATATCCATGTGTTTTTATAGGTGTTCAGATAAGAAATGTGTGTGCCCAACAAAAGTAGTAACCATTAGATTTTACTGTTTTCTAGTTCAGAGACAATCTCTCTCAAACTTAGTAGTGACAAAGATATAGCAGGCATCCAGGTAGGATATCACAGAGTTCCTTACCACAGTAGTAACTATAGGATTTTTGCAGGTGTCCAGTGAATAGACAGTGTGTGAAACTACTGTGTTGACCTTGGACTTCTCTAAGTGTCCAAGTACACTTAGTGATGCCCTAATGATCGTAGTGAGTGTATGCACGGAATGAGCAGGGGGCCAGATGGAAGGACATGCATCCTGACCAGGGTTACCATCATATGTTTTCTCAGCAGGTAGTCAAGAGATAATGGTGTCTCTAACTACAGCATTGGCCTCAGAACCTTAGGATTCAGGTAGAGTTCATGGTTCCCCTAACAATACTAGTCACCGTGGGATTTTTTGAGGTCCATGTAGAAGATGTATCCCTAACCACCACTGCTGCCATATGGTTTTGCAGGCTCCTATCAAGAGATAATGGTGAAACTCATATTGGTCATTTTTGTAGGCTTTCATGGAATCTAGCTAAGTGATTATGTGGACCTTAAACATACTACAGACCATCTGCTCTTCAGACATCTCGGTAAGTGATGATGATATCCTCAACGTGTGTTAGTATCGTGTGTTTTGCAGGTATTCGGGTAAAAAAAAAAAAAGATACTGGCTCTACCAATAAGTATTGGAATCCATGAGACTTAGCTTAACCAGTTTTCTGGTTTAGAGATATTGTGTGTTTAAGCTTAGGAGTGAATGAGAAATTTTCAATTCTCATTGCCATGATCTGGCAAGTGATCATAACTTTCGTCAAAACAGTAATGACCATGAGATTTTTATCGATGCCCAGACAATAAATGATGGTGCCTGTACCAATGTGTTGATCTTCAGGTTCTGCCATTATCCAGGTAGCATTAATGAGTTTGTAAAGATAGAAGTGACAAAAGTTAATTTGCAGATGTTCTGCTAGAAAAAGTTGCATTCTTAAACACATCTGGCGCAATGTGTTTTTTCAGGTTTCAATCTAAAGATCAAGGTAACCCTAACAATGGGATTAACATGAAGCTTTGCTGGTATCCAGGCAACTGATGATGTCAGTCTTATCACACAGAAGACATTCTGACCTTCAGAAATTTACATAAGTGATGATGATACCTCTAACATTTGTGTTACTGTGTTTTTTGGGGTTTTGCAGATATTCAGGTAAGAAATTATAATGTTCCCATAATTCCCATTTAAGAATACACCCTTACTGCTTACTAGTTCAGAGGTAATGTTTTGAAATCTGGCTAAGACTGAGGGATTTGTAAGTTTCCAAGTCAATTTTCATAGTGTTTCTCATCTCAGTATTGACCATGGTATTTTTACAGGTACCGAGTCAAGTGATTATGATATATCCATGGTTTTGACCTTGATATTCTGCAAGTATCAAGGTAAAGTTGATGGTTCTCCTACTGCTAGTGATTCTCATGAGATGTTGCATGGTCTAGGTAGAAAAAGACGTATCTCTAACCATGGCTGCCTTCATGGGGTTTTTTTTAGGTGCTGTCAGTGGATGATGCTGCAACTAACAGTGATAGTGAACATGGACTTAGCTAAAAGAGAGGGAAAAGATGGTGTGAGCCTTTACACTTTAGAGAGCTTCAGATTTCAGTTATCTAGGTAAGCGTTGATGGTGCCTGTAATACTGTGGTTACAAGAATGTTGTTTTTATAAACAGGCATTCAGGTAAGCACAGTACTAATATAAAGGTGAGAAATGATGTGGCATTTATACACTAGAGACCCAAATTTCAGATATCTAGGAAATTGATGATGGTGATCATACCTGTAATAGTTACCTGGTTTGGTATAGTTTTGCAGGGAAGAAATGAACTTGCTCCACTAATAAGAATAAGCGTGCGACTTTCTGTATTCTTGTTTAGTGCTAATTTGTACTTAACCCTAGTAGCAGTCGAGAAACCTGCAGGTATCCAGGTAAGATATCACACTGTCTATCACCTCACTAGTGACCACTGGATTTTGGCAGGTATTTCTTCAAAGGAGAGAGGTGTCTTTATTAGGGTTTAACTTCACATCTTTGAAACTATCCAGGTAGCATTGATGAGTCACAAAAAGAAGTGATCAAGGGTATTTGCAGGTGTCCAGGTAGTATAAGAGATGTGTTAAACACGTTTTTCACAATATGCTTTTCAGGCTCCTTTCATGAGATTATAGTGAGCTTAACAATGGCCATTAATGGTGGACATTATGAGTGTCTGGTAAGTGATGAGGTGTGCTTAATGCACAGTGAAAACATTTGACCTTCATATAAGAAGGTAAGTGATCAAAGTGCCCCTAACACTTTTGCTTGCTTGTTTATTTTGAAGATACTGAGATAAGAAACCATAGTCCTTACCAATGTTAGGAACCATGAGTTCTTAGTTTTACATATTTTGGAAAATTTATCTTTAATCCTGTGGATACTGAGTCATTGCCGTATCCAGATAATTTTCATGGTGTTCCTCACCACAGTAGTAACCATCGGATTTTTGCAGATATCCAGTCAAGAAAGAATGGTTTCATCTGGCAACATTGTTGACCTGGAGTACTACAAATGTCCAGCTAGAGTGTATATGTCCCATAATGATGGAAGTGACAAAAGTTATTGGCAAGCATCATGCTGTAAAAAGTGTCTTTTCACACATATTTCGAAATGTGTTTTTCAAATTCCTGTCAAGAGATGGTGGTGAACCTAACAATGGCTATTAACATGGTAGGTGTTGATGTGGGTCTTTCACACTACAGAACATCTAATCTTCACATACCTAGGTCAGTGATGATGCTGTCCCTAGTACTAGTATTACCATGTTTTTATTTTCAGCTATCAGGCAATGGCTTTACTAGTATAGAAGTAAGAACTAATGCGACTTTTATATGGTAGAGACCTTCCTATTTTCAGATATACAGGTAATTAATGATGGTGTTGACAACTCTGATACTAATCTTATTTTTTGGCTGGTTTGCATAGAAGAAATTAATTTTGTCTAACAGTACAAATAAGCATGAGTGATTTTACTGTATTCTTATGTAGAGCTAATGTGTATTTAATAATCATAGTGTTAGATGGACCTGTAGGTATCCAGCTAATTTATCATATTTTTCATCACCACAGAATGACCATGGGATTTCTGCAGGTATCCATTTAAGAGAGGGAAGTGTCTCTTACTAGATTTTGACACTGGAGTTCTGCAAGTGTTCAAGTAATGTTGATGGATCCCAAAATGACAGAAATGACCAGGGGAATGTGCAGGTGACCAGGTATAATCGGATGTATATCAAATATAACATTTTTCATAATGTGTGTTTCAGGATTCTGTCAGGAGATTATGGTGAGCCCAATAATGGTAGTTGATGTGGGACTGCTGGAATATAGGTAACTGATGTGGTAAGTTTAAATCCCAGCACATCTACTTGATTTTCTGTATCTAGGTAAGTGATTAATGATGTCCCAAATACTCATTACTGTGTTTGTTTCTTTTTTCTTTATGTATTCAGTGATGAAAAGTTCTTACTAGTAATAGAATCCATGAGTTCTTTCTTTTCACATTTTAGGGGAAATTTGTATAACTTTGTGAGTATTGAGGGATTGTCACAGTAATTCTCATTGTGCTTCCCACCACATTCGTAACCATGGAATCTTTGCAGTTATCCAATCAAGAAATTATGGTCTTTTCTAAAATGGTGTTTACCTTGGTGTACTACAAATATTCAAGTAGAGTTGATGCATCCAGTAATACTGGAAGTAACTAAGGTTAGTTGACAGCATCCTCATAGGAAATAAATTGTGTCCTTTAACATGTATTTTCTAAAGTTTTTTTCAGGTTCCTGTCAAGAGAGCACGGGGAACCTAAGATGGTGGTTAACATGGGACATTGCTGGTGTCCAGGTAAGTGATGATGTGAGCCATAGTGGTGGTGTTGGCCTCTACTTATTGTTGTCAGTTTTTGGATTTTTTAAAGTATTCAGGTACGAAATGATAATCTCCTTACTATTACTATTAACTATGTTAAGTTTGTTTTATATATTAACGTAAACTTATGTTCAGCCTAGTGAGTGTTGGATTTGCAGGTATCTACGTAATTCTTATGATGTCCTGCTTCTCAGATGTAACCCCGGGACTTCTGGAAGTGTGCAGCGAACAGAATGTGTTTTCACTAACAGCAGTGCAGACCGTAGAATGCTACAAGTAATCAGGTAGAGTTGATGGGTCCTGCCATGGAGGAAGCCGCCAACGTTGTCCTTAGCTGTTCAGGAGGAAAAAATTGTGTGCATAGGAACATTGGTAGCAATTTGTTCTTCAGGTTTCAGTCCAGAGAACATGATGAACTTCAAAATGGTCATTCACAGGAATTCACCTGGTGCCCAGGTAAGTGGTGATATGAGCCTAAACCACAGCACAGGCCATCTGATCTTAGGCCATCTGATCTTCATGTATATAGGTGATGATGGTGTCACATTTTTTTGACTATGTGTTTATCACAACTATTCTGCTAAGCACGAGATAGCCCTTAACAATTGGAGGAACCATGAATTTTCACTTTTTTCTTCTGTAGAGAATGTATGCTCAACCCTTTTAGTGATGAAGAACTGCACATATCTAGATAACTATCGTGGTGGTCCTCCTCCAGTAGAATTCATGGGAATTTTAAGAGTGTAGTCAGGAAACGATGTTCTTATCTGACAATGGCACTTCCTTGGAGTACTTCAGATATTCAGATAGAGTTGATGGTTTCTGCATGATGGCAGTGATCAAGGTTATTTTCAGGCATCCTGATAAAAAGGTTGTGTTTTTCGACATGTATCTCAAATTATGCTTTTCAGATGCCTGTCCAGAGATCGCAAAGGACCTAAATATGTTTGTTAACAGGAGACGTTGCTGGTATCCAGGTAAGTGATGATAGGACATTGACTCATGAGAGACCTTCTGAATTTCAGATATCTGAGCAGTTAATGATATCCTTAAGACACATATATTAACATTGTTTTTGGCATGTGTGTAGTTAGAGAATTAGTTCTTAACAATACTAGTAAACATAAGATTCTCCTGTATTCTTATTTAGAGATAACGCATATTCATCACTCAGAGCAACAGATGAATATGCAGGTATCCAGGTAATTTATAGTCTTATCTATCACCAGGTTATTGGTCATTTTGCAGGTATGCCTTCAAGAGATGAAGGAGTTTCTTACCTTGGTTTCAAGTTGGAATTGAGCAGGCATCCAGGTAGCATCGATGGGTCCTGAAATGATACAAGTGACCAAAGGACTTTGCAGGTGTCCAAGTATCTGAAGATATTTACCAAACGCATTTTCCACAATATCAAATGCATTTTCCACAATGTGTTTTTCTGATCCAAGTCAAGGCATCATAGTGAGTCTGTGAAAGGTAATCAAGGAGTTTGTAAAAGGTGGGACATTGCTGGCATCAAGGCAAAGCTGGTGTGGGACAAAAGCACAGCACAGCACATCTGATCATCATGTGCATAGGTAAGTGATGACAGTGCCCCAAGCACCTCTTTATCGCCCTTTCCATGATTTTTTTGCAGGGGTTCAGGAAAGAAATCATAGAACCTGTATCAATTCTAGAAACCATGAGTCTTTGCTTTTCATGTATTAGGGAAAATGTATGGCAAACCCTCTGAGTTTGAGGGATCGCATGTATCCAGGCAATGATCATGGTGATTTTCACTACAGTGGAAACCACGTGATTTTATAGGTTTCCTCTCAAGAAATGATGGTTTGATATGACAACAGTGTTGTCCTTGCAATACTGCAAATGTCCAGGTAGAGTTGATTTGTCTCATACGGATGGAACTCTGCAAGGTTATTTGCAGGTGTCCTTCTGGAAAGCATTACATCCTTCAACACATATTCACATTGTGTTTCAGGTTCCTGTGAAGTAATTGTTACGAAACTAAAAGTGGATGTCAGTAAAGACATTTCTGGTCTAAGTAAGTGATGATGCACACCCTAACCCATCATGAATCATCTGATTTTTTTATATCTAGGTAAGTTTTACCATTTGATTTTTGGTACGTATTCAGGCAAAACATGATAGTATTTTGTTAATTCTAGCAGGCATGTTATCACAGAGTTTGTATTTCACAGAAAATTTACATTTAACCAGGTGAGTGGTCAATGATTTCCATGTGTCCTTGAAAATATCTTGTAGCTCCCCATCAGAGTAGCAACCATGGGATATTATCAGCTGTGCAGTTATCACCACCCATGATGGTGTCTCTAACAAAGATGTGTTGACCTTGAATTAAAGCAAGTGTCTAGGTAGAGTTGATGTGTATTCCAAAATAATGGAAGCATTACAAGGTTGTAGGCAAGTACCCGGGGAGAACAAGTTGTGACCTGAAGCACATTTGTCTTATATGATTTTTCAGGTTCTTGTCAAAACTATGAGGTGAGTCACATAATGCTCAGTAATGAAACATTGCTTGTAAACAGGTAGTGATAACTGTTTGCTTCCTGTAATGGGGGTAATTACACAATGCAGAGCATTGGATTTTCTAGGTATGTAAAAGGGATCCCTGATGCTTAAGCTACTGTGTATTTTGTAGGTAATCCATTCAGGTTTTTGGGCTAGTTTATAGAGACCAGGTAAGGTTGTATTAACATGTAAAACACCTTGGTATTTTCGGATATCAACTTTATTAATGTTTTACACAATATTAACTTAAACTTGTTTTTCACATTTATGCAGTTAAAAATAAATACGCCTCTAGTAATACAAATAATCAAGAGAATTTATTGCATGTCTTGACAGATAATGAGTAATGAACACTTACAGGGCTACACAAATCCACAGACATCTAGATTAACCGTATTGTGCAACATCATGAAATTAACAACAGGAATTATGCAGGGATCTAATCAAGAAAGTACAAGGATTCTTAAAAGGAGTTTTCCTCTAATTTCTACAAGTATCGAGGTACATTTGATGAATACAAAAATAATAAAAGTGACCAGAAAAGATTGGAGGTATATAGGTAGAATGATATGTGTACCAGTCACACTATTCACAATATATATTTCAGATTTACATTAACATATCATAATAAGCCTATCAAAACTAGGTAACATGGGACATTATTGGCGGAGGTAAGTGCTGATGCGGGCCTAAACTACAGCGTCACAGAGACTAGTTCACTGATGACGTGTCCCTACACGTCTTCCTGCCGTGACTTTTTCCCAGGTATCAGGTGAGAAGTGATTGAGTCCTAACCAGTCTCAGATAGGCTGGGTTTTCTAATTTTCTCTTTCACTGAAAGTGTATGCTGACCCTGTGAGTGTTGAGGGATTGCAGGTAACCAGGTATTTATCACTGTATTTCCCACCCCCACTGCTGCCCCTAGGATTTGTGGAGGTGTCCAGTTGTGAAATGGTGGTTTTCAGCTGTCAGGGTCAACGTAGGATTACTGCAAGTATCCAGGTCTAGTGGTGTGTCCCATAAAGCTGGAAGAACTCAAGGTTCTTTGCTGGAGTCCTGGTGGAAAACCCCGTGTCCTTCTACATATATATCTTCGTGCCTATTTCAGCCCCCTACCATGACATCACAATGAATATGGTAACAGGTCTGGAGGTCAGCACTGATGAGGGCTAAAAGCAACGCATGGGCCACGTGAGGTTCAGCTGTCTAGGAAAGTGATGATGGGTCCATCCTTCCTGTTGTTCCCAAGATTTCGCTTCAGTTGTCCTAGGAAAAAATGGTAAGACTCCCTGGCGTACTAAACCGTGAGTTTTCCCTCTGCATGTGACTAACCTGTGAGTGCAGTGGGACAACAAATACCAGGTAATGATCCGGCTTTCCCAGCCACAGCAGTGACCATGGACATTTTGCAGGTGTCCTGTAGAGAGAAATGCTGTCTTCTGGGATCATGGCCCTGAGCTTGGGGACACTGTCAGCATACAGGTAAGAGTCTTTCAGTGATGGATGTAAGCAGCGTGATTTGTAGGTGTCCTGGTAGAACAGTTTATGTGTTTCTGAGGCATATATCTCAGTGTATGCTTTCCAGGTTCCTGGGAGGAAATCCTGACTAACCAGAGACATGATCAGGGGACATGTCTGCTATCTGGGTAAGTGATGGTGTGTGCTGTAAACTCACCACAGACCATTTGATCTTAACCTATTAGGTCAGTGAGGTTCCTTTCCCTGAACGGTTTACCATGTGATGGGTTTATGGGTATTCCGGTAAGAAAGGGTAGTAGCTCCCCATTCTCCTTGCCATGTGATCCTGTTGTTTTCAGTCCAGGAGAGAACGTATGAGGTATGTACCCTGTGAGTGCTGATTGATTGACACGTGCCAGGGAATTCACATGGCACTGTGCATCACAGGAGTAACCGCGGTGGATTTGCAGAGAAGCGGGCCAGAGAAAATGGCATGTCCTACAATGGCCTAGACCTTGGAGGGCTTGCAAACATCCAGGTACAATTTTGGCTTCCACAATGATGACTGTGTCCATAGACACATTGGTCACATATGTGGTTTTAGGTTCCCTTGGAAAGGTCACAGGAAACCTCTTTGTGCTTGAGCAGAGGACTGTGCCTGTATTTAGGTGGGTGACGGCATGGGCCTAAGCAGGCCATGGACTATCCAATCTTCCCATACACTGATAAATACAGATGACTTTCCGGCTCTTGTCCCTGTCCTGCCATGGTTTCCTCAGCTCATTTTCTATTCTTTATTTTCTGCAGTTATTCAGTTAAGAAATGATGCTTTGCCAACCAAGACTGGTAAGCATTAGTCCTTGCTGTGTTCAACTTTAGGAAATGTGCCTTGAACCTGAGTCCATGTTGACTGAGGGAGATGTGGGTGTCCAGGTAAATTATCCTACTCTACCAGATCACAGGATGGAATGATAGTTCTGACACATCCTCAGTCTGGAGTCAGTAATGGTGCCAGCAGTGGGGTGGAAGTTGGAGTTCTGCCGGGATCTAGGTAAGGTCGACGGTTCCCAGATGACGGCAGTGACCAGGCTGTGTAGTGCGTGTCTTTTTCATCTTTCAGGTACACCAAGTGGCATCCCGGAAAATACCTGTCAGATGCATTTCTTCTGCTGCTGCTAGACATGAAATCAAGGCCGGCCTGAGAATGACCATTCAGGGGCCCTGGATTGTAACCAGGTAATTGATCACATGAGTCCTGTGCCAATATAGACCACCTGAAACTTCAGATTTCCTGGACAAAGAGGACGCTCTCCTTGACACAGTGTTTTTCCCATGGTTTCCTGCAGGGGTCCCGTAAAGTTCTCTTCCTGTAGAGAGGTAAGAGATGTTGTGACATTATCTCATGAAAGACATTCTGTGTTTCCTGCATGTAGGTAAAATTAATGGTGGTTTTGAGTCTGGTAGAGTAACCTTGTGTTTGGCATATGTGTCATTGGGAAAAAATAAGTAGTGATTCCCAATGCCAGTAAGCATGAGATTTTACTGTTTGCTTATTCAGAGGTAAGGCTTTTGTTTGTTTGTTTGTTTGTTTTTTGCAAATTTCACACTCCACACAATAGACAGATATGCCAATGCCCAGGTAGTTGATCATACTGTCTGTCACGCCGATGTGGACTGTGGTGTTTCTGCAGGTATCCCTTGTAGGCTGTAGCCTCAGAGTTCTTGTGTTATCCAGGTAACTTTGATGAGTCGTGAAATGATGCCAGTGAACAAGAGTATTTGTGATTGTCCTTGTAGCACAGGTTGTGGATCAACCACAATATGTCTTTCAGATGTGTGTCAGGGCATCACAGCAGGCCTTTCAATCCTAGGTAATGTGGGCATTGCTGGGTGAGGTAAGTGCCACAGCCTGCAGCGTGGAACTGTCATAGAGACCTAGTTCAGTAATGATGTATCCCTACATGTCTTCCCATCGTGATTTCTTTCCCAGGTATTCGGGAGAGAAATGATTGAGTCCTTACCAATCCCAGATAGGCCGAGTTTTCCCATTTTCTGTTTCACCAAAAGTATATGCGGAACCCTGAGAGTGTTGAGGGATTGCAGGTAACCAACCAGGTATCTATCACTGTGTTCCCCACCCCTGTTCTGCCAATAGGATTTCTCCCAGTGTCCAGTCAAGAAATAATGGATTTCTGCATAGATTTTGACCCTGTATCACTGAAATTGTGCAGATAGATTTGATATGTCCCATAATTGTGGAAGTGGCTAAGTTTATCTGCTGTTTTTCTGCATACCTGCATATCCCTCCCTCACTATAAGACTAAACACATTATAACTAAACTCTAAAAATAATGACTAATGCTTACCAGCATTGGTTGGGAAAATATAATTCCTTAACTAAATACCTGAACAAAATATGGCAACACAAAAATTGGGAAAACCTACATATCTGTAGATCACAGTGGTATTGATCTTGCATTATTACAAGTATCCAGGTAGAGTTATGTGTTCCGTAATGATGGAGTGACCAAGGTTATTTTCAGATGTCGTCTTGGTGGAAATGTTTGTGTCCTTTAGCACATATTTCACAATGTGTATTTCAGGTTTCTGTAGTGAGACCCTGATAAACCTAACAATGGTTGGTACGGCAGACATTTCTGTTATGCAGGCAAGTGATGATGTGTTCTTTAACCACATCATAGACCATCAGATCTTCATATATCTTTTTTTTTTTTTTTTTTTTTTTTTGACAGAGTCTTGCTTTGTCGCCCAGGCTGGAATGCAGTGGGGTAATCTCGGCTCACTGCAGCCTCCACCTCCCATGTTCAAGCGATTCTCGTGCCTCTGCATCCTGAATAGCTGGGATTACAGGTGTGCACCACCACGTCCTGCTAATTTTTGTATTTTTAGAGATGGGATTTTGGCACGTTGGCCAAGCTGGTCTCGAACTCCTGGCCTCAAGCAATCCACCCACCTTGGTCTCCCAAAGTACTGTAATTACAGGTGTGCACCACCGCGCCCGGCCAGATCTTCATATATCTAAGTAAGTGGTATACATTTACCTAAACTTTTTTAGCATGTGATTTTTTCCGTAGGTACTCAGGTAAGAAATGATAGTCTTTACCAACTGTAGCAACCATGTTATCCTGCTGTTTTATATTTTAGAGAAAATGTATGTTTAACTTTGTGATTGTTAAGCTATTTGCTATCCAAGGAATTAACCATGGAGTTGCATGTCATAGTAGCAATTGTGGGTTTGTTTGCAGGTAAGTAGTAAAGAGAAAATGGTATCTCTAACAGTGCTATAGACCTTGGAGTACTGCAAGATTTCAGGTATACTTGATGGTTCTTGCAATGGTGGTAGTGAGTAAGCTTAATTGCAGGGTTCTAGAAAAAAAGCTGTGTCTACACATATTTGTCATAATGTGTTTTTAGGATCCTGTCAAGAAGTCATGGTAAATCTCATCATGATCAAGAACGAGACTTTGCTTGCATCCAGGTAAGTAATGATGTAGGCCTTAAGCAAGCACTCAGAAAACAATCTAATCATCAGATGTATAATTAAGTGTGGATGGTGCCTCTACCTTTTGTGTTACCATGGTTTTTTTGCAGGCATTCAGTTAAGAAATGTTTTCCCCACCAAGGCTAGTAAGCATTAGCCCTTATTATTTTAGAATCTAGATATAATGTGTAGTACCTAACCAAGCTGGGCATAGTTGCATGTGCCTATAGTATGAGCTACTCTGGAGGCTGACGCAGGAAGATCACTTGAGCCCAGGAGGTCGAGGCTGCAGTGAGCTGTGATCACACCACTGCACTCCAACTTGGGTGACAGGACAAAACCCTGTCTCTTAAAAAAATAAAAAATATATAATGTGTGTTTAACATTAGTCTCTAAGGAGGGCTATGCCGGTATCCAGGTGAGTTATCCTACTTTTCCACATTATAATATGACCAATGAGATTTCTAAGTCAAGCGATAATGGTTTCTCTAACATTGGTGTTGATCTCAAAGTTCTACTAAGATCAAGGTAGTGTTGGTGGTTCCTCTAATGAGGAAAATGACTGATACAAGTTGCAGGTGCCCCCTCCTTTTTTGCAGGTAAAACAGCGTGTTTCATTAAACATATTCCTTGTTGAATATGTTTCTTCAGGTACCAGTAGTCATGAAATCATAGTGAACCTAACAATGGTCATTTATGGGTTCTTGGTAGTAACCAGGTCAGTGATAAATTGGGTCTTACCACACTACAGACCACCTGTTGTTCAGATTTTTAGGTAAGTGAGTATGGTCCCTCTAACACAGTGTTACTGTGTTTGTCTTTTTCAGGCTTCCCAAAAGTTGTTTGGTAGTATACAGGCATGAGGTGGTGTGACTCTAGTTCATTAGATGCCTTCGTCTTTTCAGTTATGTAAGTAATGAATGGTGTTTTCAGGACCGTTATATAAACCTTGTTTATGGCGTGTATGCAGTTTAAAAATCAAAGTATCCCTAATAGTAACAGGAACCATGAGTTTTTAATGTATTTTTCTTTTGAGATAATGTGTATATAACACTTGTACTGATAGACATATATACAGGTATCTTGGTATTTTATCATATTGCTCATCACCACATTATTGGCCATGGGATTTTTGGAGGTATCTGTCAAAGAGTGGACGGTGCCTCTTTCTATAGTTTGACTTTGTAGTTCTGCCCTTATCTAGTGTTTATGGGCCCCAAAAGATTCAAGAGACCAAGGGAATTTGTAGTTCTACAAGTAGAATTAGACTAGTACCAAACCCATTTCCCACAACGTGTTTTCCAGGGTATGTCCAGAGATCATGGTGAGCCTATCTATGGTAATTAATATGTGATATTGCTGGTTTTGAGGTAAATGATGATGGAGAGACCTAAACCAGAGCACAGGTTATCTGATCTTCATATAGGTATAATTGATGGTTGTGTCCCTAACACTTGATGTTACCATGATTTCTTTTTAAATATTCAGATAGGAAATTATAGAGTCTTTACCAATTCTCAAAACCATGAATTTGCCCTTTTTATATTTTAAGAAAACATTTGTTTAACTCTTTGAGTGATAAGGAATTGGACATACCAGGTAATTATAATTACTAGTCACAATAGTAACCATGGGATTTTTACAGGTGGCCTAAAACAAATGTTGTCTTATCCAACAATGGTCTTGACCTTGTATTACTACAAGTATCCAGGTAGAGTTGATGTTTTCATAGTGATGGAAGTGACCAAAGTTATTTGTAAGCATCCCTATAGATAGAACACATTGTATCCCTTTATATGTGTGTGTGTGTGTGTGTATACATATAAAGTTATTTGCAAGCATCGCTATAGATAGAACACATTATATCCCTTTATACGTGTGTGTATATATATCATAATGTGTTTTTCAGGTTCCTGTCAAGAGATTATAACAAACCTAACAATGGTCATTATCAGGAGCTGTTTTGGTATCCAGGTTAGTGATGATGTGCACTTTAACATCACAGATCATCTGGTCTTTACATATCTAGATAAGTGATGTTTGTTTGCCTAAACTTGTTTACCATGTTATTTTTTAAAAAACAATTCTAGTAACCATGTTACCCTATTGTTCTGTGTTTTAGAGAAAATTTATTTTTTACACTGTGGGTGTTTTATGAGTTGCAGGCATCCAGGTAATTTTCATATGTTCTGCATCACAGTATTTCCATGGTATTTTTAAAGGTGTGCAGTCAGAAAACGATGGTGTCTTTAACCATGGTATAGACCTCGTATTACAGCAAGTTTCCAGGTAGAGATGTATCCTGCAATGATGGAAGTGAATAAGATTATTTGCAATTGTCCAAGTTGAAAAGGTGTGTCTGTATCACATTTGTCACAATGCGTTTTTCAGGTTCCAGCCAGAAGATCATGTTGAACTTCATAATGACCGTTAATGGGGGCTTTGCTTGTAGACAAGTGATTATGTGGGCCTTAAGCATCCTACAGATCATGGGATCTTCAGATATCTTGGTGAGTATACATGGTATCCCTAACATTTGTGTTATCAGAGGTTTTTTGCAGGTATTCAAGTAAGAAATGATAGCGTCCCCATAAACACTCTGAAGCAATAAGCCTTTCTGTTTGAGTTTAGGTATGTGTTTAACCTTAGTAGTGACTACAATATATTCAGGTATCCAAGTAAGTTACAATTTTGTCCAACACCTATATATTGACCATGACTTTTTTTTGCAGTTATCTTGTCAAGACGAGAATATGCCTCTAACTAGGTTGTCGACCTGGAACACCTGAATGTTTCCAGGTAGATTTGAAGGGCCCCATAATTATCAAGTAACCATAGAATTTTGCAGGTGTTCGTATAGTACATGCATTCTTAACACAATTTTTATCATGATTTTTTTAAAGATTCGATTAAGAGATGATGGTGCTTTCTCTACTGTGGTTAAGGCCCATATCATCTCTTAACTGATTCCAGCAAAATCACAAATGAAATATTATTGTTAGTTGATCCATCATCTCTTGATTGCTGTTTTTGCAGATGTCCACTCAAGAGTTACTGGTGTCTCTAACTACAGTGTTGATCCTAGATACTTGCTAGTATCTAGGTAGATTTTATGTTTTTTTTTTAAGTTTATAGTGCCCATAGAATTTTCAGGTGTCCAGGTTATAGGTTTGTCCTTAAGCACTGTTGTCTCTTTGGGTTTTTGTAAATTCCAATTAAAAGATTATTGAAAGCCTCCCTATGGTACTGAAGGCAAGATTTTGCTTGCATCCAAATACAAGATGATGTTAGTACCAAAGCTGATATCCAGGTAAGCAATACACGTGTTCTTAAGCCAACATAGTGACCAAATTTGTTTGCTAGTATTCTTGTAAGTTATGTTGACTAACCACCATAGCGACCAGGGAAATTTTGCAGATATCCTGTTAAGCTATGAAGATGCCTGTAACTAAGGTGTTTTCCTCGGAAATGCGCAGGCATCCAGATAAGAGTTGATGGTGTCCCTAATCAAGATCATGACCACGGGATTTTGCAGTTAGGCAAGGAATGATGTGCCCCTACTGTGATGTTTATTTTGGCCCTTTTAGGTGATCAAGTTAGAGATGGTGTTTATCTAATACATTAGCAACCATGAGGTTTTTGCAAGTATCTAATTAGAAGATGATGGTGTCTGTATATACAGTGCTGACCTCTGAATTTTGCATGTATCCAGATAAAAGTTGTTCTGTCCCTTACCATGTTAGTGGTCTTAGGATATTTTAGTTGTCCAGGTAAAGAGCGACGTGTCCTTAACAACATTAGTTACCATGCGATATTGCATGTGTCCAGTTAAGAGATGATAGTGGCCCTAACCATGGTACTGACCATGAATTTTTGCAATTTTCCGGGATATAGATAGTGTTTCACTAGCTTCAGTATTGACCATGTGGTTTTGCAGCCATCCTAACAAGAAATTATGTATCCACAATTCTGTTTTTTATCCTCAGATTTATTTAGGTATTCTGGAAAGGGATAATGGTGTTCCTAACATTTATTGACCGTAGGCTTTGCAGATACCCAGCCAAGAGATGATGGTGTCTCTATCAATGTTGGTGTCCATGGGAATGAAAGAAAAATGGAATTTTTTGTCAACTCTATATTTTATTAAATTAATTCTAACATTAATATTACATACTATTCAGTCCTTTTTTTTTTTTTTGAGACAGGGTCTCGCTCTGTCACCCAGGCTGGAGTGCAGTGACTCAATCATGGCTCACTGCAGCCTCGACCCCCTAGGCTCAAGCAATCATCTCACCTCAGCTTCCTGAGTGGCTGGGACCACAAGTGTACACCACTATACCCAGCTAATTGTTGTATTTTTTGTAGAGACAGAGTTTCATCACATTGCTCAGGCTGGCCTTGAACTCCTAGGCTCAAGCAATTCATCCTCATCAGCCTCCCAGAGTTCTGGGATTACAGGCATGAGCCACTGTGCCCGGCCCACAGTCATGTTTGATTATATCCATTTCTTTCTGTTTGATTTCTATGCAATGACATTTGTACTCGGAGTCTTAAGCTCATGTTTATTAAATATTTTAACATCTAAGAGTTACCAATATAGACATACATTACGTAAAATGTGGTTTTTCCTAAAGAAAACTAGGCTGTAGATACAGTCATCAGTTAGAGGGTTAAAGGAGCCAAGGAAGAGGAATACTGGTGTGCATACTATGGATAAAAACATTTGTACTGTCACCCTTCTGATATAAATAGATACTAGGTGATATGTTAGAAAAAATATGTGAAACTCAGTGTAGATTAATGAGGGACTCGAATAGCTCTTATTCAGTTATTAATTTGGTTATTAACTTATTTAAATTACACCATTGAACATAGCAAATAAGAGCTGGATAAGAACTTGATGATCAGCTAGTGCAACACCAGCGTGAATGAGAGCCTGCATGCAGAGAGGTTAATCACGGTCACAAGTTGCAGTGACGAGTACTCTTTCCACTATCCTACTTTCTTTTTTTTTTTTTTTTTTTTTGAGACGGAGTCTTGTTCTGTTGCCATGCTGGAGTGCAGTGTCGCCATCTCGGCTCACTGCAACCTCCACCTCCTGGGTTCAAGCAATTCCCCTGCCTCAGCCTCCTGAGTAGCTGGGACTACAGGCACGTGCCACCATGCCCAATTAAGTTTTTGTATTTTAGTAGAGAAGGGTTTTCACCATGTTGACCAGGATGGTCTCAATCTCCTGACCTCGTGATCCACCCGCCTCAGCCTCCCAAAGTGCTGGGATTACAGGCGTGAGCCACCACGCCCGGCCTCTATTTTCTTTATTGAAAACCTGAGACCAATTGAAAAGCAATAAAACAAGTGTTCAAGAGCTTCTTTAAATCAATACATTTCAGGAAATATATATCCAATTGGTCAGACTCCCCATCATGCACTTTGCTTTTTTGTTGAAATTCAAAGTAAAACTTTCTTTAAGGAAGCCTGGGTCTCAGTCTTAAACCCCCAGCTATAAATGTCTCCAACAAAGGGGAAGGGAAGCAGCCTAGTCTGAATTTTAATTCAGCCAAGTGGGAAACCCATGACCTTCCATTCTCCTCTGATTTTACCATTCTTCTAGGATCCATTTCACAACTATTATTCATCTGGGTGTGGAATCACTGCTTTGTATTTCAACACCATTGAAAATATGTCAGACCAAGACCCATATAGTATAATTCTGCTGGAAAAGAGAAGTTAAAGGGGTTGACCTGTAATAATAGATTAAGATAATTATGGAAAAAGAAGGTTAAAGAAATGAGGGTTTAAAAAACTTTCAACAAGTTGCTCTCACCTCTGGGCCATCCACATAGTAGGCACTCAATATGTGTCGAAGTAAATGAATGCTTCTTTATGGATTGGCTCATTCAACGACCATTCTTTCTTTCAGTGTGCGATGGAAAGAAAGCTATCAGCTTCATTCCTTAGACTTCCTGTGTGAGCATGATTTAGGTTCCACCATCAGATGTTTACATGTAACCTCTATTGGAACTAAGCCATGGGTAGAAAGGCAGGGGAGTGGACATATATTTTACTGGCATGGATTATGGCAGGGGTACCATGGTTCTGGCTAGATATGTTTGAGGAGCTTGGAATTCATAAAACAGAGGCAAGTCAGAGCTAGAGATGTAGCTTAGGGTCAGATATGTTAAAGAAAACATTCTTTGATTTTTCCATTTTTGCCTTTTAATTTTTGAAAATTTTACATATAATGTCACAGGGATAAAACAAATTGAAAAAGAAAAAACCAACCATTATACCATCTCTAAAATATATAAACACTTTATTTTTCCCTGTTATCAGTCATTACCCACATTTATACATATCATCTAGGGAACATAAGGTTCATATAATTTTCTGATTTCTTTCCCTTAAAATGACATTGTAAATATATACACTCATATTAAATATATGGAAAAATGCAAAAATGATAAGGAAAATTTAAACGTGTAAATCTATGCATATAGAAGTCATTTGTTCATTTAACAGTAAGTACCTATAGGTAATAGGTACAGTTCCCTGCTTTGATGATCAACAGTGAAGAAGCCACACAAAGTTCATGCCCTGAGGAAGATTACATTCTCTAATGGGTTCAGCTCCAATGATCCATACATTCTTGTGTCCCTGGGAGAGTCTCACCTTATTTCGTTGTCTCATTATAATTATTAATAGCTCTCACTCTCAAGGGTGTCTCAGTTTGGATAATACATTACATAGTCACCCTGGACATAATAGAGAATATAGAGGTGAAGACATATATTAACTACAGAGTAATAAGTGCTATAAAAATATCCTTTCCAGCTGGACACTGAAGATGAAAAAATAGAAATTTGAATTTATTTAAATTAAAAATAAATACCCTAAAGTAAGGTGACAGTAATTTGGGAAAAGGACTTCTTTCATTTGGGTGGTCAGGGCAGTTCTCTCTGAGGGGAGGAAGGAATGAATGAAAAGAAGGAGCCAGTCGGATGAAGAGTGAAGGGGTAAGCATTGTAAGAACAGCAAGGGGAAGCAACATGTCCAGAGGACAGAGAGAGGCAGTGTGGGTGAAGGGCAGTGTGCAGGGATGAAAGTGGCCCAAGGGGAGGCAAAAGCTAGGTTTTTAAGGCCCTGCCTGTTGTGAGGAGGAGCTTGGGTTTCCTTTGAAATGCAATGGACAGTCTTTAAAAGACAGCAAAGTGACCTCACTCACTTGTCTGTGCCAAATGTATTCAAACCCATAGGCCAGCAAAT
Source organism: Macaca fascicularis (assembly GCF_037993035.2). NCBI lineage: Eukaryota > Metazoa > Chordata > Mammalia > Primates > Cercopithecidae > Macaca > Macaca fascicularis. The sequence goes on from NC_088395.1 coordinate 13,123,365, forward strand.
CACTCTCTGATGAAGCTCTCATATTTAAAAATACTGTGGCTCCTCTAATAAAGCCACAGACACCAGGACTCTATGGAAAAGTATGTTTTTTACCAACACTGGAATGAATGATAAATTATTACATGACTTCAAGCTTAACATGAAGCTTAAAGTTCTCAGAAGCAGACGTATTTATAACTTTTTCCCCTAAAGTATTGAAAGATAAAGTGCTGAATTTTAGAACTTTATAACAGACTCATAAATAAATGCAAGGCTTTATGAGTTTTATCAAGCTCTCCTCTTGTCATCAGTGACGTTAGTGAAGGACTATACAGTTTAAAGGTAGTTGGGACAAGTCTCCAGACAAGGGAGTAGCGATTTGGGACTAACTAACTGAAGAGGGAGGGAAGGGCAAGACGCCAGAAATCTGGTGGAGGACCTTGGTAGTAGGTATTCCAGCAGCTTCCAGATTCTTTCTGAGGCAATTTAAAGAGATGCAGCTCAGAAGTGCAACTCTATCCTGCTAGGCTTGGTCTTCTAAGGCCCCAGCACTTGGCCGCACAGGTTATGCACCACACCAGGATGCCAGGCTGTAGAAGCTAGATCAACGGCCGAATTCCAGGTCACACCCTGCTCACCAAACCATGCCAGCTCAAAGGAAGGGACACCTCCTCAATTCAGCTCTGCTTTACCTCTCTGCTTATGAATTCTAAGCTCCTGATACACATCTGGTCAGAACCATGGTACCCCTCCACAATCCACGCCAGGAACATGGATGTCTACTCCCTGCCTTTCTTCCCATTGTTTGGGGACTTTTCCTTAGTTCAGCTGAAGACAGGGTCCTTGTCATACTGCCACAAAAATTTAGGCTTGCAGATGATTTGAAGGGTGAGTAGGGCAGGGTTTTATTGGGTGAAAAGGAAGAAAAGGAGAGACACCTAGCGAAGCAGGAGAGTGTGCTTCCTGCCCGTGGGCTTCCCAGGTACCACCAAGGAAGAGGAGGGGCAAGGCTCCTCTCCCCTGCAAAAGCTGGAACTTCTGTGGCTCCACCCCACACTCCTTCCAGTGTGCAGGTAGGTCAGAGGCTCTGCCAGGGAGCCCTTCCCACCTGGCTGTCTCACCATGGCTCTGGGAAAGGTCTGTGCCCAGAGGGGATTCTTTTCTATACGACACAAAGACTTTGTGCTCAGCAGTCCTGTGTTTAGGACATTTCCTGGGCTTTATGGCCTCTGACCAGTCATCCTTTACTGTCTAAATCTCTTAGCAGATGCACACTCACCAGCTAGCCAATTCTGTCTCCTGGTTCTCACCCTGGATATGAGCCTGTGTTGATTTCTTGTTTCAGCAACATCCGGGGCATAAAACAACATTTTTCATTATTTACCCACGTAAATAATCAGTTGCTGGAGGCTGCTCTGGAAAGCAGGACACATACAGCACACATAGGAATGAATCCATCCAGCACTGCTCCTCCTTGGAGCCAGGAGTCCCACTGGGGCCTCCATCATCTCTGTCACCATTTGGTACTTTTGGTTCTTTCTGTCTCCCTCAGGACTAGTTAAGACAGCTAATGTGTGGATGCAGTTTCGAAAACAATACTTTTCATAGCAGTGGTTTGAGCTAATGGTGTTTTTCATCTCAAAAATGTTTTACAAACATTAATTAAGCTTATGTAGCTCCCTGATGGGCTTAGGCAGAGAGAATGCCCAGAGAGAGAGAGTTTCCGCTTTTCCTCCAAGCCACAGAAAGTCCTCACGGAACCAGAAGGCCTGGGACTTCAGCCCAACAGTCCTTTGCTTGAAGAGGACTTAACATACCTTTAAAACTTTCCTGATGCTCAGAAAATGAAGTCTTCGTGATGCTTCATAAAATGAAATCCCTTGGAATGCTTTGGGTTTTTTTGGGGGGAGGGGGTTTGTTTTGTTTTGTTTTTTTTGACGGAGTCTCGCTCTGTCATACCCAGGCTGAAGTGCAGTAGTGCGATCTCGGCTCACTGCAACCTCTGCCTCCTGGGTTCAAGCGATTCTCCTGCCTCAGCCTCCCAAGTAGCTGGGATTACAGGCACCCATCACCACACCCAGCTGATTTTTTGTGTTTTTGGTTGAGACGGGGTTTCATCATGTTGGACAGGCTGGTCTTGAACTCCTGACCTCAGGTAATCTGCCCACCTCAGCCTCCCAAAGTGCTGGGATTACACGCGTGAGCCACCGCACCCAGCCCCCTTGGAATGCTTTGTAAAATGAAGTCCAGCCTAGTATAAATCACCTGTCAGAAAGTATTTTTTGTTTATTGTTGTGGCAAAGTGTGTATCTATTGATAAATACTTAGTGAAGCAGGAAAATAGAAACTGCAAACCTAAACCAATTCAATAAAACATTACTTATTTCTCAGTAGGAAGAGGGAAAAAAAACTAGTAAGCATGAGTAAGAAGAAGGAAGGATATGAGAGAATAGGAGATTCTTAAAGGCATTCTTTTTATTTCCTTTTTCTGATGCAGAAATCCAAACAAAATCTTTAGAAGAAACACCTGGAAAAATAGTATCTCCACTTTCAAAATGCAGAAATACAGGCATAATACAATGGCGAAATTTATTCATGGTCATTCTCATCTAAATCAATGGTTCTCAACCAGGTGCTATTTTGCCCCCCCCCCCCGCCCCGCCCCCAGGACATCGTTTTACAATGCCTAGACATTTTCGGTTGTCACCACTTGGGGAGGCGGCGTAAGGGTGGGCAAGTGGAGTGATACCGGCATCTAGTGGGTAGAGGATAAGGATGCTGCTATAAACATTGTACAATGCACAGGATAGCTCCCATCACAAAGAATGCTCTGGCAATGGTGCCAAGGTTGAGGAACCCTATTCTAAATCATTACCTTGTCAGAGATGTGTCTCCAAATCAAGCCGGAGTTTGTGGTATGTCATCCACACAGTTGACTCCAACCCACCCAACTCCAAGCAGGCTCAACATGGGGATGTTTCCCACTACTTGCTCTAGGATACCTTCATTAGGCCTGGAGACCCAACCTGTGCACAGACTCTAAACTCAAACATGTACCTAGCTGCATTATTGATTTTCTCACACAATCATGGCCATGCTTATATTTTGAAGTGATCCAGGATCCTTTTACTTTTTCTTCTAGTTCATTGAGGTGTAATTGACAAACAAAAATCTTATATATTCAAGCTTTACAATGTGATGATTTGATATAGGCATACACGGTCAAGTGTTTATCACAAATTAACACGTCCGTCGCCATATCTGGTTATCATTTGTGTGTGTGTGTGTGTGTGTGTGTGTGTGTGTGGTGAGGACACTTAAGATCTACTTTTAGCAGATTTCAAGTAAACAAGAATGTATTATTAACTATGATCACCATGCTGTATGTTAGATCACCAGAACTTACTCATTTTATAACCGAAAGTTTGTACCCTTTGACCAACATCTCCCCATTTTCCTCACCTCCCAGCCCCTGGCATACTACTCTGCTTCTATGAGCTTGACTTTTTTTAGATTCCACATATAAGTGAGAATGTAGGAAAGTTTAAATTTTTCCCCTGAAGTTTCAATCATTTGAGTTTATAAAACAAACTGATAATAGATTATCAGGAAAAACAGGCATACAGATTTTATTGTGTGCACATGTGTATGGAAGTCATACAAATTATAAAAACTCAAAGAAATGGCCAGAGGGTTGACACTTTTATACCATCTTGAGGTTACAGCAAGAATGAGGGCTTGGATTATAGCAAAATGGGTTATGGTGGCAAGACAGGTTATGGAACTGAGAGAAGAGGAGGCCTGGCTAGTAAAGGTGGTCTTGTTATGCAGATGAAATCTTACAGGAATAGGCCCTCAGAGAGAAGAGATGGGAGCCTGTGATAAATGTTTCTACAGGGCCTTTAAAGTGTCAGACTCCCAGGTGATCCTTCCTAGATCTAGGGGCAGAAAGTGGGGTGGTGTTTCAAAGAATACCTGATAGCCATCTGTTGTTTACTTCACTTTACTCCCTCTACAGTTGCAAATCGCCTTCACACAAGATAGTTTTGCAGGCCACCTCTGTCGGCAGGCCCTCTGAACAGCCACCTCAAAATATGTCAAAGTACATATATTAATTTTTTTTAAATTTCAGTACCTTTAGGGGTACAAGTGGTTTTCAGCTAAATGGATGAATTGCATGGTGGTAGTCTGGGATTTTAGTGCATTCATCACTTGAGTAGTGTACATTGTATCCAATTTGTAGTTTTTCATTCCTCATCCTCCTCCTACCTCCCTTCTGAGTCTCCAATGTCCTTTATACCTGTATGCCTTTGCATACCCGTAGCTTAGCTTCTACATATAATTGAGAATTTTGTTTTCCATTCCTTAGTTAACCTCTCTTAGAATAATGGTCTCCACTTCCACTCAAGTATATATACATATATATATCACATATTCTTTTTCCACTCATTGGTTGATGGGCACTTAGGCTGATTTCATTCCTTTGCAATTGTGAATTGTGCTGCAAAAAACATATGTGTGCAGGTGTCTTTTTTATATAGTGACTTTTTTCCCTTTGGAAAGATACTCAGTAGTGGGATTGCTGGATTGAATGGTAGATCTTTTAGTTCTTTGAGAACTCTCCATACCTTTTTCCATTAGAGGTTGTGCTAATTTACATTCCCACCAGCAGTGCATAAGCATTCCCTTTCTACCACATCCATGCCAACATCTATAGTTTTTTTGAGTTTTTAATAATGTCCATTCTGGCTGGGGTAAGGTGGTATCTCACTGTGGTTTCGATTTGTGTTTCCTTGATGATTACTGATGTTGAGCAGTTTTTCTTTTCTTTTTTTGAAACAGAGTCTCGCTCAGCCGCCCAGGCTGTAGTACAGAGGCACTATCTCGGCTCACTGCAACCACCGTCTCCCGGGTTCAAGAGATTCTCCTGTCTCAGCCTCCCAAGTAGCTGGGATTACAGGCACCCGCCATCATGCCCAGCTAATTTTTGTATTTTAGTAGAGTCAGGGTTTCACCATGTTGACCAGGTTGGTCTTGAACTCCTGACCTCAGGTGATCCACCCACCACGGCCTCCCGAAGTGCTAGGATTACAGGTGGGAGCCACTGTACCTGGCCGAGCATTTTTTGATGTTTGTTTGTCATTTGTATATCGTCTTTTGATAAATATCTATTTGTGTCATTTGCCCACTTTTTAATGGATTATTTGCTTTTTCTTGCTGATTTCTTTGAGTTCCTTGTAGATTCTGGATATCGTTCCTTTGCAGGATGCATGATTTGCAAATATTTTCTCCCATTCTGTAGCTTCTCTGTTTAATCTGATAATTTTTTCTTTTGCTGTGCAGAAGCTTTTTTGTTTAATTAGGTCCTATTTGTTTTTGTTGCATTTGCTTTTGGGGTCTTAGTCATAAATTCTTTGCCTAGGCCAGTGTCCAGAATAATTTTGCCTAGGTTTTCTTCTAGAATTTGTATGGTTTCAGGCCTTAGATTTAAGCTTTTAATCCATCTTTGTTTGTTATTTTTGAGACAGGGTCTCACTCTGTTGCCCAGGCTGGAGTGCAATGGCACAATCACATTCACTGTAGCCTCGACCTTCCCAAGCTCAGGTGATCCTCCCACCTCAGCTTTTGTATTTTTAGTAGAGACAGGATTTTGCCATGTTTCCCAGGCTGGCCTTGAACTCATGGGCTCAAGCGATCCGGCTACCTTGGCCTCCCAAAGTGCTAAGATTACAGGCATGAGCCACTGCACCGGGTCAAGCTATTAATCCATCTTGAGTTAATTTTCTTATATGGTGAGCAATAGAGATGCATAATATTTTGTTGTGAGATATTTTGGTTTCTTTCAGATCATACAGTAACTGTTTGTGTCTAGTTTATTTCACTTATAATGTTTCCCATATGAATGGCAGGATTTTCTTCTTTTTTATGATCAAATAGTATTTCATTGTTTTTATTTTATTTATTTGTTTATTGACACAAAGTCTCACTCTGTCACCCAGGCTGGACTGCAGTGGTGCAATCTCGGCTGACTGCAACCTCTGCCTCTCAGGTTCAAGCAATTCTTGTGCCTTAGCCTCCCGAGTAGCTGGGATTACAGGTGCCCGCCACCATGCCTGGCTAATTTTTGCATTTTTAGTAGAGACAGGGTTTCGCCATGTTGGCCAGGCTGGTCTCGAACTCCTGGCCTCATATGATCTGCCTGCCTCGACCTCCCAAAGTGTTGGGATTACATGAGTGAGCCACCACACCTGGCCTCATTGTATTTACATACCACGTTTTCTTTATTCATTCATCCATTGACAGATACTTAGGTTGTGTCCATATTTTGGCTATTATGAATAATGTTGCAATGAACATGGAGGCTCAAGTATCTCTTGGAGATACTGATTTCATTGTAATAGCAGACACATAGATCAGTGGAACAGAATAAAAAGCCCAGAAACCCACACATGTACAGTCAACTAGTCTTTGATAAGGGTGCCAAGAATACATGATGGGAACAGAACAATCTCTTTAATAAATGGTTTTGGGAAAACTAGATACCCTCATGCAAAGAATGAAACTGGGCTTTTATCTCACATTATATGCAAAAAATAACTCAAAATGGATTAAAGACCTAAAACCATAATACTCCTAGAAGAAAACACAGCGAAAGCCTTCCTTGACATTGGCAGCGATATTTTTAGATAAGACCCCCAAAACACAAGCAACATAAGCAATGAACACGTGAGACCACATCAAACTAAAAAGCTTCTGCACAGCAAACGAAACAGTCAACAAGGTGAAACGGCAACCTCCAGGCTCCTTTTATTCAGAAAGGCATATACATTTCTGCTCAAATATTTTGCCAGTTCATTTTATTTGAGTAGAAACAAAGTCAAATGCCGCATAAAGGAAAGCCCCCTCTAATGAACCCTCTGAAGCACATCATGTTAACTTTCCCATGCTAACTAATGTTGAGAAAGGGGAAGCTTTGCATTTTTTCCTTTGCCCCTTGTTACAAAATCATCTGTTGACCTACAACCTGCGTTCTGCTTAAATGATCATGTGTGGTGATCTTTAGAAAATGCAGTAGAGGAGAGAAAGGGGTCACAAGGGAAAAAAGATAGATATAACTTAAACTGCATGCATAGAAACCCCCTTTTTTCTTTACAAGTTTTACTATGAAGCAAAAATATTGAGAGATAGTAACTTCAATAAAAATTACAATCAAGTTAAACGATCTGGTGCATTCATCACTTGAGTAGTGTACATCCCTGTTTGTATTTTTCATTTCATTTCCATTAAGATTTAGTACACAACCTAAAATACAAAGACAACTAGGACAAAAGTGCTGCCTTTGAGTTCAGTTAACCATGGGAAATAAGTAATAAAACAACTCAGACAGGAAGTATAATGAAGGTTACCAGGGACTGGAAGAGGGGGGAAGAGTTATTGCTTAGTAATAGAGTATTTGGGGTGATGAAAAAGCTTTGGAAACAGATCATGGTGATGGTTTTACAACTTTGTGAATGTAACTAATGCCACTGAGTTGTACACTTAAAAATGGTTAAAATCACAAATTTTATGTTGCACATATTTTATCACAATTTCTAAAATCAGAAAACCTTCAACTATCTGTGAAGTGTGACAACAGCTATAGATGAGATACACGTTAAAGATCTTGAGTAAATAAGAGAAATAATCTTTTAAAAACAAAATGTATTGAGTTTCTACTTTTTCTTAGGCACTCTACTAGGCACTTAATATTCAGTGTCTCAGTCTGGCTCCAAGAAGCAGACACCAAGATGAAACTAGAAATTGAACGTGCAGCTGGGCTCAGTGGCTCACACCTGTAATCCCAGCACAATGGGAGGCCGAGGTGGGAGGAACACATGAGCCTAGGATTTGAAGACTAACCTGGGCGACATAGCAAAACCCTGTCTCTATAAAAACAAAACACACACACAGTTAGCTGGGTGTGGTGGTGCATGCCTGTCATTCCAGCTACTCAAGAGGCTAAGATGGGAGAATCACTTCAGCCCAGGAGATCAAGGCTGCAGTGAGCCATGATTGTACTACTGCACTCCAGCCTGGGCAACAGACTGAGACCCTGTCTCAAAAAAATTTAAAAAAAGAGAAGAGAGAGAAATTGGGTGTGCTAGAGATGTATTGGGAGAAACACCTGTGCAGGATAAAGGGGACTACAGGCATGGGACACCACACCTGGATAGTATTTGTAATTTTTTGCAGAGACGGGGTTTCACCATGTTGCCTAGGCTGGTCTTGAACTCCTGGGCTCAAACAGTCCTCCCGCCTTGACCTCCCAAATTGCTGGCATTACAGGCATTATAGGCATCAGCCACTGGACCCAGCCAGATTGTTCTTAAAAATATAATTGTATTTTTGAAAAAAAAAAAAAGTTTAATCTTTCATTGTCAAAAATGTGGAAACTATGGGAAGTAGTAAAAATAAAGTCAAAGAGATTACTTATGTTTATTTTATATATATATATAATAGACTGCTCCATGCATTCTAGGCCTTTATATGCTCTGGGGCTTTGTCTTTTTCACCTGACCTATTATCAGCAACAATTTGTGTTCTTACGTATGATACAGTATTCTTTGAAGGCATGGTTTGTAATGGCTGCATATTGTTCATAGCAACAATAATTGTTTTAAGGACAAGGTGAAGCACACCAGAAGGAATTCTTTAATTCACTTATTTTAAAGTACTATTTATTGAGTACTTACTACATGTCAGGCACTGTTTGAGGCACTAGGAAAACAACTGTAACAAAATAGATAAAGTCCCAATATCTATCAACAGGTAATTGAATAAGCAAATTGTAGTGTATCCATAGAATGGAATATTATTCAGCAATAAAAAAGAACTAATTACTGATACATACAACATGGATGAAACTCAAAAAGTTTATGCTAAGTGAAAAGAGTGACACCAAAGACTACATATTGTATGATTGCATTTATATAAAAATCCAGATAATTCAAAGAAGTCTACAGTGACAGAAAGCAGATCAGTGATTGCCAAGTGGGAGGACACAGAGGGAGAAAAGAAGTATAAGGGACATGAGAAACCTTTTGTGAGTGATGTGTTCATGAATGTGTACATATGTCAAAACTTTAAATATGTGCAGTTTACTGTGTGTCAATGATACCTCCGTAGAGCTGTTTAAAAAGTGTTGGGAGTACAGTGAGGGCTAAAGAAGTGGTAGATAAGCATTCTGAGCAGAAGGAAAAGCACATGCAAAGAAATAGAGGCATTTTGTTTAATATGCCCACAGGACTTACCATCTATGAGGCAATGTTCCAAGAGTTGTATAAATATTACTTCATTTTATCCTAACAACATCCCTGTGAGATAAATACTATTAATGCCATCTTTATTTTGCAGATAAATTGAGGCACAGAAATAGTAACTTGCCCAAAGGAACAGTAATTGTCAAAGCTGGGCTTTGAATCCAAGAGCCTAGGTCCAGAGTTCGTAGTCTTAATTACTACAACATGCTGCCTCTACATGTCTGGGAACATATTTGGTAATATCTTTGTGTATATTTGAAAAGTCACATGACTATAGCCAAAAGTGAAGAGGGAAGAGAGGGAGAGGAAGACCTTAGAAATGCAGGTTGAGGTAGATTAATTTAAGTATGTGAAGTTCAGGCCATATGTTGGAACCCTTCTGAGTGATATCTTTATTTTGAATGGATTTTTCCATTCATTATCAAAGGCTAATTATATCCTCAATGGAATACATCTGAAAGCAAATTTACCACCACCCTTATAAAGGACTTAGTCCTGAATGCACAAATTGATCAGATAATCCCCAAGTAGCTTAAGAATTAGGTGACATTATTCATAAAAAGATACATGTTCCCTTTCAAAGCACACATTCACACCTTTTTTTTTTTTTTTTTTTTTTTTGAGACAGAGTGTTGCTCTATCGCCCAGGCTGAAATGCAGTGGTGCGATCTTGGCTCACTGCAATCTCCGCCTCCCGGGTTCAAGCAATTCTGCTTCAACCTCCCGAGTAGCTGGGACTGCAGGGGCATGCCACCAGGCTAGGCTAATTTTTTGTGTTTTTAGTTGAGACGGTTTCACCGTGTTAACCGGGATAGTCTCGATCTCCTGACCTTGTGATCCGCCCTCCTTGGCCTCCCAAAGTGCTGGGATTACAGGCATGAGCCACCTTGCCCAGCCAGGCTTCCTTTTATATCCACTTGGGGAGATGCAGATAGAAGGAGAAAGACCGAAGCACAAAGCCTCCCTATCAACAGTTACAGAACTGCTGTTGCTTTTCTCTCTGGCTTTAACAGAGATCACCTACAAAATCTTATTTGGGAAAGCTGAATCTGGCTGCCAAAAAATCCAGGGCTTGAAGCTAAATCTCTAAGGTCATGGATTGTCTTACTATGCACTCCATGCCAGTCAGAACTCACTGATGTGTAGAGACAGCTCACATCTTACCATTTCACAAACTTCATCAACAGCACATCTATCTCCCCAGGGCTCTGCACATTGCCAGAGAATCCCATCACCCTGAATTACTTCCCTTCTCTCGCCTTCCTCCTTCCTTCATTCTAGACCCTCTAACTGCTCCGTAGACTCCCGTAGACTCTTAACCAAGCCCCACTCCCAAAGAACTGGTTTCCACAGATGCCTTGGAGACAGTATTCCCAATTCCACAGTAGATTACAGTTTTTTTGTTTCATTTTGTGTTTATCGGCAAAATGACATATAGGTCATTTCAACTTGTGGAAAATTCCTGATCCACTACAAGTATATTCAAATAAATCTTTCAGAAGTAGGAAATCTTGTTACAAGCTATCCTCATGCACAGTGAACAGGGAAAGGAAGTGGCTAGAACAAGAAGTCTGCTGCAAGGGAGAAATCCAGACTGCTAGTTCTACCACATCACCAACTTTCTGTGGACTCACAGCAAGGGAATTCTTCCAAGAGCTCAATTTCCGCATGTGTAGAATAAGCTGAGGAGGGTGGGCGAGGGTCTTGGGACCTCCCCTAATCTTCATTGCATGGCCCTGGTGCATTTACTATGGGAAATGAGAATTCAGGCTCTGTCTCTGCCCCACCTATGGTAGATGTATGGTCCCTCAAGTCTCCCTTCACCTCAGTAGTCCCATTCATCCAGGCACATCTAGAAGACCAAAATACTATTACTGCTGCACCAACAGCCTGCAGTGATTAGTTTTACTTTTTCAAGCCAGAGCCCAGCTGGCTGTGAAACATCAAAGAGAGGAGGGTTCCATGTTTACCGCTCAGCCATGAAGATGAGTTCAGGTCAAGCATATTTGTCAGTTCATCCTATTCTGACACAGGCCCAAAAACCCGGGCTTGTGGGAAGTGCAAGGAGAAGAGTCAGGACTCTGATAAAAAGGTGGGTCTTTTTGAAATATTTGTCCAAGGCTGATTCTTTGCATATGTAAAGCACTATATTATTTAAGTCGTCTTCACATTAATGATCTCATTAGGAGCTCAGAGGATAACACTAATTCTGTTTAAGAAATGTAGAAATTAAAACAGAATTATGAATGATATACCAAGTTCACACTATTTGGTGAAAGAGGTGAAGCTAAAACCCTAGGGACCTGACCGCAAGCCCAGTCTTACTGCAGCAAATTGGCCCAAACTGTGATCAGGGAACAGTGGTACTGTGGGATGCCAATAAGTGTTATGCAAAGCAAATAATAAATAAAATTATGGAAGACATTAAAGGCTTCAGGATCAAAAAAATTTGGAAAGTTTCCAATTAAACAAAGTCCAGTATTTTACAGGACTTCTTGGAGACATGAATGTATTATTATCACTGCAAAGTTTCAAGAGTTTGGGATATAGCACTTTCGCAAATCAAAAGACCACATAACCCATTTTTAGGGATGTTTGACACAGCTAGTATTCTTGAGGACATGCTTTGAGAAACTTTCCTAGGTCAACTGTGGGTTACATTCAATCGTAAGTGATACCACAGCCCCTTAACCTGGTCATTCTCAAGGCTGAGTGGTATTGCATCTAGGGACACAGAATTAGAATAGAAGCTCATTTGAAATATGGAACGTATCTCGTGCTCATAAATAGTCACTAGTGTTCTCTTTTTTGGTTTTGTTGTTGTCATTATTATTGTTGGTTTTTGTTGCTTTTTGAGACAGTGTCTTGCTCTGTCTCCCAGGCTGGAGTCCAGTGCCACGATCATAGCTCACTGCAGCCTTGAACTCCTGGGCTCAAACAATCTTCCCTAGTAGCTGGGACTACAGATGTGTGCCACCATGCCTAGCTAATTTTTTTTTTTTTTTTGTAGAGATGGAGATCTCATTATGTTGCCCAGGCTGGTCTCGAGTTCCTAGGCTCAAGCAATCCTTCCTCCTTGGCCTTCTAAGGTGCTGGGATTACAGGTATAAGCCCCTGTACCCAGCTTGTCACTAGTACTCTCTAGGGGAGGATCATTCTTCCCCACTCTATTGATGTTTGATTTGGCTACATGACTTGCTTTGGCCAAAATATGAGAGTGGACACGACGTGTGGGACTTCTAGGCAGAAGATTTTGAGCCAGCACATGGTTCACCATGAGCATTTCCCTCTGCTATCATGACCAACCATGGTTCAAATAGAAATAGCTTCATCAGCCTGGGGCCTGGAGTGAGGAAAATATGGAGGAGAGCTGTTGCCACCCCATGATTGGAAATAGCCCTTTGCTGTTTTAAAAGCACTAAGATTTGGGGGCATTTTTACCAGAGGATAACCTGTGCCAGCCTGACCATTACAATTTCCAAAACATTTATCATCTCATAATTAAGTATTGATACGGTATTTCTACAGAAAACATCTATTCATAATACAGAGTATTTGAAAAGTAATCAGAACTCAGCAGAAAATTCAGTGGTCCTAAATTTAGGAGACCTGTTTCTAACCTGCTTGCCTTTGATAATGTCTCTGAACTTCCAGTTTTTTAAAAAACGCCAAAACAGCTCACCTCACGTGGTTGATGAGACAATTAAATGGGAAATATATAAATATATATATATACACACACACATACATACTCTTACATATATGTGTATATTTTTTTAAACTGTAAAGTGTTAAACAAATGTAAGATATGTAATCAGTGTGCTTTCCTGGCTGAACTGGATTTCAGAGCTCCTGCCTTGTCAAACATGAATAGCGTTACCTCCAAGTGGGGAAACAGGAAGTCAAATGCTCTTGATTGCTGTCTGTGGTTCCTTTTCATCATACTCCATAAACTTTATAGAAGGAGACTTTCACATTAACAAATATTGAAGTTTCTCCTTCTGTCAAGATACTTTGGTCTCTAAGTAAAAGAAACCCTGGCTCAGCTGGGCACAGTGGCTCTTGCCTGTAATCCCAACACTGGGAGGCCAAGGAGGGTGGATCACCTGAGGTCGGGAGTTCGAGACCAGCCTGGCCAACATGGCGAAACCCCATCTATGCTAAAAATGCAAAAATTAGACTGGTGTGGTCGCAGGCGCCTGTAATCCCAGCTACTTAGGAGGCTGACAGGAGAATTGCTTGAAACTGGGAGACAGAGGTTGCAGTGAGCCAAGATCACACCACTGCACTCCAGCCTGGGCAACAGAGCAAGACTCCATCTCAACAAAAAAGAAAAGAAGAAAAAAGAAACCCTTTCTCACACAGACTTGAGCAATAAGGATGTATTTCATCTACTAAAACGCCATGTCCAGTGGTCAAGTAGTCTATAGACCATCAACAGCTCATTAATGGCAAAAACTCAGACTTTCTCAGACCCTCCTTTCTACCTTCCTCAGCATCAGCTTCCCCCTAAAGCAGTTTTCCTCACGGTCACTAAATGGCTGCTGGAAGAAATCACATCTAGAAGCTACACACAAGAGAGAGGAGATACAAACATTTCACCCACACGCAAGTTGTAAGTCCTTCCTCAGTTTGCAAAAAACATGGGCCAAGGACTTGATGGACTAACGGTGGGGAAGTCACCTCAGGAGCTCTGATGAGGATATCAGAACAAAATCAAGGTTTGTTAGTAATGAGGAAAAGAGAAACAGGCAAGAAAGTAATACTCTGAAAAGCAGCTCAACAGAAGAAAATCTAGCACTGCAATGCATTTCCACAGACCCATGAACTGTTTCAGGTTCAGATTTGCAAACCTGATAACTGGGCATAAGTAATATCTCCTAACACTTAGCTTTGCCATCTGTTGCTGACATAACAATTTTACATAATACCGAAAATGCCAGATGGAAGCTACACATTAGCCATGTCCAAGATGTTTCATGCTCACAACATATATGGAATAGCTTTGTTCCGTGCACTGTTGAGTTCATAGTTCTCCACTTATAATTCTGGCCATTGATGGAGAAGGGCAACTCCAGAACTTCCCAATCACATGCCTCCTTGATGTTTGGAAAGCTGTGCACACTGCTGGCCTCAGAATTTCTATCCAGGATAGACTTAGAAGCTACAATATATTTGGAGCTAGGGGGTGGGGAAGGGATGGCACACATATTTGAAACTGTGTTTGCACAGCAAATACACAGTTTTTAGTTTAGAATTTATATAATGGTAAAAAAGAATAGCAAAATTTTCTAAAGATTTTTTAAAATTTTTACTGTATGTAAGATTGAAAAAATGCCAGTCATCCTTATCATAGACTAAGAAGTCAGGGAATAGCTATTGCTATGGAGCAAAGGTAATGGAAGAGGTACTAAGAGAAATAAGATTCCTACATAAACCTCCCACCAGCTTATAGAGACTGGGCATGGTGGCTCATGCCTGTAATCCTAGCACTTTGGGAAGCCAGGTGGGTGGATCGCTTGAGCTCAGGAGTTCGAGACCAGCCTGGGTAACATGATGAAACTTCATCTCTATAAAAAATAGAAAATACTACCCAGGTGTGGTGACACGCTACTGTGGTCCCAGCTACTCGGGAGGCAGTGGCGGGAGGATCACCTGGGCCCAGGGAGGTCTGAGCTGCAGTGAGCTGTGTTCATGCCACTACACTCCAACCCGGGTGACAGAACAAAACCCCTGTCTCTAAAAAAAATAAAATGTATAAAGTACAATCAACAATTTCCCCATTTTTATTGTAAGATGTTTTAAACGTATTAACATACAGAGTGATATAACAGATAACCATGTGCTCAACACTCAGATGTATCAGATGTTAACATTTTGACATTCCCCAGTCCCTCTTCCTGGTTTATACGCTTCCTCTTGCTGTAGGGATGACCCCCATCTGGATCAATCTTCTCCATATTTTGCACTATTACCATAAAAGCATGTATCCACAGTAAGACTCTAGTTTTGAAAATGGCATCCTATCAGGCATTATGAGGAGCTTGCCTTTTCACTGGTTTTGATGAATCTTACCTATGTTGCTCTAGTTCCCTCGTTTGATTTGCTCTGTAATATTCCATCACTGAATATAGTACAATCTACATATCTATTGTTCGGTTGATGAACATTTAAGTTACTTCCATTTTTCACCATTACAAACATGCTGCAAAAACCAATCTGGTGTGTGATTCCCTGTGCACATGTCAGATAACCTCTGTAGGTTACAGATTCACAAAGGTGGAGTGAGAAATTTCATTCCAGCATGATTTATCAACTTATACCACCAGTGTATGAAAGTTTCTTTTCCTTCATTTTGCAAATCTGTTGTCTGTGAAATGGCATATTCTTGTTTAGTTTGCATTTCCTAAAAACTAGAGAAATAGAGCAACATTCCATTTATTTGGCATTCAAGTTTCCTTCTGTGAATTTGCTTTTTCATGTATTTTGCCCATTTGGGGTATTTGTCTTTTTCTTGCTGAATTGTAAACATTTTTTTACATATTTTGGATACTAACATTTGTTGATTATATGCATTGCAAATATCTTCTTCCTGTCTATAATTCCTTTTAATTTTAAGGTCCTTTTTTCTTGTATTTAAGTTTATAATTTTAGTGTAGTTATATTTGTCTATCTTTTCCTTAATTAAGGGTTTTGTTTTCTTGTGCTTGTCTGTGGAAGAGTTAAGATTGTAAAGATATTCTCCTTTATTTTATTCCAGAAGTTTACATGGTTTCTTTTGACATTTAAATCTTTGTCTGGAATTTATCTTTGTGTGGTATAAGCTAGTGACTTAATTTTCTTTTCAGAACAATAACTAATTTCCCAGACTTGTTTGTTGAATGGTTTATACTTTCCCCACTGATTTGTAAGGTCTTCTCTGTCACGCATCAAATCTCTATATATGCCTGGATCTGTTTTGTCCAACTCTGCACAAATAGCATGCTATCTAAATTACTATATTTAAAAAAATAAGTCTTGATATTTGGTCGGGCAAGTTTCATGTGTCTTAGCTATTATGGTCTCTTTTTCATCTATATGAATGTTAAGGTCAGCTCATCAGTTTCCACAGAAAATCCTGTCTAGATTTTGATTTGAATTACATTGCAATTGTAGATTAGTTTGAAAAGCATCATCTTCCCGATCTTCTCTTTCCTTTCATGAACTTGCTGTATTTCTGCATATATTTAGGCCATCTTACATATCTTTCAGTACTCTTTTGTATTTTTCTCCATAAAAGATTTTGCATACCTTGTATAAATGTATTCTTAGGCATATTACAGATCATATAACGATGGTAAATGAGAACTTTATTCTAAAATATTTCCTATGCCTATCAACATTTTCTCCACTATTTTATGCCTATCAACATTTTCTCCACTATTTTTGCTTTTATGTTTTATACCTAATTCTTTTTTTTTTTTTTTTTTTTTTTTTTTTTTTTTTTTTTTTTTGAGATGCAGCTTCGCTCTTGTTGCCCAGGCTGGAGTGCAATGGCACGATCTTGACTCACCACAACCTCCACCTCCCGGGTTCAAGCGATTCCCCTGCCTCAGCCTCCAGAATAGCTGGGATTACAGGCATGCGCCACCACACCCAGCTAATTTTGTATTTTTAGTAGAGACAGGGTTTCTCCATGTTGGTCAGGCTGGTCTCGAACTCCCGACCTCAGGTGATCCGCTTGCCTCAGCCTCCCAAAGTGCTGGGATAACAGGTGTGAGCCACCATGCCCAGCCTGCTTTTATGTTTTATACCTAATTCTTAAAAGTTGCATTTTATTCTTTGCATGATGTGAGATCTGAATGTAACACTTTCCCCCAGAGTCAATTATTTTCAACTCTTTGACAACAATCTCTTGACCCATTGGTTTGTGAGTCTTCCTTTATTATCTGTTATCTTCTCACATATCAGGACTCTTTTTCTACAATCACTTTCTTTTCGTTGATGATATATATTCATTTCCATGCCAGTATATGATCTCATTTCTGTAGTTTTTAATGTGTCTGTGTGTGTTTGTGTGTGTATACGTAAACACAAAATGTAGAACAATGAAATAATGTGTCTCTTTCTAAAAGAAGTATTAAGAGGCAGGAAGCTTGAGAGCCCAGGAGTTTGAGACTGCAGTGTGCTACTATGATTGCACCTGTGAATAGCCACTATACTCCAAACTGAGAAACACATTCAGCACATTCACGTCCCATCTCATGCTTTCTTTTTTTTTCTTTTTCTTTTCTTTTTTTTTTTTTTTTTTTGATCCTGAGTCTCATTCTGTTGCCCAGGCTGGAGTGCAGTGGTGTGATCTCTGCTCACTGCAACTTCCGCCTCCCAGGTTCAAGCGATTCTCCTGTCTCAGCCTTCTGAGTAGCTGGGATTACAGGTGCACCACCATGCCTGGCTAATTTTTATATTTTTAGTAGAAACGGGGTTTCACCATGTTGGCCAGGCTGGTCTCGGACTCCTGACCTCAAACAATCCGCCTGCCTCAGCCTCCCAAAATGCTGGGATTACAGGCGTGAGCCACCACACCTCGCCTGAGGTCGCATCTCTAAAAAAAATAAAAAGTATTGAACCAGGGTCCTCTCACATAATTTTTCAAAATTTATATTATGCTTTAATCAGAGCAGCTCAATTAATTACTCTTGGAGTGTGTTAAACCAATATGCTAATTTGGGAAAAATTTACCTCGATAATATTCAGTCTTCTTATTCTGTATTCATTCAATCATCTTATTCTATATTCATTTATTCATGTTTTCTTTTAACTCTCTCAGTAGCAGTTTGTAATTTTCCTCACACAGATTCAGTTTTAAAATTAACATTATGTCTAGACATTTTAGGGTGGAGTGTTGTTTCCCCCCAACACCTCATGTATCTTGGTTAGTTACTTCAGGGAGAGCAGGAGAGCTGGTTACTTTTGTTCACTTACCTTTAACCAGCCATTTTACTAAACTCCCATAAAGATAGCCACTTTTTAATTATCTTGGGGCTTCTCAGTAGGCAATTATATCATCTCTAATAATACTTTTTGTTTTCTCATTTCCAATAGCCATGTCCCTATATCTGTTTTAGAATTGTATTAACTAATACAATGGCAGTAAGGATCTTTGTTTTCTTTCTGATTTTATGGGATCCTGTTTCTAT
The DNA here is from genome assembly GCF_037993035.2 of Macaca fascicularis. NCBI lineage: Eukaryota > Metazoa > Chordata > Mammalia > Primates > Cercopithecidae > Macaca > Macaca fascicularis. The sequence goes on from NC_088395.1 coordinate 13,141,822, forward strand.
TTTGGTTCTTTGTCCTGTAGTGTGGGTGCTCATTAAAGGACTTCCTTTGTGTTTTGTCTGGATTATTCTCCAGGCAGCTGGTAAGCTCCTTGTGAAGACAGCCCATCCTGTTCTAACATGTTTGATACTCTGTGTCTGGTCTCTGCAGCTCCTGGCACACAGCAGGGAACTTGACTAGGGCCTGAAAGAATGTGTCTTATGCTAGATTCTTGGGAGGCCCTAAAAGATCTGCACTGCTGCTTTCTGGATGTGGCCTTGTGTTTAGAAACATCTGCTCTCCTAGAAGTCTGGGGTTCCTATTCCAGCTTTGAGCAGACACTTGGGTTTCCCTCACAGGCTACTGTCTGTTGTTGACCACATACTCAGGAATAAATGGAAATTGCAGCAATTATGTCAGTAGGGTTCCAGTATTGACAAACTGAGAGATTCTAAACAGAAAATAAAGAGATTCTAAACAGAAATACTTACTCGTTATAAAATAGCACATGCAAATTTCCCACCAATCCCATCGCCAGAGGTAAACACCACTAACAATTTAGGGTTTGTGTTTATGCGCCCTTGTACACATAAATACATGCATTTCTAGATGTGTGTTCTATGCTTTTCAAACATATGCATGTTTGAATAATGTGAGCCCATTTGTGTAACTTCTTTCCAATTTTATGTAAATATTGTTTATTCGTTTTAACAGTTATATATGCCACCATATGGCTAGACTATAATCATCCTTTCTCCTATTAATATATATTTCTAGTTTGTTTCCTTGTGTCTTAAACCAACATTTATTTAGGATAGATTTCTAGAAGTAGGTTGTCGAAGTATAAGGTAAACTTTTTTTTTTAATTTAGCTTAATTTTAGCATACTTTCAATTCATTCTTTGACCATAAAAATTTAGAGTCTGGTCCATGAACCATGACTTATTGGTCTATGATAAGTACAGACATTAAGATTAAGTGTTTAGAAGTATTTATCATAATTTGATATTTCTATGATATCCAAACGTGATTTTTATATTTTACAAAAGCATCGGACTAAAAAAAAAAAAACCTGATTATTTTAAAATAACAACAATCAACAATAGTAATGCTAAAACAAATTGTGGAAAAGGCCTATTTGGACAATATGGGTTAAGTGATGCCAAAAGCTTTTCACTGCGAAAATCAATATATTTTAGGAGTAGTGTCTTAGAAGACATATGAGGAATAAATGAAAAAAAAAAGTTATTTTTAAAATATGATGCTGAAAACAATATGGTGCATTTGGAGCTGGATATGGGGTATGACCAGTTATATAATAATTTCTTATCAGAAGAAAAAATAAAAGGACCTGATTCTGCACCATGAATAATTGGGAAGCACTGCTTCCATGAGCAGTCAAAGGGAGTTTCCATTTTCTTTTCTAAATCCTCACCTCTAGCTCATATTATCAAAAACTAAAATGTTTGTTTTATAATCTGTTGGTGATAAACACTCTCACTGTTGTTTTGATGTGAATTTCTGTGATTAGTAATGATGTCCGTATCTTTACTGGTTATTTGGGTTTCTTCTTCTTACTTATATCCTTTGTACTATTTTTTATTGGCTTGGAGATTTTTCTTTTTTTTCTGGTATCTGTGGATGTCACATTCTTATATTTGAACTCCTCTATTATTTCAGAAGTAATTTTGTTATACTTTACCCAATAAATTCTTAGTGTTGAGAGCGTGAAGAATTGGCCTCTCCTCTAGGCTTCATAATATTTTCTTATTGGGCACTGCTGGTTTAATGATACAGCTATAGTTTTTTATATTGTTGTCTTTCTTTTGCACTCTCTTATTGCTAATAGTAGTTTTTTAGGGTATACAATTTTCTCTTTCTCCATACCTCTTTCTCTTCTATTATTTCCTCACAGCAATACCATATTTACTGGACATGCCTTTATAAACAATTTCAATTCTGTCAGTAATGCACATCATGGTCCATAGGCGGTTGACCTGTCATCATAGTCTGTATGGTGGTCAAAAAAACAAAATGAAACAAAGCAAAAACAAAATAAAACAAAGCAAAACACAGTTTAAAACTGAAAAATTGCTGTTCATTAAGTCGAGGTTATTTAGAAAAGGAAATTGTTCGGATTCCCGTAGGGTCAGTCTCTGATATCGGGACTGTTGATTCTCTCAAACAATAATGCTGTCCGGTCTCTTCAGAGGCTTTCTGATTTGGCGCTGTTCCAATCCTTTGTCCGGGACTTTTCTCCACACCCTTTCTCTTAAGCCAAATGGCAGGTCAAATGAAGCCCTGAAATACAGCCATCTGTGGGTGTTGAAGTGGGGGATGATTGTGGTCAGCCCTAGGAAGTTGGACATGCATGTCACAGATTTAAAAAGTACTGCTGGCTGGCAAGCTGACGGAGAGCAAAATGTGCACATGGAAGCAAAGGAACAGCTTCAAGTGATCAAATGTCAGTGCAGACAGCAGGTGATGAGGGTGGCTCACACCACCTGCTGGAGCACAGCTGTCAGAAAGGAGCCACGTGTGGGGCCACAGGCAGTGCCAACCCAACAGGCGAAAGCCCAAAACAGAGAAGAGCCCAGAAGCTCTGAGGCAGACATTTGGGTCACAGCCTGGGATGCACAGTCATGCCTTGTGCCCAAAATGAAATGCCAGCAAGTGTTTCTCTCTCTCTATTCTCAAAAGATCTCTTCCTCATGTATCTTAATTAGTTAAGATTTGGGGTCTTGGGGCAGCCTCTTGAGTCCCATCAGACATAATAAGGTCTACAGCCAGGGTCGTTGGCCTGACTTCCAGTATTATGAAAGGTCAAAAAGTCCCACATGTCCTAACTACAAGGCAGGCTCCAGTGAAGACAAGCTGTTAGGTGAGACACAGTATTTTTGCAGAGACATAAAGGACAGAGGTCAGTTGTGAGGGCAAGCATGCACCCAGCATCAAACCAGCAAGGCACAGGTTAAGTGAGACACTGAGCAGGGCCCAGTTCTGTTCAGCAGCAGAGCAGAAATCACCTGACAAATCCAGAAGTCACATCAGAAGGGGTTAACTGGGAAAGACAGCTCAGGAACTAGGGTGTTACACAGTCTGTCCATAGGCTACTTTTTACAGGCCCAAAGTCCCATCACCATGGACAAATTTTGATGGTTGCTTTAAATATGCTCATTTGTGAATCCAGTGTCTGATGAATAAGGTGTGGTCTCTTGATATGTGGGGGCCTGTAATTAAGTGGAATATAAAATAGTAAATCATTTTGACCATTAGCAAGGTTTCTCTTTGTTCATTTAATGAAAATGCTCAGTATCGGCAAAACAACAGAGAAACAGGTGTCGTTGTATACAACATATGAGAGGTAAACTGAGGCCTTTCCAAGGAGTAATGTGGTGACTAGAATTAAAACCCTTTCAACGCACATATCTGTTAATGTAGCAACTCCATTTCTATAAACATAACATATATATAATAGTTTAAGTGCAGGCTGGATGCGGTGGCTCACGGCTGTAATCCCAACACTTTCGGAGGCTGAGGAGGAGGATTGCTTAAGCTCAGGAGATCGAGACCAGCCTGGCCAACAAAGTGAGACTGCCTCTCTACAAAACAAATGGAAAAAAAAAATTTAGCCAGGCATGGTAGCGTACACCTATAGTCCCAGCTACTCAGCAGGCTGAGGCAGAAGGAGTGCTTGAGCCCGGAAGGTCAAGGCTGCAGTGAGTTGTGATTGCACCACTGCATTTCAGCCTGGGAGACACAGAGTGAGATCTTGTCTCAAAAAAAAAAAAAAAAAGAAAAGAAAAAGAAAAGTCTCAGTGCAAATACGACACCACTGAAGCAAGATAGATTCTTCACGCCACTGCCCTCAGTCCCTTGCTCTTAGTACACCTATGGTGGACAGTTTCATGCATGGTCCCAGCCTTTCACTGTGGGCTTACCTTGCTGTCTCAAGGCTTTTCTGCTTCAGAGTTTTCTTGGATGCCACAGAAGGCCATTTTGCCTGTGTTGGATGTGGCGCAGAAAAGTGGGGTAGTTAATATTCCCAGGGGACCACAGTCCACCAATGAGAGAAAAAAATGGAGGATGAATGCTCCAACCTCTCCATCCAGAGACCATTTTGAGGACTATTCTACATGATTCCTCCGAGGGACCCCATGGGATTGAGCTTCAGTTGCCCACAGTGATCAGTAGCTCACTAACACAGCTTTGTGGCTTTGCTCCTTTCCTTGACTTACTCTCCCCACCCCTCTCTTCTACTGCTCTCATATAAATTACGTGCAAATCCTTGTCTTAGATCTCAGACGTTACTTTCAAGGGAACCCAAATCATGAGTCAATCTAAACATCAGAAATAGGGGTTAGATTAACAAGGGTACATTCATACAATGGAATATAATGCAGCCATTAAAATTACCTCAGATCCAAGGAAAAAGAAAGCATATGGCCTCACAAACATGTGTACATAAATGTTAAAAGAAGATGTATTTCGAATAGCCCCCAAAACTGGAAACAATACAAATGTCCCTATTTGCATGTGAGTGGATAAATAAATTGTGGTATATCCATACAATGGAATATTCTTCAGTGATAAAAGGGATTGAACTATTGATACAGGCAACAATATGAACCTCAAAATAAGTATGCTGAGTGAAAGAATACAGACACAAAGAATGCCTAGTATAATATTCCATTTATATAAAATTCTTTGTTGTTGTTGTTGTTGTTTAAGATGGAGTCTTGCTGTGTCACCCAGACTGAAGTGCAGTGGCATAATCTCGACTCACTGCAACCCCCACTTCCTGGGTTCAAGTGGTTCTCCTGCCTCAGCCTCCTGAGTAGCTGGGATTACAGGCACCTGCCACCACGCCCAGTTAATTTTTGTATTTATAGTAGAGACAGGGTGTCACCATGTTGGCCAGGTTGGTCTCAAACTGCTGATCTCAGGTGATCCACCTGCCTCGGCCTCCCATAGTGCTGGGATTACAGACGTGAGCCATTGTGCCTGGCCCATTTATATAAAATTCTAATGAAAACTAATCTATACTGACAGAAAGCATTTCAGTGGTTACCTGGGGTAGGGGTTGGGGTGGGTGCAGACAGAAAGAAGAAAGTGGGATTACAAAGAGGCACAAGAAAACTTTTAGGGGAGATGGACATGTTCATTATCTTGATTGCAGTGTTGGTTTCATGGGTATATGCATAGGTTAAAACTTACCAAAATATACCCTTTAACTATGTGTGGCTTACTTTTTGCCAATTATACCTCAGTAAGTTTGTTAAAGATGAAAAATGACCTTGGATAAAAATAATTAATGACATTAAAATTATTCATGTTAAAGTATTAGGTTGAAATAAAACGCTAGCTTTAAATCAATATTTATGAGCATAGATACCCATACAAATTCATAGATTAATGATCAAAATGGAAAAGTCCAAAATGTTGCTAGTGTTCATCTCAGAGTCTGGGATGACAACCATTTTCATTTTTTTCTTTTCATATACCTGTATCTTCCAAATACTGGTAAATATATACTACTTCTGTAAAATAGAAAATCAATAGATAAAACACAACACAAGGTATCTTATGCTACATACTAGGAAAATGGTAGGGGTCAAAGATTTTTCAAATTTGTTGTTTTAGAGCCCTGGGAGTTTCATGAAAGTGCTTCAGGGATTATCCCAGGAGGAAAATCAGAATACATAGGCCAGTGTCTTCATGGCACCTCTAAATAGAGCAGCTGTTTTCATTTAAGGAACAAATATGAAGGTCTGAAGAAGGCTAATTACTGGGGCCTGGGGCAGTTATGGAATGCTTTGAGGTTAAGACACAAGTGAGTAGGAAAGATGGGCCTTGACTAAGCAAAGAACAAAAAGTGAGTCTTCTGGAAAAGTCTGAGCAAAATTACTAATGGCACCTGTTACCCTCTGTAGCATATTTTTTTTCTACTTCCATCACTATTCAAGTCTTCACTCAAATGAGAACTTACCACTGCAAAACATCTGGGCAAATTCTAGGCCTACTCAAAATCACTTGGGTTAGGAATCCAAGGGACTCAATAGCACTGCCACGGGTGCCGGTGGGAACACTAAAAAGGAGTGAACTTTATCTCCCTTCCCAATCTCCATCAGATCCCCTTCCCCAGTTTTGATGTGTACCACTAATATTTTCTCAAGGTAATATGAGTTTCTTTGCTAACATAATTAAAAAGCCCTGCCAGCCTTTCAATAGGTCTCTGTTCTCCTAGAGCTGCCATGGAAAGAACTGAAAATCTGGAAAGGACCACATTGAGTCATTGTCCTCATGTGAAATTCTCCAAGAGCCTTTTGAGATGCCAGAAAGACCTTCTACTGGTGTTCTTTTCTCCCTTTAGCAGCCCTTGAGCCTGTTGCAATAAACTCTTACCTTTTTTGGAATCAACCAAGTGGGGCATAGGGAGGGCATGTGGCATGAACTACTGCCAAGGCATGCATGAGGCAATGAGCTGGCTTTGCAAAGACTCATCCCAAAGTCCATGAGGCAGCATGTGCTCCTTGGACCAAGAGGAGGGAGAAAGGGATGTGCACTGGGGCTTACTGTCTCCTCCATCCTCACAATCCTAGCTCAAAGTGTCTTTGCTAGTGTTGAAATCTGACTGTCTTGTTAGGTCGATATTTCGAAGACAATCAAAAGTATGTGACAGGCCAAGGCTTGCCAAGGAATAGAAAAGCAGTGGATTTGTTTCCTGGCTGATGGCCAGCTGCAAGTCCTTCTTAAATGACAGCCGAGAAGCAGTAAATCAGGTACAATGGAGTCCTATCCATGGAGAGATTGTCTCTACAAAGTGTTATACTTCAGGTTAAATAGTCACAGACAATTCGGCTTCAGAATAACTTATAAAAGCATTTCCATCTGCTTGAACCCAGTTTCCAATTAAAACAGAGAAGTATTAGTCTAACCCAGTCCTCCACTGTCACCAGCTAAGACATGCTCTGGAAGATTTAAAAAGCAACACAGCCGTGAACTGAGGAATGGGTTTCTGATTTACTTACAGAAAATACGGTTTATTTTCATCTTCCTAGAGAGAGACAATCCTGTTAAAATCAGTTTTATATGTAGCCTGTAGGACCAAGAAAAAGTAGCAGTTGAATGTATTAATATTTCTCAGTTTAGATGAGAGTGAATAGTTAAAATAAATTTAGCTTTATCAAAGAAACAACTATTCCATGTATCACTATCCAAGGAATTTCAATAACTTTATTTATTTATTTATTTATTTATTTATTTATTTATTTATTTATTGAGACAGGGTCTTTCTCTGTCACCCAGGCTGGAGTGTAGTGGCACAATCATGGCTCACTGTGCAGCCTTGAACTCTTGGGCTCAAGCAATCCACTCCCCTCAGCCTCCCGAGTAGCTGGGACTATAGGCGCATGACACTACGCCTGGCTAACTGGTGGCACTTGCCTGTAGTATGCTGAAGTGCCAGTAACTTTAACATAGTGTTTGCATTTGTGGCTGCTTATTTCCTAAGTGGATGCTTCTTAGCCTTTCATGTACATGTGGAAAATGACCACATTTTTAGGACACACTAGGATAAAGGAATAGGGCTGCTCACAGGAGGCCCCATCTGGCCACTCCAGGGATTGGGAGATCAGTATCTCTCCAGGCTGAGATCCCCATCAGTTTCCAGGTGGCTGGTTCCTGAGTTTTAGAGCAGGCATTGTCAACCTTGGCCGCACATTGGACTCACCTGAGGAACTTTAAAATATGCATGACCTGGTCCCACCGCAGAGGTCCTAATTAATTGGTCTGGGATATGGCCTAGGCCTCAGGATTTGAAAAAGCTCTTCTGGTAATACTGATGGCCAGCCATGATTGAGAAGCACTGTTTTAGAGCAGGGGTCGCCGGCCTGTTTTTGCAAATAAACTTGTATTGGAACACAGCCACCATTTGGTTACGTACTGCCTATGGTGGCTCTCAGGCTACCACGGAAGAGTTCAGTAGTTACAACGGAGATATATAACCTGAAAAACAAAAAATATTTACTATCTGCTTCTTTACAGAAAGTGTTTGCTGAGCCTGTTTTAAAGGGAAGCTTCAGGAGGACTTTCAGTGTCATGTGAAAAATAGTTTTACAAGGATTTTTGCTCAAGGTAGTGGCAGATTTCTCATAAGGGACTCTCACAGGGACAAAATATTCAAAGTGCACAAACATTCAGGTACCGCGAAGGTAAATGAGCATTCACAGCCTTTCTTGTTTTCCCCTTGCCTTACAAGGCACATGCTGTTTTCAAGTTTTTGTTGAACCAGACGAGGGGTAGCAATAGGGAAGTCAGGAGAAAGGAAAGACTACGCTGGTTTGTGTTAGGAAAAGCAGGGAGCTGTTCTTAGGAAGAAACGACCCGAAAAGAAAAAGCTACAAGTCAGAGGACAGGCAGGGATAAGTGAGCTTCAGGGAAGAGTTTGGGGAAGTTTCTAGAGATGGGGAACTAGAGAGCTGTCACCCTGTGTTGAGTGGCACTGCAGAGGTTAATGGTTCTGGTGATTTTTAGAAATGGGGCTGTGTGATATGAATCATACCCCCCCTTAATCTAAAAGATTTCCGTGAAGTTATATACATTTTCCATACTTTTTAAAATGTCAGATGAGTCTTTTTGCAGTGAAACTATACTATGATTGGCCACAATGGAAGCTGGAAATATTGGGCTACAGGATGAACATGCCTTAAAACTACCAATTCTTGACAGCATCATAATAGTTGGAATAGCACATCTAAGAGTTAGCAGCAGGAAAATAAAAAAGGAATGAGATGGGAGTCTGAAAGCTTACAAATGGCAGCCTGATATTGCTGGGTCAATTTTCCCAACTCTAAGCTCTAAGTATCTCTGATAGGAACCTGTGGAGAGGAGCGTCTGCTCTCCTCTTGGCCACTGGAGCCCAAGATCACAATGTTCACACTTCCATTTATTGTGAAGAATAGAACACCAGCACTTAAGTGGTTGTCCAAACCAACATCACCAAAGCAATAGCCTTGCATAACACCCTTGCCAATACTCAGAATCAAGGGTCTTAAAAAATGAAGGAAAGTAACTGGAATTAATGCAAATACTTGCACCTAAAGAAGCCTTTCCAGAATTATTAGCAAACACTCCACTCATTCCCTGGCTTGGCAGTTCTCCCAAAAAGAGAGGAGGGACTTACATACCTGCATTCCTCAAGACCCTGTATGGCCTGGTGAACTTGGAGGTTATCTAGGACCAAGGTAAATCATGTGGCTGGGCAGCCTGAGAACAAGGATTAAATCAGAAGTCAGAGGCAGCAAGCATATCTGGGCTGTTTTACGGTATCCCAGCATCCTGGACTGACAACATGAGCTGGTATTTATCTCTCCAGTTCAGATATCAGTAGCCAGACATTGTCATTGATTTATCATCATCATCTTCTTCCCATAGGTTGGACTGTGAGAACATCTAACTCAAAAGAGCACTGCGGTAAAATATCGTAGGAAATGTGCAGGCATTGAGTGCATTTCAAAAGAACAATCCTTCAGTTTCAACTATTTTTCTATTTGTTTGTAATTGCTTATCTATGTACATGCTTATCATATTGTGTCATAAATGTGGAAAGCCTTCATTGCCTGAGCGTAATTTGTTTCTGAAAAAGTCCATTTAAAATTAAACCACCTGTAACATTCCCAGTGGGTCAGCAAAGAAAACCAGTACCACATCACATAGGACCCAGCAACTAGGAAGAGAAATATCAGTTAGGACAGAATACTCAAGAGCAAAGGAGGCATATGACAACATGAATGCAACAACCATAAGCACACTTAAGGAGACTCAAGAGTACAAAGAAAAAAGTTTCTGGAGTTAGAAAGAAAAATTAAAGTGAAGAAGAGGCTAACGTTTTTGATATTTGAATTAAAGGCATGGGTGAGCAATATAAAAAAAAGTTAATCCACCCAAAATAGAAACCAAATGTCACAGTAAGTACTGGAAAAAAGATTAGACTAGGATTTTATTCTAAAAAGAAAAGCAATTTGTTTTAAAAAGTAGGAAAATACATTTATATTTTCTTATTTGTGAAAAATTCAGGATATAATTGCCATATCTTAACTCTTAAAATGAACAGCAATGACATAAGTGTTGATTTTTCTTTTGGCACAGTTTTTCTGGCAAAACCGTATGATAGTTTTGTGCACCCTGTCTTCACAGTTGACTTTCGTGCACAGTCATAAGTAAGGTCATCTGTACAAAAACATTGGAGGTTTCACCAGTTTTCCCAGACCTCTCCAAAGCCTTTGATATTCAAATTGGTTTTTTGACTCCCATCTTCTGACATCATCCCTGTTAAGTTTCTCTTTTTCCCAAATTAACTTTACCAGATTCTTATTTTGGCTTTGCCAATGATTTGAGCCATTCTCCAGCATCATCAGCTTTGTGAACTCCTTCATGTTAGCAACATTTGTGATTTCAGTTTAACAACTGTTTTCATTGCATCATTAGATTTTACAACAGCCACATTCAATGGCACAGTTACTTACGAAGCTCCTTTGCTAGACTATGAACTCTTTAATGAAGAAGCTGTGACTTACTTACCTTCTACCACCAATGATTGCCATAAAGGAGGTACCGATTAGTATTAGCTGAATTTAATGGCTTTTCATTTAAGGTCTTCATCTTTAAATATTGACTAGCATAGATACTCACACAATATTGATTGAGGACAAACTTTATTAAGTGGTTAATTCCTTAGCATATTTTTAAAATGTTATGTTGACTTTTGCTTCCCTATCTCATCTGTGAGTACCTAGATAAGTATTTGGACCACTAGCACGCACTGATATGTTTAATTAACAGCCTCTTTAATGGAGAAGCTGTGACTTATTCATCTTCTACCTCCAATGACTGCCATCAAGTAGGTATCAATTAACAGTATTGCACTGAATGTCTTTTCATTTACAATCTTCATCTTTCAGTATTTCCAGGCCAACCAGAAACACATCATAAGCAGCACATAGCTCAATTAAATCATTGGCAAGATTAGAAAGACAGTCTAGAAGTAACTTTGGGCACACACAGAGTATTTCACAAATGTTATTTGAATTGAAAAACGAATCTTCAAACAAGACAGAAAAGATTTTATTTTACCTATAATTTTGCATGGAAGTCTTGGGCGACCAGAGTAATTGTCGGTTTTCCTTCCTTCCCTCCCTCCCTCCCTCTCTCCCTCCCTCCCTTCCTTCCTTCCTTCTCCCTTTTCCCCCTTCCCCCTTATTTTCTTCTTTATTTCTTTCACTCTTTCAGCATAAAGAGGTTACCATCCTGAAGGAACAAGACAATTGACTGCAAGGGCCAAATAAGTCAACGTCCACGATAATAGAGAGTCAAGATGACCCCCAAAGAAAGGAAATTTGCTAATCTGGGTGTTACTTGCTCTCCATCCAATAGAGAGAGTCTTTAATATGCTCATTCATCCCTCCAGTCTTCAGGAGCTTTTCCAGCCATCTGGCTTGCTTGCTGACCCTTGCCCTTTCAGGTAGCAGCCATAAATGCAAAGCTCTCAAATAGGAAAGTCTGTTGGTCTCAGAAGGCCTACTCTAGGCAAGGTTAGGAAGATGGGAGATAATGATCCTTTCGCATCTCCCTAGAATTTAAATACACAAATTAAAAAGCACATTAACTCTTTGTTTAAAAAGAAAAACAAAATGTCATCAAAGGCAGGCTTGATTCAAATGCAGTTTAGGCTAATGAAGGAGCTGTGTCCTTTCACTATTTGTTCTGGGAGCTTTTCAATCAGTTAGCATTGGCAAAGCTTCTGAACAAAGACAGTAATTACCAGATAAAAATTGCCTTCAGTGCATTGTCTAACTGTGTTCAGTTTGGCATGAATGGATTTATGATCCTTTCATTCCAATAGGAACTACCAGTCCGCCTTTCACTTCAAATAGCCTATTCATCTCGGCATAAAAACAGCTAAAATATACTAGCAGAATATGCTGCCTCTGCAACCCAAGCTGCACACAGCAGGAGTCAGCTTCTTCCAACAGGCACAAATATAGCTGGCTTTGAAAAACTATAAAACAAAGGCTCTAGAAAACTCTTGCATAATTTTTTTAAAAACAGCAATTATTTGGTTCCAGTTCCTTTTACTACTCTGTATCTTTTATCCAAAATTAAATTAATTCCATTGTGTATAAAATGGTCAAAACCACAAATTACAGCAGGGAATTTATGCTTAAATAATGATCTGTGGTTGCTATTCAGATACATAGATTAATACTTTCTATTCCTTAGGGGGAAATGACACAGAGAGGTGTTTTTGTTTTGTTTTGCTTTGTTTTTAATAGTTAAAGCATAGAGAATCACTTTATCAGAAATAACTTAATTGGTGGCAATTTACTTTACTCCCAACATCCATCTGCAGTGCATTATCTGTTCTACCCTCCATCCGGTGCGTGAGGTAAATTTCTATGTACACACAAACCACGTATTAGAAGCACAGAGTAGTACTCATAAAGAAAGTTTCTATAGAAAATTAAGACCTTCATGCAGAACTTTGTGCTGCAATAATATAATACAGTGCATGCTAAAATGTTGACCTGAGACTGTCTTCAAGTATAGTGGCTTCAAGATCAGTTCCAATCACAACTTTCTCATTGGTCAGCATCACATGATGTCTTCATAGTGGTATGAGTTTTGCAATTGATCCCGTTGGCTTTGGTTATCAACAATGTTTCATCGGATATATAAGAACTGCTCATGTTGGTTTGTCCCAAATGCATCCTAGAAATGATAACTATTTAACTAACACAAGTATATAACTGTAACAGAGTGGAGTCCTGAAAAAGTACTCTCCAAAATTTGACAGACTTGTTTCTATGCCTTGACCTGTTACTAAGTCTATATATGAGTAACTCTCTTTACCTCTGTTGAACTTCAGAATGCTATTATTAAAAACCAGAGGAGGGAGTTGGTCCAGAATATTCCTTTTGTCTCAAAGTATTTCATGGAGAGATGTGCTGATAAGATACACCATGCATATGCTTGTTACTATGCCCTGCTGGAAGAATCAAGCCTCTGAGAATCCCTGCAATAAATAAATTTGTTTAACTTTTTAGCACAGCATTTTAAGAATTTATATGACTAATGAATTCCTTTTTTTCTTTAGTGGAACAGTCCTAACATTTCCACCCTGATCATTTCTCAAACACACTTGTGGAAGCACTAAACTAGAGTGTCTGCAAGCTCCCTTCCAGACCTAATCTAATTCTAGGCTCAGTCCCCACTTTGTGGACTAATGGCAATTAACCCCCATCATGACCAATTGCTAGAAAGTCAGAATTTTTTAATGCAGTGCAATTTTTTCCAGCCTCCAACATTCATAGGGACACAAAAGACATCTCTCTCCCTATTCTTCATCCTCCAAGTACACAGAAAGTATCTATAATCACCAAAGAGAGTCCAGGGCCCTTAGTCACGTAAATCTACGTTATTTAAGTGTGTTCTTGTTTGTGGTCCCTTGGTAGATGTAGATTAAGGCTCGGCCCTGAGTAATTTGAATATATATGGAGTAATGATACTTTGCCTTGTCTATTTCTTGCCTTTTGACATCAATACAAATTATACCTTTAAAAAATCTACCCAAACACCATAATCTCCACCTTTAACTTCCCAACAACTCTCTCACAGATTTTGTCAAGACTTTGCTGGAAAATCTGTTTTAAATCCCAATTGCTCCCATTTTTGCTCACTCTCACTTTTTTCATTCTCTTGTATGCCCAGAGAACTGTCAGCTACCACCCATATAACAGTGGTTTCCATATTCAAAGTCTAATTCTCCATTAGCATTCTGTTCTTCATTTCATTTACCATTTCTTCTAGAATTCCACCATCCTAACTTCTAATGGCTTTGATTGCTTTTCTCTGGATTTTCTCCAAGTTCTACATCTCTCCCTTGAACTAAAGTTCCCAATTTGAACACAGTGCTTCCATGGAGATATGACTAATAATGCATTGGCTCTTAAATCTGGCTGAACATCAGAATCATATTTTTTGAAACTATGGATTACTGAGCCCACACAGCCATGTACAAAACATTGAATTGTTATTTTTGATTCCTATACTTGTTAAACAACAGGATCCAATTAAGCTAAAGAAGAGCTTCAACCTATTTTCTCACCACTTCCGTGATCATGAACAACCAGTCACAGTGGGTCTTCCTCCAACATTAACTTCCCATGGTTGATAAAGCTTTCAGGAAAGAGAGTTCTCATATCACAAATGATTTTTATCTGAATGGCTTCCCTCCAACATTCCAGATCCATCTAAATTTTTACCTCATTGGAAGGTCTTTCCTGACCCATGCAACTCAACTTAACAAAAAACCCTCACAGTTTTTATATGCTTTGTTGGGGATTGACCCATCTTGCATTACATTGCTAGCATAGTATGTCTAGCATGGGCATGCTTTCTGAAGTTTGGAACTTCCCATCAAGGAAACAGGAAAATGCCACTGGCAATGAGCTGAAGACTGATTTACTCTACCAGGCATGACTTTAATGACTAACGATTTGTACACCCTTTAGAAGCTTTTAGATTGTAGAGTCCCTTACTGTTGTATTTGTCTTCTGACCCCAGTCCTGGGGATGAATCTGTTTCAGTTAAAATTAACATTTTTGTTTCAGTTAAAATTAACATTTCATACAAGTCTTCACTATATTCCTCTGCATACATTTCCCACCAAATAACAGCTGGAATGAAGGTCCCTTCAACTTTGAGGACAGAACATTTATAACCTCCCTATCACCACCACAAGATGTAGCATATACTAGCTATTTTTTCAAAAATTTTTTTCCCAAATAGATTGCATGCATTCTGAAAGGAAGTGTTATGTCTTAAAATGTTTGCATTTCTTATAGGGCATTGTACCTAGTAAATAGTCTTCAGTAAATACACCATCAGAATGCAAAAATCAAAGTAACTTAGGGAATAAGCATTCTAACCTCTCATTTTATAGACTTCAGCTGGAAACAGGTTCGGAGAATTGAAATGATTTGCCCAGATAAAAGTACGCAGTCAAAACTAGATCTCAGACTACTCTATTCTCCGGGCTGTTTTTGCTTACTCCATGTATCCTCTGTTAATTGACCAGATTGATTGATTGACTTCCTAGCTGTATCACCAGGAAGTCAAAGTAAAACTCCACCATTGAACACTTGAAAGGCATGTCTTCTGAAGGGTGGGATTTCCCATCAAAGACACAGAAAAATGCCATTGGCAATGAGCTGAAGACTGACTTTGATTTACCCCACCAAGCATGATTTTAATGACTACTTGTACAAACATGTAGGTACATCAGTATTGGGTAGATTCATAGTGTTAGGATAAATTAAGTAATTGAGTACAAAATACGGGCACAAGCTAGACCAGGTCCAAACACCTGACCTCATATCAGTTGAAACCATCATATCAAGAATAAACAGTAGAAAGACGTGATCACTTTCATTGACTTCAGCTGGAAACATTTACAATCTAATTTCAATTTAGCAAGATTTCATCAGAAGGTATCTTCCACAAATTGAGGTCCATCTTATTGTTATTATTTGAATTATTTGTGTGTATGTGTAGTTTGGAACATCTTAGTGTTATTGCTGCTACTGCGGTTTCTATCACTGTTTGATGCTGGGACTCTTAAGCTCCAACCACGTTTTCACCCAGCTGAGTCGCCTTCTTATCACCCCTTTCTGGTGAGTAAGATCATCTAGATAGATTCTCCAAAAGAAATACCCAGTGAGGGAGGGCAACAAGCAGGGCCACAAACCAGTCCTCATGAACCCAGGCCCTGAGCATAAAAGGCTATTTGATACACATGTAAAGGAATTTGGAGGTGGGGTAGACAGCAACTGAATCTTTAACTTGTAGAATATATTCTTTAGAAATGGCTCCCCGAACCATGCTAAATCCCGTAAGTTGCCCAGACACTGAAAACCCAAAAGAAAAGCTTCCCCTGTTAGTTAAGGTCAGGGAAGCAGAGGCGTTTCTCAGAAAATGTGTAGCTTCTTTGGCATTATGAGCCTGAAAAAAACTCTTCAAGCCCAACTGCGAATGAGTCAGCAGAGTTTTTCAGAACAGCCAAGGAGAGAATGCTTTCCTTAGGAGACTATTTATTTGGTTGCTACATAATACTGTAGATTAATTAGGAGTAAGAATGAGTGAAACTGAAACTAGGCCTCATAAAACTTAGAAACTAGGCCTCATATAGAAAAAATTAACACCAGGTGGCTCTGGATAGGGTCCCACCCTGCCTCGATAGGGACCCACCCTGATAGGGTCCCACCCTGCCAATTCCGGGAAACAACCTCATGGGGTCCCACCCTGCCAATTCCGGGGGTCCCACCCTGCCTCGAAGTTCCCGGAATCAACAACTCCAGGAAAAAAACCTCATAAGGTCCTGCTCTAACCAATTAGCATAAGACACCTTGCTCAGGCCATAGCTAGACCCAATCATTTTGCGCCTTAAGCTTTGTTTGAATTTCGCGCCATAAGCTGTGTTTGAACTTGTGTTTGCCTATATAAACAGCCTGTAACAAGCAGTCGGGGTCCCAGGGCCAACTTAGAGCTTGGGACCCTAGCGCGCTAGTAATAAATAACTCTCTGCTGTGAATCTCGTGTCGGTGATCCTTCGCAGCGACCCCTGCCCAGGAGGGAATCGACAGTTCGGTTCCAACAAAACTATTCGGAAAAAGTGATAGCAGCTTGAAAGCTTCACCCGCCCCTGACCTAATGGAGGAGGAAACATTACAGTTCTGGGTAGTTCATTATTTTGAGGGGGTGGAAGAAAGTGACATCAACCAAAGTATTCTTATAAAATCTTTGAGTATTGGCCCAGATATCACCCTTATAAGGTCAAGATTATAGAACAAATGAATTGGTTCAACATTTAAATAAACCCTTGATATTTAAAGGTATCAAATATGCCCAATGTGACTCCCAATATGTTTAAAAAAAGAAAAAAAGATCGAGAGCAAAATCTAGCCAAAATAGAAATTAATATGGCTTAGAAACATCTTTCCTCATTTTCTAAATGTTTCCATATCTGGCAAAATGACCAGAGTGGAGGGTGAATGCTTTCAGCATGCTCAAAATTCAAACTCCAAGTTTAAGTGATTACTTAAGAGGCTTTAGTCTCTGAAATCCACCTGTCCTCACATGACATCATTAAATGTTTGCTTCTTAGGCTATTTCTTCTCTCTTCTTGGTCATCAATTGCTCCAACTAAACTGGATCATTCCCATCAGCATACATACACCAGCATGTATTTATCACCAGGTTAAAACAAATATCAACTCTTGGTCAACTTCATTTCATTTATACCCTTCCCTCTGAACTATTTTGGTTTTTTGCTTGTTTGTTCGTTTTTGCTTTGTTTTGTTTTGTTTTGAAACAGGATCTTGCTTTGTTGCCCAGGCTGGAATGCAGTGGCATGAACCTGGCTAACTGCAGCCTCAGCCTCCTAGGTTCAAGCGATCCTCCTGCCTCAGCCACCCAAGTAGCTGGGACCACAGGCATGCACTACCATACCTGGCTAATTTTTGTATTTTTTTGTAGAGACAGGGTTTCACCATGTTGCCCAGGCTAATCTCCAACTCCTGGGCTCAAGCAATCCCCCTGCCTCAGCATCCCAAAGTGCTGGGATTACAGGCATGAGCCACTGTGCCCAGCCCCTCTGAGTTATTGTGAATTACTTTCCAGACATTGGATTGTTTTATTCATAGATAGTTAAGCATTTATCTCTAAAGATAAAGATCATTTTTGAAAACGTAACCATAACACACTTACCCCACCTAAAAATATTAGCAGTTTTAATTTAACAATGTTCGTAAAGAAAGTCTATTACTTACAGAGAACTAGAAAAAGTACTGGAAGCTGACCAGAGACAAAACAAAGAGCACTGGTTCTTTTCTTTGGGCATTTGCTTAAAGAACATCACATGCCCACCTAAACAGGGTCCGCCTCTCTGTATTCTATCATTAGGAGCAGCAGGACATCTGGGGTTGAGAAGATGGAGAGAGCACCCTTACATAACGTTGCAATCTGGAAGTATCACTCTCAAAAAGGTAAGTTTTTAGGTTATTTTTAGTTTGGTTTGCAATTTTTAAAAAAATCCTTCATTGAACTCTGACTCTGCAGATTCTAGAAAATAGAATATTGTGGGCAAGACTGGCTTCAGAAGTTTTATGGCTTAATAGAAAAAGAAGGTGGGCAGACCTGGTGAAAATCTTTGTAAGGTCATGCATGCCTCCCATGCCCAGTATTTGCCATGCTCTCTCTCTTTTTTTTTTTTTTTTCCCAGACAGGGTCCTGCTCTGTTGCCCAGGCTGGAGTGCAGTGGTGCGATCTCTGCTCACTGTAACCTCCACCTCCCAGGCCCAAGTGATCCTCCTAACTCAGCTTCCTGAGTAGCTGTGACCACAGGCATGCGCCATCACGCCTGGCTAATTTTTTGTATGTTTGGTAAAGATAGGGTTTTGCCAGGTTCCTTAGGCTGGTCTCAAACTCCTGAGCTCAGGTGATCCACTCGCCTCAGCCTCTCGAAGTGCTGGGATTACAGGCATAAGCCACTGTGCCCGGCCACTCTTATTTTGTTTAAAACCAAAGAAATCAATCTGAAATCAATTTTGCACTTGATTTATGCACATCAATTTTGTTTGCTTCTTAAAGAGTATATGATTAGCTGTACAAGAGACTATAGATTAAGACAATCCTTAGTCTTGAGAAGAGCAAGACATCCACCAAAACTAGATCCAAATTAGATTGTCTGGCAGGGCAAACAATCCCATCACCTTATGCCAGCCCCTATATTCTGGCTGGTCCTCAGAATTTAGTGAAGATCAAAGTAAAATTTTTTGATTTCTGGGTTGAGCCTTCATCCAGGTCAAAATATTCTGGAAGAAGGCTTGCCTGGCACCTGGAATTCCATACCCTCGAGCTCTCCTTTTCACAGAACAGCATTTGTCAGATTTACTGACAGCATAGCAGTGGCATAATTAACATATAATCCAGTAGAGTTGAGCTTTTGACCTTGGCACTGTTGACATTTGGGGCCAGCCAATACCTTGCTGTGGCCATCCTGTGCACAGTAGGATGTTTTCAGCATCCCTGGCCTCCACCTGCTAGATACCAGGAGCACCTCCACCCCCACAGAAGTTGTGTCAACCAGAATGTCTCCAGATATTGCCAGATGTCCCCTGGAGGACAAAATCAACCCTGGTTGACCACCACTGCAATAGTATTATTTTTTATCAAATATATGAAACATAAAGATTGCTAAGGGATATAAAGTAGATTATTTTAGATATCCAGTCTTAAAGGAAACCACTACTATCATCACTGGCCAAAAAAAGAACAGTACTAATAATTAGACATAAAGTAATAAATGAAAACTATCATTGCTTTGAAATATTCCCTGGAGGAAATGAAACATCCGTGTAAATTTTATCCTTTCACGTGTGAAGATGACTGGGATAGCAGGTGTGGTAAAAGACATTGTTCCAAAGCCTGTTCTGTGGTTTGCTGATGAGAATATTCCCTGGCTTGGGCTACAGCTGCCATGTGCAGTCTCTCTATTGACAGTCTTTCTCAACCACTCCCGAAAATCCCCACATTGTTTGAACTGGAGTTTTGTAATTACAGAGATGTGGTTCTCAGAGCCAAAAATGAAGCTGCCTGGCTGGAGCAGCAGGATATAGAATAGGCTCTTGGGACTGGTAGATTATAACTTTTGTGGTTTCAAGTACTCATAAATGTGGTGGAGAGGGGTTTTGGAGATGATCCACAACTCGTCAGAGGCCCTGCTATTTTTTCTACCCACAGCCATTGTAGAGAATCCAGGCCGAGTTTAAGAGTGCTGTAGAAATACACTGCTGCTACTGCTGTTTCTGTTAATGTTTGATGCTGGGACTCTTATGCTCCAACCACGTTTTCACCCAGCTGAGTTGCCTTCGTATCATGCCTTTCCAGTGAGTAAGATCATCTAGATAGATTCTCCAAAAGAAATAACCCAGTGACGGAGGGGCATCCAGCATGACCACAATGCTAGTTGTTGTGTGCGAATGGTAAATAGAATGAAATTATGTGTGTGTGTGCTGGTCATTATATGCATGCAGACACATTCATATGCATACGTAGTATAAATTAATCTCCATAAATGCCTACAGTGATGGCAGTGATTAGGGGCAGTTAAAAATGTTAAGCACAAATTGGAGCTGAGACACTGATCAGAGAAAAATTATCTGTAATACTGAGAAAGAGCCATCTGTCATGGCTAGAGGCTCAAGCAGAGAAGGGATAAGTGGAGAGGCCCCAGGAACAGATGGAGAGGCTTGAACCCCCACACAGAACAGAGCGTCCAGCAGCTGGGACTGATTAATCCAGACGGCCGACTATTACGTCATGTGTTGGATTACACCCAAGTGAGTGGCTAAAAGCTCCTAGCAAGTTCAGGCCAACATGAAGTCGTTTCACAGATGGTGTCCACCTTGGAATTCCACGAGGGATGAAGACACTGCTCAGTCCTGCCTCATTGTCCTCTGTGGAAACAGCAAGAGGAATGAGGGTAGGCCTTTCCCACCCCTTTATTCTTCTTTATTCACAGGGTAAATGGAAATAGAGAAGGAGAGCAAGTGAGATTTTAAAGAAGCTTGTTGACCTGTGTCTTTGTTCTCTGCTTGCTCTCTAAATTACATGATAGAGGGAATGATAAGGAACTTTAATGTAGGAAGTTCAGCCCAGTAAATTGATCCCATAGCCCAACATGTGATAAAAAGTTTCTGAAGATTAACTTGATCTACTCATGCTTCTTAGTAATCCCACAAACACTTTAAACAACATTTCAGAAACACAGGTAATCCCACAAGCATTTCAGCAACGTTTCAACTCAACACCTGTCCCCTCTCCAATGTTCCCTTCAAGTCAGAAACCTAACTTTGAGTACCCAGCTCTACTGTCAATCAGTCACTGAGGCCTTATGGAATCAATGGAGTCTTGTAGATTCCATCTCCTTAGCATTGCTTGAAACCATCGCTTCTCTATTCCCATTGTTGTTGCCTCAATTTTGACCTTCAGTAAGTCCTGCCTGGACTGTTACAATAGTTTCTTCTAAGCTATCTTCCGGTTTCTTTGCTCCAGTGCATTCTTTTCACAGGGTCGGGGCGATGGGAAAACTTCCTCTTTGCCCTCTGAAGGTTCTCTGAAAATCACTGACAAGAGACAGATTAGATTAATAGGCGAAAAGGCATACAAATTTATTTGAGATCATAGTTTTATGTGACATGGGAACCTTTAGAATGAAGACCCAAAGATACAGAGCAAACTGGCCATTTTTATGCTTAGGTACAACATAGTGTGGACAGCTGTGCAGAAATGTGATTGGACAAAAATGTTGTGATCTAAAGCTAATAGAGTGAGTAGGGAAACCCAACAAGGCCTGTCTGTCTAGATTCTTCTTGACCTCTCTGAGCAGCATTCCTTCCTTCTGCGTATGGGGCAGGACCCTCTCTGGAATGGGGGTTTTAGGACCTACAGCCAAACTAGTCAGGTCAGATCATTTCTGTATGGCCAGTTTTTACACAGAAAGGTGGGAGGGAAAGTTAATGCTTTTATGTTTTATGGCTGGCTTTGGGGAACAGGGTTTCTGGTTTCTAGAACCTGCCTTGGGGAAGGATTCTAGCTTCTATTGCTCCTCTGGGGAGAATGGGACTGAGAGACAGGAGGGCAGGGGAAGGTCAGAGAACAACATCTGCTTCTAAGGCTGCTTCTGGAGCCTTTATTTTGGGGTATTGTTTTCTGAGTCCCCACAGTAGCCTCCAGAATAGCCTTCTTAAAACTGAAATCTGTTCATATTATTTTCCTGCTTACCACTCTTGTATGGCTGCCCATTCTCAAAGGTTTTTAGACATATTTTTTGTCTTGACAGAATATAGATGAAATTCATCAGAGCAACAAAATTCTATATACGTAGTCAGATTTTCATGGAACTCATTTTTTTTTTTCTGAGAAATAAAGTTCATCACAGTGAGTCAAGATGCCTCATTCCAAGCTATGGTGTAAATTTCATAGACTAAGAAATGTGTGAGTTTTCTTTTTGCTAAGTATGACACATCACCTCTCTCTCACAAAGGGATATATGTTGTTACCAGTGTAAACTCATTAGTTTCGATCAATGTTTTGTGAACTCAAAAGTATCTGAGACAGCTCTCAATCAATTTAGAAAGTTTATTTTGTGAAGGTTAAGGACATGCCCATGACACAGCCTCAGGAGGTCCAGATTACGTGCACGAGGTGGTCTGGGTACAGCTTGCCTTTATACATTTTAGGAAGACATAATACATCAATCAATACATGTAAGGTTTACACTGTTTCAATCTGGAAGGGTGGGGCAACTCGAAGCAGGGGTCGGGCTTCCAGGTCATAGGTAGATTTAAACATTTTCTGATTGGCAATTGGTTGAAAAAGTTATTATCAGTAGAAAGGATTGTTTGGGTTACGATAAGTGGTTGTGGAGGCCAAGGTTTTATCATGCAGATGAAGCCTCCAGGTAGCAGGCTTCAGAGAAAATAGACTGTAAATGTGTTTTTATTAGACTTAAGGTCTGTGTTGATATTAATGCTGGAGGGGTATAATGAGGCTTATCCAACCCCCTCTTCCATCATGGCCTGAACTAGTTTTTCAGGTTAACTCTGGAATGCCCTTGGCCAAAAGGAGGGGTTCATTTAGATGGTTCAGGGGCTTTAGAATTTTATTTTTGGTTTACAGTATCATGGTTATATAAGATGTTAACATTGGGAGATGCTGGGTAAAAGGTATATGGGAACCCTCTGTACTACCTTTGCAACTTTTCTATAAATCTAAAATAATTTCAGAATGTTACTATTAACTATACTCTTGAGGTTATTTATGTCTATTTTATCAGAATAATGGGAATATCATCTAATGGTGTGCTAATACCTCTTTCCCCAACTCCACATTCAGTGATAGCTAGTTGGTGGTTTCACGTCAGACAATGTGGGAGTATTTACACCCTGGCAAGTGGTAAGTGCTATAAACATTTATCAGCATACTAAGGCAGCCAGATGTGACTTTCTCTGCCTGAATATGAAAAGGTATCAATACGTATGGGTTGCCAAAAGTGCAAGGGAGAAGATAAGACAGCAACTGTGAAAACAAGCTCCCCTCTTTCTCTGTAAAGGCTGCAAATCTGCTTATGAGTGTTTCAGAGTCACTGGGCAACCCAGGTCACAGGCATATGGCAGAGATCCCTGTGCTGCTCTGGGCCCCTAGGAAGGCAGGGTGTGGAGCCTATCATTTCAGATTCTGAAAACTTTGAGGGATGCGGGAAGAGACCGTGGAAGCCAAACAGGAATCTCCTCATAATTTTAGCCGTGATGAGTATATTGAGAAACATTCAAAATACTTAAAATTTGGCATCAGGGGTCAGGGCCCATCAGTTCTACATAGTAGCTACCAGCATAACATTTTCCATCATGGTTTTCTGTCCATTAAACGACATGTTATTATTCTGTGCCAAAATCATTCAATTTAGTATATGAAGAGAAAAGGAATACTTCCAGGGACCACGCAGCCAACAGAGAGGGATGTTGAAAACATTCACCATCCAGATCTTTCATGGTAGAGGTGATCAGCATGGAGGGTACAGTTTGAAGTTTGATTTTTTTTTTTTTTCAGATGGAGTCTCACTCTGTTGCCCAGGCTGGAGTGCAGTGGCATGATCTTGACTCACTGCAACCTCTGCCTCCCAGGTTCAAGCGATTCTCCTGCTTCAGCCTCGTGAGTAGCTGGGACTGCAGGCCCACCAAGCCTGGCTAGTTTTTGTATTATTAGTAGAGACGGGGTTTCACCTTGTTGACCAGGCTGGGCTCAAACTCCTGGCCTCAAGTGCTAGAGGGAAATTAGAATATTTCATTGTGTGTTTTTGATTAGCATACCCAAGGGAGGGGGTGCCTTAGATATTCATGAGCCACAGCTGGGGATTTTAAGCAACCCTCATTGGTCATAAAGTCCAGAGAAAAGAAGGATCCTCTCCGTCCTTCAGGACTTCTGGATGCCCTGCTAGACCTGCATTGTGTGTAAAAACCTTCTCAAGATTATCTGAGGATAGATGCTCACAGCATTTTACAAATAAACACAAAAGTATTTTTAGCAATTTTAATAAACCCTGAATTTTTCTGGAAATCAACTACTGTATGAATCAAAAGTTTGTGTTTTGCTCTGTATGGAACTTTTAGCACAAGTCATTCATTGTTCTGGAAAATCCTGACACCACCAGTTCTCAATATAACACACCTGAATCTACTGGCATTTGTAACTATTTCATTCTTAGTTTTCCTACAACTATTTATTATTAAAGGGGAGCACTGTTCTGATAAGGCTGGAAATCACTGCCTTGAATTTCTGTAAATCACTGGAATCTATGCTGCTTGAAACCAATGTGTAGGGACCAAGGGAAAACTTCTCCCTTTGCCCTCTGAAGGTTTGCTGAAAAATCAACTGACAAAAGGCAGATTAATAGGACAAAAGGCATACAAATTTATTAACGTGCATGAGAGTCCTACAAAATATGAGATCTCAAAGAAATGGCCAGATAATTAATTTATGCTTTTATACCATCTTGAGGTTACAGAATGAATGGGGACTTGGGAGACTGCAAAGCACGCTATGTTGGCAAAACAAGTTATAGGAGAAGGAGAAGAGGAGGCCTGGCTGGCATAGTTGGTCTCATTACATAGATAAGACCTCACAGGTAGCAGCCCTCAGAGAGAATAGATGGTAAATGTTTCTTTCAGACCTTTAAATGTGTCAGACTGTCAGTTCATCTTTCCTAGATCCAGACAAGGCAGAGCTAAGAGAAAGCCTGGCTGCATCAGTGCAGATTTTCTCTGCAGATGCAAATCTGTCCCCACAAAAGACAGCTTTGCAGGGCTGCTTCTGTTTGCAGGCGCTCTGAACGGCCATCTCAAAATATGTCAAAGAAATATATTTTGGGGTGAAATATTTTGGTTTTCTTTAAAGTCAACGATGAAATTTGTTATTTTTTTCACTTTACATTCAGGTTGTTGTCGCCTTTCCCAGGGACACCAGAGGTCCTGGCTTTGCTTAAAGACAAGGCTTCACAACCTCAGAACTAATTAACATTTGGGGAAAACGCACAGTGGATATTGCTAAACCGCGTACAGTGCACAGGACAGTACCAGCCCCCACCCCAACACGGGGTATATCTGTGGTCTCTACCCACTAGATTCGAGCAGCAACCTCCCCACAAGTTGTGACAACCAGTGTTAAACGTTATACGAATTACATTTAATAGCGTTTAACTGAGTAAAGAACAATTCTAAAATCAGGCAGCCCACAGAACCACAATAGGTTCAGACCCGAAGATCTGCCACATGGTTGGATAACATTTATGGACAGAAAAAGGAAAGTGACACACAGAAAACGGAAGTGAGGTACAGAAACTGCTGGATTGGGTTTATAGCACGGTGTTTGCCTTATTTGAACAGGGTTTGAACAGTTGGCTGCCCGTGATTGGCTGAAACTCTGTGATTGGTACAATGGTAAGTTAGTCTGTTTACATATCAAGTTAGGTTACAGTTCAGTATGTAGGGAGAAACCTTTAGGCCAAACTTGAAATATGTAAGGAGGCAGATTTAGGCCAAACTTAATTTTAACACCAGAAATGGCTCTAGACATTGCCAAATGTCCCCTGGGGGGCAAAATCACCCCTAGTTGAGAACCTCTGGTTTAAGGCAACTCTACTTTGGAATTCTTTTCAGAATGAGGAGAATATGGGTCATGTTTCTCAAAGCACGATTTGCAAATCAGATCAAAAATATAGGATTCCCCCAAGGTACTGGCCAAAAGTGCAAATCAGAATCTGGGGTGTGTCATATGGTGGGTCAGAGACGGGCACGATGGCTCTTGCCTGTAACTCCAGCACTTTGGGAGGCCAAGGCAGGCAGATCACTTGAGTTCAAGAGTTCAAGACCAGCCTGGCCAACACAGTGAAACCCTGTGTCTATTAAAAATACAAATTAGCTGGCCGGGCGCGGTGGCTCAAGCCTGTAATCCCAGCACTTTGGGAGGCCGAGACGGGCGGATCACGAGGTCAGGAGATCGAGACCATCCTGGCTAACACGGTGAAACCCCGTCTCTACTAAAAAATACAAAAAAAACTAGCCGGGCGAGGTGGCGGGCGCCTGTAGTCCCAGCTACTCGGGAGGCTGAGGCAGGAGAATGGCGTGAACCCGGGAGGCGGAGCTTGCAGTGAGCTGAGATCCGGCCACTGCACTCCAGCCTGGGCGACAGAGCGAGACTCCGTCTCAAAAAAAAAAAAAAAAAAAAAATACAAATTAGCGGGGCTTGGTGGTGCATGCCTGTAATCCCAGCTACTTGGGAGGCTGAGGTGGGAGAATCATTTGAACCCGGGAGGCAGAGGTTGCAGTGAGCTGACATCGTGCCACTGTACTCCAGCCTGGGTGACAGAGCAAGACTCCATCTCAGAACAACTAAAATAAAATTAAAAAGATCCTGGCTTGATTCCAGCTCTACTTGTTAGTAACAGTGTGGCCTTAGCAATTGAACCTCACTGAACTTTATATTCCTTAGCAGCAAACTGAGTGAAAACGATGCTACATCTCAGAGATCTTTCGAGGATTAAATGAGATACTGTATGTGAGGAGCTCACAATAGTGCGGGTCTTATTGATCTTTGTAATACTTTGTTATCCTAACCCAAGCTGAGCACATACAGCAGGAACAAGGTCAGAGACCCTGGGAGCAGGGACTGAGGAGCCAGCCTTGGCTTCAAATGGGCAAAGGCTATTATCAGTTTTGTTTCAGAGTTAAACCATAAATTAAATTCCTTTCCAAGGTTAGTTGGCCTACACCCAGGAATGAATGAGGACAACTTAAAGATTAGAAGCAAGATGGAGTTGGTTAGGTCTAATCTCTTTCACTGTCATAATTTCCTCAGTTATAATTTTTGCAAAGACATTTTCAGCATATCAAGGCTTTAGGTTAGTATTATCCAATACAGTAGGCACTAAACAAATGTGGCTATTTGAATTTCAATATATATTAATTAATATTAAATAAAATTAAAAATCAGTTTTTGAATCACACTAGCCACACTTCAAGTACATAACCAAATGTGGCTAGGGACTACTATACTGGATGGCACAGATATAGAACACGTCTGTTATCATAGAAAGTTCAGAGCATGCTGAATTTTAAATAACCACAGAAGCCTAGCTCAGTGTTTCTGTCATTTTTACTAGGAACACATAAACTAAAATGAAGACATACATTAGGACTTTCTGGGGAAAAGCCACCAATGTTTTTTCACCTTAAATGGCTGTTTATTTTTTGTCACTTTGGGGAAGTTAAAAGTAAATATTCCCTATATCTGTTTTGACTTCTCATTAAGTTAATAACTAAGTCACAAAAAAGATACTTCTTTTTCCAACACTCTTTGTTGGTGCTCAGGCTGCCCAATCTGCTTTCAAAGAGAAATTATTTCCAAAATGCCCTACTCAGAGTTACTCAGTTTCGCTTAAATGTGGACTTCACCATATTTTTTAAAGACTATGAAATCTACCATAACATTAATCAGAGGGGAATTATTTTGATAATAACAATTATTACACATGTAGGGTAACTATATATTATATATAGGGTAACTTCCTGACATTGCCATGGCATTTGTAAACTGTCATGGCACTGGTGGGAGTGTCTTTTAGCATACTAATACATTATAATTAGCATATAATGAGCAGTGAGGATGACCAGAAGTCACTTTCATTGCCATTGGTTTTGGTGGGTTTTGGCCAGCTTCTTTACCACATCCTGTTTTATCAGCAGGGTCTTTATGACCTGTATCTTGTGCTGACCTCCTATCTCATCCTGTGACTTAGAATGCCTAACCTGCTGGGAATGCAGCTCAACAGGTCTTAGCCTTATTTTACCTAGCCCTTATTCAAGATGGAGTCACTCTGGTTCAAACACCTCTGACAAGGTACAAATAAAACAACTAGGATTCATTTACTTTATGGAACTGGAGCCTTTTGGAGCTTCCTGGAGGAATCATGTCATCCTAAAATGTCAGAGCTAAAAAAATTCTGAGAAAATACTTTATCTACATTTGTGGATGAAGAGAACAAGATTCATAGTGAAGGGACACAGCTGGTTAGTAGCAGAACCAGGACTAAGGGAGTGACGAGAATCTGTTTGACTTCAAATCGCTGGTACTTTCCTTTTCAAAACCTGGCCAGAATAGTGAATGTCGTTTTGCTGTAGGACTGACAACAGACCACCATGTCTGCAGTGTCTGTTCAGGTTCAACCATGTCATACAACATCCCCAGATAGTGGTTATCAAATTCCTGACACAACATAAAGCTACAAACATCCCTTTTCATTCACCAGCTCCCAGAGTCTTTGAAAACCTAGAAATTGGCAACTTTTGCCCTTCAAGACCTTCTGCTACTTTGTTCAAAGAAAGCAGAAGATCAAAGGAAAGTAGCCATGTGGATGTTCATTGTTCAGGCCTCAGCTGGCTGGGTTTCCAAGGCCTCAAGGGAATTGGGGATTGAGGACCATGTCAACTTGATTAGACCTTCACCCAGCCTTTCAGGAAATAATTCTCTCATTTGGGAGAAAAGAGAGTACCTTTCTCCCCATACTCAGTACATTATATCTGTTCCCTTCTTAATGCCTTTCTTTTTTCCTCTCTTCCATGACGCAGAAGTAACTGGATATTTATGAAGACAGCCTCCAAGACCTTTCATATTCCCCCAAATTTGTGTATATCCCTGACACATAATACTTCAATTCCCTCAGTCTTAAAATCAGGCAAGTAGTGCCTACATCACAGGACGGTTGCAGGATTTAATGCAATCCTTTATTAAGTGAGTTGGAGACTCTGGGTTTATTCATTTCCTAAGGGACTTTCTGCCACTAAAACACACACTAGCCAAATAGTGCTCCTCCTCCAAAATGGCAAATTACTTCAAGCAAAAGCCCTTCAGACTCAGCAGGGAAGAAGTAAAGAGTCAAATGTTACCTCCACCAATACCAGGAGAATCCAGGGAAGTCTCTTTAGTGTCTTTTTCTTGTATTTCTTATATTGCTGTTAGATTATGAACGAGAGGGAAAAAAAACTCCCAGATACTAAAGCATGCTGACTGGACCCAAATAATGACATTATGAGAACCTGTATTAGTTATCTATTGCCTTGCAACAAATTGCCCAAAAATATCATGGCTCAAAATAATAAACATTTATTATCTCAGATTCTTGGGGTCAGGAATTCAGGAGCAGCTTAGCTGGGTGGTTCTGGCACAGGGTCTCTCATGAGGTTGCAGTCAAGATGTTGGCTAGAGCAACAGTCATCTGAAGGCTTGACTGGGGTTGGTGGATCTTCTTCCAAGATGGGTTACTCACATGGTTGTTGGCAAGAAGTCTCAGTTCCCCCCAAAGGGGACCTTTTCATAGGGCTGCTTGAGTGTCTTCACGGCATGGCAGCTATGATATAAGAGAGACAGCAAAGAGGAAGTTGCCATGCTGACACCATCTAGTCTCAGAAGCCACACACCACCACTGCTGCCATATTCTATTAGTTAGAAGTGAGTCACTAGTCTAACCCATGCTCAAGTGGAAGAGAATGGGTCTCCACTCTTGAAGGGGAAAAGTTTCAAAGAATTTATTGACCTGTTTTAAAGCTACCACAGGGCAACTGTCTGGGTGGTTCCTTCATCAGTTTTCTTGCAACACTTCATATCAGCTCTCTGTACCTGCCAAACCTCAATGATTATAAATGTATGAGTCTAGTCATGTATAAAAAGCTCTGAAAAATTGGGTAGAAGAAACTTCAAATAGTTTAATAAGCTTTGCATTGCATTTTCATTCCCCTTTGGTTGGATTTTCATTGGAATGTGGATTTCTATAAACTACATATTAAAACTCCCTTTATGGGTCATTGCTAATCTAAAACTTATGGTGATTTAGACAGGGATTGGATTATAAAATAACTTTGTCCACAAGAACAAATAAAAAAGTGTAAATGAGATCTGAGGGCCAGTGTTTACATACTTTAATGAGGTCATTGCTTTCAGGCACTTTATGGGCGAACTTTCCATTTAATTAAATCACAGAGGCCAGATTTAAGCTGACACTTTAAAATGTTCATTAAAAAAATTATTCTTTTTGTACCCTGGACCTAAGGGAAAGATCATGAAGTGTATGCTATATGCACAACTATGTTCTGAGAACAATGAATCAGCTGTTCCTTAAGGCTATTTTTCTTTGTTTGCATTTTTCCCTAAATTCTATTGTAAAAAAATTTAAGCCTGCAGAAAAATTGAAAGAATAACACAATAAACACTTGGTTATCCTCCACCTAGATTTGATCATTTTGACATTTTGCCAAATTTGCTAATTCTCTCTCTCTCCCTGCACAGACACATACACAGAGAGAGAGAGACACAGATGCACAAAGCATATAAAAACATCGCCTTTTTGGAGGTGCTGACCCATGTGAAAGTAAGTTGCAAATAATACCATCACTCTTCACCCCTAAATATATCTCCCAAGGAAAGGGGACATTCTCCTATATAACCTTATACCATTGTCATACTTAAGAAGATTAATAATAATCCCATTACATGGCCTTCACATGCAAATTTTCCAACTGACAAGTCAAAAAGACACAGAAGTCAGCTTAAGGGTGTTCCTACTGATGAAATTAGGAAAAATTTGAGCATCAAAATGAATAGTGACAATAAAGGAGTATAGTCCATTAAACAAAAGAAGGACCTGTGTGTCCATATTTATATAAATAAATGGTGGGGAGGCAAGGGGAAAAAACATTGTCTTTGTAGTAGAAAACCACCTATGAAGTAGAAGGAACAATGGGATAAGAAAAATTACCATCATAATAATAATTGATTTAGGCAAGAATCATCAATCGATACTAAAATTAGT
The DNA here is from genome assembly GCF_037993035.2 of Macaca fascicularis. NCBI lineage: Eukaryota > Metazoa > Chordata > Mammalia > Primates > Cercopithecidae > Macaca > Macaca fascicularis. Next base: position 13,172,834 of record NC_088395.1, read on the forward strand.
GGGTGGAAGCTTGAGGAGTATATTGTATTAGTTTCCAACTACTGCTGTGACAACTTACCACAAATTTTGTGGCTTAAAACAATGCAGATTTATTATTTGACAATTCTGTAGGTTAGAAGTCCAATGCAAGTCTCCCCAGGCTAACGCCACCATGTTAGCAGGGCTGCATTCCTTTCTGAAGACTCTGGGGAAGAAGCCCTTTCCTTGCCATTTCCAACTTCTAGAGGTGTATTAATAGCATATTTTTATTTTCTCTATTTTTAATGCTTTGATATCCTGGGACCTTGCTGACCCTGGAGCTCTTCCAAGGACTAGCTAATCCCTAGAGATAGTAGAGGATTTGACTGCAAGTGTGCCTTTCTAATGCAAACCAACTAATCCAAAGCCCACACCCACAACTACCTCCTCTGTTGAGCTCTGACACTCTGGGCCACCACTACCCTGCCTTAATCACCCAGTCCAGGTACCAGACACTAGAGAGAGCCCTTACACCTCAGAGTCCACTGAAATTATTCAAACTAGTTGATCTAAACCTGCTTACCCTGCCTCACCCATTTCTTCCAATGGAAACCACAATAAAGGCTCTTGCCCATGTTTTCACCTTGCACTCTCTGCCTCCTGACCAACTGTTAAAGTTTGGATGTGTGTCCCTGCCCAAATCTCATATTGAAATGTAATCCCCAATGTTGGAGTTGGGGCCTGGTGGGAGGTGATTGGATCATGGGGGCAGTTAAACCATTAATGGTTTAGCGCCATCCCCCTTGGTATTGTCCTCATGATAGTGAGTTCTTGTTAGGTCTGGTTGTTTAAAAGTGTATAGCACCTCCTCCCTCACTCTCTTGCTCATACTCTGGCCATGTGACATGCCTGCTCCCCCTTTCCATCATGATTGTAAGTTTCCTGAGGCCTCCCCAGAAGCTGAGCAGATATAGCATTATGCTTCCTATAATAGCCTGCAAAACTGTGAACTAATTAACTCTTTTCTTTACAAATTACCCAGCCTGAGGTATTTCTCTTTTTTTTTTTTTTTTTTTTTTTGAGATGGAGTTTCGCTCTTTCACCCAGGCTGGAGTGCAGTGGCACGATCTCGGCTCATCGCAACCTCTGTCTTCCAGTTTCAAGCGATTCTCCAGCCTCAGCCTCTGGAGTAGCTGGGATTACAGGTCCACGCCACTACCACTCAGCTAATTTTGTATTTTTAGTAGAGATGGGGTTTCACCATGTTGGCCAGGCTCATCTCGAACTCCTGACCTTGTGATCCACCTGCCTCAGCCTCCCAAAGTGCTGGGATTACAGGCTTGAGCCACCACGCCCAGCCCTGAGGTAGTTCTTTATAGCAGTGTGAGGATGAACTAAAACACCAAGCCCAGTGCTTCCTCATGTAGCCCCCATCATTTGGCATGTCCGCACTTGGGATCTGCGAGTATAACAAAGTATTTTTTCAATGGAAATAATCTCCTGGTCTGTTGGCCTCACTGTATCTGAATAATAATAAGATCCACATTTTAAAACAAAGAGCCACCCATGTTTCTTGGCTCATGATCCCTTCTCTCTTCACAGCCAGCAATGATGGGTCAAGTCCTTCTCACTTTGCATAATTCTGATTTTGCTTCTGCTTCTGTCATTATAACTTCTTCTCTGACTCTGATTCATTTGTCTGCCTCTTGAACTTTTAAGGACCCTTGCGATTACCTTGGGCCCACCAGCATAATCTTCCTCTCAGCTGATTAGCAACCTTAATTCCATCTGTAACTTTTATTCCCCTTTGCCATGTAACATATTCACAGGTTCCAGGATTAGGACATGGCCATCTTTGGGAGGCCATTCTGCCTAGCACCAGGAGTAAAAGGATATTTACAGAGTCTCAAAGTTTTTCCTCACAAGATGTTCATTAATTACAAAGGGGAAAATAGTAAGTAGCTTTATAGTAGAGAAATTTGTCATACAAGATCTTAATCAAGTGATCGAATTCAGCATCATCAGAAGTGGGACAAACTGACATAAATGTGACCCACAATATGATGCACTGAGAACACGTGATTTCTGTGCTATTCCTGCCAAAAACGCATAACCTGAGTCTAATCATGGGAAAATAGACAAACTCAAACTAAAGAACATTATACAGAGTAACTAATCTGTATTCACAAATGTCATTGTTGTGAAAGGCTAAGAAGGACTAAGAAAGTATTTAGGATTAAATGAGATTATAGACACAGGACAACTGAATGCTTTATAAGATCTGAAATTTTCTTTTGCTGTAAAGGACATTATTGGGACAATTAGCAAAATTTGAAAAAGGTCTATAGATTAGATAACAGTATAGTGTCCATGGAAATTGCCTGATTTTAAATATTATTAGTGTGGTTATGTAAGAGAATATCCTTATTTCTTAGAAATTATCACTGAAGGAAAGAAGCATCATGCCTGCAGTGGACTTCAAAATGGTTCCGGAAAAAATTAAATATATAAATGTACATATTTTGTGTGTGTGTGTGTGTGCATGTACATATGTGTGTGAGAGAGAGAAGGAAAGAGTAAATATGGTAAAATGTTAACACTTGGAAATTATGAGTGGAGTTTATATGGTCATTCTTTGTATTATTCTTGCAACTTTTCTGTAAGTAAAATTATATCAAAATAAAAGCTTTTGGGGTTTTTTTGTTTTGCGTTTTTGAGACAGGATCTCACTCTGTTGCCCAGACTGGAGTGCAGTGGTATGAACACGGCTCACAGCAACCTCCGCCTCCCAGGTTCAAGCGATTCTCCTGCCTTAGCCTCCCAAGTAGCTGGGATTACAGGTCTGCGCCACTACCACCCAGCTAATTTTTGTATTTTTAGTAGAGACGGGGTTTCACCATGTTGGCCAGGCTGGTCTCGAACTCCTGACTTCAAATGATCCACCTGCCTCGGCCTCCCAAAGTGCTGGGATTACAGGCGTGAGCCACCATGCCAGGCCATATTTTTTCTAATTACCTAATATTTTGGATTTCATAGCTATTTTTTCAACTAGAATCTAATCATGGCTCATAGAAACATTTAGACAGTGTGTTCCTTTAGTTTCAATCCATAGCACTCCTCCCCACTTTTCCTTTCATGACATCAACTATCAAAAGAGTCCATTTGAACTGCCTTGTTCTACATAATGGATTTATCTGCATGTTTCCTTGTGGTGTCATTTAACTTACGCCTGGTAGTGTGAGCTATGTTTTCTTACTCCACCGTCACTACTGAAGAGTCATCTTACCATGGCAGACCAAGGTCTGCCAAACCCGTAAATACTTATGAGCAAGAAGGCATGCAAAACCATCACATTGTTCCATAGTACAGGGTTTGCCCACTCTCCCCCAGAACACACCGACTAGCACCTTATGTGATAGGCTTACTCTGAAGTGAATACAAAGATATTCGGCCAACAGGACTGGATAGACTCAAGCGATAGTCAGGGGGTGTTGAGAAGAGGAGAGCCTTGGGACATTGTATCTCAAGACCTCAAGAACTACACATATTGTTTTAAACTGTTTGGCTGAGTGCAGTGGCTCACGCCTGTAATCCCAGCACTTTGCTGTCTTAATTTAATTTAATGTAACTTAATTTAGGAGAGCTAAGTAATTAAACATGAGGCCAAAGTACATAAGAAAGTGGCAGTCTTTTATTGCAAATATGCGCACACTCTCGGGCAAGGTTCTCTGGTCCTCAGGTGTGGGGGGGCCAGGGAAGTCACGCGGGCACTCTCGGGTGAGGTTCTCCGGTGCACGAATGCGGGCGGAAGAAGTCACGCTGGCTCCTGCCGGCAACGGACTTTTATGCATTGGTACTGGAAGGGGGAGGGCAGTGGGCGGGATAAGGGCGTGATAGGGGCGTCTCCATAGGCGTGGCCGGGTAAGTTTCGATCTCTTCGGATTGACGTCCCACGGCGCCTGCTCAGTTGATCTGCATTTTCCCGGGCACGGGCTGCATTTTCCTGCGCACGGGTAAGTTGGTGATGAAAAACCCGGAAACAACAGGGGCGGTGCCTTCTTGTTTACCTTCCTCCATCTTGTCCCTTCTCCCTCACCCAAACATTTGGAAGGCTGAAACAGGCAGATCACTTCACGTCAGGAGTTGGAGATGAGCCTGGCCAACATGGTGAAACCCCATTTCTACTAAAAATACCAAAAAATTTTTTAAAAAGCTGAGCATGGCGGTGGGCACCTGTAGTCCCAGCTACTCAGGAGGCTGAGGTGGGAGAATCACTTGAACCAGGAGGCGGAGGTTGCAATAAGAGGAGATCACAACACTGCACTCCAGCCTGGGCAACAGAGAGAGATTCCATCTCACAAAAAAAAAAAAAAAAAAAAACTAAATTAAAAATTAAAAAAATAAAAATAAAATGTTGGGTTTGGGTGCGGTGGCTCATGCCTGTAATCCCAGAACTTTGGGAGGTCGAGGCAGGCAGATCACCTGAGATCAGGAGTTTGAGACCAGCCCGGCCAACGTGGTGAAACCCCATCTCTACTAAAAATACAAAAATTAGCTGGGCAGTAGTGGTGTGTGCCTGTAATCCCAGCTACTCAGGAGACTGAGGCATGAGAATTGCTTGAACCTGGGAGGCAGAGGTTGCAGTGAGCCAAGATCATGTCACTGCACTCCAGCCTGGGCAACAGAGCAAGACTCCATCTCAAAAACAAAAACTTAAAATAAATAAACTGTTAGACATAAAGAGTGGTGCATTTTGTACATTATCCCCAACCAACGGCTTTTCATGACCACCACTCATTTTGCCAATAAAATATTCTTCATATCATGCATGTCAACTAGCAGACTACTAGATATAGGTTTAGTGAGGATTCTTCAAGCTCTAAATAACTCCAGCGGTATTGAGTCCTGAATAGGCTCCTTCATCGACTATTGCTGGAGTGGATACACGCACACTCACTTATGTACACTTATCCAGTGTATACACATGTAAACACGTATACACTTCACCTCATTCTGAAAACAATCACCTCCCAGGGACTCATTTTGCCCAACAAACACACACTTGTTTGCTACAGGTCATTAAAAATAGCAAAGGCTGCTGGAAGTGTTCTTATGCTCACATTCCCTATGACTAAGAAAATGCCCACCTGAATCTAATCCTGAGAAAACTCAGACAAACCCGAATCAAGAGGCATTCAGTAAAATAACTGCCCTATAATCTTCAAAAGTGTCCAAGTCATGGAATTCAGAGTATGACTGAGGAACTGTTTCAGCTGAGGGAAATGGAAAAGATATGACAACCAAGTTCCGCATGTGACTTTGCACTGATCCTTTTGTGATAAATGGTGTTACTGGGATAGTTGTCAAAACTTCGTTGATGCCTGCAGATTGCAGGGTCTTAATGTATCAGTGCTAATTTCCTGACTTGGATGGTTGTATTGTGGTTGTGTAGGAAAATGTTGTTTTTTATAGGATTCGGGAGGGTTGGAGCATCAGATTGGGAATTTGTTCAGGGAAATGGTTCAGGGAAAAACAGTTCTGTATTCTTCTTTCAACTCTTCTGCAAGTTTGTGTTTGTTTCAACATGAAATAAATTATTTATTTTTAAAAAAGATAATGCCAATTGCGCATATTGAAGAGTGTTAGATAAGTGGGTGGCTTGAGAGGCATTAGTAGAAATTGAAGGAGTGTCTGAGGATCTTTCTCTCACAAATCCACCCTTGGCCTTGCCCCTGGTTGTTCTCTGGGAATCCCTCAGATACTTCACTTCTTCTCCATGAAATCCTACTCACATCTTCATCTCAAACCTAAGGGATTCAAGATGATTGTGGGGATGATGTGGTGATTTCCACAGACTCCTCAATTATCCTGTAGTTTTGCCATAAGCCGCCCCACTCAAAGACAAATGTACATGGCTCTTCTTTGTGTTCCTAAGGAACTTCATTAGTTCACCCTCAACTAAGTCATGCTTACCTAAACATTCTAGGTGGCATGCTGTTTTCAAATGTAGGTTTATTATTATTCAGATATGGTGAGGCCAACAGATCTGATTGCCATTGAAAAGATGGTTGGTTACACTTCCGAAGAAGATGGAGACGCCATGCCATTCAGGACCACGTGGAGTGTAAGAGTTCAATAAAGGAAGTGGTTGAGGGTATGGGCTTTGGATTGGTTGGTTTGCATCTGAAAGACACACTTGCAGGTGAGCCCTTCACTATCTCTAGGAATTGACTAGCCCTGGGAAGGGCTGTCCCTCCGGGGTCAGCAAGGCTTGAAAACGTGAAAGCATCAGAAACACGGGACTAATACACAAACCCAGAATAGATAGCTACCTTTGCTCTTCCAAAATGACTTACACATGTCTGGTGGCCTGAGGCCTCAGTTCTTCTCCATATGAACTTCTCCACAGGTCTTAAAATTTTCCCTTTCTGAACAAGAAATACATAAATGGAAATGGTCAAGCAAGATGGAAGGCCTTGAGGGAAGTGCATACTGAGGTTTCAGCAACTCTTGTCACACCCTGCAGGTTTTGATAGACTAGAAAAATGACAAGACTCCAAGTCCTTGAAGAGGAGGAAAAGTGTGAAAAAAACAAAAAAAGGAGATTGATGTCTGCTTCACCATTTTGCCCAAGATTTGACCTGTCATACACTGAAGGTACTTGAATGTTTATAATCATAAATTGCTTATCTTAAAATTAAAATTCCAATCTGTTCTATATCATTAGACAGGCTTTTTCCCCAGTCAGTCTGGATGGTCAAGACTTCTCTATATAAGCATCGTGCTTTGTGATGAAGGATGCACTCATTCAATCCATAAGTATTTATTGAGCACTCACTATGTGCCAGGCACTGTAATCATGGTTGGGGATAAAATGGTGAAAAAACAAATATGGTCTCCTCCTCTATAAAGCTTACTTGACACTCTAACGGGGAAGCCAGAAAATCAAGTAACATGAAATAGATGTGAGACTGCAAGAGTGATAAATGCTGCAAGTTACAGTAAGGAAATAAGAGTCGGGGGAAGAGGTAGTTTTTCAGAAGGAAGTTAGAAGGAGGGTGAATATCAGATGGTGTTACTGGTGGAGCATGTCCAGGTTCTTGGCGTTTTGAACAAAGAATTGGACAAAACACACAAAGCAAGGAAAGAATGAAGCAACAAAAGCAGAGATTTATTGAAAAGCAAACCACACTCCACAAGGTAGGAGCAGCCTGAGCAAGCAGCTCAAGAGCCCAGTTACAGAATTTTCTGGGGGTTAAATACCCTCTAGAGGTTTCCATTGATTATTTGGTGTACACCCTATGTAAATGAAGAGACTAAAGTGAAGTTACAAAGTTATTTACTTGGAGTACATCGTATGTAAATGAAGAGGATGAAGTAAAGTTACAAAGTCATTGTATTAGTTCATTTTCAGGCTGCTGATAAAGACATACCTAAAACTGGGAACAAAAAGAAGTTTAATTGGACTTATAGTTCCACATGGCTGGGAGGCCTCAGAATCATGACGGGAGGTGAAAGGCCCTTCTTACATAGCAGTGGCAAGAGAAAAATGAGGAAGAAGCAAAAGCAGAAACCCCTAATAAACCCATCAGATCTCCTGAAACTTATTCACTATCCCAAGAATAGCATGGGAAAGACGAGCCCCCATGATTCAATTACCTCTCCCTGGGTCCCTCTCACAACACATGGGAATTCTGGAAGATACAACTCAAGTTGAGATTTGGGTGGGGACACAGCCAAACCATATCAGTCATTTACTTATTGCATGCCCTATGTAAATGAAGAGGATATTTCCTGTCATAGCTGAAGTGTTTCCATTTGATTAAGTTCTAGGACGTCCTTAGGTTCCCTGCCTTCGGGCCCTATTCTCCTGCCTCAGTGGTAGTCTCCAAAATAGTATAGCTAATTACTATGTTGAAGCTACCCAGGATGACAACATGTTTTGAGGTGGGAAGGAAGACTGTGGGTAAGGTGCAAAAGTCTTCCATCAATGATGGAGAGTTACCAGGAGGTCAGTAGGAGAGACAGAAGGCGGTACAGGGGTGAAATGGCATGAGCTGGAAAGAGGTTTTTTTGTTTTTAATAAGAGTTCTAATAATACCACAGAGAATGTTCAGGAAGAGGCAATGAAGAATAAGGGAAAATACTAATCATGAAAAAAATGAATGCAAACTTTATAATTTTCTAAAATGCCCGTGGGCCTCCCCACGCCCCCATTGGAAAGTTAAGGCAATGTAAAACTGATCTATGAAAGGACTTGGGGCTGTTCCACAGAGCATTCAGAAGCTTTTTGTTAATCATTTATTCCCCATCTCTGCCCTTCCTTCCTATGACCTCATACTTTGTCTATCCTCCCAAGAAACATGTTTCTGAATTATATGTTTTCCATTCCAGACTGACATTCATAATTCTAGTGCCTTCTAATGCACAATTTGTTTCCCATTTCAGTCCACTTCTTTCAGCAAATAGATCTGCTTTCAGAAGAGCAGCCTTAAGGAACAGCTAGCATAATATATGGTCCATCAACCAGAGAGTGTATTTCTCAACAGCCCACTCATATTTCATAAATCACAAAGCAATTATTATAACTGATTTACTTAGAAAATTTCATGTTATTTTCAATCCAATTATTTTGATTGATAAAAGTAAGATGGTTAATGGTTCCTTTTCTTGGAACTTTTAAAACACAAGGTACATAATAACTAGCTTTCTAAACTAGTGAAATTCATGGTACATTGCATCTGTGTTGTGAAAATCATCATTTATGAAGCTAAATTAGCCTCTCTACCCAGCGAGAGAAGGTGCTCAACTTGAAGAGCCTGTGGCAGAAATCTCAGCTAAAATAAATTTAGCCCCTCTTTCTCTTTCCCAGTGAATCTGATATCTCTATCCAATGCAATGTCTGCAATTTAAAACATGTACACAAGATAATTGGAATTTTCAAGGAAGCAAGTAACATATCAATGACTGGAGATGCCTGTTTAAATGTTCTCTCACCTTTATATCTTGCAGAAAGCTCTTGTTTGACCTTCTGAAAAAAATTTTGAAGTATCTACGAGAATAGCTATTCTATGAAGCAGAGATTATAGTAGATATGGAGTTTAAGTTGCAGAAAAAGAAGACTGAATTATTAAATGGGACATCAGAAAATAAAAGCTTTTCCTTTTATCTAGTTTGGAGGACTTAAAAAAATCAATAGGCAGAAATTTACATAATCCTTATTAGATTCCATGAGCTACAAATGTACTATTAGTACAGATTGATATGAAAGAAAGATTAGTTATGTTTATGGATAGGTAAGAAGAGACACTCTTGCAAAATAGTAGATTGAAACACCCACTGAATCTTCCTGGAAGTGTGTTGAAATCGGTTAAAGGGTTGATGACACAAATACGAGGATAATTTTGTAAGGGCATGATGAGGGGGGCAAACAGCCTAATAAAAAGAGAAAAAGAAATAGCACATCATGCAAGGTTATTGACACTGTTCTCAGTAACCTCTTGCATCCCTGCTGAACCAGAAACTAGAAGGGTTATGTCAATAATTTCCCATTGTGAAGGGAAGAAGTGACCATTGATTTGTGCCTTGTCACTCAGGTTAACTGCCTAAGAACTTTGCTCACCCAGGAGTGCATAAATGAATGCCATGTGCTACCAAAATAAAAAAAAGTAATAAAGGATTAAATAAGGCCGTGGAAAAATGAAGCAAACTGTCACCTGGCAGTGTCTCAAGCCTGCAAACTTGATATCCCCAACTGCATTCCAAAAGTAGGGTTCAGAGACCACAAGTACTACAGGCACGGATGAGTTAATATTTATATCTAGGAAGAAAGGATTAGCATATACCTTCCAAAGAATGTTTGAGCAAATTCATGCAGCTGCCTTGGGCATTCGCAGTTGATTGAAATGACTCAGGGGTCAGGTTTTGGTGGCCAGGCCCGCTCCAGCTTTACTGGAATGCATGAGTCATGTGTTAGTTGGCTGGGCGAGAAGACCACACTGGCTTCGTGCATTCTTATATTTCTCACAATCCAGACACAGCAACCACATGACCAGATTCCAACAAGACTAAGAGTCAGATAAGGAGGGAAAGTTATTGAAATGAACCAGAGAAGAGAAAACCTAAATGTGTTTTAAACTTCTAAAGTGAAAACTGAATAAAACAATTTTCTACCACAGGACTTCTATAAGACCAGTAACTTCTATGTTCCCCAAAAAGTATTTATGAAACTATTTGAGTGGTTTTACATCTTGATTATTCTTCCACTTAAGTATCGCCTTTAAATGACCTGCCTGGGTGCGTGTCCAGAGTGGAAATAGCAAAAGTTAGACGTCTTAAAGTCCAAGCTCTACAAGTCCTAGCTATGTGACTATGTTGGTTATGATTAGACCAACTGAATTTGGTCTAATCATAACCTCTGGGTCTTTTAATAAACTCTGATAGCCTCCAGGGATTATTAAAAAGTCCAGAGGTGAGGCCAGGCATGGTGGCTCATGCCTGTAATCCCATGACTTTGGAAGGCTGAGGCAGGCGGATTACTTGAGGCCAAAGTTCGAGACCAGCCTGGCCAACATGGTGAAACCCCGTCTCTACTAAAAATAATAAAAAAAAAATTATCTGGGCGTGGTGGCACACACTTGTAATCCCAGCTACTCGGGAGACTAAGGCAGGGGAATTGCTTGAACCTTGGAGGCAGAGGTTGTGGTGAGCCAAGATCATGCCACTGCACTCCAGCCTCCTGGGTGACAGAGCAAGACTCAGTCTCCAAAAAAAAAAAAAAAAGTCCAGAGGTGGTCAGTCCAGGCCGTTGTAGTACCTTAACAAAGTCACTGGGTAGTCAGAGTCCTTCTATCTGCTTCACCATTCTCATACATACATGGTTTGCATCCTCATTGTCACAGTATGGCTACTCTGGCTGCCATTCCAGGGGACAGGAAGGTAAAAGGGGTAAGGCAAAAAGAGGCATGTCCTATTCATTTTTAAGGAGGCTTTCCGAAAGTGACATCCAATAGCTTTCAGATTGGACAGAATTCAGTTATAATGCCATGCTTAGCTGGGAAATACACTCTTTTAGTCAGGCTGCCACCCTGAAAAATATCAAGACTCATTGACTAAGGATGTAAGGAAAAGTGAATATTAGGTAGGCAACAAGCAGTCTCAGTCAGAGTGACATTAAAGTCACTAACATCTTTGAGTCCATTGTCTATCCATTTATAAAATGGATGAAACATTTATAAAATGGATAGGCAATGCCTACTTGACATGATTGGTGAGGTGAAAAACACTACACAAACATTAGCTGATAACAGCCCCCAAAACCTAGCTTAGACTGATAGGTATCCAAATGCACATTCAGCATTACCCTACTTTCTGGAAAAATCAAGTCCCTAGTCAGATAGAGTTCAGAGACTCAGTTTTGCTTCACTACCTCATCCCAGTCCTACTACCTGGACATCTTCTCTTTTCCTTCCTTACAAATAATTTGAAGAAATAGCTCTCTTTCTTCATTGTCTTCCTAGTTCTCTAGTGTCTCCATGACTGGGCCCAGACTTGCTCTTCCCGCTCTATATTGCCATCAACCTTTAAAACTTGAGGATCTCTCATTTTTCATACAAATCATTTCAGTGTTTCTTAAAAACTCACAAGTCTTCATAGGATCATTACTTTCTCATTTCACCTGTATCTTGTTGCATTTCCTGGGAAACTGGACACAAGAACTTAGTAGACATGTGCAATGTAATGTGTATTACTATGTAGGGGCGATTGCACTGGTCCCTACTTAGAAATGTGGTAATGACAACTAGTGTGCTTTATTCACCACCATTATTTCCACCTGGTGTCTATTTATTTATCTATTTATTTATTTTAGAGACGAGGTCTCACTATGTTGGCCAGGTTGGTCTTGAACTCCTGGCCTCAAGCAACCCTCCTGCCTCAGCCTCCCAAAGTGCTGGGATTACAGGTGTGAGCGACCAAGCCTGGCCACCCACCTGGTGCTCTAATAAGTTTCAATCTACATATTTTAAAAGGCATTTCGCATTTAAATTCTTTAATATTCTGTAAGATACACTCTTCAGGCCTCTCATGTAGTGCTAAGAATAAGTTAACATTTTAGAGATGTGAAAATTTTAGTTACAGTGATTAAGTGAATTGTTTCTGAATTTAAGTAGCTCATCCAAGACTTTCCACGCTATAAGCAGTAGTGCTAAGATCTATATCCACCATCCATTTCCAAGCCCAGGCACTTTTTTACCAGAATAAAAATGCCCAATTTCTACTTAAGTCAATGCAAACCACACTGCTCTATTTTATGATGCATTGAGAAAATTTAAGGTTTAAAACTTAGAAGTCTAAAATATGCTTCTATCATGATAAACTATACTATTAGCACTCATGATTTCAAACACTAAAATAAAAGGTGGTGGTGAGATAAAAATCCATGCTAGTCATTTATTTATAAGGCTTTATCCTACAGTAGTCTGTTTGATAGACAGGTCAATCAATCTTGACTATAATGAAAAATCTTGCTTGTCTTAAGAATAGGTATGTAGCCCAGACCAGGTTTTCCTTAAAAATTATCTTCCTGTAGGTAGCTTTATAAGAATAGGGACATTTTAAATTTTAGAAGATTTTGGAATGTCTGGTGAAATTTCAAGCCACCAAAGTTAAAGTAATTGTTTTATAAAACAATGCCTTTGCAAGTCGGCATCTAAAATTGGTATATTGATGAGGGAAGGAAGGTTCTAATCTAATGCAGAGGCTGCTGAAGAGTCAGCATAGAGAACTGACTTCAAGAATGCCTGAAGCTAAATGTATTGATTGAAAAGGTCAGCATATTAGCAGGAGCATCCATTAACCCAAAATATTGAGTGTAACCAAGGAAACTAAGGGGAAAATGGAAAGCTCTTAAACAATGAAATGGCTTTTGCCTTCCTGAAATGACACCTGACTATCTATGTCTCCATCCCTGGAGCGTTTTCACCAGCACCCTAGGATTCTGAACTAGGGTGGCTATCACTGCATGAAAAATGAGAAGTCCATTATGGAACACAGCTAAAATGTGGAAGGCTTGTTGAAGACTCACTAGCATGAAAAAATAAATGAATCACTTGGTCATAACAATAATGAATAGACTTTATAGCTAAGAGCATAAGAAACTACAGATAATGACCACCAAGCAAAGTTAATATTATACATAAAATATGTAGTGTCTTACATTTTAACCAAACATAGCCAGACGCATGACAGGATGCAAGAGCCACCTGTGGGAAACAATTCATAGCCACACAATCCTCACCAGGATAATTACATTGAACTGTCAAAGGCTATGGCTTTTGGCCTTTCCTGGGTCTTTGTGATTTTATACAGACATAAGAGACTGACAAGACACTACTGGAACCAAACCATAGTTTTGCTAATCTAAGGCTAAAACAGGCTGCCCTCCATTGCTTCTACCTCACTGAGGCCCCAAAGACCTTGATCTCTGGGATCCAACGTTTATTGGGATTTACCACTGATGTAGCCAAACATATGGAATTTGGAATCATGGCTTGCCTATTGGTCTAAACGGGAAGATAAGCCGGATGCTGTGGCTCATGCCTGTAATCCCAGCACTTGGGAGGCTTAGAAGGGTGGATCACTTGAGGTCAGGAGTTTGAGACCAGCCTGGTCAACATGATGAAACCCTGTCTCTACTAAAAATACAAAAATTAGCCAGGTGTGGTGGTGCGTGCCTGTAATCCCTGCTACTTGGGAGGCAGAAGCAGGAGAATCACTTGAACCTGGGAGGCAGAGGTTGCAGTGAGCTGAGATTGCACCACTGCACTCCAGCCTGGGTGACAGAGCGAGACTTCATCTCAAATAAATAAATAAATAAGAGGTTTCTAAGAGATAACATGAGAAGTCCCCTGTTATGATACCTAACAAAGAGTAGCTGGTGCCCAGTAAATATTAAATGTTCCCTTTCTTCTTTTCTCTTCCTCAGCTCAGAGAGGAAGAAAGGACCATGTGAGAGAAGAAGGGAGCAGCCTTTCATCCATAGGAGAAGTTTGTCTATGACAAAGCCACTAGCTCCATGTGGCCGCTGAGCATTCAAAATGTGGCCAGTCTGAATTGAGATGTATTGTTAGTATAAACTCCACATTGGCTTTTTGAGCACTTTGTATGAGAAAAAAGAATACCAAATATCTCCTTAGTAATTGTTACATTGATTATATGTTGAACAGATAACATTATGGATATATTGGATTAAATAAAATATATTATTAAAATAAAATAAAAACATAAAATAAAATCAATTTCACCTGTTTCTTTTTATCTTTTTAATATGAGTCCTAGGAAATTTAAAATGGCACACATGGCTCACATTTGCACATCTACCTTTAGTGGACAAAGTTGAGGCAGGGGTTAGGTTTTTGCAAGTGCTCAAAAGGAAGGCAGAACTAAGTGAGTCCACTGTGAGAGGCAGGGAGGCCCTCTGATATATGAGATGAACGCCTTCAGGTTTGACCCAAACACACAGGAATCAACTCTGTAGAATCAAAGAAAAATCTCTTTGCCTCTTGAGGCATGTAGGATGAGGGATGAGCTGGCAAGGGGAAATGGGTACAGGTCGACTCAATGGAACTGCCTTTCCACACATTTTGCTTCTCTCCTTTAGATCCTTGTGTCTTTGGGTGTCACCTTCTTTCATTAGAGAGCCACAATAACCCAGGCTCACGCCACTCACTTTAAAGGAATTGAGACAGCCAAGTAAAAAGGGCACCCCGGAGAATCCCCAGCCAGCCTTTGCATTGGGAGAGGTGCGCACTAGGGTGGAGCCTTGGAAAGTTCAAGCCATTTGCAGGGGGGAAGAGCCTGGCTTCTCCTGTTCCTGGGTGGTAACCTGGGATTCAAGCAGTGAAGCAGGAAACCTGCTAGCAGGATTCTCATTTTGCTGAGAGTCCCTGTTTCCCATTTTTTTTCTTTCTGCCCAATAAATCCATTTTTTTTTCACCCTTCTATGTGTCTGTGAGCCTAATCTTTCCTGGTCTGTGACAAGAATCCAGATTTTCCTACAACAGAACGAGCCAATCAGACATTGATTTACCACCACTCCCAGGGCCTTCTCGTCTTTTGTTTCCCCTTCTTGGATTACTCTGTCCCCTGTTCCCCTTAAATCTGTTTATCTCAGATGACATCCAAGGACATATGCTCAGGTGTCCCAAAGTTCCCTATGGGAATTATTAAATTTTGTTCATCTTAAATTCATCATAAAAATATAATAACAGGAGGGAGGGGCCAAGATGACTGAATAGGAACAGTTCCAGTCTGCAGCTCCCAGCAAGACAAACACAGAAGGCAGGTGATTTCTGAATTTCCAACTGAGATACCCAGTTCATCTCATTGGGACTGGTTAGGCAGTGGATCCAACCCACGGAGGGCGAGCAGAAGCAGGGTGGGGAGTTGCTTCACCCAGGAAGTGCAAGGAGCCAGGGACCTCCCTACCCAAGCCAAGGAAAGCCATGAGGGACTGTACTACCCAGTTGGGTTACTACACTTTTCTCACGGTTTTTGCAGTCTGCAAGTCAGGAGGTTCCCTTGTGTCCCAACACTACCAGGGCTCTGGGTTTCAAGCACAAAACTGAGCAGCTGTTTGGGTAGACACTGAGATAGCTGCAGAAGTATTTTTTCATACCGCAGTGGCGCCTGGAACCCCAGCAAGACAGAACCGTTCACTCTCCTGGAAAGTGGGCTGAAGCCAGGGAGCCAAGTGGTCTCACTCAGCAGGTCCCACTCCCATGGAGGCCAGCAAGCTAAGAACCACTGGCTTGAAATTCTAGCTGCCAGCACAAGCAGTCTGAAGTTGGCCTGGGATGATTGAGCTTGGTGGGGGAAGGGGCATCCTCCATTACTGAGGCTTCAGTAGGAGGCTTTCCCCTGACAGTGCTAAGGAGGCTGCGAGGTCTGGGATGGACATGGCAAAGTGGCTGTGGTCAGACTGCTTCTCTAGATTCCTCCTCACTGGGCAGGGCATCTCTGAGGGGAAAGTAACAGCCCCAGTCAGGGGCTTACAGACAAAACCCCCATCTCCCTCAGACAGAGCACTTGGGGAAAGGGGCGGCTGTGGGTGCAGCTTCGGCAGATTTAATCATTCCTGCCTGCTGGCTCTGAAGAGAGCAGCTGATCCTGACAAGAGGAATTCTGCCAGCACAGTGCACCAGCTCTGCTAAGGGACTGACTTCCTCCTTAAGTGGGTCCCTGGCCCCCTGGCCTCCTGACTGGGAGAAACCTCCCAACAGGAGTCAACAGACATCTCATACAGGAGAGCTCTGGCTGGCATCAGGCCAGTGCCACTCTGGGACGAAGCTTCCAGAGGAAGGAGCAGGCAGAAATCTTTGCTGTTCTGCAGCCTCCACTGGTGATACCCAGGTGAACAGGGTCTGGAGTGGAGCTCCAGCAAACTGCAGGAGAACTGCAGAAGAGGGGCCTATTAGGGGAAAAACTAACAAACAGAAAGCAACAACATCAACATAAAGGACCCCCACACAAAAATCCCATCTAAAGTTCATCAGCCTCAAAGATCAAAGGTAGATAAATCCACAAAGATGAGGAAAAACAAGTGTAAAAATGTTGAAAATTCCAAAAACCAGAATGCTGCTTCTCCTCCAAATGGTCGCAATTCCTCTCTAGCAAGGGCACAAAACTGGACAGAGAATGAGACTGAAGAATTGACAGAAGCAGGCTTCAGAAGCTGGGTAATAACAAACTCCTCTGAGCTAAAGGAGCATGTTCTAACCCAATGCAAGGAAGCTATGAACCTTCATAAAAGGCTACAGGAACTGCTAACTAGAATAGCCAGTTTAGAGAGGAACATAAATGACCTGATGGAGCTAAAAAACACAGCACGAGAACTTCATGAAGCATACACAAGTATCAATAGCTGAATCAATCAAGCCAAAGAAAGGATATCAGAGATTGAAGATCAACTTACTGAAATAAGGTGTGAAGACAAGATTAGAGAAAAAATAATGAAAAGAAATGAACAAAGCCTCCAAGAAATATGGGACTATGTGAAAAGATCAAACCTATGATTGATTGGTATACCTGAAAGTGACGAGGAGAATGGAACCAAGTTGGAAAACACTCTTCAGGATATTATCCAGGAGAATTTCCCCAACCTAGCAAGACAGGCCAACATTCAAATTCAGAAATACAGAGAACACCAAGATACTCCTCAAGAAGTGCAACCACAAGACACATAATCATCAGATTCTCCAAGGTTGAAACAAAGGAAAAAATGTTAAGGGCAGCCAGAGAGAAAGGTCAGGTTACCCACAAAGGGAAGCCCATCAGAACAACAGCAGATCACTCTGCAGAAACCCTGCAAGCCAAAAGAGAGTGGGGGCCAATATTCAGCATTCTTAAAGAAAAGAATTTTCAACCCAGAGTTTCATATCCAGCCAAACTAAGCTTCATAAGTGAAGGAGAAATAAAATCTTTTCCAGACAAGCAAATGCTGAGGGATTTTGTCACCACCAGGCCTGCCTTACAAGAGTTCCTGAAGGAAGCACTAAATATGGAGAGGAAAAACTGGTACCAGCCACTGCAAAAACACACCAAAATATAAAGACCAATGACACTATGAATAAACCGCATCAACTAATGTGTAAAATAACCAGCTAGCATCATGATGACAGGATCAAATTCACACATAAGAATATTAACCTTAAATGTAAATGGTCCAAAAGCACCAATTAAAAGACACAGATGGCAAATTGGATAGAGTCAAGACCCACTGGTGTGCTGTACTCAGGAGACCCAACTAACATGCAAAGACACATAGGCTCAAAATAAAGGGATGCAGGAATATTTACCAAGTAAATGGAAAGCAAAAAAAAAAAAAAAAATAGCCAGGGGTTGCAAACCTAGTCTCTGGTAAAAACAGACTTTAAACCAACAAAGGTCAAAAGAGACAAAGAAGGGCACTACATAATGGTAAAGGGATCAACGCAACAAGAAGAGCTAAGTATCCTAAATATATATACACCCAACACAGGAGCACCCAGATTCATAAAACAACTTTGTAGAGACCTACAAAAAGATTTAGACTCCCACACAATAATAGTAGGAGACTTTAACACCCCACTGTCAATATTAGACAGATTAACAGGGCAGAAAATTAACAAGGATATACAGGACTTGAACTCAGTTCTGGACCAAGCGAACCTAACAGACATCTACAGAATTCTCCATCCCAAATCAACAGAATATACATTCTTCTCAGCGCCACATATCACATATTCTAAAATTGGTCACATAATTGGAAGTAACACACTCCTCAGCAAATGCAAAAGAATGTAAATCATAACAAACAGTCTCTCCGACCACAGTGCAATCAAATTAGAACTCAGGATTAAGAAACTCACTCAAAACTGCAGAACTACATGGAAACTGAACAACCTGCTACTGACTGACTACTGGGTAAATAACGAAATTCAGGCAGAAATAAACAAGTTCTTTGAAACCAATGAGAACAAAGAGACAATGTACCAGAATCTCTGGGACACACCTAAAGCAGTGTTAAGAGGGAAATTTATAGCACTAAATGCCCACAACAGAAAGCTAGAAAGATCTAAAATCAATACCCTAACATCACAGTTTAAAGAACTAGAGAAGCAACAGCAAACAAATTCAAAAGGTAGCAGAAGACAAGAAATAACTAAGATCAGAGCAGAACTGAACAAGATAGAGACACAAAAAACTGTTCAAAAAATCAATGAATCAAGGAGCTGGTTTTTTGAAAAGATTAACAAAATAGATGGACCACTAGCTAGCCCAGTAAAGAAGAAAAGAATCAAATAGACACAATAAAAAATGATAAAGGGGATATTACCACTGATACCACAGAAATACAAACCACCATCAGAGAATACTATAAACACCTCTACGCAAATAAACTAGAAAATCTAGAAGAAATGGATAAATTCCTGGACACATACACCCTCCCAAGACTAAACCAGGAAGAAGTCAAATCCTTGAATAGACCAATAACAAGTTCTGAGATTGAGGCAGTAATTAATAGCCTACCAACCAAAAAAAGCCCAGGACCAGATGGATTCATGGCCGAATTCTACCAGAAATACAAGGAGGAGTTGGTACCATTCCTTCTGAAACTATTCCAAGCAATAGAAAAAGAGGGCCTTCTCCCTAACTCCTTTTATGAGGCCAGCATCATCCTGATACAAAACCTGGCAGAGACACAACAAAAAAAGAAAATTTCAGGCCAGTATCCCTGATGAACATTGATGTGAAAATCCTCAATAAAATACTGGCAAACTGAATCCAGCAGCACATCAAAAAGCTTATCCACCATGATCAAGTTGGCTTCATCCCTGGCTGGTTCAATATATGCAAATCAATAAACGCAATCCATCACATAAACAGAACCAATGACAAAAACCACATGATTATCTCAATAGATGCAGAAAAGGCCTTCAATAAAATTCAACATCCCTTTAT
Organism: Macaca fascicularis; assembly: GCF_037993035.2. NCBI lineage: Eukaryota > Metazoa > Chordata > Mammalia > Primates > Cercopithecidae > Macaca > Macaca fascicularis. The sequence goes on from NC_088395.1 coordinate 13,192,292, forward strand.
ACTAAAAACTCTCAATAAACTAGGTATTGATGGAACATATCTCAAAATAATAAGAGCTATTTATGACAAACCCATAGTCAATATTATACTGAATGGGCAAAAGCTAGAAGCATTTTCTTTGAAAACCAGCACAAGACAAGGATGCTCTCTCTCACCACTCCTATTCAACATAGTATTGGAAGTTCTGGCCAGGGCAATCAGGCAAGAGAAAGAAATAAAAGTGTTCAAATTGGAAGCGAGGAAGTCAAATTGTCTCTGTTTGCAGACCACATGATTGTATATTTAGAAAACCCCATCATCTCAGCCCCAAAACTCCTTAAGCTGATACAAGGAACTTAAACAAATTTATAGGAAAAAAACAAACAACCCCATCAAAGAGGGGGTGAAGGATATGAACAGGCACTTCTCAAAAGAAGACATTTATGTGGCCAACAAACATATGAAAAAAAAAACTCATCATCACTGGTCACTAGAGAAATGTAAATCAAAACCACAATTAGATACCATCTTATGCCAGTTAAAATGGCGATTATTAAAAAGTCAGGAAACAACAGATGCTGGAGAGGCTGTGGAGAAATAGGAATGCTTTTACACTGTTGGTGGAAGTGTAAATTAGTTCAACCATTGTGGAAGACAGTGTGGGGATTCCTCAAGGATCTAGAACCAGAAATACCATTTGACCTAGCAATCCCTTTACTGGGTATATACCCAAAGGATTATAAATCATTCTACTATAAAGACTCATGCACACGTATGCTTATTGCAGTACTATTTAGAATAGCAAAGACTTGGAACCAACTCAAATGCCCATCAATGATAGACTGGACAAAGAAAATGTGGCACATATACACCATGGAATACTATGCAGCCATAAAAAAGGATGAGTTAATGTCCTTTGCAGGGACATGGATGAAGCTGGAAGCCATCATTCTCAGCCAACTACCACAAGAACAGAAAACCAAACACTGCGTGTTCTCACTCATAAGTAGGAGTTAAACAATAAGAACACATGGACACAGGGAGGGGATCATCACATACCAGGACCTGTTGAGGGGTGGGGCGCAAGGGGAGGAAGAGCATTAGGACAAATAACTAATGCATTCAGGGCTCAAAACCTAGATGACAGGTTGATGGGTGCAGCAAACCACCATGGGACATGTATACCTATGTAACAAACCTGCACGTTCTGCACATGCATCCCAGAACTTAAAGTAAAAAAAAAAAAAAAAGAAGAATTGCAAAAAAAAAAAAAAAAAAATCTAGGATAGTACCTTATTTTTTTCCTATTTTCTATTAATTTATAATGCTTAACTAAAAATTATTTTTAAAATGTCAGAAAATATATAATAACATAGCATATTCTAGATTACCTGGTCAACCATCATACAACCACATACTGCTATTCAAATTCAAGGTGCACATTTGCATTTCTCTTAATCATTGCATTGGTGCCAAGTGATCTGCCTGTGTGACATGTTTGACTTTTAACACACGATTTCTCAAACTTGGGTTAGCACAAACATCTGCAGACATAACATTGGAATCTACAAGTCCTCAAAATTCCACTCTTCCTCATTCGTCCTCTCAGCCCTTGAGTGTTTTGTACTAGTTTATGGGATCTCTGCAGAAAAGTTTGAACGTCTAATTAATGCCTATCAACCTAATCTCTCATATAAAGATGTTCATTTTCTTGACTGACAGACACAGTGTCTTCAGTGGGTTTTTCCTTTCATTCACTGTACTACATTTAGTATGTAATAAATTTTGAAAGATCATCATGGCCAGGCTTAAAGTATTGGTCATAGGGGTTGGGGATGCCACAAAAGAAGGACTAGTGAAACAGTGAAGGGTATATTGTTTTCATCTGCTCAGGAGGAAAGGGACAGAATGAGAGGGATTGATGACGTCCTGTCATATTGATAACTGACATAGAAAGTGCTGTGATGGGAGAAAGAATATAGATTTTGGAGTCACGTGGACAGCCATGTGACTTGGCAAAATGCTTGGCTTTTTCAAGTCTCAATTTCTTCATCTAAATAATGCAAATAAAAATACTAATACATCTTTAGCAAATGGCACTACACAAAATGGATGTACATATTTTTAAAAATAAGAACTTTGACTCTTACCTCACATCACATGCAAAAAGTTAATTCAAGATGAATCATAGACCTAAATATAAATGCTAAAATTATAAAGCTTCTAAAATAAAGGCAGGAGAATATCTTTGTAACCATGCAGGAAGTAAAGATCTCTTAGAGAGGGCACAGAAAGCTTTAGCCATGAGAGGAAAAATTGATAAATTAGACTTTATTAAAGTTAAAAACTGCTTTTCAACAGACCCTACTGAGACAATGAAAAGACAAGCCACATACTGGGTGAAATATTTGCAACATATAAAACTGGAAAAGGACTTACATGTTAAAAATGTAAAGAATTCGGCCAGGCGTGGTGGCTCACGCCTGTAATCCCAGCACTTTGGGAGGCCGAGGCAGGCGGGCAGATGACGAGGTCAGGAGTTCGAGACCAGCCTGGCCAACATGGTGAAACCCCGTCTCTACTAAAACTACAAAAATTAGCTGAGCATGGTGGTGGGTGCCTGTAATCCCAGCTACTTGGGAGGCTGAGACAGGAGAATCGCTTAAACCTGGGAGGCAGAGGTTGCAGTGAGCCGAGAACATGCCATTGCACTCTAGCCTGGGCAACAAGAGCAAAACTCCGCCTCAAAAAAATATATACATATAAAGAATTCATATAATTTAACAATAAAAAGTAGCTTAATAAAAAATGGGGGCGACTTGGACAGACATTCATGAAAGAACCGTGACTAATAAACATATCTTTTAAAAAGATGCTCAACAGTTTTAAGCATCAGGGAAAATGCAAGTTAAAACCACAATGAGATGGCACTACACACCCACTAAGATGACTAAAATTAAAGAGTCAGACATTATCAACTGTTAGCAAGGATGTGGAACAAATGGAACTCTCAAATTGCTGGAAGGAGTTTAAAGTGATACAACCATTTTGTGGAACCCTTTGGCAGTTTCTTAAACGGTTAAACATATACCTACCCTATGACCCGGTAATTCCATCTATAGGTATTTATCCAAGATAAATGAGAACATATGTGCACAACAAGTCTTGTAGAAAAATATTTGTAGCAGCTTTATTTATAATAGCTAAAAATAAGAAATAGCTCAAATGTCCATCAAGAGAATGGATAAACAAACTGTAGTATATTCTTACAATGGCTTACTATTAAGCAATAAAAAACGAACAAATTATGGATACATATAGCAACATGGACAAATTTAAAAACCTGCTCAGCAAAAAAGAAAAAAAAAAGACAAGCACAAAAGAATTTATAATCTATGATTCTGAAACTACCTTTACAAAAACTGTAACAGTGAGAAAATTATGACTGAAAAAGATCTGACCTAACCAACTCCATCTTGCTTCTAACCTCCAAGCTGTTCTTGTTCATTCCTGGACATAGGCCGAACTAACTTTGGGAGGAACTTAGTTTATAGTTTAACTTTGAAATAAAGAGGATAACAACCCTATTCTTGCCTGGGAACCAGATTGCCTTTGCAGGACTAACAAATTAGCCACAAGATTAGAAAATATGGTTTAGGAGTCATGCAGCCAGAGGCCACACGATTCTAAACTTCCCCAGTTGCTCCTAGGGATAACATCACTACTGTAGAACCTAAGATTGATACTTGAGATATTTTTCAGACCCTGCACTCGCCGGATCAGCTGGCACCACCCAGATCGAGAAACTGGCTCATCTGGTCTTGTGGCTCCCATCCAGGTACCAACTCAGTGCAAGAGGACAGCTTCGACCTCCTATGATTTAATCTCCAACCTGACCAATCAGCACTCCCTACTCCCTGGCCCCCTACCCACCAAATTATCCTCAAAAAACCCCAGTCTCCAAATTTTCAGGAAGACTGATTTGAGTAATAATAAAACTCTGGTCTCCCGTTCAGCCGGCTCTGCGTGTATTAAACTCTATTGTAATTCCCTTGTCTTGATAAATCGGCTCTGTCTGGGCAGTGGGCAAAATGAACCCGCTGGATTTTTGTGAAGCTCTAAAGCAGATAAAGCTAATCTGTGGTAACAGAATCAGATAAGTGGTTGCTTGGGGTTGGGGGTAGGGAGGTGTGGCTGTTACTAACCCGAAGTGGCAGGGGAGATGCTTTCTGGAGTGATTAGAAATGTTCTATATCTTGATGAGGCAGGTTACATGCATGTGTGCATTTGTGAAACTTATGAAAGTAAACATTAAAATCAGTATATTTCATTGTAAGTAAATTACGTTTCAGTAAAATGATTTCTTTAGCAACTCAAGTACTCTACTCAAGCAAAACTGAGTTATCTGGTAAGGATGAATGAGAGTTATCTCCCAGAGATGAATGATGCTAATGGCCTGGAGGTTTTCCTTTTGAGGTGTTGATGAAGTGGAGGACTATTCAACTGGGGCAGCAGCGGGTCGGGGGAGTGGCAGGGAGGGTGTTGGGGAGGGGGTTTCCCTCGTGTGGTAATGAAAAGCAAGCATTATTTTCCTTCAATTTTACAAAATCATTTTCATGTCACATTTTCTAAACCAGCTATGTGTACCGTTGGCTTGGCAAATGGGGTGAATAAAGTATTTCTAAGAACAAAATGAAAGGCCTGTGGGCTGTTTAGAAGTAGCCAACTGAATACTTCAAGAGGCAGAGTGAGGGTTAAGCTAAATTGCTAAACCATGCATACTTAATTTCCCCCTTAAAAATAGCACCGGGCACGGTGGCTCACGCCTGTAATCCCAGCAGTTTGGGAGGCCCAGGTGGGTGGATCATGAGGTCAGGAGTTCAAGACCACCCTGGCCAAGATGGTGAAACCCCATCTCTACTAAAAATACAAAAAAATTAGCCGGGAGTGGTGGTGGGCACCTGTAATCCCAGCTACTCAGGAGGCTGAGGCAGAGAATTGCTTGAACCCAGGAGGCGGAGGTTGCAGTGAGCCGAGATCGCGCCACTGCACTCCAGCCTGGGAGACAGAGTGAGACTCCATCTCAAAAATAATAATAATAATAATAATAATAATAATAATAATAAACCACTCTCAAAGAAGTCTCAACAGATGCTATGGACAGATTTGCATATTAAAAATTCCATAATGATTCCTGAAATATTGATGATTTTGTATTGATATATTCTTTTTTAAAAGACTCCAAATAATTCAAATGTTTTTAGAGCAGCTGGGAACACAGAGTGAAAATAACAATTGTTTAGTTTATGGTCTTGTGATCTTGCAAAAGATCATTGAATACTACTGAAATCATTTCATGGGTTTGATTGCGTGTTTGACAAAGTAGCAAGGTCAACGCCAATTCCAAAGAACCGTCTTTCTTTCATTATTGTTTTCCATATGTCCATCTAGTAAAAGTCATCCAAGGGTACAATTTAAGGTTGAATTATAGCAGGAGTTGGTAAACTTTTTCTGTAAGGGTCAGACAGTTAATATTTTAGGATTTGTGGGCCGTTTGGTCCCTGTCACAACTATTCAACTCCGCCATTGTGGCATGAAAAAGCACCATAGAATATATGTAAACAAATGGACATGTGGGTTCCAATAAAACTTTGTTTATGGACACGGAAATTAAATTTCATATAGTCCAATGTCATAGAATTTTTAAAAATAATTTAATAATGTTAAAATGATTCTTAGCTTGAGGGCAATACATAAAGAAGTGACAGGCTGGATTTGACCAAAAGGTTCAGTAATTTGCTAATCCCTGGATTAGAGTACTGATATTTTCTAGCAGAGTTATTTTTACTAAGTCATTTAACTTTCCTGAGATTTCATTTTCTTTATCTATGCAACTGGAATTGCCAGATATACCTTAGACGGTTGCTGAACATTAAATGAATATAATATGGAGGAGTTCCGTGTATTCTGGAAAGCACTTTAAAAATGAAATATTAATGTTTTAAAGTATTATTATTAAACAACATTTATTTTCATAGTTAATACATTGGATATTCTCATACAGGTGATCAGCCACATTACTGTTACCGGAAAGGGGGTCTGAATCCAGACCCCACGAGAGGGTTCTTGGATCTCGCACAAGAAAGAATTCAGGGCGAGTTCACAGTGCAAAGTAAAAGCAAGTTTATTAAGAAAGTAAAGGAATAAAAAGAATGGCTACTCCACAGGCAGAGCAGCCTCGAGGGCTGCTGTTTGCCCATTTTTATGGTTATTTTTTGATTACATGCTAAACAAGGGGTGGATTATTCATGCCTCCCCTTTTTAGATCATATAGGATACGGTCCTGATGTTGGCATGGCATTTGTAAACTGTCATGGCGCTTGTGGGAGTATGAGACAACCAGGGATCACTCTCATCACCATCTTGGTTTTTGTGTGTTTTGGCCAGCTTCTTTACTGCAACCTGTTTTACCAGTAAGGTCCTTATGACCTGTATGTTGTGCTGACCTCCAGTCTCATCCTGTAATTTAAAATGTCTTAACTTATTAGCTTTATTTTACCCAGCCCCTATTCAAGATGGAGTTGCTCTGGTTTAAACACCTCTGACATTACCATGATCATATCATCTAGGAAACGTAATTATAAACACTGGCAATAGATAGCCTGAGGCAAAACTACCCTAAATAAAATGAAATTTCATTTTTAACACAAGAAAGTGTGCACTATAACTCCATGTTCCTATTTTCTCTCTCTCAGCTGGGTGGACAAGATCGTTTAGGGAATTTAGGTCACTTAGAGAAATCAGACAAAAGTGAAGGATGGGTAAAAATTGAGTTGAATTGCTGTTTAAACTCTCTTGTTCATCAAGTTAAGCTGCAGTTTCCCTCCCCCACTTAGCCCCCTAGAACCTTTAGGAAAAAAAGGCCATCTGTTCTGGATGATTCAGACATTTACCTGCCTCAAGGCAGGACAAGATGATCTCTTAATGCTTTTCTTCTGTCAGTGGTAGACATGACCATTATTAACAAAAATTAAACTGAAATTGCTGACCACTGATGCGATCACTGCAAATACTGCTGCTCCTTATATAATTTCTGTTTGGGGAATATCCAAACAGAAGAGTAAACTCTTATTCAATACCTTTCATGTCATAATTTTGAAAGAGCTAGCTTTGCAAGTCATTAGAATTTATACAGATGGAAACTTCCCAGTCTCCTTCATTATCTTCTCTTCTTCTTAGTCCTCTGGCTAGAAAAAGCCAATACAAACCTAGTAGAGGATGAAAAATGAATTCAATCTAGAGGCTCTTCAATTTACCCAGGAGCATGTAGAGCCTTGAGCACTGTAATTTAATACTATTATGTTTGGAGGATTGCTTTTAATGAAGTAATTATTTCACACTGAATGAATAAGTAACTTTAAAATCATGTGACTCCACATTTGATGTCACTACTCACCTTTTTCCTCTTTGTTTCCTTTTGTGTTCAGCTGTAGAGCCATTTAAGCCAGAATCAATCGAACGGTTTTGTGATTTGAGACGGGTCTACAGGCCTCAGTCTCCCACAGTCTAGGCTGAGAAGTTTATGAAAGCCTCCAGAGAGGGCCTCTACTATTATTTGTTGTACTATGTTGGGAAAAACACACAGAAATGAGATCTTGATTACAAATAGTTTTTTTGATTACAAATTGTTTTTTGTTGCTTTTAACAAGCCTTGCTGATATTATTTCACAATTAGACAGTGGAATAAAACTTTTTAAATCACATCAATTCACGCTAGCCTTAAAGCTAGCATTTTTACATATTGGCTGTAAAGTAAGAGTTTTGATTGTGCACATTTCTACTTCAGCTAATGCCTTTTATGACAAGATAATTAATCCTACAAGTGGTAACTAGTTAGTACGGGACTGATAAGAACTGTGGGAACTACACTAAGTACATATATTTGAGATAAAAGTAGATAAGGGGGTGAAATGTTTCAGACGTGTGGCCGACACAGGTCTGACCTTTAATATAAACAATATCTTGTTTATTTCAGTCCCTCCTAACCTACCCTCAGACTTCCCAGGGGATCCGCTGAGTTGAAAAAAGGTACAGAAAAACTCTCAAAAAGCATTAGTCTATTTCCATTTACCTTAATTAAAAATATATGAAAATAAGCCAGAAACAGAAGGTAGCATATTGATTGCCAAGGGATGGGGGGAAGATTTTGGGAGGAAATGGGAAGTGACTGCTAGTAGATATGGGGTTTCTTTTGGAGTTTATGAAAGTGTCCTAAATTGATTGGGATGACAGTTGCATAACTCTGACCACACTAAAAGTACATGGAATTGTACCTTGCAAGTGGGTGAACTGTAGGCTACATGAATTATATGCGAAAGAGACTGTTATTAACAAACAGACTGGGAGCGTGAGTTGGAGTTACACTGCAGAAGACCTTGACTGCCATTGGAAGGCATTTGGACGCTGCCATTGTCATTGGCAGCCATTATATTTTCAAGGAGTAGGGCCATACAATCAGGTTGCTGTTTTAGAAAAACCACTGTCTTAGCGATATGAAGGGTGGGTGGAAGCAAGGAAAACTTGAAGCAGAGAAAGCAAGGGAACCTGCTAGATTTGTAGCAGAGATTTTTTCTGAAGGTATTAGTTCATGTTTTGTTCTCATGGTATGTTTTCTTCCATTTTGGGAAGGTTAACCCTCATCATGTCATTAGTCCAGAGAGGTATGTGTTGCGAGGCCAAGAGCAAAATTTGTTTGGAGACAGCTTTCCAAACAGCTACCCCTCCCCATCAACACTTGCTATTGTTGTCTATTTGAATACAGCCATCCAAGTGGGTGTGATGTGTTATCTCACTATGGTTTTTATTTGCATTCCCCTAATGATTAATGATGCTAAGCATCTTTTCGTGTACTTACTGACCATTTTATATCTTCACCCTCCATCTTGCGGAAGTGGAAGTTTTACAGTTAGAAATTGATTCCTTTGGTCTCTCAAGGAGAAAATACCTAAGCCCAGTGGTTCTCAAGCTAGGCAATTTTTATTTCCCAAGAAGCGTTTCCGGATAAAATACAGATACTCAGTTCAATTTTGATTTCAAATAAATAGCAACTAATTATTTAGTATATCTATGTTCCAAATATTTCATGAGACAGACACAGATTTATAAATTATTAGTTGTTACTGGCATCTAGTGAGCAGAGACCAGGTATGCTGCTAAACATCCTACAGTGCACACAGAAGTTCCTAACAACAAAGAATGATTCTGCCCAAAATGTCAGTAGTGCCAAAGTTTTGAAATCCTTCTTTAACCATTGAATGAGAATAAACTCTGATATTGTTTGGATATGGTTCTCTCCAAATCTCACGTTGAAATGTGGTCCTCAATGTTGGAGGTGGGGTCTAGTGGGAGGTGAGGCTCATGGGGGTGGATCTCTCATGAAAGGCTTGGTGCCCTCCCCCAAGTAATGAGTTCAGCAGGCTCTGGTTGTTAAAAAGAGACTACAATCTCCCTTTCTCCCTTGCTCCCTCTCACCACGTGATAGCTTGTTCCTTCTTCATGTTCCGCCATGATTGTAAGCTCCCTGAGGTCCTTACCGGAAGCAGATGCTGGTGTCATGCTTTGTGTACACCCTGCGGAATCGTGAGCCAATTAAACTTCTTTTTTAATATACATTACCCAGTCTCAGTTATTCCTTTATAGCAATGCAAAACAGACTAATACAGACTCTATGAGCTTAATAGACTCTGCTAGGAGAAAGAGCTAATGGCCACAGGGAAGGGAAAGCCTCTGGGTGAGAGTCAACTTAGTTAACTTCTTTTCTTTCCTTTCTTTTCTTTTCTTTTCTTTTTTTTCTCTCTTTCTTCCTTTCTTTCTTTTCTTTTCTTTTTTCTTTCTTTTTTTTTTGGAGAAAGGGTTTCATTCCATCACCCAGGCTGGAGTGCAGTGGCACCATCACAGCTCACTGCAGCCTCAACCTCCTGGGCTCAGGTGATCCTCCCAACCTAGCCTCCTGAGTAGCTGGGACCACAGATGCAGGCCAGGCCATCATGCCTGGCTAATTTTTTTTTTTAATTTTTTGTTCTTCTTTTTGTAGAGATGGGGTCTCGCTACATTACCCAGACTGGTCTCAAACCCCTGGCCTCAAGCAATCTTCCCACTTTGGCTTCCCAAAATGCTGGGAATGCAGGCATGAGCCACCTTCAGCCCCAACTTCTTTTTTTTAATGATGCCTAAGGCCTATCCTGGCTGCTCTCTTGGAGAGTCATATATATGATAACAGCTCTCTGCAGGCAGAGAGGAGCCCACTTGTTCATCTGAGAAGTTACCACCAAACAGGCAGAGCCCCAAACAGCACCAGTTTCCCCATCTGTCTGCTATTGCTGCAAACCAAAGCAGAGCATCTCCTGCTGGAGCAGAAAAAGACCCAAGGCCCCAGACCCCAACTCCTGAGACACAGAGATAAGAAGGCCCCCATACAACTCTGTTAGTGTGAAGTGGATCTCTTTGTTTTGAGCAGCAAATGAGCTGAATGAATATTGCTTCCTCTTCCTAGTCAGAACTGCTGACTTTGTACATTTTGCCATTGTCTCTCCGTTTTCTCCTCTCGTACCCAAAACACATATTATAGTGGGTACCAAGCTAGCATTTATCAAATTCCTTTGTGTGTGGATCATTTCCAGTAATCTCATGAATGCCAGCTTTTAGTCCCTCATGGAACAGAGATGAGAAGTTGGTAAACTTGATTAACTCCAAACCCCAGCACCCAGGTTCTTAGAAAATATTCCTTCTTAAAAAGTGCCTCTGCTTTTTTTTTTTTTTTCCTGTTTTGCACTTTATTTGTCCCCATGGTAAATTGGTTCATGTGAGAAATTCTGTGTGCAGGAAAATAGGCAATTCAATAATTCAAAGGGCTTCCCCCTAACCATATGAAGTTGCCTTAAGCAGTTCTGTCAAAAATAATTTAATTGCTCAGAGCCACGTTCTATCTCCAAAGATGTCAGACAATCGTTTCCTTCCAGTGACAAAAACAAGCCCAAGGCTCATTCGTCTAGAAAGTACTCCCTACGAATCATGCTATATACATTGTTTTGAGTGATTTGGAGACTTCTTGCACCAGTGTTTGTGGCCATGTTTCATTAGAATGTTTGGCTTTTGTTTGGCTTTTGTTTCAGGAACCTATCCTAGAAAGCTGAGAGGACACCCAGAATGAGAGCTGTGTTTTAAAAATGAGTATCAGGTCAAATTGCTATGGAGGAATTGAAGAATAATTGGGCTATGCATGTCATTTTTTCAAGAAGACAATTCATGGTTTCTCTTTTTTAAACTTGCTTTTTTTCCCTTCAATTCGACATTTTGTGCCTGGCTGCCTTAAAGGTCTCATGTTTCTGTAGTATATTTGGACTACAAATTGAAGGCCCAGGGGCAAAAGTTAGAAATAAATAAAGTTTGTACTATGCAGAAAAGAAGCAGAGCTCTGCTCCAAAGAATTGCTCATAAGCAGGTAATTATTTTTTCTAGAGAATGGAACATTCTATGAGGCATGAAAGTTGTTACATAAATCAACTATCTCTGCTCCCACTAGCTTTCTCTTTGTGACAGCCACACCCACTCGGTGCAAAAGTGGTACCGAATCAACTTCTATGGAGACTGAATTACAGAGTCAATCTATGCACTGTGGGATCATGGGCCTGTGCGATCAAGTACTTTGGCAATAACTTTCTACTCCATGTGAACTTTTCAGCCCCCCTATCACTGTTTTAGGGCTTGCCAAAACTAAGAATAATTCCTCGTTTGTCTCGATGGCATCTTCCTTTTATTCTAACATGATGAAAATTACTGGACGCCAGGAGACAAGAGTGTTGTCCCTTTATCCCCCATCACATGAAGGGTCACTAACATGAAGTGCTCTTGCCTCTGCCAAAAGGTGGTATTCTTCCCTGTGTAAAGAGTCCTGGGTTGTGGAGGAGATGACTCCCTCCAAACAGGGCCTGATGATAGGGTTTGCCCACTCCCAAGAGTAAGACTGTGGCTCCAACCTGACACACAATTCCAAAGGCCAGGGGTGGTGCGTCTCCTTTCACTACTCCAAAATAGGTAGAGAGATTATTTTGGTCTGGATGTTTACTTTTCCACAGACCATAAGGCAATAACTACACAAATCCATTTTAGTCCACATCAGAATCTACCCTGCCAGGAAAGAAGTTCTTGACATTATCTGTCACAGTAATCGAAGCCTGTCCATGTTTCCTTATTTTAATTTTTGTATCACCTCCAAGTAGCAATGTTTCCAACTCGGTCCCCAAGCATGAAACCACCTGCTTGGGTTTTAATTTATGTTATCCTTTTAGTTCTCCCCATTCCACCTGCAGCGAGCAGAAATAAAAATCTAGCCACCTGCTAAGGATTCTTCCTTAACTGTACATAAACCTGCCACCTTTATATAATAAAAGAAAAAATGATTGTGCACTTTAAAAGCCTGGTGAAGACAAGAGGAGCTCAGAGAAAGGGCTCACCCCCAGCCCGCAGTCCCTACCCATTTGCAGCCCCCATCCATCTTCCAAAGAGATGCTATCTGCCAGTGTGCAGGGCGAATTGAAAATGGGATAATGACAAGACTGTGGGAGGAAGCAATTTCCAAGATCAGTTCCACTGAGACAGACTCAAAAGTGAAACCCTTGGGGCTACGCTATTATGACCTTTAACTAAAAATGGTGGCAATGGATCTCTCTGGGCCTGTATGTTCTTGTACATAAAGCACCTTACTCAACACAATAGACAATGATCAGACAAGGGCAGTGTGTGCATTTCAAGAAGCCTACTTCCAACACAGCCTCAACAATCTGTTATTTTTAGAACATGACTAGGAATCGTCTTCAACAGCCCAATTTCTGTTTCCTTCTAATTAGCCTCTTGAAAGACAGTACGGTATTCCTAAAGCAGAATGTTAGAAGCACACAGAATACTAGGAGAGACAGCACGGTCATTGTTAGGAGGGCTTAAAAGAAAGAAAGGGCAGGCGATAGTCTCTGGGCCAGTCTTGGCAGGCCACGGGTCAGGAGTCACATAGGGAAAGTTTACCAGTTGGAGAACTTTCTGTTGTGCTGAGGGTCATCACACAAGGTCTGAAAATGGAACAAGCCCGGGAGTAGATGTGCTGTGTATACAGCAATGTGGAAATCACAGCCACAGGTGAAGCATTTGCCTGTAATGACCATACTTGCTCAGTTTGCCATAACATACATAACATATGTAAGTTAGCATTTAATATACACCCATTAGGGACAAAGATCTGAAGTTGTGTGGACTCTAAATGGAAAAGGTACTATGATTGAAAAATAATAGTCTAGGGCCTGGCGCGGTGCCTCACGCCTGTAATCCCAGCACTTTGGGAGGCCCAGGTGGGTGGATCACCTGACGTCAGGAGTTCAAGACCAGCCTGGCCAACATAGTGAAACCCTGTCTCTACTAAAAAATACAAAAAATTAGCTGGGCCTGGTGGTTGGCATCTGTAATCCCAGCTACTCAGGAGGCTGAGGCATGAAAATTGCTTGAACCCAGGAGGCGGAGGTTGCAGTGAGCCAAGATTGTGCCACTGCACTCCAGCCTGGGTGACAGAGACTCCGTCTCAAAACAAAACAAACAAAAAGAAATAGTAGTCTAGCCAAGGAGGCAAGATTAAAAGAAATAAGCACACACAATCATAATACACATCAACAAGTATATGATCATTTACTGTTGGCAAGGTCCTTGGGACTCAACCTACAAAGACCCACTTATTGAAGAAGAAACTGGGACATTTTTGGTTCTCCATTACCTTACCTTGCATGGTTTAATGGGATAGCCTAAGAAGAAAACCCAATAATCCTAGAAATCACAAGGACTGTTGAGAGAAAAGGGCATTTCAAAACGGCCACGTTCTCTCTGGTATGTTTCCTACTTCGTTTCCGTGTTTGTTTTTATTCCTAAAGGTTAATTAGAAATTATACATGCATTTCAAATTTTCTTAGAATGTAAGCTGCCAAAGGGCAAGGATGCTTTCATTTTCTCTTTCTGCAACTCTTCCTTGTATGAGGACTTAGCTCTGTATCTAGCAAATAATGAAGGGTGATCAAGCAAAAGCCAGTACACTGCAAGGAAATGCATTCTAGAGACTCATACTTCTGCACTTACTTTATTTTTTAAAATTCTGTACTCTCAGGCCCTAAAATCCCATCCACTGAAATGGGATCTAGAAGCATTGAGGCAGCGTCTTGTCCTGGGTGCAAAGACTTGGTGGGAGGCCCTGAGAAGCTAGGGAAACTCAAGGACTGTGAGTGTCTGCCAGTGGGCAGAGAATGCTGCAAGATCAGGGCATCAAAACCAACTGAGCATGTTTCTTGTAGAATCTAAGATAGTCAAACTCTTAGAAATAGAGAGTAGAATGGTGGTTGCTAAGGTGGGGGAAAAGTGGGGAGATATTGGTCAAAGGTGATAAAAATTCAGTTATACAAGTTGAATAAGTGCTCAGAGTCTAATATACAGTAGAGTGACTACTGTGTTGTCATAATACTGTGTTATATACTTGAAATTTGCTAAGAGGGTAGATATCAAGTGTACTCAGTGAAAGAAAGAAAGAAGGAAAGAAAAAGAAAGGAAGGAAGGAAGGAAGGAAGGAAGGAAGGAAGGAAGGAGAGAGGAGAGAAGAGGAGAGGAGAGGAGGGGAGGGGAGGGGAGGGGAGGAGGGCAGGGGGCAGGGGAGGGAAAGAGAAAGAGAGAAAGGAAGGAAGGAAGGAAGGGAAAGAGAAAAGAGAGAGAGAGAAAGAAAGAAAAGAGGAAGAAAGAAGAGAAAATATATGAGGTGATAGATAAGTGAATTCGGTTGATTGCAATGATCATTTCACAATGTCTACATGTATCAAAATATCAAGTTGTGTATCTTAAATATATATAATCCCTATTTATGAACTATACCTCAATAAAACTCCCCAAAACATGAAGAGAGCACATTTCTTTACAATTTTCTCCAAAACCAGCCCTGCCTTAAGTACATCAGAAGCTCTGGTATGACACTTTGCCAAACCAAAACCAGGGATTCACCAGCCTCCATTTCCTCTTCTGCACACTGGTAGGGAACACTGAACACCTATAGCCAATAGGCCACTCTCTCTGTCAACCTTGAGCATTTCTCTCTCACCAGTTGGGCTGTATGCTTACTTCAAATCAGTTGCATTGGTTCCCACAGCTGAGTAGGCCAGTTGTGCTTGTCACTTGAATTCTGTAATTTTATTAAAACTGGTAGTTTGTGATGGTGTGGTGGTTTTCAGGCAGGCAGGCCAAGCAGCAGGAAGTACACATCACGTACCACACAGAGGAGGATTTGGAAACGAGGCAAAATGTATGACAGCTCAGTCAAAGAGCTCAGAGGAGACACAGTCTAATTACTCACTCATCCCTGCAGCAGATTCCAACAGTCCCCAGGAAAGCGCAAGACAACACTGCAAGGGCTTCTTCTAAGGCCTCCATGTCCCCACCACTCTTTCCAGCATCTTTAAAAACCACCAGGAGGGAGCTCTGTCACATACCCTGGAACAAGAATTTGAGAGTCAG
The DNA here is from genome assembly GCF_037993035.2 of Macaca fascicularis. Lineage (NCBI taxonomy): Eukaryota > Metazoa > Chordata > Mammalia > Primates > Cercopithecidae > Macaca > Macaca fascicularis. The sequence continues at coordinate 13,207,856 of NC_088395.1, forward strand.
ATTTAGGGCCCCGAATTTAAAACTGTATGGTTGATTGGAACTTGTTAAAAAAAAAAAGTAACTTTTCTTTGGCTTACAAATTAGAGAAGAACATTCGTGTTTATAAAACTGACTAATTAATTCATAGCTATCTCTTGAAAATACTCAAAGGGGAAAGGTCGTTGTTTGCATTTTGAAAATTTAAAACAGTGAAATTTTTAGGATCCTAATCCAAAGCTCCATTAACCCAATATTAATGAACATTTCAGCAAGATCGTGTGATGTTTCTTAAAGAAAATGGCATTAGAGTTTTTTTTTCACATTCAGTACTAAATGTAAAAATAGTATGTCAAAACAATAAATAGCAGAAAATCATTCTGAGTTTAATTTTATCTCACACGTATGTGAAATAAATGAAGCGTGATGTGACAATCCAATGTTATCTATCGTGGAGAAAGAAAAATAGACTTTGGTAGAATCTTGAGTATTTAAAAATGATTGTTAAAATATGAATATGCCATAGACATTGTACTCAGATTTTAAATGTTCCAAGGTTAGCTACTTACATGACTTCCATTATTAAAGTGCCCTTGGAGTTAGAAATGGAAATATGCTTTTAGGATTATCATCTATTCCTGGGAGGCATCACAGAATTGTTATTTCCAAAGTGTTTCCTTGTTCTTGGTACACTGTAGAGTCTTTTAAGAACAAAGAGTTATTCTCAATTCAGGCTGGACTAAACTGCACCAACTGAACTCCCGCATTATTTCAGAAATTCTGTATTCAGTGGGGAGGATGGAACAAAATAATTAGGATATGGGGCCCAGAGACCTTCCGGGAAAGATATTCTTGCTGTGTTCTACAGCTTTTTCTGATGCTTTATTTTTCTCTCTTTTACAATTCCTCCCACCCACTCTTCATGCCAGCAAACAGATGATCCGGGAGAATAAGAATATTGTATGATCACTAGTTAATTTACTTTGGATTGCTTTCCAGGCACCATGAGTCTGACCGCTTAGGGGTTTCCTGTGAATTTTTGGCAGCTGCTAAGCACAGTTAGTTGCCCATAAGAACTACTGATTCTGCTTCGTTTTACATACATATGTATATGTATATTTACGTATGTATATGACAGGGCATAACTCACCATGACTGGCTTACATTTAGGCTACTGTGTATTGAATCAGACACTGTTTATCACTTTCAAGTTCTAATTTCTGCATCGTGCATATGGTTATTTAAACCTATATAGTTCAATGAAAATGCTCCCATCCTGCACAGACTAGCCTAAAGGGGCACTACATGCAATGCTAGCAGAGGGTAAAAACATGGCACTGGCTCTTTTTTTAAATGACTAGTTTGAAATGGAGGTGATTCATTAATTCAACGTTTATTGAGTGCCTACTAGGCAGCAGGCCATAAGTTAAACTCTGGGGATTATTTTTTTCTTGAGACGGAGTCTTGCTCTGTCGCCCAGGCTGGAGTGCCGTGGCCAGATCTCAGCTTACTGCAAGCTCCGCCTCCCGGGTTCATGCCATTCTTCTGCCTCAGCCTCCCAAGTAGCTGGGACTACAGGCGCCCACCACCTCACCCGGCTAGTTTTTTTTTTTTTTTTTTTTTTAGTAGAGACAGGGTTTCACCGTATCAGCCAGGATGGTCTCGATCTCTTGACCTTGTGATCCACCCGTCTCGGCCTCCCAAAGTGCTGGGATTACAGGCTTGAGCCACTGCGCCCGGCCACACTCTGGGGATTTTTTAAAAAGAATGCCTGGTAGCTGCAGTAGCTAACACACATCACATTTATGCTCTATGAAAATTCGTAATCCAGCTAAGAAATAGACACCCAATCAAGTGTATTGGTGAAAGTGGTATGAAACAAATGCCCACAAAGAGCCCAGAGGAGGGAGGGACATTTGGACCAGGCCTTTGTTGCCCTTCATATATGAATCTTTTTGCAGACACGTTTTCATTTAAAATAGCTGGGTCAAGTGGTAATTTTATTAGAAACTGCCAAACATTTTTCCATGGAGCTGTACCATGTTAAATTCCCACCAGCAGTATATGAATTCCAGTTGCTCCACATCCTCACCAACACTTGACATTGTCAGATTTTAAAATTTTACCCATTCTCATGTATGTAGTGATATCTTGCTGTGGTTTTACTTTACATTTTTCTATTAACAGTTATGTTGAACACCATATTTACATGCTCATTGGCCATTTGGATATCCTATTTTATAAAGTGCCTGTTTAAATCTTTTGCTCTGTTTTAAATTGTTTTTTGTCCTCTTTTATTGATTTGGAGAAATTTTGTATATATTCTGGTTATAAATCCTTTTTGGATATATGTATTGCAGATATCTTTTTCCAGAAACAAATATTCTTTTGTACTCAGTAAAGAAAAAAACAAAAACAAAACAAAAAAACTTCAGGATTACATTTAAGCAAGCACCGTTCATAAGGATAGAATAAATTCTGGCCGGGCATGGTGGCTCACGCCTGTAATCCCAGCACTTTGGTAGGCCAAGGCAGGCAGATCATGAGGTCAGGAGATCAAGACCATCCTGGCTAACATGGTGAAACCCCGTCCCTACTAAAAATACAAAAAATTAGCCGGGGGTAGTGGCAGGCACCTGTAGTCCCAGCTACTTGGGAGGCCGAGGCAGGAGAATGGCATGAACCCAGGAGGCAGAGCTTGCAGTGAGCCCAGATCGTGCCACTGCACTCTAGCCTGGGCAACATAGCAGACCCCATCTCAAAAAAAAAAAAAAAAAAAAGAATAAATTCTACAGGTTTTCTTTACTGCCTGACATACCTACATATGCCATAAATGATATGAAAATCTGATGTGTGATAAGAGACTGAGATTTGGCCGGGCACGGTGGCTCAAGCCTGTAATCCCAGCACTTTGGGAGGCCGAGATGGGCGGATCACAAGGTCAGGAGATCAAGACCATCTTCGCTAACCTGGTGAAACCCCGTCTCTACTAAAAAATACAAAAAACTAGCCAGGCGAGGTGGCGGGCGCCTGTAGTCCCAGCTACTTGGGAGGCTGAGGCAGGAGAATGGCGTAAACCCAGGAGGCGGAGCTTGCAGTGAGCTGAGATCGCACCACTGCACTCCAGCCTGGGTGACAGAGCAAGACTCCGTCTCAAAAAAAAAAAAAAAAAAAAAAGAGACTGAGATTTAATCATGTATTTGGTGGCTATTCAGTCAGTCATGGTCATAGTAAGCGTTGAACACATATTTGTTGAATAAACCAATAATTGAAAAAAAGGGCTTTTTGAAACTGAAATTTACTTAAAACTAAGCCTCCTAAGTGGAAAAGTACCATCACAGCAGAAATCTGGAAATTATTTCTTAATTAAATCATTTGTTCAATAAATATCTTAGGGTCTAAGAAGTGCAGGATACTTTTGTTAAGCTCTGTAGGGAATGTAAGAAACATAAAAACAATTATTTTCTTTGAATAGCAACTTACACTTTATAAAATGCCCCTAGAAATTGCATTTGAACTTGAAAACTAGCTTCTTGCCCAGGTGTGGTGGTTCACGCCTATAGTCCCAGCACTTTGGGAGGCCGAGGCAGGAGGATTGCTTGAGGCCAGGAGTTCAAAATCAGCCTGGGCAACATAGTGAGACCCTTTCTCTATAAAATTTTAAAAAATTGGCTGGGCATGGTGGCATGCCTGCAGTCTCAGCTACTTGGAAGGCTGAAGTGGGAGGATCACTTGAGCCCAGGAGTTCGAGGTTGCAGTGAGCTATAATCACACCACTGCACTCCAGCCTAGACAAGATTGCAACCTTGTCTCTCCAAAAAAAAAAAAAAGAAAGAAAGATGCAGAAAACTAGCTTCTCAAATTCTGCATTGCTTACTTGTTAATTCAAAAAGATATTTGCCACGTGCCTACTATGTGCCAGAACTAAAGTTTTAGGACAAGGTGGACAGCAAATAAATACCTGAATGATGTGATTGCATTAAAACCATAATCTCCCATCCCTCCAACAGTGTTAACCACCTGCCTCCATGATGCTTGTGAACTTTGGACAACCCTCTTCTTTGTTTGCTTTAATTTTACTTGTTTTTTAAAGTGAGACGTTCACATGGTTCAAAAGTCAAAATGGTATAAAAATATATTTAGAAATCTTACTGGCATCCATAAGCTGGTCTGTCCTCCATCCTTTTGCCTCATTCCTTTTATTAGTTTCTTGCATATGCTTCCAATGTTTCTTTATGGAACTATGTACAAACACATATATGTTCTGATTTCTCCCTCATTCTTACATAGAGTTAACATGTTACATGCTGTTATATAAATGGGCTAAAAGTGGGGGACCCTGGATATTGGTCCCCATGTTGTTTACTTCTTCACAGCAGGCTAGGACAATTAGCTCAAAGCCCTCTGGCACTAAACTCAAATTCATATACATCTGGTTGCCTTAAATGTAGCCCAAATAACCATATTTTTAGCTATTTAAAGCCTGCCTGCCCTGCACATCCCATGAAGCTGTACCCAACATCTGCAAGCCATAGATAAGATGAACCTTGGGGATACGAAAGACACCAAGCCACTGCTGCCCATTCAAGCTCTGTCACCCAAAGACTCCCCACCTTGTTACTGGGTAACATCATCTACCTGCAGGAGCCACTTCTCCAATTTCCCTCTCCCCTGGGAATGCCCTTGTTCTCCTCCTCTTCTGGGTGGTGGCTCCATGCTGCTCTTTCTAGAAGATCTCCTGGTGTGAAGAACTTCACTCATGTATCCCAACCAAGCACCATCCAAACAAAGTTCATTTGTGCTACTGTCATTTTGTGGTCATGTCCTTTCCTTGATCAGTTCTGAATCCTCTATCTCACCATATATACTCTGCCTTTTCATTTTGTTTTTTTTTAACTTAACAATATATTCTGGGGAAGACTCCTTCACTCTTTTATACAGCTGCAAATTACTCCACTGCATTTAACCAGTCCCTCCTGATGGTCGCTTGGATTATTTCTAGTCTTTTGTTATTACAATGATGCTGCAGTGAATCACCTTGTACATTCATCATTTTGTTCATGTACAGGCAGATCTATAGGATAAATTCCCAGAAGATGGATTGCTGGGTCAAAGGGTAAACAAACACATTTGTATTTTTGAAAAACATTGGCAAATCGTTCCTCTTAGCAACCATACACGAGAGTGTCTGTTTTCCCATAGCCTCACTATTTACCAATCTGTTAGGTAAAAATAAACAAACTTCTAGTCTTGGACTCCTCACACGGTAAAGATTGTTAACATAATATTTGTTAACATGCCTGTCTCTGCCACTGAATTGTGACACCCTTAAAGTCTGGAACCATTTCTTACTCATCTTCGTATCCTGTTGCTTAGCTAGCAAAGTTCTTTGGACAGAATAGCTTCTGCCACTTCCCTCTCTCCCCCGCAAAAACATATTTACTGAGTTGAATCAATCACCGCTTTAGCCTAGAGAGGCCCCCCCTCAGACCTTCCCATTGTGGTATGTGCTGCCCCACTTTCAGCTGACTGCCAATTTCCTCTGGAGGCTGGGCCTGCTCAGCCCACCCACAGAGGGAGGAGAGCCTGAGATTGAATGCACCACCATCCCCAGCAGCTCTCAACCAATGCCTGAAGGGAGATGGTGCTTAAATAGCCAGCAGGCTCTTCCTTTGCGGGCGTACCTCTGAGGCATGGGGTGGTCTATGCTGAGAGCTCTTCGTGGGATGAAGCCCTGTTGTCCCTTTGTCCATAGCAGGAAGTTAGCTTGATAATGTACCTTTTAATGGCTTCCCTGCCTTTCCTTCCTTTCCAGGCTCACCTTCTCACTCCATTATTGGAGTTTCCTTGAATCACCTCCCAAGTAAATGACTATCACTTTATCAGGGTCTTTTTTGGGGGAAACTGAAATAAAGACAATACCTTCCTTTTTCTTTCTTCTTCCTTTTTTTTTTTTTTTTTTTTTTTTTAAATAGGGTCTCACTGTGTCACCCAGGCTGGAGTGCAGTGGTACAATCATAGCTCACTGCACAGCTCACTTGGCCTCCCTAAATCTAGTGATTCTCCAGCCTCAGCCTCCCGAGTGGCTGGGACTACAGGTGCATGCCACCATGCCTGGCTCATTTTTTTTTATTTTTAGTAGACATGAGGTATCACTACATTGCCCAGGCTGATCTTGAACTCCTGACCTCAAGCAATCCTTCCACCTTGGACTCCAGCGATCCACCCACCTCGGTCTCCCAAAGTGGTGGGATTACAGGCATGAGCCACTGTACCTGGCCAGCTTTCTTTTTCAAATGAAGAAACCTGAATACTGAGAAAATAAGTGAAGTGCTCATGGCACAGCTAGCGAGTGAAAAAGCATGTTCCCTGGCTCCTAGAAATGTGCTGTTTTAGAAAATGGAATTTCTCTTTATGGATGATAAGTACAACCATTGAGACATGAAAGAGTAATGGAAGAAGTGTGTGTGTGTATGTGTGTGTAAATCTATAACAGCACAAGGTTACATAAAATGAATAGTAAATAAGCGAAACAGCTCTCACCTATGGTGCATATTATGAGCCAGGCAAGTACTTTTTGTGTGTTTATTCATTTAACACAAAACTCTACAAGTTAGATGCATTATTATCATCAGTCCCAGGTCACAGATGAAGAAAATTAAGATACTGAGAGTTTAAGTAACTTGCCAAAGCTCACACTTGCCAAGATCTGACTCCTGGATTTGTGCTCATAACCATCAAACTATACTGTCTGCAGGAGCCAGCCAGAGAAGTTCTAGAAGTGACAGATTACCCTTGGCTTTTGGCAGCAGGGGTCTTGAAGAAAGAACATGGGATTATGCCTAATTAAGGACTAATTCTTCCTAGGGCCATCAAAGAACTCATTTGTGTCAGTTAGAATATTTTCCAGGGCAGAAACTAAATATCCAACTAAAAATGACTTAAATAACAGGGGTCTAGTGATAAATCTCACATAATAAGAGGTCTGGAGGCAGGAGGTTCCAGACTTGGTTAATTCAGCAGTTAAATGACTTCAAAGCAGCAGTGACTCACATATTCTTTCTTTATGTTCCATCCAATTCCATCTTCTTTGTAGTTCTCTTGATTCTCTGTCATGGTCTTGCAACGGCCCCCTCAGCTCCAAGTAGTAAATATCAGAAAAGGAGGGAGGAACTTTGTCCCAGAATCCCTTGGCAGGTATTCTCTTTGGTCCCATTGGCCAGGAATGGGTCACCTGCTCTAGACACAGGGGAAGCTGGGAAAGTGAGTCTGTGGTATTATCTGTCTCCAGCATGGTGGAGGCAGGTTCTGCTGGAAACAAAAGAGCAGAAGGATGCTGGCAGTGGGAAGGCAACCAGTCTTGATGCCATATAGCTTAAATCCCATGTTGAAGCCTTCTTTTTGGCTGTGCTGTTTGGAAAACCCAGAACCCAACGGCTTTGCAAAGATAATCATGGGAAAACAATTCGAGATAGTACTCGGGTTCTGGCCAGAGATGACACCATCTAATGATGTCATATTTCACAGCAGGATGACAGACAGGCCAGAAACCAGGACCTGAAGCAGTCAGTGCCTATTCTGAACTGGGAAGCACCACATTGACCATATTTGGGAGGCCTCAGAGACTGGCTTCCACATCCAGACCAGAGCCAGGACAACTGGGATTGCTGGGCTCAGCCATCAATGGCTATTTGATGAGTGTTTATTCTACTTTACGGCAGCGTATTAAGCATTTTGGGGAAGGGGTGATGCGGAGATATTAGATGTGCATCCTGACCTCAAGAAACAAATTAAAAATCTAATAATAAGCATGAACTGAGCACTGACTATCTGCCAAGTCTGTTTAAAGCAACTTACATTTCTCTAGACACCTTAAATATACGTCAAATCTTCACAGTAACCCTATGAGATAGGTTATATTTATGATCTTTATTTACCAATATGGAACTGAGGCCAGGAAGGCAACTGAGGCATGGCGAGTTTAAGCAATCTTGAGATTGTTACCCAAATATTTGCTGTAAGGACACACCACATAGGCTCTCCCAGCAGTGCTTAAAACATTTTCTCTAAATTTACGGTGATGAGTTCATCCCAGTTTGCTTGGGACTCTCCCAGTTTTAGCACCAAAGTCCATGTACAGGGACAACCTTCAGTCCTGGGCAAATCAGTATGGCTGGTCATCCTACAAACTATAGGTACACTCAATCTAGATTGCCCTGACAACCCAATTAATGGATAATGGAAAAGGAAAAGTTAGAGAGAGTTTTCCCTGCATAGTCAATTCCCATAACAAAAGCTCCTGTAGTCAGAATAAGAGAGTTTCCTTAAACAATGGGTTTTCTTGGAATCAAGAGATTATTGTAACTACCCAAGGGGTTCTTCTTACCCACTGCAATAGGAAAGACCATGGCGTGTAGTAGAGAGTTTAATAGACACAAAGCTGGGCACGCCACGTGGGATACAGAGTTAGTACTCAAATCACTCTTTTCCAAAGCTTGTAGGTTAGGGATCTTTCTTTCTTTCTCCTTTCCTTTCCTTTCCTTTCCTTTCCTTTCCTTTCCTTTCCTTTCCTTTCCTTTCCTTTCCTTTCCTTTCCTTTCCTTTCCTTTCCTTTCCTTTCCTTTCCTTTCCTTTCCTTTCCTTTCCTTTCCTTTCCTTTCCTTTCCTTTCCTTTCCTTTCCTTTCCTTTCCTTTCCTTTCCTTTCCTTTCCTTTCCTTTCCTTTCCTTTCCTTTCCTTTCCTTTCCTTTCCTTTCCTTTCCTTTCCTTTCCTTTCCTTTCCTTTCCTTTCCTTTCCTTTCCTTTCCTTTCCTTTCCTTTCCTTTCCTTTCCTTTCCTTTCCTTTCCTTTCCTTTCCTTTCCTTTCCTTTCCTTTCCTTTCCTTTCCTTTCCTTTCCTTTCCTTTCCTTTCCTTTCCTTTCCTTTCCTTTCCTTTCCTTTCCTTTCCTTTCCTTTCCTTTCCTTTCCTTTCCTTTCCTTTCCTTTCCTTTTTTTCTTTCTCTCTTTTTTTTTTTTTTTGAGTCAGAGTCTTGCTCTGTCGCCCAGGCTGGAGTGCAGTGGTGTGATCTCGGTTCACTGCAAGCTCTGCCTCCTGGGTTCATGCCATTCTCCTGCCTCAGCCTCCCGAGTAGCTGGGACTACAGGCGCCCGTCACCACATCCGGCTAATTTTTTGTATTTTTAGTAGAGATTTTTCAAAGGCAGTTTGAGGGAAAGGGTGGGGGTGGCCAGGTAAGGGATGCCTGCTGCTGATTACATGTTGAAATAATATTCCAGATATATTGGGCTAAATGAAATATTCTAGATATATTGGGTTAAATGAAAGATATTATTAAAATTAATTTTACCCATTTCTTTTACTTTTTTAAATGTGACTATTAAACAAATAAAGTTACATGCATGGTCAGGTGCTGTGACTCACACCTGTAATCCTAGTACTTTGGGAGGCCAAGGTGGGTGGATTGCCTGAGGTGAGGAGTTTGAGACCAGCCTGGCCAATGGAGTGAAACCCTGTCTCTACCAAAAATACAAAAATTAGCCAGGCGTGATGGCGCACACCTGTAATCCCAGCTACTTGGGAGGCTGAGACAGGATAAGCACTTGAACCCAGGAGGCAGAGGCTGCAGTGAGCCGAGATTGTGCCACTGCACTCCAGCCTGGGCAACAGAGTCAGACTGTCTTAAAAGAAAAATTACATGCATGGCTCACAGTATATTTCATCGGACAGCACTCTTCTAAAAAAGATACTTCTAGAGAGGATGTCCCTATTAAGAGGGTTTCTCTTTGTGTAATATTGTTTGCAAAACCAAGGTAAACATTAATTAGTTAAAATTCTGTAAACCATGAAAAGATTTGCAAAGGGAACCGCCTTGTCTTGGAGGTGTTGCCTTGAAGCTGCTTAAGGCAGAAATGCTGCCCAGAACACACTCATGCTTTCTTGTGACCAGTGGCTCTAGGCCAAACTACAGTCCATGTAAAAATAACTCTGATGAGTTCATTGTTCTTAAAGTCAAATGGGCTGTTGGCTCTTTTCACATAGTTTGAATCTTTTATGACCAGAAGATACAAAACACATTTTTAAAAGCAGTACCTAATGCAGTCCAAGTCATTTTTTAAAAAAAAAACTTTTGGGTATTGAGCAATTTGGGGCTCTCCAAGGATGGTAATGATGATATTTATATTTGTATAAATATTTTCAAAGTTCTTTACAGTTTTTCTTTAGTATTTCCACTTGAAAATGACTACATATCCCCATGAGGTAATCTGAGCTGTTATTTTATGCACATTTTACAGATGAGACACTGTCCCAGGTCTTCTTAATTCTGTTTAGTGTTCTTTTGGCTACACCCAGTGTGATGGAGCCAGATCCTACCCACTCATGAGAGCCAATTGTGTGTCTCTGCACAGCTCAGCAGTCACATTATGTTAGTAGTTTGAAATCATCCATGGTGTGAGCATTTATACCATGAGAATTGGCAAAGTCTACATAGTTCGTTTATTTACTTTGTTGTTTGTGTTGTTTATTTCTTGAGTACCAGTTCCTAAACATGTAATGGCACACCACTAGATACCTCCAAGAATGAGAAAACTTGAGGATTAAAAGACATTTTCTTAGTCTGTTTTGTGTTGCTATAACAGAATACCATAGACAGGGTAATTTATAATGAATAGAAATTTATTTGGCTTATGGTTTGGTTCAGGAAGCTGGGAAGTCCAAGAGCATGGCATCAGCATTTGGCAAGGGACTTCGTGCTGCATCATCCCATGGGAGAAGGCGGAAGAGCAAGGGAGAACAAGAGCAACAGAGCAAGAGGGGGCCAAACTCACTTTAATAACAAACCAACTCTCAAGACAACTAAACCACTCCCATGATAATGACATTAATTCATTCGCAAGGGCAGAGACCTCATGACCTAATCACATCTTATTAGGCCCCACCTCACAACACTTGCATTGAGTATTAAGTTTCCAATACACGAACTTTGAGAGACACATTCAAAACATAGCAGATGCATGTTACAAAACAGGAGCAGAAACACAAGTTCTCTGAGTTCAAGAACTGAATCCTACAGATAGATTTTTTTTTTTTTTTTTGAGATGGAATTTCACTCTTGTTGCCCAGGCTGGAGTGCAGTGGTGCAATCTTGGCTCACTGAAACCTCCGCCTTCTGATTTCAAGTGATTCTCCTGCCTCAGCCTCCCGAGTAGCTGGGATTACAGGTGCCCACCACCATGCCCAGCTAATTTTCGTATTTTGTTTTAGTAGAGATGGGGTTTCACCGTGTTGGCCAGGCTGGTCTAGAATTCCTGACCTCGTGATCTGCCCACCTTGGCCGCCCAAAGTGCTGGGATTACAGGTGTGAGCCACCGTGCCCGGCCAACAGTTTTTTTTTTTAAATGAAAAGATCCATGGTATCTTCAGTTTGTATATTGCAAAAAAATGATGATGCTACTTCTGTAACCTGAAAAGGCAAGGCCTAAACCACTTAAACCTAAGCCAGCAGCAGCCAGCCATCCTACAGAAGAAACGAAAATCACCTTCACTGCTCCAACACAATTGTATGCTTCTGTCTTTCAGTTCTTTCTGTGTCTCTCTCTATCCCTTTTTCTCTTTGTGTGTGTGCATCATACATACACAAATACACACACCACACATGATTTTTACTACATAAGTTACTATAGCAGACTGCTAGAAATTCAAGAAACCAAATAATGCCTTCATTCAAGGAAAGGTGGAATAATATACTTCATTTTCTTTTATGGAAAAACAGTCAAGCACTAAATTCACTGATGAAGGGGAAATTATTGAAACTAGAGAGGAAAGGGGATACTGGATGTGAAAAACATCTATATATACCTCAGATAAAATCACTTCAATCATCTGTGATTGTCTCATATCAAATCAAGCCATTTTTTTCCAATTACTTTATTATTCTCCAACAAGAGAGCTAGATTAGATAATCACATATGAATTTCAGATTGTGCTTGCTAACTGACGTTTGCCAATAGCAGTCACTTGAAAAGAGCTGCTCTAAGACAAACTATTCTAAATGAGTGGTTTGGCATGGGGGGGAGGTCGTTTTCTTTTAATTCATGCCTTCCCTCCCCACACATCAATTAACTCAGTAAAATGTTTACCAGATGGCTCTAACTCTAAACTTTGGTTAATTTTCCTCACGTTCACATATGAGACAGCCTGAACATCAGATGGTGCTGAAAACAGAACCAAGAACCAGAAGTCCCAAACTGTAGGACATCAGTCCCCAAGTCTAACAGATCTCAGTCCCTTAGGTCTCAAACTGTAGACCATTAAAGTATGGCTAAATGTTGTGTTTTATTACAATATAATTATTTTAAAAAGAGCTAACATTGAAAAATTAGAAGTCTTTCAATAAAAATACAGATTTCTGGATTCTTTTGAGTAATCAGAAGCTGTCACAATGGGCAGACGCTCCATCAAAGCAACAATAGGTAGAACTTCACTCATTTATGCCACTTTCTTGCCATGGAGACACTTGAATTTGCACCCTGCAATAGAACAACAACAAAAACGCATCTTGCCGGGCGCGGTGGCTCAAGCCTGTAATCCCAGCACTTTGGGAGGCCGAGGCGGGCGGATCACAAGGTCAGGAGATCGAGACCACAGTGAAACCCCATCTCTACTAAAAATACAAAAAATTAGCCGGGCGCGGTGGCGGGCGCCTGTAGTCCCAGCTACTCAGGAGGCTGAGGCAGGAGAATGGCGGGAACCCGGGAGGCGGAGCTTGCAGTGAGCCGAGATCGCGCCACTGCACTCCAGCCTGGGCAACAGCGTGAGACTCCGTCTCAAAAAAAAAAAAAACAAACAAAAAACAACAAACAACAACAACAAAAAACGCATCTTAACACTGTAAACTGAGAAAAGGTAAAGGAATAAGTCACATCATGTGGTTTTTTTTATTCTCAAGACTTTCCGTATTTACTGGCCGTTGTTCCCATTGAAGTTTCTCAGGATTTAGGGGGCACTCTAATGCAGCCATGATTCGGAATTACCGTTATGGGTTCACTGCTTCTATCTGCCCTTCTGGAATCAAAAGGTTATATAAGCCAAAAGCTTTCTCATCACTCCTTCTTGTGGCAACACCTGATGTGAACTGATAGGAGGCTATTTACTATTTTTATTTTTCTTACTTAGTGTGAAAATTCATGCATGAAACTAGAGAAATATTAATGTGTTTGACTCTATGGTGTTGCACCTGATCTTGCCAGTGGTATTTGGTAATAGGCATAGGCACCATATTATCTTTCAAAAATCCCCTAAATCCTGCTGTCTGAGCGCATGCAGCCCTGAAGGTTTCCAACAGAGGCCTTGGCAACCATATACATAAATATATATAATTGATCCCCGTGCCAGGGAAAACGTGTATATTCTAAGGTGCATAACCAAACAGTGCTGTCACTTAGGAAATACTAAATGAGCATTTGCTATTTGCTAATAACACTGTTTCCAATCCTTAAAAAGTTCATGAATGGAGAATATGAGGAAGAAATGTAAAAAAAATGACAATATTGTGAACTATGGCAGCAGGAACAAAGGAGGCAGAGAGCATGGTGCAGACAACTCGCCTCAGGACTCTAGAGTAGATATTCAGAAGAGATGGTTGGAATCTGGAAAAGACAGTCCAGCTTCTTCCCAAGTTTGTAAATAGAGGTACAGAAGAGAGGCAGCAGCAGCCCCGATTATGGTGTTGAAAGCTGAGGCTCCATTTGTCTCCCACCACAGGGAAAGTGCACCACGACTTGTTCAGAAGGAATTTGTGAAGGCGAGATGTCCTCTGTGGGACACTGTGTGTGCTCTCAACTTGGGTGTCCTCCCTTCTTTCTTTGTGCTGTGCTGGAGGGAGGTGCCTTGCAGCAATCTGTGAACCTTCAAAAATCAAAACCCCCCAAAACCCAACATCTACCCCCACAAACACAAAACTGGAGGGCCCAAAGCTGCCCTTGGTCTTTCCCCAGGTTGTTAGTGATGCTTTGTGGTTAAAATAGAGCAGGGGGAGGAGTAGTTCAAAGACACACAATGTCTAGGAGGCAGTAATATGCAGTTATGTTAGTCTTCATCAGCCAAAACTCTGAAGGACAGTGTGTAAGTGCACAATTGTTCTCAAACAAAGCAAAGACTCATTATTTGTCTTCCTAGATTTCCTTAGTTCTGTCTTTGTGTGTTGCATCTCTATCATACATATACAAATACACACACCATTTTTACTGCATACGTTACCATAGCAGAGAATTAGACATTCAAGAAACCAAATAACCTTGTGAGGCCTCCTGTAAAGCAGATGCTACCCCGTGGGGCCTGGATCTAACTAAGCTTCTCCCAGGGGGTAAATCAGGTGTTTATAAACATTAACTCTTTCGGATCACCAGTGGCATCTTTGATGGTTCTACCATGTATGAAATAGTGACCTGATGAAGAGGAAAGAGTTACCGAGCCTCCTCTGGCTCTCTCTACTTCCTCCTCGGTGCTGCTTCAGGTGCCAGGGAAAATGTGCATATTCTAAGGTGCATAACCAGATCTCCATGTCAGAAAAAACAAGTGTCATTCACAATACAAAAGGTACAGAACCAGCCTGTGTCCATTAACAGATGATTGGATAAAGAAAATGTGATATATATACACAATGGTATACTATTCAGCCATTTAAAAAGGAGTAAAATCATGTCTTTTGCAGCAACATAAATGGAATTGGAGGCCATTATCTTAAGTGAAACAAGTCAGACACAGAAAGACAAATATTGCATATTCTCACTCATAAGTGGGAGTTTAAAAATGTGTACACGTGAACATAGAGAGTGGAATGGTAGACTTTGGAGACTCAGAAGGGTGAGGGGATGGGAGTTGGTAGATGATGAGAAATTACTTAATTGGTACAATCTACATTATTCTGGTGATGGATACCCTGACATCCACCTGATGTAGCCACTGTGCAATCTATGCATGTAACAAATTTGCCCTTGTATCCCAGAAATGTATACAAATAAAAAATAAAATAAAAGGCAAATCAAAGCATGCTTTCTTTAAAAAGAAAAAAACAAATGGGAATCTGTAGTCCTGTGAAAGGTACAACAGAGTAACAGGTTGCCCCCAGGAGAAAGGCAATCTGTCCCCTCTGACTGGTCCCCTCTATAGTCAGTGCCCTGGGAAATAGGCACCCCTTTCTGGCAGTGGCACTGGAAGAGCAACTACACTCTCCAATTTCTTATCAGCAGCCTTCCTCCTACACTATGGATATTTGCCAGCCTTGCAAGGTGTAGTGACCTGTTGTATTAAAAGGAAAGGATTTATGGTACAAACTCTTGTTAAGAAGAATTATCCCAAATGGGAAAAAAGCAGATTGTCTATTGCATGTCTTTACAAAGTCATACTAGAGCATTGTCTGATAAGTTCCCCCTTAGGATCAGCTGATGCTCTAGGGAGAGGTAGCTTTTTGGTTGACATACTACTTACTATTGATTAGAATCTGTCAGGAAGAATGGTGAAAGACTTTGAAACAGACAAAGAAAGATTTCTGGATGTACTGTCTAGCTTATTCTTCCAGGCTATATGTGCCTTTCATTGTCTTTGAACTATTTTACGACTCTGTGCATTGCAGAAAACTGATAATAATCCAAATTATGCTTGTTCATGGAAATGCAAATAAAATTGTCCAGGCAATTTAATTGATCATTGCCTTATGGATATTGATCTGTTTTGCATCTGTTTATATATTCATCTTAGTATTCCTGGTTGCCAATATATCTTTGTGTTCTTTAAATTCTCCTTTGAAATTCTTATGACATCTAACTTATTCCCTCACTAATTTATGAGATTATTTTGTATTTGTTCAAAACTTACGGTTTTACCTTTAAAAAATTATCCCTTAACCGGCCCAAAGATTTTGTAAAGTTAGATATTAATTTTTAGAAGATGGACAAAATGCAAATATGATTTCTATTGGGTAGAATGATAACCCCAAAGGTTACAGTTTTATTCCACTGCAGGAATTGGTTAATTAATCAATTTTGTATCTTAATTTGCAATCTTATTCCAGTGTTCTGTTTTAGATGAAGATATGTAGTCATTCATTTATTCATTTACCATTTCCTTTTGTCCTTGAAACTTTGAACCTGTTGGTTCCCTCACTAGTGAATTAAATACATCTTTGACACATATTTATTAAATATTCATATGAGACCATGTTTTTAACTTTTTTGAAAACTATACTTGACATTATATAGCACTTGGCAAGCAATTCTAAGTGTGAACTAAAAAAAACAAGTGTTACTTTAAAGACTGACCCCAAGATTTCATTCCAGAGACAGCACAATTTAAGCTAACTCCTAAATAGGCATAATTGGCTATTAAGCAAAAGTCTCTGGGAATAAAGTCAAAATGGTTTGGGATAAGATGATAAGATAAATTACTCAGGATGTTTAAAGCCTTGGGAGGGGGGGCCTACAAGCTGGAAAGGAAAAAGAAAGTCATCCAGAAATTCTTGAGAGAGGGCCCAGAAACATAGCAGGAGGCTAGAAGTGGGATAAAGTGCTGGTTAGTGGTGGCTCCTTGGTGCCAAGTAGAGGATAGGAGTTTTAAGGATGAGGTGTTCTAATATTCCATTTTAAGTTGTTTGCTCTACTGGTCTGTGATGTAACCAACACACACACACACACACACACACACACACACTGCCATTGCCTATAGCATTCAGTAAAATCTATTACAAACAGATCCTTGACTTGGGAGCACTTGGATGGGGAAGGGAATAGGACCACCAAATTCAGAAATGAGTAGTCATGAACAGGGATGAATAACAGAGAGAGGTGAAGGATTCAGCAGAGCCCTAAGCACCAGAAAGGAGGGACACTGGGCTTCCAAAATTATGTGGGCATTTTCACTTCAACCACGATGAAAGCTGAAAGATTAGCAGACTTCCTCACGCTGACACTAGGGTTGTTCATGCAAATAGCATTGTTTCAGAACCAAATGTGTGGGAAAACTTTAATGGTTTCATGTGTGGGAAAACTTTAATAGTTCCACCCCACTGCACCAAAGGACCGAACCCTCTCTCCTTAGTGCTTAAAAGCACTTTAAGCATATTTAACTCCAACACTAAGGTGCATTATAAATATTTGTGTTTTATATGTGCTTATATGTGTATGTGTGTATTAATGTGTGTGTGTGTGTGTGTATTCCATAGTTTTTTCCTTTCCTGGACTAGGATTTAAATTTCCCAAGGCAGAGACCATTTCTTCATTCATTTATCTTTCACTAGAGAATGTCATACGATGCCCTGAAGACCCTCAATAAATGTTTGTTGAATGACTTACAAAGCCAGTCTTGACCTGGCTCATCTTCATTTCACTCCACCTCACTCCTGAGGATGAGAAAGTCTAGTCTCTTTCTAGTGGGTCATAGACAAGACCACATAATCCAGGCTGAAACTGCCTTGCTGGAAGCTCCCTAATTCTCTGGACTGTTGGTTTAATCTCACCTGGTAACAACCTATAAAATAACTGAAAAAGCCAAGGGTCTCTTGCGTATCAACGTTTCCTTCATTCTTTCTCTGATTCATTTTAGCCCATCTCTTGCCGTTACCGTGCCTTTATTCCTTTTCCTTTGCAAGAATTTTTAGCAGTTTTCTGTTCCTTTTGTCTTCATTATATCTGTTCCTTTTGTCCTCATTATATCCTTTCTGCTGTTATTTAGTTTTATCGTACATAATTTGTAGTCCAATGCAAAAATCCATCCCCCAAATCAACAGTCATTTATTCATTCAATCATTCATTTATGCTGTATTTCTTCAGCACCTACTATGAATGTGCTGATAAAAAGAATAAAACATATAAATCTGGTTCCTGCTCTCATGGAACTTACAATCTCATGAGGGATCCAAGCATTAACTAATTAAATACACAAACCTGTGTATAATTGCAACTGAACAAGAAGAAAACAAATTATTCCGTGAAGCTGACCTAGACCAGGGAATTCCCAGCAGTGGGAAGACTGCACTTCGGCCCAGCAGCAGGCAGGAGAAAGGAATGACTAAGGAACTGAAAGGTCAATGTGGTGTGAACCTATAGAGCAAAACAACAAGGAAATATGGGCCAGATGTTGCTGAGTCTTATCATCATGCTAAGGATTAATATAAATGAGAAAGCTCAAATGCACTACAAAAGGAGTACAACTGCAACACTCATACAATTACTGAATGGCACTGCTTGCTTCAGAAGGAAGAGTTACTAGAGAGTAGAAATTCATCTCTGCATTTTTTCTATGTAATTATGACAGATTTGCTTTCCTCCTTGTGTGAAAAAAGATTCCAGACAATTATTGGCTAACTTGCTCTGAAAGTACTCTGTTTTATTCTGGTATGTTTGAAATGCTCTGTAGGAAGAAAGTTTAAAACCCACTTACCACTTTTTAAGAGTCAAATTGGCCTAGCAGACTGTAAGATTATGGGTCCTAGCAAAATAGAGACTCCACACTGATTTCCTATTGATCAAGGAAGGGAAAGAGAATTAAACAAATTATTAACATCTTTACTAAGATAGTTTCTGTTTTAGTCCATTCAGGCTGTTATAACAATATACCTTAGACTGGGTAATTTATAAACAACAGAAATTTATTGTTCACAGTTCTGGAGGCTGAGAAGTTCAAGATCAAGGTGCCAGCAGATTCAGTGTCTGGTGGAGTCCTGTTCCTCCTAAAGGGCACCATCCAGCTGCGTCCTCACATGGTGGAAGAGGCGAATGGGCTCCCTCTAGCCTCTCTTATGAGGGCACTAATCCCATCCATAAGGGCAGAGCCCTGATGACCTCATCACCTCCCAAAGGCCCCACCTCCTAATACTATCACATTGGGTATTAGATTCCAACATTTGAATTTGCAGGGGGGTTGGGGGAACATTAACATTCAGACAATAGCAGTTTCTTTTGCTGATTGAAAGGTAATTATAACAAGATGAAATATGAACATTTTATATACATAGCATGACTTTGGTATGGTTTAGTGAAAACTCTAAGTGGGAGAGGAACAAACCCACATTCCTTGGTGACTTGGTCTGGACTAGGGATGATCAATCTTTGTAATGTCACCCTTTTACCTATAAAGATGTATCAGGAAGGAAATCTTAGCTAAAAATTCTTGATCATGTTTAATTTTTTTTTAATTTCACAGCTTTTGCTGATTTTTTCTGCTGCTGGGGCATCAACACTTGGTGTTGGAGGCTATTTTATTGATAGCAACACCTGGCTATGCAAAGTGTAACCCTAGAACCTGCATGTGAGAAACAAAATTGTTCTGATTAATAAAGTAAAAGTCTGTGTATTAGTCTGTTCTCATGCTGCTAATAAAGACTTACCCAAGACTGGGTAATTTATAAAAGAAAGAGGTTTAATTGACTCACAGTTCAGCATGGCTGGGGAGGCCTCAGGAAACATAATCATAGCGGCAGGAAGAAGAAAAGTGAGAACCGAGCAAAGGGGGAAGTCCCTTATAAAATTATCAGATCTCGTGAGAACTTACTATCATGAGAATAGTGTAGGGGAAACTGCCCCCATGATTCACTTACCTCCCACTGGGTTCCTCCCACCACATGTGGGGATTATGGGAACTACAATTCAAGATGAGATTTGGGTAGGGACAGAGCCAAACTATATTAGTCTGTCACCACTGAGGGAAAGGAAAATCCTGTGGACTGTATTGACTTTGGGAAAATGTTTTTCTTTCTTAAAATGTATCTGAAGTATAATGTCTATGATATACTTTGTTTATCCTTGGGAAACATGTTTTGTTCAAGAGCTATACACGGGGGGCTAGAAGTAAGTCTGTGGAAATGTATTTTTACCTCATCCTAGGGAAGTGTGTCACATGAGTGCTAAAGTCCATCCATTCTGGACTGTTCTACTAAAGCCTTGTACCCTCCTCTAGTGTTATTTAAACTGAGAAGATCAGACCTGGGGGAACTATTTTGGTTTAGCATATTTTATCTATGGGCTACGCAGGTGGGAAATAACAGTGGATTGTAAAATTAAACCAAACCTTATGAATTAAGAAAGGAGTTACCTTGGAATAGGGGTGGTCGAGATTCACACAGTAAGTAGAGGAAGCTCTCTGAAGATGGAAGGAGAAGATTGAGATACTGGGCTGGGAACTGGGATGCCCAAATGGGATGTACAAATCTGCCATAAAGAGTTTAACATTTTGGTTTTCAGTGGACTCTCAAAAGGGTCATATTAACTGCCAAAAACCAAAATTTCAACAAATTGAGTTTAATGGTCTCATTGTCTTTTATTAGTGATTCATGAATCAGGCAGTATCTCATCTATGAAAGAAAAGGGTGCTTCACCAGGCATGGCAGAACAGTTTGTTTTTGTAAGGTAGCTTGAACTAGAACAAGGAAATAGCATAGTGGAAAAAAAAGCAGACTGGCCATTTCAAAATTACTTTCCTTAGAGGGTTAAAGCAGAGGAGACTTCCTTATCATGCCAGCTCAGATTGACTGGGACCCTTATGATTGTTTGCTATGAATCTCCAATTTTTTGGAAAACTGGACCATTTCTAAGTTCAGTTTGATAATATAGCACCTAGCACAGTGACTCCATGCTTGTTTGGTCTAGTCTTTTGGAGCCTAGTGCAGGAGCTCAATCCAAAACAATGACCTCCCATAAATTTTACGTAATGTGACCCTGGTTTCAAGTCCTCTACCTCCAAAGCTGTAAATCCATCTTATTATCCTAAAACATTCAACAGCCAATAATGCAAGACACAAGAAGAGTGACAAGTTTCTCTGTATCATCAGTCCTTGGAGCCCAGTGTGGCATTAAGCATTGTGTCTAGAGAGAATGGTAGTACCAGGGTTCCAGTTCATGGTCAATGCAGACCAAACAGAAGCCTAAAGTGTGGCTAGAAGTCCATGTTGCCATGGAGATCTTGGCCTGCCCCAGAGTGAACAAGGGATAAATTCTGTCTTTTTTCTAAGTTCACTGGAAGAAGGTGACCTTTGGAAGCTAGGCAGATATTTGCGTTTCCAGTAACTCTAGACAACACATCTTATCCACCTAGTTTCTTTTCTGCCATTCACTAGTCATGAGATTTTATACACACACATACACACAGATATATGTATGTATACACATATACACAGACACACAATATATACATATACCCACAGATATATGTATGTATATACATATACACAGACACACAATATACACACACATATAGCCACACAAATACACACACACACACACACACACTCTCTCTCTCTCTTTTTGATGTGGGAAAAGTTATAGAGTATTTGAAGACAGTATTCATGTTCTCCTGTGTTCTTCTCATCTCCAGCTTCTCTAAATAGATAAAGGTCTATTTGAGGGGGCTGCAATCAAGAGTGGTGGGCTTAAGGTTCAAGGAGTGATAAAGGTTGTTATTTAGAGGCCAGGTGCAGTGGCTCACACCTGTAATTCCAGCACTTTGGGAGGCCGAGGTGGGTGGATTGCCTGAGACCAGGAGTTCAAGACCAGCCTTGGTAACATGGTGAAACCCTGTTTCTACAAAAAAATACAAAAATTAGCCTGGCATGTTGGCACATGACTGCAGTCCCAGCTACTCAGGAGGCTGAGGAGGAAGGATTGATTGAGCCTGGGAGGTTGAGACTACAGTGAGCCATGATCCTGCTATTGCACTCCAGCCTGGGCGACAGAGCAAGACCCTGTCTCAAGAAAAGGAAAAAAAAAAAAAAAGAGTTGTCATTTAGGAATTACTCACAGGGCCATCTTCACAGATGAACACGTAGTGTGATTTGAGGTTAATTCACAAAGTCCTCCAAGTGCACAGATATCTTTCTCCCAGGCTCTTTCTTGGTTCCTAAACCTCCAGTTACTTATCCTTTGCAGTCTCACTTGCCCCTGGGCCCTATCGCCTGTAAGTTTAATCTTGCATGATTCTTGAGCCATAGTAATCAAGGCTGTTAAAGCCTGAGTTTGGTCCTGTGGGTGTGCCCAGGATAAACTCTGCTATGGTTTTTATGTTCATTAAGCTATAGCCATTCTCCAACACCAGTTGTGTCAGATCAGTCTGCCTACAATGTTCTGGATTTTGTTTTCCTAATTAACACTCCAGTTTTCTCTACCAGAAATAAACTTTATCTCTAAACCCCAGTAAGCCAGGGTCTTTATTCCCATCCTACATCACTTAACACTGACAGTGATGGAGTCTCCTGAACAACCATGACCCTGCCCTGTCTACACTCCCATTTGAATGGAGATATTTCTCTTGCTCTGCCCTACACACTGAACAGGACAGCCAATAATTTTACCAAAAGTCTGAAAAAAGTCCAAGTTTGATTCACCGTGGGGGAGTATATTTTGTACTACTGGCTATCCACTTTGAGGACCAGCTCTTCAGCCCTATTAATTCATATAATTCTAGCCTTAAGCCCTTCCAGTTTCTTTCTCTTCCCCTGGGCCTGTGATACTTCTCTCTAAACATCTTATTCAGCCAAACCTTCTGAAATATGGCCATGGGACTCATGAAAATGCAAGTCGGAGAGGTATAACCAATTGGAATTTTCATTCCCCAAGAAACAAGAGAGGGAATTTGAATCCCCAGAATAAACAAAAAGGAAATTACTAGAGCAATTTTATTTGAACCATTGGTGAAAAATTAAAGGTATTTAAGTGATAAGCAATCAAAAACATAAGTTATTGGTAAAATGCAAATGTTGCACATATTTTCAAAATAAAAGCAATTTATTGCTGTAAGAAACCATTTCTGGTAGTCTCTAGCCTTCCAGACATATACCTCATGCTCCTCAGCTGTTAGGTCTGCTTGGAATCTGTATTAGTTTTCTATTGCTATATAACAAATGACCACAAACTGGGCAATTTAAAACAACATACATTTGTTATCTCATAGTTTCTGTGGGTAAGGAGTCCAGGCATGGCTTAGCTGGATCCTCTGCAAGAATGCAATCAAAGTGTCAACTGGGCCTGGGTTCTCATCTGAAGGTTCAACTGGAGATGGATCCATCTCCAACCTCACATCACTGTCAGCAGCATTCAGTTCCTGGTGGATTGCTGGACTGAGGACCTCAGTTTCTTGTGGGCTCTCAGCTCCTCACTGTGTGGTCCTCTCCATATGACAGCATACAACATGGCAGCTTGCTTCTTCAAAGCCAGCAAGGGAGAGAGAGTCTTCTAGCAAGACACATTAAAATCTTGCTTATGTAACATAATCACATATGTGAAATCACATACATCTGTCATGCTTGCTGTATTCTATTGCTTAGAAACGAGACCTGTCCTGCCAATACTCAAGGGGAGGGGATTGTACAAGGGTGTGAATCCCAGGAGGTAGAAATCATGAGGGCCACCCTAGAATCTGTCTGCCATAGGTAGAAAAGTTTGAGAAGCAAAGTCTTAAACCATTACTGGCCATTAACATCTTAGCTGTAATAACTTACCAATCAAGAAAGAGCAGAACTAAAGACTATTCCCTTGTATGGATCAGGAGACAATCTACTCACAGGGGAAGTTAACACTATGCCAGCTCAAATAATAATTGTGTGTGTCTGAATTCTCTTTTTTTTTTTTTTTTTTCTGAGACAGGGTCTTGCTTCATCACCCAGGCTGGAGTGCAGTGGTAAGACCATAGCTCACTGCTGTCTCAAACTCCTGGGCTCAAGTGATCTCTCACCTTGGCCTCCCAAAACACTGGAATTGTGGGCCTAAATTCTTTTTATTTCAAAAATAAAAGCACTGGAAAATAAAGCCCTTGGAAATACAAAAATGAGGGAAGGACAGAAACTATAGGAGGTGTCCAGAATTGGTTGGAGAAATGAATAAGAAAACAGGAGGGAAAAACAGACTCATCTCCTCTCTAAAAGTTTAAGCATCCTGCCCCATCTCTGACCTTACTGATTACAAGACCCAATTAATTTTCCTTGCTAGATTGCATTTCACTTCTAAGATCTGATGGTATTGCTCATCCATGAGGTAGTGTAGCGTGGTAATTACTTACATGGACTCTGCTACCCACTGCTTGGCTCTGATCCCTGTACTACCCCTTCTCAGGTAAATTATTCATACTCTCTGTGAATGCTTCCTGGTTGTAAAATAGGATCTTAGTAATGTCTACTTTGAAGAGTTGATGGAATGAAATGAGTTGCAACATGGACAGTGCTTAGAATAGTATCTAGACACAGTAAGTGCTGCATACATTGTAGCCACTACTATTATTTTTTATTTGTTTATTTATTTTTGAGACAGAGTCTCACTTTGTCGCCCAGGCTGAAGTACAGAGGCATGATCTCGGCTCACTGCAACCTCCGCCTCCTGGGTTCAAGCAATTCTCCTGCCTCAGCCTCCCGAGTAGCTGGGATTACAGGCATGTGCCACCACACCTGGCTAATTTTAGTATTTTTAGTAGCGATGGGATTTCACCACGTTGGCCAGGCTGATCTTGAATCCCTGACCTCAGGTGCCCACCTCGGCCTCCCAACGTGCTAGGATTACAGGTGTGAGCCACTGTGCCCGGCCTACTATTATTCTTTGAACAGGTATTGATTGGGTTCCTGTTAAGTGTATATTTAGACCATCTCTTTCATCAACCAAATTAGTCTAGAGCCACTCACAGATTTCATCATGTGTTCCTGTATTTGACAATGCCATTGTGATAGCCTTAGCAATGCAGTGCATGGCTGTCTCAAACATTTTCTCTTGTTAAAAACAAAGGGATCTGGCCGGGCACAATGGCTCATGCCTGTAATCCCAGCACTTTGGGAGGCTAAGGTAGGTGGATCACCTGAGATCAGGAGTTTGAGACGAGCCTGGCCAACATGGCAAAACCTCGTCTCTACTAAAAATTTTGTATTTTTAGTAATTTTTGTAATTAGCCAGGCATGGTGGTGGGCACCTGTAATCCCAGCTACTTGGGAGACTGAGGCAGGAGAATCACTTAAACCTGGGAGGCGGAGGTTGCAGTGAGCTGAGATCACGCCACTCCACTTCAGCCTGAGCAACAGAGTGAGACTCGGCCTCAAAAAATAAAAATAAAAATAAGGGGATCTAATGCATTACAAAGTTCTATATTGATCAACAATTACTGTAATTAATTGAAACAGAATTTAATAGATGTGGTTCAGCCAATTTATTTTCTCCTTCTTCAAAAATAAGGAGGAAGACTCTCAGTCCCTCATCTTTCATTAGGAGTGTAGTCAGCCTCTAGAATGCCTGGCCTGTAATGTAAAATTACCCATATCCACAGTGGTAGTCACCTTTTCTGCATTCTGACCATGAAATTCAGCCTCGTGTTTATCCTTCATTTTCTGTCTCCTTTAGAATTTTTTCATTTTTAAAACTAGAGTCATGATAATGGTTCCAGTATTTATTTATTTATTTAGAGACAGGGTCTCACTCTTTCACCCAGGCTGGAGTGCAGTGGCACGATCAAGGTTCACTGCATCCTTGACCTCCCGGGCTCAAGTGATTCTCTTGCCTCAGCCTCGAGAGTAGCTGGGAACACAGGCACACACTACCATGCCGGGCTAATTTTTAAAACATGTTTAATACAGATGGGATCTCACTATGTTGCCCAGGCTGGCCTGGAACTCCTGAGCTCAAGCAGTCCTCCCACCTTGGCATCCCAAAGTGCTGGGATTACAAGCATGAGCCACCAAGCCCAGTCCAGTGCCAGTATTTAAAAGCATTTAGTCATAGTAACCTCTAGGGCCCAAAGAAAGCTATGAAATGTGATGCTTGTTACTCAGTTTGGGGATATATATAACTCCTAACATAGCACCCCCCTGCTCAATCTGGTAGCTCTCAAATTCTATTCACAGCTATATTTTTGTCTTTGCTTTACAAAATCCCTCACCTATTGCACTTCTGCAAAGATTGGTTTAAAGCAGTGTTTTTCAAACTTTAATAAACACACCATCCTCTGTGGATCTCGGTGGAATCAGATTCTGATTCAATAGGTCTGAGGTGGGGCCCAAGGGTTGCATTTCTGACAAGCTCTCAAGTAATGCCCATACTGCAGATCAAGGGACCACACTTTGAGTAGAAAGGATTTAAAGGACAGATGCCAAGCCCAGTTACAAAATCAAACTCAGATGAGCCTCTTGAAAGATTCCCATCCAATCTCAACTGTCAAGCCTGCTCTCGATGCTGAAATTCATCCCTGACTGCCCTGTGAGCACCACCTGTTGTGGCATCACCTGAATAGAGGAGTCCTGTGGGTGATGGATTCCAAGAAAAAGTGTTGGTCTCATTTATAATCAGCCTTTTAAAAGCAAAAGCTGTTGTTAAGCCGAAGAGGATCCTACCTTATATTCCTGGTTGCAAGTGTTGGGTTTTGGAGGAGGCTGAGTTTTGGAGAGGGCCTGGTGTCCGCTGGAGAATCATCTGCAGAATTGCTTGGTGTAGGGGCGGGGGGGAACCCTTTATACATCTGGGATCCCAGAAGTGTTGTTCTGTTTGTGCTCAGAAGAGAAAGCACATCCCACTCTCCTACTCTGATTTCGAGACTGTTTCCTGACGGTGGCATATGTCTTCTCACCTTCTGCCAAGCAGAGAAAATGACCACAAATGGGCCCGGAGATGGCTTTGAGCTTTAATCTTTCAGAGCTCACATTAAGTGGTTGAAAAATATGCCCCATGAATCAATGAATGGGTCCAAAAGATTTGAAGCTAATTCCTCAAAAAGGGAAAGAGACCATGACTAGGGCACAAATATGCTTGAAGTAGCTCATTTCA
This sequence comes from Macaca fascicularis, assembly GCF_037993035.2. Taxonomy (NCBI): domain Eukaryota; kingdom Metazoa; phylum Chordata; class Mammalia; order Primates; family Cercopithecidae; genus Macaca; species Macaca fascicularis. The sequence goes on from NC_088395.1 coordinate 13,234,602, forward strand.
GTAAGCCTTGAGAATAAAGGGGCACCTCACAGTGCTTTGAGATCACTGTGTCACAGCCTGGTTGCAGTCAGAATCACTGGGAACTGTAAGAACACCGAGCCTGAGTCTCACATCAGCTGTTTGGGGTAGGTACAGAGAGTTCTAATGTGCAGCTAAGGCCGAGAAACACTTCTAGATGAGTGGTTCTCAAAATTGAGCAGGCACCTAAATCACCTAGAAGTCTTTAGAAAACAGATTCTTCTGTCCTACCTGCAGAATTCCTAATTCAGTAGGTTTGGGATAAGTCTAAAAAACTTGCATTTTGAATAAGTAAACAGGTGATGGTGATGCAGCTGGGCTTATACCACACTGTAGAACCATTGTTCTCCATCAGGGATCAGCCAACTATGGCCCTGGGTCAAATTCAGCCCTCCACCTGTTTTGGGATAATAAATAAAGCTTTATTGAACACAGTTGATCTCATCATTTACATAATGCCTATGGCAGACTTGAGTTCTTGCAACAACCTATAAAATGTTTTAGACTTTAGTTGGTGCATCACCATCAGGTGGAGGGGTTGTAAAAACACAGATTGCTGTGCCTCACCCAGGGTTCCTGGTTCAGCAGGTGTGGGCAGGGCCTGAGAATCTGCAGTTCTAACAGGTTCCCAGATACAGTGATGCAATGACAACCAAAGTGATTGTCCTACTCTCTACTCTCACACAGTTACTCAACACTTCTATAACCCCAGATGTGTAAAGGGTTTTTTCCCACACACCAAGCAATTCTGCAGATAATTCTCCTTAATTGAATTAAAGGACACAAGTTGGGTGTCCTTTAATTCAATTCAATTCCAACACTACCTGGAGACAGCGTCAGATCCCACAGGTTGAGGGCTCAGACCCACGAGACTGCCCCCACTTAAGATGCCATTCACAAGTTTAGGTTATAGCCTGTGCTTCTGACTGACCAGGGTCCCCATAACCCCTTCCTTGGATTCAATTAATTTGCTACAGTGGCTCACAGAGCCCAAGGAAACACTTTTACTTACATTTACCCATTTATTATAAATAAATTACCCATTTATTATAAATTTATTATAAAGAATGTTACAACAGATCCAGATGAACAGCCATATGGAAGAGAAGCATAAGGCAAGGTATGGGGAAGGGGCGTGGACCTTCCATGCCCTCTGCGGGTGCACCACCCTCCAGGAACCCCCATGTGTTCAGGAATCCAGAAGGCCACCTGAACCCTGTCCTCTTGGGTTCTTATGAAGGTCTCATTACATAGGCATAATTGTTTACATCATTGGCCATTGGTGATCAACGTAAAGTTCAGTCGTTTCCTCTCCCCAGAGGCCAGGGAGGTGGCCCTGAAAGTTCGTTCCCTCTAATCACATGATTGGTTCCCCTGGCAACCAGCCCTCAACCTGAGACACTACAGGAGCCCACCAAGAGACTCCTCATTAGAACAAAGGATGCTCCCATCACCCAGGAAATTCCAAGGGATTTAGGAGCTCTGTGTCAGGAACCTGGGTCAAAGATCAAATATTGGAACAAAAGATCCTCCCAGCACTCCAATTGTTCAGACAATTACAAGGGTTTTAGAAGCTCCGTGCCAAGGACTGGGGGCAGAGACCAATATGTGTATTTTGTATTATTTCACAGCAGGTGATACTGATGCTGCTGGGCCAGGGACCACACTTTGAGAACACCTGAGTTGGTTCTTTTTAATACAAATATAATTTTAACTTTTATTTTAGATTCAGGGATTACATGGGCAGGTTTGTTACATGGTGATATAGTTTGGCTCTGTGTCCCCATCCAAATATCATGTCAAATTGGAATCTTCAGTGTTGGAGGAGGGGCCTGGTGGGAGGTGATTGGATCATGGGGGCGTATTTCCCCCTTGCTGTTCTCGTGATAGTGAGTGAGTCCTCATGAGATCTGGTTGTTTAAAAGTGTGTAGCACTTACCCCTTTGCTCTCTTACTCCTGCTTCAGACATGTAGAATGTGTCTGCTTCTGCTTCTGCCATGGTTGTAAGCTTCCTGAGGTCTCCCGAGCCACGCTTCTTGTACAGCCTGTGGAACTGTGAGTCAATTAAACCTCTTTTTGTATAAATTACCCACACTCAGGCAGTTCTTTATAGTAATGAGAGAATGGAATAATACACATGAGTATATTGAATGATGCTGAGGTTTAGGGTACAAATGATCCTGTCACCAAGGTAGTGAGCCTAGTACCCAATAGTTTTTCAGCCCTTATCCTCTTCCCTCTCTCCGCCTCTTGCAGTCCCCAGTGCCTGTTGTTTCCATCTTTATGTCCATGAGTACCCAATGTTTAGCTCCCACTTCTAAATGAGAACATGCAGTATTTGGTTTTCTGTTCTTGTATTAACTCACTTAGGATAATGGCCTCCTGCTACATCCATGTTGCTGCAAAGGATATGATCTCATTCTTTTTAATGGCTGTATAGTATTCCATGGTGTGTATGTACCACATTTTCTTTATCCAATCCACCATTGATGAGCACCTGGGTTGATTCTATGTCTTTGCCATTATGAATATTGCTGGAAAGCTGCTGAGTTTAAGTATTATCTTTGGCATTCTGTAAAAGTGGACTTTCTGATGAGCTCTGAGTGACTAAGGAGAGGAGTATGAATGGGTATGTGGTGGGTCCAATGAAGACCAATTCTGTCCTTCTGTTGAGTGGGATGCTTTTTCATAAATTTTTGTCCAAGTGAATGAGAGCAAAAAAGAAAGGCTGAGACGTTACTTTGCAATTTGAATCAGTGCCTGTAGGCACTAGATTGAAACTCAGAATATGAGAAACAGAAGACAAGTTATATCTTCTTCTCAGGGAAGCTGTAATTAATGGTGACTCGACTTTGTTCAGAAGCGCAGGCTGGCTTGAACAGCTGTTTTAGATATAAAAACGGTTTGCAATGCAGGAGAAGTTAGATAGGGCAATGAGAAATCAAAGTCATACTGCAAGTGGAAAGTAAGAGTTCACATAGGTAAAGATTGACATCCAGACATGGTGGCTCACGCCTGTAATCCCAGCACTTTGAGAGGCCAAGGTGGGGGGATCACTTGAGGCCAGGAGTTCGGAACCAGCCTGGCCGACATAGCAAACCCCGTCTCTATTTAAAAATACAAAAATTAGCTGGGCATGGTGGCACACGCCTGTAGTCCCAGCTACTCAGGAGGCTGAGGCAGGACAATTACTTGAACCTGGGAGGCGGAGGTTGCAATGATCTGAGATCACACCACTGCACTCCAGCCTGGGTGACAGAGCGAAACTCCAACTCAAAAAAAAAAAAAAAAAACCAGAGAGATTGACAACAGTTGAGTCCTGGTGAGTAGCAGCCTTAGTGAGTTCATGTGTTTCCTATTTTAATTGCTCTCTACTCTTTGAACATACTATTATATGACATCACTTTCAACAGTGTTGTTAGCAAGCCTTCTCTCTCTGTTGGCTCTGCTCTCTTTCGTGTTCCCTGCATCCTCAGGCACGCTCTTGGTGGCCCCAAGCTTTGCCAAATTACGTCTTCACAGGATAGCAACCCTAGTCAAAAGAGAACTTCTGTCTCCCAGGAGTTGAAACCCAAGTCCAGGGATTGGATTTAATAAAATTGACTTTGGTCTTGCCTGTCCCCAAGTCATTCACTCTTGTGTAGAAAACCCTGATTGTCCCTGGGAGCTACAGTGGTGTTGACCTTACCTAACTCTCTTAAACTGGGGAGTGGCACAGTGGCAGTACCTAGAAGACAACCGAGGGGAAGGGAAGGAAGCTGGGAAGGACACCCGCAGAGGTCCACTTCAGCCTCTCTTCACTGAGGAAGTGGATGTGTCTGCTTTTCTGAGAGGCAGGAGCAGTGTTCCATGTGAGCCTTCATTTTTATATGCTCAAGTATGAAGCCAAGCTGGGTGCAGTGGCTCACACCTGTAATCCCAGCAGTTTGGGAGGCTGAGGCAGGCAGATCACTTGAAGCCAGGAGTTTGAGAACAGCCTGGACAAAATGGCGAAACCCTGTCTCTGCAAAAGTTAACTGGGAGTGGTGTCAGGCGTCTGTAATCCCAGCTACTCGGGAGGCTGAGGCAGGGGAATTGCTTGTATCCAGGAAGTGGAGGTTGCAATGAGCCAAGATCACGCCACTGCACTGCAGCCTGGGGAACACAGCGAGACTCCATCTCAAAAAAAAAAAAAAAAAAAAAAAAAAAAAAAAGGTATGGAGCCAATATGCAGAGGGTTTTGAATGGCAAGAAAATGAGAAAGAGTTTGAACTTTTCTGTTACTGGTAGAGAACTAGTAACAAGGCTTTGGAGCCATGTATTGGTGTAACAAGATATTTTGAAGGAATTAATTGAATTAGTTTTATGAGAAAGTTTGAAAAGCAGGGAAACCACTTCAAGCCTATTGAAGTAGCTCAGAACTAGGGTGATATGAATAGGGCTATGAAATTGACAGGAAGAAAAGTACTTAGGTGATAATCTTGCAACTCCAGGAAGTTGGTAAACATGTTAGAGACAGATGCCAACTCCGTGCATTCATTTACCTGGGCTGGGATTGATATACTGCAGGTTTAGATCTGCCTTGCTTGACTGGGACACCCACCAGTGAATCAAGCTCTGGTCCTCAGCCTCCATGGGCACTTCTGCTCCCTTATACCCCCAGACTCCTGTTTCCCTCTGCTTCTGGCCCCAGGCTCAACCTGGATCACCAGTGTGTACTTCTGCTTGATTTCTGTACCCCAGATATGCTTACTTTATCCTTAGTGTAGTGTTACATCTTTTAATATTATTTTTGTATTTTACTTAATGTAAAATGTTTGGAGCCAAGGAGCCCTCAAACTATCAACTTTCAATGCTATCATCACCAAAAGTCTGCCCACTTACTCATTAAGAATTTCCCTGAGCATTTCATAACATGTCCCCATCCCGGTTGCCTAATGTTACTTCTTCGTCTTTTCAATAGTAAAGGGAAAAGCAGAGAAACTATATATATACACACACATACACATATCATTTTATGAGAAAGTATATATATACACACATACATAATGTGTGTATATATGTATTTATAATGTATATTTATGTATATATAATTTTTTAATTTGTAAAGAATTTACTTTTAAAAAATAGTTGGACAACTTATATGTATGTTTAAAAAAAAAAAAAAACTGATTAGAGCCAGAGCTGTAACGAGTCATAGCACGGTAATTTTCAAAGCGTGTTCTGTGATTTGTGAGTAGTATGCTAGCAGTGTAATGGAGAGGACATGGAGAATTTTACTAAAAATATGAGAAAGCTTATGGTTTTCATTAGTGGAAGGAACGAAACCAGTGTAGTATATCCTGGAGGGGAGGGAAAGTGCCAATCAGTATTACCATCGAGTTTGCTACTTTTGTCATCATTCAATAGTGGGTCTCGCTAGGCAATTTTCAGTTGTATACTAAAAGGGATATGACCCTCTACCTGGTGGCAGGACTCAACGGCTGTCCTGTTGTATCCCCATTAGTGCCTTTGGCTTTTGCTGTCTGTTCACCCACAATATGCCTGCGTGGGTGAGCTTAAAGGAAGGAAAAAACTGGATAGGTTATATCGTGGGTGTACTTTTGCAAATGTGGTATTTCAGCAGCCTGGAGAATTACCAAGGCAAAAGGGATGATTCTGCAGGCAAATTTAATTACTTTTAAAGAACGACCAATTCCAAATTCCAAGTCTCAGATGAGGTTCTTATCTTCTTTCTCAGGCATTTAAACAGGTTGCTTTCACTTGGAAATCTTAGTTTAGGGGAAAGAATTAGAGCTGATTTAGAGTTTCTTGAATTTTTTTTTAAATTCCAGAGGTACTACAGGCTTTTGAAATATATTCAAAACAGTGATTTAGAAATTATAAAACGTGAGTCTTCTGCTTGCCAAATGATTCCTTCATCTCATTTTCCGGGGGAAATTATTAAAAGAGTTTTCAGTTCATTTTCTGGGAATATATCTATACATCTGTAATTACATCCGTAACTAGAGCAGTGGTGCTCAGCCGGGGCTGATTTTGCCCGGCAGGGGACAGTTGGGAATGTCTGGAGACATTTTTGGTTGTCACAACTGAGAAGTGCTATCAGCTGAGGCCAGGGCTGCTGCTAAACATCCTACAACACACAGGACATCCCCACGACAAAGAACCATCCTGCCCAGAATGTCGAATGCCACAGTTTAGAAACCCTAATCTACGTATTTTCTTCATATAAGAAAGCCTGAAATAGGTATGATGTTTTAGAAAATTATTCTAGGTACAGAACCATTATTTCTTAGACGTTCTTATGGGGACTCTACCCACTAATGATCCAGAAGAATTTTCTTTCTCTTTTTAAAAGTCTTTAAATCATTTTTAGAGCAAGCATTGAAATAACATTTACTCCCAATTCCACTCACTCAGATAGGCAAAGGTCATCTTGCAGATTCGGCCAGGTTGTGCCCTACGTTGGGGAAAATCAGGACAATAGGTTGGAAGCCTGAAGCTGCTTAGATGAATAGCTCCTTGGCCATCACCGAATCAGGATAGGACATCACTGGGGACAGGGGGTCCTGGCTGGGACTAAACGAGATTCGAGGCACAATGAGCTCATAATGACAATCTCACCTGCTTAATAGCTAGAAAAAGCCAGCAGTCCCATCTGCACCCACCTCCTACACCTCCAAAAGACATGGTGATTGGATGCCTTTCTGCTTTATAATAAGCCCTTTATGCTTATTTTGATCTGCCTGTCACTTGAATAAAAATGTCAGGAGGTGGGAAAAACAAGAAGTTTGAAAGAAGCAGAACGTAAAGTTTTTTTCCCCTTAGGCTGTTCCACAGTGTGTGCTGAGAACCGCATCCCAGTGTAGAAATCCCTATCTTGGAAGCGGGGAGACTCTTGCGGTCCAAATTCACAAATATAAACAGGGCCTACTCTACATGTGTCTTTCTTCTTTCTTTCCTACTTTTTTTCTTTCTTCCTTCCTTTTCTTTCTTTCCTTCTTTCCAAAAAAACATATCTTAGAAAACCTCAAGCTTCTTAGAAAATGAATTATTGGAAAAGTACAAATACATAAAATTTAAAAATTTTGGTATGCACCAGTCTACATAGTGGAGAGTATAGGAACAAGATAGAAGAATCAAGTTTAAGGCCATTCATGGGTATTTTGAAAACCTCATTCTATAAATAACATGTATACTTCTGTTTCAAAATATATTAAGTCATCAATTAGCATCTTGTCACCAATTGATATTAAGAAGTTAATGGAGGCCTAGCATTTTGCTAGACACAGTGCACATTTATTCCAGGCAAGTAGACATGAAAATCTTTCCTGTGGCCTTTATCAAATGCCATGATTTGTCATGCATGAAATCTAAATATTCTTTATCCTGAGCTTAATTTAAATCGTCATCATTGAAAACAGGTGCATGATTGAAGAGACAAATGCAGAGCTATGAATAGGGCAAGCAAGCTTTGATTCTAAATCTCACCATTAGCTTGCAGTAGGACATGGCTGCATTTTCCTGGGACAAAGACATCCAAAGTTTACCCCAAGATAATATCATTCATGACACCTTTCTCCCAGACTTTTGCTTCCTCCTTTTGGCTTCTAAGGAAATCAAAGGAGAAGCAAATATATTTAAAATCCAACTGCTTCCCATTACTCTCACTGGGACCCCCTGGTCCCAGCCCTAGTCTTCTCCAACTCAGTCAGTGCAACAATCCTCTCAGCCGTCGCCCTGCTCTTGCCCTGGCCCCCTGCAGCCTCTTCTCTGTGGAGCGGGCAGAGGGATTCTCTTAAGAAGGAAGAAAGATCATATCACACCTCTGCTCAAAAGCCTCCAATGGTTCCTCATTTCACTCAGAGCCATTGCCCCATCTTTGGCCACTATCTGCGCAGGGCCTTTGCATAGGCCATTCCCTCCATCTGGCGGGCCTCCTCTCCCTAGATGGTCAGGACTTACTTTTAGCTCTAGTCTATTTCATCCTGTAGGCCTTCACCAACAAGCCTCCCCAGCAACTTCTCCCCATTGCCACAGCACTCGCTGCACTTTTTCCTGGAAGGTTTTCTCCATGCTGCTTATAACCCACTCAAGACACTTTCTTTATTCGTGTATTGGTTTACTATCTGTCTGCCCTAATTGAATGAAAGTTCTAGGCAGGCAAGAATTTTTGTCTTTCTAAACTACTATATCCCCAACGCCCAGAGCTGTATCTGGTACAAATATTTAATGAAGAAAAAATAAAAACCACCTGCTTCAATCAGTGCTTCTGTTTTTCTAACCCATTGAAAAGGACTACAAGTCCACCCAAGCATGAGGAATGCTAAGCAGATTAGGATCCATCCAGATTTCCTTATATTCAATTGCACATTAAATATCTACTAGCCAGGGGCAGTGGCTCACACCTGTAATCCCAACACTTTGGGAGGCCGAGGTGGTTGGATCTCTTGACCTCAGGAGTTTGAGACCAGCCTGGGCAACAACAACAAAATACAAAAATTAGCCCTGTCTCTTCAAAAAAAAAAAAACACACACACAGAAATTAGCCAGGTGTGGTAGCACATGCCTGTAGTTCCAGCTACTCAGGAGGCCGAGGTGGGATGATCACTTGAGGCATAGGAGGTTGAGGCTACAGTGAGCCCAGATCGCACCACTGCAGTCTGGTCTGGGCAACAGAGTAAAGCCGTCTCAAAAAAAAAAAAAAAAAAAAATCTACTTAGGGTTTTAGATTAGGTTACTAATGACAAAATATTTTTGATAATTGGTACATACTTGTAGCATGCATAAAAGTGCAGCCACATGCAGTAAGCATGTGCAACTAACTACACATACATCTAAATAAACTTTATATTTACAAACTCTAGTTTTACCAGCAATCGATTCATCTCCGAGGTGTAGGCAATGTTTTACTAACCTGCTGGAGAGAGGGCCAAGTATCAGTTAATCTGGCAAGAATTTTTTTTCTGTTTTAGGCATTACTATTTGCTCAATACCTAGAACTGTACCTGGTACAAATATTTAATGAAGAAAAAATAAAAACCACACCTTCAATCAATGCTTCTGTTTTTCTAACTCATTGAAAAGGAGTACATGGCTACCTGATGACAAACATATAGCCCAGTGCTGTCTAACAGAAACATAACAAGAGCCATATTTTAAATTTTCTAACCCTGTCTCTCAAAAAACAAAACTAGTAGTTCATTTAAAAAGTAAAATGAAAGAGGTGAAATATGATTTTAGTAATATATTTTCTTTAACCTCATATATCAAAAATATTTCAACAAGAAATCAATATTAAAAGGATTAGTGAGAAACTTGGCATCTTTTTTGCACGAAGTCTTCAAAATCCCATGTATATTTGATACTTAAAGCATGTCTCGATTTGGACACATTTCCAGTGCTCAGTGGGGCTACTGGCTACCATATTGGATGGCACAGACAGAAACATTCTCTGTAACTGCCTCAATGGCCCATATTAATGTTACTATTCACTCATTCAAGCCAATCAAATTTTTGAGTGCCTGCTATGTCTCAGGAAATATTCTAAGGTTTAGGATACAAACAGAACAGACAGATTTCCCTTCCTATCCAGAATTTCTATTCTAGTCAGGAAACATGAACCATGAACAAAGTAAGGAGTGAAATATTTGCAGCAGGTAAGATGCTGGGCAGTGCTGTGGAGAGGGGCGGTAGGGAAGGGCCCAGGGTGGAGAGGACTGCAACTGTCAGGATGGTTCTAGGAGGCCTCACAGAGGCAGTGGGCCCGGAGCTGCCTAAGGGAGTAAGGGAGCAGGCTTCAGGCAGAGGAACAAGAGGGGCACAGACCCTGAGATAGGAGTGTTTTTGGAGTGTCCAGGGATCTGCAAGAGGGCCACTGTGGGCTGGGGTGGGGACAGCAAAAGGCAGCATGGAAGGTAATGAGATTGGAGAGAGAAGGGGAGCAGTGTAAGGGCTTGGTGGAACTTTGGCTTTTGCCCTGAACAAAAATGGGAGCCTTGAGAGGGTTTTAAATGGAAGGGTCATAAGACCTAGATTTTACTAGCACCTTTTGGTTGAGCCCTGTACCTTGCTGCAAATCCTTGTGCACTCCCTTTTTCCCTCCATTTCCTTCTGCACATTTGCCCTGGGCTGCAGCAGTAGAACGCTCTGCAGAAATGTGGTTAATCTCTTCAAAGAAGACCGTCATCCTATCCTCTGTTCTGCAGCAGCTTCTTCTTTGACCATTCAGCCATGTAGATAGATAGAAGGACTATACATTCAGCTCTCAGGAAGGCCGCCATGTGGGAGTAAAAAGATCAGTTCTGGGCAATGGCTTCCATAAAGCAGATGTCTCGTGGAAATCAAATACTCCTCCTCCCCAGAGTGCATTCCATTTGTTCAGATTAAAATATATCCTAGCTGAAACTAAGACATCATCCTTCAAAGGCCTGCCTCCATGTTTCAACATGGAGACCATGAGAAATGCCCTCTAGAGCATCATTTTATTTTGTTGGTGGTATATAAAATAATGTTGTATCCTACAATATCTATATATTGTATCTTAGATTCAATAAAATATTGTATTAGCCCATTTTATAAATAAACTGAGGCACGGAGTGGTTAAGATACCTCCCCAAGCTCACACAGCTAGTAGGGTTACTGATGGAAACTCAGAGACAGAATTCAAATCCAGGCACTCTGACCCTAGAGCCAACATACTTCACCTATACTATCTTGGAAGGTAATTGTAACAAGAATAAACATAGCATTTTCTATGCTTAGCATGGCATTGGTGAGGTTTAGTGAATAGCATGTAACTAGGAGACAAACTCCTATCCTCTGGGTCCAGACCCAGCATGCTTAACCTACACCACATTAGTTACACAAACTTAGCATTCTGCGTTCTGTGGGTATACCGTCTCTGATCATAAGATGATATGAATTAGAAAGTTCACAGGAGCAACAAACTCAATTGCTTTTTGATTATAAATTCTAAACAGCAGTGTGTTGCATTTATCTAACTGGTGATTGAGCAGAGAACTGGTACATACTTTACTTTCTAATGCAATGAGGCTGTTTTCCTTAGTAGAACTCATTCAACTCTGGATTTAATCCTTTGCAAGGATAAAAATGGAATAGGGAAAAGTGAAATGAAGAAATTAGGAGGTGATTAGATTTTTTGTTAATATAGAATGGAAATAATGCAAATTCTGGAGCAAAGAGAGCACTTATGGTATGAAAAATTGTAAAGCTGTTTCAACAGCTTCTTAGATGGTACCCTTTTTGTGTACTACCAGAAAGTGCAGAAAAAAGAAGGAAGGAAGGGGAGGGAGAGAAGGAAGAAAAGAAGGAAGGGAGGGAGAGAGGGAGGAAGGAAAGATTTGTTCAGGGGTAGGTTGGAGTTAAATATGTTGCTTACGACATAGATCACCACCAAGAAAAGAGGAAATTAGTTTAACCAGATGAGATATATACAAAAATAATTACAGCTCACAAGTTTAAACTTTGCTCACCAGGCAGCTCTTTGAAATCCTAATTTCTAACTTGGGGCCAACAACCAAAAACCACTACTCATTATTTAAGAAATCAGGGTTTGGACTCCAATTGCCTCACATTCTAAATTCAATGCCAAATGATAGACTTACCTGGTTTAAAACATACTCGTTCTTCTTTTCATCATTCTTTCTTTGATATGAGCTGTTTTGTGGGTCAGGAAATATAGCAACATCCAGAAAAGTTTAAGTCTGTTGATAAGGTAAAGGCAACTATCTGAACCAACTGGAAATTTGTTGGTTTGGATTTAACTAATCATCATTTCTGTATATTCAGTTACATCTTATCTCCGTTTGTGTGGTCACATGGTATACTTGAAACAAGAAAGAATGATTTTATCAATTGAGATAAATAAAAAGGGACAAAATACACAGAAATCTTCTCAGAGTCAAGATCCAGCTTTGAACTTGAAATAAAAATGATGCAGAGGACAAGAGAATAGCTATCATTTATCTGACACTGACTGCCATATCATTGAATTCCTACCATAACCCCCTGAGGTAAATATCATCATCATTCCCACTTTACAGATAAGAAACTCTATCTCAGAATGGTTAATAATTTATCTAAGGCTACACAACTAATAAAAGGCAGATCAGGCTTCAAACCATTCTATCACATGTGACTCACTATATATGTAATTATCTCCAACCATACGAATTTCAAAACATATCTGGCCCCAATGATTTGGGGTAAAGGATCATTGGCCTGTATTTTATTAAGATTCCCACTTACATTTCTGGTGGTCCAGGAGTTAGATTTCAGTGAGGTAGAAAGTCCTGCCATGAGGTAATAGAGTTTATTTTCTGCTATGAGGTCAGATAACTATGGTGTTTTTCAGAATTTGCCTCATTAGAATTAACTGTATAAAGGCAGTGCCTACCCATATAGAGATGAATATTTTTATATTTTAGAAAAAGACAATACAGTGTATATAATGTCTATTATTAATTCCCTCAGCAGGTCCTGGGGTAGCACCCTATAATCAAACACATTAGCATTTCGGCAATGTAATGTATGAATATTCACCCTACATGGGAAAAAGACTATAAATAGCCTCAGGATAATTGAAGTCAAATTTTGTTAACAAATCACTGATGAAAAAACACTTCAGGTTTTCAAAGCATTTAGATCATGGAATTGTCCATAAAGAACATATTACATATTTCTTTGCCTTTAGAAATAGGATTCTGAGTGATATCTGTTACTGGCTCCAAAAATTTCTCCCTTTTAAACAAGGCCACTTCTCTGAACAGGATTAAACAGGATAAATATTCCCTTCCCTTTCTTCCATACAAATATACAGTGCAATCAGCTTCCACTCTATGAGGCCCCTTCCCCAGCATATGCATCTCAGCTATGTACCACCTCTGTGAGATCAGGAGAGCTCAGGTGGATGGAAATCTACTTTTTACTTTTCTGGAGTCCTCTCCGCAACCACCCTGGTAAAGCCTATTTTATATTTATACCTTCTGGTACCAGTGGTATATGCATCTGTGTCCCCTTTGCACAAAACCACATAACTACTTACCTAAATGGAACTAGAAAGTTCATCTAGCCTAATTCTCTATCATAGTAGCCCCTAAGATGCTGCAATGGAACCAACTGCCTGGTATTAATACCCTAGTGTAGACCCCTCCAACATTGTACCAGTGTTGGTTCCTGTGATCAACAGAATACAGGAGAAATCATAATACATTGCTTCAGAGATTAGGTTCTAAAAGATACTGTGTGCTCGTGCTCATGCTCGTATCACTAAGCTCCAGGAGAAGTGAAGTGGCAGTCATGAAGACACTCAGTCAGCCCTATAGAGTCCATGTGGTAAGGAGTTGAGGCCTCCTGCCACATGAGTGAACCATGTTAGAAACAGAACCTCCAGCCCCGGTCAAGCCTTCAGATGACTGTAGCCCTAGCTGACATCTCAACTTCAACCAAAAGGAAACCCTGAATCAGAACCACTCAGCTAAGGTGCTCCCCAGTTATCAACCCACAGAAACTGAGATAATAAATGTTTGTTGTGTTAAAGCCAGTAGATTGTGAAAGTATTTTGTTACACAGCAATACATAACTAATACACTCTCCCATTTCACAGAAGACCAGATGATATCTTAGAGACATCAGGAGATGCTCCAGAACCCTCCCAGTTCTATGACTCCAAGGGCCGGCCCAGCTCACTTGTTATGTGGAATGGGCAGAAGGCCTCTTAATTTTTTAATTTCCCAGGATCTTCTATTTTTTCACATAGATACTGGAAGCCCCTGGAAAATCTGGCCAATAACTCAGCTGTGAAAAGAAAAGTTTAGCACAGATGTCCTGATTCAGAAGGGATGCTTCCCACTTGCTAAATTTCCCAAAATAGCCTTGTTTGTAGGCTTGTTTTTCAGGAGTGACTTTTGTTTTTTCCTATAACGGTGAAACTTTCTAGACTGCAGTTGTTAAGTCAGGAAAAATGAGAAAGCATTTAGCCTCTTTCCTTTCCCTGGTGTTGAAGAGCATGTTCTTAATGACTGGGCTACTCTCTGAAGGGTTTTATGACAGTATTGACTCTGGTCTAGCCTTCCTGATTGCATCAGACCCCAAAGCTGCAGCTGTCCCCCTGCTTAGGTTACTTGATGAATGATTCCATTCCCTGTTCTAATGCTGACTGCCTTCTCTCCCCAGCTGCAGTTTACATACAGGATGTATTTCCTGTCTGAAGCCCCCATCTGCCTATCATATTTCCATATGCCACATGCTTATGTATTTTAGGTACAGATGGAGACATTAGTCATGTAATTCATCACATGGGAAATTCACAGGCTTATTTCAGTTTAAGTATTAATTTCTACCTTTGCTACTAGTAGAAAAATCCCAAAACATCAATGAGAATTTTAGGTAAAATATCTGCCACCATTTAATATTACTGGATCTTTCCTTTTAAGGTTAAAATGGGACATGACACATCCAAAGTTATAGAAAAATACACAAACCTAGTATGGTAGATTTATTTTAACAATGTCCCCAATTCTTCACCCCTTTCTTCTTTCACCTGCAACTTTGCTATGCCTCTTTCTAAGTAGGCAGTGTCTATTCCCATCCCTTGAATCTGGGCTGCCCTTGTGACTTGCTTTGGCCAATAGAATATGGCAGAGGTGACTGTGTACCAGTTCCAAGCTTCAGCAGCACTTTCAGGGACTAGCAGAAAAAATGCTAATTTGAATCTGATGAACAAAGACCATCATTGATGAAACTTTGCAACCATTTATAGCTCACATCTTCCCAATTCTATCACAAAGACCTAAAGTTCCTTTATGTCCTAAAACTATCAAAATGTATTTTGGGGCCTGAGTTTTTCCAAAAGTTGAGTTTCCATATCACTGGTTATGGTTAGATTCCATGTGGGAACTGTTACCTGCTTAGCATTTTAATTAATTAGCATTCTTGTTTGTGGTTTTCTTTTTCTTCAAAAATATTTTCGGAGTACTGTGCTGAAAAACAAGCAAAAAAGAAAAACATTCATGCTCACTGCAAAGTATAAATTCCCCAACTCTCTTCCTCTCATAATTCTTCCTCCAGAGTTCCTTTTTCACGGGCTCTGGTTCCTCAAATAATCATTTGAAAGTAGTGGTATATGAAGAGGAAAATATGTCCCACACTAAGGTTATCAGACTACCTCTCACAAATATCTGTTGAGAGATACACAAATTGTTTGGGATTAATTACACACTGTTGTTATAGTCAGGGCACTCTTGATGTCTTACAGGCTTTTGTGGGGTCATCCAGGACACCCATGCTACAAGGTCTGACAGGATTTTTCCCCTAGCTACTCTGTATATCCACAGTCCTCTGACCTCATTGCAGTTCTCATTTGCAATGTTTTCTTAAATAGGTGGAAACGTTTCCTGCTCATTTTGCTTTTGTACATTTGGCAAATACTATCTTGGCTTCCTCAGTGATCTTGTGTCTGGGTCTTCCCTCATCTTGGAACCAGAGCTGACATTTTAATTGTCCTATAAATTCTGACCCCATTTCAAAGTGTAAGCTACCACATGATTTATTTAGTTCTTTTTCTTTTATTAAAGGTAAGTGAGGGGTGGTTTTATAAAAATTTTTTTAAGATTAGGGGTGATTAGAATGTTTATGCTATATTTACTCCCTGCCTTGATACATATTCTAAATGGCACCATAGATTTGCTAAGATGAAATAGATTTAAAACTTAAAATTTGGGCCTTGCAAAAATACACACGGACAAAACCAAGGGAAAAATAGAAAAAAAAATTTATGCAGGCTCCACTCCAAAGATGAACCCTTAATTTGGCACTGAGCTTTCTGATGGCCCACTCAAAAAGGGAAAATATAGTCAAGTGCTTGATTCATGTTGTCTAAGAAATAAAGCCTGCCAGTAATTCTGAGGAAATAAAGTTTTTCCTAGCACATAGATCTAAAAGAACATTTCCATGCAGGTCTTCATATGGGACACATCTTCATCACTTTTAGAATAAATGTGATTGCTGCTGTGCTAGGGGTGTTTATTAAAATATCCCTCTGTCTGAAGCTAACAAGGGTAAATATCAATGCACTTCCCGGCAAAAGCAATTTTTCATGCAGGCCTCCGACAATGTGATCTAAATGTTTAGCTCTCTAGTGGTCTGCCAGGAATCAAAAGTAGAGTGTCCAGAGATGAATAGTCAGCTCATCCTTAAAATAAACTTCCATTAATATCATTTCTCTCAACAGAGTTCATCTTTTCATCATAATGTGTTAAAACAGGAAATATCAGTAGACAGTTCTGCAAAGGCTAAATGAAAAGGAAATTAGCTTAATTTGCAATATAAGACTTTCAGGTTTGTTACAAAGAATGTTGGGAGAGAGAGAACTGGCTTTTACAGTGGATTCCTATGAGAACAGATTTTTTTTTTCTCTCACACAACACTAGTGGAAGTTTTTTTGTTTTTGTTTTTGGTGACAGAGTCTCACTCTGTCACCCAGACTAGAGTGCGGTGGCGCAATCTCGGCTCACTGCAACCTCTGCCTCCTGGGTTCCAGTGATTTTCCTGCCTCAGCCTCCCAAGTAGCTGGGATTACAGGCATGCGCTACCATGCCTGGCTAATTTTCCTATTTTTAGTAGAGGTGAAGTTTCTCCATGTTGGCCAGGCTGGTTTCAAACTCCTGACCTCAAGTGTGATCCACCCACCTTGGCCTCCCAAAGTTTTGGGGTTACAGGCATGAGCCACTACGCCCATCCCAGAAGATTTTTGAAAAATAGTTTTTTATTATTAAGTCTTAAAGGACAGAAAAACCTGCATAAGGCCCTTCCCAATCCTACAACATAGTGATTGTGACAATTCATTTCCATTGTGTGAAAACATATGACATTTAATGATGATCATCAACTCCTATGCTGGGTAGAGTAGAAGGTGCAAAAGGAAACATATTAGAAAAAGTGGCTCCTGGCCAACCCAGAGGTAAATTTCATTTGGGGGCTGGCTCAAGTTTCATAAGCCTAGAATCAAACTTGCATCTGTTTGAGGTTCTGTGGGAACCAAGAATTCCAGAGCCCAGGGAAATGGGAGAGCATCCTAGGAATAGACCCTTCACTGAATCTTGTTTCCACTTCATGATAGAGAGCTCTCTAGGGCTGCCTTTCCACTTGATTTCAGGGCTGGAGGAGGAGCTTAAGAAGCACCTTTCGAGCTCAAGCTTGGACATTCTGTGGCCCTTTCCCACAGAAGAGCTAACTCTTGGAATGAGATCTTTGAACATGCCATATGAGCCTCCAAAGACCAAATGACCCAAAACAATTGCAATAGATCTCTCTAATGACCATATTGAATCCACCACTATTTCCAATGTTAACAAAACCAAACTACATACTACACCAGCAATTCTGTCTGGTTAAAAGAACATCATCTTCCAGTTTCTCTTGCCTAGAATCTCTCTCACCTAGAATCAATCTGTAGGAGATTGAATTACCAACTAGTCAAGGAAACTTTCAAAAATATAGGTGGGATGTGACAACTGTGGATATAAGTCTTAAAGCAATGTAGAAAATGGGCTGCCCAAATTGGAGTAGAGTAACTTGCTGAGAATGTTCTCTCCATATCCCCAGCCCCACAGGTTCACCTACAAGAGGAGTATCTTTGAGGTAAACTGCTAATTGTCTTGGGTTGGGTTCCTCAGAAACAGAGCATGAGATGGTGGTTCTTGGGCAAGTAATTTATTGGCAGATGGCTTACAGGAGAAATCTGCATGGGAGCGAGGGAAGCAGGATTGGAAGAAAGCAAGGATGTGGTTTCAGGAGAAGTCCAGCATCTCTCTGCCTAATCACACTGGGAGCTCTGGAACATAAATAGGATAGTGGAGTCTGTCCCATCTTAAGGCAAGAGGGCTTCGGTAACCTGCATCTGTCATACATTGGCTTCCAGTCACCCTGCATTCATGTGGGTCAGGAGACCCCCAAGCATCTTCAGTGAAAGCAGCTTCAGTTGCCCAAGGACAGCTTCAGGAGCAGGCTTCAGGTGTGAGCTCTTAGCTGCAGCACCTATAGCAATTTAGTGAAAGGAACTCCAAGGGTATCAGGCAAGACAACAGCAGCTGCTAAACTAGCACTTCTCAAACTTGAGTGATCACCGGAGTCCTCTGGAGCACTTGTTAAACACAACTTGTTGCATCTCACCCAGTTTCTCATTCAGTAAGTCTGGGATGAGGCCTAAGAATTTGCATCTCCAAGGTGATACTGATGCTGCTAGTCCAGGGACCATGCTTTTAGAACCACTGTGCAAAGCTAATGTTTTGGTTTTTTTTTTTTTTTTTTTTTTTTTTTGAGACGGAGTCTCGCTCTGTTGCCCAGGCTGGAGTGCAGTGGCCGGATCTCAGCTCACTGCAAGCTCCGCCACCCGGGTTTACGCCATTCTCCTGCCTCAGCCTCCCCAGTAGCTGGGACTACAGGCGCCCGCCACCTCGCCAGGCTAGTTTTTTGTATTTGTTTTTAGTAGAGATGGGGTTTCACCGGGTTAGCTAGGATGGTCTCGATCTCCTGACCTCGTGATCCACCCGTCTTGGCCTCCCAAAGTGCTGAGATTACAGCTTAGAACCACTGTGCAAAGCTAACATTTTTTTAAAAGCAATCAATCACGTTTGGAAAGCTAGCTCAGGGACGTCTTCACTCACTCGGTCTTTGCATCAGCATATTTACAAAGATTAAATAAAGTGAGGTCTGATTATCAAAAAGGAAGACAGGTTGATCTTATCAGGCCATTGGCTCAGTTAAACAATTGTTGCCTTCTGAACAGCACCATAAACCCCAATTCTCTAAAGAGAGTGTCATTAAAGAATGGAGGGGCTGGGTGCCGTGGCTCACGCCTGTAACCCCAGTACTTGGGGAGGCCAAGGTGGGTGGATCTTCTGAAGTCAGGAGTTCGAGACCAGCCTGGCCAACATGGTGAAACCCCATCTTTACCAAAAAATACAAAAATTAGCCAGGTGTGGTAGTGCACACCTGTAATCCCAGCTACTCAGGAGACTGAGGCAGGAATATTGCTTGAGTCTGGGAGGTGCAGAGGTTGCAGTGAGTCAAGATGGTGTCACTGTACTCCAGCCAGGGCGACAGTGAGACTCTGTCTCAAAAAAAAAAAAAAAAAAAAAGGAGGGGCTGGAGACAAACCAGCAGTCCAGCGGTTGAGTGGGAAAAATTGCTGGCTAGGGAGTTAGGAGGCCTGGTTCTAGTTCCTGCTCTTCCCTGAGTGGCTGTGTAGTCACTGGAAAGTAACCTCAATTTGCTGTGCTTCAGTTCCCTTAAATAAGTTGTTCTACCAGTATTTAGCCCTGGACCCCGGGCAAGCCACATGGGTCATAGGCCTTAGTTTCTTAATCTGGTAAATGGGTACAGTGCATTCAGTAATCCCTCTGGCACTTCCACCTAGCCTTCTTTGAGCGTTCTACATGGAACATATTGATGACCCAGAAAATGAATGCCAAACTCTTTCTCCCCATCTGAAAAGAGTTGGGAAAATGCAATAACAACTAAAAACACTTGTTTGAATTTCCTTTGTGTTACAAAAAGAGGAAACAAAGAGTCACTGCTCTCGTGTTAGATGCTATCATTTGATACAATCACAGTTCCTGGAATCTTGTGAACTGGGATAACCAATTGCCAAGCTGACTCAGAGGGCCTGACAGATCACAAGACTGGGGCACTCTTCTAACCTTCAAGGCTTTATTTTAATCCTCTGGGACTCCACATGGAAATCCATAATGGTTTCTTCAAAGAGATGTGGTCCATTGTATGAAGGTAACTTGGGAATCCCTAATGAATGGATTAGGAGCACAGTGGACTGCATCACACAAATGGAGGCACTCCTGTTTAAAAATCAATACACTGGGTAATTCAGAATGGGCACTGCAACGCAGACCTTGAAGGTCATCGTGAAATAGAAACTGAAAGTAATGGCAAAAACTGCTATTACTTTTGCATCAACCTAATAAATAGTGACAAACAATAAATGTCTATTTGCTATGTAAAAGTAGCCATGTGCAAAGTGCGATAAAGGAAAAGCAGGGTAAGGAGGGTGGGGAGTGCTGTGCCAGCAGGACTGTCTGCTTGAGAGTCAAGCCGGAGTCCCAGATGCAGAACTTTGAGCAGAGCCCTGAAGGCAGTGAGGGGTGAACTCTTTGGTTTCCAGGAGAAACAGTGTTTCAGGCAGAAGGGACAGCAGTACACAGCCAGTGGAATCCTTGAGAAACAGCGAGGCCTGGGGGCTAGAGCAGAGTGAGCCTGGGGTGAGGGGCGTGCAAGGGCATCAGAGCAGATGGTGAGAGGAAGGTGGGCAGTACATGCTAGGGCTTCACTCCAGTAAGATGGGAGCCCCCTGCAGGGTTTGGGGCACCAGAGTGACATGACCTGATGCTCCTTTGGAAAGGAGTCCTCTGGCTATATGTGGAGAATATGTTGTAGAGAAAAAAAAGGGGGAAACAGGAGACGAGCGAGAGGATAAGAATCTAGGCTACTAAGATGTGGCTTAAATGGCTGATACCCCTGCAGGTGAAGAGATATGTCTGTATTTCGGAGGTTGAATAAGTAGAATTTGCTAATGATCTGGATGTTGGATGTGAAAGAAAAGAATCAGGGATGAATCCAGTGTGTTTGGCCTAAGATACTGGAAAAATGAAGCTGCTGTTTGCTGAGATGTAGAAAACTGAGGAGGCCAGCATGTGTTAATAAAAGGAGAGTAGAAAACAAGGATTTGATTGGGAATATTCTAAACTCAAAATGCCTAGTAAACACCCGTGGGAAGATGGACACATGAATCCAGAATGCAGAAGAGAGGTCTGAGCTGGAGACATAATATTGAGTGGCACGAATTATATGTTCCACTCTTTCTAAGTAACAGCATATTCTAAGCTCCAGTGGTAAATAACATATTCCTGCCAAGAATATCTAGATTTATAATAGTACTCTTTTCTAACATAAAGAAACTCTGTAGACAAGTAAAATACAAAATTATAATGGTTTTAAGTAAACCATCTTCAAATAAAACCTGTGGGTACAATTCTGTAGCCAGGACAAGAACAGCCCAACAGTATTGTGAGGGTCAAATTAGACAGTTGGTAAGCTAGACCCAGGAACAACTAGACCTCCTCCATCTGCACCTCCATGCCTTTGTGTAAAAATGGATTGGAGAAATTGGACTTCATCAAAATTAAAAATGTTTGTGCATCAAAGGACATTTATCAAGAAAGTGAAAAGACAACCTAAAGAATAGAAGAAAATGTTTTCAAATCTTGTATCTGATAAGGGTCTAGTATACAGGAACTCATATAAAGAACTCTTAGCACTCAACAACAAAAAAGACAAATAGCCCATTTAAAAAATGGGCAAAAAACTTAAATAGGCATTTCTCCAAAGACATACAAAGATATACAAGCTTCCAAAATATGCTCAACATCATTAGTCATTAGGGAAATGCAAATCAAAACCATGATGAGAGATTACTTCAGACACACTAGGATGACTATAATCAAAAGAATAAAAATAACAAGTGCTGATGAGAATGTAGAGAAATGGAAACCCTTGTACACTACTGGTAGGAATGTATAATGGTACAGCCACTGTGGAAAACAGTTTGACAGTTCCTCAAAAAGTTAAATGTAGAGTTACCATATGATGCCACAGTTCTGCTCCTAGGTATATGCTCAAGAGAATGGCAAACAGGCACTCAAACAGATAAGTGTACACCAATGTAAACAGCAGCACTATTCACAATATTCAAATGGTGGAAACAATCCAAATATCCATTAACAGATGAATGGATAAACAAAATGTGGTGTATACATATGACGAATATTATCTGGCGGTAAAAGGAATGAAATACTGACACACACTACAACATGGATGAACCTTGAAAACAAAGTGAAAGAAGCCAGTCACAAAACATCCCATATTATATGAATCCATTTATATCAACAGGGAAATTCACAGAGACAAAAAGAAGAATGGTTGCTGTTAGGTGCTGGGGGCAAAGGAAGAATAGGGAGTGACTGCTTAATGGGTACAGGGATTTCTTTGGGGGTGATAAAAATATTTTGGAACTAGACACAGGTGGTGGTTGCACAGTATTATGAATGTACTAAATGCCACTGCACTGTTCACTTTACAATGGTTAATTTTATATTATGCATATTTCAGCTCAATTTAAAAACAACTAAAAACTTGATCAGTGAAAGAAAAAGTTTTGAAAAGCAAATGTCAGAAGAGGAGCTCGCCTCTGTAGCAGGGAGTTATTCTTCTAGAAGTTATCATAAGTAAGCCCTGGGTAACTCTGATACGGACTATTAAGTCAACAAAACAATCTCCTTTATGCCAGAACAGCCAACATTTTCCAAAAAAAGCAAGCATCGAGAAAAGTTGGCTGTTTTCCTGATTCACATCTATTGCATTTATGTATTCTGTTGTTTACCATGGTTGAAGTGTTTTGAAAACAACTTTTAACCAACTAAACAAAATAGCCTGATTCTTTGTTTACCAGAAAGGGAAATGAAGGCAACTGCAAGGCAGAACTGAGCAAACTGTGCCTTTGAAAGCACAGACCGTACAGGGAGGGACATGGCTGCTATTTTCAGACTTGTGTGGGTGTGAGGATAACAGGCCTCTGGAAACAGCTGTTTAACAACAGAATGTGAGAAGTCTCCCAGGACTCAAAGACCCACCCTCTACAGTGAACCAAGGGAAAGTTCATGAGAGCCAGGGGAGTTCAATACATTAAAAACAATCCGAAATGGGGATTTAACACTGGGGTTTCAATGAGCTGCAGTATTTAGCAAGGCTTTGCCCACTCTGTTCAAAAGAACAACTCCAGGAAACTGAAAAAGCCAAACCAGAAACAGACACGGTGTACTTGCTGAAAGAACTACCCTCAAAGCCATTTCTGCAGGGATCCAGCCTCCCTCTGGGAGCCTGACAAACTGCCTGCTTCTGGAAGGAAACAGGCTTAGGTAGAGGGACAATTGCCTACCGGGCAAACTTTTGTTTCAGGATCCAACATTAAACGCAAACTCTTTGTTACGATGCAGGAAAGAAGATGGTTTGGAGACTGAACTTGCTTTCATTTTTGTTTTAATGAATCTTGATACGTACTTTTCACAGCTTGTCCCCATGCATGCATTGGAAAGTAAAACCAACCCATTTCCACCCAGTTAGAGAGAACACACTATAAATAGGACCCAAATGGTGGTTCATTAAAAGCTGGATGACAAGCTGAACCGTATCTTTTTGTTTTTCCCTCAAAAACCGTATGTTCTAGTAAGGAAGACGTCTTGTAATTTAAGGTACAATTATTCTAAGAATGCTGTATCTTTATCCATCCTTTGGTGAACATTTTTAGTATTTATTCATTCTATCATTCATTTAAAAAATCTATATTCATTGCTTGCTGAGTGTTAGACATCATGCTAGGCGTGGGGGTAAAGTGATGAGCAAAACAGACACCACTGTTTCAGGGAATAAGTGATGCACAGAGGGATACAGACAACTACTTATCCAGTTGAGGGCTGAGAAGGAAAGGAATATTTTCCATCACCCAAGTTCAAGATCTCCTTCCCTAATTTTTTATTTTGTGTTCTAAAATTAAACTCTATCCATGATTAAATACAGTGGGACCACTCCCTAGAAACATGGGCCCCCAAAATCATCAGAAGGCAATAGTCTAATTATCCATTTCCCAAGGTCATCAGGATGATTCAGAGTTAAATAATGGCAATGGTCCAGGCTGAAATAGAACTCATGCTGTCAGGCCTTATTGCAGTTCTCAGGTTCTTCCCTTTGGATGTCCTGCAAACAGCTCCTAGGACAAGAACACACATGCATCCTCCCAAACATAACTTACAATGTAATTTACTGAGAAAAGTAGCAGCTCCTCCCCTAGAAAACTGAAGTCCGAAAAGACATAACACAGCTAAAAGATATACACAAATTCTATTACTAAAATGTACGCAATTTATGCAATCAAATTGAAATAGGGAGATTTCCCAGTAAAATCTAGTTACCTGACCACAGCAAAAGCCTTCCTCAATAACAATAGGTACCACTTGCTTTATATTCACATAACTAAAAGAAAGTTTTCTCAAAACGAAGGGATAGTTTGCCTCAAATATAAATCCACATTTCCATCTCTTACGTAGCAAAATACACCCCCCCCCCAACATTTAACTACCTATTTACTCAGTATTTGCTCTTTGAGGTCCCCAAAGCTGTGACTAAGGTCCAGTCCTAACCAGGATCACCTTATTATACTGGTTTACAAGATTTGCAGGTGGCACAAAGCTGTGTGTGGCACAGGGAGTCTCTGAAAGAACTCTGATCAAAGTAAACCTAAATAAGCTTAATTCAGGCACCAATGTTACCCAGATGACAGGTAACCGCCAACTCAGGGTCCTTCACTTCAGGTGGAAAATATTAAGTGCAAAGGGATCAGATTGGGAAGCTGTCACCTAGTAACAATACGTAGGACTTGAGGTCTAAATTGACAGTAAGTTCCATATAAAATAACAACTTAATGGAAAGATCACAGTTTTGGGGATTACAAAATAGGGTTCTCATCCTCTATCTAACTTCTATCATATTTAGTTCCTTTAAGCAACATTACTATCGCCATTTGAGGGTATTTTCTCTCTTCAACACTTGAAAAATGTAAATTGTTCTTTACATCTTAGCATGAAATTAAAATATCGAATATTTGGGGTGAAGTGGTGGAGAGGCAGCTGTCTTGAGGTTAAATGGTCTAAAGTCAATGGAGTACAACTGAACAGTTTATCACAGCAAACAATCCACATTCCTAAATGTAAATTTCAGAACAGCTATGGGAGATTGTAGGGAAGCTTGGGGACAGGGTTACACAGGCTGCAGAGCCTCCATTAAAAAGAATTTGTATTGAAAAATAAAGACACAATCTTATTTTTACAAGGGGCAATAAATATGTGTGGCTTGTTTTATTGACTTTCACTCAAAATGGAGCATTTATGCTTTGGAATTCCATTCTGTAAAGTTTCACTGGTAGTTGATAAGTCAGATCTAAAACCAGAAATTCACACACACTCTCCTCTTCTTTTAAAAAGAACATTGAATATGCCAGTGTCCAGGGTTTTCTCCTTCATTGTCATCCTCTCCATCCCTCTCCTCTTCTTCCTTCTTCTAATGGTATCAATCCTCAAACAAATACCTTGCATTTGCTGCCTTTGTACTCTTGCAACAAATACTTTGCCTGTGTTGCAGAATCCTTTTAGGAAAGTTTGCAAGTGGAGAGCAGAGAACAGAATGGGGCACTGGGGAAATCACCTGAACTGACACCTCACTTGGGGTGCCAGACAGCTTAGGGAGATTAATCTCCGTGAAGCTGTCCAGCAAGACAAGAATGATGACTGACCATTTACATACTGGGCAGCCTTCCCGTCTGGGTTGTCAGCCTGGATTTATTCCCAGTTGTCAGAAACCCAAGAGGAGGTGATCTTCATTCAATTTGTCATGGACAACTGTTCTGATCACCCAGACAACCTTCTCAATTTCCCCTTGGCTGGGGGCATGAGAATGATCAAAGACCAAATAGGTGCGTGCAGAGTGACCTCCATTCTGTCCCTAATGGGATGATCCTGATGATCCTTGGAGTCAGGCCTCCAAGAGATCGTGGGCCATCTTTGATAGATTCACCTTTGAGGCCTGGACATCCACAACTTTCAGAGATGATAAATCAGCTCTGAAGAAACAAAGGCTGGCACTATGAAACAAAAATGGTTGAAACATCAGTGCGACACTAGCAATGGTGCAGTGTAACAGAGTAAGGAAACACACCCAGTTCTTAAAATTCCGATGTTAAATCTACTGCTAGCAAGAACATTCTGATAAAGCAGTTAACAGTTTTGTGCATGGATATCTCAGCAACTCTGTAGTCATACCATCTATTTATCCCAAAGGATAATAGGGATATTATCAGGTTGACCCCACAAACAAATCTTTTTTTTTTTTTTTTTTTGAGACGGAGTCTCGCTGTGTCACCCAGGCTGGAGTGCAGTGGCGCGATCTCGGCTCACTGCAAGCTCCGCCTCCCGGGTTTACGCCATTCTCCTGCCTCAGCCTCCGAGTAGCTGGGACTACAGGCGCCCGCCACCACGCCCGGCTAGTTTTTTGTATTTTTAGTAGAGACGGGGTTTCACCATATTAGCCAGGATGGTCTCGATCTCCTGACCTCGTGATCCACCCGCTTCGGCCTCCCAAAGTGCTGGGATTACAGGGTTGAGCCACCGCGCCCGGCCTTTTTTTTTTTTTTTTTGGAGACGGTCTCACTCTGTTGCCCAGGCTGGAGTGCAGTGGTGTGATCTTGGCTCACTTCAACCTCTGCCTCCCAGGTTCAGGCGATTCTCATGCCTCAGCCTCCCTGGTAGCTGGGATTACAGGCATGTGCCACCACACTTGACTAATTTTTGTATTTTTAGTAGAGATGGAGCTTCACCATGTTGGCCAGGCTGGTCTCAAGTGATCTGCCCACCTTGGCCTTCCAAAGTGCCAGGATTACAGGTGTAAGCCACTGTGCCCAGCCAGACAAATCTTATTTTAACACTACTTATTTATGCTTATAAAGACTTTGCAATATCTGTACCAGGCAAATCCAAGGCTGTTTGCTCAACTATGAAAGTGCATTTTCCCTTATACGGTCACCTAGACCTTAAACAATCTTATTACATTACCCATACTCACCAGGTACTTTACTTTTAAAATAATTCTCATTTAGTTTTCTCATCAAACTTAAGTGGAAGAACTTTTTATTACCAGTTAACAGAAAAGTTACTAAGGTTTACAAAGGCCCAGCCAGTGAGTGGTAGAGCTGAAATCCAGCCCTGATTGGGCCTGACCCCAAAGCCTCCAAGACAATAAGGCCACCTCCACCATTTTGATAAGGGGTAGTCTAGTATAGCTAGCAGGCTGTGATAGGACTGGGAGGAAGGGAGAACATGCTAGAAGAGAAGGGCTAGTCTATAATCTCCTTAGGGAACCTGGTAGGGAGATAAATACCCCAATATTTACTAAATTCTAGCTATGGACCAGGCCCCATGTTAGGCATTGTGAGAGCTCTTCCATGCATGAAGACCATAAATCCAAGAAACCCTACCACCCAGAAAAAGAGATCATTGATCCCCACCATCTAGAATAAGGGCAGGACACTCAGGTCAGACAGTGTCTTCATTATGACTGCCACTCGCTGGCACCCGTGCGCAGATATGGCATGAGCTGTCTGTGGAAAATCTTCCCCCCATTACAAACCCTACATCATGGGCTTGGAAATTGCTGAATGTCTCTTTAGGCAAGAGCTGACTTAATACTTTGGTTTCTTAAAGGCTGTCAGGAGAAATCAGAGCACTACACAGAGCCTCCATCTACTGCCCCGGAGTTAAATTCCCTTGGAATATGTTTTAGCAGGTTTGCTTTCAACCCCTCAAATTATTTGGCCTGAAGTCTTTTAGATGCAAGAAACAGATGCTCCCTCAGCCTCCCGAAATAAGAGAGGTTTAATACTGGAGTGCACCTGGAGCAGGGAAGGGAGATGGAGGGTCCTAGATGCCAAGATACTTCTCTGACCATCTCAGAGCCTTCAGGTGGAGGAGGATTCTAGAACCTCAGGCTGCTCTCCCAGTCCCCAGATCTTCATCCAAGTTCTCCACCATTAGCACAACCCAGCTGGTCTCCACAGATAACCTCATCTGTCTTTCTGTGCCTGCAACTTGTGCATCCTTTCTGTATTACCAGTTCAAAATCCTGAAGGGTGAAATCTGCCTGGCCCAGTTAATCTATTCCCAGCAGGTCACACCTTAAGGCTCTGGCTGGCCTCTGGGTTGACTGATTCCTGAGCCCATCTACCTGATGCAGCTTCCCAGATTAAGAATGGATGTTGAAAAGGAGCAGTTTCCATGAGAAAAGGAAAGTTGGGGTTGGCAGGTAACATATCTGGGGCAGACAGATTTGTGACAAGAAGCAAGAAATAGCTAGAAGTGGTGGTTCCACCTGTAATCTCAGCACTTTGGGAGGCTGAGGCAAGAGGATTACTTGAGCCTAGTGGTTTAAGACCAGCCTGGGCAACATAGTGAGGATCCCATCTCTATCTTAAAAAAAAAAAGAAGAAAAGAAGAAGAAGAAAGCAAGACTCTCTTGTTCTTTGCTTTAAAGTTTTTCCAAAAAAGTCTGTTCATTAGAAATTTTACTGGGTATAGCTAGCAGGCTGTGATAGGACTGGGAGGAAGGGAGAACATGCTAGAAGAGAAGGGCTAGTCTATAATCTCCTTAGGGAACCTGGTAGGGAGATAAATACCCCAATATTTACTAAATTCTAGCTATGGACCAGGCCCCATGTTAGGCATTGTGAGAGCAAATAGCAACCCTTTACAGCATGGATTCCATGCCAGGCAGTATAGGATGGTGCTTTATGCATGGAAACTCATTTAAGCCTCTCAGCAAGCCTATAAGGAAGGTATGATTACTATGGCCACTTTACAGATAAGGGAACTGAGGCACAGAGAGGTTTAGTGACTTGCCTTAGGTCACGCAGCTTGTAAGTGACAGGGCTGAAATTTGAACCATATTTGGCTCCCAAGTCTAGGCTTTAACCACTACATTGTGCTGCCTCTCCACTCGTGTAAACATTGCCATGTCATCCCCACAGCCTTTCTGACACAGGTGTAATTACTGACATTTAACATACAAAGACACAGGCTCAAAGAGGTCAAGTAATTTGCTCGAACCCTCAGTTAAGACATGCCAGAGCTAGAATTGGGCCATAAAGTCCTTGTTCCTGTTGCTCTCATGCTGTTGGATCCCTTGGGACAAACAGCAGAAACCATTCATCTCTCTTCATTCAATCACTCCTGCAAGACACTGAATAGGCTGAGGTCCAGCACTCAGCTCAGCCTGGGTGCCAAGCTTTTCTGCATCCACGCCACGCACCAACCTCTCCCCGAGTTTTTCCTGATACGCGATTCTCACTATCGCTTCATTCCAGTCTCTTCTCATGTCAGCTGTCTACAAAGACCTTCCTTCCCTTCAGTGTCTCCACTCCCTGACCCTGCTTTCTGTGCCTCCGGCCCCTTATGATGACTTGATATTCTATTTCTTCATCTATTGGCTCATGTCAGTCTCCCCAAGGGAACAGGAACTGCTATCTCCCCCAGGGGAATGGAACAGCCCTGCAGGGAGAGACTGCCTGTTCTCTGCAGTATTTCCAGGCCCTGGTATGCTGCCTGGTGCAGTTGGCACTCAGAATTTTGGGAGTGAATTTGTATTTCCCACATCATCATGACTGCTTTTCTTGCAATAAAGATCCCAACTTCTGCTCTCACCACTACACCTGCAACAATATTTCAGATATTTGATGCTGGAGATGGTGAGTCCTAATATCTTACAGTTGGCACAGACCCTACAAGTCATTGAGTTTCCTCATATCAACAGATTGCTCAAAAGCAACACACGTTCATAGTCACCTACCAGTAGCAAGCACGGTGCTCGACACTGGAGATACAAAGTGAATTAAGAAAGTGGTTGTTCAAGTTGCTCCCAAGAGGAAATAGAGAGGTACACAATGAATGTCAACACCGAGAGGCAAACATGACGTATCCATGAGACTCTGGGGACAGAGGGGAGTGGCACTTAACCTGAGAGGAAGAGAGGGTATCAGGGGAGAATTCATGGAGGAGGTGATTCCTATTTGGAAGAAAGATTGCAAATTGATCCCAAAAAGAAGGAAGGAAAGGGTATCCAGGCAGAGACCAGAGCAAAAGAAAGGCACAATGACACTTCAAGTAATACAGCTGGATGCATTTCAGAGCAATGAGTAGGAGTGGTTACTAGACTGGAGCAGATTAGGAAGGTACACAGTAAGTTCCGTTCTGACAAGTGGAGTTGGCATAGCCTGCAAGACAACCAAGGGGAAAGGGTTCCAAAATAACTTCAGCTGTGAATGTTTGGCTCAAGAGAAGGCTAGAGCAAAGAATCACTGCATTAGAGATGAGGAAACTGAGACTCAGAGAAGTAAAGCAATTGGATCAAGATCACGCTGGAATTATCAGTGAATGAAGCCCAGGCCTTCTCCCCAGCAGCCCAGTGATCCTGCCATCAGCTGGCTGGCTTTCATCAAGCCAAGCCTCCATGCTGCACCAGAGAAGACGTCCCTGCTCAGATACCTCACCACTTGCACTTCCCAGGCCGCCCTCTGCTTTTCTGTAGCGTTGAGAGTTCACCATGATCATGGGAAGGCCAGGGCTTGTCCAGGGATTGGGCTAAGACGCTCTCATCACTAACTTGAAGAGTCATTATATATGGGTGACTGCCCACACACCAGTAATTATCCAACCTGTTTAAAAAAAATCCCCTGTAATAGAACAGGCTCTGTTTCATTCTGAAGGATGTCAGATTTAATTAAAATATTGTTCCACATGTGTAAATATAGGTAGAGGAACAAATAGCATGGCACGATTAATTTTCTCTAGTGTTTCTGATTTAGAATCTGGAAAGTCATCATTTTTATAGAACCCCTAACTTATCACCGGCACTTACAGAGGACAAGTAACAGTCTGTTAAAAGCCATGGGGGAAACAGATACCATATTCCCTGGGAGACAAAGACCAGACTGCTGATAGACTCTCAATATTTCAATATTTGTTCTTCCTTTCTTCTATAATGACAGAATGCCCAGCCTTTATTTGATTCATGGCCAGAGGGATAAGAGAAGAAATGATGTGACAAAATAAGTCAGTCACAGAAGGATAAATATCACACGTTCTTACTGTGGGAGCTAAAATAAAAATGATCTCATGGAAATAGAGAGTAGAATGATGATTACCAGAGGTTGGGAAGGGTAGTGGGGATGGGGGGATAAAAGGGAATTGTTAACTTTTTTTTTGTACTTTTAGTTCTGGGATACATGTGCAGAATGTGCAGGTTCGTTACACAGGTATACACGTACCATGGTGGTTTGCTGCACCCATCAACCTGTCATCTACATTAGGTATTTTTCCTAATGCTATCCCTCCCCGAGCCCCCAACACCCTGACAGGCCCTGGTGTGTGATGTTCCCCTCCCTGTGTCCATGTGTTCTCATTGTTCAGCTCCCACTTATGAGTGAGAACATGCCGTGTTTGGTTTTCTGTTTCTGTGTTAGTTTGCTGAGAATGATGGTTTCCAGCTTCATCCATGTCCCTGCAAAGGACAAGAACTCATCCTTTTCTATGGCTGCATAATATTCCATGGTGTATATGTGCCTCATTTTCTTTATCCAGTCTATCATTGATGGGCATTTCAGTTGGTTTCAAGTCTTTGCTATTGTGAATAGTGATGCAATAAACATGCATGTGCATGTGTCTTTATAGTAGAATGATTTATAATCCTTTGGGTATATACAGACATTTCTCAAAAGACATTTATGCAGCCAACAAACATATGAAAAAAAAAAAACTCATCATCACTGGTCATTAGAGAAATGCAAATCAAAACCACAATGAGATACCATCTCACGCCAGTTAGAATGGCGATCATTAAAAAAATCAGGAAACAACAGATGCTGGAGAGGATATGGAGAAATAGGAACGCTTTGACACTGTTCGTGGTAGTGTAAATTAGTTCATCCATTGTGGAAGACAGTGTGGCAATTCCTCAAGGTTAATTGTATTTTTAAAAATACAGTTAGAGCCGGGCACGCTGAGGTGGGCAGATCACCTGAGGTCAGGAATTTGAGACCAGCCTGGCCAACACAGCAAAACCCTGTCTCTACTAAAAATACAAAAATTAGCCAGGCATGGTGGTGCACACCTGTGATGCTAGCTACTCAAGAGGCTGAGGCAGGAGAATTGTTTGGACCCAGGAGACCAGGAGTTTGCAGTGAGCCAAGATCGCACCACTGCACTCCAGCCTGGGTGACAGAGTGAGACTCTGTCTCAAAAAATACATAAATAAAAATTAAAAAAATAAAAAATACAGTTAGAAGGAATAAGATCTAGTGTTTGGTAGCACACTAGAGCAATTATAGTTAATAATTTATTGTATATTTCAAAATAACTAAAATAGTAGAATTGAAATGTTCCTAAGACAAATAAATGATAAATGCTTGAAGTGATGGATATGCCACCTATCCTCATGTGATCATTACACATTGTTTGCTTATAGCAAAATATCCCATATACATCATCAATATGTACAACTATGGCTGGGCACAGTGGCTCACGCCTGTAATCCCGCACTTTGGGAGGCTGAGGCGGGCGGATCACGAGGTCAGGAGATCGCGACCATCCTGGCTAACATGGTGAAACCCTGTCTCTACTAAAAATACAAAAAATAAGCCGGGCATGGTGGCGGGCGTCTGTAGTCCCAGCTACTCGGGAGGCTGAGGCAGGAGAATGGTGTGAACCCAGGAGGCGGAGCTTGCAGTGAGCCGAGATCGCGCCACTGCACTCCAGTCTGGGAGACAGAGTGAGACTGTCTCAAAAAACAAAACAAAACAAAACAAAAAAACAAAAACTATTGTATATCCATAATGATTTAAAAATCTTTAAAAAAAGAAAGGTGGTGCCCTCCCCTCCGCTTTTTCCTTCTTCCTTTCCAGGGAGACAAAGATAACAAACTGAAGCAGCAGAGCAAGTGGGGGAAGGAGCCTGGGTCCCTAATGTGTGGAGCCACAGTACACAGTAGGCAGAGATAAATCAACTCTCAGGCCACTGTGGTGAATTCCTGTTACAGGCTGCTGAATCAATACCCTATCTATTGCAGACACCAACTTTAAAAGAATTCACCAGAAAATCTGTGACACCATGCTTATTAAAGAGAAAAGTTGTATCTCATTTTTTAAAATGGAGGCATAACCTAAATACCAATGTGCAAAATCCTAAGTGGGCCAGAGCTTGGTGAAATTTGCTGTATCTATATGCTTATGAAATTATCATTCAGCTCAAGATGTAAAGCAGGGATGAGCAAACTCCCGCCCACAAACAGCAAATCCGGCCTGCTTTTTGTAAATAAAGTTTTACTGGAACACAGTTGTGCCCATTTGTTTATGTATCATTACGTATTGTCTGCTGCTGCATTTGCACTTCCATCAGAGTTGAGTAGTGACGACAGAGACCACATGTGTGTGAAGCCTAAAATATTATCTGGTCCTTTACAGGAAAAGTTTGTCGACCTCTGTTACAGAGTATTCTGGAGCACACCAGAAGGCTCCCTCATACCATAAAAACGAATTTTTCCATCAAATCTTGGACTCAGGAAGCAAGAATGATTATAGAAAGAGGAATATGCAAGGAAGATCGCATTTGCCATATACGCTAGAACCCTCTATGGATTTTATCTCTTACTTATGGGCTAGATTTTGTAGCCTCTGTTGATTTTCTTCATTTCTTTGGAGCAATCAAGCGTCTGACAGTTTTAGCTTGTCAACAGGTAGCCTGCCAATGGATTGCAGAGCTTCTATTTTTAAAACTGTCTCACAAGAGTGACTAAGAATTACATTTAAATGAACAGGAATGAAGAGGGAAACAGATTCCCTAGGCAGTTGTGGTCCTTTGTTTGGTCTGTAATTTTGTAGTCACATCTCACTGTGGTCCGGTTCATACAATCCTTTGTTTAGGTATTGGATGGATCTTGCAGGACATGGAAAATGAGAAGGGAGGCTGAGATTTCACAAGTTTGCCTTGGCTCTGTTTCTTATGGGTTTTGTTTTGTTTTGTTTTTTCCCCTTACGGCATCCATCTTATGATTTTTTTCTTGCCTTTTGAACTTTCTTCACCTTCAGTCTGTTCTTTGAGTTATACATAAGTTCTCTAAGGTGTCGGCTGTCTTGACAATACCAGGAAAGAGACAAATAAATCAACTCAACAGCTCAACTGCACCTCTTTTATTGCCTAGGCAGGAACACATGCACGCCCACAATAAATCACCACCGCCCAAGAAAAGCATGTCCCAGATTAACGAGCAGCTTGGCCCTCTGTCCAAAACACTTCAAGAACATTGGATACATTGGGATGGTAAGATGGCTCCCCTTGAATAGATGGTAGAGAACAGGTGTTCTCCTCCACCACAAAATCCTGGAACGGAGGCCTCAAATTCTGAAGCATTTTATCCTGTGCTCCACCCCATTCATCCAAATACAGACAACCAAAGGGCCACTGTGATAATGGAGAGGACACCCTGGACACACATACCCCAGAGCACAGGCAGAACCAATACCACACCCAATAAAACAATGATCTTCCCACCATCTCAGAAACCTTAAGAAAAAAAGACTTTCTTGGCTAGCCCAGAAAGCAAATGACTACGTATGTCACTGTTTCAACGAGTGTGAAGAGGGAAGCAAGATGTGGGCACAGACGGTAGTGAGCTTTTTCCTCTTCCGAGCCACAACCCAGCCCTGTGCTGAGAAGGTGCAAAGTTTGAGGGGGGTGAGGACCTGAGGGTTCATAGTCATGGGGCTGAGAGGGATCTAGAAGGAGAAGCTAGGGCTCCAACCAGACCCCTCGTGTACTCTTGCCTGACTTCCAACTGCCAGTATCTCAGCTCTTTGCCTGATGGTGGCCCAAGTATCTCCCAGCCACAGCGGGCTGGAAGTACCTGAAAATAACCATGCCTGGAAGTAGCTTTCAGGTATGACTGACCTCCCTCAACCTTTAAGAAGTCCGAAACACATATTCCACACTGGTGCCCCAGTGGGATTGAGACCTTGGTGCCCACAGTGAAAACTGCCTGATAAAAGCTCTTTGTATTGGCCTCCTTCCATTACCTATCTCACGTTCCCACTCCCAACCCAGTACTTCCTGGGGTCACCCCTCAAATAAATGACTTGCACTTCAATCTATATCTCAAGGTTTTCTGAGGAAATGCTAACCAAGGCGTTTGGGACAATGAAAGTACAAATCCGGAGGGGTGTGGGCAGATAGGCAACCCCTCTATCACCCACCCATCTCCAGTCTTCATGCACGAACCCACGTCCTGACCCATCTCAGTAAGGGTCTTTAGACCTTCCACTGACACTCTGCAGAGCCACTAAATTGCAGTACCAAAAACAGGAAGTTATTTAAGAAATATGCTTGACTAGATGTGAATAAGGTAGTGGGACTAAATACAGCCCACGACTGTTGCAATTACACAATGCACTGAAATTGCAAATTGAGTGCAGTAAGTTATTGAAGGTGCCAAGTTACTCTTACCCAGTTAGGGAGTTTTAATACCACTTTTAAATTTTCTCTCTACCCCTATCTCTATCTCTGTTTCAGACAAAGAAGCCATACTATTCTTGCTTCAACAAGAGAAGTGCCGTTTCCTTCTGTGGCCCTCGCTCAGGTGTTAGGGGTTGCTTCATTGTGATCTTTATTTTTTTTTTTTGCATCACCTCCCTAGGTCCCATTCCCCTAGTGAAAGCGCCCACCCCCCATCTATCCGTATGGCAGCCATCTCTCCAACACTGCCCTCAGCTCTTCCTTGACTGAACTTTCTCTCTGAGAATGCAGAGACGGCGTCTTCCCCTCCCTATGTAAGTCAGGTAAAGCCAAGCTCTCCTACTCCACTCTCTCCTTAATTTCACACATTAACACAAGGCTGTGTGTGTGCTGTCTGCCTTATTGAAAGGTAGAAAAATGACAGCCTGGAAATAGCTTGTATGGGGATTTAACATCAGACTGTTCTCAGAGTTTAACAAAATTATAAGGATAAAGTGACACCTTTACCAGAGTACCTTCAGGAATGGGAGAGGCAGGCAGCATAGTCTTTATGGGTGTGGCTCTGAAGCAGCTGGAATGCATGAATCTAAGTCTAATCTATCATTCCTATGTGGCCTTGGGCAAATTGCTTCAAAGCTCCGTGCCTCAGTTTTCCCATCTGAGCATCAAGGACAATAACAGCACTTTGCGCATAGGGTGGTTGCAATATATAAATGAGCATAGAGTGCTTAGCACAGGGCTTGGCATATGGCAAGCCCTTAATGAATGTTAAGAGTTGTTATTGCAAACCAAGCTCCCTGCCTTGCTTCTCTCTTCAAGAGAGTCCATTCTTCACATTTCCATTTTCAAGCTTTCTCCCTATGGACAATATTTGGAGTTGTCTAGATCCTTTCTCCACCATGGCCACCCTCAGGACATAATAATGCCTAGAAACATTCAGTATGGAGGAGCCACAGTCTGGGCTACTCTGAAAACCCTCTGAAGCACCTGTCAGTGGCAGGAAGGAGACTCTCATTCTTCCTGCAGCGTCTCAATTTCCTATGAGTAACTACTTCTTGGTGGACATGTATTGTTATGTGCATGTACACACACGTACACTCACACACATACTTTCAAAGGACAAACAGTGATTCTCAGAACCTGGGGAGTCTCAATCCATGAAGGGACAATTGAATCTGCCTTGGTTCTCCTTCCCACAATGGAAACACCAACATATATTACTGCTGTGTAGAAGGTGGGTTCTCTATTCACATTGTCCTGCTTCTAAGAATAACATTGCTAGGGGCATTGTAGTACACAAGAAGCAAAGCCTATAATAGCACCACTTCAAACAGCAGAGCCATTTACCTTTAATTTCTACTTTTAGAAATGAAGTATACAAAGGCTTGGCACAGGATCAGAATCAGACACTATTCTTTACCTTGGACCAGAAAAAATCCTAAGGCAGGCTTACCACCCCCTTCTAGTTTCTGAAATTGAAAGGAAAAAGCATAGAGATATATTCCCTTGTCCACAGCAAAGAGCAGGGATGGCTCTTCCAATTATATTTGTTTAACACATGTTAATTGGGCACCTATAATATGTAAGTGGTGGACACTGAATGGAAATCCAAAAAACATAAATCTGGTCTTGTCTTTAAACAGATGGTAATCTAGTCAGAGGCAGGGGAATGCTTCAGAAGGACAGATGGAGAAAAGAGGTGGTGCCCTGATCACTACTTTGCACCACCAAGTGCTTGGTCCTTGGTAGCAAAGTTTAAAATATGGTTTTAAAAAGAGTTGAAGTCTGGGGCAAGCCTAGTGTGTGTGTTAATCCATTCAGAGCCCAGATTTCATCTTAGCTATGATTTTCAAAAATCACCCAT
This sequence comes from Macaca fascicularis, assembly GCF_037993035.2. Classification (NCBI taxonomy): domain Eukaryota; kingdom Metazoa; phylum Chordata; class Mammalia; order Primates; family Cercopithecidae; genus Macaca; species Macaca fascicularis. The sequence goes on from NC_088395.1 coordinate 13,271,707, forward strand.
ATTATGGGCTTTTCCTTTATATAGCTCTTCAGTCCATGCATATCTGATAAGGTCTAAAACTACACGCACGCATCCTAGATAGATTGTCTGTGCTGCCCCATAATTCCTACCAATCCCCCATTCTATTGTCAACTGCCATCTAACATCTGAAGGGGTTTGGGGCAAGAGTTTTCAGGAAAGGGTAGTGTTTTTAGGAAAACATTTTGAAGTAAGAGATTGAATAGATGATTCTCACTTAGGACATCACCATCATCCTGGCACATTTGTCTTCTGTTAGCACACGATGTTACTAACAGAGAATACCAGGCAGTCCAAGGAGAGAGAATGCTGACCACAAAACATTTCTTTTTTTCTTTTTTCTTTTTTTTTTTTTCTGAGACGGAGTCTCTGTCGCCCAGGCTGGAGTGCAGTGGCGCGATCTCAGCTCACTGCAAGCTCTGCCTCCCAGGTTCATGCCATTCTCCTGCCTCAGCCTCCCGAGTAGCTGGGACTACAGGTGCCTGCCACCACGCTTGGCTAATTTTTTGTATTTTTAGTAGAGACAGGGTTTCACTGTCAATACATTTCTTACATGGTGGCTCTCCAAATTAAAGAAAAGGTTTTAAATGAATGATGATGAATACCTACCCGGCTCTGATTGGTAACTTTCACCATTAAACCTGCAAATTAAAAAGGCATTTAAGCCAAAATTCATCCTCCCTGCAACTCATTGAGGGAATGAGTCACTGAAGCAATTCTCACGTTTCTCCAGGCAGAAAGACAGGAGACTTTCCAAAAAAGGTTGTAGTTTTCCTGTTTCCTTGGCTCCCTCCACACATAGCCCAGTCATGACCACATGTGGTGATAGGCAGGAACCTATTGCCTTATTTGGGAATCTTGAGCCCTCTTTGTAGGGCTAGTGGGGGCAGGCTGAAAAGTCCACATCAAAACCACAATCGTGAACAACAATGGAGAGTCAGATAAAGGAAGTAGGCATTTTATCTAGATTAAATATAAAATATTGACCCAAGAAGTAAATGTTTTCATATGCATTGCTTCTTAAAGGACTCCTAGGAAAATATTTAGAATCTGCCATTTTCCTGTAATAATTTCACTCATTTTCCTTCTAGCCATGATGCTGACTGCATTTCCCAGCTGCTGCTGAAACAGCTCTTCTGTTGGGGGAGATTATGTGGGCTAACATTCACCCACGATTATCTAAACTGATGTTTCTCAAGTATCCTTCATTCTGACCCCAACATGTGCTGTGTGCATTCATTACTGCATGCTGATAGCAGGAACAGTGTGGGCCCCAAACAAGGAGATTGCACAATGAGAAATGGAGGCTAAGGGCATGAATGTTCTGAACTTTATAGCTTCCTGTCTGCTTTCCCTTAGGGGAATATAATTGGGGGACTGGACCCAACACAAATCTCAACTACGCATTTAGGCCTCCACAAAGAAGCAAGACTTCTAGTCCTTTCTGGAGCACTGCAAGCTGTACAGAAAACATACATTCCTAAGGGATTCTGCCGGCAACCACTCCTTTTATTCTGTGGTTCTCCAAAGATAAGGTCACTCAGCTCAGAGAGAAAAGGAAAGTGGGACGGGGAGAGAGAGGATCAACCAGTAATGGGTGTGTCATCTCAAACTGGAGTGTGTGTCCATTATCAACCCCAAGAAACCCAGAAAAACAAAAGCTTTTTCCCCAGGTGGCGAGAGTGTCAACTGCATATGAGAGGGAAGGGTGCCCTCTGCTGTCGTCTGTAATTTTTGGTTTTTAATTTCAAAGGAAACGTTCCAGCTCCATGTAAATCAGACTTTAACATTTTTGCCAGGCATGGTGGCTCAGGCCTGTAATCCCAGCACTTAGGGAGGCTGAGGCGGGCAAATCACCAGGTCAGGAGTTCAAGACCAGCCTGACCAACATGGTGAAACCCCATCTCTACTAAAAATACAAAAATTAGCTGGGCATGGTGGCGGGCACCTGTAGTCCCAGTTACTTGGGAGTCTGAGGAAGAAGAATCGCTTGAACCCAGGAGGCAGAGGTTGCAGTGAGCAAAGATTACGCCACTGCACTCCAGCCTGGGCGACAGAGCAAGACTCCATCTCAAAACAAAAAAACAAAAAAGGAAACATTTTACACATTAAATAGGGAAGCCAAACTTGGGATTTTGACCGTTTGAACCAGGCTAGGTTCTGTGTTCTGTGTTGGATGAGAGAGACTTGAGGGATAGCACAGGCAGCAATCACAATTCCATTTCAGATGCCTGCTGAGAGAAAATTGTGGTTTGGAAGAGGGCCTGTGAGCTTCATATATTCAGGACAATTTGCCTAGAAATAAAACAACTTCTTGGGAGCAGGGTTCTTATTGGGTAGCAGCATACTTGGACAGCATCTCCACTTATTTCCCTGTCCTTTCCCAGTAAACCAATTTGGGTTCATTATTAGATTCCTGAGTTTGTTTCTTCAGGAAAGAAAAACAAAATACAGTTCTCACTTAGGGAGGTGGAAGGCAGTGGCTTTGCATGAAGATACGAATTTAAAATAAATAAATACAAGTGCTCAACTCTGATGAAAGATTAGTTGTATGATTTAATGTGCTTTCCTAGGGACATGTAAATTAACTGAGATATAAAATAATGAATCTGGACATCTGCCTTAGAGTTAATCCAAATGCAATCTACAAGGCAAACTTAATCACAGTTATAATTAATACTTTGCAAATGGAAATGACTGGAAATGAAAGGCCGCAAACAACATCGATATTAATGCTTCAATATTTGCTCTCTCCCTAGTTTTTACTTTCAAAATTATTTTTATCATCTTCTACAAATGTCACACCTTGTACTTTATAAGGCATTTTGTTACATAGCCTCTTTATAGCTGAATTCATCCCATTATCAAAGGGTCATGGTGGGACTACCTACATTCTTAGAGGTTTCTAAACATTTCTGATTTCATTTTGCATTCTAGCAACCGGCTGACTCCACCTGAACTCGGGACTCGTGACTCAAACAGTCCTTTGGCCCCCACCCAGAGGCAGACTTAGCTCACAAGGACTTTTCCACACCCCTATGATTTTATCGCCAACTAATCAGCAGCACCCATTCCCCAGCCCTCTGCCCACCAAATTATTCATAAAAACGCTACCATCTGAGTTCTTAGGGAGGCTGATTTAAATAATAACTCAAATCCTTCTGCTTCGCTAGCTCTGTGTTAATTAAACATTTTCTCTGCTGAAAAAAAAAAAATCTGGTTTCAAACATCTATCACTTGAACCCTTTTGGATTCAAGTAATGGAACCCAACTTGACCAAGGGAGGATTTATCTGCTCATGTTAATCAACATTAAGATCAGAAGTGCAGCTAGATCTCAGAGAGGACAGGAACCAAGAGGCTAAGTTGCATCAAAGTTTTCTCCATCTTTCATCAGTGCTAATTTCATTCTCTTTTATCTTGAGATTGGCTCTTCCTATGAGAAAGAAACCATGGCCGCTGGCCACTTTGGGGTTCATATTTCCCCACCTCCATCTTCTACAAGAAAAAGGATGCCTTCTCTTAAATCCTATGTTTTAAATCCCAAGGAAAGTTTCTGATTGCCCTTGCCTGGGTTATGAGTTCATATATCTGGCCAGGGTGGATGGGGTACTAAGATGGACAATTAGAAGAAAGTAGAGCTGAATAGGCGAAATAACAGAGCTTTCTTTCATGGGGCTTTTCTTGTGTGTCAGGCACTGGGCTAAGCATTTTTTCATTTTTTGTACATAATTTCCTCTAATTCCCCAAACAATCCTACAAGACAAGTGTTATTATTAGATTCTGGAATTGAGATTCAGAGTTAAGCAACTTGTCCAAATTTGCACAGCTGGCAAATTGCAGAACTAAACCCATCCCATTTGTCTGATGATGTATGTTGGTTTCTGCTTTAGAAAAAATGATTTCTGGAGTTCTGGTCAAGATTACATGCAACCTATTCGTACGCAAATCCTGAATATAAAAATTCTCTTTTTGAATTGAGGAAAAATAAGCTATGATCCATACTTTCTTCAGCATAAGGGCTGAGTTTTGTTCAATTTTGTTTTCCTTTTAACGTCTCATCTAATGCCTTGGACATAGTAGTTGCCAAGTAAAAATGATTTGTAGGGTATAGTGAAAGGCCTCCTAACTACAACTCAAGATGCAGATGTAAGAAAAGATTAATAAATTTGATGACATAAAAATTAACCTATTTTGTGCACAGCAAAAAAATGATGTAAAGAAAATCTATGTGGAGAAGCTCGCCCTGGGAGAAATTATTTACAACAAATCTTACAGCTAAGGAGCTAAAATTCCTACCATGCAAAGAACTTTTTGTAGTTGAGTTTTAAAAGGCCAAAAATGCTATAGAAAAATGTGCAAAAGTCCTGAACAGACAGTTCGCAAAAAGAGATGCAAAAATGACTCTTAAACTTACAAAAAGATGCTCAGCTTCATTCATAACAAAAGAAATGCAAACTAAAACTACACTGAGACACCATTCTCAGCTGTCAGAGTGGCAACAACTAAAACCTGACAACATGTTCTGTTGGTAAACCGTGGGGAAATGAGCACTCTCATTGCTAGAGGAAATGCAAAACTGTGCAATATCTATGTAGGGATATTTGGCAATATCTAACAAAGCCACATATCCATTTACCCTTCCACCTAGCAATGCCACTTGTAGAAATTTACACTGCAATACACCTCTAACAATATTAAAATGCATGTGCAAAATGTTATTTATTGCAGTAGTATTTGTCCAAGCATAGGACATTGGTTAATCAACTATGGTGCATCCACACAATGGAATACTATGCAGCTAAATTAAAATCACCAATGAAGGGCAGCTAAATTAAAATATGGTATGCCTCCAGATGTGTTACCCTGAGAAAGACACAACATCATCTATATGATATTCTGTCCAAGAATGCATAACATCTTCAGATTTGCATATCTGCAGGACCCTCCTTTCCCTGTGGATCCCAAAGCAATACCTGGAGGGCTTAGGGAGGGGCACCTTGTTTATATGAAAGAGAACCTGCCTCTACTGCGGTCTTCCCAGTCTCAATAAAAGAAGCTCCAAGCTTCCAGTTATTCAGGCCAAAAGCTTTTGCTCCTCAAGACTCAATATCTCCTTCTTTTATATATTTTTAAAATACTTTTATTTTTATTTTTCTTCAAGGCAGGGGCTAGCCCTGTCACCCAGGCTGGAGTGCAGTGGCACAATCATAGCTCACTGCAACCTTGAACTTCTGCATTGAAGTGATCCTCCTGCCTCAGCCTTCCTGAGTTGCTGGGACTACAGGCACATACCACCAAGCCTGGTTAATTTTTAAAAATGTTTTATAGAGATGGGAGTCTCATTATACTGCCCAGGCTGGTCTCAAACTCCTGGCCTCAAGCAATCCTCCCACATTGGCCTCCCAAACTGCTGGGATTACAAGCGTAAGCCACCAAGCCCAGCCAATATTTCCTTCTTGATAAATTGTAAGAAAAATATAGAGGAGTTACTCTTTGTATGTCAACATTTGTCTCAGAGGCCCTCTGCTCAGGCACCTCAGGTTTTGGGGAAATAGGAAGAGGATCGGAGGATGAGCAGATTAACACCTACCCCAATCCAAATGTTGGGACTTTCAACACTGTACAGCTGGTAACGCTTACAAATATCATGATATCTTAATAAATTGAGTATTAGTTTGAAGCCCGCACTAGAAACCCCTCGTTCATTTTTGTAGAGCCAGAAGCACCATTAGGTAGTGATAGAGCCCATACTTCCCCTCACCTTTCACTCACCAGCACTCAGTCTCATGGCTACACCTAATTGCAAAGGAAGCTGGGAGATGTAGTCTAGTCATGTGTCCAAGAGGGGAAAGGAAATGGTTTGGTGAACAACTAGCCAGTCTCTGCCACTTTGGTGGTAGATTACAAAGAATGTCTTCCCTTTCACTAGTATAAATCTATTGTTATTAAATATCAAAACTTATTATTTATAGTTTTAAAATTATGATTTTTAAAAAATGTATTAAATGGATAACCTACATGAAACTCCTAATAGTGCAGAAAACCCATTAAGTAAACTATAGATGCCAAACTTTGAGTAACATGGCAGAAAAGTCATATCAAGACATTTCTCAGAAATTTTCCTAGGTGATGGTAATTGAGAGACTGTAGATAGCAGGCTGGTTTCTCCATACGAAGCAAAATTAAGTGTTGCTGAAGCAATTCTGAAGTTCTAGCTGATAATAACTGCACACCAGCTGTTCCCATTTTATAATACTTTTCCATAAAGCCCCAGATTTTAACTTTTGCCTTTTTTTTTTTTTTTTTTTTTTTGAGGCAGGGTCTCATTCTGTCACCCAGGTTGGAGTGCTGTGGCACGATCTTGGCTCACTGCAACCTCTGCCTCCAGTTTCCAGTGATCCTCCCATCTCAGCCTCCCTGAGTAGCTGGGACTCTGGGCACATGCCACCACGCCCAGCAAACTTTTGTATTTTTTAGTAGAGAAGGAGTTTCACCATGTTGGCCAGGCTGGTCTCAAACTCCTGACCCCAATTGATCTACCCGCCTCCGCCTCCCAAAGTGCTGGGATTACAGGCATGAGCCACCATTCCCGGCCTTAATTTTCACTTTTTAAAAATCATTTCCCCTTATTATGGAATTTGTATCTTCTACCTGTATAGTGGCTCAAAAGTGAGCAAAGTAAAAAGAAGGAACGCTAAGATTAGGAAAAAAAAATAAGAAAAAATCCACAGGACTTCAGAAGTGACAGGCAGTACTTGTCCTTTCTAATGAAAGATTGGATCATTCTCTGTTGTTGGGGCTGAACCCCAACTGGAGCTAAGGGTGTGAGTGACAAGAACACAGCACGGTTCCCATGATTTTGCCGTTAGCCATCTCTCTTTGCTCTTCCACTATGGTCTTTTTCAAATTGCATTTATTCTGCAGGGAAGCCTTAAATCAGAGATCCTGATTTAGTTGGTCTGGGAAGTAGAGTCTTAGGCATCAGTATTCTTTTAAAACTCCCCAATTTTGAACAATTGGTATCGTTCAAAAATCCTTATGTGCACCAGAGGTGAGAACCACTGATTTCCTCTCTGCATTGCTGTTTGGTTGACTAATTTGGGGCATTTGACCATACTACCTCTGATGAAACTGACTCAAATGGAATTCAAAGTTCATTCATTTCAAACGCATGAAGAAAAAAAAGCAGGAATCCCTCCCCTACCCAGGGCCTAGTTTAAATCATGACCAGTGCTAAGAACAGACTCTGGGTAGCCACAAACAGTGATCACAAAGTTCCTGCCCTGAAATTGGTCTGATTTCTTCTCACAGGGAGCTCTACTGGCCAGGACATTTCTGAATTAGCTTCTTGCCTCAGTTATGCCCTTGAACAACTCTGTAGAAAGTTGGGACAGAGCTTACTGTCCATATAGATGAGTTGGGTATGTGATCAAGTAGACAATTTGGGGACCCTCTTGGCATTATCAATGCAAACTATGTTGGTTCCTCAGTAATACAAGCAGAACAAGTATGGTCACCCAGACTTGGAATGAGTGTCCTGTATTGTTTGTAAAGACTGTTTGGCAAGTGGAATTCAAATGTGGTGAATTACACTAAGACTTTCAATCAAATCCAACTGAATGACATGCATATAGACCAGGGTTTCTCAGCCTCGTCACTACTGACATTTGGGGCTGAATTATTCTTTTGTGGGGGCTATGCAGTGGATTGTAGAAGGCTTAGCAGCGTCCCTGGTCCCTACTCACTAAACACCAGTAGCATCCCCACCTCCTGGTTGTGACAACCAAAAATGTCTCCAGACATTGCCAAATGTCCCCTTATGAGGAAAAACTGTTCCTGTTGAGAACCACTAATACAGACTCACTATTAGTTTGTCAATTAAAAAAAAAACCAGTGTTGTTGTTTTGAAATTTCTCAGTTTCAAAAGAATCAGTTGAAAAGGGCTTCCTTCCAAAATTCTTCTCCAACTGTCTGCTTCCTTCTAGTCCCTTCTGCTCCCATGATGCCATGCACACCAGTAGCAAGAGTGAGCATTGCTCTGGGACCGCAGTTCTCAACCAGGGGTTGCTCCCCAGGGGATATGTGGCAATATCTGGAGACATTTTTGTTTGTCAATACTGGGAGGTGGGCAGGTGCAACTGTCATCTAATGGGTGGAGGCCAGGGCTGCTGCTAAACATTCTATGGTGCACAAGACAGCAGCCCCCAACATACACAATAAAGAATTACTGGGACCAAGATATCAATAAAGCTGAGGTTGAGGAACCTTGATTAAAAACAAACATGTCCACAAAGTCCAAACTGAAGAACCATTTGGGGAAATCTTTAATAATATATATGACTGGTTCTCGGTGGGGGTGATATTTGTCCTTTAGGGACATTTGGCAATATCTGCAGGTATTTTTCTTTGTCACAGCTGGGGAGGTGGGGTGCTACTGGCATCAAATAGGTAAAGGCCAGGGCTGCCACTAAAACGCCTATAGTACACTAGAGAGACTCCCACAACAAAGGACCATCAGGCCCCAAATTGCAATAGTGCCAAGGCCTATTACCCTAGGATCACTTCCGCTGTGACCATGGGACCCCCTGGTTTTTCCACCCCTGTTGACTCAGTGCTTTGGCTTTTGTTTTGTGTATCTGCCCTAGTGTCGCCCATCCAGGTTTGGATGTCTAGACCTGACGCAACTTTGGCACAGCATTAGGGTGGCTCAGAAGGAAGCTTGGCACAGAGCTCAGCTCTAGAACAGATCAATACTGGGAAGCAGGCCAGTTCTCATCAAAGGTTCAGCAGGGTGGGGTCAGGGGAGGCAAGCCACAGTCACAATTCAAGATGGATGACAGCACAAATGGCCCTGCAAAAGACACTATGTTCTGCCAGGCATGGGGACAGAGTGGCTGGGAATCTGAAGCAATAAAGAGTTTTACTGTAAAATCAGGCTGCTTCTGTAAAGTCAAGCAATGAGCAAAACAGTCCCAGCCAGCAAGCTGGGGTTTGAGGACAGGGCTAAATCCTAGGGTGGGACACCTTGTGAAACAGTAAGTCGGGACCCCAGGAAGAAGCAGGAACATGGATACTTTGCAAACCAGCTGAGGGAGGATTTGAATCAGGGACTAAAGCGTAACTGTGGGCTGAGCCTTGTGGTTCATGCCTGGAATCCCAACACTTTGGGAGGCCAAGGTAGGCAGATGGTTTGAGCCCAGGAGTTTGAGACCAGCTTGGGCAACATGACGAAACCCTATCTCTACAAAAAACACAAAACAGCCTAGTGTGGTGGCATATGCCTGTGGTCCCAGCTACTTGGGAGGCTAAGGTGGGAGGATCGCTTGAGCCCACGAGGTGGAGGCTGCAGTGAGCTTTGATTACACAGCTGCACTCCAGCCTCTATCTAACAACTACTATGTGGGGCAGATGGGAGGCTTGTGCTCAGTTTAGAGAAAGGGTGCCAGATGTTCGTTAACAGAGTGGAGATGCCATGGGGGAGGGAGGTGGTGACATGGAAAACGTTACTGAGTTCAGTAATAAGCAATAGGACACTGCACCCTGGGTCTGAAAAATAGGAACCCTGATTTCGCAACAAAGAAAAACTCTCCCTTCTCCCTAACACCACACACACACATACACACTCACACACACACTCACACACACACACACGTGCATGCACACACACCACCTCTAACATACTATGGGACTCACTGAGACAATTCCTCCCTGTGTGCAGGATTGGTCTGGAGCACTAGGGATCATGCTGAAGCAAAAGTGGCTCCTTGAACAGAGCAGAAGCAAAGCAGTCGAGGCCAAAATTATAATCAGCTTTTTGCTTGTGTTTTTGTTTTTTAATAGCATCAGCTTTGTTTTTTAAATTATATATTTTAAAAAGTTTTAAATATAACATACATTCCTTATAGAAAATCTGCAAACTACAAAAGAATAAAAAGAAGAGGAAAAAAAAAAGACATCCCTATACTACCTCTGTTAATATTCTTCTAGTCTTTTTTTGCCAAGATTTATTTTTGCACAAAGAGAAAATATATTTCCATGTGTCACTTTGTATCCTTAACATCACGACAGAATCATTTCCCTTGCTATTACAAATTCAACATGAATAAGTTTTGTGACATTTCTTGGTTTTGTCTGATTATAAAGTCAACCCATTCTCCATGTAGAAAATTTGGAAAGTATGAAAAAGTGTAAAAAATGTACATAATCTATGATTCCATATCTAAATGATAATCACTCAAGATGTTGGTGGGATTTTTTCCTGTCTTTTTTTTTTTTTTTTTTTTTGCTTTGATGGTACCTTTATTCTAATAATTAACTGATATTCACCTTATAATTTGCTTGACATATAGTAATTATCTAGGCAACACCATCCTTCCAGAATTTTGCCATGGCCTGGGCCTTGTATATTTGAATCCATAAGAAAATGTTAACTTTTTTCTTCAGATGGACCCTGGATTTATATTTCATTTTGGATTCTTCCAAGTAATAAACTCCCAGCCCAAGTAGTAGACAGGGAAACCTTCTTTTCCCTACTCATCACTATTCTTGTAGAGCGTACTTCCCTGCCGCCCCCCCACCCCGCCCCCGCCCCAGTTTCCTGATGGAAATGCTCTGCAATATATCAGATTTGGTGGTGTGGATAGGACAATTGAAAATGCCTATGAATCTGTAGCTGGAATCTCATTAAGGATTTCCGTGATCATTGGTTTGTATAATTCAAACCTTATTTTATATATGTACATACATCCACAAACAAGAATTTGTCCCCAAACAAAATTGAGGTTTGCCTCTAAAACTCTTAGGAATGGAGATATTTGTCCAAAGGTAACACAAGATGTTGGTAAGAACATTGACTTAAACTCGGAAGGCCAGAGTTTGAATTGACATTGACTACCCAGTCATGGGAATTAAGCAAATTGTTTATCTTTCCTGAGCCTCAGTTTCCTTGTCTATAGAAAGGAGATAATAGCTATGTTATCAAGGATTAAGTGAAGTAACAAACACAGACAACATAATAAATGGTGAAAGATTTATATGATCTGAAGAGAAAAATAGAACTGCCATTCCACCCAGCAATTCCACTACTGGGTGTCTAGCCAAAGGAAATCATTATATTAAAAAGACACTTGCACTTGTATATTTATTGTCGCACTATTCATAATAGCAAAGTTATGGAATCAAACTCAGTATCCATCAACACATGATTGGATAAAGAAAATATGGTACACAGACACCATGGCATACTATGTGGCCATAAAAAAGAATGAAATGATATCTTTTGCAGCAACGTGCATGGAGCTGGAACCCATTATACTAACTGAAATAATTTAGAAACAGAAAATCAAATATCACATGCTCTTGCTTGTAAGTGGGAGCTAAACAAATGGGTGCACATGGACATAAAAATGGAAATATTAATGATAGACACTGGAAGCTCCATAAGGGGGAAGTGGAAGAGGATGAGAGTTGATAAATAACCTATTGGATACAATGTTCACGATTTGGGTGATGGTTACATTAGAAGCCCAAACCCCACCATTACACAATATATCCATGTAACAAACTTGCACATTCCCTGAATCTATATTTTTTTTAAAAAAATACAAACTATAGTGGCTGACACAGAAGAACCCCTTAATTATATACCAGCAGTGAGCCAAGTAAGTTGCTATGTCACAGGCTGGCAAACTATGGCCCAAGGGCCAAATCTGGCATACTGCCTGTTTTTGTAAATAAAGTTATATTGGAACAGAGCCAAACCCATTCACTCATGTATTGCTTATGGCTGCTTTCATGCTGTATTGGCAGAGGGCAGTAGTTGCCACAGAGACTGTGGGGCCCTGAAAAGCCTGAAATATTTACTACCTGGTTCTTTACAGAAATTTATTTCCCACCCCTGTGTTAAATGTTTCCCCAAAACCACAGAGGTAAATTCTATTGTCTTCCCATTTCACAGGTCAGGAAACTGACACATGCAGAGATTAAGGAGTTGCTCACACTGCTCTTACTGAATTGGATCATGATCCCAGTTCTATCTCAATTCAAAGTTTAGCAACCACTCTACAATGCTTCTTCAAAAGATATTTGAATTAAATCTGAACTCTCATGGCCTTAACTTCTACTTCTGCCATAACATCTCACTTTCAACCATTGATAATGATTGAGCCTTGAAAGTAGACATTAGTGTCTCTTACTTTCATTCCAGCATGCTGTTACATAGCTCCTCCAAAAGAAACCACATCTCATCTTCAAACCAATATATCAAACTGCAAGTCAGGGAAGTGGATGAAACTGTGGCATTGTCAGAGTCAAGAACTGTGAAGGATCTGAGATTTGATCCTACTAGCAGTCTCATGAGTTAGTCGGCCACAGTTTCATGAATTCTGGCAAAAGATATGAGACTCTTGGGTCAGAGACAAAAGACACTTCATTCTCAGAACTATAAGCAGCATGAGTTTTCATATTCACATCAGATCCTTCTCACTTCCCAAGTCCCATGGGAGCTACACAGAGTGGCCCAGGTAGATGCCGTGTATGCAGTAAGTTTACATCACAACTGAGGAATCCTTAGTTTAGGAAACCCAAATCTTTTACAGTGGACAGTAGGTAAACCTGCCTGACTTTTGCTTGAGAGACATATTATCTTGGTTATACTTGATAGCAAACAAACTTGCCCTCTGTTCTGGAAGTAGATGTTCTTTCTCCCTTTCAAAGGATGCTATACAAACATCCTTGACAAAAAAGTGCAGAACAAAGGTTGTCAGCACCTCTGCCAGCAAGACAAAACTGTAAAGGTGTGGAAAATTGTCTCCCAACAGTCATTAACAAAAGCTCTATGTCGCTGTGCTCTTTGTGTTGAATGGTTTTTACTTTCTCTAGGTTTTCCAACTGGTAAATACTACATTCGCTTCTTCACAAACCAGTGCACTGTGAACTTGTCTTTGCAATTAGTAACAAATAATTTTACTTTATTTCAGCTTTGTGTGCTCTCTTCTGAGAAAAATAAGCACTTTCTTCTTTTAATTCATGAAACATGACAGTGAAGAGTCTAAGGGTTTATTATTCTGACAGTCCTGCCCAGGCTGAAAATCTCAAACTGGTCCAAATGACCCAACTGTCAGTTCCAAGTCTTTAGCTCTTCCCCATGCAATTGAAGTTCTTAGCATCCAGGAAAAGCAGGCAGAAGCTGTATAACTTAAGGCAGGGAGATAATCAATCTTGCTAAAGCTGAGATGGATGTGGGTGTGTGGGTGCAGGGAAAGAAGCGGCACCAGGCAGATGGGAACACTGAAAGCAGGTACTATATAAAGTCTCATCTGAGTAGCCAAGCAGTAGCACTAATGCGGTGTCTGACGCCAGCTAAATACAATGCCACATAACTACCTTTTCAATGCAAAAAATAATTTCTATCCTCTGAAGTGTTTGATGCCATCAGATGTCATGAGAACAAACTGACACGATAATATTTAAAGCCAATAGTAAAAGATACATATCAAGGGAAAACATACGGACTGTATTTGCTCAGTGCCCGACTGTAAGCAAAGGAAAACAAAAACATGCACATTTCACATTGTCAAGAAAAAGGCAGAAGCATATCTTTACTCAAAATAAACATCACCAGCAGGTGCAAAACATACATACGTTTACTCTCCACACTTGCTGATGAGACCACCAAGTAAACATGCATGTAAGCTTGTAGCTGAGGATGACAAGCAGAAGCATACATCTGTCAAGAGAACAGACTTCACTCGTCTTCACTGGGTGGTTCACTTCTGAGGGGGCTCTTCTTCCAGCCGCTACTGAATCAGGGTCCATGTCTACACAAGGGTTTAAAACAGGCTTATTTTCTATGTATTTTAGGAGACTGGATGACCCCATTTTAATGGCCAGACTGAATGCATTCAATTATACCAGGCTAATTATCATCCCACTGTGGACATTGTAATTGACAGGTCATTGGCAGGTCTAGAGAGTGGCTCTTTTCAAATGAAATTTAGGTGCCAGAGAAAGAGTTTGCTTACTATTTGTTCTTTCACAGTCAACGTATTTTTTCAAACATACTGTTATACGTCTTTGAAAGCCACCTTGAATTCTTTTTCAAATGAGACAAGATGTCAAAAAATTTTAAAAAAAGGATAAGATAGAATACCCACCTTCAGTGTTCTGTTAACTTAGTTAAGCAGACTATAATATTAAAAAATAAGCCAGACATGGTGGCACATACCTATAGTTCCACTACTTGGGAGGCTGAGGTGGGAGGATCACTTGAGCCCAGGAGTTCAAGGCCAGCCTGGATGATATAGCAAGACTCTCTCAAAAACAACAACAACAACAACAGAAAAGAAACAAACAAAAACTAAGCCCCATGAAGGTACAACACACAAGGGCCAAAGAATCCATATTTGGAAAGAAATCAGAGAAGAGTTTTTGGAGACGATGTGTTTAAGCTGGACTCTTAAGTTGGTAGGATCCAGAAAGACAGAAGACAGGCAGGGAGAAGTGAGAAAATGTAGATGAAATTGACAAAGAAGATGCTACATTACAAGAGAGAATAACACTGTCTCATTGTGAAGAACACTGAGGGTCAGGCTGAGGCATCTGAATGAACTTGGGAGGACTTTTGAAAAGCAAGGACTGTGGTTTTTCATCCCTTGCAATGCTCTTTTACTCAGTCCTCCTTTTTGTTGACTTCTGATAATGGCAGTAGAAAGGGCTGCTTAGAGGAGACGTGCAACTTTTTGGAGAGAATACAGTACCAGAAAATTCAGGGAATCAGGCCTTGGCAGGTTTGTTAAATGGCTAATTCTTGAGGAACTATAACCACTTTAGTTCTCAGGGTATTTACAAAATCATTTGAAGTCTTGTTTACCTCTAAAGAACTGATACAGAAAGCAAAACACACACAAATGTACATTTATTAGTAGATATCATAAGATGCAAGAATCAAGAGCACATTAGTAGGGAAAAATAACCAGCAATGTAGGAGTCCATAAAACAGAGACTAAGTCTTATGTAAATGAATAAATCACATCAAAATAGAAGAGTATCAAAATAGGTAGGCCGAGCGCGGTGGCTCACACCTATAATCCCAGCACTTTGGGAGGCCGAAGCAGGTGGATCGCTTGAGGCCATGAGTTCAAGACCAGTCTGGCCAGTATGGTGAAACTCTGTCTCTACTAAAAATACAAAAATTAGACAGGCGTGGTGGCACACACCTGTAATTCCAGCTATCTGGGAGGCTGAGGCAGGAGAATCGCGTGAACCCAGGAGGTGGAGGTCGCAGTGAGCCACGATCATGCCACTGCACTCCAACCTGGCAACAGAGCAAGACTGTCTCAAAAAAAAAAAAAAAATAGAGATGTCATTTGTAAAGATACTGTGGACAAAATTGGCCTTTGCTGCTGAAACACACAAAATACATGCTTTTCTGTAATCATTTATGAAGGGCTGTGCTGTTCAACAACTGACAATTTCTGTTTCAGTTGCTTAAATTTAAAGTGCAGTTCCTCAGTCATACTAGCCACGTCCCAGTGTTCAATACCTGCATGTGGCCAGTGGCTACCATATTGTCATATTGACAGAGCACACAGAATATTCGTCATCATCATGGAAAGTTCTATTAGCACGTTTGAGAATTGTGGTTATTAAATTGTGGAATAGGATCATGAACTCTTTGAGAAACCGACAAAACTCATGATCCTGTCAAAAGACAAAATAACAGCAAGTTTAATTTAAAGCTCTAATTGGCTTTTATTTGCAATTCTAGAATCAAGTGACACCTTATTCTATATAATAGAATGAGTGTTCTTATAAGCTGAGCAAAGGAATTTCGCTTTATAGGCAAAAAAGGGCTGAATAAAGCAGAAACAGGATAAAAAGCAGATGGATCATTTCAGAAATACTTTCCTTAAACGATTAAAGCAGGGGGGGATTTCCTTATTACTCTGACTCAGGTAGACTGTAATCTCCCATTTTTCTGAAAACTGATCCATTTCATTTTTTTCTTTCTATTGATTTAGATTTTCTTTATTTTTATTTTTATTTTTTTATTTTACTTAAATTCTGGGATACATGTGCAGAACGTGCAGGTTTGTTACATAGGTATACATGTGCCACAGTGGCTGGCTGCACCCATCAACCCGTCATCTAGGTTTTAAGCCCCACATGAATTAGGTATTTGTCCTTATGCTCTCCCTTCCATTGCCCCCCACTCCCTGACAGGCCCCAGTGTATGACATTCCCCTCCCTGTGTCCATGTGTTCTCATTGTTCAACTCCCACTTATGAGTAAGGACATGAGGTGTTTCTGTTCCTGTGTTAGTTTGCTGAAAACGATGGCTTCTAGCTTCATCCATGTCCCTGCAAAGGACATGAACTCATTCTTTTTTATGGCTGCATAGCAGTCCATGGCATATTGTATGTATGCCACATTTTCTTTATCCAGTCTATCATTGATGGGCATTTGGGTTGGTTCCAAGTCTTTGCTATTGTAAATAGCACTGCAATAAACATATGTGTGCATGTGTCTTTATAGGAGAATGGTTATATGCCCAGTAATGGGATTGCTGGGTCAAATGGTACTTCTGGTTCTAGATCCTTGAGGAATCACCACACTGTCTTTCACAATGGTTGAACTAATTTACCCTCCCACCAACAGTGTAAAAGCGTTTCTATTTCTCCACAGCCTCCCCAGCATCTGTTGTTTCTTGGCTTTTTAATAATCGTCATTCTGACTGGCATGAGATGATCCATTTCAAAGGTCAGTTTGATTGTGTGGCACTTAGCACAAGAGACTCTATTCTGGTTTTTGGTCTCATCTGCTGGGGCCTAGTGGAGGAGACTAGTCCAAAACAATGGCCTCCCATAAACTTTGTTTAACAGATGTTTTCCTAATAAGATGTGCAAACACATATACACATGATATTTTGTATATAATTTCAGGGGTTTTTTGTGGTTTCCTAAAGCCTATTCATAGATCATTTAGGGATTCTTGGCCTCCAAGTTAAGAAGCCCCAGAAGACTTTAAATACTTGGTTTCTGGCTCATAATCTAACTCTTTACACTAAGTCCTGTCATATTCTCAGAAATCTTTACCATCCTTATTTTCTATGTATTTTAGGAGACTGGATGACCCCATTTTAATGGCCAGACTGAATGCATTCAGTTATACCAGGCTAATTATCATCCCACTGTGGACATTGTAATTGACTGTGAATGTCACATCACAAGTGAATGTCACATCTCAAATCCTGCCTCTAATTTCCTTTTTCTTTTCATCTCCAATGACCTCTTCTACTCCATATTGGCCACATGGTCACATCCTAGACTTTAGCCTTCATCTGAAAGAACACCTATTGTCATCTGTGAAATCACAAATTCAAATATCTGGCACTCTGACTACATATTTCCTCCCCAATACTTTGGTTCTCCCAATACTTTGGTTCTCCTGCCTCATCAGGTCCATTGGCCCCTAGACTTCCTCCCTCCCAGGCACTATCTTCCTTTCTTCACTTCCTTTCCTATCCAGCTCAGATAACTTGGACCAACATTCCAACCATTCTTCTGCCAAGGTCTTCATTCCCCTTGCCTATTGTCCAGCTCTTCAATCAATTTGTCAAAATCCCGTCCTCAGTGGGTCCAATTGTCTGCCTCTTCTAATGCTACTCAGCAGAATTAGAAAAAAAACTATACAATCTCTCAGATTTGCACTACAACAAATTTATAGGATCCAAAATCAATTGGGTCTTCAATGTTGCTACAACCTATTGTGTTTCCTTTGTCAAATCTTCCTCCCATTTTCCACATCAACCATTTAAAACATTCTTCCATCTCCATATGTATATAATGATATATATACATAATGACAAGCAATTGGAACTAAACTATGTCCATTGTAAAGGGATTAATTAAATAAACTATGATACATCTACAAAATGGAATATCATGTACCTATCGATAAAATGGAAAGATCTCCAGGATATATTGTTTTAAGTGAAGGTTCAGGATAGTGTTTGTCATTTCCTTTATCCAGATGGGCTAAATTATGTGCAGCGACAAATAAACTGTGACATTGTTACCAAAAACTCCAGCTGAATCTTCTGTGTTATTGGCAAAAATACCCATGTATTTAAGGTCCTTAACTTAGGTGAACACCTAATATGCATAAGTTATAAAAGTGGTTAACAAGGACATAATAACTAGCTCTGTTTAATATTTCAGTTCTCATAAGTAATCTAAACAAACTGCTAAAAATGAATAAAATATAAATGGGGTAAACACTATAGGTGAACTTTTTGTGTAATTTTAAAACTTGATGTTATTTTGGATGCTCACTAGATGTCTGCGTCATTTCCAACTAAGGAAGGGTGATGATATGGGGAAACATGTTTGTTCCTTTTTTAAGTTATGGAATGTTCTCACCTATTAAATGCTAATATTTGATAGACAGTTCAAGATTTCTTCCTAGGTTTTCACTAAAATTTAAGGTTGCTAAGAATAGGAATTCTAGTTAATATATAATTCAGTATATAAAATGTGCCAAAGAAGATGTGTTATCATTGAGAAAAATAATAATTTTGTCTAATTCAGAAGTTATATAAAGGCAAATTCAATCAAGCCTGTAATCCCAGCACTTTGGGAGACCAAGGCGGGTGAATCACAAGGTCAGGAGTTCAAGATCAGCCTGGCCAACATGGTGAAACCCCGTCTATATTAAAAATACAAAAATTAGCTGGGCATGATGGTGGGCACCTGTAATCCCAGCTACTCGGGAGGCTGAGGCAGGAGAATCACTTGAACCCGGGAGGCAGAGGTTGCAGTGAGCTGAGATCGTGCCAGCCTGGGAGAGGGTGAGACTCTGTCTCAAAAAAAAAAAAAAAATTGACTTGGAAAGGTTTTTTATGAAACAAGATAAAAAGGAACCAGTAAGTAGGGGAGAGAGATGTGAAAAAGTTAAGATTGGCCCTCTATGTTAGAACAGGTTTTCCTTAAAATACTGATTTGCTGTTAATAAAATTACAAGAGGTTTTGATTTTGATTCTAATATCAGTTTCTTTTTGAAAACTTCTCAGATTCATATCTCAGAAGTGCAACTTTGTTGTGTCTTGCTGCTTTCAGCTTTTTTTCTCCCCTTCAAAAGGCCTGAGATAACCTTCTCCTTCAACTTTTTCACCAGCTCCTGTAATTTTTTTCCTCCAGTTCTACCTGCTGTTGTAGACTGATGCTAAAATGTTTTTCTTGAAAGTCTAGAAAAGCAGTGTTTTTCTCCAGGACAACTTGATTCCTTTGCTCAAAGTATTAGTTATCTGGTTTCTTGTTTCCTCTATAACATAATGTCCACTTATGACCCTGGACATGCTCTTCCTATGTCTGATTAATTCAAGTATCCTTTTCATCAGGTTTGACTTTCAGGTTATTTAAATGGGCGTCCCCTAAGGAGAAGCAATAACAGTGCAGAAGGACTTTCTTTGCCTTTTAGTAACTGGCTTACGAAACAGATTCTACATTTTATCACAAGAATTTCTATGTCATCATTATTATTAGGTGTTTGATTGCTTAGAAAAACTGAGATTTAAAAGAATTAAGGTTTTTCCATCCGTGTAACTTTCTGCATCGTTTTTAAAGTCCTTGTGCTGTTAAGTTACAGGGCTTTGACTCCTGAGTCTGAAAAAGGCACTGATACCTGCTAAATTTTGTTTGTTTGTTTTTGGTTTTTTTTTTTTTTTTCGAGTACCAATAAGTCTTTATTTATTCATTGTATTTTCCCAGGGAAAGGAGAAGGGAAGGGAAGAGTCAGCATGTGTTAAAAAATGATTAGAAAATGGGAAAGGAAGTACCCAGTACAGCAAAATCAACCATCAAATAAACACACCCCAGTGATGGGGTCACCAAAGCCCAAAGGGGCTCAGTCTCCTGCAGTTCAGGAATGAGCGAAAGGGATCAGGAAAAAAACAGACAGGTACAGGCTCTCCTACCCTCCCTTCCCATAAATTCAAGATTTTACACAAAGCTTTGGTTTCTAGCAGTAAACACGGAATTACATTCGTTCATCTCCTGTTAAACAATCTTGTGGCCACTTTGACATAAGTTTCTAGCACCTGCATAAAAGTTCCTGAGTGACTTGGATATACATTCATATTCCCTTTCTTGGCCTCCTGACCCCACTTTCTACATGGAAGGCCCCCAATTGCATCTCTCTACTTTAGGATTAAAAATGAAGTAGGTTTGATCCATCCAAAATACAGCAGTGTCTTTTTTTTTTTTTTTTTTTTTTTTTGAGACGGAGTCCCGCTCTGTAGCCAGGCTGGAGTGCAGTGGTGCAATCTCGGCTCACTGCAGCCTCTACCTCACGAGTAGCTGGGACTACAGGTATGCACCACCACACCCGGCTATTCTTTTTGTATTTCAGTAGAGACGGGGTTTCACCACGTTGGCCAGGATGGTCCTGAACTCCCGACCTTGTGATCCGCCCACCTCAGCCTCCCAAAGTGCTAGGACTACAGGCGTGAGCCACTGTGCCCGGGCTACAGCAGTGTGTGAAGTGTTTGGCATGAATACATCAAGAAATGGTCGGCCCGGTGTGGTGGCTCATGCCTGTAATCCCATCACCCTGGAAGGCCGATGTTTTTAATTTTTTAAATTTAAAAAATGTTTATGGGTTCAAGGCAGGTGTATATACTTATGGTATACATGAGACACTTTGATACAGGCATGCAATAAGCCATAATCACATCATGGAAAATGCAGAATCCATCCCCTGAAGCATTTATTCTTTGTGTTACAAACAATCCAGTTATACACTTTGAGTTATTTTAAAATGTACATTTAAAGTATTAATGACCATAGTCACCCTGTTGTGCTATCTAATACTAGGTCTTATTCATTCTTTCTATCTATATATTTTTTGTACACATTAACAATTCCCACTCCCCCCACCATCCCACCAACTACCCTTCTGCCTCTGGTAGCCATTCTACTATCTCCTTGAATTCAATTGTTCTGATTTTTAGATCCCACAAATAAGTGAAAACATGCAATGTTTGTCTTTCTGTCTGACTTATTTCACTTAACACAATGATATTCCGTTCCATCCATGTTGTTGCAAATGACAGGATCTTTTTCTTTTTTATGGCTGACTAGTACTCCACTGTGTATATGTACCACATTTTCTTTACCCAGTCATCTATTGATGTGTGCTTCCAAATCTTGGCCATTGTGAACAGTGCTGCAACAAACA
The DNA here is from genome assembly GCF_037993035.2 of Macaca fascicularis. NCBI lineage: Eukaryota > Metazoa > Chordata > Mammalia > Primates > Cercopithecidae > Macaca > Macaca fascicularis. The sequence continues at coordinate 13,292,961 of NC_088395.1, forward strand.
TGGGAGTGCAGATATCTCTTTGATATACTGATTTCCTTTTTTTAGGGGTATATCTCTAGCAGTGGGTTTACCAGGTCATATGGTAGTTCTGATTTTAGTTTTTTGAGGACCATCCAAACTGTTCTCCATAGTGGTTGTACTAATTTACATTTTCACCAACAGCATACAAGGGTTCCCTTTTCTCCACATCCTCACCAGCATTTGGTATTACCTATATTTTGGATAAAAGCCATTTTAACTGGGGTAAGATAACTCAATGTAGTTTTGATTTGCATTTCTCTGATGATCAGTGATGTTGAGCACCTTTCCATATGTCTGTTTGCCATTTGTAAGTCTTCTTTCACGAAATGTCTGTTCAAAAGTTTTGCCCATTTTTTATAGGATCATTAGATTTTTTTTTCTATAGAGTTATTTGAGCTCCTTATATATTCTGGTTATTTATCCCTTATCAGATGGGTAGTTTGCAAATATTTTCTCCCATTCTGTGGATTGTCTCTTCACTTTGTTGATTGTTTCATTTGCTATGCAGAAGCCTTTTAACTTGATGTGATCCCATTTGCCCATTTTTGCTTTGGTTGCCTGTGCTTGTGGGGTATTACTCAAGAAATATTTGCCCACTCCAATGAACCGAAGAGTTTCCCCAATGTTTCCGTTGAGTAGTTTCATAGTTTGACATCTTAGATTTAATTTTTAAATCTATTTGGATTTGATTTTTGTATATGGTGAGAGACAGGGGTCTAGTTTCATTCTTCTGCATATGGATATCCAGTTTTCCCAGCACCACTTATTGAGGACACTGGCCTTTCCCCAGTGTATGTTCTCAGCAGGTGTTACCCTTTGAAGTCACACTGCCTGGATTCTTCATTTTGGCTCAATGATCTATTTGCTTCATGACTTTGGACGAGTTATTCAAGACCCCAGCCTTCAGTTTCTTTATCTGTAGAATGGGTACAACAACAGCAACTATCTCACAGGTTTGTTGGTAGAATTCCACGAGTTGGTATATGTACTTTGCACCTAGTACTAAGCACTTGAACTAATGCCTGGTATATAGTAGGCCCCCAATCTGTGTTAGTTATACTGCCTCTGGCTATAAGTGCAAAAAAGCTGTGCAATAAATGTTAGCTGTTGTGATTACTTAGGCCTCATCAAGACACTCTGGGGACATTTTGAAAGGAAGGGTGGCCGGGCGTGGTGGCTCACACCTGTAATCCCGGCACTTTGGGAGGCCGAGGCAGGTGGATCACTTGAGATCAGGAGTTCAAGACCAGCCTGGCTAACATAGTGAAACAATGTCTCTACTAAAAATACAAAAATTAGCCGGGCATGGTGGTACATGCCTGTAATCCCAGTTACTGAGGAGGCTGAGGCAGGAGAATCACTGGAACTCAGGAGGCAGAGGTTGCAGTGAGTTGAGATTGCACCACTGCACTCCAGCCTGGGTGACAGAGTGAGACTCTGTCTCATAAAAAAAAAAAAATACAAAAAGGAAAAGAAGCGTGGCTTCTCCTCAGACCCCTGCTTTCTCCCTTGTCATTCAATGATTGGGGAAGATATGAAGGTCCAAAGTGTCATAAACATTGGAGAGACACCAGAAATGTGTTATCCACTCAGTCCCTTCCTCTAGGAAGCTAATTCTAGAGGAACCCAGGTGGCCTTCCCTCCCGAGCACCCGTCCAGCTCTTCTCCAAGCACCAAACCTTTACCAAGCAGGAGGAAAATGAGAAGGTGTGGTCTGTATGGTGGCCCCTAATGACCAACTTAGCTCTCCTTCTCTTTAATTCAAGTCACTTTCCTCTCAGTTTCTCCTGAGTGGAGGTGATACATGGCACAGGAGCCATTTGTAGGCTCCAAAGTCACTGAGTTGTCGCCTGCACACTCTACCTTCTGAAGCTGAGCACTGGGCTCATTCTCACAGCACCCTTCACCTAGTAAAACTGTCTGTGCAACATTATGACAATAAGATAAATCGGACATAGTTGACTGCATCTTACTTCTGACCCCCACACTGTCCTTGGTCATTCCTGAGCATGGACCAAGCTAACTTTGAGAGGAATTTAGTTTATAGTTTAACTTGAAAGCAAGGATGACAATAGGCCCTACCTAAAACTAATGCCCTCCTTGCTCAGGACCGAAAACAACCCAGGTAAGATTAATGATAGGCAATAAAGAACAGGATTTTGAGAGGGGCCTGAACTCTGCTAAAATGTAGGGGTAGTTTCCATAATCCCTTCCTGCTCAGGAGTTGTGTGGCCCAAGGTCACAAGATTTGTGACTTCCCCAATTGCTCGTATAGGCAACATCATTATTGTAGAACTTAGGATTGTTTTTTTTGAGCCATCTTTCAGACTGACCCCATGCGGACTCATGACTCATGACTCAACTGCTCCTGTGGTCCCATACAGAGGACAATTCAGTGTATCAGGACAATTTTCCACATCTCTATAATTTCATCCCCAGCCAATTAGCAGCACCCATTCTCTAGCCCCCTGCCCACCAAATTGTCCATAAGAACCCTAATCTCTGAGCCTTTGGGGAGATGGATTTGAGTGATAAGTCCAGTTCTCCCATGTAACTGGTCTCATGTCAAACTCTTTCTCTACTACAGTGCAGCAGTCTCAGTGAAATGATTTTGTCTGTGTAGTAGGCAGGAAGAAACTACTGGGCAATTACACTAGGACCTACTTCCAGAATATATGACCTGTGAAGTTTCATAGGGCCCCTGCACTCAGATGGGCCCTGCACTTGGCTTGATGGTCTGGGTTGCCTTCTTGAGATTCTTAATTTGTGAACCAGGAGCCCCACATTTTCATTTTACACTGAGCCCTGCAAATTATGTGGCCAGCCGTTTCTTCTTCTGTAGAAACTTGATTCTAACCCCAGCCCCCTGCCTGAGACTTGCAATCTATTAAGGACTCTGTAGAAGCATGAGAGCATATTTTTAAAATAAATAACAACAGCAAAAACAACAAAGGTAATTTTTAAGAAGGGAAAGATCTCTGACTTTCCAAAATAAAGATGTCTCTTACTGGCCAGCAGATGTCGCTCTTGCTGCATGGCACAAGAGGGCATTTTTAACAGGCCCCACATATTTCAGGATTTTTGAGCCTTGAAGGAGACTTGCCTCAAGGAGCGTTATCTAAGAACTTCCATTAGGACACTTTGATTTCTTTTGATGAAGATGTCATCACAAAGGGAACGCCACTATCGACCAAATCTAAGTGGAAGAGCTGTAAATAATAATTATATATTATTATTATTGTTATATATATTATAATTATTATATATTGTTATAATAATTATTATTATAAAAAAGTTTTTTGTTTTTTGTTTTTTTGAAATAAAGTCTCACTCTTTCCCAGGCCTGGAGTGCAGTGGTGCAATCTCAGCTCATTGCAACCTCGCCTCCTAGGTTCAAGAGATTCTCATGCCTCAGCCTGCCGAGTAGATGGGACCTCAGGTATGTACCACCACGCCCGGCTAATTTTTGTATTTTTAGTAGGGATGGGGATTCACCATGTTGGCCAGGCTGGTCTCAAACTTCTGACCTCAAGTGATCCACCCGCCTCAGCCTCCCAAAGTGCTGGATTACAGGCGTGAGCCACCACACCTGGCCTATAACAAGCTATCAATTCAGTTATTTAAAAAATGAATAATGCAGCTAAGTGCAAACTTCTTCAGATAGGTTGACATATCATTTTTAAATTGTGTTGTTCTCTAGAACTGGTGGTTGAAACAGCAAAGAGTACCTGTAGTCCCAGCTACTCGGGAGGCTGAGGCAGGAGAATGGTGTGAACCTGGGAGGCGGAGCTTGCAGTGGGCCGAGATCACACCACTGCACTCCAGCCTGGGCAACAAAGCGAGACTCCGTCTCAGAAAAAAAAGAAAGAAAAGAAAAAAAACCAGTGAAGAGTAATAATATTTTCTCAATGTGTTCCCTGCTATCTTGAAGTGCTGAATTTGTTGCTGAGTAAAATGTTAAAGGTTAAAGTCAAGGAGAAATTCAATGCCTTTCATTCCAGGATTCATAGTGAAATGGCAGAAAGAATCTAAGGTTTCCCTTGGATGTGGTTCCTAATTTGCTGGAAGGTCCCAGCTGAACATATACTCCCTGTTCAAGCTACATCATCCCTGTGTAAATAGATATTGATGAAGTAAAATGAATCGTTGCTAGAAAGACTATTGGTTGCTAAGACCAAGCTCCATTCTTAGGTAATGGGGTCAGCCTTTCCAATATGAAAATGTCACCAGTACTAAAGTAACAATTCATCATAGAAAGACATTTGAATAGCTCTCACAGTCTCCCAAATGAGTTATTTTATGTGTTAAGAGATTACAAATTTTCATCTGGAATTTATTATTGCGTTTAACACTGCAAGATCAGCAAAATTGTAGTACATAAGGCAAACATATCTGAAAACAGTAACGCAAAACCAAAGTGATAATAACTCCTGGGTTTCTTTAAAACAAATGGTGTTGGTTAGTCCATCATGATCCAACAATCCCTAAGTCAGCAGCCTGGGAAGCTAGTCTTCCAAGTTTCTGGGCCTGAACCAGTTACCCAAGATGTATGTGTAAAAGGCACATAATTTATTAAATATTATTTTGACAAAGCCAAACAAATTAATTATGCTTACAAGAGGATGTGCAATATACAACTGTATTACATCAATAAAAGGTGAAATGCTACTGAAAGTAGAAGTAGCCTTACCAAAACAGACCGCAGGCATCAATTTGTACAATCACAGAGTGGACTGGGAGAGCTGAACATCTCCAAAGAATGTCCATCGATGACCTTCACTTCTCCTCTATGTTGACCGCCATCTTCCACAGCCCCACTCTGAACCTGCGCTAGCCCATCATTGCCCCCGTCTCCAGCCTCTTAAATCTCAAGCCGCAGCCTATCCTTGCCTCATCTCCAACACACCTTCTCTTTGTGCTTCTGGAAGAGCCTTCTGTTTCTTCCAGTTTAGCAGCCCACTCCTGGTGTGATTTCTCTACCCAGCATAGATCATATGGCTGTCATTAAACATTTTCTCATCAACACACCCAACTCCCTTGTACCACCGTCCTATCACCAAATGCAACCCGTGAAACTCCAAACCAGGATCCTCACTCTGCCTTTGCATTCCAGCACATGCCGGAGGTAATTCAACTACCTGCAGTAGGACAGGTTGGTGCAATCACAAACTCCTGGGCTCCAGCCACAACTGATCCCTCAGGGAGGATGGAAACCTTTTTATCTATGCTTTGTCAGCTCCTTCATCCATCTCCCCCTGACTGTCCAAAACATTTAATACTCTTCTCAATCCCCACACCTACCACTTTTAGCAGATGGTTCACTTCCTATATCTCCAGGGACAGAGTTCAGCAAACCCCAAACTCCAAGGACTGAATCTATCCTAACGCCTATTTCTATAAATAAGGTTTTATTGGAATGCAGTCATGTCCATTGGTTTATTTATCATCTTTGGCTGCTTTTGTGCTATGATGAGAAGGGTGAATCATTGTGATGGAAATTGTGTGCCCAAAAACCCTAAAATAATTGCTGTCTGGCTCTCTATTTAAAAACTTGACCAACTGCTGTTCCAGAACAGTTAGGTCATTAGGTATTGCTTGCTGTCTATTTCCTTCCAACCAGTGAACTACTTACGATCTGAACCTGTCCTTATCCTTTCCCATCAATCCCCCAGGATGAGGAGTCTCTCCTCAAGGCCAACCCTCAATCTCTGGTTTTGACCCTAACCCCTCTTTTCTGAAGCCTTCTCCATCAATCACCCATTCAGTACTCTGTGTCTTCATCCTCTCACCACTGGCATTTTCGTTAGCTTATAAATCTCTTCAAACTTTCCACTCTAACATGCGTTCCCTTGATCCTTCCCTGTGCCCAGCTACAGTCTATCTCCACCTGCTCTTCTCAGCTCCCTGAGGGGGGTCATCTACACTAGCCATCTCCCCTTTACTCTGCAAGCAGTCTGGATGCTATCCCAATGACACCACCAAAGCTGATCTGAAAATGATGACAAATCACTGCCATACTATGAAACCCAATGAACTCTTTTTGGTCCATTTCTTGGTGTGTTTTCAGCTGTATTGGCCACTTGCTCCTTGACATTCTAGACTCACTTCTCTGCCCCTGACATGACACTGCTTTTGCCTGCTTTTCCTTCTATCTCTGACTCCCTATGTCTATCTTTTATGCTCTCCTATGTCCACTCTTTAAATATTGGTCTTCCCCAGTGTCTCCCATGGCCCAGTGCTCTGCTCTCTCTATAATTTTGTTGCATATTTTCATACACTCTTATGCCTTTGGCTGTATCCTGTAAATGATGACTTTCCACTCTGCATCTCCAGCCTTACCAGTCTTTCAAATTAATATATCTGACTGCCTGCTTAGAAAGTTCCATGTGAACTTCCTTTGACTAGCTCAAGTTCAACATGTCCAAAACTGCACCCATCAACTTCCCCCTGGAACTGCTGTTCCTAGCCTCAGTTAGTACATAATGACTCACCAGTCCCAAAGCTGGGAACTTGAAAGTCCTCCCTGACTTTCTTCTCATTGTCAGGTAACACATCCCGCAGAGTTCATCTCCTAGCTGTAAGAAGTGTATCCATATTGACTATTTAATATGTCTTATGTGCACTGGTGGTTTTTATGGGCTACCCCATTTAATCCCCAGTGCACCCATATATAGTAGGTATTATTGTCCACGTTTAACAAGTGAGGCTCAAAGCAGTTGTGTAATTTTCTCAAAGTCACAAAGAAAATAAGTGATAAAGGCTAAGCTGGTATTAGATCCCAAGACTGTGTGGTCTCAAGATCTGTCCTCTTCCCTTTCACCACTAGTTCTTCTCTAATAAGAGTTTCATAATGGATGGCTACTGGGTTATCCACCCAATACCCAATCCCTCCATTTCACATTCTGGAGGGTCTGCAGTTTGGGTGGTTGACCCCAATTCCAAGCATGGCCCTTCTATTTATTTATTTCTTATTTTTATTGAGGTGAAATTCACATAACATAAATAACTATTTTAAAGTGTACAATTCAGTGGCACTTAATGCATTCACAATTTTGTGCAACCATCACCTCTATTTAGTTCCAAGACATTTTCATCACCCCCCAAAGAGATCCTGATATAGTTTGGGTGTTTGTCCCTTCCAAATCTCATGTTGAAATGTCATCCCCAATGTTGGAGGTGAAGCCTGGTGGGAGGTGTTTGGGTCATGGGGGTGAATCTCTCATGAATGGCTTGATGCTGACCTCACAACCATGAATGAATTCTCACTCTGAGTTCACTAGAGATCTGGATGTCTTAAAAAGTGTGGCACCTCCACCCCCACTCTTGTTCCCTCTCTCATCATGTGATGTGCCTGCTCCCCCTTTGCCTTCCACCATGAATAGAAGCCCCCTGAGGCCTCCCCAGAAGCCAAGCAGATGCCAGCACCATCTTTCCTGTACAGCCTACAGAACCATGAGCCAATTAAACCTATTTTCTTTATAAATTACCCCATCTCTGGTATTTCTTTATAACAGTGCATAAATGGACTAACATAGACCCTATGCCCCTTAAAACACCTCCACTCCAATAGATACCAGACACTTTCCAAATGAACAAGTCCATAAATAATCAACTTACTCCTTTTTTTTTTTTTTTTTTTTTGAGACAGAGTCTTGCTCTGTTGCCTAAACTGGAGTGCAGTAGCCTGATCTCGGCTCACTGCAAGCTCCACCTCCTGGGTTCACGCCATTCTCCTGCCTCAGTCTCCCGAGTAGCTGGGACTACAGGCGCCCGCCACCACGCCCAGCTAATTTTTTGTATTTTTAGTAGAGACGGGGTTTCACTGTGTTAGCCAGGATGGTCTTGATCTCCTGACCTCGTGATCCACCCGCCTCGGACTCCCAAAGTGCTGGGATTACAGGCGTGAGTCACCGCACCTGGCGTCAACTTACCCGTTGAGAGAACCCTAATGCACTCATAGATTTATGAAACCTCAGATATGACCCAAGTAAAGGGTCAGCTAAAAAATATCCTTCCACTATTGCAGACTGTAGTTCTTTATGGGTAAAATGAGAGGTTGGGACCATGTGGTCACTGAATTCATTCCTAACCTGACAAACCAGTGTTCTAAGATTTTAGTTAAATGAGAGTCAAGACCGAGGAAAGACCACATAAAAATAACAGTAATAATGCAGCTGTAAATCCAAACATATTGACATGGTATGGTCTCAAAGTAAATTAAAATTTTAAAAGGGCAGGTGCAGAATATTGCATCGTTGTTGTGTATATGCAAAAAGGATATCTTAGGCCAGATATGGTGGCTCACACCTGTAATCCCAGCACTTTGGGAGGATGAGGAGGGATGATTGCTTGAGCCCAGGAGTTCAAGATCAGCCTGGACAACATGGTGAGACCTCATTTCTACAAAAAAACACAAATATTAGCTGGATGTGGTGTGCACCTGTAGCCTCAGCTACTCAGGAGGCTGTGGTGGGAGGATCATTTGAGCCTGGGAGGTAGAGGCTGCAGTGAGCTGTGATCACACCACTGCACTCCAGCCTGAGTGACAGAGTTAGACCCTGTCTCAAAAAAAATAAAAATAAAAAAATAAAAAAAATGCAATGATGGGGCAAGAAATAACTGTTTATTGTGTTAAGCCCCTGAGAACTGGAGGTTGTTTGTTACCACAAATTAGTGTTAGTTTCCTTAATATAGTGACATGACAGAGACGTATTTTAACAGAGTTGAGGAGATAGCAACTAGATTGTTGTGAGTTTAGAAATAAAAGGAGGGGTGAGGAAGTGGAGACACTGGGTTGAAATTGATCTTTTGACAGAAAATGGAAGAAGTGAGATAAGAGAATAGCTTGAGAAGGAGGCAGCAGTATGGGACAGTTTTTCCAGAAAAGGGAGACTTGAACAAATATTTACACCTTAGCACACAACACGGTGCACAAGAGATGTTATAAGTAACTGCTGAAGTGCTGAAGTAATGAACAAATGTATGAACAATTGAATTAAAAAGTTGAATGTATCTTACCACTTCTGAGGCAAATCTCAGGAATATTTTGTTGGGGAAGGAAGAACACCCAGGAATTTAATGCAAATAATTCTTTTTTTTTTTTTTTTTTTTAAGACGGGGTCTCACTCTGTCCAGACTGGAGTACAGTAGTACAATTACAGCTTACTGCAGCCTCAACCTCCCGAGCTCAAGCCATCCTTCCACCTTAACCTCCCTAGTAGCTGGGACTACAGGGACACACCATCACACCCAGCTAATTTTTGTACTTTTTGTAGATTTGGAGTCTCACCATGTTGCCCAGGCTGGTCTCAAACTTAAGTGATCCACCGGCCTCAGCTTCCCAAAGTGTTGAAATTGCAGGCGTGAGCCTCCGCTCTCAGCCTAAAGAATTCTTTCATGAGGGGAAGCACATGATAAATGAAAGAAGACTGCATTTGGGTCAAAGGTCAAGAAAGAAATTTGGCAGCAAAATGAGAGGCACCTCTGAGCTAAGGGATCATTTGTCTTCTCAGCAGACAGGTCTGAGCGTGAGATCTTGTGATTGGTATCCTCCTCTAAGGAGAAACTGTGGGTTCCTTGTGTTTCCCACAGCAGGGTGTGAGGGGAACCTCCTGGGACCAGCCACGCCAGGGTCACTCTGGCCTGCATTCAATTTCTCATACTTTCAGGAATTACAGGCGCTTTTCAAGTTAAGAAGTTACCCTAAAAAGAATCACAAAGACATGCTGACATTGTGATAGCTGCAGACTTCTTAGGGACTCTCAAAGTGTGAAGGAAGGGAAATAAAGGCACCAACACAGCTTCTTAAAGCGTTTCCTCCCTCCTCTTTAATACAAATGGTAGCACATGGCACATGCTGCTATACACTTTGCTTTTTGCATCTAACCATCATCACAGGTTGCTTACTGTGAGATGAAGATTTGTATGCAGGAAGTTCATTGGTGGGGACCCTGTAGATCAAGACTTCTGGGAGAATAAAGGAAGTTGGATTGGGCAGAGGGAGGATTTGGGCTGCTATGCAAGTCACAACAAAGACTTGTGCAATCCTGGGAGTGTTCTAGACTTGGGAGGGCTCTGAAGAGTTGTCTCAAATTAGTGCAAAGAGGCTAGGCCTTTATAACCTCACACTGATCAGTCATTAGAGGTGGGCTGCCCAAGAAAGGGGTCACAAACTTGGAGAGGTGGCTTTCTTCAGCCAGGGACAATCTCCAGAGGGGAACTCAGCTGTAAAGTGTCATTTGCCAACATTTCCAGCACTGCAACCCCTGCCTCCCGGGTTCAAGCATTTCTCTTGCCTCGGCCTCCTGAGTAGTTGGGATTACAGGCATGTGCCACCATGCCTGGCTAATTTTGTATTTTTAGTAGAGACGGGATTTCTCCATGTTGGTCAGGCTGGTCTCGAACTCCCGACCTCAGGTGATCCACCTGTCTCGGCCTCCCGAAGTGCTGGGATTACAGGCATGAGCCACTGTGCCTGGCCCATCCTTCTATTCTCTATCCCCATGAGTTCAATTGTTTTGATTTTTAGATCCCCAAAGTAAGTGAAAACATGCAATGTCTGTTTTTCTGTGTCTGGCTTATTTCACTTAACAAAATGATCTTCATTTCCATCCACGTTTTTGCAAATGACTGACTCTCATTCTTTTTTATGGCCAAATAGTACTCCATTGTGTATAAGCACCACATTTTCTTTATCCATTCATCTGTTGATGGACACTTAGGTTGCTTCCAATCTTAGCTACTGTAAACAGTGCTTCAACAAATATGAGAGTGCAGCAATCTCTTCGATATACTGATTTCCTTTCTTTTGGGTATATACCCAGAAGTAGGATTGCTAGATCATATGGTAGCTCTACATTTAGTGTTTTGAGTAACCTGCAAACCATTCTCCACAGTGGCTGTACTAATTTACATTCCCACCAACAGTGTATGAGGGTTCCCTTTTCTCCACATCCTTGCCAGCATTTGTTATTGACTGTCTTTTGGACATCAGCTATTTTAACTGGGGTGAGATGATATCTCATTATAGTTTTGATTTGCATTTCTCTGGTGATCACTGATGTTGAGCACCTTTTTATTTACCTGTTTGCTATTTGTATGTGCTGTTTTGGTAAATATCTATTCAAACATTTTCCCCATTTTTAATTGGATTATTAGATTTCTTCCTATACAGTTGTATGAGCTCCTTATACTTAATCGACAGTTGGATTGTTTTAAATCTTTTCTATTCCAAAGTATGCTGTAATATGTAACTCTGAATTAAGCTTTTTCACATTTGTAGGAGTTTATCTGCATAAATTCCAGGATAAGTTTCTATAAGTGGCATTTCTGGAGCAAAGGGTGTATAGCAGTGAGGATCCTTCCAGCAAAACATAAAAGGAGGTTGAAGGGTGGGCAGGCAGTGAATCTTGTAAGGTCCTGTCAACTGTATCATGGACTTTGTTTTTGTTTTGTGTCATGGACTTTGGATCTTAGTATATGTGCAATAAGAAAACGTTGATGAATTTTAAGTGGAAGAGAGAAATGATGCCATTTAATTTTTCCAATTAGGTCACCTAGATTGAAGGCCAAGAGCAGAGGGCCCAGAACAAAGTGCTGAAGAACCCCAACATTTAAAAGTTGAAAAAACAAGCCAGTGAAAAAAGATAGAGAATGACCAAAAATGGAGATAACTTTCATTGAGATGTTTGGCTATGAATCAAAAAAGAGAAACAGCCTTCCTACTTCAATCTTCAATAATGGAATCTATGTTCTGAATTAAAGCAGTTTTCCTGAGATTGTGTGAACTCCCAGAATTTGGAGCACATGCTCTCCATTGCAAACTGTGTGGGTGGGCCCTGGCAGGAGTGAGAAGCCTGTGTGTTCTTTCGTCATATGGTTTCCATGCCATAGGTGGGCTACTGCTGAGTAAACCCGAGGGCCAACCAACATCTAGAACCCCAGCTTAGCAAAACTCCAATTCCAAGAGTTTGAGGACTCACAGTCCTGATTTTTCGAAGTTCTAAAAGCAGTACTCCCCATGAAGGGCTGATAGCAGCCCCATGAAAATGATTTATTTGATTCACCAAAAGAATGTTTAAATTCCTAAAATCTTGCCAATGTCTATATTCAATTCATGCAGGGCTTGCTTAATATTTAATTGAGACCTAAGAAAATTGCATGGAGAAGGCTTTGCTGGGGTAGAAGTTGGGGCACTGCAGTAGGGGCAGAGTTCTTAATTTCTTTTACCATTGCATGGTTTTATTTTAGAAAATATGTTTTGTAACCCACTGACACATCTGTTGGCCACATGAAGGTCAAATCCAGATCAGTATGAATTAGAATAATTTTGCATCTATCTCAGGAAATCAGGTAATTAAAGACAAACTTCAGGAGAAAATCCTGTCTGTCCCTAGTGATATATATTAGTAGGAGTGTCTGATTAATGTGCCTTAGATCTGAGTCGGCCCCTTGTGTGTTCTCCGCTCTCCCCAGCATGATGCTTCCTGTGGGAAACACCGACAGTTCAAACCCCTCATGGTTCAAAATGATCTCACATGTGTTAAGGAAGCAATGCTTTGAATTTTAACTGCTCTAATGAAGACCACCCAGGCATGTGAGAGCTGGTGGGGGTCCAGCTTTTCAAATGTGGGATTATAATTATTCAGAGGATATTTGCATTCTCTTTTCCCTTAGTTTTATGAAGTTAACTTGATATGTGATCTGATGATTGTTACTTTGCGCCATCATGAGTGGCCACTGTCCAGGCCTGGTTCAGGTGATGCCATCCTTGAGACATGCAACCAGCATCCCCTTTTCCAATCAGGTGTATGTGTGGGGAGGTAGACTGATTGAGTAAAACTCAGTTACTTCTTGCTCGTATAGGCCCTTGAAACACAAAGGGTTGATTCCATTCATTTTCTCCAAATGGAGTTTAATGTTTCATCAGAGGGTGGAAGGGAACCTGGCAGGGAGATCTCCTCTTCTTCACCCATGACTGATCTCTCAGGGAAGAACAGGGGAACTATCTGGGACATCCCCAGCTGAACCAAAATACTAGTTAACCTAGTAAATTAGGTTAACTCTCTAGCTGGTCACCCTGCTACAGGATTGACTACCAGCTCCTACATGCCTAGAATGATGGAGCAGGTATGATTGTGATGAGTAGGTAGGATCATGGTAGGGGGTGAACCATGAGTTATTAATATATCATGAGATATTAACATAATAAGATGAAATATTGATCAAATATGTTTGGAACCTCAATGTTTCTCTTTTTTTTATAAGGTTTCTCTCCACACATAAGGATGATCAAGGACAAAATGTATCCCTTGGGGGCTTTGGGGGCTGTGAAGCTGGGGTTAGAGTCAGCAAGTGATGAGTTCAGCTCTCTAAATGCTGTGGTGTCTCATTGGCCCCACCCTTTGGATTCACCCTTCATTTTGGTGTTACCTTCATTAAAGTCTCTCTTCTCCTATAGATCCAGTGGGGCAGAAAAGGCCAGGGCCTTCCATTCCCTGAAATCCATGGAGAAACCCAGGTGGGAGCCTGAGGTGGACAGCTTGGCCAGCCACTGCCAGCCTCAGAGAAAACCACTGTTTCTCTTGGAGAACTTCCACATGGATCACTGCCATTTCTCACCAAGAGTAATATGACAAACCAAAAGGGATACAATCATTATGCTGCCAAGGGAAAAGAGACCAAGGAGGTGCCTTTTTATCATTCCTTAGGCCTGTCTGTGGACGGAGCAAAAGATGTCTTTACAGCACACACATGACTTAACACAGGGGTAGTAAAAATATGACCTGTAGCCAAATCCAGCCCATCACCTGTGTTCATAATAAAGTTTTATGGAAACACAGTCATGACCATTCATTTACATATTGTCTATGGCTGCCTTTGCCCTACAATGGCAGAGTTGAACAGTTGCAACAGAGACCATTAGTCTGCAAAGCCTCCAATATTTACTAACTTGCCTTGTACATACAAACATTGCAGACCCCTATAGTCTAGCAAACCAGGAGAGCCTGAGGGAAGAGAGAGAGTTGGGAACAAAAGCAAAAGCTTGGAAGACCATTTTGCTATATCTCCTTGTCAAACTTGTGGTAGCATCAAGTATAGGACCCCTGCGACCCTTCTTTTTCTCTCTCCTCTTTCTGTCTCTGCCTTGGCCACAGCTGACATACTTGATCATAGGTTCCCTTGGGCACCGAGTGATTTCCCACCAATTAGCAGAGGATGGTATAGGAGTGCCATAGTCATACTAGCTCCTGAAAACTGCTTGGTCCAATGACTGGTGCCATGCTCTTCATGCCCTGACCCCAATTCTGAGCCCAAGTGAAGCACCATTTCAGGACCATACGAATGGCTTATTTACTCACAAGTCCTTTCAGACCATGAAAAGAAAGCAGCGGCAACCTTTTTCCATTGAAACCTTCATGGCAAGACAAAGCGAGCCACTGGAAATTTTTTAGATGATGTCCTATGGTAAATCACATTCCATATAACTACCACCTACCAAGCTCCTGTTCTAGAGGCTGCAAGTGTGGGTAAAGAATTATGAAATATGCTTGTATTATGATAAAACCAGCTCCCATGAATCTTTATGTCCCACTCCAGGAGCCACGGCCTGAAAGGTCCTGCCTTCCCAGGTCAATGGGACCCACTAACACTCTTAGTCATAGCTGTGAACAAACAAAAAACATCATTACCTCCTGGCCACAAATACAATCAGTGGCCTTCCACTTTCTCCATACCCAGGCAAATAGTAAATGAACAAAAACTCAGCCTACCACTTCAGAAAAGTTATTGGTCTATTTTCAGTGACATTTACCTTATTATGGTGTTATCTTTAGCTTCATTTGGGGGTAGAAAATGGTGACTCATTGTTACTGTAACTGAATTTGAAATTCTCATTTAATATTGCAGAACTAATAATAGACTGTATGATAGCGAATCATAACTGTTAAACCAGTCCAATTCCTTCCCCATCTGAGCATCAGCTCCTGTTCTGTTGGGGCAGCCAGCAAACTTTGCTTTGTAAGTTCTTTGTTCTCTGTCTCTCAGCTATGACGAGAAACACCTTTAACCATGTGATGGCATGCTATTTTAGGTCATTAACCTCTGCTGCTTTTTCTACTCTTTCTGCCTGCCCCACTCTTACCCCCGTCTGTGAAGTCAGCCATGGTTGCCTCAGGAAAGGATGATACAGGCAACTAGGCAGTCAAAGTTTTGAGTTCCAAAAGCCCAGGCTGGGCGTGATACAAAGACCTGGAAGAAAACATCGTCAAGCAGGTACAGTTGCACCACGCTCAAGCCTAGAGAAGATTCTCTGGGATGTGTGGGAGAAAGAGAGATAAAAGGTAAATGAAAATCCTTTAGATGCCAGTGGGTCCCTGAGCAGGCCTGTGCCCTTGACAAGGCCAAGTAAGGGCAGAGAGGAAGAAATAGTGGAAGACAAGCCTAGCTTTGAGGATCTGAATGCAAGGGAAACTTATGCTCTGTCCATGGCTAAAGCTCAAGTGGGCAGAAAGTCCCTAGGGGTTCCCTGTACCCAGCTAACTGTGGGAGCAAAAGGCACATCCATTTTGTTGTGTCTGCAGGAAGTTTAAGAGAATCTCCAAGAGTCTCTCAGACACCTGAGATGGCCAAGAACAGCAGATGTTTCCCTGGTACCAGAAAGTGGTAGCTACCAGCACTGCAGGTAATGTGAAGCTCTTTTTAGAAGCTCTTTGGAAGCAATAGAATCTGCCATTAAGATTGAAGATCACAAATACATACAGAATGAATATAAAAACCATGGCTGAGAATTGAATGCTCAGTGGTCCCCAGAGACAAGTGGCTGTATCTCAAAACAACTTAGATAAAAACAAAGATGGTGGAAACCTGGAAGATGCCTGTAGATGGCTCCAGAAGTGCTTCCCAGAATAGTGAAGACATCATTGTTGGAAGATGCATGTGGAGAATCTGAATAAAATACCTTTCATAAAATGTGAGCAGGGGAAAAGTAATGTTATATATTGCATGTTACTAAATAAGGGGTTCCCAACAGGAGGCCATTTCACCCCACAGAGGACATTTGGCAATGTCTGGAAACATTTTTTGTTGTCAGAACTTTGGCAAGAGCGGGAAAGTGCTACTGGAATCTAGTGGGTAAAGGCCAAGGTGTTGCTAAATGAGCTTCTGTTCTCATTTGTGTTCCTACACCCAATAACACTAAGCCTTGACAATGACTAGTTCACAGGGCCGTGCTGTCACTCATGATTGGATGTACCTCATGACTGATGTTGGAAAGTTTTTCAAGGCGTGTCCTCAGGATCCCTAGTTGTATGAAACATCTCTAAAGAATGGCTTGCGTGGTCTTAAGATTTGGGAAAATGCTATATTCCAAATTCTCCCTCGTAACTTGGCAATGGACAGTAGTATGTTCAAGTCTCTGAGAAGTCCTGCAAAATGTTGGATTTGGATTAATCTAAAACTTTCCAAATTTGTTTGATCACAGAGCCTTTAAAAATTTTTTTCTGAAGGACAGAGGGCAAGGACACTTCTAGTGTTGTCATGTTTGACTGTTTACATGTTTAAATACATTTTATTCTGAATTACCTTCATTTTATTCCCTTTTGTATTACTATTAGAGCATCATACCAATTTTGGGGCAAAAGTATATAAAGGTGGGTTGTATCGTCTGTGAATTTCATGTAAAACTAGGGAAACAAGCACTGTAAACTATTTGTTATAAAAAGAGTGTATGGATATTTGTTGTAAGAAGGCAGTATAGGAAAACCTCTATGTGTGTCTCAACGTAAAGGTAAAGTGATCACCTAAGCTACGCTCTCCATCAGAAATGAATAGAGGAGGGATGTGAAATCCTGCTGAGATCACAGTATTGCATTACAGAGCTGAAAGCCACCCTGAGTTCCTCTAGTCTCACCTCTCGCTGTACAGACAAAGAAACTGAGATTCAGCAAGTTGCATGACTTACCCAAGGGCCTTAAAGTTACCACAGAACACAAAGGGCCTTCTGGCATGGCCTGGTCATACTACATTCCTTGAGTGGGTGAACAGAAAGTTCCAGAAGCAAATATTGTACCATCATATTGTTTTCATAGAATTTACTGTGTTGGTTCATGTTCACAAATCCCTGAAGAGCAATAGAGGGATGACATGTTAAACATGTTTCCCGGCAAACTCTCCATTACCTCGAACTGCATTTACTCTACCCTAAAGTGGAAAGTTTAAATTGTCCCCCTGGATGTGATGTGTGATGTTATTTTGGAAAGAGAATTGACCAAGGAGCCAGAAAACATCTTACCAAAAAAAAAAAATCACTCTTATTCTTAAGAATAACACCTTCTACATTTCCTTAACCATAAAAAGTATTACTTACTTCGTTGTCCAGACTTCATTGAAATGAAATGTGACTCTTTCAAACAATCAAATCAACCCTGAAAGGATCAAGGTTTGTCATGACTAAGTATTTTCTAAAGTGAAAAGTTAAGAGGGTCAGAGGCCTGGCTTTTGCCCTGGCTAGTTATGTGTACTTGAGATTGTCACTTCTCTTTTCTGTTTTCTCCATCATAAAATAGGTATGGCAATGTATTTTCAGTTTTTCTCAGAGTTGTTTTGAAGGTAAAATAATACCAGGTATGTGAAAGCTCTTTTAAGACTTACAAAGCCTCACAAGTACAAGGGGTTGTGGTTATGCCATGCACAAAATAGCTTTTCCAACCTGAAATGAATATGAATATTTCAGGAGATGTCTGCGTTGGGTCTCAGACTAATTTAGATTCCTAAATTTGATAACTGTCAGGTGGTTTCAGAGTGACTTGCTGATTACTCCAAAGCAGTCTGGCTTTCTCCCTCTGGATGAAGCCAGCAGAGAGGCCAGATATTTCTGGAACTTATATCCAGATGTTTCCAACATGCTTTCCAATTTACACTCAACTGCAATGGTATTTCTCCATTTCCCCAAAGAATCAGGAAATAGAAATGTTTCAGCACACAGAATTATATATTCCCAGTCACAGCAAACATGTACCTTGACTTGGAGAGATTTCTGGTTGCCTGGAACATTCTTTGTCAGGCAGACGGGGACTCGTAGCCCTTGGGCTTTTTTTTCTCTCATTTTTATTTCTTTCTTTGTTGTTTATCTTGTCAAAGACCTCCAGCCCAGGACCACCAGGAACATACCTATAATTGAACACAATGGGATTATTGCTTTTTGCAACAAGGGAGACTGCACACCATGGGGAACCATTGGACATCTCATTAAGAGATTTTTAGAAAAAATTTATTTTGGGGTGTGGGCTTATGTTAGGCGATTTAGGGGAGGGTTTAAGGAAGTAGGGTTTTGCTTTAGAGTGGATGCTGTTAAGAAGTGGAGGTAATTTTACTACTGGCCATCTTAAATCTTATAAGGCAAAAGAACTAAATTGAGGCTACAACTATAGTTGGTAGAAGAAGCAGTCACTCGTATTCGCCAAGAGAGACATATTTGGTCATTTTTGTGACCCCACAGTGCTCCATCTTCTGTAGTACACATGATTACAGGCCAGTCTTTATTTTTATCTTTATCCATCATGGTCACAGAGTGGCCTTGTCTGATGTTGATGGATTGTAAAATATTTATGTTCAATAGGAGGGCACCAAGACCCAACCATAAGTACCAAGCCAGCTTCTAGCAACATCAAAATCTAGCTCAAGTTTGTCCAACCCACAGCCTGTGGGCCATATACAGCCCAGGATGGCTTTGAATGTGGTCCAACACAAATTTGTAAACTTTATTATAACATCATGAGATTATTCTGTAGTTTTCTTTTTAGCTCATCAGCTATTGCTCATGTTAGTGTATTTTATGTGTGGCCCAAGACAATTCTTCTTCTTCCAGTGTGGCCCAGGGAAGCCAAAAGATTGGACACCCTGGTCTAGCTGATAGTGCCAGGCTGCCAGGGGCTATTCTCTTTCTCAATCTTTGCCATGAAATAAAATCCAGATATAAATATCTACATACAACAAAGATGTAGCTTAATGAATTTTTATAAGATAAACACCCTTGTAACCATCATTCAGGTCAAGAAATAGAGCTTTGGCAGTCATCCCAAAAGCCCTTCAGTTGTCCTAGTTCAGTCACAGCCCCAAAAGTAGCCACCATCACTGACTTCTAGTCATCACTTCCTTGTGTTTCTTTATCATTGTAACGGACAGTGTCTCTGTCTAGACATTGGAGTTTTGCCTGGCTCATTTTTTAAAACGTGATATGTCTTTTGAATCTCTTTCAATTCATGTGTTTTCCTCCATCTTTTTTTTTCCTTATAATTTGCCTATTGAAAAACCAAAGCCAGTCAATCTATAAGATTTTTAAGTGTCTGGATTTTGCTATTTCCTATTCTGGGCAGTTCAACTCTGACCTTTGTCTTCTATTTCCTTCCACTGACATCTGGATTCAGAGGTCTTGACTTGAGTAATTGACTCAAGTTCAATTACTTTGGCAAGTCTGTAGGTGGTGGTGTGTTCTTTCCTCAAGAGGCATATTATGTATCCTTTGTCTCTTGAGCTATGTTTGTAAGAAAAATGTATGCTTTCTGTTTTCAGGTGTGAAATGCTGAGTTAGACAGAACATCCCCAACCCCTGAGGAGACCAGCTGTGATTAGGTAATCCTGCCCAGAGGAAACTCAGAAAACATTGTTGAGGAAGGCTTCTTGGAGCACAAAATATAAGGGATGTCATCTTGCAGTTGTGCTAAATGTCTCCTTTCCCTTACATTATTGTGAAAATGTCCCTTTTCCACTAGTTTTATATGTGGTGTGGAAATGCCTGTCATCTAGAAAAACTTAAAATAGAGCATGGTGACATCTGGCATAGATCATACTTCTTTGTGATATGATGAAAAATGCATGGTCTATTATAATGTCAGACATGCACTGAAACTATTATTACTAGAATATAGGACTCTGTGCTTGCATCCCACAATGCATAATGTACCTAATAGTCACTTCTTCACTGATTTCATGAAATAAGTAGGAAAAACATAGTTCGTAGTAACGAAGGGATGCTGCCCACCATTAACGATGGTGTCAATCCCTCCATAGTCAATAGAGCTTCATGCCATCTAATCCAAAAGTCAAAGAGGTCAACTAACACAGATCATTAATGTTTTACTCATGTGAACAAATACCATGACTCTTGACCAATCTTCAATGTCATACTTCCTTTTTCAGTCAAAGTCTCATCAGGAAGACAGGATCTATATCAGTTATTTTAATAGAGTGAATTTAATATAAGGAATTGGTTAAATGGTGTTGGAGGATTGACAAGTAAAGAGAACCCTGAGTTATTTCAGAGATTGTAACTGCAGGAAGCAACCACTACCCCTAGGGCTTGGTGGGAACAGGGAGAAGAGGTTTCTGAATCTAGAAGATTGGAGGAGGGTCCCTATGGGACTGCCACCCAGATCTCTGAGTGGGGAAATTTTCTGGTGGCCCTTAATGGTTGAGTGGGTGGGATAAGGATGATTCCAATGATGTAGGAGAATAAAACAAGAATTGGAACCACCTGCTAGGGAGAACCATTCATGAGAAGACACTAATAGGAACGTTAATAAACAAGAAGGAACACACTCTTCTCTCTCCTCCAGTCTTGCCGCATCCCTCTAGTATTCCTTCATGGCAGAGTCTCACAGGGAGCAACTGGCAAAGCAGAAATGCATCAGAGTGATTTGGGGGCTGAGAGACAAGAGCTTAATAACTGGCACACTTCCTTTTTTCTTCTGAACAGATTACTGTGATTACCCTTGTTTTCAAAGAAGTATCTTTTGAAGCTTGTTGCTAAATTCAAAGTCATTACTAAACAAGGGAGTAGGTGTCTTGAGTATGCTCAGCTCTAAAAGCAGTTCATAATTTTGAGAGTCAAGGAACCACAGCATGGGGTTTCAAGTCCGTGGCTAGTGGGCATTCTCCTCTTCCTTTGCAATAAAGTTCTCATAAATGCCAACGTCTTGGTTTAAATTGTTTAGCCTGTGGTCTGTTTCCCATACTACTGTGAATTGCTTCCCAAGACATTTTGCGTCCAGCCTTAGGTTTCTAATGGCCAGGAGCACAGGACATGTGGTTATTGCAGTTTTGGACTTTCTTCAAAGAGATCAGTCCTAGAGTCCTGCCCTTCCCTTTCTGTGTCATTACCACCAAAAGGCAGAAATGAGGGCCTTACACTATGAGCTTGGACCCAAAATGGGCAGGATCTTTCTGAACGTGGGGTGATCAAGGAATCCTGGAAATTTTGGGGGGTTGTGCATGATCTAAGAGTTCCCTGTTATTGAGCAGAGCGACTGAAGAAATTCTTTTGGGAAAAGGTAGCAAGTTCAGATACACATGGTACTCTCATTCAACATGTTGTGCCTAGGACAAAGGAGATACTCGATGACAGATTATCATTAATTTATTGACTACTTCAGTAAATGTTTATTGAATACCTATTGTGTGACAACCACTGTTTTAAACACTGCTTATACAACAATAACAAAGCAGATGATATCTTGCCCTCATGGGACTTGTATTCTAGTGGAGCAAACATATGATAAACAAATAACAATGTAATGTGATATCAGGACATGGTAGGTGCTATGCAGAAAAACAAAGCAAAGAAAGGGGTAGCAAGTGTTAACCGAGGGTTATTTTAGAGAAAGGCCATCTGAGAAGACACCTGATGAAGATGGTGGTGTTTGGAGACAATTCTCCATAGGTCTTCTGCATTTCTTCCCATCTTTTGAGCAAACACATATCAACTTTTGCTCCAGATTATTTTTCCAATGATGTTTGTATAGCAGCCAGCCTTGGAAGATAGAGATGGTGTCTCTCTCTCTGAGGCAGAAGGTAGATTCATTTCCTGATCAGGATAATGAAGATAATGTCTGCCTCCAGGGCAAAGATTCGGCAGGTTTATATGCAATTGCGGGTTTTCTAAGCCCAGGATTCATGGGCTTTGACGCAGAGCCACTACATATACAACATCCACCTTTACATCACCCTATGGGACTCAGGGGCAAGAGATACTGATGTGAATAGAAGGCTCATAAGTCCTTTGTATCTGACCCAGGAGACTCTATATTCTGCCCATCTGTAGGGAACTATGGTAGGCCAACCTGTTGGCTTGTAAATAGGGTAACAACTCAAACCCTTCACAGTTTTGACAATTGGCTTAACCTCAAAGACTGAAGGAGGTCTTTGGTTATCAGGAGTACCAACAAAACCACAGTATAGCAAGTGCTCAAGATCAAAATTCTCTTCTGATGAGATTAAAGTCAAGAATGTTTTGAAACCTAGGACAACAAAGTAACAGAAAAATTCTTGTAGTTATTGCTAAACATTTCAGGCCACTAAGAAAAGACAAGCTTCGGCTGGGTGCAGTGGCTCATGCCTGTAATCCCAGCACTTTGGGAAGGCGAAGTGGGAGGATCACTTGAGGCTAGGAGTTTGAGACCAACCTGGGCAACATAGCGAGACCCCATGTCTAAAAAATTAAAGTAGTTTTGCATGGTGACACACACTTGTGGTTTGAGCTACTTGGGAGGCTGAGGTGGGAGGATCACTTGAGCTCAGGAGGTTAAGACTGCGGTCATCCATGATTGTGCCACTGCACTCTAGCCTGCATGACAGAGTGAGATTCGGTCTCAAAAGAATAGAAAAGAGAAGAAAAGCTTTAAGCATCATCAAACATCTGCTGGATTAAGTTGAATATGTGCTAAGAGGTTCCACAAAAGCCTTGAAACTGCTGATCTAACATTTTTATTTGCGAAAAAATGGGTTCTGGCCCATATTCGTGTACCATTGGGTAAGCCATTCTAAGTGTTTTTCAAATCTCTTATTTTTGTGCTGTACAATTACACACCAGCATAGGAAAAACATTTGGCAGCCAAGCCCCTTGACAGACCACATCAGAGCAACGAAGAACAAAATCTCTTCTACAGATCATATTTAATATCTAAGCAACAGTGACACACAGTTTTTCACAGCAGTTCAGGAGCAACATAGTGGAGTTTGGCCCTCAAAATTTCCCCAAGTCTTTCCAAATTCATAGCTAGTTCGGCTGTATGAAGTGACAAATCTCCAAAAGGGAATAGCAGAATTCAGGCAACAATGTATATCAGGCACCCGATGACTCTTTCTGTGAGCAGTGTGTTATCTTTCCAGGAATGCTTGTTATTCTCCAATAGTTTTTAACTCAAAATCAAGCTCCACCTGGAGAAGGGCTAGAGTAAGTGGGCAATTATCTGGTCAACTCTTAATTCAACTCAAAGAGAACCAAATCAGCCTGTAACTGCTAGAATGAATTTTATTTTCCTTTCTTCATCTTATTGGTCCAAGCTGATGATGATAATTATGATAGTACCAGGTGTCTTAGTCCATTTAGGGCTACTGTAACAGAATGCCTGAGACTGGATAATTTATAAGGAATGGAAATGTATTTCTCGCAGTTTGGGAGGCTGGGGAGTACAAGATCAAGGTGCTAGATCTGGTGTGTCTTTACATGGAGGAAGGCAGAAAGGCAAGAGAAAGAACAAATGCTATGCCCTCACATGGCAAAAGAGTAGAAGAGAGACGACTCATTCCTATGAGTCCATTTTATAGTGGCATCAATCCATTAATGTGAGGCCCTCATAACCTAAACACTTCCCATTAGGTCCCACCATTCAACACTGTTGCATTGGGGATTAAATTTCTGACACATGAATTTTGGAGGACACATTCAGTCCATAGCATTAGGGTACTAGAAATCCACTATATACTACATTAACTGGCATGAAATACATGTCTCAAATCCTCACTGTTCCCCCTAAAATCCCAAATCATCCTGCATTCACTGTGTACTTTTTACACATTAAAGAGGGTAATCAAAAGACAAAAGTTGCATAGCTAAAAGACTGGAGTGAGCAGCAACAATGTTATTGAACCCCAAAAGAAAGTCACCATTATGGGGGAATATGGCAATGTTAATTTTTTTTTTTTTTTGAGACAGAGTCTCATATCATCACCCAGGCTGGAGTGCAGTGGTGCAAACTTGGCTCACTGCAAACTCCACCTCGCATTCAAGCGATTCTCCTGCCTCAGCCTCCCTAGTAGCTGGAATTACAGGCACGCACACTACTATGCTCAGCTAATTTTTGTATTTTTAGTAGAGATGAGGCTTTACCATGTTGGCCAGGTTGGTCTCAAATTCCTGACCTCAAGTGATCCACCCACCTCGGCCTCCCAAACTGCTGGGATTATAGGTGTGAGTCACCATGCCCAGCCGTAATGTGAATTTTTAACAGCTTTATTAAGGTATAATTTCATACCATGAAATTTTCCCATTTTAAATATACAATGCAGTAATTTTTAATAAATTTACTGAGTTGTGCCACCATCCCCACAATCCAGTTTAAGAACACTTCTATCACCCCAAAAATATCCACAGTGCCCATCTGTAGTCAACCCCTATTCCCACCTTTAGCTCCAGGTAACCACTGATCTACTTTCTATCTCTGTAGATTTGCCTTTTATAGACAATTCACATAAATGGATGCATACAATATGTGGTGTTTATATCTGGCTTCCTTCATTGAGCATGTTTTCAAGATTCATCCACAGCAATGTGACATTTTGCTTCAAATAATTTTACGTCCAACCCCTAGTTTTCTTAATGAAATTAACAAGCCATAGGCTACACAAATAAGAGCTGAGTTTGGGTTATTTCCCTAACCTTTAGATTTATATTTATTAAAATTACAATCCATAACAGTTCAAAAGCCATGGAGACACCATTGTGTCCTAAAGTTCAAGGTCACAAACTTGGTTCCATAACATGATAAGAGGACCTATGAGTGTTATATTAGAGCTAACACTGTTTCCATTCCTGATACAGAAACACCTTCGTCACTGCAGTGAAGATGGATTTTGAGTGATCGACCCCCCAAGTACCATTATCCTCTGATTTCTTTTTAGGTAGACAATTGAATTCTTTGTTTAAGATAATTAGCAATGCAAATCGATTTCAGAATCAGTTACATGGACAAAATAACACTTTCCTCTTAAACGCATACGTGTGTATGTACATATGGAAATACACACATACACTCCTTGCCTCTGTGATTAGTTCACATTTATGTAGTGTAGCCATCCCACCACCACTTCCCCAACTCCATCCCCACGTTGTATTGTTCTCTTGCCAACTTGGTTAAGCTGGGAGCTACATTTGACAGTGTCTTACTTAAAGTAGGCTAACTGATCGTAAGTGTGTATGTGTTATTTTATTTTTGAAGAGCTCTCCTTTTAAAATTGAAATATGTATACATTTTATATATCAGTAAAATAGTAAATATGGTTTATTCTAGATGTGTCTAGCTCCAGCCTTTTTGTATCTTCTCACCACTTGGATAAACAGAACTCTGGGAAAGTGTGCATGAACCCAGCTTCACTATTAAAAAAAAAAAAAAAAGTGTGCATGAACTTAGCTTCACTCTAAAGCCTTCATTGAAGTCCTTGATTCTCTGAGAGGGAAAGCTATCAAAGCATCCGAAATAGTAATAAGTAGTACCAAGAAAAATAATTGGTTACCTTTGTTCTATCCTGTGGGTAGGACCAACAGCCAACCAGTCTATGGAAATCACAATCAAGAAAACAGTAAATCCATTTATTGTCTCTGGAGTGGTTCTCTATGTGTCACATCGGCATGGGAAGTCTTGGACATGGTAGAAAAAGGCCAGCTTAGAAAGATGACATGAGTTAGGATTTACACACCAGTGTAGATGTGTGTCTATGCAAATTAATTCAGGAGTCAATAAGATGTTTGGCAGAAAAGGACCAACGAGTAAACACCTGAAGATTGCAGGTACAAGCTAGGACTCAGGACCAATGGATAGGACAGTCAAGGGGACAGGAATCTAGAGAGGTAAGCAAGTAAAACTAAACCACCAGTGATTACTGATCTAATTCAGAAACTTCTCTTAACCTATGTGTTCCATTTATATTTTCTACTTGTCTTAATCTTTTTTGTGTTGCTATGAAGGAATATCTGCGGCTGGGTAATTTATAAAGAAAAAGGTTTATTTGGCTCATGATTCTGATGGCTGGAAAGCTCAAGATTAGGCATCTGCATCTGATGAGGGCCTCAGGCTGCTTCCGTTCATGGTGGAAGGCAAAGGAGAGCCAGCAACATGTGCATAGATCACATGGCAAAAAAGAAAGCAAGGGGTGGAAGGCAGTGACAGGCTCTTTTTAACAACCAGATCTCATGGAAAATAATGGGGTGGGAACTTACCCCTGAGGGACGGCATTCATCTATTTATAAGGAATCCACCCCCATCACCCAAACACATGCCACGAGGCCACACCTCCAACACTGAGATCAAATTTCAACATGAGATTTGGTGGGGACAAACAAAGGATATCCAAACCATAGCACTACCATAACTTGTGACTCTTTGTGGGTGTATTAGGGTCCATTCATGGATGCAGAACCACTAAGAATTTTTGGCATAAGGGATTCATGAGAGGAATTACATGTTACATAATTATGGCGGGGGAGAGTTGGCTAGGTAAGTGAAGATCCAAAGGGAAAGTTGGAGGATCATCAGAGGACGCACTAACCAAGGAACCTGAGAAATGAAGCTCTTCCAGCAGCATAGCGTCCAGAATGCAATGGGGGAGATGGTGGTGAGGTCTAAGGGAAGCAGCTGCCTCTGGTTACCACCCTTCTGGATCTGCAGACCAGCATCTGGTAGTGGGCCTGAGACTGTTAATGGTCAGCAGCCTAAAGTTAGGAAAAAAAGCTAGATGCAGGTGATAGAGAAGCAGGATAAACTGGGAGCTGCTGGGCACCTCCATGTCTGTCCCACACCCTCTTTGGCCTCAAAATCTTCCAAGGTAAAGGGCTGCTTCTTTGTTTATGCCCTTCAAATCTCACACAAGTTCTTCCATTGACCTACTCTAACCTAGAACCACACAGGGAAGGGTCTTCTGGGAAATGGAGCTCCCAGATTCACCACGTTGAAAAGAGAACCATCTAGAATAGTGAGAGAATGGCAACAGCTAGTTGACAACAGAAAATCTGAAATAATCACAGGGGCAAGTAGACTAAATTTTTTTTATCATCTGGCTCAGAAAAGCAGGATGACATTATAGCAGAGATCCACAACTTCTCTATAGTCTGCATTGAACTGGACTTAGAATGTAAACGTTCTGGATTCTGGGGAAAAAATACAGATATGATTATCAAGGCAGTTCTGTAAAAGTCATCAGTCAACCAAGTCAAATATGATTCTCTGAGGTTCTGCCAGTTTCAACCAAAACTAGGCTTCCAGCAGGGGTTGGCAAACTGTGACCCTCTGGCCAAATGTGTCCTACTTTCTGTTTGGTAAATAAAGTTTTATTGGTACACAGCCATGCCCATTTATTCACATATTGTCTGGCTGCTTTCATGCTACAATGCCAGAGTTGAGTAATTGCAACAAAACTGTCTGGCCTGCTTGCCAGCCTCTGTCTGAAAGCATACTGTGAACAATAAAGATAATCACAGAAGGGTTGGAGGTAGCTAGTGCCAGGTCCAAGAGAGGGTGAGGGAGGACAAGGCAGGCAGGAGAGCTAACAAGGGCAGACAATAATGGTGCCTTAGGGTAGGCTAACTGCTGTAATAAATGGACTAAAAAAAAATGAATAATGGTTCAAACACAGCAAAAATGTATGTCTCCCTCCTATAGTAGTCCAGAAGGGGTGAACAGCTTACAAAGGCTCTGCTATTTTCAACATGTAGCTTCCAAGGCCACTCCAGAGTTGGTCTCTATTCAAGCCAAGTGGAAGAACCTGGAGAAACACACATGAGAGATGTTATGGGTTAAGCCTGGGAGTAATGTTCATCACTTCTGCTTCCATTCTCATAGCTCAAACTCACTCTTATGGCCACATCTAATTGCAAGGAAGTCTGGAAAATTTAACCATGTGCCCAAACTTAAAGTTTCACTTGTGCCCAGAGAGAAAAAATAATCATGGATTTTGGCGTTCAGCTAGTATTCTCTGCCACAAAGAGCTTCCATGTATGATGCTTCCTATATACTTATTAACTCACATAATCCTCCCTGCAACAACCCTGAAAGCCAGGACTGTCAGTGTCCCCCGTTTTCACGTATGAGTCACAGATAAGTGATGTAACTGTCCCAAAGCCATACAACTGCTTAGGGTTGGAATCCTGGCACGCGAGTACCATGGGTCATACATGGGTTAACTGTCCTATACCATCTCTCTGCATAACTAAAAATGTGAGGCAGAGGCAGAGGACAGAAGCCACCAAGCTGGACCAGCAGAAGATCAAGGCTGAGAGTAGCAATTCCAAGGGAAACTGCGAGTGTTTGGAGGGTCAGGAAGAACATGAAGGGCTCCTAGCTAATGCGAGAAGAAAATGTCATAAAAGATCCTCCAAAAATTTACCATTTTCTCTTCAGGGTGGTTTCAAAAGCCAAAGCAAGTGAGGGAGAAGGGGAAGGGCTGGCTGAGCTGAGGTGAAGGGCCAACAATTGGGTTTCTGTCACAAAAAGAGGTCGTGTTGACTGGGCCAGAGCTTCTTAAACTGTGATGCACACAAATCCTCTGGGGATCTTGTTAGCCTACAGATTTGGATTCTGTGGGGCCTGAGATTCTGCATTCCTAACAAGTTTCTAGGAGGTGCTGATGCTGCTGGTCCATGAACCACACTTTGAGTGCTAAAGAACCAGGCAAATGGGAGCAAAGTAGATTTTAAATGGTAACTATGGCTTTGAGGCAGCCCTACTAGGGGCATTCTCTCCAGGGTTCAAATGGGGCATAGCTTTAGATGAGATGGGATTTGGGGGTAGGAGGTTCTAAAACCAACCTCCCAGTCAAATCATGACATTCAGTGGCCAGAAAGCTCTATGACTGAGACTGTGTCTCATCAACAAAGACCTCAAACCAGCTGCCAAGGCTCTCGCTCATGATTTCCAGGCCCAAGAATGGGGGGAGATGACCAGGGGAACTTGGAGAGTTCATGTTTGGGGGAGAATGAGGGAGTCTGAGCTGAACTTTGTGGCCATTTCAGTCATACACACACATACACACACACACCATTTATGGAACTAACTTTATTGAGCAGTTACTAGGTAAAAGCACTATTTCTTATAGTTATATGTACAGTCTACAAGGATACATTAAACAGTTAACAGTGGTTGTCCCTCAGTCATGAAATTTGAGGCAAAAGAGTTCTTTGGACTTTCTATTTTAGACAGTTCTGTGTAATTCCGAGTCATTACAATAAGAATACTTCACCTACTGAGGATCAGAATACACCACCTGGGCTACCCCAAATATACGAAGCTTCTCCTGCTTCTATTCCTCTGGACAAATGCCTTGGCCTAGAATTCCCTTGCCCACCTGACAAATTCCTACTCTGCTTTCAGGTCCAGCACCTATGACATCTCCTCCAGGAAGCCGCCTTGGTGAAGTTCAAGGCTAAATCCAGGCTCCACAATCACAACATCCTATTGATCCTATCATGACACAGTCTTACCACAGTCTATTGCAATATTTGAGTCTTTTCTGCTATGTCTTCCACTGGATGGTGAGCAACTTGAAGGCAGAGGATTTTTTTCCTTCTTTCCTGAATGTCTAGCTCCAGCTTAGGGCCTGGTGAATAGTAACCACTTAATCCGTGTTTTTAATGAATCACTGTATGGATACACACATACTGTCATGCACCGTGGGCCTAGTTTTTAGCTGCTATCATCTGATTTTGGAATTTGCAGGCCGTGCTCTGACCCAGGCCAGGGCTGCAAAATGTGGTCGTGATGGTTTACCACAACCTGTGATCTGGGCCAAATTCCTAATTAGGCGTAAGACTGCTGGAGTTACCACTTACAGGGCATTGAAATGACTTAGTCAGCAAACCCAGACTTAGGGTCTTGTATTTGATTTTCAACAGTCACATAGCTCCAGCTAGAGGTAAACTTGAAGTAGCTGTTGTCAGGCTCACAATTTGTTCAGGACCTCGCTTTGCTAGTGACCTACATTCCCCATCTGTAAGTAATTTAAATTCACCTGGCATTCTGTTTGGAGAAGGTAGCTGAGTCGTGTAAAGGCAGACTGCCCCAGCCCTCACCACTGGAGAGATCTGTCTCAGCAAATCCTCCCTGAGATACTAGCTCTCATCCTCTTTGAGCTAAGCCATGGGGGTAGAGTGCTGGCAGGCAGCCCTGTTTTCTGGCTCTCTGCAAAAAACAAGCTGAAAGAAAGAAAGCAAATCTGTTTGCAGAGGATGAACCTATAGCAAAAATGGTAGAGACAAACAAGCTGGCACACAGCCATACTTATTTTGAGTGATACAAATCCTCGGGGCTCACAGTCTTAGACACATAGAAAGTAGCTTAGAAATACTTACTGAGCAGGCCTAGCATTTTGCATGTCTGCGAGCCAAATCATACTTCATTATCCTCAAAATTGTTTAAGGCGGCACTGTCCAAGACAGTAGCCACTACCATCATGTGGCAATTCAAATTTAAATTAATAAAAGTGAAATAAAATTAAACACCCACTTCCTCTGTTGCACTAGCCATATTTCAAGTGTTCAGTAGCCACATATGGCTAGTGGCTACCATACCGGACAGCACAAACATAGAACATTTCCATCATCACAGAATGTTCTATTGTACAGCACTGGTCTAAGAGTGAGTGATATTTTGTTCTCTTTTCTCTTCACTAAATACACCCAGTGAGACTTTTTTTTCCTGGTCATTTTCCCCAGCCTCTGAGGGGGCCTTGCCTATTAAGACTCATTCTCAGAATTGAATGGAAGGGACCAAGGAATGACTTAGCAGGCAAACCCCATTGTATGGGTTCATTGTTTTCAAGTCCTGTTATTTCCAGCAGAACATCCCCCACTGCCTTCACCACTGGCTCAAGGGGTCCCAGCGGCCCCAGCCAGCCTCATTCTTGCTATTTCCACCAGGATGCGTTTCACACAAATGAAACCAGGATTTGTAGAGTGAAGGAAAACCATGAACTTCTGGGATGGGGTTTTAACAACCTTTCCAAATGTGAGGCATAGGCTATTCCTCTGAGTCTCAGACGGTGTGGTTTCCAGCATTTTGAAGGCAGCTTTGAATACCTCTGGATATTTTATAGGCTGAGGAAATTGAGGTCTCATTTTATAGCATATTATAAAGGATCTCCCAGAGTGGAGTTGAAAATAAGCTCAGATTTGAAGCAGATTTTCCTCAAATGGCCTTTCTTTCATTTTTAAAGAAAATATGTGCACGATCTCCATAGTCAGGGCACAGTTAGGAGTAAGGAGAATGAAAAGAGGAATTGATAAAGAGGAGTGGCTCCTTTTAAGATGTCATTTTCTTAAAATACAGTTTATATAATATATATGTATGTATATATAGAAAAAGTGTACATTTTTTTGTTTGTTTCTGGGATCCCCATTAATATCAAGAAGACACTAGAGACGATGATGAATCAGACATCAGCGAGAACCCTAGAAATCTAGAAATAATGGTCAGTTTGGATGCTGCTGAGCAGACAGACCTGAGTTACTGCAGATTTAAAAGGCATTAAGATGCCTCAGTTTCCCTCAGATCCCCAGGATCCCCAAGTGATCCTCTTTTGGGAAGTCCTAGATGAAAACAATTTGGAAAAGCCACTGACCAAACTAAAAGCACGTTGTACCCCATTTCCTCCACCAACAGCCATGTTCTTTTAAAATTACTGGAGATTTCATCAGTACATCTAGAAAACAATAGTGTCTATCTGTTGTTTTTTGTGTGTTTACACCAGGCTATCCTCCAATAATGGATTTAAGTATAAATCACTGCAAATATAAAACATTGCAAATTTTTAAAACTCATCAATTGCTATACATGTATCAATCATTACAAATATGTTAATTGCTACATGTGTGTTTTTTATACATTGTATCAAATGTATTGATTATTACAAATGTACTTTTAAATGTATTGATTGGAACAACGTTTAAACACAAGAGATAAGGTTACATTTAAAAAGTAAGTAAGTCTGGATACCGCCTTTGGCACATATAGCTACAGTTATCATTAAACATAGCCCACCTCCTAGCCAAATTAACATAAAGCCTTACCAGATATATCATGATCACTTCCAACAAAAAAAAATATGAGATATGCTAAAGGCAAAAAAAAAAATACAGTCTGAAGAGACAAAACAAGCATCAGTACCAGACTTAGATGTGATTCAGATTTTGAAATTATCAGATAAGAAACTTAAAACAAATATTATTGATATATTAAGGGCTCTGAACTTGGCCAGGCACAGTGGCTCATGCCTGTAATCCCAGCACTTTGGGAGGCTTTGGCGGGAGGATTGCTAGAGCCTAGGAGTTCCAGACGAGCTTGGACAACACAGTGAACCCTTGTCTCTACAAAAAAAATTAAAAAATTAAAAACAGCCAGATGTGGTGGCACACACCTATGGTCCCACTTACACAGGAGGCTGAGGTGGGAGACCACTTAAGCCCAGGAGATCAAGGCTGCCGTGAGCCATGTTCACACCACTGCACTCCAGCCTACCTGACAGAGAAAGACTCTATCTCAAACAAACAAACAAAAGGTGAAGAAATTAGGTAAAGAAAAATAAGAAGCAGCCAAGAGTGAACTACTCAACATGCATACTGTGGCCAACTCAAAGAAGGAGACATAGGCAGTTACATGATCCAGCATCCAGAAAGCATAAAGTAATTCTTAGAAGTTTTTTTCTCCCCTAGTCCTAGCAAAGAGGATGGGGTGAAAGTGGCTAACAAGGACCTCATCAATGCCCCTGTGAAAAATAAACAAGTTTGATCCATCTGTTCTTCTAGTAAGGCCAATGCAAATATGCAACTCTGAAAGTTTTGAAAAACAATTCTTAGGCAAAGGGCTTGGAAATCAATATATCTTTGTCCAGTTAAACAGCTTTCTTTTTATTTCTTTTTCTATACAGGGTCTCACTGTGTTGCCCAGGCTGAAGTGCGGTGGTGTGATCACAGCTCACAGCAGCCTCTACCTCCTAGGCTCAAGTGACCCTCCCATCTCAGCCTCCTGTGTAGCTGGGACCACAGGTGCCCACCACCAAGCCT
Organism: Macaca fascicularis; assembly: GCF_037993035.2. Taxonomy (NCBI): domain Eukaryota; kingdom Metazoa; phylum Chordata; class Mammalia; order Primates; family Cercopithecidae; genus Macaca; species Macaca fascicularis. Next base: position 13,326,082 of record NC_088395.1, read on the forward strand.
GCTAATTTATTATTATTTTTATTTTTTGTAGAAACATGGTCTCCCTATGTTGCCCAGGCTGATCTGGAACTCCTGGGTTCAAGTGATCCTCCCACCTCCGCCTCCCAAAGTGGTAAGATTACAGGCATGAGCCACTGTGCCTGGCCTAAAGAGCTTTCTGATGGATTATTTAGTACAAGGATCAATTGTAAAGCTGTGATTCTTGGTCTAGATGGGGAAATGAGGGGGCCTATTTGAATCAACTGGAAAGCTTCTTCAAACTATGTAAGTACCACTCCCTTCCTGTTGACAGGTTTCCATGATGCTTGTCCCCAAATGTATTACCATGACTGTGTAGTGAATCCTTTATGTGTGCTAGGGTGAGGACCTCATGGAGAATGGAGGTGTTGGTGAAAGGGTAAGCATGTGCAGGCATAAGAGCCACCTAATTCCAAATTCATCTGTCTAGACTCCATCCTAAACCTCAGAATGAAGTCATAACATACATAATCTTACCTGCCTTATCAGTTGATTCTGATGCAAAATACCTTTGAGAAGTGCTAACCTAGAGCAATGAATGGACCATATACTATTTAGCCAAGCTTCTCTAAATATTTTTCTCAATAAAATGTTTCAAATAGAAGAAATTCCAAATTATACTCCCTAGTGAGCATACCTAGAGCGCCACTCTGTCCTTCCAGTTAATCAGTCCTGTGATGCATTTAACAGCTAGCTTGCCCCAACATGGCAGATGTGGCCTCTGATTTAACTAGGGGAAACCAACAAAAAGGCATTCCTAGCCTGTCTCTTCTGCCTACCCATGTGTTTCTGGACACAGCTAAAATATTCTGTTGGTCAGAATCCAGATTCCATCTGTTTTTTTAGGTCCTTGACCTTTTGAGGCACCCTGTGTTTTGAGAAGCTGCTTTTATACATCTAAGCCCTGCTCAAAATGCCTTTGAGATAATATGAAGTTGTATATCTGGTGCCCAAAACAAATCGGACACATAAAAGTCTCAGTGCTTACTGAAGTGATTTAAATTAAACTCATATATAATAACAATATATAAATAATAATGATGGAATGATACTCACTCTTATTTGATAATATATATGGGAGACTACCCATCTGGCCCAGGTAATTTGTCATGGCTCAAGATTCCTGAACTCACCCAAAATAATGCATTTTCATTTTTTAAATATAAAAGAAGGATGAGAAGAAAAAGAAAAAGAAAGGTAGCACAACGCACAACCCTTAGGTAGCTGTGGAGGCAACAAAACAACATTGGCTTGGGTTGCTCCTGACAGATGCATAGAAATGCTCCAAAAATTTTTCTGCTTTACAGTCTGGCCCAGCCTCTGAGTGTCCCAGAGATACTTTCATTAGAGCTCTTCTACTCTTATTGCTACCTAGTTATTAAAACGTTATTCCCAAGCCAGGCAGTGGCATGTGTCTGTAGTCCCAGCTACTAAGGAGGCTGAGGATCCCTTGAGGCTAGGAGTTCAAGGCCAGCCTGGGGAACATGTGGGATCTTGTCTCTAAAAAAGGGGGGAAAAAAAGGAATAAAAAAGAAAACATTATTCCTGGAAATGGTAGTGGGACGTAACAGGGAGATAAGGGCTTAAGGGGAACCAGCTGATGGTGGGTCTGACTGAGGGGAATATGATCAGGAACTGGTTTCTCTCTACCAAAGATGAGCAGCTCCCAACTTGTAATGGCTTGTGGGAAACGCAAAGATGCCTGTGGGGGCAACACTCAGTCACCGCCAGTATAAATAACCCTGACTTTCATTGCAAAACAGTTTTCACTTAAGAAAGATATACTTTTATTTTATTTGACTTTCTGTTTGAGCTGCATAGCTCAGGAATTACTTGGGATTAGGTGGTATATTTTTTTCTTCCTCTAAGGGCTTATAAGGAAATCTAAGGGCCTACATCTTTTGCTGGGAGGTTATCTCTGTTAATATTTGGGATAGCTAAGGCCTGTTGGCAGAGGAGGTGGGAAGAGATGTGTTTCATTTTTCCTTTCAAGAGGCAGGCCCAGGATTCTGGTGCTACTTACAATAAAAATTCCTTTGACGAAAGATGGGTGGAAGGACATTCCATTCCATTCAATTTCCTATTCCTATTTCAAAGAAAATAACCCAGTTTTCAGGGAAAGGGAGAGCATGTATACTGATATGGTTCATGAGAAGTCATTTGAAATTCCTGTATTTACTATCTTAAAGACCGCTGGAAGAAGTAACCATAAAAGAGTCGTAAACATATTGACCTGCATGTATTTCACTTCATTTCATACTTTTGAAAAATATCAAGAAAGATCTATGCTCTGGGTCTCATTTATAGTCCACAACAGAACTGTGACTTCTCGGGGCTGGGCATAGTGGCTCATACCTGTAATCCCAGCACTTTGGGAGTCTGAGGCAGGTGGATTGCTTGAGGCCAGGAGTTCGAAACCAGCCTGGGAAAATGTCTGGGTAAAACCCTGTCTCTATTAAAAATACAAAAAAAAATTACCCAGGTTTGGTGGCATGTGCCTATAATACCAGCTACTCAGGAGGCTGAGGCTTAAGAGTCGACTGAACCCAGGAGGCAGTAGTTGCAGTGGGCCAAGATCATGCGATTGTGCCACTGCACTCCAGCCTGGGCAACAGAGCAAGACTCTGTCTCAAAAATAAATAAATAAATAAATAAATAAATAAATAAATAAATAAAGGAACTGTGACTTCTGCACCAACTGCAACCAATATCCTTAGAAGGACTTAACTTTGTACTTCAAGATTAGAATTTTTAATTTTTAAAAACTATTTTCATTGTAGAATAACACAGAGATACAGGAAATCTATCATAATGCAAATACACACCTTGATGACATATTCTAAGTTAAGCACCCTTGTAACCATCCCCAGGTCAAGAAAGAATTTTGCTAGCCATTCCAGAAACCCCTTTCATCTGCACAGTTCCAATCCCAGGACCATCTCTCCCTCTCCTCATAAGTAACCAACATTCATGCATTCTGGCTTTCCAAGTAATCACTTCTTTGCATGTTTAAAGAGTTTTATTACCCAAATATATGTCCTACTAGATAGATGGATGGATAGACAGACAGACAGACAGAGAGAGATAGATAGTCTTTCTCATACTTTTAAATTTGATATGTCTTTTAAGCCTCTTTCAATCTATAGATTTCCTTTTCCTTACAATTTATCTGATGAAAACCCTAGACTATTTGAACAGAAGAGTTTTTATAGAAAACTTGAAAAATCACAAAAGCCTGAATAAGAGCAGTGGTGCCCAGGATAAAAGAGAGGGAGCAGATGAAAAATACACAGAGGGAGGATAATATGCAAGACTTTGACACTTTGGATGATGAGGTCACTGAAGGTCTGTGTCTCTCACGTGGAAGACAGGATTACAGCAGGAAATCTCCAGATTGGTGGCCATGGGCAACATCTAGCCAAGTTTACAACCAATTTTATTTCCATTATCACTTCTCTAGCCCAGTAGAGGAAAATAATGAGATCAGTGTTTGTGGCCATATGATATAAAAATTGGGAGAAACATGTATACCTGTCTGTTTTTCTGAGTTACTATAGTCTGAGTTGCTGAAAATAACTAAAGTATACCAAATAGGAATTTCTTCTCAAAAACTGGAAGATTAGGGGATCTTTAAGTAAATGCTATAAAGGGAAGTTTATATAACAATCAAATCTACTTAATAACTCCGGTTCAACTGCTTTCTGAAAATGTCTCTCATCTTCTTTTATTCAAATACCGTTAAACATCATGAGGTACCAAGAATAGTAGGGCAGTTAGTTAGCTTCCATATTTACTGGATCATGTAATAAAGCACATTCAATATCTCTGTTTATAATACTATCTATTCTTTCACTTTCACCAAATGTGTTCACTCAACTAATGACTGAGTAAAGAGAGAACAGGGGTGTTATATTTTCAAGTGAACTGTTAGGCTAACTTTCCTAGCTCTCCCTTGGCTTCAGATGCCAAGACCCTTCAGTCCCACCTACTCCCTGAGCCAATTCTGACATGGGAGTGGGAAGGGCATGCTTTGGAAGCCCAATTCCAAACAAAAGAAAGGTAAACAATTAGCTTTGCTTAAAAAAAAAAAAAAAAACATCAAAAAGTGGGCTAAGGACATGAATAGACAATTCTCAAGAGAAGATACACAAATGGCCAACAAACATGAAAAAATGCTCAACATCACTAGTGATCAGGGAAATGCAAATCAAAACCACATTTAATACTACCTTACTCCCGCAAGAATGGCCATTATAAAAAAATTTAAAAAATAGGTGTTGGCATGGATGCGGTGAAAACAGAACACTTCTACACTGCTGGTGGGAGTGTAAACTAGTAAAACCACTATGGAAAACAGTGTGGAGATTCCTTGAAGAACTAAAAGCAGAACTACCATTTGATCCAGCAATCCCACTACTGGGAGTCTGCCCAGAGAAAAATAAGTCATTATATGAAAAAGACAGTTGCACACACATGTTTATAGCAGCACAATTTGCAATTGCAAAAATGTGGAACCAGCCCAAATGCCCATCAATCAACAAGTGGATAAAGAAACTGTGGTATGTATATGATGGAATACTACTCAGCCATAAAAGGGAGTGAATTAATGGTATTCACAGCAACCTGGATGGGATTAGAGACTATTATTCTAAGTGAAGTAACTCAGGAATGGAAAACCAAACGTCATATGTTTTCACTCATACGTGGGAGTTAAGCTGTGAGTACAAAAAGGCATAAGAATGACACAATGGACTTTGGGGACTCTGGGGGAATGGGTGAGAAGGGGGTGAGGGATAAAAGACTACAAATTAGGTTCAGTGTATACTGCTCGGGTGATGGGTGCACCAGAATCTCACAAATCACCACTAAAGAACTTACTCATGTAACCAAATCACACACACACACACACACACACACACACACAAAATTAGCCTTGCTGTCCACATCACGGTTTTTCTTTTTCTTTTTTTTTTCTGCCTATGGGAAGTGGGAGCCCCAAATGTCCTGAATGGCTATCAGTCTATGGACTTCCTTAGACCTAGCCGTGATTGTCCAGTTCCTACCACATGGCTGCAATCTCTATGTTCTCTTCAGCTTTCCAGATTTAGTGTAAGCTTGTCCCCCTTCTCCTTGAAACTGGGCCCCATCCCTGAATGCTCTGCTGCTGGTGAGAGCCCCACTCTACCCTGAAAATCCAAGAAAACTGTGATGCTACTCTTTTTCTGATTTGCCCATCCCACAGCCTAGCAACAACGAATCATGCCCAAAACTCTTTACAGCAAATTTAGGCTTTTCTTCATTGCCTCCCCACTTTCCCCCATATGGATGCTTTAATCAAGTCCTATTCACCAGGCTACTCTAAACACTGTAACTTGGACTGTTGGCTTTCTCTCCAGAGTAGAATAGGCCCAATTTTCCCCCACTGGCCCATGTTACTGAAATCCCCATATGTCCATGGCTGGTTATGACATGCCTTAAATTGGAGGCCTCTTGATGGCATAAAAAAAAGACATATCTCAGTCCAGTTTTCTCGGTACCTAGCAAAGAACTGGTACAAAGTTAGTGCTCCAACAGGGTTTATGAAAGAGAATTTAAATCAGATGCCATATAGCAAAACATAAAATGCTATGTATAGACACTATTATTATGAGTCAGTATTATGCCAAACTCATTTCATCCAGCCAAGTATAATCATGTAGTTAGCCAAAACACTCCTCACCAAACCCGTATGTAACTGGCTTTTAAAAAATTCTGCTTTTTCATTTTTAAAAAGAGGCAGGTAATAATAAAATAGATCATTTATAACTGCCAACTTGTAATCATCTGGGGAGCTTTTAAAAAATCCTGATACATCAATTTCACCCCTATCCCCCACCCCCGGCCAAAATTCTGATTTCATTGGTCTGAAATGAGCCCTGGGCATCAGAATTTTTAAAAACTCCCAGGGGGATTAAAATATGTGGCCAGGGGTTAGAACTGCTGCTCTAGGGGCAGCTTCCCAAACTTAAATGTGAAAAGGAAAAAAAATCACCTGGGGCTTTGTTAAAGTGCAAATTCTGATTCTATAAATCTCAGTTGGGGCCCAATTCAGCACTGTCTACCAGAATTAAAATTGCCTGTGTGCTCTGACCCAGAAATTCCCCAACTAGTTATTTCTCTCATGGACATACTCACATATGCATAATGTCAAATATATGTAAAATTCATTACAGTGGAGTTTATGCAGCAACCTAAATGTCTGTCAGCAAAGGACTGTTTATGTAAATGATGGTGCACTCATAAAACGCCACGGAAGACTTTATAGCCTTAAAATAGAATTGAGGATAATCTATAAACTACAATGTTAAAAGAAAATAAGAGTAGAAGCAAGGTAAATATTTGCAAACATATTTCCATAAATACACAGACTAAGGAAAGGTCTGGGGAAAAAAAAAAAAAGGTAACAGTGGTTATCTCCAGGGAGAAAAATTGAGGGACTGGTGTCACATAGAAAACTAAATATAATAATCCAGATTTAGTAGGTAAAGGTGATTAGTATTATTGTAAGGGGGTGCAAGGGACTATTGCTCTAGGCAGGATACTCCAACCATAAGATCTGCAAGCTTCTCAAGGTTTAGGCAAAAACGACTTTTCTTTTATAGGAAGGAGTAAATCAAGCCAGAAATGAGCAGGGGTGGGGCAGTGGGATGAACGAGAGTGGCATTGTGGGACAGTAGATCAGAGAAGGTTTTATCCCCAGGCCAGCTTGTTCTCTGGAGTGGCTGCTGCTGGTTTAGCCTGTGGCTGGGCCAGAATGTCAGAGCCTTGGGGAAGGATCATTTTGTCCTGATTGATCAGCAGGGACAAAAGAGCTCAGCTAGTCATTTTTAAGGAAAAGAATAGGAATTTGGAGAGTCTGTATCTGGCTTTTTACTAGGTAAACAAGGGGGGGTTATCTAAATCATTATATGAGGAAAGGTGATTCTTTGCAATAGTTGTTTCCTGCAACACAAAAAAAGTGGGTGAAGGGGTTTCTGAGCCTTCTGCTGTTTTCCAGGTGTGTAGGGCTCAGGTAAGGCTCCATATTGTCACTGGAGAGAAAAGGAGCAGTGCTTTCCATGGCATGTCGTTTTGTACTTTAAAAATTTTTTCTACCAGGCCAGGCGCAGTGGCTCATGCCTGTAATCCCAGCACTTTGGGAGGCCGAGGGGGGCGTGAGTCATCTGAGGTCAGGAGTTCGAGACCAGCCTGACCAATATGTTGAAACCCCGTCTCTACTAAAATTACAAAAATTAGCCAGGCGCGGTGGCATGCTCCTGTAGTCCCAGCTACTTGGGAGGCTGAGGCAGGAGAATCGCTTGAACCCGGGAGGCGGAAGTTGCAGTGAGCCGAGATCACGCCGCTGCACTCCAGCCTGAGTGACAGACAGAGACTCTGTCTCAAAAAAAAAAAGAGAAAGAAAAAAGAAAAAAATCTACCAAACATAAATTTAAATTTTAAACAAATACTACATTTTAAATGAACAAACAGTTTAAGACCACAAATTCTGGAAACCTCTTTTCTTGCTACAGTTTAAAATTCTTCCAAAATGGTTTTGCATGTAGAAAGAAGACTCAGGCAGTGTTCATTGAAATTTTGGGGAAAGCGCTGAGAGCCAAGAAACATTTCCAGTGCTTCGATAACTCAGTTCTGAGTTTCACTCCTACAGATAGATGTCAGGGGGACTATGTGGGTAAAGCCAGCCTACCACATTGAAGAAAGAACCCCTATCTCTCCCTGGGTTTAATTTCACAGCCAGGCATTGAAGTCCATTCCCACAAATGTGCCGAGTTTTTTAATCTCCACTTCTCATACAAACTAGAAGAACAAACCATGAAATAAGAGACAAACTCTGGCCCAAATACATGCAAATAAAACATTCCCATTCCTCTGCTCAAAGGGATTTTGCTGAAGCACTGCAGTTCTGTCACATGGAGCCCTTGAAAGGGCACAGGAGATTAGCAGAGTTGGGGAATTTTCTCTCACCACTGGGGCCTGTTATTGTTCCCATTTATATTTTCGGCTTCAGTTGGCAGCCTCCTTTTACTATTCCTTCATCGCTTGCGCCTGCTCCATCATATTTTGGCCCTGGCTTTTTGCCCCACACGTGCTTAGGTAATGTTTACACACCCAAAGATGCAGGCCTTATCAGAACTCATGTTGCACAGAGTGTTAACTTGATCTGCCTCTTCTGAGCGCCTGAAACTTGATTTCAATTGCCAAAATTCACCAGTCCAATTATTTTTTAACCACAATTGAAAGAGTTACATTACCAACAATATTGTATGAAAACAGAAAAGTTACTTAGAATAATTAAATCCACCCTTGGGAAAATGAATTATACACAGCTTTATAAATAGTTAAGGAAAAAGATTAAGACAGGACTAGAGATGGGCTAGTTGTGACAATTCCCAAACGGACCTCAGGTGGAAAGGGGTGATTTGTAAACATGAGGGCCATTAAAATGTACCTTGCAAATGTCTAACTGCAAGGAGCTGAAGTGACTGACGGCCCCAGTTACTGCCTCTGAAATTCATCACAGCATTTGTGCCAAGGCCACCCCTCCCAGGCCCTGCCCTTGCTGATGACTGAGTGTGGTGGGTACTAAGCCAGCCCATTACTGGGATACACAACTTTCCTCTACTGGAAGATTCTGATTTCAAGACTTCCAGGCAGCTCTGCCAAACCTTCCTTTTGTCTGTTTAGCAGTCGGATTCTTTCACCAAACTTCTCTTCTTCACTCGGGGTCAGGCTTGCATTGAAGTCTGATGGCAATGTAGCTTCCCCAGTTCTGTCCCCAGTTTCTCCTTTTGTGGTTCCATACAAATTTTGATTGTTTTTTCTATTTTTGTGAAAAATGCCATTGGTATTTTGATAGGGATTGCATTGAATCTGTAGATTGCTTTTGGTAGTATTGTCATTTTAACAATATTAATTCTTCTAATCCGTGAGCATGTTATATCTTTCCATTTGTTTGTATCCTCTTCAATTTCTCTCATTGATGTTTTGTGGTTTTTCTTGTAGAGATCTTTCCCCTCCTTGGGTACATTTATTTCTAGGTATTTAAAAAAATTGTTTTGGTAGCTGTTGTAAATGAGATTGCCTTCTTGATTTCTTTTTCAGCTAATTCACTGTGTATAGAAAATGCTACCAACTTTTGTATGTTAATTTTCTATCTTATAACTTAACTGAATTTATCAGTTCTAAGAGCTTTTTGGTAGGGTTATATATAAGATCATGTCATCTGCAAACAGGGACAATTTGACTTTCTCCTTTCCAATGTGGATGTCTTTTATTTTTTCCTCTTGCCTAACTGCTCTAGGTAGGCCATCTCTCCTTTTACACAACCTGGAAATGTTGGCCACCATCCCCTGTGAACTTAGGCATGTCTTTTGTTTCTCTCCAGACTGCATCATTGGGGGACATTCTGGGTTTTGCCTTTGTAAGTTGCAGTAAAGTCACTGAAGAGAGTTTAATTTGCAGGATATTTGAAGTAGCAATGTATAGATTTAAAATAACACAAAAAAGTTCCCCCAGCACAGAAGTCAGTTACTCAATAATTCAATGTCTCCCACTCAAATATACCTACTGTCTGTTTTGCTACTTAACCACTTTATGCTCATGAGTGTGGGCTACACAAATACAGGTCATATCTCACTTCAGTTCATTGCAAATTATTTTGTTAGAATACTGCTACATCAAATATTGAATTATATTAGTGGAAAATAGTTCAAATTCAAGACCCGTGTTTACTTTTGAAAATGAATCATCTCTATGTAGGAAACTGGTATCAATATTGTCTCTATGAAGGGATATTGAGTGACTAGGGGATAGGGGCAAAAGTGAGGCTGACTTTTCACTTATGCAACTTGGAAACTTTTGAATTTTGTACTGAGGATTTCTCTTTTCAAGTTTTTAGACAACAAAATGGATTAGCTCATGACAAGCAATCAAATAATGAAAATGTAATTCTTCTTGCATTATTTAGATGTCTGGCTTTACCTAGTTGATTTCATTCTATGCTTGACCTGCTGGAATCAAAGCTGGATAGTGACAATCCTGATCAACTCTGCCCCTAACTCGACTTACCAACCACCGTTTCTCTCCCTTAATGCCTTTCTTTTTGTGATAATGTAGAATTGAATTCTCACTTTCTGCCTCCACTCATTTTTTTCTGGGAAAAGGAATTAATTTAATTACTTTTATCCCCAGTGACTGTTAGCTTTCAGTTAGACAGAAAAGTCTTTAGAAAGTCCACATATATGTATAGGCACAAAAGTACACAAAGAGAAACGAATTACTTGTAACATTACAATGCTCTTCCCATTTAAAAAGTAAAATATTCCTAGATGTCTTTAAAAGCTGATGGCTTCTTAAGAAGAGAAAAAAGAGAGAGGTACATTTCTAAACCAACATATGGAAAATATTATAGACCAAAGGGTGAAAAAGTCCTGAATTACATCCAGGATATCACCCTGGTTATAATTATAAACACTTAGGAAATAAGAGACTAAATTACCTATGTATAAATGCAGCAATATGAAGCTCTCAGATTTTGGACAGAAGTGAGCAAATATATTTTTTTCATTCCAAAGCCAGTAATTTATATTTAGCATATTTTCAAGCTGAAACTAACATTCTCATCACGTTTATTCATGAAAATGACAATCAATCAATTTCCTGGTGAATGAGAAGACTTCCTAGCATTCAACGAAAACTAAAGTACAAAAGAGGGAAAATGTCACTCAGCAAAGCATGTATGTTGCTTTTCTCTTTTCTTTATAAACTGACAACCAAAGTGGCATGAGAAATGAGTGTCTCCAGTTGCCTAAGTTCGACTTCATCTCTAGGGCTCCTAACGGTAGGTCCACAGGTATGGTAAATGTAAGGACCACTGAGCCACAGCATCTAACTTTCCACACTGTGGCAGCGCAAGCCCTGTGGGGACAGAATGGAGACAGTCTAGAGTAATAATTCTAGACTTTGGAACTAGCACATAGGAGGCAGTGCCTGTGAAGTTGCCAGTTCATAGTAGTGTGATGGAACTGCTGCTGCCAGAACCCAGGGCTTAGCAGAGAGTAAAAATCAGCAGCTTTCTGGGAGTTACAAACTGAATTTACAACTGGCCCTGGTAAAATGAGTCACCTTTCCCAAACTACAGCTCCTCATCTTTATTATCAGTGCTGCTTTTGCATTTCTCAGAGCGTCTACAGTTCTGTTTCTCTCACAATTCTCCATTCTCTTTCACAATTCCCAGTCCCTCACACAATTCCTTGTCTCTCCCACAACTCCTTGCCTCTCCAACAATTTCCCATCTCTCCCACAATTCTCTTTTCTCTTACAGCTCTACAATAGTCCTTCCTTATCCATGGTTTTGCTTTCCAAGGTTTAGTTACATGCAGTCAACCACAGTCCAAAAATATTAAATGGAAAAGTCCAGAAATAAACAATTTGCAGGTTTTAAGATATGTACTGTTCTGAGTAGCATGACAAAATCTCATACCTTAGGAACCATACCTTAGGAGCTGGGATTACAGGCACATGCCACCACACCCAGATAATTTTTTTTTTTTTTTTAGTAGAGACGGGGTTTCACCATGTTGGCCAGGCTAGTCTCTAACTCCTGAGCTAAGGTGATCCACCCGCCTCGGCCTCCCAAAGTGCTGTGATTAAGGCATGCACCACCACACCTGGCCAAGGAATAATATCTCTTGACACATAAAAATTGCATTAAATTGAAATTTCAAGATCCCATAAATAAAGTTTTATTGGAACACAGCCATGCTCATTCATTTAAGTATTATCTGTGACTGCTTCTGTACTATAACAGCAGAGTTGAGTAATTGTGACAGACCACATGACCTATAAAGCTTAAAATATCTACTATCTGGTCCTTTGCAGAACAAGTTTGACAACTCCTACTCCATTTCACTCACTCTTTTTTCTCTTTTAACACCCGTGGCCAGAGCCCTGAGATGTCTCCCTCTCAGAAGATACAAAAAGTATGTTTCCTTGGAAGGTTAAATTGTGTAGGTCTGCATTAGTATAGGTCTTAAGCAGAAAGAGTTCTTGAGGATTACGTATAGCCTAGGCCAGAGTAGGAGCTAACCCTAGCCAGCGGTAAAGAGATAAAGTAGGTATTCGTCTCAGATGCTTTGAGTACCCCATTTCTCTCCAGGGAATTACCAGAGTGAGGGGTAGGGGTGGGGGCAGGCAGTCATGGAAGATACAGGTTTGGACATTTGGAGATCTTGTTGTCTGTTTAGGCACAACAAGTAGCCTAGCTGAGCCCATAAGTGATAAACAGAAGCTCTCTGGAATAATCTACATCTTCAGAGGGCTGGGGCTGCCCAGAATTCTCCTTCAGCATTGTGGCATTGGGCAATATGTGTTCTGGAATATGTGGCAGGCATGGTGAGACTACAGGATGCTGTGGTTAGCCTATTGGGAGATATGTACATATGTTTCTATAGCTCAGATATCTCCAGATTCTCCAGCTTTCAGGGACAACTCCTTCCATTCCAAGTCACCAAAGAGCAAGCCCCCGATCCCCTTGAGTGACAAAGAGTCTTACCAAATCCCCTTCCCAGTGAATTAGAATTATGGAAGTTGCGAAGGAGATTTGCCTGTTCCCCTAGTGCGTCCCAGTTGTTGCTTGTCTCTTCACTTGACAAGCACAGCTTCAGGTTCTCTGCTCAGCTGTCACTTCTTGCCTTCTGACTTTCCCATCCTCCATGAAGCTGCTGCCCTTCTCACACCTCTGTCCCCACCATAGATAAGGCTTTGGCCCCATCCCATTCTGTAGCAGATGTTGACAGTGCTTCATCCACGTGCCCTTGGCGCCCATTGCATTTCAGAGCACAATACCTCCCAGTGTGCATTCACTCTCAATAGCTAGCAACACACCAATGCCCATTTGTAGGTGGAACAGCCTCCAGCTGCCTGACCCCACTTCACCTACACATGGGAATTTATGTATTTGCCAAGAACAGCTATCAACTCAAGACTGATGAGTAAGGATGTATAAATACCCCAGCTCCCTTGCACCCTGACTGAGACAACTCTGAGTCACAACCTTCGCTATCTCCTGAGCTCTCCTGTAGGACTGGGCCACAGAACTCTCTGTAGTACTTTGCCCAACATTACATATTTGCCTCTGCACTTTCCTTTCCTGGTCCTTCCCACCTCCCTTCTGACTTTCCCTGGTAACACCTCCCAATAAATTTCTTTTCTTAGGGGCTACTTTTGGGGACACAACCTTAGTTATACCCTCCTAAAGTACAACTGCCTTTGGAATCAGACAAGACAAGACAAGGGGTAGTTGGGAAGATGTTCAAGAATACAAAATTTCAGTTAGACAGGAGGAATAAGTTCAAGAGATCTATTGTACAACATGGCAATTATAGTTAATAACAATGTATTATATACTTGAAAATTACTAAGAGTAGATTTTAAGTGTTCTCACCACAAAAATGATAAGTATGTGAGGTGATGGATGTGTTAATTAGCTTTATTTAGTCATTCCACAATGTATGAATATTTCCAAACCTCATGTTGTATACCATAAATATATATTACTTTAACTTGTCAGGTAAATAAATAAATGAATAATTAAAATAATTTTTAAAGATAAGCGAAGGAGTAGAAGAGCTGTTTGGATATTAAGTAGAAATGGTCCTCACTGAAACATTTGTTCTCTCCCATTTTTCTTGAAAATTACTGCCAAGAAGTTTTTGGTAGATTTTATCTCTCATTTTACTACGTTAGGGAACAAACTGGATACAAAGAAATATTTCTCTTCTATAAGAAAAAGAGCGGTTCAGACTCACTAATAAATGACAACTGCCCTCAGCCTGAGTGTTGGGGAGATAACAGAGCCCATGGTGAGGGTGGAGATAGGGCAAACGTGTCCAGTCTAGGGACACAGGCTCTATTATTCAGCCCCCATCAAATGCCACCATGCAGAGTTCAGGTTTCACATTGCCATATTTTCTGATTTTGAAAGAGAAGCCAGAGGACCAGGTTTGGAGGGAAATTTTACCAATTTTCTAACATTGTTTTAAACATGTGTTTTGAGCACTGTGATAGCCAAATAAGCCACAGCCACAAGCTACACTGGGCTGTTCACCATGATATTGAACAAAGCTCTGCTCAGTATTTAACAAAGCTTGACTGAAAGCTTGGACATCACTGAAGGAAATGATAAAACAGAAAGTAAAAAATTTAAATTGATGACTAGATGGGGCTGCTTCTGAAGTCTATGATATCTTCCTCAGGCTGGTCTTCTTCTTTTGTCTCAGTCTGCCACAATGGTAGAGGAATTAGCTTGCCACTGCAATGGCCTATGGCCATCCTCCATGCAGAGGTTAGGCTCTCCAACCTTCTCAGGAGCTCTTGGGAGGGATCCTCATTCCCAATCAGCTGTAGGCTTCCCTGTCAACATAGCTGTGTTCTTCAGGGAGGCCACTTGGCTCCTGTAAAGACAACCATGTAGGCACAGCACAGAACAGACTAGCTCCCCCATGAACCAAACTTCTTCCTTTTAAAAGGAAATGCAAATAACCTATGTAAGTGGCTTTACCCAGAGTAATAGACTTGGCATACATTTTCTTTCCTCTTAAATACATAGGCATTAATGTCATTATTTTAAAGGCCTTATCTGCTAGAAGATAATACAGAAGTATCTACTGGTGAAAGTATATAAATGCATTAGATTTGCTTTAAATTCTCCAGCAAAATAGAAGAGGAGTGTTAGTGGCAGAATGACAGTCATAGTTGAAGCTGGCTAATGGGTTCATGAGGCCTCATTATACTGCTCTACATTTGCAAATGTTTGAAACTTTCCAAAATAGAAATTAAAAATATAATACTGGTCCTGCTTTGAGCTATCAAGTTTTCAGAAACGGAGCAGTCCTCTCTCAAAGTTCCCTATCAAATATTCCTTATATAATACTTTCTATTCACTATGCCACAGTCCAAGTGCAGGCAGATTGGGGACCTGGTGCCAGCTACTCCAGGGCTTATACAAGAGAGAGTTTTCTAGGTTTTTTCAAGACTCCTTAAAAAATAGCCCAGGTTCTTCAAACCTAGGGCATCTCTGACACAAGGGCTGCATGCTTTGAATTATACCACAGAGATCAGTCCAAGGAGATCTTTTTACAAAAGGTTTATATCTCTAAAGGACCTCCAGACACTCGCTGGGAATCCTGGAAATTCCTTGGCACTGCAGCAGGGATTCCAGCTCTGCCTGCCATATTTAGAGCACTAGCATTGAGATCCCCAGAGGAGGGGTTGTCCTCTTTAAATACCATTGCACCTGCTCACAGATGGTGTCTGTCCTTTGGAGATGAGAGGAAGAAGGTACAGAGGGAAATGCGGAGGTAAGCCATGGAACTGTAATCTATTTGGATAAAAAAAAAGTAACTCTATAAAGAGGAAATTAACAATACAAGTTACACTCGATGACAAATTGGTGGTAGGAATGTCTTCCCTCCTGACCATAAACATACTTCTCTCTATAATAACCTGAAAACTAACATAATTTGTATTCATCAGGCTGACAGGGTTTGATCCTGATTTCCTTGCTTACCAGCAAAGTGACTTGGGCAAGTTTCTGGATCTCTCTAGACTTCCGTTTCCTGATGGGGGAATGGGGATGATAATAGTTCCCATGTCATAGGCTGATATGATGATTAAATGCAAAAGTGTGTGCCAAGGGCTTGGGTGAGGAAAGTCACTTGAACTTCCAGAAGACAGGATGTACACATCTATAGATAAAAGTGATTTTGCATTGCCACAGTTACCTATAGCTTGAAGAGTTGTAAAATAGTTCAAAGAATAATGAAAGGCTAGAATCAGAAAACCAGGAAGAGTATGATCTAAACAATGCATTGCTTTTCATTGAAACACAAATGTTTCCCTACATCACTATGTGATAAACATTTTTTGACTGAATTTTCTCACCGGCACGTTTGTGAGTGTTGCAGATCTTACATAGCTTCAGAATAAAGCCTTAAAGGGTTTATTATAGAAAACAACAGGCAAAACAGGACATGTCTTTTTAGTAAGCTTTTTTAATGTTAGAAAGTGTTAGCAAAATTCTTACAATAAACACTGACTTTAGCTGGGTGTGGTGGCTCATGCCTATAATCCCAACACTTTGGAAGGCTGAAGCAGGAGGATTGTTCAAGTCTAGGAGTCTGAGACCAGCCTGGGCAACATAGCGAAACCTCAACTCTACAAAAAAAATGCAAAAATTAGCCAGGTGTGGTGGTGTGTACCTGTAGTTCCAGCTACTTGGGAGGCTGAGGTGAGAGGATCACTTGAGCTCAGGAGTTCAAGGTTGCAGTGAATCATGATTGCAACACTGCACTCTAGTGTGGGTGACAGAGTGAGACCTTGTCTTATAATTCATCATTTCTCATGCCCATAACCTTACTAATAAAAATGGAAACCAGAGTTCTCAGTTTTAGAAGAAATTTGAGTTGGACAGAAAGGGAAAGGCACCAGAAGGGAATCATGGCATAATACCATGATGGCAGGCTTTGACCTACCTCTTTTAAAAGTGGTGCCTGTGATCTATTTTTACCTACACTCAAATGAGAATACAAACTTTCTAAATGTCTTATATCCTAAAATTATTCTCATTGATCCTCTGAGATAAGTGAAGAAATACATCAAATGATTCACCTTTACCAAGAATTAGTAGCAGTTTTAGATAAATCACTTGGTTTGTGAGTCCTAGAAGTCCAGCTATATTTGATCTCATAAATCCATGCCTGGGACCCTCATTACAGGAAAATGGATCATGCAAAATTCAGGGTGATGAGATCAGACCTGGGCTACACTTCAGTAGTATTGTTGACATCTAGAGGTGACACCCATGGCAGATTTGGGTGAGGTCTTTAGTTCAATTCATTAAGAATGATAGGGAACAGGAGATTCTTAACTTAGCTCTTCCAAACTGGAAGTAAAATTTAACAATACAGAACAACTACTGTAAAGACATTTTTTTCCCCTCATTTAAGGAGTAGTATATCCTATGTTGCTTTATCACCAAAGTTCACACTTGTATTATTTTTTTCACATTTTCTGATGTTGAATGATCCCTTGAGCATTTAGGACTTAGTAATCTCAGGGGACCTCAAAAAGTTCCTGGAAATACTGAATTAAAAGATAAAAATAAAAATAGAAACTTTATTTCTCAACATAAACTCCATCAAGTTCAAGACACTTTTGTAATTGATGATACCAGCAATTTAGTTCATCCCTAAAGAATTGAGGGTCTTGGGAATTTAACCATATCAGTGGAGTCTTTTTATATGATTAATTGAGGAAAAATGGGCACCCTTTAAAGATTGTTTAAAATTGGGGAACAAAAATAAGTCAGAAGGAGCCAAGTCAGGACTGTAAGGGGGACAGCTAATGATTTCCCATCAAAACTCTCACAAAATTGCCCTTGTTTGATGAAAATAATGAGCAGGAGCATTGTTGTGGTGGAGAAGGACTCTCTGGTAAAGTTTCCCCAGGCATTTTTCTGCTAAAGTTTTGCCTAACTTCCTGAAAACACTCCCATAATAAGCAGATGCTATTGTTTTTTGGCCCTCCAAAAAGTCAAGTAAAATACCTTGAGCATTCCCAAAAACCTGTTGCTATAATCTTTGTTCTTGACCCATTCACTTTTGCTTTGACTGGACCACTGCCACCTCTTGGTAGCCATTGCTTTGATTGTGCTTTGTATTTGGGATGGTAGTGGGAAAGCCATGTTTCATTTTCTATTACAATTCTTTGAAGAAAAGTTTCAGGATCTTGATCCCATTTGTTTAAAATTTCCTTTGAAAACTCTGTTCTTGTCTGCAGCTGATTTGGGTGCAATGATTTTGGCATCCACTGAGTGGAAAGTTTACTCAACTTTAATTTTTTAGTCAGAATTGTGTCAGCTGAACCAATTGAGATGTCTATGGTGTTGGCTATTGTTTCCGCTGTTAATCATTGGTCCTCTTCAATTAGGGCATGAACAAGATGAATTTTTTCCTCACAAATTGATGTGGATGATCTTCGGCTGCAGGCTTTATCTTCAACATCGCCTTGTTCCTTCTCAAAACAAATTGTTCATTTGTAAACTGCTGATTTCTTTGGGGCATTGTCCTCATAAACGTTTCATAAAACATCAGTGATTTCACCATTCTTCCACCCAAGCTTTTTTATTTTATTTTTTTTTTTTTGAGACAGGGTTTTACTCTGTCACCAAGGCTGGAGTGCAGTGGAACAATCGGAGTAATCTCAGCTCACTGCAGCCTTGATCATACAGGCTCAGGTGATCCTGCCACCTTAGCCTCCCTGGGACCACAGGTGCCTGCCACCATACCCAGCTAATTTTTTGTATTTTTTATAAAGACAGGATTTCACCATGTTGCCCAGGCTGAGCACCATAAATTTGATGTTTGTTCTTGCTTTAATTTTAGCAGAATTCATGTTGCTCTGAGAGGGGCTCTTTTTAAACTGATGTCTTATCCTTCTTAGTGCCTCAAACTCGATCCTGTTCAGACATATTATAACAAGTTAAAAAACTTATTTTTGGGCTGGGCGTGGTGGCTCACACCTGTAATCTCAACACTATGGGAGGCCGAGGTGGGCAGATAACCTGAGGTCGGGAGTTCGAGACCAGCCTGACCAATATGGAGAAACTCCGTCTCTACTAAAAATACAAAATTAGCCAGGCATGGTGACACATGCCTGTAATCTCAGCTACTCGGCAGGCTGAGGCAGGAGAATCGCTTGAACCTAGGAGGCAGAGGTTGCAGTGAGCCGAGATCATGCCATTGCACTCCAGCTTGGGCAACAAGAGCGAAACTCCATCTCAAAAATAAAATAAAATAAAATAAAATAAAACTTATTTTTGTTAAAAAAAAAAGGAAATCCATGCATACTTTTTTCATAATATACATTTTCCATGAACTAATATGAGACCCCTCATATTAGGTTTTGGGCAGCTGTTTTGCATGCGCTCCAGTGTCACATTTGCAAAACACACATGTAATTAATACCCCTACCCATTTATCCAAAAGAATCCAAGTGAATGTTTTGCTATTTAAAAAGTCTTTGTAAAAATGTTCCTTTGAAAAATACTTTAGAAGGCAGATGTGGTTTAAATGAATAATGTGTAAAACCAAACATGGTCCAGCAACTTTACTAAAACTTTTGATCCTTTTCCCGTTATTATCAAGTCAAATTAAGAAAAAGGTCTATATATGTAACAAAATGTACAGCTTATTTTTAAAAATCTCTCTACAATTAAAGGTATTCAATTATATTACTTATATATTTATGTATATATGTAACAAAATGTTCAGCTTATTTTTAAAAATCTGTCTACAAATTAAGGTATCAATTATATTACTTATATATTTGTGTACCTGTTTATTGTCTATCTTTCATCATTATGAGGAAGCTCTCTTCCTTTCACTTCACAACTTTCACTTGTCCGCTTCTCTGTCCCATAGTGACCAGCACATGGTGGGCACTAGGTAAACCTTTGTTGAATGAAAGAACAAGAAAAATCAATCTTTAGCTGTAAACTTTAGGCACAAATGTTTCCATCAGAGCTGTGTTGTATTATTATTTCCTGAATATATGCACTCATCTAAAATGTTTTGTGATGTTACTGGAAGTCAGTAGCAAATATGGGATATTTTATTTTCATAATCTGAAGACCATTTAACATCAACAAAATACTATTAAGTTTCTTTTTCTGTTTGGCAGAGATAACTATATCTAGGAAATATGTAATGATTAATATATCTTTTTACAATAAGCTCCCAGTTACATAAATTCTTGTCCCTGGCATCCAAGCAGTAAAATGCATTTGACAAAAGAAGGAAATACTAGAGTTTACATACGTTAGAAATCTGTTATTTAGGGAACTTATGGTGTATTTTGTTGAACTGAAAACAAAATTTAAAAGATGTGTTTTTTTGTTTTTTCATTTTCACACCATACAAATTTTATACCACACCCAAAAACATCATGTTTACAAGATCAGTAAAACGGAAGGTGTGGGGCCAAACAATGAGCTAGGATTCAATTGCTGGGGACTTTTTGTTTGTGTGTGTGTGTGTGTGTGTGTTTTTGTGTGTGTGTATGTGGTTTTTTGTTTGTTTGTTTGTTTGTTTGAGACCTATGCAAAAAGCTGGGAGGTAAAATGGAACGGTGTTTTAGCCAGAACTACTCTGGATGCAGGAAACAGAAATTCATTCAAACTAGCTCAACATTCAAAGGAAGTATGTTAAAATGATTCAGGGAGTCTTATAAAGATAGAGGACAGCAAGCAGATCCAGGTCTTAATGAAACAGAAGAATCATAAAACTAACTTAAGATAAAGATAGAGAGATAGTGATAGGGATACATATAGTGATAGACATAGATACAGTGATAGAGAAATGGAAAGAGATATAGTTACAAATATATACATGTAGTTATAGAAAGAGATATAATTATAGATAAACAGATATAGGTACAGTGATAGTGACATAGGGATATAGATAACTAAGATATAGAGATAGAGCTATAATTATACATACAGTGATATAGAGATATTGATATTATAGACATGTAGGTAGATACAGATATAGTGATAGAGATACAGAAGAGATATTGTTAGGGATATATAAATATAGGGAGAAATAATTGTGCATATATAGACATAGTGATAGTGATAGATATATAATTAGAGATATGTAGATATAGATGGATATGGATATAATTATAGACATAGAGTTATAGATATTGAGAAATATCTAGATATCAATGTATATATATGTAGATGTACTTGGCTGATGCAAAAGTTATTGCAGTTTTTGCCATGGAATGTAATGGCAAAACCACAGTTACTTTTGCACCAACCTATACATGTAGATATAGATATATCCAAGGCCACCCAGTACCTGAGCATTCCCTCCTGACTTATCAGAATTGTTCTTCCTGCTCCCCCAACTAACTGAGTTAGAGCTCCCCTGCTCTAACTTGATCTTGGACATGCCTTTGACTTGTTCCACCACAACTACAGTCCTTAGTGTCCCAATTCCACATTCCTGAAAGGAATAACATGGCTTTTATATCCACCCTGGTCCAATCAGCTACGGCCTAGGACAGGTGAGTCATAGGGTACAAACCACTATTTCTGGTCACCACTTCAGTAGGATTGTAGGAACTAGTTAACAAAATGTGGGGGCGAGGGGGGGAGTTGATCCTTTATTCATTGGATCAACATCCTTTCTTTGGTGAAATTAACCCAACTTTGCAACTTCAAACACAGTGTTTTGGGGTCATGATTGATTTTTTTTTTCACTGTCCTGCCAAAGAAAATGTTGGAAACACAGAACATTGAAGGAAGACACTTGAGGATCCAGAATCCTTGGCAAATACAAGCATGCCTCAAAGACATTGCAGGTTTCATTCCAGACCACCATAATAAAGAGACTATAACAGTAAAGTGAGTCACACAAATTTTTTGGCTTCCCAATTTATATAAAAGTTATGTTTACTCTAATCCCAGCACTTTGGGAGGCTGAGGTGGGTGGATCATGAGGTCAGGAGATCAAGACCATCCTGGCTAACATGGTGAAACCCCATCTCTACTAAAAAATACAAAAACAAAATTAGCCAGGCATGGTGGCGGGTGCTTGTAGTCCCAGCTACTCGGGAGGCTGAGGCAGGAGAATGGTGTGAACCCGGGAGGCAGAGCTTGCAGTAAGCCGAGATCGTACCACTGCACTCCAGCCTGGGCGACAGAGTGAGACTCTGTCCGGAAAAAAAAAAAAAAAAAGTTATGTTTAGATCATGCTATAGTCTATTAAGTGTGAAATGGCATTTGTCAAAAAAAATACATACCTTAATTTAAAAATACTTTATTTTTTAAAAATGTTAATGATCATCTGAGCCTTCAGTAAGTTGTAACCTTTTCGCTGGTGGAGGACCTTGCCTTGATGTCAATAGCTGCTGATTGATAAGGATGGTGGTTGCTGAAGGTTAGGTGGCTGTGGCAATCTCTTAAAACAAAACAACAATGAAGTTTGCTGAATTGATGGACTCTTCCTTTTGCAAAAGATTTATCTGTAGCACGTGATGCTGTTTGACCCATTTTATGTATGGTAGAACTACTTTCAAAATTGGAGTCAATCCTCTTCAGACCTGCTGCTGCTTTATCAATTAAACTGATGTACTGTTCTAAATCCTTTGTTGTCATTTCAATAATGTTCACAGCATCTTCAGCAGGGGTAGATTCCACCTCAAGAAGCCACTTTCTTTGTTCATCCATAAGAAGCAACTTCTCATCCATTCAAGTTTCATGATAAGATTGCAGAGATTCATTTACATCTTTAGACTCTAATTCTAGTTCTCTTGCTACTTCCATCACATCTGCAGTTACTCCCTCCACTGAAATCTTGAATCTCTCAAAGTAATCAATGAGAGTTGTAATCAACTTCTTCCAAACTCCTGTTATTGTTGATATTTTGATCTCCTCCCACAAATTACGAATGTTCTTGATGGCACCTAGAATGGTGAATCCTTTCCAGAAAGTTTTTTTTTTATTTTTAGTAGAGATGGGGTCTCACTATGTTGCCCAGGCTGATCTAAAACTCCTGGCCTCTAGTAATCCCCGCCTCAGTCTCCCACAGTGCTGGGATTACAGGTGTGAGCCATTGCACTCAGCTCTTTCCAGAAGGTTTTCAATTTACTTTGCCCAGATCCATCAAAGGAATCACTATCTATGGCAGCTATAGCCTTATAAAATGTATTTCTTAAACAATAAGACTTGAAAGTTGAAATTACTCCTTGGTCCATGAGATGCAGAATGGATGTTGTGTTAGGAGGCATGAAAACAACATTAATTTTGTTGCATTTCTCCATCGGAGCACCTGGGTGACCTGGTGCATTGTCAAGGAGCAGTAATATTTGGAAAGCAATCTTTCTTTCTAAGCAATAGGTCTCAATAGTGAGCTTAAAATATTTGGTAAACCATGCTGTGAACAGATGTGCTGTCAACTAGACTTTGCTTTTCCATTTATGGAGCACAGACAGTAGGTTCTGTATAATTATTAAGGGCTCTAGGATTTTCAGAATGGTAAATGAACATTGTCTTCGACTTAAAGTCATCAGCTGCATTAGCGTCAAACAAGAGAGTCAGCCTGTCCTTTGAAGTTTTTAGGCCAGGCATTGACCTCTCCCCAGCTTTGAAAGTCCTAGATGGCATCTTCTTCCTATAGAAGGCTGTTTCATATCCATTGAAAATCTGTTGTTTAGTATAGCCACCTTCATCAATGATTTTAGCTAGATCATCTGGATAATTTGCTGCAGCTTCTCCATCAGCACTTGCTGCTTCACCTTGCACTTTTATGTTATGGAGATGGCTTCTTTCCTTAAAACCTCATGAACCAACCTCTGCTGGCTTCCAACTTTTCTTCTGCAGCTTCCTCACCACTATCTTCATAGAATTGAAGAGTTAGGGCCTTGCTCTGGGTTAGGGTTTGGCTTAAGGGAATGTTGTGGCTGGAGACCTTTGACTCTTCCTTTCATTTGAACACTTAGAGGCTATTGTAGGGCTATTCATTGGCCTAATTTCAATGTTGTTGTGTTTTAGGAAATAGGAAGTCCTGAGGAGAGGGCAAAACACGAGGGAACAGCAGGTTGGCGGAGCAGTCAGAACACACACATTTATTGAAATTTGCTGTCTTTTGTGAGTGCAGTTCATGGCACCCCAAAACAATTACAATAGTAACATCAAAGATCACTGACCACAGATCTCCATAACAGATATAACGATAATGAAAACGTTGAAAATATTGTGAGAATTACCAAAATTTGACAAACACATGAAGTGAGCCCGTACTGTTGGAAAAGTGGCACTATAGACTTGCTCAATGTAGAATTGCCACAAACCTTATGAAAAACACAGTATCTGCAAAGCACCACAAAGTGCACTGCAATCAAATGAGGGATGCCAAGATACAGATGTAGAAAGTGAGGCCCAAACAGGTGAACTGGCTTATCCAGGTTGAGGAAGTTAGCTGGTAAATTCCTGAACTAGATCCTCATCCTCCTAATTTCCAGTCCTAGGCTCCTTTACCCAACAATGCTGTCTCACTTAAGAGTAGCAGAACTCCTTTGTGTCAGAAAAGTGTGGTTTACAACGAGTTATTATCTGAGAGAATATCGTTTTTAAGATTTTCTACTTTCTAAAAATCTTGCCATCTAAAAATTATTTCATAAAATGATTCGTAAAAGTAGAGGATAAAACAAGGACAGTTATATGTATAGAGCAGGAAGAATTGATCTTTTTTCCTTGTTTCTGCAGCACCCTGAAGTACTTCTGTTAAGACTTATGT
The DNA here is from genome assembly GCF_037993035.2 of Macaca fascicularis. Classification (NCBI taxonomy): domain Eukaryota; kingdom Metazoa; phylum Chordata; class Mammalia; order Primates; family Cercopithecidae; genus Macaca; species Macaca fascicularis. Next base: position 13,350,501 of record NC_088395.1, read on the forward strand.
CATTAATTCTAATAACATGTTTACATTTATGTGACTCAGGGGGAGGGATTATGTCTTATTCATCTTTATATTCCAACCAAACACAGTGTCCAGCACATGATTGGTGAAGGGACGATAAATATTTGTTAAAGGAATGAACAAGCCTATAAACCATAGATGAGAACTTTTTGAAAATAGGAAGGCATATGTTTTCTACAAAAGAAAACAAGAATTTTTTTGTTTTAGAAAATGCTACTGTTTTTATTTCTTTATAAAAAGGGATCACAAATGTAGTTTCAATTTTAAGTCCACAGAGCATTTCTCAACCAAACATTTCCAAATCAAATGGGAGTGACTCTGAATAACAGTCTTTACTTTTAAGGCTTATCTAAACTGAGTTGCCTGGGTTTAGCTCTCACAAATTATTATATAGGATTTTTGTAGGAAAAAATAAACAGACAAGCCTTGCAAGAGTATGCCAAGATATTATTACATTCAATTGTGAACAATAAAATAGCAAAGGATATTTATACACAGACCAGGAAGAGAGCATACAGGATAGACTCAAGCAGTAATCCTTCCCACAATGAAGACAAAAAGAAAAGCCCCTGCTGATTGAATGCCTTCAGTTGGAAATTTATGAATTTGCTTTAAAGTCAAGGGAGCTAACATCTACGCAATGGGGTTTCAGTCACAGGCAAGGGAATTCTTTTATTTAATAATGACATTTAAAGAGCCATGGACCGCCCCCTCCCTTAAAAAATCAGAGGAAAGCCATGTTGTCCCTCACCATAATATACTCCCCTACACATAAAGTATTATTTGCTATTTCTCGTGGTGAATTGATACTACCCTACATTTGCCAGGTTAAAAATCCCTGCTATGAAGAATGAAATCTGGTGGCAAAATTAATCTCCAGTGAGGTCTAACTTCAAAGCCTATGTTCTTTTCATTACATTGCTAGGTAACCGTAGACAAGATATTTAACTGCTCTAAACCTCACATTCCTCATCTGTAAAATGGGATAATAAGGCCCACCTTAAACAGGTGTTGTCAAGATTAAATGATTACTCTTTATAAAATATCTAACATATAATAATCACTCTACAAATATAAATTTCTTCCTCTCCCTCAATTACTAAGTGGTGAGTTCTAAGACCTAGCAGAACTTGGCAGAAAAATGCATCAAGGTGTCATTTTTTCCCGTTTAATCTTGTCTTAGTTTTGTTTTTTTTTTTTTTCCTGCCTTACAAGAGGTGAGAATTGTATTGAGGAAGACCAGACATTCTAAGAATCACATGTTAGCCGTCCAGCCCACTTCACCAGGGAGAAAAAAGAAACAGGAACTGTCTGGTGGACACATTTCCACCAAGGGCCCCCACTACTTGGCACAGGGCCCAGCACTTTATAGGGCCTCAATAAATGTGTGAGCAAGAAAGGAGGAAAGGAACAGAGAGAGAGAAAAGAAGGGGTGGGTAGAAAAGAAAGAGAAAGAAGATTGAAAGTGATTGGGACTTTTCTTCTACCATAGCGCTCCAAGAACAGGGAGCTCCAAGAGCAGGGTTCTTGACAGGCACAGGATGAAGAAAATCAACGTATATCTCAAGAAACACCTTCCCATACAGAATTTAGCAGTGTCTGCATTGAGAGTCATATGATTCTTCACTGACTCCTTCAGTGAATAAGATCCTTCACTTATTCCTTCAGTGAATAAGAAGAAATGGAAAGAAACAGACCAGGAAAATAATTCATTTTCTAGAACAAGCAACTGGGCTACAATTAACACAGAAGATTAAGAATTAAGAGTTGCCATTTTTGTCTTCAGTAGGAATGATGATCAAGAAAACATCATAAAGTTTGATGGGGAGCACTCTATTGTAAAAACACAGGGACATTAACTCATCCTATGTGGGATATCAGGAAAGTCGCTCCACAGGCTGGAGCTGAGCTTTTGCATCTGTAAAATGTGGGAGTTGGTTCATATTAGAGGTTCTCAACATCACCTGTTCGTTAGAATCACCAGAGGAGTTTCTGAAAGTGCCCATGCTCTAGCCATAGCCCAGACATTAGCATCTTGGAAGGTGGGGCCCCAGGCCTCAGTAGTTTCAAAGCTTCCCAGGTGATCCCAATGTGCAAATAAAGTTGAGAACTACTGATCCAGGTGGTTTCTGGACCCTCACTACCCCTAGTGTGGTCCTCAGACAAGCAGCATGGGTGCCGCTTGAGATCTTTTTAGTAATTAAGATTCTCAGACCTTACCCCAGACCTAAATAAACAGAATCTGCATTTTAACAAGATCCCCAGGCAATCTGTACCGACATTAAATCTTGAAAACAGTGGCCTAGACACCCTTCTATGCAGCTCTTTCTTCTGACAATGCTTTGCTTTTGGTGCTGATATTACAATAATTTTTAGATCTCAGTGCCTGGCACATTGTAAGTGTTAAAAGTTTTATACATGTGTCATGTATATGTATTCAGAAAGCACAGAAATATCCCATCACACCTGTTCCACACAGGGGGTTAAGTGGAAATAGATTGGAAGAAATCGTAACCCTGTAAAAGGCGCGGACGATTTTATGAGATTATGATCAAAGATTGTTTTTTCTTTGTAGAATGATGAAGTAGGGTCCCCTAAAGATCAGTTTTCAGGTTCCTCTTCAAAGTCAGCAACACCAATGCAGTTATTAAAAACAACTGCCTCCATGTGGCAATTTGTATCCAACATCTTCTCACCTGGTAACACATCATTTGCAGGTTCCTTCTCTGTTGCTCATACTATGTGACAGCCCTTTTGTTCACAGCTGCCCCAGGAAATAATAGGTGGGTTGGCTGGGGAGTGTTTGACCTCCCCCAAAGTTTCCTGTTGTAATGTTCATTACCTCCTTTAAGCCTACAGAAGAGAACTCAGCTCTAACAAACAAAAAGCACGCATCAAAATGCTGAAACTAAAGCTAGAAAGTTACAGACAATGTCGATGCAAGATGTTATTCTGACTTTGTAACTCAGGGCTTAAGAAGGCAGATAGCCCTCACATTTTAGACTAATCATGTTTAGTTAGGACTTTTTTGAGTAACGGTTTATTTGGAGGTGAGAGTGATTAGTATCTGAATGTTAAGGGAGAAGTGGCATGGGCAAAATTCCATAATTTTTAATTCGATTCAAGTTACAGATATTAGGTAGCTGCCAATATCGTGCTGCTACCCGTATCCCCTCAGGCCTTACATTTCAGTAGGAACTTCGACAGTCAGTATCTCTAGCCGTTTGTCTGAGGGCTTTCTTTGGCTGTAAGCCCCACTCTGTCTTCAGCACAGAAGACTGAGTTCTAGGATCAGTACCACAGTAGAAGCTTTCAGGTAATGAGTGAATGGAAGTGGTGTATAAATACCCAGTTCCCTTGCCTTTTAGGTAAGGAGATGCATGTTCTATGCTGGCTCTGGGAGATCCCCAGCAGCATGAACCTTCGGGTGCTCACAATGATAACTTAATACACGCCTGATATTGTCTTCTTTCCCAACTTATTTCCTCACTCACCTACCTATGTTCTCTGTACCTCCAGAATAAACTACTTTTACTTGAATCCTTGCGTCAGGGTCTGCTTGTGGGGAAACCCACACTAAGACAAATTTTATATTCCCTTTTATTTAAGATCCTCACAGGTATAGAGTTCATACTTTATATTATTTTCTTTTAGTTTTAATATTTTCAGTAAATAAAACAAGTTATGGTATGAAGAGTTCAAAGTGTTTTGATGACAACCTTGAAGAGATCATCTTATTACCTTATTCATGATACTCACCTGACATTTGAATCTGCCAATAAGTGAAAAGATGAGAAAAGAGATTGATATAACAGCAGCAGAGCCCAGTGGGGAAAAGCCCTGGTTTCCAATTCTGGTTCTGTACTTGTTAGCTGTATGACCACCGGCAAGCTGCTTAACCTCTCTGACTCACTTTCTTGACACTTCAAACATGGGGGAACTAATGGTCTCCATCCATAGGCTTGTGGATGTTGAATCAGATGACATATGTTAAGTGTTTAGGACAATGTCTGACACTACTAATTATGAGCAGCTCAATGGTCTAACTAGTTACTGACCAAGGATACTGAATCCATGGGGATACCTTCAACTGTAAAATAGAAGACCCAACTAAACATGGCTTGCACCAATAAGAACATCTATTATAATGTAAAGCAAGATTCTGCAGCAAGAATCTTCCCCCTCCCTACTTCTCACATTTCATTGACCAGAATTAAGGCATATGCCTATAAAACCATGAATCAAGCTTCCAAACAAGACAAACCTCCTCTTTCTCTGTATCCTTTTTCATTTCATTTCTCACACCGGGTCACTGTGTGTCAGAGGACTATTACAGTAAGCCTCAGTAGATTGGCTGGTGCCAGGCGACCTTAGCTGCGCTCATTCATATATATGTGGACTGGGTAATATACATGAGGCTTCACAGAGTAGCTCTGCTTCAAGCTATAGATCTGCAGATTGACGAGGTAGCTTTTTCACCTGTTTCTCATTCTCCTTGGACCACCAGGCTAGGTGGTGCAAGGTCTTCTCGTGTCCATGATAGAAGGTCAGGTGTGTTAAGACCTAGGTTTGGAACTGAAACACTGCAACTTTTCTGCCCTTAAACCATTGATCAAACAAGTCACACAGCCAAGTCCAAAGCCAAGGTGTGGGGTCATAGTGTCTCCCTACCATGAAGCCAAAGGGTGTGTACGTAGGAAGGACAGAAAGGGACCAGTCATTCATTCTACTGTAACACGTTGTCAGAACAAAGAATGTGTCAGTACCCAAATGAATCTGAATTCATATAGCATTCATGTTTCTGCCATGAATTTCTGCACTGGTTACTATATTGGGATATCATCTGGGTTTCCATGTAAGCAAGCTGTTGCAAATGGGCCTGAGAGATTACTTGCCAAATGACAGGGTTGCCCAGAACTTAGTGATCTTTCAGCTCTAGCATCCCATGATTTGCAGTTTGCAGAAGAAAACCGGGAGAACGTGAAAACCCAAAGAGAAGTGAGAGAGCATGTCTTAGGAACCTGCATCCTTCCATCCTGCTTCGACTTCTCAACTAAATTCTTAAGTCCTGGAGTGCAGGTATCACTGAAATCTGCCCCATGCCTGAAATAGATGGCCGTAGATGGTGACTCTGACAAACGTGAATTGACCTGAATCTGGGGGAAGTTTCTGGGTGAACAGAGCGCGCGGAGGATGCGCGGGTCATGCTGGAGGCGGGTCCCAACCAGATGTGCACGGCCCGCCCCGCCCTCCCTCGCTCACCCGGTCCAGCTTCATCCGCAAAGGAGCGTCGGCCAGGCTTGTCAGGGCGCCCCCAGCCCCTCCCCAGGCCTCAAGCGCCCCTGCCGCGGTGCCCGGCTTCCCCTCCCAGCCCGCAGGGACAGCACGCGGTAACTGCGAGTGGAGCAGAGGACCAGAGCGGCCGAGAGGAGGCGGCGGCTCAGCTGCTACGGGGTCCGGTCGGCGCCCTCCCGAGGGGGCGCAGGAGGAGAAGGGAGGACCCGCGCGAGAATGCCTCTGCCCTGGAGCCTTGCGCTCCCGCTGCTGCTCCCCTGGGTGGCAGGTGGTTTCGGGAACGCGGCCAGGTGAGTGTCTGGCGATTGGCTTCCCCCCACCCCCGGCCTGAGCTCCCGCTTTGGGGCCCCACGTCTTTGCAGGCACCCCCGCGTGTATGGGTGTGAGTATGCACGTGTGCCTGTGCGCGCCGCGACGGGATTTAACCTGGATACCAGGCCTGGAGCGCCCACGGGCTTTCCTCCCTGCTCTCCTGTGGCGGGGCTTTGCACCTAGTTAGTTCCTTTTGCATCAGCTGTGCCCCCACCTGGCTGTTGCAGGTGGAGGGAGGCTCTGCGCGCAGACCCGTGGGTGCGTGCGGGCTTGGTGGTCTGCAGACCTGCTGTAGGGGCAGGTGTGTGAGGGTTGGACCAATATGCGTGTCGGTGGGTGGGTTCTGTATCTGTGCGATTTTGTGTTTTCCACTCTATTCACAGGACACCAAGTGCTTGTCAGTCGCTAGTTTTGCTGGGGAAGGAGGGAAAGAAACCGAGGACGATAAAGCATTTACTGTTCTTGGGCTGAGCCAGCCGGGCTGCTCTCCTCAACTGTTCTCTGATTAGGGTTGATGAACTGGAAAGGAAGGACGCGGTTGTCAGATGACAACCATTCTCATTCTTGCTATGGCAATGCAGACTAGGAAGCCGTTCCCTACTGCCCTTAAGCTTAGCTGAGACCTGAAACATTTTTTTCCAGAGATCGTCAAAGACGCTTAGTAAATGCACGCTTACATGGTGACTGTTGACCTGGCACTGTTCTAAGCACTTCAGGACTATTAACCTAACCAAAGCTCATAACGGCTCTGTGTGTAATGTACTATTATCATCATCTCCGTGTTGTAGAAAAGAAAAACGAGGCACAGAGAGGTGAAGTAATTTGCCTGAGGAAGCACAGCCAGTAAGAGATGGAGCCAGGGTGCAAACCTAGGTATTCTGGCCCAAAGTCTCTGTTCTTCACCAGGGCACTAGGGCAGACTTCCGGCAACGGAAGGTTTTCTGGTTCTCTGACTGTGATGTCTTGCTTTCTACTTAGGTGTCCGCTAGAATATGGTTTTTCCACCGCAGCATTATTGGCCTTTTGGGCTGGGCTGGATAATTATTTGTTGGGGTGATGTGCTGCCCTGTGCATTGTAGGATATTTAGCAGCACCTGTGGCTTCTACCCACTAGATACTAGTAGCAACCTTGACCCCACCCCCAGCCCCTCTCCCCCTTGCCCCCCACCACCAAGTTGTGGTAACACAAAAAAGGTTTGGGATATTGCCCGAGGTCCCTGGAGGGCACAGTTGCTCCCAGCGGAGACTGCTGAACTATAGAAATTTTTCAGTGATAATTCCTGGGGAGGAGAGTAGGATAAGAGCTTTGGTTTGGTACAGGCTTCTTGAAGGTTTGCCTATCTTTGTTTGACTTACAGGAAAAAAATATTTCATCAGAGTTAGCCATGGTATTAAGAGATTTTGAAGTTCAAACAGAACAAACCTCAAACCAGGTTCTTAGAATGTATGATCACAAGTTTCAATTTCCTTTTCATGATAAAAATGTAAGCAGATAAAATTTGCTCATAATCACATTTTCCTTGAATGCTAGAGGTTCTTGCATTGCTAGAAAGCCCGCTTTAAAAAGACCAAATGCTATTTGGAGATGAGATTAATAGTTCTTTAGCAGGCAGCAAACTGACCTCCAGGAGCTTCACTTTCAAAGGACCACCAAATTAAATTAAAAGCCAAAAGCCCCTGGATAAACCAAAGCTTATTAAACTGGAGAATCCATGTCAGAATTCTGCAATTCTGCTGTTTTCAAGATGTGAACTATAGTTTCTTTGGACGATTATCAAGTTTATGAGCTGGTGTGTTTATTATTTGCTCAACATGCTTGGAAATATCAAGTGGTCAGCTCTTCAGGAATGTCCAGGACCCATGTTTAATCAGCTCTAGACTCCATATTACGGATAAGACACTGTTACAGAGAAGGCAAGGCACCCATTGCAGAAAACTGTGTCTACTGGTTATTTCCTGGGGTTTCACAACTTATAGGAAAAACTGTGGCTGCTGTATAGAGATTTCCAGTATAAGCATCAGTTCTTTTTAATTGAAACACTGCACTATGATTTTATAACCTAGAAAATTATGTGCTTCTTAAATGGTACTTAGTGCACAGTAGACAATCAACACTCATCAAATGAATAAATATTTAGCTGTATGCATGTACCTGCTCTTAAGCTTCAGAATTTGGCTTGCCTTATATTTTTTATGTCCTTTGGGTATTGGAACTATTTAGATACCCTAGACCTGTCCAATACAGCAAAGATGGTAACCAGGAGCCCCAAGTGGCTGTTGAATACCTGAAATATAGCCAGTCCAAGTTGAGATGTGCTGTAAAATGTATAAAATACACATCTAATTTTCAAGATGTAGTAGGAAGAAAAAGAACAGGAACTATCACACTAATCATTTAGTATTGATTACATGTTGAAATGGTAATGTGGATATACTGCATTAGATAAAATCGTTATTAAAATTAATTGCTTCTGTTTCTTTCACATTTAAAAAATGTGGCTACTAGAAAACTTTAAATGGCATATATGTTTATTTCTATTGGACAGTGCTTGTCTAGAACATTTATTGATCTGAACTCCATCTTGAGTGTTCTAAGTCCTAACACTGGGATCTTTTTGTCTTGGGTACCTAAGATAAATATATTATTAACTTTGCTATTCTGGAGATTAACATTTGGAGCAACTCCTTACTTACAACATATTTCTGTTTTATATTTTCTCTCTACTGAATTCGAGTAAAAATAATGTGGGAGAGGAGGGAATGACTAGGTTCCTGCTGAGAGGCTTTACTTACAGAGACCACATGCTATGTGGATAATTGATTCTTCTCAAAGCCCTGGTAGCAAAGTGCCACTGTAAAAATTGGCCACAAATTCCATGGCTTAAAACAACAGAAGTTTATTGTCTTACAGTTCTGAAGGCCGGAAGTCTATAATGAATCTTATGGGGCTAAGATTAAGGCATCGGCAGGACTGGTTTCTTCTGGAAGCTCCAGGGTAGGATCCATTTCTTGCTTCTTCCAGCTTCTAGAGGCCGCCAACAGTCCTTAGCTTGTGGTACAATCTCTTTTTCCTTTGTTACCTTGCCTTCTCTCTGATTCTTCCTTGTTTTCCTCCTCCTAAGAAGAACCTTTGTGAGTATATCAGGCCCACTTGGATAATTCAGGATAATCTTCTCGTTGCAAGATCCCTCACTTGATCACATCTGGAAAGTCCCTTTTGATATATAAGATAACATTTACAGGTTTCGAGGATTAGAATGTATACCTCTGTGGGGTGGGGGATGCATTATTCAGCCTTTCACAGGAAGCCTGAGCTGTAAGTCTGTTGTTCTTGTTTCTATGGACTAGATTTTATCTTTAAACATGATTTTAGTGATTTTTGAATGGTTGGTATATCATTTATTTCTTTATTCTTCAAACCGTAATTTGTGAGACTATATCAAAAACTAAAGAGCTGTGTGTTTCTAGGAAATAATAATCATCTAATTACAACTTAAAAATCATTTCTGGACAGTCTTATTTCATTAGTTTCACTGGCTTAGAAAGTGTTAAAGTCCTATTTATATGTAATTCATGAGTATAAATCAAGGTTATGTAAACATTACAATGAAAATAAGTATATTACCTAGTCTTCATAAATCAGATTGGCATTCAACAAATATTATTGAGGCCCTAGTGTCAACCATTTTCAATGTTATTTCAATCAATTATCTCAACAACCCTAAGAAATGGGTATTGTGTTCATTTGATAGAGAAGGGAACAGAGAAACTTGAAGAAATTAGGTGATTTCCCATGAATTACATACGATTTTGTCTTCTGCTCTAAGACCAGTGTCATCCCACTATTCCAAATTTATTCCCTCAAAAAAGTGAATACAGAAAAGCTGACATTTTTACAAAGGACTTTCTTACAAATGATCATGAGTGATCCTGTTTAGCTTGACTCTAGTTCAGCACATTCAAGGGACATATGTAGAGTAAGTGCTCCATCCACCCAGTATCACCACTTTCCTTTCTAAGTTTACATTTTCTCAGAAGCAGACTCTGTGTGTAGTTTATTTGAGAGGTGACCCCAGGAAGTTCTGGTAGAGAAGTGGGGAAGTGGGACAGAGAAGGGAAAGAAGTGTAAAAATAAGTCACCACTCTGAGTCAATCCTGCTGGGGAATTCTAGGAGACAGTAGAACACAAGATCCTAGTTATCCCTCTTGAAGACAAGGGAGCCGGGGTGTTTGTAATCCCAACAGTCATTGGTTGAGGGCTTCTGGGGAAGGGGGTTCTGCCCTTTCAGGCTTCTGTGCACACAGGAAGAGCCGGCTCCGGCCAAGACAAAAAGTTCTCAGGAATCAGGAAATGAGGCTGGTCAGGTTCCACAATGCACCAACAACTATTTGCCACTGACCCAATAAAACAGGGAACTACCACTGATGAACTTGTGCTCCTGGTGACAAATTTCAGGACAAAAACTCCTCTGAGGACAGTAGGGGCAGGACATGCAGGTGTCCTGAGGTGATGTGGACTGAATTGTGTACTCCCTCAAGATTCGTATGTGAAGCCCTAACCCCGGTACCTCAGAATGTAATTACATTTGGAGATAAGGTCTTTAAAGGAGCAGTTAAATTAAAATGAGTTCATTATGGTGTGTCCTTATCCAATATGACTGCTGTCATAAAAAGAGGAGATTAGGGCCTTTCTCCCTCCCCAGCCATCTTGGTGGATGCTCTTGGCTGGGGGTCCTCCCACATCTAAGACAGGAAGATGGTGGCTGCAAAAAAGATTTTTAAAAATCACTGGAGTCAATCAACTGTAGGCTCCAACTCATTATGAAAAGTGAAAAGTATGGCCGGGCGTGGTGGCTCACACCTGTAATCCCAGCACTTTGGAAGGCCAAGGCGGGCAGATCATGAGGTCAGCTGGCTAACATGGTGAAACCCTGTCTCTACTAAAAAATGCAAAAAATTAGCTGGGCACGATGGCAGGTACCTGTAGTCCCAGCTACTTGGGAGGCTGAGGCAGGAGAATGACGTGAACCCAGGAGGCAGAGCTTGCAGTGAGCCAAGATTGTGCCACTGCACTCCAGCCTGGGTGACAGAGCGAGACTCTGTCTCAAAAAAAAAAAAAAAAAAAAGTGAGAAATACATGCTGGAGTAGCTGGAGTACAAGAAGACTCTGAAGATGATCAGACAAGGCAAAGTGAAACTGGTCATCCTTGCCAACAATTGTGCAGCTTCGAGGAAATCTGAAATAGCATTATTACAGCATATTGGCCAAAACTGGTGTCCATCACTACAGTGGCAATAATAATAAATTGTGCACAGCATGCAGAAAATACCACATATACTGCACACTAGGTATCATTTACCCAGATGATTCTGATATCATTAGAAGCATGCCATAACAGACTGGTAAAAGGTAAACCATACAAAATTGTTCTTTAATAAAACTTGCCAAAGCTTATTTAAAAAAACCAAACAGGCTGGGCATGTTGGCTCATGCCTGTAATCCCAGCACTTTGGGAGACTGAGGCAGGCAGATCACCTAAGGTTGGGAGTTCGAGACCAGCCTGACCAACATGGAGAAACTCCATCTCTACTAAAAACACAAAATTAGCCAGGCGTGGTGGCGCATGCCTGTAATCCCAGCTACTTGGGAGGTTGAGGCAGGAGAATCACTTGAATCCGGGAGGCGGAGATTGCGGTGAGTCAAGAACATGTCATTCCACTCTAGCCTAGGCAACAAGAGCGAAATTCTGTCTCAAAAAACAAACAAACAAACCAAAAAGAGGAGATTAGGACACAGACACACACAGAGGAAAGACCATGTATGGACACAAAAGAAGACAGCCATCTACAAGCCAAGGACAGAGGCTTTGGGGGAAACCAACCCTACCAACACCTTGATCTTGGTCTTCCAGCCTCCAGAACTGTGAGAGAATAAATGTGTGTTGTTTAAGCCACCCAGTCTGTAGTACTTTGTTATGGCAGCACTAGCAAACTAATAACGTAAGGTACATTCAGAAAAGATAGAAACCGCATGGGATCAAAGAACAAAAGTCCACCTGATCTTTATTTTCAGTTCAATGCAAACTGAAAACCGGCCTCACAAGCTATTTGACATTGGGGGTTTTAAGCAGGAAATGTCAGAATATGGATAATGGGCTTGTAGCAGCCAATTAGCATGGCAACATTGCTTTTTGATCCTTCAGAATTGGCTGTAAGTGATAGAAAACTCAAATAACCTTGGCTTAAGCAAGATAGACATGTGTTTCTCTTTCACAAAGGTGTGAGTAGTTGAGCTGATATAGCTGGCTCTCCATGGAGTCAGGGACCCAGATGCTGCCATTTTATGGGTTCATCAGAAGATCCTCCCCTTGTAGCCTAAGATGGCTTCTTGAGCTTCAGCAAACATGTCCAAACTTCAGCCGTGTTGGGCCGTTCTTGCATTGCTATAAATACCTGAGACTGGGTAATTTATAAAGAAAAGAGGTTTAATTGGCTCACTGTTCTGCAGGATTTACAGGAAGCATAGTGGCTTCTGCCTCTGGTGAGGCCTCAGGAAGCTTCCAATCATGGCGGAAAGTGAAGGAGGAGCAGGTGTCTCAGATGGCAAAAGCAGGAGCAAGGGCGGGGGAAGGTGCCACACACTTATACACTTTAAAACAACCAGATCTCATGAGAACTCACTACCATGAGGACAACACCAAGGTGATGGTGCTGAACCATTCATGAGAAATCCACCCTCATGATCCAGTCACCTCCTGCTGGGCCCCACCTCCAACTTTGGGGATTACATTTAAACCTGAGATTTGAGAGACAAATATCACATCTATATCACCAGCCAATAAGAGGAAATAAATGAAGAACATCATCCTCCCTTCACAGCCACATCCTGAAAGTGTTACACATGGCACTTCTGTTTATGTCCCATTGGCCAGAACTTAGTTCCATGGCCACATATATTGAAGTGAAGGCTGGGAAATGTAGCCTATATTCTGAGTGGCTATGTAATGGGGGTCTTATTACTAAGAAAGAAGGGGAGAACAGAGATTGAGGTCCCACTGGCAATGTTGACCATGTGTAAATTACAGATCACATCTCCAATTATATAGATGAGTAAACTGAATTTCAAAAGAATAGATTGTTAAATGATTTGCCCAGAATCTCACATTGAACAAGTGACAGATTAAAAAGCCATGGTGTTTCCCAAGGATGATTAAGTCACTTTTCATGAAATGTTTTATCCAGAGAGATCAGTAGTACTTCTAGTTTCATCAGTTAACTTGCTGGGTCCCAGTGGGTAAGTTTTAATAACTGACCTGTTTTCAATGTGAAGGTCTTGTTTGTGAAAAAAAATTATTGAAAGTGTTAAAATTAATTCAGTTTAATGCAACATTAACTGAACAGTTGATGTGCCCAAACATTCTTCTGAATGCCAGAGATTCATATCTACTGCCTCCCTCACCAGATAACTTCATAGGGCCATCAAAATGTCTTTCTTTCCTTTTTGGCCAGGGATGCCAGGGAAGAAGGATATAAGTCCAGGTTCTAGTCCAGTGCCTGGCACATAGTAGGTGTTGAATTAAAAGTTAGGTAACTCAATAAGTGACCAAGGAAGGGGGATGGAGAGGCAAATAATGTTATTTGTATATAAAGAATAAGTGTGTATATGTATATACACACACACACACACAGAGTACAGCATTTCAAAGAATGAATATATGTTTACATGCATATGTATAAACATATAAAACTATAAGTTTATATAGGGCATATATATATATATATGTAAAAACATATAAAACATTCCACAGAATACAGATAAGAGAGAAACTAAGTCCACATGAGAGAATCAGAGAAAACTGAATACAGTGGATGACACTTATACTGTTCTTATGGAGCAAATGTGAGCCCACCTGATATAACATGGGCATAGAAAGCAAACATTCCAATGCTTAATTCCCAGTAGGTATTGCATAAGAGTAAATGAATGGATGGATAGATACATACCTGCAAAAAGAATGCATAAGGAGGGCATCAGCCCAAGATACAGAAAATGGACTGGCCAGAATCTTAGACCATAAGCCCGGTGGCTGCCAAGAGGCAAAGAAGGCAGGCTGGAACCAGGCTGTGAGGAGCCCAGTACACTGAGCCAAGGAGTTTGGACTTGGTTCTGAGAGCAATAGCGAGCAAACAGGCCATTGCAGGCTCTGTGTTCTTTAAAGTTGACATGATCGTGACTAATTCATGCACAGAATTATGACATAATTGCACAGAATTATTAAGCTAATGAGTTATAGTTTAGTTTAATTGGCAGCATTTTTCTTTTCTAATGTACATAATAATAGTATGCTTATAATCCATGATATCTCAGATTTAATGAATATAAGTACAAAATTAAAATACCAAAGCAACAAACATCAACAAAGTTCATCACCTTGCTCTTCAGCATACTCTTTGCTTGGTTTCTGGATACCACATTTATTAGTTATCTATTGCTACGCAACAGAATACTTCAAAATTTAGTGGCTCAAAGCAACATTTATTATTTCACACATTTTCTATGATTCAGGAATTCAGGAGCAGCTTAGCTAGATGGGGCTTGGGGGTTTTTTAAGACATTTTTTAGAGCAGTTTTAGATTCATAGCAAAAGGGCTTGGAGTTTTAAATTCTTATTTTAGGTTCAGGTACCTGTGCAGGTTTGTTATATAGATAAATTCATGTCATGGGGGGTGGTTTTACAGATTATTTTGTGACCCAGGTACTAACCCTAGTATCCAATAGGTATTTTTTCTGATCCTCTCCCTCCTCCTACCCTCCACTCTCAAATAGACCCTGGTGTCTGTTGTTCCCCTCTTTGTGCCCATTGATTCTCATTATTTAGCTCCCACTTATAAGTGAGAACATGCGGTATTTGGTTTTCTGTTCCTGCATGAGTTTGCTAAGTATAATGGCCTCCAGCTCCACCCATGTTCTTGCAAAGGACATGATCTCATTCTTTTTATGGCTGCATAGTATTCCATGGTGAATGTGTACCATAGTTTCTCTATCCAGTCTATGACTGATGGGTATTTAGGTTGATTCCATGTCTTTGCTATTGTGAATAGTGCTGCAATGAACATTGTGTGCATATGTCTTGATGGTACAATGATTTATATTCCCTTGGGTATATACCCAGAAATGGGATTGCTGGGTCAAATAGTCGTTCTGTTTTTAGTTCTTTGAGGAATCGCCACACTGCTTGGGCTTGGAGTTTTTCACAAGGTTGCAATCAAGTTGTTGATCAATGCTATAGTCATCTGACATCTTGACTCTGGCTGGAGGATCTGCTTCCAAGATGGTATACTCACATGGCTGTTGGCAGAAGGCCTCAGCTTCTCTCTATGTGGACCTGTCCATAGGGCTGTTTGAATGTTCTCACAACTGTTAGCTGACTTCCCCCATAGTGACTAATCCAAGAGAGAGAACAAGGAGGAAGCTACAATGCCTTCTGTGTCCCAATTTCGGAAGTTACCCCGATCACTCCCACAGTATTCTTTGTTAGATGTCAGTCACTAAGTACAACCCCACATAAAAGGAGGGGAATTAAACTTCACCTTTTGAAAGGATAAGCATCAGATAATTTATGGACATATTTTAAAATCATCACAGCATACAGCACATTCTGGTTTGCCTTCATCCACACCGGTTACTCTTCTGTTCTTCAACAGGATTTAAAGTGCTGTATTTCCACAGAGATTAATCTCTGACCCTATTTTCTTTCTTATTTATGCTCTCCAGGTTATCTTCCCAGTCCTAGCACTTTCAATGCCATCTATATATGTATTCACATCTTCAAAATGTGAATCTCAAGCCCCAGCCTCTTTCTGCTGCATTCTTGACCTATTCATTGAGATGTCTCACTGAGCCTAAGACATCCAAAACTGAACTCTTGATCATTATTCAGAACTTGCTTCTCTCCACTTCACTCTTTCTCCCCACCCCAGAACAAACAGCATCCAAACTTGCTCAAGCCAAAAACTGGGGTATCATTGCTGACAGGTGGGGCTCTTCCTCCCCACTTGTATTACATCTGCTACTAAGTCCTGTTACAAACCATGTCTCAAGTCCATCTCCTTCTATCCCCACTCTCTGCCCCTGCCTACCATCATCCAGCTACACCACTATTATCTCTCACCTGAACCACCACAATAGCTTCCTTTTACTTTTTCTTTTGCTCCCTCTAGTCCATGCTCCAAAGTGTTCCTCTTAACATTTAAATTAGACCATGTCAGCCCTCTTCTTAAAACTTTTCAGTGACTTCGCACCAGATTAAGAGTAAAATTCATTCTACTTAAAATGACATAAATGGCTCTGCTTGATCTAGACTTTGACTACTTTTCTAACTCCGTCTTCCATCTTATATCATTCTCCCCCATGCTTACTATGAATGAATGAATGAGATGGAGAATAAATGTAGCTGTCTTGATAACACTTGCTTTATTGACTGCCTTCCCTTCCTAGTCTCACTTCCCCACTCCTTTATCAGCATTTCCTTCACCGCCTAAGTAAACCACTTCCATGCAAATTCTTGTCTTATGGTCTGCTTCTGGGGTAGCCAAAACCAAGACACTCCCTATCCCCAATCTCCACATAACTCCTGAGCTTAGAAGATAAATGAGGGAAATAGAGGAAGCAATGGAAAGTTCCAACTTTTGCCTGAAGTTTACTACTATCCCTACCAGTCATGGCATTATAAATTTAAAAACACATCAGCACACACTAGTATAGAAGAGCTTTATAACCCAGGCAAGTTTTTTACTGGACACATAAGCCCCTACACATCTGGGAAAGTGAGATGTCTTGGGGTATCCCTGGGCCCACTGGACTTGTACTCTGTTTCCTGAAGGTAGATGAGAACCCAGACTTAATTTTAACTGGCTAGGTACAATGAACTTGCCATACTGGGAGCTATGATAAAAACAAAACAAAAATCAAAACCACCACCAACAAAAATCTTCATGGCTGGACCTTGTCATCCCTATTTAGAAAATCTTTTATTACATTTGTGTGGCAATATTTAAATGTATTTAAACATCGGCAAAAGAAGTTTAATTTCTCAATTTGTCTTGGAGAATATCATGAAGTTTCCTGGAACCTGACCATAAACAAACATACTAAGAATTCTGGCATAGTATATTTTTGCAGAAAATAAGGAATCCTATGAAGAAATACTACACTACTTACACAATCCCTGGAATGTTTTTAAATTAATTTCAGCTGTGGAGATGGTGATTTTCTGATTAATTTGATCAATGTAGACAGCAAGCTGTGTAAGGCATTAAAGAAACTGGGCAAATCAGCATTTAGCTCAGACTCCCACAGCTCAGGGCTTCTACTCCACAGAGACTTCTTCACCTATATTAGCATTTCCCTGTCTCAAGACTCAGTTCCCTGAGCCTCATGTGTGCAAAATATTGTTTAGAAGAGACAGAGAGAGAGGGAGTGAGTGAGAGAGAAGCTGGCCAGTCCATCTAGACCTTCCAAGGTGGCAGAGGATGTTGATGGGATTAGTACAGTCCAAAATTAGATTTTTTTTTTTTTTTGAGATGGAGTCTCGCTCTATCACCCAGACTGGAGTACAGTGGTGAGATCTTGGCTCACTGTGAGCTCCGCCTCCCGAGTTCACACCATTCTCCTACCTCAGCCTCCCAAGTAGCTGGGACTACAGGCGCCTGCCACCACGCCTGGCTAACTTTTTGTATTTTTAGTAGAGATGGGGTTTCACCATGTTGGCCAGGATGATCTCGATCTCCTGACCTCATTATCCACCTGCCTCGGCCTCCCAAAGTGCTGGGATTACAGGCGTGAGCCATTACACCTGGCTAAGTTGATTCTTAAACAACAATTACTTCCGTTTTTTAACAAATGAGACTGATATAGATTTGATGGCAAATCTCCTATATCTTTCAACAGAACTATAAAACTAAGATGCTTTTGTGACTGGGAAGGGAATTCCTTACAGTGGATAAGAAATCTTAATTTATTAACAAAGTTAATAAATTTTTGATGGCCCAAGTGTTAGTCATTAACATTTGGGGGAGATTTATAAGTGACACTTCACACAACATCAGAAACAATGATTTGGGAGAAATTAATACACCTCAGATTTCTCAGTTTCACCTTTTCACCTGAAAGCAGGCATGTGAAAGAAATAAAGACTGAGAAAAATGAGGATTTCTCTGGATAGTTGTGGTAATGTGTAAACAGTATATGAATTTTATCTTTTGGTAACTTTCTCCTGTTAGTTAATCCTGGGCAGTATTCTTTGCAATCCCAAGTAATTTACTTTGACTGGTACATATGAAGTGGGTTTGACCACCTGTACCAAGCACTCTCGGCTGGTTTCTGATTAGGCTTTTTAAAAATATCAGATTTCAACAAATTTCAATTTGGTTTCGTGTGATTTCACATCTAACTGTTTCAGAAATCTTGTTCAAGCTTAGTGAGCTCATCCTACTTCTAAGGAGGCTGTTTTGTGTATTACAAAATTTTTGATATTTCCAACCGCTTAAAATCCACCTGTCACTGTCTGGAGCCTGCAGGAGGGACACAGGCCTTTTTCTTTAGACCCCCTGCTGTTTCCCTGCTCCTTCTTAATCCCACCATTCCCCTGCTGCCCTTCTGACTCCTCTGCTTCTAACACACACCATGATCTACACTCAAATTTTGAGGCCACCAACTCCTCATGTTCTTAACGGTGCTGTCCTTGGCACAGGCTATTTTTTCTGCCTGGAAAACCTTCTCCACCACACAGCCTCCTCCCACTTCTCCAGGCAAAGTTCCATTCATATTGAGCCCCATTTCCTCCAGAACACCACTCACCTACCATCCCAATGTACTAACTTCCATATCTCCCCCTAGCTCCTGAGAACTTGCCCCTTTGGTAGGGTCATATGTTGGAGTATAATGGGGCTTCTCTCATATACCTCCTATAGTCTCAGTGCCTAGTACAGTGTCTGATGTTTGTAGTTACTTAATAAATTTTGGGTAGACAAATGGATAAATGAGTAGGTGAATAGTTTGGTGAAGTGTGTTCCCCTCTGACTTCTAATACCAATGAAATCCTCAGTTTTTCTTGGCCTTAGTTTCTTCATGCACAAAATGATAGGTTGGAACCAGATGATATCTAAGGTAACTTTCTTTAAGGTGAAATTCTATGATAATCTCCCCTTACAGTGAAAATTTATTCCTACAAACATAAAAAAGAAAAGTCACATGGAACCTGTGGCAGCTATGAGGATGCGCCTCGCAGACATCCAACTGCAGGGAGCATAATTGACCCAGGGTCCCAACTACTCTACAGCACCACTTTTAAGTGAGGCTGCAACTCCCACAGGCTGCTCCCACCAATGACTGAGCATGGCAGGGATACTAAGGCAGGTCCTTCTGTGGGAAACATGGCTCTCCTCTGAAGGTCAACACATCTGATGATAATAATCCTACTACTACTAATAATAAAAGCAATCAATTAGGGAGCATTTACTGTGTTAGTCACCATTCAAAGCCCTTTTCATATATTTAATGATTTCATTATCACGAATACCCTTAAGGTAAATACTGTTGTTTTCCCTGTTTTAGAAAAGAGATAGCTAATGCATAGAAAGAGAAAGTAACTCGCTGAAGGTCAGAGTTAATATATAGTAGAGCCAGAATTCAAATCCAGGAAGGAGACCATAGTCCTGACCAACATGTTATGCAGCCTCTCAACATTCAGAGTTGATCTCACTCTTTTACTAGAAAAACTCTCCTCATTTGGCTTTCCTGACAATGTACTAACCTGGTGTTCCTCTGAGCATTGCCTGGGCCTCTTTCTGGACCTTCCTGCTCTTTGGTCCATCTCTTACATGCTAGTGTCCTTGGGACTGTGCCCTAAGCCTCCTTCTTTTCTTACACTGCATCCACTTCTGTAGAATCAGTTACCATCTACCTGCAGATGATTCCCAAATATAGTTCTGCTTCCTGAACTCTTCACCCAAATATCCAACATCCTACTCAACATCTCTTCTAGGTTGTCCGTCTAATGAGTACTCAAAATCAGCATGTGCCAAAGAGAATTCATCATCTATCCTATTCCTGAACATGTTCCTCCACCTGTATTCCTCATTCCAGAAATACAGGCTACTCAATGGTGCATCCCTCTGACACTCTATATCCAATCGACTAGGATATAAGCTCCACAAGGACAGAAATCTTATTTCCCTTTTGTTTGCTGATGAACTTCTGGAAACTAGCCCAGTGTCTGATACATTATAGGCACTCAATAAATACTTGTTGAATGAATGAATTGACTCTAATCCATTACCAAATCTTTCGGTCCCACTTTGATGCCATTCATTTCTCCTTACCTCCACTGCTACTGCTGCAGTCCAAGCAACCAGAATCTGTCTTCTGGGCCAACTGGTATCTTTTCTTCCGTTCTGTCTCCCTCCAGTCTATCTTCCAGACTGCTTCGTGGTAATATTTTTCAAAAGAAAAACCTTATCAAATAACATTCCTACTTAAAACCCTTCAATGCTGTTCTATTGCCATTGAGATGTAAAACCCAAAGCCCTAACTTGATTCACAAGACCCTCTGTGATGTAGCCTCTGCCCACCTCTTGGGGCTCATCTTTCGCAAGCTTACTTCTCCCTGCCTTTATTCTAATCCTCTGGTCATCTACTCATTCCTCAAGCACAAGCATGGTGTCTTTTACCTCTTAGTCTGCACTCATTCTATTCCCTTTGCCTGTAATATTCTTTCACTTTATGTGGTTGAACCCTGTTTGTCTTAAGTCTAATTTAAAGTTTGCACCTTCAAAGGGAACATCTGGGACCCCTTAGACTGGATTATGTTTCTTTGATTTAAGCTTCTGTAATAGACTGAATATATTGAGTGCCTCTGTTACCCTGAACCCCTTGACTAAAAGTTCATGAGTAGGAGACCCTCTATGCCAGGATTATAAGTGAATCCTCAGCACCTAGCACTATACTCCATACATATTAATGCCCTATTGAGGATTATACTGATTTTTTTTTTGGCATCAGGAAATAGGTAAGATCCTTCCTATTGTGATTGGGGAGCATATTGCTTGCAAACCTGCAGTCAAGAAGTTGACAGATCATCTCTAAGATTTTGTTGCTACATTGAATTCTAATTAAATGAACCCCACATTTCTTATAAAAACATGAAATTAAAATTCCAAAGGCAGAATTTCCCCCTATACAGCTTTTCTTTCATCATGTTGTCTTTTGAAATCCAACTCAAATGTCACCTACCCTGGACGTTTTCCTCCTCTTTCCCAGGCAAGGTTAGTTCCTCTCTGCATTCTGCTCCCCCAGGCATCAGCTTCATGTTGTTAAAGGAAGAGGTGAAAGCAAATTGTAGTGCTTTATCAAGGTTTGTCACAGACGTGTGTGGTTAAGAAATGGACTTACTGTGTATCTATGTGGAAGGGTTTTTTTTTACCAAGGTGTGGGGACACTTGTTTTTATCGACAGATTTCAATCTTGTGTTCAAATCTTAAAAACATCAAAACAAATAACCCAATTAAAAAATGGGCAAAGGACCTGAATAGACATTTATCCAAAGAAGATATATAAATGGTCTATAAACACATGAAAGACACTTAATATCATTAGCCATCAGGGAAATGCACATCAAAACAAGATGCTACTTCTCAAGCATTAGGATGACTAGAGTTTTTAAAAATGAACAATAATAAGTGCTGGTGAGGATGTGGAGAAATTGGAACTCTCATATATTGCTGGTGGGAGTAAAATGATGTAGCCATGTTGGAAAACGGTCAGGCAGTTCTTCAGTAAGTTAAACATACAACTATCACGTGTCTTAGTCAGTTCAGGCTGCTATAACAGATTACCAGAGGTTGGGTGGCTTATAAACAATAGAAATGTATTTCTCTCAGTTCTGAAGGCTGGAATTCTAAGACCAGGGTGTCAGCATGGTCAGGTTCTGGTGAGGGCACTCTTTTGGGTTGCAGCCTGTCAACTTCTCAAGCTCTCTAGCCTTTTCTTATTAGCGCACTAATCCCATTCATAAAGGCTCCACCCCCATGACCTAATTACCTCCCAAAGACCCCACCACCAAATACCATCACATTGGGATTAGGGTTTCAATATATGAATTTTGGAGGACACAAACATTCTGTCCATTGCACCATATGGCCCAACGATTCCACTCCTGGGTATACACCCAAGAGAAATTAAAACATATGTCCACACAAAAACTTGTGCACCAATGTTCATAGCAACATTATTCATGATGACCAAAAGGTAGAAACAACTTAAATGTCCATCATCTGATGAGTGGATAAATAAAATGTGGTATATCCATATTATGGAATATTATTCAGCAATAAAAAGAAATACAGTACTGTTACAAGCTACAACATGAATCAAACTTGAAAACATGCTAAGTTAAAGAAGCCAGATGCAGAAGGCTACATATTATGTGATTCCATTTATATGAAATATCCGGAATAGGCAAATCCAGAGACAAAAAGCAGATTTGTGGTTGCCAGGGGATGAAGGGAGGAGTTAGTTAAGATTAACTGATCATAGGTATAGGGTTTATTTTTGGGGTGATGGAAATATTCTGGCACTAAACAGAAGTGATGAGTGCATAACATAGTGAAAATACTAAAAACCACTGAAGTGTATAGTTTAAGATGGTGAATTTTATGTTATATAAATTATATCTCAATTTTTAAAATACTAAAATAAAAAAATTATTAAGGGCATCACTGTATTTGGACTGGCACTTTTTTTTTTCTTATAACAGCATATTGTATACCTTTTTTTCCCCCTTTTTTTAAATTATACTTTAAGTTCTAGGGTACATGTGCACAATGTGCAGGTTTGTTACATATGTATACATGTGGACTGGCACTTATTTACTCAGCATACTTTATGGTTAGTCACCCATAGTTTCTTCTTTTTTACTGATACAAAATATTTTATATATTTATGGGGTACATGTGAGTGTTACATGCATAGACTATATCATGATCCAGTTGTGGTACTTGGAGTATCCATCAAATACTCAATTACCTTGAGTATTTACCATTTCTATGTGTTGGTAACATTTCACGTCCTCTCTTCCAGCTACTTGGAAATATACAATATATTGTTGCTAACTGTAATCACCCTACTGTGCTATAGAATATTGGAGTTTATCATAGGTTCTTTGGAAACTGTTAATTAGGCGCAGACTGGGTCAAGATTGTGGTATCCCTTGCAGAATTGTTAGGAATATATAAATTAGATTAGACAAATGGCTGCATTATTTCTTAGTCAGAACTCTTTATCAGAGCATTTTAATAATATTTAGCATGCTATCCTATACTTGAATGCATATGTTTCCAATAGACTGTGAACTTAAGAGTGCAAAGACCAGGCCCTTTTCATCACTGTACTCTATGTGCCTGAGACAGTACTTAGAACATAGCAAGTGCACAATAAATGTTTTGCTTTAAAGTACTACTACTTAATGAAAGAAAAGTTTACCTTCCAGGAGACATTTGGCAATGTCTGGAGACATTTTTGATTGTCAGAACTAGAGGGGTGTGTGCTACTGGCATCTGTAGATAAAGACCATTGTTAAATATCCTACAATGCACAGGACAACTCCCAACAACAAACAATGATCTGGCCCAAAATATCAGTTGTGTAGAAGTTGAGAAGCCCTGTTCTAAATGTTTGAGTGACTTATGAATCCCTAAAATTAATTCCATTAAAAAATGAAAAAAAGTCCCCTTCAAGAAAAAGTAAATGTTAAAATCATCCTTGCATTTGGTGCTCTCAGTAAATGAAATGTCTCAGACCATATCTTTATAACTCTTAACTGAGTAATCAAATTTGTGGGAGAGGCAGACCATGAGGGAAATCTACAAGGTTATTAAACTTCCCGACTTTGACTTACATATTATTAACTTGCATAAAGTTCAGTTCTGTAGCAGAAAGCACATGGTAAAATGTGCATTCCTTTGTCTGTTAAAGAGCCCAGGAAACATTTTTACAGTGTATTTAATATGTGTAAGGAAATCATCACAGCCCTCCACTAAATATACAATGCAAGTATTTTCCTTCGAAGTCTGGTAGCAACCCTGTCCAATACCAGGGCCGTAAGTAGGTAAACATGCAGTGAACTTCATCCATGGCGGCACTACTTGGGGGCACTTGGTAGGGGGCAGGGGGCTCACCTTTTTCAGGCATCTAGATCAGGCAAGCTACAGCTTGCGGGCCAAAGCTGGGTGATCCCTCTTTGTAAACAGCCCATGAGCAAAGAACAGTTTTTACATTTTTAAATGTTCAAAGATGGAACAAAAGGAGAATACTATATCATGACACAGGAAAATTACATGCTATTCAAATTTCAGTGTCATAAATAAAGTTTTATTGGAACACAATCATACCCATCTGTTTACTATTGCCTATGGCTGCTTTTGTACTTGGACAGATATCTTATGGCCCTACAAAGCCTAAAATACTTATCATCTGGCTTTTTACAGAAAATATTTGCCGATCTCTGCTCTAAAATTAAGCAGTTTAGCAAATTGGGTTTCCAGGAGGTCATGTGGAATGGGAACGAGCCCTGGGCTAGAATTCCCAACACCCAGCTCTGCTGGGGATGTGACTCCACTCCGTTGGACTGGCGTTTCCTCCTCTGTAACATGAGAGGGCTTTGCTGAACGAGCCCTTCCAGCTCTTAATCATCTATAGTGTGTGTTGATTCCTGTCTATTCAATGGTTCCCAGGTGCCAGTGGGGTAAAAGTGCAGAGCTCTGGTCTGGGACAAAGCCACAGGACCAGAAAGTCACTGAAATAGACAAAGAACTGGATAGTTGCTGTGCGTATACAGAGCAGATCTGAAAAGTGGCACTCTACAAGGTTCAAAAACATACATTTTGGACATCTTCATGTGCCCTAGTTTTATAGATTATGTAACCAAATTCTTTTAACCGTGGGGAAGAAGGAAATGGTTGAAACTAATTATTGAGGAAGGCTGGCAACCCCAAAATTCAGGTTTTCAAAATCTAATTTAGCACTTACTGCGGGTTTGTTGAAATTAACCAGGTAATTGACATCTCTGGTTCTTTTAGTAGTAGGGAAGAGTTTCTGTTGTCTTTTCTATTTTCTCAATACTAACATATAGTTCTTTATCTGCAGTGCCAGGCATCACGGGTTGTTAGCATCGGCACATCAGCCTGGGGTCTGTCACTATGGAACTAGACTAGCCTGCTGCTACGGCTGGAGAAGAAACAGCAAGGGAGTCTGTGAAGGTAATTTTGTAAAAACTCAGACCCTGCACTTGGATCAGGGCCCTTAGGTTTTTATCTGTCACACCATGAACTGCCACAAAATTGCCAGTGGATCTCTTAGGCAAGGACATGCATAACTACCAATAACCAAGGTCTGGGTTCCTATGAGATCTCTTCCCAGACAAAATGTGGCTGATGCCATCATACTTGGCATGATTTATTTTAGAAGACTGTCTTGTCAATTATTTTTGTGATTATCTTAGTGAGTATGACTGGGTTGTTTGTTTTTGGTTTTCTTTTTAATCTAAAGGAACTAAGATGGGCAAAAGCAGGCCAGTAAATTCCTCCTCTAATTATAGTTTAAGTGATTTCCAATGAAATACACTTTTTAATTATTAATCATCCAACTAGTAGGCTTCAGCCACAAAACAAGTACGCCTTTTAGCTTATAGATTTGTTACTCACATTTTTAAAATCCATACTGCCAATTTCTAAATGTTTTGAAGGTACACATGCATATATGCAAAGATTTTAAGTATTTTGCTGATTTTTTGTACATTGCAAACCAAGGAACCATAATTTGCCTTGGACATTGTTTCTCAGACTATGTGTTAGGAACTCCAAGAGAGGTCTCTGACCATTTCAAGGAGGTTGGGGAGGGCAGAGATGAGCATAAAGTTTTTGCCTTTTTTTTTTTTTTTATGACTTTCCATAACGACCAACACTGGCAGTGTAGTGGAACAAAATCCACATTCCTCCTAACTGACTGTCTCACCAGGGGTGTATTCCTTCAGGGCAGGAGTCTACTCTCACTGTCCCTGTGTCCTTCAGTAGGTAGCATGTGCCTCATCCTAAGTTCTTTATCTATTAAATGGGATAACAACACAATTGCAGGTCCCATAAAAGTACTAACATGTTAGTTATTTTAGGAATAACAATGCTACCTTCTTTTTGCTGGTCTATTCCTGCCCCAACCTCCTTCTCTCTGGCTGGTTAAAAAATATCTGGATTGACCATAAGTGGGGTCAGAACTTGATAATATCCAAAATCTATAAAACAATAGAAAACATTGATACTGTTCCCACATGTTCCATATTATGTAAAACCTTCTGTCATCATAGTTTGCTTGTGACAAGATGACAAGAGCATAAAAATACTAGACAAAAACAAAGATCATCATTGCCCACTTAGATAAAGGAAGTTAGAATATCCTCCTGGGACTTGTGTCAATTAAAAGAGTGGGTCCCCATCCTGATTGGATTGATAGTGTCACGATCAAGGACATTGAGAACCAGACTGACCTGGGTGATCTTGGGCAAGCTAGCTAAGGTAAGCTAGCTAAGGCTCAATTTCCTCCTCTGCAACATGATGAGAGCAATACCTACCTCTGAGGGTAAGGAGTTTATGCATTAAAGGGTGAGTTCATTACCTGTCATGCATAGAAAATACCTCATAAATTACCATTCCTTCAGGAAGGACCAATAATTCTTATCACAAACTTCTCTTCATTAAAGCACCAGGTGATGGGGGGATTAAATGTGGCTTTATTCTTTTTCTAGACACAACATAACACATTTTTATTTGAAGTCAGTCAGGTGGAAAGGGGCAAAAACCACGTGAAACACATGATTTAGAATCTCTCTTACAGTTGCACGAACATCAGTGTCTACTGCCATAAAACTTGTAAGACCCAGCATGTCGCTGGTGAATAAATGAAGGCAAGGTTTGACTTTCAGGAAGGGCTTTTCTGTAACTGCATAAGAGCAA
Source organism: Macaca fascicularis (assembly GCF_037993035.2). NCBI lineage: Eukaryota > Metazoa > Chordata > Mammalia > Primates > Cercopithecidae > Macaca > Macaca fascicularis. The sequence goes on from NC_088395.1 coordinate 13,377,186, forward strand.
TTTGGCCATGACGCATGCAGCCAATCACATTCTCAATGCTTTCAGGGACTGTATAATACCACAGGCATAAAATAATTTAAAGCAAGATGTTAAAACAGCAAGTGCAGAGGGTTCAAGCAAAATGCTCACTATGCAAGTTTTGCAAGCTGAAGAGACAGTCAGCACACCTACTGCTCCAGTCAAATGTTCAGGTCTTAAATTGCAGTGATTTTTAGATCTAAAATGTGTATCATGTTTTATCCAATTTGCATGGTCCTTCTTGATGGTAAAGTCATATGTTTCTTGAAGCATCAAATAACAGGGTAGTTATTCCCTGATTGCTGGGTTTCTGATTTCTAAGCCAGAGTTGTGGGATGCATGATAATAAGAATACACATCAACCTGCCCCAACAAGGAGAGCCAGACCCCAGGCTGTGAGGTCCCAGTCCACCCAGGCCTTCCCCTCTGTCTGTCTATTTGCCCTTCACTCCTCTTGAAGCCCTGCCTCTATGTATGCTGGAGCTTTCTAGCTTTCAGCCTCTACCTGTCTAAATCTCCTCCCAAGGCAGGGTCTCATCAATTCGATATCATTACCCTTAAAATGTATGCCACTTTAGTGAGATGAAATACAGAGTTGTCCGTGAACAAGTACCTGATGAAAAGCTCCAGATAGAGAAGTTTGGGGGAGAACTAAATAAGACTTTTACTTTGTCTAAAGCATGCTTCAATCTCAGGCCATTTTAAACACAAACTGAATTTCCCTTGCTGTCAATTGGCTGTTCAAGTCACAGATCCAAAGTTACTGTAAATTGAAAACATCTTACTAAAGCTTTAACCTTATAGCAAGGGTATTATTCACCATTTCTCCTATGTTCTATTTGGCATTTATGCTGGGCTTTCCTGTCTGGACCACATTGGAAATCAGTTTTCAGGGAACAACTAGAGGCCTTCAGGGCTTTAAAAAAAAAAAAAAGATTTATTTTTCTAATATCTGAATTTAAAGTTGCAACTCCAAGTACATATCCATAACAAAGTAGACACTGGAAATTAAATTCTGTCTCTTTTGTCTCTAAAAGTGGAAAAACTTTGCTGGGGAAGCATTTTTCCCTTACGACTTGTTCAGAGCCATAAAATGTTCCCCTGTTAAAAGTTCCACAATAATTACTTTATTCATTATTCAAAAATATTCAAATATTTAACATGTTTACAACACTATATTAAACGCTACGGGAGAAACAATGATGAACGTTTAAGTCCCTGTCCTAAAGGCACTTGGAAACAAGTAGTGGATGAAAGACAAGCACTGTAGCCAAATATATGCCTCATTATTTAATAAGACAAAAACTGATCAGTTGCACAGGAGGGGCCTGTCAAAGTTCTGTGGAGTTCTCGAAGTTGAGTGGGCATTCATAGGTGGCTGGAGGAATCTGTAAAGGCATTTAGAAGAAGGGGTCATACAAGGTGATCCTTGAAGAATGGGGAGGATATTAACTACTGGAAACCCAGGGAAGAGTATCCTAGGGAGGGGTAGAAAAAGGCAGAAAGTAAAGGGTAGGTCTGGAAAACAGCAAGTAATGTCTTTTGCCCACAGTGTTGCCTTTGTCAGGGGGTGGGGGGTGCAGCTAGAAAAGAAGGTGGAGGCCAAATCAGGCTAGGTTTGAATTTATTTTTTATTTTTTAAAATTTTTGTTTTCTAGACAGAGTCTTGCTCTGTCACCCAGGCTAGAGTGCAGCAGTGCGACCTCAGCTCACTGCAACCTCTGCCTCCTGGGTTCAAGTGATTCTCCTGCCTCAGTCTCCCGAGTAGCTGGGATTACAGATGCCCGCCACCATGCCTGGCTAATTTTTGGATTTTTAGTAGAGATGCAGTTTCCCCGTGTTGACCAGGCTGGTCTCAAACTCCTGACCTCAAGTGATCCACCCTCCGTGGCCTCCCAAAGTTCTGGGATTACAGGCGTGAGCCACCATGCCTAGCCAGATCGTGCTAGTTTTAACTTGGTTATGATACCTGTACTGTATTCAGGAGGGAACAAAGATTATATGATGACCTCTGTACAAGGCATGGCATGATCAGAGCTATCCTTTTGGACTATTAGTTTAATGTCATGTCTGACATCAAGTTTGCTAGGAGCAGAGCCTGAAAGGGAGATTCTTGTACAAATATTCCATTGAAAGGTGTCTTAGGAGCAATTTGCAAGGGAATGGGGGAGCAGGGGAAGGGGCTAGGCGGAGATATGGTTTCAAAGGAAGTCTAGCTTCAGCCTGATCCCACAGGGACCTCTAGGGCGTTAATTGCACCAGAGTTTGTCCTGCCAAGAAACAAGGAACTAGGCTGTTAGACTCCTGCATCAGTGAGGCACTGATCACAAGCTGTGGTGGGGAAAGCAGGGAGAGAGAGGGATTTAGCATCATCTTCCAAGTATCTGTGGGCAAGGCAGTTCCCATTAGCTAGATAGATAGTTGTTCAATGAATGAGTTGGTGGTAGAAACAGGAATAGGATATTGCAACTGAATGGTCTAGAGAAAAAAAAATAGACAACTGAATTTTTTGAGTCCAGGTAACTGGTAGAGGAATGATGATAATAACAAAAAATAGGATCTGGGGTTTAGGGAAAGATGCTGGTATCTTTAAGAATAGGCTTTCTTAGAGGTGGACCTACTATGAGCCAGGGGGAATTGATGGACGGAGAAGTAGGCACCATTCCTGGGCAATTGCTGAGTCATTCTTTCCTATTATGGCTATTTCTTGAGCTCCTACTGTATCCAGAAGCTGCTGAGAATCCTTGATACCCTGAAAGTCTCCTTTCTCTCTCATATATTATATCCTCTCCCTTTCTACTCTTGGGGCTTTCCCATTTTTCTTTTTTCCTATCTACTGCTTTTTCTCCTTATAACCTCCTTGTGAGCTGGAATGAAACTGTCCATCATCTTTGACTATTTGTTTTCTTGCCCCCGACTGAATCGGTTATAACATCCTACCCCTGTTGTTTCTCCTACCACTTTATTCATTGAACAAATATTTATTGTCTACTTTGTGTCAAGAGTTGGGATACAGAAGTGAATAAAATAGAAAAACAAATCCTGCCTTTGTCGTGCTTTCTCATGCCTCCATCATCATCCTCATCATCATGATGCTTTTAGTTCCCATCCTTAGGGCTAGAAGTAGCACCTTCCTGCCTCCAATCTGTTGGTTGTTCAGTCTGACTGATAATGCGCAGCATTAAAAAGATTTTGATCATTTAAAAGAGAAATGGAGAAAATATGGAGGAGATGAAACGAGGCAAGAGACAGAAGGAAGGGGAATGACATTGGCATTTGCCCAGGGCTACTCTGGAGTCTCTTCCAGTTCCAACATTATACTTATTTTATTAAATCTTTTGTGTTTGCATGCAAAACTGGCTGACTGTGGTCTGGGAGGCTTTATATTTCACTGAATACCACTGGAAGTGTGGCATTGCCGAGCAAAGTCACACTAAACTTGCATGAATTGGGTGGGGGTGTGGTGGGCGGGGGTGGGGGGGGCGGTAATCTCATTCAAAAGAAAAATACTTTCCAGTGTCTGAAAGGTGAAAACAGATTCAAAGGGAGGCAGATCGTCCTCCGTATGTCTCCATGGAGTTCTCTGCCACACAGAACGCAGCAAAGCTTTGCGTGCATTTCACTACACTAACTACTGTTCTTTTACCATCAAGACATCTTTTCCTTCCACAGCTACATGCGAACCTGGATGCAAGTTTGGTGAGTGCATGGGACCAAACAAATGCAGATGCTTTCCAGGATACACCGGGAAAACCTGCAGTCAAGGTCAGTAAGGTAGCCTGGGGTCATAGTTCAAATTCAATCATTGCAGCAGGGCTGGCGACACAATATGGTATGCAGGATTTCTTAGGGTTTTTTTAAAGTCAAATCTTCAAATGAAGGTGCTTTCAGGACAAGTTTTTCAATCTCTTCTCCTTGAAAAATGTAAAAAGTCTGATGTTTTTGTCAAGATGCCCAATAAAATGCCTTTTTTCTTTTCTTTTTTCTCCTTTTTTTTTTAACCATTTTGTTTTTATAAGCTAAAGGCCTTTTATATTTTTTACTTTTTTATTTCATCTCTTCCTGTAACACAGAAAAAAAGAGTCTTTTTAAAGTAAATAATTGTATTGTTTTTTAAACTACCTAAGTATTGTAAGTATATTTTTATTTTTAAAATCCAACAGTGCAAAAAAATATAAAAGTGAGAGTAATCACCACTAGTTGTTACTATAAGCATAGTTAAGTTTGTCTTAGATCCTGGAAGTCTTTTTCTGTGATAGTACAAATGTAAGTATTTCTCATAGGCATCTTTGCATGTCAGCACACACAAAACTACTTTACATTTTTTAAGGCTATATCCTAGTCCCTAGTGTGAATACTTTTATCCTTTATGCAAAAATATGCTTTATTTAACCATTATCATTTATGTTGTCTCCAATTTTTTGCCATTACAAACAGTGCTAAATCTAACATTGTTCTATGCATAGCCCTGCTTTCTTGAATGAATATTTTTGTAGGAAAAATATTTAAAAGTGGAATTGTTAGGTTGAACGACATGCATATTTTTATTATACTTCATATACTTTTTCTTTTTTGAGACAGTGTCTCGCTCTGTCACCCAGGGTAGAGTGCAGTGGCGTGATCATGGCTCACTGCAGCCTCAACCACCTGGGCTCTAGCGATCCTCCCTGCTACTCAGGGACCACAGGCACACACCACCATGTCTGGCTACTTTTTACAGTTTTTGTATAGACGAGGTCCCACTACGTTGCCCAGGCTGGTCTTGAACTCCTGAGCTCAAGCCATCCTCCCGCCTTGCCCTCCCAAAGTGCTGAGATTAAAGACGGAGCCACCACGCCTGGCCTTGATATATCGTAATAGATAATTTATAACTTTCATCCTAGATCATTTGTCTGAAAACATTGAAGAGATTATAATATCTATAACAGTGGTTCTCAACTTGGGTAATTTTGTGTCCCAGGAAGAGTTGCCAGATAAAATACAGATACCCAGTTAGATTTACATTTCATATAAACAACAAATAATTTTATAGTATATGTTTGTTCAAAATAGTATATGGGGGATGTGAGGGTGATCTGGCTGTGACATGTCTCCCCATTGCTCACCTGGGTTGATTTGGTTGATCTGACTGGCTAGGCAGACGTCCCCTTCCTCCCTCACTGCTCCATGTGTGTCCTTCCTGAAGCTGTGTGCTCGGGCGGAGAGGACGACCATCCCTGATAGAGGAGGACTGGCCTTCAGTCAAGGGTATATTAGCTGTGCTCCCCTGCTAGAACCTCCAAACACACTCTCAAAATAGTATATGAGATGTGTGTATACTTAAAAAGTATTAGTCATTTATCTGACATTCAAATTTATCTGAGAATCCTTTACAGTTTTGTTTAGAGATGGGGGTCTCACTATGTTGCCCAGGCTGGAGTGCAGTGACTATACTGCATCCATGATCTCCTGGCCTCAAAGCAATCCTCTCGCCTCAGACTTCTGACTACAGGCACACACCAATACACCCAGCTGGAATCTTGTATTTTTATTTGCCAGATCTGGGAGCCTTATCCCGGGCAACATCTGGCAGTGTCTGAAGACATTTGGAGGGGGTGCTACTGGTGTCTAATGGGTAGAGATCAGGGATGCTGCTAAGCACCTTACAATGCACAGGATAGCAGTACCCGCAACAAAGAATGATCAGACCCAAATGTCAGTAGTGCCAAGACTGAAAAACCCTGCTCTAAATGTGGTGAATAAAAGTGCCTCATTGGAGCAAGGGATATGGTCTTTGCTATAGATCAGTAGATTTCAACTTGGGTGATTTTGTCATCCACGGGATACTTGACAATGACTGGGGACAATTTTGGTTGTCATAACTGGGTGTGGGAGGTACGCCTGGCATCTAGTGAATGGAGCCCAGGGATGCTGCTAAACATCCTGCAACGCACAGAACAGCCCCCCACAACAAATAATGATTTGTGTCAACAGAAGTTAAGAAACCCTGGCATGAAGAAATCTGCAATAATTCAGAAAGGGTCCCCAGTCCTATAATGAAGTTGAACAAAGAGCAGTAAATCAAATTCAGCTGCCCTTGGAAAATGGTGTTTCAGAGAAGACTGAACACCCACTCCACTCTACCACTCCCAGCCCTTGCCGCCAAGCCAAGAGGTTAACCCCATAGACTGAAATAGCCGCTCTTTGAGCTGCCAACCCTACAGCCTCAGAGAGCAATCTGGCTCTCTGTGTCCTACCACCAGCATAGAGGCCAGAGTCCTGAAGATGCTTCTTAGAATTGCATGCAACTGCTTGAGAGAGGTGCTTCAAGAATTGTGCATTCAGGGTGGGCACAGTGGCTCACACCTATAATCCCAGCACTTAGGAAGGCTGAGGTGGGTGGATCATCTGAGGTCAGGAGTTTGAGACCAGCCTGGCCAACATGGCAAAACCTCATCTCTACTAAAAATACAAAAATTAGCTGGGCATGGTGGCGAATGCCTGTAATCCTAGCTACTCGGGAGGCTGAGGCAGGAGAATCACTTGAACCCGGGAGGCAGAGGTTGCAGTGAGCCCAGATCATGCCATTGCACTGCAGCCTGGGCAACAGAACGAGACTCCATCTCAAAAAAAAAAAAAAATCATGCTTTCATAAGGAATAATTCAGCTATACCCCTCACCAGAGGTTTTACAGCAGAAAACTTGGTTTTCCATATGTTTTGGATTCTAAACCAAGATAATGTCTCAAGAGATTTAGAGTAGAGACAATATTTTTCATGCTAGTTTTAAAGTCCCAGTAAAATATTAACGTTGAGGGAGTGGTCCGGTTGGCTGAAGTTTTGAGGCAGTCTGTCTTCTTCCCACAGCCTCCCTGCCCTGTGGCAGCCTGATCAAAGTCCACGTACATCCATTAATGGTTACAGGCCTCAGCCCTCAACTCATGTCTTTCCCAAAACACTCTTCCAAGAAATGAGTGAGTCACCTCAGAGTTAGGGCCAAGCTATGGGATATTCCTGGGTTTCCCATTATGACCAATCAGCATTGCTCAATTTCCCCATTTGAAGAGGTTAGGTTCTATGAGGGAGATGGTAGGGTAAAGGGGATAGGCAATGGAGAAGAGGGTTTCAAATATCCAGTTAGGGCGTTGGAAAATCTCCATAGAAGGATCTTTTCAGAGATGAAAGCAGCTCCTTATTTTCAAGAATCTGTTACCATGCTGACCTTTTGCCTTCCATGGAATTTGTTTGTTTTTTTCCTCTCTGTATCTTCCCTGGTAGAGTTAAGATATGAAACCCTCACATGACCACATTTCCAAAGGCAACATCCTCTACAGATAATCTTCATAAAGTTTTATTTTCCTTCTGTGTCATTTTTTATTTTAATAAAAATGTTACTTATTCTTAAGTTGTTGTTGTTGTTGTTGTTGTTGTATAGAAAACACGAAAGCACAGAGAAGAAAGTCACCCTCGATCTTACCGCCTGAAGATAACCATTAGAGAGCATACCCTCCTAGGCTTTTCTTTTCCTATGTATTTTTTAAACACATTTTGGAATGATCTGTACACAGAGTTTTGTAACCTTCTTTTATCACTTAACATCCTGTGAACGTCATATATATATATACACACACATATGTGTATATATATGTGTGTGTGTATATATATACACACATATATATGTGTGTGTGTGTATATGTGTGTGTGTGTGTGTGTGTGTATATATATATATATATATATATATATATATATATATATTTAATCATCCAGCCCAAATGTCATCCTGCGAACATCTTAGGATTAAATATTGTCCTCCAACTTCACCACTAAGAGCTGTCTGACAGGTTCCCTCTAGAGGAATGTGAGCCAAGGCAATTTGGCTAGTGCAGGGGCCACCCGAAATAATAATTGACAGGAGGCTGTGCTGTCAGCCTATGTCAGCGGCTGCTTGGGATAGCATGAAAGGCAGAAATATATAAATTATCTATTTCTAACTTTTTGTTCAAGTAGTATACACATAGAATTGTGCATATATAAAATATGTATGGCTCAATGAATTGTTCTAAATGCCCATGTCACTAGTATCTAGATCAAAAGCCAGAAACTTGGCCCCTCAGAAGACTCCCTCACACACCTTCCAGTCACTTCCACTGCCAGTGAGAGAACCATATCTTGACCTCATATCACAGATTAGCTGTGCTTGTTTTTTTAACTGTATATAAATGGACTTATACAGTATGTACACATTTATATCCAGCTTCTTCCACTCAGTATCATGTTTGTGAGATTCATCCATTGTTGCTTGTAGTTGTCATTTGTTCAGTTTCATTTCTGTATATTATTCCATTGTGTAAATATACGAGTCATTTATCTATTCTTCTGTTGGGAGGTGTTTGGATTACTTCTAGTTTGGGGCTATCTAGTGTCATGCTATTATGATCATTTTAGTATGTAGGGTTTTTTGGTGGGCAAAAATCCACATTTCTGTTGGGTATATTCCCAGGACTGGAATTTCCAGGTCATGAGCATGTCTAAACATAGCTTTAGTAGATTCTGCCAAGCAGTTTTCCAAAGTGTTGTACCAATTTACATTCCTTCCAGTGGTGTATAGTTATTCCATTTGCTACACATTGTCACCAATCCTTTAAAATAGAATTTGATGGTCAGAGAGAAGGTGGGTAAGTGGTAGTGTTCAGGGAAGCTAACCCAGTTGTCCTTTCCAAGACTGGGGTCTAATATTCCCCATCTGGAAGTTTCCTGATTCAGTTCACGTTTCCCTGTTTTCTAAATGTCCCTGCAGACGTGAATGAGTGTGGAATGAAACCCCGGCCATGCCAACACAGATGTGTGAATACACATGGAAGCTACAAGTGCTTTTGCCTCAGTGGCCACATGCTTATGCCAGATGCCACGTGTGTGAGTAAGTTTCAACTGCCAGGCTGAGCTCAGTCAATGTTTAAGGCTTGACTTTTGCCATTTGATGCTTGGGGAAAAGCTGATTTCAGTGATTTTTTAAAAAAAATCTCTAATATTGCCCCCAGCTAAAATGTTTTGGGGCCCTTCCTTCTTTCCTTCCTTCCTTCCTTCCTTCCTTCCTTCCTTCCTTCCTTCCTTCCTCCCTTCCTCCCTTCCTCCCTTCCTTCCTTCCTCCCTTCCTTCCTTCTCCTCCTGCTCCTCCTCCTCCTCCTCTTCCTCCTCCTCCTCCTCCTCCTCCTTTTTTTTTTTTCAAGACAGAGTCTCGCTCTGTCACCCAGGCTGGAGTGCAGTGGTGCGATCTCAGCTCACTGTAACTTCTGCCTCCTGAGTTCAAGCGATTCTCCTGCCTCAGCCTACTGAGTAGCTGGGACTACAGGCACATGCCACCACGCCTAGCTAATTTTTGTATTTTTAGTAGAGATGGGGTTTCTTCATCTTGGCCAGGCTGGTCTCAAACTCTTGACCTCAGGTGATCCACCCACTTCGGCCTCTCAAAGTCGTGGGATTACAGGCGTGAGCCACCATGCCCAGCTTCCATAATTTTTTTTAAAAAAAGTAAGTGCTGGCTGGGCACGGTGGCTCACACCTGTAATCCCAGCACTTTGGGAGGCTGAGGCGGGTGGATCATCTGAGGTCAGGAGTTCGAGACCAGCCTCGTCAACATGAAGAAACCCCGTCTCTATTAAAGAAAAATACAAAAATTAGCCGGGCATGGTAGTACACCTGTAATCTCAGCTACTTGGGAAGCTGAGGCATGAGAATTGCTTGAACTGGGGAGGTGGAGGTTGCAGTGAGCCAAGATTGCACCACTGCATTCCAGCCTGGGTGAGAGAGCAAAACTCTGTCTCAAAAAAGAAAAAAAAAAAAAAAAAAAAAGGTAAAATAACATGAAATTCACATTATTTTAAATTTCAAGTGAACAATTCAGTGGCTTTTAGTACATTCACAATGTTGTATAACCATCACCCCTATTGAGTTCCAGAAGATCTTCATCACTCCAAAAGGAAACCAGACCCAGTCACTCCCCACTGCCCCTCCTCCAGTCCCTGGCAACTACGAATCTGCCTTCCTTCTCTAGGGATTTGCCTCTTCTGGACGCTTACTTTATAAATAAAAAGGCAAACTAGGGAGAAAATAAATTATATATCTATATCTGCATCTATATATATGCAGAGCCCTGTTGAGTTTCCTCATGAAAATAAACACGTTGAACAAAATAAGCAGATTGTTTTAGGGAGGTGATACATTTAAATTCCTTCTCGGAACATCAATTCTTCCCACCAGTTAACTTTCTCACGCCCCTTGCCCCACTCCCAAAGATTAGTGACACTTGTTGGAAATACATTCCGACTTACTCACATTCCTGAAAAGAAAAGCCCTTCTGTGATAAAGAAAAACCCATGTCCTGTGGGAGAGTAAGAGTCTATACCCATTCGTTTATTGAGAGGGAAGGCTCTTCAGGTTTTATGTTCCAGCTGAAAGGGAAACCCACCCTCCCTGTCTGCCTTCCCTTCTCCCCTTTTCTCTCTCCATCTTTCTTTCCTCTGCCTTGCAGTCCCCAACAAACCCAGAGCCAGCTTCCTGTGGTTGCGGAGTTGCGCGGACTCCCCAGCCCATCCTGGGTTTTCCCAAGATTATAATATCTTGCCTAGTGCATGGGCTCCTCCTTGGCAAAGTGTCCCAACACCACCAGTCACTTAGATCTTCTGCTAGCAAGCAAGCATTTGAAAGTGGGCATTGGAAGGGTCTTTTTAAAAAATCCTTATTATTATAAATTAAACAGAAATTCACAGGAAACAAATGCATAGTTTAATGAATTATTATAAGTCAAGCACACTTGTAACCACCACCTAGCAGAACTCTACCAGAACCTCCTCCTCCCACCCCTCCCTAAAGGGAACCACTATCCAGGCTTTTATAGTAATCACTTAAAATTTCAAAAAAGATGTATGCTAATGGATGTTTCTGAAACATTCCATGAAAACCCAGTCAGTGCCAAAAAAGATATCTTTCCTCAAAAGGAAAGACAGAATTAGGTTAATTTTGAAGATTAATTTTAAAAGAAGACAACTAAAGAGAAAAGATGAAAGAATAAAGGAGGAATATAATCATAGGTAGATGTTTGTTACAATACATTGGGTCTCTTTCTGTATATCTAGGGGTTACCTGTGCCTCCCTGTTTATAGGTCAAAGTGTCCAGATAGCCCTAGACCTCTCTCCTGGATGCTGATTGGATTCCACCTGACCCCTTGGGTCTCTTTTGTCCAGCTGGGTGATTGGCATGTTCTGGAGGGGAATAGAGGGAGGGAGTACATTCACCATGCCCCTCTGTTGTGGACATTGGGCTGAAACCATATGAGTTTCTTAGCCCCCCTGCATTTCTAATCCACATATCCTGGGCTGCTGCTATGGAAATGCATTTGTGTGAGATAAGTTATATTTAGCAACAAGTGACAAAAAAGCCAAGTAAATTGTCTCATTTACTTGAAAAGCTGAAGGAAAGCAGTTCCAGAGCAGTTCAAGAAGGAGTCAGTCTCTGTTATCCTCAGAGTATGGATTTTACTCTCATGCTTGTGGCCTCATAGTTACAATATGGCTGCCCTAGCTCTGGACATCACACACACATGGCAAGTAGACAAAACTAAGTGGGTACGGGTGATGCCAATGAACCAATGCCTCTTTTATGCCTGTCTCTTTTTATCATGCATAATGTCTTTTCCAGAAGCCTCACTTCCTCCAGTGGACTTATTTTTATATCTCTTTGACCACACTGCATCATATGGCCACTCCTTGCCGAAGGAAAGCTGGGAAAAGCCTCAGTGCTGGGAATGGCAAGAGAAAAGAGTCCAGAATGGTCTTCAGATAACTGATCAGTTATATCTGCCACACGTTTTAGTTCGGTCTTTTAGTTCACCTAAAAGACAAAGTCTTGTGACTTAAGTGACTCTCACTGAGGCTAGATATGTATGGAAAGATGTTGTGGGAAATCAGGGACCCCAAACAGAGGGACCAGCTGGAGCCATGGCAGAGGAACATGAATTGTGAAGATTTCATGGACATTTATCAGTTCCCAAAATTAATGCTTTTATAATTTCTTATACCTGTCTTTACTTTAATCTCTTAATCCCGTTATCTTCATAAGCTGAAAATGTACATCACCTCAGGATCACTATTGTACAAATTGATTGTAAAACGTGTGTTTGAACAATATGAAATCAGTGCACCTTAAAAAAAGAACAGAATAACAACAATTTTCTGGGAACAAGGGAAGATAACCATAAGGTCTGACTGCCTGCAGGGATGGGCAGAATAGAGCCATATTTTTCCTCTTGCAGGGAGCCCATAAATGGACGTGTGAGTAGGAGAGACATTGCTGAATTCTTTTCCCAGCAAGGAATACCCTGGGGAAGGAATGCATTCCTAGGGGGAGGTCTATAAATGGCTACTCTGGGAGTATCTGTCTTATGCTGTTGAGATAAGGACTGAAATACGCCCTGGTCTCCTGCAGTACCCTCAGGCTTAGCAGGATTGAGAAATTCCAGCCTGGTAAATTTTGGTCAGACCAGTTCTCTGCTCTTGAACCCTGTTTCCTGTTAAGATGTTTATCAAGACAATATGTGCCCAGGGGACATAGACCCTCATCAGCACCGCAGGACATAGACCCTCATCAGTAATTCTAATTTTGCCTTTGCCTTGTGACCTTTATTGCCCTTTGAAGCATGTGATCTTTGTGACCTACTCCCTGTTCATACACCCCCTCCCCTTTTAAAATCTCTAATAAAAACTTGCTGGTTTTGCAGCTCAGGGAACATCACAGACCTACTGATATGTAATGTTACCCCCAGAGGCCCAGATGTAAAATTCCTCTCTTTGTACTCTTTCTCTTTATTTCTCAGACTGACCAACACTTAGGAAAAACAGAAAGAACCTATGTTAAAATATTGGGGGCTGGTTCCCCCAGTAGAGAGATCTCCAGAGTAGATTCTTTTACCCTGATTACTCAGGTTGATAATCTCCATCAGCAGTTGCATTTCAACCTATTGAGGCCAGCCAGGTGACATAAAAGAGTAGCTAGAGCACACACAAGTGGAGAAAGTGATACAGTCTGAGGGGTGCATGCCTTGCCTAAAGACAGTCAAATTCAGTGAAGTGGCCAAGAAAGCAGACCATGAGTAGGATTCAGCCCCGGGGTCACCAAGATGCCACCCCTACTGATTCCTTTTGGCTCTCCATTTGGGACTCAGACAATGAAACTTGTCCTGTAATGCCATGCAACATGTTCCACTCAATGGCCCAGAATTTGGTGATAGTTTCTTAGTAAGCTCTTTTTATCATCTCAAGAGAGAAAGGCTAATCCTTGTCTACTTTTTCAGACTCTAGGACATGTGCCATGACAAACTGTCAGTACGGCTGTGAAGACACAGAAGAAGGGCCACAGTGCCTGTGTCCATCCTCAGGACTCCTCCTGGCCCCAAATGGAAGAGTCTGTCTAGGTACAACAGCAGGAATCACCTCTACTCCTCCTTCTCCTCCCTTGACTGCCCCTTTACTGAATATTTTTTAATTCATCACAATCAGCTTGTTGACTAGACATTGCAAACTTCTAAAAGTACAGACTTATATCCATTTCTGAGATACTTTTAGCCACATATGCTCTAGACATACTTTGGGATGCTAAAAACCCATTTTTCTATTATTTTGTATTGCCTTAATGCCATAGTAGAAAAGGGATAAAGATAATTTTAGTATATTTACTATGTACATTTTATTTAAATTACCATCCAATATAAATTCTACTACTTATATATTGTCATTTAATGAGTAAGATCCTAAGGACCATTGAGCTTTATTCTGGGTTCTAGCTAATATTTTCTGGAAAAACTACATTTACTTATTTTTTAGGTACAACATTATTGAAAATAGTATATACCTTCTATATCATTTACATTAACATGTAATCAATTTCATGTTGTCTTTAAAACTTGCTCTGAGTTATATGAACTAAGTATAATTAATTTAACTGGAGAAAATGAGCAGATTAAGTCCATAATATTAATTAAGGGAACATAAAAATTATTTGTTTATAACTTTGAATTTAGTCAAATCCATTGGCTTAGAACTTTCCTCTCTTGCTCTCCTTTGTCCTATTTTGTGTCTTAGTTTTGGGTTCCACAGAAGCTGACCCTGAGCAACTAGTTGATCTGGGAGGTGATCCCAGGAAACACTGGTTGAGGAGTAGGGAAGTAACCCAGGGAAAGGAAAGTACCAATGCTGGGTGAATCTGATGAGCAGGTTAAATTAGCTGGGGGCACCTCTGGGAGGCAGAGGGAAGCTGCCCCTGAATTTTCCCTCTGGGGCAGGGGTGCTGGATATTCATCCACCAACTTCTGCCCTTCATTGATGGGAGGCTGCTCTGGGACATGACCCCCCAGCACTCCCAGCCTGGCCTGGGTTGGGAGCAAAGCACAATGTCGTAGGTGCAGCAAACAGCCTTTGGCAGGTATGGAAACTTGAATGCTGAGGAGCTGTGGATGGAGCACCCACAGGGCACCCTCAGTAACTGAAGCAACACTTTTTTCACTTTGTGCTTTGGTTCCTTTGTGGATTTGAATTATGTTCAACCATAAAATTGCCATAAAATTGTATATACTCATAATACTTAATTACATTGCACCTAATATACATAATATTTAGAGTAAGTGAGCACTTAGCATTAACGGGGGATATCAAACCAAATCAGAATGTTGAAAGAATTCTTAATCTTCTGTGATTTAAAGAAGCACATATCAGTATGATTTCATAATCTTCTTTACTGCAATAGAAATACTTTTCAGTCAAGGTGCTAGATGTTTATTTATCCTAACTATACATAATGTAAAAAAAATTGCATTTAGAAAGCTCAGCCAAATGGATCCTAAATTAGTTAAACGCTTTTTAAAAATATACATATAAATTAAAATTTTCTCTCTACTCTTTGAGAATAATCAAAGATTTAATTAGGTTCACAGGATTTACTACTTTTTAGTATAATAAGATTTATATGACAAGGCTAATTCTTGACCAAACTGAATCCAAATTTCCACCCATCTCTTTGAGTTGTTGGGTGCCATTTTTATTGGAAGGGAAAGACGATGTGCATGAAAATGATCGCCAGAAATAATTTTGTTCAACCCAACACTTATTTAGTATTTGGAAAATGCAAGAGGCCAGCCTGGGCAATATAGCAAGACCCCATCTCTATTAAAAAAAAAAATGTTTGTTAAAAATAGCTGAGCATGGTGATGTGCACTTGTAGTCCCAGCTATGCCAGAGGCTGAGGTGGGAGGATCGCTTGAACTCAGGAGTTTGAGACCAGCCTGAGCAACATAGGCAGATCCTGTTTCTACAAAAAATAAATAAAAAATAGCCAGGCATGGTGGCATATGCTTTGTAGTCCCAGCTACTCAGGAGGCTAAGGTGGGAGGATCACTTGAGCCTGGGGAGTTTGAAGCTGTAGTGAGCCATGATTGTTCCACTACACTCCAGCATGGGTGATAGACCAGGCCTTGTCTCAAAAAAAAAAAAAAAAAAAAAAAAAGACTGCAAGGGAAATAGTAAGATAACACCAACTTGCCTGTTTAAGCCAGGTTCAGAAGAACAACCTAACATCTATTTGATTTGACATCTGAAAGTTAAACCAAGCCTGAGTCTTAGTGGATTGGTCAGCATAGCTGTCAGCCCTCTGTAATCTGACTCTCAATGGTAGAAAAGGAACAACACACCTATTGTTGGCTAAAATTACATCATTACATAATTACACCTGACCCACAATTTACGCATAAGTGCATGCCTTCACTGCCACATTTCTGTGAGTCAATATTGCAGGGGCCTTGGACAGTCTTACTCATGAAATAGTTATTTTGTAAAATGCAAATTATGAAAGTCTGTGTGTTTGGTTTACTGAAAGTGTAGCTATCTGACTCTAGTTTCAAAAATTGTATATGTTATACAATATACAATAATCACTCAGTTGGGGAAAATATTCACTCAGCACACATGTAATGTATAGGTACCAAGTGCCAGACACATGCTCCCTGCCTGAGAATAGTCAGGGCCTAACAGAAGATGTGAATGTAAGTAATGACATTATGGAAAGATAATGCCTCTTAAAGAGGTATAACGTAATATAAATACATAAAGTGAAGAGCTGTGTGTGTGCCTGGGGGATCTAGAACACTTGCCAGAGGATATGATGTTGGCACCAGTATACTATAATCAGTTTCCCAGGTAAAGAAACTGTGCATGTGCATGCATGGTACATGCTCTGTGTGTGTGTGTGTGTGTGTGTGTGTGTGTGTGTGTGTGTGTGTGTGTGTATGAGTGCATGCATGCATGCAGCTACTTTTCTTACTATCACTGACACCTTCTGGTTTTACACCCTAGATATTGATGAATGTGCCTCTGGTAAAGCCATCTGTCCCTACAATCGAAGATGTGTGAACACATTTGGAAGCTACTACTGCAAATGTCACATTGGTTTTGAACTGCAATATATCAGTGGCCGATATGACTGTATGGGTAAGATTCGATGGCACCTTTTCCTTTTTTTCCTGTCCCCACCCAACCTTTGAGCCTTCTCTGCAGATATTTTGATGTCAATTCAATCTATTAGTTGAACAATCTACAGTGCTGACCAGCTTAACAATAAGGAAAGGCTATTTTTTTAGGTGTCTGGCATTTAGGGAATTCCAATGACATCAATTATAAAGCTAGATCAATAAAGATTTAAAGTAAGGAATACAGCTCTCTTGTGGAAATGATTATCTTGAGATGATTCTGGTGGGACTCTTTTTAATTTGGCTTTTTGTTTTGTTTATATTTTTTGTTCTATCTCCAGTTACACATCTAAAAATGGGAACAATAAAGCAGTATTTATATTTGGTAAAAGGAAGAATAACAAGGTCTATCTAATCTTGATCTCAGTGATCTGTTTATAACAGTCTCCATCAGGGGTGGCTTTAGAGAAGTGTATGAGAGACATGAAGGCCTATGCTTTTTCCTTTCCCCTCTTTCAGCGCTTTCATAGTTCAAGCTCCAAATATAATGTTCCTTTACCACAGTTACCAAAATCACTCTCTGATAAGATTCTGGTACCAGTTAGCTATTGCTCTAATCTATGTGAAATATTTTATTCCTTAGTGAATGGATTTCAAGCCTCCATGAACAAGTGAGGTGGGGTATTTGGGGAGTCCTTAGATGCATTCCCATTGCCCTTTATATAATGTAGGATGGGGCCTGCCCTATAGTGAAGGCAAATTCAGGCTCCCTGTGGATTTCTCTACCCATAACACGTGTAACAAAGGTATATGCATGATATGGAAGGCTAATAGTTGAGAAAAAATAGTATTTCTTTCAACCCTATACACAGGGCTTCCCAGGACACATATCGTGTAATCATATTGGGGCAACACTCAATTGCTGGGTTTCTTCGAACCATCTTGTGAAGCCTCCACAGCTCTTCCCTCAAATTTCAAACACAAAGTCCATCCTAGAGAGGATCATAAAATCCATATTTCTCATGGACTTGGACCCCATGCCCTCCTGTAGACCAAACCAGCCCTGTAATCCTATGATGCTGTGTTACAGAGTTTAATCCTGTTTCCTGATACCTAAGGGGAGGTTCCACAGAACAGGGTGGAATTCACATGGAAAGCTTCAAAAGGAAACAAATCTTTGAGACTTTAAAGGTGATTAAGATTAGCGTCTGAGCTTAGCTTTGTGGCTAAATTAAAACCATCAGGTTATTTTGTACACATATGTCTACAAATACATAGATAGAAAATGGGGTGGAGAACACGGCAAATGAACCTCTCACTTGGGTGGAATTTGGCAAATTTTCCTCCTCTAAACCCAGCAGACAAGCTCAGACCAGCCTGACCCTTTTTCCTGGCAGTCTTAGAACAAAATGCCTGTGCCTATAAGTTAGATGATGTCAATGGTTCCTAGTTGATCTTGCCTTTGTTTGTTAGGAGTTTCAAGACCTTCTGAATATAGAATTGATTTTCTGATATTGTTATTTAGTTCTAAGCTAGATGAAAAAGTTAAGAGAAAAACCTAAACATCTTACACATTTCAATAGCATTGATAAGCAGGAGATGAAATTGCTGTGGGGGAGGGAAGCAGCAAACACTCCCTACATACCAGGCAGCAAACAAAGCCAGGGCTGCTGGCCAATGAGCCTGCAGTTCTGAACACCTCTCAGTTCTCAGGCAACGCTTGGTTTGTCAGGGGCATTTAGTGCTTGACCCTACAGTTGTTCAAGTGTAAGGGAGAGTCTTTTCAGCAAGCCCTGTACCACAGAGTTGTTCACTGGAATGTTCTTTTTTAGATATAAACGAATGTACAATGGATAGCCATACGTGCAGCCACCATGCCAATTGCTTCAATACCCAAGGGTCCTTCAAGTGTAAATGCAAGCAGGGATATAAAGGCAATGGACTTCGGTGTTCTGGTAAGTAGCATTTGGTCATGGTGTCTTAGCTATTCCCAATGAAGCGTTCTCCCCATATCTCCTTCCTCCCTCTATTTCTCTCCTTTCTTTGTCTTTCCCTCTCCCTCTCCCTCTCCCTTATCCTCACTCTGTGTATGTGTGCAGTGTTTAACTCTCTGCCTCAGCCTTTTCTTCTTTGCTAATTGGACCACATCTCCAATACTCACTGAAGTTGTAGGCACTAAACTCAAAGAACAGCAAGGGTACTGAATATCTTTCTGGCCATGACATACTTCAAATACTGAACAAAAGATTTAAAGACAAAAGACACTGAGCAAATGTATCTATCAGGATAGACTGAGTTATGGTGCAGTAGCAAGCAAACCTAAACTAACAGTGGCTTAAAACCACAAAGGTTTTTTAACCAAGTGAATCTGGACATTTTCCAGAATGCAGAGCCAAAACAAAGTATGATGAAGCTGATCTTCATTAAAGTATGATCATTTTATCTGTCATCCTCAAGGCTGGATCCACTTGTTTTAATGTATATAGCAGAGAGTTCCATTGTTCTTGCTGATGAATTATTTAATACTTTTTGTTAAAACTTTAAATTTATAAACCAGACATCTAACAATAAAATGTCACTGCTATTAATAACTACAACAACAATAAAGGTTTATTTCTCACTCAAGTAATACGTCCAAAGAGAATTTTTCGGGGGTTTCTTCTCAATACAGTCACTTAAGGACACAGACTGATAGAGGCCCCATCATTTTATGGTACCATGGTCTCAATTCAAGGCCTTAGGGTTTGTCACAGCAGAGAAAGAAGCATGGGCAATCATGCATCAGCTGTTAGTTTATTCAACTTGGAAGTATCTAACGTCAAGGGACAAAAATAATAATAAACTTGCTGTGTGCCCAAAAGAGAAGAAAACTAGAAATCTTGGTGAATACCAGGAATGTCTTCCAAGGCAAGGCAGCTATGATTACAGCACAGTCACTTCCTTAGTAAACAATCATCCAGGTTCGGCTGGGTGTGGTGGCTCACACTTGTAATCCTAGCACTTTGGGAGGCCCAGGGGGGCAGATCACCTAAGGTCAGGAGTTCAAGACCAGCCTGGCCAACATCGTGAAACCCTGTCCCTACTAAAAATACAAAAAAATTAGCCAGGCATGGTGGTGCACATCTTTAATCTCAACTACTCGGGAGGCTGAGGCACAAGAATTGCTTGAACTTGGGAGGCAGAGTTTGCAGTGAGCCGAGATCGCACCACTGCACTCCAGCCTGGGCAACAGAGTAAGACTGTGTCTCAAAAAATTAAAATAAATAAATAAATAAATAAAGTCATCCAGGTTTATCCCTCTGGTCATGACCCTTTTAGCACTGGCTTATAGTGTGACTAGACTTGTTGACTGCCCTGATTCAACTCTGTTATATACCCCTTAGCAGAGTTCCTGCATGTTCAATAAATATGGCTGCAAGGTATACCCTGACTTACGTCACATTCCATACCCCCATCTGACCAATGCTCCAAATGACTGTAACAGTGTCCACTCAGTCATACAAAAATAAACTGTATGTACCATGCTAGACATTTAGCGCCACACCCATAAAAGGTTCACAGTACCCCAGTGGGCTAGTGTTGAGCACCACTGGACAAGAGTATGTATAAAAGAATATAACCAAAGAAAATGAGTCTGGAAATCAAATTCTGTGAAGGACTGCCAAAAGAACAGGGCAGCATTTAGTCTGGGAAATATAGTATGGAAAAGAATAAATTGTGCCTGTAAATATTTTAAGAAATATGAAATAAAAGTGGCTTTCCCAAGCAAACTAAGTCCAGTGGGTAGAGGTTACATTCTCTCTTAAAAATGGCTGCTAGGTATTTAAGAGTGGAGCAGGGAACCCCACGGAGTAGGGACATTCCACTGCCCCTGGCTTGCAGTCTGGGGGCTCTGAGACGGATTCCTGCATTGGGCTGGAGATGGTAATAAATGACCACTTAGTGTCCAGCAACTGGTTGACATGGCTTCTATCCCTCTAGATGGAAGTATCCAATGATGTCCTTCTGAAACTTGATTCAGAGAGAGAGAAATTGGCTGCCCAGGCAGGGCTGTGCATAGGTAGGTTGGGGGGAAGGACACCATAACCTTGGGAGGCCCCCAGAGAGGAGACTGAATAAATCAGTTTTCCATATTGGATGAGTGCCCAAGGGGCCCGTGCTCAAAGCTCCTTTATGCCACCAAATTTGAACATGTGCATTCCAGGTTGGGAAGGCCTGAATTTAAATCTTAGCTCTGCCCCATGCTGGCTGTGACCTTTAGCAAATTTCTTAACCTCTCTAAGCTCAGTTTCCTCCTATTCAAAATGGGGTTTATGGTAGTACTGTGGTGAGTTCTTGTAATGGGCTAGTCCACAGTCCCTTGGAGCTCCCTAATCCTAGTGAGGCAGGGTAGACAGTTGCATGTATATCTCTAGCAGTGCTCTCTCTCTGACAGGAGTCTCTGGATAAATACTCCAGCTTCCACTTCACGGGGTGCAGCAGTTCTGAGGTGTGTTCTACATTGGCTGCCAGATGTCCCCAGCAGGACTGAGCCCCACTTACCCACAGCGATTACCTGTCCATCTAAGCACCATCTTTTGGCTTTTCTCTCTTCCTGTCTCACTGTCTCCTCTCCCCAGTTTCTGCCTCCTGGAATCACCTTCCAGATAAGTCATCTGCACCCAAATCCTTGTCTCAGGCTCTGCTTGGAGGAACCCACACTAACACAAATATGTCTCGCAGAGGTTCATTGTGAGGTTTAAATGAGGTGATATAGAGAGAGTTTAGTTTAGCAGGACCACATAGTAGATGCTCATTAAAGTTAGCTGTGATTGTGATTGTTATTGTTATTAGTATCATTTCAATCAGCTGTTTGTTAAGGGCCACCCACTCTGAAATTTCACAAAGTCAAATGTGAAAATGCTGTGCATACAAAAAAAGACACCTCAGGAAAGCATCTGTTTCAGTAAGTGGGCAACTCACCCCCACATACCCACTCTCCTACCCTTAGGTGTAAAAATCGAAGGCCCAGGGTAAACCTGGAGCCATCTTTCTTCCTCGTCATTTGATCCCCTTGAAACTGCAATGTATTATTAATGTTAAAATGAAGGCAACATCTTTAAGCATGCAATTAGGTAGTTGTTTGCAGCCTGTGTTTTCTATATTGTAACTCAGTGCTTTGAAATTGTAAGTCCCACATCAACACAAACATTTCTTGTGTCAAGAAAATGTCTGTTTTTCTTGGACCATCCAAATTTATTTTGGGGTAAAAAATTGTCTTTATTCTTTGAAACCTCAAATTTATCACACTGTTCTATTCAATATCTGAAAATTATGCATTTTGTTGTCCATTCTGCAGCTAAATTATTTCTTTAGTCTTTCACTGGAATGTTTATTTAAAGGAGAAAACTATCTTTGAGTCATTCACCATATTGTCCAACCCTTTTCGTTTTGCTTTAATTCTCCATGAAATAAACAGCCATGCTACTATTGAAAATTCATCTTAACAAGGTCTTAACACTCATTGCTTAAAGAAAGATGCCCCAAAATCCACTCTTATGTACATATAAGAGTCATAAAAACAAAAATGAGAAAATTACATCTAGTTAGCATTCAGCATTATAAAACATTATAAAATGTTATATTACAAAATACATTTGTATGCACATAAATTGCTGTTATATAATATAGGGCATAGGCCGGGCACTGTGACTCATGCCTGTAGTCCTAGCACTTTGGGAGGCTGAGGCAGGTGGATTGCCTGAGCTCAGGTGTTCGAGACCAGCCTGGGCGACATGGTAAAACCCCGTCTCTACTAAAATACAAAAAATTAGCCAGGCATGGTGGTGTGCGCCTGTAGTCCCAGCTACTCGGGAGGTTGAGGTAGGAGAATTGCTTGAAGCCAGGAAGCAGAGATGGCAGTAAGCTGAGATTGCACCACTGCACTCCAGCCTGGGCAACAGAGCAAGACTCCATCTCCATAAATATATATATATATATGTGTGTGTATATATATATATGGCATTGTATGTATATATATATGGCATTGATGTAGCAACTTTTATTAAGTTCATTGTTTTGAAAAGTTCAGACTGTACATTGCAATATGGAAAAAGAGTTAGATTATCCTAACCCCCTCTCTATACCTAAAGGAAGAAGCACCCTAAATGTAGATGTATATATGTTCCACTGTTCTAATATAAGTATTAATAATATACTGCCAGATAATTTGGTCTTGATTTGACAGCAGCTACACCTCATTCTAAGAAAATCAAAACCCAGATGATACCCAATTTGGGGAGTAACAGTCAACTTAGGAAAGGAAACTGCCATTGGCTTACCAGGGGCACAGCTTCTGGAATCATATTACCTTAGCTTGATTCCTGACTCGCTAGCCTACTACCTGTGGACCAAGAACAAATTATTTAATCTTTCAGTGCCTCAGTTTCCACACCTGTAAAATATGGATGATAGTATCTAGCCCTTAATATTGTTTTGATGATTAAATTTATTCATACAGAATAAGTAAACATCCATCTAAAGAGCTCAGCACCAGTCCAGAATATATGAAATGCTCAATAAGCATGTGCTAGGAGTAGGAGTAATAGTGACAAAGCCCTCCTTACCAAAATTCAACAATCATTTCTATTGAAAAGCAGCTTCTTTAGTCACTAAAAATATGCTTATGGCTTAATTCAGTTTGTATAGTGTGTAGTCAAGAATATGGGCTTTGGTACAAGCAGGCCATCCGCATTTTTTTTCTTCAATTGTAAACATTAGAAATTTGGATATATGGCCTGGGAATTTTTCTAACTCTGGAAAAGATTTTAAACATTCGGGTGATGAATGCTAAAAATAGCACACATGTTGAGTGTGTGCCAAGCACTAATCTTAGTAATCGATGTGTGTTCACCCATTTAAGCCTCCCAAAAAAACCTATTCTTATCCCAATTTTATAAATGGAGAGACTGAGGCAAAGAGAAGTTAATTATTCACTTGAGGACATATGGCTAGAAGATGTGGGAGCTAGGAGTCAAACTTAGGAAACTGGGCTTCAGGATTATCTGCTTAAACACAGGACAGGTGTGTTCATGACCAATTGGTTGATCCTCTGTGATGGAGAACTCACAGAGTTTGTCCTCCCCAGCAAACTCTCTTGGCTCATCTTTTGTTCCATCCTAGCCCCTTCCTGTTTCCTGGGTCCCATGCTGGAATACATTTCTCATCCGTGATTAAGCTTCTTCTTCCAGGACTGTGTCCAAAGCTCAGATTAGTAGAACTTTTCTCCTCCCAGATGATAGATCATCTAATGAACTAAGCACAGTTGAATGAATGTCAAAGTCATATTCCTCCTGGGTAAGATATTCTCACCTAAGAGTGATCTTCTATAAAGTTTTATTCCAAAGACATGAAATTAAAATTAGGGTTTTCAGGTTGGTAGAAGTGTTTGACAACATGGGTGTTGGGAGACATCTCAAATCCCTCCCAAGAGAAATTGTCAACTTTACAAAAAACTGGCCTGTGAACCTGAAGACTTTGAAATTCCTAAGTTTTATATCTGAGTTGCCCAAATGTGCACCAAAGACACTCCTACTGCAACTCCCTCTTTTTTTTTTTTTTTTTTTTTTTTGATATGGAGTCTCACTCTGTTGCCCAGGCTGGAGAGTAGTAGTGTGATCTCGGCTCACTGCAACCTCTGCCTCCTGAGATCAAGCAATTCTCTTGCCTCAGCCTCCTGAGTAGCTGGGATTACAGGCACCTGCCACCACTCCTAGCTAATTTTTGTATTTTTGGTAGAGACTGTGTTTCACTGTGTATGTTGGCCAGGCTGGTCTCAAACTCCTGACCTCAAGTGATCTGCCTGCCTTGGCTTCCCAAAGTGCTGGGATTACAGGCATGAGCCACCATGCCTGGCCCCTCCCACATTTTTATATTCTCAAAAAGATGAGGCAATAATCACTAAATCTTTAAGAGAAAACCATCATAATGTCAAATTTGAAACAGTGATACCTAGATAAATCCAAATCTACTTATGCATATGCATATCATTAAAGTGCATTTTTATCCTTGCCCAGCTTTCTTTTTACATACTAAGAGAATGAAATTGTCAACACTATCAAGATTATGATGTTTTAGTTGTTGTTTCTTTTCCATAGGAACATTTGAAACTTCAAAGCAGAAACTGAAAGCAGATGTTTAGGTTTGCCTGGTGTGAGTTGAAACCCTTTCCTCGTTATTTATTAAAGGTCTTTAGTTTCATGTTACTGATTGCAAAAAGGAAATTTGCAGGGAATAGGGGTTTCCTGTTAATTTTTCTTGCCGGGTACTAGGGAAAGATGCAGTCGACCATGGACAGAATTACAGTGGGGCCTCCAGAGGAAGGTCTATATATGATCACACATTACAGTCATAACTTAACATGCAACTTCTGGCAAAGTAGCTGAAACAAGCTATCTGAAGGTCAGGAAAATGAGTAATGATGCATTACTTGTATTAGCACATGTTGGTTTTGTACCTATAGTCAGGCTGTCACAATGAGAAATAACTAGAATATTTCATTGAAAAGAAAAATCTTGCTCTTTTGATTCCAAAGTAAAAGCAATGTATTAATTAAGAGCATACATATTTTCAAAGCACTTTTCCCCTTTAGTTACCCCAAATATTGTGGACTTCTCCTTGTTTATTTTTCTACTACTTTGACATAGATTGAATCAGCCAAATGATGAAGAAGGAACAAAGCAGGAGAAGAAGTTAAAACATTGTCAAGAAAAATATTCTAATAAAATCCCACTCCAATTTTTTATAGTACTCTTTTTAGGCATCAAAATTAATGTCTACCCCATCATTTCATTTCTCTCTAAACTATATCCAAATAATAGAATTAAGTGAATTGATTGAGGTGTTATTAGACCCTTTCTTGCTTAGTCTTAGACTAGTACATGCCTAGATATTTTATAGTGAGACAATATATTTGATTTTAAATATCAGTGTTTTTAATTTTTAAAAAATTAATTACTTCTTTACATCAGTTGGATATTCTGAATTATCATGAGTATATCCCTGAAAAGGAGACATATATCTTTGAATTATAGATCTCAAGGAATTTGAAACATTCCTAGAGAAAAGTAACCTTAATCTTCAAGCAGGAATAAATCTATCATAGAAATAGGAATGGAAAAAGAGTCATTCATGGCCAGGCGCAGTGGCTCACCCTGCAATCCCAACACTTTGGGAGGCCGAGGCGGGTGGATCACCTGAGGTCAGGGGTTCAAGACCAGCCTGGCCAACATGGCGAAATCCCGTCTCTACTGAAAATACAAAAATTACCTGGGTGTGGTGGCATGCACCTGTAATCCCAGCTACTCAGGAGGCTGTGGCAGGATAATCGCTTGAACCCAGGAGGGGGAGACTGCAGTGAGCCAAGATCGTGCCACTGCACTCCAGCCTGGGCAACAAGAGTGAAGCTCTGTCTCAAAAAAAAAAAAAGAAAAAAGAAAAAGAAAAAAAAGAAAGGAAAGAAAAAAAGTCATTCATATGCTCTACTCCCAAATCTTAGCTCTGTCCCTAGCATGATGAGTGACTTTGGGCAAGTCACTTAACACCCAGTTGCCTCATCAACAAGACAAGAGTCCTGGGCTAAATGAATTTTTTGTACCTCTTGAGTTCTTTGACACCAACGTTTTTCTTCCAAGGGTCATTAGTCCACTAAGGGATAAGAAGAATTTATCTACAGGTACATTTTTAAAGTAATTTACTTTTGCGGTGAGAAATAGAAAATGAATGAAAAATAGTAAGTATAGAAGCCTCTCTGAAATATTTAATAAATAAAATCATTTAGCTTTAGATAATGGTTGACTGAGGTGAAAAAAATTCAAAGGTAGAAAGAAAATTGGGTATGTGTATTTTGCACCATAAGTCACCATTTTTGTAGGTCACAAATGGTCCATTATTAGCAATTTATATGGTTCAACCTAATGCTGTAGCTGTAATTTTTGAACATCAAATTTGGACAAATCTATAGGGCTATCAGGACAATACCGGTTTTGAAGAATACCACAATGAAAGCAGAAATATTAGACGACCCTGGCAAATCCATGTCTTTGGGATCTGTAGCCCAACTGGGTAGTAGTAGGTGTTTCACTAAAGTGGTCTCTGAAGCAAAACAAAAGCAACAAAAGGTAATTAAGATAACTACCATAACACTGGAACTGCTTAAAACAGATACAAATATAGTTATTCCTAATTTATCAAATGGTAGAGCCTCATGTGGTTTCATTCTGGAAGCATTCACTTACTACACTTCAGCACTTTTTAAATGCTCCATTTTTGTGAGTAATTTAATTATCTGCCAATTTGGAATATCTTGCCTCTTATTTGTTTTAGCTATCCCTCAAAATTCTGTGAAGGAAGTCCTCAGAGCACCTGGTACCATCAAAGACAGAATCAAGAAGTTGCTTGCTCACAAAAACAGCATGAAAAAGAAGGTAAAAATTAAAAATGTTACCCCAGAACCCACCAGTACTCCTACACCTAAGGTGAACTTGCAACCCTTCAACTATGAAGACAGTGTTTCCAGAGGTGGAAACTCTCATGGAGATAAAAAAGGGAATGAAGAGAAAATGAAAGAGGGGCTTGAGGAGGAGAAAAGAGAAGAGAAAGCCCTGAAGAATGACATAGAGGAGCGAAGCCTGCGAGGAGATGTGTTTTGTGAGTGTTATTTTTATTTTATATGTTTTATGAACAATGAATTGCAATTTATCCTGGCAAATGAAAGAAGACAAAAAGCCGGTTTCACAGCTTAAGTAAAATGGGTTGGGTCCTGAGAAGCAACATTCTCTGTAAAGTCTAGAAACGAACACCTTCTGCAGATACCCAATCAAACCTGCTGCTCTAGGAACCAAAGAGGGGAGGTCCTGTTCCCCTACCTGGGGGGTTTCCTATTTGATACAGACCTCCTCTTCTAGCTTCCAGCCAAGGAAGCCTGCTTGTCCTGCAAGGGCAGTGGTTTGGCTGCCCAGCTCTCCATGAGGCATGCCCCCAAATCAAAGAGAGGTTCACCACATGGATCAGCTAAGCTCTACCTTTTTACTTCTCGAAGGCACTTTTACAGGCCTAGTCTAAGAAAATGGAACCTCACAGTTGTGTGGTTATGATTTTAAAAGCCAAAATCGACAAATGTAGGAGGACAAATTTTATGGAGCTTCAGTTTTCTACGTGAACTAGAGAACTGCCATAACTCCCTTTTCACTGGTTGCTGTGCAGAACCCACTATAAGGCTCAGTCTCCCCAGGAGGGTTTCCATATTAACCCACCCTGCATCTCCACACTGAGACTTTCCCATTCATTCTGGCTGGGCATTTGTTGCTTCCTCTGTATTTTGCCTTGTCTAGTCTTGGCTCTGTGACTGGTGGTCATATATACAGATGCCAGATGGATTTAACCAAAGGAAAAGTAGACACAGGCCCACCCATCCAAGAATCTCTATTAATGACATTCTCCGTCTTAATAGAGAGTGAAAAATCTCGAAAAAAGAAAAAAAGAAACATATTTCCAAAACCTAGTAAGAAGGGATGTATCAAGAGTGTAGATGCCTACTTCATCCAAGGAAATATCTGGAAAAGATGTTCTAGATGAGGAAACTGGATCCAATGTGAATTATCTGGAAATGTTAGGGAAACACTGCTCTAATATATTCTGTAATTAGAATACATGATCTAACCTTCTTTGTTTGGTCATTTGATTCATACCTTCTGAGCATGTGGGCTTTAAGGTTTTTTTCTTAACTGACCAAGTGTTCTTTATTAGTCCCTAAGGTGAATGAAGCAGGTGAATTTGGTCTGGTTCTGGTCCAAAGGAAAGCACTAACTTCCAAACTGGAATATAAAGGTAAATAATTCTTTCTCCCAAGTGTATGCTCTTTCACGTTATCCATGTAGTTTTCATTTCTTCATACAGTGAAATGATTGTTTATGAATCCCTGCTTCATTCATAAACCCCCAAGGGAAAAATCATTACATCACACACACAGTGCCAGTATTAAAACAGTAGGTCCTTGTGTGATTGGTACTAATGATTGAAATATAGTAAGGCTATTCTCTTCTCCCCACCACTCCCACCTGATGCTGAGAGTGAATGGTTGAAGCCAGACTGTATATATGGAGATGGGAGAAACTTACATATTTTCTTCAATTCGGCTGCCTGAGGACCCACAACCTGAAAGTCCTCATGTACTAAATTTGGCCCAAAGTGCCTATATCAGTTACCTATTGCCATAATAATGCTGTGTAACAAACAACCACAAGCCCTCAGTGGCCCACAACAATAAATATTTGTTTTTGCATATGAGTCTATGGGTTGGCTGGACGGTTCTGCTGCTCTGAGCTAGGCTGCGTGGGTTCACCCATGTGTCCACATACCGTCAGTTGTGGGCCCGCTTCGTGATTTTGCTGATCTTGGCCATGCTTTCTCACATGCCCGAGGCCTCAGTTGGGAGGATTGGACTCACTCAGCTCTGCTCCATGTGGTCTCTCATCCTCCAGCAGGCTAGTCCAAGCTTTTTCTCATGAGGCAACAGCGGGGTTTCAAGAAAGAGAGCAACAGCACACAAGATATTTTTAGGTCTAGGCCCAGAAATGGTACAACATCACTTCCGCCATATTCTATTGGCCAAGCCAAGTCACAAGGCCAATGTAGACTTCAAGGTTGTGGAAGGAGCTGTGAAGTCATACAAAGAGAGTGGATACAGAGAGGGATAAAAATCAGGACCATTTTTGCGATCATTCTACCAAAGCCTCATAATCTGGAGTTTCTTGGGCATGATCCCTAATTCCTCTTGGTTTATTTAGAACATTCACCACTCATGACAAGTTACACATACCTCAGGGAAAAGCCCGTTTATATATTTATACCTTTCACTTGGTATAAGTATGAATGCCTTGATCATCTCTTTCATTTTCTAATTTTCTTTCACTTACCACTATACATGTGGTAAGTAAAACATTAGCATAACCTTTTCCTTTTCAAACTTCCTTTTACTTACCACTATACATGTGGTAAGTAAAAGATTAGCATAACCTTGTGCTAATTGATTCCCTTTTGTGTTTACCCTGTGAGTACATTGCCCAGTCCTATCCCTTTCATTTACAGGACCATCTCCACTGCAAAAAAAGTACCTCTCTAATGCAGTCCTCTGAATTGTATCTGAGAAGCTTCTACTAACACTCTTCAAAGCCTAGTAACCCATGACCCAGCTCCTACAGGCATTTTGTTTTCTTCCATATTTCTCTTAAGTATTCTGTTTTTATTTCTCTGCAGTAGACAACTTATTGCCTATTTTCCTGGTTAGAAAGGAAATATTTCATTGTACAGGGAGTAAGCTGCATTCTCCAGGTGCTCACAAGTTCTGCCCAAACTCTGCCTACCCTTGTTAAGTGACATGAAGGAATCCATTGACTCCTCTTTGGATCCCAACCACCAGATTTCTTAGTTTATTTTCTATTCCATGATTCCTAATGAAACACAGAAAGGTTAAAATTTTGCACATGACCATATGACCCTGTAATTTCAACAGTCCTTGAGTAAGTTGTCCTAGAAAGCTCAGTCCCAACCGGAAGATTCAGATGTGTACTGCAACTCTTCCACTGGTTGTTTGCCTTGGACAGGTCACTTGGATTTGCAGTGCCTCCTTGCTTTCATATGTAAAATTGGAATAAGAGCAATATTCATCTCTTAGATGCTGTCTTAGGCTGGGTTCCCCAGAAATAGACCCCAAGATAAGAATTTGTGTGCAAGTGGTTTATGTGGAAGATGATCCCAGGAAATGGTGGCTGGGGGTGTGCAGAAGTGAGGTGGGGAGAGGAGGAGGCAATAAAGGGTACGTTATCAGGCAAGTTTCCACTGTGGGCAACTGGAGCTCAATCCCACTGGGAAACTCCAGAAGCCCGTGTAGAACACATGGCTCAGAATTATCCTACTGAAGGAATAAGGAGGCTGGGTCATATATATACCAACTCCCATCTGGCATTGATTGAAGACTGCTCCCAGGAGGGTGCTGATTCCTTGGTGCTCCTGGCCTGGCATGAAAGCAAGGAAGGGCACCACTGGGGAAACTTGATCTCACTTGGACCCTCGACAAGACAGGGAAAGCCTGAATTCCAATGCAACTTTAGCCCACATTCAATTCCAGCACTTAGTGGTCCTTTCCAAAGGCAAGGAAATGGAGATATCTATCCAACAACTCCTGTCCATCACTGGTTTACGGCTGTCCCTGGGAAAATGACTCCCCAGCATTCTAGCCCACCTGGTGGGCCAAGAATGCTCCAAGCAGAGAGCACCCTCACACAGAGAGTTGTGAGTGTTTCCAGTAGAAAGCCACATGCCTGCAAGAGAATATAAGTACTGACAGATATTGGTGTGGCACCAACAGCATCTGCTTCAAGGCAAGTGTAGATTAAACCAGAGAATATATTTGAAAGCACTTTCCAAACCATGAAGTGCTATACAAATGAAAGAATGTGCCTGTGAGACCAAAGCCTTGAGTTTTATCTCTTTATGGAATAGTTTGCTATATACTGTTCCATCATCTCAATTTACATACCCGCTTGCCCCATGTGGAGGAAGGGGAAGAGTTTGGGAGAAACATACCAGCACAATTATAAACCAACTGAAAAACTGATATTCCACTATTTGTGGGATAATAACATCAACTATCTAACTAACTAGTATTAGCACTCATTAAAGAATACTGAAGACTGGAAGCAAGGCATCTTTTACTTTTAAAACTGGGACTAGAAAGAAAATATATTTGCCGCACAGAGAAAAAATAGGGAGTTAAGAAGAAAGGAAAGTGAGGAAAGGGACCATGTGTGCTCACTTAGGATATGTGCAAGATGGAAGGTCCTGGATTGCATTCTGATTTGGGATTCAGGTCCAACTCCAGCATTCAGTGTCTGCAGAACTTGAGCCTCAGTTTTAGTTTCCTGAAAATGAGTCTGATGCTAGACGTTTTTTTAAACAACCTAATCAAATGATATAAAATATTTGGCAAATCAAAACGAATCAAGAATCAGCTGCTGTTGTGTTCCTTTTTACCCTATTCTCTTTTCTTACCATTCCTTTCTTCCCCAGCATTAACATATAAAGCCCCAAAATCAGAGCCAGAGGCTAGCCTTAGTTATAAATCAAAACTATCTCATTCTTCACCCCCCCTTTCCCAGTGGTATTTATCTACATCAGAGGTCAGCCAACTTTTTTCTATAAAGGGCTACATAGTACATATTTTAAGCTTTCTGGGCCATAAACTACTTTCACAACTATTCAACTCCATCATTGTAGCTCAAATGCAGTCATTGATGTTATGCAAATGAATGGGCATAGTGTGTTTCAATAAAACTTTATAAAAATAGACAGTGGGCCAGGATCTACATAAAAGTAACCACAGGCACTGGTTCAAAACTTAAAACTAGCTGAATGAACTGTTATACTTCTCTGACACATCTAAACAAGGCAGTCATTAACAGTTTAGAGGCCAGGCATGGTGGCTCACACCTGTAATGCCAGCACTCTGGGAGGCCAAGGCAGGTGGATCGTTTGAGCCCAGGAGTTCAAGACCAGCCTGGGCAACACAATGAGACCCCAGCTGTACAAAAAAAATTTTTTAATTAGCTGGTGTGGTAGCATGTGTCCATAGTCCCAGCTACTCAGGAGGCTGAAGTGGGAGGATCACTTGAGCCCAGGAGGTAGAGGCTGTAGTGAACTGTGTTCATGCTACTACACTCCAGCCTGGATGACACAGCAAGACCCCGTCTCAAAAAAAAAAAAAAAGAAAGAAAAAGAAAAAGAAAGAAAAGAAAAGAAGGTAGAAAGTTTCAGCAAGGTCTTTACTGGTTTATTTGGGTAGGAGATATTTTATTTTCTGGCCTGAATTCGATAAACAATTGCTTATATTCTGTTTCTCTTTGTGCATGTGGTTCTCACCCATTACTTATTTTTTTAAAAAAAGGGTTTTGTTTTGTTTTGGTTTGGTTTGGTTTTTTGGGTTTTTTTTTTTTTTTTTTTTTTTTTTTTTTTTTTTTTTTTTTTTTTTGAGACAGAGTCTCACCCTGTTACCCAGGCTGGAGTGCAATGGCACGATCTTGGCTCACTGCAACCTCCACCTCCTGGGCAATTCTCCTGCCTCAGCCTCCCAAGTAGCTGGGATTGCAGGTGCCTGCCACCATGCCCAGCTAATTTTTGTATTTTTAGTAGAGACGGGGTTTCAGCATGTTGGCCAGGCTGGTCTTGAATTCCCGACCTCGTGATCTGCCCACCTCAGCCTCCCAAAGTTTTTTTGTTTTTTTAAGATCACAACTGAATTTATTCAGAATGGCTCCACAGACATAACTCAAAACAGGGTATGTCATGATCTGTACTCTGTACAACTGAAAACAAGGTATTGCCTTTCAAAGCCCCAAATGTTAGACATCTTCCTAATGCTCTTAGGGGTTATGAAATGCGTTCTTTCTTTTTAGCAGATTTAAATATCTCGGTTGACTGCAGCTTCGATCATGGGATCTGTGACTGGAAACAGGATAGAGAAGATGATTTTGACTGGAATCCTGCTGATCGAGATAATGGTATTTATATTTGACAATTTCATGTTCTGCAATATGGTGAAGAGATAGAAGGCCCTCCGTGAGTGACAGGTTGTTATTCCCATTACTCATCAGAGCAGGGTTGTTTTTCATTTTTGGAAACTTTTAGACCTTCTGAGCTCTCCCTTGATAGATGACTAACTTGGTCCAGCATATATTCTCCTACTTAATCCCTCTCCCACACACCTGCCTCCACAAAGGCTATGGGAGCAAACCTCTTCCATATTCACTCTCCTTTTGCTGAGAGAGAGATGTTGAGATTTGTATAAAGTTTGGGAGAGTTAGGGAAAAGGTAGAAAGAAGTGGTTTCTTCTTCCCAGTTTACCAGCCATGGCATCTCATAGTTTTTGTTTTGTTTTGTTTTCATGGGGGAAATAAATCTTGAAAGGAAATATGACCTCTATCTAAAACTGGTGTTTTAGTAGAGTGGCCCCTCAAAGCATGAAAACCATAATGAACATCAAGTCAATGACCTGAACTCCTGAACTGAGCTTTCCCTTCTGTTTGTTGCTTGAGGATTTCTTTTGAGCCACATGTCCTTGAATTTTTCTCAATCTTATCTGTGAGCTGTGGATTTTCCACCCTTCCCATTGCCTACTTAAACACTATTGATGGACCCTAACTATCCCCTTAGTGTTTGCCTTGCAGATCCCATTTAGAGCACAGATTGAATCTCTGTCTCCCAAAGACTGACTATATAATTAAAGACAACTGTTACACCTTCAGGGACTCCAGTTACTTATCAATCAAATTATTTCTTTGGGGATGTATAGGCTCAGCCCTCAGTTAAAAGATCCTTCTTTTAGATCCTTCCTCTAGACTAATTCTTCCCCAATATCTTTCCTTTCATGCCCTCACGTGCAATCAGAAAACCTAGATATCCTCTAACAAGAATTCCTTTTTGAACTTGGGGTTAGGGGAGAGGGGATACATCTCACACAGCAGTTGTGTGAATGGGACTTTTACTAAAGATTCAGTGTAAGCAAAGGGCAAATTTAACCAGGCTGAAAACACCATATCACTGGAAAAGCTATCTTGTTGATAACTAACCTGAGTTTCTCTTTTCTTCCATAATGGCATCTCTAAATTTATGTCTACCAGAGCTATATCGTATTGGGAGCCCATAGGTTATTCCAGGACCTCCACAGCTGATATAGGGTTATGTTAAGTCTTACGTTGAGTTTTCTGTCCATGGGAAGTTCCCTATTTACAAACACTCAATTCACAAATAACTCTAGGGTTTTCAGCTTCTGCATCATTCAAATCATACCCCCGCTCCTCCTGCACCTCCATTGGATCTCTAGGTGAGTTCTTCATTCCCTCTGTACAGCGAAATATGAAAAAATAACATGGCCAAGGCAGGAGGATTACTTGAGCCCAGGAGTTTGAGACCAGCCTGGGCAACATAGAGGGATACCGTCGCTACAAAAAATTGAAAAAATAGGCTGGGCGCGGTGGCTCATGTATGTAATCCCAGCACTTTGGGAGCACTTTGGGAGGCCAAGGCAGGTGGATTACCTGAGGTCAGGAGTTCAAGACCAGCCTGGCTAACATGGTGAATCCCTGTCTCTACTAAAAATACAAAAATTAGCCAGGCGTGGTGCTGAGTGCCTGTAATCCCAGCTACTCAGGAGGCTGAGGCAGGAGAATCGCTTGAACCCAGGAGACAGAGGTTGCAGTGAGCTGAGATTGCACCATTGCACTCCAGCCTGGGCAACAGAGCAAGACTCCATCTCCAAATAAATAAATAAATAATAAAAAATAAAAACCAAAAAAATGAAAAAGAAAAAATTAGCCAGGTGTGGCGGCATACACCTGTGATCCCAGCTACTCAGGAGGCTGAGGTGGAAGGATCACTTGGGCCCAGGCATTTGAGGCTATAATGAGCTATAATGGCACCCCTGCACTCTAGCCTGGGTGACAGAATGAGACCCTACCTCAAAAAAAAAAAAAAAAAAAAAAGAAAAGAAAAAAAGAAAAGAAAGAAGAAAAAGAAAAGAAAAGAGACATGAATTAGTTAGCATTGTTAGAGGGATAAAACCACAAAGACAGCTCAAAGTGGGCTTTATCTGGGAGAGAAAGGGAAACCTGCCACAGTAGGTGACAGAAGAGAGAGCATAGCTGAAAGAGATGCCAGATAAAGTATAGGATGCCTATATTTCAGACAGACAATTAATACATTTTAGTATGTCTTGGACATGTAGTTTATCTGAAACTCAAACTCCACTGGGCATCCTGTATTTTTATTTGCTAAATCTGGATACCCTACTAGCTGGGGAAGAAGACCAGTTTCTGGATGCATTGAAAACTAAGGCAATGTCAGCCTGGGTCCTGCAAGTATCTCCGATTTGTAGTAGCAGAAGACTACCCATTCCCCAGTGTCTTCTTCCTGGCTTTCATAGAAATGTTTCCTTCTTATCAACTTTTTCAGACCCTACTCTTTGGGAGTTTTTGCCCAAGTTCATCAAAGCCACAACCTGAAGATTGGAGATGAGCAAAAGTCCACTACACCACAGGTTAAAAGATACTTAGAAGATTTGCAGGATTTGGAGGAGAGTGTTCCTGTCATCCTAAATCAGAAATTGGAGTGATATGTTACACATGGTAGTTGAGCTCCACGAAACCACTAGTACAGGTGCAGATGTGTTTTGGATTAAACGCCACACTCTGGACCCACTTAAGGAGCTGATCATCTTACATGTCATTGACTCAGTGGGGAAATGCATTCTAAGTTTTAAGTCACCAAAATGGAAATGAAATTATGGAACACAAGTTCTCCATCAACTGCAGATTACCTGCAGTGCTAAAGGATCATTTAATTAGATTCTTACCCCATATCTGCTACTACGAAGCTTTGTGAATGCAAAAAAATTCCTCGGTTTCTCTACCCATCAGTTTGCTTGACTATATAACAAAAGATATCAATTGTGTGATCCCTAAAATCCATTTTAGCATGAAACTTTTGTTCCTATGTTCAAAGTGAAGAGGACTTCAGCTTTCCCTATAGGAGACTGTTCACTTTTTATAGCTTTTTTATACATTAAAGCCAAACTCCTTACAATTGCCTCACTAATTGTGCATTTTTCCCCTTCTCTTAAAGCTATTGGCTACTATATGGCAGTTCCGGCCTTGGCAGGTCACAAGAAAGACATTGGCCGGTTGAAACTTCTCCTCCCTGACCTGCAGCCCCAAAGCAACTTCTGTTTGCTCTTTGGTTACCGGCTGGCCGGAGATAAAGTCGGAAAACTTCGAGTGTTTGTGAAAAACAGTAACAATGCCCTGGCATGGGAGGAGACCACGAGTGAGGATGAAAAGTGGAAGACAGGGAAAATTCAGTTGTATCAAGGAACTGATGCTACCAAAAGCGTAAGTGGGAAAAAAATGATTAAACTCAGTATTTGCATTCTTTTGCAATGATTTAACAAATGAAACAAAACATGTACTGAAGCATGTAGGCATTAGGGATACAACGATAAGACTTTTTCCCTACACTTAAAGAATACTTTCTGGAGCTGAATAGGCAAGGTGATTAATTGGCACAACTCATGGATACTTATCTGGCATATGCATATCACGTTCTATGGAAATAACCTGTTTGTCAGGCTCCTCTCACCAACATCCTTC
Organism: Macaca fascicularis; assembly: GCF_037993035.2. NCBI lineage: Eukaryota > Metazoa > Chordata > Mammalia > Primates > Cercopithecidae > Macaca > Macaca fascicularis. The sequence goes on from NC_088395.1 coordinate 13,413,924, forward strand.
CAAATCAGGCTATACATTCCATAGTATGTAAAAGAATGTCATGCTCATTCATTCTATGCCCAGAACTTACCACAATTAATGGCAGCTAGAAGGTGATTTTTTTTAAATGTTTTTTAAACTGAACTGAGAGAGTGGCTATTGTCAGGGTCCCCAGGACCACCCTTAGGTTCAGTGATTCCCTAAAAGGACTCACACAGAAGTCAGAAAAGCTGTTATATTCACAAGTACAGTTTATATAGATTAAAATCAGTAAAGGGAAAAGACACATAGGGTAGAATCCAGGAGAGACCAGGCAGGGGCTTGCGGTTTTTGTCTCCCAGTAGAGTCATATGGGCAGCTATTAATTCTCCCAGCAACAAGCATGATGACACTCACAAAGTATTGCCCACCAGGGAAGCTCACCCAAACTTTTGTGTCCAAGGATTTTGTTGGGGGTCAGTCTGCCCATGTGATCACCTGCGTAGCTGACTTTAGTTATCTAGTCTCCAGCCTCTCTAGTGGTCAAGTTGATACCATGTGACTCAAGGCACCCACCATAAGTCACATGGTTACCATAAACTATCTGGCATGGTCCAAGACCTCAGGTAAACAAAGGCATTCTTAATCAAAGAGGCTATTACAAGGGCTTAGAGGTTATCTCCTAAGAACCAGTCAAGGGCCAAACCTTTCTTTGGAATGTGTAGGGTTTGGACAACCCAGACCTACTGAGTTAATCTTTTATTGCACAGTGGGTTTAATAAAGGAAAAGGAAACAGAGTTTTAAGAGGAAGTTGGTCAAGTGGATGAAACCCTGAGAAAGAACAAACAGTATAAAAATGGCAAAGAGTCTATTGAATTTGACCCATCAGGAGGTGGCTAGTGACCTTTGCAAGAGTTCTTTCTTTGGAGGGGAAGGGTCAATGGTCACACTTCAGAAAGATGAAAAGGGAAGGGATCAGAGCCTGGAGGCAGCTACTGTGGACGTTATAAAGAGTTTGGTCAACACTTTGGGAGGCCGAGGCAGGCAGATCACCTGAGGTTGGGAGTTCAAGACCAGCCTGACCAACATGGAGAAACCCTGTCTCTACTAAAAATACAAAATTAGCCAGGTGTAGTGGTGCATGCCTGTAATCCCAGCTACTCAGGAGGCCGAGTCAGGAGAATCACTTGAACCCAGGAGGCGGAGGTTGCAGTGAGCTGAGATCACGCCATTGCACTCCAGCCTTGGCAACAAGAGTGAAACCCCATCTCAAACAACAACAACAAACAAACAAACAAACAAATAAAAAGTTTGGTCAAGGTGGGAAGGAAAAAGGGTGAAAGCTAGAAAAAGGTGCATGAAGCGGTGATAATAGGAAGAACAATTAGTAGATCCATGTATTAGGATTCCATTTATACTTTGCTTATAAAAGATGACTAATGCAAATTTAACATCTTTTCATTTACATGTCATACTTTAATTAAAGCAGAACATCTTATTTAAAATATATCATAAGACATGACTATAAATAAAAGTATATGTTGGGTACCAGTTAATGAATTTCCTAACCACTCTTCCCCTCTGTGGTAAAAGCAGCCAGTGCTTGTTTAGGAATGACACATGCATTAATTTGAGTTTATTCTTATAGCAATACATTTACAGCAATACAAATCCAATCCACGTGTTTTTCTTGTTGTGTTTGCGGCATGGTCTGGGGACTGTGGCACTGAGCCGTGCTATATATGGATTATATCCCCTGCTGGAGAATTGAAACATGCCTCTGCACAGCATTCATAATTACTTTCATGTTGACTGAATTCATGTGATGGAGAATATTTTTTATATAACATGGTAGCTTGCAGGGAAGGTATACTATCAAAACAGTGATTTTTTTTTAAATGCACATTTCTGTAGACATGCCCCCAAAGAGCCTGGCCAGCAATCACACTGGAACACAGCAGTGCTTTCATAAGAGGCATTCTCAGACCCAGGCATCTGTTCCCTGAATTCTTCAGTTCTAGGGGAAATCTTGATGAGGGGATATTGAAGGGTAAGGAAGCTGACTAATCCAGACTAAAGAATATATTCCAGTTTAGCAATGTCATATTGGCTGTGGACAGTTGTAACAGATGTGACTCTTGCTGCATAAACTTGGGCATACAAGGTAAGTCACATTGCTTTCTCGAAATCAAACTATTTCTGAATCCAAAACCCCATCCCATTAGGCTGGGGGGAAATTCAATCTTGGCTTTCCTCATTCAGGGTTGGGTTAGGGGCCCCCTCCCTAGAGTAGCCTGTGCTTTTGAAAGGCTAAAAGTGGTCCAGACATTAAGAAGGGGGCAGCACATCTTTACTTCATCATGAGGGCCATGGATACCCACATCTTCTGCACATATGTGGCCCTTGAAGTCACTCGTCTCTTCAACTTCCATGCCAGGCCCAGACACAGAAACCTTTACAGGGGTTGGAACCTTGTTGCTGAGAATCTAGCCTCAATGGGAACATCAGGCAACCATTTTCTGCCCACGGCTGTGCAGGGAGATGCAGTGGTGCAGCATCCTAGTCCTGGAGAATCTCATGGCTCCCCTGACCACTTCTCCTTTTAACTTTCTACCTTCAGCCACAGTCTCAGAAAGTTAAGCTTGTGGGTAACAAACGTCAGGAAAGGGACTGTCTTCCAGAAAAGTCTGCTTTTGATTGTTATATCCCAAATCTCCTTGATAAAAAAGAACATTAAAATCCTGCCTAATTTTGGGGGGAACAGAGGAGGTAAAAATATAGTGAAAAACACAAAATTAGTATGTCAATTAATTATCCTGACATTTATTTCTAGTTATCCAGGGGTTATCAGTCAGGGGTCTTAGTGTTGGAAAAGCCACCATATGCCAAGATATAGACATAGCCACCCTCATTATCCCACCCATTGCAGCTGCTGTGAGGGGTCTGCTGTTTGGCTCACCCCTACTTTTTAAAAAAAGTTCCTTTGGGCGCAAAAGGAACATTTTTCTGAAAGCAGTTCCCTCCTGAGACTAGAGGAAAAAGAAACTTCTTTACCAAGTTACGCTATCACTGGCTGCTTAGTAATAACTTGTTTCCAATAGTTCTCAAGAAAATGCACTCAGATTGAGAGCAAAAGAGAGCAGCCCAGGTAGTGAGCAGTCATAGACCCTTGTCATCTCCATTTGTTCCCTGAGGTTTCTCCTCTTTGGAGAACCGGAGAAAACTGGATACAGTGATGACAGCAAGCCTAAAGTTGCTTCATTTCTGAAAACTATTCTGTAATTCTTTATTAAGCAAAAAAGAGATGGTGCTGGGGATAGTGAATAATTGCATGATGGCATTGTGTGAGCATGATTCTTAAAGGATCTTTCTTTAAAATGCCGATTTATACAAGTTTGAATTTATATAAGTTTGAACTTAAAAAGTTTAGAAATGACTAAAGGAAATTACTTTATTGAAAATAAGTAAAGATTCATAATCATACTACAGTAACATGAGTGCTTTTATACTTCACATTTTACTTTGCACGTGAATGTATATTTTTATTTATCTGTAACTGCAGTATACGTAGGCTATTGTTGAATTTCGTTTTGATAGGCTATATGTGTGTGTTATTTTAAAGAATAACATGTTCCAAATTATTCTTTTCCCTCTAAAATATTTGTTCCAGGGTAACTTTAGTCATCTTTGAAACAGGATCATTTTGTTGTCCTCTAAATCTGCTTATTTCAGATACTGAGAATTGTAGAAACCCTATAGGCCTAGTCCCCTCTTTTTGGGAGGCGTGGGAGACATACTTCTCTTTAGAGTGAATGTTACTGGATAGGTGCTCCATAAATTGTAGCTATTATTATTTTCATAATTATTGAATTTAACAAATATTTCTAGTGTTTTATCTGATTATAAAATTAACATGAACTTTTTTTTTTTAATTACAATATTGAAGAAACTTACATTCATTCAGGCCAGGTGCAGTGGCTCATGCCTGTAATTCTAGCACTTTGGGAGGCCTAGGTGGGTGGGTCACTTGAGGAATTAGAGACCAGCTTGGCCAACATGGTGAAACCCTGGCTCTACTAAAAATTTTAAAAAATTAAAAATTAAAAGAATTAAAAATTTAAAAATTAAAAAAATTAGCCGGGTATGGTGGCACATGTCCATAATCCCAGCTACTCAGAGGTTGAGGCACAAGAATCACTTGAGCCTGGATGGCAGAGGTTGCAGTGAGCTGAGATTGTGCCACTGCACTCCAGCCTGGGTGACAGAGCAAGACTCTGTCTCCAAAAAAATATAAATATAAATATAAATAAATAAATAAAACCTTCATTCAGCAAATATTGATTTTAATTATATTTTTTGAAAACATGTTTGGATAAATGAATGAATATAGTCACTGTATATCCTTAATTTGGTAAATGAGTCCCCTGTAATTTTGTGTCCAATTTGAAGATGACTTTTTTTAGTATTTATCCTCTGTTCTCTCTATATCGAAATTTCTAAACTATAAAGAAGTTTGTTTCTCTTTTGATTAATAAATTTATTAGACAAAAGTGATTATAGCATATTATGAAATATTTTCAACACATGAAAACAACATTCCAGATAATCTCCAAATACATTAACCAATATTTTAAGAAAAATAATTACACTCTTGGCCGGGCGCGGTGGCTCACGCCTGTAATCCCAGCACTTTGGGAGGCCGAGACGGGCGGATCACGAGGTCAGGAGATCGAGACCATCCTGGCTAACACGGTGAAACCCTGTCTCTACTAAAAAATACAAAAAACTAGCCGGGCGAGGTGGCGGGCGCCTGTAGTCCCAGCTACTCGGGAGGCTGAGGCAGGAGAATGGCGTGAACCCGGGAGGCGGAGCTTGCAGTGAGCTGAGATCCGGCCACCGCACTCCAGCCTGGGTGACAGAGCGAGACTCCGTCTCAAAAAAAAAAAAAAAAAAAAGAAAAAGAAAAATAATTACACTCTTATAAACTACCAAAATCTAAATATATCAAAATAATTCCCTTTTGACTGTATAGTGTTTTTTTTTTGTTGTTGCTTTTTTTTTTGAGTCGGAGTCTCACTCTGTCGCCCAGGCTGGAGTGCAGTGGCGTGATCTTGGCTCACTGCAAGCTCTGCCTCCTGGGTTCATGCCATTCTCCTGCCTCAGCCTCCTGAGTAGCTGGGACTACAGGTGCCCGCCACCACACCCGGCTAATTTGTTTGTATTTTTAGTAGAGATGGGGTTTCTCCGTGTGTTAGCCAGGATGATCTCGATCTCCTGACCTCGTGATCTGCCCACCTCGGCCTCCCAAAGTGCTGGGATTACAGGCGTGAGCCACAGTGCCCGGCCTTGACTATATAGTTTTTTATTAGATGTTCAAGGGGAATATTAAGTTTCTTCTAACTTGGTTTTTGTAAAGAAAACCATTTTTTAATTTTTGTTTTGCTTTTCTTTTAAATGGGAATTCCAAAATTTCCTTTTCCTCCCAGCTTTATAGGGTTTTTCAGAATCCATGTGGGCTTTGCTATGACCTTGTTTTCACCAAATGTAGTTCTCTCAGTGCAGACACCTGACATCTAAAAAATAATCTATTACTGTATATTCAATGTCGAAGCCGGTTTCTATGCAATAGGGACACAAGTTAATAGTTATTAAATAGCTTGATTATAACATCGTTTTGAACAGTTTGAAGTAATTTTTTTATTCTCTCTTCATTATTAGATCGTTTTTGAAGCAGAACGTGGCAAGGGCAAAACCGGTGAAATCGCAGTGGATGGCGTCTTGCTTGTTTCAGGCTTATGTCCAGATAGCCTTTTATCTGTGGATGACTGAATGTTACTATCTTTATATTTGACTTTGTATGTCAGTTCCCTGGTTTTTTTAATATTGAATCATAGGACCTCTGGCATTTTAGAATTACTAGCTGAAAAATTATAATGTACCAACAGAAATATTATTATAAGATGCCTTTCTTGTATAAGATATGCCAATATTTGCTTTAAATATAGTATCACTGTATCTCCTCATTCATTTCTGAATCTTTCCATATTATATTATAAAATATGGAAATGTTAGTTTATCTCCCCTCCCCAGTATATCTGATTTGTATACGTAAGTTGATGAGCTTCTCTCTACAACATTTCTAGAAAACAGAAATAAAAGCACAGAGAAATGTTTAACTCTTTGACTCTTATGATACTTCTTGGAAACTATGACATCAAAGATAGACTTTTGCCTAAGTGGCTTAGCTGGATCTTTCATAGCCAAGCTTGTATATTTAAATTCTTTGTGATAATAATATCCAAATTATCATCTTGTGTCATGGTTTAATTTGTCTAAGTAAGAAAATATGTTTTTGATTCTGTGTTTACTTACGTAAATGATTATTTGCTTTTCTGAAAAATGTACTTTTTATTCTTTTCACTATTACTTCATATTCTTTAAAGGTGCTTTCTATTTTGGGAAAATATGACTGTTTTATTAGGCCTTATAACTACAAAGCAGATTCACATATATTGGGGTTTTTGTTTGTTTTTTATTTTTTAGAAATGAAGTCTTGCTATGTTGCCCAGTTTGGTCTTGAACTCCTGGCCTCAAGCGATCCTCCCATCTTAGCCTCCCAAAGTGCTGGGATTACATGAGTGAGCCGCCGCTCCCAGCCAGCATATATTGTTGAGCTCAAAGCCTCAGAGAACTACCTAAACTAAATGAGCAGGTAGCAGGACTCAAAGAATCATGGATGACTTCTTTTTCTTACTCTTTTCTTCCAAATTCAGGAAGAGCTTTGTGTAGGAATCCTGAGTGTATTCCTCAAAGACAGTTTTATATTCTGTTTAAGATCCTGGGTTAGAAACAGGTCTAAGACACCCTCCAGACAGAAGGTTCTCCAGATATTTGCTCTCTTTTACCTAAAGCAATTAAGGCACTGACCCACGGAAGGAAAAAAAGAGAGGTGATCCACTTACTAATCTTTAAAATTTAATTTTAATATAAAATTAAAACCCCACTCTTGAAGGTTTTTGAATACTTAAACCCTAAGTAATTCTTCTTCAACAATGTTCTCTTTAATACAACCAACACACACAACCTTTTAAGATGGGGTGGGGACCACATTGTTTTTCCCTAGTGTGAGAGAATCTGGGCATACCAAATCTATATAGGACTATAACTGTATCTGTTAGGATAGCTGCTAGTTACAGAAACCACAAAAATTGTGTTTCTGGTGAGACCAGATGAAAAACTGCCCAGCTAAGGCAAATCAGCCCACAGAATCCTAAGAGAGAATAAAAATAGTTATTTTAAGCCACTAAATTCTGGGATAGTTTGCTACACAGCAAAAGTTAACTGATACAGGTGATTTCTGATATTGTGGTAGAACTTGAAGAAGACCTCCTGTCTTCCATGACCAAGGACATTTGAGAGCATAATGTGGCTTAGAAGAAAGGACAATGGGGCCGGGTATGGTGGCTCACGCCTGTAATCCCAGCAACTCCCTTTGGGAGGAGGAGGTAGGTGGATCTCTTGAGCACAGGCGTTCGAGACCAGCCTGGGCAACAGGGCAAAACCCCATCTCTACCAAAACTAAACATATTAGCAGGGCATGGTGGTGTGCATCTGTAGTCCTAGCTACTCAGGAGGCTAAAGTGGGAGGATCACCTGAGCCTGGGAGGCTGAGGCTGCAGTGAGCTGTGATCACACCAGTGCACTCCAGCCTGGGCCACAGTGTGATACCCTGTCTCAAAAAGGAAAAAAAAAGAAAGGACAATGGAGGGGAGAACTTACAATGAAAGACAGTGCCCCAGTGATTTAGGTTAAGGGAAGAAATGTTAAACCAGAAATGAAATAAGGAGACCTGGGAACTCTGCTACATATGGATAGAAAATCAGTGCACGAAGCTCAGTTAAGTTTCATGTTTCTCTAAAGTCTGCAGCAGAGACTCATGGTTGCCTACACAATATCCATTCTCATCTTTTTCCCTACCAATATGACCACATATAAACAGATTTTTAGCAGGGGGAGGTAGGCAATGTGATCAACTAATGGACTGCATTTCCCAGCCTCTCTTACAGATGGGGAGGCCCCTAAGATGGAAGCTGAAGTAATTCTTGGGGCTTTCAGGAAGGATCATTAAAGGGGGCTTACTGCTGACAGACCCCTCTTTGGGCATTTCCCCTCCTCCTTCCTGCTTGCAATGTGGCTGTAAAGGCATGAGCTCCATGAACCACTTTGTGATCAAGAGGGCAAGGCCCTCACCTTGTGAAGTACATAACTGAAGGAAGCCTGGGTCCCTGATGATTTTGTGGAGTCTCTACCCCTGTCCCAGACTGGTCACTGCTGGACATTTTCTTAAGTAAGAGAAAAGCCCTCTCTTGGCCTATCTAGGATTTCAAACAGCACAATGCAGACCCAAATGATCACTCTCCTGTGAGAGTCTTATGGACTAACTTCTTAGATCCTTAAATACCAACATATTGTTTTGAATTCCAGTCAATAGCCTATGGTGTGAGGCAGCTCTAGCCTGCACCAGCACTAAATCATACTTAGATTCCTTTGCAGAACTTGAGGTCAGCTAGTTCAGCCATGACTTCCGTATCTGTTGTCCCTGGCTACCACCCAACATGCAAACTCCCCCTCTTCTCACCCATCATTTCCCCCTCTCTCATCCCCACTCTGTTATGGGCTCACTCTACTTGGCACTTCTCCCCACTATTTCTTCCCCCATCATACATACTCCATTGTCTGGTAAACAAATCCCCCTCCATCTTAATTCATGCTTAAAGGTCTCTTCCTGCATTTCTCAAGCTTAGCTGAAACTGGGCTCTCTCCCAGGGACACCTCTCCCCCTTCAGCCTTATCAAATGAAAACCACTCATCTTCCCACAATCCACACATGGCAGGGTCTAAAGTTGAGGGTGGCATTCTCCTTACTCCACTCTTATTCACCACCTCTTATTTCTGTAATGTGAAAGCCACTGTTCCTTGGAGGTGCAGTTAAGTAGTTCTACAGCCTTCTGTACTGCCTAGCCATTGTCACTGACCAGCATGGCGATATCCATGCAAATACCCATCCAACATCCTAGCTTCACAGTCCTTTGACCTCATCTATCCCAGTTACCATCACCTCCTCCTCAGTCACTGCACCATGGCCACCCCTTGGACTTGATCATTGCCTCCGAACTCTTGAACTCCAACATCCTACTCTCTGGTCTCTCTGGTTTCCTCCTCATCCTACTCACCCTACACTTACTCTTTGGCCTTTTTGAGACCTCCATTCCCTTGATATCTCCATTTTCTTCCTATCTCTTGACCTCCTCTTGGCTTGACTTTCCTCTCTAATAAAACATAGCCTAGACTCTGAGGCCCATCATCTCTTCAAAGACACTCTTGTCAATGTCCCTCAAGTCCCAGGCTCATGTGTCTTCCACTGCCACCAGGAAGAGCCTCCAATCAACCCAACTGCCTTCTTTTCTCCATCGTGTCTCCAGGCTGCTAAGCATGGTTAGAGAAAGTTAAACAACTGTGCAGGCTGAGCCTTCAACAAAACCATGATCTTCAACCTTCCACGAACCTATAGTTCTGCCCAAATTATTTACCACTGAGCAGTGCTTGGCTGTTTGCTTGTACACACTAAGTAACATTCACCAGGATGTCTCTATTGGGGAAACCCACCCCCAATACTTCAATGTAGGTTCTTTCTATTTTCCCTAAGTGTCGGCCAGTCTGAGAAATAAAGAGAAAGAGTACAAAGAGGAATTTTACAGCTTGGCCTCTGGGAGTGACATCACATATTGGTAGGACCATGATGCCCACCTGAGCTGCAAAACCAGCAAGTTTTTATTAAGGATTTCAAAAGGGGAGGGAGTGTATGAATAGGGAGTAGGTCACAAAGATCACATGCTTTAAAGGGCAAAAGGGAGAACAAAGATCACATGCTTCTGAGGAAACAGGGCAAGGACAAAAGCAAAGATCACAAGGAAAAGGGCAAAATTAGAATTACTGATGAGGGTCTATGTTCAGCTGTGCACGTATGGTCTTGCTAAACATCTTAGACAACAGAAAACAGGGTTTGAGAGCAGAGAACTGGTCTGACCTCATATTTACCAGTGCAGGATTTTTTCCCCACCCTAATAATCCTGAGGGTACTGCAGGAGACCAGGGTGTATTTCAGTCCATATCTCAACCACATAAGATAGACACTCCCAGAGCAGCCATTTATAGACCTCCCCCCAGGAATGCATTCCTTTTCCAAGGTCTTAATTATTAATATTCCTTGCTAGGAAAAGAATTCAGCGATATCTTCCCTACTTGCACGTCCATTTATAGGCTCTCTGTAAGAAGAAAAATATGGCTCTATTCTGCCTGACCCCGCAGGCAGTCAAACCTTATGGTTGTCTTCCCTTGTTCCCTAAAATCACTGTTATTCTGTTCTTTTTCAAGGTGCACTGATTTCATATTATTCAAACACACATGTTTTACAATCAATTTGTACAATAGTGGTCCTGAGGTGACGTACATCCTCAGCTTATGAAGATAACAGGATTAAGAGATTAAGACAGACGTAAGAAATTATAAGAGTATTATTAGGGAAGTGATAAATGTCCATGAAATCTTCACAATTTATGTTCCTCTGCCGTGGCTCCAGCCAGTCCCTCCGTTCAGGGTCCCTGACTTCCCACAACATGTTTTCACATCCTTCAGCCCCATAAGTTAATATTAACTACTGAAATAACGATGACATGAACCCCCATTTTTGCCTGCTAAGGCTGAATGTCATTCTGACTAAAGCTCTGATTTGAGGATTTTGAGACCACATTTGGGCCTTTATCACAGCAAGGAGGGGTACTGAATGACACTGTTTGGAGTTCCCAAAGGCAAGGAGGTAAGCAACTGTCAGCAGATGTGACCTGTGTGGCATGATCTTCTCCCTGTTCTATAGCTGTGTCACTCACTCCCTCTGCAGGAATGAAGCAAACTGGGAGAAAAGGCCTGCCTGTCTCCGGCTGGGTAGTCCTTGGCCTGTGAGGATCCTCTTCTAATAATTCACAAAGGGGTGGCTGTGTCCAGCCACATGACCAAGGAGAAGGGCTACTACTCCCTCCTCAAAACACTGCCTCCACTCTTCTCCAGACTGAAGGCTGACCCTAACCAAGGAAATGATCCAAAACTGTCCAGAACGGGGGGCCCTGGAGAGGAGTTGTACCTTTAGTTAGGTAACTCACTCCTAGAACAAAGAACCCTGAGCCATGTTGCTATAACCTTAAGACTGATCTCAGAACTTTGTCACATATAAAAAACCTTCAAATGTCCCTCCATTATCTCTAAGAGCCAACGAAGAAGATAACACTTGAGCACTAGCTCCGCACAGAGTCGTTGAATATTCACTGTTTAAGATAACAAGGAGACAAGTAGAAATTTGAGCACTTGCAGGATATCTGACAATATTAAGCAATATTTTTAGGTGGGATAATGGTACTGCGGTTATGCTTTTTTTAAAGAAAGAATTCTTCCCTTTAGAGAAACACACTGAACTACTTAAATGAAATTACATGAGGTCTGGGATTTGCTTGGAAAACAATGGGGGGAGAGGAAGGAGTCGATGAGGGTATCTAGAAGAAAAGATGATAAGCATTTTTTCTGGAATGAGCCATATAGTAAATACTTCAGGCTCTGTGGGCCAGACATCTCTGTCACCACAACTCAACTCTGCCACTGTAGCACAAAAGCAGCCATAGGCAATATGTAAATGAATGGGAGTGGCTGCATTCTTTAAAAAGTTAATTTTAAAGCCTGTAGCTGGCCAGACTGAGGCCAAATACTGTAGTTTGTTGACCTCTGGTCTAGAGAAAACAAGAAAAGCCATGAGTTGATAATTGACGAAACTGAGTGATGGGGGTCTCAGAATACTAATTGGTCTATTTTTTTGTATGTTTCAAATTCTCCACAGTAAAACATTAAAAAACAAACAAAGAAGGAAATAGACCATATATTTTTAAGAAAGATTACCATCACAAAACCATATGGATTTTTTTTTTTTTTTTTTTTTTTTTGAGACTAAGTTTCACTGTGTTGCCCAGGCTGGAGTGCAGTGGCGCAATCTGGGCTCACTGCAACCTCCACCTCCCAGGTTCAAGCGATTCTTGTGCTTCAGCCTCCCGAGTAGCTAGGACTACAGGTATGTGCCACCACACCCAGCTAATTTTTGTATTTTTAGTAGAGATGGGTTTTCACCATGTTGGCCAGGCTGGTCTTGAACTCCTGACCTCAGGTGATCTGCCTGCCTCAACCTCCCAAAGTGTTGGGATTACAGGCATGAGCCACTATGCCCGGCCACCATTTGGATCTTGAAGCACTAAACCTTCAGATGTATGGAAAATGTTCTCCTAGTAATCCCCTAGCAATTGGGAGAATCGATTTCCCACTGGCCTTCTCTAGGCCTTCCAAACCAAGACCAGGCCAGGAGCGATGGTTCCAGAGCTGGCATTGCCACCACAGCAGCACAATTCTGGGCAGGCTACAGGGCTGAGGCTCAGTATCTGTAAGATGAAGGATCTATGGGAGGGTCGCTTTAACTCTCCAACAAGACAGTGGCCTCCCTCCACTCCCCTGCCACACAGCAGAGCACAGTGGTTGAGAGCTAAGTAGTGAGAATCCCTGGGGAGGTTACTTACCCTCTCTCTGCCTCAGATTTCCCCAAATGAGGATGGCAACATGGAAGCCTACCCCAAACCAGGTAAAACCCCAAGGCACATAATGTCATCATGCCTGGAGATGTTCACTGTTGTCATGGAGATGTCATCTCTAGAGCTTCTCTTTCTCCCATTTTCAAGGGGAAAGCTGAAGGTGCTGATTGAACCCCAGCCCACATTTCTCCCATGGGACATGCACAGGTTTTTTTTCATTGTAATCGTTACTGCTGGGTTCCCCTCCTAAGTGGTTCCACCAATTCACAGGCCCACTAGCAGTGGGGTGAGAGTAGTATTCCCTCACCCTCTGTGCACAGTTCATATTAGCAAACCATTGTAGTCAACCTCACTGGGGGCAGACACCGGCTCCTTGCTGATTACGGTGAGATGGGGCATCTTGGCAGGTCCACTGGCTGCCTATACTTCTGCTTTTGTGATCATGTCTTTTTATCCTTGAGTCACCACCAGTGTTCTGAAGCCCAGTCTTGGCTCTCCCTCACATCCTCTTTTCCTGACCCAACCTGTAAGGCCTCTGCCCCACCTGTGGGTCCCTTCAGATGTTCACCATCAGCTCTGGGGGCTGGGAAAAGCTTCCTTGTGACTGGGGATATCTGTCCCGCCCCTCCCTTACAGACCTCAGGGAATTTCCACCCAGCATGGAGGGTGTATACTGTACCTCTTCTGCAAGATGGCAGCTGGGACTTGGGTGACCCCTGTATCCCCACTGCTCAGGCACTGACTTGATGCCTCCCTAAGACAGCACTGGCCTCCAGCCTAGCCTGAGAAAGCCTGTTTTTTTTTTGTTTTTTTTTTTTTGTTTTTTTTTTGAGATGGAGTCTCGCTCTTGCTCTGTTGCCCAGGCTGGAGTGCAGTTGTGCGATCTCGGTTCACTGCAACCTCCACCTCCCGGGTTCAAGCAGTTCTGTCTCAGCCTGCTGAGTAGCTGGGACTACAGGTGCACGCCACGATAGCCAGCTAATTTTTGCATTTTTAGTAGAGACGGGGTTTCACCATATTGGTCAGGCTGGTCTCAAACTCCTGACCTCAGGTGATCCACTCGCCTTGACCTCCCAAAGTGCTGGGATTACAGGCATGAGCCACCGTGCCAGGCCAGGAGCCTGAATTTTTTTGTACTCTCCTTTGTCCTTGAAAGCAGAGAATACTTGTGGGCTGGCTATGGAATATTTTTTACCTGGAGATGTCTTCATAGGTCAGAACTGTGAAAAGGCTGATGTTTTATCTGAATTACAAGGTAGCAGGTTGTCCTGTCCTGGTAAAAAACACAGATATTGGTAAAAAACACAGCTTGGCCGGGCGTGGTGGCTCATGCCTGCAATCACAGCACTTTGGGAGGCTGAGGCAGGCAGGTAACTTGAGGTCAGGAGTTCGAGACCAGCCTGGCCAACATGGTCAAACCCCGACTTTACTAAAAATACTAAAATTAGTGTGGTGTAATGGTGCACACCTGTAATCTCAACTACTCAGGAGGTTGAGGCAGGAGAATCACTTGAACCCAGGAGGTGGAGGTTGCAGTGAGCCAAGATCACGCCACTGCACTCCAGCCTGGGCCACAGAGTGCAGCATACACAGTCAGCTTGTGACACAGCTGAGCCCTGAGTTTGGGAAAACCCCAATCTAATAAGAGGGCTGAGAGCAAATGCTTCCCAAACTTTGTCCTGGAAGGAGACAATACCTTTATCATCTTAGTTGGGAACAAAGTCTGCCCTCCAAAAGGAAGATGCTATCCCTATTCCCTGAGACTGTACACTATACAAACATCCTTGAAAAGAGGCCGGTCACAATGGCTCACGCCTGTAATCCCAGCATTTTGGAAGGCTGAGCCGGGTGGATCACAAGGTCAGGAGTTCAAGACCAGCCTGGCCAAGATGGTGAAACCCCGTCTGTACTAAAAATACAAAAAAATTAGCCGGGCGTGGTGGTTGGTACCTGTAATCCCAGCTACTCAGGAGGCTGAGGCAGAGAACTGCTTGAACCCAGCAGGCAGAGAATTGCTTGAACCCAGGAGGCAGAGGTTGCATTGAGCCGAGATCATGCCACTGACCTCCAGCCTGGGCAACAGAGTGAGACTCCGTCTCACAAAAAAAAAAAAAAAAAAAAAAAAAAAAAAAGAAAGAAAGAAAGAAAAGAAAAGATAGCTCAGAACAAAGGCTGTCAGGGCTTATGCGTGTAATATGGGCAGACCTATAGCGAATCACTTCCCAACATAGATTCTTCACTTTCTAGAATTCATTAGATGAGGGGACAACAGAAAGACTTGATAGGAACGGTGACCTCTCACAAATCCGTAATATTGCAAATAACACTCTCCCCTATACGGGCCCAGCTACCTTTCCTTGAGTGAAGAGAAGTATACTTTCTGGAACTTACTTTCCCAGGGCTGCTATTGAAATCCTGTTCCAATCAGACCATAAGATATCAGTTAGATGATTTAATTTCTGCAAAAGAAACAAACATAGAGTGAAATCATTCCAAGTTTTGAGGGAGAAGTATCACAGTTTTGGAACATGTTATAATTTGATAATCTCCTCTAAAAGTGGTTATTTGTTTTTTGAGTCAAATGGGCTTGTCTCTTAGAACAATTAACGTGTTTTGGAAACCTGACAGGATAAATTGGATAATGACTATTTAGCATAATTTCGGGTAAATGCAGTTCTCATGGAAGGTGGAAAGCTATCAGCCTGACAGTCCAAAGCACCGATAGTTTCTCCCCAAGAAGGAATAGGTGGTAGAGGTAGTGGCTAGACATGTTTCTATTTTTAAAACTGGCTTTTATTGAATGTTGGTGAATTTATCTCAGTATATTGATTTTAATTGGGATTAAAGAAAACTCCTTTGACAAGTCTGAGGCCCTCTAAAAATGTCAAAAAGGCTTAGACTGGGTCAACATCTAAAAAACCAACGTAAATGAACTCAACCTTTTTTCTCTTTAATTCCATCAGACTGTTACTACAGATACCAAATAGCTGTGTTCTGTCTCTATTCAAAGTGTTGTCTTGGAGTTGTGTAGATGCAGCCACATCATTCTGTCTGGTCAAGGAATGGTAAGGTAATATGAACTTTGGGATTTTTGTACATACAAATAAGGGGCCTTTTTGTATGTGGAGGATGGGGTTCTAGGTTGACCTTTTCAGAAATCTGGCATTTTAAAATGTCATATCTAAGCTTCATAAAAAATTCTAGTATTAATACGCACATGAAAAAAAATCTGTAAAATGATTTATAAATAGACTTACATCTTGGGAGGCAGTAGTATGGTGTGGTGGTGAGTCTGCCTGGGGCCAGAAACAGCTGCCCCTCAGTGGGCTTAAGATAGAAAGGTTACATATGCATAAGATAGAGGGGTTACATATGCATGTTTTTGACCAAAATAATTATCTTGTGTATACCTTTAATCAATTTGGTAGTGTCACATAAATT